>NC_091809.1:30512500-33012500 GCF_041296235.1 Equus asinus
AGGAGTCGAAAGAAAGATTTCTTGGACTCTCAAGATTTGGCAGTAGTGCTCTTTTATTTAGAGAATAGTGTGGAATAGCATGGGAACAGGACCCATGGACAGTCAAAGCTGCTGCTGCCCTGAGTTGAGGGTTAGGGCTAATTTTATAAGGCATGGATAGGTGACTTATTTTTACTGGAAAAAGAAAAGAAGATGTAAAAAGTCATTAAATGATTTCAGTGCAGATGGGGTCTGGTTATTGTGCGGTCATATAACTTTAGATACGAATCTGGCCATATAGATCGGCATGTAGGTGAGGATGCCCTGGGCTTCTCTCCCTGGGGCAGCCCTAATTCATACCATAAAAAATCCACCGAGTCATATAGTTTGGCATGTAGGCCAGGTCACCTTGGGCTTCTCTAGCTGGGGCAGTCTTAATCCACATCAGTGCTGCCCTTAAAGTGTCAGTAATTCCTCATAACCTACAGGACAAGATTACGTCTCTTAGTGAGGCCCATATAATCTGCCTCCACGATCTGGCCTTAAGGTCAGTCTTGCCTCTTTCTGCTTCCCTCCCGGCATTCTAAACTCTAGACATATTCAATTATTGGCGGTTTTCAAAGTATTCCACATTGTTCATGCCTCTGCCACTGTGTCCTGATCTTCAGCTCCCCAGTATCCTCACTGATCTGTTTGCCTGGGGAACTCCTCCTCACCTTTCCAGACTGTTTCAGCACCATATTTTCACTGATAAAGCTTTTCCTTGGCATCCCCCACAAACCACATACGACAGACACCTCTCTCATTGAGTCCACTCTATCCTATGAAAACTTTGTCACAGATGTTTAATATCTCCTTGCCCCTATTAATTCACATATTTACTTCCTTCTACCAGACTGCAAACTCTATATGATCAGAGGCAGCCTCTAACTCTGGTTTTTTTTTCACTGTTAGTGCTTAGCACATAACTTGGAACTTAGTAAATGCTCAATAAATGTTGGCAGAATCGTTGAATTCCAAATATGTGCCAAAGAATGTAAAAATCAACCTAAACTAGCCAAATGCAAATGATGACTGCATAGAGTCTGGGGAAAGCAAGAAGGAAGGACCTTGCACTTGTGTGGGGACCCTGCGGTGTGCATGAGAGTGCCCCTCTCAGATCTCCTACTTGGAGAGGGAGAGTAATTGACAGTCCCGGCTGCGCTCTGAAACCTGTCACCACTTTTGTGCCCAGGCCACACTTCCCATGGCTGCTCCAGCCAGTGAGTGAGTACAGCAGGGAAACTAAGGCAGGCCTGTTCCTGGGAAAGGCATGACTCTTAGATGTGTGACTTTACCTCAAGGGCTCCCCGTTTGCCTTGTCAAAGCTGTCTTATACCTGCAGTGCAGTCTATGACCTTCTTTCTTTCCTGCATTTTCCCCCTTTCTCCTTCACAGGAGAACTGTATCGAGGTCAGACAATTCTCCAAGACTCCTACATGTCTTTCTCCATTTTTCTTCACAGTCATTCTCCAGTAAATTTTTTGTGTGTGTTGTTTCCATCTTTGTGGCTGCTTCTTGGGGAACCCAAATGAACATAAGCGATATCAAAAGGAGACTGAACCTAACTTCCAGGTGTCTCAATTCCTATCACACATTCAGGGACTGAGGAAATGGCCATTGGGTGGATCTGTGGATCCAGTGGGCCCTCTGTAAGCCAGATTTTAGCCACACTCCCATTGTTACCTGTCCCCCATAAATTCCCATTCTAACAGGCATGATGACACATTGGGTCACTAAATATCAACAGCAACTTAAACCCTGTATCCACTAGACCTCAATATGTCTGGATATTTCTCTTTCCCCAGTGTCCAATCACCTGATTAAATGATGATAGTTTCCTTTGGGAAAGGACTGGGTAATCATCGCTGTGTGTATCTGCTGTAGCCTTGCAGAGCCGTACCTCCTAGCAACCCAGACAACTCCTCATTCAGTGGGTTCTGGACCTGCAAATTGACTGAGGTGTGGAAACTGAGAAGGAAGTATGACTGTTTTGGTGCTATCACACTCAATTCCTGCTCCTCCATTCTTGCATTTTTACTTTTGCTGTTTTAAAGGTTAATCAGCATACTGTTGGCTGCCCATTTAATTTGCCTCTAAACATGCCATTAGCTAGTAACCATCTTCACAACTCCCTGTGAGTCAAGACCCTTTGGCTGGTCCTCCGACCTTTCCAGATATATAGTAATTGTGACCTCCTGGCCTTCTGGCAGTTGAGTCCCACCACCTGGCCTCTATTGCTCTGGGCCCCATCACCCTCATGGAAATTAACCAGCCCAGTTCTGTGAGCATCTCTCCTACCATTGGCCTTGACCTGCAGACCGTGAGCCATCACTAAACTTCTTGGTCATGCTAAATGGCCCCTCCCTCACCAATGCATTCCTAATGGCCTTAGTGAATGGTTGTCCTTAGGGCCTTATGGTGGAACATATATCTCTAGTGGGTCTTCTGGCTTCATATAATACATCCATTCCAGCATTCCCACTTCTCTCAGCTTCTTTATTCCTCCTTCTAGAGTCTGTCTGGACACCTTGGGCATTCCCATTTCACTGAGAATAAACCATCTCTTTTCTAGGCCTCTAAGAACCACTCTAGCAGCAACTTTGCCCCATCCCCAAGTCCTTGCAAGGGTTTTAAGTCCTATGTCCCGAGAAAGTGGCTCAAGTCAGTGAATTCTTTCTCCCATATTACCTGTCAACCTTTTTGACAGGTAACTCTGACCAGGAGCCTCCTCCTGGGCCTTGCTGAAACTCCTTAGTGCTTCATTGCAGTCTGCAACCTTTTCCCATTCCTTCCTTCTCTCCTTCACAGAGTCAGATCTGCATTATGATCTGACAGCCCCTCCAGCCTCCTCTGGCTCACCATTTTTCCTCCTGGGCATTCCCCCTAATTAATAAATCTCTTTCATATATAATGCTGTCTTGGCATCTGTTTTTTTGGAGGACCCAGACTAAACAGGACTAAAACGTATGTCACCTTATTGAATTTGCTCAGTGATGTTCTTCAGAGAGCTATTTTTAATCCTACCCTAAAAGGGGAGTTGAAGAGACATCCAGAGATTTGCCCAAAGTCACACAAACAGGCAGTGGAATCAGAATTTAGTTCTTGACATCAAATCAGGTCATTTTTGCTACTGTGGGATTCATCAGAGAAATGCTCCTGTAGAGGGACATTTGAAGGATAATTTGGGAGGAGCAGGGTTTTATACCAACGGATAGGGAGGAAGAAATAAGAACAGAGATAAGAATGAGGAAGCTTTATGACTCTGTATATGTATGTTTGGCTCCTGCAAAATGTGTGAGAAGTGTGTGTGCAAATGTGTGCATGCATACATATCTGTGTCAGGATTACCTATCATGTACGCCCAGAATGTGTGTGGACCACATACAAGGCAGGGACACCAAAAATTGAGAAAAATTCAGCTTTGATAATCTTCTTCAAAATTATGCAATTCATAAAGTCTGGAAAAAAGTTATATTAATACACATTTAATTTTTCTTTTATGGTTCAGTATTATATTTGTGACCAACTCGATACCAAGGGCCACCCTGATCTTCTCAGTGCTTAGAGACTCACAGGTCTCAGTCCTGTCCTAGTGTGACGGCAAGAGAAGAAGGAGGTAGTTCGGAGTTTTCCCTGGGCACAGAGGCCTCTGACGGGAAGCCATTAAACCCGAGGCGGGGAGGACGTGGATCTAGGGACGGCTTGGAGGGACCCTGTCCTTGAGTAGGATGAGAATTCTTTTCTTCCCTCCAGCCCTCTTCCCCTTCTCTCCTCTTGGCTGGAGGCTGCATCCCTGGAGGAGTCCACGTGGAAGCAGAAATCACTGAGCAGTGAAAGAGAAAATAATGAGTCCTCTTGTCTGTGACTGTTCCTGTCACATTTGGGAGAAACCCGCAATCTCCAGAAGAGGGAAGATGTGCTGAGCGAGCAGTAAATCCTACCCCTGCTCCTGCTCTGCTCCTGCTCTGAGAATGCAGCCATGGCCTCATGCTGCTGGGCCCCAGCCGCCTTGGCTGTCTGTGTGGGGAGCTGGGGAAGCTGGCAGCTCACAGTGCACGTGAGGGGTGGGAGCCAGGGTGGGCGAGGGGGAGAGGTGTCTTCACTCCATATGCAAGTCACTTAATGAGAAAGTGTGCATCTGCTGTGCAGCCCCCACCCTGGGGAATGCTGCCAGCTCTCCTTGTGGGTGGCTGTAGTAAGCCTGGCCTAAACACAAACGAATTCTCTAGGCATCCCTGAGCACATCAGAGGCACAGGGAATAATTCCAGCAAGAGGGGCTGCCCCGTGGAATGAGGTCTCGTTGGGTTTATGCTTGCTCTCTCGGCCTGGGCGTGGGCCCTGGCTTCCAGCCTGTCCAGCTCTCAGAGGACTTTGCTCCACTGATTTCCCAGTGTTTCCAGCATTGCTAACTCTCCCATATCCACAGTCTGTCTTCCTTCACTCTGCCGATTGCATGAGTTTGGGGACCTTGAACCAATGTACACACTCACCCAGATGCTCTTCTCCTGTAACCCTCATCCTCCCATGCTGTTGTCTCTACTCCCCTCATAGACAAACCTTACAAATCCCAGCCTATCCCTACTACCCTATACCGCCCCGGTGGTTATTCTATTCTCACCCCCTTTGGTTGAGTTCCTCACTTGCAAAACATGCACTCCTTGCCTCACAAGCCTTCAGTCTGTTCTTCGGTCAATTCTTCTCCTGCCCCCGATCCAGGTGATCTCTTATGGTATTTGGCAAAGCTGCAGACCCCTCTTTCCTGCACTTATCTCACCCATGGGTTACGTGGACCCCCAGGGACTGTATGTCATGTGCTGTGAATTTTCCCGTGTCTCGGCAGGCCTCTCACCAAACTTTCCCTCTCAGTGTGCTATTCCTAAGGCCCAGTTCTCTGCCCTCCTTTTATGGCTTTTCTTCTTTTTTTCATGAAGCTTTTTAGATGACACTCAGAACTTTTGTTCAAAGGGTATTTTAAATTTTTTTCAAAATTTAAAAATACAGAAAAGTACAAAGAATAATATAACTCGCATGCATATCGTCCCCAAACAAAATCAACAACTGTTAGCATTTGGTCTCCTTTGCATCTAGTATTCTTTTTTCTTTTTGAAGAAATAAAACATTGCAGAGAAAGTATCGTTAAAGCTCCCTTCAAACCACCCCCTTTCCTGCTCTCCCTAATGGTTCCCAGAGGTGAGCGCTGCCGTCCATGTCTACACAGCACGTAGACCACAAATGATCTTCAGCATCACAGGGCATCTCATGTTTGTCACTGGCCGTTTAATACAGTTAGAGAGACCTGTATTTATTACTTTTAATTGCTATGTGGCATTCTATTATTAAATATACTAAATATATCGAGTAATTTTTGTGATACTTTTTTTGCATTTTTGTCTCCTGTCTATAGACATTTATGTTCTTTCCAATGTTTTACTAATAAAAAAAATTGCTTTGGTCAACATCCTTGGAAACATTTTCTTGTACATATTTGCAGGAGTTTCTCAAAGGCATATACTCAGAAGCAGAATTTCTGGGTTATAAAGTAGGCATATTTTAAACTTTATAGAATATTCCATGTTTCCCCCCGAAGTAGATGTACCAATTTATATTACCACTCACAGTCTGAGTATCATTTCACCCAAATCCTTGTCAACACTTGATATTGTCATACTTTAAAATTTTTGACAATCTGTGGGTGAAAAATTATATCTCATTGTTATTTCAATTTGTATTTCTCTATTATTAATAATAGCTAATGATTACATAGCACTTAGGTGTCAGACACTGTTCTAAGCAGTTTACATATATTAACTTATTTAATCTTCACCATAATTTTTCAGATCGTTTCTGTTGTTATCATTCTCATTTCATGGATTATAAAGTGAGGTCTGATACTTCACCCAACCTTTCACAGCTGGTCCGGGATGGCGCTGGCGTTCAGCCATGGTCCAGCGTCTGTGCATTCCACCCTCAGGTCGTCCTGAGTCTCAGATTCTGGCAAGGCCGAACATCCCTTCATATGCTGATGGGCTGTTTGCATTTTCTCTTCTGTCAAGTTCCCCGTTTACATCCTTGCTATTTTTGATTAGGCAATTAGTCTTTTTTTCTTTCCCTTTTGTGTGAGAAATTGTTTATATAGCTTGGACACCAATTCTTTGCCTGTTATCTATGATGTAGTAATTTTTTCAGGGGGTCCCTGTATTTCATCCTTATTTATGGTCTTTTGCTTGTGTTTTTACCATACACTTCTTGAAAAAAATTTCCCTTCTTGAACCAGTTCTGCCCCATTTCACTGTGTCTGTGTCCTTGTGACTTTCTCCAATTGATGTCTACATCTCAACTTCTCACACAAGTTCAAAGTCATCTCCACTTATGTGTTCCTGTTACCCCAAACTTCAGATGTCTTACATGATCCCATCTTCTCAAATACATGCTCCTTTTAATCTTCTCTATTTTCATAAGTAGTATTCCATTTTAAAATCATGTAGACTGTAATTCTGGATCGTTTTATAATGAGGATCAAGGCTGCCCCTGCTGCAAGGAGAGAAGTTCAAGGTGTCCTGGCCCACATACCAGTCTATATCATAGGACATCCTGACCTCATCTGACCTGATTTCAATGCAAAGTTATAGGACCACCCAATAACCAGATCCCACTTGCACTGATACCATTTTTAAGATTTTTTTTCATGATCTTTCCTTTGTCTTGTAAAGAAATAACTCACATACCTATGACTTATAAATTTAGCCCTACCCTCAACTCTTTGCAGCTCTTTACTGCCCATGGGTCCTGTCCCCATGCTATTCTCTGAATAAAAGAGCACTACTGCCAGACCTTGAGAGTCCAAGAAATCTTTCTTTTGACTCCTCGACTCACCAAGCCCGCATCAATTTTTTTTGCTTTTCCTTCTCCTTTATTTTCTACATTGAATCAGGAAACAAATTACACAAGGTCTGCTGACATATAGTCACTGTTCCAACAGCCACTGTCCCACATAGGTACTCGATCACTCAGAACTGCCCCACTGGAGTAGATTCCAAATTGCCGTCCTGAAACTTCAAAAGCCTTCAGTAGCCCTCCGTTTTCTCCTGATACATTCTTTTTGGTCCACTCAAAACCTGGTTGCATCACTAATTTACTTCTTTCTGCCTTTCTAAAAGGCACCTCTCTTCCAGGCGACCACAGCTGCTTCTCCCTGACGTGGGAAACTGTTCTCTCCTAGTTCTAAGACTTAGCTCACACTGTATGCTCTGCCTGGAGTCCCTTCTCTCTCTCCTCTGGCATCTAAGTGCTGCCGGCGTCTGTTCCCGGCTGTCTCTCCATCGCTCCGGCCCCAGCTCATTTTCTCCACCTCTCATATCTTCCAGCACATATCTGACCACTCAGGTAGCACTTAGTCACATGTTTCCTGGAATTCTTAGTGGCTTCATTAAGCTCTATTGTTGGGGCCTGTAGAGAAGGGACTCTGTCTTAATTTCTCTTATACAAGCTGTAGCACCTTGCATAGTATGGTGCACACATGAGCTGTCATATTTTTGAGTGTCAGATGTCTAGCACACAGGAACCTCTTATTCACCATGATGTTGGCACACCTCCTTGCAGATAAATTCATTCTCTAGTCTCAGCTCTCTAATTTGGTAGGGAGACAGAGTTTCCAAGGCTATGTGAGTGGACCATGCAGCTCCCCCTTCCAAAAGCCTAAGGTTTCTCATTGTGGTTCCCGCTGTCAAGCACTGAGAAACAAAAGGCTGTTCCTTCCTGTTGCCTCCATATCTACTCCGACCACTTTGACCCTCACCATTGCTAACCTTCATCAAAGGCTGGGTTCACACACGTGTGTCAGAGAAGGCAATGAAGGAGAGCACGAGAGGAGCCAAGAAAGACAGAAGCAGTGTCCGAGCCATCTTATAACCTGTAATGGTAAAGGAATATTAGCACCTATTTAAAAAGTGTTTTTAAAAAAGCACAGGTGGGCCTTTAGTTAATACTTGCTGAATGAGTCAAATTCCTAGCAGAAGCCCCAAAATTACTTTATTCAAATTTCTCTGTGTAGAAAGAAAAAAAGGAGACTTTGCTCTCTGCCTCTTTCCTGACTCTGGAAGTAGATCTCATAGATGGTTTCCAGGGAGGAGGATTTCGGGAGTGTTTGGGGCCTTGCCCAGGCTGCCGTCCATCGTGCAGGAGCCCAGGAGCTCTGCTACAGCACCTGGCTGCATCTCGCTCCACAGGAAGGGACAGGAAGCTCTCGTTTCTCACCTCCTCACTCAGGCTGTACACTGCACCCTGGTGTTTCTAGTCTCTACCTCTCTGTTTCTTTCTGATGTTCTTTCTCTCTGCCCAGCATCTTGGATTCAGCATCCTTTAGCCTTTGAGACACATCAAACCTCTGTGTCTCTTTTGAATATCTTTATGCTTGTGGTCACCTGACTTCCTCACGGGGCCAGCCCTGTTGTGGTACTCCGGACCTTGATTGTCCAGGATGCGAATTCAGACCATGACAACTATTGATTAACTCGTTTTTGCCTTTTCCCCTGAAACATGTTCCTACATACGTACTCCTTCGAACCTACACACTGGGATGATTAAGTCTCCAAACAACAAACAAGATTCAGAAGAAGCCTGTCCTCATCCTAGGGCCTCTTCCTGCTCCTTTTCTGTCCTGTTGAACTTACCACTTACTTGCTCTCCTGTGAACCCAGTAATTGCACACTACGAGGGCATGGGGTTTGTTCTTTCTAAGGTCTGTTTTCTTTCACCCCACCTTTCATATAAATGGTCATCAAGCCCTTTTGAGCCCCAAGATTCCCTCAGCAGCTGAGCCAGCTCTTCTGGAGGGGAGGTGAAAAGGGTCCAGTGACACGAGAGTAGCAGCTCACAGAAAAGCCATTGATCTGGCAGTTTCTGCAGGAGATGCAGAACTGTGAGGCTGACTCCCTATCCCTGAGCTACAGAAGAAAGGAAGGGCTCTAGGATCAGGAGTGGGGCACCTTCCTCACCATCTCTCTGCCCTGCTTCACTGTCCTTTCTTGTAGGAGAAACTGCTACTAGCATCTTTAATAGTAAAAAAAAGTACCCTTTCAGCATCTTTTTGTGCATATCTTGACACAGAGTTTTGCATTTCGATCATCCTGAGAGATGGTAACTTTATTCGTATACAATAAAATGTAAAAATGGTGTAATTAAGCAATCAAGATGCAAATAAGCAGAAAGGCCTATAGAGGGAACGCAGCGAGGGTGGGCAGGTACAGGCCCAGGGGCAGGATACTGTAGGGTCCAGAGGACAGAAGTGGGAGATTCATACACACATGGGTGCCAGGGCTTAGGGCAAGCCACTTCCCCATGTTTAGAGCTAACCTCCAAATCTAAGGTGAGCCAAAACACAGCCTGGCTGCTAGGACTAGATCACAGAACTTCAACAAAGCCCAGTTCACCTGATCAACCACCTCCCTTCCTGGAACCGTAATGTTTGTCTTGCCCGTTTAGCCAGCACAATGCTTTCCATAGAGTAGATACTGAATAAATATTTAATGTTTAATGAGTGAACAAATGAATAGAAACATGGGGAACTTTCGTTGCTCGCATATCAGACAGGCAAAAGGGGCCGTTCTAATTCTGACTACCTAGCTTGCTCAACTGAGAAATTGTCAAATCCATGAGGGGTTTTTCCAAGGTAGTATTGCGTTTTCAGAGAAAGAATAAACTGGAAGTGGTAAATTAAATTCAGATTTAATAATCTCAAGTTTGAGGTTTTCTTCCCATGCTTTTATTGCTCTGAGAAATAAGGACCATGAAAGGAGACTGTGCCAGAGTCTGCTGGCTGATAACAGACCCAGGGTCTCTTCCTGGGTAAGACTACATTTCCTCCCTTCCATTTAGGGCCAGCCAGGTGCCTGACTTCTGGCCAATAGAATATGAGTGGAAGCAATTTTTGCCACTTTCAGGCCACCTCTATTCAAAAGAAACATTTTCTATCCTCAGTCCTCCACGTTTCCTCCTCATCCAGCTTGACGTAGATGAGAATGGTGCCTCTGGGGGTCATGAATCGGGAAATGGAGAGCCACGTGCTAGTAGGAGCCTGGGTCTCTGACTCACCACTTGAAGAAGAGCCTTAAACTGACCAGGAACACGTGCTTCCTACTTTATGTGAGTGAGAAATAAACCCCACTGAGATTTGGGAGACTGCCATAGCATATCAGAAATGATTCAGGGATACAAATGTGCTACGTTAGCAAGGAGAAGACTCTCCCCTACTATTCTTCACTGTAAATAAAACCATGTCGCTCTCTGAGTGCTTTGGGCCTAAATCACTTAATTATTGAAACTTTTAAACTTTGACTGCTCAAAATGTTTTTTCCCCTTCTATTACTGTCTAAGGAAAGCGCTAAGAGCAGAAGAAAGATGTAAAGGAGGAATGAGATATGGACTTCATTCTTATGGGTCTCGCTGATTTTGGTGCTTCTGACATTAGTTTGCTGACCTGATTCAGACTCAAAAATCTTGTGTTCCTGACTTTGGCTTGAAAACTGAGTTCAGAACTCTCACTTACTGTTCCCACTTAAACCATTTACTTCTTCTCGTACCAGTCTACACTGTTTTCAATCATACCCTAGGAACCTGACACAGATTGGTAAACTTAGCTGAGTTGATTTTGGTGTTCCTGACTCTGGACTCGATCTTGATTCATATTAGGCCAGACATGGGGACTAATCTGGAGAGGTCAATTCTCCTTCCTTGAAACTTGGATTTGTGTTAGTTCCTGAAGCAACAATGCAAAACAACTGAAGTTGACTGAAGAGAGGTCAAACAGTAAAGTGAGTCATAGCAGAAGTTCACTGTGTGCCCATTTACTGCTTCCAAGGTTTGATCAATTCTAAACCATGCAGGATGAAGTCCTCTCATGGATTATAGGAATGACAGCTTATCCACTGCTAATGGGTACTAGGTACTTCTTCCATGCCTCATTAATAGAATTTGCTTCTATTCCCAAAGCCCTAGTTCCCAGAAGGGACTCCAATCAGAGGAATCAGCTGCACTTTGCTGTCTGGATGGGATTGAAACGTTTACACTTGAATAACATGGTAACTGGGACACAGGCACACAGTCACTTATAGGCATAACGATAGACAAGAAGAGACATACAGGAAGATAGCTTATGCTATTCAGCACCTACATTAAGTACCTGCTGCGTGCAAGGCACTGAATTACATGTGCTTGTGGAGGGTACATGGAGAGGGTAAGCAAAGAAGAGCAAGGCACTGTCCCTATCTTGAAGGACCTCAGTGTCTAATGTGAAAGAAGGATACACAGATGCTTAAAAGAGAAAGTGGTAACATTTAGCCATAGAGATATGAATCGGGACTACTAAGGAGAAGAGATGAAGACTTTCTGGAGGAGGTAACACACGAGCTTGGTAGGCCAAGGAGGAGTTTGCCAGTCAAAGGTTGATGATTGATTGGGGCAGAGGTGTCAGGCAGCTTTTAGACATGTGGCTTAGCTTCAGCAAAGGCATGAAATTTAGTATATATACTAAGTTACATGCATATTTACATCAACATGTACATATATACATATGAATATGCTGCATATTTATAGCAATAACATTTTCAGGATTTTTGTGGGGGTGTGGGTTATCTCATTTTTTTGAAGTTATATTCTTATAAAGTTATTTATTAAATAATTAAAAGTGATTTTATTATGCTTTTCTATGATTTTCCATATTGATAGTTTCAAAAAGGGGAAAAAATACAATCCTTAGTTGATACAGCCCAATTTGAGCTCAGATAACACGCGCACCATAATTATTACATTTTGAATATCTTTTATGTGCCAGGTTCTTCATATTTAATTGTCACAACAATTTAATGAATTATATATTATTATTGCCATTTTATGTATTAGGTCTCTGAGACTCAGAAAGGTTATGTGACTACAAGTGGCTGTGCAGCTTTGAAATCAAGGAAAAGATGAAGAGTCCAAAAATAGATCCATACACATATGGTCCTTTGATGGGAATAGGAGTCTTTGAAACAAATGGTTTGATTCAATTGGGGATGCCTGGGGGAGAAATTATCAGTTCAAATCTCTGTGTAAACATGGTAACCGGACTTCCTGATGGTTGTCACTAATATATGAGTTCTCATCTCTGGAATGCCTTTAAGAGGATATACCCAGTTTGTCTATGATGTTTATGGTAAACAGAGCTGGAATCTATGATTTTCTGGTAGAGAGTGTTTGTGTCACATAGGTAATTACTAGGCAATACTGGAATATAAAATGGAGATGATTCTTGAGCAAACTCACTCCCTTTGTGTAAGTGGTGCATCACTTCCAAATCTCAGATGTTAGTTCTGGGATGGTGCACATCCTAATATAGGAAGAAAGGACTATTGATACATATAGCTACGTGTGTGAATCTCCAGAGAATTATCCTGAATTAAATAGAGAATAGATTAGCGGTTGCTAGTGATTAGAGAAATGAGGGGCAGGCACTGGCTGTGGCTGTAGAAGGGCAATGGGAGGGATCCTTGTGGTGGTGGAACTGTTCTGTCTCTTGAATGCGGTAGTGGATGCACAAAGCTATACAAGTAACAAAATTGGACAGAACTAAATACACACACAAATGAATATCTGGGTAAGAAAATCTGGGTAAGATGAGTGGGTTATAGCAATGTCAATACCCTGGTTGTGATGTTGTATTATAGTTTTGTAAGGTATTGTCATTGGAGCAAAAAGGTAAATAGTACATGAGATATTTCTGTATTATTTCTTAGAACTGCATGCAAATCTACAATTATCTCAATTAACATTCCAATTAAGAACACTAATCAGAGTCAATATTGTCCCACATACCACTTCATACACTTGTCACTCATCATTTCACAAACGTAACAGCATAATTCCATTTTACTTACACACTGAATTTTTGTTATTATTTTAATAACTTTTACTTCTGCATACATTATAACCCTACCCTACAATGTTATATTTGCTTTAAATACACATACTCCTTGCTTTGCACAGTTTTGAGATACACAAATCTCAGTTATTATATTTATTTAATTAATGCCAGTCCTCCCACATGATTTATATTTTAGTTACCACACTGTACTAACTGTAATTGTGTAAAATATAAACTTGTGCTGCTATCTTTTTAGTCAACAAATCACAACATAAATAACAGATGTACATCATGTTCAGTAACCAATCGTCTCCTTCTTGCAGAGTCTGTCCATGATTGTTACTTTGCATCTGTTATTTAGTTTATGCACAGGCAACAAATCACATAGATGTGTCACCTCTTTGTTTCCCAGTGATAAACCCACAGAGCACTGTACAAAAATGGATAATCAGATGAGGGAGGTGGCCCACAAGGATGAAAGTGCAGCAAAGGAATGAAAAGTGATAATGCTGCAAGTGAAATTTGGCTGGAACTTCAGCAGAGGTTTTGGAAGAATACTTGGCCATGGGAATGCGGACACTGCCACCGTTTGAGAGACTAGATATTCAGCCAGAGGACTCACTGAAGGCAAAATCGTCACCGTAACGAGGACAGTAATTGTGATTAAAAAGGATGACAGTGTCTTAGAAGAAGTAATGCCACCAAAATAAATAAGTAAACAATTAAATAAACGAATGAATTACATTTAAAAAACTCTCAGAGATGCTTCACAGCATTGAAAGTACAAAGGCTTAATCAGTTGGAAACTTAAATTGTTAGGAAATGATTCAAACTTAAAAAAGTAGTTAAAAATTTTCCAAGGCATAGAAAAGATGCTCACTTTGTGTCATAAGTTATATGCAGAGAAGCAGGCAAGCACTCTTCAAACTACTCTTGATAATTTGTTTTTACAAAGAAAATAGTTTAATTCTCAATATTTCTAATGGTTTAAATTACAGTATACTAAATAAATATTAATTTTACTTTTTTTTGCTTTCTTATGTATTTACATAATCAACAGTAAGAGAGTTAATATTTTGACAGATAATTTTAAAAGTCATAAAACCACCATAATTTTCCCATTGATTATTAATATTACTTAGTATGTCTTCAAGAGGCTCAGTCATTTTTATAATCCCACACTGCCATGAAAAGTAAGGACTACCTTTAGTCAGCTAGGTTTTCAGGAAATAACAGAAAGAAAAATAACATAGCATTTTCTATTTATTTACTTATTCACCACTTCTATTTCTCTTCTTAGAGCTGAGCATCCATCTAGTATCATTCTTTAGCACTCCTTGTATATCTACTATTGAAAAATTTTGTCAAATCTAGTTTATTTAAATATGTCTGTATTTCCCATTCATTTTTGAGGAAACTTTTCAGGATACAGAGTTATAGATTGAGAGAGAATTTTCTTTTAGCACTTTAAAGATGTTGTTTTATTGTCTTCTGGTGTCGATTGTTTCTAAGTTGGAAATAAATGTGATAATCCACATAGCTGTTGCCCTATATGTAATATGCACATCCCACCGCTACCACCATGAGCGGCTTCAAGATTTTCTCTTTTTCTTTGGGTTTTAACAGTTTGCCTATGTTGTGCCTAACTATGATTTTCCTTGTATTTATCCTACTTGAGTTTGTTGAACTTCTGGAATTTGAAAGTTGATATTTTTCATCAAATTTAGCAAATATTCGGCCCTTGTACTTCTTCAAATACATTTTGTTTCATTCTCACTCTCTTCCTTCCTGCACATCTATTATTGTATGTTAGACTGTTTGTATTTACCCCATAGATTCCTTGAGGTCCTGTTCATTTTTTCAGTCATTTTTTCTCATGTTAAAATTGGATACTTTTTGTTATTTTATTTTATTTTTCAGTTTTATTGAGATGTAATTGACATACAACACTGTATAAATTTAAGGTGTACAATGTAATGACATGACTTACAAAGAGATTACTACAAGTTTAGTTAATATTCATCATCTTATATAGTCACACATTTTTCCATGTGATGAGATTGGATACTTTTTATTGATATATTCTCAAGTTTACTGACTTTTCTGTTACCTCCAATCTGCTGTTAAGACTGTCTGGTAATTTTTAAGATTTCAGCTATCGTACTTTTTCCTTATAGAATGTCCCTTTGGTTCTTTTTTTTATTATTATTTATAATTTTAATTTATCTTCTGATAGTCTCTGTCTGTTTTCTCTCTAAGACCATATCTTCCTTGAATTTTTAAAAGCTCTTTGGACGTATTTCTAGAAGCTACTTTCAATCTTTGTCTGCTAAAGCAAATCCAGACCATTTGAGAATATGTTTCTATTAACTGCCTTTTTTCTTTACACATTTTCCCATTTCTTTGCATATCTAGCAATGTTTATAGTTGAGTGAGCACTGTCGGTGGCACATTGTAGAGGTTGGATTCTGTAATTTTTCTCGGAAAAGTGCTAATTGTTATCCTAGAAGGTTGTTCAGTTACTGACTGGGGGCCTTGACTGAGCAGACTTGAGCTGATGTTTCACTGGGATGATCCGTGGAAAGCTCAAGGTGTCTCCAGGCTCTCTAACTTAGCAATACTCAGCCTCCAAACTCTCTCTCCCCTGAGGACTTTGTCAGCCTTGCCTGTAGACTTTGTTAGGCTGCCTTGCTCTGGGGCTTGGCCCTTAATCCTAAGGAATGACCTTTCTGGTGTCTCAGATGGATTCCTGGGGAATTAACAAGACGTTAAGGAGATCCCTCCACTCAAATGGGGCAATACTCCCAGTGCTCCCCAGAACTGTTTTAACTTCAGTATCACTCTGTTCTCAGCCTGTGGGATTCACTCTTTGCTAAGTTTGGTCTAGTCTTACTCTGGACACATGCAACCCAGACTTTAGCTGTGGATTTTCAGGGAACTGCTATAGAGACTCAGGGCAACTATCACCCCGCCGACATACTGCTTCCTCCTCTCTGGCTCTTTGCCTTAAGGATCCAGCCTCTTCAACTACTCCAAAATCTGAATTCTGCATTTTTAACTCAGTAAGTTTACTGTATTATGTTTGGACTCCAACTTGTGGTGTTCATATCAAGAAATTATCCACAGGCAGATCTAAGGTAATCACGGGGCTTGCCTCATGAGTTTTTCTTCTCTCAAAGATCGGGGTCAGGGGCTGCCTGATGTCCAATGCCTCAAAATAATTGCCTAACATATTTCATTCAGTTTTTATGGTTATTTAAGGTGGTTGGGCTAGTCCATTACCAAGTAATATGTCTTATTGAGAGTGGAAATCTCACAGTCCATTTTAAATTGATCACTGCCTACAGGTCAGAGGCCAAATGCATGGAAAAGGAAAACTAATTTGGCATAAGCCTGATCCCTAGAGCATCATCCACATGAGAGCTCCTGACACTATGGGATGCATTTTCTACTCAGTCTGAGTTTTTCTCTATTGTTATAATATTAAGACTGAGAACATTTTTTTGTGATACTTATGAATATATGTGAAGCTCATCCTAGTGTTGAGTGAACCCAGGAATAAACCCTGGTTTTCATATTCTATATGGTTGCTGCACAGTTAGTTCATGAGAATATTAGCATGATAAAACAATGAAATAAACAAAAACAAACAAAACTATATTTTCTTGACTCTGAAGTGCACATTACCCCTCTTGTTTTAATGGTTCTGAAGTATTAATGTATCTTACATTAGAAGTTTAAATTTTTTTGCCACCATAAAAAGCTAAAATAAAATTGATGATTTGTCTTAAAACCAATGGAATTTCTAATCAAGAAAAGATATTGGAGGCATCTAGTAATTTACAGTCTACTCAGTTGCTATTTTATTTGGCTCCAAATTTCCAAATACTTTCCTATATATTGTCAATAGAAATCGCCTCTTTTCTTCATAGAAGATCGAACAATAGGACTTTTATTATTTATTTATTTATTTTTCAGCAGCAGTGTATTTAAGGAAGACATCAGGAGAAATATCCTGACTTAAACATGGCTCTGAGATGTTGAAATGCATCTGTAGATAAAAATATGAAAAAAAATCTTTCTTAAATTTCATTAAATTATAGACAAAACATGTTGATGAAGATGATGATGACAGATGCTGGTGGATTAAGAGGGATTTTACCTGGGAACAGAAAATTGACCTGAAGGTCCTTGAGGGACTTATTTTCAACTCTACAATTCCATTCCCAAAGTCATGATTTTAATTCCTGCATCACTAGGTATCTCCTGACCAGTATATATCAGCACAAATTATGACCGTTTACTGTGGAAGATTGATGATGGGCATATTGGTCATCTGCCATGGAACAACATTTCCCGGCACATCGTCATTTCTTGTTTAAGGAAAGAATGCTTCTCCTTTCTTGACATGTTTGTCATGGCATACTTGAGCTAATTATCTCTATGGGCTCAGTTTAGCTCCTAAAACTGATAGCTTATCAATTGATAGTGTCCCCTGGAAATGATGCATACCACACATGTGAAGCTGCATACTAGAAGGAAAATATTTTTTGAAGTCTTCATCTTCGTAGTTTACCAGAAATTGCATAATGCATTCAAAAGACCACTTACGTACATGACAGCATGTGCTAAGACTATATATACGTATGTGCATATATATGCTAACTCTATATAAGTATACATATATATAGTCATATACATATAATATGCAATATACGTTATGTAAAATATATGTATGTGTGTGCATTGAGTTTGCTTTTTTATGTAGTTTAAGGTTAGTGAGATTTCTTCAACTTGATCTCTCGGCCGAGATCTAAGATGCTCATTTCTTATCTGGTAATCTCTAATTTTCCTCTGTGTCACATTAAAAATTTAACAACTCTTTTCTTTTTCTGTCTATGTCTTCTCATCTAAACCCTTAAGGCATCTTAGCAGCTAACAGTAGCATTCTTACTGTAATTGGCAAAGTGAGGGTACCCCATTTTCAATATGACTTTAAATCTACCAAAACTACCCTGCTGGCATAGAGACTCAGGACAGAACTTATCAGAGAGGATTTCATCCGAATCACCAACTGTATTGTTCATCTCTTTAGCGAAAGCCTAGACTACCCGCTCAGAGTGGGACCTTCCCAACTGGAAAATGATGGGTTGGAACTAGCATTCAGCCTTCCCACAAATGTTCCTTGGTCCTCTGGTCCCCTTGAGTGTGATCTCTTTCCCTGTCTCCAAGAATTATACCCATAGCTTGGTCCAGTTATATACTGAATGATTGATGATATTTCCAGGCTGCCATGAATACAGGCTGAGTGAATTTGGGACTATCTACATGAAAAATGGCCCTTATGAACATATTTTCAGTTCTATTTCTCTAAAAAATATTACCATACCCAAGAACCATAAGATTCTGGATGCTTTAAAAAAAATAGAATGTGCTAGTTATGACATATGAAAATTGATTGGATAAAGAAGGAGGCTACACAGGAGGTCTGTGAAGCCAACTGCAACCCACAGCTCTAATATCCTGTTGCTTAGATTCCAAGTCTTATATGTCGTTTTTTCAGTCTTGGAGACCTTTAAATCCCCATGGTTCCTAGTTGCTTATACGCAATGTGTTCTCTTAATTCCTGTGGCAGACACTTTCTCATACATTTGGAGGTTAAAGGGAAGGGGAAAAAATTCTCCAAAACATAAACCCCAAACTAAAAAACATAAGTAGAAAATGTTGAAGCTGGGAGCCCAGTTACCGTGGCAACTCAGGTTTGCCAAGTTCCCCTCTCAGAGAGCGGGACCTTTGATCGAATTGGTTGCTTCTCGGATGGGCCTTAACTGCTAGGTATTTGGCTCCAGCCATGTGCATTGAAAGAGAAGACTGGATTTGGCATGGTCCCATCTCCTGGGAACATCATCTACATGAGAACTACTGATTCCTTTGTTTACATCCATCTCCAGCCCAGATCCTCTCTCTGGGGAAGGTAGAGAAGGCCAGAAGCTTCTTGGCTATAGTAGCTGAGAAAAGACTTAGGAAAAATGTAGGGAATTATCTGTATTCTGCAAGCAGAAGACTCGATGGGCATTGGTCAGGCATTTTTGTGCTGCTGATATTCTTCTCAACAAATACTTATGGCACTTATTCCAGGGGCAAGGAACAATACTAACTGTCAGGAATAAAAATAGGAGCAAAATAGACCCTGCCCTTATGGTTCTTACGATCTCATTGAAAAACCATGGCATATATAAGGTAGCCAATGACAAGTACAGATAATATTTTCAGAGGAGCCAGAAGACATTGAAAACATGTGACTGGGCGATCAGAGATGATGGAGCTAGAGCTGAGTGTGGAAGGAAAACAACGATGATCCCAGAAGTGCTCTCTAGTCACAGCGCTATAAATGCAGGTTGGAGCTAAGGCCTGACTGAGTGTTGGAGAGTTCATGTAGGGACATAATGGAAATTAGTTAGGGACCTCAGTTGGGGTTCAATTCTGGAGTGCCTTTAAAGTAAGACTAAAGAATTAATGAAGCCCCACTGCAGGTTTTCTTAGCAAAGAAGTAGGAGGATGAAAATAAGCTTTTAGGAAATTTAACCTGGATGGTAAAGTGTTACAAAGACAGACATTGGAAAGAGAAAAAATAAAAAGTGGAGCTCAGATGATACTTTGTCAGTTTGATTTCATTTACTTTTTCTTGAAAGCTTATTATGTTTTGGGTGCTTCATGGAGAAGGTAGAACCGTTTTTGAGCCAAAGTTTTCCTGGCTCTTTCTTTCTCTTTTATGAAGCAAGCTAGAGTCCATCAGACATGTCTTTGGTTTGCACGTCTCAAGGTCCCCCATCTAGCTGTCAAAAATCAATTTCTACTCTTACGTCAACGTTATTTATCTCAGAAAATGGAAGTTTGGCATTTTCTCTAGCAGGAAATTACATCTTCAACTCCATTAAGCCATTCTTCCTCACTAGCCAGGCTGAGAAGTCCATCTCTCACTAGGAGATGGACCCCTGCGCCCTCCTCTGGTGAAATATCTTTGGAACTGCAGACTGCAGGATCCCACTTTTGTTATTCAAGATAAACAATACGAGTTCTTTCATCACAAGCCTGTTACGAATTTTATGCAAAAGAAGCATATTATCATTATTTTATTACTGTTACTACTAGTGAGAATATTACATTTCAATTCTATGATATTTTCATTTTCCAAGTACTTCTAAACAAATAATAAAACTTTCTAAACCTCTGCCAAGTGTGGTTAACACAAGTATAAATTAATGGAACATTTGAATTCTAAAATACATTTTCTAAAAAGAAATGCCACTAACAAGAAAAACTCGATTCAAGCAGTAATTGTTGAGGATCCTACCTGCTGGTGCAGAGTACCAGCCCCTCTCTTATTTTCAGAAAAGTATTGACACAAAGCCACCCGAATAAATGATAGTTTTCATCTCCACTGATCCAATTGGCAGGAGCGGCCATGGCCCATTCCAGGGCAAGGGCTAACACATGAGACACTAGCGCTGAAGCACAGCAAGTCTCCCAGGGTACTGTCCGGCTTTTCTTTTGCTTCGCCACAATTCTAATTATCCTATAGCTGACATTCTGTGTAATGTGAACGTCAGATATTGCACTGGAAGGACAATAGAGACATAGAGGGGTGAAGCATCAGAACTGGGCAGGAGAAGCATTTTATTGTTCAGCAAGGAATCAGTATTGATACCTTACATTTATCCCAAACTAAAATTATGGCTTTCAAATGTGTGTGGCTGTGACTCAACTATCTAGGATCCTTAGGGGAAGGAAGGTTCTGAAAATAATAATAATTTTTATGACCTCCATTTCAGTTAATCATCATAACAACCCAATGAGGTAGCTATTATTATCTTAACATTACAGATAAAGGATCTGATGCTCAAAGATAGCAAGGAACTCTCTGAGATCTCACAGCTAGTGGGTCTGAAGGTAAGGATTCAAATGCATATCTGATTGTATACCACGTGGCCTTGCCTATTCAGTGAACAGGTCCCCAAGGAAGAATTTGTAATGAGCACATAAAATGTTCTTAAATTAATGCTCCTAAGGAGCCCGGTGAGGCTTGGATGTATTATGCTCTCGTAGGAAGTAAACCACTTTCCAATGACCCCTTATACAGAGGATTGCAAGTTCAAAAGCCCACAGTGTGCAGATAGGAAACAGAAATGTGTGAACTGGGCTGAGTGAAGGATCGCGAGAAGCTGTAGGACTCAGGCGGAACTGGAGCATCTTGCCCTGATGACGATGGCAAAATCAAGCCTTTTCCAAACTGTGTGGTTAGATAAAACATTTTAGTTTATTATATAGTACCCTAAATTTTCAACTGATGAATGTACAGAATTATCACATGTATCGTTTTTATCATACATGTTAAAAAGAGCAGAGACTTGTACAAGTATAAACTAGTTGGGACAAAATCAGAGAAAGCTTTTTTCTTTTTACATTTAGCCCCAGAACCATGAAACCTGATAAATTAGGAAAGTGTTCTAAGACCCAGTGTGGTGTTGAGACGACTTAGAGATGAGACATGTCGTGCCTGGCTGCACAGCTAGTTAGTCGTGAAGTTTGTACCAAGGCTCAAAATAGATGGGGCCCAGATTGGGATGGGAATTCTCAAATCCGATGTAGTAACAGTGTTGAGATGCATGTCTGACTGGATGGAAGTTGGATGAGCTTTGGTAGCTAAAGCCCTAGTAAGCCATACGTAAGAAGGTAGAAGAAACATGTATAGTATTCTGAATAAGGAAAACAAATCTTAAAGTGTTCTAACATAAATACTTGTAAATGTAAGGAGGTGCCTACATCTTTATGAAATCAAAAACACGTTAATCTGGTGGGAATGTGAATGATCCAGTCACCATGGAAAAAAGTCTAGAGGGTCTTCAAAAAGTTAAACATAGTGTTACCATAAGACCCAGCAATTCCACACTTAAGTGTATACCCCAAAGAATTAGAAAACAGATGTTCAAATAAAAACTTGTATGTGAATGTTTATAGCAGCTCTATTCACAACACCAAAAAGGTGAAGACAGCCCAAATGTCCATCAACAGATGAATGGATAATCAAAATGTGGTATTTACATATGATGGATATCATGGAATGGTATATTATTTGGCCACTAAAAGGTATGAAGTACTGATAAATGCTACAACATGGATAAACCTTGAAAACATTATGCTAAGTGAAAGCAGTCACAAAATCCGGATATCATGTGATTCCATTCTTCTGAACTGTCCAGAATGGGCAAATCTATGGAGACAGAAAGCAGATTAGTGGCTGCTTAAGGCTGGGGAAGATGGGAGAGCAGGAAAGTGATAGCCAAAGGGTATGAGGTTTCTCTTTGTAGTGATGAAAATGTCCTAAAATTGACTGCAGGGATGGTCACACATACCTGTGATTACACTAGAACCCATTGGACTGTACACTTTAAATGAGTGCACTGTATGGTAAGAGAATTATATCTCAATAAATATTTTTTTTAAAAAAAGATATTATTATCATGTGGGCCTCCATTCCATCTCAGGCAGTTCTGCATTCCTTGTTTCAGGCGTATGTGCTACCAGTTGATTATGATAACGGCCTGTACTTAGGTGGCACCTTTCTCTCAAGGATGTGAAGCAGTTTGCAAACACTAATTAAGCCTGTACTGCTGGCAGATTGGTAAACATTGTTTTACCTCTCAGACAAGCATTCCAGGAGAGCCACTCTGGGGATCCCTGCATGGGTGAAACTGATGTAACACCCTTCCTCCTGCTGGTTGGCTCTGAAAAATTTTTAAGGAAGTAGGAAGGGAATTCATACCTAATGAATGTGTGCTACTGTGTTTCCCATTGTTGTAGGAAACCCTATGAATATGTCATTTGACTCTCACGTCAACTCAGGAAGTAAGAATTGTCCCTATATTTCACATCAGGAAATCGAGACCAAGAGAAGTTGAATGTACCAGTCAGGGTTCCTGCTTCTAACAGCAGAAATCAACTCTGACTAGTGTAAGCAGCAAAGGGATTTGTTATAAGGATACCTGACAGTTCTCAGAATCAATAGGAAGGTTGGAGCACAAAGCAGGAACTAAGGGGGATGAGGAAGCTGAAAGCACAGCAGGTATACCACTCTCACCCCCATCCCTGGGACCCTCCACACTGCCACTATAGGTGTTGCCAATTTGCATACTTGGGGTCAATTCCCTAGAGTCTTAATTAAACTACTGCCCCTGTGATTAATCTGACTGTCACTATATTTTGTTGCACTCTTATAAGAGTTAAAGTTCTAAGTGAATGCATCCAATTTGCCAACCTTAAGTCACACGACTGCACTAGACAGCTAAAACGCAGAGAGGGCATAATACTCCAATCTATCTTTTGTAGGGGAGGGAGGGTCTGTCCCGGCATCCCCAAATCAGACGAAGTTCAGATACTGGGCAGTCAAACTGAAATAGAATTTGGGCACTCAAGTCTTCTGTTGCACAACTTGAGCTCAACTATTCCCCTCTGGTGCACTTACTAGGCACTGGGTAGCTGTGCAAGATGCTGCCAATACGATGAAGAGAGCCACACACTCTGCCTCATTCACATGTAGGCCAGCGGGGGAGATGGTGCAGGAAAGGCACAATGGAAATATAATGTGTCGTATGGAGATATCTCCACCGAGCTACAGGACCACCCAGGAGGGATTCATATCCCAGACCTGAGGGAGTCAGGGAAGGCGTCCTGAAAGGAGGTGTAGACCAGTTTGTGGACTGGCTTAGGTCGAAATGTTAGTTTTTGATTAACTCTCTCTCCTGCAGACTGCGTGGTTTCCTCTTTCCTATTATTTGCTGAAAGCATAAGTAACCATCCTAACTGCCTGTTATTTAACTCAGTTAAATGAGAGTAGATTTACTATTCCTAATGAAAAGAGTTTCTATTATAGTGACAATCCTGAACATGTCAGCAGAGATGGGTTCTTGCTCACAGTGACTTCATCAAATTGTCAGTGCCTCACCCCGTGCTGACATTCATTCATTCATTTATTCAACAGATATTCACTGAGCATCTACTATGTACCAAGCCCAGTTTTAGGCACAGAGGATGCATAGTGAATGGGGAAGGCAGACAACAGACAAACAAATACATAATATTATGTCAGGTACTGATAATCACTAAGACAAAAACTGAAACAGGGTAAAGGGCTAGAGATTAACAAGGTTGGAGTGCCTACTATTTTAGATGGAAGGGTCAGGGGACAAGTGGTCAATGTTCTTGAGCCAAGACCAGAAAATATTTCTCGTAGCTTAGTGGAGGGAGGGAGGCCAGAGTGTGGAGCTCTGGAAGCGGGGGTGACACGCATGGCACTTTCTTTGGGTCAGATTGAAAGTTTCTGAAAAATTGGAAGTCTTTGTTTACAAATGACTTCCAGTCACTTGATGCATTGGTTACGCCACGGAATGTCCAAACAGTCCAATTCAACAGGAGTATAGAAAGCAAAGTAAGTGAGAAGCATGAGGTAATATTAAAGAGGTAGACGGGGGCCAAACAGTGGAAGGCGGTGTGTGCCATGCCAAAGAATTTGCACCTTCATTCTAATGCCTGCAACGTGCTAGGTATAAATATTTCTTGGATCTATACAAATGTCAAGCCCTGGGAAATGCTAAGTGGTTTTAGGTGGACGAGTGAAGATGTGATCAGATTTGTGTTTCAAGAAAGTTTAATGTAGAGTCAAAATGGAGACATTATTTGAAGTGGAAAATACTGGAGTCAGGATACTGGTCAGCATGCTATTACAGAAATCCAGGTGAGAGATGCTGAGGACCGAGAGGGAGCTGTCAAGGGAGATGGAGAGGAGAGTGGATTGTTAATTTCTCTTTGCTGTTAGTGCCAGGTGTGCGCCGTGTATAGAGAGAATTAGGCCAACAGTATTACCAAATTTATACCATTTGTTGGAAATGCCTATGGGAAAATATATTCTAGGAGAGTGTAGGCAAATTTTTTTCTTGATGTAGAGTTTGGGAAGCCCAAATTTATATGAGTATACTCAGTAGCAGTGTTAAAAATAGATTTAATTTATTTAATTTTGCAAATTTTCCCCCCACGGCTGTGTCTGAGGTAGGGCCGCTCTAAGACTCAAGGGTTTTTGGCTTTTAGTTTGCTCTCTTACTGCTTGTTGGATTCTAAAAGGAATTCCATGGGAAGGCAGAGACTTCTCAAGTACTTTCCTTTTTATTATTGTCTCTCTGGGGTTCCTTCATCCCTAAGGCAGTAGCATCAAGCATCTCAACAAATCACCCCACAAACAGTGTTCTGTCCACTTATGTCAGGGAGATTTAAAAATTCTGTGTCCTCTCATTGAAGCCACACTTAGGACATCATGGGCAGTGATTTGCTGGTGTTGAATAGTCCAGCTCATGCTGGAAAAGAAGCTGCCACTGAGCTAAATGTTGCCCCTCACCCAAGGCCCAGGATTTGGTGTTCTAGGTGGGCAACTCACTCCTTTTCCCAGTTACCATTGGGAATCAGTCAAGCAAATGGGGTGTAGGGGAGAGTCTGGTCTTGTTCTGGGCTTGCCGGGGAATATATTGCATTATATATGGGACCTTCCAGAGTCAGGGACCCAGACTGGCATCTTCAACTGAGAATGAAAATGCTTTTGCTCAGTCTAGCTCAAAGCTTCTGGCTTTGGTCACTTTTTTCTTCTTTCCTTTCTTCCATAAATTATGGTCCACTATGTGCTGAAGATTGTTATAGACACTGGTGTGCAAAGAAAAATTAAATTGAGTCCTGCCTTAAAATTGCTCACAGTCTGTTGGTAAAGAATGATTAATAAACAGATGACTAAAATATAGTAAAATAAGAACTGTAGTAGAGATTTATCTTTTCACTTTTAGATTTAAAGAAAAATCAGAGAGGCTTGTAAATTTGATTTTAATTTCCTGTTAGAGAGTTTACAGATATATTTTAGTGCCTCGCCAACCCTACATCAAGAAAAAAGTTACGTCAATCTCCTGTTTGTATTTCTCCACCAGAGTCGATTGCTTAGTTCAGGAGTCACAAGCATGAGCGCCTTCAAGGGCCAGGCAGGTGACGGGAAGGAGTGGAGGGGCTTCGTTGGGCGGAGACTGTGAACTGAGGAGTGCTTCTTTTCCAACGGGGGCAGCTGCTACTCAGAGCTGGCAGATTGTTGCTGGGCAGAAATACGCAACCAATGATGCCAGCTCTTATAATTTTTCAAGAGAAACTGGGTTTTATGTGAAATCTCTCATTTTTAAATGTTAGCAACCAACTCAAATAAGAAAAAAATGTGCAGTGCCAATGGAACTCTTCTTGGGCGGGATGGCCCAAAGTGATAGCAGTTAGCGCTGTAAGAAGAAGGTTTGCATGAACTCCCAAGGATGGGTGTGAAGACTGTGGCAGAATGGCCTGGAGTTATCCAATAGCTTTCCTCACTGAATAATGCCTTTGTTTTGGAGAGACAGAAAAGGAAACCCAAGTACTTGCCATTTGCTTTCTTCTCTTTGTTATTGCAAAGCACTTTGCAGTGTTTTGAAGAAAAAAATTCAACTAAACAACATTATTTTTCTCTGAAGATGAAAGAAATCCCAGAGCACACTCACTGGAGACTTGACTAAGCCCTGCACCCCGACACCCGAACCAAATGAGCCACTACGCTCTAGATGAGCCTTTGCAGAAGCAAGCAGAAGGCTGAGGGCTGAGGGGCACTGGCTGTGCCTGGACAGGGATCCTTTCCCACAGCAAGTTCACCGGATCTCCTGGTCCTTTGGCTCTGAGGCCTCCACCTTCCTCCGGCCCTGTTCTCTCTCTTCCATGCGCTGCTGGAAGGAGCATCTTGGGGAAGGAGCTGCCTTCAGGACCGTGCCCCTTCCCTGCCCATTTCCTGCCTCCGGACTTCACTGAATAGTCTGTATCTGGCAGCTACAGCCCAAACAGCGGGACACACTGGGTCTTGGACTATTTGAAATATAGGTGACGTGACCTTCCTTGGGAGATGAGTAGGGCATGAGCACTGTGAACAGCGGAGCCTCCTTAGGGAGTGGGGTGTGGTGTGGAGAGACAAGCTTCCGACCCTGGGGCCCTGCTCCTTTGGCAGGCTGTGTTCTCTAGACTGTCAACGGGTGCCAGCTGCCCTTTTGCTTTCCACCAGCCAATGGCTATAAATACAGTCACATTTCCCACATGCTGTATTTATGTTTCAGAAAATGTCTGCGTTGCATACGTAATGGAGGAGATATAATTATAATATTTCAAAACTGGCCAAATTTCGTGAAATATAAAATAACAGATGGCACCACACAATATTGGTGCGGTGCGCTTCATTTAAATCATAATTCGGGCCTGCAAATGTTCCCATTTGGTCCAGGGTGGTGATGAGAGTGCATGTGCTGGGAGTTAGGGGGTGGCGTGGTTCCCCTTCTTTGTCCTCTCCAGCTTTTCTTTTCAGGCAAAGTGGAGTTATAAAGCTGCACGCTCCCAGTAAGCTCAAGTTTGGTTTTGTCAATCCACCAGTTTTATGCTGCTTGGTGCTTTCTTTAGCTAGAGGATAGGAAGTGTGACTTGTGAACTCGAGCTATGGCTTGGCCATGCAGCCCCTCAGGTGGTAAAGCCCAGTTATCACGGGTGGTACTGCTCCCTCACAGCTGTGCATTCTTATTTAACCACCAAGGAGCTGTTGCTAAAGTTTAAAACCTTCAGATACTTGTTCTCCATCTTCAGCAGCTATGCTAGCTCTTCCCGGACTGTGCGTTGTGCAGCGTGGAAAATCAGAGGGGGCGCCTGCTTTCTTTCGACTCCACTGCTTGTTCCTCACCTTCCCCCAAAGCCAACCCCCTCTGAGGTCTCCCTGATTCTCAAAATGCCCGTGGGATGCTGGGGTTTAAGTGGGAAATGTAGTGAACTTTCAAAGGCATGGCTTGTCTACAGGTCGGACTAAGAGACGCCCGCACCACCTCTGCTGCTCAGATCTCTTCAGAACCAAATGGCTCATCAATTCACACAGATCAGGATTCATATAGATGCTTATATACAATCCAGATTCTCCAAGTCATATTTGGCTTCTTTTTTTTTTTTTCATTTCAATCGTTCTTTCCATCTCACTGAAGAAACCATAAAATTTAGCAATATAGTTTCAGTCTCCTAAATTGTTCATGAACAACATAAGTTAAGGAGTGATGAATCCTTTGCTGGCCGTCCCAGACTGTATTTGAAGTCTTTCATAATTCAGCCTCTCTTGACTCAAAGGGCAGCAGAATCAGCCCCACTGGGCTTCTGTAATGACTATGAGACTTCCCTCTGTGTGTCTGCTCACTTCCCCTGTCCCAGTCCTTACTCAGAATGAGCTACCAAAAACCTACTGGAGAAGTTAGAAGCATTTCCAATGCTGCCTTCAAATTAACAGCATAACAAGAGTCAAAAAGTAAATGCGTTTCATTTTCCCTCTCTCTTTTTGAGGAGCAAACTCACAAATGAGGTCCAAATTAGCCTTCAACTGTCTTCTCTCTATAGATTGGGACATATTCTCTTCTTGAATTTTCTTCTCAAACAATCCGTCTAATCAAAGTTGGAAAAATGAGTCTATCCTGTTGTGCTATGATAATGTGCAAGGAAAACAGAAATCCTTCTTTCAGTGCCAGTGCTAGAACTTCCCATTGTAATGGAGTGGGGAGGACAGGACAGGATTATATAACGGCCCAGTGGAGCTCCGGAAAACGAGTGGGCTAACTTCTGTTTGAGACAAGCTGGTGGAGGCCACAGCTGTGAACTACGACTTGTCTGTATTTAGCTGGGGAAGAACAAAGTTTCCACAAAGGGTAAAAATAATCAGGAGGCGTGCTTTTAGAGTCTCTACACACCCTTTTGAAGGGAATTAATTTCTATAGTTTCTGCCCATCACAGATACTTGGGAATCTGTATGCCAGGAAATTGTTGGTCTTTGACATGGTATGGTCACCCTCAGGAGTGCTATCTGAGAGAAGAGCCAAAACTGTCCCTATGGTCCCAGTGGGCAGAACAGCATTTAATCAGTGGTGATAACAGATTTCAGTTCAATATAAAGAAGAACATTCCAATAATCTCAGTAGTCCAAGATTGAATAGACTACCTTAGAAGGGAGTACATTTCCCATCAATGGAGGAATCCAAGTTAAGTCTAGGGGGCCACTGGGTACTGATATAGTAGAAAGAATTCCAGAACCTTGCTTCTCAAAGTGTGGTCCCAGAACCAGAAGAGCCATATCCCCTGGAAGCTTGTTAGAAATGCAGATTCTCAGGCCCCACCTAAGGCCTGCTGAATCAGAATCTGCATTTTGGCAAGAGCCCCCAGCGGGCTGTATGCATAGCCAAGGCTGAGCAGCACTGCTGTATGGAAACCTTCCTAACGTTCAGATACATTTCCATGTGAGCTGTCTGAGGTGTGTGTGTTTTACCATGAACACATGACTTGTTTTGGCACTCAGCACCCACTCAATTAGAGGAACCACATACAAAGAGGATTTGAGGATGCTCCCAAAAATTCCTTCACTTGCAAGTTTTTAATATATTGGAATTAGAGAGTTTTCCTCATCTTATGCCCTCCACTCTGCCCTAATCTGCCAAATGTACTAAAACTCACAAGTTATTCCTCTGAATTCGAACATTGAATGGCCCCATGAAAATGATAGCATCTTAACTAGATGGGGTGGTGCTTTAAGTCATTATTACCAATAAAGCTGCTAATGTCAATTAGTGCATCAATTTTCTATCAGAGAGCAGGGCTTATTGTCTTTGTATCCCCACCACTGAGCATGTTGCCTGACAAATATTAATATATAATTTATTTTCTAGGATAGCTCTTTTCAGAAAAAGAGATTTGTGGTGGCATCACCTGGACCAATAAATACATCTTGAACCGGGATGGTTCAGAAGACATGGGAATAAGTCAAGGGTCAGGTCAGTGAAAGGATTTTTCCCAGCAGAATTTCTGAAGATCAGGGGTCCCTGGGGGTGATGTGAACAACCATGGGTGGCATGAGAGAGAGAACACATTAATTTCTCTTCCACAATACAATACAACCTCTTTAATACTGTGCCTCCATCTGTAAAATGAGGAAAATAGTAGGACCAAGGCATAGTGCTGTCGTGAGGATGAAATGATGTGACACAGTGTCCTTTGTACAGTGCCTAGCATGTATTAGGTGGGAAGCAAATACTGAATGCTCTTGTCATTGCCATTGTTATTATTGTTTTCTATGGCATGTTTCCCAAGCTATCAAAAGTTACATTTGAATATAACCATACACTTCGTAGCCTCAGAATTTCACAGACTACGTATGACTCCATAGTACCAAATCTTTAGTACTAAAGATTTCTAAATCTTCTGTTCCCTCACATTGGCTTGTGTGTTCCTTGCTTCAGACTTCCCCATTCTTCTTTTGTAGATGCAAATAGTTTCTTGGACAATCTTCATTTGTACTGGGATATGGAAGATCCATATTCCATTATAAGAAAGAGACAAAGCTAGAGGTGTTTTATGTAATACTCGTTGCCATATGATGGTTAACTATGCTCTCCAGGAAGTCTTCAAGCATGAGAACAAAATACAAAAGATAAGTTATGATGAAGCTCCTGTGATACATCCTGCAAACAGAACTCTCCTCACATTCAAACAATCCTGTGTGAAGGAAAACCGGGTGGGGGTCCTACAAAGGAGGATGACACCTTCCCCTTAAAAAAAATTGTTTATGAAGGCTAACTTGTTCAGTAAGGAGACTAAGAGTGTCTAGGATATCACTTGGCCTCTCTGCACCCTTCCACTGGACTGCTTGGAAGGAATGAACTACACATCTGTCAGCTCTTTCTAAGAAACGAGAGCCTTGGGTACAAGCAATTAGAGTTCAGGGTCTCAGGCTGGGTGCCCTGAGGGCTTTTACCAGTTTTCCCACCAATTTCCTTCTTCTGTTCCAGGATCCCATCCAGGAGACCATATTGCATTTAGTCATCCTGTCTCCTCGGTCTCCTCTGGGCTGTGTCCAACACAGAAATCCAATTTTGTCAACAGATATCACCACGGGCGTGGGGGAGGCTCTTGCCGTTTCTCAGTTACTTTACAATCACTTATTGAGTTTCTACTATGTGAGACAAGTAAAAATGATTAAATCTCTGCCATAGAGAAGTTTACCAGCTGGGGGTGGTTACAGATAGGTAAAGAAATAATTATTGTATTTTGTGATATGTATTATAACAGGAAATACACCCAGGTGCTAATAATAACCCTGAAAAGGAGGGGCGACTCTTGATGATCTTTGCCAGGAAAACACAACAACACAATTCACATTTTCTGGTGGAGGGCTCACTGGGATGGACCTCGTGGTCAAATGAATCAATTGAATTGGGATGTTGGTTTCTATAGAGATTGTGTTTCAACGCACTTCTGAGAGAAAAATGCCTGTGAGCCTTGTTCCTATGAATCAATGATTAAAAAGAGTCTAGGGTAGGGTTGGGGGAATTGTATACACACAGTCAAGCTTTTCCAAACCAGCTGTGAAATGCAGGCTTGGGATTTCCTTGGGACAGAGATGTAGATTGGGGTCTGGAGAGATAAATTACCACTCTATCTTTCTCTGCCTTAATGTCTTGAAAAGTTGACTTTACGTGCTTTCTCCTTTTTCTCACCTTCCATGCATCCCCCAACCCATGGCAGTTCAGCGTTTGCCCCTTTCTACAAAGGAATTTATATTAAGGCAATCAGTGACCTCCCTGGCAAAAATATAATAGAAAAATGTTAATATTCATCTTACCCAATTTCTTGAACCTTCTGCTTTGTTTATCACTCTCTTCAGACTCTTTCCTCTCTTGGATTGTGTAACGTATTTCTATGTTAATCTGCCTCCCCTCCCCTTGTCCTTGGTTCATCTTTCTTTAGCTAAGACATTAAAAAGGTTTCTTTAAGACTCAATTCCAGGTCCTTGTCAATTTAAAAAGTAAATTGGCAAGTTGTTTTACCCACAAAACGATCAACTAAAGGATTCAGGTTTATTCAGGATCAACCAAAGGAATGGCAATTGGGGATATGCAGGCTATGCTGGACCATAGGCAAATCCAGAGAGACAAAGGAAGGGGCTTACTTTTACAGAGGACAAGGAGGAGTTGGGAGGAACTGTAATAAACAAAAAGGGAGGGGGCGGTTGATGTGGGTTGCTACAGTTTCTCATGGGCTGGGCTGTTGCCTGGCCAGGGAGAGAAATCTTTCTTCCTCCTGCTGAGTGGTAAAGTCAAAAACACCTTCCTGGAGATGCAAGCACATTCTTCCTGTTTGGAGTAACTGAGGACCAGGCATGAAAGAGCATGAGAGCTCCCCCTACAGGCCTTCCTGACTCCAGTTTAGTTGAGGTTTCTTTCATTAATTTCACATCCTCTTATCCCTGTGTATTTTCCCTGAGATAATCTCATTGACATCAGGGATTGCTTCAATTACTGTTGGGATTAAAGGGCATAACTGGTCATTTCTCTTCCCCACCAAGTTCTGAACCAACTGAGAAATACAAAGTCAGACATCAAACTACCAATTTTATTACCAGTGAAGCTGAATTGCAGAATACAGTCTTGATTCAAGTCCAAAATGAGCTTCTCACTTAATACCCTTCTTTCTCCCAGTTGGTTTTATTCACTCAACCACAGGCAGATAATCTGTCAACCGTAGGCCTTCCTCCTGCAGAGACATGGCCTGCCAGGCTGCTTACCATGTAGAGGAGGAAGGAATGGAAAAGAGAACACACATGAACTATAGATAGTCCTTTTAAGGGAAAAAAAGGAGAGAAAGGAAAAGAGAGGAGAGGAGAAGGGAGGAGAGGAGAGGAGAGAATGAACATATATGCACAGAGACTGGTGCATTAACCCCACCCAGTAAAGAAACAAGGACACAGACATGTCAGATTTTTGTCATCTCTCTAATCAGAGAAGTCAGTCCTATTCCTGTAGGGGGAAGAAAGAACAGTGAGAGGTGAAGCAAAGACAGCCGCTTCTTCTCCAATACTTTTCCTGCGGAGGCAGAAGTTTCCCTCACATGAACTTGAAGAAACCCAGAGGGAAGGAAATATGGGTCCACTGATCACCATCCACACTAAGACAGCTTACAAATCTTTATCCTTAGTCAAAAACTCTCCTCTGAGCTACAGATTTGTATATTTAATTTCTTTTTTTTTTTTAAAGATTTTATTTTTTTAATTTTTCTCCCCAAAGCCCCCTGGTACATAGTTGTATATTCTTTGCTGTGGGTCCTTCTAGTCGTGGCATGTGGAATGCCGCCTCAGCGTGGTCTGATGAGCAGTGCCATGTCCGTGCCCAGGATTCGAACCAACTAAACACTGGGCCACCTGCAGTGGAGTGGGCAAACTTAACCACTCGGCCACAGGGCCAGCCCCTGTATATTTAATTTCTTAATTGACATATCTACTTGGATGTCTCAAATGCAATTGAACATGACCCCAAGTAACCATATTAGTAGCCAAGTATTGAGTTATTACTGTGTGCCAGGCACTGTGCTAATAGCCTTGTGTCGATTATCTCATTTGATCATCGTTATCAACTCTGTGAGGTAGCGAGGGATCACTAACAAAATTAAGCTTAGAGTTTCAGATCACACTGCCTGTAAACAGTGGATATGGGATTAGAACCCAGGCAGTCTGACTTTAGAACTATTAGCTGCTGTTTTATGCTGCTTTCCAAACTGAGCCCATAACTGCTCTCTAAAACTGGGTCTGAATCAAATGAATGCTTTCTCAGTCATCGACATTATGGCCATCCAGAAACACAATCAGGAACCAAGGTATCAGTCTTGAAAATTCCCCTTACATTATCCCCATCTCTGCCAAATCCTGTCGATCATATCTCCTAAAAATCTCTACAGTCCATTTGGGGCATCCCCATCCATCACCATCCTCTAGTGTCTCAGACAGAGCTGCTCTCATTCCTGCCTGGGCGACTGCAGTGCTGTCCTAACAGGCCACATCCACGCTTGCTTCCTTCCCATCCACTCCGCGTGCTCATGCTGCATGCAGAGTGATCATACACATCCCCTTCCCCCAACTTAGAAATCTTCTGTAGCTTCCTATTACTCTCGAGATGAAGACAAAGTTCCTTTGCAGAGCTTGCTGGTCTCTGCACAAGCTGCTCTCCCACTCCTCCAGACCCATCTGCCCCACTGTCCCACAATTCTCCATGCTCTGGCCACCTGGGCCTTCTTTCAGTTCCTTAAATGTGTACGGTCATTTCCCACATGTGCTGTTTCCTCTGCTGGGAGGGCCCCTCTCTCCTTCAGACCGCAAAGGAAATAGCTCCTCCCGGGGCAAGACTTCCCTGGCCTGTCTGAGGTCATGCCCCCCATTTCTCCCTTCTTAATACAATGCACCTCCGTTTCAAAGTAATCGTCACAATTATATTCGATATATATGTGTGTGATAATTTAACAGATGTGTCTGCTTCTCTTTAGGTTTTAAGCTCAGAAGGTGGAAGCCCTGTCTGGTACTGCTTTCCATTGTCTCTCAAATGCTTAGTAGAAGGTCCAGCACAAGACAGTTGCTCAATAAATACTGACTGGATTCACTTAGGAATGATGGTAATAGCTATCATCAGTTGGGCGCTTTCTATATGCCAGGTACTGTGCTCAGTGCCGAACACATTTGTCATTCATTTCTCACGGCTGTATGGGGAGATGTTTACTTTGCTTATCTCCATTTTATAGATGAGGAGACTGAGGGTGGGAGAGACTCTGAATCCTGCCTGAAGATACTAAATGTCAGAGCCAGATCCTGAATCCGGGTCTGTTTGGTTGTTTACATGAGGATCGGCTGCTTCTGCAATGCCAATTCAGCAATCAAACCCTTGGTTATCCATGAAATGGCCTAGCCCTCTATCACATATATATTTTAAGTGTAATTTCACTTGACTGAGACGGAGACTATGTTACACATTGGCTTCTATATTTCTGATTTTTTAAGGACTGGAAGAGGACAGTGAGGACAACCAGACAACATAGCCAAGCATAAAGTGCCATAGAGCATGCCCTGGGGAGCACACTAAGAGCAGGGCTGAGAAAGACAAGTCAGGAAAGGAAGGAAGGAAGAATCTAAAGTTCGGCCAAGAGGGCTGGGAGAGCTCTCACCTTGTGGTTCTATTCCAGCCCCGGCTCTGGAGGAGAAACTGCTCATCAGCACGACAGGTCGGAGGAGGTGAAGGGGTCCAGACGTGAAATCCTTGGGGGCAATCTGCTCAAGGCCACTGCGGGGTGTGGAGCAGTGCTTTCCACTTGGAATGTGAGCCAGGAAATTCCCCACCGGGAATCTGCAGGATCAGCCTGAGACTGACACTTGCTGGAACTCAGTAAACCAGGTTGTGGCAGGACCAGAAACGACAGCAGCTGCACTGACTGAGCTATTAAGCGCTGGGCTGGGTGCTTCACAGACTTTCTCTCACGGTCTCCTCACGGCCACCCTGCCAGATGGACATCCTTATCTCAAGTCATTAGGTAAGGACATAGACACTCAGAGAGGGGAAGGCCTTTGTCTAGGGTCACACAGCTGCATTCCAACCAGGCCTGTCTGATGTGCATTTTGCCTGTGTACATTTTGTGGCCTATGCTGCAAACATGATTTTGTATGAAGCCTAGCATGTTTGCTCATTCACACACATGTTTATGCATTCATTCCGTACACATTGACTGAATGCTCCTGCAGACTGAGGCTGGGGTTCAGAATAGCAGTATTGAGAAGGCCCTAAGCCCAGAGGCTCAAGAAACAAAAGTGGTAATCACCGGACCCAAAACAGGCTTCCTGTTTCCTGGCGCTCTAGGTGGTAACATCATGGCTGTGATATAATAGTTTTTTCCCATAAAAGTAGCACAAAGTAAAGAGCCTACACAGGCCGAGGAACCTGCTTGTGGTCCTTTCCACCCTCAGACAATCAGATACCGGAGACCAGAGACCCACACGCAGTCATCAGGCGATGTTCCCACGTCCGTGCTCTGCGGAGGCTCTCCAGGACTCTTGACTCCAGTTGATTTCTTGTCCCCAGAAGCTCCCTGGCCTCTCCCGGGCGGGGGAGCTTCTCTCAGCATGACTGCTTGCTTCCAGTTGCCCAGCTCTCCCAAAGCCAAAGTCGATATCCAGTCTTGCGGGCTTTTATTCTGTGCAACCAACTGCTTCACTCCCTCCCTCACCCTCCCTCTCTCTTTTTTTTCTGTCCTTGGGGCAACAGGAAGTTTTATTTATACCATCATTCAAATTTGAGAGTCCCTCTGACAAAATTTCTACTTAAACAAGATGAAGCATCATGCAAAATAAGCTAAGGTTTTTGTTTTTTTCCTGGTGGTGGTTGTATTTTAAACAGATTTTTCTCCCACTTGAATATACCATTGAAGAATTTTAGTCTTTCATTTTTGCATCTGTGTCCTGGAAAATGATCTCAGTGTCACTAAGCAGACCCTTGCCAGGGACTTCGTCGCTCCCTCCCTGGCTGTTAACAAAGCCGAGCTGACCTGCACTGAAGGAGTCACGGAAGCTGCTCTTTTCGTTTTGCTCTGGTCCCTCTCTGCGTGTGCCCGTTAAGGTCAAACATGACTTTCCACCTCCCCCTGCCTTGTTTTCCAAGTTTCCTAGAACACGAACATCCCTCTTGGGAGGACGGCATTATCTGCAACTTGTTATAGAAACATGATGAAAGCTTCATGACCAGCATACCGAGACACCCAGACGGGGACGGCTGAGCCCCTGCGAAACGAGCTCTTGCTAGTTATCTCACTTAGGGGGAAAGTTTGATCATTTCTAAGCTTCTGGTGGTGATTTCTTGGGTCAGGATAAAGGCGTTCTTTGTTTTTGAGCTTATAATAATTACAGAAGGGGAGAGAGAGAGGAAGAGAGAGAGAGGATCTTCCCCGCAGGAGCAGGTGAGGCCCGAGAACTGCAGGCCCAGGAGGGTCGTGTGGACGAACGAAGGGGGCCAGGGGGGCCTGCAGCAGGATGGAGGGGCTTCCCTTTCTAAACCAGTAGCTGGAGCTTCAGCTGATTTTTATTCAGTCAGAATGAAGAATCAGCGTGACCAGGTCTTCTTCTTTTTCAAGAGTAACTGAAAATCTGGATGAACAGATGTTTAAACACTGGCAACATTTTCCATTAGAAAAATATTGCTGGACATAGAAAACATGCCTGAGGGTCAGATCCAGCCCCGAGGCTGCCAGTTTGCAACCCCTGCCATATGCTATTCCGAAAGAAAGACCTTGGAGGCTGTGGACCTGGGTCCGAGGCCTTCTTCCATGGGAGGCAGTTAGAGAAATCTTTAAAGAAAAACCTTTAATGCAAGTGCCATTGGAGGAAATGTCTCCTCTTTGCTCCCAGAGATCAGAATGCTGGTGTCACGAGGCCCTGATGCTCTGAGGCGGTGGCCAAAAAGCCGTGGCAGGAAGATGCAGGGCCAGTGGCCCTGGGCATGGCGGAACCCTTTGTTGCCTGCCGTGTCCCGCTCCGTAGCCCTCAGCTCCAAACCCCGGCGCTGCAGATCTTGGCGAAAGGCTCCGTTAGCCAAGTGCCACTTTAAAACGCTGTCATGTTGTGCTTAGGAACTGTCTCTTGATGACTTTGGAACCTTCTAAAGGGACAGTGGTAATCACAGCTGGTGAGTTTCTAAGTGACCCTGAGGAGTCCAGGGTGGCTTCTTGGGGACATGGGGACACTGTGTTGAGGCTATTTTGTGTGTACGGATTAAGCTGCAATAACTGACTCCCTGACCTCCCGTTTTGGTATTTTGCCACAATATTAATGAAGTTATTTTCTCCAGCCACGCATTTTTGATAAGAATACATACATTTAAGGAAGCTCTGGAAATATTAATATCAGGCAATAAGAGATTCATCTGGAAAGCGGGCAAGGGTCATTGAAATCTGTTGACTTAATCATCTTCCTTGCTCCAGGGTTGCTGGGCCATGGGCCCAATTTTCCACAAATTCAAAACTTTGTTGGTGGTGGAAGTGAGGAGAGACCTGTGGTCATTTACGTTAAGCACAACAAAAGGAGAGCGAGTCCATTCGAAATCTGCTCTGGGCTCCATCCCAACAAAGTCCACGTGACCTCCCTCTCATACTCTGATCTGTCATTTTATGGCAGATTCTGGGTTCCAGGCATGACAGAGACTTAGGGGAGAATTGTTCATTCCAGGGAGTGCCCAGCACGCCCCGTAGCAAAACAACGAAAGAAAGCTTTACTCACAGCTTCCCCCCATGAGGATTGTCATCAATCGTGTAGCCCTCTGAGCAGGGGCTCCTTTAGGTTAGCATCCTACCTTGTGAGTCTTTAGTTTAACTGAACTTTGGGAGCCTAGGAGGCTCTCATATCCTTCAAGGAAATACTGAAAGCAGAAGCAAGTGTGTCGAACACAGGTACCTAGTGAAGCTTGAAGAATCTAATTTTGCAGGAGGGCATCTTCATATAAGTGTTGCAGTTCTGCTGTAAAGTAAGTCAGCCCTCTGCTGAGGAGAGAAATCAAATTCATTTCAGTCTTGAGCTATCCACAATTTCCAGTCCAAATAGATGGAGCGTGAGTTTGTTTTTTTCCTGTCATTACTACTTGGTCCAGTGTTTCCATTTTAAAAGGTGTGCATGTGAGCTGAGCCAAAGCAGGGATTATTTAAAATACTGTGCCTGTTAACTTCATTTAAATGACTCCAATATCTTTGGCTAATAGTAAGTGCATTCTTAGTAAAACACATAGACTTGGCCAGGTCTAGAGAATTTAAAATCAGCTACAACAATAATATGGGGCATTTGTATGATGGGTTATAGTTTTCCATGGGTTTTCCCATTAGCTTCTTGATTGCTTCCACTCATCCCTAGGAAAGGTACAGTGGGACACAGGGCCACGGTCCCATGTGCAGTGACTCAATCTCCTCTGACATAGCCTCTCATTGTGCACAATGGATGCTCAACAAAATGCTCAGTATATGTTACTTAGAAATGAGCTAACATGGCCCACGGTTAGATGCCGACTTAATCTTCCACATAGAAAGACATGTATTAAGTTGAAATAATACCTCTTGGGTTCCTTGGCCAATTTATTGCATAGAAGATGAGCTCACAGCCCCCATCGAGGCCAGAGACAAGCAGAGCCTGTTGTGCGTCTCTGTGCAGCTTTGCAATGGATTCTGAGCACAATCCTTTAAAGAACGTGTGGATCCCCTGTGCACTGAGTGTTGGTCTCTGGGAAGAGATGAACGCAGATTAAGTGCCTCCTGGCTCGAAAAGGTCACAACCTAGATTATAACCTAGGTGTACGGTGCTAGTTGTCTGCTTGAGCTTTATTTTAAAATTGTAAGAGCAGCAGGCACAACCCCTGAAGTCATTGTCACATAGTCTCTGGGGTCAGCCTTTGCTAATAAGACCTCCTCGCCCTCCTGAGCTCCTATCTTGCAAGAAAACTTATTTGGGATTTCAGCCTCACACAAAGGGTCAGTGTCAGTAATGTCTGAGCACATATGTGGAGGAGGGACAAAGACGGAGATGTTCTCTCTGTGCTGGATGCCTCGGAGTGGAATGAGTGGGCTGGGGCTGGGTGGAGCCAGAGCAGCAGCTGCTGTGATGGAGAGGACAGAGGGGTTGGGAGGCGGAAAGAGACACAGTTAAAATTCTCGGCCATCGCTTAAACATGTCCCCTTGGTAGCCATGAAGTCAGGGAATGTGTGACTGTGTTTTTCTTTTTCTTTTCAACCCCCCCCCCTTCTCTTTTCCTTCCACCAAATGCAAATCAATAGATGTGTATTCACAGCCTAACAAGATGTCAAGGAGAGAAGAGTAGCCTTTTCATCCAGAGAAGAGTACAGGGAGCAGCCCCTCTACACAGGGAGGAAAGAGGACAGGAAATGGGAGGGGGAGAGAAGGAGGGCGGCAAGAGAAAGGGGAGACTGAGTCTGGCAAGAAGATGATGGACGGTGCTCTGGGAAGGAATTGGAGATGGCCATTGGCTATGGCTGTTCACGTAGACGTGGTGTAGGCATCCTTTCATCTTCCTGTGTTTCACCTCAGAAAAAAGGGGAATGAATTTTTTCCCCACTAGCTAGAATATTTCAGCCCTTGCTTGAAAGCTGTTCTAGAAAAAAAATTGCATACATAGGTGGAAATCAGATGCCATTTCCTTCAGTCCTAGCTAAAATTTGATCAGGCATATCTAAGTAAAAGGCTTGATGATGATGCGAGATTGGGTAATAAATTGTTTTGAGCAAATCCAGCCAGCTTCTGAGCTGTATGTGAACTAGAGTAATTCTTATGTGATTACTAATAACAAAAGCAACAATAATAATAATTGAAAGGAGCATTCATTGTAGGGATTGACCAATAGGAAAGACTTAAGTGTTAGGATATGAGAGTTCTAGCCCTGGCTTCTTCCTTGACTTGTTGGTCTTTTGGGACATGTGTTTTAGTCTCAATTACTCCTTATTTCCCTATCTGGAAAGTGGAGCTAATTATTTCCTCCTCTGTCTACTTCACATGGGAGCGAAGCAAACAAACGAAATTACAAAAGTGCAGGGTTTCAATGTACACGTTGGCAGAAGTAGTTCCTGTTTCACTTTCTCCAGTTTGCGCAGGCCTTTAACTTTATATTGGAAACACAGCCTGATTCTCCAAGGGTTTTGAGAAATACGTTTGTCATCTTTTCTGCTATATGGCATCAACTGCATGAACTAATGTGCAGTTAATCATTGAGGGCTGACGTCCATTTTGGCCTCCAGTGGCTTCTCAAGTCTCACAAAAATGATAGCAAAGGGTTAAAAGTGTATAAACGCCAAAAGTGATGTCAGCAACATGGCAGAGTGAGCAGTTTTCTTTGTCTCTCCCTCTTTGAACTACAACTAAATGGACATTCACTGATCAAGGGAGGATACTCACACAGCACCTCAGGATGCCTGAGAGATCCGTGCTGCCATACATCAGAAGGTGGGTGGACTCCCCCAGGGGAGGAGTGGGAAATAGGTGAGAACTCTTGGGCCCCCAGACAGCCCAGTACCCACAAGCGACTCTCTCCCAGCTGAAGTGCTCATAGCACCACTGCAGCCCCAAGGGTGGACGTGTACCTCGGTGCAACTGTGGAAACGGGTGACTGCAGTCCTCAGCCCTCTGTGATTGCTCTTTGGACAAGTGGGAAAATCCACAGTCCCACTGCACTCCCAGGGAGTGACCTGGGCTCAGACTCAGTAGGGAGGCCCCGCCCAGCAAACACAAAGTCTGGTGCAACTTAAGAGCAGACATGGCATGGCTGGGTGAGAAAACTGCTGGCTGCAAACACCCATAGGTCTGCTGTGGCTGCGAGGGAGCAAGTGAGATCCAGTGGGACTGCAGGAGTGGGTGGTGACAATCCCGAGCCCCAACCTTATTGCTCCTTGTTCCAGTGAGAAAATCCATGGTCCCACAGTGGCCCCAGGGAGAGTCTCAGCTCGGCCCTGGTGAAGAGGCCCCGCCCATCCAGCATAAAGGCTGGGAAACCTAGGAGCAGATGCAGCACAGCTGGGTGAGCAAACTGCCAGCTGCATTAAATGTCCATAGCTCTGCTGTGACCCCAAGGGGGCAAGTGTGATTCAGTGGAACCAGATGGCAGCGGAACTGTGAGTCTGGGCAAACAAGCTCCTGGTCACCTTGAAAGCCCATAACACTGCTGCAGTCCCTTAGGGGGAAGCATGTCTAGGTGTGTCTGTGGGCATAGTCAACAGCAACCCTAAGCTCCCATGTCATTGTTCCTACAGTTGACAGAAGACGCCACAGGACCACTGCCATCTCAAGGAGTGGCCCAGGCTTGGGCAGGAATAGCTGACAGGGATCCTGGTGGGCGCAGATTACACAGTTCCTGCCCCCTCCCCGAAGTGGCAGCAAGTGGAAGCAGTAACCAAACTCTACCTCTATATGGAAGCACCAATCCACATGATCAAGCAGTATGAAAAAATATACTAAATCTCCAGAACAGCAGGAAAATGACAAGTACCCAGAAAACAATCCCAAAGACACAGAAATCTATAACCCAAATGACAAAGAATTCAAAATAGCTATCATTAAAAAGCACGTTGAGTTAAAACAGAATACAGACAGACAAATCAATGAGTTCAGGAGCTACATCACAAAAAAGCTTGCAACTATAAAGAAGAACCAATCAGAAATGTTGGAGATGAAAAACACTGTGGATGAGATTAAGAAAAATCTGTACTCCCTCAACAGTAGGGCTGATAATATGGAGGACAGAATTAGCAGTCTGGAGGATAAGAATATAGAAATGCTTCAGATAGAGGAGGAGAGAGAACTAAGACTATAAGGAAATGAAGAAATTCTCTGAGAAATAACCAACTCAATTAGGAAATACAATATAAGGATTATAGGTAACCCAGAGGGAGAAGAGAGGGAGAAGAGAAGGAGAATGGAACAGAAAGCTTGTTCAAAGAAATAATAGCTGAGAACTTCCCAAACCTGGAGAAGGAGCTGGAAATCCATGTGACAGAAGCCAATAGATCTCCAAACTTTATCAATGTAAAAAGACCAACCCCAAGACATATAGTAGTAAAACTGGCAAAGTCAATGACAAAGAAAAAATATTAAAGGCAGCAAGGAAGAAGAAAATAACCTCCAAAGGAACGCCTATCAGGCTGTCAGCAGATTTCTCAGTAGAAATCTTACAGACTAGGAGAGAATGGAACCATGTATTCAAAATTCTGAAAGACAAAAACTTTCAGCCAAGAATACTCTATCCAGCAAAAATATCCTTCAAATATGATGGAGAAATAAAAACTTCCCCAGATAAACAAAAGTTAAGGGAATTCATTGCCACATGACCCCCCTCCCCCATAAGAAATTCTCAGGAAGGCTCTTTTACCTGGAAAAAAAAGGTGGGGGGGGGGGGAAAGGGTTACAAAACCCTGAGCAAGGAGATAAGTAGAAAGACAAAGTCAGAAAGTTGCAGCTCTCCATCAGAACATGTTAGCAAATGCTTAAGTATAACATTAAAGATAAAGGGAAGGAAAACACCAAGAATAAATACCATCTTGTCATTTTAACCACAAACTCATAACACAAGAAGAAAAAAGATGTGACAATAACAACTTAGCAGGGGAAGAGGAAAGGGATGGAACTGGCTTAGTCTAAGGAAATAAGAGGCTATCAGAAAATGGACTATCTCAACTATGAGACGTTTTATACAAACCACAGGGTAACCACTAAACAAATAGAAGAGAGACACAAGTTACAAATAAGGAGAAAACTAAGAAAACCAGCATAGAAAGCTACCTAACTGAATCAGCAGTCTGAAATACATGGGATGAGAAACAAAGGAAATGCAGGAGAACTGGAAAACGAGCACTAAAATGACAGCATTAGGCCACCACATTTCAATAATCACTCTAAATGTAAATGGATTGAATTCTCCAATCAAAAGACACAGAGTGGCAGGATGGATTGATTAAAAACAAGATCCAATAATATGCTGCCTCCAGGAAACACACTTCAGACCCAAAGACAAACACAGACTCAGAGTGAAGGGATGGAAGATGATACTCCAAGCTAATAGTGAACAAAAGAAAGCAGGTTTTGCCATACTTATATCACACAAAGTGGACTTCAAGACAAAACAGGTGGAGAGAGACAAAGAGGGGCAGTATATAATGATAAAGGGGACACTCCACCAAGAAGACATAACACTTACATATGCACCCAACACAGAAGCACCAAAGTACATAAAGCAGCTATTAACAAAACTAAAAGGAGATATCAACAATAATACACTGATAGTAGGGAACCTCAACACCCCACTAACACCAATGGATAGATCATCCAGACAGAAAGTCAATAAGGATGTTGTATAAGTAAATGAAAAGCTCGACCAGATGGACTTAATAGATATATACAGAACACTTTATCCCAAAGCAGCAGGTTACACATTCTTCTCAAGTGCACATGGAACATTCTCAAGGATAGACCATATGTCGGAAAGCAAAGCAAGCCTCAATAAATTTAAGAAAATTGAAATAATATCAAGTATCTTTTCCAATCATAATGTTATGAACTTGAAATTAATTACAAGAAGAAAGCTTGGAAAGGGAGAAAGATGTGGAGACTAAACAACATGCTACTGAATGAGCAATGGATCATTGAAGAAATAAAAGGAGAAATCAAACCATCTGGAGACATATGAAAATCAAAACTCACCATACCAACTCATTTGGGATGCAGCAAAAGGGGTCCTAAGAGGGAAATTCATTACAATACAGGCTCACCTCAACAAACAAGAAAAATCTCAAATAAGCAATCTCAAACTACACCTAACAGAATTAGAAAAAGAAGAATATACAAAGCCCAAAGTCAGTAGAAGGAGGGAAATAATAAGAATTAGAGTAGAAATAAATGATATTGAAACAAAAAAGACAGTAGAAAGGATCAATGAAACAAAGAGTTGGTTCTTCGAAAAAATTAACAAAATCGACAAACCCTTAGCCAGACTCACTAAAAAAAAAAAAGAGAGAAGTCTCAAATAAATAAAATTAGAAATGAGAGAGGAGAAATCACAACAGATACCGAAGAAATACAAAGGATCATAAGAGAATACTATGAAAAACTATATGCCAACAAATTGAACAACCTAGAAGAAATGGATAAATTCCTAGACTCATACAACCTACCCAAACTGAATCAGGAAGAAATAGAGAATCTGAATAGACCAATCACAAGTAAAGAAATAGAAACAGTAATCAAAAACCTCCCCCAAAATAAGAGTCCAGGACCAGACGGCTTCTCTGGAGAATTCTACCAAACATTCAAAGAAGATTTAATACCTATCCTTCTCAAACTAGTCCAGAAAATAGAGGAAGATGGAGCACTCCCTAATGCATTCTATGAAGCCAACATCACCCTGATCCCCAAACCTGACAAGGACAACACAAAGAAGGAAAACTACAGGCCAATATCACTGATGAATATAGATGCAAAAATCCTCAACAAAATTTTGGCAAACCGAATACAGCAATATATCAAAAAGATTATACACCATGATCAAGTGGGTCTTATACCAGGGACACAGGGATGGTTCAACATCCACAAGTCAATTAATGTGATTCACTACATTAACAATATGAGAAACAAAAACCACATGATCATCTCAATAGATGCAGAGAAAGCATTCGACAAGATTCAACATCCATTTATGATAAAAACCCTCAATAAAATAGGTATAGAAGGAAAGTACCTCAACATAATAAAGGCCATATATGACAAACCCACAGCCAACATCATACTCAATGGACAAAAACTGAAACCCATCCCTCTCAGAATAGGAACAAAACAAGGGTGCCCACTTTCACCACTCCTATTCAACATAGTACTGGAGGTGTTGGCCAGAGCTATTAGGCAGGAAAAAGAAATAAAAGGGATCCAAATAGACAACGAAGAAGTAAAACTCTCGCTGTTTGCAGACGACATGATCTTATATATAGAAAACCCCAAAGAATCCATACAAAAACTATTAGAAACAATCAACAACTATAGCAAAGTTGCAGGGTATAAAATCAACATACATAAATCAGTAGCATTTCTATATGCTAACAATGAACTAACAGAAAAACATCTCAAGAACTCAATTCCATTCACGATTGCAACAAAAAGAATAAAATACCTTGGGATAAATTTAACCAAGGAAGTGAAAGATCTATACAATGAAAACTACAAGACCTTCTTGAAAGAAATTGACGACGACATAAAGAGATGGAAAGACATTCCATGCACATGGATTGGAAGAATAAACATAGTTAAAATGTCCATACTACCTAAAGCAATCTACAGATTCAACACTATCCCAATCAGAATTCCAATGTCATTCTTTACAGAAATCAAACAAAGAATCCAAAAATTCATATGGGGCAACAAAAGACCCCGAATTGCTAAAGCAATCCTGAGAAAGAAGAACAAAGCTGGAGGCATCACAATCCCCGACTTCAAAACATACTACAAAGCCACAGTAATCAAAACAGCATGGTACTGGTACAAAAACAGATGCACAGATCAATGGACCAGAATTGAAAGCCCAGAAATAAAACCACACATCTATGGACAGCTAATCTTTGACAAAGGAGCTGAGGGCCTACAATGGAGGAAAGAAAGTCTCTTCAACAAATGGTGCTGGGAAAACTGGACAGCCACATGTAAAAGAATGAAAATCAACCATTCTTTTTCACCATTTACTAAAATAAACTCAAAATGGATCAAAGACCTAAAGATTAGGCCTGAAACAATAAGTCTGCTAGAAGAGAATATCGGCAGCACACTCTTTGACATCAGCTTCAAAAGAATTTTTTCCGACACCATAACCCCTCACATGAGGCAAACAATAGAAAGAATAAACAAATGGTACTTCATCAGGCTAAAGAGCTTCTTCAAGGCAAGGGAAAACAGGATTGAAACAAAAAAACAACCCACTAATTGGGAAAAAATATTCACAAGTTATTTATCTGACAAAGGGTTAATCTCCATAATATACAAAGAACTCACACAGCTCAACAATAAAAAATCAAATAACCCAATTACAAAATGGGCAGGGGACATGAACAGACATTTCTCCAAAGAAGATATACGGATGGCCAATAGACACATGAAAAGGTGCTCATCATCACCAATCATCAGGGAAATGCAAATCAAAACTACACTAAGATATCACCTTACACCTGTTAGAATGGCAAAAATATCCAAAACCAAGAGTGACAAATGTTGGAGAGGCTGTGGAGAAAAGGGAACCCTCATACACTGTTGGTGGGAATGCAAACTGGTGCAGCCACTATGGAAAACAGTATGGAGATTCCTCAAAAAGTTAAGAATAGAAACACCTTATGACCCAGCCATCCCACTACTGGGTATATATCCTAAGAACCTGAAATCAGCAATTTCAGAAGCTCTATGCACCCCTATCTTCATTGCAGCATTATTCACAATAGCCAAGTCATGGAACCAACCTAAGAGCCCAGCAACTGATGATTGGATAAAGAAGTTGTGGTATATATATACAATGGAATACTACTCAGCCATAAAAAAGGACAAAGTTGTCCCATTCACAACAACATGGATAGACCTTGAGAGTATTATGTTGAGTGAAATAAGCCAGACAGAGAAAGACGAACTCGGTAAGACTCCACTTATAGGTGGTAGTTAATGTATGGACAAAGAGAACTGATCGGTGGTTGCCAGGGCAAAGGGGGGTGGGGGGAGGGCACTAGGGGTGAAGTGGTGTAACTACAACATGACTAATAATAATGTACAACTGTAATTTCACAAGGATGTTAACTTTTATAACCTTAATAAAAAAATAAATTAAAAAAAATTAGAGCAGAAATACATGAAAGTGAAACAAAAAAAGACAGTAAAAATGATCAATGAAACAAAGAGCTGGTTCTTTGAGAAAATAAACAAAATTGACAAACCCTTTGCCAGGCTTACCAAGAAAAAAAGAGAGAAGACTCAAATAAATAGAATTAGAAATGACAGAGGATCAATTATAATGAATACCACAGAAATACGAAGGATTATAAAAGAATACTATGAAAAACTACATGACAAAATTGGACAACCTAGAAGAAATGGATGAATTCTTAGACTCTTACATCCTCCCAGAACTGAATCAAGAAAAAATAGAGAATCCGAATAGACCAATCACAAGTAAAGAGATTGAAACAGTAATCAAAAACCTCCCCCAAAATAAAAGTCCAAGACCAGACAGCTTCTCTGGACAATTCTACCAAACATTCAATGAAGATTTAATACCTATCCTTCTTACACCGTTCCAGAAAATTTAGGAAGATGAAACACTTCTTAACACATTCTATGAGGCCAATATCACCCTGATACCAAAACAAGACAAAGACAACACAAAGAAGGAAAACTACAGGCCAATATTGCTGATGAATCTAGATGCAAAAATCCTCAACAAAATATTGGCAAACTGGATACAGCAATACATTAAAGGGATTGTACGCTATGATGAAGTGGGATTTATACCAGGGACACAGGGATGGTTCAACATCCACAAGTCAATTAATGTGATCTACCACATTAACCAAATGAGGAACAAAAGCCACATGATCATCTCAATAGATGCAGAGAAAGCATTTGACAAGATGCAATATCTGTTTACAATAAAAACTCTCAATAAAATGGGTATAAAAGGAAAGTACTTCAATACAAGAAAGGTCATATATGACAAGCCCACAGCCAATATCATACTCAATGGAGAAAAACTGAAAGGCATCCCTCTGAGAATAGGAACAAGACAAGGGTGCCCACTCTCACCACTCTTATTCAACATAGTACTGGAGGTTTTGGCCAGAGCAATTAGGCAAGAAAAAGAAATGAAAGGAATCCAAATGCAGAGTGAAGAGTGATACTCTCACTGTTTGCAGACGACATGATTTTATATAGAGAAAACCCTAAAAAATCCATCAGAAAGCTACTAGAAATAATCAACAATTACAGCAAGACTGCACGGTACAAAATCAATTTACATACATCAGTTGCATTTCTGTACTCTAATAACAAACTAACAGAAGGAGAACTTAAGAACATAATCCCATTCACAATCACAACAAAAAGAATAAAATATTTTGGAATGAATTTAACTAAGGAAGTGAAAGACTTATACAATGAAAACTACAAGACTTTCCTGAAAGAAATTGATGATGGCATAAAGAGATGGAAAGACATTCCATGCACATAGATTGGAAGAACAGACATATTTAAAAGGTCCATATCACCTAACGCAATCTACAGATTTAATGCAATCCCAATCAGAATCCCAATGACATTCTTCACGGAAATAGAACAAAGAATCCTAAAATTCATATGGGGCAACACAGGACCCTGAACGGCTGAAGCAACGGATGAAGACATCACAATCCCAGACTTCAAAATATCCTACACACCTAGAGTAATCAAAACAGCAAGCTACTGGTACAAAAACAGGCACACAGATCAATGGAACAGAATTGAAAGCCCAGAAATAAAACCACACATATATGGACAGCTAATCTTCAACAAAGGAGCTGAGAGCATACAATGGAGAAAGCAAAGTTTCTTCAACAAATGGTGGTGGGAAAACTGGACAGACACATGTAAAAGAATGAAAGTAGACCATTCTCTTACGCCTTTAACCAAAATAAACTCAAAATGGATCAAAGACTTAAAGGTAATACCTGAAACCATAAGACTTCTAGAAGAAAATATAGACAGTACACTCTTTGACATCAGTCTTAAAAGGATCTTTTCAGACACCATGTCTTCTCAGACAAGGGAAACAATAGAAAGAATAAACAAATGGGACTTCATCAGACTAAAGAGCTTCTTCAAGGCAAGGGAAAACAGGATTGAAACGAAAAGGCAACCCACCAACTGGGAAAAAAATATTTGCAAATCACATATCCTGCAAAGAGTTAATCTCCATAATATATAAAGAACTCACACAACTCAACAACAAAAAATCAAACAACCTGATCAAAAAATGGGCCAGGAATATGAACAGACACTTCTCCACAGAAGATATGTGGATGGCCACTAGGCACATGAAAAGATGCTCATCATCACTGATCACTAGGGAAATGCAAATCAAAACTACACTAAGATATCACCTTACACCTGTTAGAATGGCAAAAATATCCAAAACCAAGAGTGACAAATGTTGGAGAGGCTGTGGAGAAAAGGGAACCCTCATACACTGTTGGTGGGAATGCAAACTGGTGCAGCCACTATGGAAAACAGTATGGAGATTCCTCAAAAAGTTAAGAATAGAAACACCTTATGACCCAGCCATCCCACTACTGGGTATATATCCTAAGAACCTGAAATCAGCAATTTCAGAAGCTCTATGCACCCCTATCTTCATTGCAGCATTATTCACAATAGCCAAGTCATGGAACCAACCTAAGAGCCCAGCAACTGATGATTGGATAAAGAAGTTGTGGTATATATATACAATGGAATACTACTCAGCCATAAAAAAGGACAAAGTTGTCCCATTCACAACAACATGGATAGACCTTGAGAGTATTATGTTGAGTGAAATAAGCCAGACAGAGAAAGACGAACTCGGTAAGACTCCACTTATAGGTGGTAGTTAATGTATGGACAAAGAGAACTGATCGGTGGTTGCCAGGGCAAAGGGGGGTGGGGGGAGGGCACTAGGGGTGAAGTGGTGTAACTACAACATGACTAATAATAATGTACAACTGTAATTTCACAAGGATGTTAACTTTTATAACCTTAATAAAAAAATAAATTAAAAAAAATTAGAGCAGAAATACATGAAAGTGAAACAAAAAAAGACAGTAAAAATGATCAATGAAACAAAGAGCTGGTTCTTTGAGAAAATAAACAAAATTGACAAACCCTTTGCCAGGCTTACCAAGAAAAAAAGAGAGAAGACTCAAATAAATAGAATTAGAAATGACAGAGGATCAATTATAATGAATACCACAGAAATACGAAGGATTATAAAAGAATACTATGAAAAACTACATGACAAAATTGGACAACCTAGAAGAAATGGATGAATTCTTAGACTCTTACATCCTCCCAGAACTGAATCAAGAAAAAATAGAGAATCCGAATAGACCAATCACAAGTAAAGAGATTGAAACAGTAATCAAAAACCTCCCCCAAAATAAAAGTCCAAGACCAGACAGCTTCTCTGGACAATTCTACCAAACATTCAATGAAGATTTAATACCTATCCTTCTTACACCGTTCCAGAAAATTTAGGAAGATGAAACACTTCTTAACACATTCTATGAGGCCAATATCACCCTGATACCAAAACAAGACAAAGACAACACAAAGAAGGAAAACTACAGGCCAATATTGCTGATGAATCTAGATGCAAAAATCCTCAACAAAATATTGGCAAACTGGATACAGCAATACATTAAAGGGATTGTACGCTATGATGAAGTGGGATTTATACCAGGGACACAGGGATGGTTCAACATCCACAAGTCAATTAATGTGATCTACCACATTAACCAAATGAGGAACAAAAGCCACATGATCATCTCAATAGATGCAGAGAAAGCATTTGACAAGATGCAATATCTGTTTACAATAAAAACTCTCAATAAAATGGGTATAAAAGGAAAGTACTTCAATACAAGAAAGGTCATATATGACAAGCCCACAGCCAATATCATACTCAATGGAGAAAAACTGAAAGGCATCCCTCTGAGAATAGGAACAAGACAAGGGTGCCCACTCTCACCACTCTTATTCAACATAGTACTGGAGGTTTTGGCCAGAGCAATTAGGCAAGAAAAAGAAATGAAAGGAATCCAAATGCAGAGTGAAGAGTGATACTCTCACTGTTTGCAGACGACATGATTTTATATAGAGAAAACCCTAAAAAATCCATCAGAAAGCTACTAGAAATAATCAACAATTACAGCAAGACTGCACGGTACAAAATCAATTTACATACATCAGTTGCATTTCTGTACTCTAATAACAAACTAACAGAAGGAGAACTTAAGAACATAATCCCATTCACAATCACAACAAAAAGAATAAAATATTTTGGAATGAATTTAACTAAGGAAGTGAAAGACTTATACAATGAAAACTACAAGACTTTCCTGAAAGAAATTGATGATGGCATAAAGAGATGGAAAGACATTCCATGCACATAGATTGGAAGAACAGACATATTTAAAAGGTCCATATCACCTAACGCAATCTACAGATTTAATGCAATCCCAATCAGAATCCCAATGACATTCTTCACGGAAATAGAACAAAGAATCCTAAAATTCATATGGGGCAACACAGGACCCTGAACGGCTGAAGCAACGGATGAAGACATCACAATCCCAGACTTCAAAATATCCTACACACCTAGAGTAATCAAAACAGCAAGCTACTGGTACAAAAACAGGCACACAGATCAATGGAACAGAATTGAAAGCCCAGAAATAAAACCACACATATATGGACAGCTAATCTTCAACAAAGGAGCTGAGAGCATACAATGGAGAAAGCAAAGTTTCTTCAACAAATGGTGGTGGGAAAACTGGACAGACACATGTAAAAGAATGAAAGTAGACCATTCTCTTACGCCTTTAACCAAAATAAACTCAAAATGGATCAAAGACTTAAAGGTAATACCTGAAACCATAAGACTTCTAGAAGAAAATATAGACAGTACACTCTTTGACATCAGTCTTAAAAGGATCTTTTCAGACACCATGTCTTCTCAGACAAGGGAAACAATAGAAAGAATAAACAAATGGGACTTCATCAGACTAAAGAGCTTCTTCAAGGCAAGGGAAAACAGGATTGAAACGAAAAGGCAACCCACCAACTGGGAAAAAAATATTTGCAAATCACATATCCTGCAAAGAGTTAATCTCCATAATATATAAAGAACTCACACAACTCAACAACAAAAAATCAAACAACCTGATCAAAAAATGGGCCGGGAATATGAACAGACACTTCTCCACAGAAGATATGTGGATGGCCACTAGGCACATGAAAAGATGCTCATCATCACTGATCACTAGGGAAATGCAAATCAAAACTACACTAAGATATCACCTTACACCTGTTAGAATGGCTATAAAAACCAAGACAAAAAATAACAAATGTTGGAGAGGTTGTGGAGAAAAAGGAACCCACATACAGTGCTGCTGGAATGCAAACTGGTGCAGCCACTATGGAAAATAGTATGGAGATTTCTCAAAAAATTAAAAATAGAAATACCATACGACCCAGCCATCCCACTACTGGGCATCTATCCAAAGAACTTGAAAGCAGCAATTTGAAGAGACTTATACACCCATATGTTCATTTCAGCATTATTCACAATAGCCAAATGTGGAAGCAACCTAAGTGTCCATCAACTGATGACCGGATAAAAAAGATATGGTGTATATATATATACAATGGAATAGTACTCAGCCATAAAAAATTACAAAATAGCCCCATTCACAACAACATGGATAGACCTTGAGGGTATGATGTTAAGCCAAATAAGCCAGACAGAGAAAGACAAACTCTATATGATTCCACTCATATGTGGAAGATAAACAAACACATGGAGAAAGAGAGCAGATTAGTGGTTACCAGGGGCAAGGGAGGTGGGGGGTGAGCACAAAGGGTAAGGGGCACATTTACATGGCTCCTGACAAACAATAATGTACAACTGAAGTTTCACAATGTTGTAAACTATCATAATCTCAATATAAAGAAAATGTACAAGTTCCAAAGACAAAAAAAACTGGAAGATGGAATAAAAGTGACTGGAAGATGGAATTTTTCTTGGAAAAGAAAAAAGAAAAAAACAAGTAGCAACTGATTTAACAGAATATAGAAAGCTGAGATGTAAGGCTCTGCAGAGGGAGATGCGGGCTAGCCCTAGGCTGGTTTGTAGTGCTGCACCCAGCACGGCCCAGGAAGGACAGACAGAGGGCATCCCAGAAGGCAAAAATAGTGAGGGCTGAAAACAAAGGACTGGCTGAAAGTCTGTGTTAGACACTCCTCCACCTCTCCAATTCTTTGCTTCTCCCACTTTAGCAGGAAGGGGAAGTTTACTTTTTTGAAGGAATTGATGAAGAGAGGCTTCAGGCTGAGCCATAGGAGAGAGCTGCGGCACCCTACTGAAAGCAGAGAAGTTGAGGATCTCCATCATGAATACTGAAATCCAGTGAGCCTTCTTCAGAAGGCTGGAAGCCAGGGTTTCACCCTCCCGGCATGAGATGGACGCCTCTGCCTCTGGAGAAACTTGAGTGGCTCAAGACAAAGAGACGTACGATTACTGACATTTGGGAGAAATGGTTCCAAGGCTGGTTCCTTGCCTGATAATTTTTAAAGGGTCCACTAGTAGATAAATTCCACTGATAAAGACAGATTCCAGTCAGTCTTTTATTGCTTTGCTCTTAAATATGAAAGGAAGACCAAACATCACCAGCCAGTTGAGGAAGTTTTGCTATATGAAAGACAAAAATGAAAACACATGAGCAGAATAAAAGGATTCCCAGGAAATGGAGATTGTTCTGGCAGCAGAAGGAATCTCCAGAAACTGTTGGTTAATATCCTCTCAGATAAGAGAAGATACTGTGAGCATGGAAAATCGATAGGGCACTAGAAAAAAAATCAGACCACAAGGAAGACAGTTTAAAATTAATAATTTGTAGTAGAATTTTTAAAAAATCAGTAGCAGAATTGGAAATTAAAATCAAGAATATCTTGGGGCTGGCTCCGTGGCCGAGTGGTTAAGTTTGTGCACTCTGCTGCAGCGGCCCAGGATTCGGATCCTGGGCGCGTACATGGCACTGCTCATCAGCCCACGGTGAGGTGGCATCCCACATCCCACAACTAGAAGGACATGCAACTAAGATATACAACTGCAGACGGGGGGGGGGGGGTTTGAAGAGATAAAGCAGAAAAAAAAAAAGAAGAAGATTGGCAACAGTTGTTAGCCCAGGTGCCAATCCTTAAAAAAAAAAAAATCAAGAATATCTTGATGAAAAAGAGAGGAGAAAATATAAAACTACTAGGGAACTAACTCAAAAGACTAAAATCCATTTAATAGGAATTGCACAAAGAATGAATAGTATATAGAGAGGAAATTTTTGATGACATAATACAAAAAAAAATCCAGAGTTAAAGAATAGGAATTTTCTGTCTTGAAAGAGTACATTGAGTGCCTGACACAATGAAAGAGAAAAGGTCCACATGAAGGAGCACCTTTGTGAAATTTTGGGAAGCCATGGATAAAGAGAATACTCTAAATGTTTACTGAGAGAAAAGAAAGCCATTTCACAAACAAAAAATACAAATGGACATAAACCAGACTTCTGAAAAACAATGCTTAGGGGCCAGTCCGGTGGCACAGCAGTTAAGTTCGCACGTTCCACTTTGGGGGCCTAGAGTTTGCTGGCCTGGATCCCAGGTGGGGAACTACACACGGCTCATCAAGCCATGCTGGGTGGGGTCCCACATACAAAATAGAGGAAGATTGGCACAGATGTTAGCTCAGGGCCAGTCTTCCTCAGCAAAAAGAGGAGGACTGGTGGTGGATGTTAGCTCAGGGCTAATCTTCCTAAAAATAAATAAGTAAATAAAAATAAAAAACAATGCTTAAGCTTAGAGGAAAATAGAGAAGTGGCTTCAAAATTTGGACAAGATATTAATTTTCAACCTAGAATTCTATTTGTAGCTGAAGTAACTATACATAAGTGGAACGAGATTAGAATAAAGCCATTTTCAAATATTCAAGATCCCCACAAACGATCACCTGTGTGAGCTTTCTCAGCAAATTATTAAAAGATATGTTGCACTAAAACAAGGAAGAACATCAACAGAGAAGAAAACCCAGATCCAGAGAGGAAGAGAGAGGCGCAGGCATGGTATGCCCCCAGTACAGGGGAGACCCAGGTGACGGCCGAGGACCACGGGGATGGCAGGCTCCAGAGGCAGCGCCTGTAAACGTGCTGCGGCTCAATTACTACATTTATTTAACTATATTGAGTGGAGTTTTAGAATTCTAGGAGTTCTCGTCAAGATGGCGCAGTGAGCAGATGTTGAACTCGCCTCCTCCCATGAACACAACCAGGTTACAACAATTTTGGGAAGAATCACCCTGGATTGAAAACTGAAAACTGGATAAAAAGAACCCCCACGACAAGGGACAGTCCTGGCGAAAGCAGAAGAGGCAGTAACTCTGGCCGGAGAGGAAAAAAGCCACCTTTGGGAGCAGCGGAGCTTCTCAGCTGGCCAGGCGGGAGCCAACCTAAGGTACGCAGCCCTCCCTGGAGGAGTGAGGTCCAGAGCGGGGGCAATACTGCTATAACCATCCTTCGGACTCAGCCCAACTGAGATGGGGGTCTTACTATCTGGCTTTGCTGGCTATTAACTGCAGCGAAGACACCCCAGAAAAGCTATCGGCCGAAAGCCGAAAAGATCCGGGTCTTAAAGGGACCACACACAAACTCATTCATTGCAGCAACCTAAAATCACCAGAGAGGAGGCTGACTGTCCTTTGGTGAAACGACACTCACCTGGTGGGCTCTGGGGGCATCTTGATGAGAGGAGGATCCTCTCCTGAGACTGAGACATTGGTGGGGTCCGTTGTTCTGAGCTGGTCCAGGCGTGCTGATACGGACACTGGTGGGGGCCATTGAGGTGCGTCCCTTAGGCTGTTAGCCCACCCACTAGAGCACAGATTTAATCCAGTTCAGCCAGGGCAGGCAACCCGCCCTAGGGACTGGTCCCACCTAACAGCAAGCCCTCAGGCTACTTTTCAGCCTGCATTGACTGAGTGCCTTGATCCTCTACAGACAGGCAAGGGTGTCTGCCTCTGTGGGGCAGGGCTTGTGTGAGGACCAGGTGAACTGTGGGGGGCATTGGGGCAGATGTGGGGGCCTCTGCAGTGTGGCGGTGGGGTAGGCTCCAGGGGGTTGAGAAGTGTGCACTGACCAGGACTGTGTTGACAGTGTATGTGGTCCAAAGACTTGTGCTTCACAAATAGCCATAAAAAGGATCAGCCCCACCTTCCAAAGCCTGAAACAACTGAGTGCCTCCATGCCAAGGGCTAGCCCCACTCAGCTGCACTCCTAAGAGAACTGACATCAGCCTTGTTGGCCTCAGGCCTATCACAACTGTACGCCCCTGAGCCTAGCAACCAGCTACACTGGGTACCAACCCAATTAGGAGGTCACTTGCAATAAGAGTGTGCTAATAGACTTTGTAGCCAACAGTGCTGAGGCCCCTCCAAACCGGATTTACAAACAGCTGGCCAGGGAAGGAAAGATTAGACTCCCTGGGTACCCACAGTGGGAGCAACCCTGCCACAGCAAAGGAACACAAGTAGCCCACAAAGAGGTCACTCCTGGTTCTTGTGGTCTGGTGACGAGAGGGAAGCACACTGTTGAGCCTCATAAGGCATCTCATACATAAGGCCACTTCTCCAAGATCAGGAGACATAGCTGACTCACCTAGTACAAAGAAAATAGCACAGAGAAAGAGGCATGATGAGGAGCCAAAGGAATACCTTCCAAGCAAGGGAACACTACAAAACACCAGAAAAAGAACTAAGTGAAACAGAAACTAGCGACCTCCTTGACAAGGAATTCAAACAAAATATTATGAGGATGCTCACAGATATGCAGAGAAGAATGGATGAACACAGTGAGCACATCAGCAAAGAATTAGAAGATATAAAAAAGAACCAATCAGAAATGAAGAATACAATACTTGAAATGAGAAATTCACTAGAGGGACTCAATTGCAGAGTAGAGGAAGCAGAAGAACAGATCAGCGAGCTAGATGAAAGATTAGAGGAAATCACCCAAGCAGAACAGAAAAGAGAAAAACGAATTAGACAGAATGAGAACAGTGTAAGGGAACTCTGGGACAATATCAAGCGTGCTAACATTCAGATTATAGGGGTCCCAGAAGGAGAAGAGAGAGACAAAGGGGCAGAAAATTTATTTGTTGAAATAATAGAGGAAAATTTTCCTCACCTGAAGAAGGAAACAGACATCCAAGTTCAGGAAGCACAGAGAGCTCCAAATAAGAGAAGCCCAAAGAGGCCCACACCAAGACATATTATAATCAAGATGTCTAAAATTAAAGACAAAGAGAGAATCCTAAAAGCAGAAAGAGAAAGGCCACAAGTGACATATAAAGGGAAGCCCATCAGGCTGTCAGCAGACTTCTCAGCCGAGACCCTACAGGCAAGAAGAGAATGGCATGACATATTTGAAGTGCTAAAAGGAAAAAACCTACAACCAAGAATACTCTATCCATCAAGGCTGTCATTCAGAATGGAAGGAGAGATAAAGAGCTTCCCAGACAAGCAAAAATTAAAGGAGCTTATCACTAAGAAACCAGTTCTACAAGAAATGCTGAAGGGACTTATTTAAGTGAGAAAGTAATGACCACAAATAGAGATAAAAGAAAAAAATTATCAAAAAAACCCAAAACAACAACAAGAAAAAACAGGCAATAAAATCACTTGTAAGATAAAAGTATAGTAAAGGCAGCAGATCAACTACCTGTGAAGGTAATATGAAGGTTAAAAGACACATGTACTAAAATTACCTATTTCAATGATAAGAGGGTAATGGATATTCACACACTAAACAAAAGACTATATATGATGTGAAAAACATATAATGTGGGAGGAGGGGAGTGAAAAAGTAGAGCTTTTAGAAAGAGGTCAAGCTAAAGAGTCTATCTACTCAATATAGACTGTTATATGCATAGTATATTAAAAAGGATCCTCATGGTAACCACAAACCAGAAACCTATAACTAGCAGGAAAAAAAGTAAGACAAAAGAAATCAAACATATTACTAAAGATAGCCATCAAACCACAAGGGAAGAGAGCAAGAGAAAAAGAAAGGAACTGAGAAGAACTACTAAAACATGCCCAAAAAAGAAAAAGTGACAAAATGCCAATAAATACATATTTATCAATAGCTACTTTAAATGTCAATGGACTAAATGCTGCAATCAAATGCCATAGGTGGCCAACTGGATAAAAAAACAAGATCCATGTATATGCTGCATACAAGAGACACACTTCAGACCTATAGACACTCACAAACTGAAAGTAAAAGTATGGAAAAAGATATTCCATGCAAATGGCAAAGAAAAGAAAGCGGGGGTAGCAATACGTATATCAGACAAAATAGACTTTAAATCAAAAACTGTAATAAGAGACAAAGATGGGCACTACATAATGATAAAGGGAACAATCCAACAAGAAAATATAACACTTGTAAATATCTATGCACCCAACATAGGAGCACCTAAATATATAAAGCAATTATTAACAGACATAAGAGGAGAAATAGACAGTAACACAATAACAGTAGGGGACTTTAACACTTCACTTACACCAATGGATAGATCATCCAAACAGAAGATCAATAAGGAAACACTCGCCTTAAAGGACACATTAGACCAGATGGACTTAGTAGATATATACAGAACATTCCATCCAAAAACCACAGAATACACATTCTTTTCAAATGCCCATGGAACATTCTCCAGGATTGATGACATATTAGGCCACAAAATAAGTCTCAATAAATTTAAGAAGATCAAAATAATACCATGCATCTTTTCTGACCACAAAGGTATGAAACTGGAAATCAACTACAGAAAGAAAACCAGAAAAGCCACAAAAATGTGGAGATTGAACAAAATGCTACTGAACAATGATTGGGTCAATGAAGAAATAAAAAAAATCCTGGAGACAAATGAAAATGAAAACACGACATGCCAAAATCTGTGGGATACAGCAAAAGCGATTCTATGAGGGAAGTTTATAGCAATTCAGGCCTACCTCAACAAAGAAGAAAAATCCCAAATAGACAATCTAAAAGGGCACGTAAAGGTACTGGAAAAAGGACAACAAACAAAGCCCAAAATCAGCAGAAGGAAGGAAATAATAAAAATCAGAGCAGAAATAAACGAAATAGAGACTAAAAAAACAATAGAAAACATTAATGAAACCAAGAGCTGGTTCTTTGGAAAGATAAACAAAATTGACAAACACTTAGCTAGACTCACCAAGAAAAAAAGAGAGAAGGCTCAAATAAATAAAATCAGAAACGAAAGAGGAGGGGCTGGCCCCGTGGCCGAGTGGTTAAGTCTGTGCGCTCCGCTGCAGGCGGCCCAGTGTTTCATTGGTTCGAATCCTGGGCACGGACATGGCACTGCTCATCAAACCACGCTGAGGCAGCGTCCCACATGCTACAACTAGAAGGACCCACAACGAAGAATATACAACTATGTACTGGGGGGCTTTGGGGAGAAAAAGGAAAAAATAAAATCTTTAAAAAAAAAAAAAAAGAAACGAAAGAGGAGAGATTACAACGGACACCTCAGAAATACAAAAGATAATAAGAGAATACTATGAAAAGCTATACGCCAACAGATTGGATAATCTAGAAGAAATGGATAAATTCTTAGAAACATACAACCTTCCAAAACTGGACCAAGAAGAAGTAGAAAATTTGAATAGACCGATCACCAGTAAGGAGATCGAAACAGCAATTAAAAACTTCCCCAAAAATAAAAATCCAGGACCAGACGGCTTCCCTGGTGAATTCTACCAAACATTCAAAGAAGACTTAATAGCTGTCCTTCTCAAACTCTTTCAAAATGTTGAAGAGGAAAGGAGGCTTTCTAACTCCTTCTACAAAGCAAACATTATCCTGATACCAAAGCCAGACAAGGACAACACAAAAAAAGAAAATTACAGGCCAATATCACTGATGAACATTGATGCAAAAATCCTCAACAAAACACTAGCAAATCGAATACAATAATACATTAAAAAGATCATACATCATGATCAAGTGGGTTTCATTCCGGGGATGCAGGGATGGTTCAACATCCCCAAATCTATCAATGTGATACACCACATTAACAAAATGAAGAATAAAAATCACATGATCAGCTCAATAGATGCAGAGAAAGCATTTAAGATACAGCATCCATTTATGATAAAAACTCTAAATAAATTGGGCATAGAAGGAAAATACCTCAACATAATAAAGGCCATATGTGACAAACCCACAGCAAATATCATTCTCAATGGAGAAAAACTGAAAGCTCTCTCTCTAAGAACAGGAACCAGACAAGGATGCCCACTGTCACCACTCTTATTTAACATAATATTGGAAGTCCTAGCCAGAGCAATCAGGCAAGAAAAAGAAATAAAAGGGATCCACATTGGAAAGAAGAAGTGAAACTGTCACTCTTTGCAGATGACATGATTTTATATCTAGAGAACCCTAAAGAGTCCACTATAAAGCTTTTAGAAATAATAAAGGAATACAGTCAAGTTGCGGGATACAAAATCAATGTACAAAAATCCATTGCATTTCTATACACTAACAATGAAGTAGCAGAAAGAGAAATTAAGCATACAATCCCATTTACAATTGCAACAAAAAGAATAAAATACCTAGGAATAAATTTAACGAAAGAGGTGAAAGATCTGTACACTGAAAACTATAAAACATTGTCGAAATAAATCGAAGAAGACACAAAGAAATGGAAAGATATTCCGTGCTCTTGGATTGGAAGAATTAACATTGTTAAAATGTCCATACTTCCTAAAGCAATCTACAGATTCAACGCAATCCCTATCGAAGTTCCCACAACATATTTTACAGAAATAGAACAAAGAATCCTAAAATTTATATGGAACAACAAAAGACCCCTAATAGCCAAAGGATTCCTGAGAAAAAAGAACAAAGCTGGAGGTATCACACTCCCTGATTTCAAATTATACTACAAAGCCATAGTAACCAAAACAGCATGGTACTGGCACAAAAACAGACACACAGATCAATGGAACAAAATTGAGAGCCCAGAAATAAACCCACACGTTTATGGACAGCTAATATTCGACAAGGGAGCCAAGAGCATACGATGGAGAAAGGAGAGTCTCTTCAATAAATGGTGTTGGGAAAACTGGACAGCCACATGCAAAAGAATGAAAGTAGACCATTCCCTTACACCATGCACAAAAATCAACTCAAAATGGATTAAAGACTTGAATATAAGACCCAAAACCATGAGACTTCTAGAAGAAAACATAGGCAGTACGCTCTATGACATTGGTCTGAGCAGCATATTTTCAAGTCCCATGTCTGACTGGGCAAGGGGAATCAAAAGAAGAAATGAACAAATGGTACCACATCAAACTAAAAAGTTTCTGCACAGCAAAGGAAACCATCAACAAAATGAAAAGACAACCTAACAACTGGGAGAAGATATTTGCAAACCACATATCAGATAAGGGGTTAATATCTAAAATATACAAAGAACTCATACAGCGCAACAACAAAAAAACCAACAATCCAATTAGAAAATGGGCAAAAGATCTGAACAGAGATTTCTCCAAAGAAGAAATACAGATGGCCAACAGGCATATGAAAAGATGCTCAACATCATTAGCTATCAGGGAAATGCAAATCAAAACTACAATGAGGTATCACCTCACTCCAGTCAGAATGGCTGTAATTAACAAGACAGGAAACAACGAATGTTGGAGAGGGTATGGAGAGAAGGGAACCCTTGTTCACTGCTGGTGGCAGTGCAAACTGGTGCAGCCGCTATGGAAAGCAGTTTGGAGTATCCTCAGAAATTTAAGGATAGATCTACCATATGATCCAGCTATTCTACTGCTGGGTATTTATCCAAAGAACTTGAAAACACAAAGGCATAAAGATACTTGCACCCCTATGTTCATTGCAGCATTATACACAATAGCCAAGACTTGGAAGCAACCTAGGTGCCCATCAAGGGACAAATGGATAAAGAAGATGTGGTATTTATACACGATGGGCTACTACTCAGCCATAAGAAATGACGAAATCCAGCCATTTGTGACAACATGGATGGACCTTGAGGGTATTATGCTGAGTGAAATAAGTCAGAGGGACAAAGTCAAATACCATATGATCTCACTCATAAGTAGAAGATAAAAACGACAAAAAAAAACCCCCACAGCATTGGAGATTGGACTGGTGGTTACCATTGGGGAAGGGGGGAGGGGGGAGGGCAAAAGGGGTCATTAGGGTCACATGTGGGGGGATGCACTATAATTAGTGTTCAGGTGGTGAACATGATGTAATGTATCCAGAATGTGAAATATGATGTACATCTGAAAAAAATAAAAATTAAAAAAAAAAAAAAGAATTCTACAGGGAGTTTGGGAAGATTCAATGATAGGTCCACCCGAAAATTAAGCAAATGGGGGGCCAGCCCGTGGCCGAATGATTAAGTTCGCGCTCTGCTTCCATGGCCCAGGGTTTCGCCAGTTCGGATCCTGGGTGCGGACATGGCACCGCTTGTCAGGCCACGTTAAGGTGGCATCCCACATGCCACAAGTGGGAGGACCCACAACTGAAAAAAAAAAAAACACAACTATGTGTTGGGGGGATTTGGAGAGAAAAAAGCAGGAAAAAGGAAATAAAATTAACCAAATGAAACAAAAAGGCAAATACTATGCCTGAGAAAAGGAAAATTTTCACAAGAAAAGACAATAGTTAAATAATCATAACAATATGTGAAATATTGATGACAATTATGACATTTATCTTGAGTTGATGGAAGGAGAAGACGTGTGGAGATTGGTTGTAAACAGGACTAAATCCTTATCCTCCACAGTAGGAAGTCAACAGATAATTTAAAAAAATGTTGAATAAAGAAATAGCAGGAAAACTCACATTATTGAAAGAAATAAGGAAGCAAACACCTGGAGAAACAGCTAGAAGAGATGGAAGTGGCTGCTTCTGAGGAATGGGGTTAGGAATGCTGTCTTCAGTCATAAGCCTTCAGCAACTTGATAAATTATGTCATATATCACTTTGATTAAAGTTTTTTAAATGAGAAAATAATATGTGACACTCGCAGCCGTGCAGTAAATCTTCACAGTGGCTTCACGTAAGTGGTCAATGACCCTGCAGGCGGATGGAAGGAGCTCAGTCTTTGGAGTCCGGCAGCTGAGCACGAGTCTCGGCTCTGTCCCTCCCCACCGGGCCCCGGGGAAGTCCTGGTTGACGTGGCTGTAACACGTGTGTCACAGGTCTCGGTGGGAGCGATCCGTGTGAAAAGTAGACATCATGCATATTAGCCACCCAGCAGGGAAACTGACACATAGTGGGTGTCTCAAAAACGGTATTTATAGTTAAAATTATCATAGGCGTGACAAAGATATTTTGCGAACATATTAAAAGCTTGGGGAAGCATCAGGAGTAGATTCAGGCCTGAGACCAGAAGAAAGACATCCATTGCAAGCGAACCCCTGGGTCTTCAGACGAAGGGTATACTCTTCCAGCCTAAGCAGGTCACTTAGTAAACTCTTTCTCCTCTAAACTAAATGGCACCTTCGTGGTTTAAAGGAGTTAACGGGCCTTCTAGAGTTTTAACTTGCTCTCAGGGAATCACTCACAGCCTGGGAGGCTCCAGTTCATTTGGGAATATTTAGAGTTAAAATGACAGAGTCAGATTTTAATCTGTAGTATTTTATCAACTGTCCCTTTTTATTTTTTACAGGAAGAAAACACAGTATGACGATATCTAAAATTCTATCCTTCCCTGTCCCTTAGCCAGGCTCCAAGCGCGCTGATCCATCATCTTAACACTATTTACCAGCTGGTTTCAGTACAGAGTTGGTGAATGTGAGTTGCGCAAAAGAGCCGTTAGTGTCTATGCAAGTGGAGTCCTGCCTCGGGGCTTCTGCACAGGCTGCGCTTTCTGCCAGGACCATCTTGCCTCCTCTCCTCCTGCCAGCTCCCACCCCAATCCCAGCTTAGGAATCACTTCTTTGGCAGGCTCCCCACCTCTCCCTCTCCTGTCCCCAGAAGGTGTGTTGTCTTTGTTTCATGCTTTCCTATCAACCTGTATTTTTTCTACATTTATCACAAATGTAGCCAATGATATAATTCACGGTTTAATGTTTGTCTCCTGTACTACTCTGAATTCTAGGTGGGCGAGAACAGTCTTTGGTCTTGCTTTATGTTACATCCCGTGTACATCACACATAGCACGGATTTACCTGGCCCGTAGTAGGTACATAAGGAATATTCCATGAACAAATGCATGAGGGAATGAAGTACCAAAAGCCAATCTCTTCTTCAATGTTGTCCTTTGTATAAAAATTTTAAAAATGTGAATCAGTGGGAGTCGTCGTATTGCTGATCCAAGGTCACATAGCATGTAGGGAAAGAGGGAGTCTGACGGGCCGGCTGGGTGGCGTTTGCCTCCCAGCTCACAGAAGCTGGGGGCCCCTCTGAAGAGGCTTCCTGACAGGCTTCCTGGGTCCAAGGAGAGGCAGAGGCAGGCCCGAAGAGCGACAATCAGCCTCACTGCACAACTGCTGGTTTCGCTTGGCTTGCTGCCCTACCTTATTGCCATTTAAATACAGTTTTGATTATTTTGTTTGCTTTAGAGGAAGAAAAAAAAGATTCATAGAAGGCATAAAATTGCATATTATTTACCCCGGAGAAGAGAGCAGTCCCTCTAGTAAATATGCATTGAAGCATTTTTATTTGTATTTGTATTTTTTAAGGGATTTAAATAGACCCAGTAGACCATAATATCTCTTTTCAGAGTTGGTGCCATCTATTGATTAAAAATGTATTTATACATTTCTTCTCTTTTTTAAATAAAAGAGACATATATTTTAATCATATAGTAGACCGAGAAGAATTGATCAGTAAAAATACATATTTATGTTTCTTTTAAAAAGATTTTATTAGGCATACAAATTTTGAAAACTAAAATATTTTTTATACACAATGATGTTTGTTAAATGTGAATTTAATTAAAGATGCAAGGTGTGTGTGCGTGAGGAAACAGTTTGGTTGAGTAAATGAGATGTTTTAAAAACAATGTAACTAATAGGAAGTAGAGAAGGAACATGAACTTCGGAGTAAGACAGACGTAGATTTCTCTGCTACTTACCAGCCTGGGAGAAGGGACTCGGGGCCCCTTGAGCCCCTGCACTGGTCTACATCCGAGGAGCCGGGTGAACGCAAGGCCGCAAGTGAGGCGGAGGAGGATGGAGAGGCCGCAGCCTCGCGTCTGCTCCAGGAAAGCCCCAGAGGTCAACGTCTGCCGGGCAGGCGGGTGCCCTGTGGGTAACGTGTCCTTCCGTCCCGAGGGTGGGGTCAAAGCCACGCCTTGCGCGTCTAGGGCGCTGGGAGCTATGGGGACACAGCACACAGTCGGGGCCCAGGGAGTGCCCGTGGAGCGCTCAGATCCCTTCTGCATAAGTGCTTCCCCGCCCTGCATGGCTAAAGCCCTGGTGGGGAGAGCAGCCCGGCCTCCAACACCGGCTCCAGGCCTGAGCAGCTGGAGGCTTTGGAGAAGTCATTTAAACTGAGTGTATGTGGGTAATAACGCCCACTTCAGTGGCTTGTGGAGCAGATAAACAGGGATATAACAGAGGACATCCTAGGATAAGATGATGGAATAGATGCATATCCCAGGCCAATAGCAGAGGACCTGGCACATGGTGATCAATAAAATGAGAGTGTTCAATATTGTCATTTCTTTTTAGGGAAGCATTCATTTTTGAAACAGAAAAACCTGTGATTCAATTTTGGAGGTGTCACTGACTAGCTGTGTGACCTTGCATAAATTACCTAACCTCTCTGAATTTCAGTTTCCTCATCTCTCCAAAAGGTATAATTACATCTTCTTAGGAGACAAGGCTAGAGATTAAATGTGAGGATATTTTTAAAAACCTTGGTTCACGGAGGGTAACGAAATGACATCTGTTATTTGCATCAAGCCATCAGTCACCAAGCCCTACAATTCTCTGCTTCACACCCAGCCCCTGCTTTTCCTCTTCCACTGCTACCACCTAGTTGTAGAATCTATCAAATCCGGGCAAGGCCTGCTAACAAGTACCCATGCTCCACTCCATCCTGTGCACTTTACCCAGATTAATTTCCATAGGTTAACTCCTGCTTACTCATAGCACTCCCCTCCTCAAAAAGAAAATAAGCTTTTTCCAGCAACAATAGGTAGTTTCTAAATATCAGTAGTCTTGCATTCAAGGCCTTTGTCCCTCTGCCCTTAGTCTGCTCTCCAAGTCCTCTCCGGTTCTCCCTGAGGGCTCTGTCTGTGTCTGCGGTTTTCCCTTCTCGGAACACCGGTCGGATACGGTGGCCTCTCCACCCATCTCAAGCCAGTCCTGTCCTCAGCAGACTCAGCCACGGTGATGATTCTTAGGAACTTCCCTAGGGGACCTGCATTGCTCAAAGCGGTCCCAGACCAATTGGCTCGTGAATGGCATGTGTGCAACTATTGACTCTAGAATTTGACTTTAATACTTAGTATGTGTATGTCAAAAATATTTTAATTTTGGCTGGTCTCTTCAAATATATCCTATGGCATTTTAAGAGGGGAACAAATGACACGCTTCTTATTCCCAGCCTTTAGAAAAGGACTTCATGTTAAGTAGGTGTTTCACGGGTGTCAGGTGATGACTGTCATTATATGCTTTCTACATGACTTGTAAAGCTTTTGGACTTGTTTGTAAGGGGAAGAATAATTGTTTTACTTCTTTAAAAGCAAATAGACTTAATTTTGTAGAAAGGGAGGGTCTCTGTCAGGCCAAGATAACTCGTGGCCGTTGGTTGTAGGTATAGCAGCTTAATCAAAGCTGTGTGGATTTTGCTGTAGGACAGACCCGGATTTGACTCTCATTAGCGGTGTGGCCTTTAGCAAGTTGCTGAACTTCTCTGAACTTCAATTTCAGCTCGTTAAATTGCTGGGGTAATAATGCCCATTGGGCAGGACTAAGACGAAGATTAACTAAAATAATACACATGAATATCTGTCCCGTAGTAAGTACTTGTGAAAACATGAGCGACAGCAGCTACAGACGAGGGAAGAACGCTCTTGCGCGGGGTCGTCACTTGCAGACCTGGAGCCGTGCACACACTGAGCTGGGAAGAAATCCAAGCCACTGCGGGGTCTTCGGAGGGCACCCTGGGACAGAAATAGTTTTTCAGTATATCGGTGCAGTCCCTTGTCTAGAACCTAGTGCCGTCGTCCTCCCAGATGCCCAAAGTTCGGCGGGGGCTGCAGCAGCGGCACATCCTCAGCACCCGGCGCGCCGCCCCGAAGCACGCTCTTGGGAGGGCTGCAGGCCTTGACGGAGCAGGCGGCAGGGCACGGGCAATTCTGAGTACGTCACACCAAGAAGGACTGTCCATACAAACTGCTATATCAGAAGAAGGCACAGATTTGTGCAAAGGAAAAGCAAAAACGAGGGCGGCAGGCGCCGCAGGCACCCCAGCGGCCTTCTCATCTCCAAGCCCGCACCACTTCAGCACGCTTCCGCCTCCTCGAGGTCGGATCTGAGGTGTCCCTGCCTTTGCTGGAATCGCAGCAATCGTGGGGGCTTCTAGAGCATCTTGTCTTGGTAGAGTTTCAGAATGCTCTAACGGTGGGGAACTGACAGTTCTCTTTGCATTCTTAGAGGAAAAAACCCTAACGCACCCATCTTCCTGCTGGGAAAGCGGAATTGCGTCCAAGTGCTCCTAATAGCAGAAGGGGGCAGCGGGGGAAGATTTACCCGTCTGGGTGGGCTCTGTGGGTATCCTCCTGCTGCCCCCTGCCTGGCGACCAGGAAGAAGGCACAATGACAAGGAAGTGGCCTGGGCTTCGGTCACGTTTCTTTTCCTGCTGCGTCCTGAGCCCTGCCCCATGAGACAGTCGCAGCCCCTCCCCGCTGCCCCACGCGCTCCTGTGCGCTCGCGGAAGCCACACCGGCATACTTACCCCATCCCAGGGCACACTGCTGTGCTCTGGGCGAGGGGTGAGTAAGGGACAAGCTTCAACTCCCCTTGGAGTCAAGCCTCCCAAATAGTAAGGTCTCCAGGTGTCGCTCAGGAGAGTGGCCAATGCGTGCCTTGGAGGAGGTCTGCTCTGAGCGCCATACAGATTGGGGCTGCTGATTCTTAGCAGTTGTGCGTATGTGCAAGAAAAAAAATCAGAGACGCTGCCTGCCTGCTCCCATCTCTCGCGGGCTCTCTCTCGCTCCCTCTCTCTTCTGCTCTCTCCCTCCCTTTGCAAACATTGGATTTAAACCTGCTCAGAATTCAGCACAGAGGAAGGCAGCAGCGGTAGCAGCAGCAGAAGCAGTAGCAAGCCCGGCCGCCGAGACACCGCAGCCTCAAGATGTACCACCCCGCCTGCTGGATCTTCTTCTCCGCGACAACCGCCCTGCTCTTCATCCCAGGTACTGGAGAAGCGGTTTGTCGATTCCTGGGGCAATTTTGAGATGTTATAGCAGAAGAGGAAGAGGGAAGAAGGAGAGCCCAGAGGAAAGAGAGGGAGTGTGAGATGCGTGTGAGGGAAAGAGGTAGGCTTGCTGTGTGCACGCACACACATCCGCTCGTTCCCTCACACGCACGCAGAGGCTTGTAGCACGGGTTTGCTCTGTTCCCGGCAATGCAATGGGTGAGCTGGGTTCGAGAGCTGCACCGCGCTGAGGCACTGCCGTTTTGTGACATGAACCCGCTGGCATTAACCGGTTGTGGTCCCAGGGGTAGGAGAAGAGGGGTTTCAACTCCCGGTCCTAAGTCTTTCTGGCCGCTTCTGTTGGGACCTACAGGATAGATTGGGGGCATCCTTATTTCTCTCAGTCATGGTCTGTCTCTGAGTCAGCCTCTATCCCTGCACGTCCCCACGTCTCTATCTTTTTCTGTCTGCCTTCCCTTTTCCTTTCTCGCTCTCCCTCTCCTCTCCCCCTCCCTTCCCTCAGAACCCTCTCTCCCCGACTCTTTCTGGAGCTCCTTCCCCTCCCAGTCCCTTCTCCTTTGCTCCTGCTTTTCTTGTCTTTACACGGTCCTTCTGCCATCTCTCATCCTTTCTTTATCCTTCCACCAAATGGGCAGAGTATGCCTTTGAAATTCAGAATCCTCCCAGTTTCTGCCTCCTAGTCCTCAGCCGGAAATGTGAATTTCCCTTGACAGAATGTGGAGGTTCACACAGGGGCAGTCTGGGAATCTGGATTTCCTCAGTCTCCGCAGCACCTTCCCTCCTATCTGATGATTGAAGTGTGGTCCTACCTCTCACAGCAGTTTCTTGTCTGGGAAACAAACCTGCAGCAACACAGGTGAGATGCTGCAATCCTGCCAGAGTAAACAGAGTGAAAGGGTCGCAAAGCCCAAGACATTTTATTGGATTTGATAGTTGAAATGCATGTCATTCACAAGCAGACAACTGAATGCCTCCTGGCACCCTTTAAACGATGCTGAAGGGACTAGGGTGAGCTTGCTGAGGTTTTAGCTGCACCAAAGGGTCTGTGCAGTTTCCACACGAAGTCCTAGCCCAGTCAGGATTTTCCTTTTTTTCTCAAATTGAGATATATGCATTTGGTTAAACAGTACCTTGGATTTTAGAATCCTGTTTACGTATACACAGGCATAAATACTAAGATTCTTAAATCTTACATATCCTGATACAGGGAAAACACACAAGTTTACGTTTTTGTGTTCAGAATCACTTGGTTTTAGTTTTAGTTTTTAAGAACATAAATCTCTAAGTATTTCTAAGCCACCAAAGTGAAATCAGAAAAATTAAAGTTGATTGGGGAGAAAGAAGAAGAGAGATCGGATTTAACAAGGGAAGAAATACATTGTGTGATGTTTTGTAATGCTTTTTACAAATTATACTCGTTCCAGCAGAGATGTGCTCTGCATAGCCATGTGCCCGGCTGTGCGTCTGCTTTAGGCTGAGAAGTTGAGAGTGGGGGTGCTGTTGTTCTTCCAGGTTCAAGCCGGGGAGGGGCTTGCAGCCTGACAGGGCTCAGCAGGGGAGGCCGGCAGGCAGGAGTCGCTCAGTGCCAGCTCCAGCCGGATAGAGCGAGGCAGGTGGGTGCTTTGGGTCCATGGTGGAAGGAGACAAACTTCCTGTGTGTGCATGTGCACACTGCGTGACAGCTCCTGGGCCCCCAGCACCCAGTCTCCCCTCCCACTCTGCTGGAAGACCGGTGGGCAGAAGAGCAGAGGTCAGGACGCCCGCCCCAAGGCATCCTGGTGCATGCTCGCTCTGGTCAAGGGGGGAATCAGAACACCACACTTGGAAAGGGGCGGGCAGCGAGCCCCAGTCGGCGGAAGCTGCATTGCAGTGCACTCTGAAGGAAGTCAAGAATCAGGGTGCATCTCCCTCTAGAGGCCTGAGGGCTCCCCCAAACACAGCTGCGCTCCCCTGCTGGGGAGCTGACTTCTTGTGGGGGAAGCATCCAGCCCGAAGGCAAGCTGTGCCTCGGGCAATGGCCTCAGCCTGGGGGTCCAGCCTGGGGGTCCTCCGGCCCTGGCCAGAGTGCAGCCTGCTGGGTGACGAGGGAAGGCAGGGCACCGCGGGAGCCTAGAGCCACTCTTGCTCCAGGGCTGCTCTTTATTCGAATTGTGCCAGGAACCCGGCCTGGCCTGCTGGAGCTCTGGGCGGGAGGGGAAGTTTGGCCTGGCAGGTTTCTGTGGAGGAGAGCCTGACTCGTGAAGGGTCCCGTGGGAGAGGAGCCGGGCTGCATCCAAAGTTCTGATCATCTGCCGTGGCTTCCCCACGTGGCTTCCCCTTCCTCACTTCTTTTACTTCCTTTATTACATTTTTTGACATTTTTTTCTTTGTTTCAAATGATGCTTTTTCTCCCATTGGGTTAATACCGGCTTGTTAGCCATTTACTTTTCCTGCGTCTAAGGACAGAGGCTAATGTAATAATGAAACCCTGACCTGGTTAGGCCTTGATGCTATTTCATTCTGCAGCTTTCTTTTTCTTGGTAAAACACGTTTCCAAACCAGAATAATTTTAAGGCTAATGTTGTTGTCGCCTGGTGCCTTCCAAGGGGAGACCGATGGTTGTAAATTGCTTTTCTAGGCAGAATCTCTGGGATGGGAAAGACAGTAACAAGTGGAAATTATAATGAGCCCTCACCCAAGACAGAAAGAGGGCCTTGGTTGGCAATTTAATGGTCACACCAGACTTAAGATGGTCCGGAGACCCTGGGCACCAAGAAAGGCAGGAGTAGAGATGGGTCTATGCAGAGAGAGTTTTTGACTTTGGGTCTGGGGGCATTGTAGGAAGATAAGGACGATGGCCTAGCAAGCAGGAGAAGCAGAAGAAAAGGCTGCCGGGACATTTGCATCAGAATCAGGGGGTAGGGGGCACAGATTAAAATGCAAAATCCCTCCCCCCACCTCAGACATATGCTTTTTTTTTTTTATTTGAGGAAGACTGGCCCTGAGCTGACATCTGTGCCCATCCTCCTCTACTTTATATGTGGGGCGCCAGCCACAGCATGGCTTGCCGAGCTGTGTGTAGGTCCGCACCTGGGATGGAAACGGGTGAAGCCCGTGCAGCAAAAGTGGAACATGCGAACTTAACCGCTGCACCACGGGCAGGCCCAGATGTCTGCATTTTTAACCAGCATCCCAGGTCTTTCTGATGTGCTCTGAGCTCACTTTGTACTTTCAAATCCTGTCTGCTCTGCAGCATTCGAGTGGAAACCTGTCTTCTGCCTGCCTTTTTTCCTTTAGCTCTGCGAAACCACAGGCTGGTGGTTGCATGGGAGAGGGGGTGCCTCATCAGGGGGTGTTGCTATCTTTAGTGGCCTAGGCTCACTTCCCAAAGCACAGGGCAGCCCCACACCAGCCAGGAGGTCTGCTTCTGATGGAGGATGGGTCTCCAACCTAAAGGGCTTCTTTTCTCAAGTTTAGATCATCCCCTCCTGCTTGTCCACTTCTCCTCAGCCCATCCTGCTTGTGGCCCCTTCTGTGCGGTGACTCTGAGCAGGGAAGGTAGCCGTGAAGTGTCCTCATCTGCCTGTACTGGCCTGAGCTATGCCTATGCACAGATCTGTGAGCTTGGATTCATGGCCATAGCCAAGTCTCCCATTGCTTGCTCTGGCTTTGCCCCTTTGGGGTCGGAAGGCTTGGGCTTGGATAGACAATCCCGTGAGGTGCAGGATTCTTCCTTCCCCAGCACACACCTTGCTACAGCTTCTTTCAGGAACCTGCTGTGGCCTGGGTTCTTTGGGCTGGGATGCTTGGCTTTGGAGGGAGACCTGGGGGAGGGCTCCACAGCCAGGTTTCCATGAATTCTTTTTCCCAACCCCTGGCCCCCTCACCAGCAGTGTTGAGGACCCTGCTAAGATTGCCTCATTTGCATGAGGTATCAGATAGGAGAATCATTTGCCATTGGTAAAATCCTATCCCCAGCCCCACCATAAAAGAGATATGAACAAGGACTGAAACTCTGTTTAGGATCACGAACTCATCATCACTTTGCCAGTCGTAGATTTGTGCCCTCCTCCTGCCAGCTATCCTGTGGCCGATTGATAGACATATTAATAAGGTCAGACCACATCCTGTCAGAACTCAGCACTGGCCCAGTGGCGCTAGCAGGCTCTGAGGAGGAGACAGGTGTTGGCTGCCTCGTAAAGACTGCTTTTTCCACAGCCTGGAGCTGAGCAGCGTTGCTCAACTTGAGACTAAGCAGAGATCTTGAATGACTTGAGGGTCTCACATGTTGCTTTAGTCCTGTCTGCCTCTGTGCTTTCTCTCATGCTCAGCACCCTCTTCCACATCCTGCAGCCTGGAAAATGACAGGAGATTCCTAAACAGCGGGCGCTTGCCTGGGTTTGATATTTAGCAGCTCTGGGCCTGCCTCTCACATCAGCCACTGGGACTACACCTAATGGTCACTGACTCAAACCTGTGCCAGACTTCATGGGGCAGAGTGCACTTACCATAAGATGGGATGCCAGCCCAGCCTCTCAGGGTACTGTGAACAGACAACTGAGGCTCTGATTAGGAGCTCTTTGGGGTTTGTTTGGTTGGCTTGAGGTATTCGCTGAGTCTCAGTCTACCAATATGTAGAATGAGTTTCAGCGATGGACAGAGAGCCAAAAATGTGGCTTAGATGTTAACAAGGTTAAAAAGGTTAACAAAGTTAAAAAACTCACCTGGTCTCCTAGCAATGGGGCAGAAAGAGAAGACTGTTGCACATAGGATGGGAGAGGACATTCCGTATTGTTGGAGGAGCAGGAAGACAAGGCAGGGCCATGTCAACTCATATAGGTCTTTGTCACAGTGACAAAAACTAGCCAAACACAATCCCCCTTTTTATTTACTCAACAAGAGTTTATGGAAGATCTTATTAAACAAAATGCATTAAGATATTTTCCTACTTCAAGAAACATAGATCCAGTAAAATAGGAAATTGTTCAGCATTTTCCTTCTTTTGAACTTTCAATGAGATATTCATGCTGACTTTGAGCTTCCTGAGCCTTGGTTTCTCTGTGTGAAAAACTAGAGTTGCTGAGGCCAGCTCAGTGGTATAGTGGTTAAGTTCATGTGCTCCTCTTAAGCCGCCTGGGATTCACTGGTTTGGATCCTGGGGGCAGACCTACACACCGCTTGTCAAGCCATGTTGTGGTGGCATCTGACATACCAAATAGAGGATGATTGGCACAGATGTTAGCTCAGGCACAATCTTCCTCAAGCAAAAAGATGAAGATTGGCAACAGATGTTAGCTCAGAGCCAGTCTTCCTCACCAAAAAAAAAGAAACAAAACAAAACTAGGGCAGCAGACAAGGCCCCTTTGGTCTTCCAAAACATTGCTTTGCAATAGTTTTGATGGGGTCCTATGTACGTGGACTTGTGCATCAGCCTTGGACAATTGGTACTCTAGGAGCCTTGTAACCTTTGGCCTATGGGCTATGACTTTCCTGTCCCTGGCTCATTGGACTGGAGCCCATGGATGGCTGCCAGATGCCCGCAGCTGCTTGGGGCTGGGGAGAAAGGAGAGATGGAAAGCAAGGCCTAGCTATTCCTGTCAGTGAACTCAAGTGTCAGCCCACAGATGGCCCGTGGCTGCTGACAAGCCAGGCTGTCAGCAGTGGTGGATGTTAGCAGCTCTGGATGCTAAGTGGCACCTTCCAGACACAGGGGGCCAGGCAGGCACCTGGAGGAAGGAGAAAGGCCTGCATCAGCTTGGGACGACTCTGCTCTGCTTTCCCATTCCTTCTGATCTTACTGCAGACACCGAGCTCCAGGCCCCGCGGACAGTTGTCCCTCTAGCCTTTGTATGCTACGGACGGGAGACGAAGATTTGGACTTTGCTGGCTAACGTGTGAGGCCTCAGTTGTCTCCGCCTTGGCCTGAAGGGTGGGGAGGTGGTGACGCAGTCTGTTATGTACAGTCTGTATATACAGAGACATAGTTCCCTTTGCTAGATTTTTATACCACTCAACTCTATACCCCAAGACAGTGGTATTTGTAAGGCTTGGGGCGGGATTGAAGGTAACTGAGAATGGGCAGGTTTGAAGAATTCTGAGAATGGATCAGAAATAAATCCTATAATCAGAGATAAACTTGAAGACAAATGTATTTATTGTTACCTTCCTGTAAGTGTGTAAACATGCATTCCCTCCTCTCTTCAAGTTCCCCGCTCATGTCAACACACACACACACACGTACATACACACACATGCTTCCTAGTCAGAGTTTACCCACCTTTAAGTTAACATCCACAACTTCTCAAGGAAAGCAAGGCACTTCCTCTTGACTTCTATCTCTGCCCTTCCAGAGCTCCCTGCTGTAGCCTCCGAGCCTGGTGCTCCCACTGTGGGCACCTACAGCAGAGGCCTACCTGCTGCCTCTGCCATGTACAGCCGTGGCCATGCATGTGAGTGCTTCCCCCAGCCATGCAGAGACCCCACACACATCCTCCCACTTGCCCCTGTGCCCCAGAGTCAGTGCTGGAGGCAGGCCTTGCACTTTTTTTCTGTCACTTCCCTCCTGACAAGACTCCTTGGTTCTGAGAGGCTGGGGACTCCCCTGCAGTCACTAGACTAACTTAATTAAATGTTTGCAAAATGCTTTAGACACCCCTGGGCAGTGTGCTGGGTAAGTGCAAAGCATTATCATTGTGATGCAGGCACATTCCCTTTAATGAGCAGAGATGCTATGCTGGGAGACCCCCGGAAAGGCCAAGATGAATCGATGCATTAGGACACAGGCCATTGATTGGAATGGCTGCTTGTGTGCTCATGGGAAATGATAAGTGACAGTCAGATGGCACTCTGAAATCCAACTTGGAGAAAACCAGCATATTTGGCATTTCAAGGAACAGAGTCTCTGAAATGGCCTGAGTGGTTCTTCCTGAACCTTTATTCCTAGGGAATCTACAAACGCTGTTTTACCACTTGGGAATTTATTTAGTGGTTATACTAAGAATAATGATGGTTTGTGCTTTATAATTTACCGAGAGATTTTCAGATAGACAGGGCAGATGTTGCCCCATTCTGATTTTATCTTTTCTTTACTTAAAACCCTGTGGAGACTCCTATTTATCTTTAGAATAGAGTCCAAAGTACTCAACGTGGTCCACAGGTTGTGACCTGGCCCCTGCTCCATTTATCCTCATCTCTCACCTCTCCTCCCAGCTCTTGGCTGTGGTCACTTTGGACTCTCTCAATTACTCAAGGATTTCACCTGCGACATTACCTGAGCTTGGAAAATTCTGATCCTCTTATCATGTTTCTGGCTAAACATCCTCTCCATCCTTCAGGGCTCAGCTTAAGTTTTGCTTTCCCAGGAGCTCATTCTTCATGTTCTGAAGTGGATTAGGTCTCCTTCCTAATTATACAAGTCCATGATACCAGATTTCTCTTTTCTAACACTGTGAGTCCATATATTTTAAAGTAATTCTTTGTTTTATGTCTCTCTTTCCTCCCTAGACTGTGGTCCATAAAGGTAGAGAGCACATCCATTTTGTTTTCCAACACATCCTTAGCGCCTAGCGCAGTGACAGATATAGATCAAGTGCTCAAGAAGTATTTGTTAAATTAATGAGTGAGGGAATGGATAAATGGACAAATGAATGGGTAACCAGCCGACGTCACACAAATAGTAAGTGTCAGCTTAGCTATTCTATCATTCTGTTCCATCCCATTGAATCCTCGGAGGCATCTGGGACCCTTGCTTTCAGTCTGCCCATCAGCTTCCCCATCTGCAGAGTGAGGACAGAGAGGCTTGGGGATGTGCTTTGCTACTGGGAGATGGAAATGTGCAAAGAATGCTTATAATAATTACTCATTCGAGTGTTCATGCTTGTCGATAAACAGCAGCTCCGAGCTACCAACCAAACACACATGCAGCAGCTCAGAGCTGGAGCCATGTGCTTTTGGATCTCACGTCTCATGTTGCGACAAACACGCCTGAGAGTGAGAGTCATTCCGTAAACACAGATGTGGGCCCTGATGTGGGCTATTGGCTTAATACAAACCCAAATTACTCAGCAGATTTAATCAGGATATCTGTTGAAGTGGCCCCAGTTATTTGAAATTTAGAGTCATGCTCATAGTGCCAACAAGTACACACTGTATCAATACAAGGAGGACTTGTGTTGTTCACAAGAAGTGAAAGGTTGGGTTAGGAATAAGAAAATGCTAATAGCATAGGAGTAAGTGATGCTTGAGCACTTGATACTTAAATGGGCTGATGTTCATATGGAAAAGGTGAAAAGGGGCTCAGAAAATCATAAGAATTAGAAAAAGAGCTTTCTCCTTTCTGGTATCTGGTCATTTTTCATAGTGTGCACTATTTCAGAGTTGCTGTTTCGTGGATGTGGGATTCTGCACAGCAGGGAGCTCGCCTTATTCACCTCTGAGTGCTCTAAGTACCAGGCATGTTCATTTATTTGGCATGTTATTTATTGAGTGATTACTATGTGACAAGCACTATGCTGGCCACCAGGAATGTAATATCTGAGCAAAAATCTTTATGGACCCTGCTCTCATGATATTTACAGTCTAGTGGGAGAGACAGACATGCCTCAAATAAATACCCATATGGTTGTTAAATCACAACTGAGATAAGACTGGAAGCAGAGGTGTGTGCTGCTATGATTGCCTATAAGGAGGGCTTGATCTTGCCAGGGAGGCTACAGAAGCCTCTCTTGTGAAAGCAACAATTGAGCTGAGATCTGAAGGATGAAGAGTGAAAATTGTCCAAATCCAAGGGCGAAGGCAAGGGGAAGAGGCAGAGTGAACAGAACATGGAGAGGCCCCCTACTGGAAAGGGTCAGAGGGAATTCTCCTATTTGGCTGGAGTGTAGAGGAAGGGAGTGTAGTACAAGATGGGGCAGAGGCTTGGGAAGGGGTCAGAAGATGCAAACAGCCCTTGAAGATCATGTTAATACTTTGTCTTTATTCTAGAAGCAACGGAGCATCATGGATGTGATTTATGTGGTGGAGGTGAGGATCGTGAGTTACATTTTTGAATCTGGTTCTTGCTGCATTTTGTAGGGTGGATTAGAGGTGAGCAACCATGGAAGGAATAGGGCAGTGAAGAGGCCACTGCAGTGGTTCAAATGGGAAATGGCAGTAGCTCAGTAGTTCAGATGTAAGCAGCTAGTGGGGGTTGGATCGGAGACACAGATGACTTGAGAGCTGCTACAGGAATGTCACAGGTGCACCAAATATGTCTGAAGAATCTAAATCTAAAAGTAAACACTCAATTAGCATTGATATCACTTTGGGAGCATTGAGAAGAGTATCTGTCTTCAAATTCCTGCTTGCAAGCCATCTTTTTTGGTTTAGGTGTAATCTTGCCCAGGAACAAGGAATAGGTCATTTTTGGAAATCTTTGATATTCTCTCAGTGTCTAATGTAGGAGCTTAAAATTGCATCATTCAACTTCCCATTCCATCAAAAGGATTGCAAAGAGCTCTAGTTGTCTTATCTGCTAGATCCTGCCCATGATTCTTTCCTCCTGGAAGAAACCAGCATTTTAGAGAAGTTTTGATTGGACTCTAGAGTGATTTGTGGGCACCAAGATGCAACCATTTCACAATTTGTGATGATAGGAAAGCATGCATGACCACCTCCTCCAAGATCAACCATCTGGACAAATTATATCAATTAATTTAGAAACGTAAAGGTCCCTACCACTGAAAGGGACCTTGGAGATTGTCTAATCCATTCCTTTTATTTTACAGATGAGGACAAGGAGGCAAAGGGAGTCTAGGTATCTTATCCAAAGTCACATAGTCAGTAACTGAACCAACTTTTGAACATAGAGTTTTCAGTAACCTGTGTTCATAGCCTGCCTGGTGTCATTTCAGCTTGATAGTAAAGGGCTGAGCTGACCTTTACCTCCCAGTCTGGTACCCTATTGGAAAATGGACTTGCAACCTTGGCCACTGCTCCATTTCCCTGAACGTCTTTCATCTTAGTGCAAAAAGAACGTCATAGCACAGGGCAACTCCACAGTATCTTTTACCCAAGGATTAAGATGAGGGATCAAGAAATAAATGGAAAGCCTTGTCCTTTTCAGAGACTTTCTCATAATATGAATGACCTTTGTGAGTGAACTAGGAGACATCTCAAAATCAATTACTTCTTGATATGCAGAAGGATATGCTCAGGGTGGTACAATCTCAAATTCCACGTGTGTGTTGGCCTGACTTGTTTGGTCTACACACTGTGAAAGACACTTGCCTTTATCCTCACTATTCTGCTGTTTTTAACTTATGTATTAGGGCTTGGCTCTGCACTAAGCTAAAGAAAATTCACACTGAGAATGCCTTAGTCTCTATATTAATATTTAAATGGTGACTTACAGTGTACAATGCACATCCATGTACATCACAACTATCCTGTATGCTAGTGAATGAAAGAGCCAAAAGAGCCGGGGCGTTTTACTTCCCCACTCCTACAGCATTGCACTGTCTTCACAATTAACTTGGGCATGGGAATAATCAAAACAACAGGTTCAAAAGAGCTGTAGCTAACTGCCGAATGGAAAGCAAGATTTAGATTCAAAAACATGCCACATATGATCAAGGGCGAATGCAATGATGGATACAAGATGGTAGGATTGCTGAAACATGACAGTGGTGGGGCTAAGCACCTAGGGGCATTTGTTTTTTTCTAGGAAGACAAGCCTAAGGAAGCCTTTGACTTCTCTGAACAAGCCAACCTGGTTCTTCTGAACAGCCCAGTGCCAAGGGATTTCCCATATTCCTCAAGGAGAGGAGAATGTTGGAAGAGAGAATGTGGCAGATGGAAATAGCCCATCAGCCTACAGACTCCAAGAGAAGCTGGAGTTTCCTTGGGAGTCCCTTGGCTTTATCCCATTTAGAAGAGAGTGCCCAGTCTTACTTGGCGTTGGGGTGGATGCCTCTTTGGGTGAGGCCCAGATGGAAAGAGATGATGGAAACCACTCTCAGGATTCTACATTTTTCCTGATGGGCCCTATCCTCCTTTTGTTTGGGGCAAAGTCTTGGGAGTAAAAGGGCACTGCCCTACAACTGCCACCAGTTTGGCCACCACAATGCCCATAAAGATTGGACCACTTCTTTATTATGACCCAGACAACTGTTTCTTTCCTTCTTCCACTTAAATTATTTATTTTTAAAGTAGACAATTAGTCCTTCTGCCACCACCTGTGGGAGAATGAGGCAGCACTGACCTAATAAGCCAAAGACACAGCCTTTGGCTTTGCCTCTGCACTTAAGGACTGAATGGCCTTGGGCAAGTAGTTCAACCTCTCCAGGACTCTTAATCCTCTTTATAAAACAGGAAAACTGAACTGCTTTGTGTATCTCGCAGGGTGGCTTTAAGGTCATAAGAGATGTACGATAGATAGATGTGTCCTCTCTGAAGTGCTCTGTAGCTCCTGGTTGTCAGGTCTTAGTGCATCAGTCGGGTTCGCCACTTCCATCTGGGTATTTCTCTCTTTTCCTGTATCATCCTCCTTACTCTTGATTTTCTCTCTTGCTCTGACTGTCATGGTTATAATTAGCAGTGGGGCATATACCATAGTGCTCGAGGCATTTGTTTTGGAGTAGGAGGCCCATTTCAGGGAACTCCTGCGTTTGCTTGCCTAGGCTTGAAGCAGTACTTGGTTGGCTTCTCCTTTTTCCATGGAGAGTACTGGTAAGTGGTTTATGTTTCCCCAGCTGAGCTACTCTGGCTCTGCCAAGAACGTGAGCTCTGCTTTTTGGGTTGAGATGAAAGAAACCCAGATGGGGTCGAGAAGAGCTCCAGTATGGAGCTTCCTCAGGCAAAAAGTGCTCTCCAGCTCTATGAGTGCCAGGTCTGGGCTGATGATGCCTGCCTCCTAAGCTTGCTGTCACTACTAAAAGCAGGATTTCAGGGAGTACTGTGTAAATGGAGGGAACTCCTGTGGAAAGAGGGGTCCTCTTTAGCTCTGCTGAACTCAACTGAAGAGAGGACTAATTCCTCTCCATATGGGCTGATTAGTGAGTCATTAGAAATTAGATTTCTCTTTGCCTAGGCCCACAGGGAAACTATACAGCATCTCAGGTCCCCACAAACCCATGCAGCCTATGCTGGACTGAATTCAGAATGAGATCCATTGATTCACTGGTGTGCTTGGGTGGTAGAAAGAGGGCAATTTCCGGAGTCACACATCTGTCTTGTACCCTGCCCTAATCCAACATGCTCGGCTTCTTGGTAGCCTCTTTTTGAGACCCACTCTAGGTGGAGATGGTGAGCTGACCCACAGTTCTGAAAAGGGCCCTTGAGACCAAAAATCCCCCAAGCACTCTGCACCTGGTACGAGTCTTTTTGTCTATGTCACTGGGCTGTCTTCTGAGTAGCTAAAGCCTGCAGGTCTTGACTGCAAGCCAGGTCTCTGGAATATAGTAGAGCTTGCTTATACCTTAATCACATACTGAGTCTTTGTCTCATCTGGGGTGGAGTGGAACATGCTCTAGCTCCCCTTTGGAACTAGAACATTTGTTTTTCATCAGATTTTGATATTCATAAATATCTCTTGGTCTAGCTTTGGATGGGCAGACACTCAGAGATGTAGGACTGCACTATCTAGCTTTGGTTTTAAACTATTCAGATCTCAGCTCTCAGCCCAGGTCTCACTCATATGCATCAGAAGCTGTGTTGATGTGGTCAAGTTCCATAGAAATAGTGGATACTTCTTTAGAAGCCAATAAGCCAGGCAGACCATGAAAGTCAGACTTGTCTGGCAGGCACATCTCTTTGTAGGTTAGAGGTATAGAGAAACCATTGACATTTCCACCAGGTTAGTCTTGCAGAAGCACCATTGAAGTCTATATGTGTTTGGGAGAGCAAGAACTTTTTTTGGTAGCAAAATCAGATTTTATACTCTGGTTGAAGAGCAGAAGTAATGGGAGAGAGGATACAGGATATCTTCAAGAAGATACAGGAGAAATCAAAGATACATTATAGCTTCTTTTCCGTGGTAGATACATCCTACATTCTCTATTACTCTTTATTTTCAATTCTTCATGACTATTTTTTTCTACTGTTTTTTGATGGTGACATCTGGGAAGAGAGTGACTGTGATAGATTTTTGAGTAAAGAGAAAGCTCTTTAACTTGTCCTTCTGTTATGACTCCAGATGTTGGCTCTAGGGCTTGGTTAGCCATCAGAAGATCTTTCACTTGGGACTTTATTTTGCTTAAAGAAATGGATACATAAGAAATATCTTAAGTACTCTCTCAAAATTCTTTGAAGTTTCCTTCTTTGTATTGCACTGAACAATTGGTGGTGGGTGACAGAGTCAATGTGAAGCCAGAGAGTAAAGTTTAGAGCTGGAAGGAAAGGAAGAAAGTGAAGCTAGGAATGACCAAAAGCCAAAGACAAGGAAGGACAAAGGTGAAGCACCAGACCACCAGGCAAGAGGGTGCCGGGTCAGAGACAGGCACAGGACAAGCAGCCTCCCAGCAAGGGGAGCTGATAATGCGCCAGGAAGAAGGAAGTCTAAGCCCCGGGGATGTTCCTGCATCAGAGTAGAGCACCTCAACTCTACTCTGGTGGTGGATAGAGGCTTTCAGTGACTGTCACTCACTGGGGCAAAAACCTCTGTGGGCAGACCCCTGCCCAAGGCATCAGAGGGCAAGCCATGCAACTCAGAAACATCAAAACTGCAAGGAGTAAGCACAGGGCATGTTGGTATGTGTAAAAACTGTCTGCCTTCCAACCTGCCCCTGCTTGTCGCTCATCTATTAGCACACATCACTCTCTACCCCTCCTCTTTGTCAGTCATTTTTACCAGTAAATTAAGCACCTCTCCTCTTGGTTCACCTTTTATGATTTTGTCTAGAGCCCTACAGTTAGAGCCTTGGTTGCAGTTAAGTGGGTGGAAGTCGATCCCCCACTCCCTGAAAAAGGAAATATTTTCTCTTTTGAAGGTTGTCTATCTATAACATCAGAAGCAGGATTGCTATAGGACTCCACTTTGGAGTGCTAGACAAAAGCATTGTTTACTGGACCTTGTGATTTTCCAATCACAGGATGTCAGAAATGGGAGAGGATTTAAGAATTCTTTAGTCTTTCTTACTAGTTTGGTAGCTGATACTCAGCCAGGCAGATGCCCTTGATTGTTTCCTCCCTGGACACACTCATGGCCACAGGTGTCCCTTTAAGAAGCTGCTGTAGTTATTCACTTACTCCGTTTGGCTAGGGAAATCCTCCAATCCCCAAGTTCCCTTCTTCGGAAACACCTTACTCTTGCCTGGGATGCTTCCTCCTATCCAGTTCTATCATCTAGCTGTCCTACAGCTGTTTGGACCTCACAAGGGAGTTTGCCCAGCTCTAATAAGCTTTCTTACCCCAGGATGATGCCTCTCAGATCACTTCCCACAGCCCCGATCTTGCTTCCTGTAATGTTCTATTTGTGTTGTCTGGAGCCCTATAGGTTGTGTTGCAGTGAAGTAGGTGGGAGTCTGTCCCCTCTCCCTGACTCAGCTCCTGTTTATGCACCAGAATAGTTCCACCTTCACTTATTTTACATCATTGCTTTTCACTATTAAAAAAAAAAGGCCCACTGCACTGCCAATGGTCTCTAAACCTCTTTTTCTAAAGCATGTACACACAATGTATTTATTCATGGAGACTATATCTCACTACACGTATATGGTGACAAGAAGGAGAAGATAAAAATAAATAAAAATAGGCATTCTAATAGTTTTTTCCCTTCACATCATTGTAACTCTCAGAGCATCCCTGGGGCAAGCCTTGCTTTGGAGACCACTGCACTAAGTCATGCCATATCCTTGGGACTAGAATCAAGACAGAAATGTCAAATCATCTTGGCAAAATGCTGCTGATGGCTCAGCTCTGGCTACTTCCCTCTGAGACTTAGCATGGGGATATATCCTTGGCCACAAACCACTCTGCATATTGATACAATACAGTTGCTATGCCAGCCCCCATCTTGGAGCAGCTGCAATGTCCTTCAACAATACTATCTTTGTGGTAAAAATGAGTAACATGTTAGTGAAGACAGATCAGCATCAAGAATATTCTCTTGTTTATCAAAAAGGACCATTGAAGGAAAATAAATGCAGAGCAGTCTTTGGAAGAAGAACCAGCTAAAGACAGGGGCCATCCATCCCAACTTCTCATGAGTCTGCATCTTCATAATTCTCACCCTTTTCTCCCTCTGTCCCAGATCTTCTCCAAGGACAACATAACGTAGAGACACTAGGTCTCATCTTTCGTGATTTAGCTTGGATAGTACCCTTCACCCTGAGGAAAAATCCATCTGAGGCAGGGTTAGAATTTTTCAAAAGAGATATTATTAAACCATATTAATGGAGATACACAGAAATGAGTAAAAATAGGAAAAATTGGAAATAGAAACATTTCCCCGAGCATAGTTTTTATAGTTTCTCAGGTGATTAAAGAGTTGTCTCAGCATTAATGGCAGCTCTGAGAAGGTGTCTCTCAGATCTTTGGCTGCAGGAAATAAGACTAACGAAGCACCCTAGCTTCTGCTTCCTGAAGTCTATTGCGCTGTTGGCTTGGGGGCCACGTTTCTCACAGGCTGCTTTCAGCCAATGGCTGAACGAGGGAGAGGGACTAGTTCAGATCTGTTCTTGGGAGACATGGTATCCTCTGATGGGCAGCTTTGACTTGAGGCTCCCCAGGGGTCTTGTCACACCTTCCTTAGAACTGTACTATGTTCTCTGCTTCCACCCAACCCTCCCGCCTGCTTCCTGCTCACTCTCACTAGGGATGAGACTGGCACTGCAGTCTGCTGGGTCTCCCAGCCTATTCCAGTTCCTTCCCCATTTTCTCTAACAGATGTTGCCCCTAATATATATCTTGCATATTTAGTCTTGCCTTGATCTCTAGTTCTTAGAGGCCTCCAGCTAACACAATGTTGCTGGGCTAATGGTAGGCATGCAAGCCAATGTTTTACTACACATTTCAGCCCTCTCTAATTTGAAGTTACACCATCCCACTCTGTGAAGTTGAGCTAGGACTTGTGGGCAACACTCTGAGATCTGTGCAATTTTAAATACCAGTAGAAACTTGCTGTTCTGGATTCTCCTAGGCAGAATCCAGAGAAGCCTTGGCCCTTAGAGGCCCTAATGTGACCCTTGAGTAAATGAGATATTTTTTTAATGTATCCTTTGAAATTCCTCACCTGGGTTTCTGGCTTTTCTGGACTGATCATACCCTTGACATGATCTAAATCCATTTGGAAATCTAACCCATGCCTTACATTTATTTCTCATTTTTCTGGTTGGTTATCTGGAGCATATTTACTGTCTAGTCTGTAAAGCTGCTTCTACCCTTCAGTAATGCTTCAGTTTTTAATTGTTATGGTTTTGTGTTAGCTTCTTGAACTGGATTTTCCCAATGTCTTTATGGCGTGACTTTCTTAAGGTCAGCACTGTTGACACTTTAGACAGGGTGCTTCTTTGTTTTGGGGGCTATCCAGTGTATTGTAGATGCTTAGCAGCATCTCTGCCCTCTCATCAGATACCAGTAGCACCCCACGAGTGCTGACAACCAGAAATGTCTCTAGACATAGACAAATGTCTCTTGAGGAACAAAATTGCTCCTGGTTGAGAATCACTCTTCTATGGTTTTAAATGGTCAGTATGGTATCCTAGCAACTCCTCTAACTTCTGTCAGTTGTCTTTCTCCCAGCTGATGAAAGATGGTCTTCTCCTCTTATTTCATAGGCCTGCGTTTCCGCTCTGTTCTGGTTTCAAGTCTGTGAGAAGCTTCTAGTTCTCAGTTTGTTTCACTAAAAACTTGGTTTGTCCAGAATCTGTAAATCAGGTCATCAATTTCTTGATCTTTACCAGGTGCTCTCTGGTGAATATAGGAATGGCTAACAAGAGAAACATATTTGATAATAATACTGTTAGATATGATATTAGGGTTGTTCTCTGGAATGGTATATCTGGTATAAAACGGATATGAGAAATCTTAAGCCATAACTACATTATTAATTTAGCTGGACCAACTCTCTCATTGAGCATGCAATTGTTATTAGCCAAACTGTTCAAGCAACTTTTCTTTAGGGCAGACTTAGATTTTAGTCTATTAGCTTGAAGGTTGTCAGGAATGCAAGTGACAGCCCAGATAGATTCTTATAGATAAATACCTGTAACTAAATCAAAACACAAGTCTAAAAATTAGTGGGTTGTAGATAATGTGTAGACCTACCTACAATTATGGCATTAGAGTTTTGAGATCAATTAAAAGTACTGAGCTAATTTGAAAAGACAAGAATTCTTTACAATCAAGAAGTGAGAATCGTCCTAAATATTAAAAAGGACTCTTGACTAAGGTTTTTGAGTTAATTTTTGATGAAAAGGAGGGATCTTTGGCAGGACATTCAGAGTGTCTGTATCTACCCATGATAATTTTAGTAACAGCAAGTATTAAGAGCTCCAGTTGAGGAATAAGGGAGCACACACAGCTAAGCTAGAGTGGAGCTGGCAAAACCAAAGTAAGAATGTTTGACTGATCTCTCTCTCTTCATCCCCTTTTGGGAGCAGCCAGTGGCCCAAAGCATCAAGCCTGTATTCAAGAGATCGGTGTCTCAGAGCTCCAAACCTAGGGAGCAGCCAAAATGCCTTCCTTTTAAGTAAATATTGCAGAAGGCATATCTGACAATTAATTGACCTCTTCTGTATCAGTTTCTCATTTGCTTGCAATGCTCTTATGACCCTGTTGCAAACACTCACAATGCTGGAGCTCTAAGGCCTTGCAGATGCTCAATGATGTGATCCATTTCCACAGTTCTAGGACATCTTTCTTATGGTCTTGACCAGGCTTGAGGCATCTCTTCATTTTGCAGAATGTGCACTCCAATTCCCTGTCTGTTGCAGGATCCTTCACAGCTCTAAAGGGGCTTGGTGTGTAAGGACTGACCTTCTGAGATTCTGAATCATACCTTTTTTTTCTATATTCATCTGACTCTGCTGGCCTGATTTCTCTGTTGCTGTGTTGTTGACAACATAATTTTAGAAGCTAAACTAATAATTTCTATGATCTAGCTCACTGATTAGGATCTTTTCATGAACCATTATAAATGCCAAATTTGGTTTGGGTAAAAGCTACTTCGTTGTGAAACTTTCATACAACGATTAATTCTACAAGGTCATTCATGCAACAGGTGTCAGTTGAGCACTTACTCTCTACTAGGCACTAGTGGGCTCAGGGTAGTGAGATGACTAAGCCAAGGTCACTGTCCTTGAGTGCTTCACCCAGGGAGAGATAGTCCTGTAAACACACAACACATTACCACTTGCTATTTCTGCAGACTTTTGCACAGACAGTCTTATGAAAGCATACAGAAGGAAGAAATTATCTCTCTGGGTTTCATCAGGGAGGATTCACAGAGGAGCGGACACTGAGTAGGTTTTTTAAGGGGTAGAAGTAACCTCATGGAAGCCACCCAAGGATTCCATTGTCTGGGGATTGGCTGGGAAATAGGAGATGAACGGTGAGAAAGAGGTGGGGGGTTAATCCAGACATCCTCCAGAATGCAGTGTTGAGGAAACGGCAGGGCTTTGTAATCCAAGTAGCAATGTTCTTACCACGTTGTGGATTTGGTTTGTGTAATTTAAATGTCAGAAAAATGACGGATGATGCTGCTGAAAGCTGAACTTTTAATAACCCCATGAGTTTCTAAATGTCCATGTTATGAATGGAGTCAAAGGTATGAGAAACTTGTGTTTGTATGTTTTGAGCTTCACACATTATCAGAGAGGCACGGTACATTTTCCCTCAGATTCTTCTATTTGTTTCCTTTAAGATAAAGTTGCAATCTCTAGGTTTATGAATTCCAGAAAGCAGGACAAATAATATTAAATTCTTCTATACACCCTGAAGGGTTGGTTTTAATTGTGGGGTGTGAGCATATTTCAGGATAAAGGCACATTTAATTGCTTACTGAGTTCTTGAAAATGGGCGCACAGGGCTATTGCTCTTTAACTTCATTCATTCAACAGATATGTAGTGAGGCCCTGGCCTGGATCCAGCACTGTTCTCGGACTTTGGGATCCATCAGCAAATAAAAAAACTAAGATTCCTACCCTTAGGAAGCTCGTGTACTAGTAGGGAAATCAGATAATGGACAATAAACATAACACATGGATTTATTTTACAATATTTTAGAAGACAGGAAGTAATATGAAAAAAAGAAGAAAGTACTGCAGAGTGTGCAGCCCGACTGGGAGTCCTGGGGAACAGAGTTGCAATTTTAGCAGGGCGGTCTGGGTAGGCCTCACTGAGAGGGGCACAGTTGAACAGAGACTTGAAGGAGGCAAGGAGGTTTGCCATGACGATATCTGAGGGAAAGAACATTCCAGGCAGAAGGACTGGCGAAATACCCTGTGGTGTGAGTGGAATCTACCTGTTTATTCAAGGAACATCAAAGAGGCAAGTGTGACTCAAGTGGAGGAAGCAGACGGGAAGTAGGAGGAGGAGGTGTGGTCAGAGAGGTGATGGGGCCTCAGTTAATGAGCTTGTAGTCCTCTGTGAGGAGTTTCGTTTTAACCTGAGTTGGATGAGGAGTGTTTTTCAGATTTTTGAGCAGAATAACGTGGAATAAGATGATCTCACTTTGTTTCCAAAAATCATTCATGCTCCTGACGGGTGGAAGGAGGGAGGCCACTTAGGAAGCTGTTGTCACAATCCAAGCCAGTGATGAGGGTGGCTTGGACCAGAGGGTAGCAGAGGAAATGACAGAAGTAGGTCAAGGCTATATGTTGAAGGCAGAGCTGCCAGACTGAATATGGGGTAAGAGAGAAAGGATTCTAGGAGGACTCCAAACTTTTTGACCTGAACAATTGGAAGGATAAAGTTGACATCAACTGTAATGGAAATCTATGGGTGGGACAGAGTTTTGGGGAGGAGGGGCCAGGAGCTCATTTTGGACACATTGAACTTGATATGTCTATCAGACATGGAGGGTAGGCAGTTGGATGTGTAAGGCATTTAGAATGTGTCTCTGTGTGTGTGGAGGGGAGATGTCTGGGCCAGAGATCCACATTTGGGGTTGTTGGTATATAGATATTTAAAGCCAGAAGGCTAAGTGAGATCATAAGGGGAAAGAATATAGACGAAAAGAGAATTCCAGACACTAAGCTCTGGCAAACCTCAACTTTAAAAGAGGTCAAGGAGATGACTAGGTAGAAGCATGAAGAGTTCATCTGTGGTAACATGTGGATAGGCTGGCACATGAGTCAAGGCAACAATCAATAGTGAGTGACACATGGGCGTTGTTAGGCACAAACTTCTTCATCACATGTCATCCCAAATCACTACAGTGTACAACTAAGGGGAGACAGATGGTGTTATTAAAGTACAGGCCCCATTCGTAATGCTCTCTGAAGTATTTAATGGTGGGGCATGAAGAGAAGCCTGAGACTGGGGGAGGCTGAGTCTATGTCCACAAATGATTAGCATGATAAGGGATCTTAAGATCATTTAAGCCAAACAGCGTGATTTACAGATGAGAGACTCATATCTCAAGAATGAACTGATCCAACCAGGTTCACACAGTAACAGGTGGGACAATGAGGTACAGAAATGAGGTCTAATTATTCCCAGTTCAGCACACTTTCCTCTCCACCAACTTTTCTCTTGTTGAGAGTTTACTACAGATCATACCAAAAGAATAATATTATGAAAATCTGAAAGCCTTTCTTCTTAGTCTAGAATGGTGAAACTTTGAACCAGAAACACAAACAGGGGGACTTCTGGGGTGTTGGTCCTTGGCTGCTCAAATCTGCCTCTAGATGTGTACTTCCTGCTCAGTAATCAGCTTAGAGCAGGTTAAATGACTGCACGGATGCATACCTGCAATTTTAGAGATGCAAAATTATAAGCAAGCTTTAGCAGATTCTGCATTGAAGAACTTCTCCTGTAGTTGGCTAATGTGTCTGATTTGGAAAGTATATGTGGACATGAGGTAGACCCCAACAGTCTTCAAGAGGAGGGATCCAAGAGGTGGTACCTCACATAGAAAAGGCATGCAGTAGTTACTTATTGAGTAAGTGTCTTGACAGGTGACTCCACCTAGTAGAAACATCTTACATAAGCAGGTTAGCTGGAGAGGAGAGAATCCAGGTGTTGCTGGCTTCCCATATACCCTTGCATACCTTCTTAACCTTTTTGTGACTTCATGTTTCTGCCCAAGAAATGAGATTGGAACTGCTGACTTAGATCAATGGGAGAAGGTTAATTGAGAGTCATCATAGAAAGCATTAGAGGATTTCAAGACAATCTCAGTGTAATTACTGAATGGCATTGTTGCCACTGCCAAATTGCAGAGAGGAGCCTTGGATAAATCAGGAGGGGAGTGTTGGGAAGGATAACTCCCTTCTCTCTGTCCTGTCCTCCTGACTGGGTGGTAGTAGGGCAATGACAAGCAAGAGGTAGGAAGCCCATCAAGCCATTAGTAGCCCTTAGCTCTTTCCTTGCTCTTGGGTATGTGCCTGGTTGCATCTGGCACAGAGAAATGAGGCTGATGACACAGGGAGAGGAGATCTGTGGTACAAAGCCCAGGGAGGGATGACATTTGACAGATCTCTCCACAATTGTTTCCTTCTTCCCACTCCTCCATGTGATTGGGAGGCAGAGGCCAGTCTCTTACTAGGCCAGACAGAGCATCGCCTACAGCAGCCCCAGCCCCCCAGTTGATTCCTGAGGTTGAACTTGCAGTGTGCAGGGAGGTCAGCCAGGGTCAGATCTGTTGAGCTTGCAGGCATGTCTCTCCAAAGGCATGGGGCCTTTTCTAAAATTGCCTCACCCACTCCATATGGGAAACTGGAGGTGGAAATCACCCTGGATCATTATGCAGAAAGTGGACACAAAGGCTCAGGGAAAAAAAGACATCAGTGTTGAATGGCTCTTGTTGTCAAAGTGTGCTTCCTGGACCAGCCGCATAGAAATAAAGAGTCTTGAGCCCCAGCCCAGGCCTATCTCACCTCTCTGATTCCAGTCCAAGACCAAGCTCAGATACATTCTCTTTCAACAACTTTTCCTGGCCACTTTACCCAATAAGAAACTCTTTCACCTGACCTCCTGGAGCAATGGTTCTCAACCTTGGCTGTACACAGGAATCACCTGGGGGAGCTTTCAAACAACCCAGGTGCCTATCCAGTGTAGTACATTAGATATTAGCATTTTTTAAAGGCTCCCCTGGTAATCCTAATATCTAGTGTTCAGGAAAAAGCTGCCTTAGACCAATGCGTTATTGGCCCTGACTATTTTGGGATTTTGGTGATTTACTCTCTCGACAATCTTGTCTCTATAATCAGAGAATAAACTACTTGAGGACAGGAATCCTCTCCTCCTGTTCTCCAAGCGTGAGCATACACGGCACCGTGGAAGCAGTGGAAGGAATCAGAACCCCTGAGCTCTGTTCTGTTGAGGCAATGTCTGGTTGTGTGAGCTTGGGTGGGTCACTGGACTTTTCTCAGCTTTGAATTCCTTCTCTACAAAAGAAGATTGCACTAGATGACCCCCTAAGGTGCCTTCCAGCTCTGATGTTTTGTAATTGTAATGAGCACTTAGAAAGTGGGGATTGATTACAGCCAGCCCGCTGCCTTGAAGCCTGGTGTTTGACCCATTTAAGCATGTTGTCACTATCCTCCTGCTCCATGAGAGTAAGATGCTGGCATTTTTCACCTCTGAAGATGTGTCTTCTCAGCTGGATGTCAGGCCTTTCATGAGGTCATTTTTACCAAGCCTTATCCTAGTCCATGGTGTTGCTCAATCCGCATTGTAGCAAAGAATTCATGAGGCCCTCAAAATGAAATAGTATGGCAGTAGAAAAAAGATCTTCTCTGTCTTGATTCCCACTCTATGGAGCAAAGGGGAAAATAGGCACAATTTTAAAATCAACACTCACAGGTAAAAAAGGGAAGTAGGGGAAGGATCCATAGTGCAAGGATTAAAAAAAAATATCAGAGAAGTCAGATGCCTGCTGGGTTTGCAGGGGAGGAAGTGGGTGAATGGGGACACTATGGAAACTATAGATTTGAATGGAGAAATGTGATCCAGTCCAGAGGAAGGCAGCCACTCCGTGAGTCCTGCACAGACATCATCTTTGGAGGAATGCACAAAGTACATTCTCTGCCTCCAACTCCAGCACAAAGCACATGGGCAGTAGCATGTGCACACTCTCATCAAACAACGTCTGTTTGGGGATTTCAGGGTAAAGTTTTTCTGCTTATGTGGTTAGCGCAGTACTATCAGTTGCCTCTTGCGGTTGTCTGTGAATTTATCAGAGATGTCTAGCACTACCTCGTCGTGTCTTCTGCTGGCCAATGTTCCCTTCCCATTCCTGTCTTCCCACACAGTTCTCCCAGGATCCTTATCTTAGGCTTATCTGGAATTAAAAAAAAATGTTGCTAACCCATCCATGCACTTCCTGAGGGATCACAATGACGGCAGGTGGAGGAACAGAGAGGCAAAGAAGAAAGACTATCTCTTACCAGACATTGTGCTGGAAGCTTTGGGGATCAGCGAGCTCATGTCAGCAAAGCACTCGGAGCCCCTGCTCGGTATGACTAACGACTTTGGAGGCTCCTCTTGTGTCCAAGCCACGTGTAGGCATTTGGGAGTCAACCCTTTCACAGCTCTAGTGGAATGCTTTGTTCTGCTCAAAACTCAGAGTAATTCAAGAGTTTGGATGGAACTCAGAGTTAAGACATGTGACTTTTAGTCCCTCTTTGCTATGGACTGTGGGAAATTGGGGAAGACATTTTCCTTGCTGAGGCCTCAGTTTTTTCAGATAGCAGAAAGGAAGGGTAATATCTGCCTCTGTTACACTGCAACATGTTTATGTGGGTCCAAGATGCTATTGATAGAGAGATCATTTAGAAGATGGTAAGAAATATCATGCTAACATAAGATATTATTATTCTATCTTTGTGCTTCCAGTTGCATTGGTTCATATTTATCAGAGAGGCTTATTTTGTATTTGGTAAAAATAACAGTCTTTAATCTGAAGGGGAAGGAAATGGTGCCAACTTCCAATCAATAGGTAGTAGTCCCCTGGATCATTCAAGTTTAGTGGGAAAGAGCATGGTAGAGTGGGATGGGAGAGGAGAGGGGGGAAATGATGGTGGTTAGAATTAATGTCCTTTTTCTAAGGAGGCAAGGAAAGGATTATGTATTCTTTCTTTTTAGGGGCATCCATTCACATCATTGCTTGTTATGGTTAATGTCCATAAGACTAGGGCATTAAGGGCAAATGTCCCTTGGTGAGAACAACAAACTCAGTAGATGGATAATATTTGACTAGGACCAGATTTCTGGGATCCAGTCCAGGGTGCCAATGGAAAGTGCATATAGGTAGGAGAAACAGTGAAGAGTGAAGGGTCAAAGGGCAAGTGGGATGAAGTGGCAGAGAGTAAACAAATTGGGAGGATGGAGGAGAATGAGCTCACATGGACGGTAGGATGTTCCTGGGGTAAGCATTCCACTTAAATCAGACTCAGTCGTAATCAGAAGCCTTGTCCCTGTAGCCCACACCTGGGCTCTCTCCCTGCAGAAGATCTGCTTTGTGGCAGTGGCTCATCCTCTGGAGAAAACCAGGAGCTGACTGTGTGGCAACATCCCTGTTTCGGGGCGGGTTCAGGTCTCTCTCTGCCCAAAGAATTCTCCTTCCCCCTTCTCTCCACGGGCCCATCTCCAAGTCAGTATCCATCTCGAAAGACCATTTCTTTATTCCTTCCTACCTAGAAGTGAAAGTCTTAACAGATACATGAAAAATTTGATGTTACTTTCCTATTTTCCTAGAGAAGGAATTCAAGGCTTTGCTGAGGCCAAGTGCCCTCTCTGAGGTCATGTAACACCGCGCAGTGGAAGAGCCTGCAATAACCTTAGTGCCAAAGCTCTGCCATGGCCACCAGAAGCCTGTGGCTCAGTCGCTGTGCCTGTTACAATTCATCTTTCCTGTCTCCTTAGGGGATGTCTCAACCTTTCTTAGTCTGTCACATGTAAGGTCTCTGTTGGCCATTTTTGCTTCTGTATTTTAATGGTTTGGACTAATTTCCACTTTAGTTTTGTATTTATTTTAACACAATCACTTATAATGAGGCTAATGACATTTTGTCTCCATGGTGGCGTGTTTTAATTTGGTCTCGGAAATGTCAAAGCGATCAGGCAATTCGGTATCTCGGAAACACAAAACGTGGCAGGGACAATAGAGTCCTCTCTCCATCATTCCATCTCCCTCGTTATCTGCTAGCTCCTGGGGCCGTCCTGTCCCATTTGGCTGCTTCTCAATGCTGGCGTGGATGGAGATCAGCCGTAAAACATTGCCAAGACAAAAGGCAAGGGCTCCAGCACACCGACTCTTTCCAGCGAGTGCGGTTAACACAATTAATCAGATCTCAACACTCAAGCTAAGTTTTTATGATAGAAGCAGGGCATTATTTTCCTGGTGGCATTTTTGTATCAATCCTTGTCCTTCCATCCATCCTAGTGTTTTCTTTTGTGCCCGCCTGCAGTTATCTTTCTCAGCTTTCCAAGTCTTTCCCTCAGACAGGGTTGGCAAATGTTTTTTGTGAAGTAAATATTTTAGGCTTTGCAGGCCTCATAAGGTCTCTATCTCATATTCTTCTTCTTCTTACAATCTTTTAAAAATATACACACAATTCTTAGTTTGTAAACCATGTGAATGGTCAGGCAATCTTGGATTGGGGTGTTTAGTGGAAGTATTTACGGGTATTTGGGTTGAAGAGTTTAATCTAGCTTCTTTCAGTGTGGAAGTCATTAAAATATCTATCCTGTATAACAGAGCCCCAGGAAGTTGGCTTTGCTGGGGTTAGGTGGTAGGTCACTTCTCTGATGGTATAAGTATCTGGCCAGTCTCCACAAAGGTTATTGATTTTCATTTTGTTTTAAACGTAGGATTGAGGGGTTTTCCTCAGGAAGCCTGTGTTGTTCCATGTTGGTCTGAAACACCCAGGTAGCATTAGGCCTGGATTTGGAGCTGACCCGCTCTGGTCTTGCCTCTCTTCCTGCCCCGGCCTTCCCTGCCCAGCACTTCCTTGTAGCCTCCTCTGCACCCTGCTCTGTCCTTGGAAGGAAGGGGGATTGTCTCTGCAGATGGGGCCGGTGCTGCTTTCTTAGCTCTGAGAGCAACCACAATTGTCTTCTCTTCAGCACCAGGGCTTGTTTCTTTGAAGCTAGTTTTGAGATGGGATGGAAATCAGAACAGTGAGAGAGAGTCTCAGGGTGGCGAATTTTCAGGTCAAGTCAGGGAAACTCCAGCACAGCCCAGATAGAGCCTGTGTCCCAGGAATGGCCTCATGAAGGCTTCCATGGAGAAGCCACTTTGTCAATTTCTTTGCCAGCTTTTCCATGTAGTAAGGATACTTTATCTCTATAAAGCAGCACTAAGTAGACAGTATAATATATTTCACTTTTAATAAGGTGTTGCCAGTTGCATACACTGTGTAGAGCAATTAGTGTCAGAAGCCACTAAGCAATGGAGGGAAATGTATCCGAGTGTTTACAGACTGGAAGGATTTACAGCTGAGTTTGGAGGAGCTGTGGTCGCAACGTGGAGGGTGGGAGAGATGTTGACCCGTTGCGTTTAAATCTACTGTTTCTGAAACTTCTCAAAGTCATGCCCTTGCGTTGTATTATGATGCTTGTTCCTGGGGCTAGGGGGGTAGTGATGGTCTTCACAGAGATCAAAACATGGGTTTAGGGATCCCATAGATCTGAGTTTCAAACTCAACTTTGCCACTTAAAGATGACTTCTAGGCAAACATGTTTCTGTGAAACTCATTTTCCTCATCTATAAAAATGAGATGAGAAAATCATCAGAGAGTTTAGAACGTGGAGCCTCTTTGCAGTTCCTAGCCCTCAAATCAGGATGTGTCCTTTCCAGTTGTGTCGTTCCTGCCCCTTCAGGCTAACAGGGATGAGAGCCTTTTCAGAAATCAGGTCTAGGCTAGACTATCTGACTCATCCCAGTTTTCCCAGAATTGTCCTGTCTTTAAAACCGAAAGCGCTGCACCCTGGGGACACTCAGTCCCAGGCAGTCAGGGAGGGCTGGTAACCGTTAGTCTAGAAGTATCTCTCCTCTCACAGGTGTTGGGCTCAAGTGTTGCTGCACCATATAAATCAGGAATTCTAGCCATGCATTTCACTGGACATAAAACATAGGCAGGCACAAAGGGGAATAATGGGGATTTTTGATAGCCTGGGGGACAACTGGTCCAGTAACGAAGTGCTCGAGTATCTGGACTAAATGTCAGGTAATCTGGCTAATGCATTCTTAGATTCATTTCCTTCCTGAAGATGATGCTGCTTTGATTGACCCTTGGAGGAGAGAAGAGGCATTTGTGTTTCTTTTTTCCTATTTGCTCGTATGTTTTGAGGGTGTGTCCATGGATTCCTGCCATACTTTGGAGACACTTCTCTGAATCGTGCACAAGGCACCCCTCAATCCAACCCTGGGTGGGTGAGCTCAGGCATGCCCTCAGCTCTCTTCCAGGTGGGGAAGGGGGGCCCTTCTACCTGTCCAGGGAGTTTGTCCTGTAGTTCGGAGAGAAACAGCAGGAAGCGCTTCTCTGGCCCAGGCAACTGGCTGCTCACCCTATATCTGTCTGAACGTTTTGCAGGGCAGAGGCAGGAGAAGGGTGTGAACTCTAAGCCTTCACTCTATGGCATAGTTTTCCTTCACTTTACAAAAGCAGATGAGAGAAAGTTAAAGAAAATCCCAAGCCATCTGTTGAGGTTGGGTTTAAACCTAGGTCTTGAGTCTTGAGGGGGCAAAGTTTCTTCACACTCTTTTTGTATGCCACACTTCTGCCAAAAGTGGTTGTCTTCCATGATCAAATGTACTCTTTGAGCATGGGAGGAGTTTAGAAGGGGTGAATCATCTAAGGAGTGCTGGGTGAGAAGGAATGGCTGGGTTGCTGAAGAGAAGGGGTGGTGGCTGGTTCTTGAGCCTGTGGCTGTGGAAGTGGCTGAGAGGAGTGGGGCAGACTCAGTGTGTGAAGGGAAGGCAGGAATGAGCATGGCGTGTTAGCGGGCAGAAAGAGCATCAGATTCTAACGGAGAGTGTACGGGGCAGATGCGAAGTACCTGGGCTAGTGAGGAGGGGAGCTTGCTTCTCGGAGGCCTTGAGTGCCTGGCAGAGGAATTTATGTGACCAAATTGAAGATTACTCACATGCTTCCAGAAGTGTCTCAGTCTCTACTGGGCTCAGGTGGTTTGAAGCTCTACTCCTGCTGTGAAGTCAGCTCCCCTGCAGTAATTAGGGAGGAAAGAGAGAGAGTAATTCTCCCTAACTAGTTTCTTACCTAGCCAATGAGGGTAGGGGAAAGCGTAGTCTCATTTGATTTATATTCCATGTCAATCCCATGGGAATTTCTTTTCTTGTGTAACAAGGCTGGCTTTAAGGAAGTCAGAATACCTACCTTATTTAAAACATTATTTCAAATATTTGTTGGGTACCTACTTCTTTTAAGTTTTGTAGGGGATAGTATACCTATATAAAAAAGTCATGTCATTAATTATTTCTGACCACAAAAGCATGAACCAGTGCTATAGTTAATTTTGTAAGTGTTATTAGGTCCCTGCATGTGTCTGGACTTCACATGCCTCATTGCACAGGGAGGAGCTCTCCTGGAATATGAACAGGAAGGTGAAAGGCCCCCCGTAAGAGAGCACACAGGTCACATTGACCACAGACAGCCAGATTAGTGAACCTGGTGCTTTTCTTTTATGTTCTGTCCTTTGACCAGATCCCTTGCTGCGGAAAGGAGCTCACTGCAAAGCGCACAGTGGGAGAACTGGGCCTCCTAGCACTTTCTGTCCAGTTTAATGTCCAGTAGGCCTTGGTGCTGGTGTTCTTACAGGTTTCTGTTTTTGTCCTTTTCTGCTAAGACTGTCCAGGTTCCACGTGCTTCTGCCCATGCACCCTTGTACACCAGGGCCCCTACCTGTGTCCTGTCTGGGATCCCTCAGTGTGGGCCCATCCTTTGCAGGCCTCCTGGTTGCCTGGGATTTGTCCCTTCTTCCTGCTCGGATCCTCCTCTCTTCTCTCCAGCCTTCCTTCTCAGTTCAGTTAAGTCCTCATCTCTGGGTTTCTTCTCAAAATTCGAAGCTTTCTATTTTCACACCTCGGTAATTGGTGCTATCCATTGAAAGTAACTCTGGAACTCCAGCCTGCTGGGGTCAGGAAGAGCTGAATTGAATTAAAGGAAGGAGAAATTGGCTAGAAGCAGGAGGAGGACTTGAGTGGTGTATTTCTCTCATCCAGGTGGCCAGTGGCCTCTGAGCAGAAGCCTGCCCTCGGAGCTGGGCAGTGGGTACCTCACTTTGTTCCCCTCCCTTGATGGGAGCTCTGCAGGGGAGGTGGTGGGAGGGAAGGAAACTCCTGGCCTGGTCCTCCCCTCAGCCCAAAGAGAGACACTGGAGACCCAGGAAACACATGCCAGGAAAAAGCATCATGTCAGTGAAATGGCATTGGAGCTATTAAATATGCAAAACACCCCCTGTTTTAATAGCATAATGGCTGGGAGAGAAGCTGACAGGAGCTAAGGGTCTCTTGGTGACAGCAGCTAATCAATCCATCCACCATGCACGCCACAGTCCCACTGGCCTGGCTCAGGGTAAAGTAGGTCTGGTCCCAATTCATGCTCACAGATGCTGTCTGCTGGTACAGAGACGAGAGGAAACAGTGGTTTTTCTGTTTCTACTGTGGTGTTAGGGATTGAATTAATCCTTAGATTTTTAAAAATTATTGTTCTTTTCTGTTGGTGTTGTTAATAATTTATTTTTGATCCCCTAAAAGATTTTTCAATTATTGGAGAAAACTCCCCTACTTCCAGACGGCAGGCGTGCGGCCCTTCTTCAGGAGTGTGAGGTGTTTACTCTCACCCACACCCATCAGTGGGTCTGCCTCCAGGATAAGGATGAACTTTGGGTGTGATTCACAAAGAATCTCAGAATCTCAAAGCATGTGCTTCCTTTGGGGCTGAGGAAAGGTCAAAACAATGAACTTCCACTGGGGCCAAAGGTGTTACTGTTTCAGTTCCCACACATGAAAGGGAGGAAGAGGATCATTAAAATATCCACTTATGTATGTTTCTTCTGATTAAAAATGTATCACATGTTAATGGTAGAATATTTGGATATCATAAGAAAATATAGAAGAATAGACATTAGGTTTCTTTCATGTGTGGAAAGCTGGCAGAGTTCACAGAAGGACACTTGCTGGCAGCAGCCTGAGCCCTGCTCCCTGACCTTCCCGCCCCTCCCATGCTGGTGCTGGTTCAGAGACTTTCCCCCTCACTCTTCACTTTCCTTAAAGGCTAGTTTGGTTCCAGTTCAGCAAAAAGTTTGTGTCTAGAGGGAACTGGACTGACTGGAGTGGTGAGCAGGGTGCTGAGATGTCCGAGGTCAAAGGCAGGTCCTCTCACTTCCTGGCTTGGCCTGTATGGACATGGACAAGCAGCCAAACGTCACTAGGCCTCAGTCTGCTCGCCTGTAAAATGGCAATAAAGCTACGACTCACCACGCAGAGCTCCTGTGAAGCGTGCATACATCATTCCATCTTACAGTAAGCCGGCTTCCACAACTGAGAATTACCATGAGGTCACTCCTCTGTCCTGCCGGTTTCTTACAGGTTTAATCTTCTAACACTTATGTCCTTTTTGCATGTCTTCTTTGGATCCTTGCTAGTTACTTTTCATCTCATTCGTGTCAAGTGGAACATAAAACTAGATACCTGACTCTGTTGGCCTCTGATTCTGGTGGGGCGTGTGTCTGTAATCCTATGTCTGTTTGGCATCTGAAATTCGCTTTACCTGGTCTTTGAACTACTGTTAGGCTTTAGTCAGGTTTGTGCAGGTGAGTGAAGGAAAGGACTGACTGTGTTTTGAAAGTAAAGTTGTGTTAGGTCCACGAAGGCTCAGATCATGCAAGGAAGGTTGCTGAGAAGGGGCTCTGTGCATTTTTGTGCTTTTGTTCTTGGCATTGCTCTGGTTCTAACTCTCACTCTTCCTCTGATTCTTCTCCGTCTGTCTGTAAGCTTTCCACGGCCTCAGGCTGTGTCTCCTTTTCTGTCTCTGGCCCTCCCTCTTTTGGCTCCAGCGTTGTCTCTACTTCATGTCTTGACACAGCACAGGGAGCATTTCAGCTCTTCCTCGAAGGCTTTGAGGTGGAGTCAGACCGAGAATGCACGGTAGCTGGGGGAGCAGCTCCGAGGAGGGACCCAAGCCCACACTTCACTCGGAACTGGACCCTCCTGAGCTCCCGTGCCCACTCCAAGGTGTTTGGAGTGAGGGAGAGCAGCAGAGCGGCTGGGGTCTGCCTTCCACGGGGCCTGCATTCTCTCCTCTCCTCTCCCCTGGGGCAGAGATGCTGAGCGGCCCTGGCCCCTGAGCGACCTGGCCTGAAATTTATATAAGTGCAGCTGATGTTCTCTTTTAAATTGACAAAAGCAGAGGACAGAGACTGGCAAGCCCTCTGACCCCAGAGCCCTAGTCCATTAAAATTACAGGCGGTGCGCAGTGCACCGTCTCTTGATGGACTTGCAGTTGGGAGATGCTGGTTAATTTCTCAAGACTCAGAGGTGACCTGGGTTTAATAAAGAGGATTAATGGATTTGAGCTAAAGGTCCCGGCTGTTCCCAGCAGATAGCCTCTTCCTGTTAAGACAGTTTGCAGGCTCTTGCTCAGTTCCTTCTCTTCGGGGAAATAGCTCAGCCTGCGTAGTTAAAGGGGCCTTCCTCTCCCTTTCCTTCTCGATGTTAAGTGGACTAAGTTGGCCCTGTGTCCTCCATGCACACTTAAAACCAAAAGCATTAGGGCAGAACAGCAACAATGGCAAAGAGGGATACTCTCCTTTTGCTGGGGGGAGCTGCCCCCTTTCTGAAAAGCATTTTGGCAACAAGAATCAAACCTTTAAAATATTATGTATACTCTTTCATACAGCAATTCTATTTTCATGATTTTCTCTTATGGAATAATTAAGGATGCCTGCAAAGATGTCCACCAAAGAGATATTTTATTTACTTATTTATTTTATTTTTTTTTAAAGATTGGCACCTGAGCTAACAACTGTTTCAATCTTCTTTTTTTTTTTCTGCTTTTTCTCAGCAAAACCCCCCAGTACATAGTTGTATTTAAGTTGTGGCTCCTTCCAGTTGTGGCATGTGGGATGCCGCCTCAGTGTGGCCTCATGAGTGGCGTCATGTCCGTGCGCAGGAGCCAAACCAGTGAAACCCTGAGACACCAAAGCAGAGCACACGAACTTAACCGCTCAGCCACGGGGCCGGCCCTGAGATATTTATTTTAAAAAAAGAATGAGGACAAAGAGATGTGTAACAAATAGGGAATTAATTAAATATACTAAATTTATGCAATGGAATAATGGTCATTAAAGTGTGTTATAGAAGTGTTTTTATTGATTTGAAATATGTTCATAGATTCTAAAACACTATGTGTAGTTCAATTCATTTTTGTAAAATAAGTATTATGCATGTGCAAATGACTGAATCATGAAATTCAGAGTGATTTTATTGTGCTGCTTGATTTTGTTTATCCTAAGTTTCTAATTATTTCCACAGCTGTATGTCACTTGTGTAATGATGGCAGCAAGAGGCCTGAGTGGGATCTACGCACAGGGCGTCAGGCTGCTTCCTTTCCTCTTAGTGTCGTCTCTCAGAAAAAGCACAGATCGCAGGCTCCCGACAAATGAAAGGTGGCTCTCGGAATGGCAAAGCCATGAGCTGCTCAAGGGCACGCCTGTCGTAACCGGTCCCAGGTGGCCCTTCCAAGAGTATGTAGGGGAGAGAAGCTCAGCCTGACATTCAGACGCTGGGACCACAGGGACAGGGCAGCCCTTCCCAAAGGGAGCACAGTGTTCACCGAGCCCCCCTGTGGTGCCAACTGCTCCCTGCGGCGTATTCTCAACTGTCCTTTTCCTATCCCGTTTTAAGTGACTCCCGTAGGGGTGACACTGCCGTGTCCCCAGAATCTGTTCTGAGTCTAATAGACTGCTCTGCCATCTGATAGACCTCACCGTGAGGACATTTTCCCTCAAGTTTCCATTAGCCACTAATTGCTTATACATTTTCTCCTTAATATTTATTCCAAATTTTTAGTGGGCATTGCATTTAGACCTTTTTGACAGTAATTGTCTGCTTAGCTCCTCTCTCTCTCTGTTATTAACATCAAGATTACTTTTTATTTTCCCCTTTGATAGTTTGGCATCATTGTCTCCATCTTAAATCTTTTGCAACCCTGAGGTGTGTTTCAGTCTCTAATGACTTCTCTCTCTATTCATATAGCCATGTCTTATTTTGCCATTAAAAAATATAATCTTCTGAGCTGCTTTTTTACCAAAGATTTTAGCCTCAAATCTTCCTGATGTTCAGGCTGTTCCTCTTTGCTTTTATGTGCTAGCTGTTATCAAGGGTAGAAAAGGGTGAAAGCTGATTTGGAATGAGAGTTTGTCTCCTAGGGGACTAAGTACTAAAAGGAAAAAAAAAAAAGGCAGAATGCACCCATACAAAGCGGGCATTCAGTACTCAGCACACATCTGTGAAACGGAACCTCTCCCAGAGGACCGCAGACCAGCACTGCGGGGAGGCGGCCACCAGCTGGGCCGCAGCTCAGCCCGAGGCCATTCCCAGCTCTGCTGTGGCTCTCCATGGTCCCACCACTCCCTCTCACCTTCGTGTCCCCGGATTGCACAAAATTGGCCAGGCTAGGTTTTTGTTTAGAGCAGGACAGAGAACTTGTGAGATTCACTTGATGTAAAAGCCAGTGTGTCCAGAGGTTTAGTTGATATAAAAGCCAGTATATCCAGAAATGACATAGGTTTCCTGAATATTCTTTCTGTGGGTTAAATCCTGTGTACGATTCCAGTGCGTTGTTTCAAATACACTCACCTCATCTCCTGTCCTGCCTACCCCAGGAGGCTATGAGTTTTAATCAACGTCTCAAACTCGCTCTGCGACCCCAGAATAGAAAGGTGCTATCAATGAGATGTGCAATGGTTCTGCTCTTTCGGGGTTGTCCCTAATTTGAGTTCCTGATACTTCTGCTTTTCTGGTCCCATTTTCTCTCTGGCATATCTGTTCTTCTAATTGAATTGCAAATGCTCAATGCTTCCCCCTTTTTTGGAATACATCACCCATTTCTGGATGTACTGGAAGCACTCCCTCTCTATGGTACAGGCCAGACAGAGGTTCTGGTTTGTAGAAGGGGATCCGTGAGAATATTTCAAAGCTCACTCTGCTGCCACAACCTACCTCGTCACGTTCTGTCTCTACATGGCTTTCTGGGATTCCTCACACGGCTTATGGGTACTTCTTGTCTGTGTTCCCTCTCTTCCAATCGTCCCTAATGTCCTTAATGAAAATAGAGAGTAGGGATTCCTGAGACAAGGATATATAGATATGATAGGGGAAATTTTGTTTATGAGCGGGAACTAAGCTATAACCAGACAGTAGATAGTTTCCCAGCCTATTCTCTTCCCAAGAGGCCCATTACAGTGAAATTGATCAAATGAGGTGCTTTTCTCTCCTCACCTAGTGTGTAGTGATGCCTTCCAAAAATGGGTGGAAAGAGTCACTTTTCAAGGCTGAGTGATGCTGAGGGTAAGGCAGTAAAGCGACTAGGATGGGGCAGACACCAGCAAATTCCACACAGGTGGTAAGTTAGCTGTAAGCCAGCCTAGCATCTAGACTGCTTCTGCAACTTCACTGCTTCCTTGCCTCTCTGGCTCTGTATCACCAACATCAACTCCACGCATCGCTGCCTACCCCTCACCACATTCAGTGGCCTTTGCTCAACTTTCTCACAGAATTTCACACTGCTGACCCTTCATCCTTCCATTCAGTCAGTCAGCCAGTAAATAAACATTTACTGAATACCTGCTTGCTCTATGCTGGGCACTGAGGATTCAGCAATATACAAGACAGACAGACATTCTTGGCTTCACAGAGCTTGCATTCTAGTGAGAAGAGATAGACAATAAAAAATAAATCATATGCTCCGCTATAAGGGGGTAAGAGCTAGGGAAAAAACTAAAGTCGATGGGGCATAGGGTGAATGGAGATAGTATTTTAACAGATTTAAAGAGGATGAGACAGGAAGCCATGAAGAGATCTGGGAAGCATGCATGTAGAAGCGTGTCTGAAATATTTGAAGGAGGCCTGGATGACCGAAAAGAAGCAAGTAAGCAAGACTGCACAGATGTTGGTTTTTATTCTGCTTGAGATGGAAAGCAATTGCAATGTGAGGCCACTGGCCTCTTTTTCACAGAGAAGTTACACGGGCTGATCCAGGCTTCTGTGTTGAGAAGAGAGAGCACATCTGGAAGGACCACCATCTTTCCTTGGAATTTTCTCTTCTGTTGGCTTCAGTGGTGGTTCTCTTGAGTCTCACTTTACTTCACTGATCCTACCTGCCATCCTATCCCCCAATCCTAGTTTACTGATTCTTTTCTAAGTTTATTTCTTACAAAATATGAGATGCAGAAGATGAAATTTTAGGAAGGTAAAATATTCAAGTATATCAGGATATAAACACAAAAGACTCATAACATGAGCAAAATACTGAACTACACAAAAGCACATCCTTTGGAGTTTTCTCATCACTCACACGTGGGTCTGGATGTAAGTCCCAGAATGCTGGGTGCCTGCTGAGAGCTGCAACCTCGTCTCACTTCCTTTCCATTCTCACCCTCGGAACTTCCGTCCTGTATGGGTCCTTGGCACAGTGGTGTGCTGGTAACACTGAAGGAGAGAAAACGAGCCCTTATTCATAATTTCCAAAACTTGGAAGCAACCAAGATGTCCTTCAGTAGGTGAGTGGACAAACAAACTGCAGTACGTCCAGACAATGGAATATTGTTCAGCGCTAAGAAGAAATGAGCTACTGAGCCATGAAAAGACATGGAGGATAAGTAAATGCATGTTACTAAGTGAAAGAAGCCAATCTGAAAAGGCTACGTACTGTATGATTCCAACTATATGACATTCTAGTAAAGGAAAAACTGTAGAGACAGTAAAAAGGTCAGTGTTTGCCAATGGTTGGGTAAGAGTGATGAACAGGCAGAGCACAGAGGATTTTTAGGGCAGTGTAAACACTCTGTATGTTACTGTAATGATGGATACATGTCATTATACCTTTGTCCAAACCCATGGCATGTACAGTACCAAGAGTGAACCTTAAAGTATACTGTAGACTTTGGGTGATTATGATGTGTTGGTGTAGGTTCAGTTATAATAAATGTAGCATTTTGATGAGGGATGTAGATAATGGGGAAGGCTATGCACATGTGAGGGTAAGGAGGACAGTCTGCCCTCTGTATCCGTGGGTTCTCCATCTGCACATTCAACCAGCCGGGGATTGCGTACTATGTTTACAATCCATTGTTGGTTGAATCTGCAGATGTGGAACCTGTGGTTACAGAAGGCTCCCTAGGGAACTTGAGCATCTGCAGATTTTGGTGTCCTCAGAGATCCTGGAACCAATCCCCTAGAAGTATTGAGGGATGACTGTATGTGGGAAATTTCTGTGTCTTCCTCTGAATTTTGCTATGAACCTAAAACTGCTTTAAAAAAATAAAGTCTTTTTAAAAAAGCCCTAATTTGTAGCATTTGCTGATTCTAGGGTATAAAACTCCAACCAAGGCTGATTTCAAGCTACCAAAGAATGTGGTGTGAAGTACCTAAATCCCCACTAATATGAAATACCCCTTCTGCCATCTGCTAAATTCCCATATATACCTGAATTTGTTTCTAGACTTTCACTTTGACACCATTGATCTATTTGTCTATCTCTGTGACTGAACCATACTCCTTGTAAGAATGATGGCTTGGTAAGTTTAGTAAATACTCTCCCAGACTAACTTCTTATTGATTAATCAAGCACCAGCCTCACTGGGACTTTGATGGGATTACTTCAAATTTACACACACACACACATTTAGCATCTCTACAATATCGAGACTTCCCAATAAGACCACACATTCATTCAATAAATATTTATTTAGAATCTCTTATGTGCCAGGGACTATCCTTGGTTCTGAGATAGACACAATTGCCAAAGTCCCTGCTCTTACAAAGCTTACATTCTGGAGGATGAGGTACAGAAGACTCATGATGAGCAGGCACACGAAAGAAAATGTGAAGATCATTTCAGAGGGTGTAAATACTGTGAAGAGAAAAACAACAGGTTTATAAAATAAAACATGACTAAGAGGGAGTCCATTTGAGATTGTATATTCAGGGATTCCTCTCTGAGGAATCTCTCTGAGGGGGTGACATTTTAGCTGAGACCTGAACATAAAGAGTCAACTAAGGAAAAATCTGGGAGAAGAACATTGCAGACAGAGCCAATAGCCAGTGAAAGGCCTTAAGTTGGGAACTACCTTGTCAGTTTCAAGAGATCAAAAAAAGACCAATGGAGAACATGGTGCAAGGTGAGATATCTCAGTGATCAGAGACATAGAGAAAGATTAGATCATGTAGGGTTTCATGGACCATGGTAAAATGTTTGGATATTATTCTAAAAATGATAGAAAGCATGTGGAGGCTTTTGAGTAAGGGGGGATGATTTGATTTACAATTTACCTGCCCATTCTAGTTTCTGGGACAAGAATAAATTGTAGGTGTTTGGAAGAGAAAGAGAGGATATAGGAAACCAGAAAATCGGTGCTGTAATCAGGATGAAAGATGATGGGGCTCTGGATTATGGCAGCAACAGAGGAATTGAGAGATGATAATGGATTTCACGTATATTTTGGAAAGCCAGAGAGTTTTCTGATGCATTGGTTGTGTGGAGTAAGAGAGAGCAAAGAATAAGGAGTGGCTCTAAAGGCATCAAGTTTGAGAAACTAATTGAATGTGAAGATTGAAGAGGGCCAGAGCATGTGGGCCCATCCAGAGTCCTTTATCAACTCTGTGTTTCCTCTAAAACACCATCCAAGTAGAGATGTCAGAAAGGAAGGTGCAGTTATGAGTCCTGAGTTCTGGGCAGAGTTCTACTAGTGATGGATGTTTGAGAATCATCAGCATCTGGTTGTCCATTAAAGCCATTGGTTTGGACGAGATTCCCAGCTAATAGGCTGATAAGAGAGTCCCGAGGAACTCCCATATAGAGGTTGAGGAAAGGAAAACTCAGTAAAGGAGGCTGGGAAGGAGCAATGATTGAGATAGGAGGAAAAACCTTCTAGTGCAATTCTGAGGAAGACAGAAAGAAGTGTGCTTATTGTACAGAATGTTATTGATAGTCAAGTTTGATGAGTGCAGAGAACAGATTCTTCAGACCCTTGAAATTGGTAACCAGTGACCTTAACTAGAGGAATTACAATGCAATGATGAGTTCAGAAGCTTGACTGGAGTTGAAGAGAGAGTGAGACATAAGGAAACTGAAATGCAGTCAGTGTTCATTATTTACAGTAGTTGTGTACGAACACTACATTAGTGGTTATGGAACCATTGCTCCTGCGGGAAATACGGGTTCCTCTGAGCCTCTGGTTACAATGTTTTCATCAGTGATCAATATACATACCGATATGTATTTCTGTTTAAAACCACCTTATTTAATATATATTGTTCATTCATTAACATTGAATCAACAATGCAATGATAGCATTGAACTCATGGCCAGCAGCATTATAACTCATGCCTGAGTGAAGTTTATCTAACAAACACTTTCTCTGTAAGGCTCTTCACAGCTTTCTTTCTCTTAGGAACACTAGAAAGCACCTCAGCGCTATCCTTGGGGGCTATTTTAAACAGCAAAATCACCCAAAAAAGGCACAAAAATTGAGAAAATGTGGCACTAAATAGACCAAGAAAAGACGTATTTAGAGTACAAGAACTGCAGCAAGAAGGCAGAGCACTGTCTTGTTCAGCCTCAGCTGGGAATGTGCCTGTCAGGCAACTTAAAGTTTTCGCTACTCTACGCATGCCCGCGAATGAGTGCAAAAAGTGCTGCAAGTACTGATTGGGGGTTACAAAGGAATTTTAGCAAATAGGCAAGTTTGCATATATAGAATCGAATAATGGGGATTGACTGTACCAACGATAGGCCACTCTTTGGAGATGTTTCACTGTAAGGTTTGGTGTGGAAATGGAGGTCTTATTTTATTTTGCTCTGAATAATATGAGTGATACTACAGTGTGTTTTGAGGATAAAAGAACTGATCCTGTACAGGGAGAAACTCTGTGATGCAGAAGAGAGGAGAACCATCGAGCAAGCAAAGTCTCAGTCAGACGAGAAGAGGCGGAACCGAATCATCAGTGCAGGAGGAGGCTTTGATCTGAGCAGTAACAGTCCATCGTTGGCGACTTCCCTATCATTTGGGGCTTTTTAAGAAAAATTTCTTCTTTTTTATAGTTTATAAAATATTTTATATAATTATATAGTTTATATAATTTTTAATAGTTTCATTCATTTAGTTCTTGTGCATTTCTTATTAAATTAATTCCTAGGCATGTTATAATTTTTGATGTTGTTTGAATGGGTTTTCCTTGTAATTCTACTTTATAACTACTTATTGCTGGTATAAAGGAAATCTATTGATTTGTGTATATTCCTTTTATATCCAGTCACTTAACTGAACTCTTAGCCAAGTTATAATAATTTTTAAATCACTCGTTTGCATTTTTATGAAGAAAATTATATTGTTTTTAGATAATAATAAATTTATCTTTTTCCCCCTACCCCCAGTGTTTATTAAAATCTCTAGATGGATACTCTTTTTTCATTCCTAATTTTGTGGAATTGCTTTCTGTATTTCAAAATGTAATATGAGATTTGCTGCTAGTTTTTGCTCTAAAACTTTATGAGCTTTAGGAAGTTTTCATTTTTCCTATTTTGCCTAAAGTTTTCATTTTTTTGATTATAAACATTAATTTTAACAAAAGCTCATTTAGCGTCTAACAATATTATCATATGATTTTCCCCTCTCTATTTTAATGTAATGATTAGTTGATAGATCTTCTGTGGTTGAAATCTGGCATGCCTGGCATGAACCCTGCTAGGATTTGGTGCAATTTTTAATATTCTGCTGGATTTTATCTTATTATTGTTTATCATATTATTTAGTAAAGTTGACCTAAAGTTGTTTTGTCTGTTTTCTCCAGCTGGTTTTGTATCAAGGCAGTTGTGGCCTTATTAAATGGACTGAGAAAGTTTCTGGTTCTCTTTTCCTTTCATTACCTCTGAAGGTGGTTTTCATGACCTCGTCTGTGTCCTCAGTCCCTCTTGCTTTCTTTTTTTGGCTCTACCTTTTGATGATGTGTCCACTGCCTAACCAAGGGTTTGGCTGTCATTTCTAGGTGGCATTTGCCAGTTTCTCCTCTCTATCTCAGTTCTCTGAGTTACCAACTTGTATTTTCAACTGCTGGTTGGAGTTTTTTCTTTTAACTTAGAATTTTAGGTGTAGAAGATTGAGTTTCTCATTCATGGGATGTTATCATCATTGGACCATGCATTAAGGCCCCTTTGTTGTTCTATTTATGTAGTTATCACCTGTTATCCCCATTCCTCACTGCGACCGCCCCCCCTTAAGAACCATTCAAATGCATTTAACTTGTATCCTTTTAGGCTGTTATGTATACATTTTTATACTTCACATAGTAGTATTGTGTTACATATTTTATACGTTCTTACTTTTTTTCTTTTCAGCACTGTTTTAAAACCCAATAATATTTCTATGTGTTGAACTAACTTCTAACTATCTTAACTCTCAGCGGGGCACATCTATCCAGTTTTACTTGTCTACTACTCCAGTGGTGGACACTAGATTGCCTCCAATATAAGTTCTGAGATGAGCATCTTTAAACCTGTTCCCACAGAGAGCCTCTCTGTGTGAGAATTCTGTTGGTTTATACAGGAGTAGAATGGATGGTTGTAGGATGTGTATCACTTAATCTGACTGTCGTCCACAGTGGCAGCTTCAGTCTGCGCTCCCACCTGCAGTGCACTGTCCCTCTCGCCACTTCCTTCAATAATACCTGACTTTATCCAACTGTTTAAATCTTGCCAGTCAAACAGGTATGAATTGATATTTCATTTTGGTTTTATTTTGAAAATTTTCAGTTACCTGTTAATTTAGGTGTCTCTTCATATACTTGTAGCCTTTGTGTTTCTCCTTCTTTAAATTCTTTATTCAAATTCTTTGCCCATATTTTTTATTGGGGCTACGGTATTTTCTTGTATGCATTCCTTGTATATTCTAAATACAAGTCTTTTGTCAGTTTCAGATACTTCGAATATCTTTTCCTGATTTGTCATTGTTTCTTAATTCTATCCATTCTATCCTTTGTTGAAGAAAATTCTTAATTTTGATGTGATCAAATTCATAAATTTTGTGTGACATTTTGGACTTTGGTTTAAGCAATCGTTTTCTACCCCTCAGTTATAAAGGAAGAGAACTTGAAGGCCTTCTTCCAACTAACCCTCTCACTTCATTTCCCTGCCATCCTTGGTCCCAAGCTCGGGCCACTGCCCCCCCTCCAAGCCCTATGACTGAGCCACTCAAGTTCAAGGCAGTGTCTAGACTCTCAGGCGGTTTCTCATGCACGTTGTTGGTATTTTTGTTGCGTGACTTTGTGAAACCCATGCTCTCCTCTGTGTTCTATAGTTTCCCCGTGGTTGAGTTTAGGAAAGGGAGTCAGAAGCACAAGCGAGCTCGATGCTTTGACAAGGAACACCTTGCTGGACATCCTTCCCTACATGTCATCTGCTACCTCAAACTCAGGACGTCTGGATTCAAACTCACATTTCCTCTCAAATGTTGTCCTTCCGTGTCATTGACATCATTGTTGGCATTGTCATCATCCCAAATATCTGTGATTTCTCTCCTCTCTCCCCCATTCATATAGATTCAATTAGTTGTGAGGATTGACAATTCAGCTTCTGATGTCCTGCAGTTTTTCACAGTTATTGCGCTCATTCTGACTCCACTGTCTCCACTCCCAGCCTGTACACTTTAATGGCAGTTATCTGCTTTACTCTGATCATGGTACCTCTGAGCTCCAAAGGCTCTAATTTAGAGACTACTGCAAGACTATATTGGGTAGAGTTCCTTTTGAACAGAACAGACTCCTTTGTATGATATTCCAAGCCTATTATGTTCTAACCTCAGCCTCTTCCCTCATCTCCTTCTAGAAATCCTAATTCTAGCTGGTCTATTCTACTTGCCAACTTTTGAGTAGAAGGCCCTCAATGCCCCGTTTTTCCTTCCTTGTGCTCTTCCTTCCCCTTGGGATAGTTAATATCTTACATTTGTTTTATTTTGTTGAAAGATTTTGAACTCCGCCTTGTATGTTATTTCATTTAGGACTCCTTTTTTTTTCTTTTTTCTGTTCCCTATCTCAGCCTGTCAAAATTTCAACTTCTCCAACTTACCTCCAATATAGCACTTATCATACTCCTAGCTTAGTTTTCATGAGGGACAAGATTTTAGTGACCTTTTGCTTCAAAATAACTCTGGTGGATTGCTTGAATGCTATCCCTTTTCACTAACTCAAGTTGTAGCCACTGTTACATTATTTTTGTAATTCTTGGAAGAAAGTTGAGATATAATGAGACAGAGGTGGTTTTAATGTTGGATGTGCCCCTAGAGAGCTGTGTGGCCATCAGTCAATAACTTCCCTTCTCTGGGCTTTGTTGTTCTCCATTGCAAAATGCGATGATTAGATTCCTGTTCTCTAAGGATTCATTAAGGTCTAATGTATTTGATTAGTGTAAGCTCTTTTGGGACACAGGAAGCCTTGTGCATTTTTGCATATAGATGCTGTCCAATGAATGTGTCTTGAGTTAAATTAGCTTCATGATGAAATTCTGGCCTCAAATTTGTGCTACACTTTCGCATCCATATACACTTGACCTCAATAAAGTTGTTTAGCATCAGTGGGCTAAATTATCTTAGTAATAACTTCAATTCTCCTTGTCACCTATGTAGGCATAGTCCTGGATAGACTACCATGTCTGCCTGGGACTGCACCCCTGCCCCCAGCATAAACCCGTGCACACTTGGTAATCCCAACAAGACAAGATGGTAAGGCATTTTGTTCATACCGTCAGACTAAGAGGTTCATTTAGATCAAAATTACTCAATATTATCATTCATATTGTTCCAGCTATAGGTAGAGTCCTGCGGTAGATACCATTGAGCTTAAAAAGACAAATATGGTGTGATCCTCTGTAAGTAGTTTGCAATCAATTTAGGAAAGTCAGATATTGATGATACTGGAAGATATGCATAATAAATACAGGATAGCAAATGAGTACAAAAATGATTTCAGAGGAAGGCTATTGTGTTTTGAGGAAAAGCGGTCAGCAATAGCTTCATGAGTGATGTGAGGTTTAACCAGAACTTGGGGAGAATGATTAGGATTTTATGGTCAGAAAAAGAGCCTGCGAGAGGCCACCTGAGGGGAACAGTGCACAGCCTGGCAACACACCGAGGGTAGGGCAGCCCAGTGACACACTGAGGGCAGTGCACAGCCCAGCAACATGCTGAGGGCAGGGGAGACTAGCCCTTCAGAAGGTGGTAGGCCACCAAAAACATCTGAGCCACAGAACCAGTCGGCTGAGGATGGGACCAACTATTGGTGACCTGGGCTCAGAAAAAGTGGAAAGCTGAAGGCAGTGGAGTGCAGGGCCTTAGAGGGAGGATTCTGGAGGCTGCTGCCAGTGCCTGGCTCTAGCGCTCCTGGAGATGTGAACAAGGACAGGTTACGTAGCCACGTGGACCTCAGGCTCCTCATCTGTAAAATAAAGACAGTGACAGTAGTACTGGCCTTACAGGATGTGCGAGGCTTAAGAGAGCTAACCCAAGTTAAGAGATGACCAAGAGATGACTGCCAGGCTCAGAGTAATCACTAAGCGAGCTTTGGCTAGCTATAGAAATGAATGATCAAGACAGGGATCAAGTGATTGCACTGAGGGAAGGGAAGAAGGATGTACTTGGATACCTGCCTTGAAAAGGAAACCAATCTGGGAACTAACAGTTGAGTGGAGACCCTGAAGCACTATGTCTTTGGTCCGGGTTTGCAGAGTGAGCATACAGAAATCACATAAGCCAGGAAGAGCCTCCTTTAGAAACTTTCCCCTTTTTCTTGATTATGAGGTGACAGGCGACCTGAGCTAGCTGCTTGAGTGGTGACTGGAAGGCAAGATTCAGAGTTCAAGGCTCTTCGAAGGCCAGGCTGGGCCATAGCACTGTGGATGAGAAAGTGGTGGTGGCCTCGAGCAGGGATGCAGTGCGATGGTGCTGAAGGACTATAAATCAGTCATGGGTTGGCAGTCATTTATGGCCATGCGTGGGCCACTGTGGTGTGAGCTGGCTCGCAGCACATATCTCACAGGGAAGGTGTGAATTGATTGGGGCCAAAACGGGCAAGTGGCACATTCAGCAGCTTGAGCAGTGGCACGGTCAATCCTGTGACACTTTATTTGAGCCACAGTAGGATATCTGTAGAGCACTGCTTCCTGCAGTCTGAACTCCCCGTGGAGCACCTCAGGGCCTGCTGTGCAGGTTCACCTCTGCATACGCCAAAGTCGGTACAGCTGGGCTTCAGGCTGGGGCCGTGTTTCTGATAATAATGATAACACATAGACAATGGGGATGTCCAGGTTGTTAATTTACCTGGCTTAACTTCTTCTTTAACCTGCTCTGCTCATGGCTCAGGCTGAGCTAGGGGGTGAGCCCACCCAAGAATGTTCCTTACGTTGGGTGTAGTGAGTTGACCAATACTGGTGCTCCAAAGGGAACTGGCATGGTTTGCAGTGGCCCTGAATGGTCACTACGTACAAGAATCACCTGAGGAACGCCTGTTGATGATGAGACACCTAGGCCATGGTCCAAATGTGGACTCAGTAGGTGTGGGTGGAGCTCAGGTCATAGGCCACCTTAGGACACTGATTTACTGACTGCTTACTATGGGCCAAGCACTGTGCTACACTCTAAATAAGTTATTTTATTTAATCCTTATTTATCCTTTAAAGTGAGCACTGTTGTTATCTCTATTTTACTGATTGGGAAAAAAAAGCGCAACAAAACAGCTCTGAGGCTTAGATTAAGTGATTTGCCCTAAGTAACAATGCTACAAGGGGATGGCTGGGGTCAGTTTAGGAGGGTGGGATTTTTTCACTTAACTCTACCCCCTCAGGTGCCACAGGGCTGGGAGGAGTTTATTAGATGGCAGAGATCAGAATGAAAAAATGAAAAATGGATTCAGCATCAGCTCTCAAGGAATTCAAAGTCTAATATTGGAGACCAAGCAGAAGCAAATGTTAAATGAGGAAACACATAATTGAAATGTCAAAGTAGTGTATCAAATGGAAACATGGGGCAGGAATTATTTTTTTAGTTTGTCTATAGTTTAGGTTAGTCTCAATGGCCTTTGAAGGAAGTAGATCCTGTACTCCAATTATAGGTCTGTCATTTGTCTTATATAACTTCTAGAAGAAAGGTGGCTTGAAAGAAATCAATCAATTTACAATATGCAAAGATCCCCTTAAGCATTACAGGCGGTACATTTGGAGTTGGGAAATTGAGGATGCTATAGGCTGTTCCGTCCCCACGTGGCGTCAGAGACCAGTGGTAGAGTCTGTGCACTGAGAACATGGACACACTGTGTGCTCCCAAATTCAGTCTGGAAGACCTTTGGTCAGATCACTGTGGTCTCCCACTCAGTCAAACTTCTTTGCTAACATAGACCCTGAAACTTCTCTATGGAGGAACAAGGCTGGGACTCCAGAAGGAAAAGCAGGGGAGAAGAGCCAGTCACACAAGATGGTGAATGTGGGGAGAGGCAGGGAGGAGGCCGCATCAGATGGTTGTTTCCTCCATCCTCCTGCTTTGCCTCAAAGCCCAGGGTGCTCTGCGTGTGGACTGTGGATTCTGCCCTTTCACCCTGCTTCACCCTATCCTGAGCAAATTTACCCCTTTCCCAATAAAGGCAAACCAAAATTAAATCTATAATTATCAGTACTAATTCCACTTAATTAGTCACAAGCCAGCAGCCAAATTGGCTTTCTCATAATTATCTGATAAGCAGTAAGCACATCTCATAGATTATAATTAACACTACTTAATTAAAATCTAATATACATACACCCTTTCCTCAAAATACATCTAATTGCGTTCATAACAGCAGCAGATAAAAATTCTTCTTTGGTTACCCCTCTGTAAGGATTTCAAATTTCCATTTCTTTTCTTTCAGTCCCCCAAGAGAACTGAGGGTGAGTTTCAGATACTTTTGCTGATTTATTCTTTCAGAAAGTTATAAATTTTCTTCCCCAGAGGACTGAGGAAAGTCCCTAGTCTTTCCTCTTTCTTGAGTGGTCTTCCTCAAACTAAGAAATGCACCCCACACTGGCCACACAGCTGATTCATGCTTCATATCAGGGAAATTCTAGCTCCCAACTTAGTTTCTTTACATTTCTCTTACCGTGGATAACATCCAAAAGGTCGTGTCCACCTCGACTCTCAAATGAAGAAAAAAAAAAATCCCTATCCATCTTCCACCAAAAATCCTAGCAACATTTTTGAAAATGAATGGGATTCAAAGCTTTTTTGAAGTTCTAAATGGCTGTTATATGTATTTTTCACCCACTTCCATCTCTGGCTAGGCTGAGAATCACAGGTGTCTGATGTTATTTTCCTGTGGGATGCTGGCTGGGATTAGAAGGCGGCATATTCAACATCTTGAAAGTGAAAAGACTCTATTCTTCATGAGATTACTAACCACCCATTCCTCAGAGATGAGTTCAGAGACTAGGTTAAAGAGGACCAAAGACAGTTCTTATTTCATGTCTTTTATGAGCTAGCGCCATGCCAACAAGAAGGCAAAGAGCAATGGCCACCCTTCATATGCTGAAGACAGAAGTGGGAAAAGAGAGGAAAGCGGGGAAGAATAATATACTAGAAAAGGAGAAAACTGTCACGGGGTAAGCATCCCTTTGATTGGCACTGTGGCAATGCTGTGCTCATAACCGACTTTTTTTTTTTTTTTAAAGATTTTATTTTTTCCTTTTTCTCCCCAAAGCCCCCCGTACATACTTGTATATTCTTCATTGTGGGTCCTTCTAGTTGTGGCATGTGGGACGCTGCCTCAGCGTGGTCTGATGAGCAGTGCCATGTCCGCGCCCAGGATTCGAACCAACGAAACACTGGGCCGCCTGCAGCAGAGCGCGTGAACTTAACCACTCGGCCACGGGGCCAGCCCCTCATAACTGACTTTTCATTTGCAAACCTGAGGGAGATTTATGTATGATAACACTGTAGATTTCCTGACGGCCCTGTTTTGTAGAATTCAGAGCTTTCTGCTAATTGTATCTTATCTGTCTCACTTTCATTAGTGCCTAGTCTAGTGCCATAAAATGGAAGGAAATCAATAAATGGCTTCTATATTAATACTTAAGTGTTAGGTGCATTTATTGCAATATCGAACAATGCCTAGGAGGGTCAGCTGAGGTGTGGCAGTTGTAGGAGGACCAGAACCCACTACCCTTCCAGGGACTTCTCACTACTCCCCTTTCTCAGGACACGCATGGTATTAATCATACCGGTACAAAGTGCGCCCTCCTGCTAGATTAACGGTATCACAAAGGAAGACCCGGGCTTACGTGTTCACGGCTGTGTTCCCCACCACCTCCATACAGTCTAACATGCAATAAATGTGCAGCATGTTCCTCTTAATGAATAAATGAATGAATGTCCTATGACTTCTTTTCTATGGAAAAAAGAAAAAAGGTAAATTCACTACCAATTATTGCTGCACAGGGAAAATGTTTGAAATCTGTACTGTGAGGTTGATTACATTTTCATTGCTACTAAATGTCTCCTGTGAAGTTCATTTTGGATCCAGAAAAACTAACCACCCCACAGCAATCAGAGGGGAAAAGTGTGCTTATAATTTGTCTTGCTATTTCTTCTTTCTACCTGCCAACTTCTTTCTCTGTACCCCAATCAAACCATTTGACCAGTGAGTCAATCTTTAGCAATTTAAACTGGCTTTGGGAAAACAATTAGATGTTAAGCTATCCATCTATTTATAGTCTACCACAGAGTAGCCATAATGCCTTGGAGGATGATCCTGTATGTTCAAAATTACTTTCATGGGTGTTTGGCCCAGATGCCATTTACCTCCTTGTATCTTGGGTTCCTGTTTACTTTGCCAGGTCAATCGAGTGGTGACAGCTGTGTGAATATGGGGAGACCTCTGTCTGGGCATAGTTTTCCTGGTGGCCCTTAGAAGCTTTTGAAGGCTTTTTGTCTTTCATCCTCTTCCCACTCCCAGGGAGCCTCCAAATGAACACAGCTTGCTACTGCCTGTCCATCGCCCCTGGGAGGGCTCTGCTGCCATCTCGCCTCCCTTATCCTTTCCCCCACCCGGTAAGGGCTCTTTAAAAAAATGTCAGTAACTTGACTATAAGCATTTTCATCCTGTAGGAATGATTTCAGGGCAGACAGCCCGTTTATCCTATTTCTTTTTCTGAAGCTGTCTTGGCCACCTAATCCTTCTTCCGTGCTGGGCATTCTGTAATACACTGGGTTGAATAAATTATATTTTCAAAGGTTAAGACAGGATTTCAACAGTCAACTCTCCTGCTGATGTCTCTGTTATTTTCTGAAACTAAGAAAAAGAGTGAGAGCTGGTGTATCTATGAAGGGGAGAGATCTCGTCTGCAGTGCCATCGCTGGGAAAGTGCTATTAATTTGTGCAAAGACTCGAGTCCTGTCTTCTCCTCCATGTTACTGCAGTGGGACAGAGTGGACTATTTCTCTCTGGTGTCTTGTTCTGAAAGTCCATGAGCATGGGCTGGCTGCTGTGGCTTTGTGTCTCTACCTGTACCATTTAATGCAAGAGGGAATAAATGGATGAAAAAAGAAGATGGAGAATGGTGGGAGGAGAAAGATGAAAAAAGAAGAGAATTAGCCAATTGTTTCTCCTGTAGTCTGCAAGATCCAAGGTGCAGCTATTTGCTGCATTTGCATTTGCATCCTATTTGGCTTGAAATATTTGCATTCTGGCGGATGTGGTACTAAGTGGCAAAAAGAAAAAAAGGCACGCACACACGTGCACACAAAGACAAGCACCTCTGAAACATCTAGTTGTGTAGCAATAATTTTATTAAATAATTACATCTGCCAACGTATTTCTGTCACAGCATCAGGGCAGCAAGAGCACAGCTAGTTTCAGGGCTGGGGAATGAAGGTGTCATGGCCCAGGAATCCTCAGGAACTTTGTTGGCAGCCTCGGGAGATAACTGTGCGACTTGGCAGGCTGTGGCTCCTTGGCAAGAGCGTTCCCTCCCCTATGTCTGCAAGTCCTTCCACAATTCCTCAGCATCCTTTCTCTTTGACATCGTCTCTGGAGGAAGCAGGCACTTGGTGTGCACAGTCAAAGGCCAGTGCCCCAGCACATCCGAGATCCCCTACCTTCCTCTCCTATATTCTCTCTCGCCCCACTCCCCTGCCATCTGTCCTTTTGTGCAGAGAATGAATCTGAAATATGTAGGTTCTGGCCGAGTCTCAGAGGGCAGCCAGAGTGAACTGAGTCCCAGGGTGTTTACAACCTGTTGGCTTTTTGACTTTGATGTCCTGAAAGGAATTCATGGTTGTTTGGATCTGTGACTGCTCATGGAGTAGTTAGGCTGTACAGATAGAAAAATCTTTCAACTCTGGAGTTCTAAATAGTGGTCATGTGAAATTAAGATTGAAAACTACTTGTAAAGGTCATTTTCTCTCATTCCTCACCCCCACTTCTTCTGTGATCAAATACCATTAAGTCAACCTCTCGAATATTCCTGGAGCTTCTCCACTTCTCTTCTTACCCACTGCCAGTATCCTAGTTCAGCTCCTCATCATCCTTGCGTTGTTCAGGTCCCTACAGTCCTAACCCTAGTCTCCATCACCATTGGGAACGGCTTGCCTGCAATGCAAAGCTGAGTGTGTCTTTCCCTTGCTTGTTATCCTTCAAGGACTCCTGTCTACCTTCAGGGAAAAATCTAAACTCCAGAGCAGGGCGTTTGAGATCTGGCCCCTGACACACCTTCACAGCATTATACATCCCCAGTCTCCCCTCTGCCGCCCACCCACTCACCCACTACACTATCAATAAGTGACTGGACTCTTTGTAGGTCACCCATATGTTGCATAGGCTTCCTCCTCTCTTTGGGACTCTTCCTCTCCAAGAGTAATTACTATCTTGCCCTGTGCCGCAAGCACCCATCTGGGTTTGAGATGCCTTTTCTGTGCTTCAACAGAATTATGCAATTCCACAGAATATGTGCTTCCCTGTAATTTTTCCTGTCTTTAAACTTTTTTTATGGTGATTTTATTTTAGAGAAATAAAGGAAAAAAGAAAAATTCTTGTACTCTGAAGCCTCGCTAAAAAGGTAAGTGGGGGAATTCCAGTGTGACTTAGTGAAAAACCAAGAAAAAGAGGGTTCAATTATTTTCATATAAACTTCGAGTAGCTCTTAGTGTTTTCAAGTAAAAATCTTCTATGGTCTGTCCTAACAAATAGGTAAGACTACCTTGTAATTATTGACATACATTCAATGTTTATGAGAATGCTAAACTTTCCTTCTTCATATTTTAATCTTATTTTTAGGTTATGTACAAGTCAACTTAATTTAGGTGAGATAATCACAACTTTCTGAATTTTTTTTGGAGATAGCCTAGAAACTAGCGTATCTATGAAACTCCTTAAAAAAAATTCAATTTACTTAAACTAAAAAAATAAAAAGAACAATTCACTCATTTCTCTCACCCTCACTCCCTGCCTCTGCTAACCACCAATCTGTTCTCTGTTTCTGTGAGATTGGTTTTTTTTTAGATTGCACATATGAAACAGATCATACTATATTTGTCTTTTTCTGTCTGACTTATTTCACTTAGCATAATGCTGTCAAGGTCCATCCATTGTGTTGCAAATGGAAAGATTTCATTCTTTTTTGTGGTTGAACAATAGTCCAGTCTATATATATATGACAATTTCTTTATCCATTCATCCATCAGTGGACTCTTAGGTTGTTTCCATATCTTGGCTGTTGTAAATAACGCTGCAATGAACATGGGGGTGCATATATCTTTTTGAGTTATTGTTTTTGTTTTCTTTGGATAAATATCCAGAAGTGGAACTGCTGGATCATATGGTAGCTCTATTTTAATTTTTTGAGGAAGCTTCATAGCATTTTCCATTGTGGCTGCACCAATTTACCTGTCCTTAAACTTACTACAGTGCAGCATACTTGTCCATTTCTTGTTTCTTCTTTTATGTTAGACTACAATCTCTTTGAGGATAGCCGTGCTTACTTAGAACAGTGCAGGTAAACAGTTGTTGATTAATAAAAGCTTTATGAATTCATAAACAAATGGCATTTTTAGTTGCTTACTTTAGAAGCAGGTGGAGATCTGCTAAAATTAGAGAAATGAGTGACAGCCTGAGATTTTACAATCTGTGCTAAGAGTCTGTATTTTCTTCCCCGAACGCTGCTCACTTCTAGAAGACTGTGATATCCTTGGCTTGGACCACATACCGTGAACTCTAGATTAGGCAGGGACTGGCAAACTAAGAGCTCCCAAGAAATATTCAATTACTGTTTACATAAAGAATGTGACTGTTTATTTATAATGACAAGACATAACTAATTTACTTATTGAACAAAAATTGATAAATAAGAGCAAGTAGAACAGAGGAAACAGAATGCAAAAAAGGGGAGTGGGTCTATGTACCAAAGAGGTCACAGCCAGTCAATAATAGTGTTGCCTTCACCATTTCTAACTCAGCGCATTCTCAACTACTTTAATCCTTTCCAATTACAAAGATGATACTCTTTCTTTAGAAAGAAATATTTCTTTCTTAAAAAAAAATTTAAAAAGCTACTTTCTAAAATATTATGCTAAGTATAGTGGATATTTGCTTTGTGAGTTTGCCAAGTGTCTCTTCCCTCCTCTTCTGGTTTTCAGTATCCAGATAGTTCTTGGGAAGCTAGTCCTCCCACCAGCTCAGCCTGTGCAGTTAGAATGCACTGGCTACCAGCCCAGCTTCAGACATGGGCCAGTGACCCAGTGCAGCCAATTAAAGCATCAATCCCTTCTCTGCAATGGCCTGTTCAAAATAAACCTGGGCCCCTTGTTCCACATCCCCTCAGATACGCTCCACTAAGCAAAAAATGCCATGCAAGCAAACACCAGAGGGATCTGAGGTTCAACTCCCCAGAACGTGATGGCCGCAAAAATGTCTTCTTTTTATTAGACTAAACTTGGCATTAGATTAACTAGTGGCATATATGTGCATACATTTTTACGCATTTGTCTTGAGTACTCATAAGACTAAATCCTGGCCACTTAAGGGACCCTGGGCACCATGGAGTAATGCTGGATTGATTCTAGGACTGGGATATGAAAATGTCAAAGTGATCCCAGGATATCTTGTACCAGAAAGAAAGGAAGTACTCAAAAACTGATAGGAATGTGTTAAAAGTACAGAGGAGGCAACTTAAAGAGGGTCACAATGGCCAAAATTTGGCAAAATTTGACCATCGAAAAAAATTATAATAGGGATGGATTATAATAATATGCTTAAAATAGTGGAGAAATCCAGAAGGCATATCTTCACCAACTGAATGTATTAGCATTACCAATTATGGGACAAACTGACATTTTCTATCTCCTGATTTGATGTAATAAGTGGTCACAACATCATCTACGTAGTATTCTCAGTTAAAAATGTTTAACCTAAATCTAAACATGAGAAAATAATCATATAAATTTTAATTGTGAGACAGTCTACAAAATAACTGGCCTGAACTCCTTGAAATGCCAATATTATGAAAGATTAAAAGAAAAAGACGGGGACTGTTCTTGGTTAATAGAGGTTATAGAGATATATCAACTAAATACAATGCACGATCTTAGATTGGATTCTGGAGCAAATGAAGGAAAAAAGCAATATAAGACATATTGGGAGAATTGAAAAATTGAATATGCACCATAGATTAGAAAATATTCTTGTGTCAAGTTTACTTTCTTGAGACTTATCATGGTGCTCTTAGGAGACACTTGCTCTAGTATTGGGGTAAATTTTAATCATGATGTCTGCAATGTACTTTGGAATGGTTTGGTGGAGGACAGAGAGGGAGGATGGGAGGGTAGGGAAAGCAAGCACATGTGACAAAATGTTAACAACTGGTGAATCTGAGTGAAACATAAATGAATCTTTGTTGTAATAGTCTTTCAATTATTTTGTAGGTTTGAGACTTTTCATAATAAAAAGTTAAGGGGGAAATAAAAAAGAAGAGAGATACTCCTGGGCCCAAACCAGTCCTATGAGACTCAGTTCTGAGCCTTGTGTGGAACAGTTCGGAAGATTATGCATATATACCTCCAAGTGACTCTCTCTTCTCTTAGACTCTCCTCTGATTTTGTTTTCCTCTGTTCTCTGTATTGTTTTTTGCAGTGACAAAATATGAAGTAACCTTGTTCACTAACCAATTCTATTTCTTATCTTCTTCTAAGTACATGAATCAGCAATCCAACTTTTAAAGGAGTTCAAATTATTTAAAACCATGAATAACTCTAAAGTCAGCACACCTAGTTAACATCACAATTTTAAAATAAGAATGGATCAACATTTACACAGAAACTTTGGTGCTGCTGAAGAAGGCTGGCATCCTTTCATCAAACACACAATGGGCTTTATTTTCCATGGAGGGCACCACCTAATCCTCAGCCCTCCACATATAGATTTATTTAAAATTTGAGACTAGGTTAGGTTTCTGTATGGTTGTTCTCTGCTATCAGCCTTCCTGGACCTCCTCTTCTGCCTGGGGTGAAGGTTGCCTACTGAAAGCACACCAAAGTCAAGATCTAGAGGTGGTCTAGATAAGGTTCATCTTCTCTGAGGACATCCCAGCCTCTTTGAACTCCCACAATGGAGAGATAGTCTCTGGCACAGAGAGAGAACCATCTTTATGGTTCTTTGGCCCTTGGTTAATTGTTGGCCCTTGGCTAGTTGTGGGCCATTTTTGTGTGGGGAGGTGGGTTGGGGCTAAGGATGAGCAGGAAGGGTGGTGGCAGGTAGTGCTTCTGGCCCAAGTAGCAGGATCAGATCAGAATCTCCACATCCAGGGAAGCATCCTGCCAATCACTGCAGGGTCTGTTCACAAGTATTTCACCCAATCTTGGACTTTCATTTGCCAGAAACACTGGAGGATTTCTCCTCACACGATGAGAAAAATAAAAGGATTCCTTGCAGTCGGAAGACAAAATATAATTGCCCCAGGCTCTGTCTGGATAGATACTGGGTCTATCTGGGGCTCTGCTGGCAGTCTCATCACTAATACTCATTAAGATACTCACTGAGTCAGGGTGATACAGCCCTGAGAGCACTCTACATCCTCCAAAAACAGTGCTAGGCAGAGCAGCGTGGCAAGGCTCTAGACTTAAGGTTGCGGTTTCTTTATGGCAGGAAGAGTGATGTGGTTCATGGTAGAGAGAGCCTGTTCTACACCTTTGCCAGGTGGCAATGACTCTCTGAAATGTCATTCCCTAAATCCTGTCTTGTGTCTGACTTGGGCCATGTGAGTAGTGTTGCTTCCTCCAAAAACATGGCCCATTGCCTCCTATTTCTTTGTAATCATGAGTAGATAATGGAGGGAAATTGTGTTTCAATTGAAAAGGCCATATTGTGCCATTCAAAGTTTCTCCAAGCAAAGATTTGGCCTGGCTTCTGGCATTTTCAGAGGATTTGAGGATTAGTGTTAAGTGTTGTGTGCAAGAAAGGAAAAGCTACTAAAAGACCCTCATCTTTGAAAGCAAGTGTGTTAAAAGGATTCACTTGTCTTCTTGCCAGTAGCAAAAACAAATCAAACTTAACTTCCATTCTCACTTCCATCCTCAATCCAGACCCTCAAGCCATATGCTTGGTCTGCTGCTGGAGCTTTCTGCTCTCAACAGGTCCTACATCTATATCGGTATTCCTAAAATAACCTGTTTGATCTTAGCCCACCTTCAAGGCACCCGTGACCTCTTTCCATTTTACTACTCTCTCTTCTCCGGATCTTTCTGGCATGAACTTTCTGTTTCAGCTCCAGTAGTATATAAAATACGCTGTGATACTCTTTTGCTCATTTCATTTCATTTTCTCTCTCTTTTTTAAATCACGTTTCAACATTCAAAAGGCAGAGAAGGGATATGAAATATCTGTGAAATGTCCTTCTGCCTATGCCCCAGACAACCAGTTTCCCTTTCCCAAGGCAACCGATATCATCATTTCTGTAGTATCCTTCCAAAAATCTCCTTATACACATACAAACAAAGATTCCTTCTGTCTCTGTCTCTCTGTCTGTCTCTCACATACACCAGACATACACACACATACACACACAAATGGTAGCATATAATACACCCAATTCTATATCTTGGCTTTTTACCTAAGAGCATATTTTGAGATCGTTTCCTCTCAGTGTAAAGAGATTCTTCACTCTTTTTTGCACCTTTGATTGCTTCTCCCTTCCCTTCTTCTGTTTCTCTGAAATCTTTCTTTCAAATTCTGACGTCAATGCTACATCTTTTAGGAAGTCTTCTCTAGTCTCTCCAACCTCCAGTGATCTCTCCCAATGCTGAGCCATAGATTGTTTATTTGTTTTCTGAACTATTCATTCTCCCTATTGCTAGCTGTCTCTAACTTGCTTGGGTTAGACCTTTCCAGATAGACTGCGGTGTCCTTAAGGGCAGGCGCCATGTCTTATCCTGCTTTGTAACTCCTGCAACACTACAGCATCTAACAGAGGGCCTTGTCCATAGCAGGGATGCAGTTAGTTTGTTATTTGATGGACGGCTCAGAACTTGCCAACTCTCTGCCTCCTTAGAGTCTGTGTCAGGGACCAGATTTGTTTGCATTGACCTTGAATGATCTTCCAGCCAAAAAAACTTTCTCAGTCATCTCTGGGAATGCAAATGTGTGCTTGTCCTGAGCAAGGCATAAAGGGCAGAGTTTCCATGCTTGTTTTCCTTCATTAGTCAGTTGCTCTTTCCATTCTTTCTTCTAAAAGTCAGCCAATGGGTAAAGTCTGCCAAAGCACAAAGTGCAGAACAGAAAGATGAGCTCTCTTGGTCAGATGTGCTCAGGGTCAAGCACTTTAAGAAGACTGACAGGATCGTGGCACTCTGTTAGGTCTCCAGAAATTCTGCTGCTGGTTGCATCTGCAGAGACAAGGGAAAGGAGGATTATCACACTTTGCCAACTCGCTCACCTGCCCTCAATCCAAGTGACATCTGCCAGACCAACACCTGGGACCAGCTGTGTGTGCCTGCATCAACCACAGGGATGGAGGAAGCTAGGCTGCTTTTCCACGGTCTGGTCAGCTCCTCTCTGAGAAATTTCTCCACTGTGAGATTGTCCCCAGATTATGTAAATAATTTCATGTTAGTCTAATTAATTCTAATGGACTCATTAGTTTAGTCTTGGAGCTAATTCTCAAGGGAGTGATGGTCAAAAGCTGTGAAGAGTGTTTCTTTTGTGAGAAGATCGTGTGTTTTCTTTCAAGTGGGGAATCCAAACTTGGCTTCTGAGATGAAAAAAACCCCTCCAGTTTCTTGGAATTCCATGAGTCTCACAGAGTCAACACACTCCGATGAAGGCTGCATTGTTGTTGCTGCTCTGGGATTGTAAGACTGATAATGTAAATCCATTCTCAGCATGAAACCCCTTATTATAGTGTAATTTAGGAAGACTAAGTATACACAAAAAGATGGCTAATATAAAGCAATACTGTCTAATTGTCACAGTCAGTATTTGAATTATTTAGAGGTGGGAGGGTATTGTGGACTGAAATAGTTCAGGAAAAGTTTCACAGAGGTATTGGATTTGAAATACCCCTTAAGATTGATAGGATTTTATGAAAGAAGAAGAAGAAGAAAGGAAAGAAGAGTAGAAGGAACACAGGTGCAAAGCAAGACCCATGCAATCCTGAGGTTTTATCATGTAACAGCGAGTGGGACAATTTAGGTGTAGGGGAACCTTTGTATCAGGGGTTAGGATATTGACAAGCTTCAAAAGGCAATTAGGTTCAGACTGAGGAGTGTGGAGGTCAAATTTAGAATTGTGGATTCTTCCTGAAAGCAATAAAGAACTCCTGAAGAGGTTGTTGTGAAGAGGTAAAACGTTTGAAGCAATTGTTAAGGAAAGGTGAAGAGATGGCAATATGTAGAACGAATTGAAGTGGGCTGAGGCTGGAGTAGGGTGAAGTAGGAGAGAAAAGAAACAAGTTAAGAGAAATTTGCATTAGCTATTTCAGATGATTTGTTAACAATGCAGGGGAGGCATTAGGATACAAATATTTCTGAGAGAAATAGCACATGTTTAGTAATTCATACCTTAGCGTGAATGAGTTGATCAGTCCTTCCTAGGAGAGGAAGTGCAGCCAGCCAACTCCTGTTGCCTGGTCAGGGTGGGTCAGCACCTCTGGAGCTTGGGTCAGAGTGGGGCTTCCACTCCTGGATACCCACACTATCTCTTTTCCTGCGGAAGGCTCGTGATGCACATTTCTAGTTATTAAGAATTACTGTTTTTCCGTAATATTCTCTGCTCTTACCTGGAGAGCAATTGCTGAACATATTATACTGATTACCTCCCTTACCTCCACCCAAAATGTGGGGCTGCAGAGGATTTCAAAAGATAGAGAAAGGGACTGGGGGAAAGACGAGCAGAGCCATCTGTGAAGTGTTCTCATGAATGCTTGTCAAGAAGCCTTTTTCTCCTGGATATGTCAATGGAACCCATTATCTCTCAGGGCCATGGTGCCTGGAAGGGCTGTAGGCCAAACATGATTTTGTATTCTAATCCCATTTGCTTTGGACATTTTCCCCAGGGCTCCACTGTCACTTTTAAGTCTGGTTCTGAGAGCTCACCGGAGACAGTCATCCAGCTCTGAGTGGACCTGGGCCCTGTAGCCAGTGCTACCACAGACTAAACCCTAGATGGCTTGGGCAGCGGATCTCCAATGGCAGGTCCCCTGGGAAGGTCTGAGTGTCCTGGGAATGATGGGAAAATTGCCAGTGCTGCCTTGAACAGTCTTTCTGAAGCACTCAGCCTCTACTTTCTGTAAGCAAGATCCTTTTTTCTCCTGTAGGAAAGGAATCTGGAGGAAGGGTCTGGGAATCATGTAGATTTAGCCTACAGGTGGCATCTCCCATGGCACAGTGCTGTGCTTTGACTCTCCCTTGGCACTGTGGAGAGGGTGGAAGCAAGGATCACATGAAGTCTTAAACATTGCCATCAATGAAAGGCAAGGGGAAACCCCTTGAGTTTTGTCATTTCTTTGAAAACTTTTACTTCATTTCAAACTACAACACCAAAATTTGCAGCTGGCCCTTATCACCCTAAGGTGTCCTTTATTGAGAGCATCTACTGAGTGCCAGGTCCCAGGCATCGTACATGAGGTATTGTTTGCTATTCCTACTGTCAAGACGAAAGAATTGTAGCATTGCCGGGTCAAAGTGCCAAGTTCACAGAGGTACTAAGTGGCTGAGGGAGAAGAGACTATAGAGCCATTATTGTAGAACTGAGTGATCTATTATTACATAAACAAAGCTTCCACTCTTCCCCTCTACCACACTATTTCCCAAGGTTCAGACGCCGGGCTGATTTATTACATGGAATTTGCTATTGTGTTTTTTTGGCTTAGAGAGTGATGGGAAGCACTGAACAACTAGCCAATGAAGTAGGCAGCATGGATTGATAGTGTAGCAGAAAAGAGCTTGAGCAGTCAGAGACCTTGGCATACGCACCAGCCCTGCCATTCAGGACACAGGGCACTAGACAGAGTACTTATCTTTTCCTTAGTTTGGTGAAATGAGAATGACCACTTGACCCAGAGGTGTGTTGTAAATTGATCAAATAAGATCTCTGAAGCCCCTGCCATGAGGGGGATGTCAGTGCTCCATAATTCTTAGTTCCCTCTCTGGCATTTTTTTTTCATTTTTTGAAGATTTTCTTCTCCTCTTTAAAAGTATTATTAATCCAGTGCTTGGGCCATTGTAGATGTTCAATGTATAACTGCCAAAATAATGAATAACTTGTTCATGCAGTGGAGTAGATCCTGACTTTTAGTGACCCTGTGGACAGTAGAGCGGAACCCTGCCTCATCTTTTTGCACCATCCTCTCACCTTCCTGCGCGGTATCAGACAATACTCTGCTGCTATTCATAGAGTTTTCATGGACAGTTTTTTCAAAAGCGGGTGGCCACGTCCTTGTTCCTAGTCTGTCTTAGTCTGGAAGTTCCACTGAAACCTGTCAACCATGGGTGACCCTGCCGGTATTTGAAATACCAGTAGCATAGCTTTCAGCGTCATAGCAACACATAGCTGCCACAGTATGACAACCGACAGACGGGTTGTGTGATTCCCTGACCAGGAAACAAACCCAGGCCACGGAGGCGAGAGCCTCGAGTTTTAACCACGAGACCACCAGGGCTGGCTTAATGAATGACTATAAATATACACATGTATATAATTTCATTAAACTTGCTTGAGAACTTTTTTTGAGACTTTTGTGACATGCTCAGAGATCTGAGAATGCAGATAAGGATAGGGGAAGTGATTTGTAAAACCAGGTGTGAACAGCCTGTAGGGTGCCTAGCAGATCAATGAAAAGTTCCATCCATGTCATGAATTCCATCATACTTTGCCCTAGAAAAGGAAGAACAAGGATAAAAATATAAGCTCTCTAAGGGCAAGGATGCTATGTGCATTTTGTCCAACTTTGGGCCTGGCGGTGCAGTGGTAGGAAGCCCCTGTCTTTTTTTTCTTTTTCCAAAGGTTGGCACCTGAGCTACTAACTGTTGCCAATCTTTTTCTTTTTTCTTTTCCCTGATTTTTTTTTCTCCCCAAATATCCTCGGTACATAGTTGTATATTTAGTTGTGGGTCCTTCTAGTTGTGGCATGTGGGATGCCGCCTCAACATGGCCTAGTGAGCGGTGCCATGTCTGTGCACAGGATCCGAACCCTGGACCTCCGAAGCGGAGTGCTAAAGCTTAACCACTCTGCCATGGGGCCGCCCCGGAAGCCCCTGTCTTAAAGGGGTAGCTTTTAGTATCCCCAGTGCTCTCAGACTTCATCAGGAAGAGCACTGAGTTAATTCAAGGTTCACAGATGTTCTGCTGCATAACAGATGCAAAAAACAACAGCTCCCTGAAATAAATTTTTTGGGGGTAGAGTAAAATAGCAATAGTTAACTTTATTTTTTTTGAGCACTAAACTAAATATAAATACCTGCTTTTTGTAAAAAAAAAAACAAGAAAAAAAAACCCAACAAAACAAAAAGACCAAGCCTAATAAAGACTATGCCAGATGTGTCTAAAGCAGTGGGCTTGCATTTTCTGTAGGCTACCTGGGGTGAAATGTTCCTTTGGGAGTCTTGATGCCATCTGTCTCAGCTGTTAGACATCAGCTAGGATATCCCATCATCTTCTCCCTAACTCCCCATCCCCACCTTCTTGTCACTCAAGTTGGTGAATCTGAAGTATTAATGCATTGCAATTGAAATTCATCCAAGTTTACTATTATATAGGAAAAATATGTCTTTGTACATTTTCCGAAGTGAAAAAAAATGTGGCTAGCATTCATACTACAAGGATCAGCTAAAATTCCTTGGCATGATATTGAATATTCTCATAGTTTAATCCCAAACTATCTTGTTGACTTTATTTTCCATTCTTCCCCAGATGAACTTTTGCTTCAATAACATTGGCTTTCTTGTCTCCTCATTTTGTGCCTCCACTGATCTCCTGTTCATAAAGCCTACCCATTTTCTAAGGTCCTGGTTCAGGGCCTTCCTCTTTCAACAGAGATCAACATAATCACAATGACCTTACCCTCCTTGAATGCAAGTTTAGCCTGTACCAATTACTTAGCCTGCACCAATTTCTACGTCAATTACTTGTCCTGAATGTTCTTGTGACTTCTCCTTTATTTTGGTCTCAGATTACATTGTTGTTTAAGCTCTTAAGTATTTGTCTTGTCTTCTAGCAGATTTCTCTCTTGTAACTCTTTGTTCTCTTCTCCTTCCTTCCAATACACAAAGCAGAATACTTTGCATGTCAAAAAGTTTATGTTTTTGATCCCGTATAGTGGTGCCATCGTTGATTGGTGAAGAGGGAGGGGCAGGATTTCCCGAACTTTGTCTCTGAGATGCAGTGATTGACTGAACTGAATAATGTGTAAAGCTATGATTCAGACAACCCAAGTTTGAAGTCAAATTCATTGATCAGATTAATTCCAACAAACATTTTATTTTTCAAGGCATTGTAGGTAAACAATTGACCAAGACATATTTTTAATTTCTGGAAACATTTAGCCTTGAACTCAGGAGATAGACATGCACATTCATAACCAAAAAGTAAGAGTAAAAAAGTGAATATGACACGATAACTGCCATGCGATGAGTTCATCTCCATATTTTTCATAAATGAGCCCCATAATCCTCCCAGTATTTCTATGAGGTAGATGATGTTATCTCCGTTTTACACGTGAGGAAACTGAAGCTCTGAGAGGCTACATAATCTGCTCAAGGTCAACCAATAAATGGAAGAACTTGGATTTGAGCTTCAATCGGACTCCAGAGCCCAGACTCTAGACCACCAAGTTTACTCACTTTCAGATATTCTATCATGAAACTTATGATATTATAAAATATGTATACTTAGTGACTTAGGACACTGTGAGTTCCACAAAGGCAGAAAGCTTAGTGCTGTAACCCCAGCTCCTGGAACAGAGCCCAACATAAAGTTGATGCTCAGATGCTCAGAAAGTATTTGTTGGACAAATGAGCTAAAAATCTTCTACACATATAGAGGAGACAGAATAATGGTGTCCTAAAGATGTCCAAATCCTAACTCCCAGAACCTGTGAATAAATTACCTCACATGGCAAAAGGAACTTTACAAATGTGATTAAGTTAAGGATCATGAGATGGGGAGATTACCCTGGATTACTGGGGTAGGCACAATGTAATTAGAAGCATCCTTATAAGATGGAGGCAAGAAGGTCAAAGTCAGTCGCAGGAGATAAGAGGAAGTGGTTAGAGTGAGCTGAGGAAGGGGCCATGAGCCTAGGAATGCAAGCAGCCTCTAGAATTTAGAGAAGGCAGGGAAACAGATTCTGTCCTGTAGCCTCTAGAAGGAATTAAGTTCTGCTGATACCTTGATTTTTTGTCACGTGTCCTCTTGATTGGAAAAGAATAAATTTGTGTTATTTAGGCCACCACATTTGTGGTAATTTGTTACAGCAACAATAGGAAACTAATACGTATATCATGTTCATTCCGGTCTTTGCTCTGTCTTGCTCCTCATCCCCACCTCACTGTCAAAGCAGCAGCCTTTACACTTGCAGTGCCTGTAAAGAGCGGGTAGGGCTGAGTTCACGACTTGGAGAATCAAAGCTTGCCTTATCCTTGCCTCATTCTTCTCATTCGACCAAATGCCAAGTATTCCTACGTGTCTCTCAGATTCACTAATCTCCATTGCCATACCACCATCTTAGTCTATGCCACTTTCGTCTTTCACTTAGATTTCTGTAAACATCCTAACATGTCTCCTTGTCCCCAGCCTTCCTGGTAAAATCTCTTCTCTACTTATATCACCCCCAGCCACGCTGACCTTTTCTCAGTTTCACACAGACTTCCTGCCCTTGGGCCTTTCTTCCCACATTCTATCCTTCTTGACATCAATGCCTTGACTCCTTCCTCCTCCATTTGAAAAGATTCTCACTCTTCTTCCATGCTTCAGGCTTCAGCTTATATATTACTTTTAAAGGGAAGCCTTCTCCAAATCCATCCACATCAAATCAGGGTGCCCTGCCACACGGTCGACCCCAAAGCACCTGTGTTTCTCCTTTCACAGCTGTCTTGTTTTATTATAATTGATTATTTTGTCTACTTTTTCTTGTTAGACTGTAAGTTCTATCTTGCTTATCAGTCTATTCCACAGATTCGAACATTGTGTGACATTCACTGGATATTTGTTGGAAGAAAGAAGACTACTTCAAGATGATAATTAGGAAATGGGAAGGTTGAGGCTTTGGGTGGATGCCTTTGGATAGTTTGAATATTGGATTTTACTTTATTCTAGGAATAGTAGAGAACAGTGTCAGGTGTGTAAGAAGGTGAGGGACATGACTACGGTAATGACTCTGGTAAATGAACTTTCAGTTTGAGTGCATGACGGGTTGGAGTTAGGAGTTCCTCTTAGCAGATAATCTACTCAGGAGGCTGCAACATGTGAAGATGGGATACACTGAGACGTTGAAAGCAGAAATAGAACCACAGAATAGATATGATTTCAGAGCAAAAATGAATTAATAGAACTTCAAGACATGTAGAATGTAGAGATGTTGAGGAAGACATGGCCCAGCTCAACTGCTAACCACCACACTACCTTGTGGAACCCTTCTTTGGACGTTTGGGTCATCTTGCATCTTTTCATGTAATTTGTATAATTTTTATAGTCTAAATTATATAGCTGATCATTTAATTTTTCTTACTTTTTTGGGGGGGATAGAGAACCAAGGTCTATAATAATTCTTTTCCCAATACCCTTATCTGCTAAATTCTAAGTATCCCGTTGGGCACATAGGAGGGTATTCAATATACATTAGTTGATTTAACATCTTTATTGAGAGAGCTAGAATTCAGCACAGGCACTTGTGCCCTGTACAGAGATGAGATCTGTAAGCCTTTACTTTAAAATTTATTTAACTAAATGATATTTTAATAATAATATTCAGTGTTGTGAGGTGGAGTTCTTACACTGTTGGTAGGAGTATAAATAGTAAGACCTTTGGGAAGTGTAATATATACCAAAAGTCTTTAAAATAATCCTTTAAAATTTGTAACTATTTTTATTGTGGTAAAATATATATAAGATAAACTTTACCATGTTAACCATTTTAAGTGTAAACTTCAGTGGCATTACATACATTCACATTTTTGTGCAACCATCACAATTTTCCATCTCCAGAACTTTTACCTATCTTGCCTAATTGAAACTCTGCACTCGTTAAACAATAATTTCTCATTTCTCCTTTCCCCTGTCCCTGACAATCACCATTTTACTTTCTGTATCTATGAATTTGGCTACTTTAGTATATATATATGGAACCGTGCAGCATTTGTCTTTTTGTGACTGGTTTATTTCACTTAGCATAAGGTCTTTAAGGTTCATCCATGTTGTAGCATGTGGCAGAATTTCCTTCTTTTTTAAGGATGAATAATGTTACATTATGTGAATATATCACATTTTGTTAATCCATTGACTCATCGATAGACACTTAGATTACTTCTACATTTTGGCTATTGTGAACAATGCTGCTATGAACATGGGGATATCAATATCTATTCATGTCCCTTCTATCACTTCTTTTGGGTATATACCTAGGAGAAAAATTGCTAGATCACATGGTCATTCTATGCTTAATTGTTGAGGAATTGCCATTCTGTTTTCCACAGTGGCTGTACCCTTTTACATTTCCATCAGCAGTGCACAAGGGTTCCAGTTTTTCTACATCCATCTCACCACTTGTTATTTTCTGTTTTTTTCATAACAGCCATTTTAATGGGTGTGAAGTGGTGACACATTATGATTTTGATTTGCATTTCCCTATTGATTAATGATATTGAACATCTATTCATGTGATTATTGGCCATTTGCACATCTTCTTTGGACTGATGTCCATCCAAGTCATCTGCCCATTTTTTAAATTGGGTTGTCTGTTTCTTCGCTTGTGGAGTTGTAGGAGTTCTTCATATATTCTGTATATTAGTCCATTATCAGATATATGATTTGCGAATATTTTCTCCCTTTCTGTAGGTTACATTTTCACTCTATTGATAGTGTCCTTTGAAGCATAATAGTTTCTAATTTTGATGATGAAGTCCATTTTGTCTATTTTTAATTTTGTTGCCTGTACTTTTTGTGTCATATCTAAGAAAACATTGCCAAATCCAATATTATGAAGATTTTCCTCTGTTTTCCTCTAAGAGTTTTATAGTTTTACTTCTTACCTTTAGATCTTTGATCTACTTTAGGTTAATTTTTGTATATGGTGTAATGTAAGCATTCAATTTCATTGTTTTTGCATGTGAATATCCAGATTTCTCAGACCACTTATTGAAAAGACTGTCCTTTCTTCATTGAATGATCTTGGTACCATTGTCAAAAATCATTTACAGTATGTATGATGATTTATTTCTGGACTCTCTATTCTATTCCATTGGTCTATATTTCTGTCTTTATGCTAGCATCACACTGTTTTGATTACTGTTGCTTTGTAGTAAGTTTTGATATCAGGAAGTGTCAGACCTCCACCTTTGTTCTTCTTTTTCAAGATTGTTTTGGTTATTCGGAGTCCCTTGAGTTTCTTTATGAATTTTAAGATGGATTTGTCTATTTCAAAAAGAAAAATCTTTGAGATTTTGATACAGATTGCATCAAATCCATAGATTGCTCAGGTAGTGTTGACATTTTAACAATATTAAATCTTCCAATCCATGAACATGAGATATTTTTCTACTTATTTGCATCTTTAATTTCTTCCAGCAACATTTTGTAGTGTCCAATGTATACATCTTTTCCCTACTTGGTTAAATTTATTCCTAAGTATTTTATTCTATTTTGTACTATTGTAAATGGAATTGTTTTCTTAATTTCCTTCTCAGATTATTCATTGTTAATGTATAGAAATGCAACTAATTTTTGCATGTTGATTTTGTATCCTGTAACTTTACTGAATTAATCTATTAGTTCTAATATTGTTTGCTTGTGTGTCTATATAGGTTTATAATTGTTAATTGTTTTATTTTATTTTATATTTTATGGTGGCACAAATGCAACATGAGATCTACGCTCTTAACAATGTAATTGTTTATTTTCCTGGTGAATTGACGCTTTTATCATTACATAATATCCTTATTCATCTGCTGTGATGATTTTTGACTTAAAGTCTATTTTGTCTGATTTTAGTATAGCCACCTCTGCTCTCGTTTGCTGGCTATTTGCATGGAATATTTTTTCCATCCTTTCACTTTCAACCTGTACATGTTCTTACATTTAAGTAAGTCTTTTGTAGACAGCATATAGTTGGACACTATTTTTTAAACCATCCTGCCAATCTATGTCTTTTGATTGGTCAGTTTAAATCATTTACATTTAAAGTAATTACTTATAGAGAAGTGCTTACCTTTTCCATTTTGTTGTTTTCTGTATGTTTTAAAGGTTTTTTGTCTCTTATGGCCTTCATTACTGTTTTCTATTGTGTTCAGTTAGATTGTTTTTTAATAGAGACACATTTTGATTGCTTTCTTATTTCCTTTTGGGTTTATTATATATATTTTTTCTTTGTGGTTACCAAGGGGATTACATAATGCCATTCTACAGTTATGGCAATTATTGTTAAATTGACAACTTAACTTCAATCACGCACAAAAACTCTATTCTTTTGTAGTTCCTCCCTCTTCCCACTTTATGTTATTGATGTCATAAATTACATCTTAATATATTGTGTACATGTTAACATAGATTTATAGTTTTTTATGCTCTTGCCTTTTAAATCTTATATAATAATTAAAAGTAAAATTATAAACCCAAGTTACAATGACATTATTTTTAAAATATTGTCCAGCTATTCACTGGAGAGCTTTATATTTTCATATTGTTTTCAGTTACTGTTTAGTATCCTTTCCTTTCAACTTGAAGAACTCCCTGTAGCATTTCTTCTGGGGCAAATGTAGTGGTAATGAATTCCCTCTGCTATTGTTTACCTGTTAGTGTCTCAATTTCTCTCTCAATTTTGAAGCAGCTGTTCTGGGTATAGACTTCTCAAGTGAAAGTTTTGTTTTTTTTCCTTTTAGTTCTTTAAAGATATCATCCCATCTTCTTTGGCCTGTGAGGTTTCTGTTGAAGACATCCACTGATAGTCTATTGTGGACCACTTGTGCATCATAACTCCCTTTCCCTTACTTTTCATAAGATTCTGTCTGTGTCACTGTCTTTTGACAGTTTGATTATAATGTGTCTTGGTGTGGGTCTCTTTGGGTCTATCCTACTTAGATTCCTTTTTGTATGTGTACATCATGTATTTCCTCAAATTTGGGGATTTTTAAACTATTATTTCTTCAACTAATCTCTTTGTTCCTTTCGCTGTCTCTTTTCTTTTTGGAACTCCTGTAATATGTATGTTGGTCCACTTGATGGTGCCTCATAAGTCTTTTACATTCTGTTCACTTTTCTTCACTCTTTTTCCTTTTTGCTCTTTAGACTCCATAATTTCAAATGACCTCTCTTCAAGTTCATTATTTCTTTCTTCTACCTGTTGAAGTCTCATGTTGAACCTTTCCAGTGAATTTTTCAATTTTGTTATGTTATTTTTAAGCTTCAGAATTTCTGTGGGGCTTTGGGGGTGTATAATTTTTATTTGTTCGTACTCTCATTTTTCTCATATATTATTTTCCTGACTTCCTTTAGTCTTTGTCTATTTTTTCCTTTATCGCTTTGAACTTGTGCAAGACAGCTGTTTTAAAGTCTTTGTCTAGTAAGTTCAATGCTTGTGTTTCTTCAGGGATGATTTTGGAGACTGCTTTGTTTCTTTGATTAGGCCATGTTTTCCTGTGTCTTTATATGCTTTGTAATCTTTTACTGAAAATTAGACATTTGAAAACACAGCTACCTGCTTATATTTGCAAACTGGCATGGAAAATTGTCACTAATTTATGGGCCTCTGAGCATTGGGATCAGCCTAGGGTGAAGGCTTAAAGTCTTTTTGGGGCCTGTGTGAGGTTTTTTTTTCTTTCATCTTTTTGATTTCTCCCAAATAAATGGTGACTTTTAAGTGTCTTAATTTCTCACATAGTCTCATGCCAGGTTCTTCTGGGGCCTTAGATATTCTATCATATTTCTCTGCCTTTAATCTCTTGTCCCCAGGTGTCTGTGGGTCTCTGGCCCTCTGGTATTTTTTGCTTATTCCTGCACCTACCCCTGCCTTCTATGGCTTCCACCAGCCTGAGATCCAAACTATGTCGCCATTTTTTGTCTGAGGTCCAAGTTAGGCAGGATGGAAACCAGTCTCTTGGACAGCTCACACACAGGGTAGGACATTGTAATTATGTTCTACTCTGCTCCTTCCAGACCCAGGAAAGAAACCAGGGATAGGGCCACTTCTTCCCCACTTCGCCATACAAGGGAGGGGGTGAGACAAAGGCAAGTAAAAATACCATGAAATTTCCCACCATTTGAACGTGACTTTTTCTTGATTGAGCATTCACTTGGTTTCTGTAGATCTTGACTAGTTTCCAGAACACGTATAAAGTTATTTTAGTTGTCTATACTTTTTTTTTTTATTAATTTTTATCGGGGCAACAAGGGCACAAAGCTTCCTAGTCCACCATCACTTTTGCATACTACCTGACATGTATAAACCGTTGTTATGTATTATTTTTGTTATTATTTTTTTCAATTATGTGCACATTTACAACTATTTTCTGGGGATAGTTAGAAGAGGAAACAGCACTGAGAGGAAAGTGGAGAACTGTTTTAAGTAACTGTACAAAGAGGAAATGGGTTTTGTGACACCCTTAAATTGTGCCTTGAACATGCCTGCCAAAAACTTTGTTGGAGTTTGATTTTCTTAAGTGAGAACCTTTACTAGATGTGAAGGAAATGCCCAAGTTGCATCCAGTTTATAACCCAGAAGTGGAATATGCAGGAATCACAAGATCGAGATTGAAGCTTTGAGAAACTAGATAGTCTTTCAGAAGAAAGCTGGGTTTAAATAAAGAATAAAGGAATTCACACTACCCTCTTTTGATATTTCCTGTTCTAAGAAGACTGACCCTACATTCAGGGTGGTCTGGTAGCAATGTGAGACACTGCATTTTAAGATCTGCATTGACAAGAATATTTTATTCCAAACAAAAATCAGTAGTAAACTTTCTTTAGATCTTTGTGAGAAAAGTGTTTTTCAGCTTAGTAAAGGAAGCAAGACAAGCTTTAGGTTTTAATTAATTAGTGTTGGTTTTAGGACTGGGTCTGTGAAGTCCTTTGGAACATGTTATTAGTTTAGTAGTGCAAATTTCCAAGAAAGAAAATAAATAATCTTGGTAAACAAAAAAAAGTGGATCTCATACTTGTTTTCTCTCTCTCTCTAAATAAGTGATAAAGAGGGGCTGGCCCCGTGGCCGAGTGGTTAAGTTCGCGCGCTCCGCTGCAGGCAGCCCAGTGTTTCGTCAGTTCGAATCCTGGGCGCGGACACGGCACTGCTCGTCAGACCACGCTGAGGCAGCGTCCCACATGCCACAACTAGAGGAACCCACAACGAAGAATACACAACTATGTACCGGGGGGCTTTGGGGAGAAAAAGGAAAAAATAAAATCTTTAAAAAAAAAAAAAAGTGATAAAGAAAAACGATTGAAACCCTTAAGGGCTGTTCATTCCTTTTATCCAACTTTGGACCATTTTTGTCTCTCTTTTTATAACATTGAAGAAGACATTGATAATTGACAAGTGACATCTTTGCCGCTGAGATGTGTTTCTCTCAGTCTAGTCAAGATAAATGAATGTTTGACCTATTCTTAAAGTTCTCCAAAGAGATCATGATATAGCTTACCTAAAATAAATAATCTCTTCCATCACATTTATAGTCAGAATACTAATGTTTTACTTTATTTCCCTTTATATTTTTTGTTTTAGTCTATCTTATGAAATTAAATTAATAATAATTGATCAGAATGTTACAAGACAATTTTAATATATTAGAAAATAGTAGACTTATACCCTAGGCTTCTGTTCACCCAACTAAATAGTTCCAAACTCTTTAAACTTTTCCAGCACGCAGTCTGGGCTCAATAAATATTGATTCCATTTTCCAATATTCTAAGCACTTTTGACTGGTAGAAAACTCAAAAATGTGCCTGTGTTTGACTCTCTTTGTTTTGTTGCTAACCTAAGATTACGAATCCCTTTAGAGCAGAAACCATGCCTTCTAAAATCTCTCACAAACAACAGCACAGGGCTGGGAACACACTAGCCTAGGAACACAATATCCTGCCATTGATGGGCCTAATGGATTAACACTATATTTTTAGTAATCCATATCTGAGATATGGTATCAATGAATATGTTCATGATGAATTTTTAGAACCCAAAATTCAGAACCCTGAGGCAATTAAGATCAAATAAAATAAAACTTAATTTCCAAAGCTCTGCAACTTTGATTACCCCGGTAACTAGTGCGCTTTACTTTGGCTCTTCTGGTATAAATTCCTAAAACCCTAAGGAGACCTGCCAACTCTCAGGATTCCTGCTTTGGGAATGTAGTTGGATTAGGTGGCCTCTAAATGCCTTCCAAATCTAAGATCATGTGCTTTTGTGAAACCTCAGTAGACATAAATTCTCTTTTCCTCCTACCAGATTCTTGTGTGGATGGATTCTTTTCATTTACATCCAAACATCTCATTAATATCACCACTTTAGACAAACCATGTATCTGAATTCACATGTAGGCTCTGTCCCCAAACATTCATACTTATTTTGGTTTTCTTTCATCTCCATCTGTATGATATATTTCTGTGTTACTTGTGGACATATAGGTCACTTATCTGTGGCAAAGCTTATGCCATGTGAAGATAATTCCTCAAAAGAACATTTTGAGGATTCAGGGCTGGTGAGTGGTGCTCTGAACTAAAGTGAGAAGTTGTGGCTGAGCTGTGTTTGAAAAGCTGGTGCACCCAACACCAGCCCACAGATTCCCTGATGATAGCCAGGGCTGTCAGCTTAGCACAGTGAAATGAAAAACAGTGAAATTTTAAAATACGCATCCATTTTTAAGCAATCTATGTATTTGGCACTTGTTTGTCAGAGGAGAAAAACAAATTTCTAGGGAAATTAAATAAATAATTATTCTCTGTAAAAGGAAAAACAAAGCAATAAATTATAAACATCTTTTTTTTCTCCTCTCTGAGTTTAGCATTCCAGTATCTGATCAAAAGTTTTACAACTCCTTTTCTAGGCTTATAGTAAATTCGATAAATGGATTTTTAAAATGCACATACTTGCAACAGAACTTCATCCTGATTAAATTTTCAATTCAGTCACCACCCACTATATTTTTGATGGGCTTCATAGGAGAAAATTTTAAAGAAATTTTTGATGCTTCAAGTATTGCTAGAACTTAGTCAGATATGAATTGTTTTGATTTCCAAATACAATTCTGCTAAATCTAGACTGGGAGGGAATACTTATGTCTGCTCTCAACTAGAGCATCCAGTCCAATGTGCCTCTAAGCCCTTTTCATGAAGGATATTATGGAGTCTTTGTGGGGTAAACTGGGATCTGAACCTGGAATTATATTGCATTAATCCATAGAGAAATTACTGAAGATAATATATATTTGGTTAAGATTTCCTCGTCTCCTTTATTTCAGGTGTTTGTGATAAGTAAAAGGTCTTTATTTGATCTTAACTAGTTTTGAGACTGTTAGAAAATCACACTTGGATCTTTAGCAAAAGGCTTGGAGACTATTTAGATCCAATCTCACATTTTATAGAGCAAGACTACAAGGTTCATTGAGGTTAAACGTCTCACTCAATGTCATACAGAGATTTTTGCAGTTAAGGCAAGATTTGGTTTTCTTGACTCAATATTCAATACTCTATCGTCTTTACCAGACTATTTGCTACCATACTATTTAAGCTGCTTAAGCTCCAAGATAATACATGGTAACCAGCTTTACATGATTAGTTTTTATCAGGAAGAAAATAGATGCGGAATTATTTTCAAAGACATAAAGTCAGCTATTAAAATGATACCATTATTTGTGCATTTTTATGGATTTTATTTCTCTGTTGAGATTTTCTATTTGTTGATGAATTTTCCTTTCTATTGTTGAGCATAGTCACAAAAGCTGCTTTTCAAATCCTTGTCTTCTAATTCCATCCTCTGAGTTGTCATAGATTTGGTCTTCATTGATTACCTTTTCTGTTAATTATAGGTCATTTTCCAGCTTCTTGGTAGTCTATAATTTTTTATCATATTCTGGACATTGTGACTGGTACAACACTCTGGATTCTGTTGTGCTCCTCTGAATGTAGTGATCTTTTGTTTCAGCAGGAAGTACATGTGGCAAGATTTAAACTCCAAACTCTGTCTCCCTTGTGGTGGGCAGCAATAAAAATCATTGTCTAGTCCTCTTAGCCTAGCTCGGTGGTTTGTAGTCTTCTCTGCACACGAGGGGTTTAGGGATCAGCCAGACATTTAAACACATTTTTTGTGCAGAATTTAGGCCTTCCTCTCTGTGGCTATCTCTTTTACAGGATTTCTTCCCTCAATTTGTAGCTGCTGTGCTCATTTCAAACTCTGTCTTCTAGTTTTTCAAGACAGTAAGATTGCAGATATTCCTTTGAGTTTTAGTAACTCCATTCGGTGCTGACTGGAACTGCCTTCAGGCAAAAGTTCATAAAATATTGAAAGTTACCCAGTTTCAGTGTCATTCCATCCCCTTCTTTTAAGTGTAAATTGCCCTCAACTTTTTCCTACTTTCCTTTGCCTGCCATTGCCTTCAGGTAGTGTGTTGTTTGTCCCCCCTTAATTTAATTGTTTATTTGTGTGTATGTATGTTTGTGTGTGTGTCCAGATTTGATAGTTATTACCTGTGTAAAGGTTAATTCATTAGAAGTTATTCCTCCATTACCAAAAAGAAGTAGAATTTTTTTAAATGAATTTCTCTCAGGATTAAATTTTATGAATTATTTTTGAGTTCCACAGTCCCTCATTACATATAAAATGAACACTCCTAGTATAAAAATGGTAGAAAATTTTATATAACATACATTTTTTATTGTGTAGATTGCATACACATATATATGGTATATTTACTATTTATACTGTATGCATACATTAAGTATAGAGGACACATATCATCTAACATACTTTTAAGAATGTATCCTATGTATTCAATGCTTTATTTTGTTACCTGGGCTGGCATACCAGACCTTTGATCTTTGTTCTTTTTTGTCAGCATCCCCGGTACCTCATTGTATCATCTTGAGTTATCCAGGACAACTATTTTAGCTCCAGTCTAACCACCGCCTGTCTTCTCTGCCTGTGCTCTCTCCACTCTGCTTACAGCTATGATCTCTTTTTCTTTTTACCTGTGGAAGTTACAGGATACACAGGAATAGCTGCCTACCCAGGCTAATCTTCAAAGTTATCAGAGAGAGAGAAGCAATCTCTTTTTTTATAATTCCCATTTTATTTCCCTTCTTTTCTTTCTGGACAGTCCTATTTTTCTCAGATTTTTTGCCATTCCCACAAGGTGTTCCAAGGCTCTTTCTGCCCAGTCTTTATATTATATCCCAGAATTAAATTTGAAAGTTTGGTTATAGCCTGTTTGCTCAGTGAACCAGTGTCAAAATTTGAAAATAAAATGGATTTGTACTGGTTTGTCTTTTATTGCTGGGTGACAAATTGACAACTTCCTGAGAAACTGTAGCTTCTAGTTGTTATCTTCTGAGAATACCTTGTGGAATAATTAGGATATTTGACTGCAAGTAATAGTAAACCTGAATCCAATGGCTTAATCAATAGTAATTTTATTATCTCTCATAACAAGAAACCCAGTGTTAGGAAACTGTAAAGTTGACTAATTCAGCATCTCCATGATGTGAAGACTTTGTATGAGCTTTTCTGCTCTTCTCCTGGCTTTCCCGTTATGGTCACAGATGATTGTCTCCACTCAGCATCCTATCTTCATATGACAACATCTAGAGATAGCAAAGTATAAGAGATTTGCCTGGACTCTTTTTTTAATCAAATAGGAACACATTTTTTCCCAGATCGCCCAGTATACAGCCTTTTTAGTCTCACTGGCCAGCAGTGAGTCACATGCTCTCTGCCAGACACTTAGGGGGAGGGAAGAATGGGATGATCATCACTGGCCTGGACCAGGTATAGGGGGTTGAATAGTGCCCCCCTCCAATTCATGTCCACCTGGAATCTCAGAATGTAACCTTCTTTACAAATAAGATCTTTACAGTTGTGATTAGATAAGGATATTGATATGAAATCATTCTGGATTCATAGTGAGTCTTAAACTGAATAAGTGCCCATATATAAAGAAGGGGAGAGTACACAGAGAGACGCAGAGAGGAGGCCATGTGAAGGGAGGGGCAGAGCCTGGAGGGATGCAGCTACCAGCCAGGAATGCCTGGGGACCAGATGTGGAAGAGGCAGAGAACAATTTTTCTCTAGAGCCTTTGGAGAGAACATGGCCCTGTCAACACCTTGATTTCAAACTTCTGGCCTCCAGAGCTGTGAGAAAATACATTTTTGTTTTAAACCACCCAATCTGTGGTACTTTGCCATGACTGCCCAGGGAAGCTAACACACAAGAAGTTGGCAAAGCAAGGCCCATAGGGCTAATTGTGCCTGTTACCTATCAATACAAATCAAGTTTTACTAAAACATAGCATCACCCACTTATTCACATCTTGCCTATGGATGCTTTTCTCCTACAATGATAGAGTTAAATAGTTGTTACAGAGACTTTATGGGCAGCAAAGCCTCAAATATTTACTATCTGGCCTTATGTAGAAAAAGTTTGTGACCTTTGGCCTAGATCAATAGTGGCTTATTTCCTAGGGCTACAGAGAGGCTTATTTTTAATGAGCATATTGCTTCTTAACACCTCAAAAAAATGAGGTTCTGTTAGCAAAAGAGGGCAGGGAAAATAGTTTATGGACAGACAACCAAAAATGTCTGTCATACTTTGATTACTTCATGTGCATATGACCATGAAACACGGGTTATACATGATAATAAGCTAATCCTTGTTAATTACCTGCTCTTGTAGTTTTAATCCAGTGAATTCATCAAATTTGTAGTCTCCCAGGTGATTTTGTTATTAATACAATTGTCAATAGTACTATATTTTACATGTTAATAAATTAAAATTTGGCAGTAAAAATAAATCATAATATTCGTAGTAATCATCTTGATGTTATGAGTTGTGTATAGAAAGTGCAAGTTACTAATATTCCTTTTTATATGTCTGGATCTCTAGATGATGATATCCAAGATCCAGGGTTAAACACACTGAAAGTTTCTATAATAATCAAGAAAGGGTAGTTCTTGTGCAACGTTAGACATATAGCTCATGGACTAGAATATGGAGTCTGGAAAAAAATCCTTGTAGCATGGTCTGTTGATTTTCGATAAAGGTACCAAGTTAATTTAATGAGTGGAGGACGATATTTTCAACAAATAGTGTTGGCATTGTTGGATGTCCACATGCAAATAGAATAATTTTGACCTTTGCCTCACACTATACACAAATATTAGTTAAAAATGGATCATAGACCCAAATACAGGAGCTAAAACTATAAAACTAGAAGAAAACATAGAAGAAAATCTTTGTGATCTTGGATTAGGCAAGAGCTCTTAGATATGATACCAAGAGCATGATTCGTAAAAGAACAAATAATAATAAATTGGATTTTTTCAATATTTAAAACTTTTAAGCCTTTAAGAACACCATTAAGAAAATGAAAAGACAAATCACAGGGAGATAATATATACACATCATGTATGCAGTAAAATACCTGTACACAGAGTATATAAAAAGTACAACTCATAGTAAGGACAAACAACCCAATTTAAAAATAGGCAAATGATCTAAGTAGACATTTCTCCAAAGAAAATATTTGAATGGCAAAGAAGCACATGCAAAGATGCTTAATGTTATTACTCATTGGAAAAATGCAAATTGAAACCACAATGAGATACCATTTCAATCAAAAAAGATAGACAATTGGGGCCAACCTGTGGCCGAGTGATTTAAGTTCAGTGTGCTCCATTTCAGCGGCCCAGGTTCGTGGGTTTGGATCCCAGATGCAGACCTACTCCACTCATCAGCCATGCTGTGGAGGTGTCCCACATACAAAGTACAGGAAAATGGGCACAGATGTTAGCTCAGGGCCAATCTTCCTCATACACACACAAAAAGACAGACAATAACAACAGTTAGCAAGGATATGGAAAGACTAGAACTTTCATACATTGCTGGTGGGAATGTAAAATGGTAGGACTGCATTGAAAAAGAATTTGGCAGTTTAATACAAACTTCAATATTGACTTACTATATGACCCAGCAATTCTACTCCTAGGTATCCACCCAAAAGAAAGGAAAATACATATCCATGAAAAGACTTGTACACAAAAGTTCATAGTGGCATTATTCATGCTAGACAACCTTTGGAAACAATGCAAATGTCTATCAACTGATGAATGGGTAAAGAAAATGTGATATTGCATACAATGCACTATTCAATGATAAAAAGGAGCAAATTACTGAAATGTTCTTAAACATGAGTGAACTTTGAAAAATTATGTTATATAAAAGACATGAGACACAAATGACAAAATGTTGTATGGTTCCATTTTTATGAAATGTATAGAAAAGGCAAAACTATAGAGAAAAAGTTGATTAGGGTGGCCTGCGGCAGGGCTGAAATGAGGAGGAACAACAGTTGGGAATGGGAGTCTTTTTGGGTGTTGGAAAGGTTCTAAAACCGGATTGTGGTGATGATCATTAAATTAAATCACTTAAGGTGGGTTGATTCATAGTATGTAAGTAATAGTTCAATATAATTGTTTAAAAATATATAGCAAGGGTTTTTTTAAAAAATCTGCAAATATCTAACCTTTGTCCAATAGAAAACATAGATGCAAACTAAAAAGTTTGTCGACTGTATCCATTGCTATCTTAACTAGAAAACTGATTATAAAAAGGCTGAAGGGAGATTGGGGATTCTTGTTCTTGTCAAAGAGATGTTTAAATCTCGTAACCACTGTGTAGCTCAGAGTGGAATGCTGAGTTTCCTGGCCTCCCACTGACAGTAAGCAGAGTAAAAAGGTAAGAATCCTATTAGCTGAATGAGCAGAACATACTTTTATAGCTTTTCTCTATTTCTTTTATCTTTACACCATCCTGTGAGGTAGGTTGAACAGATATTTTTGGCCCTCTTTTAGATCATAAAATCTCAGACATATTGCTAAGATAAAGTCATATCTGAATTTTAAACAGTCTTGAGAGGTCCACCTTACTTTTCTCACTCAACCCCATCTTTATGTCCTCCTAATCAACTTTATATCTAGCACCAAAATTGCATTTAACTCCTCCTTCATTTCTAATTTTTAGAAAAAGAACAATAAGGCTATAATCCTTGAGCAAACCTTTGCTTAAAATCTACTCTGGAATGCATAGAAGGCCAGTTCTAGGACAAAAGTTTCAGCCAGGAGGGAAATTACACTTTGCAAAATTATTGTTTTTCAAGTTTCCCTCCTTTTCCGAAGTTGAGTCTAGCTTAAAGTAATTTGACTGCATTCTTCAGACTATGAATGATGATAGAATTTAGTTGCAAGGTACAGCAAAAACTACAACATTTTTCTAAAACTATTTAGTTAGTGCTAAGCAGTCTAGTAAGCACTTTACCTGGATTATTTGACTGTGCCCTCTCCAGTTCTATGGCAGGTGCTATCATTACTTCCACTTACAGAATAAGAAAATTGGGTCTTAGATTATATTTAACTAAAAAGTGGCAGATTACAGCCTTAACCTGGATCTACTGAGCTCTAAGCTCTTGCCCTTACAGTACTGACTTGCCATTTGACCTCCATACATGTAGAGAGAGGGAACTGGACATCCTGGTCTCTTGCGGTCCTTTCTTCCTCTGTGTTTTGGGCTGCTTGGGCTGCTATAATAAATATCATAGAGTGGGAGGCTTATACAACAAACATTTATTTCTCACAGTTCTAGCAGGTGGGAAGTCAAGATCAATGCTCCAGCAGATTCAGTGTCTGATAAGGCCCTCTTTCTGGTTTACGTGGCCCCAAGAATAAGAGAGAGAGAGGAGAGAGATCTTTCTCATGTCTCTTCCTGTAAGAGCCTAATCCCATCATGGGGGCTTCACCCACAACCTCATCTAAACCTAATTATTTCCCAAAAGCTGCACCTCCAAATGCTATCACATTGTGAATTAGGGCTTCAACATGTAAATTTGGGGGGTATACAAACATTTAGGCCATAGCACATTGACCATTCTATAGATGGGCATGGTAATCTCTATTCACCAACCAAAGTCAACCATGGACACAGCTGTGTAAGAAAAAAAATCCCAAGGTTAGAAATAGGCAAAGGATCACTATGTGTTCTTTCAGTGTCATGAGTGAGCACTGTCCACTAGGCTGCCCAAGGTTTGTCTGGTTCTCTAGGGGTATGACTCTTTTTTTGACTTCCTACCTATTATTGAGCAGGATATTTTAACACTTTGTAAGGGTAAATATTAACTTTTATAAAACTGGTATCATTGCAAATTGTTCTTGTCCAAAGCAAGAAGAGAGAGCCCTGGAACTTACAATTTTCTTGCCCTGTAGGACTTTAACCAGTTTCAGATTATCTAAATTAGATTATCTAAATTAGATTATCTTAATCTGAAACTGTATCTAAATTAGATACAGTTTTGTATCTAATTTAGGAATCCTATTCTAGGGGTTTTTCAGAGTCTATACATAACTAACTCAGTCTCTAAATCCTCTTTGAACTAGCTTTACCATTGTTTTGGTTCTCTCATTAATGAGTTAAGTAAATCTTTGATGTGCTCCCTTAACATTTGTTTAGAGGCATGTTTAACTTTTTGAAATTATACTCTCATAGCTTTAAACTTGTTAAGAGTGGGAAACGAATTTCTTCTTTTTGTCACCAATTGACTAGTATATTGCTTTCCCTCTCTAAAAACATTGAATACTGCACTCTTTATTCCCTACTCCTCTGCTTGCACATGCTTGGAGATAGTAGGAGGAAGGCTGCAGGCTGCTTGCTCTGCTTCTCCTCGCTGCCTCTACTTGGAGCATGTGGAAGCATTTAGAAGAGTCTGGGGGTCTCCCTTGTTCCCAGAGGTTCCCACTGCAAACAGAGAGGAAAGCTGGTATCCAGGTGCTGTAATCCTTCTGTTGTTTTGAGTGTCAGGCATGTTGCATGGTAACAACATGTTAATAAGACATCCAAGGCGTCCTTTCTAAATACAGGGTGCCTGCTGTGGATATCCGTGCTGACTCTTACAGGCAGCTCGTCAACTGGGACAGAGGCTCAGCAGCCTCGAACTCCTGCTTGTGAGAAAAGAAGGGCTGCACACACAACACTTAACCCACTTCAGAGCTAAATGATCCTGATTCGGAATATTGGTGTCTGGAGGAAATAATAGGTGTTAACTGCAGCAATGAAAGGTCAATGTAACCTGGTTACTAATGTACAATGGGGCCTATTATTTTCACCCAGGATGAAGTGTTGTGAGTCTGATTAACTGTAATGAGCAATGCTGTGCGTGTTTCAACAAGGAAAAAAGAATAGGAACCCAAAGTTATTTCTGCCACAGCTGCCTCTGCGTCTGTCCGTGGAATGAATTCAGGATCAATCTTGTGTTAAGGATGCAGCTTCATGCTGGTAAAATGAGAGGGAATCTGAACACTCTAGGCTGAATTACCAACAGATCTTGGCAAAATTTTTTGGCATGGTATGAAAAAACACCTAGCATAGAACCTAACTCTTTTCTAAAATAGGAAGACGTGAAGTTTGTATAAAAGATTGATTTGGGTTCTTTTTTTTAATAAAGTTATCCCTGGATCTCTAGAGTGATTTAAGACATCTATATTCCAGATATTGTATACAGGGATATACATGATCCTGAACTGGGGTTGGGGTGATGCTTGCAGCTATGACAATCACGTGCTGCCCAAAGTTTTTATCTTACTGCCTGTGTTCTCTGTGGGTTCAGTTTCAATATCATCACTTTCATTGCTTTTCTTTGTATTAATGTTGTTTTCATTAGATGAGCATCTTCTCATCATAAAAGATTCAATAGCTATTGATATTAAGTATACTGTTTATAAAGTTTATCTTTTTTCCCTCGCTGTCCTCCAATCCAACACACTTCTGTTCCTCTCTCCAGCGGGAACCACTGGTAATAGTGAAAACAACTTCGTGTGTATTTTTCCTGTTGCTTTGCTCAGCAATCACACACACTCACATATACAAATCTTCCTTCCCTCCTTCTGTTCTTTCTTTCTTTTTAAAAATATAAATAGGTTCGTTTCTGTCTTTTGTTTTTTTCAGGGAACAGTAGGTTAATAAGTTTTACAAGCATTCCATATCAGTTCATGTAAACCTACTTTATTATTACTAAAGGCTGAACGCTATTTTATTATATGTACATATTCTCCAAATTGTTTCACTAGAAGCCTATTTACTGACATATATGTCATATTACATACAGTTTTATTTCTTCCTTTACAATTTGCATATCTTTCATTTCTTTCCCTTGCCTAATTGCTCTGGCTAGGGCTTCCATTGCTATGTAAAATAAAAGTGGCAAGAGTATGCATCTTTGTTGTTTTCCTGTTTCTAGAGGGATAGCTTTCAGTTTTTCACTGTTGAGTATGATGTTGGCTGTTGGTCAGTCATATATTACCTTTACTATGTTGAAGTACTTCCCTTCTATACTCATTTTATTGAGAGTTTTTTATCATATATGGATGTTGAATTTTGTCAAATACTCTTTCTGCATCTATTGAGATGATTATGTGATTTTTATTCTTCATTTTGTTAATGTGGTGTATCACACTGATTAATTTGCCAATGTTGAACGATACATGCATTCCTGGAATAAATCCCACTTGATTGTGGTGGACGATCCTGTTAATATATTATTGTATTTGATTTGCTAATATTTGTTGAGGATTTTTGCATCTATTTTCATCAGTGATATTGGCCTGTAATTTTTCGTTTTTGTGCTGTCCTCGTCTAATTTTGGTATAAGGGTAATATTGACCTCAGAAAATGAGCAATGAAGCACCATTTCCTTTTCAATTTTTAGGAAGAGTTTGAGAAGGATAGATTTTGAAACATCTTTGAATGTTTTGTAGAAATTATCAGAGAAGCTGTCTGGTTCTTGACTTTTGGTTTTTGGGAGGTTTTTGATTACTCTGTCAATCTCTTTACTAGCATTAAATCTATTAAGATTCTCTATTTCTCCTTGATTCAGTTTTAGGAGGTTGTATGACTCTAAGGATTTATCTTTTTCTTCTAGGTTATCCAATTTGTAGATGTATGGCTTTTCATAGTATTCTCTTATAATCCTTTGTATTTCTGTGGTATCTGTTGTCATTTCTCCTCTTTCATTTCATTTATTTGAGCCTTCTCTCTTTTTTTCCTTAGTAAGTCTAGCTAAAGATTTGTCAAGTTTTTATCTATTCAAAGGACCAGGTCTTAGTTCTTTGATGTTTTCTACAGTCATTTTAGTCTCTATTTCATTTATTTCTGCTCTGATTTTTATTATTTCCTTCCTTCTATTGACTTGGGCTTCATTTGTTCTTCTTTTTCTAGTTCTTTTAGGTGTACTATTATATTTCTTATTTGAGATTTTTCCTGTTCTTTCAGGTAGGCCTGGATTGCTGTATACTTCCCTCTTAGTATCACTTTTGCTGCATTCCGTAGATTTTGATTCCATAGATTCAATTTCATTTTTCTCCAGGTATTTTTGATTTCTCCTTTGATTTCTTCATTGATCCAATAGTTGTTCAGTAGCGTGTTTTTCAGTCTCCTCATATTTGTGACTTTTCCAGCTCTCTTCATGTAGCTGATTTCTAGTTTCATACCAATGTGGTCAGAAAAGATGCTTGATGTAATCTCAATCTTCTTAAATTTATTGAGAATTCTTTTGTTTTCCAACATGTGGTCTATCTTTGAAAATGTTCCATGTGTACTTGAGAAGAATGTATATTCTGCTACTTTTCAATGAAATGTTATATATATATATATATATATATCTACTAAGTCCATCTGGTCTAGTGTTTCATTGAAGGCTGATGTTTCCTTGTTGACTTTCTGTCTGGATGATCTATCCCATGATATAAATGTGGTATGAAAGTCCCCTACTATTGTTGTGTTGCTGTCAACTTCTCCCTTTAGGACTCTTTATAATCACTTTATGAACTTTGATGCTTCTTTCTTAGGTGCATATTTATTAATAAATATTATGTCTTCCTGATGGATTGTCCCCTTTATCACTATATAATAGCCATCTTTGTCTCTTGTTATCTTTTTTATCTTGAAGTCTATTTTGTCTGATATAAGTATGGCCATCCCTGCTTTATTTTGGTTGCCATTTTATTGGAGTATCACTTTTCATCCCTCCACTTTGAGCCTATGTTTGTATTCGGATCTGAGATGTTTCTCCTAGAGGCAGCATGCTATTGGGTCTTTTTTGTGTGTGTACTTGTGTGAGAAAGATTGATCCTGAACTAACTTCTGTTGCAAATCTTCTTCTTTTGGCTTGAGGAAAATTGTTGCTGAGCTAACATCTGTGCCAGCCTTCTTCTATTTTGTACATGGGATGCCACCACAGCATGGCTTGATGAGTGGTGCTAGGTCTGTTCTGGGGATCCAAACCCATGAACCCCAGGTGGCCAAAATGGAGTGGGTGAATTTAACCACTATGTCACCAGGCAGGCCCTGTTGGGTCTTGCTTTTTAACCCATCCAGCTACTCTGCATCTTTTGCTTGATGAATTCAATCCATTTACATTTAGGGTGATTATTGATATATTAGGACTTAATACTTCCATTTGTTTTCTGGTTGCTCTGTATTTCTAATTTTTTTCCTTGTATTTCTGTCTACCATTTCAGTTCGGTGTTTTTCTCAGTTTTCTCTTTTTTTATTTCTTGGGAGCTGCTGCTGCTGCTGCTCCCCTGTTCCATTGCTTTCACAAGGTCCACTCCACCCACCTTCAGATGTATAGGTGTATGGATCTCTCAGGCATCTAGTGTGCTATGCGAAGACTCCTTTGTTGGTCTGTGGATGTCATACTGGCTGTAACTTAGAGGGGAAAGACAAAGTAAGCAAGCAATTCCCACTGCTGTAATGCTGACATCACTCCTCAACTATTTCTTAGTGGTAGCTTCCTGGAAGAGGAATTCTTGAGTCAAATGATATGCTTTAAAATGCTTTTACAGACTCTGCTATATAGTCCTTCAAAAGACTTTATCAATTTATACCTCCACCAAGAATGTTTGAGAATAAAAATTTCCCCTCATCTTTACTAACACTGAATATTGTCAATCTTTTAAAAAGAATTATACAAATTTTATGAATGAGAACAAATGGCAGATTAGTGAACTGGTTTGGGAGGTCGACCAACTTGGCTCAAATCCAATCTACCCCACAACTAAATGTGCGCTGTAAGCCATTTCTTCGAGTTCTCCATACTTCCCTTTTCTTCCTTCTCAGTGGAGAAAATGCCTACCAAAGCCTGGTATGAGGCCTCAATAATTAGCACCCGCCAAACCCTAGAAGAGTGGTTGACCAGTAAGAAGCACTCAATAAATGTTAGGCATATTTATAATTATTCTTCTGATTATGATAATCATCACCATATTATTATATGATAATATTATATTATTATGATTCTGGCAGTACCATGTACATTTTTATATATTTTGCCACTTGAAAGTCTTATAAATGATTTTTGACATAACGTGTTCTGGTAGGCTCTTTAAATTTTTCTTAAAAATTTGGAAATACTTTTTATATACACACATACATATATGTATGATATTAAATATTAAAATTTTGTCTGATTATATGGTGAAAACATTTTTGAGAGATATTAATATGTCCTATAATGTTGCATATGCTCTTTTATACATTTATAGAAATTTAAAATTCTTCTTTTGGGGCTGGCCAGTGGTGTAGCAGTTAAGTTCGTACACTCCACTTCCACGGCCTGGGGTTTGCCAGTTTGGATCCTGAGCGCACCCATGCATCACTTATCAAGCCATGCTGTGGCAGGCGTCCCAATATAAAGTAGAGGAAGATGAGCAAGGATGGTAGCTCAGGGACAGTCTTCCTCAGCAAAAAGAAGAGAATTGTTGGCAGATGTTAGCTCAGGGCCAATCTTCCTCAGCAAAAGGAAGAGCATTGTTGGTGCATGTTAGTTCAGGACTAATATTCCTCAAAAATTTTTTTTTTCTTTCACAAAATCTGTCTGCCTTTTCTACTCTGATTTATGCTGTTAATGTGTACTCAGGAATACCTCCCCAATGAAGGTTTTTGGCAAAAAAAATTACAAAAACTTTCTTTCCTTTCTTTGTTTCTCTATTTCTTCCTTCCTTTCTTTTTAATATTTAGCTCTTTAATTCTTTTGAAATTCTGAAGTTTATTGTTAGCATATAGTGTGAGATAGATCTAGTTTTGTTTATATTTTTAGAAACATTTACTCAAACAGTGCATCTTTTGTGTACTTACTTAAAATGACACTTTTATGCCCTATTGCGAAATAAATGAATATATATCCATGAATCTGTTTCTCAATTCTCAAATTTTGTTCCGTTTTTTAAATCAGTATCCCAATTGTTTTTATTACAATAATTTTTTTTAATATAATAGCTAGTAAATTGATAGAGCAATTAATTTCTAATTTTTTCTTTTTCAAGACTTTCATGCTCTCCTGGGCATATTTTTTCCAAACACATTTTATGGTGTGTGTACAGGGGTGAATGTGGGTGTATATGTGCGTGTATATGATTAGGATTCATTTTTCATTATGTTTTTTAGTTTATAATATATGCTAACATATAAGATAATCATTGATTTTGTATGTGATGATGTGTCTGTCAGCTTATGGGACTTTCTTATTCTAGTAGTTTGTAGAATCCATGGACTCCTTTAGAGGTGGGAGATCATCCTGTAGAAAATCATGACAGTTTTGTGGATGTATTTGTGTTGTTTATACCATTTACATATTCACATTGACATATTTATTCACTAGGCCTTCAGTGTAATGTTGAAAAGAATTTTTGTTTTTTTGTCTAACTCTAATTGGAATCTTGTTAGTGAGTCATCTTATAAATAATTGCTGTATGCTTCTGTAAAAAGCCCTTATAATATTGAAGACATTTCCATCTATTTACAACTTGCCAAAAAGTGTGTTTGCTTACTCAGGCATAGCTGTTAGATTTTATCAAATGCTTCTCGGCCTTTATTAAGATGATCATATGAGGTTTCTCTTTTAATCTATTATTGTATCTAATTCTATTAATAGCTTTCATGATGTTAATCCATTTTGGTATTCCTGAGTTAAAACGGGCTTGTCATGATATAGTATTCTATTAATGCGTAGATGGATTTGATTTGTGTTCATATTTTACTCAGGAGTCTTAAAAAGATAAAATTGCTCATGTGATTTCTTCTTTGCAGTTTTTGCTTGGTTTTGGTATCAGAGTAAGTTTGGCTTTGTAGGAATTTCCTATTCTCTGAAACAGTTGTAATTTTTCTTTTAAACTCATCTGGGTGTGATATGGTATGGTTTTGTGTTTGTTTTATTTTTGTTTGTACAGGGTAGTTCTATTATTTTAGTAAAAAACTTTGGAAACTTTTGAGAGAGTCGTGAAAATTTTTCTATTATTTGTGTATTCAGTTTTTCCAGTTCTTCTTGAGTGACTTGAATATGTTGTCTTTTCCTAGAACGCATTCTTTCTCCCTCCCACCCATCATCAATCTCTCTCTCTCATTTCCCCTCTCCATTCCTTTCTCTCATTTTTTACTTAATCTGTCAATTGTTGAAGGGGGGTGGTTAAAGTTCCTTCTATGTTTGTGGATTTTTCACTTTCTTTTTATATTTTTATCAGATTTTGCTCTACATACACATATTCACACACATTTGTAAATATTTAGCTTTGTAGTTAGATGCATAAAGGTTTATGACTATTCATCTTCTCATTGGATTGCATGTTTTATTAATTCTAAATATCCACTTTATCTTATTTAATGATTTCTATCTTAATTGTTTTGTTTGCTGATATTAATTTTGCTATACTATACCATTTTATAATAATTTTATTACTACCATTTGCCTAGAATGTATTTTTATGTCCTTTTTAAAAAATCTATTCTTTCTTTTAATTTCAGTGGGGGTCTTTTTGTCTACTTGTAGCTAATTTATTTTAGGAAGAGTGTAAAATGGACATCTTTTGTGATTACTGATATACTTGGATTTTAGTATTTTTCTTGCTTTTTTCTATCTTACCGTTTGCTGAATTGATTTTTTAATATATTTTGTTCCATTAAATATCTTTCCTAGTAATGTGGAATTTATGTATCTGTTTCTATTCTTCTAGTGGTTACACTTATATTTTAAACAATTTTTTAAAAAATTAAAACAATCTGTCAGCAGCTATCATATCTATATCTTCCTCTTATATAAGAAGAAAAAATTTAGTGTTCTTACACTTCCCACTACCCTGTCTGGCAGACTCCACTGTTGAGAACGTCTGGGGTTATAGTTCCAGATGGTTATTTTATACATTTTTAAAACATCAAGCATCAACAGTTATTTAAACTTAGCTATAACTTTTAGTGTTTTATTTGATCATTATTCTTTTTTGTATCCTTTTTCTTGGTTTTGTTATTTATTTTATTGGATTATCCTTTCATAATTTTTTTTCAGACATAGTTGTGGGTGCAAAAATTCCTGTCTTTGCAAATCCAAAAGTCTTTGTTTTGTCCCTATCCTTGAATGCACGTTTGACGAGGTATAGAATCTGAATGCAAAGTAATAACATTGGTTAATTTTTTTCTAACATCCAGTGTTGCTGTTGAGAAATAAGATGTAAATTTAATCCCCATATCTTTGTAAGTAATCCATCATTTTATCCTTGCAACTTTTTAGGATTTTTCTTTAGGTATAATGTTCTGAACTTTCACCATGATGTCTAAATACGTGGAGCTTTGAAAACTCATTCTTTTGGCACAAGATTGATCCTTTCAACCTGAAGAACTATACATTTATTCAGTTCTAAGTCAATTTCTTTAATAATATTTTATCATTATGTTCATTCCTCTTTTCTGGAACTCTTCTCTCTGTCTCTTAAATTTTCTCCTATACTTTCTATTTCTTTTTTTTTTTCTTAAATGATGTTTTCTAGGAGAAACCCTTAGCTTGACTTCCCAACTCACTAGGTTATTCAGCTACATCCCTTATGGCTTTGTTTTAGTATTCATTTTACTTTGAAGGTCGTATTTTTTATCCCAAGATCTAGTTGTTTCTGTTTAAAGATTTAGTAGTTTCCAAAGTAACTCTAAGGACATTAATATAATTTAAGATCTTCTTCTTTGTTCTATTAAGCACTTTTTTTCTTAAATTATGTTAGTTTCCCTCAAATGGTGCACGAGTCTTGATTTCATGTTTCTTTTTATTTGAAGTTTCTCCTCTTTTGGCTGGTGGTATGCTTTCTTGACTGTGTTCTGATTCACGTAACTGTGGGAAAAGGCTCATGTTGTGCTGTTGGGGATGATGTGCCAGGTAGGATTTGACTTTAGATATAAATATCTCCCATCCTGGGAGAACCCATCCTCTGTTTCTTAATTTCTTAATGTCTCTTTGGCTCAGTGCCCACACAAACTGCCTTTCAGTTTGTAACAACTGTACAAATACCAGGCAGTCCTGCTGATTTGGTCAAGAGGAGGTGTATGGCAGTGACGGAGGCACTGATCACCTTAGTGACTCTAAGCACATATCTCAATCCACCCTCTGCACATTTTTATTTATAAGCGATGCACTCAGAATGCCTTGAATTTTTCATTCCACAAGCTTCTCTTTAGGAGTCATGTGTTTTGAACTCTTGTTTTACTTGGTTTCACTTTTTTCATAACTCTGATTCTATCTGACTTTTATTATTTAGAGAACCATCAAAATGTCTGGCCCACTGGTACAACCCTTGTTTTTCAGCACTCTTGTGAGCTTTCTCTTATTTTCTAATTGTTTCTTTCTTGTCACTTCATAGCATTTGGGATGGGTTAAAGAGTAAAGCCATATGGTTCAGCTTTATTTTCTTGATCAAGTCTTAATTTTATCTGTTTGAAATAGTCTTCCTCTAAGGAGCAGGGTTTAGATTTTCTAACTGTTTCAAGTTAAAGGGTCTTTCATTTATTCATTCATTGACATTCACTGGGTAACTATTACATGACTGAAACCTTTCTGGGTAGGTGTATGGGTCTATAAAGATGTGTGAGATTTAGATCCTTTCCCTCTATAGTCAAGCCCCTTTGTATATACTATGAAAAGTGCTTCAAAATGTAAAAGGAGTCCTGGGTAAAAAGGTGATAGAATGACTAAATCTTCTATTTGGGAAGGCGTGGGGAACTATTTCGTAATAGTAATGACTTAGGTGACTTCTGAGTTGTTTTTTCAAGGATAAGTAGAATTTTTCAGTCAGAGAATGTGGGTGGTTGTCAGAAGTGGGGAGTGTGAAGGCATTTCAGGGAAGAGTTGAGCAACATTGCAGAGGTATTGAAGTGCATGGTGTATTTAACAAATGTTAAGTGATCTCTTCTAGTTGTCTTGGATATTTGAAGAAAGGAGAAGAGAGAAGCCTCTTGGTTGAGGTGTGACAAGTCTCCAAAGAAAATGGATACCAGGCACTAATTGCCTCCCATGGGATTTTTCTATGGATAGACCCACAATTTCCAAAGTGCACATGATATCGAGTCATTTACACTGTGGACCCCAATACCTCTTGATTCCCTAAGAAGCATCAAAAAGGAGATGTCTGGAGAGAGGGTGGAGGAAGTGGCTTCTGCTTTTCATCTCATTACAGCCCCTGTAGGCATTATTGATCATGGCTTCTGTCTGGAGCAGGTAGTACAGATTCCATCATTCTGCATATTGATCTAACAACAGTATTAGGGCTTGGCTGATACATAACATACTATGATCTGGGTGCTGGTCATTAAGCAACATTATCAGCTAACAGTAAATAAATGTTGATTTACTGTCAGAGAAATATAATATCGTATAAATCAGATAAGTGATTAGATTATCTGAATGATTAGATTAGATAGCTAAAAACTTGAACAACCATTAGACTTGGATGAAAAGCAATGAGGCCATGAGTATGTATAAATGAACCAGTCTAGATAAGCATCTTGACACACCGCTGAGTGACAATAAGGGAAAGAATTAAGGACTATTTAGCCATGCAAGAGTTTTCACATAAAGTAATGCACCTCCTCCTCAGAAGAACTTATGAGTTAGGTTCTATTGTTATACTCACTTTACACCTGAAGACAATCTCACAATTTTAGTAACTCATTCAAAGTCACACAGCTAGGAAATGGAAGTTCCAAAACTTACCACCTTTTAGCATTCGTTTAATGTCACTAACTGCTCCTAGGTTTTTGTTATTTCTTTTCCTTATTTTTTCTTTTGAAAATGACAATATAAGGTATGGACAATTTTGTTATTGTTCTTGTTGCAGTAGATATGTTAACTTTTTTAATTTTAAGAAATGAGTAAGTTATTGCTAGTTCTAAAATTCTTCTACTACTCAATTCTCAATTAGGTATTTTGTGACTGCACTTTGTGTATATGTTTGTATGTGGTTGCACAAGTGTGTGTGTGTGTGTGAGAGAGAGAGTGTGCGTGTGTATTTTGTAAAATGTTGTTTATAGCTCTTAATTAGAATTTTTAAAAAGAACTATACAGGCTCAGTACTTTGTTTTCAAATGTGAGCAGCTTAAATTAGCTCCTTCTTACACCTTGTTGGAACAAAACTGTGCAATATGCATAATGGCCCTCCTCCCCATCATGGAGAGGTGGTGACTAGAGTGGAAGTTGTTAATCCTCTTCACAGGGGATAAATTGGAAATTGAGCTTTGCAAAGAAGTCAGAAGTAATTTACCATCTTCATTATTTATGGAAATCAGTTACTTTAATTATCCACTGTTAGTATCGTCCACATAAAATGCCTTTCCTTTTATTTAAAGTGCAAATAATTGACAGGAGAATTATTCATTGGAAATTGTAATCCACTTTTTTGATCTCTAGAAAGTCTATTAATAATGAATGAGGATGTTATTTATTTGTTATAGTTCCACAAATGGAAATTGAAGAAAAACTCTGTATTTCTCACTTATTCCCTCTGACGTTACTTAAATAAGCTCACCTCAGGAGAAATGCAAGAATGTGGAAAATCAGCATAAGTTGAGAACAACTTCCTTTTTTCCTTCTTTTTTTCACTTTCTTCCTTCTTTCAGCAAATACTGATGCAAGGTTACTCTGGGAAAAGCACTGTTAGGCGAAGCGAAGGAGACAAGTTAAATGCCTTCTAGGACATAATAAACATTTGTAAAATTCTTCACATTCGCAAGAGATACACCCCGTGACCTTCAAGAATCCCTATATTCATAAATCTTACTATAGCATATAATTTCCTACATAAAATGCAATAAAATATAACTGAAAAATTTAAGTAACCCCTTTGGACCCTTAATGATTCTATAAATAAAGGAATTCAGTAATTTATAAAGCCATTAAAATAAATTTTGCCATTAACATGAACTCTACACTATGCTGTCTCTCACTCGAGCAAGTTTTGCACTATCCAGAACAATTGCTGAAATAGTTTGATGAATTGCTTTTACCCGTTTCCATATAAAAAGTATGGAAGAATCATTCATGTCTGAACAACTGCAAAATCAGAATCTTTGCTCTTAAATTTATTTTAAAACATCTACTTCCCAGTCAAAGCCATCCCTTGATTGGAACACCTCATGTTCTCATCATGTTCATTACGAACAGTAGAAACCAATTTTCTTTTTTGGAACTTTTCTTTCCCCTTGAGGAAACCAAGGTTTCACCATCTTATTAGCATGTGCATTGAGATAACCATAGGTTAACTTGGAGATGGATGCCCAGGACCTTCCCAACTGCCCTCAGGAGCTACTGGAGTCACTTCTAACACTAGCCTTGGAATATTGGCTTCAAATTTGGGCCTCAGCAAAATTAAAGTATATCGATGATGTAACTTTGAAGCCTTTGCAAAGGGTCAAAGCTCCAACTTCTGTAATCACAAGTGAGCAATGTCTACTATATTTAGACAATCAATAAAAGGCAGAAAAAGATAAATCCCAAAGGAAAGTTAGCAATGAAAGTCTAAGTTCAGAAGCTGCAGGAGAGATTGAGGAAGGCTTCATGGAGGAGGCAGCATTTTTCCTGGACTTTGAGTCCAATTAAAACTTAGAAATGTGTCAAGAGCAAAGACACTTTAAAGAGAAGGAAGAGAATGAGCAAAGACATGTAGGTGAGGATGTAGGGAGGCTCTTACACGGGCAAAATTGATAGTGTATTCCCACCTAATTACAATGATAATCTATCCCTAATGTAGAAAACGTACAAAATGCTTCCCTGTGTTAGCAGTATGGCAGACTAGGCATATACAGAAATACTCCCAGTAGAGAATACCTTAAAATACTTAAAAATATATATTAAAGCAAATATTTACAAATGCATACGGATTTGGCAAGAAAGCAAGGGAAAGTTCAAGGAGCACAAAACAATGAAAAAATAGTACTTCAAAAATACAAACTATAGTGAAGTCAGTTTTGCTCTAGGACGTTTTCTTCTTTTTTTGTGTGAGGAAGATTGGCTCTGAGCTAACATCTATTGCCAATTTTCCTCTTTTTGTTTGAGGAAGATTGTTGCTGAGCTAACATTTGCGCTAATCTTTTTCTATTTTCTATGTATGGGATGCTGCCAAAGCATGGTTTGATGAGTGGTGCGTAGGTCTGCATCCCAGATCTGAACCCATGAACCCCGGGTGTCTGAAGCAGAGAGTGCAAACTTAACCACTACGCCATCTGGCCAGCCCACTAGGACAGTTTATGAGTCCTCATTACCCACAGCTTGAATTTGAAGGGCTATGTGTACACTGTAGATAAAGCCTGGGACCTGGGCAAAGTAGCAAGTGGGGTTACAGATTCTGTTCCATAGCTGTAAACCCTAAGGCAAGACTCTCAAAGGGGAAAAAACTCTGCCTTACGGATGGAGAAGGAGGGAATTCTTGCCTGTATTGAAGACCCCTCTGGATGCAAGAGGAAAGAGAAGATTCTCTGGTAACCTTTAACCACAGGACTGACAACACATGAGCTTAAACATAATTCACAATTCCTGTTACTCTCATAAATTGTAAGATGAAACTTAAATTGAGCCCAGGGTGATGAAACTCCAAATAAGCAGATGCAAACCCTTGTTGAAGGAAGGTGCTTTACCTCCAGTCATCACTAGCATTTCCACAAAATTTCGGGAAGTGTAGCCCACCATGTACATGAGGAAACAAACCCTATGAACAGAAGTCAGCACTCATAATAAAGTGTAAACAGAACTGCAAAAACTGCAGATGGTGCAATTTTTCAAATGCAGAATACAAAATACAATGTATAATTATGCTAAAAGAGATAAAAGTGACTATCGGAATTTATTTAAGGAACAAAACAACATAAAAATTTACCAGTGATATGTTTCAAATAGCCAAATAAAATTTCTGAAAATGAAAAACATAGTAATTGGAAGTAAAATTTCAATAGATGAATAAAAAGTAGATTCGTTTCAGCTATAGAAAGAATTAGTGACCTGGAAGATGTATTTTAAGAAGACACCAAGAAAGTAGAATAGAGTTTCCCAATCTACCTCAGTTTATGGCAAGCTTAATGTCTTAATAATGTTTTTACAGCACCCCTAGATCAAAGTAAATACCTAACATCTATTTTATTAAGTTGTTAGGCCCAACCAACTTACTTACTTGCAGTGTTTTACATGGTATCCAACGGATGTTGTTTCCTTCAAAAATTTAAAATTCAGCAGTGTCCCTGTGAGTGCACTCTGGTTGCCCAGCACTCTGTGACCTCCAGTTGGAAATAATGAATGTAAAATGAAGAAACAAAAATATGGAAAAGTTTAAAGACAGGTTAGAGACCTCAAAGACAAGTCTGATATGTGTCTGAGTGGAGTTCCAGAAGTAGGAAAGGGAAAAGATGTTGCAGGTGAGTTTTTCAGAATTTAGAAGACAAAATCCTTAGTTTTAAGAAGCAGAACAAATTGCAAGCAGGATAAATAAAATAAAATACATATATAGACACATTTTACTCCAACTACAGAACACCGAAAACAAAAAGATCTTAAAAGTAAAGACAGACTGACAGCTGAATTCTCGAGTAGCAATGAGTTTTCTTAGAACCATAAATATTTTGGAATATTTTCTTCCAATTTTTTTCTGTGTATATACATTAATTATTTTCAAATTGAAAGTCATTTAATACACAGAGTTTTGCATCCTATTTTTTTCAATTAATGCAATATGAATATTTTATTCACCATTTAACAAAGTTTGATTTTTAAATAAATTATTCACATGTTCTAGGCACTGTTCTTAATTTTAATAACAGCTCTACAAAGCAGTTATTTTCCTCATTTTGCAAATGAAGAAATGGTGGCCCAAAGAAGTTAAATAACTTCCTCAAGGATACTCAGTAAACAGAGTCAGGATTTGAACTAGGCCATCTAGCTGCAGATTTTGTGTTCTAACCTCTATTCTATTTTACGTTAAATTTTTGACTACATGCTAAACAATTCTAGAAAACCTGAGTTTTAATATGTGTATAATATGTCATCATTTGCATATACAATGCTAGATTAAACTGTTCCTTATATATAGACACTTATTTTTTGTTAACTTTAAGCATTATAAATAACACTTAATAAATGGTTTTCTTGCCTGCATATTTGTCTGACATTCATTTCTAAGATAATTTCTTTTTATTGAAGTAACATTGGTTTATAACATTGTATAGGTTTCAGGTGATTATTTTTTGAAGTGAAACTAATGCTTAAGTTTCATGAAGTTCCTAAAGGCGTAAACAGAGCCAGCCTGCTTTCCGACAGTGTTGTGACTGTGCCCTTGGAGAGACTGGCCCATATCGTGTGTGAGAACTTCAGAGTTCAACAACTTTTGACAGTATTTTCAGAAGGTTAAAAAATTTATCCTCATTTTGCCGTGATTATAATTTCTTGATCACAAATGATTTTGAATGCTTTTTGTATGTAATATAAGCCAGCTGTATTTCTTCTTGTCTGTGATCTTTGCTGAATTTTCTCTTGGTGTTTTAGTGTTTTTCTCTAAAGGCATTTTTCTATGTGGCTTCCTAAAATATAGTACGAATAGCAGCTTTGTATGATGTATTTGTATCATGTATTCCTCAGATAGTTTGACTTTTTATTTTTGAGTTTTCTGGAACTTTTGCAGTAAGACAAATCGTGTGTGTGTGTATATGTATCTTCTTCCGTTTTATTATGCTTAGATTATCCATTCTCATGCCAAGGTTAGGTAATTGTTCACCTATATTGCCTTATAAGTGCTTTAATATTTTATTATTTTACATTTAATTCTTTGTCATCTGCAATATTCTTTGTGATATGCACTCATTTGAAGATCAATTTTAATTCTACTTTCCATGTTTAACCCTGCCAGTAGCTGCAGCTTCTTCCCTATTTGTCTGTTCCACCTTAAAGCAAAATTCTTATAAAGAATTTCTCTGCTGAGAGACTTCATTTTTCTCCTCCTCTTTTTGTCCTTATGTCCTTTGCAGCCAGCCTTTACATCTCCCCTTTCCACCCAAACACCTCTTATCAGCTTCACCAATGAGATGCACATTATTAAATCCATTGGTCAATCTTCAGTCTTCATACAGTTTGATCTGTCAGCAGCATTTGCACAATTGGTCACTGTCTTTTCTTCTGGTAACACATTCATCACCACAACCTCCTACCTCACTGGCAATTCTTTCACTGTCTCTTCTCCTTGTTCTCTTCATGATCTTGATTCTTAATGTTGATGGGCCCTAGATTTCAGTCCATGGACTTCTCTCTCTATGCTCATGTCAGTCATGACGTCATCCAGACTCATGGCTTTAAATAAAATCTATATATTCTGACTCCCAAATTTGTGTCTGTAGCCTGGATCTCTCCCCTGTACTCTAGCATAGAGACAACAGCTTTCTCAACATTCTACCTGGATGTAAATTCCTGACTTTCTCTCCCAAAACTACTCTCTGAGGTCATCCCAACTAAGTCAGCAGAAACTACATTCTCCCAGTGCTCAGGCTAGATATTTTTAGAGTCACCCTTGACCTCTCTCTTTCTCTCATACCTTACTTTCACTCCTTCAGTGAATCCTGTTGACTCTACCTTCTCCACAATCTCCCTTCCCATCTTCACAGCTACTTTGCTCATGATATCTTGGCTGGATTATTGCAATAGCCTTCAACTGATAGTCTTGTTTTCACCTTTGTTTCTTTACAATCTATTTTTTTCTTATTGAGTAACATTGGTTTATAACTTTATATGAATTTCAGGTGTACATCATTATCTTTTGATTTCTGTGAAGACTATGTCATGTCCACTGCCCAAGTCTAATTTCCATCTGTCTTTACAGTCTATTTTTAACAAAGCAACTAGAGTGGTCATGTAAAAATGAAAATCAGATCATGGCATGCCTCCACTCTGTACCTTCTAGTCGCTGCCATCTCACCTGGAGTAGAAGTTAAAATCTTGTAAAGAGTTAACAGACTCTCTATGACTCCCAGTACGTCTCTGGCCCATTTCCTTCTACTTCCCTGCCTTGCTTCCTACAGCCAGAGGGATGCCTTGTCTCCTGGCTCTTCCGTGGACACATCAGGCTTGCTCCCACCTCAGGCTTTGCAATTGCTGTTCCCTCCTGGAAGACTCTATTTTCTTTCTGTCATCAAAGTTTTGTAATTCTATATTTTTTATAGTTCTTACATATTTCTCAAGTTATTGCTATTTGTTTTAGTCTGGTTTTTTTTCCTCAATTATGTTTCTATTGTTGCTACTTTTTTCCATTTTATGTTTTCAAAAGATTATTTCCAGATAGATGTTTTTTCAAATTTGTATCTAACAACATTGTTCAATTATCTTATTAGTTTCAGTAGATTTTCAGTTTATTTTCTTGGGCTTTCTAATTACTACTAATTCTTACTGCTAATTCTGTCTCCTCTCTTCCTCATATTTTGTCTTACGCTGCAATGCCTTGGCTACAAGGGTGTTGAATAATCGCAGTAATAACTCACCTGTTTTCTTCTCCTCTCTGTTCACTCTTAAGTCTGGTAGTGGCTATTGGTTTTAGATAGATATCTTTTATCATGTTGAGGGAGGATCTTTATATTTCTGTTTTACTAAAGATTCCTCAGAAAAAATAAAGAAGAGTTGAGAAGTTAGTCTTGTGCGTTTTGTTTACATCAATTGTGCTAATATTACCTATTGATTTTATTAACGGATGTCTCAATATTAAATCATATAAATGGCTGTGGTGAATGGTCTTTTTTTTTTTTTTTTAAAGATTTTATTTTTTCCTTTTTCTCCCCAAAGCCCCCCCCGGTACATAGTTGTGTATTCTTCGTTGTGGGTTCTTCTAGTTGTGGCATGTGGGACGCCGCCTCAGCGTGGTCTGATGAGCAGTGCCATGTCCGCGCCCAGGACTCGAACTAACAAAACACTGGGCCGCCTGCAGCGGAGCGCGCGAACTTAACCACTCGGCCACGGGGCCAGCCCCCTGTGGTGAATGGTCTTTTAAAATATACTGTTAAATTTAATTCATTAATGTTTAAATAAGGAGTTTTCATTTATATTCGTGTCTCTTCATCTATAGTTTTCATTTTAGTGCTGTCTTTTGTCATTTGTTGGAATTGGTATTATGGTATTTTTATGAAGTAATTGGGAAGGAATTTATCTTCTTCCATATGTAGGATAGAAATTAGGGTGTGTATGTGTGCATGTATGTGTGTATACATACATGGATATTTTCATGGAGAATATCTACTTCTAAGAAACTTGACAGAATTTCTTGTTAAAAACTACTTGATCTCAAAGCCCCCAAACCTTTTTGATAGCTTATTGATTCTTTTCATGGTTATTGGTGTATTTCAATGTTCTACTACTATTAAAGGAAATCTTGATGGCTTTTTGCTTTTCCACTAAATGGCCTATTCCAACTGAGTTTTAAAATTATAACTGGAATCCTACATAGCATTTTCTTATAGTTAAAAATGTTTTTCTCAATCTGTTGTGGCACAATATGATTTTTAGTTGTGCTTATTTTTATTTTCTTTATTTTTCTTATTAGTTTTTCAAGAGGCTTGCCCAATTAATGTTAAATTTTTCTTTCTACAAGTAAGGCATTAAGATCTGTACCCCACCCTTTTGATAAGTTCTGACTTCAGTTCTTTTTTGTCCCCAGATTACTGGCTTCTGTTTTAGTTTGCTTTTGATTCTTTATTCATTTAAGAGAGTGATTTTTAAATTCCCACCAATTAAGTTTTCACTCATTTGTCTAAATTATTGTTCTTATTTTCCCTTCTCATTGTAGTGCGGTCGGGGAATGTGATCTGTGTAATTACTGCTACTGAGAATTAATCGATTCTTTCTTGTGATCCAGTAGATTAAGTTTTGCAGTCGTACATAGTTACTTGAAAATAAGGTGATTCTCTAGTTGTAGTGAAGAAAATTTTATTAATTCAAACTTTAAAATTACACGATCATATTCTGCATCTTTTTATCTCGGGGCTCTATTTTACGCCTCACGGTGCTACAGTCTCCTGCAATAGTGCTGCTGCTAATTCTGCCTCATACTGTGAACAGTCTGTTTGTTTTACTTCATATATTGATTCTTTCACTTTTTGCATAAACATTCATATTTACTTTCAAATTTATTTATTTTCACTTTGTTTGGGCTGTATGAATTTCCCTCACACATTGAATTCTACTTTCACTGATATTAATATTGTTAACTCTGCTATCTGCTTACATTTTTTGAGAAATGTGAAAATTAGCCTCCAGCATTTACTGATTCTGGGGCCCTTCCCCTTTCTACAATGTATGAAGTGATAGACCAGGGAGCATCCCCTAAGAGAGAAAGTTGCCTTTGGCAGTCCCGCTTCCCTTACTGTTTTGTTTCTTTTCTGATAATAGCATTTTCGGAACACATTTGTGGTAGGAACGCTTTGGCTGCCTCGCAGTTATGAGGTTGATGTGGCCCTTGAATCCTGAACAGTCGGGGAGTGAGTATAGCTTCCCGTTTCCTCTCTTAGCCATCAGACTGTACCTTCACTATTTTATCATGTACCCTTTTTCTCCCTCAAAGTGTGTGGTAGTTGCTCTCAGATTCCAGCAATAAATAGCATATCTATCTGTCTGCTTTTAGGGATTTGTTATATTTTCTCTTTCTTCCTTCTTTCCACAACATCTTAACAAGCAGTTGTGTGGACAGTTGATAGAGACAACATCAAGAGCTGCTAGTCCAATAAAAAACAAAATTCTGCTACTGGAATGTTTCCACAGAGATGTGGTATATTTAGTCGGCACTGTATTCTAAGAACTTTCGTTGGGTCAGAGTGTAACAGGAGCTCAGTGAGGAGACGACTGCAGCAGTCCAAGAAACATCCTAAGTCTTGGGGGCTGGGAGTGGAGCAGGATCTATCAAGACAGAGGTGTATTAGGGAGGCAGAAACTATAATATGGAAAACAATGTTTGCATGTGTGTAAGAATGTGACCTGAGAGTTGAGTGGGAAGAACAAAAGTATGGGAGGAATTCAAATAAATGCTGAATTTTCCAGCACAAATTAATGGAAATATCTGGCATGTTGCCAGAGGAAGACAGTTTTTGAAAGGAAAATAATCATAATTATGTAGGAAAATTATTTTATTTTATAAAGAAATACATAGGGAAGAAGTAAATCCAATGTTGTGGGAAAAAATAGATAAAGATGAAAATACGTTTCAAATGGTTAAATCAGGGAGATGTGTATATCACTGTTTATTCTACTATTCTACTTCTCTGTATGTACAGAAAATTTTTCATAATAGAAAGCATAAAGGAAAAAGAAAGGGAAAAAATGACTCAGTTGGCACATACTGTCTTGAGGGCTAGCAGAGCCCTTACCTCAGGTAATAATGTGCAGGTGGTCTCTGGAAATGAAGGAATAGACCTCCAGTGATCAAGCAAGAAAGTGTCATAAGTGTAGAAGTTGTAGTTGAAGCTATTACATGATGAGGTAGAGTTCATAAAGCCACTTTCTAAGTATGCAATATTTGACAACTTGAGAAATAGTGCTTAATTCACATGACTGTTGTGAGGATGACATAATAAGGATAAAGCCTTGGCACATGTGCCTCATCAAGGCACCCAACAGTGACGCCATTTTTTACTGCTACAGAGGAGATTGGACTGCCAAGGGGATTGGACCACCCACTCCCCACAGACAACCAAAATAACTATCAAGCAAAGCCAATTTGATTGCTTCCTGTAATAGGGAAGACTGCTGCCTTTTTGGTAGCATCTCTAAAAAGAAAGGACAAAGGTGGATGTTTCTGTGATGTGAGGGGCATATCTGGTTTAAGGTACGTGTTTTTCTGAGGAGGCCAGACTGGGGCTGAGCCAAGGTTGCAATAAAGTTAATATTAGGATTATGTTATAGAAGGATTGCTGGACTAAGAGATGAGGATTCTGAAGCAAGCCTCAAAGAGTAAACAATCTGATGATTCCAGCTGAGCAATCTATTTTCTTAAGAAGAGGGCTATTTACCATGATGAAGGCAAGTAGAGTGCTCTATTATTGAGATCAATGAATTTCCAAGATGTTGCTTAAATAATAAAGTTATTGGCAACTTCATCTTCTGAGTCAAGAATTTTCAGGAATAGCAAAGTTATGTCAATGTAGAGCATCAAATAGTAAACTCCTGTTTTGTGGACTGTAAGCTGTGTGACTGTAGACGGCCTCAGTTTACAGGGTGTGTTATGCTGTAGATTGTTTCTATTTGATTAGAGTGTTTGTGGCATATTGCTACCTTCACAGCAGATGCATGCATTGTTTGGTAAAGTTTAATGAAGCTTATCATTTTTCTTTTATTGAGGTAACATTGGTTTATAACATTATATAAATTTCAGGTGTACATCTTTATATTTTGACTTCTGTATAGACTACATCATGTTCACCACCAAAAGTGTAGTTTCCATCCGTCACGATACACATGTGCCCCTTGACCCATTTCACATAAATAAAGTGATCCTAAGTGGGCAAACAGATAATAAATGATGATTTAGCCGCAAGATAGCATACTATCTATAACTTGGACAAATCATGCTTTTCAGTAATAGTTAACGGTGTGTGGAAATTCTCTCCAGACTATGTGAAACCAGGATAGAAAACTATGTAAAATGATAATATATATGACTGAATGTAAATATGCCAACATTATTATTATTATTTAAATAGTGTTTAATTTCTGATAAGAAAGATACAGAGAAGAAAAGTGGTTATCTCAGGGTTATGAGATGAAAGATTAATTTCATTTTCATCTTTGTATTTTTCTGTATTTTCTACAAATATTTAAAATAAATATTTTTCTTATCAGAAAATAAACACTCTCTAAATAATAATAACATGGATAAAGGGGTGGTAGGTGCCTTCCAAAGAGAAAAGAGGCTTGTCTGTCTTTGTTCACACAGCAAATGGTGCAATAGAGGCGAGAAAGTCAAAGTGAAGAACACTCTGGAAAGCGAGAGTTGGTTGGGGGTTCAAACTCTTTCTGAACAATGGGTTGTTACGTGTGTTACTACGGATTAGCATATTATAATACAGAATGTGACTCGTTCCATCAGAAACACTATCAATCAGTGCCCTTCAGCTGCAAATAAAATAGAAAATTCCACAAACCATTCAACAAAAGCACTTGTTCCTCTTTGTTTCCTCATCCCCTATTATCCTCATCAGATGGTTTTTTTTTTTTCAAGGAATTGAAATTCTTTGAGGACTTCTCTTTACTAGTTCTTTTCTTCACATTGGGAACTTCTCTGACCCCTTGTTACCAGGGTGGGTAACAGGGTCCAGAGGTTTTAGATGATTTGCCTACAGACACAATGTAAATTGAATTTTCTGGGTCAGCTGCCGTGGAGGGAAAGAATCTTGGAGTTACTAGGCACTATCATTTATCTGCAGCTGCAGCCCAAATGGCCAGCAGATGCCGAATGTAGCTGGAAGTCCATCAGAAGTGCATTTTTTATACCTAAAATTCTAATTACTGAAATGAAGAAGAGAAATAATAGGGTAGAAAAACTCCAGAATGAGGCCATTAAAATGATCAAGGGGATGGTTGAGTCCTGAAGAAAAAGGTAAAATTTTTCAGAATGGAAAGATAAATGCTGAGAAAAGATGAGTATTTATAACAATATGAAAGGCAAATATAAGCCTGTTTCCCAATTCTAGAGTACATATTTGAGGGTGTAACTTGAAGTCTAAAGGAAGTAAAAGGAAAGAATTGAATGTCCTTGGATGGAGCAATGGAGAAGTAAGTAAAAAGGAAGACATTTTGTACACGTTATCTCGTTATATGACAAGCAGTCAGGACATTTTGTTCTAGTCCCAGCTCTGTCACCAGCTATTCACATGATCTTCACTTTTTAGGGCTCAAATTTCTTATATGTAGAATCAGGAATAGAATTAGTTGGGCTTGAGAATAGCTTCTGATTCAAAAAGAGTTTGTTTTATTTTGTAATACAAAAATTATAAATATTTCATTATTAACTTATTATTCTCAAAATAGTATACAGGTTGGAAATATGAGAAGGTTTGGGAAGTATTTGTATATGTTTGAGGTTACTGGTGATATAACAATCATTAAAAGGAAATTAGTAGTTCCTAACAAGACACTGAAATAACATAGCAGCAGGCTTCCTCTCCCAAAGCCAGTCCCCAAGTAATGATAGATAAATGCAGCACAGGTTTGAGCATGTGTTTATGTACATACCGTCTCTGGACTGAGAGAAAGCACAACCTAGTATAGTTTTGGAAGGATAAAGTGGAAAAAGAATGGAATTCTACTCTTACTCCTCTTGCCTCATATCTTTGCGCTTTGCAGGGAGTCCCACAACACACTGCAGCAACCCAGATCCCTGGGACAGGGGTCCTCAGGTGTCAGATCAGTAGAGAACCAATGCCTTTTACGTGTAGGGAGCTGTAATAACCCCCATTCCATCCCCAAGGCTATGAGTTACAATCTAGGCAGTATCTACCCTTAATGCTGCTTCTTCCAGGGACCAAAAGGTAAGGTCTGGACTCAGGAGTTGGCTTGTACTGTGCTGAGTAATGGACTGTTTCCTGGTTCCTAGTCTCCGCCTCCTTTTGCCCCCAGAGCCATTGAGGCTGAAGGCTAGAGTGTAGCTTTCCAGAGTGAGCTTTGCCTGGCACTGTAGTCAAACCTCCAGAGGAGAATGAGTTTAGAGATACTTGAGAAGCATGACTACTTCAAAAGAAACATGAAATGCCAGATATATAGATTCCATCAGAGGCAAAAATACTAGGACAGTTGAACTAAAAAATTAAAGTTACTTTGATAAACAAACAAAAAGATAAGAGATTAGCAATTTAAATCAAAAACAAGAAAACATAAAAAGAACCAAGAAGAATATTAAGTATGAAAAATATAATAGTCAAATTTTAAAAAGAAACAGTAGATGGATAAATAGCAGAATGAATACAACTGAGGAACCAATTAAATCTTTGGAAGACCACACTGACTAAATCTTTCAATATGGAGGAAGGAAAAGCAAATAATGGAATATTTCAAAGGAAAGCTAAGAAAAATAAAGGATAGAGATAGCCACGGTAGTATCTGGAAAATGGAGATCTCGGAGAGAGTCTTTTTAATGGAGATTAGAAAATATTTAGAAAATATTTGAAATAAATTTTTTGAAGTCAAAAAGGAAGATTATAGATGGAAAAGTTCAAAGAATGTCAAAGGGGAGAGAGAGGGAAAGGCTCAATCCTGGGGACATAGTGAAATCTAAGAACGTTAAAGAGAGAATTCTAAAATCTTACAGAGAAAAATAATAAGAATCAAATTAGCAACAGACTCTTTAATGGCAACACTAGATGCAAGAAGAGAAACATTAAAACCTAAAAGCTGATATGCAGCCACATTTTCACTCAAATATGAGAGGATGATAAAAATCTCCTTACAATTATAAATTCTCAGAAACTTTGTCAGAATCTTGCAATCAATTAGATTAAAATAGCTTTTATAAACTATTCAAATAAAAGACAAATCCAGGAGTTGTCACAAGAACTATATGAAATAAAAGTGATCAAATACTTTAAATTTTTTTTATTGTATTTTAAAATAGCAAATATAAAGTAGAAAAGACATTAAAAGTCTACATCTGTACTGCCTAGTACAATAGCTACTAGCTATTTGAAATGCATCCATTCTAAATTAAAATTGCTGTCAGGATAAAGTACACACCAGATTTCAAAAACTTACTATAAAAGAAGAATGCAAAATATCTCATTAATGTTTTCATATAATTGCATGTTGCAATGATATTTGAATATATTGAGCTAACTAAAAATATGCAACTGAAATTAATTTCATCTGTTTCTTTTTACTTTCTTTTAGGTGTCCACTAGAAAATTTAAGATTTCACATGTGCCTTGCATTTGTGGCTTATATTACATTCTAATTGAACTGCACTGATATAATGTCAACATGGCAGGAGTTGAAGAAAAGGAAAACTAAAGTTCTGGTCTTATCTGTTCTGTTCTTACCAGTCTCAAAATCAAAAGAAGTAAGGATAAAAAAAAGAAACATAGAAAAAGTAAAATAATAATAACGAATTAAGATGATAGGAAAAAAATCAAGAATTGCATTAAATATAAATGGACTGTTTCATATTTAAAGTCAAACTGATAATTGGATTGAAAAATACAGATATAGACTCTTTACAAGAGATACATGCAAAGCATTAGACACGATAAATTGAGAAAAAAGATGGAAAAGAAACAATATTAGGCAAATATTAACCAAATAAAGCTGGTATACCTATATTAATATCAGATGAATTGACTTTAAGACAAAACAAAACAATAGTAGAGATGGAAACAAACATTATATATGATAAATGATTCAATTTACTCAGATGAGTCACTCTCATGTGGAGTTCTACACCCAATAAATAGAGAAGGCAAATCTTTCTCAAGCACACATGAAATAAAAATGATCGTGTATATTTGCTCATGAAAAAGCCTCAACAAATCCCAATGACAGGGATCGTACAGACTGGGATTTCTCACTACAACATCATTAATTTAGACATTAACAAGAAAAAGAAATTTTAAAACTCCTGCACATGCAGAAATTAAAAACATACTGATAAATGTATCATGAGTTTGAAAGAAATTATCATAAAAATTTTAAAACAATTTGTAGAACCGAATAATAAAAATGCTACATATCAAAACTTGTTGGGTTAGCTTCAACAAATTTATATTCTTAAATATTTACGAGAGAAATGAGGAAAACCTCAAAGATAATGAGCAAATTTTCCAGCTTAGAAATTAGAAAAAATGATAGAATAAACCTGAAGAAAGAAGAAAGAGATCATAAATATAAGGGTAAAATAAATGGAATAGAAAAATATGTTATAATTGAGATCAACAGATTAAAAAATTATTCTTTGAAATAAAAACACCATTAAAATAGATAAACTTCTGGCAAAAATATGCAAGAGATGAAGGACAAGATACAAACATATACTATTATGAATGAAGAGGATAAATATATAAATAAAATTGATATTTAAAAGATGAGAGAATTTATCAAGAGTAACATGCTGAACTTTTTGAAAACTTAGACAAAATTTACAAATGCCTAGAAAAATATACCTTACCAAAATTCATTCAAAAGAAATCAATTAACAACCTTATAACAAGTAAATAAATTGAGGGAAAGTTTAAGAATCTTAGCAGAAAGAAAATAGTATGTCTATATGGGTTTGTAGACAAGTTCTACCAAGAACTTATAAAAGAAATTATCCCAATTTTACACAAGCTTTTCCAAAGATGCAAAATAAACAAATGCTCTCCAAATAATTTGAAGAGGTCAGCATTATTCTGTTACTAAAATGAAACAAAAAAGGAAAGAAAGAAAAACTAGAAAGAAAAACTAAAAATTCATTTACTCTTGAATATAGAAGCAAAATTCCTAAACAAATATTAGCAAATTGAGTCCTACAGTGTACTTAAAAAGAAAGAATCATACTGTGTCGTGATCAAATTTGGCCTACCCTAGGAATTTAAGAATTATTTACTATTAGAAAATCCATAATGCAGTTTATGTTAACAGAAAAAAGGCAAAAAGCTATATGAACATTACAATAGATACATGAAAAGTGTTTAATGCAATTCAATGCTTATTGTTAATTAAGAAAAAATACTATTAGGAAATTAGAAGTGTTTGAGAACTTCCAAAACCTGATGAAGAGTGTAGGAGTAAGAGTTCTCCAGAGAAACAGTGCCTATAAAATGTGTGTACATAGAAAAAGATTTATTATAAGGCATTGGCTCGTGAGATTATGGAGGTTGAATGGTTTAAAATCTTCAGCATGTGCTGTCAGGCTGGAGAACCAGAGGAGCTTAGGTTGACGACGAGTCTGAAGACAGTCTTCTGGAGAATTCTCTCTTGCTCACAGGATGCTGGTCCTCTTGCTCTATTCAGGCTTCCAGCTGATTGGATGAGGCCCGTTGACATATCAAGGACAATCTGCTTTACTCAAAGTCCACTGATTGAACTGTTAATCTCATCTGAAACCCCCTCCCAGTCACATCCAGAAAAATGTGTAACCAGATATCTGGGTACCCTTTGGCCCACTCAAGTTGATACGGGACTATCTCTGAGGTCACAGGACACAGGACTACCACAGAGTATCTAAAATACAAAACAAACAAACAAAAGAAACACACCCAAAAAAAAATCACACTAAATGGAAAATGTTAGAAATATTTGGTTTAAAATTCAGATGAGATCAAGAAGCTGACTACTAGCACATATATTCAAAATTATATTGACAGTCATAGCCAGTATAATAAAAAAAGAATAAAGAAATTAGAAGCATAAAAATTAGAAATGATGAAATAAAAGTGTTATTATTTGCAGATGATATAACCATTTACATAAAAACCCCAAAATAATCAGTAGGCAAAATATTATAAATGTGGGAGGGGGGTTGGAAAAGTAACTGGGTATAAAAATAAAGTATGAAAATTCAGTTTCCCTTTTGTACATCAGTGCCTAAAATCTAAAAAGCAATTAAAAAGAAGATACCATTTACAATAGATAACATCAGAGAATACCAAGTACATATAAATAAATCTATCAAAAGATGAGCAAGATCTCTATGAAAAAAATTATAAGCTTTATTTAGAAATATTAAAGAAGACCTAAATAATTGGAAAAATACATCACGTCCATGGATAAACAGGCAATAATATATAGATAGCGATTCCTCTCAAACTCACTTAGAGATTCAATACAATTAGATTGAAGTGTCAACAGGATATTTAATGGATCATGATGAGATTTTTCTAGAAATCTATATATTGGAATAAAGGACATGATTGAAAGAGATCAACTATAATGATAGACTTTCCCTACCCAATACCAGGATTTATTAGAAAGACGTGATAATTGAAACAGTCTAGTATTGGCATACTGGTAGTCAGACTGACCAACGGAATTGAATAGAAAGTCCAGGGATAGACATATATATATACTTTTGATATAAGGCAGACATGTCATGACAAATCAGTTCAAAAATATTGGGCACTGAGGAGAAATCTAAAATTAGAGCCTCACCTCATACGATAAATAAAAATCAGCCTCAGAGGGATTAAGCACTTAAATCTAAAAAAATACAACTTTGAAACAATTTGTAGAGAATATGTTTTGGATCATAGGGTAGTTTTTTTTCTTTTTTTTAAGAAATAAAAAACATTTCTAAAACAACATTGGTAAGTTGACCTAGTGATTCTACTCCCTAGGTCTATACCCAAGCAAAACTCAAGCACATGCACAATAAAGAAAATATTTTAAAGTGTTTGGAATAGAACTGTTTACAATGGCAAGGCCTGGAAACAACTCAAATGTCCATCATCAGAAGGATAGCTAAACAAACTATGGTTTATTCACACAATGGAATATTTTACAATAGTAAAAACAAATGTGGTAGAGAACTTGGATGAATTTTACCAATATAACATCAAGTGAAAAAAGTAAATTCCAAATTATAACATATAGCATAATACGTCCTCTAATCACATATAAAAAGGAAAGCAAGAAATTATTAATATGGAATTCAGACTGTGGTTCCTTGGATAATGGGATGTCAGGGAATGGGGACTACCACGTGGTTGTATATAGAGCATTGTAAAGGTCCTATCTTTTGTTCTGGGCTCATGTGTATTTACTACATTATTAGAAATAAATGTCATATGTTCTTAGTCAATCGTGGCAATTTAGTCCTTTTGCCTAGTTCTACTCCAGTCATTTTCAGTTAGTACATTTTCAGTTAGCAAGAGCTGTATTAGTTATCTGTTGCTGCATAACAAACTACTCCACAAATTTGAGGCTTAAGCCAATAATAATTATTATTTCTCACAGTTTCCGTGGGTCAGGAATTCAGACAGGTTACAGTAAGAATGGCATATATCTGCTCTCTGGTACCAGCCTCAGCTGGAAGACTCAAATTCAATTCATATCCAGAGCATTAGGACTGTTGCTGTCATTGCTGCGGTCTGCTTGCTAGGAGGTTTGTCTTACTTACACCTTACTACCCAAGAAGGAAGGCAAGTTTCAATGAATAAAGGGTTCATTTAAGTTTAAGAGAAACAAAATAAGAGGGAATGACTAGGTCCTTACATTCAATGGATATTGAGAATAAAACTCCAGGTTCTCAAATTGGCTTGCTGTCTATCACCGAGTAGCTGAAGCAACAATCTCAACTCTGTAGTTTGAAACAATATGTACAAAGGCTAAGAAGAAAAAACAATCAAAATGTGTAGATAACTGTAAAAATGATAACTTCAGTTTTGTCTCTGAGCCCCAACAAGAGCAATTGGTTGAAAACAGACATAATCGAGTCTCTGCTTCTCTTTCTTGTGGTCCCTGGGAGGCATCTTGTTCTCCACCTTAATGCTTGTCACCCTTTTCTATATAGCTTTACATGCACTCCCTTGGGCTGGCCACATTCTGCATATGTTGTTTCTCCACACATGGTCAGCCCACATGGCTATTATTATATATTTTCCCAAGAGTTCGTTCTTTATCAGAGTCTGGAGAAACTTCAAAGAGTTGGGTTGGAGAACATTTATGTAACACTTCTACATTGACCCAGAAGTATGCTTACCCTCAGAAAATCAAGGAAAACCTCCAGACAAAATCTAGACATCACAATTCTCTCTTACTTTAGTTGGATCCTAGACTCAAGCAGCTCTTTTCCCACCCATGCACCCTCTTGGTTCAAAGATCTCATTTTCAAGACCAATTATCAGCCATTGTGATCCTTTTTGCTGTTTTGCTTAAAACTTCATGGGACACTCATATAAACAGAATGCGTTGTGGCTACCAAAACATATCAATATTATCTTGGTATGAAATCTCTCTATGTCCCTTCTGATTTTCAACTAATACTGTATTGGGGAATATTGAATTTCAACTTGAATGCTGAATTCAATTACTTTATAAACCTAGTTTCCAAGTTGTTGACGTGCCTGTGAACAATTCACGGTCTGCCAAGACTCATCCTTTTTCAACTGGATGATTAGAAACAAAACTTTCTAAGGCTCCCACACTCTTAATCCCATGATCATTACCAAAGATAATGATAAATGATAATGTTTCACTGTTAATGAGGGAGTAAATAGCATGTTAATGACGTTTGCAAAGGGATCTAAATTAGGAGAAGTTGTTAACACCAATGATGCCAGAAAGAAAATATGAAAAGCTCTAAAGAAGTAGAAACATACAAGAGCAGAAAACAAACAGTGATAAAACTGACGTAATGCAAATTATTGTAATGATCAAAGAGCTAATTGAAAAGAACCAACTACTGTCCTGGAGACCTAAAGAAAGAAAGGAACAGCAAAACGTATCTAAAGGAGATCTTACCCATGGCTTGAATTAATTCCAAGGACTTTATACCAAGCATTTCTAAAAGTGTCCTTGGATCTGTGACCAGGTTGTGCTGTGTTTAACAAGTGGACTTCTGAAAAAATAAAATGTATGTGTGTAAGGACACACATGGTTGTTATAAAATTTACTGATGTAAAGGATGTGTAGAACACTATTTACAAATAATGAATATATTATAAATTCAGTATAGAGAATTGATTCTCATGGAATACTTTTCTTGATTTTTGCTGAACTCCTATATCCATAGCCAATCTGTGATGAATAAGGATGGTTGCAAATGGATGTTGGATGACGTTTTCATTTACATTGAATAAGATGAAAGTAAAACAACAAAGAAGTATGTTAGAACTTCTTTTGTTTGTCAGTGACTTGAGCAACTTCCTTGCTGAGTAGGATAATAGTTTTTGAATACTCAAAGAATAGTTTCTCAATTGTTTGTGCTGTTCACAATGTAGTGGTTGCAGATATCATAGACTTTTAAGTTTATCTTTATTATTAACATTCTTCCATCACCTCTTTAAATCTAGACAATCAACCAAACAATTAGTCAAACCTTGATTTGCAGTATTCCATGGTATAAATACTCTCACCATGAACAATTTCAAGCCGCCAACTTGATGTCACTGAACATGAGCTTGGGAAGAGATGTACAGTGAGGTACAATTATATAATGTTTTTACCATATGGAGAAAATAGACATAAATAGCTTTAAGAGCATAGATAATAGAAAAATGTAAAATAATTAGGAAGAGATGATTTTTGTATTCATTTCCTTTGAAAATATAATTTATTTAGTCAAAAGTTTGTGTAATTTAATTTTGAAGAATAGCTATGTTTAATAGCCAGTTCATAAAATTTCTGAAAATTGAACGGGCTTTCACAGGTTGGTATGAGTCGGCTCCAGCACGTCACTCTCTGTGACTTTACTCTTGAGACTCAGGCATAATTTCCAGTTTATGCTGTACATTATAATATTCACAAACTGAACATATTCAGAACCAAACTCATCTACTCTCTTCCAGTGATGACTATTATTCTTTCACCCCCCCAACTGCACAAACTGGAACTCAGCTCCGAGAACCACCAGTCAATCAGCTATGTATCTTATTTCTGAAATAGCTCTTGAATTTTTATCTTTCCTAGTGAGTTCAGAACCTCATCAAGTCTAGTCTAGATTATTACTAGACTAGCCCTTCCTTCATAAGTTTCCCATGTCATTCTAGAACATTGTTGGCCTTGTCCTTGGCCTGCTTAAAAACTGCGTACAGATCACTGTAATTATTAGGAAGAAACCCAAATACCCTGCTATGGCAGGCATTTGAGAGTATTTCCTCAAACCATTTTGTTCATCTCCTGCCATTTTCCACTTCACTCCATGTTCCAGCCACTCATTCCACACCGCTGATGGCATATGTCATAGGCAGTGCTTCTAGGCCCGCAGTTCTCTGCTTAGTATGCTCTTCCCACTCTTCTCTGTCAGGGGAACTTGTATTTGTCTCTCAAACAACTCAAAAGTAAAGCTTTCCCTTGGGCTGGCCCTGTGGCCGAGTGGTTAAGCTCGCACGCTCTGCTGAGGCGGCCCGGTGTTTCATTGGTTCGAATCCTGGGCACGGACATGGCACTGCTCATCAAACCATGCTGAGGCAGCGTCCCACATGCCACAACTAGAAGGACCCACAACGAAGAATATACAGCTATGTACTGGAGGGGCTTTGGGGAGAAAAAGGAAAAATTAATATCTTTAAAAAAAAAAAAAGTAAAGCTTTCCCTGCCATTCTGAGGAAGAGTTGCTTATTCCCTCCTCTGGAACCCTGTTCTTATTTATTTATGCAACATGGTGTAATAAAAACCCTTTGAACAAATTGACATGTCCAAGTTCTGCACAAGAGTCTGAAGCAATTAGCCATTTGGGAGGGCGTTTTTATTAAAAAGGATACAAGCTTGAATATTATAAGCTGAATTGTGTGCCTCCAAAATTCGTATGTTGAAGTCTCATCTCCCACTACCTCAAAATGTGACTTTATTTCAAGATAGGGCCTTTAAAGAGGTGATTAAGATAAACTGAGGTTGTACGTGTGGCCCTAATCCAATAAGACTGGTGTCCTCAGAAGAAGGATTAGGACACAGACACATGAACTGAGGGGTGACCATGTGAGGACAGAGCAAGGAGGTGGCCATCTAAAAGCCAACCCTGTTACACCTTGATCTTGGACTTGAGCCTCCAGAACTGTGAGAAAATAAATTTCTGTTGTTGAAGCCCTCAGTCTATGGAATTGGTTATGGCAGCCCGAGCAGACTAAGACATTTAGCAAAGTTGGCAACCATTGGAGTGCCATGGGAGGAGTGAATCTGAAGGGGATTGTAGAGGAACCATGAGAAGGACCCATGAAACACTGGGATTTAGGGGACAGCATTTAGGACTTATGCTTTAGCAAACCCAATGAGGGCTGTGTCCCTCACTGGCCTTTTGTCCCTTTCGATAAGTTCAGTTTACTTCCTGAAACCCTCGGTATGCTGCTCCACCCTCTCCCACCACTCCTTGTTTTTGCCCACTTGTACAATCTGTCGAGATTTTTCCCATGCCCCAGTCAGCCCTCCTTGTAGGATGACTTGTCTCATTACCATTCATGGTCTATGGGTCCATCTGTCTCCTAATTAGTCAGTGAGGTCCTGATGGATGGGGTCATTTCTAAGCATATTTATGGATCTAGAGCCAAACACAACATCTGAAATGCAAGTACCTAATATGTATTTTCTGGCTAAGACTATACCTGTGTCATGCCTCACTCTCCAGAAAAACTTAATCAGTCTTACCTGATCCTGATTATGCCTTCACACGTGTTTTTAATATTTTATATGCTCTTCAATGGGATAACAAATCAACATCTTTGGTTGATTTATTTCTTCCTACTGTTGTTCCTTTCTGCCCTGTCTCCTCCTCTCCCACTGCCCCCACCAGGCGCCTCAGGCTGTGGAATCACTGTGGAGGAGTTTGCTCTTTCTTTAACTCCGCTCTGTGGTCCCCGCCATCCCTCTGAATCAATCATTCTGCTCAGGATTGACTGCTGTTGTTGCAGTGGGACAAACGTAAAATGCATTCACAAGAGCTGGGCTTTGAGAGTTTTCCTCAGTCTCTCCTGTTTATGGAGTTTGAGAGACAGTTTGAAATTGTAGTCACATTGAAGGGTGGATGATCATTCAATCGAGGTTTGCTGGGAAGCTGATATAGAAGCTGGAAATACATGGGAAAGGAAGCAGGCTGTTCTCAAGGAGCGCATGGTCGGGGAGACAATGACGGTAGAGCCACGGGTGCTAAGACAGCAGCGTTGATAACAGCTTGTCAGGCACCTACTCCCAGTGAATGTGTTGGAGGACGCTGCCCAGAGGAGGTAAGGTCTGGACAGGACGGTCGTGAGGGAGGAGTCCGTTAGTCCAGTTTGGTTTGACTAGAGAGAAGATTATACTGGTAGAGATGGAGTAGGGAACTAAGCAGGGGCAGGTTATAAAGAAACTTTTACCCCTGTCAGGAGATTTAGGTCATTAAAGACTTTTAAAGGGGTTGGGGGGTGATTATGCTTAGGATGAAATTTTAGAGAGTTCTCTCTAGCTGCTATGTATAGTCAATCAATTACAGAAAGAGACTAGAAGCAGGCAGAGCAGTTTTTATTTTATCTTGAAAATAAAGGAGAGCTTTCTTTTATTTGCATGACAGTCAGATGGGTGGTATATTCGTTTTCCACTGCTAGAAATTACCCCAAATTTAGTGGCTCTAAACAATATCCAAATTTATTATCTCACGTTTCTGTAGGTCAGAAGTCTGGTATGGGTCTCACTGGACTAAAACCAAGGTATAGACAGCCTGTTGCTTTCTAGAAGCTTAGAAGAGATTCACCTTTGTTGCTCATTCAAGCATGGGCTGAATCAGCGTTTCAAGCATCGCCATGCATTTTTAAGACTGAGCCTCTGTTTCTTGCTAGCTGTCAGCCAGTGGACACCATTAGCTCCTAGAGGGCTCTTTCTTGTCTTTGCACATGGACCCCTATATCTTAGAGCAGCAAAGAGCCATCGAAACCTTCTCACCATGCCATCTCTCTGACTCAACCAGGACAGGTCCTCTGATTTTATGGATTAACGTAGGTACACTGAGCCTGTCTGACTAACCCAGGATAACATCCCCACTTCAAGGTCCTTAAGTCAATCACATCTGCAAAGCCCCTTTTGCTATGTAAGGCGATAGATTCATAGGTTCCAGGGGTTAGGGCTTGGGCAGTTTTGAGGGGCCATTGTTCCACCTCCCACAGGCAGAACATTCTTCTGTCTCTTCCTCCTGGTTGACCCTGTGCCTGTAACACGATTTTGACTCTTATTACCTACATCCTGATGGCTCTGTAAATCCTTGCCACTCAAAGTGTGATTAGAAATGTGGAACCCTAGACCCCACTCTAAATCTAGAGAATAAAAATCTGCATCTTAAGTAGATTACTAGGTTACTGATGTGGACCTTAAAGTTTGAGAAGTGCTGCTCTAAATAACTCGCATGTTCTCATCTCCCTTTCTACTTAGAATATTTAAATTCTCGTTGTCTTGTTGAGCTGACTTGTTGAGAGGGGATTTGATCAAGCAAATCACCAAGCTTTATTTTTACCTTCTGATAACTCCCAACAACTGATGTCACTGCTTGGACCTATATCTATGTCTGCATTTCTAGAATAACAAAATCTCCAAGGTCAGAATGTCATTCCAGCAAGGGGTAGAAGGTGCAGAGAACCCTGGGGTGGAAAGGAAGAAAGAAAAGTGCTTTTAAATGGCACAGTCTGTTCAAATCACTATGCTGATGGGACCGGGAAAAGCAGGGAACTAGGGATTTGTGAATCCAAGCTGTTAACTGGGTTTCATGGGGAGTTTTCAAAGCCTGGAGAATTGGCTTCTTCTGAAAGTCTATGGGCTTAGACGCATTCCTAAATGCACAGGGCCACATGACTTGCTGGAGGTTTTGTATAAAGCAAACTTTACTTTAGGCCAATAGTTTCAGTTTTTTTCTGTCACGACCATACTTGAGGACCTAGTCACGTGTCTATAACTAGCAAAAGTCCACTAGGTCTCAGTTTGGTGTGTGGATGGAAGAATGACTGAATACAAGGTGATGGTAGTGATTTGGGGATTTTCCCCCTATGCATCCTGCCCTTCCTCCCTCATTCTGCCAACCACAGGATGGCGTTTCAAAATTTCTGAGAACCTAGAGCATCATTCAAAAAGGCCATCAAGGCAATTTTGATAAATCCCTAGGATAGTCATGCTTGCCAAGAATTTTTTTAAAAATTGATATTTTAGGGGCTGGCCTGGTGGTGTAGTAAAGTTCATGCGTTCTGCTTCAGGGGCCCAAGGTTTGCAAGTTCAGATCCTGAGCGTGGACCTACACAACCCTCACTAAGTCATGCTGTGGCAGCATTCCACATACAAAATAGAGGAAGATTGGCACAGATGCTAGCTCAGGGCCAATCTTCCTCACCCAAATGAATAAATAAATAAAATTAATATTTTAGTGTAAGAGGTGCCATTGTAAACCGTGGAGGCTCCTATGGAATCTCTTGCCCTGCTCAGAACACAGATGTTCTGGCTTGCTCGTTCTAGTGCCATGCCTGCAGCAGGGAGCAGAGTGCTTTGCATGGAGTAGGCTGCAGGTGAGGAGCTACTGAGAGAAAACACATGAGTGAGTGCATGCGAGCTGTTGTACTCTGCTCTCTTGAAGCAAACACATAGACTTAAGTGGGCTCAGGGAGTAGGAGGAGGAGAGGGAGCACTTCCCTTGCTCGTTCATTTCTGACCGGGGAGGAAGCTTCTCCATGGACAGCAGCCTGGTTCCTGTGCTCAGTCCTCCCCGTCCTGGCTCTCTGCTTTTCTTTTGGGCCGCCTGTTGGACTGGATGAAAGAACCTTTATTAGCTTTTCTTTCACACTCTGACAGGTACAGTAATTCTTGTAGGTTTTAATTAAAACATTTAATTAAGTACTGTTCTAGCAACAGAAAGTTAGCTCTCCTCCTAGCAAAGTCCCCAGGCTTGGAGTTGAAGGAGGACCAAGAAGTAGAAGAGGTGCAGGAGAAACCTGGATAGTCTCCTATCAGCTGGAGATACGCCGTGATGAAGTGAGGAGAGACATTTAGTTTTCTTTTCTCTGGGGACTGGCTTTAGATCAAAGTAAGAGGAAGTGAATTTTGGCTTCAGCATGCTTTTGTGCTTACTTTTTACAACCCAGACCCTCTGAGTAGGTCTCCAGGCTTTCTGCAGTTCTCTAGAGCCCCCTACAACATCCTATCAGTTCTGCACAACTCTCCATGTTCTCTTATTTTCTCCAGCAGTCATTGCCTTCCCCATTCCCATCCTCATCAAACTTGCCCTCCCCATGTCCTTTTCGCTCAGGGCCCTGCCTCTGAGGAAGGTCAATGTCTCGGCTGTGTTCACTAGCCTGCGTGGTGATGCTTCTAAGTCATATCTTGATCTTAGTGAAAAACAAGTCTTCTAAAAGATGTCTTGCAGATTCTCCAAGACAAAGGAACAGATTTTAGCCTGAAGGGAAGATAGTTTTGATCAAAAATAGCCTTTTGGCACTCCTTAAAACAAGTCAAGTGTGTTAGTTTTAGAATGTTGCATCTTGTATATAGCGGTCACTCAGTAAAGAGGCTGCTCAGATTCTCCGCCCCCTCCCAGGCACACCCTCCCAGCTGCTTGACCCCAATTTCATTTGCCTCCTTGCCTTTCCAAAATCAAGGCTGAAGCTGCCACAAAACACAAATGCCAAACTCTACTGGGAAACTCTGTTGAGGACATGAAGAGCAGTGAAGCTTGCAAATGTACTGTTTTCTCTTCTTGTCTTATAAGCTGAGCTGGTGGTAGTGAGACAACTTCTAATTTTTAGGAAATATTTCTCAAATAAAACTTCAACACAATAGGGTCCTGCAATATGATGAACCAATATCATGACATCAAAGTTGAAGACAAAGGTGTTGCTAGATTCCTTCCACATCCATCTCTAAAGTGCTCTCTGGCCAGAATGGCTGACCTACATGGGACATATCAACATGCTCTCTAACCCTCTGGTTTCCAATTGGTTTGGCCAATGAAGAGCAGTGGCAGGAGTTAGGAGGGTGAGAATAAGGTTTGAGTGTTGATTTTCCTGATTCTTCCCTCTGAGCTAAATGTGGGATCATGGGTCTTCTTAGGTGGGCCTTTCCAGTAATTCTTTCTTTCTGGGTCACTGTTCCAGTAACTGTTCCTACTTCAAGTCTCAGGGTGGACACGGTGCTCTGGACTGACTTAGTTTTAGGGAGCTGCATTTATTACGTCTTAGGGAGATGCATTCTAGGCTGTGCTGTCTTGACTGAGGATGCTTGTGAAAGGAAGCTCAGAGAAAAATTATTGTGGTTCTTTCATCAAACCACTTTTCAACAACTATTCCTTAACAAGAGTGTCTGGGCTAGGGACTGGGTATGAATGTTGTTCCAAAAACTCAGATATGGAATAAACAACACATATGTTTTTAAAAAAATTTTAAATCCAAATTTGAACCTGTATCCTCCTGAGTTAACAGGAAATTCAGTCATGGTCTTTCTCAACCCATCCCCTGCCCTATCCCCCTTCTACTCACGGTTGTCCAAAAGTCTTTGAAGTCTTATGCAGAGCAATACTTCTCTAGTGTATACTTCCCACTTGGTACCACTGAAACACCCATTATCTATGTCCTCTATGATCTTTGTAGTCCCATGGCTCTGTTGTCTCCATGCCAAGCTTGGAAACTAAAATCTTCGCCTAGGCTTCAGCACCCCCTTGGCCTATCTTGCCTCCATCCACTCTGATATTCATTCAATTCCACAGGGTCCTCTGAGGGGACTCTTCTCAGCCATGGGTCTAACCACTTGGGAAATTCAAAGGCATCTGTCCTCTCGGAGGCTTGGGGAGACCTCCTACCTCCTTTTCTGTTTCCATTTCTCTCTTTTCCAGAGCAGCCCCTCTGTTTCTCTTACATGCTCCCTGGGTTTAGGCCTTCAAAAGGAAGGACAAGAGGTTGTTCTTGGATCTTCTGGCCAAATACATAAACCTGCCCCTTAGGTAAGCAGGCAAAAGCTTGATTGCCTTCTCGCAATACAGGTAAGAAAAAATAGAGAGAGAATAAGTTCTAAGTAGTATTGTAAAATATCCCACCACAATTATTTTCTGGAAGCCGCTTGTCATAAACCAAGGAAGACCAAAGTGCCAGGATGCTTGGGGAAAGAATGAAAAGTGTTGGGATAACTTTTGGGGACCAGGCCTAGTTTTGGTGTCTCTCTTTAAGTATAGGTCATTGGGATGAATGGACATATAGTTTCTAAGAGTTAAAAGCAACTCTTCTAAATTACTTGTTTACAAGCCCCAGAAAGACCTTCTCTTGCAAGAGAAGGAGGATCAGAGTATACAACACATTGCCAAGTGATGCTTTCTGCTTTAAGGTTTCATTTAAAATATATTTCTTCTTTAAAGCCCATTTGGAGACTTGCATTGCTTGCTTTGTCTCCCAGCAACATCAAAAGAGCCGATGGGAATGACACTTTTTTTCTTAACATGTGCTTTCACTCAAGGAAAAAAAAAGACAACAAAACCCCTGCAAATTCTGAACCAGTTCCCAAAATAGACCCAGAGAGAAAGAGAAACCAAAGCATGCTATGCAACCTTCCTCTAGGGAGCAATTATAACCTAGAGAAAAAGACACAGCGAGTGCATGGATCCTAGAAACGGGGCCCAGGGCAAAGGCATCAAGCCCTCCTGTCTCCCAGCAGCCACAGACGCACATCATAGCAAAAGCTATGCATGCCCAAAAGATAAGTTTACTAGGACTCTAAGGAGCTGTGAGTATAGACCTGTTAGAAGAATATTGGACAATCATCAAGCCAGGCAACCAAAAATCAGCTGGAATCTCAGTGTAGCCCGACATCCACTTATTCATGTATTTTCCCAATAAGGCACTGAGAGCCCACAATGCCTCGGCGCTCTGCTAGGCGCTGGCCAGATAGCTGGAAACGTCTCTAGCAGTTTGATAGATGCTCTAGTCTCATCTTTCATCACTTCCCTACATGTTGTAGGGTGTGCTCCAGTCATTTTAGACAATTTCAGGTCTCTGAGATCTATGCTTTCATTTTTTTTCCTCGAGGCTTTTCATGGGCTGCCCCTCAACCTGACAAGTTCTTTTCTCCTTCTCCACCATCCCGTGCGTCTTTTCTTGCCTATGACCTGACCCGCTTCTGCAGGTACATATAACTCCTACTCATGTGTTCTCGTTGCAGCCAGAACTTCTTTCTGTGGGATTTAATCATATCATCTTGAGTTTTCTGTTTGTCTCTCCCCGCCTGACTGTAAGATCCACAAGGGCAGACACTCTATTAGCTTTTCCATCTGTGTTCTGCAGTGCTTAGCATGGTGCCTGGTGCTGCCTAGCAGGCATTTGACTATTACTTGATTATGGTTTGATTAAGAAGTTAACTTCAGAAACTAATTTCCTTGTTTTGAATAGGCTGAGGAGATATTCAGACCTATTGCTGTCTATGGGAGCTCAAGTAACTGTCCAAGTCTGAGTTTTATCAGCTATACATTAGGGATAGCACTATCTTTTATGATTGGTAGAAGAATCTAGGGGTAAGAAATGGATAAGACACCGAGTATCTGGTACATCACAGGAGCTCAATGGTAGTAATTACTATGATGCTTAGAGCTATAGTTAAAATTTTGTTGATATTGTTTGAATTCTTTATTCCCACTGGGAAACTAGGTGATTTTAGTTTCTATTTGTGGAATAAATATTTTCACTGACAATTCCAGCCTCTTACTACCTCACCCAAAGATTTTTATAAGTTCTCCTCTCTAATCACGTCATTATTTCTTCTATCAAGTCTTTTGTAAAATCACTGCTTAGCCACCAAATAGCCCCGGAGTGAGAACTTGGGGTGGTGCTTCTATGATGTAACTTAAGAGCTCAGACTCTGGACTCACACTGTCTGGAACTGAGTTCTGACAAGCTACCATATTTCTCTGTGCCTCTGTTTCCCCATCTGTGAAGTGGTTATCATGATGTCTTGATTGGTTCTTCTGGGAAGAGACTCCTGCTCCGGAGTTACCACTTTTTTCCTTTGAGAACCTACATTTGTCCACCCCAAAGTTGCCTGTTCTTTGCTCAGTAACAAATGCGTGGCTGTTTCTCTCTTCCATGTATTCCAAGGACACCCAGGAGACTTGGCAGCTAAATTTGGTGAAAAATCAAGGCATCAACAGAGGATGGACGATGGTTGGCAGAGAAATAATAGAGGTTATTCAATCATCAGAGAGACAATTGAACTAAAGTTTCCAGTCCTTAGACTCTGTGATTATATTCTAGGCTAGCAAATTGTGCAGCACAGAGTGAGTGCATGGCTTCCAGCAATAGAGCCTAGAATAACATGACTTTATATGGGGGAAAGATCTTGGAGTTTATCTAGTCCAGTGGTTCCTAACTGAGGGTGATTTAGAATTACCAGGGGCTCAGTCCTTTGAGATCCTAGCTCAGAAGGTCTGGGGAAAGGATAAAGCTCACATAGTTTTTAAAAAGTGCCAGGCAATTCTGTTGGACACCCTCTGATCTAGTCCACTTTCCCCTCTCTGAGGAAAGCCTCCAACCTGTAACACTTCCTTTCTCTAGGGAGCAATTGTAACCTGGTGGAGAAAAAGCTGAAAGCAGTGAATTTCCAGAATATGTCTGGGCACAGACACTGTTCACATTTCTATTAGATGGCAACCCCTCTTTTGCAATGGGAAGTTCGCCAACTGCAAATTCTTGGGCATGATGGTAAAATGAAGTGAATGTGGATCCCGTCACTGCACCCTTCCTTGAGGATGGTAAAGAAGCATCCTTCTATCAACCCCACCATTGCATGCTGAGATACATTTCCATAATAAAGCTCTCTCAAGCACAAAATGTGCATCTAATGGAATGTCATTTTTCAGGGCAGCAGATTCACATGTAAGCATAAAATCTTTTCTTTATTGCCTTATATCATGAAATACAATTATGTCTCAAGATCGATGACTCCAGTTAACTCTCTAATCCTAATTCCTTAAATTAATATTGAGCGTTATTTCAAACTCTGTTTCCTGATACTAATTCTAGATGTTGATTTCTTGAATGCTAATAGAAACCTTACATCCTAGAGTTTATCCTGTGGTTTATGCTCAATCTCAGACTCATTATTCTAAGACAGGTTTGTATGATCTTGAAGCAGTCAGGTGGATGGGTTTAGCATCAGACCTAACAGGGAGAAATACATTGCTTAGCAGTCCAAAGATGAATGAAGGTCAGCAAGACTAACCACAATGTGGATTCTATACCATTCCAAAATTGAGTGGAAAGTTTGGGAAATTGTGACTTGAGAACCAGACTTTTCCAGGTTGTCTTTGTCAGGTGATCAGTGATGTATTTATTTCCCTGAGTAATGAATTTTGCAAATTAACCTCCACACTACTCTGTAATTGCGATTAAGGTTTCAAAACATTCACTTAAGCGTATGTTTCCACCACTCCTGAGTCTATTCCAGTTGGATGGCCAGCTCACTCTGTTGATTTTACAAAGATAGTGCAGTCTCCTGACCTCTGAATTTACAATTAATTATTGCATTCAGCACCCATATTACCCCCAGTCTCCATGTGCCCAGCTTTATCTCTCTGCACACACAAGCCTGGCTTTTAATTAAAGGCCCTCTAAATTAAATGAAAACAAATTCAATTATTACATCTCATTGGAACAGCTCACAGCATATCCTGACAGCATTTATCCAATGGGCAACACAGGGAGAGCTCAGCTCCCACAACTTAAATTAATGTGCCCCATAAATGATTTTCTTATCATTGCTCGAGCAGATTTTTTGCCACTGGGTCAGTGCTAGCTGTGGTCTTTGCTGTCTCTGAGCAAACTATGGTTTAATACTATTTCTTTTTCCTGATCTTTCCTAATCTCTACCTAGCTCTTAGTCCCTCTTTCTGCGTGAAAAGTGAATGGTCTCATGTTCTGCTCCCCTAAGGATAGGAGATACTTGCCCTCAAGTCTCTGCAGGTCTGGAGGTACAGCTCAGATATGCACCCCTTAAATTTAGATCCTTACCAAAGCTCTTAGGGATATACAGGGGACTGTGTTTATGTTCCTGGCTCTCCAAGCTGTGTGAAATTTAGAGAAATGTGTGCTGAAATTTAGAGAAATGATCTATCATAACAATAATCATAATAATATGTGTTTATTGAGGACTAGAATGTACCAGGCAGTGCAAATGGCACACAATTAGGCACAGTCCCTACCCAGCGGGCTTATTATATAAATAGGAAGCAAGGCAACACCCAAACAAAGGAAGCAATAGAAATGAGCTGAAGGGGGAGTTGAGAAGGGAGGAAACGTTATTTCTTTTGATTGGCATAAGTCAAGTCTCTGTCTTGCCTGGGCTGAGTTACTTGGGCTGCACTCTCTGCAAGGTTTTCTTTTCAGTGGGAAAATCTTTAGCTAAGTGGCAGGTTGGGACGAGGATTAGAGGGCTTGTAAGAAGAGCATTGAGTTCAGAGGCAGGAAACTGGATCTTTTCACTTCTGTAGGGATTGACATAATCTAATCTAGGAAAGGCTCAAAAATGCTTTGGATATGGGTACAAAACAGATGCTGTTGTCCCTGCTAGTAGCCCAAGGCGACGCATGGGCAGCGTCATTGCTCTGTTGTCACAAGCACTAGAGCCAGACTGTGCATAGTAGACACAATGGAGGAGAGAGGCTGAGAATAGAGTTCAGCAGATTTGCATGAAGTCAAGGAATTCCCGAGTCTTGTTGTTGAGGGTATCTTTTTCCTTATGTTGACTGGATTTGCCTCATCTCCCATATTATTGGGAAGGAAGATCCAAATGCAAATGGGAGCAGAAAGAAAACGTGTAGATCATAAAAATTTCCAAACCAGCTTAGATTCCAGTCAGCAGGGAAAAGCAAAGCAGAGAAAGAAATGTGGCTGTGGAGAGGAAGCTGGAAACCCAAGCTTGTGGCTCCCAGACAGTCTGCCTGGCGTTTCATGTGCCCTGACACACAGCCCACACTCCTCAGAGAAAATGGGTTTGCTTGGAGAACTCTGCTGAGTATCTGAAACTCAGAAGTGGGGACATCGTGTCCCTGTGCTTAGCACCCCCAAGCGTCACTAATCTCACTTGGGGATATTGACAAGCTTGGAGCGCCAAATCTTTGGGGGGCAACATGTTTCAGCTTTATCACCTTTTTACATCCTTGATTGAGCAAGCCTCATTAATATGCACTTTTCCTGAGGTCCTTGTTCAGGAAACACTGTAAAAGCTTGTTTGGGACGAATACAAGAGAAGTGGAAGATGATCTCGGAGTGTTTTTAATCTGATTGGTGGTGGAAAATAAGAACTCTAAAATGTCAGTTCCATTTTCCTGTGAATATTTCCATGATTTCTATATATGTTTATGATTCATCTTAACACGTTGTGTTGCTATTATTTGTTTATATCTTATTCTTCTTCTCTAGACTCAGCTTTGTCAGGGCTGGCCCTGTGCCTTTTTTTTAAAAATTTATTTGTTTTATATTTTGTATCTCTAAAATCAGTACTGCCTTGTTTACCTTTGAACCAAATAAAGTAAAAGCCTAACTCAAATGCCGCAACCAGAGCAGTGTCAGCCTCATCTCATCCATAGGCCATAAGAAGCAGTGTAGAATAGTGGTTAAGAGGCTGAACATTAAAACCAGGTTGTGTGACCTTAGGCAAGTTACTTCATCTCTCTAGTCTTCCCTGTCTGTAAAATGAGAAGATAATAATGTTACTTATGTTATAGAATTGTAATGAGGATTGCATGAGTAACACATGAAGTGGAGCAATGTCATCACATAGTGAGTGTTATATAATGTTAGATTTTTTTATTATATAGTCCTGAAAGATACTTGTTATGGGTTGAATTCTGTCCTCTAAAAAGATATTTTCAAGTTCTAACTCCCAATACCTATGAATGTGACCTTATTTGGAAATAGGATCTTGGCAGAAGTAATCAAGTTAGGATGAGGCCATAATGGATTAAGATGGATCCTAATCCAGTGGCTGATGTCCTTATAAGAAGAGGGAAATTTGAACACAGATACACACACAGAGGGAAGATGTAGAGACACAGAAACACAGGTAGAACACCATGTGAAGACTGTGGCAGAGACTGGTGTGAAGTGTCTAGAAGCCAAAGAATGCCAAGGATTGCCAGTAACCACCAGATACCAGGAGAGAGGCAGGGAACAGGTGTTCTCTCAAAGCCTTTACACGGACCCAACCCTGCCAACAATTGGATATCAGACTTCTATCCTCCCGAACTGTGAGAGAATAAGTGTACATTTTTTAAGCTACCAAGTTTGTGGTAATTTATAGAGTGAGGAAGCTTCATCTTCTGTGTATTCATCTAACACAGCACTTGTAGAATGCATGAGAGGTAGAAGAATGAATATTTGTTGAAGTGGATGGAATTAGCCATAAGGTCATTCATGTCAGTCCAGAATCATAGAATAGTTTTAGTAGAAGTGGAGTTTACCAGTCTTGTCCTATGTATCCCCTATTTAAAATTAAATTAAGGGCACGTATTTGTCCAATTCAACTTGTATGTGGTGTGATGAAATTACATACAAAATTAGCTTTAAAAATACAATAATAAAAGGAAAAGACGTTGCCACTAGAGGGTAGTCTATGGGGACCTGTCCTTGATTCATTGCATCCATTCTGGCTACTGTAGATTCTGATTCCTCTCCATGATCCTGGGAGCTCCTTAAATGATAGTTGAAAACTACAAGTAGAAAAAATGTAAAACCAAAACATGAATCAAAGTATAGTATTTTATAAGGTTATGTTGGTCTTGAACAGGATTTCATTCATGAACATTTGTCAAATGGCCTAATGTGTGCCTGGCACTGTGCTAGAAACAAGACACAATGGAGAACAACACAGAATGAGAACAGCGATGATGAACATTTTATGAAGTCTTTGTTAGGTGCCAGGCTGCATATTAAGTTCACTGTCTTATTTGTCTCTTTCAATAACTGTCCAAGTCAGGTAAGTCCATTTCATAGATGATAAAACATGCTTAGTGAGGTTTACGCACTTGCCAAGGTCACACAGCAAGTGAGAGAGACCCAGTTTTGTACTTAGGCAGTCTGACTCCAGAGCTCTTCAATCACCACACAAAAATTAAGTGCCTCATCTTCACAGAGCACAGAGTATAGCAGTAAAGAAGGTAAGTGAAGGCTTCGGCCCCGTGGCCTAGTAGTTAAGTTTGGCACACTCCGCTTTGGTGGCCCAGGCCTGGTTCCCAGGCATAGACCTGCACCACTCATTGGTGGCCATGCTGTGGCGGTGACCCACATACAAAATATAGTAAGATTAGCACAGATGTTAGCTCAGGGCAAATCTTCCTCAGCAAAAGAAAAAAATAAGAAGGAAAGCAAAGAACTGTCAGAGTCCAGGAAAAGAGCATGGATAAGAATACATACAGCAGAGACCCTCACCTTTGATTTTCCTGGATTCGAGCTACACACCAACTTAGGCAGAGGAGAGAGAGGCAAGCCATCACTTGTGGCTGATTGATCATTGCAAATGTTCTCCATTTGGCCTCAGGGGTCCAGCTGCTGAGAGGGGCTTTTACAGTTTAGAGTTTCTGCAGATGCCTGCAGAGCAGAAACCACAAGGGCAACCTCTTCAGCACTTTTTAGTTAAGAGCCGGAGACGAAACAGGGGCTGAGCTGTGTGGGGCCAGCATCTCCTGGCTTATCTCAGGTTCTGGCTGCACTCTCTCTGGATCTTGAGGAGAGGAGATCTTGAGCTGACACAACTCCACGAAAGGCCTAATTTTTATGGCAAATGAGAAAATATCTCGTCTTTGCAAAGAAATGGTGATCTGAGATGAGAAAGCATGTGTGCTACAAAAGAGACTGATCATCCACAGGTGTAGCTGACTTCTTTCTACAGACTTCAGCTCTCGGAAGGTTAAAATCTTTACTTACACTGTTTTGGGCATCTTTCTCAATCTTCATGTAGTCTAAGCCTTTGACTTGCTTGTGGCCTAATTGATTTAGAGATTGACAATCAGCACTAACTATTAGAGAATTTGCTTGGAGGAGGCACTGAGAGCTCACTGCTCTGAGTATTGTCTGCACCCTCAGTGGACTTCCCAGAGGTTGCCTTTGAAAATTTCCACCCTCAACCATTTCCCACTCACTGAAGGCTTGAAAGAGGACAAGTCTGAAAGAGAATGGCTGTTTTCAGCAGAGAGTCGGTAGTAAGATTATGAGTGGGAGAGTCAGCCTAAGGGATCTAGCATCTTTGCAGCTACTCTTGAGTATTTTTTTTCTAATAGTCTGTGGTTGTTTGGACTGAATCCCCAAACCTCAGTCTCAGTAAAACCAACACCATCAAAACCCAACTTGTGTAAAGAGGGTTAAACAGCAACAATATCAACGCAGCCTTTAAAAATAGAAGACCTGGTGTGGGACCAGCTCTGCCACTCAGAGACTCTGTGACCCTGGGCCAAAATGCAGACTCTCCATGCTTCAATTTCTTATGTTGTGAAATGAGAATAACAATAATAATAATAATTGTTTATTTTCACAAGGTTTTTGGAAAAGTCAGATGAGATAATGTGTTTTGCAAATTGTAAAATATTGTACAAAGCTTAGTTATTTTTACAGAAAATACATATGGATTTTTTGCCCTTTTGAATTATTCATTCTGTCTCTTTCTAGTGGTCTGAACAATTGGGTATTTGATTTTTATCTTACTTCCTTGGAACTCTATATACTTTCACATCAATTATTTCATTTTATTCTCATACCATGTCTGTTTTACCTGCAAAAAAACAGAGTGTGACTGTTTTCTAATATTTAAAATAAGTTGGGTTCTGGCTTCCACCTCTTGGTACTTATTTTTTTAGCTTTAGTTGCCTTTCCAGTGTGAACTAGGAAGATTATTAGGGTGGATAGTTGGACTATTATTTATCAGAGTGAATAGACTGATGAAGTAAGCTTTTCTCTGGATTCTGAGTGTTTGTAAATAGGAGAGCAGCCAGATGTGGAAAAGAGTCACAGTGTCCCAAGTGGTCACTGATTGTTTTTCTCTGAATTCGTGGCATTTTCAGAGCATAAGACTTAGCATCCTTGTCAGGCAGCCATCTCAGGAACTTGTTACCTTAGGGGCCAGCCTGGTTACGGTGCAGCTGACTCAAGGCGCTGTGAGCTGGACTGTAGCAAGTCCAGAGGCTGCGCTGCTCAGTGGGAAGAGCACTGACCTGACAACCAGAGCCCCCTCCTAGCCCCATCGCTTGCCTTGAGCATGTCACCTTCATTTACAATGTTGCCCACTTACCTCAAAGGGCTGTTTTATTTTGATGAAAAAAAAATTCTTGTGGTGAAATATGCATAACCTAAAATTCACCATTTTAATTGTTTTTACCTGTACGTTTGAGCAGCATTAAGTGCTTTCACACTGTTGTGCAACCATCACCACCAGCCATCTCCAGAACTGCAAAGGGTTGTTTTTACAGTGAAATGAAATAATTTCTATGAAAGTCTTTAGAAGAGCATAACACACCATAAGAATGCAAAGTACTGTTATGACTCTTTTTGCCCAATAGTTTAGGAGAAGTGGCAAAGATGAGCTTAAAAGGGTTGCTTAACTTATAACCGGTTTACTCAACTAAGTAAATTGTCTCCTTGGAAGGACTCAAATGGGGAGATGCCCCCACAGTTAGGATCGTGTGAACACAATTGTGTGCCCATGGAAAGAGGTGAACTCCCTATACATTTGAAGTCATGTCCAACTTGGACTTTCTACAAATTTGCAGTAATCACTTCTTCCCTTGAGTCCAAGGTGGAAGATGTTGTTTCCTCACTCCTGGGTATTTGGAACTTATGGTCAGATAAGCTGAAGCAGTAATGGAAAGGAGCCCATGATGCCTCATGAATAGACCTAGAAATAGTTGGGAGAAAGAACTCCGTAAAGCGCAGGATTTTCATGTTCTTATGGATGTTGGGAGAACTTCTAACTTAATCCAAAGCAGTTTTTTCATCCTAAATTCCCAGGAAGTTTTACTTAGTGTGCCAAATGCAGTATGGAGCAGACCTGTGCATTCATTACTATAAAATGCATAAAAGCATTTTATTCATTCAATAATATATATACTTTGTTAATCTAAGTTTAGGAAATTGAATTAAAGAGAAGATGAATCTAGAACTTACATGCTGCTTAGGAGGCAGAAATCCAGTGGCCTGGGTCTCCATCTGAGAATGCTCTGCTTGGACTATTTTAGTAACTACCATTCTCTTTTGAAATTAAATTTCGATTTTAGAGAGAATAGGGCTAACGGCCATTTGTATCCAGCTGCCTGCATCGTTTACTGGTCTAGGAGTGGAGTGGAGGGAGGGTGTGTGCATTTGCGTTGTTCTCTGGACTTCCATTGCCCTAAGAATTCATAACACGGTTGTGTAATGCCCATGAGGTTGATCCGCAAATGCACTGTGTAAGGAGCGGGAGACGATAGTGATGATAGTGAGGGTGAAGATGACAACTGGCACTAATAAGAGCTTATATATACCCATCACTTTGCTAAACATATTAGCTATTTTTACCATTTAATTATTGGGTTCATTGAAACTTAAAGTGGTTAACCAAACTGCCCAAGGTCACAGAAATAAGGGACAGAGCTGGGCTCAATCCCAGGCCCAACTTACTCCTAAGCCCAAATGCTACCATACACTACCCATGGAGATGGCAGGCTGAACAAACCCACGAGTGGAAAGAACAGGGCAGGGCCGCCTGGTGGCACAGTGGTTAAGTGAGCACGTTCCGCTTCAGCAGCCTGGGGTTCACTGGTTCGGATCCCAGGTGCGGACATGGCACCACTTGGCAAGCCATGCTGTGGTAGGAGTCTCACATATAAAGTAGAGGAAGATGGGCACGGACGTTAGCTCAGGGCCAGTCTTCCTCAGCAAAAAGAGAAGGATTGGAGGCAGATGTTAGCTCAGGGCTAATTTCCCCCCACCCCAAAAAATCTTATTTTTGAACATTGTGTCTTTTCTGTTTGCATCTCTTTAGACTGTTTATTTCAAAGATACTTGCGGTCTTGTCCTTCCTCTTAGATAGAGAGACAGAATATGTGTGTCTCAAGGTGCCACATTAGTAAATCATCCTTATCTCTTCTGCTGGAGGAAGACAGCAGAAGCATCTCATATATTAAACAAATTGTAACTGAGTCCTTACCATGAGCCAGACATTGCAATAGACACAGAGTGTCAAAAAGACAGATAGTCTCCCTGCCTGTGAGGAGTGTACAGTCCAGTGATTCTTTGAGAGATCACCCTGCTCTAAGCCAGGCAAGAAAATGGTTAACATGGACCTGACGAGAGAGCTGCTTTCTTTTTTAAATTTTTTCTCTAAAGATTGGCACCCGAGCTAACAACTGTTGTCAATCTTCTGTTTTCCTTCTTCTTCTTCTCCCCAAAGCCCCCCAGTACATAGTTGTATATTCTAGTTGTGAATGCCTCTGGCTGTGCTATGTGGGACACCACCTCAGCATGGCCTGATGAGCAGTGCCATGTCCACATGCAGGATCTGAACCAGTCTGCACCTAGGATCTGAACTGGTCCACACCCAGGATCCAAACGGGTGAAACCCTGGGCTGTCGAAGCAGAGGGCACGACCATAACCACTTGGCCACAGGGCTGGCCCCCGAGAGCTGCTTTCTGAAAGGCCACACTAAGCAGTACCAGGACGCCTGAGAGACTCCATCAAAGCTAAAGATCAGAGACAAAGCTGGGAAATGTCAGTGGAATAAATCTTACTTGTCATGAGGGAGGTCTGAGTTTTGTGCTGACCAATGTAATTTTATTAGGGCTTCACGTTTCCTAGGCCTGGTCCCCCAGGTCAGGAGGTCAGGCTCTCCTTGTTTTGGTGGCAGCAGATGGGGTCTCTCACCACAAACAGGTTTCTGCAGGAACTTGTCCTTGGTAACAAAAGAGAATAGAGTTGGATGAGCTCAAATCCATCATGGCCACTAGAAAAACATTTCAGAAAACATCCCAAACTAATGCTGGGTAAATGGCATCATCTTCCTTGAAGAAGTGCTTTCCCCACACAATGATTTAATGTAAAGTCCTCTACCTTTGTGTAGGATCAATATGAAACCTGGCAATTGAACAGCATTGCTTTATCTCTTAAAAAATGGGATTGAAGAAATTTTTCCACTGTGTCACTCAGAGTCCTTTTTATAAATCCAGTCAATTGCAGCTCCACACTATCTCTCACAGTAAATTTCTGCTTAAGTTTGCTTCCAAGGAAAATGCTGTCTGAACTGATGAATTTGTATGCCTTCTGTTTTTAGAGAACAAGTGACATAAGCCAATGTCCTTTCCATTTGCCTTAGCTAGCGCAAACTCAGAGCCGAATGCATTACCCAAGTGTTATCTACTCAACTCAGGTACCTGGAGCACGCCTCCTTCTACTTCCACCAGAGGATCTCTGTTTTCACTTACCCTTAGAAGACTTGCTTTACTTGGCAGGGCCATCTGGAGTCCACTCAGTAAGTAAGGCACAGGTTTAACAGTGACAATGATTTTTTTGTATCTTTATCTGTATATCTTTCTGTTCATCTTTCTGTCTGAAGGGCAGCATATAGCAAAGTGAAATAAGTTATTCTTGAGTGATTAGGTAATAGGGTGGCATCTTACTGGTACTTGAGAATTAATATTAGAGCAAATGAAATATTTTTTAAATATCGATGGCTCCATATCTCTAGGCTAGGTATTGAAGGGGAGCATAGAGGAAGGAAGAGACATGGACCTTGCACTTGAAAGATGTCAGCCCAACTGGGGAGAACCACCTCTACTTGCATCCTGTCTCCATTCACACTCACTTGTAAGTGACCCAGAGACATTTACTAACTGTCTGAAAATAATCACCCATCATAGCATCTCTTCTATTGCCAAGAAAACCCTTCATAACCACTTCATTAAACACATGGACATGGAGCACTACAACATGCACAATATTGAAGAGTGAGGATAATGAATGAAACTCAGTTCTTGTTCTCAAGATCTGATAGTCCAAATAGGCATTAAAAAATCTCACACATTTCTATACTATGGCAGAATATAAATTCCTCAGTAGAAGTGGGAACACAGTTCAATAGTGACACAGGAGAGCAAGAGATGATTTTTTTTTTTTTGTAGAGAGATCAGGAAAGGCTTCATATAGGCGGTGACATTGGGTCTAGCAAATAAAGATGCAAAGAAGAGCAAGTGCTAAGTGTGTTCAAGGATGGTGGAAGTGCTATCTGTCTAGTAGTTACTTGTAGAGGAGCAGAGTAAGAGAAATGAAAGATAAGTCAGGAGGATAACACTGCATCCTTTGGAAAGTTTGCATTTAATGTTATAGTCAAAGGAGAACTATTGAATGTTTTTGAGCAGGAGTGATATCACTAGACTTGTGCTTCAGAAAAATTGCGTTGAGCATTGAGCATGGAGAAATATCAACAATTGAAAGCCCAAGTAAAAGTTTATTGTAGTGACATAGAGGATGAATAACACCACTTAATCAGGATTTGTTAATGGGAATGAGAAAAGATAAGAATGAATGATGCAGATGTGGGAGATACTGTTGACAACATAATTTGGCACCTGATAAAATGTGGAGTGGTGCACAAGCACAAGCTGCAGCCAGATACCCTGAGTTTGTTAGCTTGGGTGACTAGAGGCCTAATGATGCCTTCCATGAGGAGTGATGAGGGCCCAGGAATGGAAGTGGATCGAGAGGGCTTAGGCTTAGATGAGGGGTAGAGGGAAGCTGACGGGACATGTTGCAGATGAGGAGCTGGTGAGAGTTGTCATAAGGATAAAACATAGCAGGGAGGCGTGCTAAGCTATATGGGAAGCAGTGGGGGCATGGTGGAGAAAGGATTTGCCATTCCTCAGCACTGGGTCACTCAACAGGGATGAAGTGGAGGAGGTGGAGCTTCTTCTCACATAAGTGATAAAAGGTTCTTCAAGACTCCTGTGCCAGATGTCAAGGAAGAGGACCTGACAAAGCTGTAGTCATTGCATCTTCTGTGTTAATCAGAGGGGACAATCCTCCAGGGCTTGGGTTGTTCTAGAATTAGCCCAGTATCATGCCCAGAAGTACACATAATCTGAAGAGGATGAAGGAGGTTGATGACAACGTTCTTGACACTGCTTTCACCCTCCAGGAGATACTAGTGTCAACAATTACAGCAGCTGGGGTCCATTTAGCTTCTTACCTGCTGTGTGCCAAGTCTCATGCTACACACCTCATCTCATTGAACAGTTACAACAGCCTAATGAGGCAGATGCTATGATTATCGACATTCTATAAATGAGAAAAATGAGGCTTAAGTGGACTGCTTAGGGCCATAATGTGGCCAAAGAGAGTAAGCCACAGCCAGGCATTCTCAGGGATGGAGGCAGATAGTGCTCTTGATTCTCATTGTTTGTGGTGGTTATCTTCTATTAAGTCACCTCAAACACTGACTTAGTGGATACTGAAGCCCTGCTCCCAAGGGAAGTACAGAGTTCAGTTCCTGCGAGCCTCTGGCCACATTTTCGTCAACCAGTCAGTACATAATCTTGTTCTACGTGTATGTCTGTTTAAATATACCTTACCTAATATATATTGTTCATTTGTGAACATTGAACTCACAGCCAACAGTACTACAACTCCTGCCTGAACAAAGCATATGTAACACACGTATTTTCTCCGTAAGGTACATCTCAGCTGTCCTACTCTTAGGAACACTAGACAGCGCTTCAGCACTGCACTTGGAGGAAACTTTAAAAAGGGAAACCACCAATAAAAAGCATAAAAATGCAAAAAATGCAGCACTGAATAGACTTTGAAAGGGACGCTTATTTACAGTATGAGAGCTGAGACAAGAAGGCAAAGCGTCCCCTTGTTCCACCTCAAGCTGGGAAATTCACGCCAGTGACTCAAATTTTTCACTGCTCTGCCCATGTCTGTGAAAGGGCCTTGAAGGTTGATTTACGAGTTACAACTAAACCTTTGCAGGGAGACAGATTTGTAAATAAGAAATCTGTGAATACTAAGGATCAACTCTACCTCAGGTCATGGGCACATTTCTTGCAATTCATGCACTTCTAAGAGAAACCTAGGCAGAAGTGACCATGATATTGCTCTTGCGTTTTCCCCCTTCATCCTTGTAGTTGGCATTTCCCTGCCTCCCTAGTTGAAAGAGCACCCTCTTTGGAGGGAAGTCACAAGCCCTGAAATGAGCAGCAGAGTGAGAGCACACAGCCTTCAGTAGAGGTGTCAGGCTGGACCCAGGTCCTGCTGAAGCCCCACATGTGAGGGGCTCAGTGACTCAGAGGTGCTGATCGGATCCTGGCAGCCTCCAGCCTCGCTCCTGTGGATTCATTTTTTTTCAATTTTTTTTTGTTGTGGTAACATTGGTTTATAACATTATGTAAATTTCAGGTGTACGTCATTATATTTCGATTCCTGTGTAGAGGACCTCATGTTCACTACCCAGAGACTAATTACCATCCATCCCCACTCACAGGTGCCTAATCACCCCTTTTGCCCTCCTCCTTCCCCCTCCCCTCTTGTAACCACCAATCTAGTCTCTGTTGTTATGTGTTTGTCATTTTTATCTTCTACTTATGAGTGAGATCATATGGTATTTGACTTTCTCCCTCTGACTTATTTCACTTAGCATAATACCCTCAAGGTCCATCCATGTTGTTACAAATTGCCAGATTTCATCATTTCCTATGGTTGAGTAGCATTCCATTGTGTATATATACCACATCTTCTTTATCTATTCATACCTTGACAGGCACCTAGGTTGGATCCAAGTCTTGGTTATTGTGAATAATGCTGCGATGGACATAGGGGTGCATATATCTTTATGCATTTGTGTTTTCATGTTCTTTAGTTAATCACCCAGTGATGGAATAGCTAAATAATATGGTAGTTCTATTCTTAATTTTCTGAGGACTCTCCACACTGTCTTCCATAGTGGCATACCAGTTTGCACTCCCACCAGCAATGTATGAGAGTTCTCTTCTCTCCACATCCTCTCCAACACTTGTTGTTTCCTGTCTTGTTAATTATAGCCATTCTGACGGGCATGAGGTGATATCTCATTGTAGTTTTGATTTGCTTTTCCCTGATGGTTAATGATGTTGAGCATCTTTTCATGTGCCTGTTGACCCCTCTGTATATATTCTTTGGAGAAATGTCTGTTCACATCTTTTTGCCCATTTTTGAGTTGGGTTTTAGTTTTTTTGTGGTTGGGATGTATGAGTCCTTTGTATATTTTGGATATTAATCTGATATATGGTTTGCAGATATCTTCTCCCAACTGTTAGGTTGTCTTTTCATTTTGTTGATGGTTTCCTTTGCTGTGCAGAAGTTTTTGTTTGAGGTAGTCCAATCTGTTTACTTTTTCTTGTTGTTTCCCTTGCCCAGTCAGATGTGGTACTTGAAAATATGCTGCTAAGACTATCAAAGAGTGAAAGAGTGTACTGCCTATGTTTTTTTCTAGAAGTTTCATGGTTTCAGGTCTTACATTCAAGTCTGTAATCCATTTTGAGTTAACTTTTGTGTATGTGGTAAGATAATGGTCTACTTTCATTCTTTTGCATGTAGCTGTCCAGTTTTTTGACCACTATTTATTGAAAAGACTCTCCTTTCTCCATTGTATGTTCTTGGCTCCCTTGTCGAAAATTAGCTGTGCATATATGTGTGGATTTATGTCTGGGCTCTTGGTTCTCTTCCATGTATCTGTGTGTCTGTTTTTCTGCCAGTTCCATGCTGTTTTGGTTACTATAGCTTTGTAGTATATTTTGAAATCAGGGAGCATGATGCCTCCAGCTTTGTTCTTTTTTCTCAGGATTCATTTGGCTATTTGGGGTCTTTTGTTGTTCAATATAAATCTTAGGATTCTTTGTTTTATTTCTGTGAAAAATGTTGTTGAAACTTTGACAGGGATTGCATTGAATCTGTAGATTGGTTTAGGAATTATGAACATTTTAACTATGTTGATTCTTCCAATCCAAGAGTACGGAATATCTTTCCATTTCTTTCTGTCTTCTTCAATTGATTTCAACAATTTTTTTTATAGTTTTCATCATACAGAACTTTCACCTCTTTGGTTAATTTATTCCTAGGTACTTTATTCTTTTTGTTGTAGTTGTACGTGGGATGGTATTCTTAATTTCTCTTTCTGCTACTTCATTGTGAGTGTATAGAAATGCAGCTGATTTTTGTATGTTGATTTTGTATCCTGCAACTTGACTGTTTTTTTTTTTTTTCTCTGATTTATCTTCCCAAACCCCCTGTACATGGTTGTATATCTTAGTTTCAGGTCCTTCTAGTTGTGGGATGTGGGACACCGCCTCAACGTGGCCTGACCAGCGGTGCCATGTCCGCGCTCAGGTTCCAAACCCTGGGCCGCCAGAGTGGAGCATGCGAACTTAACCGCTTGGCCACGGAGCCAGCCTCTCTAAAATTTTTTTAATGGGTTCTTTAGGGTTTTCTATATATAAAACTACATCATCTGCAAATAGTGACAGTTTCAATTCTTCCTTTCCGATTTGGATCCCATTTATTTCTTTTTCTTGCCTGATTGGTCTGGCTAGGACTTCCAATGCTATGTTAACTAAGAGTGGTGAAATTGGACATCCTTATCTAGTTCCTGTTTTTAGAGGGAAAGCTTTTAGTTTTTCTCCTTTGAGAATGATATTAGTTGTGAGTTTGTCATATATGGCATTTATTATGTTGATTTACTTTCCTTCTATACCCATTTTATTCAAAGTTTTTATCATAAATGGATACTGTATCTGGCCAAATGCTTTCTCTGCATCCATTGAGATGATCATGTGATTTTTAGTCTTCATTTTGTTAATGTGGTGTGTCACATTGATTGATTTGTGGATGTTGAACCATCCCTGTATCCATGGAATAAATCACACTTGATCATGGCATATGATCTTTTTAATGCTTTTTTGTATTCAATTTGCTAGTATTTTGTTGAGGATTTTTGCATCAATGTTCATCAGTGATATTGGCCTGTAATTTTCCTTTTTTGTGTTGTCCTTGTCTGGTTTTGGTATCAGGGTATTGTTGGCTTCATAGAATGAGTTCGGGAGCTCGCCCTCCTCTCCAATTTTTTTCTTTGAATAGTTTGAGAAGGGTAGGTATTCAGTCTTCTTTGAATGTTTGGTAGAATTCACCAGGAAAGCTGTCTGGGCCCTGGACTTTTACTTTTTGGGAGGTTTTTGATAACTATTTCGAGCTTCTTACTGAAGATTGGTCTATTCAAATTCTCTATTTCTTCTGATTCAATTTTGGAAGGTTGTATGGTTCTAAGAATTTATCTGTTTCTTCTAGATTATCCAATTTGTTGTCAGATAGCTTTTTTTAGTATTCTCTTGTAGTCTTTTGTATTTCTGAGGTGTCCATTGTAATTTCTCCTCTTTCATTTCTGATTTTATTTATTTGAGACTCCTCTCTTTTTTTCTTGGTGAATCTAGCTATAGATTTGTTAATTTTGTTTATCTTTTCAGAGAACCAGCTCTTGGTTTCATGTATTTTTTTCTATTTTTTTTAGTCTCTATTTTATTTATTTCTATTCTGATTTTTACTATTTCTTTCCTTTTACTTATTTTGGGCTTTGTTCTTCTTTTTCTACTTCCTTTAGGTGCACAGTTAGATTGTTTATTTGAGATTTTTCCTGTTTGTTGGAGTAGGCCTGTATTGCTATAATCTTCCCTCTTAGAACAGCTTTCGCTATACCTCATAGATTTTGGCATGTCATATTTTCATTTTCATTTGTCTCCAGGTATTTTTTTATTTCTCCTTTGACTTCTTCATTGACCCAATTGTTGTTCAGTACCATTTTGTTTAACTTCCACATATTTGTGGCTTTTCTAATTTTCTTCCTGTAGTTGATTTCTAGTTTCATTCCTAAGTGGTCAGAAAAGATCCTTGGTATTATTTCAATCTTCTTATATTTATTGAGACTTATTTTATGGCCTAATATGTGATCAATCCTAGAGAATGTTACATCTGCATTTGAAAAGAATGTGTATTCTGCAGTTTTGGACGGAATGTCCTATATATATCCACTAAGTCCATCTGGTCTAATGTGTCATTTAAGGCCACTGTTTCCTTACTGATCTTCTGTTTGGATGATGTATCCATCAGTGTAAGTGAAGTGTTAAGTCCCCTACTATTATTGTGTTACTGTCTATTTCTCCTTTTATGTCTGTTAATAACTGCGTTATATATTCAGGTGCTCCTATGTTGGATGCATAGATATTTACAAGTGTTATATCCCCTTGTTGGATTGTTCCCTTTATCATTATGTAATGCCTTTCTTTGTCTTTTGTTACAGTTTTCATTTTAAAGTCTATTTTATCTGATATAATTATTGCTACCCCAGGTTTCTTTTCTTTGCCATTTGCATGCAGTATCTTTTTCCATCCCTTCACTTTCACTTTGTGAGTTCCTTTAGGTCTGAAATATGTCTCTTGTATGCAACACATATACATCTTGTTTTTTTATCCAATCAGCCAGCCTATGCCTTTTTATTTGAGCATTTAGTCCATTGACATTTAAAGTAGCTATTGATAAGTATGTACTTGTTGCCGTTTTGTTACTATTTTTCTGGGTGTTTTAGTAGTTCTTCTCTGTTCCTTTCTTCTTCTCTTGCTCTCTTCCCTTGTGGTTTGATGGCTTTCTTTAGTATTATTTTTGGCTTCCTTTCTCTTAATTTTTGGTGTATTTATTATAGGTTTCTAGTTTGTGATTACCATGAGCTCCATATATAATAACCTACATATATAACAATCTATATTGAGTTGATGGTCTCTTTAGTTTGCCCTCTTTCTAAAAGCTCTACTCTTGTACTCCCCTCCTCCTGCATTTTATGTTTTGATATCATATCTAATATTTTTGTGTGTGTGTGTATCCATTACCCTTTTATCATTGAAATAGGCAATTTTAGTACTTTTGTTTTTGACCTTCATATTCTCTTCATAGGTAGTTGATCTGCTACCTTTACTGTATTTTTGCCTTTACTAGTGATTTTATTGCCTTTATATATATAATTTTCTTATTCCTATTTGTGGTCTTCTCTTTCCCACTTAAATAAGTTCCTTTAGCATTTCATACAAAACTATTTTCTCGGTCATAAACTCCTTTAATTTTTGCTTGTCTAGGAAGCTCTTTATCTCTCCTTCCATTCTGAATGGTAACCTTGCTGGGTAGAGTATTCTCGGCTGTAGGTTTTTTCATTTCAGCACTTTAAATATGTCATGCCACTCTCTTCTAGCCTGTAAGGTTTCTGCTGAGAAGTCAGCTCATAGCCTTATGAGGTTTCCTTTCTATGTCACTTGTTGCCTTTCTCTTGCAGCTCTTAAGGTTCTCTCTTTATCTTTAATTTTGGACATTTTAATTATAATTTCTCTTGGTGTGGGCCTCCTTGGGGTTATCGTGTTTGGTGTTCTCTGTGTTTCCTGTACCTGGATGTCTGTTTCCTTCCTTAGGTTAGGAAAGTTTTCAACTATTATTTCTTCAAATAGATTCTCTGCCCCTTTGTCTCTCTCTTCTCTTTCTAGGACACTTATAATATGAATGTGAGTGCACTTGATGTCATCCCAGAGTTTCCTTAGACTGTTCTCTTTCTTTTTAATTCCTTTCTGTTCAGCTTGTGTTATTTCCTCTAGTCTTTTGTACAGCTTGCATTTCCATTCTTCTGTATCATCTACTCTGCTTTTGAGTCCCTCTAGTGAATTTTTCATTTCCAGTATTGTATTCTTCATTCCTGATTGGTTCTTTTTTTATATGTTCTAGTTCTTTTTTGATGTTCTCACTGAGTTCATCCACTTTTCGTCCAAGATCAGTGAGCATCCTTATGACTCTTTGTCAGATAGATTGTTTATTTCTGTTTCATTTGGTTCTTTTTCTGGGGTTTGTCTTGTTCCCTTGCTTGGAACATATTCCTTTGCCTCCTCATTTTACCATTTTCTCTCTGCTTATATTTATGTATTAGGGGGTCACCTATGTCTCCTGACCTTGGAGGGGTTGCCTTATGTAGGAGATGCCTTATGAGGCCCAGCAGTGTGCCCCTCTCTTGTCACCAGTTCCAAATGTTCCAGGAGTGACCCCTGTTTGGTTTACATCTGTCCTTCTGTTGTGGCAGGTTGCTCTTGCTTCAGGTGCCCAGGGAGGCTAGGCTGTCCCCTTGGTTGATTGGTTGGTTGTAATTAACAGTTGTGTGTGGCTGCTGTGGACCCTTCAGTCACTTTATAGGGTTTGGGGAGCCCTAGCACGGTTGCCTGCAGGTCTAATAGCACATTCTTCTTGCAGTTTTTCCGTTAAGTAAGTAGGCCCAAATGTGGCTGGTTGCTAGGCTCAGGGACTTACAATTACTGTAGGCCTCTGGCCTGCAAAGCTGTTGTCAGCTCTCTCAGGATTGCAGCTGAGTGGGGCTGGCCTCAGGCATGGGAGCACCCAATTATTCCAGGCTTTGGAAAGTGGTGCCAATACCCTATGTGGCTGTTTGAGAAGCACAAGTGTTCTGCAGCTGACATGCTCCCATGGCCTACAGGTCCACACACACCTCAACATAGTCCTGGCCGATGCACATGTCCTGATCCTCTGAAGTGGACCCAGTTACCCCACTTTGGAGGCCCCTACACACTCCACCAATGCCCCCTACACTCCACTCACTCCTTGTGCCCTCCCTGTCCGGCAGAGAAAAACTCATTGCCTGCCTGGAAAGAATCCAGGCACACCACCTATGCAGGTCCACAAATTGCCCGAGGGCTTGCTGTTGGGTAGGGCCACTCCCTAGGATGGGCTGCCTGCTCTTGCTAAACTGGGTTAAATCAGAGTTCTAGTGGATGGGACAGACTCTGGTCTAACAGTCCAAGGGAAGAAGTTCAATGGGGGTTGGAGTCTGTGTCAGCACTCCTGCACTAGGTCACAATAAGGGCTACCACCAATGTCTCAGTCCTTGGAGAGATGTCACCTCTCTCCGAGATGTGCCCAGAGCCTATTAGGTGAGACTCTTTTCAAGAAAGGACAGTGTACCTTTATTTCTGTTGATTTTAGATTGCTTTCTGAAATGGGTGAATTTGTGCATGGGCCTTTTAAAAGTCAGCTCTTTTCCACTTATATCTGATAAGTTTTCCATGGGTGTTCCTCATTGTAGTTAATAGCCAACAAAGCCAGGTATTATGACACTTGCCTCAATTGTGCTGAGTCTGAAGGATGCTTATAGTGGTAATGCTCCCCGACTCCAGTCCCCTACTCCTCCAGGGAAGGCTGTGTACGTTAGGGTTGCTCCCACTTGGCTGTGAAGCTCCACAGCTCATGAAGGTAGCTTTTTTCCCCTCTGGAAAGGAATTTCTGCCTCTTTCACCTCAGTCAGGATTGTCCCTTGTTGTGGGAGTTCTTTTTATCCAGTTTTCAGTTCTTTCTCAGGGGTTATTGTTCCAAGAATAGTTGTACATTAGTTGTGTCCTTTGGAGGAAGTGAGTTCAGAGTCTGCCTACACCACCATCTTGGCACCACGCTTCCCCTCTTGTGGATTCTGAACTCTTATTTACCTTTCCTGGTCTCTCGTTGGGGCTTGACACAGTGAGAGTTAGAGCAGTTATTCTAATGCTAAAATTTATGTTCCTATGACTGTTCATGATTTTTGGTATGTTACAGAATATGGCAGGTTAAGTTGAAGGTTTTAGAATCAGAGAGAGATACAAGTTCACTCTTGGTACAGACCCTTATCCGACTTTGTGATCTTATATAAATACCTTGATTTATTCAATTCTTGGTTTCCTCATCTGTAAAATGAGGGTGACAGCTCTATCTACTCCTTAGATTTTTTGTAAATATTAAATGCATTAATTCATGTAAATTGCTTATCATGGTGTCTGCAATATGGTAAACAATCAGTAAGCATTAGCTTTTAAAATTTTAATTTGTAACTAGAAAAATTAGCCTCTTATTTTTTTCCTAATACAATCTAATGATAACACTGGGCTTTGGAGTCAGATTACCTCAACTTTATTCCTATCACCTCCTTTCTGTATCTGGATAATTTCGGGCAAATTATGAAACTTCTTTGGTTTTCAGCTTCCTAACCTATTAAAGAGGGGAAAAAAGTCTAACTCTCAGATTATTTTGAATGCTAACCAATATCATGCATTTAAGAGAACTTTAGTACTGAGTCTGACACACAGTATTCTCAATAAATCTTTCCTGTTATTGTAATTATTAATACTGTTAATCATAATTGGTAACTGCATTTCTGACAGTGAATTGCAATGCATTCTGTAGATTCAAGACTTTCTTACCTTCATTAAGACACTTTCTTCCAACAAAGTGAATCACTGGAATGCATCCTGCTTTTTGATGGGGGGATTGCTTTGTGGTCCTGCAGAACACTGAGTAGATGAGGACTGAGGATTTGGCAGAGAAAGGATTGGTGGAGCTGGATCAGAGGATGGTGGTGAGACAGCCCAAGTTCTGCTGCAAAAAGTCTCTTTGCTTCCCCATACTTCCAGTTCTCATGTGTCTGCAGCTTGTGGAGGAGGATACCTACTGACAAGGATGGGACTCGTGGAGGAGAACATCTGCTGACAAGGATCTGTGTTTATATATCATGTACCGGCACTAATTAGTAAGATGCTCACAGCTCTCGGGTGACCAACCACAATAACAGGAGTCCCCAAAGGTACAGGTGGATCTCTTCTTGGGCTTGGAGATGCAATACCAGAGAGCCAGTAGGTCACTTTGCGACCAGAAATGTGTCTCCATGAGAACATCTCATCCAGGCTACCTGTCCACTGCTGCTTAGCAGGACAGCCACGTGCATACCATGTGTTCACATTAAACCATCCGTTGCAAAATCATTGACATTCATTCCTCAGCTGACCTTTCTTTCCCCCTCTCTCTTCCCCAAACTTCTGCTTCCAGGAGTCCTGTAGTTGGGTAAATCTTCCTTTGCTACATCTCCATGCTGGGGAAATTGCCTGGCTCTACTAAGTGTGATTGGAGCCGTTTGTTTTTAAGCTGCACATAAGCATCGGGTGAGATTTATAGGACTTTCCTTCTTGCTGAATCGACCCACTGGGAGCCATTAAAGTTTTATTGCTCTCTGCAGTTGCCTGGCCAGAGTGGAATTGAGGGGGCCTGCAGTTGGAAAAGCTTTTTCTTCCATTGGCTTATTCACAGGGAGAACTGGAGGGAAGAGGGAATAGAAGTTATGCTTCCTTTGTTCAGTCTTCTCATTTTGGTCCCTAACCTTTTCCAAACTGCACTGAACTTTTGGGATGACTCTCCATATAATTTTCACTGCATGTTAAGTCTCCCTACTCTATCAAGACCTCCCCAAGTTCCCACCTCTTCCATGAAGTCTTCTTGTATTGATCAAATGAAGGCTAAGAGTTTCCCTGGAACTCCTCTTGGGTCTCTTGGCTGAACTCCAACCTCTTTTTCATTTCAGAGATCTTTGTCGCTATTCAGATACTTATTTTCCTTCAGACTTGCAGCTTCCTGTCATGGTTGGATAAATGTACAGATGTTCTGGTCATAAATGCTAAAGCTGTAGAACCCTAAATCTGGAAGAAGTATTAGAATTCGTCAGTTCAACTTAAGCAGTGGATTAAATTACTTAGGTTCATATAGTGATTGAGGTATTTTTATGGCTGTCCTTGAGAGAGAGTCTTGATAAGGTATGTTTTTATGTCAGGTTAAAAAAAGGAAAAGTGAGGCCAGCCCTGGTGGCCTAGTGGTTAATTTCGGCACGTTCTGCTTCAGCAGCTCGGGTTCGGTTCCTGGGTACAGACCTACACCACTCATTTATCAGTGGCCCTACTGTGGCAGTGGTTCACGTACAAAAAGAGGAAGATTGGCAGCAGATGTTTGCTCAGGGAGAATCTGTGAATCTTCCTCAGCAAAAAAAAAAAAAAAAAAAGGAAAAGTGTTCCAGTGATGACTTCAACTGTCTCCCCCCCTCTCATTGGGCCATTAGCTGAAACATGTAGACATGGCTTGGTTTCCATTGGAGAAAGAACTCCTCATTCTCAGTGGATCAGTAATGTTAATTATTGCATATTTACCAGATGCCAAGCTCTCTGGAAAGTCCTGAGACAACAGACACACAGGCCCTCATCAAAGATATCTTAAATAGTGTCCTCTGAACAGCACCTAGCATGAGAGGATGATCTGCGTCTTTTGATCATTTTTTTCAGCTATGGGGCCAAGCCTCAAGCAAAACCAATCTTCAATATAGTAAGATACAGTATATAATGATAATAATAATGACCATTTTTGAGCATCTATTTTATTCAGGAACTGCACTAAATAAATAAATCATTTCATTTTTATTCTGATAAAAGTCTCCCAAGATAGATTTTAGCTGCATGCTATCTATAAAGGAACCAGAGCTGAAAGAAGATACATTAACTGGCCCAAGGTTGTTCAACCAGCAAGTGGTCGAGATGGGCCTGGAAGACAGACTGAGGCCCCCCGGATCTGTGCACTCTGTCTCCTGTCAGCCTCGGGAAGGTTTCCTAGTCGTGGAGCCCTCAGCGTGATGTTGAGCTGCTGTTCTCTCTTCCTTGCATATTTCATTTCAAGAATGAATGCTTTAGATGGGATGTAAGATTTTATCATCGGGGTAGGAATTTTGACATGAGCACCTTGTACGAGGTCACATCCTAAGAGACCTGCTCCATCAGATTTCATCCCAATACTCGTTAGTAGCAAGGTCCCTCCACTGGTACTGGGGATCGATAGCAATATTGCAAAGTGGTTGACAGCCAGGTGTTGAGGTCCAAGTTCCAGAGCTCAATTCTTGCCCTGTCACTTATTATAAGCGGAGTGATCTTAGGCTCCTGCAGGCCTCAGTTTCCTCCTGTACCGTGGGATGACACGAGAACCTACTGCACATGCTGAATATGTGGGCCTAATGATAGCCAATGCATCTAAAACACTTATGACTATGCTCGGCTCATAATAAATTCTCAATAAAATTTAATTTTTAATATCTCTCTTTTCAGATGTCTGAAGTCATTCACACTTATTGTCACAGTTAGCCTTCTACTCTGGGATAAAACTATCAGTATATGACACTTAATTAAGGAGGCATTCTTAATTAGATGGTAAGAAAGACACATGTTCACAGGCACTGGAATTCACAGAAGTGAACCAAGGCAGAGCAGGGAATTTCGAATCCCTCATTACAGATCTCTCTCTAGGAGAAACCCATCTTCTTCTCATTCCTGCAGATGTAGTGTGGTCAACATTCCTGCTGACCAGCCCTTCTAATTTGGGGACTAAGTTGAAATGTAACATTTGGTTCTGTTACCAGTTCTCTTGAGAAGGACACTTGCTTTTCCTCATCCGCCACCCGCCCCAGTATTATCACTGCAGCGTAAACCATCCTCAACTCTGTAGATCTCCAGGGCACTGTTCATCCTCCTGCCCCGCAACCGCACATCCCAAAGGCCAAGAATGAGAGTGGAGGACCAACTCTTTCCTAATAGTTCTCAGACTTTTACAGTTTCCAGATTTATTTATTTGGGTTAAACTGGCAAAATGAAACAAGTGTGAGAAATTCAAAATATGTAGTAGCTATACCACGTGTGTCTCCACGTGCTAAACAAACCCATCTCTTGTTAGCCATTGTTACCATATAATGGCTTCATCATAAACGTAATTATTATAGTTATAATAACAGTTTTGTTGGGCATTTGCTCTGTGCCACTCATAGGGTGAGGCGGGTTGACCCATGGTGTGAGCCTTGCGACAGTCATGTAAGGTGAGTGCATCTGTGGCAGAGCTTCCCTTCAGACTCAGAATAAGAGCCACAGCCCCGAGCACACTTGTCCCTTCAGATCCCCCAACCTGGTTCACCCCTCCAGCCGCGCTTGTCTTGCTCTCCTCACACACGCAGAATGACCTCCTGCTCTGGTGTCTCTGCACTTGCTCCCCCCTCCCTGGAGAAAGTTCTACTGAACATCAAATATCTCTCTTCCTTATGAGATCTGGGTCTTGTTCAAGTTGCCCCATGAGGCAAGTCTGCCCTTACCACACTTTCTGAATTAACGCCCCCATCTTTAGTTTTATTCACAGCGCTTTTCACTGTATAATATCGCATCATGTAATATCTTATCGTCTGACATCTTTAATACAATTGCAAGCCTGCAGACAGAGATTGTGTCCATCTTGTTCACCCTGCATTTCTGTCTAGAGAGATGCTTGGCATATAGCAAGCACTGAATAAGTGTTTATTGAATAAACACAAACACTGAATGAAGAAATTAATAAACCAAGTAGGCAGCTCAGAGGGGTTGATTAGCTTCCCAAGTACACGAGTCTGGGGGGTTCTCAGGGGACCTCTCGTGGGAGCACTCTGGTGGTGACATGTGAGGTTCTACCTTCAGAGCATGAAGAGGCTGTCTCGTCCTGTCCTCTTGTTAGAGCGGTGAAGACTGGAGGCCCAGGCTAGCAGGGAGAAGGCATGACTGAGACGCGGGTTCCTTGCCATTCCCCTCTCATCCTGAAGGTCTCCCTGTGAAGGGGCTGAATGCTGACCCTATCAATCACACTCAAGTGGCATCTTGCCCGTATGTTGGGGCTGGGCCTTCTACCAGTTATTTGCTGGTTTCTGAGTCAAGGGTGAGTACAGAATGGTGAAGTAGGCCACCCCCCAATCAGGGCCACATTGAGCCCTGAGCCTTGATCCTGCCTCAAAATTAAGCCAAGATTAGTCCCTTCTTAAGAATCATGTCAGAAATTCTGGCAATGTGTTTGAAGAACATTTGTGTAGAATATGGGGCAAAAAGCACAGACTGAGGCCAATACATCTGAAGTGGGGGAAGCTGCCTCCTTGGCCAAACTAGGATGAGTCCCTTCATCGTCCTGAACCTCAGTTTCCATTTCTCGGATATGATGGGCAGGCAGGACCAGCTTTGGCCTCCAAAACTCCTGTCAGCTGTGAGGGTCACTCCTGAGTGTCTGCCTCATTCTACTGTTGTTACTGTGGGGTGATGTGCTTGCCAGTACTGACCCAGCTCCTTCTCTCTCCCAGTGGCCCTGTTGTGGAGTGAAGCATGCTCATTCAGCAAAGAGCCAAGGGGCCAAGAGAGAGCAAAGCAGAAGGAGTGGTATTATTAACCAGTTGTTTAAATCGATTTGCTTGGCTCTTTCCTTGACCCAGTGAATTAAAAGAAGGACATCTCAGAGAAAAAAACAGAAGCAGGGGACCTTGAAGCAATATTTTTATCCTGCCAATTATCAAGAAATGTGATCCTGGGAAACACTCAATGTCTAGATGGACCTGAGCACTTGTTTGGGGAGTGCAGAGCCCCGCCAGGACAAGGGGCGAGGAGAGCCAGCCCTTCAAAAAAGTAAGAGAAAACCAGTTCCTTGAGCTGGGAGCTGGCCAGCATGTCTTCTAATTTAATTACTTATCTTTCCCTCAAATTGTTTATGGTATGCTAGGCTATTAAATGCTCCATAAGCAAGTGGCTCTTGAAAGAGGAAGTGGATTTATTTGTTTTAGTTACTATTCCAACAAAAGTCTATTTCTTCTGCTAATTAAGATTCCATTCGCTAATTTAAATGTTATGGTAATTAAAGTATAACTCTGGAAATGTAAAAAGGAATTTAAAAAAAAAAAGAAAAAACTGGGTTGGCCTTTAGGAATTACATTAAATTTATTGCATTGTAACAATTGTAAGCTGGGTAATTATTTCATTTGCCTCACATGCTGTATTCACGCTTCTGCTTATTCATACCCATTCTCACACTTCAGCTTATTAACACATACTTCCCCCGCTCTGCTCTCTCCCTCGCTGGAATGGTAATTTTCCTGTGATGGTTTAAGATGAATTGTGAGTTAGATCTTTGAAGCAATGTTTAGAATTTCTTCAGCTGGGCCACACAGAGTGTTGCAAGCTGTTGCCTGATTTGATGCTTAGAGAGAGAAAAAAGAAAACATCTGGATTTCTGCTTTGTAACCAATTTCTGGAGCCAAGTTGCTCCTACTCCACTGTGTTCTCCAACCTTTCTAGAAATCTGAGCATTTTACAGAAGATGGATTATAAAATTTTTCAAGAAAGAAGATGATTTTTCTTAGCCAAGTTTCTGCCTGGTGTTTCTGGTCTGGGCTCAGGGATGGAACTCTGGTGACCTCTGTGCACGTTCATGACATGGGCTAAGCCACTTACCTTCTCCCAAAGCTCTGTTTCCTTGTTAGGCAAATGGAGGTTGTTGGGAGGGTTAAAACCATCCTTGCTTAGGAAAGCACCCCGCGTGATGACTGGAACATAGTGTCCCTTTACCTCCTCTCTCCTAGTTTTGAGCCTGCAACGCCAGACTGGAAAATAGGACTCTGGAGTTTCTTTCTCAGTTTGGACTTCAGTTGTCCAGCTAATTAAGGGAGAGAAACTCATCTTCTGCCTTCTGTTAAGGCAAAGCACGTGTAGCCGAATGCATTAGTTAGTTATTGCTGCACAATAAATTACCCTAATACTTAGTGGATTAAAGTAGCAAACACTTTTATCTCACAGTTTTCGTGCGTTGGGAATCTGAGAGAGGCTTCTCTGGGCGTTTCTGTATCAGAATCTCTCAAGAGACTTAGCGAGTCCCATGCCAGCCAAGGCTGCAGCCATGTAAGGCCTGGCCAGGCCTGAGGGTTCAAGTCTAAACTCACTCACGGGCAGCCAGACAGAAGCTTCAGTTCCTCTTTACCTGGGGCTTCTCTGTAGGGCGGCTGGCTTCCCCCAAACGAGTGATCCAAGAGGAAGACAGTGGCATCACATTGCCTTTCCTGACCCAGTCTCTGCTTTAGACACCTTGCTCCCTTCTGTTCCCTCATTACCAGTCCTTAAGCCCTGCCCCATGCAGCAAGGAGAGGAGTGCACAGGACGGTCTTGGAGGCTATAGTGCTTTGCTTCGTCTTGTGCTCTTCTCATCAGAGCTTGGGTCTTCAGACCTTTCTGTGGCTGTAGCTTCTGTCCTGCCATCTACCTATTGTCCTGCCTGGGCAGTCTGGGATAGAAAGCTTCACAGACTGGCTCAGGCCCAGCTGTCTTGGGAGATATCATCTCTCCGCTACAGAGGGACTTTGGAGATGGCTGTGGCAAGGGTGGGTGGAATGAGGAGCAGTCCCCTAAAAACATATCTGAGCTCCAGGCCAGATCTCTGGTAGTACTCGCAGCCTTCCAGCTGTGGGACACTTTGGAGAGGCAGTTAGAACATGGCACAAGGAGCAGGGCTTTCCTTTTGGAATAAGTGATAAGAGCTAGGATTGATAGAAAGAGAAGCTAAACAAAAATGAATTCATTTGTATCTCAATTTGATTTTCAACGCCAGATAACAGAGGAAACCAGCACGATGGAGTTAATTGTCTTTTATTGCTTATCTGGTTGGGTTGGCCCCTTCTTTTTGTCAGGGTCTTTTTATCAGGTCTGCCAACTGTTGAGTGAGATGTTGACACTATAAACTTAAGGCCACAGTTGAAGCTAACTCTTGACAGTTCCTATTTTCCTCTGGCCCGTAGCTGGGAGGAGCGAGGAAGGAGATGGGTGCCAGGCAGGGGTGGAAGGTAGGAAGTGGGCAAATCAGTACGGGGTAGTTGGCTTCATCAGCAGAACTGTCTTTGGCGTGTGCATTGATCTATGCAGATGTTGGAAAAATTCTGTCAAAAGTCTCCCCAGAAATGGGGTACACTGTTGCTAATTCAATTACCCAGCTGAGCGAGTCGGCATTCCCACTGGCAGACTGCAGGCATGTTTGGCTGTCTTTACCACTAAAGAGACTGAGGAGAGGCCAAGTGGGTGGGAAAGTGACATCAGAACAGGTCAGCGGGTAAGCAGTGATGGACGTGATACCCTTCTGGGGCACTGCCCACACACCTCTTCTGTGCCTGAGAGAGCAGTCAGTTTGCCCCAGTGCTGGTGCTGTCTGTATACCCTTCCCTCCCAGGTCTGGGAGTGTAGACCTTGTTTACCCAGAGTGAACAACACAGGTGTGGACTTACTTTCTGTGCATTGCTGTCTGAACTGCGAGACTAGGAACACAGCAGAGTCTCAGGCCACAGATTACACCCATGACCTTATTTATGACTCAGTGATGGACAGCCATCCACCCAAACTTATTAAGGTTTACCAATCACCTTCTATGAACCTCAATGGGTATTTAGTTTTCTGATGTTGGCTCCGAAAGAAAGCCCCAGAAACATCTCTGAAGGTGGACATCACTCACACTACTTATGATCTCAGGATGTGGTTTGTGTTATGTTCAGTGGGCGAATATTTACTGAACCTTCATCAGCATGCTGGGCACTGTGTTTGATTATGGGAAACAAGTGGTGGGAACCTGATCGCTGCTCTCAAACAGCTTACATGAAGAGGGGAGTTAGTGTCTCAGGTAGGAGAGCAGTGGATGACAGATGGCCAGACACTTGCCAACTGTATGACCTTTGGCAAGTTATCCAACCTTTATAATCTGGGGAACTATGTGCTCAGATTTGTGTTTTAGAAAGAGTGTCTTCACAGCTATTTCAGCAAGGTGTTTGATGGGAAGGAACTGGAATAATGGAGGTCAATTAATAAACTCTTGCAGTGGTCTGGGTAGGAGGTATCTAGAGTCTGAACTGAGATGACAACAGGGTGGAGGTGAGGTGTGGACTCAAGAGCGGCAGTGAGAAGACTTGTTACCTGCTTGGCTATGTAGGAAGGAATGGAGATAGCTCAGGTTTAATGCTTGGGTGACTGGGTAGATGTTGGTGTTATCAACTAAGGAGGGAAAAATAGGAGAAAGGAAGGAAAAATGGCAAAGGGAACAAATTCAGCTCCATTTTGGATGAGTTAAAGGCTCTTTAGTGTCCATGGTATTACTCTGTGACCTGGGTTCTGTGCTCCAAATTCGAGGAGCTGAACTTGGTCACCTAGAAGAGCTGAAGAGCGGAAAAACTATCTAGGAGCAGGATTCTGGTGGCAGTTTTAAAAACTCTTTTCATAAGCAGTGAAATAAATCTGGAGCGATGCCCTCCTTTCCCCTCAGAGGCCTCTCCTTTGTCGGGCTGGATGGAGTGGGGTGACAGAACATTGATCGGTATGAGATAGATGGGAGGAAAGGCCCTCATTGCTCGCTGAATCAATGCTCCCTTAAAGACTGCAACAAACAGGATTAAAGGTTGAAAGATATTTATTGAGGGGCGAATCTGAGTGTACGTTTTATTAGTTGCCACAGCCCTGGGTGTATAGAAACGCCCAGCCTAGACACTGCCAAGAGCAATAAATCAGGGCTTTCTTCTTTGGCCGGCTGCCTGGACAGTGATATGGGGTGTGTAACTCCAGGACAGAAGGATGGAAGAGAGTGTCGTCTCCAGTCCATCTGGGGTGGGGGAGGGGTTGAGAGAGAGAGAGAGAGAGGAAGAAAATTGGCCAATGCCGGCTCCTGGCCTTCTTCTCCAGTCACTCACAAATGAGATCAAACATGCTTACTGCATGGGTAGATGCCTCCAGGCTCTCCCTGGAGAGAATTAGAACGTTCTCCACCCCTTCTGCCAAAATCATTTGCCTAACCTTTTGCCTGACTGATTCAGAAGCTATTAAATGTACGGCATCCACACAGCTGGCCATTAATTGGAGGCCAGAGCTTGATTAATGAGCATTATGCTAATGTTGGGTCAGAGGGTAGATTATGTGTAAAGGGCCAAAACAGTAAGCCAAGTCAAAAGCAATAACACCACCTTCCATCCCTCTGCCTCCCAAAATCAATTGGCAGCTGGGGGCAAGTGGAGAAAAGGCATATTGATGAGATGGCACGTTACAGCCTGGCACTTGCCCTGGTTCACGTTGTCTGCAGGGTACGGTCCCTCCAAGGATGAGCCGCAGCCACCCTGGGAAAGTGGGCTCCAGCTCTGAGCTCACCTCAGGGAAGTGCAGGAAGCTCTAGGTTGTGGGCATGACACTTTCCAGACTACAGTGTCTTTTTCAAGGACTCTAAAACTTATATGGATGAGTGATAAGGCACTCCCTTATGAACACATCCACGTAAGTGTTTGTGTTTAAACACTGAAATGAACTTGGACAAACAAGTCCTGAGTCGGCCACTTCCGGGAAAGCTTACCTCATTTGGCAGGTGAGATTCTGCTCACTTCCCATCCTCTCTTTGCCTGCCCAAGTGTTCTGTAGTCTCTATTCCTGATTCCTCCTCCTGTCTTCTACCTCGAATTCAGAAATTCCCTGAAGTTCTTTCTTCTTCCTCTTTTCTTTATGCTCTGTGCTTTCCCTAGGGTGAGTGAACCTTTTTATGAGGTCAGTTATCAGAGATGATGTCCCAAATTATATGTCCAGGCACAATCTTTCTCCTGAGCAACAGGTCTCCATCATGGACATGCTGCCCCACCCCTCCTGTCTCAGTTCTATAGACTTCCTTCAGTCTGCACCAAGCTGAATTGTTCTTTCTCCTCTGCATCAGTTACCAGCACATGTTGCTTTGCTCACTGATAAAGAAACAACGGCTTCAGTTTGGGCTTGCCCCTCTCACTTCTGACGCCACCTGTGCCACTTTCCTCTGCTGTTTCCATCTCCTCGGTGTCTCTACCAGTTTTCTCTGCCACTTACTGAGGTCAGGCTCCCACCCTCTCTTCTATGCTGTTGCAAAGTCTTCCCGCCCGTACTTCCTTATCTAATCCTTATCCAATCAACATGCCCATATTGCCTCGGCTGTTGTATTTCTAAACCATCCAAGTCAAGACAGCGCCCCATTCTGAGTCTGCCAGTGCTTCTCCATTGCCAGGTTCCCTAACATCATTCAGGACTGTGCATGCTCTGGATTTAGCTGATATCTAACCTCGTTTCCAACCCTTCTCCCCTTTCTCCTCTTCCCTTTGTGCACAGGGCTAATTGCCTTTCTGGAGGAGGTAACTCACCCCCAGACCTCGTGTCCTAGTCTCAGAGTGAGACTGCAGGGCCTCAGGTTTCTGTCCTCAGCCCCGTCCTGGGAAATGATTCCATCAATGACTCAAGTGAGGCTATATGTACCTACAGAGAAAGCATACCTACCTGCCAGATCAGGATGGACACTGAGCACGCTGAGTGACAAAGTCAAAATCGAATGAACTGACAGACTGGGAACTGAGTGTAACGGCACTGAATTTAGCAGGGATAAACATAAAGCTCCATTTGGGGCTTTAAAAAAATATTTAAAAAGATACAGATACGTGAGGTATGGGTTAGCTGAGGCATCAATTAAGAAAATTTCTATTGGCGGTAAGCATAATTTAAGACAATACGTTAGACAGTTATCAAAAAAGAAAACAGAATTTTAGGCAATATTGAAATAATCTACCAGAAGGATGACGAGTCATCATTTGTTCCATGTTAGGCATATTGTAACTGGAATATGATATTACATTTAGAGTACCATACTTTTTGAGGAAATTAGACAAAGGACGTACTTAATGAAAATTAATTAGAAAAAATTTAAAAACATGACATAAGTGAATTATTGAATGAATTTTTGTCTCAATATCTCTTCCAAAACTGGAATTATATAAATGACCCCCCCACCACCAATGCCTTTTGAAATTTTCTTTTGGATCTAAATGAAAAGTTGCCTCCTTAAACCCTCCTCAATACACTTCATCTGAGTTCATCGCATCCTCTTTGACGATTCCGTTACATTTCCCCTGATCTTCTCCTTACATTCTGGCCGGTCGTTTGTGTTTCTGTCCTCTGCACCAGATTTTGTGCAACATCAGGGCAAGGACTGTGTTGTACTCATCTTAGTATTTCAGAATCTAGTACATAATTAGTAAATGTCTAACAAACAAATAGAGAGACAATATTGTCCTTTAAACCATTATTACAGTAAACTCTTTTCTAGCCATGTTCTGAAAGTTCTAAGAGAAGCCTGGTCTCAAAACCATTCATACATATTCCAGAAGGAGTTCTATGGTCTATTAAGTTGAGGAGGGTTGGGCTAATTGACGTGAAGCTTGTTTCTTTGCTACAGGATGTTTTAGAGTATTTAATATGCTGAGGTACACCGTGAATAACCAACTAGGGCTGTTATGTGCAGGATCTACAAAAATCGTCTGACTACAGAACACAGCTTTTATGCAACATCGTCAGACATTTAGTGTAACATAGTTTGGGAAATACTGAACTAAGTATGCCTTTAGAGAAGTGCCACATAACCTGTCCAAGAAGGACTAGAAATTAAAGTGAAAGGGGTGAGAACATGGGCACACACCTTATAAGATGAAGGAAGGAGACACTGGGTAGACACATACTTGAGACTTCATGAAAATCAGTATTTGAAAGTTGACAGAAAATTTAGCCATCATGACAGTTAAAAAAGACTGGGACACTCTGAATACAGAATCACAAAATTTCCTGATGAAGAGGAAAACATGCAAAGCTCCTAAAGAAACGATTGTGACCACAGAGGGAGCTCTCTAAGGAGTTTGGCCCAGAGAATGGAAGTCGAGACAGAAATACAGGATAGGACACGCAGGGATGTGCGCAGACACAACAAAGGGCGACAGCTCCCGGTGAAGGGAAGCAGTTTTAGAGCAAATCTTTAGTGTGCTAACTAATTGGAAGGCATGTGGGTTGCTTCAGTTTACATACAGCAACCTGTTTTGAGTGGCTAGTTTGGAAAATCATTATCCATGGGTTTTGACGTAGGCTTCTCTTTTTGGTTTTGCCTTTTTCAAAGACTTAAATGGTGAAATAAAAGGCATGATTATCAAATGTGCATAGAGCAAAAATCTGTATAGTCAACATGTTAGAAAAGGAAATCAGGGTTAATTTGATTTCAACTTCTGAGAATAATTGATCAAAATAATTGCAAAATGAAAGTAAATAGAGATAAAGATGAATATTTAAAATTAGTTTAAAATTTGCAGTAGTATGGGATCTAACTTCATTGCATGTGGAGAGGAGAAAATTACAAGAGTATTGGCAGCACAATATGAGAAAAAAGTAGAATTTACCCTGTCCTCCACCAATAAATAAGTAAATATATTAAATTTAATACAAATGTAGTATTTGGATAAAAGAGAGCGTAGTTTTGCTGTCCTCCATGGCCATACAAAACGGGGAGTGTTTTGTTCTCTCTGAGCATGATTGGAGAGTCACAGTGACACGTAACTGTACTCAAGGCAGATGGCCCAGAAAAGCTAAGGAAAAGATAAAAACCCTCTCTGAAGACAAATGGTTGGAAGGACTGGAGATACTAAATTTGGAAAAGAAAAGACATTGGGGAGATATAGCTTCTTCCAAACATCTGAAATGTAAGAAGAAAAGTTGTATAAACTGGATGGCTTCTGGATCAGAGTAAAGAGAAATGCCTAGGACTGTAGGGAGACAGATTTTGGCTCAATGTGGTGTATTAAACTTTTTAACAACAGGTGCTATTGAGCAAAGAACTGATTCACTCTAAAGATCCCAAATGAACTGCCCGTCTTTAAAATGAAGTAACGTGCTTGTAACACTTAGCATAGTTGCTGACACAGAGGAAGCACATGCTCCTTGGTCATTTTCCCCTCTTACTTTCGTATTAATCTGTGTCCAGTTGGCACTAGGAACCACACTAGGTGTTTCAAACAGAGAATTTAACAAAGGGAATTAGTTACGTAGGAGTTGGGGGACTGAACGAACAAGTAACATCACTGAGTACCCCAGAGATAACTGTAGAAAGTAGCTACCACTAATGGAGATGGAGGACAAAAGGGAAGGAATGGAATTCTTAGGACATAGGAGCCCAGAGGACTGACGCCATGGAATAAGTGCTCAGATTTCTGAAAACAAGGCACCTCTGAGAGAACACAATGAGACTAGTTCTGGCATCTCCAGAAAGAAGCTAGATGTGGGAACCAGCTGCAGCTGCTGGGGACTCCTGCCACCTCTGGGTCTACCTAGACAGGACCAGGAAAAAGAGGCAGGAAGCATCCTTCCCCACACCTCACCTTTCACTTTTAATCTGGTATCCTCAATTGGCGGGACTTAAGAGACAGTTGACTGACAAAATGTCTGCAAAATGTAGTTCTCAGCATTAGAGCCTCAGAACTACAGGGCAAGTCTGAAAGGATGAATTTGGAGCCAAAAACCAAGAAACAATATCCAGCACAGCTGGCCCTTTTGGCTTCTCTGAGTCCACACACACCCTTCTATATTTATGTGAATGCCCTGCAGTGAGAATAGCCACTTCACACTTTAGCTAAGCTTTCATTCTTCCATTCACTGCACATGTCAGGCACGCTTTGCTCTCAGGCGGCACCTCGGCCTGCTAGAATTTCCTACCTGGTGTGATGACTCAAATCTTCATTCCTGAACAGCGAGTCCTGCACTTACTGACTTGCTTTAGTTTTCCACCAACATACTACTGGACATGCAGACACACGGCAGCCATGCTCTCTCTTCCGCCCTCCCTTGCATTATTTCTCTTCTTTCTTTTTCCTCCTTTTACCCCTTTCCTTCCTCCTTTTCCTATTGCCCTACAAAACACCCAGAGGGCTGTTATAAAGGGGATTCCCATAGGAGGTGAGAAGTTAGACCAGAATATTTTTCCTTACTCCTTCAATGCAAAATGTTCAAAGTTTTAAATACAAACAGATTGTTATTATCTGGTATATTTTTACTTGGCATTAGTTAGGTTCATTTCATTAGTTTATTTGTGCCACTAGATATCTTATATCTGGACTTACTGATTTACATGTATATCTTTCTAATTACTCTCTTTATCAAATAGTTCATATTTAATGGAGAAAATGTAGAAAGTACAGATAGACAAAAATACTAAAAATAGATCAAAATATAATCTGAACTCCGAGCAATCATCACTGTTCAAATGTTGGTAAATATTGTTGTAGTCATTTTTCTATATTTATAAATTATATATAGACATAGATATCTGCATCATTCACTACAAATGGTTGTATGATTTTTTTGGGGCAACTTTTTATGGATGTACCATCTTTCCTTTTACAAATCATACATATACCATTTTTAATGTCTGAACAGTATTGCAGCATATCACTGTATCATAGTCTATTTAAGCAATCCTCTATCACTGAGATTTTGTTGCTGTAGTGAATATATGTGCATATTCTCAATTATTATTATAGAATATATTCTTTATTGCCTTCTTTATTTCTACTTAATTCATTTATAACTTTTTAGTTACCAAAATATGTATATATCTTTTTACTAAAGAAGGCCATGAAAAGAAAAAAAATGGGTAACCAATACTTCTGTCCTAAGATTCCTGAGACACTTTATTTAATGACCACGGTGTGCCCAGCACCGTGCTGGTTGTTGTGGGAACACAGAGATATGGTGTCTGTTGTAAGACAGCTGACAGCTTGATACACAGAAAACAAGGCAAGATACTATAAAAAAACTGCCATGAATTTAATAGAAGCACCGGACACTATGACAGCTCAGATAAGATGGGGTGGAGCTTACAGGAGGCACTCAGGAGACCCCAGGTTCAGTCTCATTTGCCAGGCCACACAAGGCTGTCACATCAGGGCGTAGTCCCAGACCCTGGACACTACCCTTTGGATGTCAGGTTTTTAAGTTCGGTTCTCAGGTCATCTCTAAAAATATTTCCAGAGTTATTTTCTTCTTATAAGCTGAGAAATGAGGTCTAAGTCATAATGACTCATGCCAGAGGACAGGGCACCTAGGATTCTTCTCTCCCTTCATCTGTAAACAGGTTTTTGTGCCACATTGTCTGCAAGGCATGATGGAGTAGGGGAGGATGAGTCAGGCAGTCCTGTCTTTGAGCAGCTCACCGAAACAGGTAAAAGGGGAAGAAAGTGGCGTGCTTGTGTGATAAGCATACAAACTCATGTGGCAAGCGTACAGGCTAATTGTTAAGTGGCGTAAGACTAATACATCTAACAGATATGAGAATTCAGAGGAAGACTGAAGGAAATGGTCATCAAGGGTGGGCAGAATTGGGATATGTAAAGACGGTGAAGGGAACAGTGTGTGCAAAGGTTCAGGAATGAGAGAGCATGAATGTCTAGACAGAGTAATATGGTATTAACAGACAGTTTTAAAATTCTTCTTTAGAAGTATTTTTTGTGGGGCTGGCCCTGTGGCTGAGTGGTTGAAAGTCCACATGCTCTGCTTCAGTGGCCCGGGGTTTGCAGGTTCGGATGCCAAGTGCAGACGTACACCACTCATCAGCCATGCTGTGGAGGCATTCTACATACAAAATAGAGGAAGATTGGCATGGATGTTAGCTCAGGGTGAATCTTCCTCACCAAATATATATATATATAATATATATATTATATATATATATTTACTCTCTATATAAATAAATATATAGATATATATATTTTGTAACAAAATTTTAGTTAGATTATAATTTTTATCCCATTTTTACAGATGAGGAAATTGAGTCTTACACATGAAGTGACTTGCTTCAGTGCCGTTCCCAGCTGATAATCCAGGTCACATATGGTACATGGGCTCCATGAAAGTGGACAGTGAGAAAAAGAGCTTAGACGTGGGGATAGGGGCCAAATAATCCTAGTTCTTGGATGCCAAGACAAGCAGTTTTTATGGAAAATCTACTACATAGGAAATGAGGAGCGATTGAAAAGTTTTGATCAGAACTGATCTGAGGAAGATCAATCCGGCAAAAGGAATAGTCTGTAGGAAGTTCAGATGGGTAGCAGGGAGATCTGTTCAGAAGTTATATTAACAGTCAACGTCCAAGACAAAAAGATTCTAAGGAGGGAATTGCACCAGTTCACAGAGATGCGTGCACAGAACGTCCCCCACGGCATTTCCCTCCATGTTTAAGGGCTTCATTGGGATATACTTGACACACATAAACTGCACATGTTTAAGCTGTACAATTTGATAAGTTTTGATATACGTACGCAATCACCACAATTAACACAGTGAACATATCCATTCCTCCAAATGCTTCCTCATGCCCCTTGGCAACCCCTCCCTTCTAGCCCTCCCTACTCCTTTACCTTCAGGCAACCACTAATCTACTTTCTACTATAATAGATTAGATTGCATTTTCTAGAGTTTTATATAAATGGAAACATACAGTTTGTATTCCGTTTTGTCTAGCCTTTTTAGTTGAGCATAATTATTTTGAGATTCATTCATGAATGGATCTCATACTGTGTCCATTCCTTTTTATTCCGTTTTATGGATGTACTGCAATTCATTTATCCAGTCACCTATTGCTGGACGTCGGGTTGCTTGCAGTTTTGGATATTACAAATGAAATTACTATGAACGTCTGTGTGCAAGCCTTTTAATAGACACATGCTTTCGCTTCTCTTGGGTAAATCCTAGGAGTGGAATGGCTGTATCACGCAGTGGGCATATGTTTACATTTTTAACTTACCTATGCAGCATTTTTATATTAGTGAAAAATCAGAAGTAGCTCAAATTAAGTGGTTAAATATATTATGATGCATGCATATGATGGAAAACTAGGAAGCCTTTTAAAAATGTTTATGGATTTGTATTTGACATACAAATATGACCATGAGATAAGAGAAAAGACAGGTTTCGGACTTTTACATACATATTCACCCAAATATTAATAGCTTTTAGTTTATTTTAGCTTAATTTTGATAAGATGTTTGTACATACTTTTAGGTATTATTAAATGTTTCCATAATAAGCAAAGATATTTTTATAATCGCCCCACCAAAAGACTAATAAGACCATTCTAATATTGGAAATTGGAAAGAAAGCTTAGATTGGTTCAACTAATCAAGTGGCCATAGGCTGTAGAGGCAGAATTTGGAGTGTGGGAGCTTGTAAAATGGAAAATGAACCATAACGACATTGTAATGTTTTTTGTTGATTTTACATTTTGTTGTGAGCTATATACTTTTCCTGAAAGAGAAGAGCATTTTATTTTTTGGTGTACTGTACAAAGAGAAAAAAGAACCAAGAATGAGTGTTAATAATGGTTTGATTATTTTCAACTCAAATGCCTAAGTAACATAACAACTGGTATATAACTTATGCAGATGTATGCAAACCATTATTTAAACTGGAAGAAGGATGGAATACTAGAGAGTGGCAATATTTGCTGGGTTGCTAATATGCCAGGTGGGCTCTTTGGTACAAGGCCCAAAAGTGAGGAATGAAGGACATTTAATGTTGAGAGAACTCAGCTGGTGTTGGTGCATGTGTTCTTTACCTTTCTTTATTGTTCTATTTACAAAAGTAGAAATCTGAAGAAGTTGATAGTAGTGTGTGTGTGTGTGTGTGTGTGTGTGTGTGTGTGTGTGTGTTTTGAATGGGATAGAACAGGATTCTTTTCAAACCCGTGGAATTTGGAGCGCATGGCACAGAGTTGTGGAATGATGTATTGTTCCATTACAGCTCATGACTCCCTGTACTTTGTGACAATATCTTATGTCATGATGAAATACGGTGTGTGTGTTTAGAAAAGTGTAGATATGCCAACTGGCCCTGTGATTTGAGTCAATTATTTACTGCTACCACTCTTATCCTGCTAAAAGGCTTTCCTCTTCTATAGCATGTCTCAATAAAGCAAATGACTTGGCCTCTTCCTTCTTTTGGAAATTCGTTTTGGGGGAGCTTCTCTGCATTGACAAGTTTAAGGATGACGTTCATTGTAGTATTGCCCACTAAGAGTAAAATTATTGGCTTGACGTAAGTATTTAGTAATACATGTCTTATTTGTATTTACTCCTAAGTGTTTTTTCTATAGGACAAGAAATTTCTATGCTAACATGATAATCCATTTAAGTTATTGCACAACAAATTATTACTTTTGTTGCAAGCTAAGCCAGGACCCACACTTTTCCCTTTTCTTTGAAAGAAGAGGGCAAACTAATACCTTTGGATTGGTTTAGCCTGTTCAATCCTTGAGACTTGGTTACACCAGATCTGATTGGTCTGAATGTTTCTAAATGAGATTTCCTGGCATGCTTCCCGTGATCAAAAATGCCTTTGATTTTTAGCATCACTCTTCTTTTGAAAATCTAAAAGGGATTCTTCCAGAAGTTTTAAATTCATTTAATTGTATAGGTATGTTTATCTGACATGGAGAAATCAAATGAGGAATCAGATATCTAGGACAGAATCTTGAATCTTTGAATCCAGTCCTTTACTCTACCAAACTGAATAATACGCTGGATAGTAACAGCATCGTTCTAAAAGCATGGATTGTAGCCAAAGTGGATACCTCACTACTATTTCTGTATCTGCACGTTGAGTTTTCTTAATGAATATCCAAAAGGTTCTGAATTTTTAAAGATTATAGACATCGTCTGACTCTATCTTGTACCCTTCTTCTCTCTTGTGCTTATTTAAATAGCCTTCAGAAAGAACGATGAGGGCTGATGATTGATTGGGTAGTCTCAGTTTGCCCATTGTTTTGCTTGGCTTTTTAAAATTAATGCCCATTCTTATTAGTGCTCATTTTTAATTAATCAGAGGTTGTCAGCAGCCTGAATATGGTCTTAAAACCAACACTAAAGATAGAGATGGCAATAAATAATTAGAAGCTCTTGGTGTAGATTGAGAGACAATGAGTGGGTTCACTTCTCAGGTCTCTGATTATTAGACCCCACTCACTTTTCACCTTCAAAACCAGAGAACAACAGATGAGTGTCCATAATGTAAAATCTGTCGGCAGAACCTCTCCTAATCCCATGACCCCGGGACAGAGTAGGCACAACCGCCAAGGCAGGAACCTTTCTTATGGATGCAAGGTCGCTCAGAAAGTTGGGAAGAAAATCATTTATTTTGATAGAAATGGGATATTTATTGGAACAAGTGAGTAAAGAAAAGTCCAACAAGAAGCTCTGTGGTACTGTCATAGGAGAGTAAATGTATTGCTCTTCATGGTCTGCCTCAAAGTATTTGAAAGATTGGGAAACTCCAAGGATCTTTTCTGTTTCTACTCTATTGTGGGCTTGGAGAGACAGGGGCATACTTACCTTAGACCAAAGTGGTTGGGCAACAGATCCTTTTACTCTATTGTAATGCTCCATTCCCTTTGACCTTAATGGTTGATCCTGACCCCTCACCCTATCCTCCTACTACCATCCCCCAACACACTCACACACCAAACACAAATTCTCTCTCTCTCTCTCCTTTTGCCTCTCCTGCTTTCATTTTGGACTAATAAGAACCAAAGGGAGTGAAAGTGTGAGGATTTTTAATGTTTATTCCCTACCTGTACTAACGGCACAGAAATACAGTGACCAGGCACCCTCCTCCAAGGACTGCTCAGGTAGTTTGTATCAATTCTTATACAATTTTTTGGAGGCCATGAGAAACAGAGAATGCAATTTCTCATCTTTCTAGATAGACAGAGAGATGAGACTCATGCTGGGTCAAGGAACAGGTCCAGTCTACACCCAAATAGCCCCACATTTGTGATCAGATGCTGGGCTGCTCTCTGCCGAGGAAGTGGCTAATATGGTGCTAAATCAGGAAGCAGAGGTTGGCCCCCAAAGGGGAAATGGCAAGTTCTTTGTGGGTGTTTGTGAGGGTGATAGAAGAAGAGCCAGTGAATATGAGTTAAAAGAAAATAACTAGTCTCTGGATTCTGCAAAACTCCTCAAGTAGAAACAGATGGGATCTGTGTCTTAATTGAGCTATTATTAGATGCTGAATGCGAACAACTCTTAACTGTGCCACCTTCCCCGAAAAGTACCAATTTACTCAAAACGTGCTGATTGTGTTTCTGCAGCTTTTGGCAAAGGTAAACTGAATGAGCAAAGATGTCAAATTTTAATTGTCTTTTTTTTATGTCAGCTGCTGAAAGAGATGCTATCCTCAAAGAGACAAAAGTGAACACTGTCAGTGGGGATTGTTTTTTCTTTTCATTTACAAGGTAGAGTCAGTGACTTTCTGGATCTTAAAGAACCGTCTTCACCATGATAAGCTGATAATGGTGTGTATGTGTGTGTGTGAGTGTGTGTGTGAGTGTGTGTGTGTGAGTGTGTATGTGTAGGGATGGGGAATGAGGAGTAGAGTGAGAGAAAAGAGAACATACATGCTGGGTCTTTAGCTACCCAAAGAGCTTTACTCCTGCATTAGAAAGTGCATTTCATGATGTGGATGATGGAAAGATGATGGAATGAGATGGGTGAATGAAGACTTTCAGGCCATTGCCTTGTGGGTCCTCTGCACTGCTCCTTTTTGCCTTTAGTTGGTGCACCCTGAGTGTTAGGCATTGAATATGGTGGGTGGACTCTCGGGTGAGATCATAGCTTTATACTCCTCTCCTAAATGAGTAGCTCTCAAATATAAATGGTGAGAGGACTAAGCAATCCCACTATTAAATTGCTCTGGAAATTAGACATTAGAAATATGAGAGCAAAATTTGTCATTGCTAATCCTAAGGAGTAGGGATCTAGTCTTTCTTGGAGGAGGTTAATTTTATTCCACACTTGAGCTGGGATATGTGATACTATTCTAAGAGACATTTCTTATTATTCAACCTTGATAGCTCACTGGCTCCTTCTCCCTAACGTGCAGGGCTGGTTGTGGAGATCCAATGAGGAGAAAGAGAAGTGCTGGTTTCCTCCCCCCAGCTTTAAGCCCTGGCTTAGCATAATTTTGGCCTGTGTCTTGACATTTTCTATCATGTTCTTCAGACACATTGAGCTCTGTTCTTCCCCATAGGGAATGGGTGAAAAGTTCAGCTTCAGCTCAGGCGGTGCCGCCCTTCTTTTTTCTGATCTCCTGAAAAGAATCGCTGACACTCACAGCTGATGGCCCTTAGTCATGCAGCCTCATGCTCACAACCTGCTCACCTCCCGCGCCTTCAATAAGCGGATGGGGCTGGGCTCACAGCCTCTCCAGACTCTCTCATCAGGATTTGTATTTGTGGCCTGATTTACACTTTTTTCTTCCTGCCAATAATTTGTGAAGTATTTGTTGAGAAGTGAAAGGCAGGGAAGGTGGTAACATATTTCTCTGGCCATTAACCTATGTGTTTCAGAGACCAGCCCACTTTAAGTTGAGAGTGAAATGAAAGGAAGAGAAAATATGCAGTGTGTAAGGCACTGTTGGTGGCCCATGATGGCTCTACCCCCTTACTTGCTCACTGGACTCCTTATTGGGGGCAACTGGTGCCCCTGACCCAAGGATTGATCATGTTCCCTGATTTCCCAGCCTCCTCTGTAGCTGTTTGTGGCCAGGTCACCTAGTTCTGGCCAACAGGATGTGGTGGAAGTTGGTTTCCAAGAAAGCTTTTCCATAACCAATGAAAAGCTCAGTTACCACTGAACTTTCTGCCCCCAGACTCCATGTTCTATGAGAAGAAGAAATCTCTATTCATTTAGCCCATTGTACATGAGGCTGTTATTTCCAGTCCGAAGTACTCCTAACAGATATTGGTACAACTCTGTAAGATTCTCCAATAGGCTGCCGAGGCCTGAGTAGGTCCTGCCAACTTTGCATCTGGATATGTCCAGCTGATGCACAGTGTGGCTCCTGGGGGCTGAGAGTGTGTGTGACTGTGTGTGCGAGAGCAAAAGAGAGAGAGAGAGAGGAGGACCTGCTTCTTGACTCAGCATGTCTCGACAGTGCCTGCAACTTGTGTCTGTTTAGCTACAAAGATGAAGAATTGCATTTTCTGTTCCACATGCCATCTGAAAATTGGGTGAGAATTGGTGCAAACTACCTCGGCAGTCCTTGGAGGAAGGTGCCCCTCCAGGGCTGGTCACTGAGAGGGAGAGATAGGAGCATGACGATGAAGCAGAAGAAGGATTCAAATCTTGGGAACATCTACCAAAATCAAGTATTTGGAAAAAATGTAGCTTAACAGTAAGAGTCACAACAACTTGGTCTCAATTCCGTTTACTACACTTAAGGCTCACAAGTTCCTCTCCCTCCTCACCGCCACTTTGGCTCTTTGTCAGCCATTTTCCCTTTCAGGAGGCCTAATCCACTTTTAAGAAATGTATTCATTCTGCAAAACTTCAGAGTCCGCGTTCAGTGCCAGGTGTTATTTTAAGGATTGGAAGAACAAAGATAAAAACAAGGGCTGGAATTCACATTCTTGTGAGTACCTACTTATTTTGCAATATTTAACATACAGAGCTCTGTTTAATGCTGAAAATAATATTGTGAAATGAGTAGATTTTCCCCCACCATTTTATAGATGAGAAAACTGAGGCAGAGTTTGAACTTAGGTAACTTATCCCAGATCACACAACTAATCACTGTTGGGACCGCATTTGCAACCACATCTAAGTCCAGAGCTTGCGTTCCACTAACTGAGCTACTAATTTCTGCCTTTTAGGAGCTCCCAGTCTATTGGGGTGGAGACAATAGGAAATACGCTAATGAAGAGCGTGGCTTTGGAGTCAAAGGGACCAGAGCTGGATTCCCAACTCCACTCCGGGTTAGTTTTGTGTATTAGCATAGCTTCGCCTTGGCTTCTTTATTAGAGAAATGGAAATATTAATACCTACTTCTCTGGTCAGAATTTCATAAATGTTCAACGTATGATAGCTGGTAATATAGATTATGTGTGTGTGTGCGTGTGCGTGTGTGTGTGAAATAGATCTTTAAATGAAGTAAAATGTGATAGCCATATTATTTGCATTTACAAATTACTACTATTTCCAAATAGAAGTAATCCAGTCGGCCCTCATATCCTGAGGTTCCACATCTGTGGGTTCAACCAACAGCAGATTGAAAGGATTGCGGTGGTTGTGTCTGTACCGAACATGTAGATTTTTTTCTTGTCATTATTCCCTAAACAATACAGTATACTCACTATTTACATAGCATTTTCATTATATTAGGTATTATAAGTAATCCAGAAATGATTTAAAATACATGGGAGGATGTGTGTAGGTTATATGCAAACACTATGTCATTTTGTATAAGGGATTTGAGTGTATCCAGACTTGGGGGGACAGGTCCTGGAGCCAATCCTCCATAGATACTGAGGGACACTGTGCTGAATAACTGAGGGATATCAATAACAATATCACAGGACAGGGGACACCTGAGCTGGAACTTAAAGGATGACACGCACTCACTAGTCAGAAAGACAGAAGAGTGGGATGGGTAGGCTCTCTCAGCAGAGGTTGTGCACAAAGATGGAGATAGGATACAGCATCAGACATTAGAGTCATGGTGCACAGTAAGACCTTGGTGCAGCCTGAGGAACTGGGAGAGGGGAGGGTGAGATTAGAAATGTAGTTTGAGGCTAGCCTATGAAGGTTCTTGGGTGCCATGCTAAACCAAGAGAGACAGTGAGCCTGAGTGTCAACTCTTCCTTAGCATCAACTTTCTCCTTCAACAGAGAGCCTTCTGTTCTGCTCAGAACACAGCTTCCAGGAGCCAGCAGACCAGTGGTTAGGCTGACAGGAATTCACGAGGTTGTCACTCAGGATGATGAGGGTGATTCCTTTCTGTTCTTTGCCTTCCACTCTTCCACCTCTCCCTTCACTGCTCATCTGCTTCAAGTGCTGCTTTTTTGAGCAAGTGTGGGAATGCACCTGAGTGAGGAAGACTGCCTCTGCATCTCCCCATCACAATAGCATCCCTTAGGAAGGAAATAGCTCTAATGGGCATCTCTATTACAATAATAACCAAAAGCATTGCTTTCAAGTCGTATTAAAGAGACAGAGAGAGGATGAGCCAATAATCCATGGGTTTTTTTTTTTTTTTTTTGGAGGGCTATCTTTTCATACAAGGAGAATTTATTCTAAAGCAGGTAAGCCTGGGCACATCTGCAGCTATTTAATGAGAGACTTCACCAATATGCCATCATTCTGCTCTGACTCTTGGCCCTTCATGCTCTTTTGGGGATGTCTCTTTTCCATTATCATATTCTGTTCAGTCCAGGAAGCCTCTTAAAGCGTGTGTAATAAGAGCTGTCTTGCCCCATGCATGAGAAGCAAAGTGGAAGTCCATCCTCATTGACGTGATGGGCTCCCCTCTGTCCTCTTTCAGCCATGGAGAAATGCATAACGTGCAGCTTTCCCCTCATGCCACTTGACCAGTCCAATTTCTACCCTCAGTGGTCCTTCCATGCGGCAGGGTTTGCCTACCTTTGGGATGCCCAGCTGGCTTATTGCAGTGTCCTCGGAATCTTACCTAAGTAACTAAGCTGCCATAGGATAATTTAGTTCCATATAAATACAAAAGAGCGTGCTTGCTTTTTCTCCATCTTCTTCTAAGGAACTTTATGGCACAGAGCTGTTGCTATGGCTTTGTCTCACTCTCTCCTGGTTAGGAAAAATGGCTTTGCCATAGCGACAACCCCAGGGAGGGTGAAAGGGAAGTGGAGGAATAGGGAGTGGGATGACGTTTCATCTTGGCTGTTTCATCTTGGGTCCTCAGTTTTAATGCTGTTGGGTACTGTCGGAGTTTGGAACTGTGCTCTTGTTGTCCTTCCTTCTTGGCCTATTTTATTTCTCATTTCTGGATTCCCAGCCTAAGGCAGAGTTAACATGTGTGACTAATATCACATCCACCCAAGATGTTTCTCACCTCATTCCCTTCAGCCAGCCCCTGCTCTTCGGCCTCACATCTCCTACTACATTTATTTCCGAAAGAGAGAGAATCTTCCTTGTGATTGTGGCAGCTTGACAAGGTTCTGTTTTTCCAAGTGAATAATCCTGTTTGTGGGACAACGAGGGAATGCTTCCCATCCTCTGAAGACCCAAGCATGCAAGTCTGAACCTCCCCTGGCGTGTCTGTATGGGATCCCTGTCCTGTCTGAGGGCAGACAGCCTCCGAGGGGAGAGGGGAGGGGAAGAAACACTGCATGGAAGGAGAAGACGAATTTCTAGTGGGGAGGGAGTTGGGGGCTATTCTTTACCAGCTGTGTGGCTGTTTGTAGCACTGTCTCATTGCAAAGCACCTAATTAGCTTACTGAACCCAGGACATTTCACATTCATTCTCCACACCACATGCCCTTTCTCTCCATGAATTAGCATCTTTTTCAAAATCCCAAGTAACTGCCTTCTTCCAGCAGGCCTGTTAGGTCAGCTTCACCTACAAGGGAGACAGCTGTGCAACAATGGGAGGCAAACACGCTTAGTCACGATTGGATGATCCAAGTCCAAGACTCAGTTCCCCTGGCTGTGCCTTATTTAATGCCTGAAACCACTATAGTAAAAACACCACCCTGTTTAGGTTGGATGTGAAAGTGCCTTTGTACACCGCTCAGATGAACATTGTGGTGACAGCTACCTTCCTCTTAGAAATGTAACTGCTTTGTGGGGGCCTTTTGGGTTATTTTACGGAGCTAAGTGGTTCCCTAGAGAGTCAGGGCCGAGCCTCCTACTGCTTTGCCATCTCCCATCTTGAATGTGCCATTCTTGTGTTGAATTCATTTTGACAACTGCGAGAGGTTTGCAGGATGAATAAAATGTCCCTCTTAGCCTTCTGTTGAGGGGCGACTATGTCAGACCTCTGTGCGAAGTGCTGTGGGACTGCAAAGGTGAATAAGATGTAGTGATGGCTCTCTAGGCATTTAGTCGGGTGAGGGAGCTGGATGTGCCTGTGAATAATGTCACCCCAAGGGAGTGGAATGTGCGGTTTGATTCAGAGCACCGAACGACTCGTTGGCCCTGCTTGATTTAATCCTAGTCTGACACCTCTTCCCATTCACAGTACATGTGCATTTTTTTCCCATAAGATTATGCCCATGTGCATATTGACTCATAAGATCTTAAGCCTCTTGCATATAAGTTCTTTCTCTTCTAGTCACAGTAACAGGGCAGAGGACTTGTTCTTGGCTCCCTCATCCCTCTATCACCAAGCCCTCACTGCCTCACTCAGGCTCCCACCTAGAGTGAATACCAGCATGGTGGCTTCTGCCCTGGGACACCCCATCAGGCTGCTTTCTTCTGCTGCTTTATATGGAAGCTGGGCCACATCCCCCATGGTTCCAGTGAGCTAGCAAGCTTTGTGCTGTCAAAGCCATCTCTGTCAATGGCCTTCACCCTGAAAGGGCTTCTCTTTTGAACAGCCGTCACCCAGGGGCATTGTGCCTTGTCTGGCATTTTCAGACTGAGGTAAGACTATCCGTCTGGGGGAGTTCATGGGCACTAATTGCAGGGTGGGCTACGTGGTTGGAGGTGCAGGCTCAAGACCCCACAGTAAGCAGAGGCTATAAAATATCCTTTGAGGCCAGGGACCCAGGGTAGCCGTGTGAATGGAGTTACACCAACCAGGACAGAAAAGGGGAGACCTCAGAGCAGCAGGCCTTCGGTCAGAGGGGCATAATTTTAAGGCCATCATTTTTGAGTACTTCCAACATCACAGACACTGTAGCAAATCATTCAGCCTTCACAGTAGCCCTTAGAGTAGGACTCTTATGATCTCCATCCTACAGAGGAGGAAGTGGGAGCGGGAGTACAGAGATGTTGTTTCTTGACTAAGCTAGGTAAAAGCTGGAGCTGATATTGTACGCTAGGCGAGTCTGCCTCCAACGTTTGTGTCCCTAAACATTCCCCTATAAAGTGTGTGGGTAAAGCAAATGTAGTGAATAATGAGAATGAAGAAACGTGGGCTAGATGCACATTGCTAATCAGAATTAGGCATCATGGGTTGTCTTTCTCCTTCGTTTCTTTCTCCTCCTTCCTTCCTTTGCTTCATTCCTTCCTTCTATCCTTCCTTCTTTCTTTCCTTCCTTCTTTCCTCTTCATCAACATTTATTAAAAGCCTCCTATCTGTATGCATTCCACAATTACTGCCACAGTGACGTGCTCCCTGGTATGGAGGCTCATCTCTGCCTCACAGCATCAAAGCTGCCTCTCTGCTTCTATGCTCAACACTAAATCATCTTTACTACTAAGCCCTTCAATTGTGGGCATTCTGTAAGGCCTTTGCATGCCTTACAGGTAGAGGAATTTCATGGAACCTTGTATAAGAACTTCATTGCGTCTTCTGTTAGAATTATGTAGGTATAATTATAATATTAGGCCCCATTTAATTTAGTGGCAAAAGAAGAGGTTATAGAGTTGGCCATATATAAAATCAAATCTCAGCTCTCCTACTTACTTACCTACCATGTGCTTTCAAAACCTATATTTACCTTCTTTGAAATTCAGTTTCCCGGTATTGATAATCCATCCTGATGGGTAAATAAATAAGAATATAGATGTTAAGTTTCTAGTATAGTACCTGGCACGTTATGGGTGTTCAATAAATGTTAACTCCCATCTTTCTTCTCCTCTAATTGGGTCTTAAGCTTCTTGGGATCAGTGCTCATTGAGTTTACCTTTGCATTTTTCATAGTACAAGCACACACCTTTACATATGGGGTTCATATAGTTTTGTGGAACAGATAGATACACAAATGAGTGAATAAATGAAAAAATGAGCAAATGAAAAGGTTTTTGTGGAAGAAGGCTCTTGGAACTTCCCCTGGTTATCATTCTCAAAGTTTCATTTATATTGGCAAATAGTTATTAAGAAACCACTCTGATAAATACTGAGGGTGACAAGATGAATGAACTCTGGTCTATGCAATGAATGAGCTTACAGTTAAACGGAGGAGGTATTATTCATAAACATCTGTCTACAATATAAGTGTATGAAAGAGCTTGGGCATCTGAGGGACCTGTGCCTAATTTTTCCTGTTTTAGTTACCTACCGTGCAATCTGGGGAACTTATTTCACATATCTGAGCCTTTGTATTCTCCTCTGCAGGATGGAAACAGGGGCTTTAAGACCTCTACCTCATAGGATATTTGCAGGTATTAAGTGAGAAGTGCCCAGCAGAGTGCCCGAACCATAGCAGATACTAAATAAACAGTAGCTGATATGATGATTAACCAGATATAATCATTGATACCAAGCTGTGAGGGGTTTACTCCAAGAAGATATCACTCATTATGTGGAGTCCTAAGGAGAGTGAAAAACTATGAAGGAGGATGAAAACATATTCCGGATGGTGGGAGTCATGCATGAGTTCAGCAGCCCCAGACAGCCACAAGTTCTCCCAGAGAAGAGAGTGAGGAGATGAGCAAGGGGAGAGGGCATAAAAGTCTGGGTCACAGAGGAATTTAAATATCAAGCAAAGGCATTTATAATTTATTTTACAGGAAATAGCAAGCAAATAAAAAAATTTACTATAGGAGAAATGTGATTAGGACTGTGTTTGGGGACAGTAAGTTAAGGTCCCTTTTCACATTCCCCTGAGGACTTTACATATAATTCAGAATAAACTCCAACATCCTTGCCATGGCTTATCAGACCTCCCCTCCCCATATCAATCCCCATATGCTATTACGCCCTGGCCTCCCAGCTCCCTGCACCCCGGCCAGCCACATTGGTCTCCTTGCTGTTCAGAAGCCCATCACGCACTGATCTCAAGGCCTCACACCCCCATTGTTTCTTCCTTGTGGAGTGCTTTCCTAGCAGGTTTCTGGATGGCACTTTCTTCCCCCAATTCAGGTCTCTGCTCAAATGCCAATGAAACTGGAAGGCCTTTCTGACCACCTGTCTAAACAGCACTGCCCATCTATCTGTGCATGCTTACCCTACTTTATCATCCTCAGAGCCCTCATCATCACCTCGTGTACATTTGTATCTTTCCTGGGTTTTGCTTCCCTCGACTAGACTCCCTCAAGCTACATGAGAGCAAAAAGTTTCTCCTTGCTTTTTCCCAGTACCCAGAACAGGGCCCTGCACAGAAAGAAACTCAATAGATACTTGTTGAATGAATGAACCATCTGAACAATGGTGAATAAATAGGAGGTTCAGGGGGCGAGCACAGTGGCATAGTGCTTAAGTTCACACTCTCTGCTTTGTCAGCCTGGGGTTTGCCAGTTTGGATCCTGGGCGTGGACCTACACACACCCGATCAAGTCACACTGGCACCGCATTCCACATAGAAGAACGAGAATGACTTACAACTATGACATACAACTATGTACTGGAGCTTTGGACAGAAAAAAAAGAGGAAGATTGGCAACAAATGTTAGCTTAGGGCCAATATTCCTCACCAAAAAGCGTACCTTGAAAAAAAAAGAAGAGGCTCATCCAATAGCACAGATGAGAAATGATAAAGCATTAAACCAAGGCAAAGGGGGGAGTGAAGAGCAGCAAATGTTTTGGTTATGAAGACATTAAATTTTGTGTTATTGAGTATCTAGTCAAAGCTCCATAATAAGTGCTAAAAGTACGAGAGAGATGGGACCCCTGCCTTCTCAAACTTACAGCCCTGTAGGGGAGACAAAACCAACAGAACAGGGCTTTATGAGATGGTACAATGAGGGATCTGGGGAATTTAGGGTGTGGTGGAGTGCGGGGATAGATTAACATGATAAGCATTTTCAGCAGTTCATTCATCATTCAATCATTCAATTCATCAATGGGGAAATGAAGGAGAAGGGGAAGTAAAATCTGTCGATTTGAGCTATCAATGAGGATGATAGTGCTGTTATCTGAGATGAGAAGATCCAGGGAGAGGCGGGGGGAAAGGGAAAGGGCCCTAGCATGTCAGCGTCTACATTGTGCAGTGGGCCAGGCACGAGGGAGAAGTAGTGGGTGCAGGTTTCTTTTCCAGGAGGTTGGCAGTGAAGGGGTGGAGAGACAGGAGGAGGAAGGTACAGGGAGGTTTAGTTTAGTTTTGATTTTGATTGTTCTCTTGGGGGGTTTGAGCGTGTTTGTAATCTGGCAGGAAAGGGGCAAGTGAGAAAAGGATCCCAAAGAGTCACTAAATTTTATGGAAGAAGGTCATGAAGGAGACAGGAAGGTGTGAAATTAATGTTTATTGTTGGAGAATGTTTATCCTTCCAAAAGAAGGAGGAAAATTCTTTCTCAGAATCAACACAGAAGATGATCTAAGGGGTGGATACGTTTTGATTTGGAGGAGAGTTATGGACCCTCATAAGATCTTCTCAGCCTTCTTCTTGTCAAAGAATAAAAGATAAGATTTAAGAAGATTCGATCTGAAAAGAAATTAGGAGATGGTACTATGAGGTCTGGGCAGCAGATCCAGTGGTGTCCTTAAGACCACTGGTGAGCAGCTGCCATGAGCCGACATAGCAGGAAAGGCTCCCCGACTACCACACACTTCTCTTAAAAAAGCCACAGTTTACCATCCACTTATTATGTCAGGCATCTACCATGAACTTTCCATATACCATTTCTGTTAATTCTCACCACAACCTTATGGAGACAAGGGTTATTGTCTACATTCTATAGATAGACAAAGAAGTCTGAGAGACCCTAAGCAACTTTATGGGAGTTAGACAGCTACCAAAATGGAGAACTAGTTTTGAATCCAGATCAAAGCACATGTCGGAGAATTTTTCTTATTAGATTACTCTCTCTCCTAGGGCACCCACCTGTGATGGTTGTTTTCCTGGAAATGACCTTATTTGGAGAGTGTGTAATATATGATACAGCTATTATTTAGGATCTCCAAGTCTTAGCTGGTTCTAGGAGCCCTCCAAGGAGTGGCCAGGAGTTCATATCCCTTTTCTAGAGCAAACTGTCAAATGACAATCCAAGTATATAACCTGAATTTCTCAGTGTATGCCTATAGGGTGCCCTTTGTCTTGAGTGGGGTTAGTTAGTGGTCTAATTTTGATAGAACCAGCTCCTAAGATTACAAGGAAGTTTGTTGATTCCCTCTATAAGGAGGCCCTTTGAAACGAACTGTCTGCCAAGCCTGGCCAGTGGACAATTTGCACAAGCACTTATTGAAAAAAAAAATCTGAGCCTGACCTGGACAAGACCTGGAGTTTCCTGAATTAATATATGTCCTGTTCCTGCCACACCTGTGACACTATGAATTTGTAACCACAAACAAAACCTGAACAGATTCTATGCCAGCCGTGACTTTAATTAAAGCTGTTTGGAGGGGCTGAAGGCTAATTTAAAGGTGATTGCCAGATGGGTTTCCTCAAGTCTAAAAGTGCTCATTTGACAATTAACGGCAGTCCAGGGCTTAACTGGCTCGAGTCAACCAAGGAAAAAGCAATAGAGGGAGAGTGCAGGCTGGTGGGACCCTCAGTCCACATGGGACAAGCTACCTGGGAACCCCTGGAGGTCTATTTCCTCCACGACTGGAGGAATAGAGGGCCAAATCTGGGTGCGGACAGGTGATAGGTAGTGTGCAGTCATTTCAGTCCATTTCTCGTGTTTAAATGTGTGATAGACCCTTTTGCAACACAACTTTTTATTAAGATTTAGAAACTCAGTAGCTTCAAGTGTAAGCTGTGGACTATAACCACAGATTACAAAACACTCTTCATCTGTACTCAGATGTGAGTTCCATGCCCTAACCTCAGCATTTAAAAGATGTCCAGTTATATTTCTTAATAAAATTAACTTAATGGTGGTGATGGAGACAGAGACAGCTCCCTGAAGAACGAGGCTATAAAACATTTCTAAGATGCTCGTGAAAAGAGAAATTCCAGCTTGCTCCCAATCATTTCCGTCATTACTAATTGCTTGTTTTTTGCCTAGTTCTACAACAGAAGCCCTAGATGCACCAGCTTTTGGAAGCCGTCAGAGATTTTCTTCCTTGCTGGCAAAATCAACTGGGTTCTACTGAATGTCCACTCTATTTAAATCCTTCTGGCCCTTCTAACTCTGAGACGAAAAGAAAGCTGATTAGTGTGGCCATCAGGGAGATATGTCCCATCGGCACAACTGGGGATTCTGTAAATTGTGGACCGCACTCACTATAACCACATACTTCCGTCAGCTTTAGGGACCTATATTGAATTTGACTGAAATCTTTTTTAAATGACAGAAGAGGTAGCCATGTAAGATCCTTTTATCAGCTGCCATGTTGTTTTTAAGAGGCTGATTGAACCACTTCAACTATCTCTTAGACTCCTACAGCTAAGAGTCCCCATTGAAATCATGTGGTATAGCAGGAGGAGCCTGGGCTGAGTCAGGAGGGCTGACGTTCCAGACTCAGATGTGCCCTTCGCTTAGCTAAGAGCCCTTAGGCTAAATACTTCCCCAGAATCTCAGCCCTCCATCTAAGTGCTGGATTTGCTTTAAATGGCCTAGAAATTTCTTTCCAACTTTATGTTTCTGAGACTCTAGCTCATGGTCACAAATTTAGCTCATGGATGACTTAAATTTAGAATCCTGGATCTCTGACTCCCATCCCAGTGCTCTTTGCATTCTGACAGATAGACTTGAATTATGGCTCAGTACATGTTGTTAAAATTGGTTAACTCCATTAACAGTTACTGTGGAGCAGAGAAACAGGAAATGCTAGAAGGATGAGCTGCAACAGAGACCTCATTTTGTTCGGTCAAGTAGAAAATGGACTGAGGCTTCCAAATCTATTCCATGTGGGCAGCTGCTATTAGACCTAATTTGAGAAGTCATTGGCATTGACTTCCGATTTATAGAACTCCCCTCAGTCAGTTAACTTGAAGCCCTTAACCTTATGTTAATCACTTATTACCTTTGTTAGGCAGGGTAAATCTTATGACCTTTTCCTTATAGGTACATGGAATCAAGAGACTGGTAAGATAATTGCGCAATTTAGTAGCTAGTCATTTTCGCTCAACTCCACCCCATCCTTGTCCTTCTATACTTCACTTGGGATTGTTTGTAGTTCTCTTCAAGAATGCCTAGCAATTTATGTATTAACAACTTATTTGAGAAGTTATCTTTCTACAATTCCACGTTCTGCATGATGTCTTGTCATTTTTATTGCTAATGCATTTGCAAAGCCAGCTTCCTGAATTGAGTACCTTTCTTTCTGTAAATATGCATGTTGTGTCACTCTGCAACCACTGATCCTGGATTTAGAAGACTGTTTAACTCTAATACCATTTCATTATTTAATCTGCATCTTTCTTCCATAGTTCTCAAAATATCCAGTACAGAGAAAGATATTGCAAATAAGAGATGACAATTATTGCTACTCCCAGTTGACAAATGGCAAAATAGATGTACTTTTAAAAGTTGATCAAAGTTAAAATAGTCTGTTAGTCAAGATTTGATATTCTAGAATTAGACTGCATGGATTAGAATCCAGTAGAACTAGAACCTAGTTCTGCTGCTTGCTAGCCAAGCAAGTTGTAGAACATCTCTCTATCTCGCTACTACGTCTGTAAAATTGGGAGAATAATGCTTCCCTCATAGTGTTGTTGTAAGAATAATGTGTTATAGTAGGCATTCTGTATGTGTTAGTTCTTCTTTTCCTTTTCTCTTTATCATCATCACTACTGTTACCACCACCACCACCACCTCATCATTACCACCACCACCATCATCACCACTATCACCCCACCCCAACCACCACCTTCACTACTACACCATCCACAGCATCACCATCACCATCATCATTCAGTCAGTGAATGGCAACAGCACAAAGAAGATATATAGCTACTTAAATTTTTGAAAAATGGCCTATCAGTCCTGCAGACCTAAATCTGGAACAGTAGAAAGACATAGCAGACACAGACTTTGAAAACGAGTTTTGAACTACAGTAGAGAGAGGCGTTGCTTACACTCTGAAATCAAAGTGGACAAGTTGCTTCCATAGCCTATACAAAATGGACAGGAGTGTGATAAAAGGTGTAGCTTTTTTCTTTTTCCTTTTTTTGGGGGGTGCAGAGAGGGAATAGAGGATGTCATCTAATTTACCATGCCCGCCAGAAGGGTAAACTTCTTATAGCTTGAGCCTTTCCTAGGCTCCTTCCTGGAAAGCTGAGAGAATAGCAGGCATGAAACCTCTAATTATGTTTTATCTACATCATCCAAAAGTTTGCATCCCTTCAGTGCCCTGGATGAAGTCAATCTAGAAAGAATCTGGCTTGGTGGGAGAGTGGCTGGAAGCAGAAAACGGGCTCCTGCCTGCCAAGTGAGGATCTTACTGGTTAGATGATGGTGGCAGAGCAGATGACAGTGAGCTCACTGATTTCCTTGGAGAGAAGGGACCAGAGGATTTTCACAGGCTGATTTCTTCCCCATCATCTGTTTTTGCAGCCCCCGTCAGCATGGAGGCTAGCACTTAAAATATGCAATCAAGCCAGATGCTCCCTTCCATTCCTAATGATAACTGGCCAAAATGGAAGTTTACAATAAAGAGGCGGAATCTTTTGGATAATGATTCTGAGGCAGATTCTAGGGAAAAGGATGAAGCCTCTGTCTTTAGAATGTTTTAACATGAGAATAAATATTTAGACCTACAGCCCATAAATGAGACAAAAATTATTGAGTACCTATTCTAACTTAGAGACTGTGGCAACGATTACTTAATTAGTCTTCATGGCAACTGTAGGTATTATTATTCTCATTATGGATGAGGAAACTGAAGCCCGTACTTTCCCAAAACAAACCAGCTTGATGTGAACCTAGAGCCACTGATTCCAAGCCCACTGCTTAAGTGAGAGCTGTTTAAGCCCTTGGAAATCTTACTTTGGGGCATAGAAATGGAAACTGAATTTTCCCAGTACTCCAGCTTTCACTTCCCTTGTGTCCAGGGAAAACTTAATTCTTCCATTCACTCATTCATTCATTTATTTATTCATTCAATAATTTTTGATCATCTGCTATTCCATGGGTCTACTAAGTACAAGGATATAACAATGAAGACAAAGTCCTCATCCTTACAAAAATTCTCCATTTCTATTGATGTAAAAGTTATAATAAACATGCAAAATACATAAATTGATTTCTTCTATGAAATAGGCAGTAGTAGAAAAAGTCATTGGTGATGGGTTTGAGGTTCTTTAGCTAAGGAAGTCAGAGAAGTGTCAGTTAAGGCTATTATGTAAAGAAGACATTACTTCATGATCTAAGAGAAGAACATTCTTGACAGACAAGAGAGCAGGTACAAAAGGAGGGGACAGCAATGAGCATTACCTGTTTTGGAAGAACAAAAAAAAATCAGTGAGGTGGAAACACAGTGGCAATGGGAAAGTTTCAGGAGATGGGGTCTCCAAATTGACATGAGCCAGATCATCTAAGGAAGGCTTTATAAGCATAGTAAGAAATTTGAAATTTTATTCTAAATTCAATAGTAAGGCACTGAAGGTTTCAACCATTGGAGTGAAGTGCTCTGACCTGAATGTTAAAATTACCCTGACTAATAGGTGGAGAATGGATTTCAGGAGAGAAAGAGGGAGATGGACTAGAAGGCTATTTCCATAATCCAGGTGAGAGACAATTGAATAAGCTAGGGTGGTATCAAAGAAACTGGAAGGAAGTGAAGAGTTGAGATATTCATTAGAGGTAGAACAAAGAAGACTGACCAATGGATGGGCAGGAAAGAGAGAAATTAAAGATGAGTCCTAGTTTTAGGTTCAAGAAATGGTAGATGGTGGTGCCATCTGCTGACATGGAAGTATCTCAAGGAAGGGAGTGCATGTGTAACAGGGGTATGGCATAGTATAAAATTCCATTGTTTGCGTGTGTGTGTGTTAAGTCTGAGAAGCCTGTTGGATTCAAGGGGGCTTTTGGATGTACGAATTCTGTACTGTGGAAAATGGACTGGATTGAGGATATAGGTTGGGAAATAACCAGGATATAGATGGCATTTAAAGCCATGGGATTTCATGAGGCCATCCTAGGAGAGAGTGTGAAGACAGGAGAGTTGAGAACCGAGAATGGGGTACTACTTTTAGAGGCCAGGAAGAGAAGGAGAAGCAAAGGTAACTAAGGTGGAGCAACTACCTTGTAGATAAGTAAATGAGGAAACAAACAGGGTAATGTGGTGTCACAGAAGCTTGGAGAGGAAAGTGTTTCTTTTAAATGCTGCTGAGAAGAGAGAAATACAATGGGAAGAGTGAAATGACTTTTGGCAATTTGGTAAGATGGAGCAGTTGATGACCTTGATAACAGCTGTTTTGTTGGAACAGATGGATTTGAAAGCTCAGTTGTAGTGGATTTAGAAGGGAAGGGGAGGTGAGAAAGGGGAGAGATGGAGAAGAAGACAACACGCTCCTCAATCCACTTCTAATTACATTTAGTCTCATACCACAAAAGCTAGATATTGACAAAACTTTGAAAAGCCATTTGCTGTTCCTGAAATAACCATGGCAAACGAGGGAAAGCCAATTTTGTGGTTCCTCTTTGTAACTCAGTCCATTTTTAAACAACTTTAGCTATCAGCAAGTTCTTCCATCTATTGACCTGAGAGATTTTTATCCATCTTATTTTATGGAGATAGAGACATACTAAGTACTTTAATATACCACTCCTGACTCATATGCTTTCATAGCTCTTTCCTCTTTCTCGTTGGTCTACTCTCCAGCTCTGTATGATTGAAGCCTCTATGTGAGCTCCTGTACAGTTTCCAGATTGTGCTGTGTGCATGTGTTTTCATGCTGTACTCTTTCACTAACATGTAAGCTCCCCGAGGGAAAAAGTGCCTGCTATCAAGTGGGCGTGTCTGATACAGAGTAGATGCTCACTAAACTTTTATTAAAGAACTGCTTTTTGGTAATTCTCTTTTAATCTACATTCACTTGCTTGGTCCTTCTTAAGTTAGAATAATGGTACTCTAGGCTGCATGCTATATATGGAGTATGGAATATGGAATATAAAAACAGTAGTTTTGGGAGAAGGATGTGGTTTTCTCCCCATCACTAATGAAAATTTCTTGATTCAGCTCTTATTCTGGTGGTGTAACACTCCCATGCTGTTATTTGTTCTGCCTTCACATTGTGATTCTCCATTTCTGGAAAGAAGATAGATGCTAATTTCTTTACAAATACCTTGCTTTCTCACATCCTACTGATGTTTTCAACCTAAAGAGAGAGGGGGAAATCTGAATGATTCTCTATTAGAAGTGTGCTATAAAAATTGTTAATTTCTTGAAATACATGGTTGAAAAACCATCATTTTTTTCCCCACTGTGTGTTACTCTAAACTATAGACCTATCGCCAGGGAGTGTTCTAGTGTGTGGGTACAGAGAAACTGTGGGAAGATCCAAATGGCACTTAAATTACATTTTCCCTTTGATTTTGAAGACATTTAGTAGAATTCCAATGCAGTATGTTCCACAGAAGAGGGGGCTGTTCCTTTTAGAAGCATCACTGTTGCAGTAACTGAGGGAAAGAAATTAAGCTGTTAAAACAGCAGGATTGGCTTTTCTATCCAGATCCTCATGGCATTAAAAGACAGCAAGGTCCTGTGGGCTCTGCTGCACTCTTGCAATGGTATTAACTGCTTCACATCTGCTCTGGCACTGGGCAGGCCAGTCAGCCCACAGTTGTCTAGCCCACCATTCACTGAAAAATTGTTTCTCACAAGAAGGCCATTATATAGGGAAGACATGGATTTCATGCAGAAAAGTTGTCTTTTCTCTCTGATAGCTTCTGGACAAAGTGTGCTCTGTGCATAAGTCAAAATATTTTTTTCTGACTGCTTAGCATGTTCCACTATTTCCATCTGGGATCTGAAAGCACAGCTGTGTTCTTCCTGTCTCACACCTCATCTTCAGAATGAAAATCCTCCAAGGGGAATGTGGCCACAGACTACACAAAATCTATAGGGAAGAAAGGCGCTATGTTTGTGGTTGCCCAGGCATCTTAAATAGATTCTGTAAAGATCGGGGAGACGTGGGTCAGTATCCCTGGATAAGAAGGGATTCCTGGTGTGTCTCTGGCTGGTGCCACCCTCCACTTGTAATATGGGCTATTCTCACACTGGATAGACCCAGCTCAGAGTCCATTCTGTGATGAGGTTTTTTGCCTACACTTCGGAATACCATTTACAGTTTTTGAAACTGAGCCACCCGGTTCAGGTAACTTCCATTGCAATGTCTGAAGAAGTTGAAAATACAATGCTACATAAAGAACTAACACTTAGAACATTAAAACTTTCCTCAAAAATGCAGACAGCTATGTAAACAGTTAATAATCATAAATTTATAGTACAATTTATGGATTTAATGGTGTTATTTTCCAATTCATACTCAAGAAGGGACTGTAAAATATTTAGCCAGTTTTGACTAAGAGAATGCTCTCCATCTAGCCCTTCTGTTATCTTCTTATCTTCTCATAAAAGTAAGAGCTGAGATTTATTGAGTGGTTACCATGTACACACACTGAGTAAAGTTTCAATATATATCAAATATGCAGTGGATATGATTAATATTATTTTAGGTATTACAAAGTGATACTTAGAGAAGCCAGGACACCAGCCAAAGTGTCTGAGTTACTAAGGCATGTAGCTTGGGATTCAAGCCTGAGCCCTTTGCCTTCAAGGTCCACATGTTGAATGTTTCTCCTCCGCTGTGTCTCAGCTCTTGGTGCTGGTTCATTCTAATCAACCTGTGAATTCTTTGAAGACAAAGGCTATGTCTTCTTCATATTTGCATCCAGCTCATGGTAGGCACTTACTAATTATTGTTTAGATATTGATTGACTCTGTCCCAATGGTCTACTTCCCCTCCACATGGTTTGACTTACCATTCTGTTGCATCAGAGCTTTTATACTAGCTGAAAGGAAGCCGTGGTTTCTTTATCTGGAGGCACACACAGATCAGATTTCAACACAGCATTTTTCTATCAATTGCTTTTGCTATTAATGTTGCATTCATCCATGACATCTTAGAACTCGATGATGAAGTTCTAAGGTTTCTTCGAAAAACTGCATGATGATGATCATCTGTTTGTGAATGGCTTCTCAGTGGCAGCAGCAAGGGGGCTGGGGAAGTAGACGCCTCTCTAGCAGATTGAGCACCTCCTGAATAAACCCTTCTAAATGTCTCCCTATGGTCGCTTCATGGATTCTATTATCAACACCTCCCTTCATTTGTGAAAGCAGTCTCCTATCAGTTACTTAGCACCTGCTCCATGCAAGGCATCATTCTAGGTGCTATAGGTGGATTTGAAGAGAAATTAGGTATAGCCCTTGCCCACAAGCAGCTCACAGCTGAGGTATGCTAGGGGAGAGTCATTTGTCTTCTGGGCTGTGGTAAATCAGTGGCTCTCATCTGCAGTAGATTTTATTCATCACAATCATGGAACATTGGGTGTCTGGTCATTCAGCGCACACAATTCAATAACAGAGACTTTAGTCAAAATGACTAGTCAAAGAAAACAAATTCTGTGGCTAATCCTGCCCTGAGCCCTTTCTTCCTTCCAGAGAAAGAACGACTTTTGTCACTTGAGCAATAGAGCACATATACAATTGACTATTGGGTCAAATGTGACAGGGTAACATTTATTTGTGTATTATCAAGCTCTATGTATTTGGTTGTGAGTATAGATTGCCCCATCCTCTACAGAACTTTTTTCAGGATTCTCTTCTTTCTACCTTTCCTCTCAGCTCACCATTGTCTTTTATGGACACCCGCACATACAGGGATTATAATCATTCAAAATATTTGAAGATCATCCTTTCTTCTTTTATCCTGGATTTCTCCTCCAAGTACATTTAATGTTGAAGTGAATGATATTCAACTTCGGCTCCATAAGGCAAATAGAAAATTGACCAGCAGGAGCTTTCCTTTCTGGGCCAACATAGTCTCTCTGCTTATATGGGAATGAAATTAATAGCTAGTTGCTGTGTCCAAATTCAGATGGAATCTTCATCTGCTAGAAGCCCCTGGTACCCGTCTTTAGCCTTAATTTCAGAGGCCAACCTACATGCTGCCTCAGCAGATAGGGAGTCACGTATAGGATGTAGGACAAAATTTTCATAAGATCATTTGAATGTCTTCATGTTGTTTTGCTGACTAAATTAATCTAAGCCTACTTTTGATTTCCAGTGACCGTAATTTCAATTTGAGGTCCTGTGGGCCTCTGATCTTCTGAGGTGTGTCTGAGGAAAGCCATGAGTTTTAATGACCTCCAAAAAGCTATCTTTACAATTCTTGGATGTCCGAGTAAAGTAGGTGCAGCTTCCAAGAGAATTATTGCAGTTGCGTGAGGCTGCCTTCCAGGGAGAAGGAACAATGGGAGCAGCCATGGAGAGCTGTAGCAGCAACACACCACTCTCTGGACACGGGTGCTTTCCCAATGGCTTAAAATTGAAGCTAAGGCACAAATCAACAAGTAAGTTCTGAAGAACAAACAAGCAAAATGGTATAAGCACTTAGTTCTGTGGCAACAACAACAACAAGTAAAGAAAGAAAAATACCACTTTGTGCTTAACCTAATGCAGGACTTGGGTTTATCCTCTCCCTCATCACCAAACATTATGCACCCCACCACTCCTTTAAAATAATGTAAAGCCATTCCTTCTGCAGGGCTTCTAGAAGTCAGGGAAGTCAGGTCTTCTACAGGACTTGTTATAATAAATGAGAGAAGATCTGGACCAAAAAGACCACAGCTAGCATTTAGTTCAGAACTTTGATTTTACAAATGAATTTTTAGAGAGGTTAAGTGCATTACCAGAGTTCATATAGCTAGGAAGTGGCAAAATTTAGCCTGAAACCAAGTTTTCTGCTGCACAATTCCATGTTTTTTTCCACTGCCACCATTTTGTTTTGATTTTTTTTTTAAAGCCTACTTGAAAATGGATATGGCCAAAGTACCTATCTAATTCATGCTGGCCATTCTGAAAGCTGATATCTTCCTGCAGAGACTAGAGGCCCTGGTGGCTGCATTTCATCCTGTATGCCTTCATATTTTCAGTAGGGTACATTTCAAAAATTGCATTTGCATTTCTATTCTTCTGCAGTCCTCTGGTACCATTCATGTCGCTAAATATTGGCCTCTGTTCTCTCTTCTGCTTTTGGAAGCAAGAATTACCCAACAAAATAACAGGAATTGCATCTCACATGCTGAGGCTTATTTTCAGCAGGAATTTGGCTGACTCTCAAGCATCCTGCTTGGCATTCAGGGATGCTGTACCTGCTGAGGGGTGGAGGAGGAACCAACCTGAGCCAGACCTGTCAACTCCCATTAGGGCCTCTGACTTCTTGCCCATGACAATGGTAATGTTGACAACTAAAGTTCATTACAGCCAGGGGGATCTAAATCACATCCTGGTTCTCTCTCAAGGTCTATATACTAAATTATCCAAGGTTTCAACATGTAGGTCATCGTTCTCATGGAAAAAACCAGACCTCAACTTTGAGTCAAGAACTACTTTAAAGTAGAAAAAAATTCTAGATTATCCTAGTAAATTCTTCTAGCTTCTTATTGTATACCAGTGCTAAAAAAGTAGTAGTCTTGCTTTAGTTTATATTGATGTGACCAGATCTAGAGTGTCTGTGTTCACTGCAGCCATCATACTTTATGTGAGGTATATGAATAATTGAAGAGAATTAAGCAGACGGGATTAGGCTGATGCTAGAATGTGAAATGTCATCAGCATAATTATTGAAGGCTTGGCTGGATTTTAGCCTGGAGGATATGATTAGAAGAACCATGAGAACTTTCTCCATGTATTTGAATATTGATTAGGTTTGCTTCATATGGCCCCAGAGGACAAATCTGAAAGTACAAGAAGGAAGTTACAAAGAGGCACATTTTGGTTGAGTGCACGAAGAACATTGTGGTAGAGACATGACACAAGCAGGAAGGTCTCTAACAGTGGGGACATTCAACAGGAATCAATTAGTAACCCAGAAGTGATGTTGTGGAGAGGAATCAAGCATTTAATGGAGGATTGGGCTGGGTGATTCCAGAGCTGTGTGTTTCATGGAACATTACTGCTATGAAGTCATTCACTACAGAGAGTGGGTGACAAGGTAAATGTATTTGGGAAATAAATATACTATATTTATTCCTGGAGATACATGATTCATATTAAAAGCGATAAATTCGTTTAATCTAGGTTTTTCCAAGTACATTTGGTTATTATGACTACCCGTTTTTGAAATAATTTCTATTTATAACCTTTGAACACTGGGAAATACTTTCCTTTAAGTTCTCTTCCTACCCTGAGATTTTGTATATCAAGAAATCTCCAATTCTTTAAAACACACATGAGTGATGTGATGGCAGGACTTCCTCCTGACTAAGCCGTTTCCAGGAATGAGGGTGTTACTCTAGGGCTCTGTCACTGATATACAGTTGGCTTGTTTATGTAGTTTGAGATAAATGTGATTGTCTAGATTAATTTTAAAGAGAGGTAATGGAAGTCATGCAGATTGTGATGGCCAGGAAGAAGAGAAGGTCATAAGATTTGATCTGTTTGAGGCAATCTCTGTATGGGACATCCTGGGCAAGTCCACGCACTTGTTATCAGCGTCTCTTTGAGAGCTGCCAAGAGGTTTCATAGTTCCCAGAGAAGCAATCAAGGAGCACACAGTGCAAGGCTCCAGGTGCTGAGGTTTGTGACTAGAGACTTTTGTGTGACTCTCATGAATGGAGGTAGGTAGCATCGTTTTGTGGTTTTGCTCTTAGCTAGATCTTTCAGACTTTCACTAAAGCAAATGACAAAGAACTCCCTAATTTACTGTGACTTCAGGTAAGCAGGGGTCCACCTTTCAATACAGTCAGAGGTAGAAGGCAGTTTTCAAAAAGAGAAGTAGAGAGGTCAGGATTCTTGAGTTGTTTCCGTCCAAGGTGGTGGCCAGCATGCTACGTATGAAGGAAGAAGAGTGAGTTTGCCCTATTTGAACAGCACATTTTCTAAAGCATAGTGGGAAACGTGGGTAGAGGTATTGTGAGACCGGAGGGAAGGAAGGTCTTGACTATCAGAATGAACTGGTATTTGTCCTATTGTGTTAGGAAAGAGTAGCGGAGTGACATGTTCAAAGTGTACCGAAGAAAGGTTCTTCTGGACATTAGGTGGACAAGATCAGGTTCAGAAAGAGTGATGAGCCAGGACTATACCGCTAAGTAACGTATCCCTTCTCGAAGACAGAGAAATTAACACTGGGTGCTAAGCTCAGAGAGATGTCAGTGGATTCATTTTTTTCAATAGTGACTCGACAGGACTATTACCTGTACTGCCAGATCCTGTCCCTTCCTCCAGCCCTGAACCTGGGCTGCCATCGTGTAAGTGTGACTGAACCAAGAGTTTGGGAGACAGCATGCCCATCACCCCACGGATCCTGACTAATAGGAGGGCATTCATCATACGTTGCCAAAGTGGGTGGAATTTCAGAGTTGGCAGCTCACCTTTTAAATGTGTTTCCTCACAGGGTTTAATCTTTCTCATGAAGGCTGTTAGGGATTTCCTCACATGCTGCTCTGGCAATTAGTTCAGAATAAACTGAGGAACCTGCAGGCACTGTGCTGAGCAGACCGGCCTTTGTATTTGCAGCACTTTTTTTTTTTTAAGTGAAATAATGACTGTGTTTAAATTGTAGAGAGATATTTATAAAAGTGATGAATTTTCCAACTGTTCTGAGGAGATGTGGTACAGGAGAGGAGAAGGGAAAAGTCCCACCAACCACCCTGCCTTAGCCCTTCTTTATTCCATTTGTAAAGTTATTGAGTTTTATTTCAAACATTCATGATTTTTGTTAAATCCGTTACAATGTTAGGTAGAGAGCTGAAAAGAAATTAATTGAATCGTTAAACGTTAGTGAAATTTAATCCCATGACTCATCATTTTGAGGTAAATAGCTTGGTTGTTAATAGTTTAGAACCTGCTGGAGCACTGGGGGAGAAAAATCCCTCACTCGTAGAACAGGAACCCCCTCAGCCCCAGACCCTGCTGTGCTCTCTCTGACCTCAGGCAGAGGGAAGCTGCCTTGTAAAGCTTGGCTCTGTTTCAATAGGCCATGTGGCCTGATAGGGTAATTGATTTCCATTACTTTAATTAACAAAATTTCATTTTTTATCTAATGAGGGAGCCTGAGTGTGACATGGTAGATGGCAAGATGACAAGTGCTGGCCCCATGGTTACAGGGGGTGTGAGGATGACCTGAGCCCTGTGAGGAGATAAGGGGGCAACACGAAGGACCTTTGAGCCACAGAGTCATTAGGGACAAGTGACCTCACCAGCGAGCACACCACTCCTCCTCTCTTAGGACTTCTTCCAACCCTCACTGGAGAGGACTTGGGATTGTTATTCCCTTGTAATGCTGGATTTCAGAAGTTCATCATTTCCTCCTCTTGAGTCTCCAACTAACAAGTCTCAGTGAAAGCTCACAAAGCCCTAAGGTACCACTAGAGTCCCCTGCAACCACCTCCAACTTGAGCTCCAGGTTCTCACTCCCTCTCTATACCAAATTGCCTTCTCATAAGCCAGTGGGATCCTGAGCTAGGGCAAGCTCAACTGCAGGATGCTCGACCTGAGGCCTCTGTCTTTGCAGATGCAGGGCAGGGCCCCGAGCTCACCTCTGCCTCTACACTGCCACACCCTTTCTCTCCCTCTTCACAGTGTCCCAAGTCCCACATCTCCCCAGCCTCAGCACCTGCCCCTCCTGGGGATGACTTGCAGCCAGCCTTGTTTATGTGTCTGGCATCATTAGGCAGCAGGGAGATTTACTCCTCATTGGTTTGATCAATCTTTCTGCCATTGAAGCCTCTCAATGAGTTGAAAGTGATTTTCCCTGCTGTATGTACAGGTAGGAGTAGATCGCTTTCGATTTCTAGGACAGCGACAACAGCACTCTGTCAAGTTGTTACCTTGCATACCCATGAGCACAGGGCGGGCGCTTCAAGTGCGCGTGGAGTGACGGCCGTGCTCGCCGGTGTGATCTGTCTGAGCCCTGTTTGCTGGCGTGCTGCATGTCAAAAGCACAGCTATTTCTAGTGTGGTAGTTCTCCTCTTCCCTCCGGGGGGCCTCTGAAAAGCGGAAGGCCTCGAGGGCCGGTTAAAAGAACTGCCAAACTGCCGTGATTAGTTCTGATGCCTTAGGAAGCTGACGAAGGCCAAGAGGGATCATATAGGAGTCTCACAGCTGTCTTCCTGCCTTCCCTGGAAACACATTTTCTCTCTCCTTAAACACGGTTCAGACAACTTCCTACGAGTTCTCCTTTGGGGGACCCAATAAAGAGCTCTGCTTCTTCAGGCTTGATGGTATTAATTCCTGGTTCTGAATTGTAGGAATAACTTTGCAAAGGCATTTTAAAGGAGGCCAATTCTTCCTTCTCTTGCAAAACCAAGGGACACAATCTGGGATTGTCTACAAGCAGGCCTGCAGTCAAGCCCTTCTATGGAATGCTCCACCAGTGTTGTGTTTTCACCCTGACTTCATGGGTAGAGGAGAAAGAGCATCACTCAAGGTCATCCGAAAGTCATTTGGAGGGTAGGACCTCCTGCATCACTTGTTCACATCAAGGGGATGCAGATAGACTTAGAATCGGACAGCGATAAGTTGCTTATCTTGTCTGGGTATCTCATTTTACAAATGAGAAGGCTTAGACCCACAGAGAGGAAGTCATTTGAGGTCCTAGATTCCATTAGTGTTAAATTAAAATTAGATTCAGGACCTTTTTTATTTATTTACTCGAATTCACTCATGTGTTTATTTAAACAATTTGTGATTAACTTTTTTCTGCTGAGGAAGATCTGCCTGAGCTAACATCCATTGCCAATCTTCTTCTTTTTTGTGTGTGTGAGCCACTGCCACAGCATGGCCACTGACAGATGAGTGATGTAGGTCTACACTCGGGAACTGAACCTCAGCCACCAAAGTGGAGTGTACCAAACTTAACCACTAGCCCACCGGGGCTGACCCTGTGATTGACTATTTATTGAGCACCCATGATGTGCCAGGAAATCAGAGTTCTAGGTCCTGGGAATCCAGAAGTGAACTAAATAAGCATAATTTCTGCTGTCATGGAGCTTACACTCTGGAGTGTGTATAAGGGCAGAGAAATAAGTAAACAAATACACATGTAGTGTCAGCAGTATCAATGCTATCAAGAAAACAGAGTGAGGGGGACAGAAAGTGGTGGGGTGCCATTTTATGGGAAGAGTTAGGGCAATCTCTCTCTAACACTGCATTCTGCAGAGACATGCAGCAAGTGGGAGAGCAGCTGAGTGGTCTTCTGAGAGGAGACCATTCTAGACAGCAGGAATAGCAACTGCAAAAGGTCCAAAATTCGTGACTTTGTGTTTATCCTCTAACACAGAAACAGGTGTTTAGAATTTATACATTTTCCTGTATATAAACATTTAAGCCTCTCTGTCTTTTACAGACGTGCACACACACTCACACACACAGAGAGACACACACTGGGCTAGAGTGGTTATCCAGGGATCGGCTGTTAAAGAAAAAAGAAAGACAAGGTGGGTGGAAATGTTCAGGATTTACAGACTGTCAACAGACCCAAGATGGAGCCAACTCTGGCACCTACCACTTAGCCATCCGTTCTTGGTCTACTCCACGATGGATAGGCTGGTGAGGGAACTGAAAAGTGCATTTTTAACAGCTGGACTTGGCCAGCGATGCGCTGTGTGCATCTGCATTATCTGAAGAGTAAAGTGACACTTTTTGAGGCCTGGAAGTTGGTTCTCAGTGTCTGTTCCTCGTATTCCCGGAGACCAGTGCCAGCAGATAAGAAAGAATGATGTCCTTTTGCAATTCACAGAGTTCTCACTGAGACATAAACAAAGGCAGCATTTATAGGCACATCTGGGTATTCTTCAGAGTTATTAAAAAAAAACAAACTTTTTTTTAGTTGCAAACAGAACACCAAAGACTCTAGGGAGCAGAGGTGCACGTGGTTTGACTCAGCTGTGTGTGGCATTAAAGGCACAGGAGGTTGTGACCAGCCTGATCATTTTCTCTTATGGAGTTTTTGTAAGACTTGGGAGTTAGAATGTTCTCAGGAGCTCCAAACTATGCTGGTCTAATTCAACTGGGCTTTTGTTATGTACCTCATATCAGCAAGATTCTATAAGGGATACAAAAATAATATGACAGTTTTCTTTCTCTCAAATGGCTCATATTCTCTCAAAACAAAGCAGGGCATAGACATAAACAACAGGGGCTGGCACACAGTGACTGTGATTATGGGCTGTAGGGTCCAGGGAGATGGGGCTGGGCTTGGTTCCTCTAGAGAACGTTTCAGAACAGGCTGGACGTTAGTCAGTCTCTGAGGAATGGGTAAGATTCAAACAAGGGGAAGGCAGAGCAGGCCAGACAGAAGGAGTGAATCTGAGCATGACCTATTTTAGAGGATGATGAAGTGGATGGTCTGAATGGAATGGGTGCCCTCTTTGCCACAGAGGGAGCTAGGATGAAAAGGTTGGGCAGTTTGAGAGAGCCAGTGGGCAGGCTGCTGTGCCAAGTAGAAAGTTTAGTGGTCAAGAGCATGGGCTATGGCTATCAACTAGCTGGTTTAAAATCCTGGCTCTGCTACTTACTAGCTGTATGACCTTGGCAAATTCCATAACCTCTCTGAGAATCAGTTGTTTTTTATTTTTAAAATGAAGAAGGTAATGATGTCTAATTTAGAGGGCTGTTGTGGGACTTAAAAAAATTAATATTTGTAATTTTGCAATATATGCATAAGAAAATCTCTAGCATATAGTAAGTACTCAATGAAAATCATTTCTATTAATAATCAAATCCTATTTTGCACATAGTGAGGATAGGAGGGCATCACAGATAGTCGTGTAGAGTGGTAACTCAATAGAGGAGTGGAAGAGGAGTGTCATGTCATAGCAAGAGCAGTCTGCTGTGGGAAAGTGGTGGTGTGGAAGGTGGATCTCACCAGCTGAGAGGGGAGAGAAGCGTTGCAGACTGGGCCTTCTTAGGCCTTGCACCTGGGCAGGAGCTACAAGAGCAGGGAGGAGGGGGGAGTCTCAGATTTATTTGAGAAAGGACTTGGCAACCTCCCTTTTAAGAAAAGTCACCCCTTTGAACATCCATTCCCAACTTTAAGACTCACTTGGAGGAAGTAGAGGGAGACGGATGAGGAGATGGCTGAGGATACACACAGTCCTTACGCTACTGACCAGGACAGTTCCTGGTGCACAGACAAAGCCTTTTCCTGCAGGAATACTTCTTCCCAGAGCTATTTGTATCAACGCAAAGATTATAGAGATGGTTGAGGGTGAGGCCAGATTGAAGCACATTTTTGAGCTTCTCTCCATTATTCTGTCTGATCTTACCAGCTTCAGCCCTAAACAAAGTGGTAAACGTCACTTCAGATGTTTTTCACCCAATCCCTGCACAAAATGGTCCTGCAGCACATTGGCTGGCCCGAGGGGCTGGCAGAAGGCAGATCTTACTCTTGGCCTTCTTTGTGGAAGAAGGTTGAACCAGAGTTTAGGAGCCGGCACAGCAGGAGGGCGCAAGCACTGAGCCACACCCTCTCAACCTCAGCTCCCTCTTGTCTTTTCTCAGTACCCCAGACAATCATGGCCCTGAGCCCTGCCCCAATGGACATGGTAGCACCCATCTGGGTTAGTCACCAGGGCCCAGGGTGACTGGAACAGGGGTGTTTTTAACAAGAGAGGTGGTGGCAGGTAAGTGCCTGCTGTGCTATTTTCAGTATCATCTCTGTGATTAATTGTCTAAAGACCTGCAAAATTGCAGCACTCACAGGCTGTCATCTAAACAATTGCATCCAATGGAAGAAAACAAGCTCCCCGTCCACTGGCAGTCATCTTCTGATTCTGTAGAAACAGTAGCTAAGCTGATGGAACAGGAGAGAGCAACAAGGCCCTCTTCCCTCGTCACTGATGAGTCAGAGTTTGTTGATCCACGGGATCCTTGTTCGGTGGCAGAGCACGAGTGGGCTGCTGTGGCTTCGGCAGGTAGCAGGGCCTGGCAAAGGAGCTAAAAACTCTCTAAGTGGGAGACTGAAAATGCTTCAGGCATCTGAGTGTTTGGAAATGGTTAGTGGGGACGAGTGCGTGGGACTCTGCAATTTCAGAAGAAAGCCTTGATATTTTTATCATCTTATATTGATTCAACATCCTCCTCTTTTTATTTAAGCTCGGTGTTTGAAAATTTCTAAAGCAACTTTAGGGGTTTCTGTGTACCAGAGTTTGCCCTGGGTTGAAACCTAGCCCAGGTGTCCTTCCTTTGAGTTCTACTTGGAGGCCACTTTTACTTGAAATTTTGGATGAAAACTGCTGTAAAAGTGGCCTGGTGAGGTAAGGAGTAAGCATTGACAGAAATGAGAGGGGGATTCCGTTATTCAGAAGTCAGTTGACTGTAGAATATGTAAGCCTTCTTCCCTCAGCAGATAAAGGCACTAAAGTGATTGCTGATTTCCCCAAATAGCTCAGGAATCCACAATGTGTGTTACAAGCTTAGGGCAACCGAGCTCTCCATCCTTGTTGTTGCCTTGGCCCTGGAGGCAGACCCTGCCAGCCTCCTGCATGAATCCATGGTTCCCCAGGCAACTGGGCCATTGTTTCTGGTGCCTTGTAAGACCAGACATCTTTTGAGTGGATGTTTATCAGTAGCACCGGTGGGAGAGTGGGCCAGCGGGGGTGGTATTCAGAAAAGAAGGGAGTCTTTATACCTCTAAGACTTGCACAGAGGCCTGCACAGGTGATGGGTATACAGAAAAGCTCTCTAAAGGGTGGCTGACTCCTTGGCACCCCTTGCCTTAGGAAAAGTAAAGGAGTTATTGACATTTCATGTCTTCCTTATCATTTCTAAAAGGAATAGTCTGACCCCAACTATTTCTACTGTCGTAAAATATCTTTCCAAGGCATGAGAAGTATTTATATGTGTGTGTGTTTCTCTTTTCCCTCTAAGATGCTGTGCCCCACGTTAGATAATTTTTCATTATACATTCATTTGGTTCTCTCTTGCCCTTGAAGTTTAACAACCTTAAAAATTGGATGCTTCTCACTGGTTCTATAATGAAGTAGCAATTTGTCTCCAAATCCGAATCCGGATGTAGCTATGCAAACTTGAAGCCTGGCCTGGAGCATCTGGAGAATGTTAAATATCTCTGGGCGTAGAAACCCTTGGATGTCACAAAAAGGGGGGAAAAGTCTTCATGCCTTTTAATACCATATAGAGGTGTGAAGAAGTGAGGAAGGAGAGATGCCAAGAGCAAGGATAGTCACTAAGATTAGAACCTCTGACAGCAGCAGCAGCCCACCTTTTCCTTCTTTCTCCTTTCTCTCCCTCCAAGTGAAATGCTAAGTTGAGGATGGGAAACAAATTATTTTCTTTTAGGCTACTATTTTCTGAATTTTTTACTACGTTTCAGGCTCTGGGCCTTTTCTATTTCTATTATCTCATTTAAATTTCCGAACTCTATGAAAGAGATTGTATATGAACCCCCATCTTAAGAGCAATGATGCCACATCTTAAAGACATTGGGTACCTTCCAGGGCATACAGTTATTCAGTATACAAGCTTTAACCTAGATTTGCCTGATCCCATATCCTAAGCTCTTAGCCATTAGATCCTAATTCTAGAGTTTGTCTTTTTGTTTTCCCCCATTAGGAAGAATTAAAAATTCCGTGAGCCCTAAAAGAGGCTAGAGTGCTTCCCAAAAGTTTGCTTGGCTCCTGGCCTCTGCATCTCATACCTGGGGTCTCCTTCTCTCGCTCCCTCGTTCCCATGGTCAGCGCTGCTCTGAGACAGGAGGTCTAATTAACTCTGGCCCTATGCTCCGTGGGCTCTCGTCAAGAGGCGTTTGCTTTTTCTCTAACTACAATTGGTTCCTTGGTCCTGATAACAGGCCGCCCCTCTGTTCTGAAGTTGGTTTCCATAACAGTATTATTTCCACTCCCGGAACTAGTCGCCTAGGTTCATCCTGGGACCCGCATCCTGTGCTCTTACTGGTCCCTCTCCGGGAACTGGAGTCTCCCCCTGGCTGGATCCTGCTCCCTTCAAACAGATCCCCTGGTTGGAGACTCCCTTCTTTCAGGTGCTCCGTAATTGTTCTCTTCATTTGGTAGGGCACCCTGCACCTTCACTGAGCAACACCGGTGGTCAGCTTCCTACTTGGACATCAGCAGGCTGTTGGATCGCTTCTTGGGAGCTACACTTGCCATTAGCACAAACTTCCACTGTCCACACAAAACAACCCATGCAGCTGGGTCAGCTGCACTGCTGCCTGGTCCAACGTGGGTAAATGTCCAACATGCTGTGTCTTAAGGAGATTCAGAAAAGAGATGCTGAAGATTTAGAGGATGCTTTTCAGTGGTTGAATTAACTGCTCTTCTGATTAAAAGTCAACTTGTCCTCTAGTCCAGAGGCTTTCATTGAAAACTAGATTTTGGGAAGGCTGCGGACCCCTGGCTTCCTTTAATCTGTGTAATACTATGGTGCACAGAGTCTGTCGAGAGCAGCAGCAGAAGCCTCTCAGGCAGAGGCTCCAGCTTCATTGGGAAGCCTGCAGCAGGTGAGGCAGCCCAGGGTAGACGTTGCAAAGAAAAGTCTGCCTGTTCTTGCTGTGAGGGCAATGCTCTGGAGACTTGTCAGGTATGAAGTGCTGACATGAATTCCTGAAAGGAACACAGGATTTGGAGTCAGAAAATCTAGGTACCTGGTCCACTCTTGCCACTGTGACTTTGGGAAGATCACAGCCTCTTGGTCTGAGCTTCCTTTTCTATTAAATGAAGAGTGATAATGGCTGTCTTGCTTTTCACAAAAGATGGCTACAAGGAGTGTGCTGTTTTTCTCGCTGCCAGGGAACATTTCACAATGTCTGGAGACATGTTTGGTTCTCACAACTGGACTCAGGAGTTGCTCCTGGCATCTGGAGGGTAGAGGTCAGGACTGCCGCTGAGCACAAGTGCAGGATAGCTTCCCGTGACAAAGATGTTCCCAGCCCAACACGTCAGGAGCTCAAGCTGAGAAAGGATTCATTTAACATGTTTCAGATATTAGGGTCCAACCACAAATGGGCTACCCCCTACTTTCACAGAGCCTGCGAGGAGGGAAGAGCAGAGGGCGCGTGATCAGTAGAGCTCATTCCTGCTGCTTCCTCTTGGGCTCCACCCAAAGGCCACCCTAAGCTGGCTGAAGAGTGGCCTTCAGAAACCCTCTCCCACAGAGGCTTGGTGGCCACAGGTTAATCCCTTTCGAAGTGCTGAGGGTCTGTGCAGCGGGCACTTCTGGTTTGCGGGGACGTGTGACTGCAGACTACCCAGGGTGTGACATCCGTACCCCTTGGATGGGGGGAGAGCTTCCTGAGCCGTGGGGAAGGGGTTAGATTTGGGGCCCCTTGGACTTCAGCCTGAGCCCCAGCTCTGTCACTGACGAACTGAATGAACATGCACACATTGTCTGATTTGTGGGAGCCTCAGGTTCTTTACATGCAAATTAGAAGATAAACTGTTTAGCATGGTTCCTGACATAAGGAAGGGCTGAATGATGGTAGCAGTTATGGTTGTTTTAATTGCTTTTCTTAGTATTATTATTGGTAATACTAATATCATTATTTTTGTCCCCATGCTACGAACTAAAATCTTTGTACTTGTTCAAAGGGAGATCCTATATTCTAGTGATTTTCAACCCTTGATGCCTAATAGACTCAACTGAAAATGTTTTTAAAAATATCGATGCTTGGGCCCCACTCTATGCCCCTTCAGTTGATTTCTCTGGAGGCTGGGCCTAGGCATAGGTTGTGTTTGTTTTTGTTTTTCTCCCCAGGTAATTCTTATAGATAACCAGGATTGAAAACTGTTTTATGCAGTATTCCTGCCCTAACCCTGCTGAGGACCCAGATGGTGTTGCATATTCTGATAGACACTTGGGACAAGGCAGAGTAGAGTCATTCTTCATCCTGGTCTCTAATGCATAATCTAGGACGGTCACCTCCGTCCTCAACAAACTCGTGAGAGGATCCGTTTTGTGTGTAGCTCCTCTTGGCCCCTCTCATTACTAGAGGAAAGCACAAGCGATCACAGCAAGAGAAGAGGCCGTCAGAATTGACATTTGTAAGCTTAAGTCTATCGTAGTTATTGATGATTACCAGGTTTTACCAACAAGATATTTCACATGTTCAGTACTGTATAGATTAAATTACGTCATGCTTATCAATTTATCTAATCCATGGGTGGTCTGAAGTTACATGCTCCAATAAATTATGTGATGGCATCAGGTGTTAGCTAATACTGCAATGGCAATAATACTGCCACCTAAATGTGTCAAGTCAATATGTTGTACACCTTTCACTTACTCAATGATGTCCATCAACTATATCTCAATTAAAAAAACCCCGCCTTATACAGAGACTTAGAGCTTTGGTTTGGAATAATTTGTGGGCCTCCAAAGGGTTTGTGGAAGCCATTCTTCAGCCACTTTGGGGTGGACTTGAAACCTGGTCCTGAAGGGGCCTGAAAAGGCTTGGTGAGAATAGTTCCGGTGATTATGTAGCTTGCTCTCTTCGCTGACAGCCTGGTGGGCTCTGTGAGAGCAGGGCTCAGTGTGCTGATTCTGGACCTGACATCCGAAAGGAGCTGAGGAAATTTTTTTTAAAAATTACCACTTTGACCATGATTTTTGTTGGTTATTATACATACAAATCAAATATAGGAAAAATACAGGAAACAAAGAAACAAAGGAAAGATGCTGTATATATCTTTTTAATAATAATGAAACAGTAGAAGGATAGGTGGGGATTAATTCTTTACAGTTGCTAAAATTGCAAATAGAAATAAAGTAGAATTTTAAAATAAGAGGTCGTCACAATAGAAATAAAAGGAAAAAATTAAATTTAAAAATTATAGAAACTCTTATAGTACTTTTTATAAAAGTGGGGTTTTTTTTTTTGTTTCATTTCTGTTTTTGTGTTCAAGGAAATAAGCTAGTGCTTGAAAATCAGAGAGAATGAGAAGGAAAAAGGAACAAACTGCAGGTAGAAGCAGACATGAGGTGAAGGCTGTGGCTACCGCCTGGGGTGGCTCAGACGCTCCCGGGGAGTCTCCACAGAATGGCACCCTCCATCCTGGGTGGAGAGACCAGGGATGAGAGCAATGCGGGGCCCTGATCTCCCACAGGCATTCCTGCAGTGGCACGCTCCATGTCAGTTATCCCCATCAGCCTGCTGCTGAGGATCTGAGATGTGGGGGACCCTGGGCAGGTGCGTCAAGCCAGACCAGTAGCCCACGCTTCCTTGTGAAATTCACCAGCTTCCTTAGGTACAGTGAGGTAAACGAGATGTCAGGGTTCTGACCCCGCAGTGCAGCATCTTGCTGAGTCTGTCCCTCTCATCTGCTTTGCTTGTTCTTGAACCTTCTGTCAGAATAAGGCAATAGAAAGCCTCCTGAATGACCAAATCCCCTTCTCTTTCATTTTTATTCCTGGATCCTCACTTTATCTACAATAATTGCTATGGAAAGCACATAAAGGAAAATCCTTTGTAATAATTTAGACTTTGGGTTCAAATCCCAGCTTTGTCCATTATTAGCTGTGTAACTTTTAAACAAGTTTATTAACTTCTTTGAACTTTAGTTGCCTTATTTAAAAAAGAGGGGGAATGAAAAACATCTACCTCTCTTAATTAGGCAAGGGAAATATTTTCTAGATTGTGACCTAGTCAAGGCCTTGATCCATTTCTTATTTGCCTTTGTATCCTCAATACTTGGTAAACTTCCTAGGACATTTTAAGTGTTCAGTGCCTGGTTGATGATAATAATAGTAAAAGTTGATTTTTTTTTTTTTAGTAATGCATTACTATATGCCAGGAATTATGCTACACATTTTACTCTAATTATATCAATTAATCTTTATAAGACACACACACATGCACAGGGGGTTTGTAATATCATTATGTCATTCTACAGATTAGGCTTAGAAGTTAAGTAACTTGCCCAAGGCCCAGATAGCTTTGAGTTTTTAAGTGTAATTTAGTGAGTGTCCAGGTTTTTAGCAGGATGGAAGTTAAGGCAAGTTAAATGGGAACTGAAGAATGGCTGGAATAGCCAGAACACCTTTACCATAGACAATGTTCTCTGGAGCTGCGTCCCTAACACCTCAAGGTGTCTTCCCAACACTTGTGGCTAAAGCCCCCTGGAAGGAGAGCATTGCACTGCGAACCCCATGCCTGTCTGATCAGGACCCAGGTGCACATCATGTGCAGTATCAGATAGAATTGGCTTTATTTGGCCTTAAAGCAGGATCCATGCCTTTGGTCTTGGGCTGTCCACGGCAGCCCTCTTCTCCTGGCCAGTATTGAATGGCCATTCGCTGTCTGCCTAACAAGTGGAGAGGAGCTTCAGTGCTTCTCAGAGAGTCTGGAACTATGAAATTCAGGTTCGTAGAATTCCCCACGTCCACTTGGCCTTAAAGGAGAAGTTAGGTAGAAAGGCTGCTTGAGAGAGTTAGAAGAGAAAATCAGCATAAGCTCAGCAGATGGGAGGATAGCTGTGTGTAGGGCATATTAACAGAGCTAGGAGCCCCTGTCTTAAGGAACCCAATGCTAACTCCACATTTTTTTTCTCTTACGTCTCTGTCTAGGAGTCTGACTTGAGAATTACTTTGAGCCATCACCATGCCAGATGGAAATATAAGGCCATTTTATCCCTGTAGTTAGCATAAACTGGAGCATAACCACTAATCGCAGAGTCTGAGCAAAACCTCATGCCAAAATATACCAAATGGACCCTTCTAGTACATATTGGGGACTTAGGAAAGTAAAGCCCTCTCTACCCTCCCTCCTGCCAGCACACACACATGCACGTGCACACTCCCCCATCTTCTCTTGCTCTGTTTCTCACACAAAGGAGGCAAAATCGGGTGGAATATACTATCCTAATTGTCTTGGGAGGGAAAGAAGATTTAGCTATGAAGTGACAAGAAAATAAAGCAGCGAGAACAGCAGGTTCAGGATTGCACTCAGTTTTGCTGAGGAAAACAGGAAAAGATGAGCAAGAAATGAGGCTTAATTTTAATGAAGGGAAATTTGCTGCTAAGTAAAGAGATTGCAGGAAGTGGGAGCGCATGGGCTTCAGAGAAGAGCAGGGCCTTGCTTTCTATCGTGACGGACAAGATTTTGTTCTTTAAGCAACAGCCTTAGTGAACAAAAGACTGAAGAACAAAAAGTGCTGGCTGCAGAGGACAAAACAGACGTCGTCTGCACAGGCGGGGGGGCCCACTTTCTTCCCGGAGGAGCTCTGTGGAGGTGGAATAAGTTCAGGCCTCTCCCACTCTGTGATCCCTGTGTTTCTTCCACAGGAGCACTTGGAACACACGAAAGATGCTGCACGTCTTGGTGAGGATTCCTCTCCCTCCTCCAGAGAAACTTGATCAGGTTTCCCAACCACGGCTTCCTGGGCTGTCTTAAAAACCTCCTTACATTTATTACCTACTAATGGAATTAAAAATTTATATATAAATTCTAACATACTAAAAGTAGATGATATATATCCTACCTTTATATCATATATATATGATCTCACTGTTTTTTGGTTCTTTCTGCATTTTGATGGGTGTTAAAATTGCTTCAGTGGGAATGGAGTTTTGTTGGAGTAAAAGGATGGTAAATTGCCTCCACTTCCTCGTTCAAGTTAACGAGCTAACAAAGATCAGAGTAATTACACTTGTAAGTGTTTAAACAGAATTGGCTTATTGAAAGATATGTAGCGTTGGAAATGATTCTTCCAAATAACGCAATCTAATATTTGGACGGGTGAACACAGAGGGCAAAAAAGGATGCCCTGGTATATATTTATGCCACATCAGAACTTGTAATATTTCCTATCAGAACACAGTGCGTACGCGGAAACTTAGGGCCCTTTGACGCTAGAGCCTCAACCGGGAAGGGAGTCTGGGGACTGGCCCAGGCCAGGGCCAAGAGCCTCCCTTTGCTTCGGGACTGCCCACGGCTCTCCCCGGACAGGCTCCTTGAAGAGCACATGTGCAAGGTCTCGAGGATTTAGAATGTGGAATGAAGACTTTGCAAATCTTAATTAGAGATGCAGAAAAATATTCTAGGATGCAATACTATGTGTAGACTATACAAAGAGACAGTTATATCTATAATATTATATATTATTCTCTGTATCTATACTACTATAAATATAATTTGATATTTATTGAACATATACATACACACACACATATATAACTATGTATATTTATAAATACATAAATAAGTACAAATACATGTCTAAACTAAAATTAGAGTCTTGCGGGCAAGAAAGAGTCAGCATGTACCACGCTGATGAAGAATCACGTGCCGTCAGCTTTGTTCCAGTTTGGGCCTGGTGGGTGATGACTTCTCGCTGCACATGCAGGGGAGGAAGGCCTGCAGCCGTGGGCTGGGCAGCTAGGGGCACTGGCAGCCCACCAAAAGACAGGTTGGCTTGGTTGCTATCAGGCCATGGAGGTGTCTGAGCACTTCCTTCTAAATCTGATTTCCTTCTCTCCCCAAGCAATCGCGTTCTGAAAAGACCCAGAATTCCTCATTTTCTTAGAAGTTCTAGATAACTTTAGACAGCAGAATTTCTCTTCATCTTGATTCCAGCCTGGCATTCTGAGATGATTGATTTTTCCACTTTGGCTGAGCAGAGGCAGCATGGCTGTAATTACAGAGTGGTGGCACGCCATCCCTAATTTTTTTTTTTTTTAATTCCCCCATAAATGGCTCACACCTTGGATTTGAGCAAAGCGGAGGAAATCGCTTCAGACTGGGGAACAGGCAGGGATTAAACAACACTTGTAGTAGAAAGGGGGAAAAAAGACCCTCTTCCAATATTCAGAGAGAGCGACAAAAAGCTGAAGTAAATCCTTATCAGGAATTTTAATGAGCAAAATAAAATATGAAATCTGTGTGATTAAAATCCAATCTTCCCCCTTCTGCTCAGCTAGAGCAGGCTGCCAAGAGGAAGGCACACGGAGGGCCTGGCGGCCTTTTGTGTTTAACTGCTGCCAGGGCTTTTTCACAGTTCAAAGCTCCCCCAGGCCCCACAGGGGTAATGGAGAACTTGAGAGAACAAATAAGCTCCCTTCTGAGTGATTAGGAATCCTGGACAGCAAACAATAGACATTTTAACTGAACTGGAGAGACTCAAGCCAGTTTGGCTTAATATTTGTGTCCCAGTTTCGGTGGGGGCCATAAGTGAAGCGTGGGGGAAGCCGGAAGGTTAGACCACCATGCACCATTCCAAGACCACCCTCAGTGGGCACTCAGTTCTCTTTGTTTGGTTTCTTCCTTTAATTTCTCCCATAATCTCTTTACATATCTCAGACCCCCAAGCTTGGGAGTTTGCTAGGGGAGGTCTCCATCTGTAATACTCCAGGAATCCTGGAGTGTAATCTTCATCTCTCATGCCTCGTGGGCTTTCTGATGCCTCAGCCTATTCAGAGAAGAAGTTGGTTCTGTCAGGTCATCTCCCAGGCCCTGGGTGCTGCCTGCCCAGCGCCAGAGCATTACCCGGAAGGATTGTCCTCAACCCGGGAGCATTTTCCTTGCTTAGTGGTTACAACTGTTGCTTCTCTTGGGGTGCCTTTTGGGTGCGTGTAAATTTGAGATGCCTATTTCTGCAGCGTCCATTGTTTCAGATCAGACCATATTATCTTTCCATTTATATTCAGATTTGTTTCACTTCAAGCAGTTATTTCATAACTTTTGTCCTTTGCAAGGAGAAAGGGTGTTTTTTGTAAGCTTTCAAATTGAATAGAGTGCAAGTGGGCCATGGAGACCCTCCAGGAATCCAGCCTTCTGCGTCTCAGATGAGGAGGTGATAATTGATATTTTGCCACCAGATAGCCTGTGTGGACTGTGGACCCGGTGTAGCTCTGGCACGTGCACTTCCCCAGCTCGTCCATTGTGAGGAGGAGTGAAGCAGGAGATGGGGCAGGCTTAGATCACAGGTGTCCACATCTCTGGGAACTCAGGGGGGCCAAGGTGCCATTGGGATACTTCTCTTCGCTCCTATTTAGCCCAACCCAGGCCATATGCCCTATAATTAGATATATTATCAACCTTCTTTTTAATTCTATGTCTATTAATATTAATTTTGTATATATCAGGTCTAGTGCAAGTAGTTGTTGAAAAATACACCATTCATAGTTGCCCAATTGTTTGTTTATTCTTTCAACAAATTTTTATCGAGCAGGTATTACGTGTCTGGCACTATGCTAATCTCCAGGGATAAAGCAGTGGCTAGGTGGGGAGATGACAGTTTGGACTAAATTGGCTGTGAAGCAGAGAAAAGACGGACATATCTGAAAAGTGTTTTGGAGATAGAGCCAGGAGCACTGGGTGCCGAGTTGGATGGGGAAAGTAGGTAATCAAGGATTATTCCTAGACTGTTGGGTTTAGCCATTGGGTCAATGGTGATATCCATTGACATACCCAATAGTTCTTAGGAAAGACTGAGGGCTCTTCTCAAGTGCCTAAACGGCTAACATTTTAAAAAATCTGGTCTTTAATGTGGTAGCTTAACAAGTGCATACCAGCATTAACTGTTAAATAGGGTTCACGTTCTTTTTTAAACGTGAATGCATGAGACCCACCCCAATCTTATTGAATCAGATTATTTGGATGGCGGGACCTACACATTTGTGTTTGAAAAAGACGCCCAGGTGATTTTTTTGCAAACACCTGGCTAAAAAATTACTGCTGAAAAGAGTCACAATGAACATATATGGGTATTACGTATTTGAGAACAGGATATGCATGTGTCTCCGTATAATCCAACTATGGGATGGTTTTAATCTCAAACTGACTTCTCCAAATACCTGCCTTCAATTAATCTCTGTTCAACTGCCATCAGTCAGTAGCTGTTTATAGAATAAAATACTGATATTAATATTGGTCTGAACGGAGCATAAATAAGTGGACAAATATGCTGAGTGAGAAAGACCATATGCTACATCCTATAGCCATCAGCCATATTTAAATAATTTTGAAATATTTTCACTTTATCTCTTATTTTTTTAAAGTGGCAGCTGCCTTTCATTGGAATAAATAATTGGAAGTCGATGGTATGTGCTAATATAAAATCATATGTATAATTGTGAGTGTTTTTCAGCAGAAGACTTCTGTTTGGTGCTAAAGTTTTTAGGACTATGTGATTCCTAACGCCATCCTGCTTGAAGTTTGCACTCAAAGGCAGTGATGGTGAACCTCATGCCTACTCCTGTGTTTGCAATAGTCATGCAGGCATTTGCCACAACAGCCACCACCCTGAATCCTTGGGATCCACCTTGAGTTTCTAATCACTGGTTGGCATTTGGTCTGTATGTCTATTATTATATATTTTAACTAAATCAGAGTCGATACCTAATCTGCATTAATACCAGGTCATAAGACAAATGGGTATTTTCTGCAGAGGAAATCAGAGGCAGTGTTGGGAAGCCTGATTTTATGCTTTTGACATAACCAAATTGCAATATAATACTCCCATCTGGAGTGTCTCATGCTGTGGAAATGTCTTTTCAGTCCCCTTAAAGGCCAAATCCCACCAAACTATCAATAGAGGAAATTTTAGGACCACACGCACACACAAAAGAGGGGATCTGCTCTCCCAGTCTCATATGTGCTGACAGTCTGATACAATCTATCTTTTGAATACACCATCTAAACCAATCATGAATAAAATCAGTTTAACCAAAATCGATGCTCTTTCTAGAGCTGCTTAAAATCTGAGTGGAAGTGAAACCTGTGATTCTGCCTTCCCCCGATAACCGCAGCCCCTCCGAGCTCCTGAGGGCCACGGAGCCCGGGAAGTACCCCGCGTCCAGTGTGCGGCACCTCCATTCCAGGAGCCAGAGAGCAATGGGGGAATGGGCATAAAATGAATGAATTAGAGTTTGTTATTTTTTTACAAAATATTTCCTCGTCCCCAGTCCCGAGTTGGCCTGGTGCATTCTGTGTACCTGGGCAGTTAGTGGGCCCCATAACACAGTTTCCTTTGCAGACTTTGCATCCAGCAGAAACATTGGGAGAAAGAAGAGACTGGGCACAGGGCCAGAGACAGCATCCAATTCTAAATTGTGAGGTGACCAATGCCATTTATTTACACATTGGCAATGTTAATTGATCTTCAGAAAAGAGCATAATTTTTGAGTTTTTATTTTAGATTATCAAATAAATACTTCATAAACAAAAAATATTTATAAGATGTTAGCATTCTGTAACTGGTGAAAATACATAACTTTTTAATTTATGAAGGAGGAAGATGATAACAGGAACTAACATTTCTTAGATATTTATTATGTGCTGGGCACTCTCGTACTTGTTTCATGCAGATTATCTCATTTACTTACAGCAAGAAACTCTGAATTAGGTGAGGTTATTGTTCTCATTTTATGTGTAAGAAATAGAGAGAGAATGTCTCAAAAATCTCAGACTGAATGACTGGAAAAACCAGGACTCTGACCCGGTTCCATCAATCTGACTCCAGGTCCATGGGATCAAGAAAGACAGCTATTATTTAAAAAAAACAAAAAAAAAGGAGAAGGAGGAGGAGGAGGGGGAGGGGAGCATAAAGGAAATAATTTTCTTTCCAAGTAGATTGTCTGTATCCATTAAATTCACCACATAGTTGGTCAGGTTATAAAAATTAAGTGTGTTGTTCGATGAGTTTCGGTACATATTAGGGGGAAGTAAAATTTGTATAGTGTTAAACGCATCCAAAATAATCAGATGAAGTGTAAAGATGGAGTAGGAGGAATGCGTCTCTTCAGCGTGCTCTGCCACAGGGACAGAAGCGGCCTCACCACTGGCATTTATTCAGAGTCGAGGACAAAGCTGATTCGAAACCAATTTTTCCAAGGCATTTCCTGGAAGGTTTGGAACGTAAAAGAATGTAGTTCCACACTAACTTAATGCAAAAGCCTCGGAAATTACAGAAAATGCAGTGTTCTCTGAACTACTCAATTAAATTTGGTGGAAGACTTGTCAGCACAGGGGAGTAACAAGGTCCTTTTGTTCCAGTCCTTCCTCCAGGGCTGTTTCCAGGATCTGTCCTCTGCACGAGCTAAGCTGTCCTAGGTTGGGGACCTTTGTGACACTAGCATCTCTGTGTTTCTTGCTGTGTACCTTTATTTTAACTCCCTGGATGATGGTATGAATGCTCAGGCAGGCTCGGACTTAGAGCAATGGAAAATGTGGCAGAGAAGAGTCAAGAGTGAAAACAAAACAAGAGTTCTTTTTTTTTGCTCAGGCAATTAGATGATCCAGAAAATAAGTGTTGGAAGCTGGTTACTGGTGATGTTGTAATTCATGGGTAATCTCCCCTTTTGGGAGATCACATCAGGGTTGCTACTAAGAGCAACAAATTCCAAGCGGTTCTGAGCAAAGAATTTTTAGCCTGTCGGGAGCTAAAAAGAAGCCTCTTACTGTTGTGAGGGAAGGGTCGGGGACAGCTGGGTGGCCTGGGAACTGCGTGCCGTGCGAGATCAATTCTGATGCGGTGCTGGTGGAAAACGGTGCTCTGATTTTCCATTCATGTGCATCTCACCTGGGTGAACAACTCAACTGGGCTGCTGGAATGTCTTGACTTGTCAACATGATGTGCCATGAATTTTAAAGAGAAGGCACCAAAAAGGACAGATTCTGATTACTGTTTTAGATTACAGTTTTGAAGCAAAAAAAATCTCAGTATCTTAGACCAGTGAAATCACTGAGGCTGTGAGCAAGGCCAGTTTGAATATCTACATCGTAGGCAGATAGACAGCTCTGTCTAGTCTTGTGAGCCTTTGTGCGTATGCAATGGAGCTGGTGTAACAGAGGTGGTTGTGTTCATGACTGCACCAGCTGAGGCAGGGCGGCCCTGTGGATAGGATGTGCGTGTGTTCTAGTGCAACTATCTGACTCTCATAAAATAGCTAGTATGGAGCATCTGATAGACAGCATGGAACTGGTCACCACCATGACATGTAGGCTCTTTCTCTGTTTTTGTCCATTGACAAATAACCCGACCTGTCTGTGCTTCAGTTTTCTCATCTGTAAATGGGAGCAATAATAATAATAGAATCTACCTCATAGGGTAGGTCTGAGACTTAAACGCACATGAAATAGTTAGAAGCAGACCTGGTAATAGGTATGCAACAAATACTAGCAATTGTCATTATAATAAAAAAGTTACATAGAATGGTCTGATGTCACCATGAGCTTGCAGTTTTAGGCTAACACACCAGCACTGACTCACTTACACATAACACACCCAAAGAAGCTTAAGAAAGGGAATTTGGATATTCTGCTAGAAGCTACTAATATGGATATAAAATAAAGACGACAGTGCAGGTACAATCAATTACTGTGCTGGTTGTTGCTGGCCTCTCTCATCTGGTTTTAAATTCATATGTGGAGTGTGGCCAGGCGGAGCAATAGGCAGACACAGCAGCATACACTCAGGTAATACTCCATAAACAGGTGACGGATACTATCACTATGGTACTCATTTCTAGCTCCACTGCCACTTCTAGACAATTACTACTTCTGTTAATACTAATAGACTTCCGAGACTGAAAAATGCCCTGGAATAAAAACTTTTTGTCTCTCAACACGTAGGTCCAAAGAAAAGGAAATGCAAATGCAATTTTTTACTTTGAGTCAAGGTTAACAAAGAAGGTTCGCAAAAATAATACATCATAGTAAGTCAAAATTTATGCATTTTTCAGACCAGGACAGAAGTGAATGTACTATATTTCATTCATTCTACAATATACAAGTTTTCAAATTTTAAAACATCTCTAAAATTGTGATATGTTTTTGATAGCGTGTTGTGGGTTAATTAGAAGTATTCTTTTTCTTTCTTAGAGGATTGTAAACTGATGGTGTATTTATAAGCAATGACATTTTAGATTCAATTAAATATAATAATTGAACTGAGTTTAGGAAAAACAGCCATTGAACATTGAAAAAATGTTCATGTGGGGCTTGGTGATGAAGTCATAATTTCTTTAATGCATCATGTTATTCTAGCCCTGAATATCCCCAAATCTGTAGCACAGATGCATACATTTATACTGTATTATATACCACACATATGAATATAAGTAACAAAAAAAGCTATGGGCCTGCTCAGGGGCATAGTCTTTAAGTTCATGCACTCCACCTTGGCAGCCCAAGGTTCACAGGGTTAGATCATGGGCACGGACTTACACACCACTCATCAAGCCATGCTGTGACGGCATCCCACTTACAAAATAGAGGAAGATTGGCACAGATGTTAGCTCAGGGCCAACCTTCCTCACCAAAACAAAAAACAAAGAAAAACCCCAAAAAGCTAAATGTTTAAGACCAAGGGGTTAAAATCATAAAATGCAGTTTCTAATTCCTATGCTACTATCCTTTGGTCAAAATAAAATGGCCTGTTGCCTGTATTCTCTCTGTGAACGTGGATATTGTTCATGCTTGAGGGCTTGACTCTGTATATTTAAGAATGCTGGTTGCCTCTCTGACTGTATCTCTTCCCTCTCTCCTTTCCTTCTGTTCCAGCCTCCTTTGTCTTCTTGCTCCTATCCAAGCACAGAGAGTACGCCCCTGTCTCATGCACCTGGCGCTGGTTTCCTCTGCCTGAATGCTCTCACTCAGAGTCAAGTTTTCACTCTCTCTCTGTACTTCCTATCACCACCACCCCCACCTACTTAATTTTTCCCATTTAAAATGTGTTGCTGTCTGGAACACTGCATTACTTTCTTCATCAGTATCCCCTATTAGATGAGGGCTCAGACCAAAGCAAGAAATTTTGAATATTTTGTTCTTGCTATATCCCCCCAACCTAAGATGGTACCTACCACATCATAGAAAATCCACAAAAATTTTTTGAATTAGTTCATTGATGATGAAGATTTGATTCTGTGGACATTTATAATATAGAGGAAGGTGAGGTGATACGAGATGGGTTTAAAGTTTCTGCTCTAGATTTCACTTTGGGGTGACTTTGGAATGACCGAAGTTTCCTGGTTCAGCATTGGTGGGAGTTTGCCCAAGTACCAGTTCAACATATATGCCAGTGTGTCCACTCTGAAAATGAAGAGTCCATTCACTGGTTGAGTCTATTTTACAAGCAAATGAGTTTAGCAGCACTCAAGTTAATATAATATCACAAGAGTAATATGTCCAATGCTGACGGGGCCAATTGACTTTTATTGCCATTCGATTCTACTTCAGAAACTGTGCGTGCATTAAGTTTCATATTTTAAAGGAGGAAAGGTAGATGTGTGGCTTTTCTGGACCCGTTTGAAGCCTTCATTTTTTAAGGTTAAAAAAATACTAAGTGAAATAATTATTAAAAAGATTTAGGAGACAAGCATCAAATTTATTTTGAATGAACTTGCAATGTTCCCCATTTTACCTTATTCAGCTAGTTTTTATTTGGTTCAGTTTTTAATTCCACAGACTACCCAACACACATGGCCTCTCTTCAAACACATACACACACACGCACACACACTCACAGACATGCACACACGAACAGACACACACAGACACACACATGCGCGTGCTGAGGTGTGGTTTTTTAAGATCCTATCATGTTTAGCAAATATTTCAGATGAAGCGATATGTTCATCTGTTACACTAATTGCCAAGATTACAGCATGACAACAAACATTATTTGGGGGATAGAAGCTAAAATTACAGCCCACTCTACCGTCTGCAGTGATGAACGGATGCGCAGTAATTTTCTACCGCTAAGTCCATTTCTTCAGATCTGAGGACTCCCAGAGCATTAGCGTCACCACTGCCAGGCCGCATGGCTCTGTGGTGGAGACAGACGAGCCGTGGGCAGCTAGAAAAACCACACACCTTCAGGGCCCTTGATGAGGAGGCTGTAACCATTAGCGGGCTCAGGAAGATGCAGATACTGTATGAAACGCTGGCAGCAGGAGCAGTTTTTTAAATTTTTTTTTTTGCTTATTGTGGAAGGCAGCATCGAGTGAGTAGCCGAGGAAAGTTTTGGCTCCAGATCTATAGCGCTACCCACTGCTTAATGAATAGTGTGTGGAAGTCAGCCCACATTTCTGGAACAAAGAAAATCCACTGAGGTTTGAGTTTTCTTACAAGCACATGTAGAGGGGAAAAAAACACCAAACTTTTACAGTCGGCCCCAGGTTTTGAATTGTCTAATTTTGGCCCAAGTTTGGGGGACTGTTTAGAAGGTAGTTTGTTGAATGAAACTAATTTTTTGAAAAATGTGAAAGAAAATTTCTTATGATGGTTAAAGTCATATTCTGGTAGCAAGTAAGCAATGGACTTCCTCGAATTCTTGTTGGTTTCCTATCACTGCTGTAATGCATTACCACAGACATCGTGCCTTAAAACAACACAAATGAGGTATCTAACAGTTCCGCAGGCCAGACAGCTGACTCGGGTCTCACTGGGCTGAAATCAGGGTGCTGGCAGGCCGGCCTGAATCCTTTTGGGTTTCTGGGAGAGAATCCATTTCTTTGTCTTTTACAGCTTCTAGAGGCCGCCTGCATTCCTTAGGCTTGTGGTCCCCTTCCTCCATCTTCAAAGCCAGCATCGTAACATCTCTCTGATCCTGCCTCAGCCTCTCAGCTCTTTCTCTGACCACAGCCTGGAAAGATTCTCTGCTTTCCAGAGTCCATGTGAATAAATTGAGGCTGCTAGATAATCCAAGCCTAACTTCCCGTATTTTTGTCCCTAACTTACTTGCATCTACAGAATCCCTTTTGCCACATAAAGTGACACATTCACAGGCTCTGAGAATTAGGATGTGGACATGTTTGGGGGACATTATTCTGCATGAGGAAGACCCACCATGGTGTCGAGTGAAATGTGCCTCCATCATTTTCAGAGTTTATTTGCTCACCAAGAATTAGCACAGCTTAGTGACTAAGGGCACCCGCTTCAGAGTCAGGCAGATCGGGGTTCAGAACTTGGTGGCCACATTCCTTTGTTCTTTCATTTATTCAACACACACTTACCAAATGTCTGCTAAATTCTAAGCTTTGGTCTGGTCACTGGGGATATTGCAGTGAATAAGACAAATTTGCTGCCCATGAGACAGTTATATTTTAGTGGGGGAGGCAGATAGTATATAAATAAAGAAATACATCTTGTAAGGTCAGATAGTGATAAATACTACAAAGATAAATGGTAGTACAGGCTTATGCTGTCCATGACCAGAAATTACTCCGTGACTGTAGCCATGTGTCTAATCATTATTCATTCATTTATTCATTTATGTAGCTATCATACTTGTCATTGGGACACTTTTTGTGTATAAGGCATTATAAAGGAACTTTAATACACATCTTACCCTTTTATCGTCAACATAAACCTCAGAGATGGTTGGTGTTTTCTGACTTTGTTGATGAGAAAACTGAGGCTCAAAAAAGTTAAATAACTTTTTATGTGACTTTTTTGTCACGTGATAGAGCAATAATGTAAACTCAGAGTTTTAAGATGTCATCAAGCTTGAAGGTTTTTTGTTTATTTGTTTGAATTCTCTTTATTCTCTCCCTAAGCAAGGAATGACCTCCTTCTAGATTGTAGACAGGAGAGGAAAGCCTGAGCTAGGGATCAAAATGCTTTCTTTTCCTCCAAACCTGAGATAACATGATTTCTTTGAGCTGCCTGTAATTTTCTTTTGATCACTATGTGACTATTCTATCTTTAATTTTTTTTTGAGGAAGATTAACCCTGAGCTAACGTCCACCGCCAATCCTCCTCTTCTTCTTCTCCTTCTTTTTTTTTTTTCCTCTGAGGAAGATTGGCCCTGAGCTAGCATCCGTGTTCATCTTCCTCTACTTTATATGTGGGATGCCTGCCACAGCATGGCTTGACAAGCAGTGCATAGGTCTGCACTGGGGATCCAAACCAGTGATCCCTAGGCCACCAAAGTAGAACGTGCGAACTTAACCGCTGCACCACTGGGCAGCCCCATGACTATTCTATCTTTGATCACTCATTCAAATCTGTGTTTACATAGGCCAAGCAAAGGGAAGAGAGACAATTACCCAGGCCTTGGAACTAATTTAAACAGCCTATTCAGGGCTCCAGCTCGTCCTCTATTATTTCATTCTCTCTGCTCAGATAGAGTTGCTGAGTACACACAGATTGGGTGAGATGAGGGAGCCGGGGGAGGTCAGAGAATCCGTGCGCATCCATCCATTCTCAGTGAAGCAAATGGAGCCTTACAGAAAAGTCACAGAAGTAGCATGGAAGTGTTTTCTTGTTGTTGATGTCACTGGTGGCGGTGGAGGGTATAGTTTGGGGGGTATTTTCTTCTCTTGGTTAGTTAGCTGCACCTCATTAACTACGTATATTTATTATTGAACACATTTGCTGTAAAATGTTTTGGAAAGAATTCGGATGTAAATGCATTCTCAATCTTTACAGAGGAAAGTCATTTAGCATATGAATCTCCAGTTGTCTTTCTTCTTTAAGATATCCCCTATAATCTGATTTTATATATAATGTATATAATGCAGTACGATATTATACAAACACACACACACAGTCTTGGACTTTCCATCCTCGTCCCCTGGACAGGGATCATCTGCCAGCTCAGGTCCTGTGCACTGGCACAGGTTCCGGGGTAGGGAGTTCATCAATCCCACACAGTGAACGATGTGTCTTAGTGGCAAGTCCACTTCTGTGCCCTTCCTCCTCTACTTTCTGCCAGCTCTTGGTGGAGAAGCACTGCGATGTTTCTGTCACAACTGCCCAGCTGTAATACTATCCTCTTAACTGCGACCACCTTGTTTCTATGCCTGAATGCCTGCTTTAATAATTTCTCTTATGCTCCAGTTACTGCAAAACATGGCCTTTGCTTTGACTTGCTTCTAGAAGCTGGACTCTGTCCCGTGGCGTGGACCCTCCTATCTGTTGCCACACCACATTCTAAATCTCATCTTAGTCTCCTAAACTCTTGAAATTTCTCTTTCTGAATCATGCTTTCCTTTGAGCACCATGTCCTGTCCTCCTACTTAGAGTTTATTTCATCTCCTATAGCTGAGTTTGGCCTAAACATCCCTTCCCATTGTCCCTGAGCTTCCATCTGAACACTAGCTGGGCCTTTTGCTTCTAGAATCCTAAGACTCCACCACTAATGATGCAGTGTTCTAGCTTAAAAGCTCTAGAAAGTCTGGGCCAAATTCTCAGTACTTCCAAAGAACTAAAGGAAAAGCAGCATCTTCTTTAGCAAGAAGAACCAAACTATGTCCTGCATCCTTTCTTCTGGTTTCAGTCTTTCCCCCTCCCCTTAAGCACCCTTCCTTCCCAGTGTGTACCCCTGGAAGAGCTTCAAGGAGAATGCCTGTAAGTGCAAAGATTATAAATTAATAATCCCCAGCAATATTTGTAAATGATTTTTGTCCTTGGAGTGTTAAAGAAAATGTAACTGAAAGGAGGGAGGGATATCTCACCCAGCAGTGACAGGACAGGATTCCGAGCACAATATCCTACTAAATGACACGCAGGAGGAGTGGAGCTTTGTAATACCTTTTATATTGCTGCCTGCCATCTGGTCGGCAATTGTTAAGCCTAAAATATTCAGGTAAATTCTATTTTCCCAAATGGTGCAATGTTATGGGGATTTCAGCAGCCACTTGTCTTTTTAAATAGCATTATATTTTACTGTTTTCCACAGCAAAGCAAACTGTGTTAGCAGGCTATTTGCCTGGCACGCAGAGAGCTGTGTGGAAGGGACTGGGCGCACAGGGCAGGAAGTCCGTGCTGAGAGCACTTGCGGGTGAGATGAGGGCTTCTCTTTTCTATTTGAGCCTGGAGTTCAGGTTAAGGATTCTCGTTTGGCGTGGACTGATTCATTCCGCCTCAGTCCTGGCTGGAAACAGTCTTCTTAGGGAAGAATGACTCTTGGACATCCAGCAAGGGCGGCAGGAATGAAGTAAGCTCCTCTTTGTTCTAGATGAGACCCACCGGCAGATTATGTGACCCCACACAAAACATTTGCTGCATTTTTTTTTGTATTCTAAAACTGTTGACTGTTTTACCATTCTCTTAGAAGTGGTGAGGGGAATAAATAGATCAGGTAGAAGTTAATATTATACCGTAAAGTATAATTTGCTTTGAGGTATCGATTCTATCGATTACTTAGGTTTTAGACTAAAGGAAAATGCCTTTAAAATAACCTGTGATGCAAGGATGGTGAACACACAGAATGAAATATGGTTAGAGAGATTTACACGTCTGTGCAGTCCTGGTATCCAGGGAGGTGGACTCACTGCTTCTTCCACTCCTTCTTGCAAATGTGTGGCGGTGCACACTTGTGGGCACACAGTATTTGCCAGGCGCAATACCAAGTGGCAAGAATGCAGAAATGAATGAGCCATATCCCGCTCCACAAAAATTTGTAAAATAAGGTTAACATGAACAAGAGTTAAATTTGAGTTTCATCCTCCAGACTCCTTTCTCTTCACCATTCATGTTCTTTCTGTATGATTCCATCCATTCTTGTGCCTCTGATAAACGCATAGAAGCTGACCACTTCACAATATATATTTCCAGTTTATCACTCTCTCTTAGACTCTAGACACATTCCTCAAATTGCCTAAATTGCAAGTCCATCTGGATGTTCCAGGAGGAACTCAAACTCAGCATGCCCCAAAATGAAGGCCTCATTGCCTCCCAAGCCCACCTTGCTGCCTGATGTCCTTGCCTTGGTGAACGCTGCTCACCGTGAGTCAGCCTCTCCCTGACACTCGACGTCGCATTGGTCTCTCGTCTTGTAGATTCTGTACCCTTCTTCTATCCATTTCCAGTTCCACCGTCTCTTTTTTTGAAATGAGTTTGAACTTATAGAAAAGTCGTAGGAGTACATAGAGGGTCCCAAATACCCTTCACCCAGTTTCCCTCTTGTCAACACCCTCATAGTTGCAGGGTAATTATCAAAACTTAGAAGTTAACCTTGGTACAATCCTATTAAGCGATCAACAAACAGAACATATTCAGATTTCACAATTTTTCCACTAATGTCATTTTTCTGTTCCAGGATCCAGTCCGGGATCCTATGTTGCCTTTGGTTGTCATGTCTTCTTAGTCTCCTCCAATCTGTGACGGTTTCTCAGTCTTTCCTTGTCTTTTGTAACCGTGACACTTTCGAAGAGCAGTGTTTATTGTTTTGTACAGTATCTCACAATTTAGTTTTACTGATGTTTTCCCATGATTAGTCCAAGATTATGAATTCTGTGGGAAAGATACCACAGAAAGTATATGCTGCTCACAGTTCATGATATCAGCAGGTACATGATATTGACATGTGTCACTCACCAGTGATATTATCCCTGGTGATGAAATCTCCATTGTAAAGTTACTTTTTTCCCCTTGTAAATATTTGGGAGGATAAACATATCTTGTTTCTGCTTAAACTTTTGCCCATTAATGTTTACACTGATTGGTGTGGAAGTAGTTATTACTGTAGGCTTATAGTGGTGATTTTATGTTTCTTTCGTTTTTCCTTACGTTTGTTAATTGAAATTCTCCTGCAAGGAAGAGTGGTGTCCTCCTCCATTTCTGTACATATTCAGTTATTTATTTACACCAACGTGAACTAATGGTTATTTATTCTAATCTTTGTTATTTATTTTGTTTCTCAGGTTGTTCCAACTCTTGTCATTGGGAGCTCTTTAAAGTTGGCTCCTATAGCTGTTTAATAAGGACACACCTCTCTTTCCCTTTTAAGGACTTTCCTATTTTATCGCCCCAGAAAAGGCTACAGACTCATCTTTGAAGTTCCCTTCCTCTCCTCGGAACCTAGCAGTTCTCTAAGGAGCCCTGGTTAGTTTTATTGGAGGATGGTACTTAGAAGCCCAGGTCTCAGTGCTTCGTGTGCTCCTTGCTGCTGTGGGGTGGCTGCGTCTAGTCCCTGTCGGTGGACCGGGCCAGGAAATACAGGGATGTGGGCTAACTCACGTATCTGCACATCTCCCTCTGTCTCTCATCGCTCTCTCTCTATCTCTGTATCTATATTTTAAAATCCCATGAGTCCATATTGACACTTCTGACTCTAATCAGCACCACAAGTTTATTCTAGTCTCCCTCTTTTCTTATTTGAACCTTTTGTCTCCAACAGCAAGAAACCTAGCTCTCATTATCTACAATTATTTGCTTAACCACAATACGCAAATAAAATGGTTTGAGAATTGCTACTCCATGCCCCATGAGAAAAAAATACCAACTAGAGCACAATGTTTGGGTACTGTTCTTTTGTTTTCATTCTTACAATAGCCTACTGCCTAAGTTAAGCCTTCCTTGTTTCCCGGTGGCTAGACCACCGAAACTGGAATTCCTACTGACTTTTTTCCACCTCTGATCTGTCCTTCACATGGTGGTTAATTCACCTAAAATAAAAATCAGATTATATTAAAATTCTCCAATAGCTCCCATTAGCCCATAAGATAAAGCCTCAAGTTTTTGGTATTGTATATAAAGTCCTTCCCAATAGGCTTTTATCTCATCAGTTGATTATTAGTTCTCTAGCTCCTGGCACTGAGGCTGACTTGCAATTCCATATATGCTTGTTGGTTGGACAAAGAAAAAAAACGAGCCAGCCCTGATGGCCTAGCAGCTAAAGTTCGGCGCGCTCCACTTTGGCAGCCCAGGTTTGGCTCCTGGGTGCAGAACCACACCTCTAATCTGTCAGTAGCCGTGCCATGGCAGTGGCTCACATAGAAGAACTAGAAGAACTCACAACTAAAAAAATATACAAGCATGTACTGGGGCTTTGGGGAGAAAAAAATTAAAAAAGAGAGGGAGATTGACAACAGATGTTAGCTCAAGGCGAATATTTCTAAGCAAAAGAAAAAAGTGGAAAAAAGCTATATAAAGTCTTTTGATTAATAAAAATGCCCTGAAAACAATAAGTCCATGATAATTTGCCTGGGAGGTAAACAGAAAAGGGAATGTGGAAATGAGAGAAGAGAGAAATGAGATGGGTGAGGCCTCCTGTGGGCTCAGCACGTTCTGAAGGCCACCTCCTTCAGCCCTCCTGGTCACTCTGAACGTGGCACAGCTCACGTTGCAGGTATTGGTATCAAAACAGACCTGACCTTCAATCTCAGGTTGCCACTTGCTAACCACATCTCAAACCAAAGTTGGTGCCACTGCCCTCACGCCATGCTTTCCTCCACCGGGGTCAAATGGTGAGTCAGAGAAGGCTGACATTTGACCTGAGTCAGGGAGGATAGCAAAGCATTCACCATAGGCGTCTGGGCAGCCAAAAGAAATTCTCAGGGAAGGGCAAGTAGATTACCTAAAACACAAACTGTCTGTTTCAGTCTTTTCCCTGGCTCCTCTTTTATACATGGATTGTGTACATGTGCACTGTGTGGAAAGAGACGATGCAATATGATATAGCAGAAAGGATAGAGAAATCAAAATGAAAGTTTCATTCTAGTGTTGGCTGTTTCCCTGACTAGCTGTGTAATCGCGATTGTGCCATCTCATCTCCTTGAATATCAGATTCTTCCTTTCTCAAACCCAGATGTTGAATTTGATCCTCTCTCATATCACTTCCCTCTCTTTGTTTTTAGAATATTACTCACTTTCCCTGGCCTTGACTGCCACTGCTAATCCTACTTTGCTGCTTCTGACATTCATTTATTTTTACGTTCAAAATGGACTCATAAATGCTGAGATGCTGTGCCTATGAAATTCAAAGATGGCTGAGGTGAAGGATGGTGGAGTGAGATAGAGGAGAGCAGAGCTGTGGCCACCAGGTGACTTTGACCAACTGCTTCCTGCTTCAAGTCTGCACCGCCACCAAGTTATTGAGTGTTCCTAAAGATTTTCCAACTATGCACTGTATGGATGATGCAAAGTTATCCACTAACCACACAAATACTGCCGTGAAATTGACCAATTTTCAATTATAAGACAGCCTATTATGTGGCCAGTTACGTCCCTATTAAGGATAAAACCAGAAGAAATAGATTCAAATTGTATCATGAAAAACTTGTGCTAGCCATGAGAAAAAACTCTGACATCAGGCAAATCATGAACCAGCATCAAATTGTAGAATGTCCTTCCGTCTCATCCCTTTCATCCTTTAACTAGACTGCTAGGACGTGAGATGGGCTAGGTCACCTCTGTAAGGCCTGCTACCACATTTTATTATATCAGATTTTTCTACAAGTCTGTAACATTTGCATTTTTGCCATTGTATGTTAATAAAACAATCGTACATGGGCTGGCCCTGTGGCCTAGTGGTTAAGTTCGGTGCACTCCACTTCGGTGGCCCAGGTTCAGTTCCCAGGCATGGACTCATACCAGTCGTCAATAAAGGAAGATTGGCACAGATGTTAGCTCGGGACAGATCTTCCTCAAGCAAAAAGAGGAAGATTGGCAACAAATGTTAGCTCAGGGAGAATCTTCCTCAGGAAAAAAAAAAACTATCATACAACTTTCACAGAAAATGAGGACTCAGATGTATATACTACCGCCTCTGGTAAGCTGTTCTGTATGTTCAAAATTCATATTTTAGAGCACTTCTATGACGAGAAATTTCTGTTTGTAAATTGAAGTCAAAGCCAACTTTGGACCCACTGAATCAAATCATCATTCAGACTTAAGCATCATTGTCATTTTCTTAAAATAAGCATGTTTAGTTATGAAATTGTCATTTCTTTTCATATTTTGCATTGCTTCTCTTTCATTTAGATCCACGAAACTTTTGAATTATTTCATTGTGGTTTTATGGCTTTCCTAGTGTACTCAAATATACAGATACTTGTTTCATTCACTTGAAACACAATCTGGAAAAAAAAATACGCAGACGTGATTTCAGAACCAAGGGCAGTCCCCCCGGATCGTCCTACTGCCAGACGCCAGTTGAGGCAGTGAATGATTACACTGTAGCACTGCTGATTCAGTTACATTGCAGTATTTAAGACAGTAGAAAAATACTTCTAAGGTGATACACTTTAAAGAATCTTTTCAGCTCTAGAAGGCTCTTCAGGCAATGCACTGATGCCCTTTCAGTTGAGATGAAGATGTGAGGGTCCTTATTATTCAAGACTTCTAAATAAGCCAGACTTACCAATGTCAAATTACTGGTGAGTCGTTTGACCCCATATTTATTTCTAATTTCCACAAGCTGTTGGTAAGAGCTGCTGTAAATCAGGTGGCCATTGATCTTGGCTCCCGCTCTTGTAATTCTGAGACGAACTGCTTACGATCAACAAAAAAAGACCACTGCTCTGAGGAGTACGCCTGTAGAAGGAGTTCCCAGGACACCCGAGAAACACGAGTGGGTATTAATTATTTAGGGGCTGGGAGAAGTGAACACCTGTGTGCATATGTGCGGGGAGGGAGGCCAGGAGGTAAATGTATACAGCCGGGAATCCGAGTGCAGAGAACAGCGAAATTTGACCTTAGAGGAGAGATTAAGGGAAACGATAAGCATGTCTGTAATAGACAATCACTTAAAACTATTGATTTAATTAAAAGTAACTGCACATCTATGTGCAAGTCGCTTAAATGATTCTCACGGTGAGACCTCCTGTACCTCATGGTATCTTTATTTGAGTTCTCTGCTTTCTTAGCCGAAGGGAAGGCTCTTCGACCTCCCACAGGGCTTTGCCTATTTCCACACACAATGGAAACATTTCCAAACCAGTCATCCTTTTCCAAAGTTGGCGTCCTCGTGTTGCTGTGGTTGTCCTTGGAGTGGGGTGCGGGGAGCCACTAGGTTTGGAGAACAATATAACAATAAGTATTCATTGAGTCTCTGAGACAGTCAGAGACAGCTTTTGCTTCATATCTCTTATCTTATTTAATCCTCACAACATCTCTGTAAGATATGTATTAAGAGGAGAATTTTTCTTTTTCTTTTTTTTTTAAAGATTGGCACCTGAGCTAACAACTGTTGCCAATCTTCTTCTTTTTTTTTTTTTTTCTGCTTTATCTCCTCAAACCCCTCCATACATAGTTGTATATCTTAGTTGCAGGTCCTTCTAGTTGTGGGATGTCAGATGCAGCTTCAACGTGGCCTGACGAGCGGTGCCATGTCCGCGCCCAGGATCCGAACCCTGGGCCGCTGCAGTGGAGCGCACGAACTTAACCACTCGGCCATGGAGCCGGCCCAGAATTTTTCTTTTCTTTTTTTTTTTTGAGGAAGATTAGCCCTGAGTTAACGTCTGCTGCCAATCCTCCTCTTTTTGCTGAGGAAGACTGGCCCTGAGCTAACATCTGTACCCATCTTCCTCTACTTTATACATGGGACGCCTGCCACAGCATGGCTGGACAAGCAGCTGGTAGGTCTGCACCCGGGATCCGAACTGGTGAACCCCGGCTGCTGAAGTGGAACGAGTGAAATTAACCACTGTGATACCAGGCTGGCCCTGAGGATTTTTCTTTTTTGTTGGAAATAGAAGAAAGATGGAATGATTGTGACAAGCGAGAACAGAATTGGGAATCAGACTCTGCTTATTACTCTCTGCATAGAAAGCTACAGGGTGGAAGGGGTATTACTCCATCTGAGCTACAGAGCCTTGAGGCGGAGTCTGGCAATGCATAGCCCATATCTTGGCATAGGTGGGTCTCCTTGCACATAAGACAGAGTTCAGAAATTTGATTATAAAGCAAATTGCCATAAATGGATCTTATTTTTCTATCAATTCCCATGACATAATTTGAGATTCATTTTTCTTAGGAAAACTCCACAAAGGTCTTTTTGGTGAGCGGGGAGTTGGGTGGTGGTGGAGGTACACACCTCGGGCTGCTGGCCGTTCACTTTCCATGGCAACATTTGTGGCTATTAGTCAATCCTGTTGTTAGGGTCAGGGATTTGAGGCTACCTGTCCTCGTCCCAGCCCAAATGCTTGGAGAATCCTGTGTCTTCACACTTTTGCTTTCAAGAAAACCTCGCCTTGTGACGACTAAGCAGATGGTTCTGGACTCCAAGTGTGGGTTGTGAATCTAGAGTTCCGTTCTCTTTCTGGGTGGTGTTTCTGCCTCTATAAAACGGAAATCCTCCAGTTCCCAGTTCCCAGCCTATGTAAGTGCTCAGTATAGTGTCTGCTGTTTGCTATGCTTATTCCATTAATTTTGTGGCCTGTCAGGTCTTTGGTATTCTTCCAAAAGAGCCAGGAAACTGGGTTCCATAAATATCACTTGTTATTATTCAAGTACTTTGCTCCCCTCTTCTTGTTATCTTAGTGATTAAGGGGTTAGATTATAGTGAATAAAAGCTTTATTTCACATTTATGAGTCTATATGTGTTCTGCTTGTGGGCTGCAGAATCATACCTCACTTGTGGATTCAGCCATTAGTACACTGTGCTTCCTTGTGTGAACATCTCCGATTTTCGAAGAGCTTTGTAAAATACAAACAACAGTACTCAAATTTATCAACTCTATCAGTTAAGAATTTTACACATAAACCTGACTGAGAAAGAGTCATCTTCTTGTGCTGGTAGTTGTTCTGGTAGTTATTAAAGTTTAAATCTACAACCAAGAGCACAGGATGATAGCAATAGTCTCCAGCTTCCCATCATTCACTTTGATTACATGAACAGCACAAAGAAACTTGCTGCAGGCATCATTTTCTCTGGTGAATCTATTCTGCAACTTTTTTTCTACTCGACAGCACCTCTGCCTTGTTTTGTTTATGCAAACTTTCTGCAGTTCTCTTCCCAACATTTCCAACTCCTCTCTGATCAATAATTTTCGCTAAATTGTAAATGACTGATATCAGCTTATTAATAACATGCCATCAATAACAGATCAAAGTCAATCTTAGAACACAAATGGTAGCATGTTTTCCATGTCTCATTCAGCACCATACAGGATTCAAATATCCATTGTGGTGCAAATTATTAATAGGATCCAGGTGTTTCTGTTTCTTGCTAGACTTTCTAGCTGTATTATTAGTGAAACACTAAAGAGCCAGCAGTCCAACTGCAGTGAATAGCAGACTCAGCAATCAGCGATCATGAAAGCTCCAGCTTATCATTTGCATTCGGCCATGCAGGAGGTCGTTGAAGGCGGAGACCGTGTGATAAGGCACATTTTTGTTAGAGCTTTCTCTTCTCGTGTCATATGTATGATTGCCTCCTGGTAACCAAATTGGTTCTACTTGCTTAAATACTTTCCAAATGTTGCCTTCCCCTTATGCCAACTTCCATTTCAGTTTCTTAATTGTCTTTCTTGTGCATCGGAGGGGCTCACATTCTCCCTCTTTTGCTCCAACTTCATTATCCAAAAACAGACATCAGTTTATTTACTTTTGGGTTGCATTTTCTTCAACAAATTTTTTTGCTTACTTCCAAATATTTATTTGTTTGTGAATACTTCATAACCAAGATCAGACCAGGTCATCCAATGTTCAGGTCTCTTGAACTGTAATCAATATCTAAACACACTCCTTTCATGAGGCATGTCATTCAATGGAAGAGCTAGAAATTCTAGCTCCGTGGCATATTATCTAATTATTCCTAAGCTGCTTCAGCTCAGTAGTATTAGAGAAAGGAAGAACTTTGGGTGATCTTCCCTAATTAAATTTATTTAAATGGATTTCTATTGCTCCATCCCAATGTGTAACGTCACCTCCCTTTAACTTGTGAGAATCTCATCTAATCAGCTCAATTCACAAGAATTTAGATTCAGAGGATGAGTTGACATTTTCATATTAGTCCAAGGAACAGGGAGCAAAGAATCCTAAGTTGCATGGGATTTCAGAAATATTATAACACATATTTTAAACCAAATTTAGCAGTTAATACTGAGTAAGACAAAGGTGACATGTGATATTCTTTTCACATGTCACGTGAATACTCCTGTCATAAACTGTTCGCCTGGCTTAGCCTTGCCCACTCTCCCATCCTGCCCCTTTTAACACCGATGTGAATCCTACACTACGTGTAAACTCCAGTTCAAATCACATCTCTTTATGAAACTTTTAATTACTATCTTAGCTCACAATGCCCTGTCCCATCTCTTAATATCTCTGGCACTTAAAGTCAATATCATATAATTAGCACAATAAAACCTTGCATTGTCATTTGCTAGGTTAAAGTCTCCCATGTCTTTCCAAGCCTGCCGTGTCCCCAGTGAAACTGTGTGCGTGGAGTAGATCTTCTACTGTTTACTTTTCTCCAGTGTCTAGTATATAGTGATTTACACTCGTGCATATTTGTTACTTTATTCATATAACCACTGGCTATGCATCTTAAGGATACTATTGGCTGGAATTATGTTAACTTATCTTTTTTAAATGCCTTTTCATGCTATTTCATATATACTCAGTGCTCAGATTAAGTTACTTCCTGATTGATAGTTTCCTCACCGCTCACACGTAAATATGGACAAACAGTAGATCTTTACTCTAAGAGTCCATGTGCACTATCTAAGCTGTGTGTCAAGGGATCATTTTAGATGGGGCTTCCAACTTTCCTCTTCCAACCTCATCAAATTAGGTTATGTAGATATTTCCTCTGAAATAAACCTCAGAAAGACCTAAAACCACCTTTATCTAAGCATGTGGAATGCGCCCCTCATATCTACCAAGAGCTCCCAATGTTATTAATTGTGAAAATCTAGTCTGGGAGTAAAATCTTTATTCATTTCAGGACAAACCTCAGATCAATATTTTTGGGGTGAGACCAAATTGATATCTCTGAGCATATTCTCTACTTCAGCCAACCAGAGTACTTCCCTATTTCCAAAATTTGTAGAAAAGCTTGTGAACTAATTATTTCCAAAATGACAAAGAATTTTTCTTTTTTGTTTCAAAAACTGTATATTGCTTGACTACTATAGGCCTAGCATTGTGTTGATTGTACTGTGGATGATGCAAAGAAGACTAAAATGCCATCCGTCCCTAGGATGACTGCACAATTTATCACCAAACTAGAAACATTTTGAGAGTGAAAGGATGTTGTTATAATTATGCCAGGATTTTGGCATAAACGGGGACTGTCTAGGGAAATTCTGGACGTGTGATCACTCTATACGTTTGTATTAGTTTCTTATGGCTGCTGTAACCATAAACCTGGTGGCTTGAAACAACAGAAATCTACTCTCCCACTTCCAGAGGTGAAGAGTCAAGATCAGTGTTACTGGCCTGAGACCTGTGCGTTGGCAGGGCTCTGTTTTCCAGGGCTCTGCCTTCCAGGGACGATAGGCGGGGTCTGTTTCTTGCCTTTTCCATCTTCTGGGCTTGTGGCTGCATCGCTCCAACCTCTGCCTCCATGGTCACATGGCTTCCTCTTCTTCTATCTTCATGGAATTTCCCTCTGCCTCCCTCTCATAAGGACAGTTGTGAGGGCATTTAAGGCCCACCAGGGTAATCCAAGATAATTGCTCCATCTCAAAATTCTTAACTTAATCACATCTGCAAAGATCCTTTTTCCTTATTTAAAGTGATATTTGGGGGCCGGCCCCATGGTCGAATGGTTAAGTTCGCACTCTCCGCTACAGTGGCCCAGGGTTTCGCTGGTTCGGATCCTGGGCGCAGACATGGCACCACTCATCAGGCCACGCTGAGGTGGTGTCCCACGTGCCACAACTAGAAGGACCCACAACTAAAATATACAACTATGTACTGGGGGGATTTGGGGGAGAAAAAGCAGAAAGAAAAAAAGGAAAGAAAGAAAAAAGATCGGCAACAGTTATTAGCTCAGGTGCCAATCTTAAAGGGAAAAAAAAGAAGATTGGCAATAGTTGTTAGCTCAAGGTGCCAATCTTTAAAAAAAATAAATAAAATAAAAAAAAATAAAGTGATATTTACAAATTCCAGCAATTAAGAACTGATATCTTTAGAAGCCGTTATTCTGCCTACCACACCATCCCTGCCCTTAAAGGATTTCTGGTACCACTAAGAGTACAAGTGCACATTTAAGGAATTAGAAACTCTATCAGGAAATCTGCACGACTCAGTGCCACATGAGTGGTGTGGACAGTACTGTACCGTAAACGAGACAGAAATCACCTGAACTAGGGCAGCCTGACCTGTAAAGAACAGATGGAATTTGGGAAGATGTGGAGAACCCATTCCAGACTGATACAGCCTGAGGGCAGATCTGAGGGAGAGGGTGGGCAGAGATGTGTGGGAGACATAAGGGAGCCCACTCTCCTTAAAGACAGAGTTCATATTAGGAGCAGGGGGCACAAGTCTGAAGGTGAGGCTGACGTCAGAATGTTGGTCTTTCCTTATGCCAAACTCTCCACCTTCTCCTACTTTATGTAGGTCTTTAGTAATTGTAAGAGTGGTGGTGGTGTTTGTTTTTTGTCAGATAGTGATCCCTTCTCTTCTATAAACAATGAGTTTGGAACTCTGCAGGCACCATCTGGGTCAGCTTAATAATTTCACCCCTTAATCTATTTAGAAGCAAACACTGAAATCATCCTTACCAGAAGCTATACACAGTATGTTCTTTCTAAAGATATTCACAGGTGATATGATTTTACTCTGCCAATTTCAGGTATATTTTATCTTACCTCCTACCTCATATTAACCCACTTTCATAATCTACCCATTTTGTCTTATTCTGCCTTCAGGCAGTTGGGAAATAAGTGATTGACTACTTGTTCTTGATGGCTCAGCAATGATGTTGGTTTCTGTTTGCCTGTAATTAAAGGTGACTTAAGTAGAAGAAATTAGATATCTGCCCGTTAATAAGCAAGGTGAGGTTCATAACCTGCTTTGCCGCCATCAAGCACCTAGATCCAAGCCCAGTAGATTCCCATTAAAGCAGGGGATTAACTGTTAGTGCAGCACAGTGGAAGGAAGGAGAAGAACGGCTCCTTGGGTCCAACAGCAAATTACCTCTGAATCAAACCTCTGATTAATAGCTCCAGAGTTGCCTCTCTGCTTTGCATAATTGAGTTTCATAGAGTGTTGCAATTAACAGCCTTGCCATCATCCAGGTAGAAACAGCCACCATTTATTTGGCCAGCATCATCAGAAAGTGCTGGATGGTGAATAAGAAGCATTTACGAGGGGATTAGGTGCATTGTGGGTCATAAATTGAGTAAGGCTATAATTACCTTCCCAAAAAAGCTACAAACATCATGATCACATGATACTACCCCAAAGCCTCCTTTTATTTTTTTTCTGCTGATGTGGTCTAAGGACTCCCTCCTGCAGTCAAATAGTAGCTGTGGCACTGAGAAACTTGTAGATATGCATGAGAGTTGACAGCTTCCTCTTTGTAGCATTTCATGGCTTTTCTGAACCTCCAATGCGTAGCTTGTTTTATACCATTTGTTATGGCTGCATTTGTTATCACGCAAGTAGTCACACATGCGATGCAGATGTCGAGTAAGCTTCAGACTCTTGGAATTACCTGGGAAGAAAGCCAAGATGTCATTAGAAGTGCTAGGGTATAACAAAACGCCGATCGCTTTGGTAGTGGTGAGCAGGCCAAGAATTAACCATTCATCAATGGTGAAGGATTAAAACATGACCAGAAAACATTCCTTTTAGAAATCTTCTTTTCTGTAAAATGAAATTTCTCTGACACAGTTACTTCTTTACTGATGATATTTAGATTTTAAGGCAGATGGATCAACAGTAACCATCATAGAGATGATACCCTCCGTTCTAGTCATTTCCCTTGAATCAATAGGCATAAAAGAATGACTGATAACAACTACTTTTATGGAGTTTCCTATGCGTCAGGTACTTTTGAATGATCTTTCTGGTAAAAATTTGTTTACTGAAGAATTTGCAACAGAATATTTGGTTAGCTTTATTTTTTTCTGCCTTCCTTACTTCTTTATTGCTTTTACTCTCTCCCTCTCCCTGTTTGCTCATTTCCTCCCTTCTGCCTTCCGTTGCTCTCCTTCTCCATATTTCTTCTTAGCTACCTTTATGTTATGTCTGCAATTTGATCAAGAATGAACAATGGGAAAGCAGGAGAACCAAATTCAAGTCCTGGAACAGTTATTCTCCATGAGTGTGATGTTGGGCAAGCTGATTAATTAAATTGCACTCTGGGTTACTTCTTTTAAAACAAGAGGAGGAAGAAGAAGACGAAGGGGAGGAGGAGGAGGAGCAGGAAGAGAAGAGAGGAGGACGTGGGGAGGAAGGGGGGAGGCAGGGGGGAGAAGGAGGGAAAGGAGGGAAAGAGCAGGGGGAGGAGGATGAGGAAGAGGAAGGGAGAAGGAAAGGGGGGAAGGAGAGAAAGAAGGGCCAGGGAGGAGGGAGAAAGAGGGAGAAGAGGAAGAGGGGAATGAGGGGGTGGGGGAGAGGAGATAACAATAATACCTGTCTTAGCTACAATAAAATGTTGCCATGAAAATCAAAACAGACAGTGTCTATGAAAGCCCTCTGTAAATTGTATAGAATTCTACAAATTCCACTTGTTTTTGCTAACCTCCTAATAAATATTTTCAGAAATTTTACTAGGATTTAGAGCCAGGCATATTTGAAAAAAAGAGAGACCATGCTCTAGACAAATTGGGTGCCTCATTATGCACTTACCAGGAGGAAAATGCTGCCATTTCTTGCTAAAAACCCATTTGTCTTGCAAATTTCTATAATGAACAGATTTTGGAATAAATACCATGTAATCTGTGATGACAGTTCTCTCATTTCTTTTTTATTAGTTCAATCTTCTCAGCATCTGAACCACATAGCTACAGAACCTCCATAATCATTAAGGCAGCTGGGTTGTATGCATTTTTCTCCTTTTTTGGCACATCATAGAGTCCCCAGCCAGTCTCCTGTTACAAGGCCCATGTTCTGGTCTCTAAATGTACCTGTATAAGAAAGCCAGATCAGAAAAGAAAACAAACATCAAGCTGCATGGCCTTTGCAATTATATGTCATTTTTCCCACTGTCCTTTGCCTGGGTATGTTCAAAACTTGCATTTTACTTGAAGCTCGTGGAGAACCTGAATTGCATTAAACATTCTTTCCCTCAAAATGGATCATCTCGGTGGAACGTAATGTGGTGTAGTAAACTTTAACTCTTCTTTTCTCCATCCCTTCTCTCTTTTGTCTTTCCCTAGGTAAGTGATATTTGATTATTGTTTTGAGCTGCTTCAAGAGAGAGCTCAGAGGTGTTCCCAGTTCTCAGTCCCTTTGGAAGGAAGTCTGTGGCCAGTCACTATTCATCCTGCCCAAGCCGTTCCATTTCATCTCTTGGCTCCTGCAGCACTGCAGGCACATGGAGGTATGGCTGTTCACTGTTAATGGGTTTGCATCTGTTCGCGGTAAAATGAATGTGAGTGTTGGATCAGTGTCAATGATACAATTAAAAGAAATTACTGGGGACTGAATGCCAAAAGACAGTCATTTTACCTCGGCACGGCAACTCACTGTAGAGTTCTCATGAATTCTATGTTAATCTATTTACTAAAAATGAACTTCATAAAATATCTAAGTGAATTATAATAATTTCATTTCTACTAAGGACTTCCCAGATAGCTTTTGCCTTTTTTCTAAAAGAAGAAGACTGATTTCAGTATATTTAGTTTGTATACCAAATGGATACATGACTGAGACTGAGAAAAGTAATAAGTACCTTATTCCCAGATGATGGAGTTCAGGATGCTTGAGCACATAGTTGAAGACAGTGTATAAAACGTTAGGAAGATGAATGAACAGGGGGCAATGGGTGATGCAATTTGGAGTACTAAAATTATACATATTCTTGTGTCTGAGACTTTTGGTACATTGAGTCATTGTCCCACAAAATTTACTGCAGAGCTGTTCTAACAACTCTGGGATCATAATCTTGAATGGAATTGCCAAGAGGATCATCAGATTTCTGACTCTCACACTACAGCACCTGAAGGTGATTTTATAATTCAGGTGGTTGTGAAGGTCAAACATGGGCTAGATGATCATGGAGAAGGCCACTGAAACTGCACCAGAAAGAATTTATTTGCCTGTCTATAGACAAAATTATTTTGCATTGCTATCAATTATCTATAATTTACAGAGTTGTAAAATAGCTCAAAGGCAATGAAAGACTAGACTGAGACAACCCAGTAGGGTATGCTCTAAACAATGCATTGTTTTCCATTAGGGATACAGTAATCCTTTTTGCTTATTTCTAGTTGCCTTACATACTCAAGAGTATAGGTTTCAAAAGAGGAAGTCATCATCTACCATAGGTTCAGATTATAACTATCTATGTTCCTATTTATTAAGTTCAGATCTGTGTAAAGTATTGAATTTCAGGTGGTACAGTCTTTGTTTGATTTTGGAAACATGCCTACTTTAATTTTCTGTGACTTCCCTGGAATGCCTGGTTTTACCACTGCTATGAAAGAAGTTTTCAGTATTTCCCTGAAAAAGTATAGATTCTTAAGAAATATTGGTTCAATGAATGAGTTCTTTAAAGCACGCGTTAACTAGATATTCTTTAGTCTTTGGCTATTTATTAAGGACATTGTCAAAGGATCCCTCCAGTCAAAGAAGTTGGATCTGAAACTTTCTGTTTGTAGTATCTTGTCCTTGAAACACATTTTGTCCATATTAATTCACCTTCCTAAATAGAGTAGCATCCCACAGATCTCATGTCTGGTTCAAGTCAATGGGAATATGATATGGCCATAGCATATTATCTTAGCTATTTGATGGCTTTTTCCAAAAGTGGATGTGTACCAAGGTGTCTCATTCACCAACTTGAGGCCACCTCCCAAAATGAATAGGGGCTGGAGGGGAATGCGGTGGCTCAAGCTGAAGGGGAGGAAAGAGCAGGCATCACCCAGGAATGCTGGAATGCCTCCCTGGTGTGGCATTCTGATTTTGGCTTCCGTTGCAAGCATCAGAGGAGTCTATTGGTCTGCTCTAGTCTGTGGGTGTGATTGCCTCCCAGCAGATGCGTTAGAGCTGTTTCTATGTGTACCCATTTGCCTCTGCAGAACTCTGCTTCATGCTGTCGTTACTGATGAAAATCCCTCTCGGTGGTCTAAAGCTATGGTACCACATGGACCCACAGTGATGACTTTTTTAGGGGAAGCGGTGCTTCCTTCCACCACTTTCCAGAAAATCATATCATTTTCACTGTTAGCAGCTCTCGCTGAGATTTCCCTAACTCCTCTCACATAGAAGATCCAGCTGTGCTACTGAGAGAAGTTTGAAAGTGAGATCTGTCCCAATATTTTTCTTCCTTATAAGCCATCTGGATGGGTTTTTTTTCTTCCTGAGATTTTTTTTTTAGGGTCTAAAGAGGAAGCTCCCAAAGAAAGCAGACTCCTCAGCCAAGACTTCCCACTGACTTGATCAAACAGAGGGGCACCAGTGTGCTACTGGATTTACCATGGAGCTTTCTCTTATGATGCTCAAGATCACAAGCACAGTGAAATATATCTTAGCCCCCAACTTTTCTTCTTTGGGTAAATTGTAACCAGAAGGTTCAGTTGACTTGACTAAGATGATAAAGATGGCCACTGGTGCAATTGAGAACTCAGATGTGTTTACTTTTGGTTAGTTTTTTGTTTGATTCTCCATAGCACATGTGATGTGAAGCACAGATCCTGAACATTTAATTACATATTGATCAGTAGCCAATTTTTACAGCCAGTTGCATGAAGGGCCCCGAGATCTCTAAGAATGACCTACCAAATGTATTCTCAGAATGAGTACCCATCGACTTGAAATCTGTTCAGTTTTCCTGAGGGTTCATGGAGTTATGGGATAATCAACGTTTTTGGCTTTAAATTCTCAAAAATAAATGTGTTTGGTAAATAAACAAAAATATAACCATAGATGCGACCTTCTTCCTCTCCCCCTATGCACCCACCTAGGTCACGGAGGGGTGCCTGTGTGTCTAGGATGATGTGAAAGAAATAGAGGTTGAAAATAGGGTGGCAAAGGAGAATGAGCATGGGGTATTATGCTTGTCCTTTGTTTATATTTGGTTTTGCCAGGCTCCTTCAGTCCTTCCTTGCCCATGCACAAATTCTACCCAGATCTAAAAACCACTGAGACGCTATAGAGGGCTTCTCCCATATTGAGATGCAGGATCATCGGGAGGGCTGTGGCTCATCGAGCTGTGCGTGTCTGTGTTCAGACTTCTTCAAAGAGCAAATAGGCACTGGGGCACAGCTCTGAGAGGATCAGTACCCCCACAGCTTCTCTTTCTTTTTTCTTCTGCCCTCTGAGTATCACGTCATACCTCTCCTCCCCTAGCCTGCAGTCCAGAGAAGAACATCCCCGTGCAAATTTTAGTTGCAGATTGATTTCTAGAATGATGATGAGAAGCCACAAGCAGTCCGCCAGGTGTTGGGGAGTGCAATCGAGCTTCCTTACATAACCTCTGCAACGCGTTCACCAAATGTCATTTTTCCTCAAGTCCACATATTATCTCACTCCAGCAGGTACACTAAGGTAGAAATCCAGGGTATTTGGAATTCAGTTTATTAAGACACGTTCTGGAGCCAGTTGGAGGGGCACTGGCTGGAAATGTTAATCATAGTACCCACCAATGTGTTGGCCTGCTCCCTCTTCTCCTCTGCCCTGGGGAATCGGAGCACAGCACCAGGCTGCTGTCACTCTCATTTCAGTTATGATTATGCTGATGATTTCCCTTCTAGTATATGTATCAACTGTATCTTTTTATTTATTGGAAAGGCAACAAAATCATATTGAAGGGCTCACAGCATAGTCACTGTGTCATATGTGGAGAGAAAAGAAAGGGATTCCTGGAGGGGGGGGAAGGGGCAATTTTGAATCCCTAGGAGATTTTCTGGGTGTTGGAAAAAAACTGAGAAGCCACAGTGAAAAAAGCAATATTGAGTCTATATCGCAATGAGCTTTTCTAGGAGCTGGAAACTGCATTATTACTCTTGGAGAAAAGAACTCTCTTTTTTCCCTCCCTTTTGATTTAGACTTCTGTGAGCCAAAGTGTTCTGGTGTTTTAACGGTCCGTTTCAAAGATGGAAAGGGCCCTTATGTGTCAGAACGCAAGCCTGTCCCAGCCAGCACGGGGCTGTGTTTGATTATGAGGCTTGTTTGGGATAGATGATATTTTTACAGCTTCTGCTCTGCTTCACCGATGGCCATATTGATGGAGCTCTCCAGGACGGGCCTAATAAATAGTTTATAAAACTGTAAGGCCATTCTCTTGGGTAATCTACCACTGTGCCTTCACAGACTGCAAAGTCGCACATCCAGAGTGAACTGGCTTCTCACAGAATGCTGGTCACAGGCCGTGGGGTGGGAGGTTTGGGAAGGCGCGCGCGCGCGCGCGCGCGTGTGTGTGTGTGTGTGTGTGTGTGCGTGCGCGCGTGTGTGTGTGTGTGTGCGCGGGCGCGCGTGTGTGTGTGTGTGTGCGGGCGCGCGTGTGTGTGTGTGTGCGCGCGCGCGTGTGTGTGTGTGTGCGGGCGCGCGCGTCTGTGTGTGTGTGCGGGCGCGCGCGCGTGTGTGTGTGTGCGTGCGCGCGCGCGCGCGCGCGCGCGTGTGTGTGTGTGTGTGTGTGTGCGTGCGCGCGCTCGTGTGGGTGCCTTCAAAAGAACCGCTTGAACTTTCCTGGGAACATCTAGAAGAGCAGTGGAGAGTGAAATGTTGAGAGCAGGTATTTCATTAACGTTGCTCAATCTGTGCTCAGATGTTGTGGCTGCTGGGAAAGCTGCGGCTTCAGAAGAGCTGTGGAAAACCCTCCCAAAGTGGGTTAAGCCTCTGTGATCTCACCATTTGCCAGAAAATCAAGAGAGAGCTGGGAGACAGTGGAAAAATGGTGAATTGGACCTGCTGGCACCTCAGGGCAGAGGTGGTGAGAGCCGATGGAGAGCACAGCCCACTCACGCAGCAGTTCCTTTCAGCTGCTGGTTCAAGGAGGCTGGCAGGTGCTAGCTGTCCTCGGGCAAGGACAGGGGCTGTGCCCATTAGGAACACCTGGGGCAGCACCCTGACAGCCAGGCGAACAGGGTGGGGGTGAAGATGCTAGGACAGAGGAGGCTCTGGAATCTAGACTGAATTTCGGCTGACCCTGACAATGGTAAGCATCTGCACTAGGACAGCGACTGTGCTGACAGCGCTACATGCATGGTCTGTCTCACTTAATGATTGCATATTATCATGATTTTATAGATGAGGAAGTAGCTTCAGAGAGGTTTACAAGAGAAACAAACAAAAATACAAAAGAACAACAACAAAACCGGAAAACTTGCTTCGCAGTGGTTCAGCTAGTAAGCGGCAGAACCAGAATTTGAACGTGGGTTTTTGTCTGACCACACAGCCTTGCACATTGAACTATATGTGGCATGAGTAATGTTGGTGCCATATGCAAGCTAAGTAGGGAATTATTTATGAGATGTGACTTTTAAAACTTGGGGAAACATTCTTGCCCAGAAATCCACACTGCTCCAAATGCCTGAGCATTTCAGGCTGATGTCTGATACACACCTCTGGTTTGAGGATCTGAAGCTTATTAAAATTCAGGTGTCCCTGGGAGAGAGAACAACGTAAACTGCTATTTATTCTTGAAACTCCATTCCTCTGGCCTCACCAGCCCCAGGGCTTAAAGACTCACAATAAGCGTCCAAACAGGTCTTTCTCAAGCTCTGCCTCCACCCACTCAGTGGGAATGGAAGCTCTTTTAAAAGCCCTTCCAGATAGTTCTGGGAGCTCAAGGCATGTTGCACATGAACCTGTGGAGTAGGCTTCTTGACTTGTTGGGGTTGTCTGTTGTTTCCTGCTTGCCTCCTTCTGTTTGCTGTGGTCACATCTCCTGGCACCCCACCCCCCGCCGATCCTGAACCAGCCATAGGTGCCCACCCAGGGGTGTCTGTGCTGGAGTCTGCAGCTGCCTCTGACAAAGCGAGGGAAGCCTGCTGCAGAGGGCGGCCCTATCTGCCCTGGGGGCTGTGTTTGCTTCCTGTTTTGCATTTACCATCACCTCCTATCACACAGCATCCAGTCACCCCCTGTAACTGATGAAATTCTAGGCGCTTTCTTTCCGATGGTCTCTAAGGGCCATGTGAACTAGCTCTTTTAGTTTTTACTTGCTCATTTATTGCAATCAAAATCCCCCTAGGGCTCAGCTACAGGCCAGCGGTTGATCTGAATAGTGAGCACCATTCTCTGTTAAGGTGGCCTCTCGAATCCGGCGAGCACGCACTCCCTCTGAGCTCAGCTGCGGTGACTTGCACTGTCCCCCGTTAGATGCCTGACCCGCCAGGCCTCACATACACCTAAAAGGGAGGTAAATGCAGTGCAGCTGTGAAGGTAGAATCTGAGAGGCTGCAGTCAACAGTTGTTCCTGAGGGCTCTTCGTGTGTAGGGCCCCACTCTAGGTACAGCCTTTGTCACTGTGGAATGAGTGGAGATACTGAGAGCAGATTGTCTTGGTGGCTTAGGAAGGGAAGGTTCTGGAAGCTGGAGTACTGGGACAGGGGCTCTCTGTTGTTCGCCTGTGGTCACATCTTCTTCCCAGGTGCTTCACACACTGCCACAGTGACGGGGTGGCCTGGTCAGAACAGCACAGAGAGTGCGTGAGTGGTAACCCCCCCGAGTCTGTGAAGACTCGGCACTCTTCACAGCTGTCTTTGCGAGAGAGTGTTATCAGCAGGCTTCTGTGGGCCCTACAATTTTGGAATGACCAAGGAAGAGGAAAGACGAATGTGAGCTCTTGTCCAGGCTTATGTGTTAACTAACTGTGTGACCTCAGCCAGGTCGGTTCTGCCTAACTGTCCCAGCCTCGCTTTCTTTGTGAATAAAGAAGAGGAATACTGACTCTACTCTCTAAAATTCAACTGATGGTAAAAATATGTAAATAAATATCACTACTTAAAGTTAAATTAAATTGCCATCAAAATACAAAGGAGAACAATATTGGAACCATAAGCACTTGTCTAATCTCTCATGAAAGTTTCCCAAAGTCAGTGTCTGTCTCCAAAACAAACAAACAGTGTCAACCTAACCCACTCTTGCTCATACCCTCATTTCAACAAAAGCAAACACCACCATCTAGGATAATTCTGGTCCTCATTATTTCTTATCCAAATCACTACTCTGGTGTCCTAGCCCATTCCCAGTGCCTGCAGTACATTTTCCATGTGTGTTCTTTTTAAGTGTTCGACAACAGCAGAGGGAGCCCAGATGGGCCCAGCTCTGTGTTAGGCCCGGGTGTGGGATGTTATTTACCTGAGTCCTCTAAGTTCAGCGTATCCAAAGGCTATTCTTGTCTTACCATGTCTCATCCCCCTCAAAATTCTCAAGAGTAATAGCCTGTGGGTCAAGGTCAGGCAAATGTACACTCTTAATTTCCATGAGTCTTTGGCCTAAACCCCAATGCAGTCAGTCTCCTGTGAGCTAGCCCCATGGTCCAGAGCGGAGGTCTCACCCTGGCTGTTGATGAGAATCACCTGGGGGATTTGAGAAATCAAAAACAAACAAACAAAAATCCCCATGATTCTGGTTTAGTGGGTGTGGGGCGGAGGCTGGCAGTCAATATGTTTGAAAAGTTCCCAGATGATTTTAGTGTTCTGCTGGGGTTGAGAACCAGGCATGTGGGGGCATCCTTTCACATCGGCGTTAGCCTGGTTTCCATCCCAAGCAGACTTTATTTCCTGTTTCTCTCAGGCTGACAGCTGAGTCTGGCCTCTCTGTCTTTGTCTTCAGCACTGAACTTGAGAGGAAATAACCACTTTGGCAGAATGAATGCTGAGGATCTTTAGGTCTGGTAGCCTCTAGAATCTGCCCAGTTCTTGGGAGCCGGTTCAGCCACGTGACCCTGGAACGTCTCATGGCAGGACAGCTCCCAGCAGGAATGTTTCCAGTCAGTCTCTAGGAAGCAAGAAGTCCAGAGAGGGAATAAGGAGCTGGGCCACGAGCCTTCTAGAGCTCTTCTTTCTCTGCCAACCTTAGCCAGTGGAAGACAAGGTTTAAGGAGAGAGGAATCTCTCACAGAAGTTCACGGCTTCAACCCCTTCACTTGCTACAAAGAGTGGCACTCCTATCTCTGATGGCCAATAAATGCCTGGAATTTACCCAAGAGAGGGAACTAAACTGGAAAAGAGCACAAAGCTTCCTTTCCCCAGAAGTCAGCCAGGACGGAAGGACTACAAGCCTGTCTTTAAGGAGACTGTAACCTAATGATGGAGGCCAGAAGCCAGCAGGATCATGAGTCTCCCCACCCCTGGGCACTCTCATGCAGGATGCAATCCAAATCCGGGAGCCAGACACAAGGGGCCCTTCAGGAGCTGATGGTTTCTTTCTTCCCCAGTCTTCACTCTGGCCATCCCGCATAAGTATCTAGATAGTGCTCTCCTTGGTTATTTACTACCCATTTTTCATGCTGATCTTCTGCTTTCTCCTTCTTTCCCCGTGGCCACCTCCTGCTGTCCTGCAAAGGTCTGCCACAGGGATCTCCTGCTCTGGAGAGCCTTTCTTGGCTCCACCAGTCTGCCAAGAGCCCTGCCCCTGTGTTCCTGTAGCATCCTCTGCACACCTATTCCCTAGAAAATTCCACATCCAGTTTTGTCCATTTATTTGTTGATTTTTTTTACTCAACATTCTGATGACAGAAACTGGTTAATGTTTATAGTTCTTCTGTCCGGTACTGTGGCCAATAGTGGCCCTTGAACGCTTGAAATGTGGCCAGTATACATGTTGAAATGACAATATTTTTAATATATTGAGTTAAATAAAATATGTTAAAATAATTTTACTGTATCTTTTATACTTTCTACAGTGTGGCTACTAGAATATTTAAAATGACTTTTGTGGCAAAATAATCATATATGTGGCACTTATTACATTTCTATTGGATAGCTCTGGCCTGTAGTATGAAATAAAGGGTCAGACGTTGGTCGTCTTGTTGTTTCTGTTTATATCTTATCTTCTCCTTCCATCCTCGTCCCCCAACCTCCTCCTTCCAGGCAGTGAGTTGGAGATAAACAAATGAGTAGGACATTGCCCTCAGCCTTTAGTCCTCAGGGAGACACGTCACTTTTTGTGAATTGTCTAAATTCCCTCTGCACAGAGCCTACAGTAAAGTCAAATCCTTAGCCACTATAGGGAAGTTTATAAATCTTTTTAAAATAATTAGGCAAATAAAGCTATGTTAATAAAAAGTGATATCATAAATGGATCAGATTTAAGTGGAAACAGCACTCTTTCTTCTAGCTGGCTCCCTTTAGGGGCTGAAAACTGTTCCTCTGATATGACCCTCCCTCTCTTTTCTCACTGTCATTGCCCCTTCCTTAATTCTGAAACGATTCCAAATGAAGAATTATAACAGGTCACAGCAACTAAAACATACCTGTGTGACAGGGATCTTGCACATATGTCTTCCAAGCCCTTCCACTCACCAAGACCTCATTCAAATTTATCCTCCAAACTACCAGCTGAGTGATCATTTCTAAAGTCACTCTGAGGTTGAAAAAGACTTCAGTGGCTCCGCATTAACTGTGTCAGGGAGCAGAACGCCCAGCTGAACTGGCATGCATGATCCTTCATGCCTTGGCCTCTGTCTGTCTTACGTGCCCTCTGCTCAGCCATAAACATCTCAACTGGACAAACACATCTCAGTTGACTTGCCTCTCTAATGTCAAACATACTCCTCTGTTTCCTGGATCTTCGTCTGGAACTATCTTCTTATTTCAGTTCCTCATGAAGTTTCTCCTTCCTCTTGGGAGAATTAATTACCCCACTCCTTGTGTTCTAATTTATTTGCTTATGTATCTACCAGCACATTGAATTGTAAGTAATTATTGTTCTCCCCTCACTCCCATGGATGTCAGGCTGTCCTAGACCGGGAAACTTGTCTACTAGTTTTGGTTTGGTGAGTGCCTAATATGTGGCAGGCGTTTTACTCATGATATCTCATTTGAATCTTTAAACTCTTCTATTGAACCATACTTTTATCCTTATTTTAGGTATGATGAAACTGAAGCTCTGAGGTTTTTGTCGTTTCCCTGAATCACGACTAAAGTCACAATTTAAATCCAGGTGTGTTCTATTCTAAAGTTGATGGCCTGTCCCAGCAATATGTCACTTTTCCTAGTTCAAATTTATACCTTCTGTGCCTAGCACAGTCTCTAGCACAGAGTTAATAGTAAATAAGATGATAATTAAATGAATGAAGCCAGATTCATAGTGTCCCATGGCCCTCGAATGAAAGGAGGCTGACTTCCTTCCTCCTTGTCTTAGCTCCGCTCCCCCGTTCAACCTCTTCCTCCCTCTCACTATCTCTTTCTTGCTAATCACACGGACCATTTTTCTAGTTTGTTGTTTTTTGTTTGTTCTGCAAACATCATAACTGCTCTCCCCAGCCCTCAATGACGTCTCCCAAACCCCCTTTTGCTTTCTGACATTTTCAGTGTCTGTTGCCAAGACCTGCTGTGATCCTGTGACACATAGCTGTGTGTGTGAGCTTGAGACAGCCAGAAAGGCCTCTGACAAGACACGCCATCGCTAGGCCTGTCAGGATGCCAGGGCATAATGAGTTTGCCATTTGAAAGACCTGGATCACAGGTTTTGTTTGGGTTCCTCCTCCCTCTCCACCTCCCCCGTCACTTGATATAGATTGGCACAGACCAGGTTTTTCTCAGTGTAAGAACATAAAGACATGAAATATTCTCGGAACAGGAAAAGGCCACACAGCTCAATATATTGACCCATTCTGTTAATATTTCCAGTGATTCTCCCTTTTGGCAAAAGAGCTTTACTGATTATTGATGGCAGGAGGTGAAGGAGCGAGGAGCTTCTTTCAGATTCGACTTTTGGATATTAGAGGTAGAAGGGGTCTGCAAGAGTGTCAGGCCCAACTCCTCCCCTCAGAGACGACTAAAAGAAGCTCTGCAAAGCTGGTGAGATTTTCAAAGGCACACAGCTGTTTAGAGCTAAGCTAGATCAGAAAGTGGACTTCCTAAGGCATGGGGCAGCATTCACAGCACTATCCCGAACCACTGCCCCCAGCAAAATGAGTCTCATGTACAGTGGGCTTATTCTCCCAACTTCTTAGAATTTATCTGGGAGACTTCCCTCGACATCTGGGAACCAGCAGCCCCCTTTGACCTCTGCTAAATGGCAAAGTCATCTGGCCCCCAAAACAGCTGGAATGCTGGCTGTGGATGATGACCACATAAAATGAATCGATGGCTTGTCTCTCCATGCAGAGCCTCCCCCATTCCAAGCTTTCAACGAGTTACGTCTGGAACAAGGTATGACTAGAGCCAGTGAGGGATAGAGTCTGCAGGATAGATCAGCCCACAGTGAACATTTTCTTGCTCAGACTATTGCTCTAGTGCCTGTATAGAAACTCCTTAGCCACCAGGCTGGGATAATAATCTTCCCTACTGGATCGGAACAATACCCAAGATGTTTAGGAGAGTGAACGAAGTTTCCAAGGGGCAGCACCTGACCACTGCTCCCTTCTTGCTCTTGGTGAGAACGCCTCCTTTCTCGCCAGTTGCCATTCTGATTACCAGCGATTCCAAGTTGCAAGGAGTCCTTGCTATCTTGAAATATTTACCATTCTCTGCACTATAACCATGGAAAATATAATGGGTCACAAAAGATATAAAAGACCTCATTGTTTTATGCAACTAGAGTAACAACTTATGCCAACAACCAGCCTCCCACGTGCTCCGCCATCCTTACTGCACCCCTCCCTCCTTGTTGAAATACGAAATGCAAGATACAGAGAATGCAGTTATTCAAACATGGAACCTCAAACAAAGGCTGGTCAACAGAGCAACTGATAAGTATTGTTCTAGAGATACCCATAAATGTTAGGGGGTCCAATTTTGTCTCGACTGTAGTGGGGGGAGGGGAGTGGAGTTGAGTTCCCTGATGGAATATTTTTCCAAAGCCATCTGGTAATTGATATTTTAGCTAAGGTGACAGAAGATCCATTAGTTCATTCAAACCACTTTCTCCCTTCCTACTGGTGAAGAATATTCAGATCAGTTCCTGCTCAACATTTTTTTCTGCTGCAACATCAGATAGTGTTTGTATTCTTAAATCACTACCAGGGATATAACTAACATTATGCAAACTTCTGACAGGCTATTTCTAAGGCGGGGAAAGAACAGGCTGCTAAAAAGAGGGAATTTATTTGCAAGGCTTAGGTAAATGGAAAGATACAATGAAACATATAGAGTGATTTCATATGTAAATTTAGGAAAGTGTAACTCTTTTGTCTGTTTTTGTCTGTTCTCAAAGTCTTTGAGAACAGAGATGTGACTGTCTTTATCCTGCACCTTCAATGCTTATACACAATTCAACTGTTGAGGTTCAATAAATATTTCTACCTTATCAGAACCCACTTATTCTGGTCTCTTCCTGTGAGAGCCGCTCTTATTTTTATCTGGATTGAGGGATAGGGAGAGTGGCTGGAGGAGAGAGGCACAAATAATGTCCACCTGACTATTTCCTCCAAAATAAACAATTAACTCATTGTGCTCCAGTATTTACACAAATATCTTCAGCTTCTCTACTAAATTTTGAGAGAAAATCAGATTAAAAAAATATGGATTTCTTTTTTATTCTTCATCAGCAGAGTTGCTTTTCATTTCTTTGCTTAAGAAAAGGAAATCGTTGAAATGGGGAAAAATTTCATTTCTCTGCCTGCTGTGGAAAGGCATTTTTCAGTAATGGTTGAGGCTAAAGTGATGTATGTCCAGGCTGGCAGAGCAGAAAGCAGACAGCAGCTGAAGCCCGAGCCGGGGACCAGGCAAGTGGAGTGAGAGGGGCCTGTGTTTGAAAAGTGCCCCAGGAGTCATCCTCCGCTCCGGGCGACAGCAGCTGCAGGGAAGAACTCTGGCAGGGAGGAGCAAGTAGTGAGTTTGTAGGCCCAGAGCCTGATTCTCCTTCGGCTCCTTAGCCAGACAGCTGCTTATCAGGAGCCCTCAGACTGGAAGACAGGAAATTAATGCTGGATCGTAGAGCCGTTTGTGCTAAGCTGCCCATGGTTGCTTGGGAGAACTCACGGGCGCTGAGCTCTGGCCACTCCTCTGTGCTTGCAGAGATCAGCACCAGGCATTTTGGAGCAAGAATTTAGACCTGAGAAAGAAGTGACCCGTGGCAAGTGGGCCAGAGCGTCAGGGATCCTTTAGCCATAACATGATGCTTACTTGAGGCATGGAGAAACTCCTGACGTGCAAAATTCTCTGTGTGAATAGATTTAAGGAGGGAGACTGTTGTTTCCTTACTTATTGTCAAATAGCTGGAGGCCCAGATTTTGAATGACTGAGGTTCTCGCTTCGGTTCCTCCTGTCAACCCTGGGCTACCGGTGGCAGAGTCAGGAGAACAAGACCTTGATTCTGTGAAATCACTCAGGGATGTGCACCAACACTACAATTCAGTGAGTGAATGTACAGGTTTTAGAGTCAAACGGACTTGGGTTTTAATTCCTCATCTGCTGTTGACTAGGCAAGTGAAAGTGAGAAAGTTACTTAAAGACTATAAGCCTCAGTTTTCTCATGTGTAAAATGAAGGTAATATAGACTTAAGGGAATTTCTGAGTGCTGAGTTTGGGACGTTAGAGTTAACATACCCCTTTATTCCTCACCACTGAATTTGGAGTCAATCGAGTAAATAATAGATTTTTTAAGAAACAAACAAAAAGATTAGGTTTATCGCTATTAGTATTAAATTAGAGAACATAGCTTGGATCGACAGCTAAAACTGTGCTTCCGACGATCTTCAGAAGGAAACTCACACATCCAGACTGCAGTCTCCTGTGTCAGTTCTCTCCTGGGAACACCGGGAGAAGGGAGCATGGGCTCAAGCTGACCGTGAGAGAGCTGAGTCAACTAGCTACAGTCCCCAATATGTCTAGTATTATTATTGTATTGCTACTGCTTCTCACCCTTATGTATCTCTAAAGGAATGGATTCAATAACACTTTTTTTTAAAGGGAAAGCAAAATAAAACAATAACAACAACAAAAAACTAGTCATTGTACATTTTCTTCATCTCCTGCTGTCTCTGTGTTGGTTTTCATAGAGACCTGAAGGCAGAAGTTGATACACATGGTTTTAGTCTCTTCAGTCATGGCATTCGGGAGTTTTCCACACCAAGAGACCCTTGATATTTAAGCAGGCTTAAAAGAGCTAGTTGTGGTGGAGGCTGGATACACACCACCGTAGGACAGTCGATATTAAAGCCAAGATGTTCTGGGCTTGCTCTCAGAGTTCCAGGGCCCATAGAATCACACTTACAGAACCACAGAATTTAAAATGGCTGCTGTGGCATTCCAGCAATCACCTTAAACCTGGAGTCATGATACGTGCTTGAATCCCACCTCTACCTTGTACTAGTAAGTAAACTTAGACAATTAGTCACTTCATCTCTCCTAATCTCTTTTTCCCCACCTATAAAATGGGGACAATAATATGTTACAGGTTTCTTGGCAGGACCAAATAAGGTAATTATATTGAAGGTCTTGGTGATATTAGGTGTTCAGATGTGTACATGCTGGACCTAGAAGGAATACGTAGGGGAAGAAACCATACAATTTGCTCCCCAGTCCATGTACTCTCCCTTTGCCCAGTGCTACTGGCCCCACATAACTTGAAGGAGACAAAATTGAGGGCAGTATGAGACAGGTCCTTTTCCAAGCTCATATGGCTAGAGAGCAACATTTGTGTTGCAGTATCTTTTCTGCGTAATAATATAACTTCATCTAGAAGTGACCAAAATACTTAAATTAATACAAAAGTGAATGACTACATACAAATTTTGATATCTCTTTTTATACCAGAAAAAAATGGCATTTTACTTGCTATAAATTGTGTGACTGTCAATTTCTCATGTTGATCAATTAGCACATTTTATTTTTTTTACAAAAAACAAGCTATTAAGAGAGAAAGGACTTTTGAACAGGGAAGCAAATTGATGCATCTGTACAGGCCTGGTTAGGGAGTTGGTAGTAGGTTAAAAGAGGTGACTGGACTTGACAAGTATTTGAAGGTGAGATGTCAGTCAAGGATACAGAGGAGTCAAGGCTGAATAAGTATTTGAGTCTGTGTGGCTTGGCCTAGGGAGGGAGAAAGGATTCTGCAGCATATTACAATGAACAAAATTAAGGCTATCAGGAAGCAGAATTTGTGGCTAAAGCAAATGAATGGAAAATTTTTAAATACCTATAGGACATGTATAGAAAGAAAGAGAGAGAGAAAGAAAGAAAGAAAGAGAGGAAGAAAGGAAGGAGGAAGGAAGGAAGGAGGAGGGAAGGAAGGAAGAATGAAAGAAAGAGAGAGAAAGAAAGAAAAAGAAAGAGATGATAGAGATATGTAAACAATTGGAGATATATCTAAAACGAGAAAGAAAATTGGACGTCTTCTGCACAAAGGAAACATGTGAAGCCATTGAAATGAATGAGAGCATTCAAAGATCTTGGTAATAGCTAAAATTACTAGGGGAAGGAGAAGATGGATAAGAGAGAGACCTGTTAGAGAAGCTAAAAATAGAAACTGGGTAGTCTTCTGGTCTTGGTGTCATGGAAGAAGAGCATTCCAAGAAGGAGGGGATGATCAATAGTGTCAGACACTGTAGAGATTAAGAAATATGAAGAATAAGAAAACGTCTCTAAATCTGATAATTAGGAAGTCATCTGGATTTAGAATATTTTCATATGCCAGTGTGCTAGGGTGTAAGGAGTGGATTGACGTAGGCATAAAGGCATTAATACTGTTTTAAGAAGACTGAAGTAAAAAATGAAGGAAAGAGAGAGTCGCTGGAGTTTTTTGTTTGTTTCTTCTTTCTCTATAAAGAAAAACTTAGACTTGAGCATGTTCACAGGTAGAAGTAAAGAAAAGTGGAAGAGATTGAAGATTTGTAAGTGGGAAAGGACCAAGAGCCTGAAGGATCTGGAAAGATGGGCGAAGAGCAAGGGAGGAATGAAGGAGGGCAAAGGGGAGCAGATATGAAAAGTGTTCTCCTCAAGCGAATTTATTCTTAGTAGTAAGAAGTGGGGTCATCTCTGAGAGGGAAGGATAGAAGAAGGGTGATGTCTGCAACAGCCAGGGGAGGAACGCACCACGAAGTTCCTGAGAACAGTGAAAGATCTCAGGCAGTGAGGACTCAGCTGATGCTGGAAACACAGCGAGCACCACTGTTCATTAGTTGTCTTATTTCACTCTTCTTCTTATTTTACTTGTATAACATGTTCGACTTCCCAAGGTCAGAATTTGTTTTTCAGTGCTGCACTTCAGGCTGTATAAGGAGCCGCTTATATTTTAATAATAAGTATGCTTCTAATTATATTGACATTTCTGGGTGAATTTTCTAATGTAATAATTGCCATTCATAAAACATTTGCTGTAACAGAGAGATATATTCTTGATTCTGTGATTTGTATTTTTCCAGAAACTGTTTCTGAATTTTAGGGAGTCATTCCTTATAGTGAATCTTGGGATTAACCTTACCTTTGAGACTTTGTGCTATTCATTCTCTAACCTCCCTCTTCTTTTTTGTTTTCTATTTGACCACCCTTTAGTGTGGATGTAGGCAACCTGAACATCTCAGGAATGAAAAATATGTCCTAGGGATAAAAAAGATAATAATTTGGCTAGTTTAATGACATGGATATCAAGGAAGGAGATGACAAGAGGGTCAACAATTATTCATACGATTGCCTTCCTCCTTACATCAACAAATACTTAGCAAACATCCACGTGCTGGGCACTTTTCTTGATGCAAGGAATACTTGGTAAATAAACTGATCTTCAGCGCCCGACACCCTCAGCGTCCAGCAGAGACAGGGGCTGTTTCCAACTGTGGTATATTAATCTCCAACTGTCGGTCTCCTGGCGGGGGCTGGAGCTCATATCCGTGTTTGTGGAGGCAAAGCAAGATGGATAGTGATAACACTCTCGAGGTCAGTGGTTTCTAAATGCTGATCCATGAACTGATGTTGGTCCAGGATGAAGCCCCTAACCTGTGGAGGAATGAAAAATAAGGAGATCAAAGTCAGTGGAAGGTTGCCAACACCCTGTCGTGCCAAAAACTGTCCTTCAAACTGAAATTATATTCCTTCTATCTTTGTGAAATAAAAATGCCCCCTTTATTTTTAAGAATTAATGATAAGACATAATAGACATTTTACTTGGCAAAATAAAAGATTTGCTACTTAATTTCTGCTTGTTTTTTCTTTTAAATTTCGCTGGTCTGTAAACCTCAAAAGTCTGGGAATTTCTGTTCAAAATGATCTAGGTAATGCAAGAAATACATACTTTTTGAGAAAAAGAGAATTTCTCATTTGGCAAAATCTGTGGTGGCTATTGAGAATTGATCCAATTTTACCCATATTTATCCAACCTCCCACTTCATTTTGCCTGCATAGAGTGTGGATTCTGCCAAGCAGACTCACCAGGAAGCTGAAGAGGACTTTGTCAGTAAGTCCTTTTAATTAATGGCTAATTGTTGCCCAACCTAGAAATGTTCTTGAGGCATCTAAAATCATAACTGCCTCTCTGACCCTAAGGGCAGGAGACATAAGTTTGAAAGACAAAATCTAAGCGTCCCAAGGCAAATTAAAATAAATGACACCCAGGGTTTCTGAGAAAAAGAAGGTCTCAAGCTTTCAGCTGAATTGTTTTCTCTTTATCTCTCTGGCTCTTTGTATTTTGTAATATTTAAAGTGAAAATTCCAAGGGAAAACTGAATATTGGGGTTAAACTGAGCTAATTAATTCTCCTTAAAAGCTTTATGACTCAGTATGGAGTGGCAGTGTGGGGCCACTGTCAGCTGAACTCTCAGCTTCTGGAAGCTGGGGACTCGTTGTGTTAACCATACACCCTCCCCAAGTCTACTATTTCAATGCTGGATTAGTGTTCTAGGGCCACTGTAACAAAGTGTCAAAAATAGGGGGCCTAAAACCACACCCTTTTGCTGTCTCCCAGTTCAGGAGGCTATAAGTCCAAGGCATTGGCAGAGCCATGCTGCCTCTGAGACCTATGGGGGGCTTCTTTAGTTACCTCTTCCCAGTTTCTGGTGTTTTATGGAAAATTCTAGGTGCTTTTGGCTTGTAGGAGCAGCGCTTCAGACCCTGCCTCCATTGTCACATGGCCTTCATCCCCCACGTGACTCTGTATCTGTGTGTCTCTTTTCCTCTGATAAGGGCACCGGGCATATTGGATTAAAGACCCACCCTACTCCAGTATGACTTAACTAATTATATCTGCCATGACCCTATAGCCAAATAAGGTCACATTCTGAGGTACTGGGGTTAGGACTTCAACATATCTTTTTGGAGGACATAACTCAACCCATAAAAAGTGCACAGTTATGAAGATAGGAATATATGATTCTTGAAACTACCACCAGTTAAGACTTTGACTGTGGGCACGACAGATAGTGAACAGAGACGTGTGTACTCTTCTTAGCACTGAATGTAGATATGTGTGCGTGTGCATAAATACACTTTCAAATATTTGTATATCATATTGTATAATAGTTAAAATTATATTAAAAGTTCCAGTTTGTGTTTTGAAGGAGCTAACACAGGGATTTTGAAGTCGTAGTAACTGAACTTGCATGTAATGTAGCTCTTACCCAAGGTCTTACAAGAACTCACACTTGTGAGATTTTTCCGCATTGAAAGACTCTGTTTATACTGGGGGAAATCAGCTTGCAATAGGACCATTTCCTCCTAAGACAATCAAGTGTTCCTGAGGCTGAGAGGGTCTCCAGATGGGTATGTGGTTCTCCTTTAGGAAACATGGCTCATTCTCCCTGCAGAAAGAAGAAGATCATTTTTCTTTGACTTCTGGCTCAGTAGCTCCCTTGAAAGCCCAAGAAGAATTTTTACCAATTAATTAAAAAAAAAAAAAAACAACTTTCTGCAAAATAAACCTTCTGTCTCCTGAACTCCAGTTCTGCAAGAGAAAGTACATAAGGTTCTTACCTTATTACAATCTTGACCTTTCCTGAGGAGGCTTAATGAGCCACAGGAAACCTGTTGAGGGGTGTGGGGGCAGCTCTCAGCAACTCGGGCGGACGCTGCAGGACTCGCCGGGGGGTGGGCGTGTGGTTGGGGAGCTGATCCTCCGTTTCCAGCCTCGTGCGTGCGCTAGCTCAGGGTGGCACACTTGCTCACATGCATATGGCACTTTCCATATCCTCCCAGAGCTCAGAAGGCTGTCACTCTTTCCAGTTTGCTCACAGGGCACTTTCTTCCCATTTAACCCCCATCCATTCTTCTTGGTTTTTTAGGTGCCTGAGAGAAGGTGCTGATTTGTATCTGCTCTTTGACTCCAGCTGGAATAAAATAAATAGAATGGTCACGGATATCAACACTTTTTTAATTTCCTGGCATGGTGACACCCACTTTCAGTGGCCTCCTGCTGTCTTCTGCTCTGCCTAGCCCTCCTTGAAACCCTTGGCAGCCTTCTGAGAGTAAATGCAGAGCTCTTTAATAATCTAACCCAGCAAGAAGTCACTATCTCAGCAGCAGCCCGAGTGTTCTAGACTGTCATCTTATTAAGAGCAAAGGGAAATTCTGATTTAAAGGAAAGCCCTTAATTTTCCAACAAGGAGTGGAAGCGATAACATTTCTTCCACCCCCTGCTGACTCACCACTTTATAGAAACTTGGCTTCTCCGTGTCCCACTCATGCTTTTGTGCCTGGATATTTTATCAAAAGCTTTCATGAAGTGATGTTCTTTAACAAGAAATACATTGAAGCTCTGGAAGGGAACAAACTGGTGTCTGTTTGTAGAGATTGTTAAAATGAAAAAAAACTGTCCTCAGCTTGTGATTGTGCCCAGACCCAGCTCACCTGCCACCCCTCCAAGCCACTCTGGCCCCTCACCTCCCTTTCTCTTGCCCCTGGCTCTGCACCAGAGCATCGCCTTGCTGGGCTGAGAGGGCATGGTCAGACCTTTCGTGAGACCGCGGAGGAAGGGCTGGGTCAGAAACACAAATACAATTCTGTGACCAGCAATACTGTTTAAAAGTAGTGTTCTGTATATGGAAAATCTACATCCTGGTGTATGCCCCATAAATGTAATGCTTTGTGGTTCTGGTTGCACATATTTAATTTAGTCAGTAATCCTGTACAACACTGTCTGATAATAAGTAACTGCAATTTGCATGATGTTCTGGACTGTTAGATTTTTTCCTTGTTGTTCTACTAGCAAATTGCATTTATCTTTCAGTCTTTTTTTTTTTCTGTTCAAATACTCTACAATTGCTTAAATATAGACTACTTGAACTTGCTCTGTAAAACAGGAGAAACAATGCTAGCTCATCCATAGTGTTGTATGTCTTCAGCAAAGTAACGCACGTAAAGTATTTAGCATAGTGCCACATGGATAATAAGAGGTGCTCAAGTGGAAGCTAATTGGTATCATGATTATCGTTAATGGCTATGATGATATCCTCTCTTCCTACTGTTTAATCCTACTGCAATTGTTGATCTCTAATGTGTTTAGGACCCGTGTACTTTCATATTTTTGGTTTGAATCAGGCAACATCTATCAATGCTAGGCAAAGAACTGGGTTGTGAGAACTGAAGAGACTGTTTTGTGTGCGTGTGTGTGTGTTATCCCTTAAAATCTTAAAAATGATTTCCTCTGCGTCATTTGTTAAGTGCTGACTCTGTGCTAGGTTCTGGGACAGTGAGGTACTTTATACGTTATCCTCTTTAATCTCTGTAAAATACTTTGAGGTAGGTATTATCCTCCCCTTATTTTATAGGTTAGAAAATTTAGGCACAGAATGCAGATATAACTCATTTAGAGTCTTAGATTAAGAAAATAGTGAATTCAGGCCTTCCTGGATGCATTCTGTTCTTTTCCTACCATGTTAGATCAGTGTGCCCTTCCTCATCAGCCTCAGGGCGAATGCCAAATTGGTACATCTACTCCAAGAGGAAGTTCAAACCATGCAGGATCTTAACTAGGGTACGACACAGCTGGTTCTTGGTCAAACACTTCCTCAGGCTAAAGTTCCTGGTAATCTCTCTGGGCCTCCTATGCTTCACTGTAAAGTTGGCAGCACAATGGGCACTGGGTCAGGTGGACTTGGGTTGTCCTGTACACTACCTCATACCTGTGACTCTAGACTTGGAATGAGTCACACCCGTGGCAGGAGGATTAGGATAAATTTGAACCATTTAATTGAAAGGAAAATTTTCTCTTTCCTTTTCCTGGCCATCTGAAACTCTCTGGACCCCTGCATTGTTTTTATATAAACGACTGAAACCAGCTGTTTCTACTGTTTTCAATTTCTTAGCCAGTGAAACTCCTTATTGAATTAAATAAGAAATCGCTATGGGAACGCACACATCTGAAAGAATAAACAGATATCTGAATATTTCTTTTAAATGGAAGCCAAAAATATGTCATTGGTACTTGGTATTTCTCTCCTAAAATGCTCCCTACGATAGGACTCCAGCAATCAGAGAAATAGAGAATTTCAGAGCTGGAGGAGACCTGAGAGCTCATTCGCCTAGCCCTCTCGTTTTCCAGATGAGCAAAGATGTTCTTTTCTTTTTCCCAACTGTGTAATATTTTTAAGTTCCCTAGTGGCATAATTTCCCATCTAGCTAACATTCATGGTGTGAGGCCACATGGAGAAAACATTGAGAGCATTATACATTCCAAGCTATGCCAAACGGGTCTAAGAGGATAAGCTCGCTCTCTCTTTTCTTTCAGTCAATCAATCAATCCAACAACAAAAAAGCCATAATAAAACCTGAAATTAAACATAAAGATTAACAAAGTAACAAACAGTCTGTTCTTGGTGTCTTTCCTGTAATTTTTAGTGCCTCTAAATTGAAAGGACCACGGACCAAGACATGAGAATTAGATTCAATGTCTGTATTCAAGAACTCTCAATTGTCATCTTTTATTTAAGCTTTCCTGTATTTTTAAGTTATACGTTATAGTTATCTGGTTACAAAAATAAAATGTATAAAATCATTTCTCTTGGAGGTATTTTCCTTTATTCGCTCCTTTCACTGTCACGAAGAGCTGTCCTGCAGGCACTCAGGTTTGCCCAGACACTTGTATGGCGCTCTCTTCTTTGGTAAATGATAGGATATTCTTCTTGCTCTTACAAAAAGGTAATCTTATCAACAATGCCTCCCTGGTTAGAGAGATGGTTTGCTGCTCTTAGTGCGTATTAACAATATTGTCCACTTCTGACATGGAATTCAGCCCCTGCGTATTCCTTTGTTTAGACTGTTAATGCGAGTTTTTGCCATTACCTGAAATGGGTAGCAGGTGAGTTTAAATGAAATTCACAATGTTCTTCCTTCTTTTTTTTATTTTTTAGCCATCATTAAAAAAAGAAAATAGGTAGTAAAGAGAATCTAGTCCATAGCAATATGAAGATCTGGAGTGGCTGTTGGGAAATAGAATGTCAGCACATCAGATAGCAAACAGGCCACGGAATCCGCAAACCAGATGTTCCACCTTCCTCTGGGAGGAAACATCTCGCTGCTCTGAGGTTCTGTGAGGAGAGTCCCTCCTCCTTGTTGAAAGTCACATGCAATTGCCCTCTGCAAAATCTGTGTGTCCCAGTTATTCATTTTCCTCCTCCAGGGAATTTCCAGTTTAGGATTTGATTAACTCCCCTGTTTTGCAGAGTCACCGAAAATGCCATGCGCATGGACTATTTATTGGCCAGAGATGTCTTTCTTCCCGGTTAAGTGGACCATCACTCTTAGACACACAGAGAGTTTCCAACTAAGAACCCGTATATCTTTATTTGGCCTCAGACTTGCCCCTGAGCCTGTAGATCTTACTGTCTCTATGAAGGGACAGGGCATTCAACAGACTGAGAAGTGCCATTTACTAACACAGTGTAAACGGTGCCCTCTAGATTGTGTCAAAATACAATACTAGTTAGTTCTGCATTTTGCAATGAACGCAAACCTCTGGGACCAACATTTTCTACTATGAGACCTAAATAGCATTGTGAGAAAAGTCTACCTTTAGAGAAATGCACACAATACTTAGCAGTTTCATTTCATTCCATATTATAGGAGAGATTATTTACCCATATCATATTCAAAGCTCTTCTATCTCTATTTATGCTAAGTTATTATATTTGGAATCTACAAATTCTCTGTTATAACGATGGTAAATTAAACCGGCTCAATACTAACGATAGTTTTGGAAACACAGTTTTTAATATATGCATTACCTAAAAATTGTTGATCTATGGTTTTGCATTTGTTTCTGTCAATCTATAATTAAATCACATGAAAACACACTGATTTTACATCATTATAATAAAGGTATATTCTGATATCTCTGATGCCTGTGGCTCCTCACATTCCTTATTTAATTGCTAGGCATTTTACTATGAGCTCATATGCTGTTATCTAAATTAATTGTGAACTTTAATATACTTGGCTCTAAAAAGGAAATCAGCTGTCTGCTCCATAAAGCAAGCTCAGAAACCTGAATAGACCAATTTTATACTAACAACCTAATATCCTCTTATAGTTAGGAACAAAATCTGAATGTTTAGGGAAATGCCCCTTTCAGTTTACAAGAGCTTCTAAATTGTGACACTATTCTATCAATTGAGTGGGAAGAGAAGTGTTTTATTCAATTGTTTGGTGATCGTACATCTAAATTAGTTTCAAGACTGCAATGTCAGAGAGATATAAGCAGTTCTCTTAAATACGGTCTGAATATCCAGGGCTCTCCACTCTGGCCTAAAGAGGTTGCTGGAAATCCTTGGGTGGGCTAGGAAAGAGAGACAGGGAGGATATAATCAAGGGAAATGCTAGGGTCATTCATGATCACATCAATGGTTGGAGAAGCTACAGACCATGCAAAAGGAAATACATCTATTGGATGGACTAGAGAGGGAGATAAAAGTTAAAAGACAGAAAACAGTCACATTCCAATAAATTACACATTACAATAAATCAGGGCAAAAAATATTTGACAAAATCTCATTATAATCAATATAAAAAATAAATGATAAAGATTTCTATTTGTTGAGCGTCTGTTATGATACAGGTTACAAATTAAGAACTTTATATACATATCTCATTTCATCCTTACATTATGTATACAAAGGGGATTTGATTGTCTCCATTTTATAGATGAGAAAACTGAGGCTTAGTTTAGAAAATTCTCTCAGGAGCACACAGCAAGAAAAACGGTCAAGACAGGATATGGAGTCATTTTTATACACCACTGATGAAAATTATTGAGGCTCAAGTCTGTAATATAACATTAATCTGCTCAACTCTGCAGCAGTGCAGAGTAAGGCTCAGAGAGACTATAACTTGGTCCAGATCACGCTGCTAGTAAATTGCAGAGCTGGGATAGGAGCAAAGGTCATTTTAATTCCAAAATTTACGCTTTTTCCAACGCATCACATTCCACTGCCTACAAAGTCCTTTCTTTCATCCTAAGCAGCCTCTCTAGGGAAACAAACAATTATCTACCTGCCCAAGGTGCAGAGATCTCGCCTGCCCTGAAACCTGGGGCAGCTCTCCAGCATGAAAGACTCTGTGGGAATGAGACTCTAATCTAAAGCAATGGCATACGCCATGGTGTTAACCATAATGCTTTGGTTTGGAACGTTGTAGTTTGCGAGTTCTAGTCTGACTTTATACTCAATACTTTCCCATTCCCTTGGACTGTGCGTAAGTGTCTTACCCACTAAATTGAAAGCTGCCTTAAAGTGAGGAGTGTGCCTCCAGTTAGTCATTCAATACATTTTTATTGCGATCCTGATATGTGCCAGGTGTTGTTCTAAATCCTGAGGATAAACTATTGAGCCATACAGACACAGGTTCCTGCTTGCACGTTTTAGTGGAAGATACCAATAGGGAATGACAACAACAAGTGTGACAAAGATTGTCACGGGAAAGAACATATATTGTGGGAGCACACATAATCCAGAATTAGAGGTCAGGAAAAGATTCTTGAGGGACCATCTAAGAGAGGCCCAAAAGGATAGGCCAAAGTCAGTCATGAGAATTTGGGGGTCATGGAGGTTGGTGAGGGCTCACAGTGGAAGGAACAGTATACTTGAAGGAATGGAAATGAGCAAGAGATTGGGATAGTCAAATAATTGAAAGCTCAGTCCAGCTGGATCCCAGAGTGCATGGGGTCTGGGAGGTGTTAAAGGAGGGGAGCACTAGGAGCCAACTAGGTAGTATGTGGGGCTTGCATAGAGTAAAGACTCATTTATTTGTTTGTATGTTTATTTTGTTGATTTGTTTGGTTTTAAAGGCTTGAGAATGGCTACTGCAATTTGAGGTTTGATGTCTACTTTCTTGGCTTTTTTTTTCTAATACTGCTATCAAACTGCTATTTTAATCCTTGGCCAGGTTGGCTCATTTTGCTCCACTTTCTACCCATTTTGTAAATGGAGGTCTATTAATACTTTATTCGCAGTGAACTTATTGGGACTAATTGTCTGACGCCTGCAAAGCCGTGTGAGATGATTGACTGAGATACATGCCGTGGAGTCTCATTGCTTCTCAAAAGCCCTGATTGCTTCCGGCACATTTTCCCCCTTGTGTTTTTATGGGACTGCAGCAGCAACTTATCCCAGCGCCTGTCTTCCCAGAGTCTATTACTCACGAGTCATCTGACACCTGGGAGGAGCACTGGCAGCATTTCCGACATCCAGCCTGATTCCCTCACACACATCTTCACCCACAGACGCGAGGAGGGACACTGATCCAGTACCACTGTGAGGGGAACACAGTCCCCTGTTTGAAATCTTGTGTAAGAACAGAGTCGACTTCCCTCCTCTCCAGCCTGGCTTCCTTGGCTTGTTTTGCAGTAATCCAATCCTACTTTCTCGTGCTCTCTGGGATATTACGTCTTTCAATACTTGTCAGAAACAATTAATGGTGAGTTTTCTCCCCTACCTGTTTTCAGAGGAGAAATTAATAGTAAATATTCAGACCTTTCTCCTGATGTTACATTTTCTAGAAAGACGGAAAACAGAAAGTACCAGCATCAGGGATAGAAATGTCTATCAGACTTTCAAGACACGTTTCACTCAGTGATGAAGGATGGGAAATGCCAATACAAAGGGCAGAGAGATCAGATGCTTGAGGAAGTGGGCTGAGAAAGAAGAAAGTGTCTTTTCCTGCACTTAAAGCCCATCTTCTTCCTCTCCGCTCCTTTCTACTGGCTATTCACAGAATTGCACTGTGTTCTTCATCTCTTCCAGAAAGTCCTCTTGTGTCATACCATTTGACTGTCACTCTTGACTCCCATGGTGTGCACGGATAACTGTGGCTGGGCCACAGAGAATAGACCTGGGCTCAAACCTCAGCTCTCCTGATGACTCTCTAGATGCCCCTGGGCAGTTTAGAATCTGAGCTTTACTTCCCTCCTGTGTAAAATGAAGATAAGAGCACTACACGACAGAAGTGATAGAAAAATTCTAACACACCATTAACTTAAAGAGACTGTCACATGTAGCAAACATTAGACTCCTAACCCCTTGAAGTATTTAGTTTACTTAATGTTTTATGCCTATTTATAATTAATTATGATACATTGATGACAGCTAGATAGCCGTGTACGTTTCTATAAAGAGCTATTGCATGCATTTTTTTCTGTTGATTTGCAAAAATCCCTGTGAGCTAGATAAAGAAGGCGTTATCGTCATCTCAACTTTGGGGCTTGCACTAGTTTCTAAGTGCCCTCATGCATTTGCCGTATGTGCGTTAGTCTATGGCTAGCTCTAGTGTGTTAGCGCACCCCTGATGCCTGGGAGGTGGGGTATGCAGTGGCCACATGTGACTTCCTTTGTTAGCTCAGACAAGGACCAGGAGAAGGGCCTCCCTTCCAGGAGTCCGTGTGTCTGTGTTGGGTGCATGAGGATGGATGGAAGCTCTCAGGCAAGCCTCTCTTATAAGACAGAGCAAACCCTTCTGGACACTTGCCTCTTGAGAATTCACTGAGAATGGCTTTGATTGTCAGCTTCATCAAGTCCAGGAGATAAGAACATGCTTTTGTTCTTGAGATGATAGCTCCCTGCCCTGCATGTAATAATTTGCAACGTGGTGTTTCCGTCACTTGGGAGGAGTCACTCTTCTTCAGCATCGATGCTTAATTTTGGGACTCTTTTCCTTCAGGTATTAATTTGCCATGATCTTTACCTTTATTCTCATTCCTCTTATTTCTCTACTTCCCATGTCCTCCACCTTCCATTCTCAACAACTCAGATGGTGGATTTTCTTTCTATTTTTCAATATCAAAATATTAACTTTCAGTGGAATTTTCTATTGTTGTTATTTTCCAGAGTCTAGGAGAGAAAACAAGATCAAACAATATCTCTTCTCTGTTCTGTTTTAAACATGATATTGGGAGTCTTGAGGGCAGCCTGTGTAATGGAATTCTTGCTCTGTCCTCTCCAACTGGATCATATAGAACTTTTACAAAACGACTCCAAATGCAACCTGGAAAGCACCAAGTCTGAAATCTACGTCAGCTTTTTGGTATCTGTGTGAGAAATACAAGGAAATTTGTGCTATTATGTATTTCTGGGTTCTAGTTTCTCTTCCTGGGTAGATCTTTCTCTTGCTCCTCAGGAAGATTTAAAAGCCCATATTTTGTCATCAAGCCATGTCCTTGGCTAGTTGTCCCTTAGCAATGGGAACCTCATAGGTGATTAAGTAGCACCTGCCCCACACCCTTCACAGAAACAGATTCGACAGTCCAGTGCAACAGTAACTTCTGGAGTGTCAGTTGCTTTATATAAATTGTTTAATTTAATCCCTTGGAAAACCTCTGTTGAGGAGGTGATATTATCTCCTATAATCTACATTTTAAAGAATAAGATGAGGCTCAAAGAAATGAAGTAATTTGTGTGGGGTCACCTATGTGATAAGTTTCTGAGCTATGATCCAACAATGTCCCCTTCATTTCAGATTCTAACCATTTTCTACTACATGACACATCTCTGACTGGGTTATTGGTTTAGGGGTAACTGTAAATTGGGCATCCTCTCTTTTATCCCCAGAGCTCTCAGGGTATCCTCTCCAGTTCTCTCTTGAGGCACTTGCTTCTCCTAGATATCATTGGTCTAAGGATGCTCAATGGGCATAGGATATTTACAAGCCTCTTTCTGTCTCTAGACTCTCTCCTTTGAGGCAAATCTCCTATAAGCTTGCAATGTTCTTCTCAGGGACTTCGCAGTCAATGTCCCTTGACTGTAATGATCCTCTGCTACTCTACAGTCAGGATGTCCTCTTATAATCCTCAGCGGGAAGGACATCAAGGGAGCATGCAGGTAAGAAAGGGATAGGAATCCCCAGAAGATGGCCAAGATAGTCAAAGAGTTGACAAATGAGGCAGCACCTGGAATGTAAGGGCTTCCAGGGGTAAATCCCTGTCCGCTCACTTAGCAGCTCTGTGATTTTAGGCACAATGACTTAGTTCTCAGGGCCTCAGTTCTTTCTTCTGTAGAATGGATCTCATATCTGCTTTTCCATGCCGTGATGAGAGTTAAAGGAGCCTGTGAGATGGTAAAAGTTAGGCCTCAATGTCTCCATCTTCTCCATTCTGCCTTTTCCCCATACTAGAAAAGACTTCATGCTCTGCAAACTGTTTGAGAATGATTGCTGATACTTACTGAATGCATCCTATGCCCAAGAATGTTTCTAAGCATTTTAAAGGTATTATCTCATTTAACCTAGAGGATGCGTTTTTAAAGGGAAGATTTGGACTGGCCCAGTGGCACAGTGGTTAAGTGCGCATGTTCTGTTTCAGCGGCCCGGGGTTCACCAGTTCGGATCCTGGGTGCAGACATGGCTTGACAAGCTATGCTGTGGTAGGCGTCCCACATATAAAGTAGAGGAAGATCGGCACGGATGTTAGCTCAGGGCCAGTCTTCCTCAGCAAAAAGAGGAGGATTGGCAGCAGATGTTAGCTCAGGGCTGACCTTCCTCAAAAAAAATACATAAATAGAGAGAAGATCCTATTATTAACTAGATTTTACAGAAAATTGAGGCAAAGAGTAGCTAAGTAACTTTTTCCCATGTCAAGTAGCTAGTGAGTGCCAGAGACCTAGGCAGAAAAGGAAAAATGGGCCAGGATGAGGTAAGGAAGATCAGGACTCTAGAGGCAGGGCAGAGGAAAAGAGAAGTGAGTTAGTCTGATGACTGAGGGAGTGCCCTGCATGGCCCTCGCTTCTACCCACTGCATTCCATAGAGCTACTCCTCTGGCAGAAGCAAAGACTCCATGTGGGCCACTGAGGATGGATGCCAATTGAAATAGAAAAGATCCAGGAGTATTATTCTCTCCTTCTCTCCCTCACTCCCTCTTTCCATCCTTTCTTTCCTCCATCATCCCTTCCTTCTAACAAATGTATTGTGCATCTATTATACGTTGTTCCCCTAGACATTGATGATATGACCATGAACAAAAACACTGGGAGCCCACCCATCCCAGAGGTCATCATTAGGGAGGCAAGACTAGCGTCTAGAACCTTCCAAACGAGTAGAAACTAATGTGGGCCATGCTGTAGTCACCATTACCTTGTTGTGATGGGAGCCTGAGCATAGACAAAGAGACCGTTGTTCTGTTTAATACCCACCCACTGAACTATTTCCAACAGGAAAGCAGACTGAAGAGATAGGGGAGGGTCAGACCTCTCAGACCCTAAAGCAAGGGAGAGCTGCAGGAGGAGTCAGTCATCTAATGGCCCAGAAAGGACACTTTAGGAACAGGAAAGGTTGTTTCTTTCTCATTCAGAGGGCCAAGGAGTGGTCAGATTTGGATGTTAGCTCGTCCCTGGCCTAGAATCCACGCCCTAAAGTTTTTCGCACATTTAGCATAGCTCTAATCTGAAGCTTTCTCAAGTGACTTGTTGGAGCGCTTGCTTTGGTACCCAAAGCAAGCTGGATGAACAGAAAAACTGAATTCATAAGCCAAGTGGAGCTGGGCAGCCAGGTCACCTGTAGTTGGGCTCCAGTTGTGTAAGAATAAGAAATTAATGCTGTAGGATGTCCTCTGGCCTCTGTGCTCCACCTTTTTTGTTTCTCTTCTTTCCTTCTTAGCCTGTTTTGGAAAAGATTATGTACTGAAGCATTTAGGAATAAAGTAAATTTTTCCATTTGTGGATGAGGTGCCCTTACGGGAGCAGAGTATTCCCATTCCAGATGTGGTCATGGCAACTAAATCTGGGCTGGGGCCATTGGCTCAGGACAAAGTTTCAGTCATCCTTGACTCCTCCTCACTCACTCTCTAAGACCCCCGCTCCCCTCCAACCCAGCAGCAAATTCAAGTTGCTCTACCCCCAAAGCATCTCCAGGATATGGTCCCTTCTCACTGCCCATGCTGTTACCACTCTGGTCCGCGCCTCCCCTTCCTGGGCTACTGCGGATGCCCTCTTGGTCCCCAGTCTCAGCCCCATCCCCCACTTCAGTCTGGTGTCAACACAGCAGCCGGAGGGAATTCTTCCACATGTGAACCAGGCCGTCTCATTCATCTGCTCACACTCTCTAAGGTTGCCAATCTCATTCAGAGGAAAAGCCCAAAGCTTTAAAACTGCCTCCAGCACCCCACTCGCTCTGCCTCACCAAGAGCTTTCTGGCTTTTCCTCTCACTCCTTTCACCTTCACGTGCGTGGCACCAGCCCCACCGGCCTCCGATGTGCTTCCTTCTCTGGGCCTTTGCAGATGCTCCTCCTGCTCCTGGAGCTCTGCCACAGATGGCCACGCCCTCACTCCTGTATGGGCTGAGGGTCTTTGCTGGCGCCCCTAGAACCTACATGAGATCGTACCCTCCACTGCCCCATCGCTTTCCTTGCTTTATCATTGGGCAATATGTTACATATTCTGACTTGTTTCTTCATTTGTTTATTAAAATATAAGCTCTATGAAAGGGAGGCCTTATATTGGAGAGTTATATTGACTGCTGTATTCTCAGATCTGAGTAGGTACTTAATAAACAATAATAAATGGATTGAAAAACAAATTCAATAATTTAGTAATAGATTAATAGTTAATTCATTAATATTCATTGAATGAACAAATATGGAGAAAGTTCCTAGGGCCTGAAGAGTTGATTTGGCCTCTTCATCTCATCTCATCCCTAACTGCCCATATATTTTGGTTTTCTCTCAGGCAAGATAAATTTTGTTCAGTAATTAACACCCTATTTTTAAATGTGATTTTGATTTTTTTAAACTACAATTTCCTTTTTACTTTTTTCATCTCACTTCTGCATCAAAGATTGAGGGGAATTAGCTTGTTTCTACCAAATAGATTGAGACATTCGTGTTTAGATGGAAATGTGTGGGATTTTCATTACACTGTGTTCCCACACTTCAGATTTTGAGGACTAACCTCACTTTGAATGGCATAACATTACAGGAGAAATAGAGCATTCTGGGAGGGGGTCTGACAGTGGTGAAAAGCATGGACTCTGTAACCTCACTGCTGAGGCTCCCAGCTCAGCCAGTCACAAGCTGTGTGACCTTGAGCAAATTACTAAAACTCTCTGTGCTTCAGTGTCCACTTGTAGAAGCTGGAGAAGATAATGATGATATTAATCGTATAGTCCCATAAATTTGGACTGAGAATGAAAGGTGTGAATACTTGAAAAGTATTTAGAACCAGGCATAGCATATAAAAATGTTTGTTTGAAAAACAGAAGCACAGCCTGCAGTTCCTTTCCCTGCCTCTGGGACCGTGAACAAGGCATTTCCCATCACTGGGCCTCCATCGCCTGTTTCTGAAATGGAGGGGCAGAGGAAAGGTGGGATCATTCTGATTGCGATTTTATCCACTCTAACATTCCAAGTCTAAGGTGAGCTTGTCTCAGAGCCAGGAAGACAGATTTTATGCTTCTGTTTTAATTTAATTTTTACATTACTTCTGTCCAGGCCTTGAGGTTTCAAATGGATTATCCAGATTTCAAACCCAGAGCCTGCCAGGCCCTTCTGCTTCCCCTGCAGTTTTTCCTGAAATGCAGAGTGGATGCCTAGGAAGGGCTCTTAGGAGCCCCTGAGGAGTGCAGGCAAGGCCTGCAGTATCAGGGCCCCTGGGCTGTTGGGGTTCCTGGCGTTGCAGGGAGCAGCAGGGAGGGCACTGGGTCACCAGGACCATGTGTGACGGGGCAGGGCCAACAGGGAGACGGTGGCATGTGCCTCGGAGGACTTTGCACAAGTCTTGTCAGAAGCTCCCACTGACCCTGCTCAGCAAATCCCCAGGAGGGAGACTGGCAACCCTGACCTCTGAATGGTGAACTGAACCCAAAGTTCCATGTTCCCTGGACTCCTGTCATCTCCTCAGGGAAACCTCTTGAAGAGGCTGAATCACTGAAAGATCTGGTGAGCCTTCTCTTTCAAAGTCACAATGAATTAATTGTCACCCCCTACTGTGATGAAAAGGGAGTTGTACCTGTAACTCATATGCCCACAGGCACGAACCTAACTTCCTACCCTTGCTCACAGGAGCCCACTAATTCTCAAAGCATTGAAAAAGACGTCAATTTATAAAGCCTGCCTTCTAGAGCCAGTCTTTCCTACTCAGATAATTTCTTTGTTCATTCCCTCCATGCCCCATTCACAGAAATAAAAGGATCTTTGTCACTCTATACTGACTGTGACGTGTGTGGCCTTCCAAAGTTGGATGTTGTTCAAATGGCAGGCACGGGGGCCAGCAGGCCGTGCCAGGCGCTCCTCATCTTTACCCTCCGTGCCAATGACTCAGCCTGTGCAAGCTAAGGCATGAGGACCCTGCGGAGAGGCTCCAGAATACCTCACTGTTTGTGGCTGTCACACCAGCAAGAGCACAGAGGGGCTGTGGGCCAATGCTGAAGACCTGCAATTCTCAGCAGCTGACCACACTAGTTTCCTGACTCACCCCAGATGCAATCCCAGAGCAAAACTAAAGGCCAGTGAGCTTTCCCAGTAATCAGTGGGTTTATTAGTCCTGACTTTGTATTTTCCAGAAGTTGTCCCAAAGGTGCTCAGCTACTTTGATCTCCCTGAAGAAAGAAAAGAAGGAAAAAGGGAGGGAGGGAGAGATGGGAGGAGAGGAAAAGGAAACAGTGGAGCCCCTGGCATTGAACAGGGGCTCAGGCAATGTTTGCTGGGTGGTGAATCAATGGATGGCCTAAGTCCTAGCAAGATTGTTAGTGATGCAAGAATGGGACCAATTTAGACGTCTTTGGGTAACAAAGGAGGAGAAAGGAGCCATATGTTGTAACAAATGGAAGAAAGGACACTGAGAATCAGACACCTGGGTCCTAAGCTCCGTTCTGCTGCTGTCTAATGGGGTGTGACCTCTGGAAAAATTACTAACCACAGCAGAATTCAGGTTTCTCATCTGTCATATTAGGGAATCAAAACAGAGAATATCTTCAATGCTGCTAATTCTAGAGCTGTTCGTTTATTCGTGCACTCCACAAACAGTTGTTGAATGTGTGCATCTTCTAAATGCTGAGACTAGAAAAGGGAAGGCATTAGGGAGCTGAAGGAGCTCGCAGCCACAGGGACAGGGTATTGTAGCTCAGGGTGTAAGGGACCCAATAGCATTGGCCCCACAGACCACAGGAGCTGAGCATTGGGCCTCCACGCGTGAAGCACACGCGCCTACACGTGCGACAGGTACAGAACAGCTGATTGTAATGCACGCCCTTCATGTTGGTAGAGAACTGCCCTCCCATGAAATCACGGCTTTGTTTCAAAGCCCAGTAAAACGGGGGTCATCGCATGGGGCTACCTTTTCTCAGTGTTGCCTTTTGATTGAAGAACTCGCACTTGTTCCTGAACACTTGGACTCCTAGTCAGGACTAACTTGTTCTTGCACATTTTTCAAATTGTACCTCATTGAGATAGAAATACAACCTACGGAGACAGAATTCTGAATGCTGTTTTCATACCTGGTTTTGTCTGCTTCAGTTAGTAAAACCCTGACTCTAACAGTGGGGTAGGACAGTGGTGTTTGGATCTGGCTCATGTCAGTGTTGGAGAAGCTGATTGTTAAATATTCAGGAATCTTGCAGGCCAGTTTAAATCGCTCGTAACTACAAATTGGCCCTGGTGGGAGTATTTACCTCACAGAAATCTGCAAACAGTACAAATCAGAGCTTTCTTTTCGTTTCAGAGAGCTGGTTTACCGGTCTGCCACTGGGTAGAACCCACTTGATGCAGGTTCTGTTTAAAAGAATTTACCCAGAGAAATAACCGACACAAATATGTGGAGAAGAATTGAAGCAATACATGAGAATAATACAGAATATAGGCATTCCCAACGTTGGTCATTCCCAAAGTTCACATTTTTGGCCATATTTGTGTATAACCTATATCAGTATACACATAATTTCTAATTTAAAGCTATTCATGTTCTTACATTTATTTTTTCAAGAGTTTTTATTATTGCCATAAGTGGAATATAACATTATCTCTTGCTCTAAAAATTTTAATAAGTGACTAGCATTAAAATAGTCTCATCCATATGCCACCCCAGATCATCCCACACACTGCCGGGGCCCTGCAGTGAAGACTGCAGAAGGAGTTCTCGTGAGAGTCTCCAGCGTCTTTTCTCCAAAGAGTAATGACCGTAAAGGTTACGGTACATTTACTGGAACGAGGCATCACCTTACCACATACATGTTATGTGCATATAATTATACATACATTCATACGAGTGCGTTAGTTACATATACTGACTCATTTACTCATTGTAAAAAATCCTGTGAGGAAGGTGTGATATTCCAGTGGGATAGATAAGGAAATTGAAGCAGAGAGAGTTTCGTAGAGAACTTGCCCAAGGTTGGTGGCAAAGCCAGGATGCACCCCAGGCCACTGAGCTCTTAAGTTGTGCCCTTCACCATGACACTTGACCGCTGTCATCAGCAACTCCTGTTAAAACTGAAAATACCTATATGGAATACTAAGATTGCTCCTGTATTCCCAAACCTTGGAAGACCTTGAACCTATCCCATAGAGATAAAAGCAATATAATTAAAAATATATATTTGTGATTAAGTTATTACAGCTTTGGTCAGCTTTGGTAGCAAAAAATAATGAATGTCCACTAGAAGGTAAATGGTAGAATAAATTTACTTCCCCCATGGAATTTATGCGGTCTTCTAAAAGAATAAATTCAAACTAGGTCACATAATTGGGAGGGATTTCCATGGGGTACCGCGAATAAGAAAAGGAAGATGTAGACAAAAAATGCACAGTCATCCCAGTTCTATAAAATCCACGTTGAAAGTGTCCTTTCTCTTTCGAGCCACAGATGATCTCAGCCTTGAACACGGTCCCCCTCTGCCAAGAGTGGGCAGCAGCTGGGCCGTTTGTCCTTCCCCACTACCGCTGAGTAGGAACGAGATTTCCTGTCAGTTTGCCATTTGCGTTTGTTCTGTGAATAATCCTTTGCACATCTTTATTTGTTTATTAATCACCTCTTTTTAATTTGCAAGAGTTCTATTTTTTTTTTTAATGTGTGGCCTCTTCATTGCAAATTTATTTCTTTCTCTCTTTCTTTTTCTTTACAAATCTCTTATTGTCTCTTGGCTTTGTTACAAAACTTTCAGATTTTTATGTAGTTAAATATACTATGTTTATTTTCTTTTTTAAAAACTTCTGTTCTTTTCAGCCTCAGGTCAAAAGTGGGGAAAAGGAAAACCAAATAGACAAATAAAACCTTGGCTGGAAGGAACCCCTTCTTCCTAAGAAGGCTCAGACTTTGAGGTGGCCCCCATCTGTACCGTTCGCTGACTCCCCACACAGCACCATGAGCCCCTCCCAGACGGCAGGGGCTGGAGATGGTGTGGCTTAAGCAGTCGATGCCCAGTTGTGTGCTTCACCCCTTCATTCCAGTCTGCTACCCAGCCTCTGCTGTCACTGGGTGAGCGTCTGAATAGGAGAAAAGAAGGAGGTGGAGCCGAGTCACCTTAGCACAGTGATGGCACAGAAGTCCCTTGTATTTTATTATCCTAATTAGATGGGTATTAGGTTATATTTAAAGCTCAAATCTTTACTATTGTGAATTTTAAAAAAAATCAACATGCCTTTGAATCAACGTAGATTCTTAATTTGGCTTTCCTGACTATTTTGTCTGTTTGCCAGATTATTTCTTTTTATTTGAACTCAAAACTGTATTTAGTAGGCTTGTCAAATGTATACTCGATTGAAAATTTCTTCTGAAGATCCTCTGGGGCCTCATGAAGCAGTGGGAAAATACTGGTTCTGGCCCTCCTCTGCTTAAGCCCATCTGAGTACCCTCCCTCCAGCCATCCTCGGACACCCAAAGGCGCGGGCTTAAAACTGTCAATTTACCTTTGACTCCTCTCCCTCTCACCTCAACACAACTTAGGCATCAAATACAGTCTAAGGAGATGTATTACAGCTGTCTCCTCCTCCTCATCTTCTCTGTTGGTCTCATCCTCATCTTCTTTAGCCTAAACTATGATAATAGCATGAGCACCTAGCCAGTTCTCCGTTCCAGTCTCTATCTGCTGCCACAGCTTCATTCTAGAGAATGTGTCTTTTGCCATTGCTCTTTGGAGAATCTCCAGTGTTTGGAGGATACAATCCAAATTCCTTGGTGTGGCAACCAAGTGCCTATTTTTCTGACCCCAACTTACCTGTGCAATCTTACCCGCATCGACCCTTCCATAAACAACTAGAAATACTCTAGTGTGACGAGTGTAGGTCGAGGTGTGAAATGGAACAAACTCACGCCCTGCTCTCTTAATGGGACTGCACTTACCCTTTCTGCTGCCTGAAATGTCCTTTCCCCTCTCTCCGGGAGGCCCAATCCTAATCGTTATTGAAAACTCAATTCAAATGTCATCTCTTCTCTGAAACTTTCCTAATATCCTAGTGAAAATTAGTTCCCTCTTCTTGGATGCTCCTTGGTAACTTTTAATACACTAATCCTAGCATTTGCATTGTATCTGAATGAACAGAGGTTTTGCTGCCCCTAGACTGATTGCACGTCTTTGAAGGCAGAACCAACATCATGATCATCTCTGTAACTTTTGCCCATAGCACATTGAGCAGAGTTCTTCCTCAAGACAAGCTGGAGGAAGGAAGGAAGGAAGGGAAGGGAGTGGGGAAGGAAGGAAGAATGAAGGAGATATCTTGTCCCCTTAAACGGGTACATCCTTGGACTACACTTAGCTTGTTGGCCTCTTGCTTTGTTTTACTTGTTTGTTTATTTTCTCATGTATTTAAAATGATATAATAAGCACTTTAAGCTAACTGTGGAAATCAGCTTACAAGTTTTGCTTGTTGTAAGGATTTAAACAGTGACCTGCACAGTATCAAACATATAGTAGGTATCCCAAAAGATTACTTATCATTATTTTCATCATTAATCCCATTATCATTTCTATTTTTATGAATTCTGGTTCTGATTCTAATGAATGCTAAGTATAAGAGAAAAGGACTGTTTCATAAAATCTAGGGTTAATATAGTCTGTGTTCTTTGCTGCGCTTCGTTAAGAAATTGACCATATCCCTTCTACCAGAAACAGAGAGAGGGTTAAAGGAAAGCAGACGAGGCTGACACACTGGCACACTTAAGCCAGGAGCTCCGGGGAATGGGCAGAAGCCAGACTGGAGGTTTCATGGAGCAAAGCCCGACAGCTAATATTAATGAGATTCCTGGAAGAAGATAACCAGGACTGAAAACATTTGGGGCGATGCTGGGAATCATCTGAACTAAGAGAGTTAATCAGAAATGGGACCTCCAGAGGTTTGCCCATCTCCGGCTAAGCATTACAACACCTGATCAGGTGACTTCAGTTGCTGATGGATGACAGCTTAATTTACAAGAACGCCGAGCAACAGCAAATTTGAAAATAAACCAAATATACACTTTATAAGGAGAGGGAAATGTGATTCTGAACTCCACTGCGTAGTTTCCCTGAAGCTTCACCAACCCCATAATTAGATGATACTAAACCAGCTGAAACATTAATATTAAATATTGTGAGAAATTTACTGGAGATTGTGCCATACCTCCTGTTTATATTTCTGGTCTAACTTGTCTCTCTTATTTTAATAGAAAATATATATGTATGTCTGTGTGTATGTACTTTAGAAATTTCCATTAGGAATTAATTCTGATGTCTTAATAGATTAACCTTGCTGGTACCTAATATAATTTATTTTTAAAAATGAAATTCCTGCTACTGCAAAGATTTTAATGGGTAGGCTTTCTTGGTGTCTGTCTAGGAATCTCCCTGCCCGAGGCTGCGGTTTTCATTAAGACCCACTGCCTGCAGGTCCTGTGGGAAGCTCACCTGCACAGCTGTGAAGTCTGACCAGCACTCCTCAACAGAGTCTCTCAGACAAAGGATGGCACTTGCGTCTACCTGAGCATTTTTCACAGTCTGTAATAACTTAGTCTTTTAATAGCATCAGCCTTTGGACACTTTTATGCCCACCCTCTCTGGGCAACCAAGAGGCATACTGCTATTCTAGGAAGACAGACAGACATCAGCCCCCATGTTAAGGATGGCTCAAAGGACCAAGAACTTAGCACCTCCTAATGCCTAGTGTATTTAGATTCTCTGAGATATGATTTCAGGAAACTCTTCAATATTAACTTTTCTGAGAAATTGTGTTTCCAGCAATCACATTGCCTCCTTTACACAACTCTAAGAAAATTCTGCCGGAGTTTCCAAAAATAGAAAACTAGATCTAGTACTTGTGGGCACTTGAAGGGTGGAGGGTGAAGGAACAAGATCAAATCTGGGAGCTCTTCACCTTTGTCACTTCCCATCTCACAGAGAGGGAATGTGGTTCTTTTTAATTCAACAGGATTGTCCTGGTGTTTTCAAACAGATTCAGAAAGGCCATCTTCTCTATACACTTCCAATAAGTCCCAGGAAAGACCTGGTGACTGAAATGTCATGCCATCTAACGCTGAGAGTGCAAATGGGCTCTATTTCTGTACGTAGAGATACTTGTCTGTTGGGACGCTAAGTTTCTGCTGCATGCCCAATTCTGCCTTACAACCCTTTTATTCTGTCCTGTAAAATGGTTCCTGTTCAAATTCAGAGTGTCTGAAACAATCTCTATTAAGAGTCTTTTATTGTAGCCCACTCCCTGGAAACGTTTTATTGAGTACCCACGAAGTGTTGTGCCTTTGGTGAGGAATTTCCTTTTCCAAGAATCTTTTAGCAATAAACATTTAAATATGGAATTCCCCATATAAACCTGATAGGGTCGCTGGAGTGCCCCCGGGTCCTTTACTCGAAGGATGAAGGCTTCTCTTGTTCCCTATGAACATCTCTTGCCCAAGGGCATCTAGAGTCCCTCAGCCCCAGGAGGTTTGCTGCAGGAAGCCGGCCCTCCTTTTGCTTGGTACAGTATCATGTTGGCAGGTGCAGCAGAGATGAGAAGTGGGAAGGGAGTAATTTCAGGACTGGCAATCGTTTTGAATTCTAGAGGTCCATGGCTAACGATAGTTATAGTAATTAAATTAAAGAAGAGCTGTCAACTACAGTTCTTTCTTTGTTCTTTAAAAAACGTTTTCTCTCCTTTCAGGTGCCCTTTTTATGAGCTTGAAAAAGTTCTAATTAAGGAAATCTCTCCTGATTTTGTCCTTAGTAAACACTGTATGCTTTCAGTCTAATAGAGTGAAGATTATGATGATTTTTTTTGGCTCTCTTCATTCACTGTCACAATGAGCTATTTAAAAGTTGCATCTTCCAAAAGACTTTCTGTTTATTTTCTTGTTCTTTTCCTCCTTTCCTTCTATCCTTTTCTCCTTCCTTCCTCTCTCCCTTCCTTCCTTCATTTCCTTTCCTTTCTTGTCTCCTATTTCCACTGACTGAAAATTTATTTATTTCACTCAAACCCTAAATTGATAGTTTGATTGATATAGAATGATAAGTTATTGTCCAAAACATTGAAAGCCTTGCTCTTCTGTAATTCTCTTCTTTTTTAAAATATACTTTTACTGAGCTATAACAGAAACAGGGAAGAGGGCACAAATTATAAATGCAAAGTTTAAAGTTTTTAAAAAACAAACATACCCACATTGCCTAAGAGGGGCTTGGGGTTACATGGATGTGTTTACTACATTTTGAGCACCTATCATGTACAGAAAAAAATTGTGCTATATGTGGATAATCTTTAAGCTGAGTTTGGTGACTTGACTGGTTGCTTCATTGCCTCTGACTACGGAGTTGGGTCCCTGGGGGTTGTCAAGTGGCGTTCTCAATCTCAGGGTCGGTAGCCTGAATTGTGTTGCTTCTTGGCTGAGTCCTGATCTAGCTTCTCCCCATAGTCCATTGTTTCTCCATCACGCTTCTGACAAGTCTTGCTTAGACTGTTGGACTGCCTTCTAGCATTCTTATGTGATAAAATTAATAAGCACAGTCATAAAGTGCTTTGACATTCTAAAGCGCTGTAGAACTGCTTAATGATGATAGAATTACCATGGAGCTGTCTGATTCCAATCACATCTTCAGAAGGACTTGAGATTGAATTGACAGCTCTGGTAGGGGAAGTTAAAATACATGAACTGTCAAAGAGATCAGAAATGGGTGATGACATTGTCAGTCTTCCCTCCTTTGCCTTTACCGCAAGCATGCTGTAAAATATTCCTTTCAGAGCTAGGAGTGCATCTTAAATGTCTGTCCATTCAAGCATCGGGTGGGGATGGGCCAGTAGCTATTCCTATTGTCGTTTTGGTCGCATAGGCTCCAGGTGGTTCCACAAAAGGAACTAGAAGAAATAATTGGTTTTATATACCCAAACAACTCTACAGTGTTAAGTAATGAGATCCTGCCATTTCCCAAGGCACAGCTGCATCCACATAGATGACACATGCAACACTTTAAAAATCTCTTCTGAATTCCGGAGACCTTCATCTTCCCTCTACTTTAGTGGTCCACTCTCCTGCCCACACTCTGGAATTTGAAATTACTTGAAGCTTCTGTAACCTTAAACTCCACTCTGTGATACTGTCATTCCCTCTTTGCATGGCCCTTGGTCTCCTGTCGTATCTAAATCCCCAGTCTGGGGGTTTACTCTCTTCTGTTTAAGTCTGTTGGTTTCCTCTTGGCTTCACTTAATTTCTTCATCCATCTTAGAACACTCTCAGCTTACCCACCACTTTGTCTCTTTGCCACAAATACCTTGAGAACCCTCATTGCTGAGCCCCCACATCATCATATCTTCTTTACCTCCAGGATTCTGAGCACTGCCACAGGGAAATTATTTAACTGTGTAAACTGGTATCTTTATAAAGTTATGACTTCAGGCTAAACTGTGCCCTTTGCACTTCTTGGCATTTCTCCACATTGACTGGTTCAACTGTTTGACACTCTCTTCAATCATCCTGCATATATTTTTTCCTTCTCAAGAGATGGCCTTGCCCCAAATTCACAGATAAAATAATCAGATACAAACTCTCTCAAATGTTGTACCTACCTCCCACTTACAAATTTATCTGCATTCTTATCCACCCTGCCTCTTTTCCTTCCACCCCAAAGAGATGTCCCTCATTCTACTTATAGGTAAGCCCTACTTCGTGTGACCCTCACTCCATTAATGAACCCGTATGGTCTACTTTATTTTCAAAACCATTTCTTTAACTATTTTCTTTAAGAAAAGAATATAGTCAAGTTTCTCCCATCTTTGCAAAAAATCTCCCTCAAAGGCACATTCCTTGCTCCTGGGCCATCCCTTTCCCTTCCTTCAGAAAGCCACTGGATGAAAGAGTAATCTACACTCCTTATTTTTACTTCCTCACCTCCCAGGGCCTCCTCAAGCCACAGCAGTTTAACTTCTTTATGGCCCTCTCTACTCCTATTCATTTCACTAAAATAACTGGTCTTCCAATGCCCAATCTGGCACTTATCTGGCTTTACGTCTCTCTGGCATTGACCTTACCAACTATTCCTTCTCTTTTCTCTTCAAAACTCCAAAGTCTCCATCATAACATTATTTGAAAAAAATTGTACATGTATGCAATTATTTGATATTCATTTCCTCAATAGTATTGTATACTCAGTAGAGGGAGAAATTGTGTCTTTTTGCTAAACATTTTACATCTAGTGCCTACCACATATACTAGATGTATAATTAATATTTAATTGAATGAATAAATGCTTTCATGGAAAATGCAGCATCAGTTTTCCTGCTGGTGTTTCTCTTCCTTTTCTAGGCTCTCCTTTTCAATTTCCTTCACTAGCCCACCTTTTACTTGGTGGTGTTCTTCAGGGTATCATTTTCATTTCTCTCTTCTCATTCTACATGGTAACTTATACAATCTATTCCATGACTTTGGTTTCAAATGCTTACTCTGTCCTAAGGTTTAAACTTGTATGTTCGACATTCTATTAGATGTTTTCATTTGAATTTCCATAGATATCTTAGATTAATCTCTGTAAAAGCTGATGTCATCATCACCCTCTACTTTCATTCTAGTCTTATCTTGTAGTCCAGATCAAGGCTATTGTCATGGTGTGTAATGGCACAGCCCAAGAAGCCTGGCGCTCACTTTAAGTTACTGCCTATTCTAGTCCTCCATATCACTGCTCCTATTCCTATACCCTGGCAACTGTGCTACTTAACAGATTTTTAATTTGTCCTCTTCTGATCATCCCCAGTGGTACTCTTATTATCACTGCTTGCTTGGAAAATAGTTTCCTAGCTGGTCTCCTTGTCTCCACCTTTTCCACTGCCAATCTGTTTTCTATAATGCCATCAAGTGTTTTTTTCTGTAACAAAATTATAATTGCATAATTCCTTGCTTTGAAACATTGAAAAAAATATATCGAAAAGTTTCTGAGTACTTTCTGTAAGAAATACAAAACACTTCATGGCGTTCAATTCCAACATAAATTTACCCCTGCCTGACTCTACACTCTGTCCTCACCCTGCCCTGGACCGCTTAAAGACCCTCATGCATTCTCATGCTTTCAGTTTTTGCACAGATTGTGTCATTAGCCTAAAGTGTGCCCACTACTGCCCCTCATCCAACTTTCTTCCTGGAAAATTTCTCTTGCTTCATAATTTATTTCATGCAACATCACTTCAGGAAAGACTTTTCCGTACTACCATGTATTAAGTGCCCTCTTTGCACATCCGTAGAACCCTGCCTCTACTTCTACTTTAGTGATTATCACATTATTCTCCAACGACGGGACTTCCCTATCCTTCCGCTAGACTACAAACAATCAAAGGCAGAGACTACATAGCCCCCATGCACAATATACATGGTATCCATAATATAATGAGTTTGATAAATCTACATTAAATTAATTTTGAACTCATCATGTTAGTGTCCCTCCTATGAAATCATTGGACCATTTTCCCATTAAGCTTCTTAATTTTGGAAAAAAACTACAGTCGTTTGGGGTAAAACAAATGAATGCATATTCCACCACTGTTGAGCTATGGGAAGGGTGTGTTGGAAATTCCAACACACTAGCCTCAGGAAGGTCTTAACTCAGGGCACTCCAGGGTCCTTGTTCTTATTCTCTTATTCTTTCCTGCATTGGGTGCTCATGTGATTTTATTTTACATCAGTGGCAAAGCTGTAACTCCCATATGGCTTCCTTTACCGTTCAGAAAGCTTTGACCTGTCATCGCCAACAGCCAGTTGGTGTGAGCTTAGGGAATAGAGACCCATTTTAATGCAGGCCTAAGACAATCTGCTGTGCCTCAAGTCCCAGCCTTTGATCTTTCTCAGGACTGCAGACAGTTGAGAGTTGGCTGAGATTAAAGTTACATGTGGTTCTCTATAGCCACGTAATCCAAAGAACTAGAGGAGGGATGTGTCCTTAAGATCTGACTGCACATTTTCAGGCAGTCACCTTTTCCATAATGGTAGCCTCACTTTAGCATCAACCAAGTAAAGCTGTGAAGAAGAGAAGCATTTGGGAAAGTTGTCCATATCTTCACAAATTACTCCAGGAGCACAGAGTCCGCAGGCCATGGGACCCTGACTACTTGTTGCCTGACAGGCTATGTGGTCTCTGGTCTCTTATCCCTGAGACCTTCACAGACTGTACTTATCCCAGAACTTAATCTGTTCTAGGCCCCATGCATTCAGGAACACATTCTTTGCTACCTTATTAAGGTAAGTCATTGGTCTTGATAAATGTTAGTGATCAACAACACTGATAACTAACATTTATTTAGCATTTGGCAAATACTCAGAGCATTGCATGAATTATCTCATTCAGTTCTACCTCAGCCCTTTCAGGCGAGTTCATGCATTGTTGTTTCTGTTTTTCCAAATGAAGGAATTGAGATATAAAAGATTAAGTAACTTGACTAAGGGTACTCCACTACCAAATGGCAAAGCTGGAATTCCCAGCCAAGCAGTCTAATTCCAAAGCCTGTCCTTACCCTCCACGTTATAATGAGTGAGCAGATGCTGTGTGTGCCCCACCATGTCCTCTGAATTCCCACTGCCAGCACCTGGGTGTCTCTATCTAAAGGTGGAACCCACCATCTTACCACTGGAGCCCACTGTGTCCCTGGGGACAAGTTGGAGGGGCCGAGAGATGATATGCTCCCACGTGCCTCCCAGCAGCCCTCTCCCAATGAGGGCAGGAGTGGGCATGCGCATATCACTGCAGCTCTGCTATGCCTCCCATGGGAATAACTGAGCTGTGTGCTTACACTGGCCCTTTGAGGTCCCCAAATGGGATTGAGTCCATTGGCTGGCTGTGGTTGCCTTCCTTTCCTGTTCTCAAGGCCCTGCTCCCCTATAGGTGTTCCCTTTATGTCTCAAATAAATAACATGTCCTTGTGTCCTCATCTCAATGTCTGCTTCTGGGAGAATCCAAACTAAAGCAAATGACTTGCCATGTTACCCACCCCAGATGCCCCCGCAAGGCCTTTCAATGCCCTAAAGAGAGCAACACAGGGGCGGATGTGCAGACTTTGATGCCTGTGGGAGTCTATGGCTTCTCTGTCTATCCACAGGCGAGGTGCTGTCTTTCTCTGTCTCTCCAAAGCATCTGCTTTTCTCTCTTTCTCAAAGCAGGTGCCTGGTCCCTCTATAGGCCTTCTCACCTTGCCGTGAACAAGTTTGCAATAAGCCACTGCACCTCGCTCCATTGCACTTGGGAGGGTAAATGGTTCTCACCTTTTTTTCCCCGGATCAAGTTATTTGGAGGCCAGTTATTGCAACAAAAATAACTGCAGGTGAAAGTGGCGAACCAGCCCAGCTCTGCTGGGTGTGGCTCCCTGGAAGCCCAGGCCCCGCCTTCCCAAGGAAGGCTCTCCTAGTCCCCCAGCAGAACCCTACTCTGTTCACGTCATTTAGTGTATTTGTTGAGTATCCTCTGGGTTGTTGGTACTGTACGAGACACTCTTTCAGCCTTGTAACTATTGTCAGCAAATAGTGACTGTCAAGAATTTCTTGTTTGCCCTGAGCTCTGGACTCCTGCAAGTCTCACTAGATTCTGGAGTTTCACAAGAATCTCTTTGCTCCAAGCGATTGCCTGCAGCAAACACAGGATGCACTCCCCATCCCCATAGCCGGGAGAATCTAGAGAAAAATAAAGTCAAAGGGAAAGGAAGCTAAGGCGTGGTGTGAAATGAATCTTGATTGTACTGCCTGATTTTGGTTGACTTGTTTTTTTACTTTAAAAAAATGTATATTCTTATTTTACTTGAGTCTAGAACTTGGGAAGAGTTCAAATATTTGTCGCCGCTTTAAGATTGGGTAAGAAAATACAAAAAGAGAAAAACAAACAACGAAAAAAAATACAGCAATTACCAAAATGTGCAATATTCCCTCTCCAAAATTAGTAGGCCAGCCTTTCCACTGTACTCAGCTCATATTTATTGCTTATACAGAGCAGTTGTGTACAACGCCCAGTAAGAATACCGTTATGGCTGAATTGTGTCACCTAAAAGTCATATGTTGAAGCCCTCACCCCTAGAACCTCAGAATGAGACTGCGTTAGAGACAGGGCCATTACAGAGGGAATTAAGTTAAAGATGAGGCCCTTAGGATGGGCCCCAATCCAATCTGACAGGTGTCCTTATAGAGAGGAAATTTGGATACAATAAACCCCAGAGATGTGCACACACAGAGGCAAGACCTTGTGAGGACACAGTGAGAAGGCAGTCTGCAAGACAAGCAGAGGCCTCCGGAGAAGCCAAACCTGCCGACACCTTTATTTTGGACTTCTGGGCTCCAGGACTGTAAGGAAATAAATCTCTAACTCTGCCTGTAGTATTTTGTTATGGCGGCACTAGCAAAATAATACAAAGACGCTAGTGTGAATCAGGAGACCTGGGTTGGATCACAGCTGTGTCAATGAACTTACTCTTAGATCTTTAGAATACCACTTTGTCTCTCAGAAGCTCAGTTTTCCTATCTGGTAATGTAACGATATCATTCTCTAAACTTGGTGAAATGACATGTTTACAAAATGTGTGTGAAGGTACCCAGCACACGGGGTTTTTATATTGGTGCTTAATACATATTTGGCGATTTATTTTCTGGGTGTGGGAGGAAGAGACAGAATGCAAACTTTTTGACAACTTAGCTGCCATATAAGTCATAGACATTTATTAGGGCTAACTAATATATGACTTTACATATGAAAGTGGTGATAAATAGACTTTAAAAGATTGCAGGAGAGGATGCTTGTGGAGGAGGTGCTCTGGGCAGCACAGAAGGGCCTTCTGAAGATGGACCTTAAGCTAGACCCTGTAGGATAGGCAGGATTTGGAGAGTGGAAAAGGAGGGAGCAGACATAAGTTGGTGGTAGTAGGAGTGCACAGGGCAGAGGACAGCCCATATTGGCGTCCCGTAGGAGATAAAGGTGTGCTCCTGAAGGCCAGTGGGGAGTGCCGGGGTGCTTCCATTTGACTTTTGGGAAAAGTGTACCCCAGAAGATATTCTTACATTGGGAAGGAGGTTGCGCTACATTATCTATGAACTTTTTCAACTTTAAGATTCCTTAATATGGCTAAAAAGTGAGTGAGCGGTAGTTTGGTGTGTTAAAAGGTTTAGACTTTATTCATTGTGTAATTGGGAGCAAGTAAAGATTTGTTTTATTATGATATGAATATGATGATAAAACATGCTCTATAATAACGAGTCTGAGTATATACTAGAAGCATCTGTCAAGGAGACTACTGAGGAACATGGTAGAAAGAAGAGTTTGGTTCTTGTCTCGGGCTCTACCATTTACTAGCCATGTGACCTCAGGAATACAATTTCATTCATTTATTTTCATGCACACATTCATTCATTGGGGGATAATTTGGTGTATGCTTTCTGTCTTCCAGGCACGCTGTTGAGCAATGTGGAAATTTGACAGTAGATACTCATCTCTTATATCTGACAGTCTGGTGTTGATGATAGAGAAAGTATTGAATGTTGTAGGAGTTAGAGGAGGCACCCAACTAGTCTTCAGGGTCCAGGGAAGGTTTCCTGGGGAAACTATATCAAAGGTTCCCAGAGTAAATGATGTCAAAAGTGCATCTAAACATGAGCCTCCATTTCCCTAGCTGTTGAAAAAGGGGAAGAGAGTGCATTTTACCTGTCTACTTCATCAGTTTTGTACGGTTACAATAAGAGAAATGTATGGGAAGTATTTGGAAGCTGTAAATGCTAAATAAATATAGCGTATTATGCTTTAGAGAAAGAATTGGTAGAGCTTAGTGGCTGATTGAATATGGAGGAATAGTAAAGAGATAAGTAAGAACAGCTTTCAATCCCAACCTGGAGAAATTAAAGATGTGGCACACTTTCAAATTCTTTGAAATTCAGTGTAATGGTTTGGGAAGTGACACCCGTTGGGTGAGGAGAGGGGCTGGCAATGAGAGCGATGTTGGGTAGGTTGACTTTGAGGTGATCTATCAATACATGATGGAAGCAATTGAAAATATAGGTCTGAAAATTAGGGCTTAGCTAGAGAAAGAGGAATTATCAATGGAAAGGTGAAGTTTGGGGGCAAGATCAGTGTTTAGATAAAGGCATGCAAAAGAGCTTTCCTTATCTCACTTTTACAAAGAACATTGGAGCGTTCAAGTTTTATATCTCCAATTCCAGACCTGGTAGGCTGGCTGCTGGCTGTTTTCATCAATGGTGGGGGTAATGCTGCAGAATGAAGGCCAGGTGGAGAATAGAGAGACCCCGACACTGGTGCCTGGTTAAGTGAACTGACTGAGAAGGATTTGCAATCTGCTAGCAGAAGAATTGTGGGTGAGAAGAAGAAAGCAATTGATTGAGCCTTGGGGAAAGCCCACTTGGCGGGCAGGAGTTAAAAATGGTTGAGGGATGATGAATGAAACATTCATTATGGCTGGATATCCTTAGCATGAGAGAGAGGTGCTGTAAGGAAATCTGGGCTTTCGCCCCCTCTAAGTGAAATAGTAAGGAAATTCAGTCCGTCCAAGACAAGATGCAGGTACAGGAAGGAAGCACATGAGGCAGAGGCTTCGGAGGAACAGGCGGGGCTCCTGGGGAGGCCGACGCAGTGAGAACATTCTCATGCTTTTGTTGGAGCCATTTCCAATTATTTAATGTTAGAATCTAATCATTTCCTTGATTTAGCAAATGAAAGATTTTTCCCCCTCAAGAGCAAAATACCTTCATTTTATTTTCTTCTCCATAATTAAGTAATTTCTTAATTAGTAATCTTCAACGTATCCGATCTGAAATGACACATTTTATTCCTTTTTATAAAAGCTTGCATACACACACCCAACCCCCGCCTGGTGGTGCAGTTCTTGTCACTCCTGTGTGCTTTTGTGTTCCTGAGCTCTCTGTCTCCCTCCTTCTCGCTCTTTCTCACTTGGTGAGAGAGATTAGGCATCTCCAGCAGTTCTTCCTGAGCAGTGGGGAATCCAGCTGTGTCATCTCACACTGTCTGACTTCCTGCTGGCTTTAATTAGCATAAAGGAATTTCTCCTCAGAGGATATGTCACGCTGTGGCTTTGCCCCCGTGGGCAGCCCTACCTTTTGGCCTTTCACACTTGGCAGCGGCCACCTGCTAAAGAGGCTGCTTTGGATGTGACATTCCTCAAGGCCCTAAAGTATTCTGCACCTGAGGCTGGGGCTGGGGCCCAGTTGCAGAGAGTTCAGGGCCTCATATGCCCCCTTTCTATTTTTGCAGGCTTTCTCTCTCTGCTTGATTAAGCACAGCATCAGATGCCACTTCCCTCGTGTCAACCTGCTGTAGACTGCAGAAAGTGGTAGGGGTCCAAGTGCGGGCTGGTCTGGATTGGACTGAATACAACATTTAAGTGCTGGTACCAATCCTGTCTCAGGCTGTTGCATCTGCCACCAAGGCTGACAATTAATGACAGACACCTTCTCTTCCAAACAGCTCAGTCAACCACTGAACACTTAGCCAGTGCTTAGTATGTGCTCAGCTCTATGGAAACCTCAGGGGAAAGGAGAGGGAGTCCCAAGATGGGTGTTGTTTAGTGCACGTTTTCAGGGTCCCTCTTGCAGGATGCTCCGTCCCTGTATATATGTGAATCCAACTCTCTGAGTTAACTTTACCTGGGACCGGGTCTGGGTGCCAGCAGAATAGCTCTCTCCTTCCTCGCGGTTGCTGCTTTTCCTTGAGACAGGCCACCTGCTTCTCTCTCCCTACCCAGCTTCTCTCAGGCCTGACAGCAAGGAAGATAATGACCCAGCACCCCAGTGAAGCACAATTAGTGTTGAAATAAGAGAACAATAATGTCTGCCTGTGAGAGGGACTCTGAAACCTCCAGATGAAAGACCCACAGAAGTGCGTCAGCTTATTCTTAGCATTTATGTAGCATATTTCATCTTCAAAGCACTTTGCAAATATTAACTAACGAACACAGAATACTGTCTCTTCCCCCTTCCACGACTGGGCGGGGTAGCATCTGATGAGCGTCTCCACTTAGATGGAAACATTGCTCCATGGCGTGGAGGCAGAGGAAACTCCTTCTCCCAAGCAGCGTCTTCAGTCTTTAGGGATGCTGCTCTGACTGACCGTAGAGGGAAGCCCCGAGCCTGCACTTTCCCGATGGGTGGATAGGACGTTGGAGCACCAACTAGACAATTGCTGCCCCAAAGAAGTACAATGGGAGCCACACATGTGATTCCAAATTTTCCAGAGCCTCATTTAAAAAAAGTAAAAGGTGGAATTAGTTTTAATAATTTATTTAAGCCAATATATCTGAGATATTGTAATTTCAACAAGTAACATTCTAGTTCTGACTCTGAGTCTGGTTGGGTTTTGGCAGTGGGGTTGATGCATTTTTTCAGCCTCAACTCATGTATGATCTGTGTTTTTCAAATGGATATATGTTCACAGGTCTATATGGCCAGGGCAAGGAGCCCTTGTAGGGTCACACGGTGTGAAGATAGGAAGGATGAAGGGGGTCTGGAATCTTAAGTTTATTTCTGCAAGGGCCTTGGACCCTTCAGTTACTTTCCATTGTCTATTTCTTAACGAGAAATACTAGCCCCTCCATAACTCCTGCCTACTTTTAGCCTGACCTGCCCCCTCCAATGATGCGGTCCTCTAAACACGTCAGAATGTCTTGCGTCTCCATGCCTTTGTTCACCCCCTTCCCTCCACCTAGAACACTGCTTTTCCACCTCAACCCACAGAGTCGGTGTTAGTTTTAATCCTGGCACCGTAACATCTCATTGTGCTTAATTGTTCACAGCACAGCAGCTGGGGCGTACTGGCTTCTCAGTAAATGCTCACTGAATCTTTGCTAAGTCACAGAGAAGGATGCTGGCAATATGAGGCACAGTTGCTAGGGGCATGAAGCCAACCCACCACCACCGGGGTACGCATATCCTGGGTGCTGTGGGCTCTCATCCTGAAGTTCAACGTTTCCAATGTTATTTACACCAACAATTCCTTTGCTTTAAGTCATTTTAAAATAAGAAGCAACAATGGAAATATAAACTGTCTTATTTTTAAATGGATCACTTCTAGAGACATCTTTTCAGCAAGCAGCTTTCCTCCATACATACTACATAGCATTTCTTAAAGCTTCTTGATTCAAGAAGCGGACTTCTTACTTGCAATCCTAGCTACTCTAATACAGCAGCTGCCTGAGTGCAACCTTGTCTGACCCTCCCATTTTAGAGATGAAGAGATGGACTACCATCTACCTCCAGTCTGAGCTGATGACTGAACCTAGGTCTGACTCCTGACTCACCACTCATTTATCCCGGCTCTCTGAATCAATACACGGAAAACCATCATGGCCAGAAAATCCAGTTATCGAAGAGGGAGGAGGTTCCTCTTGGATCCCTAATGGGTGTCTCCACTTGTTTAGGACCATAAGGAGAGATGTTGTGGGGGGCGTTGAGCCGGGGTTCAGTTTCATAACAACATTGTCTCTCCCAGCACTTACAAGCAGCTACGTGCAACATGTTCTGACATTTCCACTTCTTGTACGAAGCTTGGGTGCTGGTGCCGACACAAGCATTCCTTGTTCTGTGTCGTGTTTGAGTCAAATACGTGTGACTCCTTCCTGGTTGCTTTTTCCTTGCCCTCCTTTCTCCTCTTTTTCCTTTTTTACATTTTATTTCTCTGAGTTTGTTCTCATGTCCCTCCCTCCATGTAAATGTCTGGCATCAGTGTTACATAAATAATCAACTGCCTCTTAGGAGAGATGGGTGGAAAAATAAGAATTAATTTTCATGAGACCAACTGGCCCAAGTTGGCGTTTCACTGAGGGTTCCTTGCCTGCAGGAATTTCCTTTGGGGGACTCTTCAGAGGAAAACACAAAAGCACAAAATGCAACTGACCAATTGTGCAAAAGTATGTGTAGGGAAAGATAGTGTGGTTGGGTGGGGAAAGGAATTCTTTGTGACCCTGAGGTGGCCAGCTAAAGCTGCGGAGCCCGTGAAGCATGAAATTTGATTACTCTTATCTTGGTGCACAGCTCCTGATAACTGCTGTCGGTCGTTCAATTACCCAGCAACCTCTACAGATGTCTGCAGCAGCAGTTAGGCTGCATTAGGGTGGAACACCCCACCTTCCTGTGCGGCACCTCTGAGACGGCAACAGACGGTCTGCACCATGGAAATGAGCTCGGCCAGGGATCGCTCCGTGCTTTGATTGTTGCTCCTAAGCGTTTCCAGCAAATGACTGAGTGCTTCCTTCTACTTTCAAGATTTCGTGGACTCCCTCCTCAGATCAGATATGTAAGAATGGCTCGGAGAGATTCCAAGGTGATTAGGGAGTTTGGAGAATAAAACCTCCAAAGTAAAGCTAAAGAACTAACATTATTTAACTTAAAGGATAGAGGCTGAGGGTGTTAATAACTGTCTTCAAATGTGCAGAAAGACTGACGAGGAGGGAACTGGTCAGCTGCTCCAACTGTACGTTGAAGCCAAAGAACAGCTGTTTAATCCTCACAGAGCACGGCAGGCAAACGCCGGGCTGGACAGTCAGGACGCCTGTTCCCAGGCCTGTCTCTTCCATTAAAAGTCTTCTGTGTGACCTTAGGTACGTCCCTTAGCTTTCTGGGCTTCACACTAGATGGTCTGCTTTACTTCTTACATTTTTTATGATTCTATGCGTCATTCGGTTAAAATGTTGGTTAATTGAAAAACGGCAGGTTTTCACTGGCTGGTTATAGTTCTGCACAGAGACAGAAGAAGCTGCTAAATAATCCTCCAAAGGGTTTTTAAGGCAATTTCCAAAGGTTTTTCTTAGTCATAAGAATTGGAAACTGCGATATTTTTGAGGAAACTAAGGAATTACACTCTTTCAAAGAAGGGTTGACTGTGAGGAGTGCTATCAGCTTCCACAAAGATGGACCAAAAGCCCACAATTCTAATATTTTCCCTCATAACAATGTTCCCAGTCTTTCAGTCAGGAAGCACCTATCTGGGGACCTCACTCCTCTCCAGGCTAATGCTGATGGCAGTTCAGCTCTGCAATCGTTTAAATTATGCCACATGCGGCCGGAACTCGCGAGCAGGGGGGACCAGCTGCCCCAGGGTGCTCTGAGGCTTGTCTGAAGTGAGGAGGCCAATGGTCTGGGCAAGTGACAACCCCTGGGCATTCCAGTTTTTATCTGGAAGGGAGGAAAGACTTCTCCTTTATCCTCTTAAGTTCTGTAACTAGGATCTATGAATCAAGCTGACAAGAGGCAGATCAACAGGAGAAAAGCATACCAATTTTATTTGATGTTAGTATTTTTATGTGACACTGGGGGCCTCACAGAAAGAAGTGAAAACCCCAAAGAAGCAGTTAGACCCAGGGGCTTATATACCATTTTAACAAAGAGCCATAAATTGTGAAGACATGACAAGACAAAGAGGTTTGGGGCAGAGATGGTAAACTGTGGGACAATGACTAGGAAATATATGTGGAAAACTAATGGAAGATCAGAGTTATTTTAGTAGGTCTGTTTGTGCAGGTCCCTTTGGGTGCTGACTCGCAGTCTCTTGTGATAGTGAATTCTTCTCTTCCTAGTGCAGGGGGGGCACCTCCCTCAGGGGAAATTTCGTGTCTTGCTTTTAGGTAGAAAGGGGGAGAGCACAGAGCCCTACTGGACCTGCTGTTTCTCAAGTGCCTTCAGCTCCAAATTATCGATACGCCAAAGGGGCACAGTTTGGGGTGGCATGTTCTGATCCCCTTCACCTCCTTCCTACAAAGGATGGTGCAGCAGCTGGAAAGGCAGCTGCATTTTCCCTCCTCCCTGACCCTTCTCCCCAGTCTGAAAGGAAGTTCAGCACCTCTTTTGGCCCACAATTTCTCTGAATATATTTCCACAAAAGTTGCTATTGGTCTTTGTGAAAGAAGTTCAGCTGCTACACGGTCCAAGGTGGCGTTGCCCCTGGCTACCTGCAAGACCAGGCTAGGGGCACCCAAGAAACAGCCAAGTGCCCAGGTGCCGTGATGGTGGGGGCAGGTGTTATTACCTGCAGTCGACAGCACCCCTGACGCCATCCCAGCCACACAGGCAGTCTATCCTAACCAACTGCAAATGCCGCGCTCAGAAAGCTGTCGGCACTGGGCTCTGATGTCTGTGCTTTTAACGATGCATTTGACTAGAAGGCAACTTTAGTCACTTGGTGGCAGTCAGACCTGTTCGATGAGGGTCTCTTTCCCCAACTTTTCTCTGCTGTTAGAAACATTTAAAATTGAGATGTCCAAAACTGTCTAATAAGTAAATATATAAACCTAGAAAGCAATGTCACAATGTCTCCTTCTCAGCACTAGCCCCTGTGTGTGTGTGTTTGTGTGTGCGTGTGCGTGTATGGGGTGTTGTGTTATATAATGGGATACAATGAAGAGTGAGTTTTTCTAATTTCTCATAGGAGATCACACCTAGAATCTCTTCCTTTACAGCCTAATATTCTCTTTACTTCATTACGAGTCCTAATAAATGACATGTCTTCATAGTGCATCACATTTTGCAAATCGATTCCATGTTCTTTTATTTCCTTTATGTTTCACAATAAACCTGTGAAATAGTTATTCCTCTGATGAAAGAACAGAAACTCAGAGATTATATCATCTGTCCTAGGGACCCACTCAGTAAATCAGGAATTCAAAACCAAACCCAGTTTAAATGCTGGACTTTCTCTACCACGCCACATGCTTCTCTTCAAAGAGTAGTTTTATCTTTTGTCCTTGAGAGCTCAGCAGGGCTCTGACGAGCACTGATAATTCACTCTTGCTAGAAGATATTGGGCAGCAGCCCTGGCTGCGGAGCAGTCAAGTTTCCGGACTTCCCGGGTCACACCTGTTGCTATAGAAGCACAAGCTGATGTTCAGGTAACTAACAGTGCAGACTTCTGAGCAAGTCCAGGAGCCCACGTGAACTGTGCTTCGCCTTCTCCTCTTCCTCCTCCTCCACCTCATCTTTCAACACGATGCTGGCTGGGCTCCTCCACGTAAGATCTGGAGCCCTTTGCCCTGTATGTCCCATTCAATCTACTGATTCCTCTCCCTCTCCTTACTTTTCTCCTCCTTCTCTGCCTTTAATGATAATAATAACTAATATTCATTGAGGGCTTACTCTTTGCATATTCTTTACATGTATCATCTCATTTAATCTACACATAACGTAGGTACAATAATACCACCTGAAGGAAACTGAGGTCCCAGTCAGTCACACATCCTGCCCAAGCTCTCAGAGCTGGTCAGCAGAGGGACTGCAAGTCTGACTTCAGAGCCTGAGGTCTCCAGGGCTGCTTGTGCTAATCAGCATATTGCTAGTAGGTAGCTGCTGTGCTCAACACTGAGTGAGGTGCTATGAGGGGTGCCGAAAGAGAAATAAGAGGCCAGACGCCGTTTCTAACTTGGAATCCCAGAAGGAGAGCATGTCTCTAAATTACGATGTGATGTTTGTACATCAGAATACCACACATTTTCATCTAGGAGTCTCGAACTCCTGAGTGCGGAGTCCTCTGTGCTGCCAACTCCCATACCCGCTTATTTAATGGAAGGTTGGAAAGGTTAAGTGGCTTTGATTTGTGCAGTTGGTCAGTGGCAATGTGAGGGATCTGATCCCAGGCTTTGGGGTCCAGAGGCCAATCCTCCATCCACTTTACTGCACCTCCTGTCTGTACTCATCAAGGGGCGAAAGAGAACAACTTGCTTTCCCCATCTCCTTGGCATTTAATTTTTATCCTCAAATGTTTCATCCCTAGCTACTCTTTAGGTGGTTGATTCTACTTCTACGAAATCTCCATTTGAAGGGAAACGTACATGTTAGAACAGCGAAGAGAAGAGCCCGCAACCTGCATCGCTCTGCATTATGCCACCTTCCCTGGTCTTCTCTCGTGCGGCTGGCGGGGAGTACAACCCGCAGAGGCAGACAGCCCTTATTGGTAAATCTGTCTGCAAACATGTGGAAAGTGCCCTGCCCCCTCAGCTCATTGTGAGTGCTGGTAGGTCATGGATGTGAATCACAGGCTCCTAGGAGCACTTGCTTTCTCCCCTTCCTCTGTTTTTCCTTAAATCAGGTTGTCAGCATTTCAGAAACAGTGGTGATAATCATGCCATATCATCAGAGCCCTGGAGCAGTGTCCTTGGAAGAAGTGGGCAGCTCAATGAAATGGACTCATACTTCCATGAAACGGGCTCCCTGGCCCCCCGAGCGTGCTAAGAGGAGCAGCCGGGCTAAGACTGGGCGACTGTGTACATACCGTCTACTTTTATGATGCCCTTGATCGTGTGGAAGTAATTAACTGAGTCATGACTGCCAAACATTCTAGGAACGAAAAGTGCTGGATAAGTGATTGTTGCAAGTAATAATTTCATAAACTAAGCAGATTCAAATATGGTGGGTGCATAGAGGAATGGCCCCTTGGGGAAGCCTCTTGCTCCAGTTCTGGTTCTGCGCTTTTGCCATGCAGGTCGGCATCCCTCCCTCTGAGGCTACAGGGAGGTTGAGAGACAGAGAGGAAGGGAAAGGAGTGAGGTACAGCAGCCGCTGGCTCTCCAGCACCTTGCCCCCACCGCAGGAGGTGGAGTGTGAAGGCCTTTTCCACAACCTGGATCTCCGGCGGGGACGGCCCTTAGCATTCATATGACAACCGCTCAACTCTGGTCGCCTCCAGGCCACCACTACAGCAAGATGGGTGTTTCCCTTTCCACTTAATTTGGAAAGTGGTATTTCCATACTTTGCCTCAATTCATTCAGTTCTTCATTTATTCAACAAATCTATCTAAGCAGCTCACTGTTAGGGCACTATGCCAGGCCCTAGAGAATGGTAAGTAGAACTGCATGTCAGCTGCCACTGAAGATACTGTTTTTCTAATCCTAAGAATTGATCATTTTTCCCCCTTCTGGATAAAAATCTTAGCAGGGATATCTATGAAATATTTAATGCAGTCAAGGCACTGCCTTAGACACTCAAGTGAGACCACATGCATATAGTAGGGCTTATTAGGTGAGGAAATTTTATATTCACACACACACCGTAAAACTGACAAAGCAATACACATTAACTGTGCTCAATAAAGGGCTTTTGGGATTTATTAAAAAGGTTGAGAGCTCTAGATGGGCTGGTGTGGGAAGGCTTCCTGGAAGAGGTAAGAACAAGGTGGAGCCTTGAGGGGCGCTGAAAACTTGTATTCAACATCTTCTAGGCTTTAGGTTCCAAACGGATCGGTCCTCCAATAATGAAGTATGTTTTCATTGAGTGCTAAGCATCCTGTCCTTGCCCCAGGGAATCTGGTTACAGCAACTTTTAACAAAGGAAAAGCAATTAAATAGGCCCATTTGCCTCCACCAGGGTGTCCTTTGCTGTTGCTTCAATGCCACGGGCATGCTCTGTGCTGGCCTGCTCTAAGCTTGGCCCCTAGATGAAACCTCTTCCTAGCTTTATCTGGTATGAAAAATTCTGGGGACGAGGTGCAAAAACTTGCTGAGAATTATGGGGTGGCATTGGGACACTTTGGTTTTAAATTGAGACCTCGGCACATGAAAAGTCTGCCACCAACACCGAGGTTTGACTTCAGAAATTAAGGGCTGTCACTTTAAACTGATTTCCTCTTCTGAGCCTGCTCTCCTGGCCCAGCCTAAGGCAGAGGAGAAGGGATATTTTAAAGTGACACATTTAAAGAGCCTCTACGTGTGCGGTGCAATCACTTTTCCTTCGCAGCCTCCTGGGCTCACGCTGAGGGGCACTGCAGGATCCAATCTCCCTCCATAAATTTGCAGGGAGCCCCATGCTGCCTGGCAGCAGGAGCGGCAGGAGAGGCTGCCCTGCAGGGTAAGGGAGCAGGACAGAGGCCCAAGAAAGGGCAGCCCGCAGGGCACTGCGCTCCAGGCCTCCGCCCAGCCCGCCCAGGCCTGCTGACACCAACAGCAGTTCCGAGCTGGCCCATCGTGGGCAGGGGGTGGACTCTAAGGATGAATTTGAAAATCATGTCTGAGATTCTATTTCCATGAGGTAGAGTGGAAAGAAAACTGGAATTAGAAGCAGGAAACTGGGGATTTAGTCCTATTTTGTTAAGAAGAGCTGTGTGAGCTTACCAAGTTCAACCTTCCAAACCTCAGCTTCCAGATCACCACCAGGGGCTGTTTCAGCCTGTACTAGGGGTGACGGTACCTGCCTGCTCACCTCCCAGCTCCTGGGAGGAGCAGCCAAGCAGCTGATCATCAAGTGTTTTGTGAATTGCAGTGCTGGACATGTGAATGGCATTTTTTCCATTGTCGCACAGCAACTGTAGAATTGTAAGTCAGCACCTAGGTTAGTGTCTGCCTAATTTCCTGTTCTCACAGCCTAATAGTCAATGCCAGTCTCTCCTCAGCACTTATTCAGAGCCATTACTACAATTAATAAATAGGATGCCTCCCGTCCCAAGGGCAAGGTCTGCTAATAAAAATGAGAGCCTCGGCTAAGAAGCTGAATAACCCCCAGCTCCAGCTCTCCAGGCAGAGTCCCAGGTCCCGGCCTTGACTGTTGCCCTCTGGGCAGGAAATGGACACTGGGTAAGGAGCTGGGTTGGAAGCCTGGCCTTTGCATATGGCCACAAGGCGCACCTCGTGCATCTGAGGGAGTCTTAGATGGAGAGATTAAGTCCAGTTCTTCTTTGCCTGGACCCCAACAAAGCTGTACCACTGCTCCTTGTGATGGGAAGAAAGCTATGGGAAAGGCTGGCCGCCTCCTGGCTGCTGTCTGGCTTTGCTCCTCAGATGCCCTTCAAGCTGGTGGGCCCAGAATTTCCAGACAAAGCCACAGGGAACCCAGCCTGAGGGCGGGCGACAGGGAGAACTGCCTTTTTCCTCACCTTGCTGTAAAATCCTGTGATTTTCTGAACAGTTCTTAGCTTGCTGGCTGAGCTTCACATCACCGATATAGTTAAAACTTGCGGCATTAAAGAGCTCAGCAGCCTCTCCCAGGAGGAAATCACCTCCCCAATTCAAGTAAGCCAGGTGCCCTCTTGAGACGTGGGGGGATCATGTCCCCAGCAAAAACCTCTCCTTTCAAACTGGCCCATGGAGGTACATAGGACTGCTCCTGGAAATAGATGCATTTAGGAATCTCAACATCCTGTTAGTGGGGATGATCTGACAAAATCACGAGAATGGAGCTAAAATGCTCTGAGGATGCAGAATGTGTCCCCAAAGAGGCCTCTTAGGACGGTGCAGGTGTGGCCAGGGGACTCGGAGACCCCATCCGATGCCACAGGCGCTGCCTCCAGAGCTCACAGGGCCCCTGCAGGGACATCTGCAACGACGTCACAAAGGCAGCAGCGCGGGGTGCGGGCCCAGGGCCGAGGGCTCGTGAGGACACTTTCATGAGTCACACTCCAGTTTCTGGTGGCAGGTTTGAGCCTACGCAGGCAGACTAGCCAAGGTAGATTGCCTCACTCAGATGTAATAATTTAACTGGAATTGATAAAACAAAATATATTGTGGAATCACTATCTATCCCAGTGAGATTCAATCACGACAAGAATGTATTGAGTCAAGAATGTCTAAACGTGGTTGCTCTCTTTCAGGGTGTCTGATGGACATGGGCTCTGCCACTGTTAATTGCCTGATTTGGGCTCCTATGGGTCATGTTGACTGTTTGTTCAACCTCTTCGCCCTCCCTTTTACCCCAGAGCAGAGCGATACCTAGATCTTTATTGGCTTTTATGCCCTCTCAAGTTCCATCCATAAAAGGAAAATTGAATGAGTCCCATTAGCTTGATTTTAGTAGCAATGGAGAAGGTAATGGATTCCAGGCTTGCTTGCCATTTAATTTAGATGTTAAAATACCGCATGTGATTGACCTAGATACATCATTGCCACTGCCACAGAGAGCTGGATGTGCACAGGAAGGGGTACTGGCAGCCACTGCAGGTCTTCAGTGGCCCCATTTGTGAAATATCTAGTTACTTAGGGAAAAATAATCACCAAATAGAGATGGAAGTCCCTCAGGAACACAAGAAAGAGGTTGGGAAGAGAATTTGTCATAGCTGGCTTTTTTCATCTCAACCATCAGCATTTGAGTGTATAAAAAGAAGAGAGATTTGTCCTGGCTGAAATGGAGCAAACCGTCCCCCACCACATACACAAATGCAGCATTTTAGAACCATGGACGACAGCAAGAACCGTGTCCCCCAGGTTCACTGCCATGCCTTCCTCTCAGGGAATACAAATCCTCTATCAACCCCGTCCTGGTGCCCCTGGGTGCCTGTCCTCTGTGGGCCTCAGTTTTGTTCTGTTTGGTATAATGTGGAGGCCAAGCTAGACGTTGTCTCGAGGACTCTCCCAGCTCTGCTGTGGTGACTGTAGCCACAGCAGCTGCAGTTACACTGCAGAACGCTTACTGTGTTGCTAGGCAGCTTTGTGAGTGCTTTACTCGGGTTAGCTTGTTAAATTCTTGCAATAATCTCATTGAGGAATGTAATATTAGTCTCTTCATCATAACGATGAGGAAACTGAGGCAGACGTCACATGACTTGCCCACAGTTGCCCAGCCAGAAAGTGGAGGAGCCAATATTTGGATCTAGGAGGAGTCCATGAGCCTGTGGAGTAGAGTCAGTGTCTCTGTGGTTTTCTGTTAATATGGTTTTGCTGTTCTTCTTCCTGGACTCAGGGTGAATCTAGAAACCAGAATATCTCTACTCCATTGGCTTTATACAGTGACATGACCTTGGCATCAAAAAATATTTCTCATCCATAAATAGCAAAGTACATGATTGCTAAATAAATGGGAGAATATTTGCTACTGTGAAAATGCCCCAACAGGCGGAGTTATTGTTACCATGTCCTGATTATAACAAGAGTAATGTGCATTTATGGAACATTTGTGTCCCCCAAGTACTTTGTGGCCACCCTAATTAGGCAGCGTGTTGACTCATTCCAGAGAGATGACTGCAAACATTTATTTCAACACTTCAGCGCCATAAAACTTAGAAGTAGCCCTCAGCCTGGCATGGAGGGTCAGGGAAGAGATGGGAGGGCCAGCAAGGCTGAGCCTAGAAGACGACTGAGTAAGAATCAGCACCTAATATCTCAGAAATGCAATACTTGATCCAATTCTCTTTGGACCTTGTAAATCAAAAGTTAATTACTGGGAGGGCCCCGTTTGTATTTTTATTGCTCTATTTACATTTCCTGAAACCATCTGGTGTCATTAATACGCTCAAAGTCAGTTTAGCTTTATTTGTCATTTTACAGAAAAGAAAAAGCTCATTCTTCCTCGAGTAGGAGAATTCATAGGCCTGGGGGAGGAAGGTGGCCGGCATGGGTGTGCCCTCGGCTGGAACAATGCCCAATGGATCAGCTCTTTGGGGCGCATCTGGGCAGGTGTCTGGGGGTCCTGGCAGCTTGTTGGCAGGCTCGGTCCCTCGAGGGAGGCTAGGTGCTCCGAGCTGAGGGATAATCCGCATCTCTGGGATGTGGATAACTTGTTAAGAGTTGTGCAGTGACAGGTTGAAGAACAGTATAACAAGGCCACCAGCTGCCCTTTCTGGGCACTGAGCTACAGTGAGCTGGTCCAAGATATCATTGTCTCCAACCAGGCCCATCTGCAGGGCATCCCAGGGGCCACGCGCATGGATGGACCTACAAGCCATCTTGCTCTTTTTCTCTTGTTCAGCTTCCCTAGGACACAGCTGAGTGGCCCCCTTGGAGGTGGCTGAGGGAGATGAGAAACCACCTCCGGCCACTGTTGGCTCAGGGACTAATGGCAAAATGCTGCTTCCCGATCTCGACCCAAAGTGAGCAGCTGCTGGAGGATTACAGAGCATTGGACCTTCTCGTTTTCATTTTAAATGTTATCTCGGCTGGGCAGTTCTTGCAAATGAGCTCTTCAGCCTCCCCTTCCTCCCCACGTCCCCACCACCACCCTGCTCTCTACCCAAATATGCTCAGGCCAAAACCAGGGCCTGCAAGTGGTGCACATCAACTGAATTGCAGCTTACCGGCTCCGTTGGTGGTGTTCCCAGACTGAGGTCCTCTGGCTTAACACTTGGATGCTAATGACAGGAGCTAGTGGGTCAGATGTGGCAGAGGGACAACTGTCACAATTGAAATGGCAAGAGTTAGCATCATGGAGCTTCAGTTTTAGGCTAGTTCCTGGATCCATAAGTAAGGTACAATGGGGATGCGTGTTTTTTTTTAAACAATGGAAACATGTTTCTTTCTGCTGCAAAAAAACTTGTACTTCATAACTGTCTCAAATCGCACTCTGCAGGTTTCAGAAACACAAAACAAAACCTTTTATTGATTCTGAGGAAAAATAACCATCATTTCTTTCTCTGAGTGCTCCCCGGTGCCGTTTCTTCCCTGCGACCCCGTCTCTGTAGTTTTCCTGGCTCTGCGTCCTCCTCCCATCCAGTATTTTCTCTGCTATAAGATATGAATGGGGGGAAAGCATCACAGGCTTTGAAAAGGAAACAGAAACAAATAAGAAAAACAGAACATAAACACTGTGCCTACTTAATCGTTTCTACCAAACGCTGCAACCGCTTGGCCCCCAGAAAGAATATCTCTTCCTTCTTTCCTACTCCCAGTCTTATTCCTTCCAGCTCCTCCTCATCAGCGCCCCAGAACTAAAGACTTTCCCGCACAAAGCAGCCTCACGCCGAAAGCCATTTCCGTATCTGAAACCATTGCCCGTGCAGTGAGCAAGGACAGTGGTTAAGCCCCTGAGCTGCTGAACGGGTATTGGGGAGTGGAGAACATCCCCCCAGAGTCGGGGCTGGGCTGGCACTCCATGAGGACAGACGGTGAGAGGCACTCTCCCCACCCTGGGAGGTGCCATGGCACCTGCCTGAGACTGCTAAGGGCAGGGCTGCCCACCTCTTGGCAGGAAGCTGCCTTTTCTCCCCTGCTTGTAGTTTCCAGGGAGGTGGAAGATTCGGCATTCCCTAGGGGGCAGCCAAATGCCCACAGTCCCTGGGGCTGGGCCCTGAGGAGGGCTCGTCAGGTGCTCTTTTTACTCCAAGTGCTTTCCAGCCTGCCCTTTGTCTCCTCCTGTCACTGCACAGCCCATGTTTGATTAACGATAGGCACTCCCTTCCTCGGTCCTCCACACTTCCACGCGTGTCCATTTTAATTCTCTCCTCCTTTTCTTGGCATCTGGTTTATTTTGTATATAAACTGCTGATGCAAATGTCCAAAATAAATTATGCTAAATAATAGATGAAGACAGCTACATAATTTATAATGCTAGAGGCCAGACAGTGCTGTACGGGCTGTGCTCAAGCCCACGGCCCCTCCTCAGCTGCTCACAACAGCCTGCCTGTGTTTACAGCCTTCATGCTGGAAACCACACAGCCCAACGTCTGTGGCTCAGATGGTCTTCCTTGAGGTGTGCGTCTGCCCCTAGATGGACCCAGACTCTCCTGCCTGAGCGGCAGCCTACCAATGACGGGCAGTCACAGAAATAGTGTGCGCCGTACCGGCCACGGGTGCAGACCCAGACCCTGGCTCTTCCAGCACCCCTTGCCTCCCACATGGCAAGCCCCCAGCCTGTGCTCCGACTGCCAGCCTGCACCTCTAAAGTGCCCTGCCTTGTCTTCTCGTTTATGCCTGACTGCTGTGCTGCTTCAGCTCCTTGCCGCTCGCCTTACCTGGCAGCGCAGCGGTTCACAGGCCGCTAAACTTGTATCATCTTCCCTGTCTGGTCACCTCAGCCCCGCTGCCCACAAGCCAGGAACCACCTCAAGTTCCTGGTCCTGTGGGGTCTGGAGTGACTGAAAGCCACGTATCTGGGGCTCTGAAGTCGTGCCTGTGTTGCCCTGACCTTGGGAAGTGGTGGGTTTGGAGGAAGAAAATAGAGCTGGTGTTGACAAACGGGAAGAGAAAGTTTCCTTCAGCTTTGCAACCCCAGAAAGCCATTTTTGCTCAAGAAGACATATTCAGAAGAGGAGAACATGAGTTATTTTTCCCAGTCCTTGGTGTCTGCTTTGGTAATCGAGGATTGTGAAACGGCTGAGATCACAGCGTCGGTCTGATTGGCTAACAAGAAATCTGAGCTGTGTAATTATGAGACCAAATTCACACAGGTCAAAACTCATTAGCCAAAGTGTAAAAACACACCCTGTACTAACACAGCATTCTCTGTGTAGGTGCACACGTTCTGCTGAATCCCGTTCACGCCGCAGGACGACCCGAGGTGGATGGGTGCCCTCCCCATGTGTGGGTGACTTGCTCCCGCCCAGAGCGGTGTGCCTTGTACATTGCACATGTGGCAGGTCTCTGAACTGAGAGCTGCGACCCAGGAGTGGGGACACCATACTCTCCGGATCAGAGTTTCCCAAATGCCCCAAGCACCCCGCTGCACCTGAGCCGTGCTACCCTGTTCACACCTTCGGCCACTCGGGAGCCAGTGCCACTGCATGGTCCCAGGGAGGAGACCAAGTCTCAGACTGAGCAATCTGCTCAGACCACACCGCAGGGCTGTGAAGCAGAGGGTGACTGAGGGTGCTGTAGAAAGGAGTAGCGAGCACAAAGCCAAGATGTCTCCGGGGACCCAGCTTTCCTTATAGCAACCAACCCGCTCCGACTCGGTGGTTCTGCAGACAGGACTTCACATCCTCACAGGAGGCAGTCACCTCGTCCCTGTGCTGTCACCTGCTGGGACCCTCTGCTTCCTGAGCTGCTGAGGGGCAGTGAGTGGAGTTTCACCAATCAAAGTCTCAAAAGTGGTAAATAGTCAAACATGTCCTGTAAAGAGACAAGTGTGTCCAGGACTGCAGCTGCGTGCAAGAAGGCCTTCTGAGCATTATAAAATAGTGCAGAGATCTATAAAAGGAAAGCAGGCTCAGGCCATGACGATAGTTGCCGAGTGATTTCAGATTCTCATTTCCCACAAAAAGATGGAAGGAACATAACCATGAACTTCCGTCCACTTTCACTTCTGTGACTCACCGGGGAGGCTGGAGGACTTTGCGCTGCGACACAGAGAAACCAGACGGAACCAGATTTGTAAACAGACCCCAGGGGGAGCAGGGGCCTTGGGTGCAGTCAGAGGCGCCTGCAGCTCCCTTGGAGTTTGGGGCTTAAAATTGGAGGAGATTTGTGAGTGGGACTCTGCAGTGTGAGACTGGGGAGAAAATTTCATGGCAGTGGAATTAGAATATCTGAGTGATGTTAAGACTTGAAATAAGAACAGCGTCAGGTGGAGAGAAAACATCCAGCTCTTGCTACCAGGAAGCAGGCCCAAACTGACTTGCTCGTTTTGCTTGCGCCGTGGCTGGAGGGCACAGGGCTGCCTAAGGGGGCCTCGCCTGCTCTGACTGCCCACTCCCCAGGGCTCCGGGCCCTCTGGTGCCTCCTTGCAGTTTCCTGTCTCACAGCCTTGAAGCCCTAGGAAGGCAGAGACAACTGTGGGGCTGGCCCAGGCAAGGCTGCAGAAATTGTTCTTCAGAAGGATAGCAGGAACTCTGGCATTTCTGTGCCCTTATCCCCTGCTCTATTCGTGGCACTTCTCAGGTTAATGCCTCCAACACAGCTCCTGACGAGTAACTCTCAAGTGATTCCAATGCAAACACTAGGCACCCAGTGTACTGCTCCTCTTGGAGACTAGATGAAGAAGATGCTTCCCATCTGTCTAGCAAGTGCTCACACTGGGACCCAGTGACCTGGTGCACGCCTGCCCGGTCTCCCACTGTGGAAGCCTGGCAAAAAACTTGTATGCCAAACTCCACTGCCAGCATTCCACTTCTCGGGTTGAAACAGTCTGAGGGCTGAAGAAATGGATGGATATGATAATATTTGGTCAAGGAATCATGACATGGCCTGTCAAGGCTAGAGGGTAACACTGAATAGAAGTGATGTCTCTACAACCACTTTTGTAGCCAGCATCCAATTGGCATGAGCAGTTAGCAGGATTTCTCAACCCTGGCACTACTGCCATTTTGAGCTGTGCAATTCTTTGTTGTGGGGGGCTGTCCCAGGCCTGGGATATTTAGCAGCATCCCTGATCTCTACACAGTAGATGCCAGGAGCACCTCTGGCCCCTCAATTGTTATAAACACAAATGTCTTGAGACATTACCAAATCACCTGCAGGAGGCAGCGTTGTCCCTGGCTGATAACCACTGAGATAAGTAGTCCCAGCCCTCTCCATCAGAGCTGCTCGAAGGGAGGTCCTTGGACAGGCAGCAGGGGACTAGTTAGAGATGCACATTTTCACATCACACCCAGATCTACTGAATCAGAATTTCTGGCTGTGGGACCTAAGGACTTGTGGTTTAACAAGCCCTCCAGGTGATTCTTATCCATGCTAAAATTTGAGAATCACTGCTACATGGTAGCCACTTGACACATGTGGCTATTTAAATCATTCTAATTAGCTAAAACTGCAAGTTCACCTTCTCAGTTGCTCTAGCCACATTTCAAGTGTTCAACAGCCATGTGTAACTAGTGGCTACCAATACTGAATAGGACAGTTGTAGAACATTTTCGTCACTGCAGAAAGTTCTGGCGGACTACACTGTTTTATACGATAATGCAGTTGCTGCCAAAATGTGGATGCCTCTAAGAACCGTAGGACTGTCTCCTTTGCTGTCTGCCAAGACTATGGTATGCGCACCGTCTGCCTTATCGTGTTATGTAGCTGGATACAGAGGCGAACTGAGAGAGGTTGCGTTTCTTCCTCCGTGATACTTGAGTATAAGATGGATATAACAGCATTTACCTCCCTAAAGCCTACCTATGGTAACAGTCTAAGGCAATTGGGCAGAGAAAATAAAGTTTGAGGCAAAATACATAATATAGAGCAGGCCTAAATCTTCCTTTAAGGCAACACGTTAGTGTAGGGAAATAAAAACAATCACAGATTCAACTGCCACCACGTGATTAACAAAGGGTTATAGGCATATGGTGTCAGGTACTTCACCAGGGCACTGGGCTTTGTGGTGAGATGATGGGGACCAGCTCGTTCTAGTGCCTTTGCTAAGGGGTGTGTGCCACTGATGAACCCAGACGAGCACCCATCCCAAAGTCCTCTGACATCTATTCGCAGGGTTGTTGCCCTATCACAGCCATGAAAAGAGCTTAGCAGCTCCGGAGTAAAACATCATAATCCTGACAGCACCAAACTTCCGGGCAATCCCTGGAGTGGAGTAGACCATTGCACGTGTGCCACCACGTCTCCCTGCCATACCAGCTGCAGACGTTACTAGCTAATCATTCCACTCTTTTCCTCTGGAGCCTGGATGCAGCCACTGTTGATCAGTGCAAGTTTACACACACCGGAGAAGGCCAGTTCACTGTCTTTGTCTTTGAATAATTCAGATCCTCTTCCTAGCCTCAGTTTCTTTGTGGAAAACTCAAATACAACTTTTTTGTACAACAGGATGCCATAGAGCATTTCTCCCTTAGTGAACTGAACAAGTATTTCTTGGCTTCAGAAAGGTGATCACTTAATATTTACTGTCCTCATTCCTTCTCTATCCACAAACTCTGTATTTTAGCACAAACTGTAATTCACCCTCCCACACTAAGCTATCTGGTCTCGGGAGCTACACAGACACAAGTCAACATCAAAAGTACTCCTGGATTGGTTTTTAGCTGCTGCTGCTTAACTTGATTCCATTTTGGATTATAGCAAGCCTGGAATTCTCTATGATTTATTCTCAAAGAAAAGTAAAATAAAATAGAACATAACAAAATACACATGACATTCCTACCCTAGCCTGCAGCACTTTCATCAAGACCTCCTTTGCAGGAACCCAGTCTTGAGTGAAATCTGCCTGATGAAAAAAAGCTCTTAAACCTCTGCCAGAAAGCCAAGCAGGTTAAGTGTGATTTGTCCCCGGCCTCGCTCATCTCCCCTAAGACGGGCTGGGAGAGGGCTTCACTGAACAGGAAAATGTAGAGGCACTGACCCTCTCGTCCCAACTGCAGGGGCCAGCTGGCCCGAGCTCCCACCCTCCAGGCTCATGTTCTTCCTGCTGCCATCAGCTCTCTCGCTGGGCTGGGAAGGTGACCACAACTCATTCCTCTGGTCACCTTCTTGGGGGCCCAATCCTGTGAAACGTATACTCTCCTTGAGCCCCCCTGGGTTTCCCCACTGTGCTTAAATTAGAAGTAATTGAAAGCACAAGAACAGGTAGTGAACTTCTGGTACTGCATTTTCAGGAAGCTCCAGGAGGCCATGGGCTGGAAACGAGATAATAAGCCCCTCAACTCTACCTTTGGGAAGAGGCAAGAATGATAAGTAATTTTAAAAACGAGAGTTCAATAATGGATGATTTGTTTATGGAGAGTTCAGGAGGGTGGCAAAGGGCTTGGAGCAGCAGCCCAGGATGCTAGAAAAGTCCAGCCAAGAAAGATTGTTCCCCTCGACTAGGAACAAGAGGGACAGGTAGGTGTCGTGGAAGTGGGCTACACACCTGAAGGTGAGGGACTGTCCCCATTCTCTGAAAGAAAATGACCAAGTTCCTACAAAGAGAAGGCATGTGTATAGACATCTGACTTGGATGAAGAACATAGCCTTCGACACAATCTAAAGATCAAATCAAGGCAAACCATAGGCTGTGATTAGCTCCACTTCTAAGACGTATACACACAGTATTTACTTACGGCTATATACATATTTACACAATTATTCATTTGTATATTATGTATTATACATAGACTGCACATGTTTATTTGTATATTAATTACCTATATATGCATATATATCTACGTATGAACACATATATTTATTTATATATAAATATCACAATAAAAAGGTTTCACTGTAAAAATACGTATACACGTATTTGTACAGATAAATGAACATATGTATAAACTATTACATAATAATCAAAAAGCATAATCTTTCATTCAGATGGTTCTAAGTTTGAGTCTCACTTTTGTTACTTAAGGAAGGTGGATTACTTAATTGAGGCTTAATTTCCTTTTCTGAAAGTAGGAATGATGATACGTATAAATTTCATAGAGATGTTATGAGGAGTAAGATAACAAGTATAAAACATGCAGAGTAGGCAATAAATGGTAGGTACAACTATTTATGTTACTACCATTGCTGCAACTACAAGTGATTGCAGGATAAGGCTGTCTCTCTTGAGTGGGTGGTGGAAATCAGGGCATAGCCGGGGCAGTTCTGTTTGAGGTTTTCTAGACAAATTCATCCATTGTGTGCTATCCAAAGTGCTTGTAAGGGGCTTCTATTTTTCTTATCAAGTTGCTTCTGTTGCAAGAATGATTCATTTCTACTTTATAACTGGGTGACTTATTGGAGGAATTCCCTGTTGGGGTTTATAAAACATAAGGATGCAGGTGACAGCTTGTAAACCTGGTTTCAGGGAGGTAAACGTCAACTCCATACAAAGGAGAAATTCCTAAGACAGTTGCTTCTGGAGGGAGTGAGTGCCTGTCCCGGAAGATGCTTCAGCGAGCCAAGGCGATCACGTGTGAGAATTCAAATATGGGATGGGGGTTGCACTACATATTTTCTGAGATCCCCTTGCAACAGGAAATCCACATATTCTGTGGCTTTTTGAGACAGTGCCTCCTGAATGTGGTGCGCTGTAATTTCTGTTTTACCTGCACAGCTGCCTCCCTCCCCACCTCCCTCCTAGTGCCTCTATTCGTCAGTTACCAGGCCCTGAAGGAATCCAATAGTGAGGAGGGGAGATTACATTCTGAGGAGACGGGTAAAGGGAAATGGGGCTGGGATTGAACTCAACCGGGCTGCCGGCTTCATTTAGCGGCTTGGGCAGTCTTCTTAGGAAAACGCAACGATCCAGAACAGCGAGCTGCTCTCACCTGCTCTCCTGCGGGACGGGGTGGCAGGCGTGCTGGAGGCGGAGCAGGCGGCCCTGCAGCCCTTTTCACGCTGTCTGCCTGCAGGCCGGCTCGGTTTCTGCGTTGATCAAAGTGGACGTCCTCCTTGTGCACTTCAGCCCCTGCCCGCCATGTCTGTTCTCTTCCAGCTTCCTTCCAGAGGAATTTTTCCCTTGCCTCCCTAGGTGTTCCCACAGGCCATTTCTGATATATATTTCTCATCACCAATCTGCAGATATGAACGTGTGTTGCAGTGGACCCTGGGAATAGAACTTGGAATACACTGCCTATCGAGATTAGAACTAAGAGTGGTGAAGGCAATTTAGGAAAACGACGTATGAAGTACATTTGAAACATCCACGAAGACAGTTTCCGCTGCTTGTGAGGACCGTGAATGAGTAAGCATAGGCGCTAACAACCCAAGCAGTGGCTGTGAAGGCTGGTCTTGCTAAAAACAATAACTGGAGTTTATAAGACTACAACTCCACCTATTAGTAAACTCACAATTCCAAGAGATGGGTGGTGGGGCAATTCGTAAATCCTTGGGCTCTCCTCTCTCACTTTACCTCTCTGTCTCATTGTCTCTCTCACACACAAGCGCGCACACTCAAAACATGACCTTTTCTTGAACCCCTCTGTGCCTCGGAGAACCATACGCCTGGAAGGAAGGTCCTTTGGTTCCCTGGTTTATAGCTGCTCAAGCTTTTCCCATCTGTAAAAAAGGCAGAAATATTTAGAGTAATAACTAGGTATTTTTCTGTCTAAGGCAAGTTCAAAGATGTGTGCTTATGCCATTCTAAAGGCAGCCTGGGCAATTTTCAGATGAAAAATGTCATAGAAGTTTGAGATTCTATAATTATCTATTTATATGCTGTGGATGCCCAATGAGGAGTCTAGAGATTGCCTCATTTGCTGGCTATATAGCTGTTCATAAGTAAGTGTAATGTGACACACACCCTATATTGGTTTATAGGGATGGGAAAATTAGTTATGTCACATCTGAAAGCCACTTTGCATTCATAGTTCATAAACTGAGAGGAAAAATAACCGAAAGTTTCAGTATTCAATTTGTTTACTCTGAGCAAAATGCAGCCTCTTAAGCTGATGAGAGGAGGGCGGAAGAGATGGAAACGGCTTTTAGGAGCTCGCTTTAAAAGCTCAAAAGGTGTCTGGGACATTAAATAGCTGTTAAAAGCTCTAGTTGGATAATTTAAGTGTAAATGAGTATGAACTATATGGATTAAATTTGCCTTAAAATATCAGTCTGAAAAATTAAGGAAAGACTATTTGAGATAAATACAGTTGGCTTTCTTTCAATACCCGAACATTTTGAAAAAATAATTTCAGTCTCAATGAAAGCTAAATGCAGTCAGATTTAACTGTCCCTAATGATCTTCCCATTAAAAGCTACAATTCAGTAATAATTATACCCACATTAAAATAAGCATGTGTTCATAAACACGCCACATAAAGTGTGCGAATTTATTCGAAGCTTTCAAAACTTTTTTCTATCATAAATGATGAAAATATACATATATGTTCTCATACATACACACACACACACACACATATATATATATATATATAAAATCAGGAAAAGTTTAGCCTGTGAATCTGAAAACGTGGATTAGAAAAACCTTTACAATTTGATATCCTGGCTTATCTGATTCTTTTGGGTGTTATCTTTTATTTTATTATTATCAAAATTGGAATATTACACCTTTATAGTATACTTTACCCAAAAATTATTACTAAAGACCCTCATTTTATTAAATTGATTTATAAAGATTGTCTGTGGTTCCTTCTGAGAATAGTCACTTTTGAAATAATGTTATTCTAAAATACCAAGTTTTCCACTTTAATTGTAACCTGTAGAGCTGTCTTTCTACATGGCGTTCATTATGCAATGAAGTTACACATGAAAAAGCATCTTTTCAATTATTCATCATTACTATTATCATTATTGCTCTATTAAGGCCATACTTTTGTTTGATTTTAATGTGGTTTTCTTTAGAATTTAAAGATTATGATCAACATTTGGCACAAAAAAGTCCATTACAAATATCATGTACTCTCTATTGCCCTATTTTTCAGAACATGGTGCCCTTTCTTTCTTCTTAACTCATCGAGGTGTTGTCAGTTCAAAAGGAAAGGGAACCAAGCCTGAGATGTGAAAAACTTGGGGCACAGAAGTGCCCATGACCTTGCCCTAGGTCACTGAGCCAGCAGGGGGGGTATTAGGCTATAGATTGACTTCTGAGTCTTTCAATTCCCAGTGTTCCATTGAAATATACCAGTAAAATTCAAAGTGTCTAGGCCAATATCTTGACGTGATTTTGGAGTTTTTGAGGTGCCATCAGAGTAACAGTTTGATGTGAGTTTGAAAAGAATGATACAGATATGCACATGGAATCATAGAGTATGAAAATCCACACTAAAGACGCTGTGTCATGAGATCACTCTATCTCTTTACAGTTATAGGGCTACATTCAGTCCCAAAGGGTCTGAAACCTGCTGGAGCATCCCCGGGCCTCACACCTTTGATTCGTGTGGCAGTGTCAATCACCATGGCAGAACCAATTTAAGCCTAGTCCTAAACCATCATTTCTACGAAATCATGGGTTTAATGTGCAAGTTACTCCTTTAAAAATATTCACTAAATCAATAAATATTTTTGCTTAAATTTGCATCTAAAATCATCACTCATGGTAAGCACCCCATAATTTCTGAAAAACGCTGGTCTAGTCTATTTGTCCGATGGAATATCTTTGGTTAAACCTAATTAAATTCAACAGGCATTGGCCTGCTGTGTGCTAAGATCATAGTAGTGCCTGGAGATTCAAGGATAAAAAATGCCTGTGTCCTATATTTGAGGTGCTCATTAACTCCTTGTATTCTGGTAGTAACATACATCTTGTGTATCACTTATCTTTGCTGCATAACAAACGACCCCCAAAGCTTAATGGTTTTAAGCAGCAATCATTTGTTATTTCTCAAGGATTCTATTTTATGGGCTGAGTGGCGTTTCTAGTCTGGGCTAGCCCAGCTGGTTTCTGAGGTCAGCTGGTAGCTCAGCTATGCTGGATGGTCTTACTCACGTCTGGCTAACAGCTTGACGTCAGCTGGGGTCATTGGGAGACTTGGCCCTACGTCTCTCCTCATCCCATAGGCTAGCAGGGGTTCAGTCCCATGGTGTTTGTCACAGGTGTCCCAAGGGCAATAAGAAGACAAGCCCCAATGAGCAAGTGCTATGGGAGTGTCATCTAGTAGCGGGCTTGTTAATGTCTTAGTGGGCCAAAAAGTCAAGTGACCAAGCCCATTTTCAGAGAATGAAGAAATAAACTCCACCTATTGTTGGGAGTGGCAGCAAAGTCACATTACAAAGTTCGTTTTTCTGTTTGTTTGTTTGTTTTGAGGAAGATTAGTCCTGAGCTAACTGCTGCCAATCCTCCTCTTTTTGCTGAGGAAGACTGACCCTGAGCTAACATCCGTGCCCATCTTCCTCTACTTTATATGTGGGATGCCTACCACAGTATGGCGTGCCAAGAGCTGCCATGTCCGCACCCGGCATCCGAACCGGCGAACCCTGGGCCGCCGAAGCAGAACGTGCAAACTTAACCGCTGCCCTACAAAGTTGTTTGTACACAGGGATATGAGGAATCTGTGGCCACTTTTGTAATCTACCACATCACGTTACCACATAAGGCATCTTCTAACATCCCAGAGTAGAAATCCATACAAGGAACTAAAAAAAGCATGAGCCTTGATGCTCTAAGGAAGCCTTCATAGAATAGATGACCTGTGCATAAGATTTTGGAGGACAAATGGAAGTTTTTGGAGTTTGGGAAATCTGATTAGAGGAACCAGAGCCAGGAAGGACAGATATAGAGAACCAGGGAGTCAGAGGGCACAGAGGAGAGGAATAATCAGACTCTACCGCCCTTGCTAGAGGATAAGGCGAGGCTGTAATCATGATGCTGGAATTACAGAGGAAGTACTGCATTGTTCTTATTACTACTAATTTTATTATTATAGGGATTTTTTTTTCAATTTTAGATTTTCTCTCAATTCAAATAAAAACTAAACATCTCTTTTTGTAAATGTGGCTTCGTCTTACTATTTTCTTCGATGATTTGTTTGCAACCAGTCCTTTGCAAATTAACTGAACATTAGGCTTGCTTTTCTTTTGAGAGGTATGTTCTAGAAGATGCACATAATCAAACCAAGACCTGGATGATCTCTAGACTGTAGATAGATTCTCAGAACTTAATTTTCCCAAGCTCCTTTTAGTCACCTATCTCTGTTTATTAAAACATTCAAATGCTCTCTTAGACACAGCTTCAGACTCATCCCAACTTGCAGCTGGGTTTTTTATTTCATTATTTAGAGCTCCGAGTTTTTAAAAAATAGGTTAAGCAAGATTCCATAGTCCAATCATTCACTCAAACACTATTCTCAGCACATGGATGAAACAAACACAGAACCATACAGTCATGGAGCTTCTGGACCAGCAGAAGACAGACAATAACAACACTCATGGTAAGGAAGTAAATCATGGCAATCCTTAGAAGATGAGAAGGGCTTTGGAAAAACTAAGCAAGTAGAATAAAATAAGGGGGATCAAGAGTGCAGTGGGCAGGGGAGGGTGAGTTGCAATTTCAAAGGGGTGTTCGGGGTAGGCTTCCTGGAAAAGGAGACAATTGAGCAAAGGCTTGAAGAAGGTGAGGGGTCAGTGAAGCATGGGGAAAAAGCTTTTGAGGAAGTGGGAACAGGATACAGAGGTCTTGATGCAGAAATGCACCTGACATATTTGATGAGCAGCAAAGCAGTTGATGTGGATGGAATGGGGGAGAGTGCGAGGAGGTGTGATCTGAGAGGGAGTGAGGAGAAGGAGGCAGATTACACCCAGCCTTCTAGAATCTTGGAAAAACTTCACGCAGCTCTCTGATTTGGGGGTCAGGAGAGAGCAAGACAGATTTATTTCATTGTTGTTGTCCTTGCTGTTTTGTTTGATTGGGTGGTTGGTTGTTGTTTCATTGTGATTGGTGATGTTGTGGGTATTTTCATGCTCTGGTTCAAGCAGCTGAAGAATTCTGACTCCCTGTCTCACTTACAGTACACTCTACCCCTTTGAAAGGCTCTGCTTATAGTGATGTATATTGTAAAGGTGACAGTTGGCGTGGTCAGTCTTATGTCATCAGTCTGCTTGTCCTCTAAGGGCCCAGAGTTCATGGCTCTGTTTGAGTACATGGCCTACTTTATAGTATTTGTGACCGCAAGTCTTAGAATCAGACAGTCTCGGCTTCAACTCTACATTGTTTCACTCCCTAACTAGGTAAACTTGGGTCAAATGCTTATAATCTTTAAGCCTTAGCTCTGTCTACTTCATAGAGTTTTTGTGAGGTTTAAGAGAAGTGTGTGAACAGCGTGATGCGATGATGATGATGACGATGATTTAATCTACCTACTCTGTTTTGCCACAAAGCTGGTGCTTCCCTGTCCTGGGGGTGCCTTCTGCTGCACGAGTCACAATTGCAGCTAGACAGATGGGCCTCCGAATCCTTGAGCTTCCTCTTGGAAAACTACTTCCCACTCTATTGATGCCAAATCAGAGCATGGTCACAGAATCCTTGAAAGGATTCAAGGTTTCCACAGCCCACAGTACACACATACGCACACATCTCTTCTGGCGTATATAAAGATTGCATGTAAAATAATTTATCTCCAGGGGTTCAAGGCTGCTTATTGACAATGTCTCATTGCAGTGTGGGAAGCATAGAAGCACATTCATCACAGGTGCAAAGCTTGGAAGTCCCATGGCTCCAGGTGTGTGTGAGAGAGGGATCAGGACTTCCAAGGGTCCAATTACTAAAGAAATCAACAGAACACTATGCTTGCAGAGTGGATTTTTAGATAGCAGATGCTGTGGTCTCACTTAGCTGCCCTCAAAATAATAAATAACATCTACCCTACTCCCTGGGCTCTAGAAAACCATCATCAGACGGCAGAAGCTGAAGGAATCTTCACTGAATTTTCAGAACTTATAGAAATATCTCACGCCTTCTAAGAGACTCATAAACGAGATGATGATTTGAAAGCTGAGGTTGCAGTGGACAAGCCTTCATCTGGACTGATGCTTCATTTCATCTCTGTTAGTAGGTAGCTGTAGTTCATAGAGAGATTTCACTGTACATATTCATTGAGTTTTGTTTTTAGTAGATGCTCTCCTCTCACGGGACTGGGGATATTATGGCAATGATTAAAAGTTTGGGATAGGCACAAACTCCTAGAGGGCACCAACAGGTGTAAACATTCCTATTGCGCACCTGTTCTGTACCAGGCACTTCATTTAATCCTCAGTAGTCTCATAAAAGTAGTATATTCAGCAAAGCAAGCTCAGAAAAGTTAAGTAAACTTCCCAAGATCAGACATCTATTAAGAAGTAGAAGTGGAACTTGAATCCTAGTCTTTCTGAGTTAGAGCCTAGGTTAATTTTCACTAGAAAACAGCTTCATTCTACCGCCAAGATTTTCCCCCAAAGAAAGAGAAATAGTAATATGTGTAGTAACCCCTAACTCCTCTAAAACCATTTCCTTGGCTGCTTCTACTTTGGTGGAACTGACTATGAAGAAGGCAACAAAGATGAAATGTGCCTTGGAGCTCAGTTCCCATGGCTTTGCTAGTCACAAAGAGAAGAGGTTCAGTCAAAGCAGCACACGATGCGCACAGACTTTCTTAACAAGAAGCACAAAGGGAAGTTCATCAGAGAGAGAATACAGGCCAGCGAAGGGAATCTTATCCTTGGAAATCTGTTGTGTCAGTAACAGCAGAGCTGCAAAATCCTGCATTGGGGCAAACCTGGAAAGAGGAAGAGAGTAAGGAGGGGCCGGCAGGAGAAAAGGATGGGAGGAGAGTGAGAGAGCCACATCATTTTCTCTATTATCCTGTCCACTTGCCTTCATTTTTATGATGTTCTGTCCATCAGCTGATAACACCTAATTCTCTAAATAAATACAACTCCAGTAAATTAAGTGAAAAGATTTTGGAGAGCCCAAATACTCTGTGTCCCCCGGTTGCTTGGAAATGGACTTCATTTCCCCATAATGAACAAAATGGTGAGTGACAGCCTGGCAGAATGAGGTACGTCGCAGTCTCATCTTTGGCTTTATCTGTCAGGCACATGAGGAGAGAGAAAGGCTTTATGGATTGTCACTACAGCACACACAAGTGTGTGTGTGTGTACATTCATACTTCAACTAAATTGAAAAGCACCTGTTCCTGAGAGAGCTACTGTTTTTTCTTCCCAATTCATCACAGCAGTTGCTACTTCTTTAAAATCTAGTAGGTTTCTGAGAAAAGTCATGTTTATTATGGAAGTTATTTATTACTAATAAATAGAGGTGAAACTCAGTTATAAACAGACATATTTTGTTTCCCCATACTTAATGTGAAGGCTTTAATGGATAACTGACTTCTGCCTTACAGTCTGGGCTCATTTCCTTAGTTACTTCTTTTGGTATCTTTGGTTCATTCATTCATCCCTTCAACAAATATTTCATAAAGTCTACTCCCTGCCATGTACCGTGATAGGTGCAGGGTGGTTGCAAGGCTGGACAAGCAGTATTCCTCTACAAGAACTCCTGATCTGGTGGGGAAGACAGACACATCAAAAGCCAAATATCTGGAATATAATGTTAGATATTCTACTAGGACATTTCCTTTGAGGAATGATGTGATGTTTTCAGATTCAAATTGGTAGTACTTGCCCCTATACATTTATTTTGATGCATGTGCTGTTTGTCAAACTCTGTTTCAGAGGATACACACACGCGTTTCTATTTTCAATCCTAAAATATGGCGTTAGGACAGCTGACAACTGTGCCTTTTCTTATGTGTGATATGAGCTTTTCATTCTTAAACCTCTTGAGGCTGAGAGGTTTCATAACCATCCACTCAACAAATAGTTATTGGGCATTTCTTCCATTCCAGGATCACACCAGATGCTGGGATTCTGGGGGTAAACATGGCTCACGTGCTTCCTAGCCTCATATAGTTTTTAATCTATCAAGGGAAACAGACATTAAACAAATAATTATATCAATAATTATTTAATTACAGCTATAATTAGATGATATGATAGAAAAGGGCAGACTGCTTTAAGAGCGTATAATGAGGACCTGACACAGTTTGGGGGAAGAGAGAGAGGGTTCTTGATAAATGAAATCTGTAACATGAGTTAGTCATGTGGAGAGGACAGAGGACAGATTTTCAGATAAATTTTTTATTGTTATTGTTCCTGTACAAGTATGTCTTTTTCCAAGGGTGGGTGGGTTGGGTCCTTAGACATCAATAGAGCATGATAAAGCAGGGCTTCCTGGGGAGCAATTAGCCAGGTAGCCATGAGGTGGCCTGACTTATAAGGAATGGGAAGCCCCATACCCTAAACTGTAACCTGCTTCAGTCCTTGATATATTCCTTCCGTCTATTGCTTTAGATAAAATGTTGTTTCAGTCTTATAGCATACTTTGTTCATGTGGGCTTTCTTCTGGAGTAGCCAGCACTTACAAATTCTTGCATTAAAGGAAGAAGAGAAGGTGCATGAGACTTCACAGCAGAGAGAGGGCAAATAGAAGGTGAGGTGTGTATCAAAGACCACCTATTCTTACTTCATGTTCATTAGTTTAGATACATGAATAGCCAGCAGTGATGTTATATTTATGATGCCCTACCGATGTACTTCATTTTACTTTATCACCCCAATCTATTCATGCAAAAATTGAGTGATTAAGAGAGGTTTAATGAGTTACTCTGTGTCACATCCTATGCCCAGAATTGACTACAGAGAGATCCAAAGTTCTTACCCATTGCTCTTTCCGCTGTGGCCCAGTTGCCCCTCTACAATGATTCTGACCATATCAAAACACATAGCGTGCAGACCTCTTCCCTACAGTAATCACCCACTCATGCATTTATACTAGATAACACAACACAACACAACACAATGCAAAGCAACACAACACAACATGATACAATGCAATACAACACATGACACAATGCACCACAACTCAATACACTACAATACAGAACAGTGAGTACTTGTTGAGTACCTCCTATGTGTCAAGCAATGTTTTTAGCACTTGGGAGACAATGATGAGCAAGATAGACAAGATCCCTTCCTCAGTAGAGCTTATAATCAAGTTAGGAAGAGCAACAACTCAATGGGCCGCTACAAGATAGGGTGGTAGGTGCTCCACATGTAGAGAAAGTATAAGATGGCAGGGGAGCTCGGAGTAGGGGATGCTTCCCCTTGCCCAGGGTGTTTAAATGCAGTTTGAGGTGTTAATCACATGGCTTAGAGGTGCTAAGTAGACAGGTAAAGAAGGGGAGGAAATATTTTTCAAGGCAAAGAACAGCATGAGTGAAGGCTGGATGGCTAGCTAGATCAGAGCATTTCACAGGGTTCAACGTGGCTGCAGTAGAGTGTGAGGAACATAGTGACAGGAGGTAAGGACGTCATAAGGGATGTCTAGTTTTCTCACGTTAAAAGAGAATTGTAGTGACAGCAACGCATCCAGATGCCTGGGCCGGAAAATTGCATTTAACACAATGCCTTCCTCCTCTGTTGAGACTGTCTTCTGAAAGTGTGCCTGCTACACCACAGGCCTGCTGCGACCGCGACTTTGCCTCTAACAGTCAATGGTTATCTCAGAAGGAGTTTTCTTTTAAAGAATCTATGGTTAGAATTAGAATTTGAAAGAATTTCATAAATCATCCGGTTCTACTGACCCTACCCCAAACCATGCCATTTTACAGATGAAAAACCTGAGTTCTAGTGATAGAGAATTGTCCAATGTCACAGAGCTACAGGCAGATCTAAATGTAGAATCAAGATCATAGAATTCAAACACTTTAAAGCGTATTGTTATTATTAGGAGAAGCGTCTAAAAACTCTGATATTCAATTGCTAATATTCTGACTTAAAGCCTGTTAATTTCTTCAGTATCAACTGATATTTTTTGTGGCTCTCCTCTGGAGGGTCAGGGGAGTGCACTGCAGGGGCGGCATCTTGGACCATTGGGTCTGAGGCTTCACTCAGCGCTCCCGGGCTCCCTGGACCTTCTAGTCCTGGGCTCTGTCCGTAGGTCACTGCAGCTGTGTGCATGTAAGTGGGAGCAGGGGGGGCAAGAATGTGTGCTCCATTCCTTCACAAGTTTGTTGACCGGAGGAGTCTTCTGAATTAGTGCATTTCTTGTTTCCCTTCTGTCCCCAGGAAGAACAGCCGGTAAACACACCTGTGATACAGGAACAGAGAATGCAATCTTTGGTCAGCCTCAGTGATCTCTGAGGGTAATACTGGGCATCTGCTTATTGGGCCAGCCTATAAAATGGCCTTCCAAACCCACTAGCCTTTGTTTACTTGATGGCCTAGAATTGCAAATGTTTCCAGGAGCACAGGATGTTCCAGGAGTGATAGAGAAGAGTAAATTCTCTTTGTTCCCTTCCTCTCTCAGGACACCCTTAGTACTCTAACTGAGGAATCATAGAATCTAGCAGTTGTGCAACTGAAAAGGCCTTTGATCATCTAGTTTTTATATTTTATAGCTCAGGAAACTGAGGACCCCAGAAGTTATCCAATTTCCTAAAATTTTCATAGCTATTTGGTAGTAGATATAAGAACTGAGTGTATCAATGTCTCTAAGAAAGGGTAGCATGAAGAGACAATACATATGGCAAGTTTTATTCACTGTCTTGCTTTTTGCTGGGTTTTTTTGGTGAGGAAGATTGGACCCGAGCTAACATCTATGCCAACCTTCTTCTACTTTGTATGTGGGTCACCACCACAGCATGGCTTGAGGAGTGGTGTGTAGGTGCATGCCCAGGATCCAAACCCGCAAACCCTGGGCCACTGAAGCACAAGTTCTGAACTTAACCACTACGCTGCTGCTGGGCCAGCCCTAATTACTCTGATCTTTAATGGTAGTGTTCCCCATCCACTGAGCATTTTTGCTGTGTTAAGCACTGTGTGAAGCATTTTTTGTACATTGTCTCTTTTAAGCCTTTGAATAACGTTATGAAGTGTAGCTAGTGTCCTGATTACCCCTGTCCCACAGAGTAAGAGTTAACGTTTATTAAATTCTTTCTGTAGGCAGTAGACGCTGTGCAAAATGCTTTACGTGCATTAGCTGTTGTATTCGTCACGATGGTACTAGAACCTTCATCTCACAGAAGGGAAACTGAGGCAAAGCAAATGTGTATAACTTGTCCCAGATTAACAGCTAGTAAGTATATTGGGAGGCAGGATTTGTACTAGAACCCTCACCCCAACCTCCCTTCACACCATTACGTCTTTATCAGGCAGGATTTAAACTCACGTCTGTCAGAATCCAGACTACTTGCTCTTTCTCACTGTGCTTCACTCTTTCTCAGTTTATAAACACTAAATATAACTTCAACTAAATGGCATCTTATTGAGATTCTTAATCACATGGGATACTAAAACAGTGACATTGCTTTATCCCACACCAATTTAAAGTCAATATCAACTGATGAACTCTGATTTTCACACGTCTGAGAAACAACGGCTGCCAGGAATCAGCCTTGTCTCTGGTCCCTAGCTTGTCACTTTCCTCTCCTTTGGAAAACTAAGATTGCTTTTGTTCTTTAGGAAGTGTCCATAATCCTGAAGAATCAGGAAACTAATTATATCCTTATATTCCCAAGCCACTCAACATCACCCCCACCAAAAAAAGAAAAGAAATATATATATATATTTATACATATTTATTATTTATATATTATATGTAATTATATGTTATTATTTATATATTATATTATATATATTTATATATATATATATGAAACTTCCTATTCATTTAATTCTGTTGTACATTTGTGTGTGTGTTTTCACAGATGTTTAGTGAAGGCCACAGAGGAATGATAAAGTGTCAGCCCACTGACAGTCTTTACATTTTGCTTCATGCCCAGATATAATATCCTTCTCTATAAAGATTTGCTGTGATCATGTGATTTGAAAGCCATATAATCCAGTCCTTTTTCATATTTGGAGTAACAGAGAATGGAAAAAATGAGAGTAGGCTCAAGAGTTCAGGGAGAAACTACCCACTTATGTGAATATCAAAATAAAAATTTCAAATTTGGGGTTACAAACAATTTTCATGGTAAGTCAAATGACCAGTTTATTATTTTTCTTTTACTTTGGCTTTCAAATAGCAGCCTTTCCTTAATTCTGTCCAGTCTTTTTATTTTCAGAATATGTATTTTTCCATAGTTTAAATACTTTCTAATTGATGATGTTGGTTCTCTGTTAAGATGAAAGAAGTTCCTTTCCCACCACATCTTTTTAAATTATCCTGGAATGAATAGAAATTGTGTTACTTAGGAACACTTAGCATAATCTGACAGACAGATACAGTAATGCCACATTAACTTGGCCTCCACAAATTTAGAATTTTATTATAGTTCACAGGACTAGTGGGAGATTGCAGATTATTTACCTTTCCTGATTATTTATCTCCTAATTCCACATCTTTATATCAATAATTCACAATGACCTATCGGCTGTACTCTGAGATAGTAAAAGCCTATGCAGAAAGTGTCTGAACTGAGTGCCAGTATCTTTCTTCCCGCCTTGCCTTCTAGGCCCCTCATGGCCTTCACTTGGAAGGCAAGGGTACTCCCTCTCACTCAGGTGGACGCTCCAAGGCAGTTGTTGAGGGAGGAAACAGCAGCAAAGGGAAGTCACCTCCAATTCCCCTTCCTTTTAGAACAAGTTTAAGATCCATTGAGAGCCTGCTAGTGCTGTGTGCCTTTGTTCCTCACAGTATTTCAAGGTATTATTACCCCATTTTACAGATAAGAAAACTGAGGTCCAGCAAGATTGAGAAACATGCTTAGGTGTATAACTGAAAACATCGGATTTGCCGTTAGACCTGGATTGGAATTCTAACTCCACCGCCAGTTACTACCGGCTTTGCGGTCTTGAGCAGGTTACACATTATCTTTTTCTGATCCTCAGTTTCTGCATTTGTAAAATGGTGACATAATAGTACCTCATGGAATAGTAGAATCTCATGGTATTCTTGTCGTAAAGCATAAACAAATTCAAGTCACACGCTCAGCACTGGCACATAGGAAGTACAAAACAATGGCAGCTATTTTTAATTATTATTCAAGATCACACTGCTAATAAGAGGAGGAACTAGTGTAGAAGTCTCAGAGAGAAGTTCCAAAGCCGATATCTTTCCATACCACCCACTCCCTGATACACGCTTGCCCCCAGTGTCTACAATTTTCTGACAAAATGAAGCAGTGTGCAGTAATAATGGGTCCTGACAAGATCTCTCTGGAGGTATGACAGAACATCTGAGCTTCTCACATGTATTATGGTGCCCTAACTCAGAAGGCTAGGCAGGTTGTCACCTGAAGTTTCTCTGTAAGGAGCATTGTCTTGATATCGTTAAGAACAAGAGGATGAGGCTGCTGAACGGTTGCTCCCTGTCTCAGGCACTTTGGCAAGAACAGGCAGGGATGACTTAGACCTTCTGCTGCTGCTGAGTGGTCAGCATAGTGCTTTTCATGTTAAAGAGGGATATAGGGACATATAAAGGGATATACTGTGAAAATAGTGAGGTCCCTCTGAAAGCACTCTTATTTTGTAGAAATAAGACACCACAGATTATTGTTATTGGTGGAAGGCCGCAGAAGCCATTAGTTCCATTCTTATTGTACAGATGATAAAAATAAGACACAGATAGCAAAAATAATTGTCCAAGCTTATATAGCTAATTGGTGACAGAGAGGGAAGAATGGAGGAGGTATTCCATTGACTGGATAGGAGCAGGAAAATCCCAGCTGTCTTTTCACTCCATCCACTAAATGAAGGAAAGATGGCTTCTGCCAGACACTAGCATGGCTGACCTTGCCACTGCATTCAGATCTCTGGGCAAACGTCGCCTCCTCAGAGAGCCCTCCCTTCATTATTCTATCTAAATTATTCCCAATTATTTCTCTATTTGTATTTATTCCTTTATTTTTTCATAGCAGTTACCAGCACCTGACAGTGGATTATATATTTTATTATATACGTATTGTCTGTCTCTTCCACTGGAGTATAAGATCCACTAAGGTAGGCACTTTGTTTTGCCAACAGCTGTATCCTCAACACATAGAACAATACTGGTAGCATAGTAATTAATAAACATTCCACAAATGTTTTTTGAATGAATGAATGGTATGAAATACCGACCCAAGAATGTAATAGGTAAATACTGGGAGATACATTTGGAGAGGCAACGAGGAGGTCAGAGGCTTTCATCCATCCTTGTTCCCTGGTATAATGGCTTTAGAGAGTGTGGGGCTTTTCTGAGCTGCAGACATGGCACAGGGATGAAGGCTTCCAAGATACTCTGCAACCGCAGCCTTCTGGAAATCCAGAAAACCCCATCTTTCATCTTTTCCTGCTTTTCTTCATTTACTCTCTCTCTTTTTGCCTTTCTTGCACTTTGCTCTTGGTTTAGAACGGCACATCTTCTGAATAATGTATCTTCTGGGTTGTCAACAACCTGCTCAAATGCTACTTACTCACTTACCTGTGATATACTAGAATGAGATATGGTCACCTGGTTTATCTCAGGAAAAGGTTAGAGTACTTGGAGAGAAAATAGTCATCCAAATGTTCAACCACCTTGAGTTGTAGGTAGGACCTGGTCATTTATCAGGTGTCAAGCATCGTGCTAAGTTCTAGGAATACAAAGAAGATCAAATTTCATAAAATATACTTTCATGCTATGGAGTCCCATTCAACAATAAACAAATTGTGTGTTATTTTCTACATATATATCCTGACATGGGAGATATCCAGGACATATTTTTATGTGGAAAAAATAAGTTGCAATTTGGTGTATATGTATAAAGAACTTGTTTTTAAAATATCACAATGTGTCTATATTTGTATCTGTATGTCTATGCCCACATCCATATCTAAATCTGTATCTATAGATTAGATATTCACCCATAGATTTTTGAGTGATTGTATGTAGAGAAAAATACCTCTGAACGAACACAACAACTTGATAAAAGTGGCCGCCCCTAAAAGAATGGGATTAGTGAGGGTAGAGCTTTTGCTTTATGTACTTTGGTATTTTTCCAATCTTTTAATATAATGAGAAAAACATTTATAATTTAAAAACAAGAGATAAAAACAAAAGAAGTTGTTCAATGCGTGTCTATACAATTGCTCCCCTTGTCATGGCATAGCCCTCTTCTTAAAGGAGACAGGCACCTATAAGAAATTATAAACTAATGTGCAAACCACTGTCCATGTGACATGCATAGGAGTATATGGGATTACAAAGGAGGAAAGAGCTTTTCTTGCAGCAGTCACAAACAAGTTCCCAGAGACATGATTCTTGAGCTTGTTCTTGGAGAGTAGGTAGGAGTTCAGCAGGCACAACGGGCCCAAACAGATGGCAGCATACACATAGGCTGGGGGGAAAAATGGAGCTTGTCTGAGCGATAAAGAGCAATTCAGTGTGGATGGAGGGCAGGGTGTGTGCTGAGTGGTAGCATGAAGGAGGCCGAAAATGTAGGCTTGGTCCAGACTGTAAAAGACTTATCTTTCCAGAGAATTCTCCGGAGTTAGTGCAAACATGGATTCACTTTATTCTTTAATGTTAGAAATATTTTGTGAGCATCTGCTGGGTGTTAGGTTTTTACTAGGTGTGAGACGTTAATGATAAACAAGAAATATAGGGACCTTGCTTCTTGGAGACACTACTCTACTAGACTTACAGAATTATTTTTTCTTTCTTCTCGAAAAAAAAGAGATAACAAATTACAAAGAGATTTGTTGGTAGTGAACACTGAGAGCTGAGGCCTTTAGCTGCAATGAAGGTGTTGCTTAACGACAAGGGATTCAAACCTACAGTGAAGAGCAGCCTGGACGGTCTATACTTTGGGAAATGTGTAGGTAGAGTCAAGGTTTCTGGAAATCAACATCAAAATAGCTGCCGCATTTCTTTTTCTCTCAGTTGTCTTGAGAGGTGGAGAGTTACTTTGTCTAGCTCATCCATCAAGGTAGCTATTTCTCTCTTCTCTGTGTTATAGATCAGATTTTCATCACCAAGCAACTTGAGAGTCATGGGTCTGTGTTGGAGCAATGAACTATGACCCTTATTTTTTAAAACAGAGTTCTCTTAAAACTGAAATATATATATATGGAGAGAGAGAGAGAGAGAGAGATTATTTGTAAAACAATAACGGAAGCAAAGATGATTTCCTGAGACAACAAATGGAAATATAATATTTTTCTATTTGTTTTCCCCCAGAGCTAATTTTAAGTCAGAAACTATTCCCAGGTGCTCTGAAGAACTCTGCTTAAAATTCTCTCTTGCTCACTCTCTCCCTCACCTCCCGCATAAGGTCAGGCTACCTGCATTGTTTTCCTGAATTTCTTCTACACTGGAACACTTATGTGTGCCCCAAACTCTGTTTAGACAAAAGCTTTCTGTTCTTTTCAATTAGCTAACTTAGGATTTTCCCTCTTCTCCTTCTTTATATGCATTATGTTTTCCTCTGAGAAAGAAATTTTGCTGTTCTCTTATCCATCATGTTGTTTGTACTTTGTGTGTGTGTGTGTGGGGGGGGGGTAAGTTCTTTATTTAAACGACTTGAGTTGTGTACTTTCCCATATAAAATGTTTTAAGATACAAAGAGATGGGTTCAGAGATTCACATACTATCATTATCAGAATAAAACTTATAGCTCATCTTTTGGTTTGTCCCCAATCCAACGTGCATGTGTTCTATAGCCTTCCCATCAAGTACTCAAACATCCATCAGGACATCTCTGCTGTTTACAATTCATGCTGATCTACATAACCGTGGCTTTTGGAATGGGCCTCCTTCCACTGCAACTTCATGGTCTCCCAGTAAAGTCCACCCGCTAATCATAGTTCTACCTTGGGCCCATATGGAATAAATGTGATTACACTTCTACACAACAACTCTTCACTTATTCAATGGGAACTGCATTGTCTCTTTTGACATTGCCCTTCAGATATGAATCTAGAACATCATTGCGAGGTTCTTCTCAGTCTGATGCTCAGCAGATGCTCAGAGCAATATTCTTGGTTTGCATAGACTTCTGTTACATGTTGTCCCCAGATGAAGTCTGAGTAGAGCAGAGCAGAGTGGGAGTCTCATTTCTTTCAGTTTCAAACTGTACTTATTTAATATACCTACTGTGTAAGCTAAATGAAATCTATGGTCAAATTTACATTTTAAACAACTATTTCACTTTTTAAACTCAGGGCTGTGAGAATACTATAAAACTCTTGAAGATTTTTCACACATATCGCTATTAAACACACCTCCACACTGAGTTTTAAGCTATCGTACAAGAATCCATGAACAATCAAAATGGAATAGGGTTTTAAACAGTTTCTGCATATCCATCAACACACATATCATTGAATGAGACAGAAATCTTTTGAACTCATTTTGGAAGGATACTCAAGTGAGCTTCTGCATGTTCCAGGAAAGTTGAAAAATGCCGACTTCATTCATTTTTATACTAGTGTAAAAAGTGACTACATGGAAGAAGGAGCAGCTTAAAAATAGGTCATCCGTCTGGGCTGATAATGATGTTCTTGAAGTGGGCCTGGCAGCTGTGCAGTGAAGCCTCCTGGATGAAATAATTTTAGTATCTGGCACTCTTCTTTTCAGGCTATGCCAAGTCTTGAACTTCCCAGAAAAGATACCGATTTCCCCCCTTACTTACCGACTCCCTGACTAGAAGCTGATTTGGGAGCTGTCCCACTCAGACCGTGGCTGCCCCACTTAAGCAAGGGATCAGTAAAGCCAATGACACAAGCGCTTGTGAAAGAGCTGATGGCACAGACTCCCTGGACCTCCAGCTCCTGCCGGATCAATACCTGCTGCAGCAGTGTGGCTATTGACTCAGAATTCATTGCCGTAAACACCGTTTGTCAGGCTTCCAGAGAGAAGAGTTCCATGACCAACCTAAAAAAATAGTCCACTCCTGCGATTAGTCATTCCCACCTAATGGCAGTGCATGGCTTATTATCTTGGCATTTCCAGACCTTAGTCATTCATGAGAAGCAGTGAGGTGTGGAAATGAGTCCACACTAGCAAGTTTAGTATTACCATAGCTCTCCTATTGTCTCATTTATTAGGCAGGTGTCATGTGCTGAACTTGGGACAGAACTTTGAAATGACATGGTTTCTGCCTTTAATGAGTGAACATGTTAAGGTTTAATGATCTTTTAGCAAAGAGCTGATCTTCTCCTAGATAAAGGACAAGTTATACTTTATTTACACCACTCAAACCCCTTCAGATTTCATAGAGCAAGATCCCAAGAATCCATTTTACCCTGATGGTATCACTTAGGATTTTAATATGAGAAAGAGGCACTTTAGTGAAGGGAAATCTTTCTGCTCAAATGCTGTGTTGTTTGTAACGAGTATAAAAAATTGTGTAGATGATGGATTCCATCTTCCAGCATGGGAAAAGCTTAACTCAACTTCATTTAAGACAGCGTATTTCTAGTAGCATGCTGATTTGGATCAAGACAACACACTCAAGGCAAATCATTGCCAGTTGAACTGGCTCCCTTAGCTGTGTGGTCCCTGCACTCTGTCTTTATCGGAAAGGGCAAGATGCCCTCTTCGTGAGTAATGTCAGATTGTACACCGAATCACATCTGTTTCCAGTAAGCCTTTGGGGTCACTTTAGTTACAGGAATGGGTCCTTATGCCTCAGACATGTAAATAAATAGCCCTTTAGTATTTCAGATGCTCATCAATTACGAGTGCCTCACCCCAGTGCACCAGGCAACTGACCATGCGTCTTGGCTCAAAAACTGGTTTTTCTTTCACTTGTTCTAGCCCTGGTAGGGTCCCAATCGCTCCTCACTAACATTGCCCTTTTCTTCCATTACTCTACTCTGGCCTTTGCATAAAAGGGAAGGAATAAAATATGATTGTCAATAAATCTTTCAGTGAGCAGTGCTATTAAGGGGCAAAGTATTTTTACTTGAAAGTCTGGTTCCGGGCAATGGAGACATTTCAGAGCTGGTGCTTAGATTACCAAGCTATCCCCTCTGGTATCAAGAAGCAGGCTGCCTGGTAAGAAATTTAGAAAATAGCCTTCACCAAAGACCGTAGATTTTGCCTTGCCATCTTTGCAAAGATTAATGTGCATGAGCATCTCCCAAGAGCCTCTGAAAGGATTATTAGGTGGAGGGTAGAAACCCAGTCATTGGAGTCCCCATGGAGAAACTATAAGGAGTCAGAGTGAGAAGCTGCTTGAATGGATGCATTAAACTTATATTAAAATCACAAAGGGGGCTTAGAAATCCACTAATAACACCTTGGAAGGTTCAGGGGCAGAATAGATTCAGGGCACTCAAGAAATTCCACACCTGGCTTGGTGCAGTAAACCCCAAAGTTCTAGGAAGAATTAACTAAGCCCCTTTGTTCCTCATACATTTATTTTCCTTGATCTTATTTAGTTCTTTCTTCAATTTGCTAAGACATAGGTGTACACTGATCTCAGCAGCCCGTGAATATTTGAAGACTAAACTTTCTTGCAAAGACATTTAAAGTCCCAAATCACTGCCTTAAATTTGTATTGTCTGATCACTTAAGCTCAAGGAAGTCTTTGGGATTGCTTCAATTTAGAGAGAGAGAAAAGATAGGAATATTATGGTCTACAATTATGCTACCCCCGGGCCATTGCTGATTTAGCATGACAATGTCCTCCATTCATGTAACAAATACTTACTGAGTGCATACTATGTATCAAGGCTCTGCTTGGTGCTGGAGAATATGGTTGTGAAAAAGACCGATGTGACCCCTGTCCTCATAGAGTTTATAATCCAGTGAGAAGATAGAGACACATGAGCATACAATTTTACTATATGCTAGTAAATGTGACCCTTGCGAAGCTAGAGACCACTTCCATTATAACTTTTAATCCCATACTTCTTCTCATACTGGTTTAACCCTACACAGATACCAGGAAGATGTTCTATCAACTGTGTGATTAATGACAGGACATAATCATTTATTTTTGTCAATGGCCGTAATGAGTGCTAGAAATAAAATCCAAAAGAACTTCAATATATTAAAGAAATGTTTGCCTATGAAGTAATGAGGTTTAGCGAGAACAAACTGGGAGTTTACAGAACGGATGCCAACATCCCATGGATGCTCACCCCACTTTAGCCGTGGATTTCCAGTGAACTTTTATTGCATACCTACTACACGCCATGCACAATACTTGAGGAGACTTTACATACTGGAGAAATGGCTATCAATGTTAGGATGAAGCTAAATAAGGACATGGCCAGGGTTTTACTAAAAGGCATTGATTGTAAAATTTCAAGATATTAGCTATTTCCCTGTGTGTGTCCTCCCCACTGTAGCAATAGAATTCAACAAGTATATTATTAAGCAGCTACTACACGCAAAACTCACGTACTCTGGAATCTTGCAACATACTAGGGGAGAATTTTGTATATATTTAATTTTATACAAGGAAAAATGAAATAAATGTTATAAAAATGCTACAATTATGATTCCACTGGAGTACAAGGGAATCAGGAATCAACACTAAATAAGGGAATCGTGAAAGACTACATAAATTAGTAAACATTTGAGCAGCACCTTAAAGAAGAATCTTAGCAGGTAGTGAAGTGAATTCCACATAGGAATCAGCCTAAGCCAAGCCACAGACACAAGTAAGTGTACAGAGTGTCAGAGTCGTTATGAATGTGTCAGTGGAACAAGATTCTGAAGAGAAAACGTAGTGGATGTGAAGCTGGAAGCTAATGATGACTGGGAACAAGTCATCAGTACAGATTTTAAATTGCATTCCACAGGCAATATGCAATCTTTGAAGGATCTTGAGAAGGGAAGGTTTTGTGTTTTATGAGCCTCCTTGTGGAGGCAAAATGAAGGATGAATTGGATGTGGAAGAGTCTGGATGTGGGAGGTAGTTATGAGGTTATTGAATTCATTATAATCTCATCGTTCTGAGAAGGTGTGGCCTGAAATAAAGCTGGAGCGGTCATTGGTGATAGCTGAAGCAGTGGACGTGAGCTTCAGCTGGTTGAGAAAGTTAGGTTTGGATGGACTGAGAGAAGGTAGGTAGAGGCATATTAGATTCTCTCCTCATTTGAGCGAACTATCTCCTTAAGAAGCAAACCAAAGAACACATTTATATCTGGGACAGATCTTGTTTCCAAATCCAGTAATTTAGAAGTGTTCATGAAATCTTCCTCTGTTCCTAAAGTAATAACTTGTATTACTCTGGGTGTTGTTTTCTTTTTCTTTCTGTCTTTCTTTTTTTTTATGGGCCATATAGGACATTGATTATTGCTGTTATTATTGTAATTCTTTAAAATTACATTTTCTTTGAATCATAAATAAATGGATAATCTTCCCTCAAGGCACTTCTATTTAAAGAGCCAGATCAATTTTTATAGGATATACCAACAATAAATCTTTGGGTCTTATTCTTTTTTCCTGAAGACTTTTGGATCAGAATTACTGTTATCATTATTTATTATTTATTGAGTGCTGTCAGTGGGCTCAGCAGTATACAAATATAAATAGATAAACATCATTAGTAAATCTGTTTCCAAAAGGAGCAGGTGTTCATCATGAAAGAAAGTACTTAAATTACTAAAATAATGCCCATTAGTGGTTTTCATTTCCTGGAAAATATTGTCTTTGTGGTCATTCAACTCCTGTGGCATTTCCAGTGGAATAAATGTGGGCAGTCTCTCATTCCTGGCTTGCTTCCAAGTTGGGAATTACCTCCTGCCTTTTGAAAGTTACCCTTGATTTAATTGGATCACCTTTGGCTTGATACCTTCTAAGAGTTTCTCCTCGTTAGTGACTTAAACAAAGCCCACCTCACTGCTTCAGGGGACAAACTTTCACTTACCTCTTGGCGTTCTCCTCTCAGCCAGCAAACAAGAAGCCAGACCATCCAGGAGCTCCCTTCTTTTATGCATTTCTAGTGGTTGAGGATAGGAGGGATTATAACTTGGAAAATACAAGATCAGAGTTCTTACAGTTCCACCAACTGTGAGTTGGAAAGAGATAGGTTCTATCATGTGCAACCTAGAGGAATGCCGTAACAGCCTTCTTTATGTTGCCATCACCCAAGGACCACCATCAACATGAGCATCCTACCCCATTCTTCTGGGTCAGGTGTAGGCAATATCTATGTACTCACAGAGTCATTTTCTCTCAAACTATGCTATGTTCTGTGTTAGCAGAAAAGAAACAGAAAGACAAAAAATCAGCTATTTATCTCCAACTTTTATTTGAGTCATTTGCTTTAAGCTTTTATCAACTGTCATGTTAACAAGAGCTGTAAGTTCAAAAGAAAAAGCAGAATCAACTAATGGGTTGATCTGAGATTACCAAACAATTATAACAACTACAACTAACATTTATTTTGAGTTTAGCATTTTGCAAGATGTTCTCCCTTATTGTCTCAATTGATATTCACAATAATCCTGGAAGGCAGGGGAAAAACACCTCAAATCTATGAAAGAGGAAACTGAGACTCAGAGAGATTAAGTGACTTGTCCAAAATTAAACAGCTAATATGTTGGAGAAATTGAAGCCCTTTTCTTTGTTGTTACTTATCATTGAATATGACCAAGTAAGGACCAAAGAGCAAGCAATCAGGAATAGAAACAAAGGAAATGTGAGGAATGTCGTTAATCTTCAGACAGTAAACGCTAACGGTGAGGGCAATGGAATTGCTGAGTGAATGACTTTTAAACATCTTTCTAGATCTATGAGTAAGCAGTTAGTCTGCTAATCACATATAACTTAGATCTGTTTATCTTCCCAGAACTGGATAAAAACCATCTCATGTATATATTATGAATTCCACTGGGAAATGGACCCATTTGTACATAGGGCTATCAATCTGCAAAAGAGCTTCTTTCTCTGTCCAAATTTGGAAAAAACTTCAGGACCATCAAGACATTAGTATAATTGGCTCTGGCTTCAGAAGATCAACAACTCTGACCAAGAAGGAAATAATTCTGCCCCTTCAACTGCTTTTCTAAATGAACAAAACCCAGCACTTAAAACCTAACGCCTCACAAAAGTCTTATGTGCATTGTATTTCTTCAAACAACAGTTAAATGAACATTACTGTGTGCGATAATGTTTCATTGTTCTTTTTTACTGTACCTATCTGAAATAAATATGACTTAAAATTTGCCTCAGGACTAAAGAGTGGACAATTCAGGTGGTTCTGTGTAGCTCTAAAGTTTTCTTCCATTTGGATTAGAGACAAGTGGGCCATTCACCCAAAGCCTTGCCCATTTCCTAATATGACCAATGACTGTACACAGGTTTGAACGTGCAATACACATATGGGCATGTCAGTGGGAATCTGTGAGATTGAAGAAGATTAGAAGAGTGATATAGAGATACTTTCATGTTTTGGTAGAAATTAGAATTCAGTTTGTTCTAATGACTTCTAATGTTGTAAAATATACATTCAACTTTCTAAATTGTCATCTAAAATCATTAGCAATAAAGCAGTGGGAAAAGAACTCTTACAAATCACTAATAAAAAGAGAAATAACTCAATTTTAAAGTGACCAAATAATCTGAATAGACATTTCTCCAAAGAAGATATACAAATGGCCAATAAGCACATGAAAACATGCCCAACATCACTAATCATTAGGGAAATAGAAAGCAAAACATCCTGAGATATCAGTTCACACCCACTAAGATGGCTATAATTAAAAGAGAGATAATAAGTGTTGGAGGGGACATAGAAAAATTGGAACCCTCATATAACTGGGAATGTAAAATGGTGCAGCTGCTTTCAAAAAAAGTCTGTCAGTTCCTCAAAAGTTTAAACATAGTCACCATATGACCCAGAAATTCCACTCCTATGCATATACCCAAAGGAAATGAAAACATATGTCCACACAAAAACTTCTACATTGATGTAGAATATAGAAGTATTAATCATAATAGCTAAAAAGTGGAAACTATCCAAACACATGCCTGATAAATGGATAAATGAATGGATGGATAAATAAAATGTGGTATATCCATACAGTGGAATATTATTCAGCAATAAAAAGAAATGAAGTGTTGATACACACTACAACATGGATGAACCTTGAAAACATTATGCCAAATGAAAAAAGCTAGATATAAAAGATCAATATGGTATTATTTCATTTAGATGAAATGTCCGGAATAGGCATATCTGTAGAGAAAGAAAATAGGTTAGTCATTACCTAGGGCTGGGGTCAGGGGATTTGGGGAGGCTGGGGCATGACTACTGAAGGATACAAAGTTTCTTTTTTGAGGTGATTAAAATGTTCTAAAATTGATGTGGTGATGGTTGCACAACTCTTTGAATATACTAAAATCTATTGAATCATACGCATTAAATGGACGAATATGTTATATGAATTAGATCTCAAAGTTGTTACAAAACAATTAAAGAAGAAAGCAACAGGAATTAATGGGCAGTGGTCATTTCAAGATATCACCAAAACATTTGTGATGCACACTGATTCCCTTCTTCCTTCCTCTTCCTTTAATCCCTTAAAATGGCTCTAGAAAAGGCAGCAATTATATTTGTATATGCTGCCTTGCAAGGTGGAACCAAGCTTTTATACAGCTTTTTCAAGTCTTCTTTCCACAGGGAAATTTTAGATGTTGGGGACTGATGATAGCTTAGAGCAAATTCCCAGCTGGTCGCAGCGTGTTTGGACTTTGGCTTTCAGGATTGGAATTCATCAGGAACTTTTGTGTTTGCTGCTGTCTAAAGGATTATATCTCTATTGATCTTGCCGGTCTGTGACCAATGGGAACTATGTGGAAATGATGAAGCCCTTTGGAAAGAAAATTCAGAATCTGGTGAAAACATAACCAGGTCCCACTAGGGAAAGATGAAGCATCTGTATGGAATCTGTTCAGTACAAGACAGTAACCACTCCTTGTTTTCTCTGTCCAATTAGAAGAACGTTCAATTGCCCTGGCTGCAAGCAGCCCCCAGGGATAGATGTGAAGTGACTACGGCCTTTTCCCCATTACTTAGACAACCAGTTCATTTGGGAATCAAACTTAAATTGATTGCAGCCTTACCTGGTGAATATCCTCTAATTTATATTTAAAATTTGATATACCTTATATAATAAACTGGCAAAAGGTTATAATGGGAGGGGAAGGGAGGTGAGACATGGAATCATGAAAGGCAGCACAGCCTCAGGGCAGACCAGACACCTCATACACTGGGACCCTCTGATGGACTCTTGTTTATAAGCAAGAAGAGAAAGGGACCACGTGACTTTTCAATATTCCAGTATATATAACAATGGATACTGTATTTATTTATCTGGTACGATTTAGCTAGTATCACGTACACAATACTTCCTAATTGAGTTGACTTTTCAGGTAAATGTTAACATAAACGAGAGGAATATTGAGAGGAACATTAGGTGCCAGAGGTTGGTATTATGAATATAATCTGGAACTTTGTTCCTTGATCTTCAGTTTTCTCCTCTATTAAAAAAATGAGAATTTATGGGGCCAGCCCGGTGGCACAATGCTTGAGTTCATACATTTCACTTCAACCGCCCAGGGTTCGCCGGTTCGGATCCCTGGTGTGGACATGGCACCGCTTGGCAAGCCATGCTGTGGTAGGCATCCCACATATAAAGTAGAGGAAGATGGGCATGGATGTTAGCTCAGGGCTAGTCTTCCTCAGCAAAAGAGGAGGATTGACAGCAGATGTTAGCTCAGGGCTAATCTTTCCCCCCCAAAAAAAGAGAGAGAAAAAAGAAAAAACAATGAGAATTTAGGCCAGGTAATTTTTAAAATCATTTACACACCTAATATTCAGATGCTATATGTCTGTGGAAATTCATAGTATTTTCCCTGTCTTTACCCAGTTCTTGATCTATTCATTTATTTTGCAATACATATTGAACACTTGCTATATGTCGGTCACAGTGCCAAGAATGGGAATGCAGAAGTAAAAATGATAGACAGAGTCCCTGCCCTCATGAAACAAACACTGGAACATAAGCAAGCAAATACACAAGCTGTTTTCAGAGTCTGATGGTTACACCAAAGGGAATAAGCAGGATCACGTGGTAGAGTGGAGCTGAGCGCAGGTGAGGCTCTGCTTTGGGAGAGGTTGGTAAGGGAAGGCTTCTCTGGGGAGGCCATATCTGAGTCAACACTGAAGAAAGAGAACAAGCCAGTCATTCAAAGCTTTGAGAGACACTAGAGGCAGGAGGAAAGCAAGTTCACAGGCCCCAAGGTGGAAGAGAACTTCAAGGAACAGAAGGAAGACAAGTGGCAAAAGCCTAGTCATCAAGTCAGAGAGGCGGGAGAGGAAGCTGGAGATGTTGGCAGTAGTTAGACTGTGGAAAGCCCTGGAAACTATAGTAGATAGATTGACTTTTATTCCAGGAGAGTAACTTAAACTGATGGACATTTGAGAGTGGTCACTCTAGCTATTTTGTGGAAGATGAATTTGGGGGGGCTGAAACTGGAATCTGAGAGACCAGCCAAGAGGCTATTGCATTAGTTGAGGCAAGAAGGGGTGGTAGCTAGGATAATGGTGGGACAGTAGAGCTGGAGAGGAGAAGGAGGATTTAAAATATGCATTAAAAGAACAAATTGGACATGGTGACAGATGGGAAGTCCGGGGTGAGGGAAAAGAAGGAAAAAAGGATGAGCCCTGGACTTGGGCAACTGGGTGGATGGCAGTCCATCTAACCAGATGGACAAGAGCTGGAAGAAGCCAGTTTGTTTGAAGGGTGAGGAGTGGTGGGAGACAAGGGCCAAGACCTCTGTTTTGGATATACTAAGTTTGTGCTGGGATGCCGTTAGAAACGTAAGTGGATCTATCACATAGGTAGTTCTACGTACAAGTCTGTTGCTAAAACGGCTTCCGACTCTCATCAAAGCACAGAAATCAGGCCTGGATAAGGAGTCAGACGTGGAAAGGTAATACTATGTCACATCTAAAGGCAGCAGAACCTCCCCAATGTGGGTAATTCACAGACCTTCCTTCTACAATTTCTGGCAAGGTAAAGTATCCACAGATAAAAACAAAGTAAAAGAGAAGAATCTCATTACTTCCAAATTATTGAATTTCTTTCCCAAACTCTGGATGCTCACTCTTCTGTATTTTAAAAATGTTTTCATATGAACACATTTTAAAACAACAAACATGTTTTTTAACCCCTGCCTCTGTGACATTTTTCTCTTATCTTTCACCTAAGACAAATCTGAAACTATTTTTTTAATTCAATCTTCCATTTTCTATGGAAGAAGAAACAAAGATTTTTTTCTCCTTGTTTTTCTTCTTTTTTGAATGAAACTCCCAGCAATAAGGATAGCCATGTCTTGATAACAGGAAGGCAGACTTGAGCCATTTTCCCACTGTTTCTCAGAGCAAATGATAAAGTTATTTCATCCTGCACAGGGACTTTCACAGAGAGTCAATGGTAAGGACAAAAGTGCAGAGAGACTTGCCCAAAGACATGGTCCAAATGTCTGTCCCTGGAGGTATAAGAAGGCTCAGACAATCCTTTGAGTGAATGACAGCACCCAGACCAGAGCTCAGTAAATTCTTCAGGATAACTGTGATACCAGTTTCTAGGGTGATAATTTCCTTCTTTGCAATTTAGTTAATTCTGACCAGAAATACATCTTCTCTTTGTTGACTGGTGGCATTTTCTCTTGAAAACAAAAGTATAGTAAGATTTAGAGGTTAGAAGCTAGGTAAGATATGGGACCTTGGACCCGCCCTCCCACCCACACACACTTCCCCGCGCCACACACACACGTCACCACACACACACCTCCCACTACCACACACACCTGACACACCTCCCACCATTACCCACACACATCTCACCACACACACCTCCCCACACATAATACCTCCCCACCACCACACACCTCCCCCCACCCACACACACTTCCCTACCACCACACAGACACACCCCCCACCACCATACACACACCCCACCACATCTACCTCCCCACCACCACACATACACCCCACCACCACACAACACCCCCCACCATTACACACACACCCCACCACACACACCTCCCCACCACCACACATACACACCACCACGACCACCAACACCACCACCAAGCTCCCCCTTGACTTCTTTCCCTTTTCCCTGCTTCTTCGCTGTTCCAGCCACACTGACTACCTTACAATTCTGTGGATACCTCAGGCATACTCTGGCCTCAGGGCATTTGCAATGGCTATTCTAGAATAATTTTTTCCCTAGATATTTGCATGGGTAACTCCCTCACCTGCTTCAAATCTTTGCTGAATACCTCTCAATGAAGCCTACCCTCTGACAACTATATTTAAAACTGTAGACTCTCCTCCACCCATAGTCCCCTTACCTTCCTCTATTTGAAAAATTTTCTACAACATTTAACACCATCTAAAAGCCTGTATAATTGCCTCACTTATTATGTTATTATTACTTGCCTGCACCTTCTAGAATAGAATATATGAGGACAAAGATCTTTGCCTGTTTTGTTCATGGAGGTAAGCCAAGCATCTAGAACACCTGGATACTGTAAACACTTAATAGATACTTGTTGAATGGCTGAGAGCAGAAGCAACAAAGACAGACAGTAACCCAGGGGCGAGATAAGAATAGCAAGGAGGCACAGGAAACACTAGGCCATCCTCCTTTATCCTTCTCTCTTTCCCAATCTCCATTTTCCCTATTTCCTCTTCCTCCCTCTTTCCACTCTCTCTTGCCTCTCCTGTGTCCTAGTTTGCCCATCTGGTGTGAGCATCCACTTCAGAGGCTAGCTGAGGCAGGCGGTGGGCCTGAACTTAAATAGCTTTTCACTGTTGGGTCACAGAAGTGATATTTACAAATAGATACGCATCCCAAACTGATACAAGCACAGAGTTAGGTGCTCTTAAAACCTACACTTGGGGGCCAATCACTTTCTCCCTATGGTGTCCATTCCTCCCTGTTGTATCTCTTTTGGATGTACATACACAGCCCACAGCCTATTCTTTGCATATCCTCAGAGGTAACAAATCTGATTTCCCTTAGAGTGGGATCTTTCTTGAGAAGAATTAAATGTTATAGAAATTCAAGTCCGGGGCCAGCCCTGTGGACGAGTGGTTAAGTTTGCACGCTCTGCTTCGGTGGCCCAGGATTTTGCCAGCTTGGGTCCTGGGTGCGGACATGGCACTGCTCATCAGCCCACGCTGAGGTGGCGTCCCACACAGCACAGCCATAGGCACTCACAACTAGAATATGCAACTATGTACTGGGGGGCTTTAGGGAGAAGAAGAAGCAAAAAAAAGATTGGCAACAGATGTTAGCTCAGGTACCAATCTTTAAAAAAAAAAGAAAGAAAAGAAATTCAAGTCTGATTAATGAGCAAAACGATCCTGCTCGATAACACCCATTTGGATCCAAACTGGGAAAACTACAAAGGCTTGGGGCTAGATTTCTGGTTTTAAACCTGAACTGGCAATACTCAAAGATATGTTACAAATGCCCAGAACTGTGATCGTGCCACCACTGGAATAGGTACATGTGCTCTCAAAGTGACTACTTTGAAAAACAGTACTCATGGGTGCCTTCTGGGAATTTAATTTTAAAAATCATTATTCTATCATCATACCTTATATACTTCTCTTAATTTTTCATTTTTTTTAAGATTTTATTTTTCATTTTTCTCCCCAAAGCCCCCAGGAACATAGCTATGAGTTCTTCTAGTTGTGGCATGTTGGACACTGCCTCATCATGGCCTGATGAGCGGTGCCATGTCCGTGCCCAGGATTCGAACTGGTGAAACCCTGGGCCGCCAAAGTGGAGCACGCAAACTTAACCACTCGGCCATGGGGCTGGGCCTATACCTCATACATTTTATAAAATTCACAAGTCACCTGTATTTCAGTTTCTACATCTGTGGAATGGGAGCAAAGACTGTTCTTTCTGTGTCATGCTGGGAAGATGGACGTGCGAAGAAGGGAAGATATACCTGTCAGAGTTCCACCAAGGAAAGAAATCTTACCAACTATGAACCACTGTTTTTTATCCTAAAATAAAATAGACATGGGGCCAGAGAACCAAAATACACTATTTTTCTTGCTTTTCATTCCTCCTGTCCTTCCTCTGCCTCCCCCTTTCTCACTGAGTTTTCTTAGTAGGTTTAACCTTGTGGATTATTCTCTCTGCATGGCTGTTCTCTAATTCTTCCCACCCCCACATCCCAACTGTGCAACTATTTTGTCCTTTCTGTTGGGATCCGTTGTAGACTGCTGTCTGCCTTCCCTGCAATTGGCTGAAGCCTGCAGCAGCTCTCAGAGAGGCCCTGCTGATACAATGAAATAAGTCAGAAAGCTGTATTAATTTAAGTGGCTTTTCTTCACATTTAGGACTGCTATTATGGTGTTGATGGTTGGTAATAAAAGACCTTTTAGTGTGGGAAATCAAATAAACTTATACAAACATAAATGGGTCCAGACAATGATTATCCTAATGTAATTGGAGAATGAACTCTGATTATGGGTGTCAGTTCTTGCCTTTTTTAAGGTATTGTAGGGCTAATCTAGCAATTGATAGATTGACGTTTACTCCTTGTGAGGTGTGGAGTTTATCATTAACATGCTGCCTTTCTTACATTTGGCTTCTCTGTACCCAAGACTTTTTTGAGTATGAGGTTTGAAAGCTTTGTAGTATTGGTTTTGTAGAAGTTTCCAGAAATTTGCTGCAATGAAACATGATAGAGTCAAGATTGGGGAAAAAATTCAAGCTGGCCATCAAACAAAATTTCCACAAGCTCATCACTCACCTCCCAAGACAAATGGAGGAAAGCACATTGAGGAAGGAGACATTGAGGATGAGGTGGAAAGGTCCTGTGGGAACAACTCTCTATTTGTCAGTAGGCAGTAATTGACCTGCCTTGGAAAAGATTTCCATTTATCCTGGAAAATGTCATTGCTGTATGTTAAATAACATACGGTTAAAAGCATATTTGTTGAGATTTAATAACCGTGCGAGCAATGTCTTCTGTGAATAGCTGCCTACTTGGTAACAAAGATCTACTGTCCTCCTGAACTGAAGTGGAGTTCTCTGTCTTAATTACTTTAACTAGATAGTTAATTTAATGGACCTGGCTTTATAGAGCTGCCAAAGGTGATTTTTATATGTACACGACACAGGGCCAGCAGAGCACACTTCTGTCTAAGAAACAGATGTCGCTGCCATCTTGCTACTCAGACCACTGTGCCATTGCTCACCTTCCTCCCTCCTCACAGAAAACCCTCTCTCCTTCAGCTACCCCCTTCCCCATTCCTTCCAGGCTGTATCTCATTCACAACCTCCTCATCCTTCAAGGCTGAGAGCCCAAAGGCCACCTCATCCACAAAGCCTCAGCTGGTCTCTGTAGGAAGTTGACTCCTCCTCTGAATTTGTACAGCACATTTTCTTTTCCTTTGTTAGAGCAGCCATCACTTTTTCCCATTTGACATCACATTCATCATTTTACCTCCCCAAACATCTAGTGGAAGCTTATCACAAAGTGGGGGGGGGGGGGGTCACTCAATAAAGGTTGAATGCATGAGCAAGAAGATTAATGAATGAATCTCAGGCTATGAACTCGGATCTAACTTGACCTGAGGCATCTGTCTCGGTGATACTCTTTCTTCTGCTCCAGGATTTGGGTCAATGGCTGAGGCTTTACTTCCTCCCCCTATTTGTTCAATCTCAGATCACCTCTGCTGAGCTAGACAACTCGATCAAATTTTATCAACCATGGCAATGGGTTTATGCTGCATAACTAGGTGGGCCTCTGATGAGGACCAGTTAATCATATCTCAATGTGAATGAGAATGGGCTCGAGCACACTTGAAAACCTAGGCATTTGTTTGGAGTATGGACGTGCAGGAAGCACTCTGGAGCTCTTTGGAGTTCTTTTAAGAGTTGATTTTTCTCTTCAGTGTATGAGTTTCTCTCAGGTTCATGAGCTGAACAGTTCATTTTGGCACTAACTGATAGACTGCCTTTTACTTCTATTTATGTATTTGGAATGTTTGTCTAATATCTCCAAATACATTATGAGCACCTTGAAGGCAAAAACTCAAGCCTTATAATCTTTTGTATCTCTTAAAAAAACATGCCCATAATCTTATATATAATACATTCTCAAAAATTTAGGTAGGATTTTGCCTGTAGAGTAGATCTTTAATAAATGAGAGAAAAAGTGAGGCTGAGAAGAGATTTTTTAATGGGGACAATACTTACCTCACAGTAGTTAGGAGGAAATGCTCTACAGTCACAAGATAAGAATTCAGCAATACTAGAAAAGTCTCATTTCTCAGCTCAGAATGCTGCCATCAACCAGAACGTTTTTACTTTAGAAAATTCTACAGGTCTAGGACTCTCCTGTGTGGAGCAAAAGTTTTCCTAGATGTTGAGACATGACTTTGCAGAGTGAGGCTGGATTTAGGGCACAGGGTGAGATTATTGAGAGTTTTTCTCTCTGCTTTTCCAGCAGAAACTGTATAGCTGACGCATATTTCCTATTCACTTTTAGCAGAGTCCAGGAGAATTTAGCTCAAAACAGATTTTATTTCTTAGAGTTTCATAACTATCTGGAATTCCCATGAGATTGGATTCATGAGATTTTCTTTTCAATAGATACTTATAATCAGAGATATGGACCCAAAGAAGGTTATAATAATGAGATTTTATTCTGAGCTAAAAATGGCACCATATGGCTTCTTTAACCAGCCCACCTCATATGGTGGTGTTGACAAAATTAGCACCTTTTCGGTTTCTTTGACACCCTTGGGTTATCACTTTTATTTATGGGCTCGAACTGCCAGTTGATTTGGGGATAGGCTCCCTCATGCTTCTCTAGGAACAAAGAGTGTCTTTATTCTTTGAGAGGACGGGGATTTATGATCATTTTCAATGTCCATCATATGCATATTCCTTTCCTTCATTTCCACCAAGCTCTTTGACACTCGTAATGTGAAGCCTCATTAACCACATTTTTTTTATATCTGCTTAATCAGGAACTCAGTTGTTCACTTCATTTTGCTTTTCTTAAAGGTGAACTATGCTTTGGCGTCTTGGTTCTGGCGTCCTCACTTTCTGACAGGTGTCATTGCCACTCTTGGCAGTCCTGGGAAATTCCTAGCACCTGGCACCTCTTGCTGGAGGTTTATGATACCCTTTAGAGATGGGATTAAGCAGCATTCTTCTAAGCTGAGCATTGAGCAGGCAGCCTTCTTTAGCAAGAGGATTGTCTCTTCCTTTCTTTCCTGCTACGTCATCCTTGGAGGGCATGACAGGCAGTCAGCTGGCAACTGTGCTAGCCTTGGGCTGGTATTAATAAGAAAGAATAAGAGATCTGTTCGGCTTAGATAACCACACAAATTGCATTGCTGCATCTTTTCTTTACATTTCAAAAAGGTTAAGGTGTTTTTTTAGCACTGAAATAATAAGAAATCAAGGGAATGGCTAATCTTTTGGTCCTGCTTTAGCATGGATTTCAGCTGCAGGAGATTAGCCATTTCTCAGAAGATTGACATCTTGCAGAGGAAGCCTCCTTTTATTCCTGTTACATGGATTTTCCTCGGTGAAACACTGAAGGTGTGCCATCAGCTGAGCGCAGTAAAATGTTTTAGCATTAGGGGTGGCATCACATTTTGTCTTGAAAATCTCAAGACGTGAAACACCTAAAGGGAAGAAATAGAAGAGCAATTACAGCCCTTTTCAAAGCGCGTGCTCAGGAGGTTTCTGCACTAGGAAAGCCTGCTTCTTCATGCCAGGTCCTGCTGAAGGAAGACTGGAAGAGAAGCCACGCCATGGTGAAGGATCTTGAAAGAGAGACTGTAATGTCACGGAGGAAGGGGCGACTTGGCATTAGGGCTGCCCTCCGACTGCTTTGCTGGGATCAGTACCAGGCTGTTGCCTTTTGAAGATGGGGCTTTGAGACAGTGGCCAGGAAAGAGAGTGTGCAATACATCTAATTTATGTAAATCCTCACCATGCACGTGAGCACGTGTATTAGTAATTTGTCTGATGACAGCTTTTTGCCAGTCATATCTTTTCTCCAGACTGAGGACTCAAGGCACATTGACCAGCTCAGAGGGAGATCCAGAGACAGCATCAGTAGCTGATAGCCAATCCAGAACAGAGTTATTTCTGGTGAGGAAGGATTATCCTAGAGTTTAGTTTGAAACTCATGATTTAGGGCACAAATGAAAATTGCCTCTCCAGAACAATGGTATAATTGATGGGGAAACGTTATTTTTCCCTCGTATCATTGTTTTATTAAACTTTTTAATTTTCAGTTAGTTATAGATTCATATGCAGTTGTAAGAAACAATACAGAGAGATTCTGTATACCCTTTACTCAGTTTCCTCCAACGGTCACATCTTGTAAAACTATAGTGCAACATCACAATCAGGGCACTGACAAACATACAATCCACTGATCCATTCAGAATTCCCCAGTTTCACTTGTACACAGCTGTGTGTGTGTATTTAGTGCCACACAGTTTTATTACATATGTAGGTTCCACCACCACAGTCAAGATCCTGACTGAAAAGTCCAACACCACAGGGACCCCTCGAGCTGTCTTTCACAACCACACCCAGCGTCCTCCTACTCCTGCCCTCCATCCCTAACTTCTGGCAAACACTAATGTGTTCTCCATTTCTGTAATTTTGTCATTTGAGAATGTTACATAAATGAATCATACAGTCTGTAGCCTTCGGGGATCGACTTTTTTCACAGCATCATTTCTTTGAGATTCATTAGGTTGTTGTGTGTCAATAATTCCTCTCTTTCTGTTGCTGAGTCATATTCCATGGTATGCATGTATCACAGTTTGTTTAACCATTCAGCTGCTAAAGGACATCTGGATTGTTTCCTGCTTTTGGCTATTACAAATAAAGTTGCTACAAATATTCGTGTACAGGTTGTGTGAACATAATCACCTGGGGGAAAGAAAGTTTTTAAACCCTACTTTCCTTCACACATTTTTGCTTCTCTGAATGCTACCTGTCTCCACAATCAGAGCTCATGGACTCCCCAGATTATATGTGATGCATCGATATAATGGAGTCTTCACGACTTTCCTGTAGTAATGAAGGTGGGCAAGGTCATGCCTACATTCTAAGTGGGTCACTAAGGCAGGAAGTGCCTCATGCTCACAGCCTCTTCTCCTGATCCAGTGTCCTCTCTTCTAGACCAAGCTCCATCTTTCTCAGGAGACCCCTTGCCCTCCTTTTAGGGTCCCTCTCATTTCCCTTTCCTTGGGTTGAAAGGAGCTTACCCTGAAGAGACAGCAGAGAGGACGTGATTCTCAGGTCCTTGCAGTGACCTTGCCCCTCTTGTAGACAGTTTACATGAAGCCCACATTTGTTTTGATTTTTATTGGATTGACACTGTGCAGGGACATGGGGCAGTGAAAGGTGGGGGGAGATTCTGGGAAGAAGCAAGAGCAGTTCATTGATTACTGTGAATTTGTAATCAACTTCTGAGGTTACATGCTCACCTACACATGACAGGAACTGTCTGCTTCTCACTCCCACCAGTGGCCAAGAGACATTTTACTCACTTACTGTTGGGAATCCCAGGGACCAGGCAGGTCTGACTGAATCTTGAGAGGATCCACCTGGCACTGGCTCCCTGCCTCACCTGACTCCTCTCCAAGGGCAGTGGTGAGAAGGTAAGGGAATTGCGTGTGAAGGGCCATGTTTAGTATGATTATCTGAAAGGCGTGGAGGTAGGCTGCTCAACACTGCCATCGAAGTCTTACAGGCCCTTCATATTCCTGCTGCCTTTCTTAAGCAGGGACATGGGTCATGTTTTAGTCCTCTGTTTACCTTCTGTGGGCTCCTAGTGGTCTAAAACAACTATTCTATTGTTCAAGGCCCTCCATCACCTTCACCTTCCACCCTTTCTCACTGCCCCTACTCCACTGCTACTAGTAGGCACCTGTGCTGCTGCCAAACTGCCCACACTCACCTCCGCGCACATCTGCTCTTCTTCTACTTGGAATGTCCCTTTCTGTGCTCTTCCTTCAAGGCTTCGTTCCAGCATCCCATTTCCTGACTTGCTTGGGCAGAATTAGACTTTGTGTCCCCCACACTTTGCTTTTGGCATGTATCAGTGGTCACAGTCTCTCTGTGGGTCTAAATCCCTGTGGACTCTGAGCTCTTCGACAGTAGAACCATACTCTCCTTTGACCTCACGGTGTCTAGTATTTCATAGCACCTAATACACGTCTACTGCATGAAGGATGGAGAAGAAAGAGAGCATGATCTGCCTGGTGACTGTCCCCTGGACTCAGGGAGATCTGCTCCCTTTGCTTGCCTCTGTACAGGGCAGGGAGCCCGCCCCCTCCCCTGCTACAAGTCCCATGTGGTGTCCTTGGGCATCTGCATGGAGAAGAAGGTTTGTCCCACACCACAGGGCTCAATTCACTGGCATGAGCCAACCCCCGAAATGCCACCCAAGCCTGGTATTGTCTGTTATCATTATTATTATTAGTGCAATGATTTCCCCTCCCAGGAATGTCCTTATGGAGGGTTGCTCTGCCTCCTTCTCCTTTATTAATTAGTTAATTATCTTATTTATTTATTTATTTATCTTAACCTCATATTTGTATCTTTCAGGCATCTATGCATTTCCCAAACATATTGCCAAGCCAATGCCACAGGGACAAAAATTAGATATTTCTTTCAGAGTTTCTGTTTATGTGAGGGCCTGAAGGGGCTTAAGCCTGAACACCAACAGGATAGGAAATCAAACGCGTGCGGCCTGCGAGAAAGGACGCAGAAATAGATGGGACAGCCATTTAGACAAACACCCTTTGCCACTTAAGAGGAATTAAGTCAGAGTTTTTCCCCTCTTCAGACACAGTGAGGGGGAATAATTTAAAAATCCAAAATAGAAGTAATTTTTCTTTGAAACATCTGCATGCTGTACGTATGTTTGTGCAAGCCCTGCATGCTTAAATTAGTCTCCTTGTCTCAGAATTTGAGCAACAATGATCTCAATTATGATTATTAACCTCCCCCAAGTTATGAACTAAAGTCTCTGTGGAAAACTCTACCGTGGCAGAATATTCTTCCTACTTGATGTGTCTCTGAAACTCTGGGCCTCTTCACATCCATCTTGCTCATTTGTACACTCAAACTTTTGCTCAGAGCACACACTGTTCTGTGTGTATGGAGTTATGCTGCATAGTGGCTGTCACTATTCCAAAGTGTTGTTTCTTTCTATCCTTTTCCTTACTTTCAGGTGAGAATGTCTTATCTCCGCCAACTAGTGTATAGTCTCTGGGAGACAGAAAAGTGATTCTACTCTGTGCTTTGCACCTAGCAAGTATCTAATACAAGTATATTTAAAAAAAAAATAGCCTTCTGGGCTGCGGAAGGTCCCAGAGGCTGGGTCAGGCCATTCGAGAATGTCACTGTGACCCATGTCACTCAGAGTAGGAAGCCTGCAGGTGGCAAGCCACCGAGTCATCTTCACATCTGAGGAATAGCACGCAACACGCTAGTGCTCGTACCCTCCAAGCTCTGCCTGAACAAGGAGGGGAGAGGCTGTTTACAGAAGCAGTTTCTCACAACTGCCTACACAACCAAGGCCGTGATTCCCATTTTGTTTCTGAGGCCACTGAGGCCCAGGGACATTATATGGCCTTAGTGTATTAGCATCAGAATTTATAATGATAAGAGCTCCTGACTTGAAAGTACTAATGAATTTGCTCATTTATTTTCATTTGAATAATTTCAAAATACCACTTGACTGAGCAAAGTCCTAAAATATCTGTATCAGCCACACTATCTTAAGTCAGCCTTAAACCTTGGGATTGCTTCCTGCCCGTCCTCATTTCTTTGGTGTGGCTCAAAAGAACAGAGGCATCTTGAAAATGGCCAGATGGCCCCACACACCAGTCTCCCTTCCTCTTTTTCTTCCTCACGACGTAAATGAAAGTCTGCAGTAAGTGATTCTGAATGTTTAATTCGATGCTTTGATATCAAATTTTGGAGCCATTTCTGTGAATGTGTGGCGCCGGTTCCATAATGAGATTCCACATTTGCTGGAGCAGCTGGAAAAATCTGTGGATCTTAGTGTAGTATGCACTGTTATTGAGTTCTGAGAAGTCACGTTCTACATGAGAATCGAGTCATGAGCAGGTCTCGCCAGGTCAGGGGAAGAATTCAAGTTGTATTCACATTTTCTTTTGCTACTCGGTAATTAGATTCTGGAGTTTCTCACCCTGAGAAAGCTTGGCTCTGTTGCAATCTTTCATGTCCAAGGGGTAACAGGATTTAGACTTGTTTATTTACTTGCTCATTCATTTCAGTGGATTAGCTAAGCTTAATAAAGTTCAAACAACTTGACCAAAATCATAAATTAGCGTTAGTGATTCAAGATTACTGATTTCCTCAGGGTTCTGGCAGAATTTACAGTCATCTTCACTTCCTTCCTTTGAATTATAGAAATTAAAAAGGGCTTCAAATCATGCAGCCTCATTCCCCGCCCCTTATTAGATCTCCATTAGGCATGCATCCAGTCCCTGCTTGGATCAGCGGCTCTCAACAGGTGCGCAGAGACACATCATGTTCCTCGAGCGCTTCCTAGGTGATTTCCTTAAAATTGATGAAGGAGTAAACTTAATTTTTACAAAACCTTGGACATGCAGTGTTATGGTGATGCCTGACACTGGGAGGTGTCGTGTGACCTGCTGTTGAGGGGATTACAGCTTGGGAGGAGGAGAACCTGAAGCTGGCCCTAAATGCAAAAGGCGTATCTAAGGAAGTTTACCTCAGGAAGATGCGAGGACCGTGGAGAGCAGGGTCGGGGGCAGACAGCTCTCCTCACACTGCAGGGTGGTGCTGAAACTTGGCCAAGGGAGTTGTGGGACAACTCCGGAGGCTCTTGTGAACCGAGTGACTTATTTTTAGGCCACAGTAGAGGTTGTGTGGTAATCGTTGCTGGCTTGCTTAATGCCGTTTTGAAGATTTTGCGTTAAAAGAGTGCCATGAATACCAAATAGTTGAGGACGACTGCATCGCTCCCTTTTCCTGATGGAGCCTTTACCTCCTAAGCAATCTATTCCAGTTTTGCACAGCTTTGATTCTATATAGACTATAGTAAAAGTACTTGCTTATACCAACCTAAAACCTGGCTCTCTGTGACTTACACCCAAGAGTTTGTGTTTTGTTTTTGGAATAGAAACAACTACATCAAACTCAGTGTTTACGGAAACTGGCTGTACACTGAATCATATGGGAATCCACCTGAAAGCGTGGACCCAGAGTTCCCGCCCACAGAAATTCTGTTTAATAATGGCCTAGGAGATCTATATTTTTATAAAACTTCATAGTTATTGCTGATGGCGAGCCAGGTTTGACAAATAGTGCTCTACCACAATCTTCAGCTGGTAGTTAACTCTTCTAGGTTAATTGAACATTTTCTTTATAACCTAGGGGCCAGGCTCCCAATATACAGATCTCATTCATTGCACATTCTCACTTACCTTTCATGTAGTTCACAGGTCTCATCTACAAAGGAAGAATTTAGATTCTGAGTGCATCCATTTACATCATGTATGCCTGTCCTGAGTGGGTTGGTCATACGTAATACTGATCATCTTGAGACACATTAAATCCAGACTCTCTTTAAAAGAAAACCCCACAGTCAGTAAATTACAGAATTTTCTTTTAGGGCCCATCATCCTTTCCTGTCCTTTCCTTTCAATTTCAAGTCTCCTAATTAAATGTGTGAACAGAGAAACTGTGTTCTTGATAGATGTTACCTGTCATGGGTTGTAGTCCATAATGGAAAATCTAGTTGTTCTGTTGTTTTTTTCCTTCTGTTATACTCATAAACCTATACCAAAGTAAGTAAGGTATAAACATTTTTAATAACAAGAACAAATAAGCAATAGAAGAGATGACTCGTCAGGCTTTGAGAGAACTTTATCATCATCAGCCCTGAAATAGAATGCACTGTTACTGCTCACAACTCCAGTGGACTCTCAGCCACATCCTTTCTGATCGTTGCCTCTTCCATTTGAACTGAGCTGTGGTCTTCTTCTGTCTGCCCACATAGATCATGGTCCTCTCAAATACAACATGTCTCCTTTATACATCTGCTCAGACTGATCACGTAACACCAAGTAAACTTTTTATAATGCTAGCGAGCTCGTGACAACAGATCTACATTCCGCTTCCAGGATTTTGGAATGCTACTTTCCAGCCTTTGTTAAGACTATCCTTAAAGCACTTTTTTCTAGTGCATGGGAAATAGATATTCATCACAAATAATTAGAATATAGAGATTAATAGACTAAAATAATAGTTAGAGAGGTAAAAATATAGACATATGTACAGGTTTTCCAGAAAATAGCAGAAACACACTATACATTCAGTTAACTCTTTTTTCCACTAAACCACATTCCATGAGCACTTTTTCCATACAAATCAATTAATTTCCATACAAATAAATACATATATTTACTATTTATCTATATAAAAAGTTATTTTTACTATCCTTGGACATCTGAGCTGTTTCCAGTTCTCCACTATTATAAATGGTAATGCTTATAATCGCTGTTTGCATCATGACAGTTAAACATTGATATATTTTTCTAACTCTGCTAAGAAAACTGTTCTGTCTTTTGTAGTTGTGGGTGAGGGTTTGGTTACCTTCTTTCACTGTGGAGTACAGGGACTGGTGCTTTGTGGAAACTACAAAACGGTTATTTCATCTGCCCTGGAGCCTGGGTTCACTGTGAGGGCCTGTCCTCATTCTTCATCTCTCTAAGTTTGGGAGGAAATAGTGCTAATCATGCTCAGCCTTCTAGAAACTACTCTAGTTGCTCCATTTCTTTCTTCCTTTCATGGTGGCGGGGAGAAGCACTCCTTTGTGTCAGAAAGTAGAGAATGAAAGGAAGGGAAGACACAAGGGACTGAGCCTGACAACACAGAAAACGCTGACATAAATTAATCAAACGAGGCATCTCACAGGATTGAATTAGTTCCTGATTTATGGCTGCAGCGCCCCGGCTGCCAGGCCATTTCTTCATGCTCATCCGTTGTTGCCCCTGATTTATGTCAGAGTCTCAGCATATTGACTGACTAGGGATCCTTGCAGGGTGGATGGAAGGGAGAGGGCTGCTCCAGTACCGGCCATTCCCAGTCCAATCTTCATTCCACCCCTCAGAGTGCGGGCCCATCTATCAGCTTCATTATTTGCCTCATAAACTCAATGTCTGCATCTTTAGGCTCTGTTATATTGCTATGGAAGCTGGGATGGTGACAAAAGGAAAAACATTCTATTTCTTTTTTAACTTTTGCATTCTTAGAGATTCTTAAGCCTGGACAGGATTAAAGCTAAGTCAGTGCTGACGTTTCATGTTATTACTGGCAAAAATTCGCCCATCCCTCTGTTGCCCTCCTCAAGTTACCGCTAATTTTTGTAATGAGAGGCACCTGAAGGGTGATTTGTAAGATGATTTGGTTTGAATGCTGGTGGCCTCCTCCTTTGGGGAAACTATTTACCACTGCAACATTTCTTCATAGGAAAAAGATTCTTGGGGACACTTTGCTTACTTTGCTCATACTTTGCTGCTCATTCTAGAAATCTATCTGTGGCCCAGTGGATGTTCATTCATTGTTTTTTTTCCTTTGAGTTCTTACTGATTCCTGTACTTCTGTCTATATTCCTTCTATGAGTCCCAGTCTCCAAGGATTTTAGGGTCTGCAGGGGGAAATAGACATAAAACATGTATAAAATAAATAACCATATGTTATAGATGTTAATTGCTAATGAAAATAATTCTGTTGAGAGAATTCAAAATTATGTAGAGTGTTTCTAATTATTTTAGGGAAACATGGGAGAAATTAACATCTTTGAAATTCATATGAAACATTCTTTTAAATGTATTAAGAGTAGATGTTTTCTTTTTTGTTTGTTTTCAGCATAGACTGGGTTGTTGGAAATGGCTAATGTTATTTGGAAATAAGCCTTAGAGTAAGGTGAAAGATCAAATTGACTAAGAACTTTGGTTCAGGATTATCTAAGTGATGTTTTGTATGAAAACGTGGAACTCTTTTTTCGATTAGCCTTGAAGTGTTATGATTATAATTTCCAAATCTTTATCTCAGGCAAAAGAGTCAGCATCTCTAAAGCTCATTTTCCTCATTTCTAAACAGCATCTACCTCATAAAGTTGTTATTAAAATGAAAAGAAATCATGTATTTAATATATTTAGCCCAACACCCAGCCTCTAGTAGGTGTTAGACAAATGTCCATTGTTATTTTATTGGTTTATTTATTTCTAGTACAAATATTTCTCCTATGTTTCAGAATCACATATTGCTTATTGGACATCACCAATTGGATATCATACAGAAACTTCAAAATCAGAATATTAAAAGATTGGACTGATTGTCTTCTCACTCAAATCTACTACTCTTGCTATTGCCCTAGATCAATGAGTAGCCACCATCATCTACGTAGATGTCTAAGTCAGAAGTCTGATACAATCTTCCACCAGCCAATCCCATGCATCTAGGTTCCAGACATACTGAGCTCTTTCGCTATCTCCACCCTGCCATGCTCTCCCTCCATTGGAACCTTTACCCAGATGGTTCCCTCTACCTGAAACACTCTGTCTTCCCTCATTTCAACTATTTATCTCCTATGCATCCTTCAGGTCTCAAGTAGAAGTCACTTTTTCCGAGAAGCTTTCTTTACCTTCCATATCTCTCTTATGGGCACCTTCTAAGCATCCCATGGTGACTTGTACTATTCATATTACAGTACTTTGCATATTATATAGTAAATAACTCTTTATTTTTTTGTACTGATCTGTGATCTCTATGATTCAGTAACTGCCATATTCAGCACACTTTATTCCCAATGTCTTTCATAGACTGAAGAGTAGGTTCTCGGTACTGTACTACTGAATGAATGAGTCTGTCTTCAAAGTCCATTCCAGTGGCCAGAAGTTTCAAAAATAATTTAACGGATATTTTAAAGTAAAGGGTAGATAATCTTCCAATTGAGTTCAAATCGTCTGCATATACATGCTTTTTCCATACAGGGGTTTATGCTATGCATTCAAATAAGTACCATGATTCACATTTTACAGAAGGAGCAGACCAACATTAAATCTATTTCCATGAATTTTTCCAAGAATAATAATATAAGCCAATTACACTTGTAGTAACTAGAGTCTAGCCTCTGGCCTTCTCCTCAGCATTATGCCTTCTTCACTTCTTCTCTCCCCTGAGGAGGTTCTTATATCCTGGGAGAAGAGCAAAGACTCTTCCAGTCCCTCACCCTTTGCTATTTCTTTGACATCTTTCAAGAATTTCAGTATTAAAAAGTACTTTAAAAGTTTTGACCTCTTCTCCTGGGAGACCAGATCTTCAGAAGAATTCTTCACCAAAACTTTGGGAAAAATAAACCTTAGACTTTGCAAAATTTCCCCTATACAATCTGGCATCAGACACAAAAGCAAACTGTTAGAGCTTTTGGCTTCCTGTGGGATATTGATTTTCCCTCTCCTCTGCAGCATTTTCCTCATCCTCTTGACATCCTCTACAAAAATGAAACATGAGATTTGAAAAACTAAAAATACTGAAAGTGACAGGTTGTTCTGGTATCATGGATTATGTGAGAACTCCAGTGGAGAGGGGACGGAGGTAGCACACGATTACCCTTGAAGGGTCATCAAGAGGACTTTTAGACAGTAGGGAAGATTGAAGTAAATAATAGGCATTAGGAAGGGCAAGATAAAAGCCTTCTGGAAAAATGGGCTAGAAGAGCATCAAGAAGCAAATCTGGTGAGATAATGGACGAGAGAGATAATGGTCCCAAGCAAACAGGAAATACCTTCCTGAGTTCCTCTTGCAGCAACAGAGTAAGTAACTGTAGACAGGTGGAAAACGAATTTGGATGACCGATGCTTAAGTAAAACAATGAGCTAGATGGCCAACTTTGTTCCCCAAAAATCTCATCATCCATTTAGCCTGTGTCAGTGGGTGACTTTCAGCTCTCCTGCTGGTGAGGTCTCCACAGTCAAGGTTAATTGGCTGTGCCCATAGTTCAGCCCCATCCCCACAGTCTATGTTGAATTCTATCTTACAGAAGGAGAGATGGGAGGGACTCTTGCCCAACGCTCAGGAACTCTATTTTCAGTCCTGTTTGCTGCCTACTTGGCTTTAATTTAGCATCCACTTTCAATTAACAAGGAGAATTCTTCCAGATGTCTGTTTCTCACTTTGCCCTCCGGTTTTGAGTACTGAATTGGGTTCAGTACTGAATTGGGTACTTTTGGCAACTAGATCTCCATATTGACAACCTCCCTAATACTTTAGCTCCCACCTAGATTTTATCTGCCTTCTGTGTTGTGCATTCTCCCAACTGGTTGACATTTTTGTGTTACTTCCTCTGATCCTATTCTCCCAACCACATTACTTACAACTGGCCTAAGCCAACTGCCTGTTTGCTGTTTTATTCCCTAGATTCTTTGTCTTTAAGTCATACCAGACTCCCAACCAGTGCCTGGTCACTTCAAGGGAAGGATTTCATCCTAGATTTTACTCCCTATCTCACTGCTATTATGTGGGTCATTCCCTGTGCCTGAACATTTGACACTGGTCTTCTCTGCTTTTCAAAGTGATCATTTAGTCTAGTTGCACAAAATATCTGTGTGTTATCTGCTGACCTACATTTTAAATTGCCCACTGGGCAGCTCTACTTGCAGTGATTATAGGCAACTCGAGCTCACTGTTTATAAGCCTGAATGAATCACTTTCCTTCAGAAATCTGCTTCTCTGCCTCTATCACCTTTTGGTTAAGGAAACCACCATCTGGCCACTTACTCAAGCCAAAAACATGAGAGTCAACTTTGACTTTTTTCCCTTCACCACCTATACCCTATATTCTCTATGCCCATCTGTCTATGCTCTCTCTATGAGTGAGCTCATCAAATCCTACAGCTTTAAATATTATCCATAGTTTGATGAGACCCAAAACACAATGAAAAAGACTGTGTGTGTGTATCTACTTGACACTTGATACCTGACTTGGATATCTGTCTAGCAGCCATCTCAAACTTAAGATATTCAAAACGGAATACTTCCTCTCTGACCCCAACACCAATCGATTCTCCTCATAGTCTTCTTCCATCTCTGCAAATGGCATCACCATATTGTTTAAAACCAATGTCTTATAGTTAACTTTGATTCCTCCTTTTTTTTTAATACCCCTCTCCTTCACATCCAATCCATTGGCAAGTCCTCGTGATTTTTCTCCTGAATACATCCAGAACCCATCCACTTCTCTCCATCTCCATTACTGCAATCTAAACCCAGTTACCAGTATGGCCTGGACTATCGAAACAGCCTCCTAAATGGTGTCTTTGTTTTGCTCTTGTTCATCTATGATCCATTCTGCACTCAGCAGCTAGAATGCCCTATCAAAAGTGAACTTATATCATGTCACTCTCTGACTTAAAACCTCTTAAAAGCTCGAAATCATACTTTGAATGACAAGACAGTCCCATCTCCTATTGCCCTTCCTTTCCTCATTAGGTTCGTGTCATTCTGGCCTCCTTGTCTTACTCATGTCATATATGCTTCCATCCTAGGACTTTTACACTTGCTCTCCCCTCTGCCTGGACTATTCTACACCCAGACATCTACAGCCTGCAACCTGACTGTCATTTGAGGCTCAGCTGAAATGCAGCATCCCACTGAGTCCTGATGAACCAACCTAAATCAGTACCCTCCCTCTGAGCACCATCTTTCACATCAAGCTATTTCGTTTTCTTTGTGGAATGTATTGCTCTCTGAAAAGATCTTGTTTGCTTATTTATTTGTGAATTATCTGCCTCTTTCCACAGAAATGTAGGTTCCAAGTGAACGGGGGCTTCATCAGCCTGACTGAACACTGTATCCCCTGTGCCTTAACATAGTAGGTTCCTAATAAATATTTGTTTACTTATTTAATTGATTATTTAACCAGTCCCTATAACTCTGTTTGTTAAATTATTGTTATTTTACCTTTTCCTGTAAGCAATAGGTTAGTTGTGTTTATAATTCTTAGTTTAGCTGTGTTTAGAATTCTCAGATAATGGTTAAAAGTCCTAAATGCTTTATGTTTCCCATTTATTCCTTGTGACAATCCTAATGAGGTGAGTGCAGATATTTCCTGGCAACGATGAAGACACTGAGCAGAGAGAAGTTAAGCTAATTGTCCGAAGTCACTCAACTGCCCAGTGACTGCACCGGGATCCCACCAAGGGGAGTCTGCACCCAGAGTTCTCCTTTTGAACCAGTCACTGCTGAAAAGGAGGCAGCTCATGGTTACACTTTTGGAGACAAGCTGCCTGGCCTCAGCCTCCAGGGTTTTACCAGGATCTAGCTTCTTCTAGATATAAGGGGCCTGTGGCCCCAAGTTTCCCTTGCCTGTTTCCAGTCTTGGAGTGTCATCAGCCTGTGGCTTCTATCTCCTCTAGAGCTGCAAGGTAAAATATATAACACTCAGTTAAATTTTAATTTCAGACAGACAACATATCATGTTTTTAGTGTAAGTACATCCTATGCATTAAATCTGAAATTCAAGTTTAACTCTGCATCCTGTATTTTCATGTTAAATTGGGAGACCCTACCAACCCACTGGTGTATTTGTGTTTCTTTTCTGATCCACAAGATATCTGACTTGTTTCCAAGAGTGGCTATACCATTTATTCTGAAAAATATATATAGGATTAATTATTACTGGGTCTTTAGAATAGAGAGTGGGAGTTACCATGTATAGTCATTGTACTGCTTTGATTAGAAGTCTTTATTTTACTTTTTAAATTTTTTTTCATTTTTATTTATTTACGTTTTTGAGGAAGATGAGCCCTGAGCTAATATCTGCCACCAATCTTCCTATTTTTGCTGAGGAAGACTGGCCCTGAGCTAACATCCATGCCCATCTTCCTCTACTTTATATGTGAGACGTCTACCACACATGGCTTGCCAAGCGGTGCCATGTCCACACCCAGGATGCGAACCAGCGAACCCCGGGCTGCCGAAGTAGAACATGTGCACTTAACCGCTCCGCCACTGGGCCGTCCCCAGAAGTCTTCATTTTAAAAAAAGTGTTTCTCAATCTTTTGTAACTCTTTCCCTCTTTATAAGCAAAAAATTCACACAGTGTTCCTTGATTTTCTTCATATCTCACCAGCAAAAATGATTCTATTTAGTTTTAATGTTTGATGCTAATATAAAAATGCTGTTTGTTTTGCTTTCCAAATATAAAATTATAACAAGATATATTTTTCTTCAAATTACATATTTCATCATTCTAACAAGATGAGTCTCAAACCTTTTCTTTAAAACAAATCTTAACTGCACTTTCTCCAAGAAACCTCCCCGGCTCCCTGACGGAGAGCGTGCTGTTCCCGCCTCTGGGCCACAGCACACCCTCTGATCCACCTGTCAGTACCTAGCAACACACTTGACCTACATATTTGTGAACTGACTGAACACTGAGATGCTCACAGCAGAATTTTTTTGTTCTTGCTTCTATATTCCCAGTCCTTTGCAAATCCAGTAAATATGTTTGTTCAATGACCTTACTAATAAATGATTACAAGGATAATGAAAGGTAATATTATGGTAGCAAAACTTGTATCCAGAACAAGAAACAATTGGCTCTCTAAAGTTAGATTTTTGACTGAAAATTGGCAGAAATTAGTGGCTAATAGTCACTCAATTTTATTTCTCTTTTCTGTGCTTGCTATATATTTTTGCTTGATTTTTAAACTCAGGAAAAGAAGATTTACTCTCCTTTCTCATGTAGTTTTTGTAAACTAATTGACAAAATGGTTAAGAAATTAGCCTCTGACTCCAGCCTGGTTAGGTTCAAATCCGTATTTCATCACTGTCCAGCTGGGTGACTTGGGAATGGTGTTTGACCTTTCTGTGCCTCAGTTTCCTTATCTGTAAAGATGGATAGTAAACATCACTTTCTCATGGGGTTCTGGTAACAAGTGGATTGCTATGTATAAGGACTTGCCACAGTTCCTAGAACATGATAATGAACGTGACGTCCGCCATTAGGGCATGCAGCACTGCATGGCTCAGTTTTGTTTGCAGCATTGACTTTTACTTTTGGAATCACTGCTGACTTCTGAAGGTTTCTGGAAAGATGTGGCCCATGTGCTCTTGGCAAGATAAAGCAAACCAAAGCATGCTATCAAGCCATTCACCCTAAATTTCCTACATAGTACCATATTTTATATTTCCTTCCATTATTCCTTAAAGTCCTCTGTCAGCCAGACCTCAGTTTTGTCCCTGAGACTTTTAGCTTTCCTTGTGCTGGGATACCATTTTTTTTCACTCATTGTTGACTAATGTTTACTCCTGAACACCATTTCCTTGAGCATCGAACTACATGGAAACCTTCATGCCCAGCTCTCTCTGACCATCTAGTCAGAAAAACAGGACCAGACTGCCAGAACCATCTTCCCTACTTTCCTTTTCACTCACTGACTCCTCATTCCCATTTTCCCGCGACTGACCTTTTGGAGGCCATTTTGCTGACAGCTTTTTATCCAACAGCAAAGCATTCTCATTCTGGGAGGAGAGAACATCCCTGGCATTTCTTGGTGATGCCAACGCTGCTGTTGTATAAGTTAGGGAGGCATTTCACCTGGCTGACCCCAAGGACACTAAAGGTAACATAGAATGTTCTGGCTCCCACCCATAGTCAAGGGAAATCTCTTGCTATTTTTCGTACTGGGACAGGCAGCATAGCTGAACTGCCTCTCACTTTTTTCTGTGAGAACTTCTTGACATGCCTTCTAGTTTTCCTATATTCTTTTAAAAATACAGAAAAATAAGTGAATCTAATACCTTAAGGGGGAAGTTGTTTTCTGCAATTTCTTTGGGAGAAGGAGCAAGAGTAAAATGAATGAGTGAGTGAGTGAATAGATAGATAAGCGTGTGAAGAAAAGGGACGGGTCAAAACAACATGCAAGTTCCTGGCTGAGAGGACTGGGTAGATGGTGTAGAAACCAACTGAGAGAGAGAAAACTGGAAAAGAAGTCAGAGTGGGAGGAGACCAATGACAGCCGTGCTGCCTTTGAGGTCACTGTTGCAGAAAGGTCTCTGCTGAAGCAAGTTTGGGAGCCCCCAGCACGTGGGTGATCACTGACAAACCCAAGAGTGGCTGCCATCACCGTGGGGATTGTGCTGAAGGAGATAGGGCATTCAAGGTGAAATCTAGGAAAACACTAAGATTGAACGGGGATTTTTTTAGGAATGGGAAAACTTGGGTTATATCTGTAGCCTGAGGAAAAAGGTAGAGAAAAAAAGTTCTTGCAAGCAATTCCCAAAAACGTTGCTAGCCTCTGAAATGGGCCTTCAACAAATTCCACCATGGTCAGATCTTTGGGCCCAAATTCGAAGCTTATCAGCTGTTATATCTGCTTGGAATTCAGCTGAGTTAGGCAAGAAAATAGGATTATGTTTACTAATAATACCTAATATAAGTCCAGTGGTTTCATTTATTTATTTTACATTTCTCAGCAATTCTACAGTTTAGGAATTATTAACCCATTATGAGAGATGAGGGAAACAAACAAATAAACGAAGACCTGGTGGGTAAGGACACATGCCCAAGTGACTCATCTAGTTAGTGCCCAACTAGGTTTCTAGCCCTGACGACCAAGCTCTAAACCCTACCATTTTTAAAGAAGACACTGTGCACTTTTATGCTTTTTCAGCATCTGTTCTTCTGAATCATTGTGTGGTGTTTAACTCTTTTACCTCTTGCTTCTATGTGCTGTTATTTTACTATTCTGATGAGAACCCGAGACTGATAATGAGATGACAGGGACAACAAAACACTGGGGAGAAAAATGCAAGCCTTTTTGCCATTAATCACACACTCTTCTTCCAGATAACAGGCAAACGATGCAAAGGCAGTGATCCAAAACAATGCCGATACTCATTGAACAGAACTGCTAAGAGGTTTGAATGCTTCCCCCAAAGAGGACAGGTCCGCTAATTGCAAATGAGTTTAATCTGTTTCACATCTGAATTATCCTGGGCTTAGTATCCAAATTAGCTTTCTTCTCAAGTTTGTCAGGTCAGTCTCCTGCACACTCTGCCTTGTCAAGGGAGAAGGAGGTCTGATGAAGAGCAGGGCATGGCTGGAGCCAGTCTGCTCATCAAGCCGGTATATACTGCATACATATGCACATAACTCAAATATGATTTTTCTCGGCAAATATCCTGCCACCTCTATTTCTACTCCCAGAAGAAGTAATTGCTCCTTCCTCTGCACTCCCACTGCATATGCCAATATTATAACATTAACTATGTCACACATGGAGCAGTGTTATGAGTGAAGAGTGCAAAGACTTCCTGGGTTTGACCCAGGTTAGCCATGAATAGCAGGAGACCTTGGATAGGTCATTTAATCTCTATGTCCCAGCTCTGTGACTTATAAAATGGAATATTAATAGTACCTACTTCATGTGGTTCTTGTGTGGATGAAATGAGTTAATACATGTAGGGAACATATAACAACTCCAGGTACCTAGGAATTACTACATAAATGTTAGTTATTGTCATTAACTTCTTTGAAACACTGCCTATTCCATGGAACTGTGAGGATCTTATAGGCAGTGATCATTCCTTAACTATTTTATATTTTTCCCCATAGCACCATCTGAAATAGAAGAGATACTCAGTTGCTACCGGTTGGAAGAAGAGAATGACTATCATCTTAAAGTGACTTATGCAGTGCTTGACAATTACTGAACTGAGGGAGTCAGAGATGAGTGGATGAATATAAAGCTTGTGGAATAGTGGCCGGTGCAGAGTGGGCATTCAGTAAGTCTTTCAAGATGCCTTGTCTTGATCATCAAGGCATCTACCCACTTTTTAGATGGGTTCCATTAAGGCTTCCAACTACTTTGGCCTCGGCAGTATACAGCCGGGGTGTGCTGGCTCAGAGGTCTCTAGTACTGGGTTTCAGGCTCCAGGGACCAGTGTGGTCTACAGCTGCCACAGAAGCCTCCTGGAGAAAACTCCTGAGGTGAGCCTTGAAGGACAGGCAAGTATTAGAGCACATAAGCAGGAGGGGAGGACCCACCGAAATGGGCAGCTGCCGTCTCTTTTGCTTGGTGCTGTGTGGTAAAACAAGCACAAAACACAAGAAACAAACCTGAGCACATGACCTCCACCCTCAGAGAAAGACCATTGCGTTAATTAGATGGGAACTTGGAGGAAATTTATTCCAACTGACTCTTTAAAAATGAAAAATTAGAAAACATTTGAAAATGTGGAAAGTCTGAAGCTGTGGGTTCAGAGACAAAGTGTGGATGAGCACTTCTGCAACCCAGGTGAGCGCCAGAGGCTGTGTCTGCTGGAGTTTGGTGAAGCAAGACTCCTCACACAGGCAGCTTTTTCAGCAGGCTCCTGGCCACTGCGTTGGATGCTGGGGCTTCTGGGAGAAGGGTGGGGGCCTCTCCTGAGCCCAGTACAATTGGGTCCTTCTGGGTCAAGAAAGCAGAATACTCCTCAGAACCCTTTTGCATAGCCTCAGTGCCACAGCCTTGCGATAGGAAAGCGGTTGCCCTCCAGGAACTGGAGAACGGACTTCCCTTGGCTGCAGCTGCAAGCTTTGCGGAGAGCCGAGGCCACGCGGCTGCAGTGGGCCTGCTGGACTGCGGCTCAGTTCACTCTGTGAGTGTTCTGGTTGCGACCAAATCACAAATATGTTTTGCTCTGAGTATGTTCTGCCTTAATTTTAAATGTATATGTATTTCAAGGGAAATTAAATCCATGGGTTTCTAGTTCATTTACCCTTAAATCATTAAAATGCTGTTTAAGAACATTAGGCACCCAAGGAGCTTTGCAAGCCATTCTAATAAGCATTTGAAAGACTCTTTTCACCATTTAGCAACAGTTTCATCTCGAGCAAATGGACATGGAGTTCCACAGGCTGCAAGTTTGGTTGGGGATTGTGAATCAGTTTTATGTAAGGCAAGGGATCCTAAACCTGGTGAAATACACACTCCTCTAGATACAGGGAGGGTATAAAAATAACTCTGCTCCTTCTACCAACCGTGAGTCTAGGAGAGGGTCTTTCACGTACCCCTGGAATTCTTGAGGGATAAACTGAACACGAGGTAACATTTACAAAGCCCTGACTGCGCTCCAGCCCCTGGACTCCTGGCCTTAAGGTCTCTGACCCTACAGCAGTGCAGGACGAAATTGTCCCCACTATTTGAACGAAGTTTAGAGAAAGGGGTCTTGTTCCCTAAGCTCTCAGGTGGTGGTCCTGGGATCCGCGTTTCTGGCTGTGAGGTTCTTGCCCATCTTACTCACCTTGGACATTTTCCTTGCATAAGAGATCCAGCTGGCTTTTTAAAACACCTGCAATGTGCCCAGAACTTTATCAAATAATCCATTCAATCAATATTTATTCATGGGGCCGGCCTGGTGGTGCAGCGGTTAAGTGCACAAGTTCCGCTTCAGCAGCCCAGGGTTAGCTGGTTCGGATCCCGGGTGTGAACATGGCACGGCTTGGCAAGCCATGTGTGGTAGGCGTCCCACATATAAAGTAGAGGAAGATGGGCACGGATGTTAGCTCAGGGCCAGTCTTACTCAGCAAAAAGAGGAGGATTGGCAGCAGGTAGCTCAGGGCTAATCTTCCTCAAAAAAAAAAAATTATTCATGCATTTGATAAAATTTGTTACAGGCCTCAATTCTATACACTAAGTTAATACTTATAATAACTCTGCAAGATATTCCTGATGGTTTCCATTTCACACATGGGAAGGGGTGTGAGGCATGGGAAACAGGTGTCCAAAGCCACCTGTCTAAGCCGAGAACCCTTTGTCACTCTGTGCCATTGCCTCTCTCCACAACAGATGTGTCCCATGCAAAGGGTCACCTGGTGTCACCCTCTGTAGCTGCTCTGATTTGGAAAACTTCGTTTTAGTAGCAATTTGGCATATAGTCACTTAATAAAGGGGCGCGTTAGCCGGTACAGTTGGGTGGCTTCAAAGCCCTCCCTTTGTGGACTGCGGTGTCTTAAGTAGCAATGGTGGGGATAAGACATTGACCCCTTATTTGTAGAAGGAGGGGGTGACCTTATTCGGTTGATTAACAGGAGAGAATTTATCCATATCACTCAGACACTAAGTCGAAAGCCATACGATAGGTTTTTAATGAAAGCCTGGCTGGGGTTGCTGTGATTGCAAAAGCAAAATGAAATTTGGGAGGGGATAATGGTGCCTACTCATTTGAACCAGAGCTATTATTTCTCTGTCTCATATAATTAGAGCAGAGTTGAAAGAGACAGGGGCACTTCTCTGGACTACTAACGATAAAAAATGGGTAGGAGCACGCTTTGAAATTAAATAGAGTCTTTCCTTCAACGCCCATGTTGAAATGGCTGGAGCAAAGGGAGCCACTAGAGGGTGCTGTCCAAACAGCCGAAGAGACGAGAGGAGGGCATGCGCACCACGCGTTGAAACCAACAGCAAGAAACTCATTCAAGAGGCGTTGCAACCGTCTGTAACCTTCCAACAATGATTCCAGAATCACACCTGCCTTGTAAATTTTTGTGGATGTGCGCTTACAGCTCTAATAAGGATGAGCGTTTTGCTTCCTTCGTGGGACTGAAAAGAGAAAAATGTTCACTCCTGAGCGCTACATCGTATTTCAATAGCACATGCCCCAGGATCAACAACTTTCAGGTTTATTACATTTTCCATCCACCTAATTTTTACCTTTATAGTCATCACAGTATAAACTTAACCTTGACCATAACTCAGTGGTCCCAGAATATTTTATAAACCGGTCTTCCGAAACACATACTGAGTACCTTCTGACATTTGTACTGTGTTATACAGTGAGACCCCAAGTTAAAGAAAGCATGGCTTTTGGCCAGGTTGCTTATCATCTAAAATAATGAGAGTAGCAAGACACGTAAAAGAAGTGGAAAAACAGGAAACATGCTAAAAACCAGCACACAAATAAATATAATTAGCATTACTGCACTACCATCATCTCACATTTGGAAAGCAATTTTCAAAAAGTTTTCCCATATGCAGCTCATGTTGTTTTATCTTCATCAGGACCCTCGTGACTGAGGAGAGCCTTTGTCATCAACACGCCACTCTACAGAACTGCAAGCAGAGGTTCAAGGTGGTCAAGTCGAGATCACGAGGCTAGTTACTAACAGGGTCAGGACTCAGACTCTGGCTTCTTTTTCTGAATCCAAAATGTTTCCACTACTGTGAGATGGTTCTTGGTTTTCAGTACATATATCAGTGAAATAGACTAATTCTTGATTTTCAGTAAGGAAACAACGGCATGTGTATCAAGCAAATTAAGGCCAGGGCAGAACAGGAAGGCATGCCAGCCTCTGGGACATCTCTTCAGCTGACCTGACCACCGATCTCCCCGCCCCCAACCTTTTGGCTGTAACTGCAACGCTTCCCACATGCGGATACTGTGAGATGACAACCACAGCTATTTACCATCAAATCTGTTTTGGTATAGCGGGTAGTGGGTGAGTTCCTAAACAAGCCAGCAATGGCAGTCCCCAGATCCACAGCCTCTCTCGCTGGACCGCCAGCATTGACTAATGAGAGGAGGCTTGCTGGTCCTCAGCCAAGGCAAGACAGATTGAGACACAGGCCTTTTTCTTTTTTTAAGCAAATGTGAACCAGGGCTGCTGTAACTCAGCAGTGTTCCATTTTGTCTTCGTATCGTAACACCTCACAGAAAAACACTCCAGTAAGCAGAGGACAGAGTCAGCCCCCAGTTTGTCACCCCAAGAGTGCTTCCTTATGGGCCTCGCTGCTGGCCCCTGCACTCCTCGCTTCTCTGAGGATATCGCCTGCTTTTATAGGCTGCAGGGCCTTGGGGTCCACTCTGTAGAGAGAGTCCTCTCTGGCTCTCTTTTTTCTCTTTCTCTCAGTGGAGGTGCTTTGCATGCCCTTCACAACCACCCCCCCAAACCTCCACCCCCTACAACCCCCAAGACCCAGGTACAGCTGAGAGGGAACTCACTGAAGTGCAGAATGGAAGAAAAAAAAAGAGAGGCTGGTAACATGTGGACATTCCCTAAGGGCTCAGCAGGAAATCCTGGTCCTGCCCTTCCACATTTTAGGGAGAGAGCAACCTGTGGGCAGGTAGGAGATGTACGCAGCATGATTTTATGCACAAAACAAAGAAACCTCCTGCCCTGGGTCTAAAAATAGTCATACTTGTCTGTTTGCTGTTTCCCTTATCTGGCGAGGAAAAGTGTCATCAGAGGGCCGGGCACTGTGCTGGGTTTTGAAAATGTTCTCCCAGCTTTTGTTGTAATATTTTTCAGCTTTATTTCCTTTTGTGTCAAAATATTATGTATATATTTGGTGTTTGCAAAGTATGTATTGAAATCCCACAATACACACAGAATTGTGCTTATTGAGCGTAGGAGGTACCAAGAAGTGTAAGACTCACGCTTTCAAGAGAAGATAGATATCATATATATCATAAATGCATATACGTATAGTAAATATGTATTCATATAATAAATATCTGTGTGTTGATTAAGTTATTAAGAATCAAATTGCAATACAGCACACATATCAAACTCCTTAGTATGAAATAACTTCTGTGAAAAGCTGTTCTGGCATGTGGTGAACCCTCGATATTAGATAGCTTGGAGAAATTTTAAGGATCCTTATACATTTTCTCTAAGCCGTCTTACCAGCCTGAATTCTCACTTTATCCATGCAAAGGCAGACTCTCTTTTTCTCTCTGCTGACCATCACTGACAGTCCTTTCACAACTCCACCTTCTCTTGGCTGAGTCTTCCCCACCCACTAGGATTCTCACCTTCTAGTACTTAACTCCACCTTCACCACAAATCCTTTCTGTCCTCATTTCAGTTCCAACAGCTGTCTTCCTCGTTCGAATTTCAATGACATGCATGCCATTTGACAACTCTTCTACTGAATTTTTGAACTTTTGTTTTAAAATTTGTCATTTATTTCTTTTTTTTCTTTACATTTTATGTCTTATTTCTGCAATTGGCCAAGATTTCGCCTCCAACATTCTCTCTCTCTCAACACCACAGAGAAGGTGAGAAAACACAGTAAAAGGTGTGCACTGGCTTGCCAGAACTTCCTCCTGTGGATTCCTCTTAGTTAAATTTTTAAAATGAAGCAAAACATAAGGCAGGGCTATGAGATTTCCATTCAGCCCACTGCCTGCTGCACGCTGGGCCTGTGCCTGACTTCCGTTAGGCTCGATGCACCAGGCCCGGGCTGTTTCCAGGGCAGGCCCTGTGCCGGGGAGAACATGGCAGCCTGCTTGCTTAGTGAGGCAAGCCACGCAGCTCTGCAGCACTCCATAAGCTCATTGGCTTTGTCTCTCCCCAGCACTGCATCAGACTTCTCCAGACCTCTTCCAGGAATGAATATACGTAATGTCTACTTCTCACGGTCTCAGTGCATCCTGCCAGGATGGGGATAAATCCAGTAAGGCTACTCAGGATTGGAGGATCCCGGGCCAAATCAGGGAGGGGTCTTTTACCAGGCTATTGGTCCAAAGAGACACTGTACCAGAACAGGAAACTGGCAGGTTAGGAAACAGGGAAGAAGGTCAAGAGGCAAAATATAAGGTAAATCTGCCCACTGAGTTAGGGGGCCAAGGCAGCACGAAGCCTATCTTCAATACAAGGCTCAGGATCGGAGGGATGTAATGAGATAAGGCATGCTTAGCTCCAGGAGAGATGCCAGGCTAATGTGGCCAGCACACCAGTTTATGGAGGACTCTTTCTAATGAGCTGGGATCTGTCTATTCTTGGGACAGGAATTGAGGGCCAAACATTAATGCCTGGACACAAGAAGTGCTGTTATATGTCACGTAACAATAGGGATAAGTTCTAAGAAATGTGTCATTAGGCAATTTTGTCATTGTGTGAACATCGTAGAGTGTACTTACATGAACCTAGATGGTACAGCCTACTACACCTAGGCTGCGTGGTACCGATCTTATGGGACTACCATCGCGTATGCAGCCTTGTCGTTGACCAAAACGTCATTATGCAGCATACGACCGTATTCTGTTTCTTCTCATCCTGCCCGAGGGTCACCAAGGCTGTGGCAACAGTTGCTCACTGTGGACAAATCTGCTTTGCCCCTTTCAGTGGAACTGGCTGGCTAGGCTCCATTCTGTTTATCATAAATTGAGAGATCTGAGGACAAGTTCTAATTTGTGGCTACATATTTCATGGTAAAATTTCCTAAATGTTTTTTGGTGAGTATAACTGAATTCCTGAAGTAAATAAAGCAATAGAGCACACAATCCCTCTGTTGGGTCTGTTTAAAAGGTAAAATGCCAGGGGCCGGCCAGGTGGCACAGCAGTTAAGTGCGCACGTTCTGCTTCAGCGGCCCGGGGTTCACCAGTTCGGATCCCAGGTGCGGACATGGCACCACTTGGCAAGCCACGCTGTGGTGGGCGTCCCACATATAAAGTGGAGGAAGACGGGCATGGATGTTAGCTCAGGGCCAGTCTTCCTCAGCAAAAAGAGGAGGATTGGCGGTAGATGTTAGCTCAGGGCTCATCTTCCTCAAAAAAAAAAAAAAAAAAAAGATAAAATGCCAGGAAATCAGTGTCTGCCTTCCTCGAGGCTTTACTCTACCAAAATTGGCTTTTGATGGCTGATTCTTTCACCAGTTTGTGTCCTCTCCATCTTTGATTCTCTGTTCCTAAGATAAAGCTGAAACCACAGGGTACTGAGAAGGAGGCCAGGTGACAAATGTTTCACGGAAGACTGAAACCTTTGTTGGTAACTCAGGGTGCCAGGAACACTGAGGGCTGAGATGCTGGAACGGGTCAGGGTGGGCACACAGTCTTGAGTTTGTTTGGTGCCTGAGCTGGAGGACAGTGCTTTTGTGAGAGATTCCACAACAGTGGGGGCATTCCACATGCCAAAGGTGACAGGGCACTGACTACCATTGTAGGAGACAGCAAGAGTGTTTGCAAGCATTCCCCTCCCTTCTCTGTGGAAGAATGGATTATTGCTTCCCTGTTGAACTCAGGAGTGGTCACATGACTTGTTTAAGCCAATGAAATATGGGCAGAAATGATGGCGTCACTTCCCAACAGAAATGTTAACTCACCATGCCTCTCTCCTCCCTCTACAATGAGACTGGCGATAGACCACTGAGAGGCTGCTTTGACTGTTTGGTCCAGAGCGAGTGCACTGTGGAACAGAAGGACGTGTACTCATGAGCAAGAAGCAGAGTTGCTTGTAAGAGCCTCTAAGATTCGGGGTCATTTGCTATCACCGTGTAACTTAACCTGTCCTGACTGGTAAATACATTGTATTCCAGAGGACTCTGACCTCTCCCCTTTCCACATGGGCCAGCACACACTGCAGAGTCCTCATGGGAATAAAGCATCACATTCAGAAGCACTTGCTGGAACACAGAGAATGTGCTGGTTTTGCTCTCAAGTGCCTCGATGGCCTTGTGGCTTCAGTCTCACTCAGGGTACCTTAACTTGCTTTCCGTTAGCTTGGGAGCATTTTGCTGAAGAGAGGCAGGAAAAGGCAAAATGGCTTTCCTGAATCATTTCAGGAATTGGGGAATAATCAACTATTCTTCTTAACAAATCTGTGATGAATGGAACATGACAACTGAGTGTGCAGTCGTGGGTGTCATCACTTTTGCCTGGTGCAAGTTGACAGCGGGAAATGGTGTGCTGACAGCATTCCCAGCTCTTGCAGGTGGTGTGAAAGGCCCACCTTCTGGACAGCAGTGCACAGGCACGCCCTGCTCGTGCTGAGTCCTTTAGGACTCTCCTCCCTTTCTAATTAGGGACCTTCAAACCTCTTGGAGCTTATGTTTTGGAAATGAATCTGAGATACTTAGAAATACAGTATTTGTATTCTTGACACCTTCCTTATAATTATTTGCTGGTGAGGTTTTTGTTTTTGGTTTCTCATCTAATCCTCTCATTTATATTTCGTTCTGAAACACAAATTGTCTTTGGCTATCAGGGAGGGCCTTCATTTCAGGAATGGAGAAATTTGCCCACTTTTCTGAACCAAGTGTGCAGGACACCAACGTCCGATAGTCCAGTGCCGCTGGTAAAGCCCCATAAGGCCAGGTGTCCTGCCGCTGCTTGCAAGTGCTTGTCTCCACCTGTGTCTTTCCCCAGAGCCAAGTTGCAAATGCACGTTTAAGACAAAGCTGAAAGGTTTGTTTCCCTTTTTCCCTATTATTTTTCAATCTCCCCTGGCTCTGCTCTTCCTGCTGGCCCTGGCTGGAGACCCGAATACAGATCCTGGAGACATAGCCTCTTGCATCGCCAGGGCCCTGTGGGGCTGGCAGAATGATTTGTTTTTGGAAATGTGCTTTTTTCTTTTCTCATTTTCTTGGATCAATTCAGAGGAGGAGGCAGGACCAGGTCTCAGGTTTTTGGAAAGTAAAATCAAATTAGCAAGCTAGGTGGACACACCAAAATTGGACAATTTAGGCCCATTTTCCTTGGGTTGTTTAGACAGATTGGTACAATTTTAGTTTGCAGTTTGATCCAAAGGGGGAGTTGATTACTGGCTCTGAAATGAGCTTCCTTCATTCCCTGCGTGAGCTGGTTGAGAAGATGCGTCTAGCAGCAGCCAGGAAGCCTGCTAACTGAAAAGTGACGGGAGGAGAGAAAGAGGAGGCAGAAAGGGGGAGCAAGAAAAAGTGGGAAGATTGGGGTATCGTTTATTACTGCCCAGTTGAGCCTGCTGGTGATTAACCTGGTAATAAAGTGAACTCTGTGAGGCATGCCTGGAAATGAAAAGAGAGCCCAAAGTGGATGCAAAACAATCTCCCTTTGCTTAGAAATTGACGGCTGATGTCGTGTCCCCTCTGGGAGCCTGTGGGAAGTGGCCGGCCCGTCAGCATTCTGGATGAGCTCCTGCTGCAGCTGCCTGGTCCTGATGAACTGCTAGATGCTTCCTTACAAACTCGATAGGGCAAAAGTTTTCTCTGCGGCTTTTAATTTGTAAAGGCTTGTGATAGTTTTTCATAATTATGACAGCCTGCCCATGGTGTCTGCTGAACACCATGCATGCTCCGACTTTTTCTTGTCCTTCAGCAAGAGCTATTTTGCTCATTAGCTTCAGTATGAGGGAGAAATTGCAGGCTCCCTCTGAAGATTTTGCCATTGGGTGACCTGATAAGCAGAATGCAAATGTGCAAATGTAGCTGGAGCCCAGGGTCTGATACCTCCATGGCTGCGAGGATGCATTTTTCTAAATGATTTCAAAGACTGAGAGATTTCAGCGTGAAAGGGAACAGGCTGACTGGGAGAGCTCCTGAGAGGGACTGAGAAACATGGGGTCCCCAGTTTTCTTAGTCTACGCTCTGGCATGACATAAATTTTTTAGCATCTGAGTCAGATTTTTGGAGCAAAATATTTATAAGAAACACAAAACAAAATTCACTCTAATTTTGGTTTGGTTTGGTTTTGTGTCTGTGTGTGTGTGTATTTTGTATTAGAAAATAGATTTTTCCACCTTGCGGGTTAAAATAGCCATTTATCCAAGGGACACTATTTAGAAGACATCTTTTTAAATAAACATTGAATTTGATTCATAATTCCTTATAGGTAGCCTTGCGGTGAATTATTACATACTGTTTTTGTTTTATAAACAGTTCAATGAACTTTTTATTAGCTCCTACTATGTGACAGACACTCTACTAAGAGACGGAACAGAAATGTGGTTCTTTCTCCCAGGAAGCTCTCAGCCTAGTGGGATAATCAGATGAGCAAATAGCGATGCCTGAAACACACATGGGAAGTGCTCTCATAGAGGTGCATTCTGGGAGCTCTAGGAACACAGAGGAGAAGCACTGAAGGGGCTCTCCCTTCTTGCAGACAGTGATGGGGAAGATGACTTGTGTGGGCTGAGGAATAGGAGCTGAGTATAGAAGGGGTTACCAGGAATATGTGCCTTCAGGGTGCTGGTAGACTCTTGAGATGAATAGAATGAAGTGTATAGTAAGACGTGGGGAGAGCAAAGAGATGAGGATGGGCATTAGGTTGGGGTCTTCTAAAAATGGAAACTCTGTCTACCATGCTAAGGAACTGGAAATTTTATCCTCAAGAACAAAGGTGGCCTGAAAAAATTTAACCAAGGGAGTGATATGATCATATTTGCATTTTATAAAGATGCTTTGACAGCCAAGAAAATGGACTGCTGAGAAATTAATACTGGTGGTAGAGTGTCTAATCAGTAGACATTCTGATAGGTTAAATAAGAAACAATGAGGGCTTGACCTTGGACAAGACCATAGGATTAGAGAAGAGGGAAGTTTGAGAGATAATTAGTAGAAAGGTCAGGATCTGTTAATAGCTTGGATACAGACGATGAGAGGGAGATGCAGGCAGAGATGGTTCCCAGGATTCTGGTTCTAGAAACTGGGTGGATGAAAAGTCATGTTCAAAATGGGGGCTGGAGTAGGAGGGACAAGCTGGGAACAGGCATTGGAGGAAGATGTAGGTTTAAATTTGGATCTGTAGAGATGTCGAGTAGGCAGTTGAATAAATTTGAGTTCAGAAAAGAATTCTGGCCTGGAGATAGACATGGATATAGACATATAGATGTATAGATTATATATAGTAGACTGATCAGCATAGTTGGTGCCAACAGTGTGGAGTGGATAATGAACAGTGAGGTGTAAAGTAAGATAAGTTTAGGGTAAAGGAAGGAGCGTGGGGAGCACTCACATGCAAGAAATTGTGGAAGTCCAGGAAAGATGAAAGGAAGGATGTGGCCAAGAAATTAGGAGAAATTTTAGGAGATGATTTCATGGAAACCAAAGTAGGCAAGTGTTTCAAGGATAGAGTGGTCAAAATTATCACTAAGAAGAAGACAGTTCGTAAAAATTTGTCTTTTAAACTTTAAAAACTGGAGCTCCTTGGAGGCCAGTATTGTGATTGGAATGGAAACCAGCTGACAGTGGGATGGGATGAAGGGTGAAGGGAGGTTAGAAAATGAAACAGTGAATGTGGACCCCTCTTGGGAAGTGTTTCTGTGGAGAAAAGTGAAAGGGTGGCGCAGCAGAGACAAGGAAACAAAAGCACAGGTGGAGGCAATCAGAGTCCTATTTCTTACAGCCTCTTGGCCTTTACTCCAACAGCAAGGATGGCTGTTCTCCTTGAATTCTCTACTCTAGACCTTAAGAGGACTTCCCAGGAGAATAAAAGGCAAATTTCCCCTCAGGTGTGTACTCACAGCATGGCTTTTCTGTGGAAATCATTAGCAACCTATACTAACCAAATAGGCTACACAGAGTGGGACCTGATCCCCTCTTTCAGTGCTCTTCTGGAAAGACACAACAGACAGTACCAGTTCCGAGTTCCCTGGAATAAGAAGATTGCAATTCAAAGCATTGCAGTGCCCATGTCTTCCGTCTCCAGAAACCTAGATTCTCTTTTTTGCAAAGTTTAGCATTTTACTCTCCTTCTCACTTTCTTCCTTTTTCAAACTTCCCACTTACCTGCTCTTTCCTTCTTTTCTTTCCACCACTCACCTCTCAGTTTGGATTCATTCTCAATTCTTAAGTTTCCTTCAATCTACTCCTTACATTTTCAATAGTATTTTTCCTGTGACGTGCTGGAGTTGTTTTCCCAATAAATGTTTTTTCTCTTTAATTTTCAGGCTACCTTTTAAAATATTTCAATGCTGATAATGAAAAACAACAGTAGGTGAAAGACATCTTTTCCCCAATGAATGAAGTTTCCCAAGTATTTGGAGAGAAAAAAATGAAACGAAATTCTATGTGGCAGAATAGTCATGATTACATCATCTTTTATACAAATAAAAGTTCCCAGTGACATGAGAAAGTGGAGAAGGGCTAAAACCACTAAAACACACACTTTTATAAAATTTAGAGAAAGTAATGATTAGAAATCATTTATCAAATCACTTATTTTGTCAGTTTTTTTGCTAAATCAACCTGCTCACGGCAACATCTTCCTTAAAAAAATAAAAATGAACTATATGGGGCATGAACACATTGGTAAAGATGGTGACAATGTCATCATGTCCTTTCTGGTCTCAGGCTGCTCAGCAGCTGCCCTAAGGAACCTGACAGAAGGGGACCCTGAAGGGTTTGGGTTGAGCTTTGGCCCTCATTTTGGAGCTCTTGGGATCAGATGCTTCTAGGCCTTCTCTCTGCAGCGTTGACTGCCAGGTCCTAATCACCCCCCTGCCTCCTAAGACTTGCTCCCTCTCCCTTGACTCCTCCAACCAAAACATGGGCAGTTCCTTGTTCTCTTGGAAGAGCAAGAAAAAATGTTACATGGTGAAAACGTGTCTCCTGGGCTTACACGTGTGTGCACCTAATTCAAGGGACTCACTTCTGTATCTAAATGGAAGCTAGGTGTGTGATATGGGACATCCTTGGGGCTGTCATCTTACTGCACCCTGCAGGGAGGAACCAGTATTCTTCCTTTTTTTGTTCCTGCTTCTAACTTGGACAATAAAAAGAAGAGATAATGGAGGCCTAAGGAGAAAGGTACCGGGAGTGGAAGCTAGAGATGTTTCCATCATATATCTGTCCTTCTACTGTTAAACCAACTCTTTGGGAAGAAGAACTAAGTCAGGTAGTCTTGGATCCTTCAAATAGACGGGCTAGCAGCAGAAGGGCCAGCTCTCTGGGGAGGAAGAGAACTCCCAAGTGAGCGGGCTTAGGCGTAGAGAGTTTCGGGCAAACCACCAGGACGTGATGCTGCAAGTGGTTCAGAGTGGGATCCAAGTACCAGGAGACACGGGGTCACTGTGGGGAAGGCTGAATGCCCTCAGCGTCCCCAGCCCTTGCTGCAGTGTAATTGCAAAGAGCTGGGTAACACCTGAGTCTGCCATTTAGGCAGCTGGGTTCCCTTCTCTCCCTCTCTGGAGGGTTAGGTCCCCCGTGGAGAAGCCTTCTTTGTGACTCCAGCTCTGGCTTCTTACGGCCATAAGCCCTCCCTGCTGGAGCTGACAGAAATGGCTTTTCACCTCCTTACTTCAGAAAATGCCTCCAGGTCCCTGGCTGTGGGGCTGGCTCGCTCTCTCCCACAGCCCCAGAAGCTCCAGGAATTTCTAATGCTTTTTTCTGGGCTGCAGCAGGATGTGGGTGGCTTGACTCAGTCGTGATTCAGATGCCAAAGTGGAACTCCCCTTCTGGGGTGGGCTGCAGGGCCCCACCCGGGAAAAGGTCACCCTGTGGATGCCACCGCACTCAGGATACTGCTCCCTCACCAATCGCTGCCAAGGTTTTCAGGCTGTGAAATGAATATTTTATTACCTTATGAAGGGGAAAAAGATTAAATTAGCAAAATGACGATAAAAAAAGGATAACCTGACTTCAACCCTTTTATTATGCTTCACACAACGAGACAGCAAATTGCGTTCTGGGGCTTCTGCTTAGATGGCTGTAAAGAATCTAACTTTTGCTTTCAAATTAACCTGTCAAATCATATATTTATAAAGGAATGAAGGGAGGAAAATGAGGGGCCTAGGTAGTCCCACGCATCAATTAGAAAGAAATTAATTACAATTTACCTGCTTTAGCACGTTAACACTCCCAAATTACTGAAGAAATGTCTCTGTAACAGGAAAGGAGTCAAAACAGACCACTCTGTGGGGGGATAAGGAGAGAAGGGGTCACCATGGGTCCAAAGCAAGAGTGGACAGGGTTGGGGAGGGTGGGAATTGCTGGAGATGGTGAAGGACGCTGGCAATTAGATGCTCTTCCTGTTGGATGTTGATGCAGAAGCCTCTAATGAACGACACATTTTGATGAAGCAACCTCTAAAGAACCTCCACTCTCTGAAATAATGAAGTGGGCATTCACATGCAATACTATCACAGAGCTTCAGATAATGATAGATCCCTCTTGCTGTCTATAAAAGTCACAAAGGAAAGGCGAACATCCTTTTCCTCGTCCTTTGGGGCATTGACAGGTAAGGGGACCATAGTAAGAGAGGAAAAGGTAAGGAAGGAAATTCAAAGGGGTGTCTGACCCTCCTTTTAAGTAGTTCCTCGATTTTGTGGAATGGCATTGGATTCTGAAGGAAGTTTGAAAAGTCAGATAGCTTCAGATGCCTGAACACCAGGGGAGAAACAGCTCATGAAAAAAGAAGTCAACTAGCTAGCAGATTATACTTTAAATCTTTGTCTCTGTTTCTCTTAAAGGTAAACAAGCACGATTTTTGTTTCATACAGGAATCACTGAAGCCCTCTGGAAGGTCAAGAGCTGGAGGCATTCTCTTCCCTAGGGGCCTGGCCAAAGCAGAAAGGAAGTCCCTCTCCTGGGTGCTAGATGGAAAGGCAGGTGGTTTCCGTGGCTCTAAGGCCTCTTCTCACCCCTGGGAATCTCAGCTAAGATTTGTGCCGAAATCCTGAGAACTCTAGACCGGAGTTCCCACTTTAGTTTCCAGCTTTTCTCTCTGGAAGTCCTAACATCCTTGGTGATGGAGCAAACACTGGAGCCACGAGGGGTGTCTGCACAGTGTGAAGCGGCCTCCTGACCTGAGTGCAGAAGACCAGGGTTTGGGTCTCCAGCAAACCCATGAGCTGTTAAAGATGTTTCCTCATCTGAAAAATGAGGTTTAATTATAAGTGCACTATTCACACTCTATTTTTTTTTAAAGATCAAGCTTTATATATGAAAGCTTTTTGTAAACTCTAAAGAGCTGTACAAATTTAAGAGCTTATTGGTATAGTCTGCCCTCACTTTAAAAGGTGTGCTTTTTTTAAAGCAAATACATTTTCTCCTTCCTCCCTCTCTCCTCTCTATCTTCGGGTACTCCAGCAGCTGAATATGAAAACAATCTTTGCCAATCGTGTGGGAGTCTCTGAGGCCCATTAGATCTTTGTTTCCCTCTTTTTAAAGTTTTCTCTTTCCCCTCTGGGGTTGATGAATTATTACATCTTTGAAATAGTTTCGGAAGCCACTCTCTCTGGAGAATGGTTCCCGTGGCAGGGGACCATGTGGCTTCCTGATGCAGCTCTCAGCCCTTCTCTGCTACCCCTCCAGCCCGGCACCTCCACCCAATTGCCCAGCTCTGAGTCATTCAGCACGGCCTGATTGCTTCTGCAGGGTTTCAGATGAAAGTGACATTTTCATTTTAGTGACTAGGACCACAGGATCCATTAGAGGTTCCTGCAGCTGTGGAAGAACTGGGAGAGAACGGCGGGAGGCAGAAGGCTTTATAAGATGCATGGGCAGCTTTGCAGAGCTTGCAAAATGGGTGCTGGGATATGGTGGGGATCCTGTAGTGTCTCGAGGGAGACTGGATCCTGAGTTCAGTGAGCTGCTGAGCCTGGAGAGCCAGGGGCCAAAGCACCCCATGGGTTCACTTGTTAAAGAGAGTGCTATAAAGCAGTGCAGAGCTCACGGGGTGATAGAGCCTGAAGAGCATGAGTTTTGAAGACTACAGACATAGGTTCAAATTCCTGCAACCTTGATATTTACTGATATGGCAATTAACAGCACAGGCTCTGGAGTCCTGGGTTTAAACCCACCTGCACTGTTCAGTAGCTGTGTCAACTTGCGCAGGTTACATAACTTCTCAGAGCCTGGGGTTCCTCTTCTGTAACTGAAGACGATGAGAGCATCCCTTGGGTTTTGGAGGATCAAGTGACATCATCCACAGAGATGGTGAGCACAGTGCCTGGCAGAGAGTAGGGGTCCCATCCACTGCAGCTGTTGTTGTCACTGTTTCTGTGCCCCTAATGTGTAACTTGATACATCTGCAAAGCTCTCTCTTCATTTGGAAGGCGGAGGGGTGAGCAAGGTAAAAATGCCTAAGCCATGTTTCCCAATCCACTGTTGAAGGCTAAAATGCGATAACAGAAGGAGACTGCTGCATGCTGGGCCTGGCCCAGAGAGAAGGGACGGCAGGGTGAGCAGTGTTCATCCGGAGCGCTCGCTTCCTGGAGGCAGTGGCTTTAGCTCTGCAGGCTGGTGCCCCTCTGTGGACAGGGATGGAGTTCTCTTAGGAAACAAGTTCTAGATGGTTCCCTTCCCCCGTGCTGAGTAGAAGTACTGTGGTCTGTTCATTACAGCTGCTCATCTTCTATGGCTTTTTTCCCCAGATAAAACCACCCTCACTGCCCCCAAGATGCTCCTACTTTGCTCTCCCCAGACAAGCCTCATCTGAACAGTCAGACTTGGAATCCAGATTGGATGTCTGCAGTTCAGACCAAGGGAATACCAAGCTGATGGCATGTGTTCGCGGCAGCCTCAACGGTCACCTCTTCAGACCCACAAGAAGCAGGCAGGGGCTTCAGCGAGCAAAGAGCACCACCCACACCTGCAAGATGCTCTAATAATTAATGGACAAGGTGTCCACAGCGATTGTTAAATGAAAACCGGTATTTATTCCCTCAGTAATAGCAGCAAATGTCGGGTGGGAATTGAGGGACTCTGGAGGGGGCAACTGGTTTATCAGGAGCAAAATGAATAGTAGAGGGGATGAAAGAGAGGAGAGTGAAATTTTATGTCTTTTTGCAAGTAAATTAACATTTCTCTACTTAAAGTGGGAAGGATAGGAGTTGCCTGGGGCCTCTCCCTGCATTTGCTCAAAGAAATAGGCTGGGAAGAGTAGAAAATGGAATTTTCTGGGGGAAATATATGGTTTTATTCTGCAATGTCAAATTGGAAGATTTTCTCATATCTACAAATCAGGGTTCATCTGAGTCACCTATAGGACCTGCTCCAATATTGTCATCAATTCTTAATTTACGTTGCCCCATTTGCAAGTATCACGGTGTGTAACAAAGTTAGGATGAACAAACCACAAAACCTAACTAACAGACCTTCAGAGAAGAGCAGAGCCATCAGTTTAGATTCTCAAACTGCCTTATAGAACTGAGGTGGCTGTCTGGGTATCCTGCTTTCCCAGTTCAGAGAGCAGGTGAATTGTTGTGTCTGGGGAAGGAGCGGAGCAACGGGCTGGTGGTGGGTGAGGGGTGAGGGCTTTTTCCTTCTCCCCTCTCCACCTCACGCCCTCTTCTTCCCAGAACTGAAGGCACCGGGCCACTTGGTTAATCAGGATCCTAACTCCTGAATCCTGGTGGTTGCTCTCTGCTGAGCCTTCCCTCCCAGGCCTCTAAGCCTTCCCTCCTTTCCTTTCCCAGCTGTGGCTTTGGCAGTTCCCGGGTGGCAGGTGCTTCCATACTCAGGGGCAGAATCTGGCTTGTGTCATTAACAAAACCACTGGGACTGCCTGTCTGACTTGGACAAACTACTGAAACTCTTGGCATTGTCTCTGCCATTTGTATGGTTGCTTCACCAGAACGGCTTCCCATTTCCACCTTTGGGGAGTCGTGGGGACAGAATGAGAACTGCTGTGGTCTCCTCGCCTGCTATTTGAGTCTTTGCCTCCATGCTGCCCTCTCCTGTAGACTTGAGGGCCAAACCGCCTGAGAGGCAGGCAGAGTTTCCAACCAAGATGCCCAGGGCTAGGGAACCCAACAACCTGTGCCTATTCTCCCTTCTCATTCCGGGAGGTTAGAGTGAAGTAACCCCTCCATTAGCTCAGTCAAAGATCCAGTGAGGCTGTGCAGACTCCACTTGGCATCCCCTGGTGGAGGGGAGGCCCTTTAGTGGCTGAGCAGGAGAGGGATGTGAGTTTCCAGCAAACCTCCTGAACAGAAAAGGAAAAGGGGACCCCTTGTTCTAAAGGGTTTAACATTTTGCGGAATCCACTTAATTTGCTTCTAAAATGCAGTTACACTTGGGATGGACTGTGGCAAATCTCCCTGGTGCCCACAGGGTGAAATCCTCACCCTTAACACTACATGTCTTCCCTACCTGGCCCCCCAACAGGTAAGCAGGGCAGGGAGCAGGAGACAGGCCAGAGAAAGCCTTTGCTGAGTGCCTCCTGCAGGACAGGCAGTGAGCTGGGTGATTCTGAGTTCACTGTGATCATCATTCCATTTTTGCAGATGAGGGAATAGAGGTTATGAACTAGCTGAGTATGCACAACTGATAAATCAAAACGTGCTAGACTGTGAATTCCTCAAGGACAAGGGCTTTATCATATGCAGTTTTCTACAGTCAGGACCTGCCTGCTAGGTGCCCGGCACTTGGTAGGCACAGATTTAAAAATAAATTAATAAAAGAGGGCAGACCTGGTGAGCTGACATCGGGTGTGTGACGTCAGCATTCGTTGAATCCCTGGAAGGTGTGGGCAAACCGCCTGACCCCTTATATGTATTACCTTATTTAGGCCCCACATATCCATCCCAGCTGAGCATTATCATCCCTAATTTAAACCTGGACTCACTCACTAATGTCCCAGTAAATGCTGTTTACAATCAGAGTTGGCCTGTATCCTGCTCAGGTGACAGGTTCTTCATATTCTGAAGCATGTGAGAATTTCTCATCTACCCGTCTGCTCAAAAGGTACCTCCTTTCTCCCAGTTGCTGACTCTACCAGTTGCTGTACCTCCTAGATTTAGCCCATCTCAACCTCCGTCCTCCAGCCTATCAAAATCTGATAACTCCTCAAATCTCCTGTGACCTGGCGCACCCCTGGTATTCTGCCACCTGCCTCTCTCCCTTCTGAATGGTCAGCAGACTTTCTTTTCCCTCTGTGCTTTGTCAGAGATGCTGAAGCCAGAACCTGCACATGGAAGACCTGCACAGCAAGTCAGGCATAAGGATTATAACCTCAGAAATGAAAACATCCCTCTGACAAGCTATTTGAAGTGCATATGGTAGAGGAGCTGCGAGCCCCTGACACTCAGGGACTGGGCCCCGTGCCCTATTGCTCACTGAGAGAGTTCTGTTCTTTTAAGATTTGATGGGGCTGCCCTGGAGACGTTAATTTACATAGGCTTCATCCGTCCAGCCCTACAGAGGAGAAGCATGCTAGGGGAGGCATCGCTGCCTCCCAGCACTCACCAGAGGTCAGGAGGGGAACGGCTGACAAATTGGACAGCGCTTTTCAGAAATTTAATCTCAAATGTGATTTTTTGGCCCATTGTCTCTACTGAGCACGGTCTCTAGCCCTGTCGTGTTAGTAGGCCTGCACAGCGAGTCCGCTGGTTCTTCAGGAGACAGACAAGGGTGAGAGATCGAGCAAGAGTGGTGAAAATCTCTGCACTCTCATTGATCATGGCTTCTCCTTCCCAGAGCTCACAGCATCTTATCTAGACGTCAGCTCATTCATCATCCCCATGGCCTTATCAAGCAGACCATTATCGGGCATCATTAGCCCCATTTCTCCGTCATGCAGCCAGAGTCCCAGGAAAGCTGAGTAATGTATCTGGCAGTACACAGCCAGAGAATGGTCAGCCTGTGGTAAAACTCTCAGTTCTCAGAATTTCAGTCCACTGCTTCAATCATGGATCCATGCTAGCATTTTAAATGGAAATAATAATACAGTCTCACAGAGCTGCCATTATTAGAATTGTATACGAACATCCTTAATAACTTGTAAGGTATTTACTAATGTTATGCGGTCTTATTCTTCTTTTTGCAACATGTACTTGAAGTCTAGTGCAGAGGCCTATAAGTTCTTGGGGTCCAGGAGAACCAAAATGCTGACATTTGTAATGGTCAGAAAATTAAGGTGTGCAACTCAGTATTGACTCCTTTCACTCTTTGCAATCATTTGTATCCTAAACCTAGTACTTTATAAATTGCACGGAGTTATATGGGAGGCTGGTAAGACTGGGGAGGCTGCACCCAGTCAGACCATCCCCAGTCCAGTTAGTCAGGCTATCAGAGATGAGCCATGATGTGCACGAATGCTAGAGGAGACAGGGCGTATTGCCAGGAATCGGCATTCTCCAGTGAAGACCAGCAGCCTTCCCCTGGTAGGGTGTCAGCCAACCATTGGAGGAAAGGCCCTTCAACAAGCGTAGATCCCTATAAATTAATAGCATTCAAACCTAACCAGGTCTTTAGAATAGAGGAGAATTCTTTATTATTTTTCCTTCTCTAATTAATTCCCTATTAAATTCACGAGAGCACCTTCAAATATTTGCCATTTCTTAAAACTCCCGAGTCCATCTCTGTCCCCCTTTTTTCAGCTCAAGACTCCTGCCTTTACTCTACAAAAAAAATTGAGCCCAACTAGTGTGAACTTACTATCCCTGCTCCCCCAGTTTTCTTAATGGCATCCTCCTCTTCCTTGTCACCATGGTTCCAACTCCTAGAATTTTCATCTACTTCTTCCATTCTTTCAACCCCACATTCAATCAGCAATCACAGTCTGCCCATCTGGTTCTGCCTTTCAGCTCAGACCCCTCCTGATACACTGCCAACAGCACCGTGCCAGCTCAGAGCCTTATGGCCATGCCTCCACTTTCAAATGAGTCTTCCTACTTCCAGGTTCTGCCTTATGCAATGTATCTTGTGCATTGCCTTCAGAGTTACCTTCCCAAACAAAAGTTTTTGTCCTGCCACTTCTATGCTCACAAGCTTTCAATGGCTCCTCATTGCATTCAGAAGAAAACATAAATGCTTAAGCTCTACACTTAAAACCCTCAACAATGTGACTCTACCAAACTTTCCAGTCTTTGTTCCAGCAAAACTTTGTCTCCACTCTTATACCTAATTCTCCTGTTGACTAAATTAATAATTACCTTTCTCTGATTTACCATAAAGACATTCTTTCTTGCTAAAACATCTTGTCTTATCTCTTCTTCTTCTTCCATAATTACTAGTCAATATCACATCTAACTTACAAAGCTTAAGTAAATTCCATCCTCTTAAGTGTCCTATCATGTACACCACCACTGCCACCTTGGCAAAATGTGTCTTTCCCTTTCATTCCCAAAGTACTCTGTAATTCTAGCGTACCACTCATCATTAATCATAGCCAGCCTTAGGTTAATTAGCAGTAGATATCTCTATCTCTCCCATTTCATTCACAGACATTGGTGAACAAAGTTCTGATCACTCTTTGTTTCCCCCAAAGAATCAAGCAAGCATACTTTAGGAGATGAAAGTATATTTGTTGGAATGAATTCCCCCCTGGTCTCACCTCGGTTCCCTGCCAGTTCCCATAGACCACCTGAAGACTCAGTTCCCATCTCATTCTCTGTTGTTGCTAAGAGCCCAGGATTTTTCTTGCTTAGAGACCCAAGAAGTAGCTATTTCCTACTTCCCAGAAACTTGAATTAATTCACTACGCTGTTTTGCTAGCTTGCCTTTGTCTCTCGCTCAGATATCTGAGTATTGTTTTTGTTTTATTGCTTGAATTTGGACCCATAGCTCCAACTTTTCTTCACTAGATGAAATGATAGAAGCATCTCTTACCTACCTATTAACAAACAACATGTAAAAATTAGCTGTAGCTGTTATAGACACTCGATCATTTGTCTCAACCCATTTGAAATAAAGTTAGATATGAACAGATAAATATACATTTATAGGAAGTAAGATCATAGTCAAAAGCATCTATTCACTTTTCTTCTCAATGAACATTTACTAAGCTTTGAGTGTGTGCCAGCCCCTGTGTTGAGTGCTGCTAGTGTCGGAAAGCACAACTGAGAGCTTCCTCCAAGCTCACAGGTAGGACACTCTTAGTAGGTCCACTCATATTGAATCCATTCCTACTTGCCATCACTTCTGGATTTGTAGGTATTTGATACACCAGCTATCTGAAGGACTAAAACTCATAATTGCTGAGAAAGGTAAAAAAGTAACCCTCCAAGAGAGAAGAACACCAGTTGCTTGATTGGCATGTTTCTCCCTTTGGGTATGAACCAGGCTGTACTCAAGATTTGTGGCAGGCGGGCATAGGGAAAGGGATGGTCAGGGGTCGGGGTAGATCCTTATTAATCACTGGCAGCCAGGACAAGGAAGAGAGCACACTGAAACAGAGAAGAGCTGCTGTTTCTTCCCCTTTGCTGTGGGAACTAAAGTATTCATCGTGCAAGGAAAAGGAAGTTACCCCTCCTTACACTGCCCTCTTGAAATCCCCCTCAAAGTCCTCTCGTCAGAAGAGAGAGGAGGACAGGGTACAAGGAGGAAATCTCTTTATGTCTCTTCACTTTCAGATATAAAACAAGAACCCGACGACACAGCATGTGCTCAAGGGCTGGCGGAAGCTCTCCTCCATCTTCATGTAGCAGAGTTTCAAGAGCTCTCTGCTTTCCTTCTCTCCCCCCTCTTCCCGCCTCTTAAAAGGAGTGGTGTGGTTTGTCAACTTGGATTGCAGTTGGTACCACAGAGATGGTGGAAGCATCTCTGTGCAGGTCTGCGGAAGAAAATAATAGCAATGGTATTAAACAATAGTTTCTATACTTATGAGAGATAGTGTGATCAAGTAGAAAGATGAGTAGACAATTTCTCCAAAAGTCCTAATTGAGGAATTTAAGATAGGCCAAGTAACCATTCCTACCCTCACAAGAAAATGATGTAATCAGATTTATCCCTCCTTTGTCCCAGGTTTGCTCTAGGGTTTAACTGAGATCGGATATGGGGAACTGTTGTAAACAGTTATTAGTCTAAAGAATTCTAAGTGTTATAGTAAATAACCAACAGATCTTAGTACATAATACAAAAATAGCTGTCTTTTCCCTCTTACATGTTACAATACTTGTGGATCAACAAAAGTCTCTGCTCCATGCAGTAATTCTGGGGCACAGACTTCCTCCTGTGGCTCTGGCATCTTCAAACAGTGTGCTTATCTGTCACGCTGGGCATTCCAACCACAGAGAATGGAGAGAGCGAGCATGGCCTTGGCCTGGAATTGCCACACTACTGTCACTCACATTCCATTCAGGAAAACTAATGATAGTGTTCTACCTAAATGCAGGCAAGCCATAAAATGTAGTTTGTGTGAGCCCCAAAAGGAGAAATGGGTCTGGTGACCATCTTGCCAAGCCCTGACCCAGTCTCTGTAGATGATTATTCAAATGTCATCCACCATTCTATGTAGCAAATAGATAGGTCAGTGTTCTTCCTCCTCATGGCATCCATCTAAGGTCAGCTGTGCTCTGTGATCAGACTCACTGACTCAGGCCCCCCACATGGAGCAGATATTCAGTACACTGTGGCTGACCGTTCATGCGGTGGCTGACCATGTCCAAGGACAATGCCAGCAATGTGACCTGTGCCTGGACTACACAGTTATGTTCACACTGAAGGTCACACAGTCCAGGAATGTGAAAAGGCCTTTGGTGTTCTCTGTCCAGACTGTGTCGCATAGACAGCTGTGGAGAAAAAGGGCTTGGACCTTGTCCTGAAACCATCAGAGTGCCTGTTATCATCACCTATCTCCATGCCACACTCACCCACTAATAAAATGCTCCTGCTTTCTCTCTTTCATGTCCACTTCACATTTTTGTCTTATTTATCAGCCCCTTAGTGTTTCAATAGAGACAGGCATCTCGTCCACTTTTATTTAACAAAAATCATTGAAAATCCACTCTGCGCCACCTACCAGGGCTACAGATGTAAGCTCAAATCTCAGACCTCTGCGGCCTTATGGTCTAGGGATAAAAACAGTAAGCAGAAGACAGGATGTATGTAGTACTGAGTCAGCAATATTAACACAAATGTAAAACAGGGTCGGAGGAAGTTAGAGTTACAACTGGGGCTGTCAGTGCAGTGTTTCGAGTGAGGTTTTGGCTCCAATCTGAAGATGTGTAGACTTTCCAACAGGAAGGATGGCGCAGACATAGGCTGGGAGCAGCTGATCAATCATTCTGACCAGAGCAGAATAAAGAGAGTTAGACATGCTGAGGAAGACACTGAGGGCCAGGCTACCACGTTTTATTTATTAAGCGTTCGGGAACTTTCTGTGATTTTAGATCAGTGAAGTTGTATTGTCAGAACAGTGTGTTAAGAAAATTGTTGTTTTGGTAGAGGACGTGAGGGATTGGAACAGAAGCGAGACTAGAGAAAAGTAAAAGTAAATACAGAAAACTACTACGTACTGAGAATTTACTCAACATGTGATTGTTTATTTAATTGTAACAACCACTTTATGTGGTATGTACTATTATTGTTTTTATTTAATTGAACTAATAAAAGTCAGAGTTTGGGCTTTAGCTCAGCCAGCCCATGTCCTTAGATACTAGGACTTGTAATAAGGACAGCTTGAAAATCGGGTGGTGATAACGGGAATTCAAGGAAAGATGAGTGAGGCAAAGATTGTGAAGGAAGAATGGATCAGATGTGTCGATAGATTGGATTTGGGGAATAAAGCAAAGGTGAAATATTTACCCACATTTTCATCCCGGATGATCCCAGGAGAAAAAAAGTGTTGTTAAAGAAATTAGAAGGAAAAAATTTTGAGAGGAAAGAAGTGAATTTAAGCTTCAGATATGTTGAATTTCAGGTGGTAGTGGATGAAGATAGTAGCTACATTGGTGTTTCAGTGCAATAATTTTTTCTCTTCCAGGAAAGAAAGCAGATTTCAGTTCTTGGCTGGGAACACCCAGGTACAAGGCCCAGGCAGTGGAAATGTGGGATTGGTAAAAGACATGGGAGTCATCTGTGTCGAGGTGACAGTTATAAAGTACAGTAGTCTATAGGTAAGAAGGGAGAGAGGGAGAGGATTAGGGCTTTGGAAGAGTGGAAGAGTGCTAGGGCAGCCCTTGTCAAGGGAGGACCCGGAGAACCCAAAGAGATAGAGGCCGTTTTGTCCAGTAACCCTTGGATGCTTATTGAAATCAGTTCTGTGCACAGGAGCTCTGGGCCAAAGAGAAAGGGAGAGCAAGAGAAAGAGAAATGAATGTGTTCATATTGGGTTGATGGGTCTGGAAGCAAGAGCAAAGGAAGCATCTAACAAGTGAGAAATGTGCCACAGATGGGTGAGATCTCTGAGAAAAGCCCAGGCTGGAACAGAGACATGGCGCACAGCCATGCATACCGTGTTCCTTTCCACTCACACGCTCCAGTCATGTGGCTTCACTTCATGAGGCAATCTCTCCCAAGTTCCAACACTCTTGCTTTAAACTCATTGTTTTTTTCATCTTTTCCTTCTTCTTGCTAAAGACTCCCCAGTCACCTCAGGAAAATCACACTTGCTCTCTCTTATTTTCATTTGCGAGGGGAAAATGGAAAAGACTAATCGTGGCTGATCCAAGTGAGAAGAGCCTCAGTGAGGCGCCGACTTCAGGAGACTCCAGCCCTACATTCCTTGGGAAAGTAGACGTCACCGCACTGGTATTGCCAGCTCCCACAGCCCCCAACATGGGAGAAGGTCCCATGAAAGAAGATCAGGCTAACTGGTCACTTCCTCTAGCTGATCCACCCCTACTTCCAAACATCAGAACCCAAATGAATACAAACCTATTTTTTTACATCTATATAATCAGTAAACAACTCTTTAGTACTTTCTACAGAAGAGCACATGATCTGGAGGCAGATGGACTGGGTTCAAATTCCAGCTCCACGGCTTACTCTTCAACTCTGGGCAACCTCTCTGGGTCTGTTTCTTCAACTGTACAGTAAGGATAATAACAGAGCCTACCTCATAAGGTCAATGTGAGCATTATATTAATTAACATATTTAAGCACCTGGAACAGTATCTGGCACACAGTAAGCCCCCATAAGTGCCAGCAGTGATGACTGTTGTTGCTGAGCAGTGCAAAGACAAATATGATGCAGTGTCTGCCCTCACTGAACTCTTATGGGAGACTGATTTATTTAGTTTAATTGTTTTCACATTTTGCTTAATTATTAGCGTAATGAGAGTATTTCAGTAACATTTAGGGTTAAAATCATTTTTGTGAGCCAGTGGAAGACCCTGACAATCATTTATAGCGTTATATCCAGAAAAATGCTTACTGAGCTCCATATAATCAATGAACAAATACCAACGAAATGCATGCTGTTGTAAGTTGAGAACACTTCATGTACTTAATATTCAAGGTGACACTCCTTGTGGGCTTACGCATGGGCAGGGACTTACCTACCATTCGAGCATCCCCAGAGATGGTTGAGAGCTCAGGACAGGCAAGTTCATCACATAGGCATTGAGACCTTAGGGATCCACTCTACAATGTGGCTTTGGAGACATTACAACGTATAGCATCTACCAGGGGTGGGGCAGGAGATGTTCCTCCCATCTGTGGGATGAGGGTTTTTCTTTTAGGCATGCATAGGATTTGGTAATGCAGGAGGACGAGGAAGAATAGTTATAAAAGGCAAGTTGTGTACCATGGAGTCACAGCAAAGAAGTAAGCACATTGTCCAACTTATCAGATAAAGAAACTTAATTTTGAGAGATTAGGAAACTCTCTTCAAATCAGAAGGAAATCCTGGCTGTCTGGCCACCATCAAGGACATCTACATATTGCCAGGGAAGTGGGTGCAGTAGACAATAGGCTTCCAAAATCTCTCCGTCCCCCATATGGTGGCCTTGATTGCACACAGGCACCCCTACTTTCCTACAAAGGTCTCTTAAAAAGAACCTGTGTTTTAGCTTCTTGGTGCGTGTAATTTGCTGTTTGCAAACCTCTCCAGGCTGTTCCCACTTTAACTGAAGGTCGATTTTTCTGGCATGCTTAAGAGCCCCTGATGGTGCTAGAAAGTGCAATTTGCTGCTAAAGTGTGAAACTTCACCCTAAATGGAAAGGGGAGGAATATAAAACGACCATAACATGTAGGTTCTTTTTCCCAGGCAGGAGACAGAATGTTAAGTTGCAGTGGGCCTCACTGCAGACCAGGACGGGGGCCCGTTTCGTGCGCCCTTGACATTCAGAGTGTGTTTGCAAGAGCAGCATGACATGATAGCACGACACACTGCATTTGATGTTATGAATCCGATATATATCAGGAGCAACGTGGCCAGAATTGTATTGACTCTTATGAAGCACCTAATGGGTGAGAGACATCTAGAACTCTTGGACATCCCTTTTATTATCAGTCAGCTCTCCTTATTTAAAACAAACAAAAGAGGGAGGAATATCAACATAATTAGGAGTAAAAGTGTTGAATCCATATTGTTCTTCTTTGTGCTTAAGTAAAATCCCAGAATAATGTAAACTTCAATTTTAAGTAGAGTTTAAAAAAATAAGAGAATAAATAAATATAAGAAGACCATTTATACATCTCAGAGAAGGTTCTATACCTTCCCAAAAAAATGAATGCTTTTTCCAGAATGCAGAACAGTTGATGAAGCTTGACCTCATTAGGAAAAGCCAGGAATTAAAGTTTTCCAAGAGAAACTCAGCCAAATGCTCTGTGAAAATGTTTCTCTCTCTCCCTTTTTTTTTTTTTTTGGAACATTTTTGTAAGGACCTAAAGCTTCCTGTTGTTAAATGGGCCCTAAGCCAGTGATGACAAAATCATCTTTCACATTAATGATACTTTTGGCCTTTTTGGTCCTGGAAATATGCAAATTCTTTTGAGAGCATCAGTCATAATTGTTTTCCCCAAATAGTTTACCTTTTTAAAGGCAGATTTCTGATGACCATTCTCTTTTGCTAAAAAATAATATCCCGTAAAACACCCCCAAAAACATCCACCTCCACACCAAACGCACACAAACTGAGGTGGCTTTTCTAATGAAAAAAATGAAACACACACATGCCAGGTCCTTCAAAATCCAGTCACACCCTAAATTTCCAATTTATTTTCCCATGTAGTGTGGCCCCCTCCCAACTGTCTCCATCCTTTATTCTCTCTCCCTCCACCCTCACAGCTCAATTCTTCCCAGCTGGCGCCCCTCTCCGTGGAATGCCCTTCCTTCCGCCTCTGCAGCCCCAGCCACAAGGAACAGCTCTATTTTTAGTGTGGAAGGTTCCAGGCTGCTGTCAACTCCTGGTGTCTGGGAAGGCTTCAGTATTGACCTGGGCACCCACTCCGTGGGGCCTTTATCCAGCCTGCCCCACCACGCTCACCAGCCCTCCATCTTCAAGGCAGTGAGGGAAGAGCGGTGGGCTCACTCAGCACTGAGAGCTCCTTCTGCCTTGTTTGAGGCTGGGCTTGGGGTTGGCGGGGAGGCTGGCGCCTCGCAGTCAAGGGCTTTATTCCCTTCCTGCTGTTGCCTTGTTTTTCTCCGTGCAAGTCATCCCAAACTCTTACCGCCCCATCTTGCCTCACAAGAGCCCTTCTTCTGAGACAGAAAGCTAAATGGGTTTTAGTGTATGCATTATTGATTTTTTTACCAGTCTCCTACTCTCAATCTCAGACGCTGCCTCTCTGAGCGTCTGCAAATGCCAGTAATGAGTTTCTCATAGTAAGTAGATAGATTCTTAGGTCTTTTGAATAAATATGGGTGAGGAACAAACTATCAGAATGGGTCTGTGAAGGGTAATGTGATATTTCTTGGTCAATATTGCTTTTTTGTCCCACCGTGGAATTCTGCAGCTGTTGTATATGGCAACTCTCCAACTTGGGTAATTACATTCTGCTTACCTCTGTTTCTCTTGTGGTTCGAAGATAACTTATTCTTCATGTCTTTTCCGAGGTAAAACAAAGAAGCCTACTTGTGGTGTCGCTATTTGCAGAGGCAACAGGGGTGGAGAGAGGCCGCAGAGTAGAAAAACGACCCTGCTTTAGGAGTCGGGGGCGTGGGCCCTGCTGTGCGTTCTAGTGTGGCCCCTAACTCCACAGAGCCTCCGGTTTTGCATCCATATTTTTGGAATCTTATTCTCTACGCTGAATTGTTGCAGGGATTATATGGGATAATGCAGGTGGTCGACCACAGAGAAAATTTGACTGGGTAGGATAGGTTTAGCACAGCATTTCACACAAGAGAGCAAGTCCTCCTTCCATCTGAAAACTGAGCCTGGTCTGTACCAACTGTTAAGAAAAGTGCAAATGCTGTGGAGGGCAAGGGCAGTCATCACCATGACCACCTCCTGCTCAAAGACCAGCTAACGCTGTGGAAGGGAAACAGCACAGGGATAGGAATCAAGGGGTTTGCTTCTGGTCAACCTCAGCTGCTGATCAGCTAACAATTCGTTAATCATAAGGCCACTGTTCCTGTCTTAAATTCCTCGGTAACAAGCAGGGACCCATAACACTTCAGCTGTTATTTACTATTATGAATACTGTGTGAAGGTCAGAGGAAGGATACGGGCGTGTGAACAACTCTCAGACATGCGTGCCATGTGCTGTTCACTAACCAGAGAGGACTATCAGCCACAGCAAGAGAGGCTCCTCAGTAGGAGCAGTCCCCTCCAGAGCATTTCTTCCAGAAGCTTCCCTCCGGTGATGGTACAATTCTGTGCACTTTACTTGATCCTAAAATGAATGTAAAGCTGTTATTCAATAGAGAAAGGGAATCAGTAAATTTGGGTACAACGTGCAGTGGAACAATATGCAAGAAATGAAGACAAGGTGTCGGGTCTGGAAACAGAAAAAAGTATTCCAGAAAATACAGGTAAAGGAAAGTGACTATAATTAATCCCAGCCAAAGAACCTTCTTGGTGTTCTCCACCCCCTCCCAGCCCTGGGGGCTCTCTGCTCCCTCGAAGCTCAGTGACTTTGGGTTTAGAGAGAAGAGCACCAGCTGGTGCTTGTAGCAGGGTGCTGTCTCCTCTCCCTTGGCCTTGGCGAGGTTCACACAAGAGCTCCCAGTGGAGCAATGAAGGCAGAAGACGGGGCTGGAGCACGTAATGGAGGAAGTGTCTGGAGAGGAGCTTAGGAGCTCAGGGGATAGAGCTGGAAGAGACAGCTGAGAGTGAGCCCCAAGGAGTGGCCCATCCGGCCCTCCTTCTCCTCCTGCCCCGACTTCCCTGAGTAACAAGAGCACAGGAGGCAAACCCACCCCACCCATCTGCAGAAGACTCCCGGGGGTGGCCTCTCGGAAGGACTGTGACTTGCTGCTGAAGAGACTCCTTCTATTGTTTCATGTGGGCTTCATTTTGTAGACACTTAAACCAAGCTGCGCACCTTTCCCTGGTTAAGTCTGCAAATGGGAAAGTTAAGCAGGCTTTGAGGTGCTGCTGTGTGAGTAGGCGAGGGGATTGGGGACGCTGCAGGAGGGGGATGAAAGGCCTGGGGGAGCCTTATTAATAGTTAAGTGGACAGGGCTGATAATGGGATATCTTTTTATTGGCCCAACAGATAAATTATCATACACAAGCGTGCAGGCAGCTCCTGTGATTTGCACTGATACAATTCAGGCTGAAATTTCCATTATGTGGCAGGGATGATACAGGAGCCTGTGTTATCAAAGGCAGCTGAAAGGAGCTCCGGAGCTATCTCGTATTCTGCAAATGCGTATTCATTAATGGTTAGCAAGGTGCTTTGTCCCGGGTGGTATTGGGTGTTTCATGGTGAATCATTAACAACTTGAACAGCTTCATACATATGTCTTATTGATGTGTAAAGTCATTGCAATTCAGACTTTTTTTTTCCTTTTTTTTTTCCCTGAATGAGTGAATTCTGCTGTACTTGGGATTCTGCAGAGCCTGGTGACATTTTCAGTGACTTGGGATCTTGTGGATCAGAGAGGGACTGCTGTAAGGCAAGCCCCTGGAAGCTGACAGGCTGGTATAAGAGACAATGGGATGATAGATTTTTAAAGAAATCATTTGGAGCAGGAGGTGTTCTGTAGCTGCCCCTCAAGGGAAACAGAAGGGGAGCCTCTGCATTTCCCAGGGCACGGCATAAAGGGGAGACTGGTTCTGAGGGTGATCAGTAGCCCTTCTGGAAAGGGCGCTTTTTTTGTGAGATTGTGAGAACATGCTGCCCACAGCAAGGCAGAGGGTGGGGTAGGGGTGGGATGAGCAGCCCTAAGGTGAGCAGAGGACTATGTTAAGTAGGGGGGAGAAGATTCAAGAGGACAAAGAAGGAGACACAAATGTGTAGCAGCTGACAGAAAGAAAATTTGGAGGCTAAAAACAAAGGAGCCCAGGCAGCTTTTCCTGGCTGGGGATGGGCAGAATAAATGGGACCAGAGTTAGAAACCAATTATCTCTGATTGCACAATCAGGACCCTGCTTCCAAACTGGGCTCCAGCCCCATACCACCCAGGGCCCTGGGGCCACCTGAGAGTGATGTCAGATCTGAGGAACTGGTACATCCAAAAGGACTTCAGCCCTGATTAGCATTCGGCAACATTTAAGGGCCATGCCTTCCGAGTTCTAACAAAGCAGTGAATTTCCTGGCCCTGTTGGACCAAGTTTGCTGGAAGAATTTCAATTTCCGAGTTGTTAGCCCCCAAATAACCTGAAATAAACTTTCTGATTTCCCTGACTTTCTTTGTTTGAAGCCCTCACAGAGCTTCCTCAAAAATGCAAGTACTCCATGTGAGCCCCACAACCACTGGCCCCCCTGCCCATCCCATGTCTTTGGCCCCTGAGCACCTTTATGGCTTGTCTTAGGCCAGCTTTGTCTTCCCCCTGACCCCATGTCACCCCACCACACGTAACCTGGTGCAAAACCCAGGGAGTTGCTTCCCAATTTGTTTTTTGTTTTGTTTCTTTATTTGTTTTTATAGTATTTTAAGGTATAATTGACATATAAGAAACTTCACATATTTAAAGGATACAGTTTAATAAGTTGCAGCAGATACATACCTCCACAAAGCCATCACCATCAAGATAATGACCACAGAACATGTCTATCATCGCTAAAAGCTTTCTCATTTCCCTTTGTAGTTCCCATCTCAACCCCACAGAACAACAGATCTGCTTTCTATGACAGTAGATTAGTTGACATTTTCAATATTTTTTTATATATGGAATCATGGAGTATGTACTCTTTTTGTCTGGCTTCTTTCACTCATCATAATTATTTTGAGAGCCAAATGTGTGCATCAATATATCATTTCTTTTTGTTGCCGAATAGTATTCCATCGCAGGATATATCACAGTTTGGTTATCTGTTCACTTGTTCATCAACATTTGGGTTGCCTCCAGTTTGGAGTTATTATAAATAAAGTTGAGAAGAATCTTTTGTACAGGTCTTTATGGACATATGCCTTCATTTATCTTGGGTAAATACTGAGGAGAGGAATAGCTGGATCATTTGCTAGGTGTGTGTTTAAGGTTTTAACAAACCTCCAAACTATTTTCCAAAGTGGTTGTCTCATTTTACATTCCCACTAGCAGCATAGAATTTCAGTTCCTCCATATCCTTGCAGAAACTGGGTATAGCCAGTCTTTTGAGTTGTAGACATTTGAATACGTGTATAGTGCTTTCTCATTGTGGTTTTAATTTGCATTTTCCCTAATGACTAACGATGTTAGGCATCTGTTCGTGTGCTCATTTGCCATCAGTATATCTTCTTTGGTGAAGTATTTTTCAAATCTTTTGCCAATTTCTGTATTGGGTTGTTTGTTTTCATACAATTGAATTTTAGGAGTTTTTATATATCCTGGATATAAGTCGTTTACTAACTATATGATTTGCAAATTTCTTCTCTCAGTATTTGATTGTCATTCCATTCTCTAAAATCTTTCAAAGAACAGTTTTAATTTTAATGAAGTTGAATTTATCAATTTGTTCTTTTATGGATCTTTCTAAAAGTTTTATAATTTTAAGTTATACATTTACGTCTATGATTCATTTTAATTTTTATGTGTGGTATGAGATATGGATTGAAGTCCATTATTTTGCATAGGGATATGCAGTTTTTCTGGTACCATTTGTTGAAAGGAACATTCTTTCTCCTCCACTGAATTGCCTTAAGACATTTGTCAAAAACCAGTTGTTCCTGTGTGTGTGGGTTTGCTTTTAGAGTCTCTATTCTGTTCCATTGATGTAGTTCTCTATTTTTACACCAAGACCACACTGTCTTGATTGCTGTAGTTTCATTACAGTCTTGGAAATAGATAGTGTTAGTACTCAAACTTTGCTCTTGGTTTGTCAAAGTTCTTTGGCTATGCTAGGTTTTGCATTTGTATATGAATTTTAAAATCAGTTAGTCAACTTCTATTAACAAATCTGCCAGAATTTTCACTGGGATTGCATAGAATCTATAGATCAATTTGAAGAGAATTGGCGTCTTTAATTAGTTTAGTGTTAGGCTTAACTCATGAATTGAGTTGGAAAATAGTCTCTCCTTTTCAAATTTCTGAAAGAGTATGTGTATAATTGGTATTTTTTTTTCTTAAGTATTTGATAGACTTCACCACTGCAGTAATCTGGGACTAGAAATTTCTCTGTAGAAAGGTTTTTAACTGCAATTTTAATTTCTTTAATAGATATAGTAGTTTTCAAGTTATCTATTTCTTCATGAGTGACCTGTGGTAGTTTGCATCTTTCAAGGATTTTTTTCTTTTCTTTTAAGTTGTCAAATTTATTTGGCATGAAGTTATTAGTAATATTCCCTTATTATCCTTTATCTGTAGAACCTGTAGTGATGTCACTTGTAATTTGTGTCATGTCTCTCTCTGTCTTGTTTTTTCCTGATCAATCTGGCTAGGGGTTTTCAATTTTATTGATCTTCTGAAAGCTTTTTGTTTTTATTGATTATCTATTGTTTTCGTTTTCCATTCCATTGATTTATGCTCTAATATTTATCATACCCTTTCTTGTACTTACTTTGGGTTTAATTTCCTTTTCCTTTTTCGTTTTCTTAAGGCAGAAGCTGAGGTCATTGATTTGAGACCTTTCTTGTTGTCTAATACAGGTTTATAGTGCTGTAAATTTCCCCCTAAGTTCTGCTTTAGTGGCATCCCACCAATTTTGGTATAGTGTGTTTTTATTTTCATTTAGTTCAAAATAATTTCTAACTTTCCTTTTATTTCTCTTTGAGCTATGAATTGTTAAGTTTACAAATAGTTGAGGATTTTCCAGAAATCTTTTCGTTATTGATTTCTAATTTAATTCCATTCTTCTTAGGGAACATAATTTCTGAGACTTGTGTCCTATTAAATTTATAGTGATTTGTTTTATGGCCCAGAATATGATCTATCTTGGTAAGTGTTCCATGTGCACATAAAAAGAATGTGTGTTGTGCTGTTGAATGGTATGTTCACTAAAAGTCAATTAGATCAAAATGATTGATAGTACTGTATAAATTTTCTATATCCTTACTGATTTTATGTTTCATATTTCTATCAATTATTGAGAGACAGGTATTGAGGTATTTGAGTATAACTATGTATTTGTCTATTTCTCCTTGGAGTTCTGTCAGTTTTTGCTTTATGTGTGTTGCAGCTATTTTATAAAATGTATAAGCATATAAGATGTTTTCCCTTTTGGTGAATTATTCCTTTTATCAGTATTAAATGACCTTCTTTATCCTTGGTAATATTCTTCATTCTGAAATATACTTGGTCTGATAGAAATATAGCCATTCAAGCTTTCTTTAGATTAGTATTAGCTTGGTTTATCTTTTTTCTATTTCTTTTACTTTTACACTCGTTGTGTCCGTGTAGCCAGTATATAACTGAATATTTATTTTTTGCCCAGTGTGATGATATCTGCCTTTTATTTGAGTTATTTAGGCCATTTGCACTTAATGTGGTTTTTTTTTTTAAAGATTGACAGCTGAGCTAACAACTGTTGCCAATCGTCTTTTTTTTTCCTGCTTTTTTCCTCCCCAAATCCCCCCAGTATGTAGTTGTATATTTCAGTTGTGGGTCCTTCTAGTTGTGGCATGTGGGATGTCACCTCAGGGTGGCCTGATGAGCAGTGCCATGTCAATGCCCAGGATTCAAACCAGCGAAACCCTGGGCCACCGAAACGGAACGTGTGAACTTAACCACTCGATCATGGGACCGGCCCCATGATTTTTGATATTAAGTTTAAATCTGTCATCTTGCTATTCGTTTTTCCTTTGTCCCATCAGTTCTTTGTTCTCCTTTCCCTCTTTTTATGCCCACTTTTGGGTCAATTGAATCCTTTCTATGATTTTACTCTTATCTCCCCTGTTGGCTTATTGGCTATAATGCTTTCTGTGTTATTTTGGTAGTTCCTTTAGGGTTTATAATGTACATCTCTAACGTATCTAACTTCCCTCGATATTATGCCACTTCAAGTGAAGGACAAGAACATCACAAAAGGACATTTCCACTTCTTCCCTCCCAAATGTTATGCTATTGTGGCCATACATTTTACTTCATATATATTATAAACTCTATACTAGATGGTTGCTATTATTGTTTAAACAGCTAATTATCTTTTAAAGAGATTTAAATACCAAGAAAAAACTTATATATTTATCATGTAGTTACCACTGCTAGTATTCATCATTCTTTTGTGAAGATTCATACTTCCTTCTGGTGTCATTTTTCTTTTGCCTGAAGAACTTATTTAACATACTCTGTAGTAAGAATTTTGTTTGCGATTAACTTTTTCCATTTTTGTATGTCCAAAACTGTCTTTATTTTGCTTTCAATATTTTGGTCATCAGTCACTATGCTGTTCCATTGGTCTAGTTGTCTTTTCCTTTAATGACACTACACTGTCCTAATTACTGTAGCTTTATAGCATATCTTGAAATTGGGTGGTGTCAGTCCTCCAATTTTGTTCTTCAATATTATGTTGGCTATTTGGAGTCTTTTGTATTTCCATAAAAACGTTAGAATCAGTTTATCAATACCCACAAAATAACTTTCTGGGATTTTGATTAATATTGTGTTGAATCTATAGACGAAGTTGGGAAGAACTGACATCTTAATAATATTGTCTTCTTATTCATGTCCGTGGAATATCTCTCTATTTATTTAGGTCTTCTTTGACTTCTTTCACCAGCATTTTCCTAGTGTAGATCTTGCACATATTTTGCTAGATTTATATCTAATTATTTCCTTTTTTGGTGCTAATGTAAATGGAAAAAACTTTTGCCAATATTTCTAAAACTATTTGTATGCCTCTTCCTTCCTCTCCTTCAGAGGATCTGTTTACACGTATATTTGGTTACTTGAATTTGGGCCATAGCCCACCAATGTCCTGCACATTTTCTTTTATTCCTTTTTTTCTATATGTTTAATTTCCAATAATTTGTATTGCTCTCCCTTCAAGTGTCTAATTTTTTTCATCTTCAATTTCTATCCTGCCGTTATCCATCCAGTGTTTTTTCATCTAACACATTGTAGTTTTTTAATCTCTAGAAGTTTGACTTGGTTCTTTTTTATTTTTTTCCATGCCTCTGCTTAACTGTTGGAACACATAGAATACAGTTACAATAACTGTTTTAATATTCTTGGTTGCTAATTCTAACATCTGTGTCAGTTCTAGGTTGTTTTCAATTGATTTTTATCCTCAATATGGGTCATATTTCTTGCTTCTTTACATGCCTTGTAATTTTTTATTAAATACTAAACATTGTGAGTTTTCTCTTGTTGTGCACTGGATATTTTTGTTTTTCAGGGAATATTCTTAAACTTTGCTCTGGGATGCATTTGAATTTGATCGTTTTTTGAGTTTAGCTTTTAAAGTTTTTCAAGCTGAACTGTGTCACGCTCACTCTAGAGCTATTACTCCCTACTAATAGAGCTTTTTCTGTGGACTCCACCCAGTATCCTGTGAATCAGGTGGCCTCCCAGTCTGGCAGGTGGGAATAGGCACTTTTCCTGGCCCTTTGTTGTCACTGATAATCTCTTTGTTGTGATTCTTTCCCTGGCTTTGAGTACCTTACATGTATGATCTGATCAGTTCTCAGCTGAGAACTTGAAGGAAACTCATTCCAGATCTCTGAAATTTCTGCTGTGTAGCTACTTCTCTCCTCTCTAGTCCTCTATTCTGTAAACTCTAGCTGCTTTTGTCTCCCCACACTCTCCACCTTGTCTCTTCAGCTCAGAGAATCCTCAAGGCTCCGTCTGTTTCCGGAGACTGTGAACTCTCTCAAGGCAATAAACTGCAGCAACTGCAAGGCTTACTTTCTTTTTTTCCTATGTCTCATGAACCACTGTCTCTCATTGCCTGATGTTCAGGGCTTTGAAAATCATCATTTCATATATTCTGGTTTTTGGGTGTTTAAATTGAAGGGCAAAACTGGCCACTGTTAGTCCATTGTGGCCAGAAGCAGAAGTCCTTAGATACCAAGAAGACTTCCTAGGGCCTTCAAGGGACGGATGGACTGAACTGCTCCATTTTGTTGCTTCCACTCTCTTGGCCCTCCTGATACGTCTCCCTTTTTTGTGTCAATGAAAAGCTGGTTCCGAAGATGCGGATTCTCCTAGGAGCTAGCTGACAGACCTGGGAATTTACATCTTTCCCACCCTGGAGTTCATAGTCAGTCAGCAAAGAGGCCCCACACATAGGAAGCCTGCTTGGGGGCTGGAGCTGTGGTGAGGTTTTTCTTCCGACTTACTCTCCTGAGCTATCTCCAGTGGTTTTCTTCACTGCCAGGATTACACCATTGAAAGTCTGAGCCAGCCCCTCCACAGGAGGGAGAAGCTCATTTTGTGCGGCAGAGAGCTTAGTTTAGAGAGCAAAATTGACTTTAAAAGGAACAAAAAGATTCATTCTCTGGGGATTATTTCCATCCCTTATCCTCTCCTCTACTTCTTACATTTAAAAGGGATGGAGTGGCTGAGAAAGGTGTCTGCCAGACCCTTCCGCTGACTCTGCCAGTTCAGACTTAGGATGACTGTAAGGGCAGCAGCAAACCTGGATCCCACCTCCACAGGGCATCTGGTGAATCCCTCACGTAGCAGGGTGCCAACTGCCATTTTTCCTGAATTCTTTCGTTCTATCAGGTTTTACTATGCCTCTACAGCCAGCAGTCACTGTGAGATGCTGGCGATAAATGAATGAGAAACCTGGTATAAAGGCAAATATCAGGAGTCAGGGCACAAAAGAGGAGAGTTTAATGGGTTTCTGGAAAAATTCAAGAGGAATCAGCTCTATTGTGCTAATGTGGACTAATGGTTGTTAACATTGCTGAACCAGAATGTCTTAAAAATCACATTGTCTTCTGACATGGAACAAAGCACACTGTGACTCCTTTCTTCTCCTGGCCAGCCCGCCTGTCCCTGAGGGTTCAGATTAGAAGCTTTTCCTATCTCTTAGGTCTAGATTAGGTACCCAGTTCCTCCTTATAACTGAGTAGGGTTGGGCAAGTTACTCAGCATCTCACAGCCTCATTGTTCTCCTAAAAAAATTATAAAAATATACCAACTTCAGGATGATGGCTGCCTCTATAGGATTAGGGAGTGGGATCAAAGGAGACTTCAACTCTATCTGTAAGATTTTCATTCTTAAAAATTCTGAAATAAAGGGAGCAAAATGTAACCCTTGTGAATTATAAATGGTGGGCACATGAGTATTTGTCTGCTCCCTTCTGTACTTTTCTCTATATAGTTCATATGAAAACATCGAGGGAGTGGTGACGGGATGATAATATAAATATCTTGCAGAGTTTGGGGAAAATTAGAGGTTCTGTGTGTAAAGCATGAATACATAGCTGACACAGAGATGCCAGTATTTATGCAGCATTGGTGTGGTGGGGAAGAAGAGAAAAAGAGAAAGAGACTGAGTTACAAAGGATTGGGTAAGTAAAATTCAAATGTAGATACTGGGAATGGCTTTGATCCATTAACCCCAGATTAAACCCAGAGGAAGGGATTATTTCACTTAGGGAAAGTAGATATATCATCGATTTGAAAAAACATATCTATAAAAACTTTGGGCAGGAGTGAGCCCTTGACTCCCTGGGGCTGGATACGCTCTATTGGCATCCTGAATATTGAGAAAGGAGTGGCTCTTCTGCTGTGCTTGTGGTAACCAATAGTATGGCCAATTGGTGGAGCTCCAGTTGGTGCACCTTCTAACTCCAAGAGGTTGCTTAGATGACAGAGAACTCAGACCATTGGGCCTTTTGTTCTGATTTGCATCAATTCCAGACCTACAGGAGGATTAGTCGGAGCCCGCCGCCCTAGGCATCCAGGTGTGCACAGATACATGGCTCTCATTGGGTAACCACAGGAAAGATCTTTCATCCCCAGTCTCTCTTGTCTTGGGCAGAAAGTCTGAGCAAAAGGACTTGAGTGGGAGGATTATTCAGGTCTGCATGCTGGTTTTGAACAGACAGCAGGCAAAGATACTGCTGTGCAAGGAGATGGGGAGGAAGGCAGCAGGGAGGAGAGCTGTGAGGAAAATATTTCAGGCTCCCAAATGGGAAGCTTTCCACAGAGGCACGCAAGCCCTTCAGGGCTGCAGGAGGTGGTGATGCCCGCATGGCACTGAAGGTGACGGCTCAGTCTCAATGCCATTGTGCTGCCTGCTGGGCCCTGCAGTGAGCTCTGTGATTGGAACCGGAACCTTTGACCTCTGGGGATGCTCAGCAAATGTCAGGCTTTGATGAGATTTCCCACTCTGTCGAGGGGCTGTTTTGAAACTTGTACCACTCACAGCAAGTCACTAGCTGGAGGCGACATCGACTTGCCACTCTGGAAAGGTCCACTGAAATTGCGATGAAGCAGATAAGCCGTAGAGGGGGCCCCAGGGCCTGATGGGCCGAGATGTCTGGACTCCAGGCTTCCATGTTAGGCTGTCCCTTGGACTTGCAGAGTGCTTTGCAAAAATCCCAGGGATGAGGAATGCTGGGGCTGAGAGAGAACCGCAAATGTCAGACTGCTTAACCTCCTACCTTCAGGAAGTGCTGTACTTTAAGAGAATCAGAGAATAAATGCACTTTCTTAAAATGTCTTTTTTATTTCTTGAGGGCATGACTTAAGTATTGAGGAGGAACCAACTAATTCTCTCTCTCATTTGCACTTTTCTCTTACATTTCTTTCGCTCTGAGTCCTTTAAGCCCTTGGGTTACCCACCTGCAGAGCAGAGATAAGACCACATTCTGTGCCTTGAAGGTGTGGTGGCCATTGCTGGCATTACTGCTGAGGGACAGTAACCAAATTGAGAACCTTCGACCTGAGCAGCGTGAGCTTGCCGCAGGAGCCTCTCTGCTTTCAGCTGGCGCAGAGACCACGCAGTGAACTCCACCTCTTCCTTTCAGTTTTATTTTCTGAAACCTCAGATGAGACAGCAAGGTTGATGTCAATGATATTAGTACTTAAAATAATTATAATAATGCATTAATTAAAACCCCACAACCCTGAAAAACACCAGCGTGCTAACTCCAAATGACAAATACAGAGAGAGAACCAGGAAGGATGCTGCTCAGGTCGAGGTGACATCGTGGCATATGGTGACTCCAGGGTTGGGTGCATGAGTTTTTAAAGAACTCTGCAAGAATCCATCTGTCTGGATGCCTGTGTCGTTCTCCAAGCATGCCGAGCTGACCAGATGGCCCTTGACAGCACAGCTTCCGAGGAGGGAGGCAGGGAACCCACCCAGAAGAGCCTGTCAGTCATGGAGGCTGCTGCCCTTGGCTCGGGTTCATCCCTTGTTTAATGTTAAAAGCAAAGGTTTTTGTTTGTTTGTTTGTTTGTTTGCATGTATGTATTGTCCTCCACCAGGGCAAACAATAAAAAGACTGCCCAGCAAATACACGTCCAAGTAAAACACAAACAGACCTTGATAAACAAGCATATGGCCTCTAGCATCAGAATTTCAAGGTCCCTCTCTGTTTAATATTCATGATCTTTTCCAAACCTTTTAAAGCCTGCAAAATACAAGGGTAATGCAAGGGCAAGAATCATCTGTCGCCCAAATGAGCTGGCTGATCCAAAACCATGTAATCAATAGTGTCTGGAACTCAGGGAATTTCTTACTGAGCAGTGTCATAGGAGACAGTTCTCCGAATCAGTGTCCTTGGGGTTGTCCTGGTGTGCACACTGGTCTGATTCTATGGATTGCAATATTGTTCCCAGGTCACTTGTTAGGAGGAAGTTGTGGAGAAATATAATTTCCACTTTAAGAAGCCTGTGAGGAGCCGGCCCTGTGGTCTAGTGGTTAAGTTCAGTGCATTCTGCTTCAGCAGCCTGGGTCCGGTTCCCAGGCATGGACCTACACCACTTCTTGGCAGCCATGCTGTGGTGGCGACCTACATACAAAATAGAGAAAGATTGGCACAGGTGTTGGCTCTGGGAGAACCTTCCTCAGCAAAAAAAAAGTCTCTAAGAAAATTGTAGAACATCTTCACAGTATTTTAAGCACAGTTTGCTAGTGATTTCCAAGTGAAACAATTTAGGGGCCAGACCAGTGGCATAGTGGTTAAGTTTGCACATTCCACTTCAGCGGCCCGGGGTTTGCAGGTTTGGATCCAGGGCATAGACCTACACACCACTCATCAAGCCATGTTGTGATGGCATCCCACATACAAAATAGAGGAAGATCGGCCCTGAGCTGACATCTGTGCCAATCTTCCTCACCAAAAAGAAAAGAAAAGAAAAGAAAAAATTTCAATGCCTTATTTGGAAGAAAGCAGCTGAAGAATCAAAGAATTACTTGATGGTCATTGGATAAAATGCCATAGCAGTGTCAATGAGCCTTTTGCCAAGTCATTATTAAGAAAGACACTAGATTCCAACTTCCCTTGGAAGCAGATACGTTGGATGTCCTGGTTGGGCTTCTTTGAGGTATGACTGGGAAACGCATGCTAGTAAAATCAGTAGGTGGCCAGCTAGGTAAATCAAGACTGAGTCATACTGGAGGGGAGAGGAAAGGTGGACGGAGGACAGAAATATCCCCTGGTGATTCTGATGTGCTCGCTACACTCCCCTCCTTCACTCTATGAAGAACCACCGTCCAATTACGCTAAATGCACAGGAATGAAATAACCTCATAATTCAACAAAAAGTCAGAGGCCTCCTGCCCAGAAGTGCAGGAGGAACTCAACGCTGACATTTTGGAGCCAGACAACTGAATCAAAAGTCAGGACGCCTGTTCTGTAGCACCACCTCTATTACTAACCAGCAGGAGGTCATTGCAAAACTCATTTTACAGAGATGGTGTCATCCTACCACTCCTACTATGGACAAGGAAACTGACGTCCCAAGAGGACTGCCACCCATCCACCCACCTCACCTCTAAGTCGAGCAACTAGTTAAAAGCGGAGCTGGAACCAGAATTCAGGATTCTCCATCTCCATTTATGCTTGTATGATTGCCACCATACATACCCTTTTCAAAACACATTGCAATCAACAAGGACAATTCCCTATAATCCACTAGAATTATCTCTCTTATTATCAGGAATAATAGCTATCTACTCCCAAATTGATTTGCAAATGTTATACGGATAAATATGAGGATATGGGGAGTCTTGACAGTATAGATCTTCAAATAAACACTTGAGCAGGCCCTACATACAGCTTTAAAATAATCATGAAGGAATGGCATGAGTATTTTATAATTTCTAAGGGTCAAAAGAGATACATGATCTCTTTCCAGGAATAGAAATGTTAGCATTAGAAGTTCCTTGGGGCATTTTTCTGAGACTCTTTCTATTAAATATTTGTACTCATATAAGAATTTTTTTTAATCTCAAAAATTTTAGAAGATCTTAAGGATTGTCAAGAAATGAAATGGTGTTCATCTGGAAAATATACTGGCAGATTTCAAGAGCTTTAAATGGGTAGGCAAGAATCGAACTTTAGTGTGATAAAGTGTAAATTAGTAGATTTAAGGAAATGCAATTTAATATAGGTAAACTGTTTCCCCATATCTCACCAGCCTGGGAGTAAAAATGGGACTGTGTGAGTGGTAATAAGCTAATACAACAGTCTTTAACTACTTCTTGCTGCCTCTTGGCACAGGACCCCTGCCACTGCCCTCCCCTCCCAGGTGTTTGATGGCAACCTAATGACTATTATCCCTGCCAGCTACTCACTAAAGGGGCCGATGAGCAAATACCATAGTTCTCGATGACTTGACAAAGTAGACAGCATTGCTAGAAATTTTCTGCCATCCAGAGAAAATGACTTGGGGTAGTTACAGACTGATTGAAATGCTATGGTTTGGTCCATAAATCCCACATATAAAGGAATTCAATGGGGTGTTCGGAGAATTACAGTAAATAAGTGGAATTTGGGGCAACTATTTAGCATCTTCCTTGTAGCTGGAAGCTCTAGTCCTGGGAATAGACCATCTCTCACCCACTGGGAAAACTTGTAGGGTATGTGTAATTATAGTAGAGTGGCCAAAGCATGAGCTTTGAGACAGATCAGAAATACTAAGTGATGTTCACAAAATTATTTAACCTCTCTGACCTGCAATTTCATCCTATTGAAAGAATTTCTTCATGCTTAAAATTTCTTAGGTGGGTGGTCTTGGGTAACTCCTTGAGCTGTCTATACTTCAGTTTATCTAGCATGGAGGCAATAATACCTGCCTTCTAGAATCGTGAGGATCAAATTAGTTGATTCATGCAAAATGCTTAGAAGCATGCCTGTGTCATACGGTAAGTGCTCAGTAAGGCTTAGCTCGTGTATTTCTCCAACTAGATTTTAAACTCCAGGAGGGCATTGATTTTGTGGTAGCCCCAGTGCCTAAGAATAGTGTCTGGCCCATAGTAAGTGCTTAATAAATATTTGCTTATTAACTGAAATAGTCTTTGAAATGAAAATGATGCCAACACACACCTAGATGCAAAACACTTTGTTCAGTAATTCTATGTATATTTCATATATATATATATATATATATATACATGTATGTATGTATGTATATATTCTAGAAGCTGGACAGCTGTGCCCTGGGGAGATTAGAAGGCTTAGAGGATCGCCATAGACAGGCCTGGGACTTTAGCCCTGAGCCCAGAGCTCAAGAGCTTTGATCAGCAGCTGTGGAGCAAGGCTGATAGGTATACTGTCTCTGAGTTCCAGACATCCAGATCAGGTCCCAAGCTGTGAGCAAATAGAAAGAGCTGGGCCAAGAGCTTTCATTTCCTGGGATCCCATGTGATGTTTGACGCCCCTGTTTGTAAGCCTCCGCTGGTTTCGCATCCTCTCAGAAAGAGTCTGCATCTGCCAGGGCAGCACGCCACCCCTCCACTCCAGCCCTGCTGCCTGCCCCAGCTCACCTTTCCCCACTGCCCTCTCCATCCCTGTGCGCCTTGTGCGACATGAAGATGGAACTCAGGGTCCCCTACCCGGACTCCAAATGCCATAAGAGCTGTTCCTCTGCCCTTCTCTCTCTAACTGGAAACTTCTCCTCACTCACCATCCAGCATGGTCACTTGCTTTGTGAAGCTCTCCTCCCTGCCCTCCTTGGTATGACTTTTATCCTTTCAGAGCGTCCCACAAGGCTCTGCCTGTGCCTTTAGTATGCCCTAAGCCGTTTTGAGCTATATGTTTTTCTGGTTATAGATGAGTTTCTCACGTACATTCAATATATTACTGACCTGGGTGTCCCCAGGGTCGCATGCTGGGCTTGGTACCGAGAAGTGCTTGGTGAAGGTTAGCTGAGAGGACGTTTGAGTGAAGGCATGATTGCATCCCTGGTCCTACTAGCCAGGCAGGTGTTTCTAACATAGTTTCCTACAAATCAGGGACAAAGGGCCCTTCTGGGATCTTACAATTCTAAATATATCTTTGTGGATATCTGAAGCAGAGACTTGGGTCCCTGGTAGCTGAGTAAAGGAACATGGACCTCCAGGGAGGGGCTGTGCCTGAGCCACTAGCCCTCTTCCCTGGTGGTCTCCTTCCCAGTATGTTTGTCTCAGGCTTTGCTGGAGTGATGAGCCATATCCAGACCCTGGGGCATGATGGCTATGGAGGCTGCCTGAGCTGATGCTTATGAAAACCTGCCAAGCCACAGCATGATGTGCTATTTATCTGTCCAGTTGGCCTCTAAAAGAGAGACTGGCTAAGGGAAAGAACTTGTTAGAGCCTCACTTTGAATTCCACTCCTCCTTTGGCCTTCAGGGCTAACAGTGCCAAATCATGCCTATTTTAATTCTTGAATTAAAAACAAGACTAGCCACTTGCTCACTGGAGGGTCTTAACTTGACCGTGTGTATGACTGGGTCTGTGCAGGAGGGCACTTTGCTTTATTCCTGGTTGCCAGCGAGCACTTTGTGGAGAGAAGAGACAAGGCCGGGAGAACTTAGCTGTCAGCCAGCTTCCTGCTCCCCGCACCTCACTTCCCCAGCCACAGAGGGACGTAGGGATGAGTAGGCGTCCTGTGCTCAGAACCTGTGAGTGGGTTGGGGATGGACAATTGCTTGGTTGATATGGTAAAATCACATTCCATGTGAGAAGAGTGTCTTGTGAAGACAGATGGTCGTAAGGGCAGCCTCCAGGAGGCCACATCTCCACCTTACATCCCTGTTGAGTCTCATTCCATTATGATTCTTGCTACTGAGCTCTTCTCTCTCCACTGTGTCTTTGGCCAAAAGATGAAGAGGTATAAGAGGAAGATCTTTTTAATCTCCTTTCCAGGTCCCTGTGACGTTAATCAGGGCCACTGGGTGAACACCGTGAAAGGAGAGCCACCCTTGATGCTGATAAAGACTCTAGTTTATTTCTCTCCCTCTTAAGCAAATTAAATGCCATTACTTCAGCCCTGGGCCTGGACTCTGAAAGCTGGGACATTTTTTCAGTTTTTGATGATGTGAACAAACCCAGGATACAGATGGGTCTCATACATGTCAGATATAGTCTCCGGAAAGAACAAGGCATCTTAAATATGGGACCAACGCCTCTCCGCCGCTTTGAGAGACACACTCAAAGGCAGTACAGCAGTCCAGAATCTTCACCTGAGTCACAGCTGGCTGACGTGGGAGCTGGGACTCAGGTTGTGGCAGGTTTCTTTCCGAGAAGTGTTTCTGCCTGCTGGAGAAGCATCACGCCCCAGTAGACTCAGGGAGAAACAAAAGCTGCTACATGATATTCTGTCCACCTCCGGCTCTCCAAGGACAGGGAAACTTGGACAGCACCAATTCCCTTCTGGAAAAGTCTTTTTACATATTATTTTGAGACTTGACTCGATAGAGTCCTGGAAAAGTTTCCAGGGTTACTTTCACATCCAAAATTATTGCTGTTATAATTATTCAAGAGTTAGAGGATAGTCTGCTTCTGATCTAAGCAGTTTCTCCAGTGTCGTATGCCACTGCCCTTGTCCATTACTTCCATTTTCATTTTCTGCAGGTGATAATAGTCACTTTTTACTTTGAAAGTGATTAGAAGACTGATCACTCTGAGCCCAATGACAAGGTAAATTATTTAGCATGTGCCCACATTTGAAGTTTAAAATCAGGCTCTCATCAGAGAAATTATCTGGTCAAGCTACTTCTCATATGCACATAACGTCAGAATACAATCTGTGTTAGAAACAGGTATATGGTTAGAAAAGAAAGAAGGAAGGCGGGAGAGAGAAGGAAGGGAGAGACGAAGGAAGGGAGAGGCGAAGGAAGGAAGGAAGAAAAAAGGACTGTCATCTGTGATGGGGTTCAGTTCTCTTTGGTCCTCGGATGGCCTGACACTGCTCTCTCAAAGGTCTGTGGGAGTCCTTTAAGACCATGGTTATGGGAAAGCTCTGGTTCATCCCAGGCTCTCCTTAAGAGTAACTAGAGCTCCTAAACTTTCAAACTAATGAGCCAAATGAGGTGGGAAAGAGCTGTGTGAGCCACTCAAAAGCAGCCTAAGGTCCTTGCCTACGTGGGTGGCTCCAGGCCTGAGGTAAAGGGTTTACAAAATGAGTCTAGAACATTTTTATGAGCCACAAGATAAAGAAGTGCTCAAAAAACAATTGAAACACTTAAAATGACACAGGCACCCACTTGAGGGGCTCCCACTGGACAAATCAGGGACCATTTGAGCGTCCAAATAAAAAATGGTATTTAACAGATTATAACAGAAACAATAAAGTATAACCCACTGAATAAAATGAAATCAGTGAGTCAGTATGGAATTAAATAGATAATAGAGTAAATGAGTGAATGAATAGAAGGGAAAAGTCTCTCTCACAGTATAATTCCAACTAGTAATGTCGAATAAAAGAAGGAGCTGGAACATCACTGTTTTGCAACCACCATAGTGGTAATTGGCGCAGGCAATCATCCTTAGCGAGCACTTAAACCAGGGGATAAATGTTTGTTGAGAAACATGATATGTGCATGGTTTTAAAGCATCTTCCTATAAATTATTTACAAGTTACAAAGGAAAAGGAATAGTCACGTGGCATAATAGAAACTTGCCAGACACCACCGTCATGACATAATCAAGAAGTTACCACCACCAGGAATGTGTCAATTCCATCTCACGTGCCATCATAATAAGATGCACTGAGAGAAGTATAGGATCACTTCTGCCTATTCCTGCCGATATACACACCCTGACTCTAAAATGAGAAAACAGCCAGCAGACTTGAGTTAGGGAAGAGCCTACAAGTTAACCAATCTGCATCCACAAAAACATGAAGTTTCGGAAAGAAGAAAGCTCGAGGAACGGTTCCAGATTACGGGAGACTAGACGCTTGACACCTAAATGTAATGAATGCTTTAGATTGGTTCCTGAGCTAGGAGGATAGAAAGCTACAAAGCATATTATTGAGAAAACTGATTGTTTGTGCATAAATTACGAATTAGTAGTACTACGTTAATGCTAAAATTTCCTAAGTTTGAAAATTGTAAAATTGTGGTTATGTAAAGGACATCTGTATTTTTCAGAAATAAACACTAAATACTCCTAAGGTACTTCAGGGGTAAATGGGCATGATAGTTCAAATTTACTTTCAATTATTAACAAAAATATAAGAAAATAAGCACATGAGCACAAATAGTAAAGAAAATTAGGCAAAATGTTAACAAGTGGTGAATCTGGATAAACATGTATCAGTGATTTTGTAATTTTTTTCTCTAAATTCAAAAATCATATAAAAATACACCTTCAAAAATATTTTAAGCAGGGGGCTGGCCCCGTGGCCCAGTGGTTAAGTTCGTGCGCTCTGCTGCAGGCAGCCCAGTGTTTCGTTGGTTCGAATCCTGGGCGCGGACATGGCACTGCTCATCAGACCACGCTGAGGCAGCGTCCCACATGCCACAACTAGAAGAACCCACAACGAAGAATATACAACTATGTACCGGGGGGCTTTGGGGAGAAAAAGGAAATAATAAAATCTTTAAAAAAAAATATTTTAAGCAGTTCAAAACAGACCTGAAACACTATGACAATTCAGCGAAATTTGGAGTCCCTTTGTCTTCAGCCTCCTTGGAGGACGTTTCATCACTGATGTTTAATGGGACATGAAGTGTTTCTCAAAGTCGTGCAGAAGAACCAGTTTCTCATGTCTCTGAGATGCATGTGAACATTTACGTGACTGCCTGCTTTTTACTGCTTAGACCTCAGATCTGTTCTGATCTCAGGATGGATGCAGAGTAGAAATTCTAGGCATTGAAAGTCCGCTCCAGGGGAGATGAGCTTCTCAGGCACCCGCATGTGCTTCACAACTCCTTCTCCAGAGGCTGGATGGGCACAAGTGGAGGATCTGCGAAGGGCTTAGAGAAAACTCCCACCAGGCACTGCTGCAGGATGGGCAGGGAGGCACCTGCCCCCTGGTCCTGGGACCCGACAGAGAGTGAGGTCCCACGGGTTTCATGAGAGTAGACCAAGACAGCAAGTCCCCTGAGAATGGCGTCAGGACACCATGTAACCTCACTGGGTGGCTACAGAGCTGGAATGTAGATTGATTGGCTGCAAACAAGCAGGTGACTGACATACAGGCCAATGTCAGTGTTTGATATGTTTGGATATGTTCTTTGACCTCCCATTCAATGATATACAAATAACTTGCAACAAGAATTTAACTGGGGCCCTACATGATCCAGCCTTTTAAGAGTGTCAAGTCAAAGGCCCAGTCTACTGACTGAAAAAAATAGAATTGAAAGCAATTTAAAGTTTTATTCAGTTCTAAGAAAACATGAAAGAGGAGGGAGTATCTTTATAATGTACAGCAAAACATCTTAAATATTCTTTCTCACCATCACTCCCATTCTCTTCTCTGGACTACCACTCTCTCTAAAGCTCCCAGTCCAGGCTTTGTGGCTCTTAACACCTCCTACCTATTCATTCATCCAGCAAGGATTTATTTAGCACCACTTTATGCCAGGGACTATTCTTCTCCCTGGAGATACAGTGGTGAAAGAAAGAAAGAAAGTTTTCTGCCCTTGTTGATTTTATCTTTTGTAAAAAGACAGACGTTATGTAGAGGATGGGTGGGTGGGGGAAGCAGCAGACCATCTATTACTTAGAATGAAATGAGGAACTACTGTAAGTTTCAAACATGATCTAACTTACACCTTTAAAAGATCCCTCTGGCCATGAGTTAAGAAGAGACTTGGAGACAATGGAAGAAGGCAATTGGGAGACCACGGTTTGATACAGGATGGTAGTAGTGGAGGTAATGAGTAATGATAAGATTCTAGATATATCTTGAAGGTAGAGCTGGCAGGATTTGCTATGGATAAGAAATGAGATGTGAAAAAAAGAAAGACATCAGAACGACCCCAAGATTTTGGCCAAAGCCACTGGAGGGGTGGCATTGCCATTGACTGAGGTTGGGAAGATGGTGGGAGAAATGCTCTAGGGGAGGCCAGACGGCCAGTGTGGCACCTGTTAGACATGCAAGCCACGCGAGCAGTTCAGGGGAGCCGTCCATGCTGGAGATGTCCCTGTGAGCCTAATTCGCATAAGTCTGTCATACAAGCTTATTGTAAACAACTAGATGATAAAGTATGTGGAAATTCTTCAGCAACTGTACATATCAGGAATTATTATTCTTTTTATCTTGTACTTATGCTGCATTTCTGATGGAAGCAGAATGGAGCTTCTATAGACAATAGTGCGTATCACAGCCTCTTCCTGAGCACGGGTCCAAATTCCAACAACGATCATAACTTGGTATAAAATGTTTGCACTGGTTTTTTAAAAATGGGTCTTCTAGTACGGGGTTTAGTTTCATGCTAATGCAGAAAGAATCCAATATGTGCCTGAAGCTCAGAAGTCAAAGCACTGAACTGGGTAATAAGAATGAGCAGCCTATTCACCCTCTGGAAGAAAAAGTCATAAATACTTTCTTATCTGTGGTGGGGCAACTAAGAAAAATCCTAAAATTTCTTTAGAATTTCCTTACTCCTCAGCCCTTAGTCATTATTAAAGTTGTCCTGTCCTTTAACAAGACAGGCCATCAGTTAACTCCTGCCAGCGCTTGACTCAAGCTGTCGTTCAAGTTTCTTGCCTTCTTCTTGAGAAACGTTTCTATACTACTGTGAAAAGAGCAATGAACTTTGAGTCAGAAAATCTCTGCTTGTGTCCTGGCTCTGTGTGACCTTTGAGCTTCAGTTTCTTGGGTATTGTAAAATCTCGTGCACCGATCCCTTAGTGGTTTTGAAAGAATTAAATAATGATATACATGTGTGAAACCATTATGAAAGCAAAAGTAGCTGTATCATTTGTCTCTCCTTCTTCCTTGTTCCTCTATCTCCTGCTCAAGTTTCAAAACCCTCAGGTCTAAAATCATGCTCTAGACAAATAAGAGGGAGTGATTGATTGATTGATTGATTTAAAAGATTCTTTTAATAAACTGCATTTTCTGAAAAATCGCCATTCCACTTAATTCCAAACAACAACAACAACAAAAAACCAGATGGCAAAATGGCAAAACAGATCCAAAATGAAGCAGAGGGAAAAAGCTGAAAACAAATTTTATACCCGTCCAGTTTAGCTGTGGGCAGACAGAGTCAGAAGCCCTCCTTTGCTGCCTGGTGACCAGGAGTGGACTCAGCACTGTCACTGGGCTTTAAATGAGGCATTTAAAAATGCATTTGGTGTATTTTCAATTTAGCTAGGAGACACAGAAGATAGAAATGGCATATATATTCTGTAGTTGCAGATAAGTTGCAGGTGGGAATTGTAAATAGCTGGACCTGGTCAGGTCTGGCACGGAGTAAAGGAAGACAAATGTCGCTGCATCTTTCCTCAGGGGCTGCTGGCTGAGGCAGACACAGTGAAATACCCGGAAGGGCAGGAGGATGACAGTTCTCTCTTCCTTGAGCCTTGTGTAATTAAAGAGTTCCTTCGTGTCCTTTCACTGGCTTGCCCTTGGCTCTCCTAGGCACTTGCACTTCTCCTATAAGGCTGGTGACAGGACAGTGTGCTCCACAGAAGGGGGCAGGAGGTGTTACTGACCACGGGATGAGAGAAAGATGCATCTTTTCTCTTCCTTAGCTAGGATTTGCTAAACCTGGGGAACATTGACCTATCTAAAAAATACGAGGCAAATACTCCTCATCTCACATCTGCTGTCGCGACACTGACGTCTTTTATTCTAAAAAAGTCCAATCTCATCTTTTTCCTCAGAGAAAATGAAATATCTGAAATGCAGCTCTTTTTCCCAAGTCTAGAAAATTGTTTGAAGATTTCCTGATTTGGGAAATAACAAGACGGATCCAGTTGTATTTAGTATTATTATTTTCTAAATTTTACTCATTTTGAACTCACTTCTTATCTGTTATATACGCCGAATCACAGTAACTGATTTTTAAGATCAACATTCATTTTTATCTACTTACTTTAAACTGGGTTTTCCAAGCAATATGAGATACTGTGTTATTTTTAGCAATTTTTTTCTCTTTTTTGGCCAAGAGTCAATGAATTTGAACTTCAAAAAGATGAAACCATACTTTAGGGATTAATATAAGGAATAAATAGCTTTGTCACTAAGCTGCCTATCATCATATCAAAACTAGGATAATAAAAGTGCATAACTGCATTATTTGAATGTGACGTGCAAGCTTGCCAATATATTGCCTAAGAACCAGCATGAAGGTGGATGTACAGGACAATTTCCCCAGTCCAGTGTCGTAGATCGATAACACCATCTTAAGAAAAAAAATAATATCCTTCACTGCTGCCCGTGAGTGACAAAGCTGATGAAAAATAAAGTCATAGATAACTCTGGCTGACAATACAAGCATCCCCTCCCCATCTTAGGTTATTAACAGATGTCAGTCACAGGTGGAAATTTAATCAAATATCAGTATAATTCCCTAGGAAATGATAGGACCAATATTATCTATGAAGGCTTAGCCCTTTCTCACAAAAACCAAAAACGAAACCCCTTCATGGTGCTGACTGTGTTTTATAGGAGCCTTGTCCGCACAGGAAAGAAAAGTTGCCGAAATTCATTGTTTTCCTAGGCAGGTGGTGCGCCGTGGGTTTAAAGGGAGCTCCAGATGGGCGGAGCTGATGAAAGGATGCTCCGAGTGAAACACTCCCCTCCTGGGTGTTGAACAGTGCGTGGACTGCGTCATGGAGCTGTTGAGACCAACAGGACTAATGAGAGAGTTGGTATCCAAGAAAGCCTTGCACTAACATTGGGGAAACATGCCAAGTGACCTCTTAGAGGGTGGGGACAGAGTGAGTATGATCTTGGAAAGCCTCTCTCCCCAGCCATAAACAAAAGAAAGGGAGCAATATTTGCTCAGGGACACCGGAGTTTTCATCTAAATCACAGTGAAGGGACATATGGAATTAGAATAGACAGAGAGATCAGCTACAGTGCCAATGGTAAATGATTTGCTTTTTATTATGGTATTGTAAATGGCACAAAAGTTTTCTACTGGGGTGGTAGCATATTTGTGTGTTTTTTCCTCACTCACATGGAATTAAATATATTACATAAAACAGTGTTCAGTATTCTATTTTCTGCAGAGATCAGTCTGGCTTAGAGGAGAAAAATAATATTCCTAACCTTTGACTCAGAAAACAATTCACATTGACTGGTCCCATTTACTTAGCTCCTTACTTTGGGGCTCTCCTCAACACTTTTGGCATACTATCTCAGTTTTTCCTGCCAACAACCATGTGGGTAAGTATTGTTATTATGATTCCCACCTCAAAGATGAGGAAACCGAGGGCTAGAAAGATTAAATGACTGCCTGATCACATGGAGTTAGTAAGTGGTGAGAGTAAACCTTCTTTCCCAAAAGACTCAAGAGTCCATGGGCTTCATCCCTGCACCAGATTCCCCCCTTTAGCGTCTGTGTTCCATACCACCTCTGCCCTTCTGACTTAGTCTTATTGGCGGCACCCAGTTCATAAAGGGAAACACTGTCGCATGGCTTGTTTCCACTTGACTCTTAGAGCTAGGAGAGAAGTGTTGGGGAAGGAGAAAGAATCCTGTAGATTACCAGAGCTGGAGCTACTCCCTTCGAAGTCAAAGGTCACCATCACATTTAATAAATGAAGAGGAATCTGAGCCCCAGAATGGAGAAGATGTAAGTTGCTCCAGATCATGTAAAAATCTGCAGCTGACTGTAGTTAAGACTCGGACCTCTTGACTTATAGGTCAAGGCCCTTCTCAAAATGCTATGCTTCCTTCACTAACATGGCAACCTAGTTTATGGTCTCAAAATAAATGTAGGATCCCTCACAAGGGCGTCACGTCTGCTGCATACTCAGAGCCTGAGTGACCTAGCAATGTACAAAGCTCATGCTGTGGGAACACCATGCAGAGGCAAGAGACAGGAGGCCATGTCTTTTCTGGACTTGATGAATATGCGGTTTCTCTGGTATCACATTTGCTCACTAATATTTAAGCATGGTCACATAATCTCCACTACATAGAACAGCAATTATTTTAAGGTTTCTGCTCTGTGAACCCAAACTCCAGAACCCAGAATGCAAAACAGACTCCATCCTTGTCTATTGGCTTTATGTTGCCTTAATGGATTAGAACAGAGTTTTTCAGCCTTAGCACTATTGACTTTTTGGACTGAATAATTCTTTACGGGTGCAAGCTATCCTCTGCATTATAGGATGTTTAGCCTCTTGGGCCTTTATTCACTAGATTCCAGTACCAATCTCTGTGCAAGCTGTGCCAGTGAAAACTGTCTCCAGACATTGCCAAATGTTCCATGGAGGGCAAAAGTGCCCTTGGTTGAGAACTCCAGGGCCAGAGGCTTCCTGAGGTTGAGCGCCACGCCTTTCATTTGCTTGCTGCTCTGTCTCACATTCTTCAGTTGTAAAATAGAAAAATTGGATGAGATAAACACTAACTTACCTCCCCTCTCAAGTGAAATGACTCATCTCCCTTTCTGAGATCTTCTGATGTTCTAGCACTCAGCAGTGCTTCCTGATGGGGCAAATTCATTGATAAGTCCTGGGCAATGCTGAGGAGGCCAATTTACCAGATGTGCTAACAGAAAGCACTCTTTTGGGGCTAAGAGGGTAGGTAGGTTGACTGGAGAACATAGAAGGAGAATGTGTGAGCTAGACAAACCGATTAACCTAGACAGAAGTCAGGGGAAAGAGCAAACCAGCCACAGGCCTATTGTGACGCATTAAGCTTGGGTGTGAGTCTTCATGAGGCCCAGAGGCTTATGAAGGGCCTAAAGCAATAGAACCACAAGGCTTCCTGCACACAGAGATGTAGATGCAGGAAATACTCAGTAAATGTTTTCCTGCCTGGTATGGTTAGTAGGAAGTATTTCATTGTATATTTAACACATATTTTAGATTACCTATAGCTTGCAAAGTGCTGCTTTCAATAACATGGGACATATGAAGAGTAATTAAATAATGATCTTTGTCTGAAAAGTACTTAAAACCTAGTAAAGGTGATACATTTATATTTAGTCCATAGAAGAGAATAAATGGTGACCTGAGGAAGGGCCAGCCAATGCTTAGCATAGGCTCATTATGGAAGAGCCAGTCATATGTGTAAAGTGACTTCTTCACTAAACACCTGCAGAACACTCTAACCGAGACGTAGGATGGGAGACTGTAGAGGTCTTTCCTCCTTGAGGTATAATAGATTACTGAATGTAATTTTAGTAGGAAGGATTGGATTTTTATTATGTATTCTTAGACCAAAAGTCTGACAATAGCTCACCAAGTAAATGTGCAGCCAAATATCTGTGTACGTTAATCCTACAACTTAGTCATATATGGCCACTAGAAGAAGAATAATCTTCTAAGGACTAAGACTGGAAATAGAGTTGCATGTTAATTCATAGCAAATTCGCCTCTTGGCATAACCTGAAAATACACCTTGACACCGATCAGTAAATGTATGCCTGCCTTTTCTCTGAAATTAAAAGAAAAAAAGTCTTTTTCAAGCCTTATTTCTTCGTTAGTATACTTCTGTCTCGATCTAAAGTGAACCCTCTCCCGCCATAAACAAGAATAATTTGGCTTCTGTGCTTTTGTGCATCCTGAACCTTTCCTTTAACAATCTTGATGAGCATGTGGGGTTGTGTGCTGCATACCAATAGCCACTCCGAGCCTGCAAAAGAGGTAGTCAGCCCAGCCCGCACCATCTGTGTTCTCAGTTAGATTTGTGGCGTGTCTCCCTGAGCTGAAGCAAACCTCCCTCTGTCTCGAGTACATTGAGAATCAGAAATAAAAAATAAATTAAGACAAGTAGGCAAACATTAAAATGAGTTGTTACAGAACATTTGTGTAGATTCCAGTCTTCAGTGTCAAGAGAGCATCGTTCTGCGATAATGGCGTCTTTTTCTGCAAGCACTCGTGGCAGTCAGTCATAAATAAGCAGTCAGCAAAAGAAGCCATAGCATGAAAATGGAAACTGAGTCACTGAGGAGGCCTATTATCATTTAGACAAAGAATCTGTGACTATGAAGAGGGAAAGGCGAACAGCAACAGTGAGGAAAAGCAGCTCCCGCTGTTGCGCTGCTGTCTGGTCCACGTCAACAGAAAAGCTGGTGCTGGTGGGCTGACAGGTTGTCTGGCTTCATATGTTAGGGCCAGAAATGTGCATTTGTGATGAGAAGTTTCTTCTTACAGCCTGTATCAGGAGTTCCAGAAGTAGTGACAAGGACAGCAATGACTCTATAAATCAGTGAAGGCATTTTGTCTGTTTGAAAAGCATTATCTCAGCGTTTGTCCAGGCAGTTTTGAAGGGCTCTCTCCTTCCCTCTTATCAGAGAACAACAGCTTTAAACGCAGATAGATGCCCTCTAATAAAAATGCAGGCAGAAGTCTTTAATCCTTGTAAGTTCTGGTTAATAATTTACTTATATGTACCTTGGCATTTTTATGTAAATATAGCCATTTGTGTACCACTGACATTCCAAAAGTGGCCACAGTTCTACCACGGGATGGCTGTCCTTTGCAATCCTCCTCTTGAGTGGAGAAAAGAAGGCTGCTCTGAGGTTAGAAAGAGTTCTCAGTCTTGATCAAGGCATGATTCACCTAGAGACCCTTGGTCTTTTTTCCCCCAATTTCCACATAGGGATGCCTATGACTGGAATATATTACCTACTGAGGTAGGTTTTTATTACCGACTGAGTTAAAGGTAACTGTTCCTGGGAGAGTTTTCTGTCCAGGGCAGTCGATAAAGAGCCTATCTCTTCCTCTAGTGCAGTGAGTGGTCAACGGTCTCTTTCATGCTGAGTGAAGTTAGGCCAAAGGAGGCCGGGAGGCAAGAGTGGGCAATGATGACTGATCTGAAAAACACTGAGCGTTTCTGAAGTAGTATTATGCATTTGTATTTATGTTTATGTAGTGTATATTTACTTTTTATTTTTGTCTCCTCCTCCCCCATCCTAAGCAGCTGACTTTGACATGTGCTCCATTGTCTGGTCCTGGATATGTCATTTGTGCTTACATTTGCTTTGCGGTTTGCTATTTGAAGTATCATTAGTTGCTTCCTCATCCTGGCTTTACCATCATCCCATTTGCCATCTGGATGTAGCACATTGCTATAAGCACTGCAGCCCCATATACACAATTATGTAGTTCTTTACACTGCTGGGGGGTTTGTTATTTCTTTAGAAAACAAGGATGTGATGTGCATAAAAGCTCTAGCTCTGGTTTTACCATCTAAGGCATTTGATAAATTCTTTGAGACTATTTCTAGTTGCCATCATCTTTTCTTGCAGAAAGTCTGTATTCTGTATCTTCAGTCTCTACAGACTGTGACAGAGTTTGCTAACCGGGTGCAATGCCTGCCTTCTAAAAACCTGCGGTCCTAAATGGACAGTACGAGCAGACATTGGTAATTATACTCAGCTGCACAGTGCATGGAGCATCTATTTCTCCAAGGAGTTTTTGTTTGAAGCAAGTTGTTAAAATTATTGTTAAATTGGTGTGAGAGTATATATGTGCTATTTAGCAATTGAAATAACTGTTAGAATGGGGAAAGGAGGAATTTAAAAGATTAAAATGGTTCAGTTTGGCCAGACGCAAGGTGGATCTAGGTAAAATGTTATGTCATTTGAAAATAGTGCCATTGAACATGTTGATTTTTGTACAGCACTATTTCTTTTCCATTTATGACCCAATAATTCCATTTACCCTGGCACTTCAAATCTTCTTTGAGTCTTTCTTCTTTTTCTTCGACTGAATCAAATCTGTCATTGTCTTAATATTTTTATTCAGAGTATATCGTAACACTTATATTCTTTCCATCTCTTTTAGAGCTATTTCTGAATTTTGGCAGCAATCTCTCGGGAGATCTCCTACGTTTGGTTTCTGCTCATTTCAATACATCTGCCCATTGATACTAAACAAAAGCTCTGACATGCATGCATCATCAATGCTCATATATATTCACATTCTTTTTTAGTTTCCTGAACCTGGAAATCCCTTCTTTGTGCCATTCAATTATATAAATCTTGTTTACACTTCATGACCTTTTCAATGAAGGCCTCAGCAGCTACACTTAGTCTGAATAAAGCTTTCTGTCTTGCAATTTTTGCTTCTAGTCAGCACAACGGTTACCTTCTTGTTCTCTTAATTATTTCAGATATTCATTTTTCCCCATATTTTAACTCTGGGCCTTATGTTTCATTTTTAGTTACCACCTCACCAAGTGTAAAGTTGATTGAACACACATAGTAGGTGGACAACAAACTTTTGGGTTTTCTTCCAGGTGTATGTCTAAACTGTAAAGTTTAAGGATACATGGAAAACTCTCAATGTGTCTAACAACCCGCTATACATCTATAGCATATAATTTGTTCAAAATTGTTTTGGCCTATTAATATTTTGCTTTATATTTCATCTTGGGTTAGCGGGCGTTAATGATGGAATTCTGAGTGAGAGTGACCTTTATAGGAAAATTATGCCCACAGTTCTTGATTTTGATTTGGGCCTTTAATATTTTTCTCTATAGCTTGGTTGTGAACCATGATCCATTTAATTAAAATCCACTTTTATATACAAAAGAAATCAACAATCTGAAGAAAAGTGAAATGTCACATTCTTCAACCCTCTCCCTTGAGTGCTCTGAATTTCTTCTTGAAGCATTTGCTGAAGGCATTTATAGACCCTTTTCACTAGAAATAACACCTAACACCAGTGGAGTCAGAATCGAGATTAGTTCAAATCTTGGGTATGTTTTAATTTTAATGCTTTTCCTTCTTAGCAGCACTATGAGAGCATGTTTTAATTACCATATGCATCTAGGATGTATACTTTCAAAACAGAATGCAAAACCACTGCCAAACAGACAAACGCCCAAGAAATTGGAAAGTATTGCTAAAAACTTACTTTATAAAAATTTGCTTCTTTTACCCGGATTCTATGAGGTTACAGTGAGTTTACTCTAAGTAACTAAACATTTGGATGCCTCTGTGTACTAGACTGCGAGCTCCTCGAGGTTTGTGGCTCTCAGGCAGGCCCTGCCCTCAGTTTAATTAAGGGAAAGGGGAGGAATTTATGATGACTCTTCAGTACCTTGGACAGCTCCTGCTGTCTGCCTGCCCTGGAAAAGCTTCATCAACAGATTGCTAATTTCCCTCCTTTCTCCCTGAATAGCATTATGCCTTCTGGCAAGAAGCAATGTGTTGCATCCATCCACAGGATCTCACCTGTGGACATGTGAAGCTGTCTAATGGGCTCCTGCTTTTTGCCCCACTGGGCTGTGACTGAGCAGGGCAACAGAGCTGCATAAGTTGCTAATTGTCTCAGCCTGAAACTCTTGAATGATGCAAAAGATTAAAAGGGAAGGAAAACAGCTATTATATCTCTTTCTTGGAAAAACTTGCACTGCAAAAGGCTCATTAACATCATTAGTGTTCCATTAACCTCTAGCCAGACAAATAAGCTGAAGGTAATTTCAGAGCATGTGGAGAGAGAGAAAGCAAAAAAGAAATTTAAAAATTATCCAGGTGTAGGTGACATTTTCCAGCTACCTCAATTGAAAATTTGGACAGACACCAGCAACTTTACTTACTGTAATGCCAGCCTGAATAGCTGGAATGTTGCCAGAACCCTCTCTGCTAAGAAGGGCTGTAGGTAATAGCAAGTGGGGAGATTCATTGATTGGGACAAAATGAAACCCATTTTAACACAACAACACATGAAATCTTGAAAAGGAACACTGTATGATACAATACAAGCTTTAAAAATGTCTACTACAAAATTATGCTCCATTGTATGAAAAAAAGGCTTTTCACCTTGTGATTTTTCTCCACCACATTTTGTTTTATTCTAATCCACACCTCCCTACCTGGATCTCCTCCTATGGTCCCCACTCTCACAAAGTCTGCTGCAAATCTGGAAGTTGAATGCAAAGCATTGTTAAGACAATTAGTCTTTAGGTTTCCTGGCACAGAGGCGGCAATTTCTAGATGGAAACACATCTTAAATTTTGTTCTTGACTCAACCTCAAAACACAATGTGGATTTTGGTGACTCAGTTTTTCCTTCTATAAAAAAAATTATGCCTTAAGTTTTCTTTATTCCACTTCAGAAACAACAGATGTGTAAAGTTTGATCAAAGTGGAGTAAGTAGTAAAACTATATTTTCACAATTATCTAATATAAGCCTAAACAAATACAATTAAAATGTGTGCTTAAAAATAAGAATCCCCAGATCATTATTAGAATAAAGTAGTGTTGTGGTTTTATTATTAATTTTAGATGTAAGAATGATTTACGTTGTGTCCTTATTTTTGTACCCAAGTATGAGAAGTTTATGAGCATATCTAAGACCCCTTCAGAGGGATACTTTCCCCAGTAGCCACTGATCCTTCTCTCTTCTACTCCCCAGAGAGAGGATGCTGGCTCTCTGTTGAGAACTAAATATGGCACCTGAGGCTCCACTCCTGCTCCATGGCCTGGGTCATAAGCCCATCTCATTTAGAGAGATTTCAAGGTTCTATCTGTACAGATACAGAGCCATGGATAGTCAAAATCAAACTGGGCTCAATTGTAGAGCACGTATTTCTCTACAGAGTGCATATTTAACAGTCTTTCTCATGCTCTGAACAATTCTCTTAGCTTTGATGGAGTGGTTTAGCCTTTTGATTATAATTCAAGGCAACTGCATCCGCAGTTACAAATTAAATCTTTTTCGTTTACATGCCAGATAAGTTTTTTCTCCTCACTTGGATCTGGGAAGTAAACTATGAGCTTATCTCTACCTTAAGAGACTCAGGGTGAGGTCAGATCCAGCAAGAGATATGCTTTCTAATTCTTCCTTGAAGCTATCAGAGTCCCTCCTTTCACCACACAATAGTTTACCTATTTACTCACTCCCTAAAAAATACCTACTAATTATTAGGTACTTGCAAAACACTAATGATATAAATATCATGAGTTCCCCTAATTCCTCCCATTACCCAATTCTGAGAAGACCTCACTCTCTTTGCCTTCTTGGGGCCCTGGTCTTACTTCTGTCCTGTTTCCCCTGGTCAGAAACCGATGAGCAGTTGCAAGAAGCATTGACATTAAAATAATCCCAGCCTCAGCAAATCAGGCCAAGAGGATTGTTTTATGGGGATATGTGGCTAGAAAACATCTTACTCACTAGATGAAGAAATATATACAACTCATTACATATTGACTCAGTAAGATACTGTCTGGCACCAAAAGAACAGCTAGATGAACAGGTGCCAGTGTTAAACCTTGACACAACCATAGCATGTAGATCTCCAGTATCTAATGACACTGCTGATTTCCCCTTGGGAATATAATGCATTATATGGTAAGATATTTTGGTGTTGGTGCTTACATAATTGAGTTTTGCACTGAATACTAGCAACCAGATGAAGGACTATTTGCACACACCTTCTGGCATTTGAATGCCCAGCATCACCAAGTTAATGTTACATCCCAGCACTCTTGTTACATTCGTGTTTTCATGAAATCTCCTTCCCAAGCTCAAACACCTGCCAGATACATGCTTCAAAACCCTGCTGTTGCCACCTCATTTCCAGCATCTCAAGAGGACTTTAAGGCAGGTGTTTGAATGCGTAAGTATATAGTTCATTCCAGACATTGATTCTCTAATAAGTTGTCATTTAGTACTGTCTTGCTCTCTCCTACTATTTGAATAAACAAGGGCTCATCCTTGGTTCTGGTGATTTGAGCATTCATGCAGACTCTTGCATCAAGGTAGGAGTAGCAGAACATCATCTACTAACAAGATAAAAAACTCAAAAAATGCTTCTGAGAAACTTGCGTTTGTAAAAGCATCAACAATACCTTGTGTCACTGCTGCAGGTCATTGAGATGGAGGCATTGCAAGAGCTGACAAACAGGAATGATTTGCAAAGAGGTTGAAAAGATTGCCTTGGGCTTTGCGGGGGGAATTCTCATGGCTTATAGACTTGAAAATAATATCTGAACATTTGCCCCTTGTTTTGTGGATTTTTATTTTGGAGTTTTTGGCATCCTAAACCTTGTCTGGTAAATTTGGCCTGTAAGGAAACTGACTTTAGCCAAATGCATTCATTGTTGCCTGGGTGCTTTTTGTTCAATGCTTCCCAGTGACTAGCCTTCTTGATGGAAACAAGTACCATTTCTCCATTTGAAGAAACTTTGATCTGAAAGCCTCAAAGGCAAAGTAATTAACAGGCATTCTCACATCACTCAGCACAGGTAGGTAGTTATAGCTGCACCTATATTTGTTCAGCGACAGTTTGTCCCAGATCCGGATAAGTAGAATAATGTTATTCAAATAAGGCTAAGATTTAGACACACCAGGGCTCCTGATTCTTAGCATTCAGCTCACAACTAGCAGAAATGAAGACCACCTGGCCAGTGTAGCCACTGAACTCATTCCTCCATTCATGTTCTGGACTTTGACTTAATTGTATATTTCCTATAAGAGAAAAATTAAGATTTGTCTACTCTCTTTTCTTAAGTGAATTGAATTGACTAAAGTTAATTGAGAAATGGCATTTGCTTTATGAGTCTTTCTTTTATCTTCATATTCAAGAACTCTAATGGCTATTGTTAAAAAAGTTAAGTGCAGATTCCTCTCTTTGGCATAAAAGACCCTACATAACATCAGTCTGCCACTTTCCCTGGAAATAAGCTGTCTACTCCAGTAAATCTGTATATTTTAAAGCTATATTTAATGTACTCATCGCTTACTACTGGCTTGTGAGACAAATAGAATTGGACTTGAATTCAGGCCCCATCATTTCCTGAGAATAATAACAATCTCATAGATCATTGTGAGGATTAAATAAGATCCTCCCCATAAACTACCTAAGGTTGTGCTACACATAACTGGTAATTAATAAATTATAATCATTACTATTTACTCATTTATCAAAGATTTTGGTTGCAAGTTACAGAATACAACTCAAATTAGCTTAGGAAAATAGTGAGATTTATCAGAAGGACACTAGATGTCTCTTATAACCAAACCATGGCATGGGAAAGTCATAGCTAGGCCTCAGAGATAACCGGCATTAGGAACTCAGGTGCCGTTACCAGAGCTTGTCTCTCTCTCTGGCTCTCTTGTTTGTTCTTGCTTACTGTCTCGCTCTCTCACTTTCTCTTTTCTTTGCTCTTTCTTGTATGTTGGATTTTTTTAAACCTTGTATTGTAGACCAGCCTCCTCCACATGGAAACAGTAAGATAGTTGACAGCGCTTGAGCTGTATTTTGTAACTGACTCACATTCTCTGTGGTTCTCAGTCCAAAAGTTTCAGGGAAGGTTTCCATTTTGTCCATCTTGTATTAGATGCCCACCCCTGTGCTATGGCCAGGTGGCAGCATACACATGGACACACATGGACACGAAGATCATACAAGTGTGTATTGGAGGTTTATCTCAGAAATAAAAGGATTGTTGTCAGGCATGACATGCCAAGGATTACCCATCATAATTATTTTAGAATCTGAGCATACAGATAGCAAAATTAAATCCCTGTCGTCAAATTACTGAAAGTCACGTGTTGAGAGTTGTGTCAGAGAAAGATGAAAGGTGAAGGTATAGACAGAGAAGCTCCTAACTATGGGAGATGGGGAGGGTCCTGCCTCATGTGGGCAGTGAGTTGAATGCTGAAAGATATTGCGTGTATATGAATGTGCACATGTGAGCACATACAACTGTGCAAGAAGGAGATATTGAAAGTGGAGATATTCTGGGCAAAAAAAGCATCATTTACAGAAGTACAGAAACCTGGGAACCCATATTGTCTTTGGAAACTCCTTAACAGTTTACTAAGGCTATTTATAGGGTCTGTAAGGCCCCAAGCACATGGAAGTCTCTTAGCCTGAAAAGCACAGGAGAGTGCACACCTTGAAATGCGTTTTATGAGAGGTTTGGGGATGGATGATGGATTATAGATGGTGGGATCTATTCAAGGATTTCAACTAGGAGAATGATATAATCAGAGAATGATATAATTACTTTTTAGAAAGATCATTTTGAAAGTGTAGAGAATAAGTTGCAGGGAAGCAGGCAAAACAACCTAGGAAAATCTTAATAACTCGGGTGAAATATAGTGAGAATCTGAACTATGAAAAGCGATTCCAGAGATAGTAATGAGGCAGAAATGATAAGGGCTTGTTGGCCACTGAGACCTCAGGAAGAAGAAAGGTGTTAAGCATGACTCAGGCATGGGATGCGTAGAATAGGAAATGAAAGAAGAACAAGATTTTTTTTTTTTTTGAGGAAGATTAGCCCTGAGCTAACTGCAGCAAATCCTCCTCTTTTCACTGAGGAAGACTGGCCCTGAGCTAACATTGATGCCCATCTTCCTCTACTTTACATGTGGGACACATAACACAGCATGGCGTGCTAAGCGGTGCCATGCCCACACCCGGGATCCGAACCAGCGAACCCCGGGGCTGCCGAAGCGGAACATGCATGCTTAACCACTGTGCCGCCAGGCCAACCCCCAAAGAATAAGATTTAAGAGAGAAAGACATTGAGCTCTTATTTGGAGATGTTGAGTTTGAGGTGTTTGTAAAGCATGACTTCAGCCCACCCACCACTTCTCTTTGCTTCCCCTATTGTAGACCATGCTTCTTCCATCAGTTCTTCAGACTGGCCACAGGACATATATGTACCCTCTTCCTCAGACTGCACTACTCTTTCCACTATTTCCCATCAAGTTAACTGCAACTTATTCCTGAATAAATATTTCCTCTGGAAATTCCTCCTTGTTTCTCCTTATCTTATCGTACTTCTCCTCCAGGAGATTATCACAGTTATAATTTCAGATTTTGTTAAAGAGAAAAGTTACATCAGATGCCTGTTAAAAACAGCAAGGAAGGGGCTGGCCCTGTGGCCAAGTGGTTAAGTTCGCACTCTCTGCTTTGGTGACCCAGGGTTCACGGGTTCGAATCCTGGGCACAGACTTAGATACCACTCGTCAATCTATGCTGTGGTGGCATTCCACATAGAAGAACTAGAGTGACCTACAGATAGGATATAAAACTATGTACTGGGGCTTTGGGGAGGGAAAAAAAAGATGAAGATTGGCAATAGATGTTAGCTCAGGGCCAATATTCCTCACAAAAAAAGCATACCTTAAAAAGAAAGAAAACAGCAAGGGAGACTTTATTTTAGGTGATTGCAACAGAGGCCAAGACTATGGGAACAGGTGAGAGAGACTGAGCTCAGCTCTGACCACGACAGGGCCACGTGGGGGTTTGTAGCCAACGGGCAGGGAGGGAGTGGATGGAGAATTGCTAAGAGGAACGTGGTTAGCAATCAAGAGTAGAGGAAGACAAGTTAGTTAGTTAGCAGGGTCGGGGATCCTCAACAAATCGGCTCAGCAGGACTCTGCTAAACTAGAGGGAGCAGGTCGAGGGCAGGGGCCGTGGAGGAGGCTGTGGAGAAGAGAGTTCAGAGGAGCCAGACTGAAGTTTGGTCAAGGGCGGAGCTCTTGACAATTTATATGGACAATTTTTTGATAATTATTGTATCTCCCACTGGAATGTGAGCTCCATAAAGATAGAGATCCTGTCAACTTTTTATCATATTATTTTGTTCCCAACACCTAGAACAGTGCCTGGCACATGGCTAGTGCTCAATAAATATCTGTTTATTAAATCATAGAAAGTAAAGTCAGACTTTGGGTCTTAATCAAAATTTTTATTACCATACTCCTTCCATTCCAATCCCCTTCCCCAGTGTCTCAATCCAGTCCTAAGCCACCGGGCTTCTCTCAGGGGCTGCTTCCACAAAGCCACCTCCGATGGCTGCAGTCCCTATCGTATCCTATTTTTTTTGGAACTTCAATAAGTAGTTATTGTCTATTTCATTATCAGGCACTTAATCATATTCTCCCTTATTTCTGAATGAATTCAGCTATGTGACTCCCACAACAACTAGATTACGGGCCCTTACAGAGCAAGAAACTTGTCAGAAGCCTTTTGTTTTGCATTTAGCACAGAGAATGTTGCTCTAGCTGGTAGCACTCTGTCAATAGCTCCCAACAAGTGAGAGAATTCATTAATTAACACAATTAATGCTTAGCCCTAAAGAAGTTTATAATTAATAAGGCACATAGGATAAATATTTATCATTTTACTTACAAAAATAATGTAATTTATCTGTCTGGCTAAGTAAAGTTCCCTTCAAGGAAATTACCTTGGGCGACGACACCACTGCTGTTACAATATATTCATTGTTCAGAATGCACTCAGATTCCTCTTTTGGCATAACGTATGGCTCTTTGACATGTTTCCAGATGCTATCTGTCTATCTATACTTGTCACATAATAGCAATGATGTCAACAGGCAATTGGTCCCGTTCGTGTACAATTATCAGAAAGAATGGCTCAAGATCAGAAGTTCATTTTTTTTTGGCACTTGTCTTTCAAAATTTAATTGGCTTGGATCCAACAATTCCATATCGTGGGTCTAGTCATTCCATTGCGTTGTGATGCATTTGGCAATCAGTATACGTCAGCGGGTTCACCCGGAAACCACCCTACTTAATGTTAGCCTTCCTGTGGGAAATTTTGGAGTTATTTTCATAGCTGTGGTAGACGATTGATATCACTTGCTTCAAAATTTTTCTAGTATAAAGTTATAGTAGTTCTGCTTTATATGTTATAACACGAGAACTGATCACTTATTATTTCTGTTTTCTAAGAGTTCCCAAAATCATATGCTTCACTCAAATGACGGTCAAAGCATCTGGATCATTCTGGGTTGCTAATGTAGACCACCTGCATTCCAGGTGTGTGCAGGAAACGTATCTTGTCCTTTTGTATCATTCTACTTTCCTTAAAAGTCCAGTTGCAGGAAGAGTTATTTATCCAGATTATGTAATTCATCCATTACTTGAATTAAACTAAAACAACTGCATGTTTTAGCTTGTTATTATTTTTATTGTAATCCCCTTTGATATTATTATCCAATTCATTCTAAGCCAAGGGCAAAAGAAATAGATGGTAACAGTTGCTGTTTTCTGTTGAAGGGGATTATTGGGGAAAGTGACTACAGCAGTTCTCGTTCAGGGTGAGCTCGCCGTTGTCACGTGGTGTGCATTCTCCCACCTCGTGGGCACAGCATCCCACTCATGGGCACTTACATCTTGCCCACTGTATGGAAGAGGAGATTATGTCTCATAGAAAGTATGAGTTAGCTAAAGCTGCCAAGTGAGAGGCAAAGGTGGGTCTCAAGCCTCGGTCTCTGACTTCAGAGTCTGTGCCCTTAAGAGCTGATGGAACAGCAGGGCTTTTCTGATAGGCTTCAGTACTGAAAAGAGCTGGGGTTCTCCCGAGAAACGGGCTCACTTTTACTTTACCAGCTACTTGCCTATAGTAGGAAGAGTCTTTTCTCTCTTACCAGCTACTTGCCTATAGTAGGGAAGAGTCTTTTCTCTCTTCTTAGGTTGATAGCACAGAGTCAAATTTGCCATCCACTGTTCACATTCATGTAAGACTTTAAAACATATATTTTTGTACTAACTTTCTATGTAGTTGTATTTTATTTCTTACCCATATCTCCTCTTCATTTACATTTTCTCATACATTTATTTTATTGTGCCGTATAGTAGATACTTTTGCATACTGTCGCAAATCCAATTTGATGACTATAGTTTACACATTTTGCTTACCTACCATCTCCTAACAAACTAGTAAAACAGATGAGTTCCTATTTTACAGATAAGAACTCGGGTTCATAGAGTGTCATCTGCATTTGCAGGATGACCCCGCAGGCTATGTACGGGGGAGCCTGTGCCCTGGGCCGTGCCATCAGACCCGTCCTGCCGCTGCGCCATTCTAGTGGGAGCAGCGTTTCCCAAACACTGCTGTCTGGCGCGCTCGGTTCTGAGATGTAGTAATAGACGCTTACAAAAACGTAACTTTGAAAACGTTTGTAGTCAAACATGTTGGCCAAATTGTGTATAACATATCTTTCTCTTGGAAAGTTGCAAAAACGAACATTTTAAACTCTCTGTGAAGCCCAGCAGTAAATAAACCTATAAAATAAATTTATTAGACACCATGTTAAACTGATATTTTATAAGTTTATTTGACCCAGAATACCTTTTTCTTTCCATTTAAAATACCTATTAACACCTTCCTAAAAATTGTACAGCTTGGAAAATGTTGGTAAATGGGATAAAAATGTCGAAACAGAAGTATAAGCAGCAACTAAATCCTAGTCTGAGCTCTGTGCTAACTAGCCAGCAGCGTGACCTTTATCCAGTCATTCACCCTCCTTGGGTCATAAGTTCATCCTGTGTTAAATCATAAGTTTGAACAAGATGCTCTCAACTGCTCCTCGCAGAGCTAACATTTTTGACGTCTGACTCAAGACGCGGTCTCATTGAGGCTGGTTCAAGTGTGTGCTTGAGTGGGAGGGTTAATGGAGCATCCGGGAGAGTGTTGACTCAGGAGGAAGCTCACCGACAGTGAAGCTTTGGTTCATCAGGATATAGCAGGGTGGCACTTCCACGGCATAAAGAAACAAAAGAAGAACGTCCCAGCCCAGTTATGGGGGTGGGGATGGGGAAGGTGGAATGCAAGGAGAGCACAGAATCTTCCTTCTCCCAAATGAAAAAGAAAGCACAGGTCCTTTGGCAAAACTTTCAGCTACAAGAAGATGGAGTAAAGAGGAGGATATTTATCAGACAGTAAATTGACTTTCTACTGCAAACTGGAAATTGAACTTACCTACATTTTTTCCCCTATTTATAATATTCTCCAAGTTGTAGGAAGCTCAGAGAAAAAAATATATAAGACATAAAAAAGTTGATGTCCCTTGCAAAGTTAAAAAAAATCACATCACATTTTATGTTAGGCTTTTAAAATGGAGGAAAAATAATTACACCTCGAATTGAGCACATTGCTTGACTGTAATATCTCTTTTCAAGTAGATTTTCCTAATTCCAGATTTAGAAAATGAAAATGTGTTCACAGAAATCATCCGAGCAAGGCAGATGGAATACGGTGTCTGAAAAATCTTAAAGCTGCACTGGAAGTGTCACCTTTGGATCTGCATGTTTGAAATATACTATGATAAGCCTTCCTCTAGCACTGTTCTACACTGTTCAGAAATGTACTGAGGGGATCACTAACTGTCCTCTATTTTCTCAGAGTGCTGCATAATGAGAAGAGAGATTTCACCAGCAGCAGGAAAGAACTGAGTTAGGTATGACATGAACTGACAGGTTAATTAACAACGCAACCAGCTTCCAAGGAGGCCTTGACTACTGTAAATTTAACGTACATTTGATCTCCTAGATTGCCTTCTATTTTTCTAATTCACTCGCAGATTGGGTTTACAATGGGACCCAGAAAGTATCTTTTTTCTTCCAACTTCCTTCCCAACCTGGCATACCTGTTTAGGGCTTTGTCCAAATTCCAACAATTCTTTGAGGTGCACATGGGTCTTTCCTTTTTTTTTTGATATAGGTGATTCCTTACTTCATAGAACACTCTATTACATATTACTCTTTCTTCTACTCGTCAATAGCATACGCTTTACTATACGTCTATGTAAATGATATCAAATAGGCTACAGCACCGCCTTATTAGTTAATTGCTAGGTATGGTTTGTCTTGCCAAATGTACTGAAAGCTCTTTCAAATCAATTCAACAGAGTGTCTGCTCTTTGTGCTGCATGCTGAAGGGATCATAAAGGTAAAGAGAATGCCCCGCCGATCTCAAGGAGCTTAGTGCCATGTAGGGAGTGCCATGCATGCAGCTGATTAGAACACAGAGCAACCTGCAACATGGATGGAGAAGAGAGAGAAGGAAGATATTTTACATGGGAGCTAATGAGGGGAAGTTTCATGCAGACAGATCAATAGCCCTACTATGCAACACAATGTCTGGCACATAGTAGGTACTCACGAAATACATTTGCTTACATGTACAAATGAAGAGATGAATATATTTTGATAGACAAAGACGTGAGAGAAGTGAAATTTAAAAGGAAGGATGAACATAAACATTAAATAACGAGTCTATTAATTAGCTTTTACGTGAAGCTAATTAAAGGAATGTAAAGGAGATAAACGTGGAAAAGTAGGCAGGAGCATATATTTGGGGCCTTAAATGGCAAAATAAGTGGTTTAATTCCTTATTCTGTAGGTGATGAAGCAAAGGTGGACTTTGGGCAGAGGAATGAAACGATCACGGCTTTTGATGTCAGTACTTTTATATCACGATTTTTGTAATAAAGGTATATTGCATGGCAGGTGCTCACTAGTGCCCAAATTGCTGTTTGACTTCTAATAGAAAATGGCACTGTTTAAAATAGAAAATACGTGAGTCACATTGATAAAACAACACTGATATCAGAGGCAATCTCACACTCACTGTATGGAAGGCTGTGGAAGCTGGGGTCAGAATTCAGGTCTTCTGCTTCTGGGACAAGGCCCATCCCCCGAGCACCCCCTCATGTCCCTCTGTGGTGATGTGCTCGCGCCCCACATATGGTTCAAGCCGAGCCTACTCTCCTTCAATTTCATTTTAAAGGATGGAGTACTTTAAGTTTTCAAACTTAGACACCCTCAAGAGATGTGTGGGTCAATATTGCCTCCCAGGTATGAAGTTCTCTGTGTCTAAGCTGAGTCTCTCAGCTGAAGCTTAAGACCAATTTATAGGAAACTAAAACTTGAATGTGAAAATTGACCTTCATCAAATTTTAACTATAGATCTTAAAGCATTGATGGTTCAGAAAGATGAGGCTCAAATGGTGTTCACTGAGTGCCCAGCACGTACTGGGCAGTGTGCCAGGGTCTGTGGGTGGGCTGTGGAGTAGAACCGTCCAGGTGTGAACTCCTGCCACTTATTAGCCCTCCGTCAGTCACTCTCCTTGTCTATAAAATGAGAATAATAAAACCTACCTGCCAGGTCTATTCTGTGGTTAGAGGCAATGTAGAATCTGGTCTTTCTCACCAGTTAAAAATAGTCAAGATTGGTCTCTGCTATCAAAGAATTTGCCATCTAGTCAGGGAGACAAGGCTGGAGCATGCAAAAAGTTAATTAGTAACAAAAGATTAAAATAACAATTCCAGACAACAATAGAAAAGATGTCACAAGGCTGTATAAGATTAATTGCCACATGAATTCTTTATACAATAAAAATTCAAAGAAAGGAGGAATCCTTTAAGGTTGATAAGTCTACCAAATTCATCAACCCTTCCTTCAACACTCTGACCTGGGGGGTATCCTTCCTACCCCAAATGAGCTCTCCTGCACTCTCACAGCCCGTGCAGGACTCCAGCCTCATCTTGAGAGCATCTGGCATTCTACCTGGTCTTCCCATTTGTTGGGAACATGATCTTATCCCCTCTAATAACAAGGCCATGTGCATGCTAATATCCCCAAGAATACCTTGAACATAAGATAGTCCACTAATAATGCATTACCAGGTCTTTTCTGATTGCAAGTGGCAAAAACGCAACTCAACTCAATCCAGCTTTTTAAAATGTGCATTTATTGGCTCAATGGCTAAAAAAATACAGGGGTATAATTCTTGGCTCCAGGTACCACTGGATCCAGGGGGCCAAGTGACCACATCAGGACTCTCCTTCTCTCCATCCTTTCGATCTGCTCTCTTCACTGCAGGGATGGGTGGGGTGTGGTATCCTCCCTCAAGAAAGCTCTCTCCACACGGCAGAGCAGGCCTCAGTTCCCATCATCCTAACAGCTATTAGCCACAGAGAAAAGAGCACCAGCCATCTGCCAGTCTCAGAACCAGGCCGCTGCAGGATGGTGGGGCTGGGTGAGTGGGAACATGTGAATGACTGTCCCTTCAGAATCGTGGGGAGTGGCATTCCCCAAAGGAAAAGATGCAGGCCTGACAAAATAGTGGTACATGTTCACTTCATGGTAAATTCTAAGCACGTTAATATTCTCTATATCAATGGAGGTAGAGGAAAATATGCAAAGTTTTGTTTTAATGACTGTGCATACCCACTCTTTGGTGTGTGTGTGCCTGAGAGTGAGTGTGTGTGAGTGTGTGTAGCAGGCAAGGAGGGCCAATGGGGAGCACCAGCATTTGTGTCCAACTTTCTCTTTACACAAGACTCACCCCAGGCTCAAAGTCCTTCTAATGGGGAAAAGGTGCCATAAAACCCATCACAGTGGGTTTTTTTTTTTATTATTTCCCTAATCTCCTGCTCTGTTATAAAGAAATGCTAGGATGAAATGTTCCCAGGGCTATGAGAAGTCTCTCGATTTCTGTGTGCCCATTAGGCCCCAGCCCCAGCCCGTTGAGCTCCAGTGGGCATGCTGGAGCAGACCCCTGGCCGTGGCGGAGAAGCCTGCCTCCCTGAGCTGTGCTCGGCCCTTGAGCTTCTGCTTGATTGACTTGCTGAGGCCTGTCCAGGTCGTGCTATCATTGAATTTCTCAGCCACGGTCCCATGTTGCTTCAGGCCAGAGCTCTTGTTTTTAAAATAGATGCCTGGTCTTTAATGAGCTGCTTAGCTCAAGGTGAGTTCAAAGACTTTCTGGGTCAGTGGGCCAGAACATGGTACAAAGGTGAGGCTCCAAGAGCGAGGTGGATGGTACAGGTGTGGGGTGGAACAGAAAGGCCCCTGGCCGGTAGGGCTGAGATGGGCCCTCATGCCTTACAGAGCCCGTGCATGGGCTTCAGGGCACGCGTGATGGGCCGGTGGGAGCATCTGTCACCCAGGGAGGTCTTGCAAGTGTGAGGCAGCCCTTCCTGCTCCCACACCCTGGGCTGCAGTACTGATGCCATGGCTGAGGGAATGTGCCTTCTTCAGCTTCCCTGACAACCTAGAGTGGGAGGGGAGGGGTCCTCCAGAAGAGGGCAAGGGCCTGGCAGGGGCTTCCAGAGGTGTGCATCTTGAAACGTTTTCCTTCCGAGGGAATGAGCTGGACCTGAGGAAGAAGGGAGGCCCTCTAGGCAGTCTGCGTCACAGACTCCTTCTGAGGGCCGTGGTTCTCCTCTCAGACCCTGCAGAACAAAGAACCAGCTGGCCAGCCGCCCCCAGCGTGCTACTCCCCGGCACACTGCCTGCCTGTTCTGGGACAACGTTTTGCTGTCTGTGTCTAGAGCCATAGCTACAGGAGACTCCTGGCTGAGTTCAGATGGAGGCCTCCCTCTAGAGGCTGTTGTGGGAGCTGAAACGCTAAACTGAGAACAGGCTCTTCCATTCACTCGGCCTGTCCGGGAAGCACTGTGCTAGGCCCTGGGCCCTCCAGGACCAACCGGACATAATCCCTGATTTCAAGGAGCTCCACTAAGTACTTGGGCACAGTCCAGTAGGAGTGAAATAGAGATCTATGTGCATGCTCTGGAGGAAGGGGCCAGAACTGCTCCTTGGGATCCTAAGTGAGGCTTCTCAGAGGATGCAGCACTCTAGTTGGGATTACAAGATGGACAGACTTTTGCTTAATAGAATAGCCAGAGAGAAGGACCTCTGCCGAGGCACAGAAGGACGTGTCTGAGGCTAGGGAGAGGTGGGCTCAGCTGGGCGGCAGGAAGTGTGTGTAGTAGAGGTACTCAGACATGGGACGTTACACGCCATGTTAATGGCTGGGTCCAGATTCTGCCTTTGGCCTCAGTTTCTGTTCCTAGTAATGAGATTCTTGACGAGGTGATAAACGCCATTGAAATGTGCTTCAGGGATCTGTGCTCTCCATACTCCCCAGCCTCCCCTTGGGGCTAAGAGAGGTGCTTAGAGAGGTCCCATAGCAGGACCCCAGAATAGGGATGCATTCTATAAGCTCTTGGTCTTTTCCCAGTCTACCTGGGAGAATCTGATAGCAGCTACCATCTGTCACCTCAAAAAGAGAGGTAAATCTCCCCCAACCCCACATGTTTAGGTCAAACATGGGCTGTGAACATCAAATATGCAGCTATGCATGAAAACCCTTCATTCATTCCCTCACTCACTGATGCACTCAGCAAACTTGTTGCACCTGCACCTCACAGCACATGCTCAGTTAGGTACCCACGATACAAAGAAAATCGGACTCGGATCCTGAGTCACAGAATTTGCAATCTGGCAGAGAGTCATTCACTTAAATGTATATCTGGGGGGCAGTGTCCAAAGAGATGTCCATTAGGTGTCTACCCAATGTGATGGCATCCCAGAGGGAAAAGGAGGATTAACTCTTCTAGAACGCCAGGGAGTTTCGGAGGAAAGCTTCCTCAGAGGGAAAGTCCCTTGGGGAGGCTTGGTCTTTCCAGACAGAAGCACTGAATTCTAAATTCTATAAATAAAAAGTATGATTTTTGCCATTCTTCCCCCACCCCCATAGGACTCCCTCTCCATCACAGTGATGCCAGGAGGGCCTGTGGCCCTGAAATCATGCCCACGGACGGGAGGATGCGGCAGGCGGGCCCCACGAAGTCGAGCTACAGTGGCTATATGGACTTTAGGTCTCTAGTGGTCCGTTCGGGCTGCTATAACACTGGGGGGTTGAACAACAGACATTTATTTCTCGCAGTTCTGGAGGCTGAGATGTTCCAAGAGGAAGGTGGCAGCACGGTCAGGCTCTGGTGGGAGCTCTTGTCCTGGCTTACAGAGGGCCACCTTCTCACCGTGTCCTCACGACAGGGAGAGAGTGAACAAGCTCCCTTGTGTCCTTTTATTAGGATACTATTCCCATCATGAGGACCTCAGCCTCGTGACCTCATCTAAACCTGATTACCTCCCAGAGGCCTCATCTCCAAACACCATCGCACTGGGGATTTAGGATGTCAACATATGAATTTGGGAAGGACAAATATTCAGCGCTCCCTTCCAATTCTAAAACTTCTGATTCATATTTTTTAATATATGGTTGCAAATAGTTTCCATCAAAAACTAGGTGAGGTTCATACTCTATGTCCCTCTGCAGGATGCACTCTCTTCTCCATGCACTGTGAGGTCCATGAAGAAGTCTTGTTCTGTGCTGAAACCCCAGCTGCTAGCCCAGAGCTTGGCGTGCAGTGGGAGCCCTCAATGAGTAAGACATGAATGAACAGACACCTGCACCGTGTTCAAAGGACAGAAGCAATGAGTACATCCAGGTCCTTCTCAAGGACACCAGTTTTGATGCTAACGCTCTCTCCATCTTCAAGGTGCTCAATGGCTCCTCAATACTCTGAGTGCAAAGACACAGCACAGTGCGTTCAGGGACTTTGCTGGTTTGAGGACAGGGAGGAACTTGTTTAATGAAATATATGCACACAGAATCCCAGGCCTGTGGGTGTCCTCTCAGCCAAGCCCTGGTCTCAGGCAGTATTACTCCGAAAACATCCCTCAGAGGAGAGGAGAGCCTGTTTTAGGGGAAGCCACGTCCACAAGAAAATGGGTGCACTGTGCATGTAGAATTGCTGGCATTCTACTTCATTGTCCTGCCTGGACCACACCCGCTGCAGCCATGTGACTTAGAAGCTTGTCAGAAATGAAGGGTCTCAGGCCCCACCCCAGAGCTACGGAGGCAGCGCCCTCATTTTGACAAGCCCACCAGGCGGGCAGTTAGTGAGCACCTTAGAGTCTGAGAGGCGGCGCCCGAAGGTCAGCTCTACGTGTCCGACTGTCTGCGTGTTTGGCTGGGATGCTGTAGCTCTACCAACGGATAGGTCCCTGCCTCCTACGGTGTGGGTGAGTGGGGTGGGTGGGAACCCTATTCATAGCCCATGACCAGTTTTCCCCTCCTGTCCTTCCTCTGCTCACACTCACTGGTAACTGTGGGCCCTGACTCCTCTGGTAAGATGCTCGCCCTCATGTAGAATTAATCCCGTAAAAGTGTTTTGCTGACATGGTTGAAGTTCAAAAGGAATTCCCAATGAGCTGCTTCATTAAGAGGGCAGAGTAGAGCCAGCGTCCTGTCCCCTTGGAGAGGCATCCCAGCATGTCTCTGACGTCCTGAAGGAGCAAAAGCAGAGCCTGCAGCAGGCTGGGGTGGGTTTGCAGGAGGTGGGCGGGACCTTGGGGATCAAGTAGTTCATTCCAAATGGAGGACGGTTGCCAAATTGAGGAAATGACCCGATGACCTGGTGCAAGGGATGGGATGCGCACCCAGGCTTGTCCATCCAGGGCTTTTCAGGCATGGCCACTCCGACTGTGCTCTTTGCATGGTTTCCACGGTCACTTTCTCTCACCCAAGGACAAGTTTAGAGTACTCAGGTCGATCTTTTACTTTCTCCCTATTCACAAAGGGAATTTAAATTTATTTTAAAAGAAATCAGATTGGAGATCACAATTTGAATCCACTAATACGAAAAACAAATTAACAGTTAGAAATAATCTTAGATATCATCTACGACAGCTGCCCATCTAAAATGTGGGCCTGTCTAGAGCATTCCTGCATTGTCGATGTCTAGCCTTGAACATTCCAGGAAAAGGGAAATTCTTTTGTAATTCTATGAGCTCCAGTGGGTCATGTAGTCATTTTCTCCTTTTACTGAGCTGAAATATGCCTCCCTTGACCTATACCAACACAAATGTGTATCAAAAGTATCTGCAATGACATATTAATCCTCTTACCAGCAGCAAATGTCTTCATCCAGAGGCAGGGCTGGAGAGTAACTCAGGCAGACTTGTGTGTGGAAAACGGGGTGAGGTGAAGTGGGGACTGTGGTGGCAGAAGGAACACTGAACGGGGTGAGCTGAGGTGAACAAGAGGGAGAGCAAGCACGGCACGTTGGAGGAACACGAGGAGACCAATCTACCCAGCACAGAGGCTGTTTTCTGGCTCAGGACTTCTCTGAAATCTGTCATTCATGGCTCTGTAATAAGTGTATGCTTTCTATTTCTCAAGCAGTGAAAGAATAGCATAGAATAAAGGATGTATGTGGGGGCGGGGGAGTCATCCTCCAACGAGAGATTCATGGTTGTCTGTGTTAAATTCTGAGCAGCTGCAGGATTATTAAAATCCATGGGCAGAGAGTGCCCTCTTGTGTCTCACCAGAGCCAACACAGTTCTGTAAAAGAATCGGGGTGCTTCCTGTCGTGGAATGTTAGACTGGAGGTGATCTCAAGGCTTGCTTACTTCCTTCACTGCACAGAAGGAGGGGAAGAGCCGGGGTAGAAGTCAGGTCTCTAAACTTCAAGTCTTGTTGCCTTTCATTGTATTTTATTTCCTTTTCACTCAGGCATGGGCAAATGAGTGAATCACGCGCCTTCTTCATGGTGGTGACCGTGGCTGGCTTTCATTCCCTCATCCCTTCATTCATTCCCTCAGATCCTCCATGCTCACTCCAGTCACTGCACACAGACAATGTGCCCTGTGCACAGCTCTGTCTGTCTAGAAGAAAATGCATGTAGACATTCAGCTGTTGTCAACTTCTGAAAGTGATGCTGTTTGATAGCTCATTGTTCCTACGTTTGCCATCCAGCCCCATGTCGCTAGGATCATGCATGTCGCCCTGTGTGCACTGAGTTGGTTGCTTCTCATCACTGCACTGTGCTCTGTGCATCCACCACCTGCTGCCTCTCGACCACCCAGTCGGCGTGCACCGTGACTGTTTCCAGCCCCCCTTCACCAAGACAGCACTGCAGCAGCATCCCTGCCTATGCCCTCTTAGGGTCATCTGCATAATTGGAGGCTGATATACACCCAGCATGGAAACCCGTGGGTCATAGGAATATAATTTACTTGAACTGAGTGCTACCAGATTCCTCTCCAGCAAGACTGCTTCTGTAAGGTTTTTCATAATCCCTGTATCCCCTACAACACTTGTTGTTATCCAGCTTTCCAATCTTTGCCAGCCAATAATCTGTAAAGTGATTTTATTCTCTTTTCCCCTCACTTTAACCTGTATTGATCTGGTCCCCCGTGAGCTGGGGATCTCTTCCTGTGGCTGTTAGCCATTTGATTTTCATCTTTCAATTGTCTGTTCATATGTTTTCCTTAAATTCCATTATGATTCTTTTCTTTTCTTAGCGATTTGAAAAATTTCCTTGTAGAAACAAAGTATTGATTCCTTGGGGGTTGTGTACATTGCAAATATCTTCTCCCAACAAGCCAACTGTTTTTAAAATATTTCTGTGTTTCCTTCATTGAAAGAAATCCTTAATTCTGACATACTCAGTCATCCTTTTTCCTTGTGCTTTTTCCTTTGACATTATTTATAGAAATTCAGAAAATTGTCTCCCGTCTTAGTTCACAAAGCCATGCTCTGACATTTCCCTCTATTGATTGTATGATTCCAGTTTTCACATTTCAGTTTTTAAATGATACAGAATCCAGCTTTGCATGTGACATTAGAGAGGGATCTTGCTGATTTTACTCTTGATTTCAGACCGCTTTCTGCTTCTCCTCTTATAAGAGGCGTCACTCCAAGCCCATCTGTGAGGTCTGAACCTGATGCTGTGTGCTCAGCTCCCCGAGGAGCAAGGGCAATCCCAGCACCTTTTCCTCGGGAGGGACAGGTCACAGGATCTTTTCCAAACACCCCCTTCCTGATATCCAGACAGAGGAGCATCTGTGAAAGACTCGAGCCTCTGTGTAAGAGGTGTGGAAGTTGCCCTGGTCAGATTTCCTCAGTGTCACACTAGGGAGCCCAGGACTCAGATGGAGATGGGCTCCGGGCGCCTGGAAACCAGTGATTTTGTCTCTTACAGGATTGCCTCAAGGAAAAGTCATCAGACGCCTGTTGTAGGTAGTTTAATAAGGAGGAGCAAAAGAAGTCACATGAGCTCTCCCCATTCCCACAGTGACCATCACTAATTGATCACAGAGAATTTTCCCACACTATATCTTTGAATATTATGCCACTAATAATCAATCAGAGCGGGCATAAGAATTAAAATCTACTTCATTTGCGTCTTCACCTGCTTGAAGGAAGAGAACTGGGTGAAATTTCTATGTCAGAATGCAAAAGATTAAGGGGGGGAGTCAGGAGAGACATTTTTCATCCAGCTTTATCATCAGCCTGAGGCCTGGCTGTGAGAGTCACTTAGTTTCTCTGAGCCTCAGTATCTTCATGATGACGATGACAGTGATGTGATGGTGATGATGGTATCTTGCGTTCATGCATGGTTTCACAAGGGTGAGCCAGAAAGGTGACCGCTGTGGAAGGCCACACAGAACACAGAAGCAAAGAGATACAATAATTTGTCCCAGAAATGACCCTCCTCTTGAAAACATGAGTCACTAAGATAGAAACATTTTTGAAATAAGGGAAGGAAGATTATTTGGAAAAGTAAATGTTTAATTAGACAGAAGTAGGCAATTTGTTCACCAAAAATGTACATGCGTTGACCTGAAAGGATGACCACAAACTATTGCCAAGTAAATATGGTATAAAATACTGCATGTTCCATTACCTTGTCTGTAAAAAAGCAAAACAAGAAGTGTGTACAGATTTTATATACATTTATACGTGCACAGAGTAAATTATAGAAGAATACAGCATATTTCTAAAATTCTAAAATATAGTAATGTCAGTGTAGATGGAGAGACAGTGACTATGGATTTTACATTAGGTTTTTTATATTTTTCAAGATATTTCAATGAGCATGTATTAGGTTTATAATTCAAATAACTGAAGAAATGGTAAAATAAACTACAGGACAATTAGGATTTTGGAGGCAGATTCGATTGCTGTCAGCTCTTTCCAGTTCCCTCACAGATTTGCAAATCCCAGAAGAGAACCCAGCTCCCGAGGCCTTGGTCTCCCACTCTCTGTTGCTCCCCAAGGTAAAGACGCCTCAGACACAGGGGAAATGAGAGCGCCCAGTTGTCCTGGGCTTGCTCTGAAGACTCTCCTCCTCCTGATTAAGTGGTCAGAGTTCCCAGAGGACAGCAGTCATGGTTATTCTTGGCCAAGCCTTTTTCCTGGGCCCCCAGTGTGAGAAGCAGCATTGCCAAGAAAGCAGTGTGTGTGTGTGAACAGGGTGTGCAAGTCTGACTTCAGAGCAGAGCAGCCTGCAGCAGTGAGCAGCAAACCAAGGCCTTCCATGTAGCTTTGCACCCCGACACGGTTCAACACTCTCCCACACCTTTCTCATCCCCCGGCGCCTTTTAGAAATGCCGTCCGCTCTTCAGAGAGGCGTAGAAAGAAGAAAGGGGTTCGCTGCTACACAACCTTGCCCACGTCTGTGTCTTTATTAAGGAGAAGGCTCAGAGGCCCAATGAACCTCTTCTCAGGCTCAGTCTTTGGAGAAACTTGGCTTCTGTGTGACCTAGTAATAAAAGGCTAGTGAGCATATAGCAGATTGCCAAACCAGTCCTGACAATGTCATAGAAATATTGATCCTACGGTCACCTCTGATATCTGTCAGTGTCAACATTTTGCATCCTTGCAGCTACTTTAAGAAAGAGAGAGAGAGAGAGGAATGCCTGCCACATTCCACTTCTCTGTCTGACAAAATGCAGCTGAGGGTGACAGGAAGGGGTGGGGGCACTCCAGAGGCTCCCCTCTGATCCACTCCCTGCTTTCTTCCTCCGGGCTCTTGACGTCCCTGTCCAGAAGGATTTGCCATGGGTACTGTTTCCGTATGAGCTGAGGATGCCTGAGAGAAAGTAGGATGGTGGGTGCACAGTGATAGTGTGGGCTCTGTGTATGATCATTACCTCTGTGCCTCACTACTGACAATTTTTGAAACCGGGCTGGAAGATATAGCCTCTGATAGCTCTTATTCCACCTATACCAGAGTTTAAAGTGCTTAGAAGCTTGTGTTGCAAAGGAGTTGGATAATGATGAATGATGATGGATAGGGCCAGATTTATTGTTATGTATATTTTTGCAAGAATAAATAAACAAATTAGGTTAACAACAGCAAGAGTGGTTATCAGTCACCATCTGTGAACCAATCTAAACTTGCGAGCTTCGTCAGGATCCTGGGTTCAAGAGTCCTGACTAGCTGCTGGATATTGTTTACCCTCCCCAGTCCCAGCTTCCTTCTTGGGAGCTGGCCCACAGGATCTCTAGAGTCTGGTGGTGAAAATCTGTGTATGCTCCCCCTCAGGCTAAGGGATTCAGCTTTTCTTCTCCACCTAAAAGGGAGCTGGAACATACTGCGATATGTTATAACAAACTAAGACCAGAATTATGGTTCAGTAGAGTTTCTAGAACCCTGAGCCTCCTAGTAGCCAAAGTAAAGAGAGGGGCACAATTATACCAGCATCAGAAGAATAAAATCTTTGAACTGCAAAGGACTTCAGAGGTCTTCTCGTCGAGCGCAGACATGATGCATACGTCCCTCACATAACACCTGAGGAAGCAACGTAGCTCTTTCACTTGGTGGTCCTAAAAAAAGGAAAGATTTTTGTTTGGAAGGAGTTCTTGAAATATATAGATGTTTCAAGTAGATTTGCATATTGAGAGAAAGAAATGTGGAATGACTTATTCTGTATGGCCCCAAGGGCTCTCTAAAGATTGAACAAGCTATCTCGGCAAATAATGAATGAGATTCCTATTACTGGAGTCATTCATGTAGAGAATAGATGGCATGGGATGGAGGATAGATTAATATTTAAGAAAGTACGTTTTGGAATAAGTCAAATTGGTTTTGAATTTTGACTGTGCTCTATACCACCTTGGGCCACTATTCTAAGCTTGCTTCCTTATTCACAAAACAGGTATGGTAATTCATTGCTCTTCTTTTAAGGGATTTCATGAGTTTTCAATGAGATAAAGTATATAAAATACATAGCAGTGTGCTTGGGTCAATAAATGGTACCTTTTATTGCTATTGTTTATAAGTGATTGGCAAAAGCATTGTTGAAGGTTAAGATGTCAAGACCAGAAGATAGTTCACCTTCCTTGCAAAGCTGGGACTTCACCTCATGAGCTCTTTATTGAGAACCTGTTACGTGGCCAGCCCTGATAGACATGCTGAGAATGCAGGGTAAACGGAGTTGACGTAAGCCTCGCCTTCATGGAGCGGGCAGCCTAGAAGCTAGGATGGGTTGTGTAGGTAGCAGGAGAAGTGTGATTCCAGTTCTAGGGGCAAATGCTTTGAATGGTGCTGACAACTCCCCTCATCTCATGCCTTTCCCATGAGATCTTGGGTTTCCATTGTTGTCATCTTGCTAGATTGGCATTGCTTCTCTTTGGTCCCAGAAGTCTACGGAAATGTACCATATCCAACACCTGCTGTGCCCCAGCTGACACTCTTTCTATCCACCTTTTGTTCCAGGGGCACTGCAGTGAGGAGCTTCTCACAGATGTAAATGGAAAGCACCTCACCTCAGCACCTGACTTTTCTGCCCTGGGGCGTGGCTGGTGCCTGCAGGAAACTTCGAGGCACTCAGACATTAACCTGAGTGTGAGAGTTAACAAGCCACAGTGCAACCCATAACACATGTGGAAGTGGTGGTGGAGGATGTGCTCTCCCCCTCCACCCTCAGGCGGGTAATCCTGAGGCGCATCTACATGGCTCCTTAGAAGGACTGTGCAGAATAGAACCTCAATGGTACCTCATCTTAGCTGTGGAGACTGACTCAGATCTCTCTTTTGTACTGGCTTTTCCTCCTTCTGTGTTTCACCTTCCCTGTCTCCCACACCTGTCACCTGAGGTCGCTGCCATGAATAACCTATCTTCACACAAACTCCTGTCTCAGGCTCTGCTTTCTGGGCTGAGACAGAAAGCCTCAGTGAAGTCTGTCTCACAGCCCGCCACCAAAGTCTCTCCCAGATGTCTGGGGCTCACTCTCGGGTGCTCAGAACCCAGACGTTTCTTGAGGGAGGATGTGTCAGTGGTCGGTCCCAGGCCCACCTTGGAGACTCATGAGACCATTTCAGGCCGGGATTGTGCTCAGAGCTGACTCACGCCCTTAGCACTGACCTCTTCTCTAAAGCACAGTGAACTACACTTTTCTGATTGGTGATAATACAGCAGTTCCAAAATGCAGTCTATTTACTTTACGAATTTATTCCTCATTTGATCACCAAGCAGTCCTAGCGGTAAGGTGGGTAAGGCTGAGAAAGAGTTTTCCTTCAGGTGACATTTTGCAGGTGTAACTCATAATCAGTTCCTTGCAGTGTGGTTAACCATGTCCACTCTTGCAAACTGGTTTTATGCCTCCCTGAAGCACACAGGCAGATTATGCTGCCACTGCCTCTGAATTATTTTAAATGTTTAGTCTCCCATTTGTTTCCCTAAATACAAAGTTCTTTAATAGCATTTCGAATGACTGTCATAGTTGTTTTTTTTTTAATTGTAATATAATTCACACACTCTAAAATTTACCATTTCGAAGTGTTCAATTCATGGGTTTTAGTGTATTTACAAAGTTCTGCACCCATCACCATTAGTTAATCAGAGAGCATTTTTGTCTCCATTTAAGAAACCCACGCCTGTCAGTTGTCATCCCCTCCCCTCCAGGAGGTTTTGACCTTCCCACTGCAGAACTGCATTTCTCCTGTCGCAGTCTGAGCCTTGCGAACCAGCGTGCTGTCTTCTCCCGGAACATGGAGAGAGTGGGGACACGGGCGGTCCTGGACATACAATCCTGACTTAACGACTTACTAACCCTGTGACTTTGCACAAGTATTTTATCCTTTCTGAGCCTGTTTCCCATTTATAAAATGAGAGGATTGGACTATATCAAGAAGCTTTACTCTTGGATTTGCGGAATCGTAGGAATACAAGGTTTTCCAGGAGGCTCATGAATGCTAAGTCTTCTAACTTTGAATGAATGTTGATTGGTGCATTTTTCTGGAGAAGAGTCCGAACATTTAGAAAAACTATAAGAGTTAGCACCCTCCCCATCTCTTAAAACATGAACAACTAATGGACTTGACAATAAAGCACCTGCTCCAGCTCTGACGCCTCACTGTGATCTCCATTTCACATTGGAGAAAATTGAGTTGCGGGGAGCGACCTGCCACCTCAGGCGCAGGCAGCCCCGGCACCCGGCGTGTCTGGCTCCCGCGCGCCGCAGTTTCTCTTTCAGTCTCTGCTATTGCTCGGAAAGAATTTGTGTTTTGGAATAAGAAAGATCTTCAAGTCTCATTTTACACTTCTAAATATGCAACTAGTGCTACTTGTTTCTTAGGGACAGTGTGGATTTTAAAAAGTGGTCTCAGATATGGGGAACGCCCAATGGACCACTTTTTATCCTCACTCCGCTTGTGAGAAGGAATCATGACTACGTGTTTTACAAAATACACCCCCCCACACACATTCCCCAAACCCTGTTCTGAGCTAGTGAAAGCCTAACATATCCTTTGTTTTTCCGGCTCCTCTGGCTGTTCTGACCCATCTCACCGAGATTGGGCTGAGAAAGCCACTATCTGTGGTGAGGTCTGAGGGGCTGTGGACACGCTGCCTGTCTTACACAGTGCTCCACACACACCAACATGGAATATTTTCTTTTTGCAGATGAAATGCATCTGTAGGATGTTTGAAAATATTCCCTTTCATTTGGCCCTTTGAGAATGTGTGCTGCAGAGACACCCGCTTTTCTTTCTCTTAGCTCCCTTTGCAGGTGAACATCCATATTTGTCTTGATGGATGGGAAGGAGCTTAGTCTGCTGGGAAATGATGTATGGTGTATCTTGGGATATTGGTGGCTGCCACTAAGTTTGCAGAAACATATGGGAGCTCAGGGTATGACCTCACCTGCCCACCTCATGGTGCGGACAGAGTCCAGGGACCCAACATCAGTTAGCCCTCAGCCCACGTGACCTTAGTGTTACCCTTGCCGCAGTTTCATCCTGGGACTTTGAGCTGCATGCCCTGACCACCCAGCCGGCATGAGCCTGGGCAATGGGAGCTAATTATAGTATTAGCTTAGACACAACAAAATTACAAAGGAAACTGCTGACAAACGACACGGATTTATGCATTCCGAAAATCAACTGAATATTACTCTGGGTTGTATCCTCTTTAGGAATTAAGCACACTGATATCTCTCCCCGTAGCATTTTAATACTTGAGCATGAAGAGTGAGTGTGTGTCACCACGTCCCTTTGCCCACACGCGGGAGAACTTGTGGCTGGGCTTCTGCTCACCCACGTCCCCAGGTGGAGCCCTGCATCCACCTTCTCCCAAAGGCAGCTGAGTAGAAAGTGCGAAATCTCCAGCCTAAAGGGACCAGTAGGAGAGAATCTAGCAACTAAGGAAGCAGGGCCAAGGGGTTCCAGGAGCTGTAGACAGAACGGGGACAAGCAGCAGAGCACGGAAAATTGACATTGAAAGTTGCCTGTTTGAAAGACACCACAGCCTTTGCTTGCTGTAGAGCTAATTATTATGCAAATTTATGCTAATAAGCTCTGCCTTGAACGTTGTTGAGAAGCCGCCTTTTCCCGTTAACATAGCTGTAATGAGAGGTAAATTTGTAATGCAGATGCCCGAGGTAATACATCCTAAATCACTTTATGGTGTAAGGGACTCTCTCTCACCCCACAGACACAAATGTCAATTTAAATTAGTTTCTGCTTTGCATATTTATTGAGGCTTTATTTATTGTTAATATATACTAAGGACACCAAGTAAACAGCCCCCACTACTTGTTAGAAGTGGAATTTAGCAGAGAGCTGAGGATTGGCGTGTGTTCATCAGGAGAGGGGAGAATTCTTTCTTCTCCCAGCTAGAACCACAGCCTGAGCTTGGATGGTGTCAGAATTGCTCCCGTACCTCCCCCTCCTCTGAGCTTGCTATCAAATTGCTCTGCAATGAAAGAGCAGTTCCATCGTGGTAATTATCCTAGGGCGTTTCTGAGCTAACAGTCTGGATCACCTCTGCTTTTGTGTTTGTGATACCACCAGAGCTGCAGAAACTCGCTGCTGCCCACGGAAAGGATGTGCTTAAGACCACACCAATGTCCCTTCGGAAGCTCACTCACTCACGTGCACACACACTCAGGCCCACACGCTCTCGCACACAAGCATCTGCACAGTAGGGCTCGCACAGAGCTGCACACAGCCTTTCCCCTCCTGCACGCTCGCTTGCGTCCATGCAGAGCCAGACACACCTTTCTGCCGATAGTCTGCAGTCTGACGGTCTTGCACAGACCCTCTCTTGGTCATTACACTTGGGTTCAAACTCACACATCCACCACTTGCCGGTCACCCGCCCAGCCGCGGTCCTTCAGGCTCCTCCCCAACCCTGTCACGAATACGAGGGGCGGCATATGTGCTGAGAAACTGCCGCCAAGTAACTGATGCGGACCTTCCACCACCGGCGAGCAAATAGCACTAAACCATAAGTAATCTTCTAGTTCTGATTGTGTCACTTTCTAAAATAAATTTCCTACTACGTGTCAGGCATAATGTTAAACATTTTACTTACATTGTCCCTTACAGTAACCTTTAATTTAGGTATTATTATGCCCATTTCAGAAATGGGAAGACTGAGACTTTGTGAGTTTAAATAACATGACTGAGGTTATCCACATATTACACAAAGTAAATAAAATCGAAATACATGTCTGTCAGGCTCCAAAGCTCGTGTTCTTTTTATTGCAACACTGTTTCCTAGCTAATACCTCAGCAAATTTGTGGTTTTGGTTCTGTTATAGTTAAGATGTTGGATTTCAAAAGTTCTTTGGTCCCTCTAGCTCCAAATTATATTACACTATGATAATGTAAGTAATTGTCTGCTGATTCTGATTGTCGCTGTCGATCTTTTATTGTGAACTAATCTTAAGCTAGGTACTTGCTTAAACATTGTTTTATCTTTCTTTCTTTCTGTTTTTTGAAGAGGAAGATAGACCCTGAGCTAGCATCTGTGCCAATCTTCCTCTATTTTGTATGTGGCATGCCACCCACAGCATAGCTTGAGAAGCAGTGTGTAGGTCCACGCCAGGGATCCGAACCTGTGAATCCCAGGCTGCTGAAGCAGAGCAGGCAAACCCAACCACCATGCCACCGTGCTGGCCCCTAAAGATTCTTGACTGATGCTCTCTACCTCTCAGTTACCTGTAGGTTTCTTCTAGGGCAGCTTACCCCTCAATTGTTCTTTCTGACACCAGCATGGGAAAATGAGACTATAAAGAATCTGGGCTAAGAGAACACAGTGAGATGTCAAACAGATGTGTTAATTCATGTATACATATATTCAGAGAACGCCAAAACATTCATCTGCTAAAAAATGTCTCGAGCGCTTAAGTGTCAGGTACCTAAAATTTTCCTCCTTAGCATAACTCCCTTGAATCAAGTTATCCTGACAGGCCCCTCTCTGAGCACGTACATTCACACCACGTGGGGCTACAGATCAGCTGTCTGTGCCAGTAACTCACTAACAGGTATTTATCAGACGTCAGAACCTAAATACGAAAGCATGGGAGAGCAGAGACTTGAATTTTGATAAAGGATGGGCTGAGCACTGGCTTTTTCTGTACCATTCAGACGTAGAATGACACTGCTGCTGCTGTCAACCTCCCATATGTAAATAAAAACCCCAATAATAAGGATTTTTTTGGTTCAGATAATGACAGAAAAAAAATCACTTCCTGGTAATTTAGGGGCAAATTGTCCAAGCAGAGTGTAAGGGCAGTTTCAGCTCCCACATCCACGCCCACACTGCCCTGATTCCAAGTCTGCTCCCAACAAAGCAGATCGTCTTAAGGCCACTTTAGAGTTTCACTACTTTGGCTTCAAGAACTACGCTCAGTTATAATGTTGCGTCTGTGGCCAACACAGTCTGTCAGCATCAATCTTTGATACTTTAGTATAAATAAGTTAATCAGATCAATTTTGGTTGTGACGATGTGCTGAGAAAAGGCCTAAAAAGAGGTATATTATTTTATGCTTAGAAAAGGAAATACATTTTCTTTATTAAAATTAAAAAAGAAATGCGAAAACACTAACAACATAGAGAAGAGAATAACAATCACGCGTAACTCCGCCCTCAAAGATAACCGTTCTTCAGAGCTCCCCGTGCACTGCGGCACAGGCCAATCGAGCTTTGTACCTATATATCATGAGCATTTTCCCAAGGGACAGCACATCTGAAAGGCAGGATGGACAGCACCTCACTTTGGGAATGGGCAGACCTGGGTAGGAGCCACACAGCGGGTCAAGGCTGCCCGCGCTGAGCCCTGGGGGAAGAGGGAACAGGACAGCAAGGAGGAACAGCAAAAGGGGCAATGGGAGGCTGCAAGAGGCCCCGCTCATCCACCACGCCATTTTGCCAAGGTGCCCTTGGGTATAGGAAGGTGTTTTATACAATTGATTCAAATCCCTTTGCCTCTGGGTCTTAGCTCACTCCTTGGTAAAATAAGAAAGTCAGACCAGTGTCTCTAAGGTTCCCTTCAGTCTAAGGGTTTGTTCCACTTGAAAAAGGAATTGGAATTCTGCTGGTGCTGCATTCTTCCAAGAGTTAAGCAGAGTCAAGCTTGAGAACTCCTAGATTCAAGAGTTCCCCATTCCAACCTCCAGGGAATCGCCCAAAATAGGTTAGAACCTGTGGCTATCAGAGGGTCATTGAGCAGTGATTTGCAGTAGGAAGAGCCTGGGATCCGGCTTCATAAGATCCTACTCAAGTTGATCTATCTACAACCTTTACTGGCTAGAGATCTCTGAGCAGATGACAATGACTTTGAGTCTCAATTTTTTAATCAGGTAAATGACGCCAAATATGCATACGTCAAAAGATTGTTGAGAGAATATGTTACTGTGTGTATATATATATATATATATGGCAGTGTTCTGCAATTTCTAAAGCAAGTGAGCAACAAGGTAAAGAATAAGAACTGGGTGCTTCCTCAGAACCTAACATATAGCTTATTATTACTAATTTTTCTATTTAATTTGTTTAGTGGTTTTACTTTTCAGATCACTTTCACTTGTATTATCTCAATACAACTTTATAAGGACGCAGGAGACACACAGAGCGTGAGGTGGCAGCCTCATTTGATGGACAGATGGAGCCCCTGGGTATTCCAGTGACTTGCATGAGGATTCACAGTGACTTCCCTGTTGCTGGACACCGCAGTCACAATCCACAACTGGATTTAGCCTCAGTAAAGAAAAGAAGGCAAGACTCAAGTCAGGCACCCTGAGTCTGGTTCTTTGAATTAAGAAGAAACCTCGGTCAATCTCTTAGCTTCTCTGGGCTTGGGTCACTCCTTCTGCAAAACGATGGAGTGGGGCCAGGACTGGCATTTTTTAAAGGCTCTTTGCAGCACTGTTAGCCCTTTATTTTGAGTGTTGACAGAACATTTCTACTGTTTGGGGAGCCGCTGTGGTTTCAGATCTCAGGTGGTTCCCTTGTTATAGGATTGATTTATCATGCAAGGGGAATGGCCATGAGTGGGCGTGGAGGTGAGACAACTCACTCACATTCTTGTTCACCCTGGACGTGGTCCCCTCCTTGATGAGCAGTGTTGTAGATGGAGCTACCGGCATCTGGTCCTGAAAGGGCAGCCCTTTCTCCAGCACTCAGAGGAAACAGGATGTGCTGCCTCTCCCTGGTCCTTCCTTATGCCCAGAGAGGACAGTTTTCTCCTGTCAGGAGGTAAGGACCACATAAAGGAGCCTTTCCCTCAGGCAACACACACCTTGTTGGAGGAGAGAGGATGCTGCCACAGGAAAGACAGTGAAGGAGACAAGATGGAGTGCCAAGCTGTCCGTGTGGGACGCAGCCTCCGAGTGCTACGGTGAAGGAGGGGGTCAGGAGGCTTCATCGGGATCTGAGGCTGAAGAGTTCAGTGGGGTGGAGGGAGAGAGGAGGGTGTTCTGGGCAGAGGAGCACAGCTGTGTGCGCATGCGGCCAGCGGGCCAGACTGTCCCACTTCTGTGCGTCCCCTTGAGGACCAGACAGCGTCTGAATGTCAACTCTGTTGCCATTCACAACCCCATCCTTGAAAGTCTACTCCAGCACCCAGTCCACACTGAGGCGATATCCAGGGAGAGGCCTTTGAGATCTCAGTGACCTGTCTGAGGAGACCGCAGACAAGTGGCCACTAACATGGCCACAAGCTCTGGAGAGTCAGCTGTGGCCACCGCACGGAGAGAAAGAACACACAGGAGAAATGCTTAAGGAGCTGTGCGTGTTTGCAGCATTTCCACATACCCTGTGTGCCTCTGCGCTGGGCAGTGTCCTGGAGAGGGCCCATCTCAGAGGAGGTCCAGTGGCACGGCAGGTCCCTGCCCCCAGGGACACAGGCAGCAGCAGGCACATCCTCTAAGTCGTGGGCTTAGGCTCAGAGAATGTAGGCTCCATGGCAGAGATTGGAGTCTGTTTTGTTCAATGTTGTGTCTGCAGCACATAGTATACTTCCAATAAATGTTTTTTCAGTAAATGAATAAAGCCTTTTTTACATCCACTGACTGCCCATTCCATGTCAGTGTGGTTACAGAGTCAGATAAGACTCCAGCCCCGCCCTCCCTGGGATGTACAGTTTGTGCAGATCTTCCTAAACGAGGTCCCTGATACATCCCCAAGTCCCACACATCTGTTTTTAACAGAGGGCCAGCTTCGGTGCTGCCTGTCTCAGGACAAGGACTTCACGGAGCACGTCCACAGCCTACAGTTCATTTTCCCCTCCCAGGGCCCATCTGGAATTCGGGGGTAGGGTCACTAAAGACAGATGGCATCTGATGGCCACATGGGGACTTCAGAGACACAGGCTCTGCTCAAACGCAGCTTGCAGCTCCTACTCCCCATTTGACCCTCCACACTGTTCTGATGCCACAGGAGACATCACCGACCGTTATACAGGTGCCAGAGAAAGGGGACTTCTGCCGTTCAGATGTGGTGAGCCCTCCCACCCACTGCTTGGCCAACGAATACCAAATGGTCACCCTGGGCCTCAGCCCAGAAGTCAGGCAGGGTGGATGCGCAGTGCTAGGAAATGCCCACGAGGGGGAGACAAACCTCTACGAATGAGCTAAGAAACAGGGTGCTGACAGGCATCCTTTCCTCTTTTCAGCCTTCCCTTTTCAAGAGCCACCTACCTTCCCTGTCCCTGTGGGCTGGAGGCCTTACTCTGTCCCCCTCCAATGTCCTGCCTGTCTCTCTCCCCCTGGACCTTACACAGCCCCCTCCAATGTCTTACCTCTCCCCCAGGACCTGACACTGCCCCCTCCAGTGCCCTGTCTCTCCCCCAGGACCTTACACTGCCCCCTTCCAATGTGCTGTGTCTCCCCCAAGACCATACACTGCCCCCTTCCAATGTCCTGTTTCTCCCCCAGGACCTTACACTGCCCCCTCCAGTGCCCTGCCTGACTCTACCCTGTTCTTCATCTCCTTTGGATTGGGGCCACTTATTTCTTTTGCTTCAGGCCTCCTCTGTACAATTGGCCCAAATACAAGGAGCTTTAGGAAACAGTCTTTTTTTCCCTTTCAAAGACTTTGAAGCAGCATCTTCCCCACCCTGTCTACAACTGACACATTCAAGTGATCAAATCTGCTCACGGTTAGCCAGTTTGACAAAAACATCCAGGAAATTTTTCTCAATTCAGAAACTGCTTTGAAGATCTGTCTTGTATTAATGATCACAAACTGCTCTGTAAATGACCTTTTTTGAGAATGAGGCTGATGAAAACCTTACAGCATATAAATAGGACCCAGAGTCATCATTCAAATCCTATTAAAATGAGTGCTGATGCAGACGCGCTCTCTGTCTGGAGGGCTGCACCTCCCTGAGAATCTGGAGAGCCTGGGGAAGCAGCCCCTCCCCACCCTGACAGGAGCGCACTGTGCCTCTCCTCCTTGGGACAAAATGGGAAACCATCTAGTCTGTTGGGTTTAACAAAGGAGACATGAGAGGTGGAAAACGGTCCCTGGAGGGTCACCTGGGCCTGAGAGGACCACCCACTTGGCTATTTCTCTCTCTCTTTGTGTGAGACACACCGTCTGTCCTGGCTCAGAACCCTCACCGTTCTGGTTGACTGTTATAGACTAGAGCAGCCAGAAAGGGGCAGGAAGGAACAGGAGGCACTGGACCTGCCCACTGAGATGGCTGGTCTCTGGAAGGACAGATTTCTCAGCATGAGCTGAGTGAGTGACTAGAATAAAACAGGAAGACAGCATGGTCCCTAAAAACCCAGACAGGTCCAGTGCAGTGATGGGCACTGGGCAGATACAAAGACGGAGCGATGGTCTCTGCAGACAGGAGGGTCCCGCAGGAGCATCTAGGAGCAGCTACACCAGGGGAGGCCACCTCTGCTGCAGGCTGGCTTCATGCAGTGGTGACAGGAGCAAGGTGGGGTCCATCCACAGAGACACTGAGGTGGAATGCAGTGCACGAAGGCAGCGCCTTGGCAATTCCTCAGGTACCGGAGCAGTGCCTGGCCACAGTTACCAGAACTGCTGTCAATGGCCCGGCTCAGAGACAGCCTCAAACCAGAACTTCGGCAGGAGGTCAAAGCCAAACTAGCAATAAGAGTGATGCGGTGTTGCTGTTCAGGATGCTGCTTAGTCCGCTCTGGTCTTAGTGACATGTTAAATGTAGAAGTGGGGGTCGGGAGATCTCAACTGTGTGCAAAGAAGGGATGCTGAATAGGGATCTGGGCAGGGCATGACATTCTGGGTCAAGAGCTCTACATGCATCTTTGACATGGAAATCCTAAGCTGGAAAGTAATGTATTACGAGGAAGGAAGACCCTGAGCCCTCATTTTGTCCAATCCTATCAATAGCAAATTAAAATTTTCTGGGAAAACTTCTCAGGCCTGTTGGCAGTATGGGGGGTGGTGCCATTCAGGGACTACGAGAGGGGTGCTAGGAGACAGTGGATGCTAGCTTCACCGACATCTGTTCAGGAAAGACCCGTGAGATTTAAGACAGCGACGGCTCAGCGGGTGACCAGAACCTCCTCCCGCGTGGGATTTGGCCAGGCTGGAGGAATGGAATCAGGCAGTTTGGGTGAGGCATCCAGCAGTGAGTGTGGGGGCGGGAGGGGCTTTGCTGCATCCAAGTGCGTGTTGGAGGAGACCTGGGACACGAGCGCTACAGAGATTAGACAACATAGACGCTGCAAGGGACCCTGAGCATGGGCCAGACTCAAGGGCCCCTCTAAAAGGTGTCTTTACACCCATTTCTAAGAAATTTATTCAAAACTGTTGTTAGTGTCCCTTCTCGCAGCTAAAGAAGACCCCGTGCCCTCCTCCTATTGGGCCTCCTCAAGGGTCTCGTTGAAATTCTTGAATGTTTTAATCCCGCCTCCACTCCTGATTTTACTTTCTTGTGCCATTTATGGAGGTACCTAAATGTGCAGGGATGGAGAGAGAAAAGAAACGAAATCCAGGGCCCTGTCTAATCATACTGGTGGAAAAGTGTTTGGAAAAGAGGTGAGAAGACCCCTTTTGCATAGCACGTTAAAATAATTTATGGAGAACTTCGTCCTTCCAGCTAAGGAGGTGGTCAAGATGAGAGGATAAATCTTTGAAAGAATAATGTTTTCAAAGTCAGGTTTCTTGTCCTCAGATCCTTTGATGTATGAGTGTAATAGTAGGTAGGACGCATAGTGAAATATACATGAGATCGCCTGAGAAGAGAATAGCAGAGTGGAGAAATATTAGTGTTTACATCAAGACTCAATTGGAACACTCATTTCAAGATGATAGTTTGTTATGTTGCATGCAATTTAGCCCCAAAAGAATGTTTCCTTTCTGTCTCTGGGAGGTTCCCCATCCCCACCCCCACCCCATCCCTACCTCCCACTTCCCTTCCTCGCCCATATCTACATAGAAGGAAGCAGAACAATCTGCAGTGTGATTTGCTCTTCTTTGTGGCTACAGGTTTTGCAGATTGTAAAGGGAAGAAGGAAGAGGAGCTAGAACCTTTGCAGCCACTGCCAACAACTTGATCAGACAATTTTAAACAGAGAGGAAATTAATACAGAGAGGACTGTTTCCTTGCAGAAAATCAACCAAAGAAACCAGCCCCAACCAAGAATATCTTCCTCGTCTCTTTCCTCAATTTGTATCCCTCTTATAAACACGTTAGGAGCATTCAACCACAGCAACAGATAGGAGCTGGCAGAACTCCCCCTGATGGGGGTGCTAGCTTGGTAAAAGCAGCGGCTGCTGCCCTGGAGGCAGTGATCCCCACTGGCTAAGGCAAACATGGATGCAGGCCGAGTTTGGCATGACCCTCATCTCTGCAGGTAGCCTGTACCCTGGTCAACAAGCGGTTAGTGATCGACTACTGTGTGCAGATTTCCAGGCCTCCACGTGGAGCCTTTAAAATGCTGTGCAGCCCTCTCAGCTCCTTCCTGTGCAGTCAGTGTCTTGAGTGGGGGACTTCCTCCCCAGCAGGACGCCTGTTTTTCTCATGTGGCAGCTCCTGTCAGGCTGCAGGTGCCTTGGCACGGCGGAACTGGCAAGTGGACGCATGACGACGGCTTCCTCCCCTCCACACCTAGCTCTCACCTAGCACCTCCCTCCATCCCTAGGGGTGACTTTGCCCTGATCGTGGAGCAGACAGGCCTGAGCTCAAACCCGCACGCAGGTGTAAGAGAGTGGAGGGGAACTGCTGCGCTGCGTGTGGCTACATGTAACCACGCGTCAGAATCTTGTGTTTTCAGACTCCCATGGTGCGGTGCCCAGTGATAATGAGGGAGAGCTCTGTAGTCTCTTTTTTGACCCTGGTAGTGGGACTCCTTTCTTCTTTCTTAGGAGCTATGAAACCTGAGTAAGAGAGAAGAAAAGAAGAACGGAAAGAAGGAGTGGAGAGGATATAAATGTAAGAATTGGAAGTGACCTCAAAAATCCTTTATCCTAGGGGCTGGCCTAGTGGCACAGCGGTTAAGTTCTCATGTTCTGCTTTGGTGGCTTGGGGTTCGCTGGTTCAGATCCCAGGTGCGGACATGGCACCGCTTGGTACAGCATGCTGTGACAGGCGTCCCACATATAAAGTAGAGGAAGATGGGCATGGATGTTAGCTCAGGGCCAGTCTTACTCAGCAAAAAGAGGAGGATTGGCAGCAGATGTTAGCTCAGGGCTGATCTTCCTCAAAAAAAAAAAAAATCCTTTATCCTAATTTGACTTTTTTGAAGTTTACAATGTGAGACTCAGAGAGAAGAATGTCTTAACAGAGATTCTCTGGATAGTTGGTGGCACATCTAGGACTCCAAATCATGTCTTTTGATGGTGAATATCACCAGAGATCTCATCAGAAAGGTCTGAATTTAGAAGCTGTAAAGACAATGGTGGCTGAGAATAGTTTTCCAAACTTTTAGTTTTTACCTGAAAGCTCACATTTGAGCACTGACAACAGATACTGGCAGTTGTTTTCCATGAGGTGACTGTCTTATTTTATCCGCTTTTGAGAAAACGACTGTCAAGTACCCCGGTCTAAATAACCATAGATTGTCTGTCATTCTTTCAAGTAAGTATCACGCTTCTGGAAAACAGCAGCTGGTTCGGTTTGCAACCCAGACACAAGTGCATCTCCTGGAGACAGCATAGCGCTGCAGGCTGCAGCAAGGGCCTCATGGGGACTTCCCGCTTCTTCACACAGTATGCTAAAAGCGCTGTTCTCAAGAGATGAGATTTAGTAAAATTAATTTTTTTTTTAATTTTGAATGAAGTACAAGTTTAATGCAGGACATTCCTTTTTTTCTTTCTTTTTTTGGTAAGATTGGCCCTGTTGCCAATCTTCCTCTTTTTTTCTCTCCAAAGCCCCAGTACCTAGTTGTATATCCTAGTTTTATGTCCTTAATGAAGGATGTTCTTAAGTGAAACTGGCTTTGGGGTTTTACTGTGAATGTGTGGCGGTGAAGAAGACAATGACGACTAGTATAGCTTGCTGCCCATACTTTGATTTATGCTGAGGCTCTGGCAGTTTTACCCACTATTGTTTTTGCATCATCAGTGCAAATATGCACACAATGAAAAATGTGAATAATGTCTTAATACTACTATGGAAATAGTTCTGACCTCACAGACACCCTGAAAGTCCTTGGGGACCCCCAGGAAGTTATGGATCATACCTTGAGACCCATCATATTACAGAAGCAGCTGATCCTTGGAGAACCAAAGCTCTGGGCCCAGAAACTTTTCAGATGTCTTTTCAGATAAGAGGTTTCAGGGTAGCAATGCAAATTCCAAGCAGGTGCACAGTATTGATCTATGATATGATCATAGGTCTCTGAGTGACACAATGCAGAATCAGTAGTGTCTACCGTTGAGTCATTGGTTCCGCAAACCCACGAGATAGTCGTGGAGGAGCATTTGGTTAGTTTCAATAACAAATGACACAGGTCCTTGCGAAGTTACCATGGGCCTGAAGCCCACAGCAAAGCTTCCCTGGCACGCTCATTCCCGGCTTAGCCATGGCCCCAGGGGAACAACCTAGGTCAGCGAGGGGGCAACCAATTTGGAACCCACCTTGTTGGAATCTACCCACCCAGGCTTCCTTTGTTCCCTGAGTGCAATTGTCACCTGTTTATATTAGATGCGAAGATGTCTTGCTGTTTGGTTTTTTTGTTTAAAATTTTTAGGTCATGTATAGACTCTCAGCAGCTGACATAAACTTAGGCAAAAAGTAGAAATGAGCATAGCATTCTGCTGCCCCCTATTGGGAGATGCTGAGAAGCACAGAAAAAGAAGCACAAGCTCTGGTGGGGGCGTTTAGGGCGCTAAGATTAGATAATGCCAGTGAACTCTGAGATAGAACGCCCCTTCAAGATGCTGCCATGGTGGGAGGGAGACGAGGTTCTTTCTACTGAAACGGAAGACCCTAGGAATTGTATCATAAGATAGAAATCGAGGCAAGGAGAGATTCTGTAACTCATTTCCTAGTGTGCCACATTCTCAATGGAACATATCTTTCCTATCTGCTCTGCCTAAGAATCCCCACGTTTCAGTGTATCAGATGTATCAGGATGCTCACCAACACATCAGGATTTGCCACGTCTTTGATGCTCCTTGTTCAAACTGTTCCCTCTAGCTGGAGTGCTCTCCTTTTACCCCTTTCTTTCTGAGAAGCTTCTACTCGTCCTTTATATCTCATACCACATATCACTACCTATCTAAGATCTCCTTTCTTATGCCCTCATTCTACCTGACCGAGTCAGAAGCAAGTGCTTCCTCCTCTATGTTTTGATTGCTTCATTTGCCCTATATTTAAACATTATATTATAGTTAATTATTTACCTAGCTTTATCACTCAGCTTAAAATTTTTCAAGGGCATTCAAAGATGTAAATGAGGTTTGATTGGCCAGGTGTTGGGTATATGTTGAGTAAAACAGACATGGTTCCAGTACTCAAGAAATTCCCAGTCTAGTGAGGAGGGCAGATAATTAACCTGTAAAAATAGAGTATGCCATGATGTGTTATACAGGAAATAGGCATATAGTGTTAGAGAAGAGAGACTTTTTTAGTAGTTTTGTATATTACAAACATTTACAACATTGTCATGTACAGTGTAGGAGTTCATCACAGTTTTGCTTACTGACTCTACCGTTATTGTGCACATGGAGACTTGAGAGAGCCCTATAGAAAATTCAGTGGATTTAATGAAAAATGTGTCATAAAGGGACTATTACAGACATGTGGGCAGAGTTCAGGAAGTGAACGTGTGATGGTGAAGTAGTGGTGTGGGCTGTAGCTTTGAAGAGGGACCATCGAACAGGAACTGGGCTATAGGTCCGCACCTTCTCCCCCGTCTCGCATCCCGTAGCCTGCTGGGGCGTTCCATTGGCCAAACCCAACCAGAAGCTGAGGGTGGGAGGCTGGCTGATGGTGTCGGTAGAGGTGCGTCTCCAAGGGCACAGAACAGGGCAGAAAGGGTGGAGAACAGAGCTGGAGGAGCAGTCCCACCAGAAGCAGAGTAACCAGCACACATGATTAAGTTGAGTTTGCATCAAATCTAGCTAGCCCTTGGCCTTGCCCAATTCTGACTCAAACTCTGTACCAACCTATGTTCTACACTGCTCCTCCTGGGGACGGAGTTTGTGTGAGGGGTATTCCCTCAGGCTCTGGAGCCAAATACTTGACATACGGCTGTGGCCACCTATGTACAGGGCATAGAACCCTGGTCGAGTAAAATCAAAGACAGGGGATAGAAGAGCGAAAGAACCAATACCTCTCCCCTGGGGGAGCCGTCCATCTGTTTTATGAAGAAAACACTGTCTGAGAATGAGATTTCACACTTACTAAGCCATATATAACAATTAAAAATTAATATAAAATTATATGAATACTGCACAAGCTTGAGGGCCTGACAGAGATTAGGCGTGATCAGAATCAGGTTGAAATAATCAGGTAATAAGGTCTTAGATGTAAGATAAAGTTTATTTAAACCAAGTTTAAAGAAATCTTGCCCCAACTGTAAGAACAGACATTTTCCCCAGACATTAAATATTTGGGGGAATTCCTGAAACTACCAGTTAATTTCATCGTGGATTTATGCTTTAATATGTCCTGGTTTGTTTCCACTTTCACCGAAAGAGACATTCTCTCTACTCTTGAAGATTTACCGAATCTTGGGAGAGACTTCACATTGATCTGGCTTACCCTATTGATTTCCAATTCCCCAGAGACTCTAAACAGTATTGATTTAGATATTTATGCAGCTAATCATTCTGTACTCATGTTCGCTATGCCTGCCTTTTTTCCTATTAGGACTTGGGTTAGTTTATGAAATTACAATCAATTTTGTATCATTTGTTCGGGAATGACCATAGAAGAAGTTTTAGTAATGCCAATACAGCATGAAAACTTTTTACAACTTATTCTCTGCTCCCCTCACCTCTCAACTTATTTTTTTCTCTGATCCACCATAGTTTTTAAAAATTATTATTTCTTTTACAATAAAGGCAGCTTACTCCTGGGTGAGTCACCACTTGGAGTCTGTTCCTCTACTCTGCATTTCCAGGGGAGACTGAAGGAGACACTAGGCTCTCCAAGCTGTTATGGGAGACAGAAGACTCAGACGCCCCTGCTGCCGACTGATAAATCAGAACAATGCTTGCCTGTTGCTTTTAAATCCCTGTAAGTCTTTCATCTACGCTTGTGTGATGGTGCACCCAAGCAAGGAAGGCAGGCAACAGATAGGTGAAAATAAATAAATACGTCATCTGAAGAAAATAAGGCAGGATATAGGAGAGAGAGTGAATGAGTGTGGGAAAGAGACTTCTTTGGGGGGCATGGTCACACAAGTCCCCTCTGTGGAGGTGACATTTGAGCAAAGAACTAAGTGAAGAGAAGCCAGCTGTGAGAAGAGCTAGGAAAGCAGAATTCCAGGCAGAAGAAACAGAAACAGTGAAGGCAGGGAGCAGGAGCCAGCGCCGTCTGTGTGAGGACAGCGGAGCATGTCCTGTGACTGGGACACAGGGAGGAAGGGGCAGACAGGTGGCAGCATGCAAGAGGAGTCAGAGCTGAATGCAGTGCCACCCAGCACAGCACCTCGGGGGCATTTGTAAGAAGTTTGGGTTTTATCATTGGCAGGATGGAAAACCACTGGAGGCTTTGAGGTGAAGAGGTCTGGCCTATCAGTGTTAAGGGGAAAATGTGAGCTGGGGGATCCATAGGGGCTGCAGCAGTGGTCCTGTGCTTGGACGCAGGTGAAGAGGGTGGAGCAGAGGAGACAGAATCAGATTCAGAATAAATTTAAAGTCAGGGCCTGTACCTGCTGATGGGTTGGATGTGGTGACAAGGAATAGTGGAACCAAAGATGTCATTTAGGGTTTTGGCACAATAAGGTAGAAATAGCAACACCATTTACCAAGATATAGACCTCATGAGGAGGAGCAGATTTGGGGGTGGAGGAGGATGGTGAAATTAACAGGTCAGTTTTGCTCATATTCTGATTATTTAAAAGCCCCTTAAGACATCTGAGTGACATTGTCATATGGATGGTTAGATGGGGGAATCGACCTCAGGGGTAAGTGTGGGACTAGGGGCATGCATTTCAAAGACATCAATGGTAAATACTTTTCCTAGCTATGGATTGGATGAGAAGACGGGGGAGTGAGTATAGAGGGAGATGATCAGAAGAAAGAGCAAGAGTCAGCAGAGACTGAGAGTGACGGTGGAGAGGAAGGTAGAAGAGCCAGGTGAGCAGTTCCAAGGCCAAGGGAGGAAAATGCTTCCCAAGAAGGAATATGCCCACTGTGATAAATGCTCCTGGATGGCTAAGCAAATGAGAGAAGCTGTCATCCTTGTCTTTGGCAAGATGGAGTTCATAGGTGACCTTGACAACAGCAATTCCAACAGCGTAGAGGGAACGAAGCTTGACTGGAGTGGACGGAAATCAGGGGATAGAAAGTGAAAAGTGCAAAAGAGGGCATACATGCTTTTTAAAGAAGAGTTTTATTGTGAAGGGGAGCAGGGCACAGGGCAGTTGCTGGAGGGGAGGGCGTGGAGCCAAGGGAAGGATTTTAATGTTCATGATGGTGATTATGGTAATAACCGTTATCATCATAATCATAATGACCACAATTACTGAGTGCTTCCCATGTGCCAGGCACTGTGCCAAGCATTCTCCATACATGATCTCATTGGATCTTTCTGCTAACCTATAAAGAAGCTTCCAATAGTGTTACCAGTTTAGAGATGTGAGAACAGAGGAACCAGGGTCCTAAATCTGATAAGCAATAGAACGGAGGCCCAATCTAGACCTGTCTGACTCTAAATCAGTCTCTGAAACACAGCAGATTGATGTGTTCCCCTTAAAAGATCAGCAGAAAATGAGTGAAATTCTTAACTCTACTTAGTCAAGACCAGTTTTGGCTGCAAGGGGTAGAATTCTAACTCAAATTGGCTTAAGACAAGAAAATGAGGGCATTTAATTCACGTATCTCAAAACACCAGAAGTAGCTCTGACTTCAAGTATAACAGGATTCAGGGGCTCAGACAAGGTAACTAGGATTGAGGTGCTCTGTTTCTGTTCCGCTGGGCTCTGCTTGCCTCTCGGCTGCCTTTATTCTCCAGCAGGTTTCCCCAGGTGGGGTCTCCAGCAGCTCATGGCTTACTTCCGACAGTTCGGAAAATCCGAGGGTTAAAGTTGCAGGTGGGCTGGCTCTTATTGCATTGCCATGTCACTTGCTGGGCTCCGAAACGGCTGCTGTCTCAGGGGCACGGGTGATCTCACGGACTGGGCGGGGCCACACACCTGCTTCCAGAGCCACAGGGACTGATGTGGGTGTAGAGGCTGCTCTAACAGGGGAAATACCGCGTGCTATTAACAAAAACAAGGCTACCGGACGGGCGAGAGAGAGCAGACGTCCACTGACCCAGGGACGCATTCAGACGTGTGCTCTCTTACAGACGGCGTCAGGGCATGCTCCCCAGATTCTACTGGAATATAAGTTCCAGGAGGACAGACGCTTTCCAGTACTGTTCATCAAATAAGTTCCTAGCACAGCGAATGGCGTGTCATAGGCTCAGGTTTAAAACATCTATTTTTTTAATGAAGGACTGACTGCAAGTGCTTCTTCTGTAATGCTGCTCTGTTTCACTTGATTTATTTACTTCATTTTAATTTTAGTTGGAAAGCTCTTCATGTGTTTGAAACTCATGACTATTTTTCTACCTGAAGTTTTCCTGCTCTCTGAAACTCTCGGTTTGTTTGGACATGGTGTATTCAAGTGATGTCCTGCTCTTCAGAACATGTTTTTGATGTTATTTTATTCATAGGGGAAAACCGCCTTGGTACAAAACTCCAGCCCTCTTGAGAATGTCCCCCGAGGGTAAGACCCTGATGATTTAGCCAGGATTGAAATCCCCACAAATTCTAAGGAAGCTTTTCTTTAACCCCTCGGGGGTTTATTTCCTCGCTGCTGCCTCTGTACGGGAGGCAGAGTCGGGGGAAAGACGGGCATGACAAAAAGCTGCTTGGTGTATTTGCTTCTGACACTGCAGTGCCTGTGGCAGACTATCCATCTGGAAAACTCTCAGTGGGTGGAGAGATGAGCACTGCACCATCCTAGAGAGGACTAGAAATTCTGCTCTACAGTGTGGAGAGTCAATGTGAGGATGCTGCAGGGCCTTTAATTGTATAAAAAGAAATTTGAGTTTTGTGTGATGATTGCTGAGGAAGGCTTATAGTAAAAATCAAGAAGGTCAATCTTGTCCTACATGAACTTAATGTCTTCTTCCTGAACAATCATTTAGAAACTTTTTTTTTTTTTGTAGCGAGGAAGATTGGCCCTTAGCTAACATCTGTGCCAGTCTTCCTCTATTTTGGATGTGGGATGCCGCCACAGCGTGGCTTGATGAGCAGTATGTAGATCTGCCCCCAGAATCTGGACCAGCAAACCCACAGGCCGCTGAAGTGGAGCACAGAACTTAACCATTATGCCACTGGGCTGGCCCCTGAATTGTTTTTTTTAAAATATATACAGCAAAACCTTATGGGGAAGTATATGGAAGAGAAGCATGGCATCGTTAGTGTCCTGGATAGGAAACAGCAATCTACCACAAAGGTAAAGAGTGTGGGCTCCAGAGCTGGCCTGCCTGGGTGCAGACACTAATTCCCCTTCTTTACTTCTATGACAGCAGGCCAAATGCTGATCATCTACCTCTCGGTTCCCTTATTATAAAGTATGGATAATAAAATAGTGCTGCCTCATAGAGGCTAGACATCAGGTGATGTAGTTAAAGCATTTAAAACAGTGCTCAGCACATAGAAATCAACATATGTGGCTCGTTTTCATCGTTATTATTTTAAATGTGAAAAAAGATGAGAATGTAAGTCTGAGTGTGCATGGAAGAAATTATGAGCTGCAGTCTGAATATTCAGAGGAAAGAACTTGCAGAGAGTGTCTGTGTGTACCCACACGTGGAGGAGGAGGAGGAGGAAAGGCTGGCTGGGAGACTGATCTCTTCCGCTGTGTGCAAAATATTGTAACATTCTGGGAACTGAGAGCACCTGTTGGCTGTCTTGCAAGTTTGAGAAGAGCGATTGCTCTCGAGTCAGAAATGGAATTAATGTAATGGAAAAAACCAGGGGCTGATGTGACTAGTTAAGCCTCTTAATGAGAGCATTAATATTTCCCCAATAGATTGATTTAGTGTTTCTCTTGCTGGGAGTGTTGCTCTAACTTACCTGAGCTGGACATCTATCTTGATTGCTTAGGACAAACTGCACAGGCAAAAAAAAGCTGGTAGACCGCCTAATTTCATAGTGAAAACCATAAGAAGTTCAGAAGGGAGCACTACACCCCAGAAATCATGGAATGGTCCTGAGTGGTAAAGACTTTTCAGCAGTCATCCCCAGGCTTCACCTTGCTGTGCTCTCGTAATTCTTCTGTGAAGATGGGCTTGGGTGCTTAGCCCATTCCTCCAGCATGGGATGTGCTAGAGGTTTGTGCTGCCCAAGTTCACTGATGCCAACATTTCCTTAAGTATAAGAACACTTATGATGGGAGCAATGTCACCATTACAGGCAAACCGCTGGACAAGGAGGTTAGGGTGGTGTCTCGTCAGGGTTCAATCAGAGCAGTGGGACCAGGAGGAGATGTAGACGTATGTAAATGGATTTTTGCCAGAAATGGCTCACCCAGTGGTGGGCGCTGGCTAAGCAGGTCTGAAGTTCTTAGGGTAGGCAGCCAGGAGGGGAAGTCGTGTAGGCTGGAACCCCACTGGCGTGAGCTAAAGCTTGTTGGTGGCAGTCAGGAAGGAAAGTCTGGGAGGAAGGGCAAGCAATCCTGACCCCGGTGTGGACCTCCCATAGGGAAGGCCTGCTCCTTCATTTAAACCTTCCAACTGGTTAAGTCAGGCTTTTCATTCGGGACTTTCAATCATCTGCAAAATCCCCCACAGCAGCTCTGGATTAGCGTGTGAGTGGACGATGGGGTGTCTGTGTGCTGCAGAATAGCCGTGCCTCCCGCTGTCCTCCAGCTCCCCTGAGAATCTCCCAGCAGCCAAGCCAAGTGGAAACGTGCTGGGAAGAGAATGCTGGAGGCTGGGGCTCAGCCTCGCCACGCAGATACCTCCCAAAGCTGGCACAGACGGCGAGCACAGCACAGGGGGGAGACCAGCTCCCTGAAGGACTCGGACCTGCACGTTGTGAGCAAGCAGATCAGGCTCAAAGTCTGCTCCCTTCATCTCAGTTTGCATGGCATTGTCTTGTTGACATCAACACCTCACCTTCACATGCCAGCTCATGGACTCTAAGGACATTCGCAATCCATTTCCATTCCATTTTGTTTTCCGCTGAGCTTTATACAACTCTTTCACATAGGTGCTGTGGGTATTATTCTCTCTCATTTTACACACAAAGACACTGGGGACCAAGGAAGGTGAGCCGCTGCTGAAGGCCCCGCGGTCAGTGTGGTGAGCCAGGCCTGTCCAGCTCTTCCAATTGCAAGCCTGGGGCTCCTGCCTGCTCCCCAGGCCGCCCAGGAGGAGACCTGGCTTGCTTAGCATCTCATTACTGTCTCCCCAACACTACTTTCCGTCACCGCCGAGTCTTCAAAGCAACAAGAGATGATGCAAGGCAGTTGTGCCCAAATTATGGCTCTGGGCTCTCCTCACCTTGGGATAAGTTCTGCTCTATGTAATTGATAGTCTTGGAAAATTAGAAATCACACAGAATGCAATGTTATTCTCACAGGAAGCTCCATATTCAAAAGCAAGCCACCAGGTTTTCAGCCCCATGAAGGCAGCAGTTTTTATCTGCGTTGTTCACTGGTGTATCTGTCATGATCAGAGAAAGTCTGTCACATAGCAGGCTTTAAATAAATATTTTGTATAAAGATTAATCTTTAATGAAGCTCTGAATCCTGAATCAAGGGGGAACATTCCTCTGTTATTCAGTTTTTGTAAAATAAGATCACCTGGGCATACTTGCATCTATTAACAGTACAGCTTACTTGCCACTTCGCGGTCAAAACACACATCATATATGCAGGGCATCCTGGTAAACATGTTCTAAACCTCTTCAAAGAGCCAAGGCCTAGTGTGATCCAGGAGAAGACGGAGTTCCCCACCTGAATCTGGAAAGACTGCATCCTTCTGGGGAACAACAGCCAAGACTTTCTCGGTATCAGCTGTGTCTCCTCGTACTGTATAATTCTTTGTTCTGGGGTATCTTGTTGGTAGGGATCATGAGCCCATAAGAAAAATATTTTTTTCCAAATGAGTAAATGCCACAGACAAAGGAGGACTTTCATTTCTTCTGAAAGTAACACAAAGTCACAAGATTAATTAACCTGCAATAAACTGAGAACTGCTCTTTATCCAGCAGGCACTTTCTGTCTATTTAGAGTGTGTCGTTTCTGGTTCTAAGTGGTATGTGTTGGCTGCTTTCTTTTATGGGATTTTAGAAATCTCTCATAAGCGGTAAATAGTACCTGTGACGGCCGATAGAGTGTAGTGGTTAATAAGAGCTGCTCTGCCATCACTCTGCTCGCATTTAGAACTTAATTTCACCATTTATTAGCTGATGGCGTTAGTACACTTGTCAGTGTCTCCGTTTCTTCTCTGATAAAATGGGAATCATAAGAGTACTTGCCTCATAGGATTGTTGTGGGAATTAGAATGAGTTAATTATCTAAAGCACCCAGAACGGTGCCTGACCTGGAATTGTTGCTAGTATTAGTATAGTAGCTGATATCCATTATTGAATCAGCTAGACATTACATTTAAGGAGGAGGTAAGTCTTGGCCTCTTTCAGAAGCCTGGGACCTCAAGCCCTGTGAGAATGTCTGGGGAGGGGCCGGGGGTGTGGGGAGGGCAGCGACCCTGTGGCCTCGGTCTACCAAGGGTGTTCGGGTTTCTGAACAAGGGCAAATGCAAGTAGGTCAGGAACGGCCCCTCCCCAGCCCATGGCTGTAGCGCGTCACAACGTGGAAACGGAGCACGTCCGATCCTCAGAGGAAGCCTGGCTAATGTCTCCCAGGGGATACTCCACATTCAGAATCAGACAAATTGCTGCTTTTTAATTAACAGAGCCCCAACAACTCTGTTATTTGTCTTCTCAGGAATCTATTTTCTCTCTAATCCCTTCTTGTTTTCCCACCCTGTCTGCCTCCGAGCTGTAATCTTTCAAGGCGCTCCCTGAGGAGTGGGCGCAGGAAGGAAGGAGCAGAGCCAGGGGCAGTGAAGTTCAGCCCAGTGAAGGATGGCCTGTGATCCCCGCCAGCAGTCGCCAGCTGTCTGTTTACAGCTGCAAGAGACTCAGACCGAGCCCCTCAGTGCGGCACGGCCGCAGCGTCATCCTCAAGCTGGGTGATATTAAAGACCTGGCAGAATTCCCTTGACAGAAACACATGGAAGAAGCATTCAGGGATGTCTCCTAAATACCCTATTAATTTAAGTTTAATAGGACAGTTATTGAATAATAAATAACAACCAAATCAAGGAAACATATTTATCAAGGACTTATGCCCAGATAATGCAATTGTGGCTACCCCAATTGAGAAGCCATGGTATTAATAGCTGCATCTCTGTAAACGTCCACCAGTGATTGTGAGAATGAACTCGGAGGAACACTCTGGGCTCTCGCCTGTCCTGTCAGCCCTCCAGGGCTCCCCTCAAAGCAGCAGGTTTTGTTCAGGCTGAAGCAGCCCCTTTTGCTGAGAAGCTGGACACGCATCTTCACACTGGGCCAGCTGATGCTGTTTCAGGTTTTGTTTTCCTGAGCATCCTCCATGAGGCCTGTGTGATGGAAATGTAACATATGATCACCTTGTCTCCATCACCGTTTCAGATCTGACCTCTGTTTGAAACACTCCCAGTTTCTAGAAAACAGCTTCTTTCCAGCTCCATTCCCAGCGGGGCACTTCAAAATGGCTTTTGAAAAAAAATTCTAAAGTTAAAAATATCCTCTTCCACTTTCCTGCTCCTAACTTATTAGAACAACGCCTAAGGCAGCAGGGCGTCATTGGCAGTTCTATTTGTGATGGGTCTGGAAGAGTTGATGTGTTTATGAATATTTACATCTCCAAGAGGAGACTGCTGTTAAGTAGAATTTTTTTTAATGCTGTAAGTCTTCTCTCATGACGTTAAAATGGTATGGGCTATAGACAGGCTGAGGAAGGAGCACAGAGGAAAAGGAAGAATGGACCACTCTGTGGGCCCCCCAAAGGCTGCACTGCATAGACCCCCAGATGCCAGTGGATACAAGGGAGAAGTATGTGGGCGAGGCGTCAGCTAGCAGAGCCCTGGAGTTGTAGCGTGTTCCCTGAGCTCTCTTTTCATCTGATGCAACTGATGATTTTTGATGTTAGAGAAAATGTTCCCGGCCTTGAAATCTATTAGCAGAGGACAGGAGGAGGGAGGCCATGACTCACCCATGTAAGAGCAGAGCGGAGGAGGCAGCAAGGCAGCCCTCTGCCTGGGGTGGAAAGGGCCTTGGAATACCATGCTCTTTAGTCAACTAGCTACTTTGAAGTGTAATGATCAGTTGTTTTCAGAACCACTACTTCTTACTTATCTCCACATGTACACTGTCTCCTTCCAAGGAACTCCAACATTTACAATTTCGGAAAATTTTCCAAGATATTGACTTGGTACGCAGTAGGTTTGATGCTCCCCTCTTAGTTTTCCCAGAGAATCTAAATAAGTCACTTGAGAACACACAGCAAGTCTCGAGAACGAAAGGGTATACTGATCTCCCCAGCCATCCTCAGGCCAGCCCTCAGGCTGGTGTCTCTGCAGCGTGACAAATGCAAAACCTTGGCTCTCAGCCTCACGTCCCACAGGAGAGCAGAGAACTGCTGTCTTCCTTTACATAAACCCCCTTTCAGACGAGCATGCTGACGCCTTGAGTGTTAGAGTAACTCCTACTGACTGTCAGGAATTTGGCTCGCCTCCTGCTTGGTTACAGGGGCCATCTGAAGCAGGTGACTATTGAGCCATTACTCTGCCCTAATTTGCAAGTTACTTTGCGAAGAAATCTTCCCCTTGGCACGCTGTCTAACCATTATGAAGCTGTCTACCAGTAGGCAGTCTTGTGCACATCTCTCAGCCAATTTAGAAAAGCCCAGATTAAATGTCTCTAGCATTCTAGAGGATGCAGACATCACTGGATATACCTTGTTCAGTGTGGCACCCAATACTGGATGAGTCTTCTGATTGGGAGAGAGAAGAAATGACAAAGACCGACTTCCAGAACACAGCTCTCTAGCGGGGCGCTTTGCCGGGCAAAGCAGTGGAACCCTGACTCCCTATCTCCCACCATCGATTTTAGAGAGACTGAGTTCCGCATTTACCCCTCCACAATCAACGATGGTGCTGCTTCACGGAGCAGCTGCCACTTCATATTAGGGATCCAGTCCAGCAGCCACTGTATTTCAGGAAGGAATAAGATGAAGCCATCTGTGATTGTCCCTTGAGGTGAGTGGGTCCTTTGTTCATTAAACAAACACTTATTAAGTACCTGTCAGGATGTAAGCACATAGAAACGTGAAAGCCTCTGTGAAACTTCTCTGACGTGGGAAGAACCAATCATGAACATGGGGGACAAAGTGCACATACGGGACGTGACGAGAAGTGAATCAGAATCCAGCCTGTACGCAGGCACAAACTAACTCCGCAGAGATGTGATGGCACAATTTCTTGAGGGACCCCAGTCTACTAGCTGAATGAGGGGGTCCCTGTGAGAGGCCAGGATCAGATCTGCTGGCTGGCGCCCTGGGCTGGGGGATTAAACAAGCTCTTGAGCAGTAGCCACTTTTTGCCTTAAAGACAATTTATGTGGATTCTTAAAATTTTTATCATTATTTTGTTTGCAACAACAGGTGGGGAAGCACTGAGAGGGGAGAAGTTGTTTTTCAGAGCATCTTCTTACATCCAAGGCTGGTCTTCATGTTCCTCTTTTTGAAGTGAGAGTTATTTCTAAGGCCCTTCTTCCACTAGTGCTTTGCGTTTTGCGACTATTCCATTTCTTTGAACTTTCAAATTTCATTCCATACTCCCTTGGTATAAAACGGACTTGAAGAGCGCAGGCTCCAGTTCAGCTTGCCAGGGTTCAAAGCCTGGCTCTGCCAATTTCTAGGCATGTGGCCTTGTGCCAGTTACTTAACCTCTCTATGTCTCAATTTTTCATCTATAAAATAAGGGTGGCAATAGTACCCACCTCCTAGAATTGAGTGTGCATTATAGGCAGTAACACATATAAGATGCTTGGCAGGGAGTAAAATGCTCAATAAGTCTGACATTATTACCCTCTAGCTGCTCAGTCTCACCTCCTCTTGTGGGCTCCTCCTCCGATGGGCTTCTGATTACTGGTGTGACTCAGTCCTCTGAACTGAGCTTGTCTATTTCCCCTCCCTCCCATTTGAAACTTGCTGCCTGTTGGTCTTATGTACTCCCACATCTTCAGTTTGCTCCCAGTGCTAAAGAGTCCCAAAACTTGACCTTCAGCCAGCTGTGTGCTGGGGTGGGCCCAAGAGACCCAACTGTGCCATTCTTTCTCAGTGCCAAACTCAGTGACGTCACATCGGTAGGTTGAAATTGGCCGTGGAGGGAGGTTATACACCGTAGAAATAGGCTGACACTAAAACTCAGGGCTCTTGTTCCTCTTTCAGAGCCAGTTGCTGAACAGTTACCAATACACCTCTGCCTCCAGTCTGCATCTCTGGAGGTCCACCCATATATTCAACTGCCTAAAGGACGTATGCACTAGCTGCTCCATAGATACTTAGAGCTCACTATAATTAGTCTTAATTTATCTGTTTTCTTTATCTGTTCCTCCTTTGATCCCTTTCTTAGAAAATAGCACCCATTTGCTCATATGGAAATCTGGGAGTCATTCACGGCTGTTCTTTCTCCCTTACCTCCCACATCCTATTAGCCAAAAATCCTACTGATTCTGCCACATATATATTTCTTCTTCTTCTTTCCCGCCACTGTCCCTACCCTAGTTCAAGCCACCGTCATTTATTGCCAGACTGACATTATCGATCTCCAGAAAGTTCTCCCTGCCTCCCCACTAACCTACCTCGAATCAACGCTGCACTCTACAGCCAGTGCAACATTTCAAAACCACACATCAAAGTATGCCATTCCCTGCTCATCACTCCTTCCCCACTGATTCCTCAAGCATTCATTAGTAGTACACAATTTTTTATAAATTCTGTCATAGCTTGTAAAGAATTGCATGATCTGGCCGTTGCTTATTTTGTTTCTTATTATCTTTCTGCACAGGTTCTTTGCCTTTACATATTTCTTGCTTCTACACACCTTTCTTACCCCTTTTCTTCAAGCAGGAGGATGCATGAGTGTGTACCCATATACCCACCTCCATACTCACTTGTACACACACACGTGCACACATGCACTCCCTTCACCTGGCCTGCTTCTACTGAGCTTTCTGGCTTCAGCTTAGACTTGCTTTCTTGTGGAATCCTTTCCTCTCAGTGTGATGACAGCAGAAATCTTGGACTTCTCCATCATAGCATGTAACACCCTACTGCAAATATCTGGTCATAGGTCTACGTTTCCCACAGGAATGCAAGTTTGGTGAGAACAGTCATTGTCGATCCCCCACCTGGCACAGTGCCTGGCATCTGGAAGGTGACCAATAAGTGTTTATTTATTAATTGAATTCATAGATGAATGAATGAAGGTATCAACAGATGAATTCACTCTTAGATCTACTCCTTTTATTGAAAGTGTTACTGGCTTGCAATTATTCGAGTGAGATCTATCAGCTATGAATGATTTGTCTGGGTTTCTCTTGTTATTTTTCCATCTCCTTTTTCCTCTGTCCCTTTCATAATGCATAACACAAACAACCACACACAAACACTCACAATTGGGAGCATCAGTGGATGGACAAGAATGCACGAGAAAAAAAGGCTCTGCATGGGCAAGGACCGATTCTGTTTGTCAGAATGAGTATTGTCAAATCCCACATACACCAACGCTGTGGACTGGAGCACAGATCCTCCTAAAGCAATATCGCTGTGAAGCAGGAAATCTATTTTCCTGGGTGTGCACAGCTGCCACCTAACACTTTGGGGAACAGCAGGAGTTCATGAAGAAGGCAGAAAGGGAAGGCTGGCTAATTTAGGAGCCGAGGAGCAGAGAGTCTTGGTGAGGTGGAGGCCTTGGCCAGCCCGGCTTCCTCAAAGCAGGTGGTAATGAGAAGAGTGGCTCCTTTAGGATGGTTGGTGGGGGTTCATATGTGTTCTTGCACGATCAATTCCAGGGGAAATTTAGGCAGGTTTCAAGTCAAAATAGAATTTTTCTAACAGCCGGAACAGAGAACTGCACCTGGACGCTCAACCCCAGCTGGGCTCTCTCCATGTCTTGTGTCCTTCTGGTAACAAAGATTCTCAAATAAGAAGAGAGTTGATGATGTGGAAGATGAAAGGGAATCATTTGGGGCTTTCCTGAGCCGTCTTGGCCGTGTGGGGGTGGGAACGTGTCTGAGTCAGGAGGTTGGGAGCGATGGCCAAGGAAAGTGGTGGTGCCCTCACGGAGCACTGGCTGGTGGCCGCAGGAGGCCTCTCCGGTGGAGCCACACTTGCGAGTCACTTTCTTTTCTCTCTAAATCTAGTGCCCTAATTTTCTCCCTTGATAATTAAAGTCTAGCAACAGGTCGACACCACAAACGGAGGGGGCGGCTTGAATGTCTTCAAGGTTAAATTCATCCTGTGCCAGAAACGCGATCTGGCTGCATGAGGCTTTCTGCTTTGGCGCGGGGCTGAGGGTTCCAGTGTCACCCCCGCAGTGACAGGGGCCCTCCGACTCATTTGGGAAGGGGCCAAGGTCTCACCATTTTGTTCCCTTGAAAAACTGAACTGCAGAGCCAGCCTTGGGCAAAATACAAAGGAACAGGGAGCAGTTACACTAGAGACAGTACCCTAACGGTGTTCTATGAGATTCCTGAAGCCACAGTGGGGACAGCGTTTGCGACAGAGCCCTCAGTCTAGGGCGTTTGAGAGGTTGCCTGGCGGAAAGAGCCGGAGATTCTGCAGGGGGAACCCCGGCACTTGCATTTACTGATCGTGTGATTTTGGTCCCTCTCAGAAGCTCTACTGCTCCGTCTGTAAAGTGATGAACATGATACACCTACTTAGCAGAGTTGTTGAAAAGACTGAGAACACATCTGTCAAAGATTATGAATTGTTCAGCGCTGGGCACACGAGGGCCGCATATTTATTTACTTTTTCTCTACTTTGTATACATGAGGCCATTCCTATCCATTAGGCTCCCACGGCCCTTTCTAATTAATATTGGAAAAGGTTACTTTGCATGGAAGGCAAGGAGCGAAGGAGTGAGATGGATGGCTGAGTTGGGGCAGGCCTTGGCATTCCTCGAGCATCGCAGCCAAGCCGTGCCCAAGAGCCTGCCTTCATTAAACAGGAGTTGGGGCCTCTCTGGTTCCCTCGTCACATGTGAATAGGGACCTAATGGTGGTGATTAGTCAGTGTCCAGCAAGGGAATGAGTGGGCTCCCACTGCCCCCTGCTACTGCCCTGCATGCTGAGTGATGCATTCGGTGAGAGGATGGAAAGGTCATTAGCCAACGGGACTGGATATTGATTCAAGGAGCAAGGTCCTGGATTTGGAGGCAAGTCACAGCTCCTTCTCATGGAACGTAAGGAGTTGTGCCTTCTTGGAGGACTCTGAGCGCCCAGAGGACCAGGAAGATCATTGCCTCTTGGGGTTGAAGGGGACCAAAAAAATCCCTTTAGCAAACCCATGTCGGCCTGATTTTATAGAGTAATGTCAGAGATGCTTTTGAATTCAAGGATGTTTTGTCTTTTTAATGTATTCTTCCATCTTTTCCCATTCTTAATACACATAGCCACATTGCCAGGAGATGCTCTCCCACTGTACTGATAGAAGAGCATGGCGATGGAACTGTCTGAGGGGTGCAGTACATTTCCTTTGAATAACTCTAAAATGTCCCCCCAGAGTGGAGAGCAGAGGGTACATGTGTCCCATTTGCTGGAAGAGGGCAGGCTACGATACTTGAAGACACAGGACACGACATCCTTCTCCTCTCCTAGAAATTGTTCCCCATCTGCTTCGTGACAAAATAGTTTAAAGGCAATTGACAGGAGCAGAAAGAGATGACAGAGGGTGGGAGGGGTGGCTGGATCCCTTGCAGGCAGCGGCAAATACAGAGAAAAGAGAAGTGAGCACAGGTAGCGGCAGCCACAACCGTCAGATTCACTGCCATTGGAATGTTGCTGCAGTCAATGGGAATAATACGACGCCGTCACCCAAGTTCAGTGACACCTTGAACACTTAATCGTGTGCCGAAATCCTATGCCAAGGGCATTAGAAGTGTGATCTAATTTTATCCTCACAACTGCCCTAGGAAGTGGGTGCTATCGTTATTTCTCATCACGCAGATTTAAAACACAACACACACACACACACACACACGAACAAGTACTGAAACATAGAAAGTCTGAGTAACTTTCCCAAGGTCACCAGCGCAACAGTGCTGAGGGTTTAAGGAAGAAGCTGGGATCTGAACTCAAACTGTCCCAGGAGTTAATCCTTTCATGGGGCTTTTTTCCGCCTAGCCTGTGGTATTTCTCAGCCTTTTATAGCCCAACCTCCCATAAAGCTTTCTGGTTCCCTCCCTGTTGATCTCCGCCCAGTGAGAAGACATTCTGTCTGGTTGCACGTCTGCTCTGTGTGGTATGAAATCTGCAAGCCTTGTGTCCCCAGAGAGTCTGAGAAGCCTGTCTGGGCTCCGCCTTCTCCTTCTGCGCCCTGGTGGTATTTAATCAGGCGTTGCTACCAGAGGATCTGCTGAGTTCCTACAGTCCCTGTAGGGAGAGATTATTGAAGAAGTGATGCTCTGGATGACTTTCTGTCCCCCACGCAAGCAAGGGACCCCCTTTCATGCAGCCGGTGCTTGCTGCTCGTGGGAGCATGTCCTCCTACCATTTCCATGCAGGGGGACGCCACTCACCTCTCCACAGTCATTCCAAAGCCGCCTCCTCTGGAAAGTCTTTTCCAGACACCCCATTCATCTTCCCCACCCACACAAAGGAACTAAAGTAAAGCAGGACTGGGAAGTGTAGAAAATCAGTTTGCAAAGACAGGTGGGGCCAGTTGGAGAAGGGTCTTCCCTGAAAGACAAAAGTTTGGTCTTAAAACGTCAGGCAATAGGAAAATCTGGAGGCAATGGAGGAGGAGAGCAGGGCTTTAGAGAGACCCATGTAGGCTGCAGATGATGGGGCAGCCTGGACGGATACTAGAAGTGAATTTAGGAGGAACCAGACAGATCGGGGGTGCAGTGTGAGCAGGAGGTGATGGGGGGCTTCCTCAGGGAGGAGAGCATTCTTATTCAGGGGAGTCAAATGGTACAGTTAAGAAAAGCAGTGAAACTCCCCCTTTTTACCCACCATTCGGGACTGGGGGTGGCCCTGAGAATACCAATAATCTGGAGGTGTTTCATCTGGCTGGTTGAGGCCCTGAGAATAGGGCGGCTCTTCCTCCCAGATCCTCACATGGGGTGAACGACAAGTCCTCCTTTCACATGTGCCACCTGCCCTCTGATTGGTCATGCAGACTGGCCGTCCAGATTGCCAGGGGGGAGGACCGGACAGATGCACTGGGCGGGCAGTGAGGCATTATCCTGTGGAGCCCTGCCCAGATGCTCCCAGCTCTGCTGCGGCTGTCTCCTCATGGCCCTGGCCTCACCTGCCTGGGCACTGTGGTCCCACAGGGAGTGCAGGTGTCTCTCCCTCCCGGAGCTGAACGCCTCGGGTACGTGCTGGGGGCTCTCGAAGGCGTGAGGAGGAGAGTCTGAGGGAAAGTTCAGTGGACGTAAAAACCGCTGCCTGATTCCCTAAGCCCCTCCCAGGATCTGCTGAAGTTGCCTGGAACTCGGTAGTCGACGGCGGGAGGAAGACCTGCCAGGGCACCCGGGGGCCGGGTCAGATGTTGCTTCACCTCTGTACTCACTGCCCAGGACACAGATGTTAACGTGAGGCTCTGGGGAGAATAAAGCCTCTTCTCTTTTCCTTCCCTGGCACCTGCCTGTGGAGCGCACTCTGCAAGGCTGCAGAGGCCTTGGAGTTCTGACCTTCCCGAACACGTGGACAAGAAAACAAGCCGCAGTGGTGGCAGGGAGAGAGGGGCTGGGGGCATTTGCCACTTCCCCGCTAACTGCTTTGAAAGGGAAAGGACAGGTGTGGGTCCTGCTGATTCCCACACCGTCACAGATGAGAAGCAGCAGGACACAGCAGGACACAGCAGGACACAGCAGGACAGCTTTGTAGATCTCGGTCTGACACCCTTGCCAAGACCACAGACACTTGAGGGAGGAGCTGTTTCAACCAAAAACAGCAGCGGGGTTTTTTTTTTGGCAGCTTAGAGGCAACAGTGAGTCAGAATAATAAGAAGGGTGCCAACTCCGACTATAACCACCAATTCTTGTTTTTTAAAAAAAACTTGGCCTGCACTCACTTCTTCAGAGAGCAAAATGTTGTAAGATCCTCTCCCAGCTCTGGCATTTGCTAGCTGTGTGACCTTGGGAATCGTACTTAACCTCTCTGGGCTGCAGTTGCTTCATCTGTAATGAGGGGTGATAATAATACCTCCCACAGAGAGATTTTTGAGAAAGAGAAGTTAGACATCATGTAGTAACTTTGGCCTAGTACCTGGCAATATAGAATAGCTCAATTTTACTTCCATTATTTAGAAAAAATATTTTAAAATCATAAATCTTATAAAAGTAAAATTGTGTATGTTGATAATCACGGTCTACTGATAATAACCTATGTCAGTTAAACAACAAACTTAAAGCAGGGAAGTTATTAATTTCCTCACATTTTATAGATAAAGACGCCAAAGCCCCAAGATGTTCCACTGGACAGTGAAAGCAAGGGCAAGGGAAGCCCAGGAGACAGGTGTCCTGCCTGGGCTGGAACCAACCTCTGGAGGATGCTGCTGCAGGAGAAACCGAGTCAGACCTAAGGCCTGTCCCAGGGCAGGGAGCTGGGCGTGTGGAGAGGCATGGGTGGCACTCCGTATCCTAGCTCTCCACCCACGTCTCTTCCCTCCCCCTCAGCTCCTTGGCATCCGTCAAGGGGAGAAGGAGAGGCAGCCACTGCCCTTCTGCAGGACAGGCCCAACACAGAAATGGTCTGCGAAATCCTTCTGCTGAGACGTGAAATGCAGTATAGAAAAAGAGTTCACATCCCCATCCTCGTAGATCGCACTCATCTGGTGCTGAGGGACCAGGGCACCACAGTCCAGGGGGCCTGTCTCAAGAGTTTGCCCTGAGCAGCTAGAGTGGAAAGAGCGTGATAGACAGGTGGTTAGACTCACCCAGTAAGATCAAAGGTTATCTTAATTCACACAAATTCCAGCCATTTCAGTCTTGGCCTTTTTCTGTCCGCTGAGAGTTCTAGCCCACATAGCACAGAGCATAGCACCGGCTTGCTTTTCTTTGAAGGTGGGGGCTAATTGCAAGGTGACAGTGACCTTGGCAACAGGAGAGGGTGATGAGTCAAAGACAGCTGGGTTCCCTTTTTCTTCATCAGGATCTGAATTTCCTACCCAGCAGCTGTGGGTGCCTAAAATTGACATTTGAGCTAAGTAGAAATTTCACTAGCTCTCTAAAAGGGTGGCAAAATGAGCCCATATATAGGAGCTCGCACTTTCCACTCCAGCCGAGCTCCAGATAAAATAGAGTCCAACTGGGGTAGAGGAGAATCTAAAATTTAGAGGCCACATTAGAGGTCATTCAGACCTACCTCCCACCCTATGCAAGAATCCCCTTTGCAAGACCATGCAGATGGTCCTGCCACCTCAACTTGAACACTTCTAACAACAGAGAGCTCAGTACCTGGCAAAATAATCAAATCCAATTTTGAACAATGTTTTTGCTTAAATTGAATCTCTTCTTCGGTTCCCTGTATTCCCAGAAAAAATATAGTCTTTGTCCTCATGGTGGTGCTCTGAGTCATTTGGAACTTAGCTCTGTTGACCTAAATAAGTCTTGTCTTTTCATTTTTGTTCATGTTCCATTTATTTAGCTATTCCTTATAATTTTCAGCCCTCGCTGTCCTCAGTGCCCTCTTCTAGGGTATGAATGCTCTCCACTGGGGCCATGCAGAGGTCTCAGGTATAAATCCCTTTGTCACCTAAGGCAGGGGGGCCAGGGAGAAACCCCACACATGGAAAGGGAGAACCAAGTCTGTGGCCCCAAAGATCATGATGAGAGCACAAGTGCCGGTGGAAGCAAGCACAGGAATGAGAGGGAGAGAGTGCAGTGAATGGACAGAAGGAGATGGCAGAGGAGATGCAGGATGACCAAAAGAGCCGGATTTGTTCTCAGGCTGATAAACTAGGCTCCCTTCTCTCCAGAGACTTAAGCACCTGGTTCTTTCTCCAAATATAGGACGTGATCATGAATCAACTTCATCAAATTAATCTTGGATCATTTTTCACAGAGATCAAGATCTTTTTGAATCCTGATTCTCTCTCCCTGGGTGTTAACTACTTTTCTCAGCTTGGTAGAGTCTATAGGAGACATTAGGATGAATTCTACATCTTTGCTCAGATCAGTGCTTAAACATCCAATGAGACAAGGCCATGCACAGAACTCTGAAACACATTCCTGTCTTTGGCATGTATTAGACATGCTGAAATATACTGGTTGTAATGTTGGGTGAGTGGATATAGGTTAAGGAACAGATAACAATGTAAGAGAAATATCAGATCACCTAATTACAGCATGTGGGCATGGAAACAAATGGGAACAAAAAAATTTAACAACTCTCTCACTAGACCATGGAGAATATTTTATTGATCTTTGCAATCTTGGCAGCTAAGCAATGCCTGGCACGTAAGAAGAATTTACTCCATGCCTTATTTTTCAAATGAACACATATACTTCCGCATCATCCTGGGAAAGAACGGGAGTTAGGAATATCTCAACTCTCTTTTGCTCACTTAGGCAGGGAGCTGGCAAAGCAGCCGTAGTTCATTGTCTTCCAACCTCTCCTGGTGCCCGAATTCTCCTCTTCCCAGTTCTCACCTTGTGGGTAGATTTTGAATTTTTAGTTTATCAAAGTCTTAACTCCCTTGAGAAAATGTGTTCTTTATGGTAGATGTATTGGTCTGTTCAGGCTGCCATAACAAAATGTCACAGACTGGGTGGCTTAAAGAACAGAAATTTATTGCCTCCCAGTTCCGAGGCTGCAGGTCCAAGACCAAGGTGTCGGCAGTTTTGGGTTCTCCTGAGGCCTCTCCCCTCAGCTTGCAGGCAGCTGCCTTCTTGCTGTGTCCTCACACGGCCTTGCCTTTGTGTGCGTGCATCCCTGGCGCCTGTCTGTGTGTCCTCAGCTCCTCTTCTTATGAGGACACCAGTCAGATTCAATTAGGACTCACCCTAACAGACCAATTTTAATACAATCATCTCTTTAAACACATCTCCAGATACAGTCATATTCTGAGCTATTGGGGGCTGGACTTCAACATATGAATTTCAGGTGGACACAACACAGTCCATAACAGTAGGGCACAGAACAGAAACAGCACGCACGGGCTGAGAGGTTGGCGATGGTGCTTAGTCTCCAAAGGAGCAATGACATGGGAATAGCTGAATGATCTAGTCTAGACCTGTTCTGGGACACTTCCTTCCTCACCACCAGCCTTTTTAGTCTGAGGAGGCCCTGAGTCTATGCTCCTCTCACCAGCCTGAGCTGGGAAGTGCTGCCATGCCTCAAGGCCTAATTTCATTTTTTTTCTGCACTTTTGATCCAGGGACTGGGCCTGAATACGGGGTTTGCTGGAGAGATTCATGAACATGCACCTGCAATATTATTTTTGTGGTTGATGGAATAGAAAGTTTCTCTAGGAAGAGGAAGCTTTGCTGCCACCTCCGGGAACATGAGAGATGGGGCGCCAGGTCGCTGTGCGCTCCTTTCCTAGGGGGCTCACTGCAGCGCAATGAAGACAATCCACAAGCAGGAGTTCACATCAAGGCTGCTCTCCTTCCACGCAAATCAGAAGGGGCACAACGCTTACGAAAGCATCCCTGCTTCCCATCTCCCATCTGGGGCTCTCTCCATCTGGTGCTGGAGGTCACATCAGCCTGTTGGGGACAAGGATACAGGAGAGATGGAAAGAACCATAATCACTGCTCCTCCTTCACATGCAAGGGTTGAGAACCTGCCTGCGCTGGTGCCTGCGGGAACTGGCACCATCAGCAAGTGAGGGACAGGTGCAAGAAAAAAGATCCGGCGTCCAGAACGGAGGGTTTCTCCAAGTTCACATTCAGTCTATACCTCTTATAGGCTGGGCTCTTGTGCCTTAGGAACAACAAAAACAAAATAATAGCTAACTTCACTAAGCACTTACCAGATCTCAGCCACAGTTCTAAATGCTCTTTACATTTCATTTAATCTCACAACTCTTGATACAGTAGCTTTCTTCACTGGACAATACGGAGGCACTGGACAATATTGAGCAAGGTTAAGCAATTCGCTCAAGGTCATAGAGAGTTAGAAGGAGATAAAGCTGGCATTCAAGCCCAGACAATCTTACTCCAGATCCTATGCTCTTAAAATGCTACACTCCATATGCATAAAACCTTGCCTTTATTAAGCATGGTATATGTGACAGGTTCTGGTCTACCATCATACAACTAGCAGTCAGCTTTTCAGGGTCATATACATGCTTCTCTCTCTCTCACTCTTGTTCTCGCTCTCTTACACACGTACATGCACACACACAGCTCCTCTTCTAGTTAGAATAATGCCACTGGTCCTGGAGTAGCTGCTTGGGATCTACTTCTCCAAAGAAAACTCCAGATTTAGGGTGAATGATAGAGACATGCCAGGCCCTCAGGACTGACCAAAGTGGTTTACTCCCCAGAACACGTCCTTTCCACCCCCTTCCTCAAAATAGCACTGTTGCAATCATACAATGGCAAGCATGCTCTTTTGCACTTATTGGACGGGATATAAGCCTAAATTAATTACTATGTTTATTTCGATCACAACTAAGGTGGGTTTTTTTCGCATCAGGGAGGCAATAAAAGGTGAGAGTTAAGATTACTGTTTTTGGAGACAAAGAGATTTGACCATCCTGAGTCTTGCATATATTAGTGAGCTCACCCTATGCAAATTAGATAATTTAATTATTTCCTGAAGGGCAGTTTCCTGACCTTACAGTGGAAGTATCACATCTACTTCAGTGATGCTGTGAGGCTGATATCCGTGACCACACAGCTAGTAAGGTGCAGAGACAGGACTCAAACCCAGGTTTGTCTGGTGCTATATCCATAACCACTAGTGAACCTGTTTTTAAATTATTCTTAGACTCTGTGTTCCCTTTTATAAAAGGGATATACTTACTCTCACCTCACTGATTTGTGATAACGAAATGAAATGATATATGTGAAAAATAAAACAATCCTGGGCACACTCGGTTCAACATGGTGGCTGTCATAGAAAGGTCAGTATATGCTGCAGGAAAAGCTTTATTCCCTGCAAGTTGTAAGAAGATGTTTATGTAGGATTATCTTCTTATATCTAGCTTTGTTTTTTATTTCAGAATGTATGGATATAAATGATATGTGTAATTTTTGGAGTGTCTGAGATTTCAAAGTAGCCAAAGAAGCTAGACTGGTAGAGAAGACATAATGAATGCATAACACACACTTAAGTGAGCACACGTTTCTTCCCGAATGTGGCCCCACCCTTGTACAGCGGATGGATGTGCTGGGTGCTGCTGTGGGGATGGAGTATCAGCTTTGGAACAACCAAAGCACTTTGTCTTGTCAGCTTGTTGGCAGCTCATCAAAGAGAATCATGGACAGAGTGCCTGTGTGGGTCCAATCTCCTCCAACTTCTGAGACTCCACTCCTGGGAAGGCGGGAGGTGGAACCCAGACTGGAGCAATGGGATGGAATAGAGGGAAGGGGCCTTTCTGTGGGAATATCTCGGCATTCTTTTTTTTATGAATCCATTTCTAGTCCTTGAACAAATGGACATAAATAATTCCAATCATTAGCAGCTAAAAATGGACAACCATTTCTGGATCAGGAGAGAGACAGACTAATTATATTAATGTAGAGTAATTACATATATTTCTGTGCAGTAGCCTCACTGCGGTTCTGAGACAGGATTCTCTTCAGGAGGGAGTCGAGGAAGTCAGAGAAGCAGCAGGGCACCGGGCTGATGTTTGGAACTTCCAGCTGTCTGAAAGTAGAAGGAAAGTCTGCATTTGATCCTTTGACTTGCACCAGATGCTGGTCAGAGCGGTGCACTGGTCCCTACCCAGCCTGCACCTGGTGACACCTGTTAGAGATGAGCTGCTGGTAGAGTCCAGGGGGAGCCTAAGGAGCTCCTATCTATCATTAGGTTCTTGGAGTTCTCCACCCACCTTGTACACATGTGGGGGCTTATTGCTGGAAGAAGAAGATGCTTAAAAAGACCCCCTGGCCATTTACTGCTATGAGTTCTGCACTGGTTGCCCCAGATTCTCACACAGACTTTAAGATTCAGACACCAAATGAAGTCCCCAAGCTTTTACAATCAAGGCCAAGAGGAGTATGTGACACCTTCAGTTCTTTCCTGAGTCCTCTCCTGATTTGTAAGGGGAATGTGTGTGGTGCTGAGCTGTGTTCAATTACACATTCTGCACGATGACTGAGTCCACCAACGACGTCTCAGTGTGTCTCCGGACAGTACACTGATTTGGGCCTCACTGTCCTGTGCAGGTGGAGCTACTGGACGGGGGCGTGATGTAAGCGGAAAGTAAGGGAATTGTCTACTGGGTCAGACCTGGGTCATATGCTCAACTTTGGGTTAGTCATTTGGGCCAGAGAGACTGGGAATCTGACTAACTAGGTCTCGGTCACATGCTAACTAGGTCCGTTCTGTCTAGAAGACAACTAGCCCCACCAGAACCCAGTGAGCGGGGAAGAATGAGAGGAAGCCTCTGTTTTCAAAGCAGATTGAGAGGAGAGATGCTGGGCAACGAAACTGCTAGACGCAGCTCCAGCCATCTTCCACCATGTGGTCTTGGACAGCGGATGTAGTCTCTTTTAGCTCAAGATAAATGGTGATCATAATTTCTCCCTCATAAGGTTGAAGATTAAATGAGTTAACATACATAAAAAACAAAGCGCTGTGTTTGGCATAGAGTAGGGACTCGATAAATGTTAATTCCTTTGGTTCTAAATAGATACCTGTATTTTAATTCTTTTTAAGAGGTCTTAAAGTGCTAATCTGAAAGCATGCTTCTAATGTTTCTGACTGGGCTGTGATTCAGGGAGGCAACAAGTAGGAGAAAGCATTTTTTTCTGCTGCACTGCCGTATATAAATCCCAATCATTGCAGAACCTCCCTGGACCCCTCAGTGTCCATCACTGAAGCACAAGCTATCACTACCCCTTTCATTACCATACCTGCTCTCTGGCAGCTTCTCCTCCACCTGTCTATCCATTCATCTGTCCATCTGTCCAGCTACCCATCCATCTGTCCATTCCTTCATGAGGTATCTGTTGAGCACCTATTAAATGCCAGACCCCGTGCTAAGTACGGACTATACAGTAGTGCTTTAAACAAAGTCCTTGCCCTTCAGAGCTGGACTGTGAGGCAGCCTTTTGGAATTTGTATCCTACTCAAGCTGTCTTACAGTTTGAGGGCACGGGAGGGGGAGAAACAGGCCAAGGGCTTCCCTAATAGAAGTTAGCGAAACTTTTCAATGTGTAATTGTTATAATGCCTTCTTTGGAAAAAAGAAAAGTCCAGACTTTGAGCACAGTGCAAAGGTTAATGGAATGGTTTTGGATACCTCTGCTTGGTAGAGAGAAATTCATTAAGGAAAAAAGAGGCAGGAGTTCAAATTTTCCTGGATAGCTTTTTAAAAGGCCTGGGCCATCGAAATCATCTCCAAATAACCTTTTTAAATCTAAAAAGACCAGTCTTGTTAATTAAATGTTTAATGAATATTTTAGCTGGCATATCAATTTTAGGTAAAATTTATGAAGCAGTGGCTGCATTTTATATGCCGCATTTTATGACTGTTGTGAATATTAATAATACCTTGCGCTTTATGTTGTGGTCTCAGTGTGAGTTCTTTTCTCAGACCCTCATGATGATTCTAAGTAGACAGGGCAGAGTGGCCTATCCTTAAGTTAGAAATTAGGAAACAAGGCTCTGAGACTTTGGATATATGCTGCGGCTATAGATGGCTAGGGACGCAAAGCCAGAACGCAACACAGCCCTTGGGGGCTTAAGTTCCACGCTGTTTCCAATCCTCCATTACTGCACCTAGGAGTTAGGAAGGAATGGCAAGATGAGATGTGTGGCACACACTTTTGCACACTCTGTAGACCCTTGAATATAACGGCTCTAGCCTAGTGTTTCAAGGATTTGCCTGGATAGCACACTGTCGGTCATGTCTAAGACCTCTTTGGTGCTGACATCTTGATGAGGTCATCACACTGTTGTCATAACCAGAAAGTTCATCCACCCTGGGAGGACTTGCGAAGCATCGCTCCCCAAATCTACTTGTTGTGTTAAGTGGACAGTGCAGCGGATATCAGGAATAGGTCTCTGGAGCCAGTTGGCGGAGACCAAATCCTGGCCCCTCCTCTTAAGATTATGGGGAACTTGACCAAGTTATTTCATCTCTCTGTGCTTCATCTCCTTCCTCTGTAACATGAAGATAATAGTAATCCCCACTTAGATTGTTATGGATACTAAATGCGCTCTATCAGCAGTATGGGGAGCTAGGCATTCAAGGTGTCCATTCAAGAGTCCGTCTCTCTCGCACCTACACATACCTGCACACACACATACCTGCACACACACACACACACAACCAAATAACACAATTGTGTGCATGTTACAAACAGGTGGTAAACTTTTGTGCCTCACAAGAAGTGATGTGTGCACTTGTCAGAATGAATGAAATGATGGAATTTGGACAGGATCATTATCTCAGGAAGTTTCTTGTGAGCAAACAAGATAAGAACTAGCTTTTGGCAGCTACCCTGAGGAGAGAGTGGTATGGAAACATGTCCTTTCCAGATATGTCTTTCCCAGCCTGTCACAGTGCCTGAAATTCCACCACTAGGAAATTATTCCTTGGGTCTTAGAAACTTTTGAAGTACAACACTTCTAAGAAACTAGATTCTCCAGAAGTATAACAATGAACGGTGCCTAAATTTGAAGAGACACAAGCAGCAAAAATTCTCTGGTTGAGGAAAGATGTGGGAGATTTTACAGCTTAAAGACAAATTCTTTAAACTTTACTTTCGTACTCAAAGGAGGGGTTAAATCCTCAAGTAGCTAGAAAGTATCCTTTTCTTTCCCTTTTTTTTTAATTCGCTCACTACACATAGGATTTGTAAAAGTCTATCGACACTGTTGACTTCTAACTCACGCTTTATCAATCTCCCAACAGCCTTCCTTCACACAGGAAAGGCTTTTATTGGCATGGAGATGAAACACACACACACATACACCCCCCACATACCTAGAAAACAACCCGGAATCTGTAGTTCTTGACCTCCATCCTGTCGTTTCTTGCTGTGTGACACTACACAAGTCACTTAACCCTTCAGAGCCTCAATTTCCTCTTTCCGGCTAGTGAGGATGATTAATGTCTTCCCTGTCTCCCGCACAGAATGGACGAAAGGCCTGGCACGCCACGTGGAAAGGCGCCGGTGGCCATGCAGGCTCCACAGTGGTCAGTCAGCATTGTTCCTCACTGAGCAGCAAGGTCCCCACAGACCACCAGAAGGGGCGTCAGGCCGCCAGGCTCTCCCAGCCCTCATCTGAGCTGGCTGATTCGTTGGCAGCACGGCCCCAGATGCCGCAGAACATCCACGGGCACTTGGGTGACATTGCCCTGGCCGCAGGGAGAAGCTCCTCTGTTGTAGGGAAATGTGTCTTTGCACTAAAGCTATCAGTGTGTATCCTTTGGGTTAGGACAGCTGTCTAGCTCTTCACTTCGCTTTGACCTCAGTTTGCCTGGGACTGAGGGAGTTCCAGGAACATGAGACTTCCAGTGTTAAAACAGTGGAAGGCCCAAACTGTGACAAGTGGGTCACCGTGAAACTGAAGCACAGAGACGCTATGTCACTTTCCCAGGGTCACACAGCTAGTAAGCGGTGGAGCTGGGGTTTGAAGCTACCGAGCATCTCAGCTGTAGACCCTCCATCTTAAGTTCCCGTTTGCTCTCCAAGGTCTCAGCTCTTACACTAGTTTCCCACCATGGGAAAATTTTCAAGGTTAATAATATGGAAATAAAAATTTATCAAGGTTAATGATGTGTCTCATAAATTATTATGTACATCAGGACACTCTCATACATTTGTCCAAACTACATATCAAGTAAGAATGGGAAAAACTCAAGGTACTAAAAATCTAATAAAATCTTTTTTTAAATACAAAGCACAAATACGACAAATACCGGCGTAACACACAGTCCTGAAAACATAAAATTGATTGAACTACTTGTGATTAACCACTGCTAAAGACATAGGGATCCGGGGAGCAGACGAAGCCGTGAGAGGCAAGGTGTAAGAGAAAGCACCGTGGAAATGTGGGATCTGAACCGGGAGGCATCTGGGTCTGACCGAGATCCGATTCAGGTTATTTGGAAAACAGAGATCGCTAGGAGGAGAAACAGCAAGAGAAAACGCACACAGGCAGGACAAAACCTTCTGCCTCCTGGCCCATCAGGATGAAGCGGGGAAATAGAGATGGGGAGGAGAGAAGAGGACACAGGCCGTCCTACAGGAGAGGCAGCATGGGGGCCGCTGGCCAGCCAGGTGGCCACAGACAGTGCGCTAAGGTGGGCCGCTCTCCAGACACGCGACGACGCTTCCCCCAGAAGAAGACATGCTCCAGGTCCGTTATGACTCCCTTTTACATGCATGTATTTGAGTGTGGGAAGAGGTTCTACAATCCACTTCTGTAACCTGGCTCAAAAATTTTATTTTACAATTTTTTGCCATTATATAGGTTATCAAAACAAAAAGTTATTCAGAAAGGTGGTGCTTCTTGTGAGAAGTTATGTGCAATAGAAAACTTTAATGTGTTGCCCAAACTATTCAAGTTACGATGAGGGAAACAATAATATATTAAAAATTCAAATTAGAATAGCACAAAGATACCCAAACAACTCACTCTTTTCCGATTTCCAGCCTTCCTTTCAGTTGAAGAATGCAGTGTTCCTGAGAGACCCTATTGACTGACTTACCAAATAATGAAGGCTTATGAAGTTTGAGCTTCTTAAACAGTTCTCCAGCTCCACTTGAGCTACAACTTTTGGGAGTGCTTTTGCCCAGCGATGGTTTCGAGCTGAGAGACACCAAGCTGGATAATCAAGAACTGAACCACAGCTGTGATCAACCACAGAGCTGCTGGCGTTAAACACAGACAGCCCCAATACTTGGGGGTGCAATTCACAAGTGAGAAGAGACGGCATGTATTTGCACAAAGAAAAATAATTTACATTTCTGTGGACTCTAGAGTGAGGCACTCCATGTTTATGTATTTACGCTTTCTGCTGGGTTGTAGAGAGCCGGCTAATGCTCCGATTACTCCCCAGTCACTCCCATTTTCCTCCCTATGGAGGGAAATGAGCGGCAGGCTCATCCACGCATGTTCTGCATAGACACCTCAGCACGTCAGCCCACTCGTGTGTCTTAGAGTACAGTTTGAGGATTTCCTACTTCAGAATCATCAGGCTTGTGGGTTAAAATATAGATTCATAGAACCTGAACGGAGCAGGGTTTCCGGAACTCAAGTTGAACTTTATGCACTCTAGTCTGGAGCTTCACTGGCATAGGAGGTACACGAAAGCAGGTCCTTCCTCTCTCCAGGTCGCCCATGACAGTGATAGAACTGAGTCCTGGGCGAGTGATTTTGCACTTTATATCTTCAACAAAACACCCGTACTGAGCCAGGTTCAAATGCATGAGGGCTGGCAAGAATGCACAGTACAAGAACTGTTGCCCGAATCTTTTATTGACGAAATGTCTTCCCCACCATCACAACTGTCCGGGCAAAGTGCGAGACTCGCTTGACATGTTTTGCAGTTGTAATTCAATATTCACAGAACAAAAATTCATATGTAGTTCTTTATTGGACATGAATTACATGCAAAAGGGACATTATAGCAGGCAAATAGTGTTTCTTAAACTGTAGGTCCTATCGACCATGAAATCCAACCCACTCCGCCCTGTGGGCGTCTGCTCCTCCTCTTCATGTATGTGCCTCACCTGCAGTTCCTCCATGCCTGCGCCTCTCCGGAAGTCTCACACTGGGACGAGTGAAGGTCAGTGGATGTGTCTACCGCTCCGCCTGTTACGAAGACATTTCTCTCCCAAAGCGCACTCCTAACTTCTATCAAAACCTCGCGACACACTCGCTCCTTCTACCTGCTCCTCCTCCCCACCAGCCTGGCTGAGGTCTCTGGTAAATCTTTCCATCATTCCCACCTTCTGTCTCCTGTAAAGTCATCGGCCGTCCCCAGCTTGTATGTCACATAAGTTTATGTGAACTGGTATTTGTCGTAGTTTCCCTGTGGACTACAACAGTGCCAAGGACGGAGGCATCTGCTGTGTCCTTCGTGATACCTAGTGACACTCAACTCAACATTCTGCACAATTAGCGCCGGGCCTCTGCACAAAGCGGGTGCTCAAGCAATGCCACCAACTCACCGACTGGGTGACTACTGGGCTTCCTTCACCTTATGATGCATAGGATGGAAATGCTTCCTGCACCCAGAGAATGAAACTCGATTTCCCAAGCGTTAATTTTGTAAAACTAGGAGAACCAAGCTAACGTGAGTCCATCACTATGAGTCAGCTCACAACTCATATCAAACAGACTCACGCAGGCTTTTCTTTTTCTTTTTTTTTCTCCTCACAGGCTATTTTTCAAAACCCTCGGTAAATACATTTAATAATCAGTTGGTATATTAGCATACAAAACTAGTCTTAACTAAATTTGAATTCAATCTTTATTTGAGGCAGTGATGGCTAATATTGACTGTTGCACAGAATTATGAGAAACCCCTGAATAGTCAGCCCCAGTGGAGCCCAGATCTATTTTTTAAAACCAGTTATTGATTTCTGCAAATAGGCTTTCCTTGAGGCTTCAGCAGATCCTGGTCTTTAGGTGAAGTGTGGTAAGGTGATGGATAGTGAGGGCGAGTCAATTCTCCCTTTGTTCATCTACATTCTTATTAATAATAATATCTTTCATTTATAACTCCTTTCATCCCCGAGCGTCGTTAAGTGCTTTGCAGACGTAATAATGCTGTATGGAGAAATCCATCACCCGGCCTGGCGGCAAAATGTAGCATTTGTCCAGCTACGCAGCTGGGCTCAGCCTTCCGCCAGGGGGAAGCCAATGGTCAGCCACAGCTGTTTTAAGAAGATGGTTGCAGGTGCCTAGATTGGAGTGGGGCTAAGCCCTTTGACCTAACAGCTGCCAGTGTGGTGAAGGGCTCTGCACCTGCTGATGGCACTGCATCCCCAACCACCGCGACAGGTCAGGGTGGCACGAAGCTGGTTATCTCAAATAGATAATCCATCCAACGACAATGTTTAATTTCCCCCCTTCCAAAAAGAAGAAAAAAGAGGGAGGACAAAATTAACAAGACGATTCTGATGGGATGTAATGTGTGTACAAATGTGTTCCTGCCCCTCATCACGGGCAAGTTGAGCAGCAATATGTGTTGCTGTGATGATCCCAAGCTCATAAGCATCTCCTCTTCAAAGCTCTTGTGTCTGTCTCTCTTAACTGCAAAAAGGTAGATCTGGAAGAATGGCTGTCTGGGCCCCATGGGTAAACCGCAAAGAGGAGACGTAAGGCAGATTAGGTCAATCGGTCATTTCCTGATTGGGCAAGTGGCTTGACCTCTGTGCCTCAGTTTCCGCACCTGTATAAAGAGAGTGACAATAGAACCTACCTCCTAGGGCTCTGTGAAGACTGAGTGGGAGTCTGCGTGGAGTACCTGCCACAGAGTACGCACGAAATGGCTGTCAGCTGATATCATTGTTTTATTCTACAGATAAAGTCAAAACCTTATCCAAAAATTGGAGATCCATCTTTGAACTCTTTCTGATTAACTTTTATCTAGATCTTTTTCTCCATCTTGATTTTCCTTTTTCTCAATCTCCATATTATAAATATTAAAAATAATTTCACTGGTTAAAAAGCACACTAAGAACATAGAGGGAAGGCATGAGTAGGAGCACCTGCTAAGCTCGTCCACTAAGACTCCCTTCCCGGGAGCAGGCCCTCAGGATGCGCAGGGGATTTCTTTCAAGTGGTAACTGCATGAAGTCATTTTTCTCATCATTTGGACATCCCCTAAAATCCACCTTCTCCAGGAAAACTTGCCATCTTGATCAGCAAGGAAACTGCAAGCCCCTTCTAACCCATATCAGGAAATCACATGACGAGTCTCTCGGGCCCTACTGCTCATCAGCAACCCAGATTCTTCCCACCCCCAAGCAGTCCATCTACTGAAGCCCATGTAGGATGTGGGTACCTTTCTCTCGTTTATGGCTTAGCCTAATGGTTTTACTTCACTGTTGTTTAACCTATCCATGTGTATTCAGATCACGCCACGTGCTTAGAAAGCAAACTCTTGAAGAAAAGCATCCGCTCTGCTTTGTTCTCTAGCACAGGGCCCACCACACTGTCGTGTCATGGGCAAGTGGATGCTGAAATGTCCCCCGATGCCAATGATTCGAGGTGTGCTATTTTGCTGTGTGCAGTGGGTGTAGATTATTTTCGACCAGCTCAGTAGTGGCTGTATGAGCAAGACACTGGCTTAATTACCTCTCCTCATGGCTGGTAAGGATCAAAGGATGGGTGAGCTGGAATGCTGAGTGGCACCAGCTGCCATTTCCCATTTCCTTACTGTTCTCAGCCTTGTCCATGAGAAGCAAGATTAGAAATGACATCCACATATCGCCACTTTTTTTCCAATGACATGTGGCTCGTGGTTTAAGTGAGCAGGAGTCTCTCCCTCTTGCACGTGACAAAGGGAGCGAGCCATGTACCCCCTGCTCACTGGTTTACCCTCTCTCCAGCTGAGAGGCAGAAACCTAATTGCTGTTGAGTAAATCTTACCTACAAATGAGCTGACCATTCACAACAACTGAGTCCTCAGCCCTTGAGCCAGGATGTATCACAGAAATAGTGGGCTATGCAACAGATCTTCTTGAAGAGCGGTATACACTGAGGACTCTCTTTTAGAGTCTCCATTTGCTTTTCGAGGTTGTTAATAAAAATGGTCTCTTTCCTCTCTGGAGTTATAATTTTTCTAAGAAAATATTCTGGCCTAAAACTTTGGGGAAAAAAATGTGTCAGCATCAGAAGTCAATACCTCTACATTCCATGTGTTCATTCATGTGCATGGATGTATCCTCTTACTAGACTCTAAGCCACAGGAGGACCATGTATTCTCAATACCTAATGTCTGGTCCATGACAGGTGCTGGATAAATGTTTGCTGAATGACTGGAGAAATGAAGGAAGGAGTGAATGAGTGAGCTCTACAACAGACATAGGAATGAATACATCAATGTATGAGCACGGATATATTTGTTTCTTAGGCTAAAGGTCCTGTGATGTCGGTTAGAACAATCTATACAAGGTTCCATGTATGCCAAAGGAGTGAGGGGATTGGAGAAAAAAGACTAAAATCCGTTCTTTGCTAAGGTCATTAATGCAAGATTTTCCAAAATATATAAAAAGAAGAAGAAAATTTCTTAGTGGGATTTGTTGAAATTGGTAAGCATGGATCCAAATCTTAACAGGAAAGCTTTGCCTTTCCATACCCTTAAGTCATTTTTTTGACCCCGAAGTTATTTAGTCTCAACTCAGAAAAATTACCCTCTAATGCTTCCAGGTGACAGCCAAGGGCTGCCAAATCTGGTTTATTTATATCCGTCTTGAACACTACCCTTTGCCCATTCTGTTAACCCTGAGTTTCCAGAAAAGGGAAGGAGGAGAAAGAATTCCCGCTGCTTGCTCTGCAGGGCAGACCGCTCGGGGCAGGGAGACCGCTCCCTAAGCCCTCCCCGGCCAGTGACAGCCCGCTCCCCTTAGAGTGGCCTCAGGCTCCTCCCGAGGAGACTTCCCATGGGCCGTCCTCTTGAACTAGACACCGAAGAATAGGAGCAAGTTGGGTCAGAGGCAGCGGCTCTGGGCTTTAAGTGGGCTTTCCAGATAGTCATACACAGAGTATTTGTGGCGAAGGGGTGGGAAGACAGATGGAGAAGGAAGGGCCTGAGAAGGAGCAGCTGAGACTCAAAACCGAGGTGGACTGAAAATCCATTTTCAACCCAGGAAGGCCACACCGCAGGCCTGGCTCATTGAGATGGGCAGGCCATTTGTGACACTGTCTTCTATGTATATTTATGTGGAACACCCAGCATCCCTGCAAAGAGCTGCTGCTTGTTATTTTGACTGATTACAGGCAAGTGACTGTTGCAATGGCAGCAGCCAGTCATTAGTTCTGGCAATCCAGACAGAAACCATCAGCTCATTCTGACCACATCCACCCCCAGAGGTAAATATTCAACAGAAATTGATCTCCTTAATGAGAATACAGCCCGTGCTGCTTCGATTAGCAGCAGTGGAATTTTAAATAGTTAATTGACAGAGAGTTCAGCATGTGCCCATGTGTGTGCTGGGGAGCGTGCCTGTGTGCGAGAGAGTTGACGAAAGGTGGTGAATAGGCACTCGGCTGGTGCCTGGGCCTGGAGCCTTGCACTGCATCCAGGGAGGGCGAAGTCATGTCAGACGACACCCCGAGCCACGGGTGGTTGAAACAGGGGTGTCCCTGCTATTAGGGACAGCCCTTCAGGGAAGGGCTTGAGGATGCACCCTTCACTCTGGGCCGATGGGGCTGCCAGGCATGCTCTCCAGCACATTCTGTCCAGAGCCTGTCCTATGTCCCTTTCCTGTGACAGACAGCCATCAGATGCCCTGGGATGATGAAGATGAGTGCTGTGGTCTAGAGGATAGATCTGTCTGTCTAAAACAAAATAGCTCCTTTTTCTAAAACTTGGCTAAAGACTTCCTTCCCCAAACCCAGTGAACATAATTAAGAATAGGCTAAAATGAACAAGAAGACATGATAATTGATTGTGGCCTTTCTGCCTGGCAGCTGCACTTAATTAACCTTTAGATTCAAATATCAAGTGGTGTCCGCATGGAGAGGCTGGGGAAGGAGCGGTCTGACCAGGCTTATCTCTGCCCAGAGGGGCTGGTTCAGAGGTCACCTTGGAGCTGGGCCAAATCTCAACTGTCCATCCCCATGCCCACCCAAATGTTGTTCAGATAGCTAGAATGTCTTCTCAAATCCTCAAGGCCATGGAAACGTCTGCCACGCGGTGGTGCTGCTCCAGTCTGCTTGGCAGTTTTGAGTCACAGTGCCTGCAAATGGGAATCCGTTACTTGGGATCTTCTTAGCCAGGCCTTTCAAAAGGCAACCAAAGGCACAACCCACAGGCCAGATGGCACGTGTCCAGGAAGCAAAATTGTGACAGCCCTGCTCTGGTCTTTCTCATCTCACCAGCCTGTGGAGATCATAACCACTCAGAGGTACACCAGCTCTGAGAACAAAGCCCAGCAACTAGGAGAACTGCAGGTGAACACAGGGAGTGGGAACTCTGCTCAAACTCACTCAACAAACTAGAGGCAGGAGCAGCCAGTCTCTCGCATCGTCTGTGTGGCTGAGGCAGCTGAACACAGCTTTGGTCTGTCAGTCGTCATACAAGGGCTGAGCCTGGAGAAGCCACATGGGCTGCACTCGTCTTTGAGTCATGTTGCTGGGGGATGACTCAAAGCATGCTCCGGGGCATACAGGGCCACAGGTGACGCACTGTGTCCCCGATACTTGTGCCCCCTGGGATCAGGCAGAGGCTGTGTCCAACACAAGCACAGCTGGAGCCCTTTACTGTACAGCTTCTCAAGGGCTGCTGTGAAACCAACAGCAGCACAAGGGACCACCTGACCTCTGAAGGCAGCTCCGCACACAATTCACCTCTCTTTCCCTCCACTCTCCCTGGTCATCTGGCTTCAAAAGAGAGTCAGACTTTTCTGACCTGCAGAAGGGCATGTCTGAATTGACATGCATTTTGGAGATTGGTGGTGATGTTTCCGGTTCTACTTTGCCTGTCCTGTCTGGGTACATTTCAAAAAAAGAAAATAAAAGAGAGAGAGAGAGGGAGAGAGAGAGGGAGAGGGAGAGAGAGAGAGAGGGAGAGAGAAAGATATGAAAAGAAAGAAAAGAGGGAAGAAAAGAAAAGAGAAAGAATACATATATTCGCATTTTTTATTTCCCACATCCACTTTTTGTTCCAGAAGTTTCTCTTAACAGTGGAGCTGTTCCTTCCCATCCAGATCAGGTTGGTTTTCTATTCCTCCAAGAATTTTCTCAAAAGCAATAATAACAACACTAACTCTTAAATAAGAGAATAATTCGCTTTACCCAAATGGCAGTTGTAGCAGGAATTCTGTATTCACAACAAAGAGAGATGTCAACTCTTCAGCTGACAGCCAGCTCCCTAGCAGGTGCTGCCCTCTTGTCACAGTGACAGCTGTCAAGGGTCCAGTGCCCTTCTCTCCTTTTCTTTGGATCAGTTTTACAGTTTCTGGGAAACCAAAGACTGTCGTTCAAAATGACTCCCAGTCAGTTATTCACTGATCACTCCAAGAGGGTGTCTGTTATAATTCCTCCAACTGCTAGCAAGCAGCGAGACCGTGGTGGAGTCAGCTATCTGCTGGAATTCAGGTACAAAGAAAAACTGGGCATCAATTGCCCAGCTGAACTCTGACTGCTTTCATAGATAAGCATCAAAGATAAAAAGTATCATCTGAAGAAGAGAGGGATCCAGAGTGCTGGTTCTCAAATAGTAAATTAGCTAAGAATCACCTAGGGAGCTTGTTAAAAATACATATTACAAGGTGCCACCCTCAGAGATTCTGATTTATTAGCTCTGAAGTGGGGCCCAGACCTCTGCATTTTAACAAGGACACTGGGGTGGTTCCTTTGTGAGTGGTCCCCAGGCCCAGCTTGGACAAACATTAGTGAAAGTTAACAATGTGTTCTTACTCTTCGTCTTTTCCAAGGACATTTCTCCAGCATCTCTTTGGATCGAGAACATAAGCCCAGTTATAAAGGAACAAAGTGGCCTGTGCTTCCCAGCATGTTACAGTGTTTGTGACTGCTTGTGAGGACGTCTGTGTGCAGACGTACAGAGCAAGTGGGACGTGCTGAAACAGGTCTTAGAGGCTTCCTTTCTCTCTTCTCTCTTTTCCTTTCATTCACTGTCATAGATACTGAAAGTGGCAGGGAAAACCTCTAAAATGGCCTCCTCAAGTTGCTTCATCCTAATTCCAGGGACCTGTGAATATGATGAGACATCTATCATGCCAGTAATTATGTTATGTTATATGACACAATTAGCCTTAAGATAGAAAGAGTTTCCTGGATTTTCCCAATGGGCCCAATGTTATCGTGTGAACCCTAAAAGCAGAAATCTTTCTCCAGCTGGTGAGAGAAGGAGAAGTCAGACAGATCTGAAGCACCAGGGAGAAGTGACAGGCCTTTGCCGATTTTGAAGATGGAACGTATCATGCGCCAAGGGATACAGGTGATCCTTTGGAGTTGGGAGCCAACAAGGAATCAGGGACTCAGTCCCACAGCCAAGGGAACTGAATTCAGCCAACAGCTTAAATGAGCTTGGAAGCAGATCCTTCTGGAGTCTCCAGATAAGAGCCCAGGCTGGCCAACACCCTGATTTCAACCTTGCGAGACTGAGCAGGGAACGTAGCGAAGCCCACCTGGACTTCTGATCCACACAATTGCAAGATAACAAACAGTTTAGCCACTAGGTTTTTGGAAATTTGTTACATAGCAATAGAAAACTACTACATTCACGGAATCCAAACGAAGAAAATATAGCCCTGTCCTTCAGCATGTTATAATACGGGAGAGGCCAATGATACACGACTAATTAAAATATGATGGACTAAGCACTTATTAAAGAGATGAACACAAAGAACAATGGAAACCGAGAGCAACGTCATTCCTGCTTGGTGCACTTGGAGTGATGGGAGGACAGCAAAGTTTCCACAGAGAGGCTGATGTGTGGGCTGGGTCTTGGAGGATGCATAGGATTTTGTTAGGCAGAGAAGTTGGGGCAGACATGAGAGAAGGAAACAGCAGGAGCAAAGGCGGGGTGGTCTGAAGGTACTTGTGAGGAGTGGGAAAGATGAGAGTCAGTTGCACCTGGAGCTCGTAATACCCGGACAACAGCCACAGATGACGTTGGAAGTTAGGTAGCAGTCAGTGGAAGGATATTCCTCACCATGCCAAAGAGATGAGGCAATATCTTGCACTGGTGATGCGGAGCCCTAGAAGTTGGTAAGCACAGGAGTGACTAGTCATATTTTCATTTCTGCTTGAAACTCAGGCACATAGAATTGGAGAGATCATGCCACACTCTCACAATTGTTATGTGTATGGCTTTTTTTCTCATTCTTCCTTCCTTCGTACCTCCCACACTCCTTCCTTCTTTCCTTTCTTCCTAATATAATGCGTACTTTTGAACACTCCACCCAACACAGAAGCCAGAACATTGACAAGTTCTGACTACCAGTTGGTACCCTCCCCTATCTTCCTATCTCCTGTCTACTGATCAATTAATCTATCACTCTGTCAATCTATCAATCCATCTGTCTTCCAACCTACCTATATATCTGGTTTTGTCATATCTATGCACATTTCTTAACTGTATATTGTCTAGGTATTTTCTTTTTAATCTACAAGGGGGCAACATGCTGTTTGTAATCGTTTGTATTTGTAATTGCATTACTAAGTTTCATCTTATGAGTTGCCTGTAGCTATATTTCATTCATTTCATTGCTGTATATTATTCCATTGAGTGCATACACTGAGATGAACTGATCTATTCTTCTAGCTCTGGGAATTTGGGAGGTGGATGCAAGAGTTCTCTTAATAGAAAATACAGCTCCAGAACTAGGGCAGTGCATGTGGGTTGGACAAGAGAGAACAGGCTAGAAACTTGTAGATAAGCTGGTCATGATCAATATTCAAAATGGCTACCATAGGAAATATTTCTGTTCAATTCAGATTAAAATCATATACTTCTTCCTCCTACTTCTCCCCCTGGACCTCACGTGCCCATGCAAAAGGAAGTCTGATCTGGCTGAGCCCAGTGGTCCATGAGAACAGAGCAGAGCATGTATCTCAAAGTATCAGTAGCTTGTGTGCATCACAGAAGAAAAGCAGTGAGTCATGTCTTGCATGGAGATACATATGTGGACAGCAACCCTGTGGATCCTGCTGGTAGACGGATGATGGCAATTTGAATGAACAGTGAGGTGTTTAGAGCTGCCCCATGCTTTCTTGGTCGGAAAGGAGGCTGTGATGGAATAACCATCTTGAGATGGAAAGGCAGCAAGAACAGAAAATCTTGCAGCCTAATAGGAAAGAATTGGAATTGAATATGGCACTGTGTTTTTCTGACACTTGTCCTGGACCCAGTCATCACCTTGTGGTTCTAAGGACATAGGGCTCTTCTTCACTGACTGTCCTGAGCTACACTGAAGAGGCCTGACTGTGCACTGTTGAGTGGATTTGAGGAGGCAGAACAGGGGGCATTTTTGACATCTCTCTCTAAAACGATGTTACAAAGCAGGGTGGTAGAAGAGAGGATTTTAATTTTTAATTTTTATTAGAAATTATCCTTACATTTAATTCTTTTTGTCAAATGGACCATTATGCTTACAATGAGTAATTATCTTTATCATCCTAAAATACTTCATCTTCAAGAAAAATGTTTAAATAAACCTCTGTTAGAATACTTAAATATGATATGCTGTACTCTTTCATTTTAATGAAATTCAGCTTTCTGTGGGGCTTGTATAAATTGGATGTGTACATCATTTAAACTAGTTTTTCCTAATTCATTCCATTATTTTAAACATTTTAGTTTTGACATATTGTACACTAACCAAAAAATGATTAGGGTCTTGAAAAAAGGGAAAATTCTTGTATTTTTTAAATCCAAGAGAAGTTTTATCTTGCAATAAACTGCCTTTTTCTTCGCACAGCAGGGCTTACATGATGTGGAGAAGTGAAGTAGGCTTTGCAGAAAAAAATGGTTCTAAAATCAGTTCTACCACTAAATAGCTATGTGACCAAGAGCTAGTTACCGAACCTCTCTGTGCCTGTTTCCTTGTCTGTAGAATGAGGGAGTGGATTAGATAACACTGGTGCTAACCCCTAAAGGAGATGCCAGCCCAATTCAGATGCAGATAAACATCAAGTCAAGGGTTGGCCTAGTGGCCTTGTGGTTAAATTCATGCGCTCCAATTCGGCGGCCCAGGGTTTTGACAGTTCAGATTCCAGGCTCGGACATGGCACTGCTCATCAGGCCATGCTGAAGTGGCATCCCACATAGCACAACCAGAAGGGCCTGCAACTAGAATATACAACTACGTACTGGGGGGTCTTGGGGAGAAGAAGAAGGGGGTAAAAAATAAAGAAGATTGGCAACAGTTGTTAGCTCAGGTGCCCATCTTTAAAAGAAAATCAAGTCAGCAGTCAGTGAGCCATCTACCTGGGAGTCCTGGTCAGAAAGCTCGCAGATCCAGGATGCCACGGGAAGGTCCAACCGCAAACCTCCTTTTTTCAGCATCAGAGGATCTCTCGATTCTCCTTTTGTTTTCAGTCTAATTTAAACTATGAGTTGAGGTGGTGCGATGTGCAACATACATCATTATTAAAGAAAAGAAAACATTGAGGAATGTTTATATGGAATCATTTTACAGCTGATTTGAATTAACCAAAAGATTCACATTTCCCTTCTTTGTTTTCCGAGTGCTTCCAACCCAAATCTTTCAGAGTTCTGTAGTAGTCTGGGCTCCAAAAGTCAAGCGGAAGGTGGAGTTTGGTGCCAAGGACCTCAGATAAGCACAAGGGGTTATTTATTTTGTCTGACCAGTGTTTCTCAACCTTGAGACTACTGACATTTTGATCTGGATAATCCTATGCTGTGGAGGGCTGTCCTGTGTATTGTGGGATGTTGTGATAAACCGAAAATGTCTCCAGACATTGCCCAATGTCCCCTGTGGGGCAAAATTGCCCCCAGCAGAGAACCATTTATCTAGGCCCAGAGTCTGCAAACTGTAGCCTGTCATCCAAATCTAGCTGGCCACTTGTTTTGTAAATAAAGTTAGATTGGAACATAGTCTTGTCCCTTTGTTTACATATCATTTATAGTGGCTTTTATGCTACAAGAGCAGAGTTCAGTAGTTGTAACAGAGACCCTATCACTCACAGAGCCTAAATATTTACTCTCTAGCCCTTTGCAGAAAAGCTTGTCAGCCCCAGCTCTAGACCAATACAGAGAGTGAGGCAGGTGCTTTGCCTGCCTGGAAAGAATAAGCTACAGCTCCTTAGAGAGCGAGTGATGCAGGGGGCGTAGGTGAACGGAGGAGAAAGAAGATCTAAATAACAATAGCACTAACTGATGCAAGGAGCACATTAATCTTGTGCCTTACTTAACCAACTTTTCTAGAAGCTTTTTCTAGAAGCATACTATTTGATCTGGCTTTTCAACAACCTTGGCAGACACGCAGAAGAAGCAACGCTAGCCCCACTCTGCAGATGAGCACAAGACTAACCAAGTGACTTGCCACATTCTGTCAGAACTTGGACAATAAACCAATATCTTCTGATTGTCCAGAGTCTTTCCATCTTACTTCAGAATCCTGGATGTTGAAGGGACTTTAAAGACCATCAATTCCAGCTTCCTACCAAATGCAAGGGCCACTACTATAACAGTGTTTCTGGGGAAAAGAAAAATCACTGTTGATTCAATTTCTAAACAATTTTAAATTTTAGAAAGTTTTCCCTTAAATTAATCCTACTCATGACTTCTGGAGTTTCATAGCATGTCTCCAGGTAGAATCACAGAATCTCAGGAACTCAAAAGACCATGGACTCTAATTATCCATGCAATACATGAATCTACACCAGAGGGTCCCTACTGGGAATTATTCGAGTTGCAGTCTCAATATCTCTAGCCATTAATGATAGTGGAGCTCACTTCTCCCATGATGGCCCACACTATGATGGCACAGCTGTGACTTTAAGAATTTATCCACCTTTTATCAAGTTGAAATCAGTTTCCCTTACCCGCTGCCATTAAACATCATGCCGCCACTTAATATCAACAGATAGAGTCCAATCCTATTTGCTAGATGCAAATCACTCAGCTCTCATTAATTTAGCAAAAGGATCTCTACTGAATGTTCTTGTCTCCATATTTACCCTGCCGGATTCTTATTTCCCTAAACAACATGGTTTCAAGAACTCTTGCCATGTTTGGTTGCTCTGCTCTGAACACAACCTGCAGCCGTTTACCTACCTCCTTCTAAAATCTTCTACACATTGCACCACAAAGCACGTTTCCTAAGTTACCTTTTTTTTTTTTTAACTCAATTCGTGATGTGAACTCATTATGGACTTACACTCACTAAATTCCCTGTGGACTTTTCCAGACACAGCAGCTTAGCTACATGTTTCTCATCTGCTATTTTACAGTTGCTTTGGGATCTGCTAGCATGGCTTTCTATTTCCCCTTCTTTAATGTCAACTTGGTAAACTCAGCTCATGATTCTAGCCTCTTGAGATATTTTTAGATCCTGTTTTTGTCTTCCAATTTATTTACTATTCCACCTGGCTTCATGTCATCCATAAATTTTGACAAGTATGTTTTTTGTATCTTTATTCAAGACTGATAAAAATATTGAATAGGATAAGTCTGGAGGCAGAGTCATCACTGGAGACCTCTTTCCCGATTGCTGAGATTTCATTAATCAGAAACTTTGGGTCACAGCTATTAAATTAATTATAGATTCACTTCATTAAATTATGATCCAGTCCATATTTCTTTATTGTGTTACAAGGAGACTTTAATAACTCTTTAAATATTTGAAGACTTTTCTGTCTCTTACAAGTCTGCTTACTTCTAAGCTACTCCCTCTTGCACTGAGAATTTGCTCCTTCATTTGTTTGACTATTTATTCACACATTTCATTTATTTATCAAATAGCAACGAACACTTTCCATATATCAGACACTCCACTAGACGCTGGAACTGCACTGGCAGCCCTGGTGTAGACAACCATAACTAGAGGGACGGTGAGGAATGAGGGGATAGACGCGGACAGACTGCTCCCTGGAAGCACTGAGAAGCCGACTGCTAACTCCCCTGCTGGGGAGGAGTTTTCCACCGAGGAGGGAACTCTCAACTTGTTTCTTGAAGAGCGAAAAGGACCATCCCAGGGAGAAGGTGTGGACAGGACAGTCGGGACTGAATACGCAAAGGCCCTGGAACACAAACAGGCTGTGTGGAGCTCTTGGTTTGAATCACAGAATATGAAAAAGGACTGGTGAGAACTAGTCCTCAAATAACTGAATTTCCAGACCTTCGGGGCATTCCTTCTCCGAATGCCCTCTAACGCCGGCATGCAGCACTGAACGCAGCACTTCAAACCGTTCACCTGGTGCAGAACCCAGTGGGCAGATACGTCTGGACAGGATTTGGCTAAGCCCACTCACCTGGGCTTTTCGCACTTCGACTGTTAAGCAAGCTCACCGATCGTGCATCAGCACAGTCGATTTCAGGAACTCAAGCACCAGGCTTCCTCATTGTGCTCCTAGCCATATAACTTGTGACATTTGGACAGACTATGAGCATCTTTTCTATTCTAGATTCTATTGTTTCTCACATTAGCTAGCTCTTCCAAATGTATATCATTACATTTTTGACAAGCAAGTCTTTTATGTCTGTTTTCTTACAAAATTTGAAGTTTCGTGAGATCAGGAATTGTATCTAAATATGACAGACACAATGTGGATTTTTCTTGAAAGGATAAAGAGTGAATAAGTGCCAATCTAAGTCATTGTTCTTTGTTAAATAGGTTAGCATCAAAGAATGCTTTCGACCCCCCTGGAAACTTCCAAACATACTGACACTGGTTTAAGTAATCAAAACTTTTGATATAGATGTCCAAACAGTGATCAATCCATGTCAGTATATAATCAACACTAATGGCCTTGGCAATGTGGAAAATTTATCTAGTCTTCTTGCTGTGCCTCCCTAATCAGGCATGTTTATGAACAAATCATTCATATTACCAGATATCTTTGGGTGGGTTCAGTGGAAATAGGCTCTCAGCTGGAGAATTTTGTGCAGAAAGTTTACCGGAGAGTGCCCTTGGGAACCACATCTGTAGTTTGGAGGGAATGGGGACTGACCAAGGAGAAGGATGAACTTTGTTGCAGTCGCACCAGAGGCTTCAATGATCCCCACAGCAGACTCTGGGGCTCAGATGGCCCTCCAGAGTTGGCCGCACATGAGGGAAGGTGACAGATTTTTGTATTCCTGCACAACCCAGGCCCTGGAAGTGGGCTACCTTCTTGAAGTGAGGTGACCTCAGATGAGGTGGCTCCCTTCCTCTGAAGGCAGTTCCCAGAGAGAGCTCAGTTGGTGGGAACCTTCCACAGCCAATACTTCTTATATCTGGGGAAATAAGTGCTTCTGTCCCGCAGGGCGCTCTGGGTATCACACCACCAGACCAGAAAAAGAAAAATCGGGAAAGGAATATCCTGAGAACAGTCTCGGATCTCTTTGGAAATTCTGCTTTGATTTTGATCGGAATCATTTTTTCTCACCACCTATTTCCTATTTCCATTTTAATTGTTTACCAGCCACCAAGGATGTATAGTCATCAACTGTCAACTCTTTATGACACGCCTGCTCTCTTACCATAAATCACAAATGGCTAATCTGTGATCTGACCTTAATTCTGTACCCAGTGGGATGGCCGAGGGAGTCCTTGGCCGCTGATGCTGTGTTTACACCATCATCCTGCCCAAGAGACTTGGAAAAGTGAAGAGCTCTAGTAGTTGGTGAACTCCTTGGAGAATCAGAAAGCAAGTAACCATACCACAGCATCCCACAGACATGGTAACCCTATTGATACAGCACCCTGTGTACTTGAAGTATACATAGACATGTGTCTGCTCTCATGGAAGTCTGCATTTCTAGGAAGATAAAAAACATACAATTGCAATAGCTCCAAAGCACAGGACGATATATGCCAAAAAATTATTCTTTTCCCCAGAATCCTTTGTTCTTGGATGGAATTGCCATCCACATGCCAACTGAAACAAGCTAAGCAAAGATTTGGCTCCAAGAATACCTGACGCATGCTAACCTATTCAGAATGTCTATGCCTGGCGTCTTTGCTCCCTTCTGCACAGGCTATTCCTATCAGACACTGATTTTTTTCCAGCCTGATTTCTTTGTCTTGGTGTGCCTGCTACTTCAGTATAAGATTAAAAGAGAATAAAAACGCAAAATGAAAACAAGCACGTGTACGTACCTCAACTGCCACATACACTTCCCAAGTTTTAAGCTTCAGCTCTAAGGGCTCAAACCCCTTTAAATGCTCAGTTCCCCACCCTGCCTTCCGACGGAACAGGGAGTCTGTCTACTGGACAGGTTCATTAACAAATTAATAGAATAATCAGCAGGGCTTTGTGTGCATTTTAGAGATAAAAAACTGGTAACAGCATTCTTTGACTCTTTAATGGGCCGATAAGCACCAAGTATCTGCTCTGCTGCGGAGCTAATCATGCAGATAAGGGAGTTAACTCAGCACAGTGCTCTGCTGAGGTCATGGAGAGGCAGCTGCCCTCCGCGGCGGCGGTGAGCTCAGGCATTTTGGAATATAACAGGGAGCTGCCACAAGAAGGGAAGAAAGGAAGGGAGCGGGCGGGCAAACCCAAACTCTAAAATAGGTTGTATGTGCCCAACCAGGCAAAATGCCCAAGGCCACAGTCTGTGGGGCTGCACCTATAGAGGTGCCCGCTAAGTTGGGAGAAAAAAATAATTTTGGTGTCTGTCTGTTCTTGAACTGTTTGACATCTGATCTGAAAGTCGGACCAGAGAAGGACTTTTCTTCCTCTGTCTTTTCCTCCCTCCTGCTTTAAACAAAGCACATAGGATCGCTTTCGAGAGTGAAGGATCCATAGGTCAGGTGTTTGCAGATTATGAGGCGGGTCTCCTGCCCAGGCTGTGAGCACCACCCTACCCTGCCAGCCCCTCAACGGATAGAGGCAGGTGCCTGCGGTCCTCCACCTCTGTCCAGGGATGTTCTGCTGCATTCTGACATAGTTGTCTTGGTCTCCACTTTGTGCCTCCCCTCCTCCCTACCCAGGGCACTGTCCATACCCAGGTGGAAGGAAGGAAGGACCTGGGAGCACGTGTAGGGCTGGGGTTGTCAAGCAATGAATAGGTGTTCACACCTCGTATTGCAAAAAGGCAGAGGCACAATTCTAATAGAAAAAATGGAAATGGCAGACAAGGCATGGGGGAAGGGTGTCAGCCACCTTCTATGTGGTGTTCATTTCACACAGTTCTGGCCAGCAAGTCATGGCAGTCAGCCAGCAACTTTCAGCACTTCCCTGTACCAAAACTTGCATAAAATATCAGAGTGTATTAATTCAAATCAGGTTAATCTGTGACAAAAGCTATGGTGATTTGGCTCATTTAAAAGAAAGAAGTAGCTCGCTCAAGAGTTGGGGTGACCCAGAGTCGGAGAACCAGGCCTCATTGTTCTGCTGTGCACTCTCCATGCCCAGTGTCACTTTAGGATCCCAAATGGCTAATCTTGCCACATCCATGAAGTCCACATTCCAAACAGAAGGAACCAAGAAGCTCAAGGAAAAGGGGTGCCCTCACTTTAAGAACTCATCCTGGAAGCTGCACACATCCCATTAGCCAGAATTTAATCGTAGAGCAACAGCAACCCAATGAATGCCTAGAAATTCCAGGACTCTATGAGTGAGGGCAAACATAAATATGGATAGTGAGCAATAATCAGGAGTCTCTGTCCCCAGGCCAAGGGAATGCCTATCTCCTGAAATGAAGGAGTTTATGAAATAATGTGATTTGAAAAAAAAATTTAAGTAAGATGGGATTCGCAGAAGAGGTCCATAGGAAAAATCTGGCTCAGATGTGCTTAATATATTGATAAGTATCTATCCATGCCTAACAGTTTCTTCTTGGATCACTGAGTCACCAGAGAAGGATGGTTGAAGGTTTGGAGTACATCTGTAGTCCCTAAGAAAAGGGTCACTCACACACACACAAAATATATATATGTGAAATCTTTTGAAAAGTATGTCACGCTTCTGGAAATGCAGAGGAGACCAGCTACATTGGTCTTACCCAATGTGATCTGCCACGTGTTCCTACAGAGAGAGACAAATACTCAGGTGCTATGGAGGGAGGGGGGTAGAAATAGAGAACATGGGAGTTGGGGTGAACAAGGATCAATTTAGGCAGAAACTTCATTTGTTGGATGTATCCACATCACATTTGCAGTCATGTTATTTCCAAGCAATCTGGAGAAAGACTCTGGTCATTTATTCACTCATTCATTTGTGCCACAGTTAATCTTTTAGAATCTCCTCCTCCCCAGGAACTGTGGTTGGCATTAGGGATCTGGCCGAAAAGAGGCCCCAGATACACTGGTTGGGAGGTAGGTGAGCACCACAGTATGGAGGGACTTATTCTAAGTCTGTATTTCATTCTAAACTTAAAGGGAAGCCGTTAAAGATTTTAAGAAGGAAAGAGCATATGTGAAAGGGGGCTCTGACTGCTACAGGGAATGGATTAGAAAGCAGGAAGGAGGGGAGAAGGGACAGTGGAGAAGCACATGCAGCAGCCTGGGGGGAAATGATGGGCGTGTGAGACTAGCTCAGCGCGAGGAGGTGACAGGAAGGGACAGGCACTGAAGTCAGTCCATGGAAGTTAATGAGGGAATAAAGGAGACAGAAACCTCACAGCCCATTGATTTCTGTCTGGGGGATGGCATTTGATCCAACTTCCCTCAGACACAAGTGAGGGGTAGAGCCGGGAGGAGTACAATGGAAGGAAGGAGATAGAGTTTAGGTTCCGAGTCCCTGTCCACCCACTGGTCTGGTGTGGACCGCATCTGTAGAAGGCTGGTGTCAACCAACCTCAAGGGGAGCCCGGAGCAAAGCAGGAGCACAGGGCGTCTCACCAGCTCGCGGGTAGAGCAGAGCAGAGCCCTGCTTCTAAAAGGGGCTATGCCCGTGCTGGCTTTCACAGGAAGGTATCAGAAGAACTACCAGGTGAAGGCAGCATGACAAGGTCAGGCCGCAGGGGCCCGCAGAGGGGATTTTCAGACTGGCCCCTGCCTCGCCTCCACCAAACACCCCACAGCACTCCTCTCTCTACCTGGCTGGTGCTCAGCTGTCAATTGCAGATGATAGACAGGATTCCAACAGCCTCTAAGGAGAATGCAGAACCATTAATAAAACATCAACACCACAGGAATCCAAAGGAGCCAAAAAGATAAAATAAAAAATAATAAGTCAAAGCTACAGCACAATCACACTTTCTTTCCTCCCTGGAGTCTCCAAGGAGACAGTTATGTCCCAGGAGGTGTTGACTATGGGAAATGACTTTCAGGTGAGTCAGATGGAGGAGCTATAGGATTAGACAGCAGAGAAAGGGTAAGACCCCCTCTCTGGGACGTCTGCTCCCTCCCTGAGAAGGCACGGGTGCCCAACTTCCTTCCAAACTAGAACACGGCTGTCAGCATCCCTGCTCCTTTGCCTCTTCGCCTCCTCTTTTTCAGCCGGCTTTTCTGCCCACTTCAGGGCGGTGAGAGGTGTGTGCCGGCTTCATTGGAAGGTGAAGAGACTTGCAGAGATCTCCTTCCTATGGGGAAAGGTGACAGGCGCCACCAATCTGTGCATCCAGAACGCCTGCCTGCTGGGAGTGTAGGGGGATTCTGACACCTGTCAAAGGCGGAGGAGGGAGCACAAGATGTATGCAACGAGCTGCTTTGCCCATTCGTCCATCTCCTGGAGAAGCTTTGTTTCATAAGCAGTACAGAGGATGCTCTCCTTTGATCCCCCACTCAGACTTCGCTCTCATCTGTGGCCCCAGAAAGTTAGATATTCAAGAGTTAGGATCTTCATTCATTATAAGAAGCAGTAGTATGCACTGTTTTCTAAGTATGCTCCTGCAAAACAATAGAATACTGTGGTAGGCTGAAAAATGGCCCCAAAAGATAATCACATCCTAATCTCTGGACCCCATGTATGTCAGTTAAGATGGCAAAAAAGCTCTTCACAAATGTGATGAAGTTAAGGACCTTCAGATGGGGAGACTGCCCTGGATTATGTGGCTGGGACCTAAACATAGTCATTTCATCCTTATAAGAGGGAGGCACAGAGATTTTACAACACACAGGAGAAGGCGATGGGAAGACAGAGCAGACAGAGGTTTGAAATGCAGGCCTTGTAGATTGGAGTGATGTGGCCACAAGTCAGGGAATGTCAGCAGCCAGCAGAAGCCGAAAGAGGTAAATAAAAGATTCTTCCTTGGCACTCTAGAAAGAAGCACAAACTCCCTTGACACCGGCCCTCTGAGGCTAATTTTAAACTTCTGGCCTCCAGACCATGAGGCAACGCCTATCTGTTGTTCCAAGCCACCGAGTGTGTGGCAGTTTATAACTTCTAGTACAAGTACCAATTGTGACATTTTCCCCATTTAAAGGAACAAATGAGTTAATGGGTAAAATTTTCTTGGTTCTCCATCACGATTTTTCTTCTCAAATCTTGGCATACGCTAGCATTCACAGATGAATAAAGAAATTGCACTCAATATTTTATGGAGTATCAAAAATGGCACCATGACTTTCAGGTCTCATTTGCTCCCATGGATGTAATGAAGACAATAGCTACAACTCACGGGGTTGTTTTAGTTCAAATGAAATCAAGTGTTTACAAGTGGTCTTGAAACTGTCCAGCACCATGCCAAATTTGAGGATAAGGTCTTATCAGATTGGTTACTTTCTAGAATAACCTACAATCAACCAATCTTACTCACTTCCTCCCTTCCTCTTTCTCCTCCTTCTTCATCTCCTCTTCTCTCTCTCAATCTCTTTTCACACATACAGGCACATTTATGTCTTACGTTTGAATAACATTTTAGAGTTTACTGAGAACTTTCATGCCTACCGTCTCATCTAATCCTCACAGCACTGCCATGGGCGCACAGAACTGGCCTCAGCAGCCTCATTTTATAAGTGAAGAATGCAAATACTTCCCCCAGTAGAAAGTGGCAGGAGACTTAATCAGGGTAACACGGATATAAGCAGTGAGTCAAGATTCAGACAAGGATTATGAACACATGAACAAACTACTGAACAGTCTTCTTGTCTGCAAAGTCAATGACAACTAAGCAGGCACTTTAAATTCATACAGACCTGGGATGGAATTCTGGCCCTGCACCATCCTAGCTCCGTAACTGTTCAGTCGGTTAACCTCTGCGACATCTTCCTTATCTATCAGACCAGGATGAAAGTCATACTTTATCAGCCTGAGTGCGTATTCAGTAGAATGAGCTAAGGGCAAACCCCTGGATCCATTCCCAGTCTCAGGAATTCTCCTTTCAAAATTATAGGTTGTTTTTTTAAACTCCTGTCCAGATCTCAAGAGTTCAATCTCAATCTTAGCATCTGACCTATTTATTTCACCCCTTTTAACCATTTGTGTTCAAGTTTTCTCTCTTTCTTTTTGTCAAAAGTAAAGTTACAACCCAGCCACTTGTCTCCTAAAAGATGAAATTTGTTACTTATAACTAAAAAACACTCTTATTACAAAAATTACACCTTTTTGAAGCAAGAGCACTAGGAACACCCTTGACAGATTGTGAGGGTCTCTGAGCATATCTCTCTTGCGCCACAGTGGCACAGCGGTCCTCCTGTAGTTCAGTTGAGACTGGGGTCAATATATAAGTGCCCTGAGGCTGAGGTGACCTATAGACCTATAGGCTTTGATCCCAGTACCCACAGTGGTCTCTGCTTTGGGCAATGTTTAATGGAAGTACATTGGGAGAGCTAATACTCAAGAAGGCCTGAACCGCTGATCTTCACTGATCACACAAGCCTGTAATGTGATCTCTCTTCTACCCTCCAAGCAAGCAGAAGTCATGCAGTTAGCTATTGGCTGAGTTTTGTTTAGCAGGAAAATTTTGGTGTGAAATGCTGCTCTTTATTTTTCCATGACAACAAGTGACCGTGGTGTTAGGGAAAGACTAAAGTTTAACTCACACAACAATAGAGTCGAGGTGAAAAATATCTTCTGCTGAGACTCCCTTCGATCAATTCAGCTGAAAAACGAGGGATTTCTTTTCTTGTCCTAAGGGTCCACTCTTAGGAAGGAAAGGAGATGTGCCATCTCAGAAGCATTAAAGTGTGTGTGCACACGTGCATGCACGCACGTAGACATGGATGTGCTAAATATTGAAATAAGAATTTCCACTCTGTTGAGCACAGTCACTAGTTATTTTGTTCTTTCTAAAGACCCCTGTCTAACCATTCCAATGTCTTTCCCCAAGAACATTTTTTTTAAATTGCAGGCCATTGGCTTATTCTTTGAATGAAATAAGATTGTGTTTTTTTACAGCAAGAGGCTCATGGACTCTTCTTTTCCCCTCCTCAAGGCCCCAGTACATAGTTGTTTATCCTAGTTGTAAGTCTTTCCAGTTCTGCTATGTGGAACGCTGCCACAGCATGGCTTCATGAGAGGTGTTTAAGTCCGCACCCAGGATCCAAAAGGGCGAACCCTGGGCCGCCAAAGCAGAGAACGTGAACTTAACCACTCGACCACGGGGCCAGCTTCTGGATTGTGGCAGTATCTTTTGTATCCTTTATGACTTCTGCTTTTCCGTTTTAGAGTTTTGCCTATTTCCCGGAGGATTTTGCTAGTATGAGGAATGATAAAACCAGCTGCAATTATAGATTATGGGCATGCCCAGTAGAGACCTTGAGAGTTGACATTGTTAAACATAGGTTACTATCTATTAAGTACTTGGCTTGGTCAAGGGTATTTTATAGCAAATATATAGCTCCGGGTTTGTATTCTGAAGTCATAACACACCTTTCTCTTTTGTCAACTTTAGTTTTTATTCATCTGGCTTAGTAAAGTATCTACACAGAGAAGATAGCTTCCCAAGTCTGGGGAGCTGAGGCCAGGCAGGCTTCCTGAAACGTGTTGCGCCGGAGGTGTCCTGTTGTAGGAGGTTGCGATACTCTGGAAGGAGGGAGGGGCTTAGACTTGCTGCCCTGAGATGGACCTCTATCTCCTTACCACTGCGTTGCCAAGGAAACCACCCTAAAACTCCATTTTTCCTATCTGGTGGCTCTTTCTTTCGGGGAGAGTCAAGCTGTTTGAAGACAGGTTGGCAGCCTCCTTGGCTCCCGAGTTCCTGACATTTCTGACGCCCGCCTCTGGCTGCACCACATGGACATGCTCATGGCAGCATGCAGAGCTACAAGAAAAACCTAAATTTAAATGTTAAAAAGCTTTTGTTCATTACCGGTGGCATTTTTCCCCCCACCATTTGTCACTTGGAGCGGAGCTGTGACTCTTTTAATATCAAACAAATAATAAGCTCCCTCTAAAGTGATTTTTCTGACAAGGAGCTCAATATATTAAACTTTATCTATATTTTAATAGCCAATTTCACACCAAACTGCCTTCTTAATAATGTATTTACCACCTGGGGATATTATTCCAACCCATCTGGAAAGAATTGGAAATTAACTGTCCCTAAACTGAGCCTGTGTGTGTTTTACACTTGCTGTAGAAAACAGCGGAGTCATTGCTAGGGAGGGGGCCTGGGACGAGAGGGGGATTCCCCACCTGGGGAGGGTGAGATCTGGAAGAGAAATGATATAGGTTTAAAGGCATAAATTCCTTCTCCAGAGGCAAAGCTTATCCCCATGAGGAGCTGAGAAGAGCTGCTGCCATGTGGGGCAGGGCTGCCAGGAGCAGGGACTACCCTGCTGCGCCTTGAAGAAATACTGCCTTCCTTTGTTACCAACTGGCAACTATCTGACTGGGGACAAGTTCCCTGTAGTTTGACCTTTAGTTTCCTCATCTGCAGAAGGAGGGCGTTTGGCAGGATGGATTCAGAGGTCTTTTGTGTATATAAAACTTGTACACACGTTTGAGGTTTGGCGTTCTCTCCAGAAAAAGCTTTATCCACTCCTAACCGTAATGTGAACCATATTGGGGACCATCGTTTTGTCATTTGGTTATTAACACCTATAGAAACTGACAACAACTGAGAGGCCCTATAGACGCTAAAGTGCAGTAGACAGTAAAGCTTCTCACTGCGGGGCTGGGAGCAGGTCCACAGTAGCCATACTCACAAGTAAACATAGGCTCCCTCCCAGGGATAAGATGGAGAAAAAGACCAGATTGTGTCTCACAGGCCATTGCGTGAGTCCCCTGAAATCACTCAGCCTGAATTCAGCCAGCACTTCCAAACTCACAGTCTGCTGGTGAAGACACACGAACACATTGTCCCCAGCAATGTGATAGGTTCCACAAGGAAAGGAACGTCACAGAGCAGAGCTGTGGCCTGCTTCCTGCGGAACTCAGGGAGGATCACCTAGGAGGATGGATGTTCTGTCTGGGTCTTGAAGGATGGACAAGTGGCCACAGGACATTCAGATCAGAGAGTGGACGTATGCCCAAGCCCCACTGTGTGGACTCTAACAGGGAAGCAAGAGAAAGGGGCTTTCTAGGTGTCAGGCACGTTCTTGGTCCTAGTTTGAACAGGACAGGAACATCTGGTGACGGCTAAAACCAGACAGGTTTCGAAGACACCATGGAAAGAAGAGCTGCTTTTTGTGAAACTAGAAACATCAGCTCCAAGATATGGTGGGTAGAGGTCAAGAATTCAAGTGTGGGAGAAACAGGGAACTTTGTGAAGAACTGATTGAAATTTGTGGGAAACACACAGCACACAGCCTCTTTGAAGCCAACAAAATAAGATGCAGCCTGATGTGGCTCCTGTGGGCCAGCCCCAGCCAGGGCTCTTCTCTGGAAATCTTATGGTGGGAGGGTGATGAGGGTCTCCTTGCCTCCTCCAAGTGCCATCCAAGTGTCCTTCTGGCTGCCTGCTGTCTGAGGACCCAGAGAGTATGATGGGGCGTGGTGCAGATGCCATGTGTGTACACACAGCACTGAGTCCCCACTCAAGCCCGGGCTGTGCAGAGCAGAGGCAGATGAGAAGAGCAGCATTCCCAGGAGGAGCGATGGGAGGACAGGGGCCCCCTGGTGGTCTTCGTGGAGGGAAATGCATTTGATTCACCGAGACAGAACAGGAAGGTTTACGTGGAAGGAAAACCCGATGGGACATCTGGTGGCTTGATAGCAAAGCCACAGAAAGACCAGAAAGCAGTGGTAGCAGAAGGCTGCCCTATCTAGTCTTGTGTCTCTGTTCCCAGCCCAGGGCCTGGGGAGCACTCATGTGCAGATGTGTGTGTGGGTGAGGGCACAGAAGTGATAGCTATCGCCCAGGTCCTGGGCACCCAGAGTCCCAAATTAATCAGCAAACAAGAAGACTAACTGTGACAGACAGGTCAAGGAGGAGAGGAGTAAAATGCTCTCTAATCCTGCAATGCGAGGATGTGCAATGCTGACAGTTACCTGGGGACCCTGAGATTCCAGATTCCCTAACCTAATCAGGCGGATACCGGAGCAGCTGAGGCTGACTCCGCACCAGGAAATGCAGACAATAGGAGACGGCCCCTCAGGGCCCCATGCTGCTGCAGAGATAATAAACTATATAAAGATCTGTCACTGAGTGATAAGTGATGAATTAGAATCAATTATATGTTTAAAATAATAGACATCGCCGGCTTCCCTACTGTAAGGGTGAGGGTTTTGAGTGGCCTCAGAGGCAGCAACAGAAGGATGATGCTCCATGATGCCAGCTGTACTAGGTGGACGAAAAGTGCTACCTAGACAGACTTCTCTGGCGAATTGTCTGTTTTGTGGTGAAAGGAAAGAAAAATACACAGAAAGTGGTGAGCTGAGTTGTCCTCTTTCCCCACTTCCCACTGGTGTATTCGCCTTCACATCCTGTGTGCTGGATTGGAACCATTGCATGAGCAGTTGGATTAAGGAGGTCTCAAGCAAGGCACTTTCTCCGTGCCTTTATTTCTCCAGGTTTGCAAAAGGCTTCGTAATGTAATTTATGATGAGGATCGACATGGATTAAAAATATGCCAAGATCTATGTCGTATTCTTTGTAGAATTCTCATCCAAACTGAATATGTGGTAGTGAAGGTAGATTTGGGGTGTTTGTTAAAGGAATCCAATTCTCTTCTTGGAAGTCTACCCCACCTACTCCCTTACCCCCTTCCTTAACCATATGAACACAGCCAAAATCTGAAAAAAAAAAAGAGAAAAAATCTGGGGGCCGGCGAGGTGGCGCAGTGGTTAATTGCGCACTTCCCGCTTTGGCAGCCCAGGGTTCACGGGTTTGGATCCTGGGTGAGGACATGGCACCGCTTGGCAAGCCATGCTGTGACAGGCGTCCCACATATAAAGTAGAGGAAGATGGGTACGGATGTTAGCTCAGGGCCAGTCTTCCTCAGCAAAACAAGGAGGATTGGCAGCAGATGTTAGCTCAGGGCTAATCTTCCTCAAAAAAAGAGAAAAACTTTTACCATCTTTAACATTTTGGATGCCAATTCCAACTTCCACGTTCTGTTCTGCTGTTGTTTTTATTACTACTACTACTAGTTAGTAAGGGCCTTAGAGCTTGGATCCAAGTTCTCTCTTTATAAATGGTCACAGTCACAGCTCATTTAGGCTGCTATACAGTCCAATAGTAAAATCCTCCGTGTCCCCACTGCAGGCCTTGCAAACTTCTCTTCCTTCTTCAAATACGCAGCTCATTCTCAGGCCTCTCGGCAAAGCTCTCCCTGACCACCACTTTCCTCCTCGACATTAAAGATCCTCTCCTTTATGTACCCACTGCAACTTACACACTTAGTTATGATGGATGCACTTAACACAGGACCCTAGTACACAGCAAACTGAAGGTTACTTAGGGGCTTGGGTTTCATAGTCAGCTGTTTACTAACTGTGCAGTCTATAATGGACTATTTGTCCTTTTAAAGGCTCAGTTTTCTCAGCTGAAAAATGGGTATTTATAGTAACATTCGACTGCTAAGGTGGTTGTGCATACTAATGAAAACAAGGCATGTGTCTATTAAGTGCTCGACGAATTGTGGTTGCTCATGTTATTATAATTCTTTCTTACAATGTCTGCATTAGTTCGATTACATGTCTATCATTTACAATAATGTGAGTATCTTGAGAGCGGGGACTATGATCTACTCACCTGGTATAATTCCAGCACCAAATAGAGGTCGAAGTCAGTTCCCCCTGTATTCTTTTGGGCCATCAGGGATTGCAAATCTTGAACGTGAAAATCCCTGCCTTGGCCTTTTCCCAAATTTGGGACTACCTGCACGCTCTCCCCATCCCGTCGCGCCCCTTCGCCTGGGCGAGGCTCTGGCTGCTGCTTTCTTCTCCCCCTCCCTTCCCTCCTCTCTCCTTTGCTCCTCCTCCTTGTACTCACGCTGCCCTGGTAGATTTAGTCTTTTGTGTGGTTCTGTATCAAAAGTTTAATTAGAAAATCGCGCCTGGGCTTGTTAATAGCCTGAGTTCTGGCTGTAGAGCCCTGGACGCGGCCGGCGCCGCCGCGCTGGGACTCCCGCCCTGAGTCTTATTTACACTCGGACTAACAATAGCTCCGGAGCCTGGCTATAAATAATTTCTGGGGAAGAGTTGTCTAATTAAACGTGCGGCAGTAAGGAAAGTGCTTTAACCACGAGGCTGGTGTCCTAATGAACGTAATCACTGGATGGGGACAGCTTAGGAATCACATCTAGACGTCTCCCTGTGGAGGCGGAGAGATGGAGGGAAAATACTCAGGCAGCGTTTCCAGTCAATATTTAATTGTGGAGTGTGTTAAAGTCGTTAGACGGCCTCTTATTTCCTTCCCTTTTCCCATACCCAGAGATAAAAAGGATTTCTAAATTCAGCTTTGGGGCATGGTCTCAGCCTCAGATTCCAGTGGGAAAAGTGTCTGTGGGTTGTCAATATTGAATAAAAATTATCTGAACACATAAAACTTCTGAATTAATAAGTAGTGGCATGTACTCTTGATGGGTGCTGAATTTATAGATAGAGCTGGATGTCAGGTCTGATTCCAGAGTCTTTTTCTGTTGCTCTATTGTGTTTCTCAAGTCAGTCTCCTAGAGGGCAGGGGCACTGTGGGCTGAGCTCGGTGCTCTCGAAGTGTGGAGCTGGCACAGGGTGCACGCTCCCAGGATGAATGGCAAAAATAAAAGGGCAGCTCTCTGACCAATGTCTTCATGGAAGGCAGCAGGTGCCTGCCAATATCTCAGCTGTGGCTAGTGGGCTGGCCAACCAAGGAGGAAGGAAGCCCGAGGCAGCTATGCTTAGTCTGCCTCCTTAGAACCAGACTATAACATCAACCAGAAAGAAAAGGACAAAGTCAGGCCACAGTGCTGTTCTCTCTCCACGTTCCTAATAACGTGATCCTGAGACCAGAAAGGCGAGGAGGAACAGCACACCATCAGACTCATCATGTGCATAAATTCACACAGACTCACATAAACACCTAGTAAACACAAGTGCATATCTCCAAACATCAGGCCGACAGATACACACATTCACACACATAGGGTGACATGCACGCTGTCGAAACAAAGTCAACCTGGTGCGCTAACCATGTAAGGAGGGTGGTGGGAAGCAGGAGCTGGTGAGCATGTGTGTCTGCGGAGGAACCTCTGCTGAACTATGGTGACAGACCATTAACCAGTACTCATATCCTGCCATGCCTCCCATACATGGAGATTAAAAAACGAGTGTGGGCACCTGTGGTTAATCTAATTCACCACTGGATGTCAACGTTGCTCTAGCCGATTAGAGAACAAATAGAAATCTCAGTGTCCTTGTCTGGTAAAAGGAAAGTATGAGCTTTAGGCAGCGAGGTGTTGTTGGGATCAATGTACTGGGGTGGGGGGCTGGTAGAGCCCGGGAAGTAAAGGGATCACATTCTAAATTCCTCAGGTTCCCCTTTCCTCACAAACACCGCACTTCCTCCGGCACTCCCTATTCCTTTTCCCCATGGAATATTCCCCCTCAATGAGCACTTCTTAATATGCCATATAATATACCCATTTATTTTGCTTATTGCCTGCCTCCTCACACTAGAACATAAACCCCATAAAGACAGGGAGCTTTTATCTTTGTGCCAAACTGTACCCCTGATGCTTAAAACACTACTTGGCATATAGTAGGTGTTTGATAAGTATTCCTTAGGAATAAATAAATGAATAAGTAAGTAAATGAATGAAATTTGGTCAGTAAATAGAAATGGAGACAAAGATACTGTTTCAATACTAGTGTATATGGATGTTCTCTCTTCTTCTCTGAAAGATGTTTAGATGCCTAGAGAAATGGGCACAGCCGCAGATGCCTACGCTCGCAGAGTAACAGGTTTGAAAGAGACTTCAAGGCAAGCCTTTGCGTGTTCATCTGAGTTTCCTCATGTCTCTGCTTCTACCTTGTTCTGTGGACTTGGGAATACAGCACAGCTTCCCAGAGCCTTAGCTTCCTCGTCAATAAAATGGGACAATCATGATAATATTGGCCCCACCAGCCCTTGGAAAGTTTTACGAGGTCAAATGTCAGTGTTAGTTCAAAGTGTGTTTTCCCTTGACTAATGTATACGAGGTCCTCCCCACACCCCCACACACATGCCGTCAATCCTGAAGCCCTGGACACATGGTATTGACAATAGAGATATTATAATTCTTCTCCAAATATGCATATGGAATTTATAAACCGTTTCCAAATAACTCACTTAATGCAAAAGTCTTAACTCTCAAGGTAAACTTCAATGAAAACAGGCATCAAAACTCAAACTTGGGGTGGACAATAAACAGTTTGGCCTCCGTGACATGGAGAGCTTGTGAAATGAGCCTTTCCTTCAGCGGCAGGGGCCTCAGCTTTGCTGCTGTTTCTGGATCTCCCATTTTAGGCATATATTGAAGGAGTGGGCTGCCGTGGTAGCCAAGCTAGCATCCTGCCAAATCCATATGTTTAATTTTTAATCAATAAATTAGATTAAATTAAGGAAAAATATGTCTACAGTGTAGAACCCTTTCAAATTATTTACTAGGCTGTCACTTTGTGCTAAGTGATGCTTGTTAATATTTCAAATTTAATGATAAGCCCCATTTATAAGCTAAATAAGACATTATTAGCACTGTACTGGCAGAAATGTACAAGGACACCTCTTAACTAAGGTGCAAAATGCATTATTGAATGAAATTTAATTAGTAGATTTTGTTCTATTAGTGGCTTGTATATTGCATTTATGAAAATGAATACAAATATGATCCAGACAATCTTTCCACTGAGAGAATGTCACTGATAATCTAACTTCACTCCTACTCTTTAAAGCAGATGCAGGATGAAAATTGATGTCCTGGTCTCTTGCCAGTCAAAAGATGTTCTAGTTTATGGTTCTAATAATAGCCAAGTAGTGGAGAGCTGCCTCCGTGGAGCTCTGGCAGGTATGAAGAATGCTGTGTGGTGAGGATTACCTGTGGGCTGTCTTCTCATGGCCGTCCTTCGGGCGGTGGGCCTCAGAATCGGGTTGCAGTTGTACTGTGCTTAGCTGGTCAAGTCTGACTTGTCTGCATTATCTGTTTCGATTGCCTTTAGGGCAACATGACTATGGTAGGAAGGGCAGGACTTGGAATCAGGTACCCATGGGTTCAATCATACTTACACCATTTATAAGCTTTGTGCAATTTATTTTTTTAAAAGTAAACACGTTAGCTACTTCATCTCATTAATTCTCCCAATAACTCCATGAGGTTCCTTACTATTATCATCTCTGTTTTATAGATAAGGAAATGGATCTTTAGAATGCTGGAGCTGTTTGTTTGAGGTCACATGGCTAATAACCTGAGTTTCATTTTCTTATCCTTACAAGGGAGAGAATGACAGCACCTCCCTCCTAGGGGTAAATTGTAAATATTAAATGAGATCAAGATTACAACGCACTGACATGTGTATTCAGTAAATGTTACTCTGAGCTCCCTAGTTCCACCAGGCCCCGTCCTTTCTAACGGCATCTTGCAGAAGACGTGGCAGACTGGTGAGCAGAATTTTCATTTCTAGGTGGCCACGGTAAAGTCTCTGCAGACCTCATTTCTTTCCTATGACAACGAGAAAACAGAACACCTGTCCTTCCTCCTGAGGTTGCTGTGAGAATCAACTGAACAGCGTACAGGAGGGTGCTACACAAATGTACGGTGTTGCTATCGTTAGTACAGGGAATCGTTCCCTGGATTCTATGCTGAGAGAAATATTAGCAGAGGAGATGCTTGAGACCAGTGCCATAAGAGCCTTTCTTTGCAGTGAACTAGGGCGTAAAGATAAATGCAGGTGCTCTGCACCTGTTTTAACTATCCACCCAAGCAAGCTGTACCTGAGATTCTGTCCATCTGGACAATGTCTTTCTGGATTGATCCAACCCACTTTCAGTCAGTGCTGTGACCCTACAGCTGGTAGGGAGATCCATCTGACCGAAGTTGTCCTCTTCATGCAGTTCTGTGTTCCCACTCAGGGTGCCATGCCCTGTTGCCCACATCTCAAGGTTCAGTTCACCTCGGCCATGCTGATCCATACACGTCCTTTCACACTGCTGCTTCTCCTGCTTTTCCTGCTACAAACTTGGTAAATCAGGAAGATGATCCAAGGGTAATAAAATAAGTGGTTTTCTTAAGGAGCTACCATAATTAATAACAGAGTGGAAGGAGTTTTTTCCTTTAAAAACCAACCATAAAAGGGTAAAAGATGTTTGATAATTGAAGTTTTCCTTTTATAAATGAACCTCCGGTGCACAGAATCAAATTTATAACCATCGGTCCAGGATACACTCTCATCAGTATTCTATGTATGACCCCCTTTTATTTTTACTTTTAAAAAATAATAAAATAAGCAAACACAAATCCACAACTTCTCCAAAAAACACAGAGGCTATGACCTTGGCATCAACCTACATCTCAACCACATGATTACTCCACCAGCTTCTCCTCCTGCTCCCTTCTACCCGACGGCAACCGCCATTCAGAATTCTGGGTCCATTTTATCCTTTCATCACGTATATATATATGAATCTTTAAAGTTAATTTTTTGTTTTGTTGTTTTTCATCTTCATAGGAAGGGCATGCACTTTGACATACGTAATTTGGGGGACCTTTTTCTCTTGCTGTATTTCTAAGATCATTCATATTTTTGTGTTTGGTTGTAGCTCATTTGCTTTGACTGCATTATACTATTCCAATTTGTGAATATACCTCAGTTGATTTACCTGCTTTTATAATGATAAATATTTAGGTTGAATCCAGGATCTTTTCCTATTATGAACAAGGCAGCTATGAACATATTAAGGAGTGAAATTTCTGGGTCATAGAGTTTGGCAATGTTTAAATATAGAAGCTTTTGCCAAAATGCTTACCAAAACGTCGGTTCATCCTCTCCCCAGCAATATCTAAACATCCTGAAGGATCACAGCTTCTCCAATACCTAGAAATGTCAGGCATTTTTATTTCTACAAATTGATTCAATGTAAAATACTCTGTAATTGTCACCTTAATTTAGAGTCTATAGAAAATCTTTTCCTGTGTGTTTCTTTCTCTCTCTTCTTCCTGTTCATTCATTTTGCCCATTTTTCTATTAGTTTGCTGTGCTTTTCTCATTGACTTATTGTTACGGATTCTTCAAATATTCTTGACATTAATTTTGTCAGTTTTATGAACAGCTCTGTTTTCAATCCAATTGAGATAATTAGTCCAGAGAATAAAGGAAGCATGAATTTCTTTTATTCTTTGATCAAATAAGCCCACTATTCCTGACCTCACCTCATCGCCTTTAATCTTCAATCCTGTGACACTAGCACATAGCATGAAATTGTGTCAGAACTAAAAAGAAGGCTATATTCATTAGTACATTCCAGGAGGAAATGACAGAGCTGGTAAAACCTAAAGCAAAATCTTCATTTTATCTTGTTCTCAAAGAAAGGCAGAGCAGTCTTCCCAATTCCTATCTAGGTTTAATTAATGGTCCTTCGTGATGCCTTTACCGTCTTCTCAGAAAGCAGACTATCTTTCTCCAAAATGATCAAAGAGTTCCAGATGGGAGTTCTTGCTTTCTGTACTTCCCTTGGCAGAGATGAGACAGACATTGGAAAAGGCATATAGGAATTCATTATTCATGCAGATGAGTCTCACAATTCAATGGGGCTAATTAGGAAAATGATGGAGTAAATTAGTACTTTATGCAAGTGTATTAATATTAATAAAACTGCCATTTACCCTGAGGTTAAAACAGAAGAGGCGGAGAACACAGACCTGACCAGCAAGTGGACTATGAGCATGGTTGTTTGCTGGAACACTGACCACTCTCACCCACCTGGAGAGTCTTGTTGCTTTTCTGTTACCAAAATTTTCCTGCAAAAAGAGAGAGAAATTTTTCAAAGGTATGAGTGAACTATCTTTGCTTTATTATTTGGGCTGCTTGAAAGAAAATTCCACATTTTCCACCTTGTTGACAATAACAACTGGCAGCACGTTATTGTTCATATGGTAATTTCAAATCCATTATCTCACTGAAGTTTACTTATAGGGTAAATTGTCAGTATTTTCCCATTCTTAATTTAATAATGTGTCCACATGTCTTCAAATCATTTATTTTTCTCCATACCCATTCCATGAGCACTGCCTTAGCTCTAGCCACTATCCTGGTCTCTATTCCTGCCCCTTATAATTCATTCTACAAACTGTGGCTAGAGAAAGAGTTTGTGTTACCCCTGCCCCCCAACCCAGCTATGAACCTTTTGATAGTTCAACCCTGCTTTCAGACATGACCTAAACTCTCTGGCCCACACAGCTCTTTCCCAAGCCTGCCCTGTATGTCTCTGCATCCTTATCTTGGGCCAGCCCCACTTTCACCTTCTATTACTCCGTATTCCAGCCCATGGAACTCCTTGCTCTTCCAGATGCATGCAAGGACCTCCGGGTCTTTGTTTATGTTTTCACCTCTACCTTGAAAGCTCTCTTCCCTCATGCTACGTCACCTGGCTCCTCGAGGTATCAGTGTAGATGTCATTCTTTCTCAAATGGCTTCCTTTGCCCATCTTCCCCTCAAAAATGTGTTTTCAAAGAACTCTCTAATTTTTTTCTCATCGCCCACTCAGTGTGCTATCATTTCCTATTTACTAAGCAGTCTTGTACACAGGACAGTAAATTTCTAGAGGACAGGGGTCAGTTCTTGTTCGCCATGATGCTCCTCACGGCCTGCACATTCATTGGCATAAATCGTTGTCAAAAGAATCAGCGAATGAGTGAGGCGGTGAATGAATGAGAGTGTGGATGAATCACATAGTCACTCAGAGAAGGAAGACTTGAAATCTGTCTTGAAATCCCACATTCTTTCTAGCATTCATATGATCTCCTTGGCTCATTTCCGGTTCATTACTTTTAGGATGCTGGTTTGGATAACCTGTAGGATTACTCTTTAGATGGAGCTTAAGAGGTTCAAATTTAAAGGCTCATTATTGGAATTCTTTCTACCTCTTCAGTAGATTTGCTTAACTTGCCTCCAGAGGGTCACGGAATCTGTAGGGACTTTCCTGTTTTAGTTTATTAAACTGTTCTTTTTCCCTGGTCATAATTAACTCTCTATTAGCCATACTTGTTTTGGTATTTCAAATCTGAAACCAAGATTCAATTTCCATTTTATATGAGAAAACCTTTCTAAAGCTACACAGATTCAAGACCCTTACAAGCTTAATTCCCTTTATGATTTTCCAACTCAAATTATTTGTTTGAACAATCCTTGACTTCATTCAAAAACTTTATCAGGGGCCGGCCCAGTGGCGCAGCGGTTAAGTGCACATGTTCTGCTCCTTGGCGGCCTGGGGTTCACCGGTTCAGATCCTGGGCGTGGACATGGCACTGCTCGGCACGCCATGCTGTGGTAGGCGTCCCACATAAAAAGTAGAGGAAGATGGGTATGGATGTTAGCTCAGGGCCAGTCTTCCTTAGCAAAAAGAGGAGGATTGGCAGTAGTTAGCTCAGGGCTAATCTTCCTCAAAAAAAAAAAAAAAAAAGGTTTATCAAGTAGGCCAGCTATTATAATCGAGGCAAAATGCTAGGTATTTATTCCAGTTTGGGGATTGGGCTTGGTAATAGTCATGCCACATCCTTAAATCCATGCTCTCAAATGTCCAGTTTTGAATGGTCCCAAAGTGAGTTGGAGATGAGCTTTTTTGTTTTTTTTGCTTGAGGAAGCGTGTCCCTGAGCTAACATCTGTGCCAATCTTCCTCTATTTTTTTGCATGTGGGACCCCACCACAGCATGGCTGACAAATGGTGTAGGTCTGCACCAGGGATCTGAACCCATGAACCCCGGTCTGCTGAAGTGGAGCACAAGAACTTAACCACTGTGCCACCAGGCTGGCCCCCTGAGATGAACTTCTTTTCTCCTCTTCTGACTCTTGCTGAATGCGTGATATTCAGTAGCTCATTTAACCTAATTATCCTCTGTTCCTCCATCCGTAAAATGATTATTACACTTTCATTCATGTAGAGATTGTTTACTGAGTAACTCCTGAGGTACTGGATATTTTTTTTTTAATTTCAAGTAAGATATTTTCTATGATCTGGAGGAATCAAGCTACAGTGATAGATGAGTAAATCAGTGGTTATTCTACAATGAAATAAGTGCTAGGTTAGAATTTGCAAGGAATACATGGGAAAACAGAGGCCAGGCATCTAACTGGATTGAGGGGAAGTGGAGCAAAAGAAGTTTCCATGCAAAATCAGTGCTTGATGTGATTTCTGAAGGATGAATGAACGTTGACTGGAGGAAGAGTAAAGCATGGGAAAGACGTTCCAGGCAGTGGTAAACACATGTTTGAACAGTCTGAAGCATGACATAGAATGATCCTTTTGGAAAAAATAAGTAGTTCAGGACAGAGCACAAAAAAGCAAGACTTGCGAAAAACATAGAAAAGAGAAGCCAGGATGATAATTGAAAAAACAATTATGAGAAAGTATGATCAGATTAGCAGATCAGAAGGATTTATTGCGAGGAAGAGGGCAGAACGGACCTATTAGGAGAAGCACTTGGAAATATGGCAGTGTGGCAGTCAGAATTCTGAGAGGTTCTCCTATGTAAACCCTATCCAAAGCTCCTCCTCCTGAGTGTGGGCGCCACTTGTGAATATGACAGGATTTCTTGCCCAGGATTAAGTTACATTGAATTGGAAAGGGAAGGGATATTGCATATATAGTTAGGTCTTAATCAGGTGATTTTGAGTTATTCAGAGCAGGGGGATTGTCCTGGATGGGCCTGACCTACTCAAGTGAGCCCTTTGAAAAAGAGGACTCAAAGTGAGAGAGATTTCTCCTGCTGGCCTTGAATACACAAACAACCATATTGTTCACTGCCTATGGGGGTTCTTGCACAGTCCACTTCCATGCGGCAAGGACCCACCAGTGACCTCTAGAAGCTGAGGGTGGTGCCTTGCTAACAGCCAGCAAGAGAAAGGGAACCACACTCCCACAACCACAAGGAACTGAATTCCACCCACAACTAGGGAGCTTGGAAGAAGATTCTAAGCCTCAGATGAGACCACAGTGCCAGCCAACCCATACCTTGATTTCAACCAGGACCTAACTAGCCTGTAACAGGACTTGTGACTCATAGGAACTGTGAGAAAATAAATGTCTGTTGTTTCAAGTTGCTAAATTTGTGTTCATCCGTTACACAGCAATGGAAATCCAATACAGGAGGCCATGGATGTCCTGTGCAGGGAAGTTTTAGTGGAATGGTAAGAATGAAAATCAGATTACATGTGTTGAGGAGTAAATGGAAGATGATGAATTTATGGTGGGTAGTAAAGAGTAAAATAAACACTTTCTCCTGATATGGGGGAAGGAGCAGGTGTCTAATTGGAAGAGCAAGGGATAGAAAGGTGGAGAGATACTTGGTAAGTCGGTTGCACCTGTGGGGGAGTGTTTATAATAGATACACCATGTGTACTGCAGGGGAATAATGATAAGAGGAGTGGAGGAAGTGGGTAGCAGGGTGTACAGAACAACACTCCTGGGGTTGAGAGTGTGGGAAAGTATAGATAACTGATAGGGTTTTCAAATTCAACAATGACACAAGATGACAAAGGTTAGAATTTGATGCCATTGGCTACATTGTCAGAATTCTTACTGTAAATATCATATAATGTTTTCAAGCCAATTTAGGCAGAGGCAATAGGTGGTCTTTGAAGCTGGTTGATGTTCACTGTTTGGGGTCTAATCAGCAATCAGTGGCCTTTCATTGGAACTTAAGAAGGCCTCTGGTGTGGGTTGGAAAGCAGTACACATAGTGATGAAGAGCATGGGGCAACGCACTTAGACACCAGAGGGACTCTTCTGGCTCTACCAGTGGTCCCTTTACCCTGGACAAGTTACTTAACATTTTAAAACCATATTTTCCTTATCTATGCATGGAATGGAAGAATAATAGTTAACAATGCCCCTTGCTAAAAATTGTAAGGATTAAATAAGATCATAAATCTCATGATGCTTTGTAATACAATTATTTATTAGTATGTCTTATTCAATGTGCCAAATCTATGTTCCCCAAGGTTTCCACACTGAGAACTATTATGTGTTTATCAAGATTACATCATAACTATTTCATAAATAGTTGTGAAATGCATCTTGAATGAATAATAACAGAGGAGCTATAAGGACTCTAAGAGCTCCATTTCTGAAAAATAATAAGTGCTCAATAAAACTTGGCTATCATTTAGAGTTTTATGTCTCAGCAGATCTAAGCCACAGGTGGAGTTGCTGGCATGTCACAGCAGAATCCGGGTGTATACAATAGGCACTCAGTTTTCCCACCTTGACACGGATCCCTGGAGGGCCAGCCTGAGCCCTCTGGAAGGAGGGTGCTTTCCTGGTTCCAGGCCTCTGCACAACTTAGCCCTGCTGAGGCTTCAGTAGCAATGTGAGGTCACGGCCCTCTAGGAACTTTTGAGGAATCCAGACAGATCTAAATTCAGTGGACTGCGACCTGGGAAAGTGGCTGGCACACAGTAGTACTCATTAAGAAGGTAATTTCTTAGTACCCTCTGGAATCTCTTTCTTTGTTTTCCTTCAAGTTTACCAATAGAAAAGTAACGGGCAATCAACAGAAGTGGCTCAGCCTCAGGCTTAGCCTCAAAAAGTAGCCCTGTGTGGGCAAGACCTACTGATATTTTTGTCTTAAAATATATATGTGTGTATATGTATATATAGTGCTTTGCAGAACACTTGAGATAAAGAACTTTGCTGGGGCATCTGGGAGACCGGGAAGAAGAAATATAAGACACAAGCCTTGCTCTCAAAGTGCCTGAGCTGTTCAGCTATTGTTTGGGGATAAGGTGATAGAAAACAAGACCAGACCTCCGCTCTCCGGGAGCTCACACAGCAAATAAGCCAGGATAATAAACAGTACAGCACAAGCAGCACAAGGAGCAAGGACTGCGCACTGCAGGGCTCCTCGGCTTGGCTCACCAGCCTGCGCCAGCTGAGTCAGGACTGCCTTTTTCCTCTGGGGTAGCTGGCATCCGGTGCAGTGCTGCACACAGTGAGAACTTACAGGTCATTTCTTAAGTAACTAAGTGACTTCTGTTAAGATGAAAGTTGGTCCAGCTGGCACCAGGCCTGGGCCAGCACTAGAAGGCACGTGCCCAGCATTGTCCTAGGGTGCTGGCCCTGGCTCTAGTTTCCTCCACAACTGTGGTACTGAGGGAGTCTTTGCTGCCCTGCTTGGGAATGGTTGCTGGGCAATTGCTTAACAGATTTTCATGTAGAGAGATGCCTGGATGAGTCTCTCGGAAAAGCCGGAGGGGAGTGGATACCATTCTCCCCTTGGTGATTGAAGATGATGGAGCAGCCCACTAGGAGCTGTTCAGAGACAAGAAAGGCAGCTTCCTTCAAAAAGCCATCATAGTCAGGCCAGGAGTGCTCCAATCAGTAGCGTTCCTAAGGCGTGTAATTGTTATGCAAATAAGCCACAGCACATTACCCCAGGCTGGGAACAGGAAGATCGGCTCTGATTTACAAGGGCCCAGGGGCCCAAGGAAACTGGGCCTGCACCCCACCCCAGGGGGTCCACTGAGCTATCTGGATGCTGGGCTTAGGGTGAACTCGTTCACTGAAGTTGACCATTGGAGTGAAGCTGATGCTTTAAAAAGCGAAGATATTTGAATTTAATATCCACAGCCCACAAATATCAGAAACAGAGTATTAAAACTGGAAAAGCTTTTAGGGGTTGCCAGGTATCCAAACCCCTTATATTGTGGAGGAACTGGGTCCAGAGTAGTGAAGTAACTTGTTCAAAGAACCCAGCTTTCTTGCCTCCAAATTCAGGGCAATTTTACACCGTATGCCACTGTTCCTTAAATTTGTTTAAATTATTTATATTATGTTTTGTTTTTCTTTAAGCCTCATGCCTTTTCTTCTTTTTTTTACCTTCTGTCTTTTCTTGTCCAACAAATTCCAACTATAAAGGAATTATGAAGATCACTGGACAGATGAGAAATTTTATTTTATTCTCAGGAAGCTGCAGTCTAACACTAGGAATGAGAAAACATCCAAGTAACTGGAATGTAAGAAGAGTAAGGGGGCAGAGGAAGGTAGAGGGGCCCCACACATTGGGGAGAAATAGGAAAACCTCACAGGGCAGATGGCGCTTGGAATTCGTCTTTAAATCATCTTAACACAGACAAGGAAGGGAGAAGAGATGAGGAGATGGTGGGAATAGTAGCAACTGAGGCAGCGGAAACCAGGGCTTGGACAAGAAGCCACAGGGGCTGAATTTGGCCTGAGGATGTGGAAGTGTCCCCGCAGAAGCAGGGGTTTAAAAGCTCACCTTAGAGCTTGGGCTGCGCCCAGCAGGACACTGCATGGTGGAGGGAGCCCTGGGCTCAGGGGCAGACAGCTTGTGTGTGGACCTCGCCTCCGCCAGTGCAGGACATGCCATCTTGCCCAAATAACTATCTTGATTTTGATAAATCTCAGCCTTGATTTTTTCTTCTTAAAGGGATGTTGTGAAGAAGAAGAGATGATAAAAACGTGAAATACCTAACATAGTACCTAGCGCTTGATATGTGCTGACTAAAAATGATTTTCCATTTGTTCCTTTTTCACCTTGGTTTGGAATCTTAGAATTAGCGTGGGACCCTGCCTTAGCTCCCATGGTTTTCTGTCAGTTCTTATTTGCTGGTGTCACGTATTTTTACCTTTAACGCTCTTGCTAGAATTAGCCACGTCGAAGTTTACTTCATAAGCCAAGACTATAATAATTGCTGTCTTTTCTTTTCCCTTTTAAAAATATCTCTTCTCTAATTTTCCTTACATGTAACTGTCAGATTAATTTTCGTTAAACACTTCTTCAGCCAATAGTCAATTGTTAACTATTTATAAATCTGCAGTGCGTCCTGTTTGTGCTCCTTGTATCAAATCCACATTCCTCCCTCAGGTGTCAGGGCCCTTCCCCAACCAGCCCACCTCACCCTCCTGCTCCCTCGAGTCTCCTCTATGATCGTGTCCAGTCAATTCAGTTTTGTCCTCAGATATAGTGAACACATCTACATCTATTTTCCTCTGTAGCTTTACCCCTTCATCTACTGATCCAGCCAGGACCCATCTCCATCACCTTTGGCTTTGCCATAACCATGGTGTGGCCTGTCTACGTCCCAGCATCACACCAATAGATACAACAAACCAGGCCCTCATCATTCCACTACCTCGTGTCTGTCTGTGGCTGCCATGGGACCGAATGCGCTTGAAAGACTCACACTTTTTCCATGTCTTGTATACCCTCCCTGGGCCTAGCACTGAGCAGGGCATGAAATAAATGCCTGATACATGCTTGTGAAATCAATAGTCACCAGGTACCTCAAAATTCACAGCAGACTTTCCTTTCTTGCCCACAGGGACATAGTAAGTTGAAGGGAATCCCTTGGGCCTGTTTTCTCAGCTGCGGACAGAGTTCAAGGATGTGTCATTTACCAAATTATCTCTTGTCTGTGAACTGAACAGAGATGGCCCAGAAACCACCAAGGGAGAACAGAGATGGAAACGTACATGCTTGTTTTGAGAGTCAATTTTCTGACTATATTATGCACTTAAAAATTAAATTGCTAAAGGCACTTCAAGTGCATTCCTTGCTAACACTTCCTTATTAGACACTTAGTAATAAATGCACAGAATCTGTGTTTTTATAAGAAAACAGGAAATACTTAGAACAAATAAAAACACTTTGCTTTCTTCCCACTCCTAGAACTATTTTTGTTCTAGGGGAAACAAGTAATTTCTAGTGGAATGGATTAAAGATATCCAACTATTATTAATATGTTACTTTTGATAATAACACAAAATGCCAAACTTTAATTCCTCTTACAGGAATTTAACATAAACAGGTGATTAAGAGAGTAGGGGAGTTTCCTGCTGACATTGTATGTCAATTTTTGATTGTCCAGGTAAGATTTTGCTGTGGCTTTCTTTTCCTACTGCTAGATCATAGCTAGAGGTTGGTGAGACCTCAAGAAATACCCTGTCTACTCACAGAACTAGGCTCTTCTCAGCATCCATCTTCTCTTCCTTTGTCCTTTCACAAAGTTCCTGAAAGAGAAGGGCTACATTGGCCATTCGGATTTCTTTATCTCCCATTCTGCTTTCAAGGCTCTATACTGTGGCTGCTGCCTTCTCTACTCGGCTGACACACATTTCCTTAAAGTCATCAACATCTTCCCAAAACCCAGACTCAAGGAACAGTGGCTAACTTTTATCTTAGCCTCTTAATGACAATTGACAAGATAGCTAAACCTTGTGTTTCAAAACTGCACTCATTCATCCTGCGTAACCAGTTTCCCTCCCACCTTCACAATCCTCCTGTCTCCTTCTCCATTAGCTTCCCCTCCTTCCCACTTCTCTCAAATATTGGTTTCTCCCTCTCTAAGCCTCTCCTGATTACACACATCCACTCCCAGGGCCTCAGTCAGGATGTGGCCTACATTCTGATGTCTACCAAGTCTACATACCCAAGTCCCGCATTTTTCCTGAGTGCTGGCGATATTAAGCAAGCTTTTGTTCTAGCAAAAGAGAAAATACATGCATTAACTTATAAATACATAAAGGAAAATGCAGTATGTTAGATGGCAATATGCACTAGAAAAATAAGACTGGGAAGGGGTGAGAGAATGTGGGAGGGGGACCTCCCAGTGAGAAACAACATTGGGAAGCTGACTTGGGAGTGGAAACCTCAAGGCAGAGCTGGTTATGTGGGTGTTTGGAGGAAGAGCTTCTCATGCAGGCTGCAACCTCAAATGCCTGGAGGCAGGAGTGTGCCCTGCCTGGCTAAGGACTAAGGAAGTGTGGCTAAACTGGAGTTGTGTGACAGGAGGGGAGGTCAAGGGGTTGAGGAGCCAGAACCTGCAAAGCTCTGCTCCAGGAGTGAGATGGGGTCAGTGGAGGGCTTGGGGCAGAGGAGTGACGTGATCTGACTTGTTTTAAACAGACTATTCCTACTGCTGTTCTGAGAATCCGTTGTATGGCAGACAGTGCAGAAGCAGGGAGACCCCTCAGAGCCTATGGTAATGATACAGGTGAGAGATGAAGGTGCTTTAGAGCAGGTTGATGTCAGTGGAGGTGGTCAGAAGGGATGGGATTCTGAATGAATTTTGAAAGTAGATCTGGTCGTATTTGCTCATAGATTGAGGGTAAGATGTGAGAGGATGACAGGAGTCAAGGATAATTCCAAAGTTTTGATCTTGAACAACTGAAAAGATCAAGGTGATATTTACCAACATGTGAAACATGTGGAAGATGGAAATTTGAAATGGGAGAAAATAGTTTTGGTTTGGACACAGCAAATTTGAGATGTCTACTAGGGGAGGAAGACATTTCCTCTACCCACTCTGGGTTCTTCTGGGCAGAGAATGATTAAATTCACACAAGACCAAATAACAGGAGAAAATTAAACAAAGCTTTATAACATGTATACATGGGAGAGGCTCAGGCAACCTGAGCAACTCACCAAAATGGCTGAAGCCACCACCTTAAATATCATCTTCAGCTAAAGGCAAAGGAGGCTGTTGTGGAGCGGCGGGGAGTCGACCATGGGAGGTTACCAGAAAAGTACAGTAAACAAGAGTCAGGTTATTATGTAGAGTCCTTGCCTTCTGCATTGATAAGAGTTTCTAGAGATAAGGTCATCCCTCCTTCCTGGTACAGAGAGAGAGACACCTTTGCAGATGGAGATTTCCTTTAAGATGTAAATGTCACTTAACAAAGGGTAAGTAAATTCTGCTTTTCAGAGTTTCTTTCCTGTCCGCAGTTTTTTTAAAAAGTAACCAGCCCAAAATAATCCTCATGCCAAAGAGACATATCTTGGGGTGGCCAATTCCAGTCCCCCACACTACTTCAAATCCAAATGGAGAGGGTAGGTAAGCAGAAGAATATTCAATTCTGGAATTCAGAGGAAGATAAAGATATATCCAATTTGAGCCAAATACATATAATCTGAGTCATTAGCACAGCAATGGTACTTATAGCCATGGGACTAAACAAGGCCTCCAAGAGACACGATACAGATACAGAAGAGCAGACACACAGGGCCTGACCTCTTCTCCTTCACCTTGCACACCTCTATAGTTACAAAGCCTTGCCAATTGAATCCCAGAAATATCTTTTAGTAAAACCTTCTCCAGGGGCTGGCCTGGTGGTGTAGCAGTTAAGTCTGCTTGATCTGCTTCAGTGGCCCAGGGTTCGCCAGTTCAGATCCCGGGTGTGAACCTACACTGCTCATCAGTCATGCTGTGGCTGGCATCCCACATATAGAGTAGAGGCAGATGGGCACAGATGTTAGCTCAGGGCCAATCTTCCTCTGCAAAAAAGAGGAGGATTTGTGGTGGATGTTAGCTCAGGGCTCATCTTCCTCAAAAAAAAAAAAAAAACCTTCTCCAGAGCCACAAGCTGCACACCTCCAGGAGCACCACTTACACTGTAATCTGTTTAAAGGGAACCCATCTGGAACACAACCACTGTGCAAAGAGCACCTGTTTTGCAATAATGCTGTCCCTGCTTTATAGCCAGTTTAGTTTAAGCTCTTGTCATTTTAATGGCAAAGCCCTCCTGACTGTCTCTCTGCTACCCATCTATTCTCTCCATTGTGACATCAGAGTAACTGTTATAAACAAGAACTGATCATGCCACTGCTTTCTTAAAAACATTTGTGGCTTCTTGCTTATTAGAGGTTAAAGGTCGAGTTCTTTTAAAGCCTTCCTGAGACTGGCCCAACTTCCCTACCTTTATCTCCTACCTGACCACTCATTGTTCATCAACTACTGGCATTTTTCTGAACCATCTCTACTCTGAAGGTGATGTCCCATCTGCCAAGGTCAGACTGGAGTCCCAGTTATCCCTCCTGCATCCAGCATTCATTTCTGCCTCCACCAGTCTGACAATGCCATCTCTCCCTGCCTTCTCTTTCCTCTGAGTCTCTCCAAGTCCACAAAGCATTTTCAGCTCAGCCCAGCTCCTACATCTTCCGCCAGGACTTCCATGCAGCTCTGGCCTGCTCCATCTCTGAATCAATCGTATGTCATCTCATGACATCCTCCAGTGATTTCCTGGGTGCATATCTTATCTCTCCAATGAGGTTATAAGCCCTTTTAGGGCAAGAAATTGTACCATATTTCTTTCTGTTCACCATAGCACTAAGCAGCGGAGGACGCATTTTAATAAGTACTTTTTTGAATTGAATTAAATATATTCAATCTGCTTCCTATTTTAACAAGTTCATAGATCAGGTAGGTCACCAAAGACTCATATACATGCTCTATACAACTCTGTCTGCCGGCTGTTATTGCACAGCAGCTCCCACTGCTCCTAAATATCTCTTCTTTATATTTACAATTTGAAGACTAGATGACATAGCTGCTGCCAAAGTGTATTAATAAGAATATGAAAAAATATGGCCACCTGAGCCTGAATGTGTGACTTCATGTGTAGTGAGCGTGGTACATGATTTCTTGTGATTTGGGAAACGCAGTATGAATAGATGGCTATCTATGAGCTAAATCTAAAAGGAAGCTGACCCAATTCCAGATTCTGGGTATTCTGGGCTATTATTTTGCTTGTTATTGAAACAGTTAAGAATTTGGCTCAGAGATCCAACACAGAAAGAGAGAGAGATCTTCCTTAGGAGCTTAGGGCAGGAGGAATAAAGCAGCTGTAAATAGCTTAGCAATCAGTGCCTCCTATTTTGAATACGTGTTTCCAACAAGCAAAAACACAAAGCCTTTCATAAATAAAAGTAACTAACATCCACTGAGCCTGACAATTTACAAAACACTTTCGCATTTATTATTTTATTAGACATACCAACTACCTTGCAAACAGATAATGAGGAGAGATGATAATCCTACTTCTATAAATGAGACAACTAAAGTCCTCAGCTACTGAGAGACTGGTCCAGTGTCACCTCAGCAGGGAGTAGAAGAATATGGGACAAGAATATGGACAAGGGTCTTCAAAGTCAATATCCAGTGCTTCCCACAGTGCATTCCACTGCTCCCAAAACCATGGAAATTCCAAAAAGTTTAAATGGCTTCATCTAAGGATTCTGCCTCTTCTCTCCCCACTCCTGTTTGAAATAAAGAGTTCAATGGAACCACTGTCACTCATTCATATATTTGGCAGCAAACTGAGAGCAATCCTTTTTTATTTTTAACTTTAGAACATAATTTAATAAATAAGTGAAAAATAAACTGAGAAGAGTAGCTGAACCAGGTCTTAATGTTTCTAATAGAATCATAAATGCCAGAAAGTGCTGGGGATGATTTATCATCCTGTTATTATAAGTGACTGGGAAGCTTTCAATGGAGTCCTTGCTAATTTCTAGCAGCTGCATTAAATCAGAAACTCTAGTAGCTATTATAAAATCATCATCCCATCTTTCTGCAAATCATCTTGAACACCTGATGGGAATTCGGAGCTGTTTGTTACTATATGTGCTCACCTCACCCTTGGCCTCAAAAAGGGAAATAAACACAAGTCAGAGGTGGCATGAAATTGGTCACGTCAACTGTTAAGGTTTGATAAATGACTGTCTACTTTTTATAGAATATATTCCTGGTGGAAGAAATAGCTTCCTTCACAAACACCACTTCATTAAGAGAACAGGAGCTGAGACATCATCAAATCTTGTGCTCTGAATTTGAGCTCCACCCTCAGCCTCATTCTACCCAGCCTTAGACCCAAATCCAGCAGCTGTCCACCCCTTGCAAGAACAGAACAAATAACCAACTACGTACAAATCTTCTGGAAATCCTCGACACCTCCACCCTTCCTTCTGATTTTCACAATAGAATATGCCTCCAAGGACTCTCTCTCATGACCAGATAAGTAACACCTTGTACTAGGCAAATAGCAAGAGTCAGAAGCAGACATCACTGAATATTTGAATGCAACTTTGGTCTTAAGTTTCAGGAGGCAGCGAAGTACGTATGAGTTAAGTGCAATCTGATGGAGGAAGGCAGGAGAGGCTACTGCCTAGAAGATATGCCTACTCTGTCGGGGTAGATCCTGCGAGGGGAAGCAGAGTGAGAGGAAGAGAGCCAGCTACTAGTAACAGGAAATGTCTAACAAGGTAGAAGAAAGTAGGATTTTCAGAGAAATACATTTTACAGGACTTAGTAATGGAGTGGATATGGAGAGTGTGCTTCTTGCTTGAAAACCTGGATGGACATACATGCTGGAGGAGTTGGGTAAAATGAGGGAATCTTAAAAGTTATATTTTTTATGGTGAGTTTATATGCCTGCATACTTACCTTACGTGCTCCTGCCCAATAGTTTTTGTACTTTCTATTTTCTCTGCCTCAAATTATTTTCCTTCAAAACTTTACATGGCTCATTTTTCTCACCTTGAGTTTTGATCAAATGTCACTTCCTCAGAGAGGACCTCTATAATCATACAGTTTAAAATAGAACTTCCATCACTTGTTATTCTCTTACCCTGCTTTATTTTTCTTCATAGCACTATCATTTCCTATTATTGTATTTTGTTTTCATCTTTTATTCTGTATTGTTTCTGTTCCATCTGCATGCCACATTAATTTTGATGAGGCAACGACACTGTGTATTTGTTCACTTCTGTATGACCAACATCTAGAATAGGAGCTGGCTCATGGCAGGTACTCGGTAACGGTTGAAAGAGTGAGTGAATGAGTCCTAGAAGCAATGTTAAAATGGCAGTTATATATATATGTAGAGGGCTCTAGGCTTAAGAAATAAGTTAGCGAGTTATCATCATATAAGTAATCATTGAAGCCATAGGCTCTGGAGAAAGTATAGAGTAAAAAGATAAAAGGGCCTTCGAGAGGTCCTTGAAGAGTTCCAACATTCAAAAGCCAGGTGGCGGGAGATGAGCTTACAATGAAAACAAAGAAGAAACACACTTAGAGGTAGAAGGAATCAAGAGAAAGTAGTGTTATGTAGGAAGAGAAAATGTTGAAAGATACAGAGAGGTCAAGAAAATATGGATTTAAGAATGTCCAATGGAAGTGGTATTATTGAAGTCACTGGTGACCATGGGAAGAACTGCTTTGTTGGAGTGATGAATTAAGGGCTGTATTGGTGTGTGTAGAAATGTGATTAAGAGATGAGAAATAGGAAAGAGCATGTTTCGAAAACTCATTAAGATACTTGGTTGAAATGAGAAAAAGAGTGTTAGAGAAGTAGCTGGAAGAAAATGTAGGTCTAAGTAAATTTTCTTACTTTAGTTTAATTTTTCATATATTTAAAAGCCAGTGGGAAGGATAAACTTGAGACGGTGAGACTGAATACGCGATCCATCCAGGTGGTGTCATTAGGACAATTTTCCTGAGAAATCAAGAGGGATGAAATCCAAAGCATGGGTAGAGTACATGGTCAATATATGAGGAGAGGCTGCATCTCCTTAGTAACCAGAGGGAAGGAGAATCCAGAGGTAGACAGGTTTGTGTGCCTGGTAAGAGAAGATTAGGACATTCCATTTAGAGGTTTCTCTTTTTGTTTTAAGTGGGTGATCATCTGCTGAGAGCAAGGGGAATTCAAAGGACTGAGATAAATGGAAAATGTGAAAAAGCCATTGAAAGTAGCAATATGAGTTGACCAATGGAAAGTAGAAAAACTAGAATAGGTTTGAGGGGTCACCTGACTTTGGTGAGCATGAGCTTATACAGGAATCATTCTTCCCTGTTGGGTCCTTAACTCTGCCCAACTTCTCAGCTGCAGGCTCAGAGAAAACAGAAAGCTGGGTTCACCCAGGGTTGGAATTTGGTGAAAAGGTTATGACAAAAAGAGTGATGAACAAGGGAGTTGAAGGTGTTTGACCAGTTGGAATAATGGACCGTGAAATCTAAGCTGGTTTGGAGGGGTGTGAAGAGAGTAGAGGTCTTAGGCATTGAGAGGAAATAGAGGAGTCAGTGGTCAGGAAGTCCCAAAGTAGGCAAAGAAACACTGTAGTGGGAATAATTGGACAAGCTCCTAGAAGGAGAGAGGAATGTTTTATAAGCTGGGATATTTGAATAAGTGATTTGGGGGCAAGTTTGTGATTATATTTTCTAATAAGGCCTGCTTGCTCAGAGCCAAGCTGGCATCATGCTCTCCATAACATGCTTTAGAATGAGGACCTTTGTCTTAAAATCTAGGCCAGGACTGAGCCCAAAGTAGAGATGAAGAGGCCTCATCTATGAGTAGAAAACAATTGCCAAAGCAGGCTCTGGCAGTAGCGGATGGGTTGATTAAAAACAAACAAATAACAAACACAAAACTATCACATTTGCTGGGATGGCCGGGGCAGAGAGATAGCTGGAGGCTGAGTGCCAGGCGTGGGCCATGTGAGGCACTTCTCAGACCTGGGTACACTCATGCTTCCTGGTCTGTCATTCTAGGTGGCCGGGAGCTATAGGGAGAGAATGGTGCTCTTTCCCATCAAAAGAATTATGTGCCAAAGGTAGGCAACCTCTGGTCTTTGATATGAGTACTCAGCACCTCAAGGAGACAGAACAGAGGGCTACAGTTTCCCAGGAAGAATGCAGAACTTGTTGAGAACAAGGAAAGACCTGTTCCCAGTTCTGCTTTTGTTCAGCAGCAAACAGAGCCGCTTGTCGGGCTGATGGTCCTTGCCCATTTACACTGCAGAATAGTTTGAAAGAGGGTAGAGGGAAATGGAGGAAAAAGACATTAAAAGGAAAATGTCACCATTTCCAAATGCCATATTATTTGACAGTTTCTCTTTATGTTGCACCAGCTGCTTAACATGACAAATGATGGCTTTAATAAAAATGCACACAAGGAGATGCAGCACCAGAAAATGAATAATGGAGCTTTCTATCCTGACATGTTGTGGTGCATATTCACTCAGCAATGAATAGGACCTCGGGAACTGTGTGTCGCCTGTTGCTTTCAGACAACCTCTCGTAGATGGTTGGCCCTTGTGTCAGTCAGGTTCCAGTTGCAGAAAGCAGAGTGCATTGCACCTGGTTTTAGCAGAGAGGTATTTAGTGTGAAGCATTAAATGGCTTTCCCATTTATTGAGAGGGTCGACAAGACAGGTTGAACTTTCAGAAAGCCACACCACAGAACCGGGGCCATGAACAGAACCTGTTTTACAACCAAGAAGCAGCAACCTCTCCCAATCAAAGCCATCAAAATCAGGAAGCTACTACTGTCAGAAAACTACTACATTTGGGAAGCTGCCTTGACCAGGAAGCCACACCATGCCTGCCTAGGTGACCAGCACTAACACAGATTTCTCTTTCCCTGTCTCTGGGTACCTGAGACAGCAAGTGCTTGGGCCCTAGGACTCATACTAATGTTGCCTCAGAGAAAGCAAATGCCTTTATGATAACGCCTGCCAAGAGGAATAACAGCAGTGGCAGCAGGACAATGGCTCTTGCAAGAGTGATTGAAGCACAAGTTACGCACGAGGTGTGGGGGCTGGGTTAGGACTGGCAAGATTTGGTCGTTTTAGGATCCCACAAATCCAGATTTGGGAATAAGTGATCAGTTCAACATTCGTGTGCACTAGAGGAGGAGGGATAGTGAGCAAAGAAGAGAGTGGGAAAAGTGAAAGTGTAATGACAAAGCAGCCTGCCCTCAGCCCCAGGACTGCAGTGGACAGGGCCTCCCTGGAGTTTTGATAACCACGTGTCTTCACACTCCAGTTACTATCTGGTCACTTTGGTACAGTCACATAAGCGGAGAAAGCTCTTAGCCATTGAAAGTTCCACAAAAAGGGACCATTCCAAGTCACTGTTTAGAATTAGATGCATCAAGGCAAGAAAAGCTACAATGCAACATACACTACAGAGGAATAGGTAATGGGGTGGGGTGAACATATGGGCTTCCTTGGAATCATGTGAAGAAAGGCAGTGTTTGCAGGGAGCTTGGAGGCTTGCTCATGATGCTGATAAAGTCATGAAGATCTGTGATTGTTTGTTTTAGCACGTTAGGAACTTAAGCATTAGCTAGCAAGAAGGAACAAAATAGGGAAAAAGTCATACGGTAAACTACCTGTCAGCCACTGGGGAGTTTTACTCAGTAATTAGTGATCACCTATTATGCACAAGTGATTACAATGAGCAATATAATATCTTGTCTGTGTTCTCAAGGGAATTAAGACATTCATTGGTCTTGTCACAGCCATTACCAGGAGGAATTTAAAGGATACACTTTTTCAGTTTGCCTTTTTTCTCAACATCTAGAAGAAAAGACTTATTTATTATAGCTGGTCACCATGTGTATAGGGTTAAAAGCCCTACAGCACTCTGCTGTGAGGAATAGAAAGTAAAATAAAGACTGTGCCACTGTACCCAAGGAGGTGACAGTCTACTTGAGGAGCTAGAATACACCAGGCGAACAACAGTTCACATTTTAATTGGTAAAGCCTTAGTAGAACAGAGGACACAAAGTAGTGAATTTCTAACTGCCAAAGGGAAGGTACACAGAGTAAACATGGTAGTAGGTAAGAGAAGAGGAAGATCATTTCAGTTTGAAGTGCTGGATAAAGTTTTAATGGCAGAGGTAAGATTTTAGTTAAATCTTAAAGGAAAGGCAGAAGTGGCTCTTATGGAAAGGAAGAGTAAGATTCTTCTCAGTAGGAAAGACAACATTAATATATACATATATATATATATATATATATATATATATATATATGGGACAATATGCAATATTTGACTGGAATGAGGTTTTATTTGATACTCATGGAAAAATGGTTTCATTAAAAAGAAAACTCTTAAAAGCTAGAAAAAAAGTAGGGTTCTTCTTATAAAAGAGGTATGAATGCCAAGATAAATAATTTGAAATATATTCTGTAGGCACAGGGGATATTGACATTCCAAAAGAGATAATAAGCTTGATATTGCCAAGAATCAAGTGCATTTAATTCTGGACTTTTCATGACTTTGCTAGCAACTTAATCTCCTTTTAAACTGAAGCAAGAATTAGTTTTTAAAAAGTCTTTGTCCCGTTTGTATTTTTATCTGTATGATTCTCTATATTAAAACATACCCTCCCCAAAAGACTGCTTGTTTTTCAGGCAAAACATATCCAAATATGAATAAAATATTTTGTATGTGCCTATATAAATATGTCTTGAGGATATTCAAAGATAAGATAAATTTGAAAGGGAAAAAATGTGTTTTGAAACCATGAGATAGATGTGTGAAAAGAGGGTGACTTGATGTGCCTAGCCCCTTAAGATGGAAATTGAAGGAGCACAAAGATCTGGAATCATAAGAAGAGAAATGGCCAAGTCACTAAACAAATAAACAAACAAACAAAATAAGTCCCAGGGAGGGGGTAGGGGAAATCAATATCTAGATTTGCTACAATATGTTATCTGAAATATCTAGTTTTCAATAAAAAATTATGTGACATGAAAAAAATCAGTAAAGTGTGACTCATACAAGGAAAAAATGCAGGCATCAGAAACTGTGAGAGAGCTCAGATGTTATATTCAATATAGACTTCAAAGCAGCCATTATAAATAAGTTAAAAAATACTAACAGAAACCATGGTAAAAGAAGGAAAAGAAGATATTACAACAGAAGGAAAAGACGATATTACGACAGAAGGAAAAAAAGATATTACAACAATGTCTCATCAAATAGAATATAAATAAAGATACAAAAATTGTAAAAGAAATTAAAAGAAGAAGAAGAAGAACAAAATGGCAATTCTGTCATTGAAAACTATAATAATTGAAATGAAAAATTCACTAAAAGAGCTCAACAGTAGATTTCAACTAACAAAAAAAAAAGAATTAGTCAACTTGAACATAGATTGATAGAAATTATGCAGTCTAAAAAACAGAGAAAAAAATAAAGAAAAGTGAACAGAACCTTAAAGAACTATGAGATCCCATTAAGCACAGCAACATACAAAGAGTGGGAGTCCCAGAGGAAGAGGAGAGAGAGAGAAAGAAGCAGATAAAATATATATATTAGAAGACATAGTGGCTGAAAACCTCAAAATCTTGGTGAAAAACATTGATCTATATATCCAATAAGCTCCATAAACTTCAACTGGAATTAATATGAGAGACTTACACTCAAACACATCATAGTAAAAATGTTGAAAGACAAAGAAAAAATCTTGAAAGCAACAAGAGAAAAATGACTCATCACACACAAGGAAACCTAAATAAGATTAACATATGACTTTTCATTAAAAACAATAAAGGCCAGAAGGCAGTAGGATGACATATCGAAAATGCTTTGAAAAAAGTCAACCAAAAATCTTATATCCAGCAAAACTAACGATCAAAAATAAAGGTGAAATAGACATTCCCAAGTAAACAAAAAAAGTGTGATAAAGACATTCCCAGGTAAACAAAAACTGAGAGAATTCATTAGTTGCAAATTGCCTTACAAGAAATACTAAAGGATGACTCCAGACAGTAGGGCAACTCCACACAAGAAAACACACATTACTGTTAAGTGTAATTATGTAATTTTAAAAAACAACACAAATGCCTATTCGTTCTTTCTTCTATTAAATGATTTAAAAAGCAATGGTATAAAACAATATTTATGCACTTATATTGTTGTGTCCATAACATATAGAAATGCAATATTTTTAACAATAACAGCATAAGAGGTGGGGGGGAGCAAAGCTATATTGGAGTAAGGAAATGACACCAGACAGTAACTCAACTCCACAAGAAGAAAGAAAGAGAACCAGCAATAGTAAACAAAATGGTTAATACAACAAACTCTATAAATATATACATGCTCTCCTTTCTTCTCTCAGCTTCTATAAATGCATAAAACTAATTAAAACAATTTATGAGAATTTACTGTTGGGTTGTAACATATGCAGACATCATATATGGAAGAATAATAGCACAAAAAGTGGGAAGAGGGAACAGAACTAAATAGGAGTAATGTTTACATATCTCACTGGAATTAAGTTAGCATAAATCTGAAATGGATTTTGACAAGTTAAGGTGTATGTGGTAAGCCCTAGAGCAACCACTAATGCAATACCTTCAAAAACTAGAGCAAAAGTCATTAAAGGAATTAAAACATTACACTAGAAAATATTCACTTAATGCAAAAGAAAGTGGTAAAGGATGAATAGAAGAACAAAAAAGACAAGAGACAGATAGAAAACAAAAAAGTAAATCTAATCATATCAGTACTAACATTAAAGGTGAATAGATTAAACAATCCAGTCAAAAGGCAGAGATTGTTACACTGGATAAAACAATGAGATCCAACTATATTCGATCTATGGGAGACACAAGTTAGATATAAACAGGTTGAAAGTAAAACGATGGAGAAGATATACCATGGAAACAGGAATAAGGAAGCTGGCGTGGCTATACCACAAAAAAGACTGAAACAGAAAAATTTACTACAGATTGAGGGACATTTTATAATGATAAAAGCATCAATTGATCAGAAAGATGTAAGAAACTTCTTTAACCTGTTAAAGGACATCTAAAAAACACCCAGAGCTAACATCATACTTAACGGTAAAAGATTGAACGTTTTCTCCCCAAGGTCAGGAACAAGACACAGATGTCTGCTTTTATCACTTTTATTAAACATTGGACTGGAGGTTCTAGTCAAGAAAAAGAAATAAAAGGCATCCATATTGGAAAGAAAGTAGTAAGACTATCTCTATTTACAGATAACATCATCTTGTATAGAAAATCCTAAGGAATTCACTAAGAAAACTAAGAGAACTAATAGAAAAGTTTAGCAAAGTTGCAGGATATAAGATTAATATACAAAAAATTGTACTTCTATACACTACTAATGAATAATTCAAAAATGAAATTAAGAAAACAATTTCATTTATAAAAGCAAAAGAATAATAAAATACTTAGGGATAAATTTAAGAAATGAGTAAAAGTTTGTAACAATTTATTCTCAAAACTACAAAACACTGTTAAAAGAAATGAAAGAAGACCTATATAAATGGAAAGACATCCCATATTCATGGATTGGAAAACTTAATATGGTTAATATGACAATTTTCCCAAACTGATCTGCAGATTCAATGCAATCCATATCAAAATCTCGGCTGGCTTTTTTACAGAAGCTGACAAGCTGATGTTAAAATTCATGTGAAAATGCAAGGGACCCAGAATAGCCAAAACAGTCTTGAAGAAGAACAAAGTCGGAGTATTCACAGTTCCCAATTTCAAAACTTACTACAACGCTACAGGAATGAAAACAATGTGGTACTGGCATAAGGATAGACATATAGATCAATGGAATAGAATAAAGTATTCAGAAATAAACCATCACATTTACACTCACCTGATTTTGAAAAAGGTGCAAAACATATTTTCTATAAAAAATGGTGCTGGGAAAACTGGATATCTATACACAAGAGAATGAAATTAGTCCCCTTACTTCACACCATACATGAAAACAATCTCAGAATGGATCAAGGACCATTGATATAAATATAGGAACTAAATATAGTAACTAAAACTATAAAACTCTTAGAAGAAAATATAGGAGTAAATCTTTTTGACCTTAGTTTAGGCAATGCCTTCTTAGACGTGATAGCTAAGTGGTATGGTTTTTCTTTTGGGGGCAATGAAAAGATTCTAAAATTTATTGTGATAGTTGCACAACTTTTTGAATATACTAATAACCACTGAATTGTATGGTATGTGAATTATATCTCAATAAAAGTATGTGTGTGTGAAGAGGAAGAGAGAGAGAGGGAAAGAGGAAGGAGGGAGGAAGAGAGGGAGAGAGAGAGGATGTGACAGTGATATGAAACAAGGAGTACAAAGAGTGTCTTGGGAAGGGAATAGCCCTGTAGGGAAGTGAGGACATGAGAAGAGAAGGAAAGTCATCCAGGAAAGAGTGAGCTCCTAAGCCAGCTACAAGAGTGTGTAACTGAAGAGTAATCCTTCAGAAGAACTCCAGGAGAGGGCATGGCATGTGTGCTTGTAAATTATTCCCAGCAAAGGTGAGAAGGTGGCTCATTTATACAGTCAATTCTGCCAAGTATTGATTGAGGGCTGCCCTTGGCGTTTTTCAACTGTTACACACATTGTGAGAATGGCTTTCTGTGGTTCTACAAAGGCCCTCAGGCACAGAGATACTGAAACTAGAAGTAGGAAATCATCTCAGTTACACTGAAATGATAGGGTCTAAGGTGTACGGGTGGGGCACTAATAGTTTCTACTACAAAGTGAGACAAAGAGTGATGACAAAATAATTAACACATGATTTCTTTTACCTTGGATTTGGACCATGTCTTGAGAACACAAAGCTTTTTGGTGTGAGCACTTCATAAAACTGGTAAAGACTCGGTGGTCTCCATGGTTGCTGTTTAGAGATTTCTTCTTCTATTGATCTTTTAATATAATTGACAAATCCATTGAAATGAAAACACAGACAAATATGAAGCACAAACCATCACCTCTGTCATGTGGATATCTCCCATTCACATTCCCCATAGTGCTGCCTCCAAACACGTATTTCCCTTGTCCAGTCCCCTACTCTTTCTCATCTTCTTCAGAAAGAATCTTGATTCTAATAACTTCAAGAAAATGGAAGCCACCAAATGTGAATTATTTCAATTTCCATTAGTCTGTTTAATATCTCCCTTAATATCAAAGTTGAGTTTGCTGGATGGTTATTAGGGAGTGCTCTTTAGAAGGGAAGAAGAAACTGAGCTACAATGTAGAACCCACAGCTTCAGCTGACTTGCTAGGAGTTCTGGAGCCAAAATGGCCTGGTAGAAGTGTCCTATGGTGGGCCACAGTGGCTTGGCCTTTAAAGTCTATCTCAATCCGTCATTGATTGAGGGCCCCCTAGAAAGGGCTCTATTTTGGGCAAAGTTTTCTGCAGCTGAGATAATCCCTGAGAGAGTTGCTAACACTTTCCATAGCAAGGCAACACTACTAAATATTTCTTTAAAAGGGAATTTGCACAGCACATCTCCTTATCCATCGTAGCTCACACTTATACCACTCAGATCCATTTCTTCACGTGTGTTGAGAGTGCAGCATCTCCAGGATTCCTATGGGACTTTCTTCCTAGAGGAAACTTAGAAGATGAATGTTAATGGGGTGAAATACAGCCCCCACCTCTTCATCTGGTCTCGGGATCACGACTGATACTCCTCCACTCTCCATTCTAGATACCTCACCTTCAGCCAGTGCCTCTGCTGCTCTCCATGGCTTGCCTGGTGATGTGACCCAGACACTCACTCCTGGGAGCTGTGTTCAGGCGAGGGCTGCTGCACTGCCCATTCACTCTCTCAGCAGGGCAGGAAGCACCAAGAGGCATCCCAGTGGATCACTGGAATTTCACATGCATTTCTCGCTGACCCACTGGGTCACAAAGCATTATTTCCTCTTTGTATAACTTCTCTGCTGCTTATTACTTCTACAAGTGGTTTTGTCTACAAATTTACTCAAGCGCCAAAACAAATTAATAGCCAAACACACAGCAGGGATGACAATAACAAATTTCTCTCAGTACTCCTTCACTTTCAAATTGCTCTTCTATTTCTTTCTTTCTGTTTATTGTAAACTTCTTGAAAGAGTAGTCTATATATTCTTCTATACTCCATCTTCAATTGACTTTTTAACCCATTTGAATCTGGCCTCTCACTCCAGCACTCTTTCCAAGGTAAAAAAGTTAGCCTGCTAATCGCCAAGCTAGCATCTAATATTTGTCCTCCAGATTTGATTCTGCACCATAGGGCAGAATTGCCCACAAATTTTTTACTTTCTTTTCCTCTTAGTTTCTCTGAGTTCTTTTCTTCTCAGGCTAAACCTCAGAGGCTACTTTCTCCTTCTTCTTCACTGGTTCATAGTCTTTGCTTCCCTCCCTGGATGCGGCTGCTCTCCAAGGATTTGTCTTCTGCCTTCTGTCTCCCTACACTTCCTTATTAACCCATTGTGTCATTCATTAACAACCAATCCTGAACCCAGATATCTCCAGACTACAGCTCAGTCTTAACTCTTCTCTTGTTGATTCCAGTTCAAATTTAATATGCCATAAACAACCACTAAACTCTTTTAAAACCAACTCCTGCCATTACTGTATCCACTCTCTTGTTTGACAGCAGCATCAACTGCCTTGAACAGTGAAAGGATGGATGAGTCATACTGACTTCTCTCATTTTCTCACCTTATTGCCTACGGGTTCTTCTGTCTTGGAAAACTGTCTCTTGACTCACTCCTTTCCCTCACGTCCCCCACTTGTCAATCAGGGCCCATTGTATGTTGACTGAGCTAATGTGGTTGAAGCTGACTGGGTTTCAGTCCAGCCTGCTCAGTCCTCTGCAGTGACGTTGGGACTTGTTTTCAACAGGTGGAGCTCCGGGTCAGCTCAGGCTTGGTGCTGGGTGTGACAGAGTTTCTTGCCTTTCCCTCTCATAGTGAAAATGAGCAGAACTTACAGATTCTAAATTCCTACCAAGTGGAGAAGGGAGGGTTGAGACAAACTGAAAAGCTGTCGGGTAAAGTAGGGTGAATTTTGTGTAGGTATGCACACACCAGGAAATGGATTTTTCAGATGTGGTGTTTGCTTTGCCTTCGAGCACATGGAGTGAGGAGGGTCCTGGCAGTGCTGAAATTGGATGGACACACTTGACATCTGTAACCCAAACCAAGGTCCTATGATAGCTAAATGATTCATTTTCCTTCATTTATTTCCATGCTTCCTCTTTTACAAAGGATTTTAGGCAAGTGTTTACAATATTCTTCTTGGTATGAACATATAACAATGTTCAAAAGGTAAAAATTTCACCTATGAGGAAAATAATAATATGTAGCAAAAATACAAGAGCCACATATCTGAAATAGTTTCAGGACCTTTACAAACAGCTATGAGCCACTCCAATGCAGGGAGAACAAAGGGTGCTATGGAATGTGGGTTTAAGAGGAGTGATTCCTGAGATGACAGCTCCAACTGTCCTGGCATCAAGAAACCCAGAAGATCGTTGTTTCTTCACTGGCAGGTATCCCCGCTACACTCTGCTGTCTCTGGCCCCAGGCACTTCCGGGTCAATCGACTGTCAAATATGCACAGAACTCTGCTAGGTGCCCACACTGTGCCAGCTGTCAGACTGAAAGTATACTGGGGTGTTATTTAATTCTCACAACAACCCCAAGTGGTAAATTTCCATCTAGGTAAACAGAGGCTTGGAAAAGCTGATAATGATAGTGATGGAGATAATGATTATGGATTCCCTGATGTGGTGTTTAGTGCACAAGATGTTTATGAGGGAATTCCCTTGGGGTCATCAACTGTGAAAGAGGGTGGGAGCAGGAAGGGCACAGGTCAAGGTGGGGCACAGTTCCATGGGGATTGTCCCTCACTAGGTGGGGATGACTGGGCCTTTATTCTCTGCCCGGATGGGGCATTGGAGCTTCGCCACTCTGCGATGCATGTGAACTTGGGGAGGGACCTCCTTGCAGATGAGCACTGCCAGCAGCTGGGCCAATAAGTGCTTCCTTGAAGAATACAAGTGTCTCACCTCTATGTCCGCCACAGTCATGGGAATTAAAGTGTATTAAGTGCTTAACAAAGATTAATGAACTTAATAGCAAACCCTGTAAGGTAGGACTGCTAGTCTTTTTCTCAGGTGAAGAATATGAGGCTCGTGGGGATAAGGAATTCACCCTAGGACACACAGTAAAGTCCAGATGTGAACTCTGGGCATCTAAGTTCATTGCCTGCACTGTCATCCATCCAGTGTGTAGCGAGAGATACAGAAAAGTCTAAGAAATGGTTAATATCCTGAAAAAACAAACTATCTAATAGACAGATAAGAATAACATTACTGAGAAACAAGAATGCACAACATAGCATGTTGCGGTATAAAAAAAGCAGAAATTGGAAGTAAATTGACCCGACTTTGAATCCCCCACTTCCTGGCTGTGTGGCTCTGAGCAAGTCACACAACCTCGCCGGGTCTCAGTTTTCTCATTTTCAGAATGGAGGTAAGAATACCTTCTTCTCTGGTCTTCAAAAAGGGCAACAGACACTGCCTAGGAGACAGCAAAGCCACTCAATGTTACACGTGAAACTGTGTTGTCCACATTACCTGCAGGAGTGGCTCAGAGGACCTCAGTGAGGACTGTAAAATCATGAAAGAATGGGAGTTAGGCTGACCTTTGAAATGTGGTGGGGAAGCAAGAAAGAGCAGAATGGGTAATAGGAAGGAGAAGGTTAGAGGTTAAAAAGGAACAGTGACACTATGAACAAAGGTCCGAGACATTCCAGATGCTGTCTCCTAAAACCACCCACAGACTAACGGGTAGGTGCTAGGACTATCCTCCATTTTCGCATGAGAAAACTAAGCCTCCAAGAAGCTATGAGATATGCCTCCCGCTGATATGCTCAGTGGTGGAGCCAGGGTGTGAACCCAAATCTGAAGGATCCCAAAGTCCACACTCTTCCCATCCTCTTAACGTCAAGCTGATGTCTCTTTCATGTCTGTCCATGACGCGTCTGTTACGAAAATCAGCACTATTGAAGGAGATGGCAAATCAGGCTTTTAGGTGGTGATTCTCTCTTCTTGTTCAAGTAATATTTCCATGAGTGTTTGGAGTCAGCATTATTCAGACAAGGTCCATGCAGAAAGGGTTCTTTCTTCTTACCCATATTTCCTCCTTCTCCAGCTTCATTTGCAGTTTGCTGCTCTCTCCTGTGTTTCCTGAACATTACCTTTCCTCTCACAGCTGTATGTGTGTGTCTTGCCCTCTAGGTCCACACAGAAAGATCTACGTACCAGACTCTAAAGGCCTTGCTCCCCCACACAACTGTTGCTTGCAGAGCAAGCACAGGCTTGACCCTGCAGTGTACATTCGCTGACCCTAACCAACACCCAGTGGGGAAATAACTAAACTCAGTTCTAGATGGGTAATGCCAGAGAGGCTCAAGATGCAGCTGGTGGCCCTGAAATCTCAGGCCTAACTCCAATGTGCAGTTACGACAGAGAAAATGCTCAAATGTAAAATGATAAATAATGATAAAACAGCAACAACAACCATGACAATTATTCATAATATTGTAATTATGATAGAAAGAAGAAGCAACATTTACTGACAATCTGGCATCCTCTCCTGCCCCATATTTCTCTTGTGCTAGGTCACAAAAGTGGAGTAAGTAGGAAATAGGAAGAATAGTCTAACAGGAAGAGCTGCCTGTCAGTATTGTGAGATCATCTGTGGTGCAGGGATCCCCATGTCCATGGAAATGCCCAGACACAACCGGATGACCGAGAGTCAGCGTCTCACTCAGGAGCTTTGACCACTAACTTCCGGTTAGCTAAGATGATGTCTAAGCCCCCTCCCTAATCCAAAGTTCTATGAGACAATGATTTCCCAAGAAACCCGTGGCTGCCACATCTTGGAGGTCCCCGATGTGGACTGGATAATGTCATGCCAGTCTCCCAGGACTTGGGGCAGGGGGTGGTGTCAAGCGTCACAGCTGTAGGTCCACATTTATAGATCTCGGCCTGCTCTGTCGAGCAGGGCTGCTGTTCTCTTTGGCAGACAGAACAGCCTTTGTCTTTGCTTCCTATCCTCCTGGGGAAGGCAGATGGCTGGGGATGCGATGCTGCTGACGTTAGTGGTGCTGAAGCGAAAAGCTAGAGCTCGTGAGCTAAAGTAAATATTGCAGAAAATAAGGCAAGGACCGAAAAATCGAATACAGTTAAGAGCCTGCTGGTGAATGGATCCAAATACTGGTTCCTCCAGTCTTTGGTGTAGCCTTTTCTGGAAGGTGGGCTGTCTTTTTTTTTTTTTCAAAAATTTTTTTTTTATTAAAGATTGGCACCTGAGCTAACAACTGTTGCCAATCTTTTTTTTTTTTTCTGCTTTATCTTCCCAAACACCCCATACGTAGTTGTATATCTTAGTTGCAGGTCTTTCTAGTTGTGGAATGTGGGACGCCGCCTCAACATGGCCTGACAAGCGGTGCCATGTCCGCACCCAGGATCCGAACCCTGGGCCGCCGCAGCTGAGCATGCGAACTTAACCACTCAGCCACGGAGCCAGCCCCTGGGCTGTCTTTAAAGTCAGAATAGCACAAGTGCGGCAGCCAAAACTGGGGTCAACATAAGAAGTAGTTTTAAAGATGGATTTGCACACCGAAGGAGTACCTACATATAAGGAAATAAATGACCATGTCCTTAATTTGGTGTCCTCTTGATGACAGATATGAGAATAATAGCCAGGATTTTCCTTTGGACCACAATTGTCTGTTATCACACACTGATGTCTAGACAAAATCTTTTCCTCCAGCTCTGAGTAGAAATCACTGATTAGGCAAACTGCTGATGTAGGAGCAAAATTAGTCTGTTTACTGTGTGGGAGCTTGCTAATTGCAAAGAAACGTGAGTTCCCAGGCACACTCTCCTTTGTCTGTGGAATGCTGTCTTTGCCATGAGTGGGGAGGGTGTACAGGCAGGGAGATCCCAACCTGGATGGGGTGCCAGCATCGGGCTAGTTTCTTCCAGGATGATTCATCAAGAAGCTCCTAGGCCCTCTACTGTGCAGTTCTGTAAAGCATCCAGTTAAAAACAGATGCCACGATGAAAATGGGTCTCCTGCAGACAAGTCACGCTCATTCATTCAGCAAATCTTTACTGAGCACCTACTTTTTGCTAAGCATTGTGCTTGGTGCTGAGATTAGAGACAGACCTGATTGTCAATAAATTAGCAAAGAGAAAGTGTCCTGCACTAAATAGGTCAAACGTACTATAGTAAAATTGTAGTAAAGAAGAATAAAATTCTGAGGAGGTGCAGAGGAGGAGAAAATTACTTATGCTTAGGAAATTGGGAAACTGCCTGGGGAAGGTAAGCTTTGAGCTGGGTCTTAAGGTGAGTTTTGGAGTTCCATCTGCAGAGAAGAGCGTCCAGGTAGGAGAAGAGCACGGGCTACAGCAGGGAGAGACACAAAGGTGAATATTTTTCGGGAAAGTCCAGTGGTCCAGTGATGGTCATGGATCTACAGGCTGTGGCATCGGAGAGGGGATTTGCGAACGATCTAGTTCAAGGACTTATTTTACAGGTGAAGAAACAGAAGGCAGGAGAGCTGAACTGACTTTGCCAAAGTCTGAAACTCTGATCCACTCAGTCCCTTCCCACCAGCTCTCTGTGTGTTTCAATCTACGCCTCTTCCAACATATTTATGTGATGGACTGACTTACACCTAACCTCAGTGTGCTTGGCTTTCTTCCTCTTGCCAAGTTTACAAATAGCATTCTCTTGACTCTTCCACCTTAAATGCATCCACCAATCCAGCAATCAATCAGTCTATCTATCAAACTCGGATATGGAAACTACCAGGTTCGGCACTCTAAGTGCTATTTGCTTATTTCTTTTGCTCTTTAGAACTACCCACTTCTTTATTTTGCTCATCCTTAAAATGCACTTATTCTTGATTGATTTAAGATGTGAAAATCTCAGAATTTATTCTTTAACCATTTCAGTGTGCCTAGAAGCACAGGTATTACAGAGCTGAAAAGGCACTGGGGTTTAGCTTGGTGTGCTGTTTATGTGTCTGTCTTTTTTATATGTTTCCAAGAAAACTATTTTTAGAGCTCCCTGCCCAGCACCATTAGTTTGTGTTAATGAAGATGAGGATGATAAAGATTCATTTCTGACAGACCCTTGCCACTTGCAGAAGAAAGTGACCTATGCCTTATTTCAGAACCTGGGGAGCTTTGCTGCTGGAGGGGGGCAGCACAGGACACTGGAGGCATTCCCTCACTTGTCCTCCCCTCAGGGCCCCTCATCCTCACTCTCGCTCGGCTCCACCACGCACCTACAAGGTTGCCCAGCTGCAGACCCAGTCTCTCTTCTCTGCAGACCCTCAGTGACATGGGTTGATTGCATGCACAAAGATGTCAGAGCAAATAACTACATCTGGGAGCTGTCAGAAAAACAGCCTGTGGAATAAAATGCACACGTTGCCAAAGGGTGGGGGAGGTTAGAAAGCAGGATATCTTGACAGAGAAAGAAAAGTATTGGAATTAATTCATAAACGTGTTAGATGGAAATTAGCAGATGAAGATTTGCAAGGGGAGAAGAGACAGAGGGAGAGAGAAAAGGGAAGAGACAGACAGATGGAGAGGGGGAGGGAGATGGTGGAAAATAGAACAGGAGGCACAGCTTTATTTCACAGCCTTGCTTCATCTTCAGCTGAAGCAGCCTATGCTTTTGTAGGGACCCTGCCTCCCTCTCACTTTTTGTTTCCCTCTTAACCTCCGCCATCTGCAACCCCTGGTCCTGACATCACCGCAGTCTCCCACTTCCGCCACAATAGTTGTGCTTTTCATGCAAATGGGATTCCAGGTTTCTAGATATTGGGATTCTCTCTATGGTAAAAGCACCAAACTTCTGGAGCCAGCCCCATGATATAGCAGTTGGGTTCATGTGCTTGGCTCCAGTGGCCCGGGGTTTGCAGGTTCGGATCCCGGGCACAGACCTACACACTGCTTATCAAGCCATGCTGTCACAGGCATCCCACATATAAAATAGAGGAAGATGTGCACAGATGTTAGCTCAGGGGCAATCTTCCTCAGCAAAAAGAGAAGGATTGGTGGTGAATATTAGCTCAGGGCTACTCTTCCTCAAAAAAAAAAAAAAAAACAGTTAAAAGCAGCAAACTTCTGATGTGCCTATGGTAAGGAGGAAAGGACTGGGGCTTTAAGGAGAGCTTGCCTCCTGACACTCTGATCCTGTACAAGTCGCCCTCTCTGAGTCTCAGTTTTCATTCTGCAAAATTAGGATTCTTGGACTAGCTAAATGAGATTGTGCATAGAAGTCATTTATCGCAGAATCTCGTGTGCCGTCTGCATTCGGCAAGTGTTAGTGTTAACAGCAGCAGTGGGAGGAGCAGATTCTCAGTCCCCTCTCTGGTGCTCTCTACCTAGTGGTCCAATCTTTCTGATAAAGGTCAGGAGGTCCACGCAGTGTGTTTAAGCTCACTCTTAGAGCAAAGATGGACATGTTTCTCTATTTCCCTTCCTTAATTGATGGTTGGCATTTTGCCACGTAACAGGGCATCTGTTGGATTATGTTTCATTCCAAAACCTAAGACAGGCAGTCACCCAATTTCATTTTGAAAGAACAATTGAGATGGCTCCGCGTGAGATGACACAGGGCTGGTTCGTTGTTTCCTTCTTTGTCCTGAAGAATCCTCTCCTCCCAATTTCCTTTCTACTTCCCCAGAATCAAAGTAGCACTTCTAAATCTGTGCCTGTGTGTAGTCTTATTGTATGTGGATTCTGAGTTTTTTCCGAAGTCAATCTTGATAAATTGAAGCCGTGCGCACACTTACGACTTACAAAGTCATTATTGGCCTCGCGATACTCTTGTTTTCTTTCTCATTTTCTATGGCACCAAACCCCCTGTTTCTGTACCGCCTGCTTTAGATCCTCTTCCCCAGTCATGCAAGGGAAAAACAAACTGCATTTTACATAAAATCCATTCACACCAATGCGCTAACTCTTTCCAAGTATTTTGTGATATGAATTCTTTAAACTCTAATTGGGCTTTGACGTTTGAGAAACAAAGTTAAGCACTAGCTTGCCGATGGAAGAACTATCCGGGAAAGAGGCAGAGGTACTTTTTCCTCCCTTCCCTTTTCTAGTTCCTGAAAGAATACTTGTTTTAATCTTTTTAGTAGGGTTGCTGCAAAGGGAAATTGAGATGCGTGATTGTTAATTTTATGGTCAGCTTGGCTGGGCCACGGTGCCAGATATTTGGTCAAACATTATCCTGGATGTTCCTGTGAAGATATTTTATAGATGAGATTAACGTTTAGATTAGCAGACTTTGAGCAAAGCAGATTAATTTCCATAATGTGGGCGGGCCTCATCCAATCAGTTGAAGGCCTTAATTAAAAATGACTGGCCTCCCTGAAGAAGAGGCAATTCTGCCAGGAGACAGCCTTCAGGTTTGAACTGCAACATTGACTTTTCCCTGGGTCTCCAGCCTGCCAGCCTACCCCACAAACTTTGGACTCCACAATCACATGAGCCGATTCCTTAAAATAAATCTCTATACAGATAGATAAATAGACAGGTAAATATTGGACTATATATCTTCTCTATATATCCTGTCTATCTATATTTTATCTCTCTATATATCTATGTATAGAGATATACGTATCTACGTACAGGTACATAGATTTATAGAGAAAGAAAGGGATAAAACATACATATACATAATCCTACTGGTTCTATTTTTCTGGAGACTCTAATACCAGATGCTTGGATGCATCCTCCTTCTCTCCCCTGTAATGCTCCGTTCTTTCCTTGTCTTCTTTGCCATTTCCTTTCCTTTCCTCTTTCCCAAGACTTCCTGATGCCTGGAGGAGGGAGGGTCAAGAGCTGATTCTGTCTTCTCCCTTCCCAGTTCTCTGGTCCGTACTTCTTGCCGCCACAGGCAATTTAGAGCCTCGTGACCCAGAGCGTTTCTTTTTTCCTGTCTCAGTCTTTGTACTGAATCCACCCAGCAAGGGGCCTGGGAGCTAGGGCAGCTGAGAGGAGATGAGAGAGAACTTTCGGGATTACATTCAGAGGATAATTTTGGTATTGAGTTAAGAGGTGGGAGGGGGCATTAGCGGTGATGAAAAGAGGCTATTCAGAGCCAAATCCCAGATATCCGGGCAGTGGTGTTGAGGACGCTTACAGGCAAGCAGAATTTTAGACACTGTCTAGTCCAATGCACCTCAAATTTTTTTTTGCCAACACTCACAATAAAAGTACATTTTAAAATGTGACCAGAACACAAGCACACGTTGCGGAGCTTGAGAACCCGTACAAATAAATGAACAAGGGCTGGACTCTGTGACGTGATGACACTTCACTAGTGGTTTACTTTATGCCAAGTTACCAAATATCATAGTAATTATGTAAATCACAAGCTAAGTTTCTGATTAACATGGTTGTGTTTTATTAATTAGAATACCAATATCCAAAGCCTGTCTACTTTGCCTGTTAGCCTTGTGGTCCAGCTGCCTGCTCTCCCACCACAATGAGCTTCTTACAATACAAATCATAGCGCAGTCCAACAGCAGCAGTGTATGGGCACAGGATTTTGGAGTGATACAAACTGCACTACTCTGATTTTTGTCCTTCACCTCAAGCTAAATTGCTGCCAATACAATCTCATCCAATGTCCAAATGAGGACAAAAGTCTTCGATCATCTGATCTTCGGTACGTGAAACTTGAATAGCTGTATCCGTGAGGTTGGAGGGAATGGAGTGGAGATACTTAACTATTTTTTTTAATTAATGGAATAAATATTTATTGAAAATCTACTATATGCCAGGAACTGTTAAGGGTGCTGGTGACACAGCAGTGACCCGTGATGGGGAGAGAAAAGAGTTAGCATTTTCTACTTTAGTTCCTAGAAATGACTAGGGAGAATTTTTCTTCTCTACGCATTGGTGTCTTGATCTAACAATGACAACACCTTCCTCACAGAGCTCTTTAAAGGATCACTTGGATCATATCTGTGACTGTGCACACTCGTGTCTGCGCAGGCGAGGAGGAGGATGATGACCACTGTCATTACTTTTGAAATGTTGGTCTGTCCCTGAGTGGGTCCAGAGGTGGCACTTCTGACCTGACACAACTCACTCCACACACATTTATTAACCATCAGCCGTGGAGAGAATGCCAAGATTAGCCCAGCAGGTGCAGGACACCTCCAAGGAACTCTCACCTTCAGACACATGTATCAATATGCAAGTCTGTCATGCAGCAGACGAAAAAATAAAGCACAACACTAAGCTCCCGCTGGGCCGCGTGTCTGTCCAGTTGGAGCCTGCACTTTCCCCTTTCACATTCTTTCACGGCTGAGCTGCAAAGCCTGGCCACATTTGCTTCTGCACTCCTCGGATTCTGCCATCCCTAAGCTCACCATCGCCTAACTTCTGCTGCTGTCCCAGCGGTGAAACTGCTTCTGCCAGCCACCAGTGTCCTCTGCAGTGCCTGATGAAAGCAGGATTGTCCATCCTTCACTTACCTGAATTCTCTACACTCTGAGACTGTTAACCGTTCTTTTCTTTATTGTCTCATCCCTGATTTCTATGAGGCTATTGATCCCTGATTTCTTTCTATTTTTCCGGCCACTCTGCAGAATCCTTCATGAATTCTCCACTCCCCCCTTAAAGGTTTGTGTTGCCCAGAATTCATACTTCGTGCTTTATTTCTTTTCACTCTCCTGCTCTTGCTGAGTGGCTTCATTAGTACCCAGGGCTTCAGCTCCCACTTACACAAGGATGAATCCAAAATCTGTAACTGTAAACATTGTCTCTTTCTCAGGCTCAAAACCTAAATATTCAAATGCCAATTAGCATCACTTGGACCTTTCACCAGCATGTTATGTTCAATACGTATCATTTATCACCCTCCACTCAGCATCAACTATTCTCACTATTTCTCTGTGATTAGTAATACCATCCACTCAGTTGCCAACATCAGACACCAAGTGGCAGCCTAAATCCTAAATACGCGGTCTTTAACAGTGAATTTGAGAGTCACCTCCTTTGAGCAGCTTTCTAAGAACTCTAATCTAGTTTAGATGGTCCAACTCTGAGATGCCATAGAATCCTTGCATATTTTTATTTTTAAATCTTATCATATTGAACTTCAATATCTGATTTATTTGCCCTAGTAGATTATAAACTCCTTGTGAGCAGGTAATATATCATGTTCTTTGTATCCCCAGGCCCAGCAGAGTGCCTAGAAATTCAATGAATCTTGGTCCCAACCCCTGCCCAAAAAAGAGTGATTAAATGAATTAATCAACAAAATAAATAAACAATATAAAGAAAAGTTCGGCAAGTGAGAGAAGATTGCAAGTAACCAACATATGGTATAAAATACAAGTTCTAGTTCCTCTCTGAGACTGAGAGAGATCAGATTCATCTCAGCAGGAAGGGGAGAGGGCCCAGGTGAAGTTGCCTCAAGCACCTGCTTACTGAGCACTTGCTCTGTGCCAGGCTCTCTGCTGGGTGTCGCACATATGACTGGTCACTTCCTCAAAGAAAGAAAAAGTAGAGTGTTGCCAACTAACCAATGAGGAAACTTGGGCTCACAGAAGTCAGCTCCACTGCCCAAGGTCTCCAGCTTCTCGGCGGCAGGCCCAGATTTAAAGCCAGGCAAGTTGACCCCTGACGGACACTCTCTCCTGCACACCCTGGTTCCCTGGGTGGAAGCATCCAGTTTCCACTTGTCACACTCTTTCCACTGGAAGCTATGTTGAGACACGGGAGGGGTAAGATTGTAGTAACTCCCACTGAGCATTTAAAAAACACATTTTATGGCTCATAGGTCTCAATATAGTGTTTTTTGTTATTTGACTTACAGAACTAGATGAGGTGTGACTATAAAGTAATGAGGCTGATTTGATCGTATAGCTTGTGGAAATTGGTCCCTTTACAGGGGTCTCCAGTCTTTCTAGAAGAAGATGCTTTACTGCAGTTGATGCCTTGCGACGTCCAACCTTTGAGGAGTCTGGGGGTCAGGAAGGGCAGGAGAGTGTTACTAGCAGAGTCTCGGGTTGGATCTTCTGCTGTCAGCTCCCCTGACTTTCCACAGACTGTGGAGAATGGACATCAGTTCCTTCACGCAGTAAATATTTGCTGGTATTTACTCTGTGCCAGCCTGTAGTCCGTGGCATAGGAGCCAGGGATGAGGCAAACCAACACTCTGCTCTTGGGGAGCTTGCTGTTCTAACGGGAGAGCGACAGTTACACACACACACACATGCACATGAGCAGTTTGATGGACAAGAGTAGCATAAGGGTAGCAACTGGGTTCCCCAGCTATGAGAAGTCACTCCATCAGTCTTGGGGAACACCTCCTGTGTATCTTCTTACAATGCAAATCTTGTGTGCCTTATGTTTTTCTGTTGGCTTGCTTACTTTATGGGTTTTTTGGTGGTTGCTTTTGTTAGCCCATTGGGTTATTTTTGCTGTTTTGTTTGCTTTGGTTTTGTCTGGTCAATTTCAGTTATTCTGGCACAGAGACGAGAAGAGGAGTTGAATATTCACTGTCACTGATAGCTGCCACTGAGCCAGGCACTGTACTAGGAGCTGTCACATGTATCATCTGTCTTCATTCTCACAGCAACCCTGGCAGGAAGCTCTTATTACCCCTGTTTACAGGGGAAAAGATACAAACTCAGCAAGGATAACCAATGTGCCCAAGATCACAGAGCTTATAAGTGGCAGAGATGGGATGCGAAGCATGGATTTTAATTCAGTCCAGTATCAGTTCTTCCCACTAGCCCAAGCAAAGGAGACCCGTGTTAGGAAGGATGTTGTGTGCTCTATGATAGAAAGAGGGACAGAATACGATTCAGCTCATTCAGCTCGTTCTGGCCTCAAGTCAGCAACTGACTAGCGAAACCATTTGACATATTTGTCTCAGTTTGCAAGTGTGCAAAAAGACAATGAGAAGTGAAGTTTCTCATTGCTGTCTAGCACTGACCGTGTGGGCAGCTGTGGGATGGGGAGTGCTTTGGGTTTCACAGAGAACAGCACTTGTGTCTCATCCAAAGTATTGTGTTCTGGCAGCATGTATTTCCATTTCTTGGAACTTCCTTGAGCCTAAAAATAAAAGGCCCAGTCAATTCTTACCTCTCTGTTCGCTAGCAAACCTTTCTGGCCCCTCAGGGCCCCGAGAGAACTGACTTCTTCAGGTTCCACCACAGTGCCTCCCCAGTCGCTCCGCCCCACGGGGCCCTTACTGACGGAGGTAAGTTCCTGTATTGCAAACAGGCATCACACACAGCCTTCTTACTTAATGTTTCTTCCTAATGCACACACCCAGCAGCTGGCCACAATCTCCTCTCAGATAAACACAAGCTGTAAGTTTTCCTTATTTATGAATAGCACACAGTTGGAAATTGCTTTTACAACTGGATACACATTTCATTAAATAAATTCAGATATTTCCGTTAGATCCAGAATTCCCAACAGCCATCCTCATCTAGGTAGCCCCTCCATGGTCAAATGAAACCTTGTTAATAACCACTTTTGCTCCTTAGATGACTTCTGATTCTAAAATTGGGTCTTCAAACTCAGAAAAAGACTTGTCCTGTTTCCCATACACACACACAAAACTTTTGGACAACTTGGGGATTTGCCTACCTGCTATGGACAGCTTATGTGCTCACAGAGCCACTTCTGAGAAGACACCTGTGACGTTGGGGAATCAGGCTTCTTTTTATAGGCCAGGAGAAGTACCATCTACTGAGTTCTTACTGAGTGCCAAGCAGGATGCTGATTGCATTACACAAAGTATTTCATTTAACAGTCACAAATACTGTACACGTTCATTACTATCATTGCCTCTATTTACAGATGGGAAAACTGTGGATTAGCAAAGCTAAGGGAGTTGTGTAAAGTCACCCAGAAGTCAGGTTTAGAGGCAGGATTTATGCCTACGCCAGGGCCCATGCTCCAGTTCTTACCTTCCACAGCAGAATCATGGGCTTTCAGCTGACCGAGATCACAGATCAAGACACCCCCAAACCCCATCCAACAGGTGAGTTAGGTATTATTAGACATCAGTCACACAGCTGCGAAGTCAAGGAGCCACTATCTGAAGAGCAGTCCAACTTCGGAACCAATGTCTTAGTCAGTGCTTTAATTTGTCCTCATATAATTTTTCTTCATATATGTCATCATGCTCCAAGAGGGGTCTAACTGGGGGTCTCTCTATCTGGTACTCAGTCAAGCATTTCATAGGAAACTCCTGACAGAAACTACTATAGTCCTTGTTTATTGTGAACCTCATCCCTTTTTCTCTTTTGCCCTTCAATTTGGTTTGGCCTTCTATTCTATAAATGGATATACTTGTCCCTAACAAGGTCTTACAGATGAATGAAATCTCCCTCACAAAACTGTACACTGGCATAGATTAACACAAAGATCAGGCCTCTGCAGTTCTTTCCTGACCCACTAACCCTTGAGTTCAGCCCATTTATTAACCCATACGTGTTGAACCATGAAGCCAGTTTAAAGAAGAGAAAGATGTGGGCCCTGCTCTCTAGGACTGCACATACCTACAGGGAGGGGAGCCAGCCCTGCAAAAAACAGATCCTTGGTTTATTCCTTCCTCAAGAGCAGGCTTTATCATCTACTATTAAGAATGCATAATGCCTCCCTTCAACCTCTTTCTGCCTCTCTTCTTTCTTTGCCCCAGCTGTTCTTCTCCCACCTGGAATCTCATGCTCTTTCCTTCTTTCTTTTCTTTCTGTGTAACTCCTCCCATTTCAAGCAGCTGCTGATTTAGCATTTAGCAACTGCCCCTATTTGCATTTCCCGAGAAGCACTAGGACCAACTGGTACAGAACAGCGAACGTTATCTGAGCACCCCAGAACCAAATGGCAGGAGCTGGGTGACTTGTACGGCAGCCTGATCCAACCCCGCTGCCGCCACCCCCACCCCGCTCACCCGCCCGCCCCCAGTGTTCAAGACACAAACTCTGTAATCGAAGAAAATCATAAGCACAGTCTCACATTCTCAGCTTTACACAGATAAAGCACCAAGAAGCCTTTCCAGTCTGGTGGCAATGCACCAGAGCACCGCCCAGTCTAGAGGATTAGGCACGACGACCTGCACACAGAGGGCCAAGGCACGCTCAAATCGTAAGGGAAGACGTGTGGGGCAGCCCGGAAGAAGTACTAGTTTGGCTGCTCTCTGAGCCCTCATCCTTTCCTCTCCGCATCTCTACTCCTCTCAGCCTCCGAGCCCGGGAGCTCACTGGTGAGGGCTCCTCACCACTCCTGCCTTTGTTAAGATCTGCTTTCCGGAAAGGAGCTGGTAGATGTTTTCACTATATTAAAACATGTAAAACATATATGAGACGACTAGTGACAAGTATTCTTTGTTCTTGAGGTATGCTGCTCTAATTAAAAATTTTAGACCTAAAAATGTATGTGCGCCACCGTTCTTCAAGCGGGGATGGGGCAGCAGTTCTTGGTGCTCAGCCCCCGGAACTGAGAGCAGGGGACGAGTCTTTGTATCCTTTAGCAACTAAAGTCACAAATAACAACAGTTTAAAGCATATTTTTGAATTAAATTTCGTTGTAACAATCGTTCAGAGCCCAGTCTAATTTAACAAAAGGATTTGAGAAAGAATATAGCAAAGCAAATTCACACAAACAGCATTAAACTAAGATCCAACGGTGGGAGTCCTGCAGTACGGGTGGCTCCTGCCAGCGGGGGCAGAAACAGACCCTCCTGCCAGAACCCAGGCCAGACTGAGCTCCAGAGGTAAGGGCTGAAAGAAATGAGTCCCAGCCCAAACAAACTGATCGGTTGGCCTCTAAGAAGGCCCTATCACCGGGTCCTTTCCAATCCCTTTCTGGTGCCACTTCATGTTGTGATCACAGAGGCATCGACGGATGGATTTGATGACAATCAGTCCTATACTTTTTAGGATCTCTGTGTTTTTCCCAGCTCCTGCTTTTTTACAATAAGATATGTGAGTCATACATAGGGAGTAGGATGGGGACTATCTCGCATGTGGTGCGGGGAGAAGAAATGCAGATTCGTCAGTTTAAGAGAGAGAGAGAAAGTCAAGGGCCACGAGTATTTCCGAGGTGGGTCATCAGAGCAGAAAGCACGCTCCCTCTCTCTGCGAAGGCCCAGGAGAGCTCTGCCACAGGACTGTAGCTTGGCCAGGTGGAGAACGGGAGGCAGTGGCGGACGTGCACACCGGTCCAGGAACCTGGAGAGGGGAACGTAGTTCAGTTCTCCAGGGTTGGGTTTGGCAATTTCTGCTCTGACATCCGAGGAGGAAGGTGCGAACGTCAGTTTTCTATTTGCTGCTTTCCCCAGAACTCCCCCTCCCGCCCCTACTCCCCACCCCCTTCCCCTTCGCCCCCAGGCAGGGGAAGCCACTGAGAGGCGCGCAGCATTCTCTCGGCTGGCTCCGGGTGTCGGGGGCAGAGTACCGGGGGCTGCGGGGCGGGCCTCCCCCAGCTCGGCTCCCCAGGCCGCGTGGGCGCGGCGGGGGTTAAGGTGGGCGCCCTCGCCCCGCGCCCGCCCGCCGGGATGAGCGCGCAATCGGCCCGCCCGCTCGCGCCGGCACCGGAGAAAGTGGCGGTCAATGATGGAGCCGCTGCCATGACAACCCCGGCGGTCGGGGCCCGCGCGCGGCGGGGCTGCTCCCGGGAGGAAGGCGGCGCGGAGGCCGGGGGCGGCCGCTGAGCGTGGCGTCCGCGCGTCCGCGCGGCCCGTGCCGCGTCCCCGGAGGAGGCGGGGGCGCCGTCCGCCCAGCTCCTCGTGCGCCCGGAGCCTGCGCCTGGCGCCGCTCCGCGGGCTGGCGAGCGCGGGCCGGGCTGGCCGCCAGTCGCCAACCGGGCTGCGGCGGAGGACATCCACGGCACCGGAGGATCCTCGGGCTGAGCCGGCTGCGGGTCCCCGCGGTGGAACTTTTTACCGCCTTTGGGTTCCGGATTTGAGACTTGGGCTGCTTTATAAATATATCTATACATATGTGTGATCTAATAAAACATTTTCTCCTCTCCTTGAAGCAGCAGCTTTTTATGACATCTCCTTTATGTCAGAGACACTTGCCTTGCTTCTTTGGGTTATAAACTTTTGATGCCAAACCTCTGCAGAATGTGCCCAACTGAATCTTAAAGTAGCATCTTGAAGAGAGAGGCAGAGAAAGAGCAATCTGTGACCTTCATCCCTGCACCTTCCTCCTTCCTCTCCCTTCCCGGCTGCCTCTCTCCTCCCCAGGGGAGAGTCAAGAAAGCTCTTTTTGGATGCAGGAGGGGGCATCCGGTTCTGCTAGGCTGGAAAGCTGAGGCAGGATTTGAGGAAGAATCATTAGACTCCGGAGAGCCTGGACTCGTTTCTTCTTCCCCCTCTCTGCTTCTGGCTTGCTCCATCCCTTTCCTCTCTCCCCACACCACTTCCTGAGACCCGCTGGTGTGTGGGGCGGGGGACAAGGACCGTGCCGCTGCCGGAGTCCTGGGAAGTTGTGGCTGTCGAGGATGGGGGTCTGTGGGTACCTGTTCCTGCCATGGAAGTGCCTCGTGGTCGTGTCTCTCAGGCTGCTGTTCCTTGTACCCACAGGAGTGCCCGTGCGCAGCGGAGATGCCACCTTCCCCAAAGCTATGGACAACGTGACGGTCCGGCAGGGGGAGAGCGCCACCCTCAGGTAGGGAGCTGTACTTCAGCGGGGTACTGAGCCCCTTGGATGTGAGGAGTTGATTATGAGGGTAGGGGCGACCAAGAGAGAGAGAACAGAAGGCTTTTGCATGGGGGAGTGGAGCCTGTGAGAGGGCCTTTGGCAGGCCCAAGAGGTGCCCACTTGCGTACTGTGGCAGCTAAAACCCATTCTCCTGGACAGGTTTGTCATTTACTCTGGCTTTTCTGGCTCAGGATCTTACAAGTGAACTCTGAGGTCCATGCTTGGTCTCCGTGAATCTTAGGGCCCTGAGATGGCTGGATTCACTTTGCCTTGGCACGGACATGAGAACGTGGGAGCCCTGGAATTCAAACGCTAAGGGGTCAGTTTAAGATCACTGGGTGCCTTGGTGGCTCTCTCACAGGCCAGAAGCTGTGTTATGAGGCAGGGTAACGTCCAGGTGGGCTGCCTCACCCCCATTAGAAAAATACCTAAAATTGCAGTCTCTGGAATTGCCAGTGCTGGGCCGTGGCCCTTTATGAGTCTGCTCAAGACGTAGCCATCCGTGTCAGCCCTGTGTGGTGCTCCTGGGACCCCTCTGGTCAGTTATGAGGGCAGTTCTGTCCGTGCAGGCCTGGGCCCAGGAGAGGAAGCGTGTAGCTTTTGTGCAAGGACATCACTGCTGCGCAAGAAGCACAATGGGAGAGCTTTCTGTTTTACCTTAATGAGTTACAGAGAAGCGCTTACATGCTGGAGGCAGAGGGTGGAGATTCTTGGAATATGAACCTTTGGGGACCGGGCCTGCTGCAGCAGAGACTTTAATAAAAATGCAGCCACCACTTTCCACCAGCTCAGCAGATATCATCTTTTATCCCTTTAATGAGGCAGTTCTGGTCCTAGGAGACAGATTCAGGGGCGTCCCAGCTGAACTCTGGCTCACGACGTACACAGGGTGAATGCGTTTGCCCTGTCAGTGACTCTGATGGTTATGGTGAAAATAAAACATTCTGCCCCAGATTTTCCAGCCACAAAACCTGGCTTCTCCAAGGAACAGGTGAGGGTGGTGTTTCCTTCCTGTTCTCTTGGCTCCCCTGGCTGAACTCTCCCATCTAGGCTGGGGAAGGAAAGACAGGCTTCCTGGGACACTGGCTAGTCTTTTCTAAGCCCAAGGGCTGAGGTTGGGTTCTTGCCCCTTTGAGTGATTCTTAGCTGAGTCTTCTTTTGAGCTAGAGAACAGGTCCCACAACCTTATCTGCTAGTACTCAGGGCCCCAGGAGGAGAGAAAGAAAAGGAGGAACTCCCTCCCTGAGAGCAGGAAGGAAAACCTTCCTGGCCATGTGGGCCCCCCATAGCCTGTTGCAGACCACAGTGAAATACGCTACTTCACTGCCTCAGAGCAGTTTCGGGAGCCCACTCCCTGAGAAATAACTTGTGGGGTGCACATTTGCAGCAGCCCAGTCGGCTCAAAGATTGGAGCAGCTCAGGGGCTCCAATGCACCTGAACCAACAAGACACTGGTACATGTGAGTAGGTAGGAAGGTCCTTGACGCTGCCACACACCTCTCTTTATCTTCTAATCTGCTGTGGGGGCAGAGAGGCCCAGTGTTGAGTAAAGCCTCAGCGCTGAACTTGCCAAAATCCTCTGTCCTCCTCTTGCCCTGAAACTGAAACCAGAAACTTAAACACTCGAGCTTTCTGCTTTCCCAGATGCACGAAGACTATTCCACCAGCAGAGGGCCAGCTTTGATCGACCTTTTTTATTAGCTGCTGGCCTGTTTTCCGGATCTTCAGTTCTAATGTTTAGCAGCTGGGCTTGGGAAGGGGCTGGGGATTAAAAAAGGAAAAGCTGAATGGTTGCTTTTTGTGCTTTGTGGACAAGAAAAACCAACCTCCCATGTGCGAGTATAGCTGCTATCTGTTACCTGAGTGTGTGCTGCGTTTTTTAAGTAAGCCCATGTCTTGTGTTGATTTTGCCTCTCTTCTTCTGTATAATTTGCCCTGAAATAGAGAAATTCAGCACACTGTCCACATTTTAATCTCTTTATGTGCTCCTTCTTTTACCTCTTGTGCTCTTCTCTTTTGTTACTTTCCACTTTCATTTTTATTGGATGCCTCTGTTTTATATGCTTTTGCCTATTATTCATTCTCTTCTTTTTTTGACTTTATCACTTAATTCTTATTATTCTCTGTTTTCTTAAAGTCTTGATTTCTCTGCTGTCACAATGTTTCTTAAAACAACATAAACATCTCCTGCAGATTTTGGGGGTCCCGATCGCTCTCCTTTGGTTTTCCGTGCTCCTTTGGTTTATTGGCTAACAGCTGTGTGCCCGTCTAGGTGAAAACTTGTCAGTCCGCAGAGGGAGAGTCCTTGCTTCTCGTCTCTGGAAGGCCATAGCCTCGGCCCCAGATAACTGCAGCATGTTTGATTTTGTGTTGTTTGTTGCTTTTAAAAATTGTAATCCTTAAGTATAGTCACTCTTTATTCTCCTTAAAGGTGTTCTATTGGGAATTCAGTGTTTGGGAATCTAGTGTTCTGAATGCAGCACGTGTTCTGAATGTATTGAAAATATTGAATGATTCCCACACCTGTCAGCCACAAAATGTCTTTTCAAATGTGGCTACCCTGGATCAGAGTAACCCAAGCCTGTTTCTGAGTCTTGAATGGCGTCACATAGGAGGCCAAAGCCCTAGTAGGCAATCGCTCAGCTTGGAGAAGGCTGGTTTCCCTCCTTGCGATGGCAATTTGTCGTGCTAGGTCTTTGATTGCACCGAGGGATGTCAGGAAGTGACGTGCCAAAGACCACGCTGGAGTTTCGAACGTGGATGAAACTCATTTTCTACAAATGAGGCAATATTATCTTCCTCACAGCTACTTCACAGGGCTACTTGAAAAGTAAAAATAATTATGTGGATATTGAGTTATTTTGCCTACTTGGAAGAGAGATGATATGGAAAATGCAGCTGGTTTTCACTATGGCTGAATTATAGTTTCTATGAATCTGATTTGAATTCATTATTACAAATGGGCCCTCTTGGCCAGAATCATTTCATTACAATTATCTGCTGTTGGGTTAAAAATGTTCTGTGCCTTTCCATTAGATTAAATATGACAAGTATCTAGAAGTCTTGTGTCTGAATCAGTGCCACGTCAGGAAAGCAGCCCAGGATGCTCCATGTGGTCAGCTGGTGTCTGCTAAGCCATTTCGGTTGCATGGATGGTAGTCGATGTGCTTTCTTCATGGGCCTCACTCTCCCCTAAACTGCCTTCAGTTCCTCAGCGGAACCACTTCATCTGTGAACATGAACGTTTCGAGGGGATAGAGGTGGGAGTTGTTGCTGTAACTGTTCCACTAATGGGAAAAGTTCCAACCAACATACTGGGTGTTTTTTAAAAAAATTTTTTATATGGCAGGATGCTCAGTTTTGCTGATTCAGGCTGCTGATCTGGGATTATACCTAATAACTCTTTTCTGAAATGTCCCTGCATTTTCATTTGTAGTTCTGAGCTAATCCGTTTGGAACCAAGTATTTGAGGGTTAACTCCTGCCAAGAATAATCTGAGAGCAGGATTTTGCAGAGTAGCTGGGGCAGTCGAACTCCCAAGGACAACATTCTGCTGTTTGCCTGGGTGTTTTCTCTGTATTTTGCACTCACCATCGGCAGCTTTTATTTTTGTGTAAATTATAAAATTCAGAGTAGCCACTAGGTTATTCAAAACAATTGTATGCCTTTGGCATTTCAGTGTTTAAGTTGCCTAAGCTGAATAAGGATTTGGGTAAGTGCAAAGGCTTTACATAAAGACCCTGAAGCAAGCACGGGTCCATAAGGGACCCCTCCGGTGGTGATGCTGACCTGGGCTGCACACTGGACTTACCTGGGATGCTTTGTAAAGTCCACTGCAGGCTCCCAGACCAGTGAAATCCAGATCTCTGGAGTTGGGCATAGGTGTGGACATTTAAAAAATCTCTTTCAATAATTCTAATGTGGAGGCAGAGTTGAGAACCACTGCCCTAAAGCTGTTTCCTGCCCAGAGCGTGTGGCTGGTCTGCAGTGGCCCTGCCCCCACACAAGTGTCTCCTCCACGCGTGCTTGTAGCTTACACTCAGGGGCTGCCTTGTGCTCCAGAAAGACACTGGGCTGAGGCGCCTGAATACCTGGGTTTCATTCTTATTTTACCACTCACTGATTTCTTCAGTCCAATTGTGTACACATGGGAACGGTATCTGCCCGTGTATGACATCAGGTGAGGAGGTATATGGCATTATTCTCTTAACTGTAAAGCAACATAGGCATGCAATTTGTTCCTGGTGCTGAATGAAACTCTGCAACAACCACTCTAATACTCTTGGTCTTTTCCGGAGTCTTCTGCTCTACCTCCTCCCCCTCCATTCCCACACACGTACACACCTTTAAAATGTACTAGTCTCTTCCCAGTTCCACCCAGCATCCTGCTTTCTGCTGTGGTTAAGAAGTACCCTTATCTCAGGGGCCAGCCAGGTGGCACAGCGGGTAAGTTCGCACCTCCGCTTCAGCCGCCTGAGATTCGTTGGTTCGGATCCCGGGTGCGGACATGGCACCACTTGTGAAGTCATACTGTGATAGGTGTCCCACATATAAAGTAGAGGAAGATGGGCACGGATGTTAGCTCAGGGTCAGTCTTGCTCAGCAAAAAGAGGAGGATTCGTGGCAGATGTTAGCTCAGAGCTAATCTTCCTCAAAAAAAAAAAAATTACCCTCATCTGAGTTCCAGTGACACTTGCTACAGACCTCTGTTGTAACAGATGCACACCGTGGACCTGTCGTTTATGTGGTTGTGGTCAGACTGTGTGCTCTTGGAGGAGAGGAGCCATGTCTTCTGTCCTGAGCACAGATATCATGGTAGATATGAAGGATTAAAAAATAAGCATTGGTTGAGGGCTTTAATCCATTTTAACGGGAGGCACTCTCTTATAGTGTTTCGTTACTTCCACAGCAATGAAGTGCTTGCTTGTAAAGAGTTTCATGCTCTTCAACGTGTGATGCTGGGACATTCAGGCACAGCTGTTGGTTGGAGACCTTGGAGGCCTGAGGGACTTTTGGGTTCTGCTTAAATCACTTGCCAAAGGGGACAGATGAATCCACCAGTGGTCACAATCTGATGTAAAACTATGCAAAAGACTTTACTATCCCTGAGGGCAGGGCCCTGAGCAGTGCGCAGAGCTGAGAGGAGTCTTAGCAGTGGGAGAGTAATATGTTAGGAAGTGAGGCTGCCTCTGTGGAGATTTGCCTTGCTGTAGATACCAGGAGATAACCAGAGCAAGGAGGCTTAGGGGACAGACAGGCTTGCCCAGCGACTCGCCTGGAAAATGGGTGTGTCAGCACTGGGGCTTGGCTGCAGGATCCAGCAGGCCTGGAGGAACAGGGCTGGCTAGACTCTGACCCTGTCTAACGCCACTCATTGGTAGGAATGCGTCTGCCTCCCTCAACACATATGGCCCACGCCACACACCAGAGCCGGGGCTGGGAAAGGAAGTTTTAACACGTTCAAGATATATGCTCCAGGGCTTTCGGAATTGCTCTGGAAAACGCAGCAGCTCTTATATAAGCTCTTTTGCTCATGTTTTTGGCCTTTAAGTAAATTTGACCCTTGGGTTCAGTTTAGTCCGTCATTCTCATTTCCCTTCCTTCCAGCTTCTACTGTGCTCACTCTGAGGGAGCAGGGGAGCAGAGCTGCCCTGGTTGGTGTGTGACAGATATGATGGGCTCCAGCAGTGGGATTCTGTGGAGAGGGGGAGCCAAATAGGTCTTATTTGACCTTCCCAGGGGAGGACTTTTAAAATTACTTATTAACGGGAAGTAGTTTTCACAGTCAGGAGTCAAGAGGCAATCATGGTCCAAGACATCTTTAGGGCTGGCAGAAATTTGCATTAAGTTAGGAGCCAAGTGTTAATCTTTCTTGATTTTTTTAATCCAGACAAGACAGCACCAGCCGGTTTCAGGTTGGTTTGTCTGTTTATTATTTGCCCTGCAGGAAGATGCTTCTGCTGATGTTGGGGCTAGTGCAACTGGAGAGAAAGTTGACCTGGAGAGGGTGTTGGGGAGAGGCTGCATGCTCAGTCCCTTCCCACCTCCCAGGAAATGACACCTTCCTGGAGCTTCTTGTACCTGGTGTGTCTTTTTTAAGGTGTGAAAATTGAAGTGGTGAAGTCTTTGCAGCCCAGCACTTACCCTGCCTCGATCCGTGTCATTTCCTTGGTAGAGAAGGTTAAAGAAGGGAGTGTTTGAGCCTGTGCTCCCCCTACAGGATCATAGCACCGACCCTCTAATAAAATTTGCAAGGGGAGCTTTTAAAACAAACAACCTCTGTTAGCCATGATTTTCCTTGTCACATGCCAGCCCAATTACTAATTGTTTCTTGGAATTCTCAGAATGCTATGACGCCCCAGTGATCAGCCTAGGAGACTGACGTTTAGGAGAGTTAATCACTTGCCTTTGGTCACACAGTTATGTGTCGGAGTCTGGCTTTGTTCCTGGAAGAACTTTTTTCTCCCTCTGGATTTTCTGGTACCCGCTTCCGGTACAGAGGACAGAGCAAGTTTCCATGTGCTGCAGGCACAAAACACAGAAGCACTCTTTCTGTTCCTGGACCTCTGTTTAACCCAAGGTCAGGAAATCTGCCTTTCAGTTGAGGCCTGTAGCTGTGTGCTGTCCGCCTTTAGCAGTCTCCTTTGTTTTCTGGTGCTTAACTCGCCTCACCTGCACTGAGTAAGTGTCGCTCTGTCTTCTGGGGCTGGCAATAGTGCGTGCTGCGAACAGTGAGCACAGCGACAGCCACGGGGAGGGTCCAGCGCACTGTCAAGATGACCACTGGTGCTCTTAGCTTTGAACCTGTCCTAAACGTTGTACTCTCCTGTTGCGTTATCTCCCACAGCACACACAGGACCCTGCAGACTAAGACACAGTAAGCAGGCTGTTTGTTGAGAAGAACCCAGTGATGCCAGAGTGTTTCCGTAGGAGCTGTGAGGAAATGAGGGATCCGTATGGAAGTAGAGAATGAACAGAAGTAATTTTTTAAATCCTAAAATATATGTCATTTCATAACCTCCTTTCCCCGTCTTTGTACTCATATTTTAATTTAAATCATTAAGGCTGTGAGAATAGAGAAACACACCTTCTACTCACCTTGCTGATGATTCATCCCCTAGAGGCAACCATGTGACCCCTTTCGGCCTCCTTTGCCCAGGAGATGGTACATTTTGCTTAAATCAAAGAGGTGCTGAAGGACTTGACCTAGCTTCCCATAAAAGTGCTGATCAATAAAATGTTTAAAATCAGTTTTGAATATTAAACATTTTCAGTGGGTCTGAAAATTTATAGCATCTCGATTAACCAAGTTTCCATCGCATAATGGGAACAAAGAATGTTTTAAGTGGTTGTTAAGCATTCTGGCTAGCCTACAGAAGGTAATTTAACTCATAATTACCCAAAATGCTATATACTGGCAATGAAGAATAATAGAAAACAGTGTTGTCATAGAAGAAGTAATTACGCACAGGAGAAAAAAGTGAATATGATAATTTTCTATTTATCATGAATGCCAATGCTGAAGAAAAGTAGACCTAATTAGGGGAGATAATATGGAAACATTTTCTCAAAGATGTTTCTGAATACTTTCAAAAGTTTTGGAGTTCGTATTATTGTTTCTGCTGTGCCAAATTTAACTTTAAGATGCATAGCTTTCATTTTATTTGATTCAAGTATACATTTGCCACTTCTCTGATGAATGGGGATATTTTCGTAAATATTGATGAAGAGAGGAAGATAGATAAATGGATAGAAAAATGGAAAGAAGAGAGTAGGCAGGAGATTTTTCCTGAGGTGTCAGCTAAGAGTTGAAGGAAGATAAAGGAGCTAAAGAGGAGGAGAAAGAGCATACCTTTGAAAAAAAATAGCCTAAAGTGGAATTCCCAAATAGTCAAAGGTAGAGAAAGGAAGGAGGAAAGAAAATGGTAGACAAGAATTACCGCATCCCACCTGCTGAGTTTCTGGCATCTGGATGTCCACATCCTCCTGTCCACATCATAGGACCACACACACAGGTGTCCAGCACTCATCCTAGGTCAAGGCAAAGAGCAGTTTAGGGCTCAGGTTCTCATTGCACTAGGATCTGGCTCTTTCTGAACTCTACTTCCCGCCTAACCCACAACTGTCAGTCCCCTTCTTGTCCCTGAGTCATAGCCCATGTCTTGCTACTCTGTGTGGGACTTCCCCCAGGACCTGGTGATGGGGAGTTGGGAGTCCTTCCTTGTCCTGCCTGAACCGCTTCTCCAAGAGACCATGTCCACTCTCGACCTCACTCCTCTCAGCCTAGTGGTTTATGGACTTTCCAATGCTTACTGTTTGCCTGCCCACCCGAATGTCCATTCTGGAGACCACTTCATGTCCAGGCAGCATATGAGGGCTAGGCCAAGTCACCCTTGCTCCTCTGCAGTTAAACTGTTTATTCTCAGATATATGGATTGTCATATCAGCTATTTGTCCACCTTGACTGAGATTGGTTGTGAATGATACCATCACAACATACAGTCTCTTTCTTGCTCACTGTTGGAAACTCCCCATGATGGATAAAAGAAGGAGCCAGCATCGATTACACAGGGAGTTGAATAAGTCAGGTATTTTCTTGGAGTGGCCTTGCTCACATTAAGGTACTTGACCATAAGGCCTCCTGTGTAAGAGGAGGGAATAACGGTATTCAACTTTGTACTGTCCTGGGCTTTCTATGCCATCTCTAAGAATATTCCCCTCTCCATTCTTGTTTTCATTGCCTCCAGGCCTTTTGTTAAACACACTAATATCCTCTCTTCATCTTGTGTCCCCAGTGCCCACTACAATACCTAACATGGAGTAGGTGCTCCAAGTTTGTTGAAAAGTTGAATGCTTATCCCTTATCTCTGTCTCTCTGTCTCTCCCCCTCTTTCACACACACACACACACGCACGCACATGCATGTGTGCTTTTTCTAATGAAGATATTCTCACCTGTTTTGAAGCAATTAGGAAGTCACTGAAATTACAGTCAGAGATGCTAGCATTTGAATCCTTGTTGAGATAGTGATCTCTCCCTAGATAGTTAGTATTTAACTTGTCCTGGCTGCTTCTCTTTATTATAATTTCAGTATTTGCAAATTTCACAATATTCTTAAAGCTACTGGTAGGAGATTCTGAGCAGTTGCAAGGAAGGTCGGTCTGTCTCCTCCCTTTTTATCAAAGTTACAGAATAGAGGATGGCACATTCTGGACAGATATCTGCAAACTTTGGGGAATAGAGAAGCCGCTGTGGGTAGTCTCTTCGCATTGCAGTGGGCATCTCAGGACGAGGGCTTTATGGACCCATTTCTCAGACTGTCTGAAATGCAGCTGCTTCTGTGATAAGCTCTCACTGTGATGTCCCTGAATATGTCTCAACAGCACATACCCTGCTGGGGACAGTTTATGGGGTATTCTTGATTGTATGCTCCATTTTACAATTGACTAGTCAATGGGTGCTTAGTGAAGTAGAAGATAAACTATAACCCCTATCCAAGAGGTTTAGAGTTTCCAGTCAAAAAGCTCATTTCAAATCTTGGCTCTGGTACTTACTGGCTGTAGCTGGTTGGGCAAGTGATGAAATTTCTCTAAGCCTCAATTTCCTGATTAAAAAATGTAGGGGGAGGCTGGCCTGGTGGCGCAGTGGTTAAGTTCGCACGTTCTGCTTCAGCAGCCCAGGGTTCGCTGGTTTGGATCCCTGGCACCGCTTGGCAAGCCATGCTGTGGTAGGTGTCCCACATATAAAGTAGAGGAAGATGGGCATGGCCGTTAGCTCAGGGCCAGTCTTCCTCAGCAAAAAGAGGAGGATTGGCAGATGTTAGCTCAGGGCTAATCTTCCTCAAAAAAAAAAAAAAAGTAGAGGGGCCGGCCCCATGGTGGAGTGGTTAAAGTTCTGCACACTCCACTTAGGCGGCCCGGGTGTGCAGGTTTTGATCCTGGGTGCAGACCCACTCCACTCATCAGCCATGCTGTGGTGGCATTCCACATACAAAGTAGAGGAAGATCGGCATGGATGTTAGCTCAGGGCTAATCTTCCTCCAGCAAAAAGGAAAGAGGAGGATTGGCAGCAGATGTTAGCCAGGGGTGGATCTTCCTCACACATACAAAAAACAACCCCAAAACCCCCCCAAAACAAAAAACAGCAACAAAAATTTAGGGACTGTATACTATATACCATATATACACTGGGTTGTTGGGGAGGAGGACGTGGCATCAAGTTTGTAAGAGCTTAGATTAAAATCTGACATGTGCAAGCTCATAGAAAGCAGTGGGACTAAATTTTTTAAAAATGTAAGTTATTGAATTCACAATTTAAACAAGCAGCTTTTATTGACTACCCACTGTATGCCAAGCACTGTTCCAGGCAGTGTGGAAATTATAAAGTTGAACTAGTCCTCGACTCTCCTCTTTAAACATTCATATCTAGTGAATATGTTAGCAGAATAAAGGGCCATAAGTTGGGAAGTGGGGAAGGAAAGAAAGGAGAGAGAGGAGAAGAAGGGAAGAGGGGGGAAGAAAACTTACTTAAAATGTGTCATACTAAGTGTTCACTTTGACAAACTTGGACTTTCATATTCACCCATGTAACTACCATTTTTTGTCACCCTCAGGGTTCCTCCATGACCTCTTTTTTATTGTGGTAAAATATACATCACATGAAACTTACCATTTTAATCATTTTTAAGTATACAGAACTGTATACGTACATGCAAAAATCACCACCATCCATCTCCAGAACTTTTTTCATCTTTCCAAACTGAAACTCTGTCCCCATTAAACTCTACTTTTCCATCCTCCGTCCCCACAGCCTCTGGTAACCACCACTCTACTTTCTGTCTCTATGAATTTGACTACTCTAGCTACCTCGTGTAAGTGATATCATAAGTATTTGTCCTTTTGTAACTGGCTTATTTCACTTATCATAATGTCTTCAAGGCTCCTTAGTGATGTAGCATGTGTCAGGATTTCCTTTCTTCTTAAGGCTGCATAATATTCCAATGTATATGCATACCACATTCTGTTTATCCATTCATTTGTTGATGGACACTTTGGTTGTTTCCACCTTTTGGCTGTTGTGAATAATGCAGCTATTAATATTGGTGTACAAATATCTGTTCCAGTCCTTGCTTTCAGTTCTTTTGATATATACCAGAAGCGGATTGTATGGTAATTTTGTGTAATTTTAAGGGAATCGCCATACCATTTTTTATGGTGGCTGCACCATTTAGGTTCCCTCCAGCAATGCATAAGGGTTCCAATTTCTCCACAGTCTCACCAACACTTATTTTATGTATATATATTTTTGGTAATAGCCATTTTAGTGGTTGTGAAGTGGTATCACATTGTGGTTTTGCTATGCATTTTCCTAATGACTAGTGATATTGATGTGATCATTGGCCATTTATATATCTTCTTTGGTAAAATGCCTATTTAAGTTGATTGCCCATTTTTTAATTAGGTTGTTAGGTTTTTTGTTGTTGAGTTGTAGGAATTCTTTATATATTCTGGCTATAAATCCTTCATTAAATATATGATTTGCACATATTTTTTCTCATCTGTGGATTGCCTTTTCACTCTGTTGATAGTTTCTTTTGATGCACAAGTTTTTAATTTTGAGGTGGTTTATTTTATGGTTTTTTTTCTTTTGTTGGTTACGCTTTTGGTGTCATATCTAAGAAATCACTGCTAAATCCAATGTCATGAACGTTTTCCCCTATGTTTTCTCTTAAGTGTTTTATAGTTTTAGCTCTTACATTTAGGTCTTTGATCCATTTTCTTTTTTTTTTTTTTTAAAGATTGGCACCTGTGCTAACATCTGTTGCCAATCTTTTTTTCTTCTTCTTCTTCTTCTCCCCACAGCCCCCCGGTACATAGTTGTATATTCTAGTTGTGAGGGCCTCTGGTTGTGCTATATGGGATGCTGCCTCAACATGATCTGATGAGTAGTGCCTTTTCCTTGCCCAAGATCCCAACGGGCGAATCCCTGGGCCGCTGAAGCGGAGCATGTGAACTTAACCACTTGGCCATGGGGCTGGCCCTCTCTTTGATCCATTTTGAATTAATTTTTGTATATGATATAAGGTAAGGGTCCAAACTTCATTTTTTTTTATGTGGATATCCAGTTTTCCCAGCACCATTTGTTGAAAAGTCTATCCTTTTCCCATTGAATGCTCTTCACATCCATTTTGAAAATCATTTGAACACAGTTGCAAGGGTTTATTTCTCGGCTCTCTATTCTATTCCATTGTTCTATATGTCTGTCTTTATGCCTGTACCATGCTGTTTTGATTACTGTAGCTTGTAGTAGGTTTTGAAATCAGGACATGCGAGACTTTCAACTGTTCTTTTTCAAGATTGTTTAAGCTATTCAGAATCCCTTGAGATTCCATATGAATTTTAAGATGACATTTTCTATTTCTGAAAAAAAAAAAATCACTGGAGTGTTGAGAGAGACTTATTGGATCTGTAGCTCTCTTTAAATAATATTGATATCCTAACAATATTAAACCTTCCAATCTATAAAGACGGATGTTTTTCCATTAATTTTTGTCATCTTTATTTTCTTTCAGCAACATTTTGTAGTTTTCATTGTAGAATCTTCCACCTGCTTGCTTAAGTTTATTCCAAAATATTTTATTATTATTTTTAATGTTGTTATAAATGGAATTGTTTTCTCAATTTCCATTTTGGATTGTTCATTGTTAGTGCAAGAAACACAAATGATTTTTATATGTTGATTTTGTATCCTGTAATTTTGCTGAATTAATTATTAGTTCTAACAGTTTTTTCTGGAATCTTTAGGATTTGTTGCATAGAAGGTTACTGTTATCTGCAAACAGATAATTGGAGTTCTTCCTTCCCAATTTGGATGCCTTTTAGATCTTGTTCTTGCCTAATTGCTCTGGCTGGAACTTCCAGTACTGTGTTGAATAGAAGTGATGAAAGCAGGCATCTTTGCCTTGTTCCTGATATTAAGGAAAACATTCAGTCTTTCCTCGTTGAGCGTGGTGTCAGCTGGAGGTATTTTATATATGGCCTTTATTATGTTGATGTAGTTTCCTTCCGTTCCCGGTTTGTTGAGTGTTTTTATCATGAAAGGGTGTTTAATTTTCTCAGATGCTTTTTCTGTATCAATTAGATGATCTTTTTTTCCTTCATGATGCTAATATGGTATGTTACAGTGATTACTTTCATATGTTGAACACTCCTTGCATTCCAGGAATAAATTCCGCTTGGTCATAGTGTATAATCTTTTAATATCCTGTTGAGTTCAGTTTGCTGGTATGTTGTGGAGGATTTTTGCATCAGTGCTCATAAGGGATATTGGTCTATAACTTTTTTTGTCTTGTAGTGTCTTTGCCTGGCTTTTGTATTAAGATAATTCTGGGCTCGTGGAATAAGTTTTGAATTATTCCCTCCTCTCTAATTTTTTGGAAGAGTTTGAGGAGGACTGTTGTTAATTTTTCTTTAAATACTCAATAGAATTCACCAGTGAAGACTTCTGGTCTTGGGATTTTCTTTGTTTAGAGAGTTTTGATTATTGATTAAATCTCCTTAGTAGTTATAATCTCTTCATATTTTCTATTTCTTCATGATTTAGCTTTGTAGATTGTGTGTTTCTAAGAATTTGTTCATTTCCTCTAGTTTATCCAATTTGTTGACACACAATTATTCATAATACTCTCTCTTATAACACTTTTAATTTCTGTAAAATCGGTTTTAATGTTCCTTCTTTCATCTTTGGTTTTAGTTATTTGAGTCTTCTTTCTTTTTTTCTCAACTTAGCTAAAGTTTTGAAAATTTTGTTAATCTTTTCATAGAACTAATTATTGGTTTTGATTCTCTCTATTGTTTTTCTATTCTCTGTTTCATTGATCTCTGCTCGTATCTTTATTATTGCCTTCCTTCTGTCAATCTTCCAACCCAAGGCAGACATCAGTCTCCTTTCTGAAACCATAGGTTAGTTTGGTCTGTTCTAGAATTTTATATAAATGAAATGGTACTATATCATACGGTACTCTTTTATATCTGACTTCTTTCCTTCAGCATAATATTAGATATTTATGCATGTTATAGCTTTGTAGTTCATTCCCTTTTGATTGCTCAGTAATATTCTATTGTATGTTTATGCCACAATTTTTTCCCATTTACTTGTTGATGGACGTTAAGATTGCAGTTTTTTGCTCTCATAAATAAAGGTACAATTAATATTTGAGTATAAGTATGAGGAAATGTATTTTTATTTTTCTTAGGAAACTCTTAGGTATAGAATGATTGAGTCATATGATAAGCATAGGTTTAACTTTTAAGAAAACAGACAGACAATTTCTCAGTTATTATACCAATTTACCTTCCCACCAGTAATGTATGGGAGCTCCAGCTGTTCCATAGTCCCAACATTTGGCATTATAGCCTTTTCTAATTTTAGCCATTTTAGTGGGTGTATGAAGTAGTGTACCATTGTAAAATTTTAATTTGTGTTTTCGTGAGGCTTAATGACATTCAGTTTCTTTTCATGTCTTTTTCACATTGGCCGCTCATATATCTTCTCATAGACTGTGGGTGGTTGATGTGTTTATCCATTCATTCATTCAACAAATATACATGGAACACTATATGCCATGTACTATTTTCCAGGCAGTGATTTAGGAGCTGGGGTCACATGGTGAACAAAAGAGACCAAGCCTCTGACATCATAGAGTTTACCTTCTAGGGCAGAAAACATGATAAACATGTTAAAATAGAATACAGTGTAATATAGTGATGTATGCTCTGAAGAATATTAAAATAAACTAAATGAATGCAGCTGAGGGTTGGCTCTATTCTCACTACTGTGGTTAGGACCTAGTGAGCAAGAGAATAAGTGGTAAGGCAGAACAGAGTCATGGGGTGAGACTTCCAGTTTCTGGTCCGATATATAAGGAGCTTGGAAATCATCACTCCCGTCCTCACAACAAGAAAAATGCTAAAGAAATAGAAATCAGTCAGTCTTCTTAGATCCACCAGAGAATTGAGGCCACAGGATAAACCACCACCCTGAAAACTGGAGGCAGTTAAATACAGAGAATCACAGTTTATTCTGAGAGGAAACCACCACTGTAGTCTGGTTCTTCCAGGAACACTTACAAGGCAATTAACTGACTGACTGCTGGAGACTGAATGTGGACTAACGTGAGAACTAACTCCAGGCAGCACAGCTTTAACAGGGCCCTCACACCTTTGTGAGTTTTCCCTCCAGGAGCTCCAGCAGGTTCTCAGGGGGAAAATGGGAGAACTTGCAGAAGCATGGTAACCATTTTGAAACACACCTACAGGTTTCTGTTCTCCTCAACAAAAGCCTGCCCTCAAAGGAAACTGTTTTACCAGAGCCTAACTGCATTGGGTTTTACTAGAGCCTAAACTACTGGGAGAAGGGAAATACCCAACTCCAGCCCCCCAGCCTTCCATGTAGGGGAAAGGGAATACCCAAATGCATCTCCCTCTAACCACAAGGCAAAAGACACAGCTTGAAGAGAAAGAGCAAGCATCAGAACCAGACTCAGATATGGCAAGGATGTTGGAATAATCAGACCAGAAATTTAAAATAACTGTGATTAATATACTAAGGACTGTAATGCAAAATATGGACAACGTGAAGAATAGATGGGTAATGTAAGCAGAGAAATGGAAGTTCTAAGAGAGAATTAAAAAAAATGCTATAAAAATTGTTGCAGAAATTAAGAACGCCTTTGACGGGTTCATTAGTAGACTGAACACAGCTAAGGAAAGTATCGGTAAGCTTTGAGATATGTTGGTATAAACTTCCCAAACTGAAAAAACAAAGTGAAAAAAGACTAGAAAAAAATAGAAGAGAAAATTCATTAACTGTGGGACAATTATAAGAGGTGTAATGTACATGTAGTGAGAATACCAGAAAGAAAAGAAAGAGAGAAAGGAATACAAGAAATATTTGAAACAATAATGACTGAGAATTTCTCAAGATTAACGTCAGGCACCAAATCACAAATCCAGGAAGCTCAGAGAACACCAAGAAGGTAAACGTACCCCCGCCCCCTCCCCCCCGCCCGTTTTACGCCGAGGTGTATAATATTCAAACTGAGGAAATTCAAAGGCAAATAAAGAATTCTTGAAAGAAGCCATGGGGAGGAAAAAATTACTTCTAGAGGAGCAAGGATAAGAATTATGTCAGACTTCTCTTCAGAAACCATGCAAGCAAAAAGAGAGTGGAATGAAATATTTAAAGTATAGAAAGATAAGAATCACCAATCTAGATAAAGACTTTCTCAGACAAACAGACATTGAGAGTATTTATCTTCAGTTCATCTTCCTTAAAGAAATGTGAAAAGAAGGTGTTCAGGGAGTAGAGCCATGGGCCAGGACTTCGCTCCATTGCCTGCACCTCGCTCCATTGCCAGGATTTATGGGTATAGCTGGCTCTTTTGCAATCGAATTGTTTGCTTATTCTTTCTCTCTCTCTCTTCTGTCTCTGTTTCTTCTATCTCTGTCTTTCTCTTTTTCTCACATACACTCACACACAAGTACAAATGCACACTTTTTTAATTCTTCTATTGGATATTGGTTTATTGAGGGCAGGCATAGGATTTCAATTTAACTGTTTCAAGTACCTCCTAAGATGCTCTGCAGACAATACCTGTTAATAATGTCTGCTTGACAAAAGGCAGTAGATTGCATCTATCTCTGTGTCCTCATCTCCTTCCGAATTGTGTAAGTAGTTGCAATCGGACATTTATGTGTTTGTGATCACAATAAAGTTGGCAATAATAATGAACAAAAGCAACTTTTATTTGTGTAGTGATTTGCAATTTGCTCTTTCTCTTTTCTCTTTTTTTCTTTTCCAGCTTCTCTGTACACAGGGAAGGTCTTACTCATCTTCTAGGACCCTCTAACTTTGACCTTCCTCTGTTAATCTTTCCTAATTTTCCTTTGTCACCTTTATCTCAGTGGTTTCCAAGCTTTCCAAGCCTGGATGGACATCATAGTGACCCAGGGAGATTTTTTTAAGAATACAGATTCCTATGCCGAGCTGCAGACATGGAGAATTACGAATGCTGAGACATACATACATATACCCAAGAATGTAATCCTCATGCGGCCACAACTAGTTCTGTGTACCGTTCTTTGGAAATATTGCATCTGACCCTCTTGATTTTCCTGCAGGGCATACAGAGGGAATAAATTGGCCCTCTTTTACTCTCCCATCACTTCTATACTGCTAACCGTAACACAACCTGTCAGGTTCTTCAATAGTATTTACATGTGTCTCTCCTTAACAGGACTCGAGTTCCTGGAAGCAGGGGAAATATTTCCTTTATCTCTGTATCTGTAGTACTGAGTCTAACATAATTTCTTGCCTTTGTCTTCTTGTTCAATCTTACAAAAACCCACTCGAACTCTTTAAACAAAGAAGTAGACTGTGTTATAAGGACCATGGAACCCAAGAGGAGGGGAGAACTTTGGCTTTTGAAAGGAGGAAACTAGGCAGCCACTCTGTCATCTGCCTCTTTCCATGTGGTTTCATGGTCTCTCATTCCAACTTTTTCTGCATATCTGCTTGCTTTGTCTTTTTACCTATCAGCTTTCTCCGTTTCCACAGAGTATAAGATGGACATCCTATATCTCTGAGTTCATTGGCTTCTCAGTCCAAGCCAGTCTCCACAGATTGTCTAGTATCTCTCTTTCCCTTTTCCAAATTTCCAGGAGATGAAATCTGACTGTCCCAGTTTGGGTTGAGTGGCCACCTCTAGTCCAATCAAGCTGTGTTTGGGAGAAAAAAAATCATGTATCAGGATGCCTTTAGCTCCACGTAATAAATCATAACACTAAAAGTGATGTAAATAATGGTAACATTTATATTCTCACTTAATGAGGATGCTAGAGGGTGGCGGTTTCAGGGTTGGTTTCCATGAACTAAAGTGCTGAGATCATTGCCTTTTATGGTTATAATATAGCTGCAGCAGCTCCAGACATCACATTCTCATACAGCAAAGTCCAAAAGTAGTCATTAAGGGCTTGTGAGTGTCTCTTTTGAAAATATTTTCCAGAAGCTCCCTCTCAGCGCATTTTCTTTTGGTGTCATTGGCCAGGATCACATTATATATTCAGGGCCTGGCTTGAAAGTGGGTTTCTGGCATTTTCAGCCCTTATGGTGGAGGCAGGCTCCATCAGTAAGGTAGTGGTGGGCAGTTGCTATTGGGTTAGCAAATAGTAAGGTACACAGGCCCCCTGGCATAATTTTGGCGTCCTCATGTGGCTAGAGGGACCGTGGAGGAGGAGGTGGTCCGAATTCTCAAAGCATGGTAGCTGTGGCCTGGGCAGATCCCCCAGAGGTGCTTTCTGCAGAATTTAATACATGTGGGCTGAAGGGAGAGACCAAAGAACGTGTGTCTAATTTGCTCGCTGTGGTAGTCCATCCCTGATAAAAGGAAAACGCTGCGGCTTTCTATGGTCACCCATGATGTCTGAATCAATACACGTTTAAGAAACAAGCCACAAGGAACATGAGGATGAGAAACAGGAAGATTCAAGGCTGATGAAAAGTAGTTCTACACAGCCCCACACGCTACAATCATGATGGAAAACAGCCACGGTAGGAGGAGATGGGGAAAGAAAAAGTGATGGAGAAAGACAGCTGAGTCAGGGGGAGAAGAAAACCTCAGAGAACATAATACACAGTGGGAAGCTCTGGAGCCGAGTGGGTCAGAGTGGTAAAACTTCTTAAATCAAGCCGGGGGGAACCGAGAGACCAGCTAGAGGACAGGAGGGAGAAGGTGCTGGGAGGAGATAGGCGAGATTAATGAGCACGGGCTCCGGCGGGCTCCTGCCGTCGCGGGCCGGGGCCATGACAGCACAGGGCTGCACAGGCACCCCTCTCTTTTGAGGTCAGTTATTTATTTATTTTGCAATGGAACCTAACAAATTCTAAAACCAGATAAATCCAATTACCCATGTTTTGCCTTCAGCAAGTGCAAAAGATTAATGGTGGTATTTTGGCAGTAGCATAAAAAGAAATAGGTGGTAATAACAAGGATGCTTGTAAAAGGAGCCCAGAAAGGCCCAGACAGTTGGCTGTAGCTCCCTGGCCACGGGCTGCCTGCCTGCCTGCACCCGGGGCTGTATCTGCACCCCCAACTTGGGAGGGAGTGGCCTTGGCCTGGGGACACCTTCCCCTGCCTCCCGCAGCCCTGTGATCCCCAGAGCCCAGCAAGCAGGGTGCCTTTCTGCAAGGTCATGCTCTTTTTCTCTACCTCCTGCAGACAACAAGAACTTTGATTTCTTCTGTTTTAGAATTAACAAGGCATTTTCCCAGGAGTTACTTCCATGGGGAGTGGTTTGACAGTTATTATGTTCTTCAGTTTACAGATCAGGAGCCTGTGTCAGGAGGAAGGTCCTGGAACCGCTTCTCCTGATCCTGCCTTGGTCTCCTGTTCTTGCCTATGCTGCTAGTAGGATAACCATTTCTGGAAACATTGATTCAGAAACAATAATGCCTCTGGTGCAGCCCGCTACATGCCTGCTTGGAGCCTGGCTACACTGAGGTTTTGCTGGAGTGACACCTGCATGGGGGGCGGGGGGAATGCAGGCTGAGATCCAGCTGTTCTGCTGCATTTTGTATTTGCAGTTTTGCCTTAAGTTTCATTGTATGAGATTCCTGGTATCTTCCCAGAATAGCTTTTGGCTTATGAAATATTTCTTCCAAAATGCGTTGCTTGATATTCACACATTCAGCTTTTTTAAAAAATGTAATTATTTTTATTGAGATATAATTCACATACCATAAAATTCACCCTTTAAAAGTGTACAATTCAGTAGTTTTTAGTATATTCACAAGGTTTGCAACGATTACCACAATCTAATTCCAGAACATTTTCATCTCCCAAAAAAGACACCTCGTACTCATTAGCAGGAACTCCCCATTCCCGCTTCCGCCTAGCCCCTGGCAACCACTGGTCTCCTTTCTGTCTCAGTGCATTTGCGAGTTCTGGACATTTCATGTATATGGGTTCATACAATACATATGCTCTGCTTTTAATTTCCCCTTTATCCATTCTTTCATTTACTCGCTCTCTCATTCATTCCACAAACATTTTCTTTTTAATATAACATCCACATGTTCTCTTGTTTAAAGCATTTCTCTCTCTCTCTCTTTTTTGTTTTCTCTTTACTACAAACATTTTTTGAGCTTCTGTCTCAGTTCAAGAATTTTGTTAGTCGCTGTGGGTGGAGATGAACAAGCTAGGGCTCCACCTTTTAAAAACTTGTAGTTTTGAAGTGGGGGGGGCCGTAGGAGCAAGCATTCAGTGGGTTATGTAAGTCCTCATACCCTCAGGAAAGGTGTGTGTGTTGTCAGGCTCTCCTTGATTCCACTGGCCCTGTCTGAGCGGTGTCTTCTTTCCTAGGACCAACCCTGCTCAGACTTACGTTGCTGCAGCCTATTGCCCCAGGACTTGACGCTGATCCCCATATTTCTAGCCCAGCTCTAACGTTGCTCCCTAACTCTTAAGAGGCAGCCTCTACATAACACCTAGTTCTCAATTCTAAGACCACTGGTTCCCAAGCTTCAGCCGGTATCAAGATCCTTCTGAGGATTTGTTAAAACAGATTTCTGGGCTTCACCCCAGAGTTTCTGATTCAGTAGGTCTGGGGAGAGTCGGCAAATTTTCATTTCTTTCAAGTTTTCTGTTGATGCTGATGCTGCTTGTCCAAGAACTACACTCTGAGAACCACTGTCTTAGAGTGTGCCCTTTTCCTTGTTGGTCTGTGTCCTCGTAGCCTGCCTGGTAAGTTTACCTTGCCAAAGATGAAGCCCTTCTTTTCTCTTGCTAGTCTCTTACCAAGGACCCAAGCCTTGCAAGTAAATCCAGGCTCAAGACTTGAGGCCAGAATTACTGCCTGCCCACTTACATGCCCAAACACGTGCCTGGTTTCTGGGTTGATGGTCTTTTCTGATGCCAACGAATGTGTTGAATCTTGCTGCCTTTCGTGTATACCAAGTTCTGTCTATTGTACATCTTACCAAAATCCCCTGTTAGCTCCAAGGCCTATTCCAGTCTGTTTTTTCTCTCCGCACTTAATTGACAACAATCTTCAAAGATAAGCCACCAGTTAATTCAAAATGTCATTGTCATATTTCCTGCTCCCAAATTTCCTGTTTCATAAGATGGATACAGTGACAAAGATGACATTTTTTCCCACTTCTAGCATTCTATGTTGGCATGTCTAAGTTGAGAAGGAGGATGTGCAATAGATCTGTCTCTTGTCTTTGGTGTTTAAATGTTCACATATGAATCTACTTGTAAGATTGGTGGAGTTTGTGGCGTCATAATAAAGAATGTCTAAGTTCTAAGGAATTTAAGAAAGACCAAAACCTTCAGCTAAACGTGTCAGAAAACAAGATTGGATTATTGGAGGTTTTGTAAATGGGCTTAACTGACTTAAAAAAATAAATCAAAGACCCCTGCCTTTGATATACTTATTTTTACTTTTATAAATGAATGTTTCTCAGACACCAAAGTATACGCGCTGTATGATTCCAATTTTATCGAGCTCGAGAACAGGAAAGCAAATCACTGACAGTAGAAGTCAGTGCAGTTACTTTAGGTGGTGGTGGGGAGAATTTTGAGGGTTCAGGCCTAAAAGTGCATGAGGAAGACTTGTAGCATGGTGGGAGCGTTCTGTGTTTTGATCTGGGTGTTGTTACACAGTGTAACAAGTGTATATGTTATATATGTGTATATATGTTATATGTTAAACAAACAGTCGTTGGGCTGTACTCAAGTCTGTGGCCTGTACCCACTTTACTTTCTGAATGTTGCACCTCAATAAATAGAATACTAAAAAAAAAAAAAATGCAAAACAGTTTAAAAAGTGAAGAGAATGTTAAAAATAGCATTATAAGAAAGGTAAGAGAAGATTTTATTCATTTTTTTCACTTATTAATTGAATTAGAAAATTTAAAGATTACGTTTTAATTACCTTATTGTGCTCTTATTTTCAAGACCACTGACATAGAGGACAACTAACCCTCGTAAAATAGGAAAACATATAGAAACAACAACAAAAAAAATGTCCACTCTACATAGGGGTGGAGATGGAAGCGGAGGAGCTTCTCTCAAAATCCTGGAGCATCACAGATTACAAGTTTGTTTTATACGTAAAGAAGCAGTGGATCTAAAGTCTCATTTATTCCCTCCCAGGATAAGGGCGCAGGAGCTTGCAGTGATCTGAGTAGGCCCTTGAATTACATTAACCACTGCCACCACCACCGCCAGGAAAGCCTCGCCCAGAGGGGCAGAGGACGAGGAGTGCAGCCATTGTTCTACGACATCGGAAGAAACTTAGACGGGGCCCAGGGCACCATAGCAAGCTCTCCTTTAGGCTCCAGGGAAGGAGCATAGCTAACCTGGTCCCAGGTACCATGGCGACGCAAAATTCCACAGCTTCTAGACTTAGAATTTCTTTAGGGGAAACCAGGCACCTCAGAGCACTGTTTTGTGATTTTCTTCTTTCCCAAACTCCCAGGAAGTAGGACCTTGCTCCACTCTCCATCAGTTGTTAGACCAATGCTCTCTTGGTCCGGGTTCTCCTTCAGGGGTAGAAAGACTTTCCTTTACAGCACAGGTAGGAAGGAGCAAGTCAGCTAAACAGGGAAACGTGCTAACTGCCTGCAGTTAACAAAGAGCACGTACTCCTGATGCCCACCCTGAACTTTAATCAATAGATATTAATTAACAGAGGGAACAATAACTGTCTTATTAAATCAGCAGTGATAAAAACAGGCCATAGCTCCTATTGAATGCTAATTGTTGTTGATGACTCCACACAGTTTCTGAGGGTGATCAGGCACGTTCAAGGTATAATGCAGCATTTCCGCTACGTGAAGTCCTTGTTATGGTGTCTTAATAATCAATTGGACTTTGGCATATGATATTTGTCTAATTAGCTCCACATCGACACTTAGGAGCCAGCCTTGCTGGCCACGGATGATGGATTAGTTATGGTAGCTTGGACTTGATTACTAGGGGAGTACGTTCTCTGGTCACTGGTTTGGGGGCTCATCTCCAGAGGCCAGGGTCAGCAAAACAGCCTCAGCCTGATATGACGCTCACATCACATTTTACAATAAAATATGAATGAGAAGAATATACAGTCCCCTTAGCTGCAGTTTAATTTCCCACTTATTGGAAGGGTCCAGTCTCTCGTCTGCCTTGCTAGCACCTGACCCTGCCCACCACTATGAGCTCCTGAAGCCCCTACAGGAAGGGCCGGGTGGGTGGAGGGGAGCCTCACTCTTTGCTTCTGCTCTCTCCGCTCAAATGCCCCCTACACAGTCTTGGCAAGTCTTCCAGGACATTCTCGCTACTGCAGCCTTCACATAGCGTATTTCCCCTTCTCTTTTACCAATTAATGCCTCTTCATGCTGTTTCTTCCCTTCAGCTTCTGGAGGCCTAAGTATACTACTTACTTTGTGCACATTTTCATATCCTCATGGTGCATCTTTTTTTTTCTGCCTTATTTTCGGGTTTATTATGTTGGATATTTAGATTGTGTGTTCAGGTTTAGGCACTGTGAATTTTATTTACCTTTCTCTGTCCTGACCACTAAATGCAGGAATTCAGTGATGCCCATGTCTGTCCAGCTAGGGTGTGAATGTGGAAGAGCAGCCATATGACTCTGGCTCTCGCGTTTCACGTTGGCATGACCGTGGGAACCCAAGTCATGGAGCAGAGGAGCCCTGAGGGCTGTCAGCACAAACCCCTCATAAGAGACTGTCTCTCTTGGTAGTGATGACATTGTAAAGGTGATTTTTAATCACCTATATATAATGTCCTTTTTTAAAGCAATATAAGGATTCTTATAAGGATACAAAAAAGTTGTGTTATCATAAGTTAAAAGTTGGTAAGACTATACCTCATACTCCAATAAAAAATAAATGGCAGATGGATCAGAGAGCTGAATATTAATATAAATATAAAGATTCTGACAGCATCAGGAAGATAAAGAATTTTACCCATACACGACATATAATCTTGGGAGTAAGGAAACGTTTTATAATTGAGATGAGAAACCCAAAAGCGATGAAGGGAAAGATTGATATATTGATAGATTGGTCTCATCAAATACTAAAGATCTAAACAGAAAAAAATAACATAAGCCATTAAAAGGCAAGTGGTAGACTGGGGAAAAAAGATGAGCAATATTTATAACATTAATATCTGGATTATATAAGGAGCAGCTACAAATCACCAACAAAAAAGATAAATAACTCAATAGAAAGTAGACAATGATATGAATCAGCAATTCATTGGAAAAAAATAGTGCATAAATATGTGAAAATATTCTGAACCTCATGAATAATCAGGGAAATACAAATTAAAACACAAAATACAATTTTTACTTCCTAAAAACTAATAAAAATTGCCAGTTTGTATTAGTGAGGACTCAGGAAAAGGTAATTCTTCAACACTATTGGTGAGAATGTAAATTTGTGAATCTTTTGGAGAAGGCCATTGGTGATTTCTCTAAAAGTTAGACATTTACATACCCATTGACTTCCACCCCCAGTCTCTGGAGGGGAGATTTGGAAAAGTCTTCCAGAGGGACTCCTGATGACTCAGCCTCACACAGAATGGTGGCTGCGCAAAGACGTGGGCACAAACCAAATGACAGAAAAGCTTGAAGCCTTGCCAACCTTTCTCTGACGTGCCTTGCAGCTATTACAGAGAATGAGGTCATGCAGCACATGTGGCCATCAGAAAAGTACACTTACTGGGAGGTAAAAAAGCAGATTGCATAAAAATACGCATGACATGTTTACAAAACAGACACGCGTGTATACGTATTCACACCTGTATTGTTTGAAAATGGGTAGATACAGCACCTCCTAGGAGGTGAATGAGGATGAGGTGATAAGGTAAAGGTGGGGTCTGTGTGTTCTGTATGCTTCTGTATTGTATGAATTGATGTCATTTCAAGAATGTTTTTAAAGAGAAAGGAAAAGAGACGATAAGAACAAATTGATACAAGGACCACGTGGTCATCAAAGCCCAGAGGGTGATGTGACCAGTTATATCATTCACAGTGTCTGTGTTGTCGACGAAAATAATCCATAACCAATCTGTAAATGAAAATTTGGGTGAGTTTATTCTGAGCTGAAATCTGAGGACCATGGCCCAGGGCCTTTCTTCCCAAAGGAAGAAAGGGCACCAAAGAAATGAGGTGTACAGAGTGGTTATATACCCCCAAACAGGGTGTTTCACATATGATTGAAATGTCCCTCCCACAATAGTCACAAGATTGCCCAGTCTGCACAGCGCTTCAGGGACACAGCAGGTAGTGGGTCTGCTATCTTAGTGGGCGTAGCAGGAGGCAAGTCTATTGTCTCGAGCTGGGCGGTCACAGGTGAGCTCAGCAATCAGTTTTTAGCCTAAGGAAAGATGCTTAATCCTTAAGGAGACGCCAACGTTGGGAGGGGCAGGGAAGTTGCACCTTTATCTCAAGAGCCTTTGTTCTTGCCATAGGGAATATCTAAAGCAGATATACAATGCATACTCAGCGGACATGGTCAGGCCCTTTTGGAAAGACAAGGTCAGGCCGAATTAGGTTTATACCAAATGGCTTCCTCATATTCTCCAATATATCCTATTGCTTGCCATTTTTATTTGTCAGTGTCATAAAGGTAAATCTTTGCTGGGGAGAAGCATGACTGTTTTTCAAACTAAGACCATAGCAAACTTTCTCTCAGAGTCACACAGACCTTGTGACTTGTGATAACGTATACAGTCTTCTTTCGCCACATGCTTAGCCAGCATCTCAGGGGCCGGCTTTCACGCTTCCAAGAGGATCTCTGTCCCCTGTGCCCGCCTTTTTCACAGCTCAGTGGCTGCTCTGGGTTTACACAGGAATCAGCCAAACCACATGCAGTTGGATATCCTGGTCTTGCAAGCGGGCTGAGTGAAGTAAAACCTGGCCATCTGCCGCCGTGTGATGGAGATCCGGTAGGGAGCCTGCCTTCTGGAACAGCAGCTCACACCTCTGTGGGGGCCCTTTGGTTTCTCAGCCTGCTCTCAAATTCAAAGATTAAGGACAAAAGAATAAAGATATTCTATAGCAGTAACTAAGTTTAATTTCAGTTCATTCTTCCACACATAGAAGCCAGAAATTGCATAGCATTTGGTAAATTTAAACAATTACGTGAACATTTTACTGCAATAGGAAACTTATGGTCACAATGAATTAACCATGTTACACAGTAAGATGAAAAACCACACTTTTTTTTTCCAGAAGAGTTTCAAAAATAATGAGGATGTGCAATCAAATGTGCATACTTAGCCATGTCGAGGCGTTACCATGTTCAGAATGGATGAAGAATGTTGACTTATAACTGGGAGGACACTAAGAGTTGTGGAGGTATGAAAGACCCCAGTGTGGGTCTGGAGCAGGATCCAGCATGCAGCAATTGCCAGAGGTCCTCCCTCTCGCCTCCTTGCAGCAGAGACAATTGAGAACCAGCTCTGTGAAAGCAGTGAGGTGGTTTATATGGCCTCTGGCTCTTTGTGACAATCAAATTGTCCTTCACAGTCCAAGTGGATGTAATTAACTGCACTGATAGGATGTTATGCCAATAGCAACGCAGAAAACCCCGGAAAATGAATGAAAAGAATGCCTCGTGAAATGAAGAAGAGGTGGGGGGCAGGGGAGTGAGCTAGGTGTGCTGCATGTCTTACCCTCTCTTTCGTAGCTTTGAGAATGATTTGGGTCCCATGACTTTCTAAAGAAAAGCAGACATGGCTTTTCACTATCTCCAATAAAGAAAAAGAAAGAGGATGCATGCCCTGTGGTCTTTTCTCTGCACTGCGGGTTATTTCCAGAGGGAACCATGGTCGGAGAAGGGACTGCCCTGGCAACCAGGAACTTTGGGATTCTTGTCCCAGGGCGAACTGTAATCAGCTGTGCAGCCTTCGGCAGCCCACTTCACCACACTGAGCCTGAAAGTCTTCCTTGTTAATGAGGAAAGGGACTCAGATAACCTCAGCCCATCTTTCGGCTCTAATGCTCTCTAGTTCTTCACGGGAGTAATTCACAGAGAAAGACAGAAACGGGGAATGTGAAGTGAATCAAATTACTTTCAGTGACATAATGTTAGGCATTTTGTTTCCTGATGAACCATAATCAGAAGTGATATTTGTAAACAAAGTCGACCAGTGTTTACTAACGGATCATCATTTTGAGTAATTAAATACTAGTTAATTGATTTCCTGAATAATAAAGTTACTTTCCAGTAATTGTCCTTCATTAATGGATGCGCTCTTTTAAGTGTTTTTACTATAATAAGTCATTAAGATTTCCTGAATAATTTCTCTCCAAATCATTGATTTTAAGTTACTTTTGCTAATGCAAATGCATAAAATCTCATAATGTTGCCATGTATCAATTTCAATCAATGTAGCCATGACAATTTGTAACTTATGTTTTACTTTTAAATAATGAACGAAAGGATAGAAAAAAGGAGATTACGGTAATAGGTAAAGTGTCTTCCAAGTTGCATATAACATTTTCCAAATTGTGTCTTTAAGCAGCTCTAACTGCCGTCAATGCCTCTCCTAAAGGATTATTCTAAAGCTCAGTTAAAATTACAAACAGGAAATCCTCAAAGTCCCTGGCAGATATTGGTATACGGTGAAAAGTTGTCTGCCACTTGGTGCGTTTGTTTCCAGAGGGCCCTGGGAAGATGTGGTGTGGGTTTTGTCCTATGTGGAGTCACTGAAAGATAGTAAGCCAAGTAATGATGTTTTAATAGGTCATTCTGGCTGCAGTATATGGATGATGGAGTGATACGGGCTGAGATGGGTGTCAAACCAAGAGCAAACAAACAACCCCAGTTAGGATGTTATTCCAAATAGTTGACGCAAGAGAAAAAGGCGTAAACTTAGGAGGCTTGTTGGTGTGCATAAGTAAAGATGATAGTTTTGAAAGCTATCCCAGGGGTTGACTCACCAGGGCTGAGTATCAGGTTGGACCTATTGGTAAAAAGAGAATCCAGTCCCTCTTTTCGCCAGCAACTGGTCTGACACTGGTTCTGATACTTAACTGTCTAAGTTTCTATAATACATTTCAAAGGAACCCCGTCTTCTCTCGATTGTCCTTCTCTCCATCTCCCTCACTGTTCCCTGAAATTGCTTCCCATATTTCAGCCTTAGGAATAATATACACAATGGAAGTTATTAAAATAAATAAACAGGGATGGAGGGAGGGAGAGAAAACAAGAGGGAAAGAAGAAGGGAGGGAGGTTGTGTAGACAAATAAGCATCCTGGACAAGATTATGTGATGAAGAAATATTGGCTTCGTTGAACTTTGGATGATCCATACATTATATTTAAAGAATGATGGAATAAAGTAATTTTTTTTTCTTAGCAGTACCTGAAAATACTAAATACAGCCAACCCATTGTCTTTGAGATGATATTTTAAAGTCAGTTTTAGTGGGTTTTTTCATTTTTTTATAAGTATATTGATTACTGGTTTCCAAGATTTATTTAACTTGTTTTGTGTCAGCGCTTCATGAAAATATACATTTTTATGATAATGACATTAATGATGATATTGATGATGAGGTTAATTACTAGTTGTGCTTTCCTGATCTCACAACCAAGAGGTGGAAAGGACTTCATCGTATCCTGGTGACTTATGTATGTTGATCCACATGTAATGGTTTTGTTGTTATTCAAAACTATCTTGCTCACCTATTGAGCTCATAGCTTACTATATTATATAAATATTTTCCTTATGATACTTTACTATTGTAATTTATAGCTTTATGAAAGATAAGGGCAGAATTTTTATATGACAGCTGAGACCCCTGCAATCTTACCTGTTTATTTGTCTTTCATTTTTTAATTGGGGTTTTGGGGGCCTCGATTTCTTTTATATGTGAACAAGATTCCATGTTATTTCATGACTTTGTATGGAATGGAGAAGATTCCACGTATTCTAATGGTCCTCAAAGCCTAATATGCAGTATCTAACTGGTGTGTCTCAATTAGTTCAATTTTTCAAGCTAATTAAGCTCTACATCCTCCATTTACTCAGGCTTAACGAGGAACAAAGGATAACTCATCAAGTACCTTCAGCTCCGTACATTCTGAATCTAAGATCTTATGTGATGAGAGGGGATGATTGTTTACCTTCTCAACAAATAGAAATATTGAAAATGCTTTATGTTTAACTAAACAGAGAGAAAGGTAACTTTATCATTTCTGGACACTAAGTGGAGGAAGGGGAAGACTTTCTGTGAACAGTCTTTGAGCCATATTTCTGCCCTTTGGATGGCCTTGTGGTTAAAGAGGCCATGGAGTGTAAAGACAGAAGGGTCCCCCGTCATGCCTGTGTCACCAAGACTCTTGGTACATTGTATAGCTGAAGAGTCATTTGACCTGGTGTCTTTGCTGTCAGGTGGTGCCCACTGCTCTCTCTCGACTTTCTTTTGCATATCACATCAATTGCTTACCCTTAACAGAGTTACCAAAATAATCAGGAAAACTCTCCTCAGGATGTCTTGATGAATGTGTGAGAAGTCAGGACATTTTGCCAATTATGCTTTGATTAAGAGGTCAAAAATTCCAGCTTTCTTCTGTTTTGTCTCTTCCTGAATAATGGAATGATTATTTGCAGCATCCTTCTGACTTCACAGAATTGATACCTCATCTGGTTATTTGGCATCCAGGATACTGGGACACGTATTTGCTGCTCAAATGATCAGTTTCCAGCTGTAGAGATAGTCAAAATTCTCTTGTAATTTTTTTGCCAGGGTCAACCTTGCTCGTTATCAATGGTGGTGGTTGAGAGGAAGGGAGGAAGTGATGGTATTGTTTCCATGCAGACTTCTGTGCAAACTTGTAGAAGAGTATTAGGGAGAAATGTAGGGTTTCTGGAGTCAGAGATGTGGGTTCCTGTTTCAGCTCTAATATTCAGATGAATAATCTTGGGTAGTTGCTTACTATTCTTGATTTCAGTCTCCTCATCTTTAAAATTTGGAGTTTGTATTAGATGATCTCCATCATTCTTTCTACCTTTACATTTCAACATCCTTCTCTTTTTCTCCAAGTTAGCCTGGATTTTTATCCAGTTACTACCATTATCTGGTTCCTGGCATGCGGCTCTAATAGTAGTCCTGAAGGTGCATGAGGATGCTAGATGAGAGAATATATAGTGGAAACAGTAATGAACTGCAAATATAAAGATTTTGGTTCTCCATTAAGCTCCATCATAATGAAAATGAGCTTCATAGTCTCCATGTGTGCATATACTTTAAACTATCATAATAATAATGCCCAATTCCTACTTCATAGAAATACTTGTAAGAGGAAATCATGTGATGAGGAGATAATCTGTCACTCACATAGTAGGAATTACTGACCAGTAGACAGGCTTGAGAAGTAGTGATGGAAGAATTTTGATAAAAATGAAGAAAGTGACACCATGCCACCACACCCTGAGGGTGTTCAGGGCTGCCCACTGTTTGCACTCTCCCAGTGTGGGGATTTTGGAATTTCCAAGTTTATTCTGTAACATCCCTGCATTCAACTCTGCCTCTAGCAGTATGAAATACTGAGACTCTCGGCCGTGTAATTAACTTCACATCTGAAAAGTTGCTGCTCTGCCGAGCTCCAGGTCCCTGCCATTGCTTCAGGCTGCTCAGGGGCCAGGCCTGCCCACGTGGGGGTGTAATGGCCAGGGAATCTGTGCCAAGGCCCTCACTGCCCGTTGTACCACTGCCAGGCCCAGCACCCGCAGACTGTATTTGGGAACGCAGCTGATTCTTGCCTTTGTCCTGTGGTCACTTTAATTGCAGTGAAAAGAGCTTATTGCAGGCAGTGCTGGGAGGAGGAAGGCCTTCTCTACCACAATCTCACACGCAGGAGTGGTTTCTATTTTCAGTACCAGCTCTCAGTGGAACTCTCATTCTCCCGTGCTTACTCCCTGTCTGCTGAATAAAAATTCTCCACACAGTGAAAGTTAAAAACATCAATTAACTCTAAAACAATTATTATTTTTTGAAATGCCATTTTATAAATGTAATAACACGACACAATAATCCAGGGTTATTTAACAGTGCATTTACCCTGAAAACAGTCATTACTCTTTAAATGCAGTAGACTCCAGAAGCCTCTTAACATTAAATGGCAAGTGAGGCAGAAGCAATATTGTCAGAAATGCCGCATCCACTGCATATATTAACAGGAGAAGGTTGGCAATTGCCTGCCCACTGGCTGCCATTTTCTTGGCATTTCTTGGGCCCCAAAGCTTTCCTGCTCTGAATGACAACGGTCGACGCTAATGTGACAGGCAGACAGTTGAAAGAAGTGCCCTGTGAAGCATTTCCCCTCGTGTGACCACCCCCTCAGTCTTCCTCAAGGGATTGAAATCTGACTTTTAGTGACGAGAAGGGAGGTGCTGCTTGCCGGTTCTGTGGGACGAACCACAGATGGCAACAGTGGAAGGGCTGGTGATCTCGTCATTTAATGTCCCATTGGGTTGTAGGCCTGTTGCCATCTCGCTGCCATCTTTGGCACCCAGGATGCAGAAGCTTTCCTGGCCTAATGCATTTCTTTCAGAAGAAATGCCTCCTTCTAGATTCTTAACTAAACCTGAACGTTGCTTCTATTTTTGGACCTCCAGAATACGTAAAAGTGTTTTGACCTGCCTGAAATTTCTATGACACTCAATGCTTGAGGTCTAGGTTTGCATCTGGAATCATTAACAAACTATTAGACTGGCTGCTTTTTAAAAGCATAGGAGTGTGCAATGTAGAAAGCGTGCCGCTCTGCGTGGACCTCCCTGCCTGTGACTGTGCTGGCTGCGTGCATAGCTGCGAGACTGCAGAGGGTTGATCTGACGGTGCTTCTGGCCTGCACCTCTGCTGTGTGTGGCTGGCAGGCGTCCTGCACTGACATTTCTGTCTCTGAGGTGTTTGCCCTATTGAAGAAGACTGATTGAGCAGTGACACCAGAGTGATGTTCTAACGGGGGTTGACGGGGCTGGAGAAAGCTGCGATTCATGTGGGGAGCTTGCGTGCATTGGATTCCTCGGGCTGACTCCCATGATGAGTGCAGCTATCAAGACCTTCACATTCTGAGGCTGTGTGTTCTTAACCGTGAGCCCCAAAATGCAGTGTCTAGAGAGTCCAAGGGGAGTATGGTTTAAGAGACTCCTATTAATATGAATTGCAAAATTAGATGCAAGCTTATTGTAATATATACAAATCAATCAGTTAAGGCTTTCAAACCAAGCAACATCTTGTCTCTGTGTTTACAGTAAGGAAAACAAACTGGCTGGTGAGAATTGATGGCACTGTGGTCAAACGAGGGGCAGTGACCACGTCTGTCATTCTGAACTCCTTAGTCTGTGTGACCTGAACCTGCGAGAGAGCTCTCCTTGAAGAGTGGGAAAGGCTGACTGGAAAGCCTTGAGAGAGGGCTTAGCAGCATAGACTTTTAGAGAAGGGACAAGACATAGAGTTCATATACACTAAGTTTTTTAAATTTAAAAATAATTTATATAGAAGGACCCAGTGAGACTGAGTGAGTTGTCCAAGGTCAAGCAGCTAATTAGTGGCAGGGGAACCTGAGTGTAGGGCTTCTGGCTTCAGGATCTGTGTGTGTGTGTGTGTGGGTGTGTGTAACCTTATGTTTCTTGGGAGAGGATTGATTTCTTTCATTTTTGTTTTAATAACTTTTGCCAATCTCTTTTGTCAATCTCCTGGTCACTAGGCAGGCTACACTGGATGGGCAGGACTCTGTCGTCTTTCTGAAGGTCGGCTTGCTTTTACTCCCATACTTGTTCTTTTTGTCTCCTAGAGGTGCACACCACTGTTGATGAGGATAACCATCAGCTTCTTTCTGGAAATAGCTACTCCTGGTACCAGACCCCTGACCACAAAAGATTTTCAGAGACAAACATAAAGAGCCCTATAAAGTAGCTGCTAGGAGCACTATATTTTTTGGAACTCATTTATTCAACCTAGTTTTCACTGATTCATTGACTCATTCATGATCTTTTAGCTGGATGTGTGTCTCCCATGGGTCAGCAGATGTGCTAGGTGTGGGGAAACTGAGGCAAATTAGACAAGGCCTCTGCATGCAAGGATGACACAGGTTAATGGGGGAGGCATTACTACTATCACATTAACTAGGCTAGAGATGGAGTCATATTTATGGGAAGGTGAATTTCCTGAAGTAGACAAAGAACAAAGTGAATGAAAAGCATTCCAGGAAGGAAATGCACACAGGATGGAAAAGCCATGGGATGACCAGAGAATGGAAACAGCTTTACTGCAAAAGGAGCTGTGTGCCTCTGCTGGGAGCCAGTGACATGGCCGGATGGCACTTTTTGAAGTAAAAACGGATGGCAAATGGTAAGGTATATTAGCAGGGTGTGAGATGATAAGCAGGAAAATCTGGTTAATAGGAGATTATTGTCCTATTTCGGATGGATTTTAATGGTTAGAGTAGGACTTGATCATCAGTTCTAGGAAGCAGACATATTTGAGTTGTCACTTATAGAACTGTTATTATTATATTGTTGTGAATACCTTTTAACATCCTTCATTCTCCATTTGACTTCAATCCCCACTATTCCCCATTGCATCACACCTAGCCAGTGTCACTCTGGCCCCTGTAGGCACTGAGGTTTCAGCCAAGGAGATGTTAGTGGGGATGCAGAGGAAAGCAAGCTTTGCCAGCCCAAGAGGTATTTATAAAAAGGCAACATGCTCCTTTCTGAAAATATCTAGCTCCATTTTTAGCCTTCCCCCGAGTTTTCCCAGCCCTGTAACAGGAGCACTGCCTTTCTTTCCCTTCCTGTAGACTCACTGACCTTTTCCGTGGCATTAGGAGAACAGTGCTGGCGCTCAAGGGTGTGGATTGAGGTGCTGCTTCCTGTGAAGCGATTCCGGAGGGTAAATGAGCCTGATGGAGTCATGGTCCTTTCCTCTCCTACTGGGCTGCCACCAAACAAAGCATTAACATCACCCAAAAGACTTGACTGCACCAGCACAGAGAGCCCCCAGAAGCCAGGCTTTTGTAGAAACCACTTTCGGGGCTGTACTTGGGGGAACAAGGGCCCCTTAGGGCTGACTGTTCACAGAGCCCTGAAGATAAAACAAAATAGCTTTTTTTAAAGATTTATTTAAGATGTTTTAAAAATTGAGTAGAACATACATTTTTAATACTGATTGATATTATTGTAGAGCATTCTAATGAGAATCTGCCCCACAGGCTCTTGCTGGCTACACAGACAGAATATTCCTTTTCATTCCTACCATGAGTCATATTCTAGCCATGGACTAATACACTGATGAAAGGTGCCCCTGTTCTGGTAGGGGCAGAGGGAAAGAGAATGTAAAAAGGCAGTAGTGAGAAAAAAAGAAGAAGAGAACAGTGGTGTATAAAAGTCACGTTTTAGGCTGCATTTCAAGAAATGCTTCGAACATACAGAAGCTTCACGCTCACATTCTGAAATGTTCCTTGTAGAAAATGTGTGTATTTGAGAAATTGTTGAAGGCTGTGAATGTTAAGACATGCGTCATTAATCAAATTATAGTTCCCATTTATGGAGCACTGGCCATGTACCAGGCAGTGACTTCCTGCCTTTACATATATCAGTTCATTTAATTCTCAAATCAACCATAATATTATTCCCATTATACTGATGTAAAAAATAAGGCTTAGAAACATTTGATAGCTTATCCAAGCTTATATTGCAAGAAAGAGTGGGAGCTAGGATTTATAAAAAGTCCATTTGACCCAAAGGCCCCCATTTTTTTAAACCTCAAGGCTACCTTGCCTCTGTTGAAGTCTTCCTACAGTGAAGCCAGTCTCCTAATTTTGCATCATGAAGGTCACTATGTCCCACTGATCCTCAGCCTGCCATTTCTGGAAATTATTTAACATCATGTGGTGGTTAAATTTTGGGCTCTGGAGTCAGAACTGCTTTCCAATCTCAGCTCTGACTTCTGATCTCTGTGAGACATTGGGCAAATTGTAGAATGTCTCTGAGCCTCGGGGATTGTAAAATGGGTGTGACATTGACATGACTCCATAGCAGTGTTGTTGAAACTACGGAAGACGATGCATCAGGGCTTACACAGAGCTATGCACCATGGCTCAGTAAATGCACACCCAAGAAGGAGCTGAAATTCCAAAGAGAAAGGAAACTCGGCTGTCTAAAGCACATTCGCTGTGTTTCTGAATGCGCCCTGAGCTCTGGTGGGTCTCCAAAAAGTTTTGTCTTGTGAACATTTTGGCAAACTCAGTCTAAGTTTTAGGTCCAGAGAAAAACCCCAATCCAAACAAATTTGCCCCTTCTGAAGGGGTTTCATTAGACAAGTTTCCCACACACAGCTCTAATTACTACCACTCAGCCTGCCCGGGGGATCAGCCTGCTAACTGGGGCAGGATCTGAGAGTTCTGGCCAGCTGGTCCGGGCAGAGCCTCCTGGGGGCCTCCCGCTCCCCAGTGCATGGCCTTCTGCAGCCTTTTGTGGTATTTCTTGCTTTTGAATTTATAGAAGCATTAGCCTGGCATCCAAACAAAACACCTAGTTTTAATAGCTTAGTCAGTAGGTGGTTTGCCAACAATTTCAAAAACTAGAAGGAATAGTAAGTTCCCAGAGGAGTAGCAGTTGTTGTTTGAAAATAATTCTCCAAATTGCATTTATTTCACAGCGGTCTGAGGTCACAAATTCAAGAGCAATGAGGACTCTATTCAATTAGACACCTCGATCAAAAGAGATCTGTCAGGATGACATTCCTTCTAAAGAATCAATTCACTTGGAGAAATAATTTAGCTGCTGCTGTTGTTATTTAGGTTTTTTATTATTATTTTACAATTTTTTGGAGTAAGGAAGCTGCCTGTGGATGCTTGCTGAGCAGTTCATGGCATTTATCTCTTGATCAGATAGAAATGCATCCTCCTCTGTTTGGTTTTCTTGCTGAATTAATGGCCAAATGGATGAAAAATCTTTCCCGAATGGGTAGATAGCTACTGAGCTCCAAATGGGGTGCCCGAGATTTTTTCCAGCTGTGTGCAAGCTCCTCTCTCCTCCCTACCCCCACTGCAAAGGAGAACCAATCTGTGTTTGCCAGCCCAAGGCAAAGCTTCCACAACTCACCAGGCTACACTGGCCCTTGACCCAGTCTCCTAGGATTATAGATTGACATTAAAGTGATAATATTTCCTGAAGCTACATAGCCAATTTCTGATTTCAGATAGAGCATACCATCTATCAAAGACAAGTCTTTGAGCTGCAATTTAACACCATTTCCATCAACCACTACCAATGAAAACTACCCCCCCACACACACACACCTTTTTCCCCCTCGAATGATGGAGGGAGGAGGTAGAAGAGCAGTGAGAGGAGAGCTCAGGGAAGCATGTTCCCTGCGATGTTTCCTGTGTCACCGTTGTAGCATTTCATTATTTTAACCTTGGCTGGGAGAGGGATGGGCTGACCTCAAAGCCTGGGTTTATCCTTTACCTCCCCTCTTATTTTTCTCAATAGTGAGAAATCATAACTCTCTTTGAATGAATGTTAATTGTGCCGGGCACTGTCTGATGCCAGAAATTCCTAAAAGTCTTAGAGCTTGAAGATGCAGTAAAGCTCATCCATTTGCACTCTGTTGTATTGGATCTCATCCAGTTGGAGAGAACACTGGCTTGGAGAGGCTAGGGACTTCCAAGGGCACTGTGATGTTGATGGCAGGTTATGCTTATGACCCAGGATCTGTTCCTAGCCTGTTCTTTCCACCATTGACACTGCCCTTTAGAAGCTACGTATCATTTGACTGCAATGTCAGGAGAGTATTAGATAAATGAGAACAGGGAAATGATAGCTACTCACTGTAGTTAGAGAGCTCAGCCTGGTCTAGTTTATGGCATAAATATATCTAAATATCTCCTGTTCCCTGGTCACATGTGGGCAGCCTCTGATGATGCTAGTCTTCTCTTTGTAGCCCAATAAAACCTCTATTATCTCTTTCCAAATTCCTCCTTTCTTACCCCTACCCCAGGTCAGGGCCTTTGTCTGGTCTCTGTCCCTTGGTTCTAGATAAACTGGACTGCAAGCAGCTGAGTAACTGAGTCACAGAAATAGCCAGACATTCTGCTGAGCGCGTCACTCTGAGCATCTGACTCAGACAAGCCCTCGTGAAGAAGTCCTTTATTTTTGCTTTCTTCAAGCTAATTGAGTTATTAACCAACTTATTCCAGAGCCCTGACTGCTTGAACCTGATCCTCCCTAGGATGACCACTTCCTGTGTGATTTAGAGCAAGTCCGCTCAGCTCAGTCAGTCTCAGTTTGCAAGGAAGCGTGTTCAACTCTCAGGTCTCTATGGGAAGGTCAGGGAAGCTCCAACAAGCTGTAATCCATAGATCCTTTGGCCTGTAGCTTTGATTTATTGAATGCTTCCTCTGAGCTGGCCTCCCAGTTGATGGCTTTCCATCAGAAATTAACATTTAAAAGTATCTTCATTTACATAAACCATACATAAATTTGCCCCAGACTGGAGTAAAAAGGGATTACACATTGCCCATGATACATACACAAGGGAGAGAGGTTAGTCATCATGCTGGTGATTCTTTTTCCAATAGGATTCAAAAACGGATTCCTTTAATACCAAGGTTTGCTTGTGAATTCAGTGTATGATTCAGTTTACACATGTTTTTCAGGAACACATCTGTCATGTGTAAATCAAGATGTTTTGAATAATCTACTTGCCATCCTGAAAACTGTCATTTCTTTTTCTTTTAAGTCTCTTTATCTTTTCTCTTTCTCTGCTCCCGTGACTCTTCTGCTGTCACAGAGAAACAGGCAAGGTAAAAACTGAGGACACGCAGTGCCCATCACCGAGAAAGACTTTCCTGGGGAAATGGAGTGTCCCCTGAGACATGTACAGTAGTCGGGAATCTACCCCCCAAATTTGCTGCCCTTTCTTCAAACCATGGCTAGTTCTACTTCACAACCTGGTTCCATGTCATTATGTGTATATATTTTGCAGAGAAATAAGGAAAGCTAATCTTTATTGAGAGTCTGTTACATGACAAGCACCAGGGTGGGCTATTTGCATATATTATCTTATTTAATCTTTCATACAGCTGAGTGACATTTTCCTGTTGTATACTTAAGGAAACTGAGGCTCAGAGAAGCAAAAGGATTTTACTCAGTCATTGATTTAGTTTAACAAGACACTCTGTTATTCATTGGTCATTTATTTTGATGCAGTTTTAACTATTTACCTGATGTTTATTTAGCTTCTCTTGTGTGTCAAGCACTGTGTTGCCCACTGGGACTGCAATAAGGAGCAAGAACTGGAGACAGACTTCAAGTCATCACAGAAACCAAGGGGAGATAGCAGCGATGTAGGGGATTCAGGGAGGGTGCCCAGCGCTAGGGGAGAGGGATTTGGGGGGAGGATTTGGCCTCGTTTAGGAATGCCAGGACAAGCTGCCCTCAACACAGAGCTGAATGAATTGGAGTTAATTTGTTTAGGGATTTGGTTTCCAATCTTTGGAAATTGTGACTTAATATGGAATTCTCTTTCAGGTTTGGCTGAGGGCCCAAAGCCATGGGTGCCAACTACAGCCATGTTGCAAAGCAAGGTGCTAGACCAGCGGCAGGACTTGCAAAAGAGTTGACTGAACTTTTGTACAACTGGTTTTACCACCTTGAGATTGCTCACCTCTGGCCTTTGAAGGATAGGGGTTAGCAAAGAGAGAGTTGGAAATTAGAGAGATGTCTTGTGGCTTCTTTCACAGAGAGCCCATCATGGTTTGTGAGTTGCACCCCTCCCGTGGGATGTGTTGTGAAAAATAAAATCTCTCTCACCTCAGGATGAGATGAAGAACCTACAAGGAGGCCACACACAGACCTTGATGGTCCCAGGGAAACAAACGAGAACACAGGTACTGGGCTGGTTGAGCGCCCTGCGGCAGCAGAGAAGAGGGCTGCATTTGGGGAGTAACTGCACACCTAGTAGCAGTGGTTCAAAGGTCTTGTTTCCTAGGGTGAGATATGAGCCGTGCGACAAAGCTTAGGCATGGGGTTTTCATAGATCCTGTCCAAAGGAATGGCCAAATGATTCAGTACAGTGAAAAAAAATAAGGGTCCAAAGGCATCCACTGGAGTTAGCCAAGATCATTGGTGATCTTAAGAAGAGTGAATTAGTGGACGTGGAAGCTTGATGGCAAAGGGGTGAAATGTCAGTGGGAATTGAGGAATTATCTATAGCAAAGGAGGAGAACCCTTTACTAAGTTGGGAAAAGGAGAGAGGTACAGGGCATCGGCTGTAGGAAGGGTTCGTTTTGTTTTCTCGAATTCTAGCTGACATCTGAGTGTAACCCAGGTAAAGCTGGGCTTTCTTACTTGCAGCTTATGCTCTGCTGCAATATTATGTCCCACTCAAATAAATTGCAGTCCTGCAACAACATTAATAAATATTATTGAAAAGCAAATGAATCTTTACTTTTGAAAACCAGAAAGTGTCTCTTTCCTTAAAACACACATCAAAGTATCTTAAAATTCTTTTTTCCCAAATTTCTCTCACTATCTTATATGCCCAGCATCTCTTCCCCACCCCAAACAGCTTTTCTCTCCTTCTCAACCCCCTGCTAAATTCACTTCTTAACCCAGTCAGAATAAGTTCTTGATTCTCCACTCTCCTTAATTCACCTTTAAGATCTGTTCTATCCTTCTACAAGGGGAACTCTGCCTTTTCCATTGTGAATTTAGTATTTCTGGCCTTTCAATCCCCCCAACCTCCTTTTAGCCCATTACGACTCAACAGACTGATAGACCCTTTCTGTGCGATGTTCTGGGGGCAAAAGGTCTTACCTCTCAGAAGGGATGGAAGAGAAGACCTTGTACATTCGTATTTGAATATTTTAGCTTTGCTTTGAACTAACTATTCTTAAATGTTGCTGGGAAAGAACCAGAGGAAATGTAGCTGGCAGGTTGATAGAGCAGGTCCTTGAGAAGAAGGAAAAGTGGGACCAGAACACAGGTGAAGGGAGCAACAGGAGGAGGATACTTCCTTCACGGCAGCAGGGGTGAGGCTGGGGGGATGGGAAGGACAAAGAGAAGGTCTTTGCAGGTGGAAATTAAGAGGTCTGGATGTTAAGGGAATGTTTTCATGTAGCTGATTTACTCATCCAGCTAATAAAAGTGGTGAAGACAGTGTTTTAACTAAATTAGTGGAGACAAGATTTTACCCCAAATATTCATTCATTCATTCATTTGTTCATTAAGTCAGCAAACCTTCATTGAGCATCTACTGCATTCCAGGTCACATTCTTGGCAACTGGAGACATAAGAGTAAACAACAGAGACAAAGTCTCTGCTCTACTAGAGCTTATACACTAGTGAGGGAGAGATAGGAGGAGACCAATTACCCATGAACAAACTCAATTTCAATGCAGGTAAGTGTTTAAAGAAAATAATGCACGGGAGTGGGGAAAGAGTGGTCAAGATGGGAGTGAGAGCAGTTACTTTAGCTACAGGGTCAGAGAATGTCTCCCTGAGATGATATGTGAGCTCAGATCTGAAGAGAGTGGGAGTATCCACAATGGCTGTGCTCCTAAGATGTAAAGATAATTGTCAGTGAAGTTGACAACTGAACCAAGAGAGCTAGACACTTTCGGAAAGCTAAAATAATTTTTCGAACATAGACTTCCAGAAAAGTAACCAACAGACACCCAGAACTACCTTACCTGACTTATTTAAATGTCCTAAATTATGTATGCTGATTTTTCTTTAAGGCAAATAACTTTGAACTTGCTTATAAATTGCATAATCGTAGCAAGTAGGACAAAAACAAGGTAAGATTATGCTGACATACCTTAGGGGAGAGGTAAGGGATGTTAGTGTCATGTTGAGATTGCCAAGTTCTGACTGTTTTTCCTATGTCTTACCCTAGGGTCACTTTTTTTTCTTATTTTTAATTTATTTTATCTTTCTCTTTTGTATCCATTTTTGCTAACTTCCTTAAATTCTTTAGGGTAAAAAGTTGTATGTATAAATAAATAAATAGCATACTCTAGAAACTAAACTGTTTTCTCCTTCTCCTTCTTCATGTCTCTGATCTCCAAATCCCGATGCGCAGGTCTGCATCTATCTTGCTGAATTAGATTAAAGAACTGTGGATTTCTAAAAGGTTGGCTCTTCTGTAACTTGACTCCCCCAGAAACTGAGCTTGAGATTTGAAGGGTGAAGAAGGGTGTCGTCAGGAGAGATGGTTCTGGTGTGACAGGACTTCCTTGAAATGGAAGATAAGATATTTTGATTAAAACTCAGATGCCTCCAAGAATACCTTTGACATCAGGATTTCCTTAAAAGAGACATTGGGGCATTAAAAAACTTAGATTATAGGGGCTGGCCTGGTGACACAGCGGTTAAGTGCGCACATTCCAATTCGGTGGCCCGGGGTTCCCTGGTTCGGATCCTGGGTGCGCCCATGGCACCTGTTGGCAAGCCATGCTGTGGTAGGCGTCCCACATATAAAGTAGAGGAAGATGGGCACGGATGTTAGCTCAGGGCCAGTCTTCCTCAGCAAAAAGAGGAGGATTGGCAGATGTTAGCTCAGGGCTAATCTTCCTCCAAAAAGAAAATTATAAGGGGAAGAGGGGGTGGAAGGTAGAAAAAAATTATAAAAGCCCCTCAAAGATAAGAAGTTACCTTGTTAAGGAGGATGGAGGCTTCATCCAGAGCCCCTTCCCTAAAATATGAAATTTCAGGTTTTGTCACTCCAAAGTTAAAAAAAATATTAATAGCCCATTTCTGACTAAAATGGCACATGGCTAATGATGCCTACTCCCATTTTGCACACATGACATTAGACTTTCACTATGTCAGCAATTTCTATTCATTCATTCAAGAAGCAAACTCTTCTTGATATCTCCTGTGTTAGCATTGTATTTAGGCCAATATAGGCGGAGTTCATTCCGACGAACCTCATCCCCGTTTTAATTGAAGTGTGACATCCTGATGAGTTCTCCCACAAGACCCTCTCCCCTCTAAACTCCAGCAGAGCCAAAAGAAACCGTGGAGTTGGAGGACAAAAATATTGATGATAAGTATGTTAATGCCAATAACATCCTGGGTGCTGGCTTTAGGAAGGAAACATCTAGAAGGAAAACCTACTGTAAGTTCTGCTCTGCCCTTTGCTATCAATCACTTTAACCATTCAGTGACAACGTTTTTCTAATGAGATGGTAGGTGCTTGCAGAGATTCCAGGGGCCTCAGCTGGAAGGTGACTATATTGATGGTGCATTGTTATCATCCTAGATACAGATTTAAAAGTCTCTTCTAAATGAAGATTCTCCATTCCATGGTGTCAGAAGCATCTGCTTGCTAAGCATCTAAAGGTTATGCCTGATGGACATTTGACTAGTATGCAACCTCCCAGTTCCTGACCATGCTTGGGAGGAGGCGGCAAGGGAGTGCTTGAACTCCAGAGCAGAAGGAGCCAGCATCACTGCAACTTCCCCCTTTGCCTAGAACTTAACGTGAGTTGTCTTGAACAATTCCGCTTCTTCGTTTGTCTATCCTTGGAGATTTCTTTGAAATGGTATTTAAAATTGAAGTCCTGAGGCAAACAGGTAGATGTTCTCTACAGACCCTTTGAAAGCCAGCTTCTTTCATTCTTGGTCTGTCATCCCTTTGTGCCTGGACATAAGTCCTGAAACCCATCTCCACTGCCTGGTGCCCTGTAGACTATGGCACTGCTCTCAGATAAAGAAGTAAAATGTATGATTTCTGAGAGTTTAGTACTGATTTGTCCTTTTCATCTATTCTGATATGATTTAACGTTCCAGAACTTGTAAAGGGAGCATATTTTTTTTCTTTTTTGTTGTAAAATTTGTGAATAATTTATCAAGTGACTGAAAGAGCTGCAGCTTTAAATTATTAAAATACATTTTGGTTTTGAAAGAAGACATTAGAGATGTTTGCCTTGGCCCTCTTATGCTTTTGTGCAGCAGCAAGAAACTCCTACAAATTCAGGGACTGGTAAGGTGATTTTCAGTGATTTATGGGGTGACTGAGAAGGAGCCAGAAAAAAAAAGGAGCACCAAACAAACAAACGAACAGTACAGACAACTTTCATTTATTTAAGACAGAGCCTTTTTCCGAAGCAAATAACCTTTTGTCGCATCTCCAGAGAAATGACATTTCCTTTCTCTTCTCCTGCTTTGCAAGGACAGCAGATGGGTTTGGGGAGAAACTGAAATAAAGGAAGGGAAAGGCATTCACAGACTCCTTCTCATTCCTTCTCACTGTCCATCTTTCAATGAGCAAGTTGAAGGTGTGGCTGTGCTTCCCTCTATTTGTCACACGTCAGAGGTGGTGCATAGCCTCTGGTCTCTGGAGAATATTATTCATTCCACTTAATCTGACCTAAATAATAATTTTTTAGTGGTCCCCTGCAGCTGTCTTCACATTGCAGGTGTGGCCTTTACAATGCAGATCTGGTAGCTTCCCTCAGTGACAGAAAGACAGGCAGATGCTCAGAGCACTCTCCCTGTGCTGAGCATCATCAGCTCCAACACCTTGGGTGTCCTTGTTTCTTCCCTCTTTCCTTTATCCACCCTTCCATCTTTGCTGGTAATCTCTCTTTGGTGGCACCATGCAAATGCTACATTTTCCTCTAAACATCTCCCAAATCCTACTCTGCATGGGAAGAGGACTTTCCACCTTGGTCTTGGGAGCAACAAGACCTAGACCCTGGCCTGGCCTTGACCTTCCATAAGCTAAATATAAATCCCTAAGAGAAGTTGTTTCTAGGATTGGAAATAAATCTTAGTTGACAAGACTGAGGCAGAGTAAGTACAAAGCTGAGGCGTAGGAGAAATATGGTGGGAGTGCTGCACTGTGGACAGGGGCATTTAAAACAGCAGTCCCTTAGGTTAGTGACACTCTTTCTTAGGTAGAAAGCATTTCTTACTGCTCCAGCCCTACCATTTCTCTCACATTTCAACCCGTTGCTCTGAAAAGGGAGGAGAGCAGTGAGGACTCTCTACAATGACATTTTAGTGCCCCTGTTTTCTCTTTCAGAGAGTCCCAGCATGGTATCGTCACCCTCATTTACGATCTAGAAACATTATAATCCTTTTTCACCTTACGTGATTGCGAGGTGGCAGGGTTGGAGTCACGCTCAGGTAGTGTGATGTACATTGCAGTTCGTTCTATTTGGTCAGGCCTCCTCTTTGGGATGAATGCAACACAGTGCAACTGGAAAGTGGAGCTCCCTTCTGTCCATTCTATCCTTTGTTTCTCCTTCTCAGCATCAGGAATTGGAAGATGAAATATATAGGTAGGGTCTTAGAATGACAGAATTTTATAATTGGGAGTGGGGCTTGGACCTAATTTAGTTCAATCCCTTCCTTTTAATGATGAAACTGGAATTCTGCAAGGTTCAGTACATGAATCCATGTCTACTCACCATGGGGCTAGTGCTCTTTCCAGTATATTGCACTTGCTGTGTTCTCTAAGCAGGGCATGACAGTATTCTGGGATGCATACATGGGAAATCAGGAAACGTTCTCAAGAGAGAGCTTATTTGTGATGGCAGGAAGGGTTTTGCAAGGAATAGAGGCAAAGGCACATGCACTCGTGGCAGACTGTGTTTCTGGAGATGAAGCAACAACGTCCCCATTTCATATGCCCCTCTGCAAGCAGACCTCACTGCTGCTCCCTGGTGAAAGGAGGGGCCTGGCCTTATGACTTGCTCATGATCAAGAGAACATGGCAGAAGTGCTGCTGCTTGACTCTGAGGCCAGATCAGAAAAGGCTGTCAGCTCCCACCCAGCTAGTTGAGGGCAGTTGTCTGGAGGAACTACCCACCCTGGAAGAAGTTTGACAACCCAGGGACCGTGCTGGAGAGGCTCCCCTGGGGAGCCAGTCCTTCCAGCTGTCCCTGCCAAGGTATCAGACAAGTGAATGAAGAAGTTGTCTTGGATACTGCAGGCCCAGTTGCCTTAGCCACACATTGTCATTTGAGGCTCTTTAGAAGTCACAGAGCAGAGACAAACCCTCACTGCCCTGTCCACATTCCTGACCCACAGAGCCCCTGGCCATAATAGCATGACTGTGGTTGAAGTTCACTAAATTTTAGGTGGCTTGTAATGTAGCAATAGATAACTGGACAGTAGTAAACGTTTATAATAAAAAGTTTAAAATAAGGGCTGGCCCCGTGGCCAAGTGGTTAAATTCACACACTCCACTTCGGTGGCCCAGGGTTTTGCCGGTTCAGATCCTGGACATGGACATGGCACTGCTCATCAAGCGATGCTGAGGCGGCGTCCCACATAGCACAACCAGAAAGACCTTCCACTAGAGTATACATAACTGGGGGCCTTTGGGGAGAAGAAGAAGAAGGAAAAAAAAAAAGATGGGCAACAGATGTTAGCTCAGGTGCCAACCTTTAAAGAAAAAATGGTTTAAAATATAAATGTTTATAAATAATAAAATAATTTTTTAAGTCCCATCCATGTGGGACTGACTGGTTATATAAATTGTGGTAATCCTACAGTGGAATACTCTGTAGCCCTGACAGGAGTGTGATAGATTTATACCTATTATGAAAAAATGTCCAAGACATGTTGCAAGGTGAAAAAAGCTAGTTGCAAAGCAGTGTACATACTATGACATTGTTTGCATACAGAAGGGGAAGAAAATTCTATATTCGTGTGTGTGTGTTTGCTTCTGTGTGAGGCTTATATATGCACAAGAAAACTCTGGAAGGATACATGGAAACTCTTACATCGTTAATTCTGGATGCTGGCATTGAGGAGTCAGGTTAGGGGAGTGTTAAGTGCTAAGATAAATTACTTTTCATATTACTCCCTTCTCTAATATTTGATTTTCTACCCTGAGTTTATACTGTTCTGAAATTAATGCTTTCCAAAGTTTCAAGACCATGAGAATTCTATATACTACTTCCAACGAGAAAAAATTTTCATTATTGCAGATGCCAGCTGAAATCATATATTTTCAACTTCAGTGCAAAGACGATAAAACAAGAATTTTTTTTTTAATATTGGAGAAAGCCCTTTAACCCCTAATACCAACTTCGTTTTCTGTATAGCTCAGTCCTAGATGTCATGCACAAAATAATATAAATTGTGATGTCACATGAAGCAGATGATATTATTAGGGAATTAATTGTCTCCTCTTTCCTCACTTCCTTACCTCCAACCAAAGCAGTATAAACAGTCTCTTTAACCACAGGCAGAAATTAACTCAGTCACCCAAAGAGAGTGGTAATTAGCAAGATGTGGTTTTAGATTATTGGACATGCCAGCTCTTTTCTAGTAGGTATCCACATTGTTTTGCAGCCATTGAAATGCAGACCTTACCAGTTCCACACGTGTTAGACATCTTTTTCAAGTGGCATTCATGATAGTGCTCGCTCTGCAGATAATGTCACAGTCCATTTAGGAAGTGATCTTATGCCGTGGCTTGCATGGAGATCCATAGCACTTGGTGGTGGGGGGCATTTGTGGCTCACTAGTACGTTGATTTATATGATGGAAAGGGGAGGTGGAGGAGAAGGGGGGAGCATTTCATCCTGGTAGTCTCTGTCTACTGCCCATGACAAACATCCTAGCTAGAGCTGCACAACTCAGACTAGGTTCGGACTCCTGTGTCCTTTCGCCAATGGTTAGTTGGGTACAGATTTATGTAACTAAGTCTTTTCCGTTTGGAAAAAGTCTCCTATTAAAAAAACACAACAACGGTTTTTTAACTGATCTGAGCAAGCATTTCTTAGTTCTGTGAAATAGTGCCTTTAAGTACATCCACCTATAAATTTTAGTAGAAATAATTTTGTAATGTACCTGAATTCTTTGTGTGTGTGTGGCAAATATTGCAGACTTCTAGTTATAGCCACTGTTGAAATCTTGCATAAAAATATGAAGATTGCTCTGAATTTGGATGTAGCTGTCAACAGTTTTCATCTCAACAAACCAAAATCTTATGTAATTTTGTAACTTGTGATATCCTCTCTTTAAACCACAGCAAACCAAGATATATCTTCACAGAATTCCCACTTTACATGTCTCCCATAAATTACATTTTCTTTTCCAAGATCTAGTCAAATAAAGAAACCCCAGGCACTCTTTCTCACCCCTGGTATTTGTCTCCTTATATTACTTTCCTTGTTTCTTTGACAAGTTCTCTCTAAGGCAACCAGCGCATCACTAACAGCCATAGACAATAACCTCATTTTCTTTGACTTCTCAAAGGTATCCAGCATTTTTGATTACCCATTCCTGAACAGTCTTCCTGCCCTGACATGAGAGGTACCTCTCTACCTCTTTCCCTTTTCAAGAAGCCTCTCCCCTGTCTTACTAGTGAACCTCGCCCCTTCCCCCATCCCGGAAAGTTGGGCACACATAAAGGACAGCCATTAGGCTTCTAATAGATATTTTCTCGTACAGTGACTTCATTTATGTCCTAGTGTGTTAGACTTCTTGAATGGACAGGCTTGGCTTTAATATCTCTTTGCAACTTTAGTTTTATGATTATATAATATTTAAGATTCCTTCCAGCCCTATAAGTCTGTGATCCTTGTATGTCTAACTGCTCGCTACATCTTTCCTCTTGGATGTTCCACTGTCATCTTAAACTCACCGTGTCTAAGTCTAAACGCATCGTGTTTCCCTTGAGAAATGCGAGGCAGATTGGAAAGAGCTGAGAGAGACCTGGGAGGACAGTAGAGCTAGGATTTAGTTTTGGCTCTCTAATTTACTGAGGAACTTTGCACAGCCTCCATGATTTGCCATTTCTTCATCTGGAAGAATGATTTTTATCTTACAGGCGTTTTATACATGTTAAAGGAGCTAAAGAATGTAAAACTGATAGGCAGATGCTAGAAATACCCGTTGGCACATAGCAGACATTCGTTCCCCTCCCGTCACCTTCCCCATCTTCCTGAGCTCCCTATTCTTATCATAAGCCAAGTTACCCAGGCTCAAAATTTTAGCAACGTTCTATATAAATCACCCCAAGCTAAATCAATATGTATTATCTTCCAACTGCCGTCTATACCTGTCCTTTGTTTGTATTCCCATTGGAATCAGCCCCGCTGAGAGCTTCAGCCCTGGCGCCTGGATTACTGTAACGGCTCCCTACTGGCCTTCCACCACAGCCTTCCGCTTTCCAGGGCTGAGGAACCCTGTGCTCCCTTCAGGTGTCTTCCTTATTCCCCTGTCCGTGCTTTCTGTGGAGAATGACCAAATATGGATGCCAAGCACAGTGCCCAACCCAAAAGTTATTTAATGTGATCATTTCCTCCACTTTATTTAAAAACAAACAAACAAACAAGAAAACCTTAAACAGCCTCCATTGTTTATAAAATACTTTTCTTAGGCACTTTGGTCTCTGCCTTTTTTACTACTGTTTACTCTTTTGCTACTGCCTTCCACTGGCTTCAGTTAAAGCAGAATATTCGTTTCTTGCCTAAGACACATACAATCCATTGCCGTGCCTCTGTGCAGCTCTTCCATCTAGGGGTGCGCTGTCCTCAAATATGACCCCTCTGGCTTTAACAGGAAAGTCTCACCTCCTCTGTGAGCTCTTTGCTGACCATGACAGCTGAAGCTCCTTTCCCTTTATTTTCATAAACCTATTCTATATTTTTTATTCCATTCATTAGGCACTCAAACTCATGGATGAAAATGCTTTTATATGCATAATTCCCCCTGCCTGGAAAGTCTTCCTCCCATTTCTAGAGCTGTTGAATCCCTTACTTTTTCAGTTTGAGCAGGAGGGAACGTTCTCTCCGCTAGTGGCCTATTCGTACCTGCTTTGCCACTCCTCAAGCAGATCCAGCCTTTGGTTTCATGTGCATTCATTGCATTTTTCACATGCCTCTCTTAGGCACTTATTATATTGTAATCACTTTCTCTGTTGGTTTTCCATGTGGCTTCCTAAGCAATCTTGGCCTATATTTCTTGTTCATCTTCATATCCTCAACCACAGTGGGCTTCCTAGCACATGGAAAGTGCTCCATAAATATATGTTAGATGAGGGAATGGGGTGGGGAGGGGGAGTTAGTGAGGTATGGTGATCAAGGGCATGTTAATGAATGGCCAGATTCCAGAAAGATCTAGAAATATCAAGTATCTATCCAGAGGGATATGAAGACCACTCAAAATAAGAGCTCATGGGATGAAAATGAAAGCCTGAAAGGCTAAGAGTGCCTTCACCTGGCCATTGGCCACTGTCTTCCAAGGTTTCTCTTGCTGCCTCTCGAGGCCCGCTTCGGGTCTGCAGACCGTGCGTTTCCATCCTGACAGGAATTTGTGTGTTACTAAAAGCGAGATGCACTGGATTTAGTTTTGTACTACTTTTTGTTTGGTTTAAAAGTGATTTGCCTCATATTTACTTATAAAAATATTTACCTGGTTCATTTTTTATTTACTATTTTATAAAATTAGCATTTTAAATTTACTTATTGGATTAGGAAATGCACAGCTCCATTTCTGGATGTTATTGGTCATTCGTTTTTCTTGCCCTCTTCCCTCCTCCACAGTTGGGGATTTTCCTTGAAATGTCTCCAGCCTGAACATCAAATGACTTCTGGCCCAGAAGGGAATAAGCCAGAAGGAGGAGGAAAAACTTGGGTTAAGTCTCCTTAGCCCCTAACCACAGGGCTAGAATGCAATGAGAGAGAAATGTACTAATTTATCTTATTTTACATAATTAGAGTTAGGGGCTATTGAACACAGAATGCAAATGTATGCTAAATATGCAAATCAGCCACATTTCCCAGATTCAGAGAAGGGGGAAATGTGGTAGCCTTATGTTAGATGGTTCTCTCTTATCTGTGAACACAACTTTTCTGCACTACAAATGCAAGCAACTGCACAGTCACAGTTGGGGCTGCTAATTTGGAAATCCGGTTTAGGCTGATTTGAAACGACAACAACGTTTTTGCAATCACTGGTGTGTCCTTTATGATAGAGCTCATGGTGCCATGTCATGTTTTCCGAAGATAGCGTTTTGTTTTTTGTCTTTTTTTAAAGTTGGGATCTTGCCCAGCTCTTCAGTCTAAGGTCTGGGCCTAAGTAAAACTGCAGAGTAGAAGTTTACTGGGAATGCCCCCAACCTGACTGTGGTATACACAGAGGTGACCCTTGCCCAGATTCCTACCCAGCTGCAGAGACTGTGGCCTGCAGACAGCCTCCAGTTGTCACCTCCATCAGGTCCTCTCAGCTACTGTGAAGCGGCTCCTTCGTGACTTCGTGCCCTTCTTCCCAGGGCAGCTCATATCCAGTGACCAAACCAGATGAGGGTGTAAACCTCAGGCCATTTTAGCCCGTGGTGAGCCAAGTGTGATTTGCTTTATCGCTTCTGACCGGGTTGGCCAGACTATGCTATGCCTGCATTGCTGGTTGACTTCCTTCTCTTCCTGATCTTGCTGCCTTCTTCTTCCTTTCCCAGATGTGGATTCCCAGTAAATATTTTGAACCCTAGGTTTGAATTCAGCATCTGCTTCCAGAAACCAAATTTGTTATATAGACCTTCATTCCCGTACCCATTTTTCCCCCATTTTAGAAAATTTTCTCTAGAGCTAGGGATCTCCTCCTCTCCCAAATGTCCCTGTAAGTGGATCAAGTAAATTACTTCCCAATGCTTCATCCTAACTACAGTTTAAGTGGTGGCATTTCAGGCAGCCATGACCCCAGAGTGGTGAGGACAGCTTCGCTGAGCCCCTTTCAATCATGGCATGTGAATGACCACATAGCTGTGAGGGTGGACTCATAACAAGACTATTCTTTAGCCTTTATTCCACCTGATATTACTCTGGCCAAAAGTAGCCAGAGTCTGGGAATGGATCGTGGGGGTGGGGAGTGTTGTCTTCAGGTTACAGCAACATCAAGCTCCATTTCAGGGATGGGGAGGAAATACCCTGAATGGGTATCAGTTTCAAATTACTATCTGGGCTATGTCAAGGAAATTATATACAATTACTTGAAATTGGCATGCACGTTATTATAAGGAGTAGAATAATATGACCATTCTACCAGTAATTTGGTTAGTAATTTGGTAGTAATCTCTAGTAATTACTGTAAATGCTAACCAGTTCACTTCATGAATTGCATTTCCTTTTGAGTGTACGCTTTATTTCGTACATTTTAATTGACTTTTTGTAAAATGAGCTAACAATGTTTTATATTCCACGGCCTTACCTAGGGCTGAGAGTCAGAAATGGCAAACCAGTGTTCCAAGTTCTATTTTGAGCATCTGTATAGTTGCTGCTTAATTCAAATTAATCCCTGTGTGTCTCAATTATGGTTATGATCAACTAAGGCTTTTTTTGAACATTGAATATCTTTGTGATATTATAATGGGGGAAAATAAGATGTGAAGTTAATCAAAAGATAAGGTTCACTGGGTTTGCAGTTGAAAGAGATACAGGCACAGGCACACTTAGATTTGTGAGGGTTTTAACAATAGGTGATAGACACTCAAAAGAAAGTCTGTGTGTGGTCTGTCTGTATGTATGTGCATGCAGAGGTTTTAATTATTTAATTTCATGTTCTGAGTGACTTTACAAATTGATTAGAGAAAGCCCGAGGACCTGAAAGATAGAAGTTGAGAAATAATAAAAAGATGAAGGGATATAAGGAGATGATGAGTGATAGGATTTGGAAGTGAAGGGAGTAAGGAAATTAGAAGGTACTTAATGTTTACCTGGGAATGAGCTGGATTATAACTCTGACGGTTAGGGATGTGCGTTAATTCTGGAGAGGATAAAACGTGTAATTGGCATATCTCTGAAATCTCACTTTTTCTTTCTATGAAATGGGATCGGAATAACCCCCATGCCAGAGTTACCAGAAAGAAGGTTTGATGGAACAATGTGTGGCTTTGTTTGTTTTCCCAGAAGGATCCATGCATAAAATAGGCTCTTAGAATATATCCCACTTTCATTACAAATACAAGGATAAGAAAAATCGATTTTTTAGCTCTGTGCTAGTCTTTTACTTGATTCCTTATGCTCTTTCTGAGGATGCTGTTACCTGAGTGTTTTATAGGTCCTCAGTATGAGCGTTTTCATAGACGTTCAGTGTGACTTCACACTGAAATTTGTTGTTCTCACCATCATATTTTTATCACAAAAACGTCACTCTGAAGGCAGAAGCTCACTGCCCCGGCACCTTTCCCACTCTAATTCGTGCAAAATGTGATTTGGTTCATGGGCTGCTACTAATAACTTGCAGAGTCTGACTTCTATTTTAAATCATCCTGTCTAATAACACCTCATTTTGTTTTTGAAACCTACACAAGCTTTTATGACTCTTTTCCTACCTTTGTTTTGTTGATTTCCAAAAAGCTATGAGGTCGAGAAGGTCAGCGTGGCCTTCAGTTTCTTCCCACTGTGCCTTCTTTGTCTTCAGGTTCATCTAGGGGTTTGTAGCATTAGCTGTGCATGTCGATACTTCTACTACCAATATTTCAGATATCTTTCTTATCTAGGTGCCTAGTACAATGTTTGGCATACAGTAGAAGCTCCATAAATATCTGTAAAGGGTAATAAAAATAGAATCAGCAATTTCCACTTTGCTTTGCTTTAAACTTTTGGCTCCAATAAAGAGAATAACTCACTTATTCTAATTTCATTTATATAAAGTTCCAACCACTAAGCCATGTGAAGTGAGGTGTGTTGAAAAATGTTATTCTAATACCTTTTGCCACCTATATTAAGCAGTGATTTCAGCCTAATGCGTGGGCCACTCATTCACCTCTGATCCTTTGATGAGTTTACTTTTTCACCAGAGTAGGCAAAATGGAGTGTGAAGCACTTAATGGTCAGATCCTTGAATTTTAATCATTCTCTATGCTGTGCTCGTCATAAGACCTGTGGAGAATGTTTGAACATTCCAGATCTGAAGGTTATGGTCAACATTTCCTATGGCAGCCATCAACAGAGGACTACCACCTGCCAGTAAAATAATATTCTACTGAAATGGTACATAAGCTAGTGTCATTATTTATATTTGTCAAAGAAAAGAAGAGTAAAATAACATGAAAACAAGTAGACATAGAAGCTTCTAGGTGATGTTCCTATGACCATATGTCTACATTGATAATAATTCACATTAGTCTAGTCACTAGTATTTAGATCCTCAGTCTTTTGGAGGGAAAGTTGCTTTGCATGACCCCAGATTTGAGACTGCGCAAGGAGGAAAGTCTGGGGTAGGGAGGGATATCAGCAGAGGTGCTGACGAGATCTACCCTGAGTGTAGTGAAGGAAGCAGGCCACGTCTCAATCAGCTGCCTTCCCACAGGACTTAAGTTCTCCTTAAGTCTCTCCTCTCAAAGAGAGACCCTTTGAGAACTAAGGGTCCTTGCTTTTCATCTTTACATATTATCTATTAAGACTCTTAGAACAAGTGCATGAAGTAAGTGAGACAACTATTGCTGCCCCTTTCTACAAATGAGGAATTAAGAACTGAGAAGTCAAATGGCCTTCTGAGGTTAACATGATTAATTGGTAGCCATGCTGGACCTGACCCCAATGTGCCTGGCCCTAGGTGCTCCTACGCTAAATACATTATTTGAGACTCTGCTTGAATTCTTCATTATCTGAAGGCCTTATCTTTTCTTTTATGCTTTTTTCATTCAAGTGAGGATTACATCACCATTTAAGAAAACCACTTTTTCAGTGAGCCTGTCTGTTATAAAAGTTTTTTTTTAATTTATTTTTTATTTTTTCATTTTAGACTGGCCAGCTTAGTTCCCATCCATGACTGCCATGCTCAGAAATGCTGACCATGAGTTTCAGAACTGAATGGTTTAAACTGTTTGCAGGTTGGAAAGACAAATCTCACATTTTGCACATCGGTCTCTGTAGACTGTGGCTGCTGGTTCTTGCTTTGTGGGGCATAGATCACTTTTAAAAGGCTACTGATGCCTCTTGGCACATTGTGAAGTGATTAGGGAGTTTAACCAACTTTACGTTGCATGCGATGTCAGAGAAATCAGAGGCAAAGCCCCTGCTTCTTTCCCTCCAGAAGGACAACCCCTGGTGGCACGTCTCCTGAGTTGAAATCACCTCCTGGGAAAACTCAGCATGTGTGTTTGGCTTCTCTTAGCAGTCTGCGGCGGCAGGCCTCTCGCTACCTTACCTGTCTGGAAAAGCAAAACCACATCCTTTACCCCTAGAGATCCCGACTGGTGGTGCACACACACCCTTCCTGAGGCTGTTGTGTGCTGATTCCCCGGAAAGCACCATTTCCCCTTTCTTTTAATCTTCCATCTCCACCCTCCACTCTGGGCAGGGTAAGATAAAACTGGGACACTCGCTCATCCCTGGCCTTTCCAAATAGCGTACCGTCGGCACATTTATATTAGGTATTGATTTCTGTTTAATAGAATAAGCCAGGAAAAATCACACTCTTTGTTGGCGTTCAAAGGATAACCCATAAAAGCCATGAAGAAGTACTGTAAGCATGAGGATGATTAATGGGTCTTGAGGTGCCGTCCACCGACTATTTCCAGATAATGTCTTTGAGAGATTTCATTGCTTCTGGCTGCAGTTCAGAGCTATTTATTTGCAAGGTGAAATTCTGAGTAATGGTGTTTCCTGTGTAGCCCTGACTGACGGTGTTAAAGAGAGAGAACTGGATGGCCCTGAACTCAGATCTTAAAAGGTTGTGCCAAGGAGTTGCTAAGATACTTCAGAGGTTGTGCTTTGAAAGACGCCCCTCCATCTGTGAGCCCTGAACCTCCTCTCCATGAGGACCTGCTGGGCTTAAGCTTTATCAGAAAGAAGTGATTGTTAAAACCTATCGATGCCCAACTTGTGTGAAACCAGTGTGAATGCTTTCCTTCCTTGCACTGGACTTTGTTTAGAGTTGGACAGTAGTGAGCATCCTGAGAACAATGCCCTGCCAGGACCTGGGAGAACTGTGGGCTTTTTGTTTTCTTTTGTATTTAACAGAATCTTACAGGAATCACTTCAAACTCTCCATAATATCTCAAGTTTTCTTTTTTTTGTTAAATTGGATCCCATCTGTGTTCATAAGTGTAAATTCCAACAATTATTTATTGACACCTGGGCTGCAATAATGTGGTACATATATTGATATGCCTTTTCGTGCTTGAGAGTCCAACCCAACCCTCCAGCAAAGCGATCAGAGGAGCCCAGACTGTCCTGATAAATGGTGAATCCCTACCACGCAGAACAGTGACACGGAAGAGGCCTTTGGTCAATATTTATTAGCTGAATGGGTAAATCGATGGATGGATGGATGAATGGATAAAGCTGTGGAAGCTAACATTTGGTGAGCACCTGTAGTGTTGCATAAATCATTGATTTATATAACAAAATGCACGTTGGAGATTATTATTCCCATTATGCAGAAGAGAAAACTTAGCACTCAGAAGTAACTTGACCAAGGTGATAGAGACAGGGTTTAAATGCAAGACTATTTCACTTTTCAACCTAGCACAGAGGAGCAATGGGTTCAACAGTATGTAGCATGGGCAAGTTGTATTTTCTACTTTACACAAAACTAATAATTATACATTTTTGCAAAAATGGAAAGTTTTCTGGATTTCAAAGTGCATATCCCCTTTTCTTTGGGAATATTCAAATTATAATACTTGGCACGTTTAAAAGCTTATGTAGATTATACATCAGACAATCCTAACATTCCATTAGGATCTGAGACTGTACCTTAAATATTTACTTGGGCTGGTAGTTATCTCAAATCTTTTTTGATCCTTGGTGGGGGGTGGGCGTTGATTCTATGTGGACTAAAAAAGGCATTTTTAGTTGTGCTAAGAGTTGAATCCATAATTCTCAAGCTTTGTTTACACTTTGGCTTGCTGGTCAAAGAAGCATTCTTAGAGGTCCCTCCCCTCCTGGTCTCCATACCTGCGCAGCACCAGGTACCTCACCTGGAAACAGATTGAGCAATTGTTTCCACTAATCCACTTCGGGGCTTCATTCATAAGGTTTCCTTCAGATCCATGTTGCTTAACCATGGCCTGTCTATTGGCGGTTTCACCTGTCTATTCTGATCAGTGGAAACAACTTTGTTTCCTCCTAAGGCCCAGAGGCAAGAGCAGGGGGAGGTATTTCCTAAGAACTATCCAACAGTCACCCTGGGAGTTTTCCCAAACAGCTTGTGCTTGAAATACATCTTTCCAAAGAAGATAGTGTGTCTTTTAGGAAAATTTTTTTTTAAAAAGGAAAGAACAGAGTATTTGTTTCTTACTTATTCCTTTGGATCATTTCACTGATTATTTTCTCTCAGCACTGCTGCTGCTCTCTTCAAAGTAATCAGCAGTGCCATCCTGCCATCCTGATGTCCAGGACACAGATAGATTTTCTATCAACAGAGCCAGGGTCTGATAGTTCATCACTGAAAATAATAATGACAATAATAATAGCAAAAATACCCACGCCGATTATGATTGACAAAATGTCATGGGGAGGAAAGGAGGGTGTAATTGATTGTAGTCATTAAATATAGATAGGGGCTCAGGAGGGGGGACCTGTCCCCTGAAAGGACGCATCCTTCTTTTAATGCAGAATAGCAGGAAAGCTGACCCTGGGCTGGTGGGAAAGCGAGGCCTGATCCGCAGAGTGACAGGATAATTACTTATTTCTTCAGCTACCGATTTTTAAAACACCACAGGGGCCAGGAAGAGAGGTGAATGTGTTGGATCTGAGCAGTATTTTTTAAAACACATACAAAACTCAGTTACTGGAGCTTTGGTCACATGTTAATCTTAACTGCTTTTCCCTTTCACTTAAGAAAGTTTTTACTTGCTTTCGTCACTTTTCGTCTCTTTTCACGTTGCTTTGTTATGGCTTTTTAGAAAACTGTTACCTCTTTCTCCTCCTTTCTCCTGCAGTTGTTCGCCCAGGATAACGTCCTCTCCTCCTTCACGTATCTGTATTGCCCTCGATTCCTCTCCTGTTTTTTCTGCTTCCTTTGGCCTTCGTCTTGCTACTGCATCCCCTTCTCTTTCCCAAAGCCACACCCCTCTGCTGTCCACTGGGTGACAGGGATGCCTTCGTCCCATGATCACATCCCAAGATGCTGGCGTGCCCTTGTGACCTATGGCTGTCTTCCAGGGGTGTGCACTGAGGAGCAGGAGCCAGGGGCATGTCTACAACCACAGGCGTTCTTGGACTCAGAAAAAAACTAGAATGGTTTACTTGAAGGAAAACTGGCCCTCTAACTTGGTTCCAGACTCATCATCACAATATTATTTAAATCTACTGGGATGCTGAATTTTAATCTGAATGTACAGAAACATTGATCAAAGGGAGAAGAAACAGAAACTAATAAGTAGAATCATAAAGTGGTTAAAATAGAATTTTCATGAAATCTTTCTTTAGCCCTGTCCTGCCACAAGCCTAGCTGGGCTAGGACAGTGGGATATTGTGCGGAGAGACTGAAGAAACGACCCAGAGACTGCAAACGAGGCATATAGGCTTATTGGGACTTACTTATAGGGGAAGTGTCCAGTGGTGGCCGGCTGGACAGAAGTGTGCACCTGTAACCGCCCCCTAAGAGAAGCTTGCTTAAGTAGGCAGAGGAAGAAAGGCTGCATGCTTGCCAAAGGGCTGTCCTTGATACGACCAGCATTCCCAGGAACAGTAGCTCCCATGGAGGGGCTCTGTGTCCCCGTAAGATGCAATGTTCTTCTTGTGGGATAAGGGAGGATCTGGGCTGGCCAGGCCCAGATCATTACAAATTCCAGTAGCTGGGCTGTCTGCCCAGAAGGGAGCCAGAAGGACACATGGTTGCAATGGACTTGGGGGTTTCTGCTGAGCAAGCAAGGCCCAGGCCCTACAAGCCCAATTCACAAAATGATCACGGGCATCCATTGATTGGACTTTTGGACCACTCCTGGAAGGGAAAGTGAGTCTCTTTCCTGTCAAGAGACGAAGAATCCCAGGCTGAAGGGCAGTCTCGGCTTTTCACAAGATAGGGAGGCAGAGGCTGATAAAGCGGATCCCTCTGCGCTGCGGCCCTTCCTTCCGAGGGGGACCAGGAGAACTTGCATTTTCTTGCAGGAAGATGTGTGTGTTAATTGCCTCTGCGCTGCCGCTGCCGGCCACAGGACTTCCCAGACATCTCCTGGACGGGAGAGGTCTCATCCATGGTGTAACTGACGACACTGAGCACGTAGACAGGGAGAGAGGTGGCATGGCAAGGAGAGAAATTGAGTAATGTGTGATGGCAGCAAAATCAGGAGTGCAGAGCCCTCCTCACATATTCCTTTATTCACTCATTATCATCTTGCAGATATAAATTTAGCACCTCAGAATAGCAGTTTAGATGAGCTGGGGATCTCATATCTTTTGCATCTGCCTTGTGACAAGTTACCCAACAGTCCCGGCCTCAAATTCCTGCCTATAAACTGGGAATGAGCACAGTGCCTCATCCTGGCCTCCTTATGCAACTGAGTGGTTAGAAAGCACAGCTCTGCCCTGCCAGTTACCAGCTCTGCAAACTGGGCCAGATGGACCTGCTCAGGCTCGTGCTCCTCACCTGTGGAGCGAGGCGACCTCATGTTCTGCCGTCCTCTGCTCAGCTTGCCAGGTGGGGAGGGGCTCATAAGATGACCATGCACTTGGCAGCCTTTTAGACCCGTGATCAGTTTACCAACGTGCGGGATCTGAAACTGCCCAGTGCGTTTCGTCTCCCAGAAAACAGTCACATTCAGGAGGCTGATTTGATGGCATAGCAGAATATTTAAGAAAAAGTAACCTCACTTTTAAAATGCTTCTATAGTACAGGTTACATTCATTTGGATATCTTTAAAGATGAAAAGAAGTTTTCCTTTTGTTCATCCTCTCAACAAATAATTTTTGAGCACAAGCTATATGGCAGGCACTGTGGTAGGAGCTCAGAAATAAAGAGCAAACTAACCAGTAAAATCCCTGCCCTTGAAGGAAACAGATAAATAATTGAAAACCATGTAATAAGTTAGGAAGTAAAAAAATGTGGAAAAATAAAGCGTTGAAGGGGGTAGGAAGTTCTGTAAAGATGAGATGAAATTTTCCTGTGACTGAGACTGACTTTGGAAACAACGGAAAGCCAGTCAGAACCAGATTTAGCAAAGGGAGTTGATAGTCACCCTGGGAAAAGCAGGTTGGTTTAACAATAAACAACAAAACAAAACAAAGACACACACACGTTAGTGAGACGTATCCACGAAGTGAGGAGAATCACTGCCCTTCTGGAGTGTTCTGCAAAGCTGAAGGTGATTCCAGCAACACAGCCGATACGTTCATTCAGGATAGGGCTGCTGGCTGTGTGCTGAGACGACCAAAGCAGCAAGTGGCTGCGGTGCTTTCATGGTGCTCATTCCCACGGCGGGAGACAGACAGCACACAATGGACACAGCAAATAAGCAAACGGCATAGTATCAATTGGCTTGATGTCATGCCCTCAAGTAACGTGGCAGGGTTGAGGTGGAAAGAGAGGCACGGGCTCTGGGATCAGGCTGACCTTCTGGTAACTACTTACTAGTCCTCCATCCTTGAGCAACTTACTTATGTTCTCCTAGTGTCAGCTTTCTTATCTTTAAAATGACGTTAATAGGGGCTGGCCCCGTGGCCGTGTGGTTAAGTTCGCGCGTTCGGCTGCAGGCGGCCCAGTGTTTCCTCGGTTCGAATCCTGGGCGCGGACATGGCACTGCTCATCAAGCCACGCTGAGGCAGCGTCCCACGTGCCACAACTAGAAGGACCCACAAAAAGAATATACAACTATGTACCGAGGGGCTTTGGGGAGAAAAAGGGAAAAAAAATTAAAAAAAAATAAAATCTTTAAAATGACATTAATAATATGTCTTATGTAGTTGCTGCAATATTGTCATGTCGTCAAAGCATCTAGTGTGCCGTAGGTAGATAGGTAGGTAGGAGAGAGTAGAGTACAGAAGAGGGGAAGCTGGAGCATAATGGGACATTTACTATAAATATTATTTAACCTAATGATGGAGAATACAGTAATAATTATGATTTCCACACTAACTTAAGTATATAATGTTTGATTGTTTTTCCTCAGACATTTATCCTTTTCGGTCACGCCTTGTAAGCAAATGTAGGAAACATGAGAAGCGCATGTTCTCAGACTTTCCAGGCCCCTGAGCATTGTTCTGAATCTTCCAGGCGGTGAGGCTCCATGTGCATCGCGGCCTACTTACTGCAAAGTAACCTTGGGATGCTGCGAGAGATGCTTGAAATTAGCTAGAACGGTTCTGCACTTTAAGAATTTACCTGAGGAAATGGCAGTCCACAGAAGTTCGCTAATAGAAGGCAGTAAATTGTATCAAATAAGGGGTACAGATAACACCATGGAATTTCTTGTATATATAATCATGAAGGTAATATTACTAAGCAAATTAGAAAATTTTATTTAAAGAAAAAAGACCCATTGTCCCACTATGTCATTTTTACCATTTCTGCTCGTGGCTATTTTTCTTAGATGCGTATGTGCATGTGTATATTGAGGCCATACTGTGCAAAGATGTCTCTATCCTGCTCTCAGGCACACTATTATGTAACGCCAGTGTCCCACCCCTGCCCCTGAGCACTTGGTGGGAAGGGGTCGGGAGCTTCAATTCTCTGCTCTTCAGGCCCTAGGGTCTGCTTTCAGTGTCCCCTTATCTGGCAGCTCTGGGCCAGGTCCCGGTCTTTCTTCACAGACAGGGGGATGTGCCCTGGAAAGCGGAAACTGGCCTGATAGAAGCTGCCAAGGATTGCTGCCTCCCCAGCCTTACATGCCCTTCATTTTCCACAGTATTCCCAACACAAGGCTGGATAGACACAGCAGACATAAATGATAATCTGGGAATGCTTCCATGAAAAAGAAAACAAGAAGATAACAACATGATGTCCTGTATTACAATTTTAGAATTTGTAGGAAAAAAAGTTAAACTCCCTGGGGTGGAGTGGGAGGGGGCATGTCCCATTATGCGCCAATTTGCAGGCTCGCCTCCTGTTCTCTGCTCCAACTTTCTCTTCCTTGGAAGGAGCTCTTCTGTCATGTGTTCATGGGGTGAACCACTGCACCACCCCACAGGAGAACTCCCCTCTGCTCTCACAGATGTGGGTGCTCTTCCCAACAAAGGCCACGTTAAGCCACACGATCCCCCCCAGCACACCTGCCACAGCTGCTCTCTGGGTTCAATGAGAGGAGAAGCTGCACCCACAGCCTTCCTGCCTGCACTGAGAGTGAATTTGGGGTCAAGTTCACATGTGTGCACACACACACATGAATACCTCACTCTCAAAAATCAAACTATAATTCTCAATTACAGTGTAGCCTAGATCCGTACCAGGTAACAGAAGCCTGTTCTTACCAGCAGTGTCGCCTTTCCTGATCTCACTGGCCACAATGTATCCAGCCACAGCTTCTCCTGTCTCATCTCTTGGTTTTTGATGCCGTGGTTCTCGCGGCTGGGAGAAACGATGGCTCTTTAGCGTGTCTTCCCTAACAGCATCTTGACAGGGAAGCTTTCCTTCCTGCAGACAAGAACGCAGTCTGAAACTGGGCTTCACACTTCCCTCCACTGCTCTCTTATCCTCATTTGAGACACAATGAAGGCAGGAAACAAAGTTCTTCCAAGTATTTAAAAGGTGTGTAGACTGATATATAGAAAGGTAAGTAATTTACCTAAAACTACATGGTGCCTCCAAGACCGACACTGTTTGTGACCAAATCATCTGATTGCTCACATGCTTTTCTTTTTACTGAATTTGATGCATTCCATGACCCTAAGCATATATAATGAGTTCTTCTTATTTAAAATCACAGCAGTAGTGCAAACATTTAGAAAACAAGCATGATCTCATTGACTGAAAATACCCTTCCCTCCACTATTTTTATCCTTGGCCTCATTGCCCTCAATTGTGAGAAATGGAGAAAAGGCAGCCGTTGGTGCCTCAGTTTCTCCGTTTGTGAAACTGAGAAAATAATACTTCCCACTTCTCCATTTCCCATAGAAGCAGCGAGGCTTGATAAGTTCATGCTAGCACAGCACCTTGCACTCTCGGAGTGCCTTTCCCTGGAGAATATCAAAGTATCCCTGTGCCTCTTAGGGATAGACAGGGTGGGCCTGAGATGGAGCCCACGGAGAACTCCTTTGTCACTTCTCGTCATGCGGATTGGGTACCATTTTCTATGACCCTCTTCACTTTGCCTTCCAACAACCTGCTCATTAACCTAGATAATAACACTCCTTTGTACTTTTCTACTGCTTTCATTCAGGGAACTCCAAATACCTTGCTAGCACTATTAAATCAAGCATCCCTACTCATAGGTAAGGTGTTGCAAGCACCATTAAACGTAGCAGGTGGGTGGGTAGAGGCATCAGAGAAATGGAAAGGCAGGGGCAGAAGGTAGTTCTGACTTCCTGAGCCAGCCCCACTAACTGGGCTTACGTGCCTGCCCCCGAAAGTAATACCTTCTCAGCTGTGTGGGTCTTCCCCTCCTCCTTCCTGAAAGCCAGGTCTAAAATGGAAGAAAACTGCAGTGGATTCACGGGCATGCTCTATTTTCAGCTACTTCCATAAAGAAATCAATTAAATTTGTCTGACAGTCTCCCTCCCTGAAGCTCTGCTGGCAGAGGGTTTAACTTTATATCATCTTCCACAGCCTCAAAACAAAACAACCGTTTCATTTCATCCTCAGTGAAAGTAACTTCTATTTATCTTGGTGAGGTTCCCGTGCCAGCTAATCTACACTCACCAGTCCCATCGCCTTTGTTCTCAGCACTTTTTGACTATGGCTTCTTAGTGCGGGAGACTCTGAGTCCATGACAGAGGAAGCGTGTTGTCACTTTAATGAATGGAGTTCTCTTCCAGTGCCACTCTTCCCAGCAACAGTCTATTTCCATAACCATCAAGATGTCAGATGCAGAATAAAACCAGTTGCAACACAGCGCTTGTGCACAAGGCAATTCAGATGGTTATCGAATTCTGTGGCTGGAAAGACTTGGAGAGATTGCTTTGCCCGCCTCTAACTTTTTGAGATTTCCCTCTAATTGTGACAAAATTATCATCAGGCTTGTTTCTCTCAGCACCTAGCTCCTGGCAGCTGTCTCACACCTTTAGAAGTTGATCAGTGAATACAAATGAGCAGTGGCATAATATGGCAGCAAGAACAAGGGGTTTGAAGTCAAACGCATAGATATGGGTTCAGAGCTGTGCTATCTGAAGAAAGTTGTGTAAGGTCCCCAAACCTTGTTTTACTCATCTGTGTATTGAGGAGAGTGAAATCAACTCCATCTGCCTCACAGTGTGGAAGTGACAATTTGTAAGAGAACGTTTAAGAGTCCTTTGTACATCCTAAAATTCATGCAAATATTCATTATTAACATTGCTAGTCAAAAATAAACCGAATCGCAAAGGAAAATCCACAGTGAAAAATGTGTACAGCATCCAAAACACAAACAGAGAAGACATTTTGCAAGCCACAGTTGTCCTTTGTCTATGATGAAGACATTCTTCTCTTGGTACAATTTGAGGTGAAAAAGTTGAAAATTGGCAAGAGAGGTGCTGAGAGCTCTGGGTGACCCACTGGACCCTTGTCTTGGCACAGGGCTGGGGAGGAGCTTCCTGCTGTGTTTGGAAAGCTCCCAGCGAGCCACAGGAGAGCTGCGCCCTGCTGCCTGCCTTGGAACGAGCCGTTGACCCTTCCGCGAGAAACTCTATGGCATCCCTTTGGCTCTGCAGGCTCCCCAGCTCCACAGTGGCTGCATGGACAAGTGACTGACCTTTTTCTGCCTCAGTTTCTTCATGAATAAAACAGTTTATACCCTTTCGTACTTTGAGTGCACAATGTCATAAGCACCAAAAGCAATTCTGTGTGCAGGCATGCAAAAGGCTTGCTCTCGTTTAGGATCTCATTAAGGTTGATTTGAGTGTTTGCTGTGCTATCATTTTTAGGCTACTTTTCTTCCTGCAGGACAGAGAGAAGGATGGGTAGGGCTGAATCTGAGAGTGCTTCAAGGAGACAACGTTTCTAAGAGTAACAGGGTGAAGTGAAATGTGACAAATGTCAGCTGACCAGCAGGAATAAACAGATTCCTGGCAATAGCCATTATTAGATGGTGGACTTGCCCCTCTCAGGAAATGGTAGAAACATTTACTGCTCACTGGATAAAGTACTCTCAGGGGCCAGATGACCTGCCATTTCCTTCTACATTATCTATGAGGTTTTTCTAATAATAATAAAACGGCTGAAATTGGCTACAGTGCTATAATCACTCACGTATAAGTTTCTAGCTGCATCATAATTACTGCTGGCCGTGTTCTGAGATAATTACTCTCCATTCGGCCTTGGTCTTGGTGACTCCTTCAGTCTGTGTGCTGCTGGGCCTGCATCAACAGAGGGCTGCGTTAGTGTCTACACTCGTGTTACAGGCATTTAACAATGTTGAGTCACAGTGCTTTTTAAACAGCGAGCTGGGCTCAGGCAGCTTCAGAAACGCCGCCGTGAAAGTGTTCTGCTGTTTAAATGCTAATGCTGAGGCCAGAAGGCTGGGACCTGACCAGGAGCCATATTTCCTCTGCTGAGTTGAGCTTATGATTCAGTTTCTCCTATTTGTTCAATTGTAGTAAACATTTTTCACGGACTTTTTACGGTGTTTGCAAAAATGCCTCCTAAGCAAAAATAGCACAATACACTTTCTTCTTTGTACAGTTCAAAAACATACCTTTTGAATTGAAAAAAGCTTATGGAAGAATGATGAAATTTCTCACAAAAGAAACCATATTTTATATTTACAAATGTTATTTACTTGTTATTAAATTCAATTTGTAAGAAAATATACATTATATATATATTTTTTTTCTTTCTTTCTAAAACTAAATTTTGAGGCTGGACTCTGGAAGATGTTAGAAATTCCCTCAAAGGTAATTTTTATAGGAATACCATGTTTAGAATTCTGTCCCCTCCCTTGACTTGCCAAAAAAAAATCTCACTTTTAGAATTACAAATAGTATTAATTTAAAAAAAAATTGTAACTCTGCCTGTATCAGTAAATCGAAATCTAAAATGACGACTCCTGTGAGAAAGAGCAGTGGCTGGCCAGGCCAAGGCTCCCCTTCTCCTCCCGCCTCCTGTCTCCATAGCTGCCGGGCACTCTGCCCATTTCCTCACCGACAGGCAACTTCCTGACGGTAGGCCTGGCTTCATCCAGCTTGGTGTTTCTGGCTCTTAGCATAGTGCCTGGCACACAGTAGATGTTCAATAATTGTCTATTAATCAGTTCTGAGAGCTTTTCCAATCACGTTGTTGTTGTATTTAAAACCATTCTGGGAAAGAATCTCAAAGAGCCTTGTATAGCAAAACGAATTTTTGTTGACTAGAGAACCATTTGGAATTGAAATGTGAAACTGTGGTCCATCCTTGCTTGTGACTCAAGACTTTATGCGTCTTTCTTTCCTTTTAATCTGAAGTGCGTTTCCCTATCCTGCATTGTGGTCATAATTTCATTCAAATTTACTGAATTCCTCTTTGCAATTTCTATTGGTTCCTACAATTTATATACTACCGATGGCAGAGAATTTTCCTAGTACTCTGCAGTTAAAGTGCTGTTATTTGCAGGTCCAAAGTGTCACGCACACCCTGTGGAGTGGAAGCATAGGTACTGTGACTTTTATTTTAATGACAGGGAAACTGAGGCTCAGGGATGTTAAGTGATTTGGCTGAAGAAACAGTGAGCTGGTGATAGATTTGAGCCTTAAACACATCTTCTGACTCCAAATCTAGTACTGTTTCTGCAACACTATAGTTACTGCAAGGCAGTTTCTGACTCTTGGATGTTATTTCCAGTATTTCTACCTGAGATATTAACCTGCCAATGTCTGGATGGCAGAGAACTCACCATCTCCTGATGTCCCTGCCATCTTGGACTGCTCCGACTTAGAAAGTCCCCCAGCTCAAAATATGTGAAATTAACTTTTAGTCAACAAACCAACTCAAAAATGTGATTGAACACCTACCAGGTGCCAAGATCTTTCTTGTCTTTGTCAGTGGATACAATCCAGACATCAGGAATGGCCATGGTCGTCAGGACGCTTAAATCTAGGAGCTATAACAGCTGTGTCCTCTGGACGCTGAAAAAAAGAGACTGAGGTCATAGAAGTGACTCAAGAAAGCGAAGACGGAAGAGAGAAAAAGACAAAGAAACATCCAGATGGAAGGAGTAGGGAAATGGACTCAAGTGAATGAGGACCAGTAGGAGGACACGGAGGCAAACTGAGGAAATGGGGACATGAAGGGGACATGGAAGCCTGAGGTGGATGAAGAAAAACTGGGAGGAATGGAGGGGTCAGAGTTCACTTTGCACAAGGATAGAAAAGAATTCACTAAATAGGATCTGTTCAACAAAAACAGTACAGTCAAAAGACATGCGATGCTTACAAGGTGGATACAGCTCAGGTATACTAATTAATTGATGTTTTTGTTGTTTAAGGTTTTCGGAAGTGTTGTCCACAAGTCCGTTTGCTATTATCTGTATTTGGACATGAATCCAAATGTCCCCAGGCCTTGCAGCCTCCGGATACGACGAGACCATGTTTACTGGAGCCCACACACAGTCATCAGAGTTCCCTGGAGCAGTCACATGTGCTGTGGTGCAGACGGGGGCCTGTTCTGTTTAGCTCTTCAGTTGCCAGTTTCTTCTTTTACCATGTTGCTCCTGTGGCCACAGCCATTTTCTGCTAGTGGTTGACTAGAATGCTAGAGTACTAAACCTCATGCTGTTCTGTAGGGCAAAGTCTGGGGAGATGAGAAAGAAGGACCCTTCATCCCCTTCTATCACCTGGGCCCCAGATCATGCTGCCTATGTTGAACATTATACAATTTCTCATAAACCTAACCCTTCCCTCTGTAGGGACTCAAAACCACTTTATCAGGAAAGGTGTGAACACACACACCCTGCCATATCCTCACCACTGATCTCTATTTTCCACCGAATGTGTCCAATTTTCCCTCTGTCAAAAGCTCCCATGTATAATCCACATTATGCAACTGGTCACCACAGCCAGCCAGACTGGAGGCCAGAGTGAGCTCAGTGGGTTCAGGATTCCCTGCTGTAAACACATTGAAGGTCGAATAATGCCCCTTGCAGCCAAACTACATGTAGGAGGGGTCTGACCTATAGTGACTGTCCTGTGAAGCAGAGACTGGTCCTGCCCCCCACAGAGGTGCATGCATGTACACTGGGAGTCATCTGAAAAGTAGTGAGAGGAATGTTTTCTATAGAGAAAATGTATTCTTAACCTCAAAGAAATACCTTAGTGTAACCATGCAAGAGAAGGTTTTGCATAAAGGGTTAGCTTTATGATTTATAATCTTCTTTTATGAAAGAATAGCCTGGAAACTTTAGGTCACACTTAGGTCTAAGGATTTTAAGTATTTTAATCCAAAGAGAAAAGCTTTCAGGAAGAGTTTAGCTGCCAGGGGATTTGTTTTCTGTAGCTCCCAGGGATGAGGCAAGAGAAGGTTAGCATAGTCCAGGAGATGGGCCCCGTTAAAATCTTATTAACATGCTTTGATGTCACAGTGTCACCACGTCTGGGATAGTCTCCCAGCCCCGTCTTCTTTAGCGTCTCTGCCCTCCCTAGGACACCTGGCCACAGCAACGGAAAGAGCCCTGAACCTGGCACTCGTCTAGTCCTGAGTTCACCCCAACTAGCAATTTGACCTATGGGAAGCCCTTGTCTCCCTCTCTTCTCAGTTTCTTTATGTGTAAATAGAGGAGTTGCTATGACGGGCTTCGCCATGCTCTCCAGCTCTGCCCTGTGTGAACCTGAGGGATTTGCTACAATGTTTTCATTGGTAGGAAACCCAGACACCTTGGGATATTTCAAAACAAAGCCAACCTGGAAACAGAGGATGAGCTAGATTAGCTAAACCTGCTTCCGTCTGTGCTGCAAATTAAAGACAAACTAACAGCTTAAATGGATGAGTGCTAAAAATAGGGGGGTGCTTTAAAAATACGAATTATTAAATATAATAATTGGTACATAGGAAAAGTTATCTCTGAGATGCATCGTATTATTTTCTGAAATCACAATGCCCCCTTGCCAGCTATTTAGAAACTGCATTGTTCTAGTTTCTTGGCTGCCTTCGCTTTTTATTCTAAATTGCAAAATTGGTAAACATATGAAATGGAAATGATTACTAACCCAGGTTAAGAGTATATTCAGATAAATATAATTTATCTTGAAAAACTGATTTAAAGGAAAACAAAGGCTAAACACGTGTTAGCATCCACTAGGAGTAAACTTTTCAAAGCTTAGGGAGAGAGTAAAATTAATAAAGTAGTAAAGCTGTTAGTGGATTTCCTACTCTGTGCCAGAGCCTGTGATACACATGTATACAAACGTGTGTGTGTGTTCGTATTTGTTTATAAACATGTGGATGAAATAGGAATACATAGTTTTCTTGAATACGCAATGCAAACTTAACATATAGGAGTTATTTCCAATTTTCAGTTAAGGACACTGAAAGTCGTAAGTGACTCATGTGGCGGGCACCCCTCAGCTCATGCGCAAAGCAGCCCAGACTGAAGCAGTGCCTGGCGGTGAAGAGAGCTGTTTTCACATGATACGCCGTTCTCTCAAGTAAGGGCTTTGTTGTAAAACGTCCTGGGGTCTGCTGTTTATGAACGGTTCAATTCAACTTTGATAAGTTATACAAGTTATTTACCATTTTGAGCTTGGATTTCTCTATCTGTAAGAGGAGGGGTAAGAATATCTACCTCAGGGGCCTGTTGTCAAGATTAAATGAGATCCGGTAGATGAAATGTCGACGGCTGTTCCTGGCAAATCAGCGGCTTGCGCACACTATGAGGGACACTTTCTCCAGCTCCCTTTGGACTTGGATCTTTCATTCATATTAGAAAAGAAAACTCACTTACTACCTCAAAGAAGGCAGAAAATACTTAGTGAATGCCTTCTATTATGTCATAATTTTTTCCGTGTCAAATTTCAAAGTTGGTCGAGTCATGGTTATGAAATCTGTCGCATGGAGCCGTGAGGGTTAACTGTTGAGTTAGTTTGTGAATCCCAGGTCTCTCAATACTCCTGAGTTCAAACTGCTTTTTGGCAAATTTAACTCTGGGACACTAAAAATACCCCTAAACTTTGCCTTTCCTACTGCCTCAATCCATCTAGGTTAAGAGTCTGTTTTCCTCTGGGGGCTTTGAAAGGAAAAGTTCACCTCTTGTCAGACTCACCTTGAGGCCAGACACAATAGATTGCGCTTGGCTTCACCATGCGTCTTGTCTCAATACAGGCCTTCGGGGGACAGGCCTGTTCCATTACCCAGTCTACACGGGCAGGTAATTTAATAAGGTTATCATATTTTGCCTCTATGAAATGACTCAAGAACACTCTTTTTAAAAAGTCATGTCAAATGGTGTTCCATTTAAAAATCAGTTACTGAATAAAGCAAGTGGGACGTGAACCTGTGGGCATGCAGTATAACTCAAGTTTTGAGATGAAAACTGGACCTGCAGGCCTCCGTTCTGCATCAAGTTGAGTAAAGTGAGGAATCTTGAGGCATCTGCGCGCTATTAAGGTCTCTGGACTAGAATGACATCCATAGACAATCCTGTTAAAGCACCTTCAACTTCCACACAGTCAGCTTTTTAAAAATATTTACTTAATTATGTCCTGACTCCCCTAAACTGCCATGCATCGGCCAAATTCAGACTTTTCTGAATTAATGCAACTGATGAGTTAACCTCTCAAGGGATCTTATGAAGTATGGTGTCTGGCCGCCAATGGCCTGGTTTCAGCAGTCCTTCTGTCCTTGTACGGCAGTGTTTCTTGGCACAATTATTAGAATGCTTTACTGCATTTTTCCATTATTTTATTTAAAGAATGGAACAGAAAATGAAAGGGCTAGCATTAGTGTTAGGAAGCTGAGATACGTGTGTATGCACAGCTGAGCTGGCAGTAACGCTGAGAGAATGGGGGAAACAAACAGGCATGCCAGAAACAGCACACCTTCACAAAATTAAGAACAAGTGAAATGCTGGAAATTTAACGATGAAAATAATCTCTGAAATGTAAAGAGTAATTAGGAATGTGATAACATTTTTGTGGTTTTTCTCTCATAATTGCCTCTTACAAAAAGTAAGCCTTTTTCTGACCCTCAACACTAAAATTTCATTTGGGCATTCAGGAAAGCTCTGTCTGGCAAAGTAGGGTGGCGCCTGCGGTTGTCAAGCTCTTGCTTGTCCTGGCTGCAGCCTGGCTCTCCCACAGGACACAGATGCTACTCCGGGAGATTTCTTGGACACAGAAGATTTCTCTCATTTCTGAAGTCCAGACAAGTTTCCTCAATACTGAAGAATGCATTTCAGGATATAAAATCTAATCTACACAGCTGTATATGGCTTGGGACCCAGTTAACTTAGAAATTGATTCTCTTCCTCTGCACAGTCCAGACAATTGAAATAAGTTGAATGTTTTCTTCTAAGACAGTCAGCCACATTGAAGGCATGGTGACCTAAATTTTTCCCTTGAGAAGTCACGCCTCTGAAGATCTGCTCCTTTAGGCCTTAGTGCTTGCTCTGGGGGCCTGTGGAGGAACTCGGCGTGGCACGCAAGCATGCCTGTTGTTCTGTGGCTGCACGTGGGTGCTTCTCCCTGCCTCCATTCCTGTCATCTGCCTTTCCCCAAAAGTGATCTGAGCTTTCATTTGTCATCAGCAGTAGCAGCATCATCAATGTTATTTTAAATCACAAGAACTTCGGCTGCTTTATTTAGTGTTTTTTCTACTGTGGTTCTAAGCAAATTGTGAAATGAAATGAGGAAAGGTAATATTCATATTTCAGAGAGAAATCCAACCCATCAGAGGAAAAAACGGAACATATTCAATATTTAAATTAATCAAAGTCAAGTCTCCTTGTCTCAGAGAATGAATAGGATACAGAATGCTCTCTTTTGATTTCCCAGTATATATATTCACAGTGCTACTTCGAATCTTTTGCATTTCTATGCCGTTACCCCACAGTCAAATACATTTATTACTTTATGAAATACTCACAATGATCCATTGAGTTAGGTTTGAGAAAGTGCTTTCGGTTTAATAGCAATACCTTACATTAGTAGAGTTTTATATTTAAAAACACTTGCATAGATATTTCTTCAATTAATATGAGAAGAATTTGTAATGCGCACATTTTAAATGAGAAAAATGAGACTCTGAAAGGCTAAACAAAGCTGGCCGGGTCAGGACTTGCAGTCAGATTTCCTATGCCAGGGCCAAGGTTCCTCCTGCCCTTGTGGAGGAGGACCTGACAGGATGTCCTGGCTCGGTCGGGGTCCCCCCCGCCCCATGTGGAGGCTCACAACCTTTCCCTGGGGGTCCCTTGTACTGCCCTCCCCTATTTCTCATCAGCGTTTAGTAATAAAGCATCATTTTCAAGGGCACGTGTGCTTCCTTTCAGGCAGAACAAGGAAGGGATGGCTACGGAGGCTGCGTGCACCTGCCGCCGGATGGGAGGCGGCTGTGCAGGTGTTTTAAGGGAAGAGGAAGAAGGCCCAGTGGCCAGGGCTGCTGTAAAGGAGGGGAAGGGAACCTGGGGACCCTGACTGAGCTGGGAGGGCACATCAGAAGAGCCAGAGAAGGGCCCCAGTGTGACGTTTTGGCAAGGAGCCCAGGTTGTTTGGGCTAAGTCGTGGTGTGAGTTTTCATGATGTGTACAGCACTGCATTTGCTACACAGAAAACTAGGCCACGTGTTCTGTTCCTTCCCAGCTCTTGTCAGTGAGCGGCCGTTTGCGTACATTTATATGTGTATGCAGAAAGAAACCTGTGAGTCCTCCTCCACTCTGTCTGCTTTCAGATAGCCTGCTGTCTCCTCCAAGGAGGGCAGTGCTGTCCTTGTTTCCTCTGCGTCCTGTGCCCCCAACACCTTGTCTTCCCACAGACTTAGATCAGCAGGTCTCACAGGTTTTGGTCTCAAGACCTCTTTATGTGTTTAAGATGAGAGAGAATCCCAAAGAGCTTTTGTTCATGTGGATTATATCTATAAATACTTCCATATTAGAAAACTGAGAAAAAATTAATGGCTATTCGTTCATTTAAAATTAACAATAAGAACCTATTACATGTTAATGTAACACATTTTTATGAAAATTAGCTATATTTTACCCCAATAAATTAGTGAAAAGTGTGACATTACATTTTTGAAAATCTCTTAGCAAACAGCTACATTCTCATATCTGCTTCTACATTCAATCTGTTGTAATGTATCATTTTGTTTCAAGTATATAAAGACAATCTGGCTTTACACAGATTGTATTTGGAAAGGAAAGAGTATTTTAATAGACTTTAAAGATAATTGTGGGATTTCTTCTTTGATACTATACTAACACTCAACAAGTGTCAATTTCTCAAAGAGTGGTTGTAATGTAAAATCTGAAACCATATCAACTAAATTGTCTTACTCTGTTACATTAAAGTTCACTGGTCTTTTCTATACTATCTTTGCAACTTCCTGTGAATCTGTAAGCACTTCAAAATAAAGAGTTTTAAAAAGTAGACAAAGAATTTGAATAGAGCCTGGCCTGGTGGCATAGTAGTTAAGTCTGTGCACTCCGCTTCAGTGGCCTGGGGTCGTGGGTTTGGATCCTGGGTGCGGACCTAGCACCGCTTGTCAAGCCAAGCTGAGGCGGAGTCCCACACAGAAGAACTAGAGGTGCGTACAACTAGAATGTACACCTAGGTACCGGGGCATTGGGGAGGGAAAAGAGGAAGATTGGCAACAGATGATAGCTTAGGTCCAATCTTCCTCACCAAAAACAGCATTAAAAAAAAACGGAAACAGACTCTTAAAAAAAAGAATTTGAATAGACTTTTCTCCGTAAAAGATATATGAGCGATGAATAAGCACATGAGAAGTGCTCACCATCATTAGTCATTAGGGAAATGTAAATCAAAATCATCATGAGACACTACTTCACACCCACTAGTATAGTTATAATAATTTGGACAATAACAAGTGTTGGAGAGAATGTGGAGAAATTGAAACCCTCACTTCTGGCTGGGGGGAGTATAAAATGGTGGAGTCACTTTGGCTGTTTCTCAAGATGCTAAACACGGAGTTAGCATATGACCTAGCAAGACTACTACTGTGCATTCACTCAGGCGTAATGAAGCGTATGTCTGCACAAAGACTCCTATGCAAATGTTCATAGCGGCACTGTTCACAATAGCCCCAAAGGGGAACCAGCCCAAATGCCCGTCAACTAGTGAACGGATAAACAAAATGTGGTATGTTCATATACTAGAATCCTATTTAACGACAAGAAGGAATGGAGTACTGATGCATGCTGTGATATGTGTGAACCTTCACAATATTATAATAAGTGAAAGAAACCAGTCAAAAAGAAGCTATACTTTGTAGTTCTATTTGTATGAGATATCCAGAGAAGACAACTCTAGAGAGACAGAAAGTAGACTGGTGGCTGCATAGCACTGGGGGTGGAAATGGGGAGTCCCTGCAAATGGGGAAGGGTTTCATTTTGGGCGATAGAAATATTCTAAGGTTAGGGTCTGCTGATAATTACACAACTCTGCATATCTACTTCAATGTATCAGATTGTTCACTTTAAGAGGGTAACTTTTATGATGTAAATTTTATCTCAATATCCATCCACTGCTGTATCCTGCACTTGGATATTTTACCGTGCCCAATTTTGTAAAATTGCACCGTGGTCATTTGGAAAATGTTGATTCAAAGAGTGATGTGGATCTTGCAGGTATTAACACATTTTATTGTACAACAGAAAACACAGCATTCTTTTTAAAGTGTTCATTTTATGTACATTTGCATAGTAGTCTTTGTGTGGACATATGCTTTCATTGCTCCTGTCAGTCTCATCTGAAAAAACTTTTTAAATATTTTGAAGCTGTCAAGATCATGGTGACAAATTCAAGTTTTCCCAAATCCTCATGTTCCCCATGAAAGCTCAAATTATATCACTGGCAATAAAAACTACCAATTGTTTTCCATGAACTGACACTTCATTCATTTTTGAGAAAATGTCTGTAAGATACCAAATCTGAATAACCATATCTGTGTGTCTCCCGTTCATTCAAGGAAAAATAGTGTGTCTTGCAAAATGCAGTTAGTTCAGCTCACGATTCCAGCAATCACACAAGTGTGTTTCTCCTGCTCACAATTTTTTTTGGTAAGGGCCTGAGAATAAATATTTTAGGCTTTGCAGGCCACCTGAAGTCAGGAAGAGTGGCCCCAGGCCATAGCTTGCCAACCCCTACTGATCATCATTCTTTAGTGTGCAGACGTGCTATACGTGTGCCTCCTATGGTGTCACACAGAACATTAAGAATATGTACAGGCGAGGGTCAAGATATTTTGAAATGATTAACTTTCACTGCTTCATCAAGGACGTTCTTAAGTGCAATGGGTATCTTCTTTTTCTTTTCTTTTCTTCCTTTCTTTCTTGCTTTTACTGTGCAGGCATGGTGGTGAAGCATGCAATGACAACCAAGACACTGCTTTAATTCACACTAAAGCATAGTGTTACCCACCACTGCTTTTGCACCTTTGGTGCAAGTACTAACACAATAAAAAATGCAAATAATGTCACAGAATTATTCTGAGAACAGTTTTGACCTCACAGATCCTCTGAAAAAGTCTCAATGACCTCCAGGGGTCTGCAGACCACACTCGGAAGACTTCTGACCTAGATATCTTTTTCCTGTCCTCCTTCCCGTCATGTTCTTTTGTATGAAAGAGTATCAAATACAAATAGCTCCCAGCTTCTAGTTGACTTTAGCTTAGAAAGGATCTAGTTGGGTGTTCTTGGGCAAGGTAATTAACCTTTCTGAATCTCAGTCTCCTTATCCATCAAATGGGGAAAATAATAGTACCCACTCCTGGGTTTTTTTAAGATTAAATGAGATCTTAAGTAAAATACTTTGCAGAGTGCTGGGAATAGTAACTACTTTATTGTCAATTATATTCTTATTTTCTTTTTATGTCATAAATTAATTTCCTGTGTGCTGTTAATTGCGTGCATGGAAGAAATATCTTACTCAGAGTGGTCTCTTATTGGTAGACTTTTAGGCACTGTGAGGGGAGGCGGGGAGAGACTGTTGGGGTGGAGCCTACCACCCTGGACCCTCCAACAGTGCCTCTTAGGAATGGCGGCCCCACGTCCCTTGAGACCTGGGATTCCTCTTCATTTTTTTAAGCTCTAGACCCCTTGGACATATACGTACGATTGCAAGGGAACCAGTTGTATTAGGATGCAGGTATCAACATGTTTAAAAGTGTGACGGAGCCGGTGCTTCATGATTAATGCATTAAATACATCTAGCAGTGAGTCCAACACAAATTTGAAGAAGCGTGGAGTAAAAAAGGATATTTCAGGGGCTGGCCCCGTGGCCGAGTGGTTGAGTTCGCGCGCTCCGCTGCAGGCAGCCCAGTGTTTCGTTGGTTCGAATCCTGGGCGCGGACATGGCACTGCTCGTCGGACCGCGCTGAGGCGGCGTCCCACATGCCACAACTGGAAGAACCCACAACGAAGAATACGCAACTATAGACCGGGGGGCTTTGGGGAGAAAAAGGAAAAAATAAAATCTTTAAAAAAAAAAAAAAGGATATTTCAAGATATTGGCAACAAGTATAATATGATATGAAAATAACTGTGATTTCTCTCAGTTATAAAGCCGTAGGCACTGCTGACACTACTGTGATAAATTCTCTATATTCATAAATAAAGGATGTGCTGTGTTGCAATTAGAAGGCAGTGGAAATAGAGATGTACATTTCCTCCCCCTTGAAATTGATAGACCTCCTTGAATTCTATTCACAGACCCTTGGGGGTCCATGGACCCTAGGTTAATAACCTCTACTCTATGTTATCTCCTTTAGCATATTTTATTTTTGGCCTATAGTTAGAAAGGATGTTAAAGGCAGAAAAAGATGCTAGAGAATTGTCAATTATCTAATGAATCTGGGAGCAGAGGCACCTAGGCAGGCCTAGTGTTTTTACCTGGATTATGATTATCTGGATGCAGAGTCTATTTGCTGAATAATTGCCTTTCTTCCATATAAACTTAAACTCAGTTGACAGAGGTTTAGCAGACAGGAGAGTTACACTATGCTTAATCACAAATTACAGAGTTACAAATACAAGCCTTTTCTGACTCTTCAAACAATACCTCTCACTCTGGGTAGTTTCTGCTCCAATCATGGATTGAATTATACAAACTGTACACATGAGTGATTTTAAATCTGAACTGAAATGTAAACACAATCACACATCCCCCCCTTTCTACAATGAGAAGCATAGACAGACAAATTGTTTAACTTCCAACACCCTGTCTGGCCCTAATTGATTCTTCTTACCCAACTGAGCATTTTAACATGTTCCAAGTTGGAGAAATCTACCAGCACTAATTCGATGCTGCAACTGTTTATGAGCCTTTTAATGGGCAAAGGGGGATTGATCTAATTTCTCAGGATGGCTGGGGAATATGTTAAGTGGCACCTGATTGGTGCACTGGGATGAGGTAAGAGCAGTCATCCGTAACCATTGTGGGTAAGAGGGGCGTATTTTCCTTCCTTAAGAAGCAGATCCTGATGGAGAGGGATTTCCTATAGCGACTTTAGCTTTCTTTATTAATGAGGATGCCTCTTAAGAGGATTATTTCTCTAAGAGGGAGGGCTAAATAGGAGGTTGTAGATGAAATGCACACAATCCAGTTTGAACTTTCTAGTTGGGACAGAAAAATTTGTCCTCCTCATCCTCACTTTAAGATGAAAGATGAAAGTGTTTAGGGAAATTATTAATATACATATGTTAGAGAAATTGTTAAGATAGAATAGAACTGATGTCTCACCTGCTCAAGTAAAAACAGCAAATAACTCCAGAGATCCATGAAGCGGTTTCAAACTCATTCAGAATAAAATTTTAGGCCAAAAAAGACCTACATAATCTGTCTCCCGACTGTGTGCAGCCTCATTTGTACCTACAATACCCTTGTTTGGTCACCTGACCCACTGTGGTCGCCTGCCTTCCTTGCTGGTCCTGGAACAGACTTGCTTGGTCCCACGTAAGAGCTGCACATCTGCTTCGTGCTTGCTGGTTCCTCTGCTGCAAACGCCCTTCCCTCAGATATTTGCATGGCTCAGTCCCTGACCTCATTCAGGTTTCTGCACACAGGTCATCTCCTCACACAGGACTCCCCTGAGGTGTAGAATAATGGCATCATCACCCACCCTGGCCCTCTCAGTTCCCCCTGCCCTTCTTGATATTTCCCCATAGCACTCACGGGTGTTAGACACATTGCGCAGTTATGTGTTTATTTGTTTGTGGTCACCACTCTCCCTTAGAAGATTAACTTCATGAAGACAAAAGCTTTTCCTGTTTTCATCATCGGTGTATCTTCAGTGCCTAGAAGAGCACTGTGGCATACAGTGGGTGCTCAATAAATGTATGTGGAATAAATAGGTGAATCAAATAGACGGTTGATGTCTTTATATGATAGTGCTAGAGCGAATTAAATCTTACCCTTGAATTCCCAAGTTCTTCTAGTAACCAGAAGTTTGATTGAGGAAGTTACTTAACCACCCTGGGCATCAGTTTCCTTGTCTGTGAAATGGAGGAAGTCGGATTTATGCCTTGAGATTGATGACAAGACAATGCAAGTAGAAGAGCATTGCAAACTATTGAGCACTATGCAAACTGTATTTTAGTAGACAAGAGCTTTGCTTCTTTTGGCCCAAGACGTTCTGGTCCTGTCTGTCATCCTTGTGATCCCGTGAGCAGAGTCAGCTGCCTGTGCTTTGATTGTGCATGAGGACTGGATGAGGACAGACGTGGAGCTAATTGTTACCTTCAGCAGCTTTGCCAAGCAGCAGTCCACCTCACACTGGTAGGGGACTTTACCTGTGTGAAGTTTACCATTGGCAGGATCGAATTTGGTTTTCAAAATTACTCTGTGAAAAAGGAATAAGTGGGGCCAGCCCAGAGCCTTAGCTGTTAAGTTCGTGCACTCTACTTTGGTGGCCTGGGGTTCACTGGTTTGGATCCCTGGCGCAGACCTACTCACTGCTCATCAAGCTGTGCTGTGGTGGCATCCCACATACAAAATAGAGGAAGATTGACACAGATGTTAGCTCAGCAACAATCTTCTTAAAGCAAAAAGAGGAAGGTTGGCAACAGATGTTAGCTCAGGGCCAATCTTCCTCACCAAAGAAAAAGGGAAGACGTGCCATTATTATCACTTTATAGGAAATGGAAGACAGAGAAGTTTAGAGATTTGCTGATCATATAGCTGATAAGACGCAGAATGAGGACAAGAACTTGGATCTTGTAAGTCAACCCCGATAATTATTGTTTATTACAATCCCAATATAATTTCTATACCTTTTTATTACCTTGAATCAGAAAAAGGTCTTCTGTTGTGTCGTTAGTGTATCACACTCACAAAACTCGATGCCCCATCCAGGTCTGGCCCAGTCACAATGTCCTCCTCTTCTGGTCTTCGCAAAAATCTCAGGAAGGCTGGGAAAGTTCCTGCAGTTCTCATGTCATCTCCTTGGAGATGCTGCTGTCAGAGTACAAGCACGTAGAGTGATCTCAGCCATCATCCATCACCTTTGCAGAACTGTGAAAACCGTGTTTACAACAGGAAGGATAGTCCTTAAAGGTGGCATCATACCTGTAAAATAGCAGTACCATTTGTTACAGAAATAAGTGCAAGCTCCTGTGGAATACCTGGCACTGATGCCTTCCCACAGGGGACTATTCACAAACTTTTTTTCAACTTCCTACTGCCAACTTATAAAATTTAGTCAATCCTCCTGATTCCCAGCGATCCTACTGTTGGTGACTTAGTGCTTCATGTTCACACCATTGTCCCTCTCAATACGTAAGTGCTTGATCAGCACCACTGCAGGGCAGCCGGACTGTTTCTCTGATGGGACCGGGGGAGCTGGCCGATGGCTCACTTTGTTTGAGCCAGAGCCCTGACTACCACAGAGCTCCTCTTGACTGACTGGGGAGCTGGAAGTTGAAGCATCTGGTGCTTACGTACAAAACAAACATAAATAAGAAATCATGTACAGATGTGGCTCTAACAAATCCCCAGCAACGAGAAAAGAAGTAGCATCAACAAATGAAAGGAGAAAAATCAATACTAAAAGGGGAAAAGAAAAGAAACAGAGAATCCTCCAAAGGGTATACTTCAAAAGTTTAATTTCAAGCTCCAGTACATGACTGAAAAACAGTATTTTTAGTGGTATCTGAGATTCCTGAAAAAGAGTTATGTGGACCAAATAATGAATTCTCTACTTTACTCTCCTGTCTCCCTCTAAGAATTAGGAGATATACCGAGAACAATGGATACAGATAGAAGAAAACATAATTATTAGAAATCACTAACACCAACATTTATTATAATATAAAGATTATTTATTCTATTTTGTATTCTATTAGGTCCAAGTTAAGAAATGTGAGCTGGATCATTTTTGATGTTTTTAATGCTAACAATAATGTACAGATTAGCACAATTTTGGAGTCTTAGTCCAAGAACATTGTCGATATATGTCAACAGGAAGATATACCTCTTATTCTAAAGTAATGGGTATACACTTGACCAGCAAATGAAACATTTTAGTAAAGTAGAGACAAAGTGTTTAACAAAACAAAGAGGAGTTTGGGATCGCACCTCTGAAGGTGTCATCTCCACCGGTTTTTGTCCTTTTGGTCCTGTGCCTGACCGTGAGGATGCACCAGGACACATTCATCATCATGGGTCCACAACCTCACCCGGGGTTTGCTCTCAGGCTCTGAGAGACAGTTTAGGATGATGATGGCCAAGCTCTTCAATAGGTATTACCTGCAACCCATTAAGGAGGGTATCGTCTTGTGCCTTTTCTTGCATTGGGGGAACACATTTATTTATTCTGCCTTTTTCTGTCCAGTGATTTGTCATGAAGGAGAATGAGACTGTTTTACTGGGCCTTATATTACTATTAGAAAAGAATACCCTGCAAATCTCAAGGGATAGAATTACGTTCAATGAGTGGATGCCATGTGAGTAGCTTAAGGAAAAACTTCAGACGTGCAGAGCTACCCCAAGTAAGAGTGGTGTGTGTGGGATGTTCCCTGTCACTGAAAGTTTTCAAAATAGAGGGGAAGGACTGGTGAGAGCCTTGCTTCTGTGCCCCTAGCATCTCCCACAGGGCCTGGCACATAGGAACGTCTCAACAGTCAGTTACTGCTCAATGACGGGATGACCATTTAGCAGGTTGGGAGAAGATGTGAGGCTATTGAGCTAGAGCAATGCTAAGGCTCATGTGTTCCTAAGATTCTGTAATTTACCATGTTTTGTCCAATGTGAATGGCATGGTGGTACAGTTAGAAACTTACCTCTTACACTTGTTCTAGTTCATGACTATTTGAGGGATTTTTTTAAAAGACTATTCTTTACTCATAATGTCTGTGAACAAGCAGGTATTTATGAGAGGGAAGTAAAAAGTACTTTATGCTAGCCAGCTAAAAGAATTTTTCCCAAGCACTTTTGACTTTACTTCCTTACTGTCAGTTCAGTTGACTAGTAGACTTCAGGAACCATTTTAATATTAGTGTTTTCAGGCTGCAGTGAGAAGGTCTTAAGAGAACAATCTCAAATGGGGGTGTTTATCTTTTGGAGCTTAAGTTTGGTGTGGCCACATCTCAGTCCATTGAGACAATGAAACCCTTGGCTATAAATCTTGGACTCTTAGACACTGTTTCCAGGGAGTTCACTGAAACCTTGGAAAGAACAACCTGATCAGCTGTAGCTCTAAACGAGACTATAAATGAATTTGCCCTTAAGTGTTATGATGCTTAATGGAGATGTGTTCTGTCCTTTTCTTTAATTAACTTTAATTTCTGTGGTACTCTAAAAGAGTGATGGTGATGGAGCTATTGCTTTCAGCATTCTAAAGCATGATAAAGAAGAGGACAAAGTATCCACATTGAGCCAGCTAGCTTGGCTCGGTTTGGTCCCCCATGTTGTATCCCAGCCAGTCATGTGGAAGAGCTCTTCATCACCTGGAAGACTGAGCAAGGAATAGGGTATATGAAATTCCTTCCTAGGTCTGGGAAAAATAGTAAGGCAGAGAGGAAGAGGGAGAGAGAAGGGGGAGGGAAGAAGGGGGGGAGGGAAGAACGGGAGGGGGGGAGGGAAGAAGGGGGGAGGGAAGAAGGGGAGAGGGGGAGAGAGAAAGAAGGAAGAAGGGGAGAGGGAGGAGAAGGGGCTTTCAGTGCATTACCAGTGACATGCAGAAGAATCCACATGGAATAGAATTTAAGAACTTTCAAGAAGGTTCTTTCGGGTGTGAATAGACAGAAATCTGGGAGTCAGGACCTAGTGAGAAAATGTCGGGACCCTCCAGGGAACATCAATATTATGCGCCTACTGAAGACTTCTACCCTGGGGGCCCAGAGAACATTTGGGGTGGTGAAACCTAATCTCTCCCCAGGTCCACTGGTGGGAGAGCGGTCAGCGCAGCGCCACTGTCCTATACAGCATTCCACACATTTGTAAAGGGTATTGGAGTTTGAAATGTGATGCTTTGCTCCATATTTTCTCTTCTAAATATGCTTTTCTTAAGCTGTTAAGGGGAATGTGTCTTCGTCAGTTGCAAACGAGTGAGGTGGCCCAAGCACGTGGTAAGTGGCAGTGAAGGGCTTCTACTTGCAGAAACTCAAGTGCTGACTTTATTAGGAGGAAAAAAACTACCAATGAATTTAGCCTGAGTGTGAGGTACTGATGACTAAAAGAAAACCACCAGGAATCATGCCAAGTAATGATTTTCAAGTCAAGTTACAGTGACCTACTTTGTGGTTTCTTGGCAATGATCTTTGTAGAGCTCCCGCCAGTGCCCTGGTCCCATGCCGCTGAGCGGAGGAACTGCAGAGGTCTGTGGAAGTGAGTGTGTGGTGTCTATACAAGTCTCTTTGATTTCTTTCCAAAATTGTAGTGAAATTTTTCTTTTAACGTTTCCTTTATAGTTCCCATGCCTTCCTTACATCTCTTAAGGTGGGTAGCAATTAATCAACTCTCTAGGCCCGCTTGTGAGTAATGTAGTATGTAAAACCAACGATGATTCCCTTGTTATAGACTACGGTTGGCAGACGATGGCCCACCATCTTGCTTACCACGTTTTTGTAAATACAGTTTTATAGGAACAAAGCCTTGCTTAGTTTTTTTTGCATATTATCTCTGGGTGCTGCCAGCTACAACAGCAGAGTTCAATAGTTATTCCAGACAATGAATCCTGCAAAGCCTAAAATATTTACTATCTGGCCATTTTCAGAAAACGTTTGTCAACATGTGCTTTAGACCCTAGATTCTAGGTCATCGTCATTTCTCATCTGGATTAATTACAAAAAAGCCCAAATGGGTCTTGTCTTTCATCTTTCTGACCTACAATATATAATTTTTAGAAATCATCCTAAAACTTGAATATTATTATGCTGTTCCCCTTTCCATTATTTATATAATAAAATTCTAGCCCTCACATGGGGGCCTTTCCAAAGCCTTTCTCGTTCCTTCCTCTCAGGTCAGCCCTCAAATGGGCGGTGTTCCCTGTTCCTGAACCTGTGTTATCACAGATGCTGACTCATTTGTTGAGAATGATCCCTTCTTTCTTTTCTTCAGTCCCTCCTTATGAGAAACCCAGTCCAGGCACAACTTCACCAGGGAAGCGTTCTAATCCCCGCCTTCCACTGTGTCGAGGCCCGTAGCACCTGTGCATGTCCCGTGAGCATTTATTGGTTATGACACCGTGTTGGAGTTTGTCTGCTTACTTGTTCTTTCCACCAGTAGATAATAAGCTCTTGAAGGCTGGATTCTTGCTGTATTTGGCTCCCAAAGCTCCTGCCCCAGGCTTGAGAAATATGTATGAAATGAACCAGTTTAATGACTCTTCTTCCCCATATGCCCAGTGTGCGCCTGGGAGACCTCTGCTGACCAGTTAGATCAGACATTTAGGTCCATGCAATGGTTTAGTCTCCAGATATTTGAGCAGCCCTTCTTGAATCCTTCCAAATATATGTCGTTCCAAAGATGTCACCCAAATTCAGCAAAGCCTAAACAGTGTGCTGAGGTACAACATCATCCACAGCAACCCCTCCGTCCTTCACATGTGTCATAGACTTTTCTACAACACGACATTCCACTATGACCCAAATAACTGTGTCCAACATTCTGTGGACTGAAGTATTTTTCTGAAGTCATTATTTGTTCTTTAACAAATATCAATTGAGTGCCTACTTTCTGCCAGGCTGTGTTCTGAGTGCCAAGATACATGTATCCTACATGCACACACACACACACACACACGTGCATTTAAAATAACGTCGGTGCAATGTCTTAAACGGAGGTCTTCCTTCTGGGTTGTGTATCAGCTTTACAGAAATACCCTGTAATAGTTGTGTTGCACCAGAATCTTGATGGTAGAACTTACTTATTTTGGAAAGAAGATTCCCAGGTGAGTTGGATGCCCACCCCTGATATTAAAAAAACGGTTTAAAGCATTAGAAATATAAAAGAATGGAATTAGTCCTGGCAACTTATTTCTACAAATAAATGTAATGTCTTAGATTAATTGATTAATAAAGTTTTAAAAGCTGAGAACCACCGAAGCGTGAATAGTTGGAAAATCCATACACCTGGGAGCCAGCGCCTTAGGCTGATAAACACAAGCAGATCACGTGACTGTTCTAACCCTCAATGTCTTAGCATCACCTGACATTTTTGGGTGAATATAAGCCTCATGGATCAGATGAGAGGATTGAAGGAGATAATGTCTAAGATGGGGTTCAGTTTTAAGCAGGTTGGTGTTTTCACAGAGTTTTGGCAATTCGTCCACGTGGATGCCTGTGACTGGGATTGGCATGAGCCTTGAATGGGTCTGGTGCAAGGAATCATTTCCATTTATAAGGCCAGGAGTTGGAGATGGTGCCTAGAGGTGGAAAGTCTCTCACAAGCAAACATGAAATTGCTGAACTCCCCAATATTCTGTTAGAAGTTTTTCTTAAATTCTGGGATCAGCAGGGTTTCCCCCTTAGGGCTGAGAGGAGACTGCCTTCCTAAACCCTACAGTTAATAAGGACACAGAGGCAAACTGCTTCAGTTCTTCAGTCCTCAGACCAAGTTTGTTTAGCCTGTAAGCTACTGGGAACATTGCTGGAAAGAGGGGGAGTTGTGGTCGGAGTTGCAGAGCGATGCAGTGACGGCTTCCCTGAGTCCTGTAATACAGACAGCGTTTCCGAGTGATCCTCAGCAGCCTCTTGTGAGGATTAATAACGGGGAATAATTCACTAGAGGGAAGCGTTGCCAGTGTGAGAGGAAGACTCAGCAGTGAGCTCCGTATGGGAGCTCTAGATGCCTACACTGGATGCCGGAGAAGGAAAATGAAGGGGAAAAAATAGTGGGTAGGGTTGTAGAAAAACACACTACCTCCCAGGGGCCCTGCTTGAGGGAATGAATCCATCTTCATGAACAGGAAAGTAGATGTTGCTAGATGCCTTGATTCTGGTTTTTTTTTTCCTTTTTGAAGATTGGCACCTGAGCTAACATCTGTTGCCAATCTTTTTTTTTTCCTTTTCTTCTTCTCCCCAAAGCCCCCAGTACATATTTGTATATTCTAGATATAGGTCCTTCTGGTTGTGTTATGTGTGACACCTCCTCAGCATGGCGTGGTGAGTGGTGCCATGTCCATGCCTGGGATCTGAACCGATGGAACCCCGGGTCACTGAAGTGGAGTGCTGAAACTTAACCACTCGGCCATGGGGCCGGGCCCAGGTGCCTTAATTCTTATAGTTGCATCCCATTTCCATGACTCTTGAATGTTCCCTGTATTAGTGAGAGGCTGTCTCCTTAACCTTTCCCCTTATGATACAATTTTAAATGTCATTTTCTTTCTATAGGTTACAGATAGGTTGAGCTGGGTCTAACTAAGACAATAACTTGTCCTTTGTTGAGACCATTATATAAAAAGGAATCTTTATAAATTGTTAATGCAGATTGCTTCTCTCATCTTAAAGTGTATTATATTTTTGAGGGACAGACTTTCCTAATGTACTCAATCCCCTCTCCCAGCCGGGGGAATCGTTGAACATTTTCAATTGACAGTTAGGAAGAAACCTCTGTCCTCATTTGAAACCCCTCTGGGCAGGCAGCTCCCTCACATGGGCCACATCAGTAGTGGTCTGTCTAGCCAGGCCCTCCTTGTCAGACCCTTGGAGTTCATACTTTCATTTACGCTCATGGTCCCCAAAGGGACTACCCTTCCCATCCTCTTTGGGGAAGGGAATGAGCAGTGGAGCCGCTGGGGGAGGGCCGCGTCAGCAGGTGTCAGGGGAGTGAATTCCAAACTTCTGCGTCACCTGTAGAAGGGACAGGAATCTGGCATTTTGGCTTGCCAGAGGAAAAAAGGGATCTTCCTCTACACAGTGTGAAGTCTTGGACAATCGCATGCGGCATTCGTTAATGCTAATTTAGCACCTAATGTTTATGAAGTCCTTACTTGTGCTAGGTAACTTATAGGCGTTTTCTCCCTCCATTTATTTTCAAACAGCCCTATGGACTGGGTCTTATTTCCCCCTCTTTAGAGGTGAGTCTGAGGTGGGAAAGGTTGGAGAACATGCCGGAGACCGCAGCGTTGAGGATGAGGGGCTGTCTGTGGCCCCGTCCAGTCCACGGCCTCATTCTGGGGGTCCCCGGAGCCGGCTGCACGGGGCGCTGCACACTCCTTTCCTGCTGGTCTCTGTCCCCCACTCCTTCCTTTCTGCTGCTGCGTTATGTGCTGTTCCCACATCAGCATTTCTCTAATCAGCCTTCTCCAGCCCCTACTGAGTTCTTTGTAGTTTTACAGTCCTCCTTAAAACGAACTCTCATAGTTTATTAGAAAAAAGATAAAATTATAGAACACATGTGAATAATATTGTACAATTTCCTGAGCACTTAAAGACAGATCAGTACTTTTGAGCGATGCCATGTTAATGATTTTATCCCATCCTTTCTTATAGATGAGAGAAATGAGGTTTAGGGACATTAAAAGACTTGTCCCAGACGCTCCAGTCGTCAGTAGAGGAGGCCACATTTGAACCTCTGTCTTTCGACTCTGAAGGGCTTTCCACTCAGGGGCACAGTTTTAAACTCAAATTCCTGTGGGGCCAACAATAATGAGAATGAGCCTGGGGCCCACTGCGAAGTGGAAAAGTTGGGAACTCGTACCTTCTACCTCAACAGGAGAGGAACTGCTTGTGAGTTCATCTGCTGCTGCCACATGGGAATAAGGACACAGAGCTGCCAGATTTTTCAAATATTTGAAGGGAGGTCAGGTATCTGAATGTTTAATTAAAATGTCCTGATGTTTCAATGTCGATTACAACTCCACATCTGAAAAAGACCCCAGGAAGGTCAGCGTAACACATGTGCAAGCTAAATGCTGTCCCAACGCCACTAGCTCATAAGTTCTACACCAGACCCTGTGACTTCCCCTCTTTCTGCCCTTTTCCTCCAAAATTGTCTGGTTACCTCTCTGACCATTCTCATTTCCCTTTCTTTCTGGTCTTTGTTCCTTCAGTTAGCTGGCCATTTTCATTGTAAACATCCTCCCTCTACTTTTCTCAGGAGCTTCTTCATCCCTGACTGTGCCTCCCCATCGTAGCCAAGATGCTCTGCGATGGAATCACGAGTGGCTATTTACAAAGCAGAAGGAAGTAATAGGACAGAAGAGGCTCTGTCCACGAAGCAAGGAAGCCTCTACTCAGGCAGGCGACGAGAGGAAACAGAATTGGAAATGATTTTATTTCAATTAGATTTTAATTAGCTGCTGTCTTGGAACCATCGGATCGGTTGCCGAATAATTGAAAAAGCAACCATATTTGTGTCTGTTACTGCTCAGAATAGCAATTTTGCAGCATCTGATCCATATTTTATTCAGAAGATGAGAGGGAGGAAGAAGCTCTGTGGGGGAGGATTTCAGATTAAATAACCAATGTCAACAAAAGCAGTGTGGTGGGTCAGCCTGGAGACTGTGTGAGCAGGTCCTCCACAGCCGTGCCCTAATTTCACCCGGAATTAATATGTGATGCGCGGCAAGAAGCATGTAATTAGCAGCTTGAACAAACTTAGTCTAGAGCTTTATGAACTCCAATTCAAGCCCGCTGGAAAATTAGGAAAAGCAGCCATTGTGACCAAGTGCATAGCATACGGGAGGGCCAGTGAGGTGTCTCAGGGAGGGGTCAGGAGTGTGTCCTCGGGTCCTGGTGTTCAGTGTTGAGAGCTGGCAGGGTCCAGCCTCAGCATTTCTGTGAGTTGCTTCCCTCCCTGGTCCCTCTCCTATGAACCTCTGCTAAGACAATATATCACACAGACAGTGAGTAGGACTCGGACCTGTGCCCCACCAAATTTCCCAAGGCCACTCGAAGATTCTGATCATAACTTTGCAAGATCTCTTTTTTCTGACAAGACAAACAGGTTTTCCAAGGCTATGAAGTTGACAAAAATGCTTTCCCCATGGGAGAATACAATGGATGTCGCTGTGAATTTTCTCTTGAGGGAAATGTGGTGTTTGGGAGGCTGAGCAGCTCATGCCCCTTGTTTCCTCTGGAGACTGGCTTTCCTGCTCATGGAATAGTGTATTGCAGAAGAGTCACTCAGCAACAGTTCTGTCTGTTGGTATGTGGTTGGTAATGTCTTTGAATAGATTCTCAAGGATTCCCTTCCTGCCTCAAATTAACAGGCATATACTTGATTATACTTCTTTCCCCTTATTAGAAGATGCTGAAAAGATGATGGCTCAATCCTGTGCTGAGTCACCTCTTCAGATGCTGCTCACAGGTAGGCAGCTTCCTCAGGCCCACTGCAGGGACGTCACGCAGTTCATGACCTAATCTTTAAATTCCCTCTCGCTTGCTCTGTGTATTTCTATGCTTTCTGAATCTTTGCAGTGGGAAGGCATTAATATAGTACTTGCATAATACAAATTTTGGAAAGTTTGCTGTCTGAAAATAAATTTAATATAGCAGACCTTGATTTGATTATATACAATCAGAAATAAAATTATGCTAATAATACTTTCAAGAGTCTTATATAAAGTAGTCATTAGTCCACTATCACAGCTGTTAGCTCTGCCTCAGCGTTGCCATAGACAGGTGGTTCTTCTCAAATACTATAAATTACCTATAAGCAGGACCTGGCCATTTATTCAGGACAAGTGTCCACACAACATATATTCTTTTAGAGCTTTTCCTTAACTACGGTATGTAATTTCCTAGTCCCCACCATCCCCTGTCCTCTTTACTCTATCCTATTAGTTTTATTTTCTTTATAGAATTTATTGCTATTTAAAATAATGATGCATTTTGTTTGCTTATTGCCTGCTTTGCTTCTCTTGAATGTTAATACCCTGTGGCCAGGGACCATATCCCCAGTGCTGGGCTCATAGTAGGCTTTTAATAAATATTTGTTTATTCATTCAGTAAGTATTTCTAGAGACCGCCCATTTTGCCCAAATATTCTAGGCGTGAAAATACAGGAGTGAATATGATAGATGAATATACAAATTGTAGGGCAAAGTGGACAACATGCAATCAGGTCAATAAAGAAACAAGAAATAAACCAGAGACATATCAAGGAACAACATAAATTCTAAGCACAAAATAAAATAGGGTGATACGACAGTAGCCTCATGCTGAACTTGCATCGCTTCAGCTTCAAACGCCAGGTGGAGGAGGTTGAGCCTTCACAGAAGGCAGAGTGGTGGGGGAGAGCAGAAGAAGGCATGTGTTGGCATGAAGACACAGGTAGCCTCTGATGCTTCAAAGCTCAGAACTTCATCTGCTGGAATGGCCTCTCCTCTCCCTGGAATGCACTTTCCGTCCAGTCTGCCTAATCGATCCCTGTTTCTCCTCAAACCTTACCTCAGGTGTCATCTCTTCCATGAGGTATTTCCAGTTCCCTCTCCCTGAGGAGAGCTGACCACTGTGCCTTTGAGATATACACCACTATCCCCTTCACACATTTATATTAGTATCTGTAACTTAACCTTTTTTTTCCTCTCAGTTTGTCACATAGTTTTCATGATCTCCTGTCAGACAAGTCCTTTGAAGGCAAGTCCTATGATTTTTTTCCCCATCATACCTAGAGTTTAGCCTAGACCCCCAACTTTAGGTTCTAGATGCATGGCTAGGTTGGTACTTAGAATAATAGATAAATACCTTAGTGAAGGAAATAGAAGACCACGGAAACACTCTTCCATTCCTGAGATTTCATGGTTCCTATTTAAAAAATTTTCATTTCTCCTTTTCTCCGTCTTACAAATTCTCCTTCCATAACCATTCACTTTATTTCCTTGTGGCTTCTTTTGTATTTGTATGTGTATGATTGGTCCACAGTTTTTGTCATCAGATGACTTCTAAAATCACCTGGAATCTACTTCTGCTTTCTACTGTTTCAGTGTCCCCAGCTCCCAACACACACATGCATGTACCCCTCTGTTCTTTACTCTGGTGTAGATTTTCTTTCCTCGTTGATTTTCCTCCTAGGGCTTGTATAAATTTCAAATCTTATTCAGTCATGTCATGCACTGAGTAGTTGAATCTATCTGCCCTTTGATGTCTGTATTAATATAGAACAAATATTAGCAGATAATATATTGGTAGCCAAAAGATGAAAAGAGAACTCATGCTCGTGTAATATTCGTAAAACTCTTGATTTGAAGTGTCATAATCCAGTGAGGCTAAATTTATCCTCAAACAGATGAAATAACATTGGAGGTTCCCCTAAAAGTTATAATATCTTAATTACGGCCATTAAAATCTCACAGGCACATATCATATACATCTTGAACTTCAGAGTCTTGAAACAGGGATGTTATTTCTCAGAGAATCCTAAGGGGACAGAAGTCACAGTGCTACTAAAGGCTGCTCGTACTCTACAAATAACTCTTGGCAGAACACTCAGTCTAGCCTAACAGATAATGCTGGGCAGCCTGCGTATTAGTTCTTCTAACCCTGAGATTCCACATAGTGTTTTGCTTTGTGTATTTTTCATTATCAGGAGAGGCCAACATAATATTTATCTGCGGATTAGACCCATGAATATGGGAGTTAAGGCTTTTAGATATGTCTGCCTAAGTTCCTTATTAAAAAATGTAGGCCATTAGTGTTCCTATGGCTTAATTTTTCATTTTGAAGTACACCCCTTACCAGCCACCCTGGTTCAGGAGCCAGCATGTGGACTCATCTGTGGGCATGTTAGGCCACAGTTGTAGAGAGTGAATTCCTACAACCTTCCACCTCTCAAACAAAGAGGGTAGAGAATATTGGAAAGAATGATGAACATTTGTATGTAGTCAGTGCTTGTCAAAGTCCACCTGGATTTTGATAGGAAAAGAAGAAAAAGAGATAAAGGATAATGTTCTGGATATTTTTAGGATGGGTGTTTTAGTCTATAAGTGGTGTCACCATCGAAGAGAGTGAGCACAGAGAAGGAAGAGGTCTAAGGGGGACAACGATTCCCTTAAACATTGACATATTGCATTTGACTTGCACGTGGCCGTCAAAGGCAAGACGGTGAAAGACGTTTTCTGTGTGTCTAGGTCTCTTCTAGAGTCTGGGGATGGACAAACGAGTAACACACAAGGGTCTCTCATAGCAGGTGGAGATTATAGTCTCTCAGGGGCAGAGATGTATAAACATCCAGCTATAATGCAAACAAGTGCAAACAGAAAGTGCTGCTTGCAATCTAGGCAAAGTAAACTCAGACTAGGAACCTGTCACCAAGGGAGAAATAGACTCCGGTTCCAGATCCCTTCTCCATCCATTAGCTATTCAGTAGGCATTATTAAGTGCTTCTTGTGTACACGGTACTCAATTCCTTAGTTATTTAATTATAACATTCCTGAAGTGGAGAATGGCAACTCTTTATACTTTATAACTCATCTATATTCTTTAAGAATATTTCTACTTCTTTTTGTTCTAATCCCACACTTAACTAGTAGTCTGCTCATCTGAGGCTTGTTCTCCTGAGTAGATTTGCCCAGGGGAAGGGCATGGCCAGTGCATGTGAACTCACCATTTCTCATGCCAGGGAGATTCCTCACTGGTGATGAATAACACTGTCATGCTGGTTTATAAATCAGTCTTCCATCAGTTAGGTGGGCATGAATTAATCCTTCACAGCCTGCTCACCTTTGGTTAAGCTGATGAAATTGATTTTATGATCTTACACAGTGGAGGCCCTGGCTCTGGAAAAGTATTGGCCCCTTGGTTGCCCCCTTCCCAAGGGCTGCTAGCCAGGGGACTCTGTCTAAAATGGTTAATTGACCTCTTCTTGTATTATTAATGTCTGCAGCACATTTCCAACTCCAAATTTGTCCTTTTAATATTAATATCATTGTGGTAGTAAGATTTCAAGCTAATAAGGTATTATGAGTTGAATCGTGCCCCTTCAAAAAGATGTTGAAGTCCTAACCACTGTTACATGTGAATGTGACCTGACTTGGAAATAGGGTCTTTGTAGATGTAATCAAGATAAGATAAGGTCATTAGGGTGTGTCCTAATCCAAAATAATTGGCGCCCTTATAAGAAGAGAGAGATTTGCACACAGAAGCTCAGAGAGGAAACACCATGTGAAGACACAGACACAGATGAAAGATGGCAGTGTTAAGATGAAAGAAGAAATGAGAGGTTTGCTGCCACAAGCCAAAGAATGGTTGGGCTACCAGAAGCTGGAAGAGGCAAGAAAAGACCCTCCCTGAAATGCTGCAAAACCTTGATTTCAGGCTTCTCGTCTCCAGAACTGTAAGACAATCAATTTGTATTGTTTTAAGCCCCCCAGTTTACAGCCCTTGGTTACAACAGCCTCAAGAAGCCAACACAGAAGGTTGTGGTTAGCTTTCAAGTTGAACTTAGACTTCAAGCTGGGTTTAGGGTTTCAAGTTGGACTTAGAGTTTTTCCCATGGGTGTCTTCTCAGGAAGGAAAAGGTCAGAGTTGAATCCCAAAGACCCTAAAAGCATTTTGGATCTATCTCCTGTGACTTTCAGTATGTTCTTCTCTTCCTTTGCGCAGTTAGGAAGAAGGCCTATTCCTTATTGATTGGAATATAATCGAACATCAGATAACTTCTCAGAAAAGGGAGCTATGAGCTGGGAATTAATGACCTAAAATGTAAAATAATGATTCATTAAATCTCATAAGCTTTACTCAAGAAGTTATCTGGAAGCACAGCGCCACCAAGTCGAGAGTTACCAACTCTTTTTTGTTCTAAAGTGTTGATTGTGTCAGGATGAATAGGCATTTTTCCTTTACATACTTCATTTCTTTTTCTGATTAGACTCTTTGTCTCCAAATTATAGTTCATCCTAAATACTCTTATAGGGTTGCCTTTCAATATTTGAAAAGTCCTACTCACTGCAAATTGTTAACACCACACCTGATAGGAGTGGGGATGAATCACTGATTCTCAGGTTTTTGTTTGTTTGTTTGCTTTTTAAAGAAAGCGTTGCCTCCTTTGAGAGTCTAATTAATGCTGATTAATGAGTGTATATATATGTGTGTGTGGTTTTGTGTGTGTGTGTGTAAGTGAATGTAAGTTGCATACCATTTCAGGAGGCTAATGAGTATTGTCTGAAGCCTGTCCATGGTCTATATGGGCAGAATAATTGTCCATAAATGGAGGGTATGTATCCTTGGCTTGGGTAAAGAAATCAGTGAGAAATCATACATTAAACTTTGACGTGGGCTGAGTCTCTCTCAGTTCTCCTGAAGTTTGGGCTTCCAGCTTTAACGAACCTTGGTTTGATCTTCCCTTCCTTTATTTTGGACCGTTCATTCTGGAACTTTAAGTAGCGTGATCTTTTTGTTTTTTTCATCACAAGCACAAAAAGGTAGGGAATGAACATGCAATTAGATGCTTAATTGCCTTTTGATGAGGCTGAGGGTTGTAGAGTTAGGGCATGTGGCTAGGGATTCTCTAGCCACATGAAGCCTGGCAGAAGAAGGCTGTAGTTCAACAGGACTGCCAGATCTCTGGTCATTCTTTGAGAAGGCATTGCCATGCTGTGAAGGTGGCACAGGAGAGGTAAGCATGGTGGGAAGGACTGCAGGCACTCCTGCTTCTCCCTGAGTGGAGAGTCAGAGGGGACTGGAGACCACGAGATGGCAGGGATAAGAAAGGGAGATGAGGAGGACAGACGGGAGGTGCACTGGGAAAGACAAAACAATTGCTATTTAATGGCCATATTTTGTATGAAAACTCCTCAAATGGCAATAAACGTCTTCATTGCCACAAGGTTTGTTCAGGGCTTTCAGTGCATACACAAATTTGACGGCCTACCTTTGAAGTGTTTAAAACTCGAAGGGAGGAAAGTAGAGAGGGAGGAGTTGTGTGGGGGGTTGCGTGGTGAGGAGGGAGAGTCAGGAGAGAGGGTCAAGAGAAAATGACTACAGTGGTCATTCTGGCCCTATTACCAGTTATGATGGATGGTTTGGAGAGGCAGGAGGCACAGCATCTATTTAAAGATGGCAATTAAGAAAATATGTCTAAGTAGAGAGAAAATGGCAGTTCCGATTCTGGCTGTTGATGTGTGTGATGAAGCAGGACTGATTCACCTACGAACTGACACAGCTGCATTAATGCGGCTGAAAATAGCAGTTCTCGTCTGCCCGTGATGGAGCTGTGGTGGAGAGTGCCTCATCACCTGTGGGCTTATGAATGTAGATTATTCCCCTTTGACTGAAAATCATTTCTCTCTGGTTTCTTCCAACAGTGTTGAATCACTGCCTTCCATTGTCTGTAATGAGCATTTAAACACCAATTTGTTGTTTGGAGTTTGGACCTCTGTTCATTGGGTGATAGTGAGGTATATTAACCTTATGCTTTTGAAATTTCCTCTTGTATTTTGTGTGGATCTTTTTTTTCTTTTAATGCCAAGTGTAATTGCTGTGATTTGCCCAATTGCTTTCGATGTACTTGTAGTGAGACAGGTTTATGATACTGGGATATACGAGTCACTGAGCAAAATTAAGCCTTCATTATGTGAGTCCATGACTGTAAGAAAAAAAAAAATTGCAGGTGGGAAAAATTTGATTCTGAACTTAAAGAGACCTTGCCTCACACAGACGTAGTCTAAATATATCCTATTGCATCAAAACTATTGAATTTAGTTATGCTTCCTCTGCACTTTCTTTCACCGATACTGCTGAATATCAAGATTGCTGGGTGTAAAGAGATTCATTCCCTTGTAGTTTTAAATTAAAACGTATTTCCATTTTTCACTTAGAAGATAGCACCCGTGTATGTTTCTTGTCCTTAGAAAGGAAAGACACGTGTACAATTTAAGGGAAAAGGTAGAGAGGCAGAATTCATTAGAGAAAAGTAACCCCCTCCCTCTACTCATCATGGGTTATGTTCCACAAATGAATCTTCTTGGAAATCTCTCTGGGTTCCATCCGCAAGCCAGCACCTCCTGGTGGTGTCTGTAATTGGGCATCATGATTTTGGATTCTGATATTCTTGGAGGGAAGAGCATAAATAAAGGGGCCGATGATAAAGTGAGAATTGCAGAAGGGATCCTAGTGAACCAACACTCCAGGATAGAATCTACAAGTGTGGGGAAAGGCTCAAGCTGTGAGCTGGGTAATTAAATAAGACGCCTATTTGGTATTTCACGTTCTTTTCTAGTCCCAATCTTACATGTCAAGGTAGCAGTGGTTCCATTTAACTAGAAGACGTAGTCCAACACAGCTTTATAAATATGTTGAGATGAAATTACAAATCACGTGCTTACCATTGGGGGACGTCTAAAAGCTCAGAGAAGTTTGCATGGTTCAGGTTTGATCCTACGGTAACTGGAAGGAGCACGAGATGTGCAGTAACTTTATGGGCAATTGATGAAAAACATTACACAGGCTGAACTGATGAACAGAGAGGAGGTGCGGTGCATGAGCCAGGATAAATGCAACATATGCATATGAAAATAATACAGATTTGGGAAGAAAGTGATTCAATATGGGTTCCATTCTACTATTGCAAACCAGAGGTTACACATACCCTGACATCTCCAGAGTCATTGAGCTTTGTAAATGTTAATGGAGGATATTTTATTTCTCTACCTATATTGCCTGGACTGAAATCTAGATTATCAATACGGAATTAATATTAGAGTTAATATTAGAGGTGTATTATCAACATACAGTTAATATTAACAGAGGAAGACAGACGGGGACCCAAAATGCAGAGATTGAGACTGTTTCTGAGAAAGACATGAAAATGTTTGTGAACTCTAGTCCTAGAATAGGGAGGTTTTCACCTGCAGCCATGAAGGGTGTCGCTGGAGCCCAGTTGGGAGGCTGTTAACGCTGGCCAGCATGCACAGCAGGTTCAGAGGCATGGTCCTATGCCTTCAGATTTCTGATCTTTTTGCTTCTCCTTAGGAGATGAGTCACTAAGGGAGACCAGAGGCCTTTCTTGAATGTTGTCTGCATAGGGCAGCTATTTCGTATTCAAGTTTCCAGTCTTGTGCTTTTTTCTGGACCTACCCTGCTTTTCCATGATTCATTTACTGACTTGTTGAGAAATATTTACTCATTCACTTATTCATAATAACAGCTATCGTTTCCTACACTTCCACCGTGTCATTGGACTTTACATATATTATTTCTAACCCTTACTAGATAAATAATCTTTGGTAATTTATTCTCTCTTGGCTTCAGTTTTCTCAGCTATCAAAAGAGGTAATAATTGTCTCTGTCTCCCAGGGTTGCTGGGGGAGGATTAAATGAGTTAATCCATATGAGGTATTTACACATGAAAAGCACCCAGTGTATCCTAGCTGCTATTATTTTAAAGTCAAATTTCCTTTTGAGTTGGCTCACTGTAATCACCATTGGGGGCTAATTTGGCCCCTCCAGAGATGCCAAATTATACCTAGGCTAGCAGGAGCAGGTATAGCTTGACCTGATTCTTCTCATACTGGAACGAATAATATCTTAACTAAAACCTTCTGATGAAAGTAGGAGAGTTTTGAAGTTAGAGTAATCTGGATTTTTAATGTCAATTATTCCAATTCCTCACTATGCTGTTGGGAAGCAACAGATTAAACTACATTTAACAACATAAACAACATCATTTAAATGTTATTTAAGATCCCTATGCCTCTGTTCCCCTTCCTTTCAAAGGAGGGTACTCTTCACAGTGCTGCTTTATGGAGACAACAAGGCCACTACTCTGTCCAGCGCCTGGCCCGGTGTCCAGCACATGGTGGGCCACTGAAATCTAGTTCCCTGCCCAGTACTGCCTGCCTACTTGGTCATTTATTAGGAAACTCATTGAGCACTCTGTCATTTATGAATAATAAATAGCCAGATCTTCTAGATAACTTCAGAGTGAGCACTGTCTTTCTTTGGTGCAAGACAGAATTTTTACAACCAAGATGTTACATCCAAAAGTTTACCATTTTCACATGACATGAGGGCAAAAATGGTAAACAATAGAAAAATTTTACTTTTTCTTTCTATTGGTAAACAATAGGATAGTTTTTTCTTGTTTGTGAAACTTGTTTTTTGTTAAATAATAGATTTTAATTTTAGAGCGGTTTTAGGTTCACAGAAAAATGAAGTGGAAAGTACAGAGTTCCCACATATGCCCACCCTCCCCACATGCTTTCTATTGCATTAACATCTCGCGTTAGTGTAGTACATTTGTTACCATCTGTGAACTAGCATTGACACATCATTATTATCCAAGGTCCATAGTAGACATGAGGGTTCACTCCATGTGCTGTACATTCCATGGGTTTTTACAAATGCATAATGACATGTGACATGTGTTCACCATTACAGTATCACACAGAGTAGTTTCATTGTCCTAACAACCTTCTGTGCGCCACCTAGTCATCCCTCCCTCCCCCAGCCTCTGGCGATTGCTGATCTTTTACTGTTTCCACAGTTTTGCCTTTTCCAGAATGTCTTATAGCTGAAACTGTCCAGCATGTAGCCTTTTCAGATGAGGCGTGATAGCTCTTTTTGGGGGGGGGGGTGGTGAATGATAGTCCATTTTATGTAGATATCAGTTTATCCATTCATCTATTGAAGAACATTTGATTGCTTCCAAGTTTTGACAATTATAAATAAAGTTGCTATAAATATTTGTGGGCGGGTTTTGTGTAGACATAATTTTTCAACTCATTTGGGTAAGTCCCAAGGAACACAATTGCCGGATCATCTGGTGAGAGTTAGTTTTGTAAAAGGTTGCCAAACTGTCTTCCAAAGTGGCTGGACCATTTTCATTCCCACCAGCAATAAATATGAGTTCCTGTTGCTCCACGTCCTCATCATCATTTGGTGGTGTCAGTGTTCTAGATTTTAGCCACTCTAATAGCTGTGCAGTGATATCTCATCTTAATTTGCAATTCCCTAATGAGGAATGATGTTGAACATCTTTTCATATTCTTATTACCATCTATACATCATATTCGGTAAGCTGTCTGATCTTTAGCCCATTTTTAATTGGGTTGTTAACTTCTTGTTTTGGGGTTTTAAGAGTTCTTTCTATAGTTTGGAAAGCAATCCTTTATTATATATGTCTTTTGCAAATGTTTTCTCCCAGTCTGTGGCTTGTCTTCTCATTCTCTTGATTGGTCATGGAACTTTAAAATGTAATTTTCTGTCCTTAAAAAAACCCCACAAGTATAACAAGAAAACTTTTTATCTTAAATCGAATAACAAAATGTTAGGAAGAACCTGATGCTGCATTGGTCAGTATTTGGAGACGTGCTGGCTATTCCTCTGTCATTTTTCCTTTCTTAGTTCCTGTCTTTTTGCCTGTATCTCTTTCTAGGAGCTCTGGCTTCAAGAGTGTGATTCCTGGTAAAGGCTATTTATAGTCACTACAAGTATTCAGACAAGTCCTCTTTGTGTGTGTTCATACAGGTGGATCTTGTCCCACCTTACCTCTTATTAGAGAAAGAATCACGACTAATACCACCTTTCCTATGGCTATGTACTTTCTTGTCTATTACCAAGCCTCAGAAAAATAAGATTGAATAAGAGAAATTCTGTGAGAATAATGCAGTCAGAAGTAAGTCAAGAGAACTATTTTTTTAATCAAACAAGTGGACGATTCATAATGAAAATAGTGGAGGCTGTTTTTGGAAGTGCTCTGACCATGCTGTATAAACTAGGCTTTTCTGCTCTCTGGAGTAATCTTGGGACAAAGAGAAAGGGAAAAGGACAGATCAGGTGGCTATTGGATGTGTCTGCAAAGGCAAACGCAGATGTCCTTTGCATTCTCCCCATTCTGCATTTTTCTTTGCTGTTGCCATTCACTGAGGGTTCTTTCACTACCTGTGTTCAAAGGAAACTGTCACCATTCAGCTCAGTGGCAGACTGAAAGTTCAGAGGATAAGACACCCTTCTGGCATGAAGTGACCTGTGAAATGTGTTTGAAAATAAAGTTGTTTATGACAATTGTCCTCAAAAACTTACTCTTTCAAGTGCATTTTTTGTAGTTTCCAGGCCAGAAAGAGATTGCCTTGGATTGAAATTTCAGATGGTTGGCTGACTGTGTGACAGACAAGCAAGCATATTTAACTATGTATAATCACACACAGAAGCACACCTGTGCGTCTAATTACCTGTCTGTAAACTGCATTCACCCGCACTATTCCTGGAGACAGGCAGGCTGGACATTCCCCACGTCTGCTGCAGACACACAGTCCCCACGTCTCTGCGCCTGGATGTTGTGGAGACTGCCCTTCTGAGAGGATGAAAAAAAAAACCCAAATCAAAAACAAACAAAGAAAAACACCCTGAGTGCTTCAGCAGTTAGTGGCTTCAGATATGGACAAAGAAGGAAAAAAATAACCCAAACAGGAACAGCAAGAAAATTCACTGGGGCAGATGACCCCATCTGCCCCCAGGCACATTCCTTTGCTTTGGGCCACCATCCTGGCCCAAAGGTGTATTCCCTTCTCTGCCTGAACTTTCTCCTTCACTCTGTTAAACGAGCAGAAATTCTACCAATTAGTAATGCATTTAGGTTAATAAGCTTCCTCTGGGAGGCTAAAGGGCTTGGAGTCATTCACACATGGGTGTAAATTTGTTTAATTAGAGTTGGTTTTTTCCACCCCTCTTTCCAAATGGCAAGTGGAAATCATCCACCTGAGGAAAGAAGAAAGGAGCTGCCATGTATGGAGAGCCTAATTTGTGCCAGGCCTGCCCACTCTATACACTTTATCTCATTAACCTTCACAATAGTTTTTCAAAGTAGGTATTATTTCATTTTACTGTTGAGAAAACAGAGGCATGGATGGGTTTAAAATCTTGTCCAGTGACACCTGTGAAACGGAGGAGGCGGAATTTAAACCAGGTCTGTCCTGGTCGTGAGTGGGAGCTTTGATGGAGGGCAAGATGGAGGAGGTGGTTTTGAAATACTTGGGGTGGGCAGAGTTGAGGTTTGGGCTATGGACATCCTTAGATTGCTGGGTATCTAGAGGCCCATATGGAATTGTAAAGTTAGATTCTAAGTAATCCATTCATTCATTTAATAAATCAATTTGTTTTAAGTTAGGCTACACAACAGGTACTTTCAGAATTTGGGGGGATGTGGAGATGGACAGAGCAGGCAGGTGACTATCGTCATGGGGCTCATGGTCTGATAAGGGAAGATAGATAGATAGATAAATAATTTAAAAGTAATATCAAATAATGATAAAGGCAGTGGAGAATGGAAAAAAATAGCAATGTGGTAGAGATTAATGGAGGTAGGATGAATTGCTCCTGTAGGTTGTGTATCAGAGGAGACCTCTCTTGGACTTGAAAGCAGAAGCATCTTCCTAAGCAAAGATCCACAGGAAGGGCCTCACAGACATGGGCAAGAGAAGATGAACCAGCCTTCGGCAGGCCAGAACACTGAGGCCAGAGTGAGGACGGCACAGGGAGTAGCGTGAAAGTGGAACGAGAGGGAGGCTGGCAAATGTAGAGAGTGTTTGATTTTGTGGTTTTTTTCCTAACTGAAGTTTAAAGCCATTGGAAGATTTTTCTGAAGGGGAACGCTCTCTGATTTTCTGATTAGAAAGGTCAGGCTGGGTGGGGAATGTACGTATGGAGGAGAGTGGAAGCAGTGTGACTGATTATACCACTCCAGAGTCCAGGTGAGAACTAAGATTGACTTGGCCTGGGACAGCAGCAAAGGAGGAGAGAAGTGGGCAGATTCTAGATACACGTTGGAATGAGAGTGACAGAGGCAGCTGATGGATTGGATGTGACAAAAAAAGGGAAATCAAGGGGGAAGATTGGGTTTTTACCTGGAACAGCTACGTGAGTGGTAGTTGCATTCAGTGAGAGAATGAAAGCCAGAGGAGGACTAGTTACTTTTGGAGGGGGAGTGGGTGCTGGTGCAGAAAGCTAGATTTAGATAAAACTGGTGATTCCTATTAGACCTACAAATGGGGAGGTCCAGTAAGAAGTGGCATTCAGTGCTGAAATGTAAGTTGGGCAGTCCCCAGCATACAAAACTTTTCCTAAGAGTACTGATGAGGTCAATGAGGGAATAATGGAGGTAGAGAAGAGCTTCAGGACTTAATTCTAAGATACGCCAACAATTAGTTGTCCAACGAAAGGGGAACGTCAGCAAAGGACACAGAGTAGGAACAGTCAGTGAGCTAGAAGAGAGTGAGTGTTACAGGAAGCACTGGCTGTTTTTCAAGAAGAAGAGAATGGCCTTGGTTGGAATGCTGCCAGCCTCTCATGGAACAAACAGTTGCAACAATGTGGAGGTAGTTGGTGACCTTGAGCAATGTCAGAGGAGTGGTAGAGATGAAAGTCTGATGGGATGTGTTCACGAGAGAATGGATTGAGACTAAGTGGAGACACAGAGCGTATTAAATTCTTTTGTGATGTTCTGATGTGTCACAAAACAAAGAGAGGAGGTGATAACAGAGAGAGCTGAGTTAAAGGGAAAGCCTCTGTTTGTTTTGTTGCTTTCTTTATAAGGGGAGACATTCTAGATAATGTTTGGATGCTGATAGGAGTGATCCAGGAGAGAAGCATATATTGATGATGTAGAAGCGAGGCAATGACCGCAGTCACGAAGTCCTTGACCAGGAAAGCAAGAGTGCTGGCATCTAGGGAATGGGGGAAGTGATGGCCACTGATGGCGGCTGAAACACATCATCTCTTTTAACAAGTAGGGGGAAGAGAGTTCGAGGACAGGTGCTCACATTTTTGTAAATATGCCGATGGGAAGAAAAGATTGCTCCCCGTGTGAGTGCTTCTGTGTTCTCCAGAGCTTATGGAGCGAGGTTCTACTGGAAGGGGAGAGATGGTAGTGTGCGTGAAGGTTCCAGGAAGCTTGGAGAAGAAATGGTGTGGAAACAGGGTGAGCAAGGAGCAAACCTGCTGGGGAAGAGCAGTGGGATGACTGGGCAGTGGTGGGTACCCAAGAAAATCCTGAAATTAAGATGGAGTGTTCTCTTGAGATAATTGACAAGTCATTTAATCTATGAAGAAATACATTCCGAGATTAAAAACGGAAAATTTACATACATTGTGGTATAATAACAATGAATATTCATTAAGTGAACTTGGCATGCATTGTTTCATTTAATCCTTACAACTTCATGAGATCGATACTGTTACAGTCTTCATTTGCAAATGAGGTAATTGAGGCTTGGAGAAGTGAAGTGAGCTGCGGAAGGTCCCACAGCTAGGAACTTAGGCAGGCAGGGTAGAAACCAGTCTGCTTAGTGACACTCGAGACCTCGTGCCTCCACGCTCAGCTGCTTCCTGAAAACACGGTTGGGCTGTTCCTGGGCGAGGCCTGCCGTGGGTGGGAACATATACAGATAGTACCTTTATGTTGTTCAGAATCTCAGCTGTGAACCACAGCAGCATTAGGGAAAGAGAAGGACCTGGTTTGGGTGTTTGTCTATTTCCCTCTGCCGTCAGTGATCTGGGACTTGGGGTCACCAGGAAAGGGGAGGAGGCTGACAGGGCCATTGGAGCTGCTTTTGTGTGGGACAGCACACACACACACACACACACCCACTGGGGAAATTTAGGAGTACCAATGACCCTGGCAGGTGGAGCCAGGGGCCCCGGTGGGTGCTGCCTGAGACCATGGAGGGCCAAGGGATCCTCAGCTGCTGTGCAGCTCTGAACTGGCTCTCCCGATCTCCCACTGCAGAGAAGATGCCTCTGCGTACCATCTGTGTGTGTTAGCTCTAGTGGAGGCCCAGGGAGTCACACAAAATACTATCACGGGGTCTCTAATCATGCCCTGAGCCAGGCCTGCTGGCTTGAGGATAGAAAGTAAGCAGGGAAAGGTGAATAAGAGACAAGTCTCCATTTGTTTACTCTGCGTTCTAATAATTGGCTGATTATGTTCCATTTTTATTTGGTTTCACTGGCAATCAGGTAGAGCGCTGTAATATTCACTCACACCTTGTAATTACCATTAATTTCTTCCCTTTTCTCTGCACAGTCAGGATGAAGTTGGCAGAGAAGCCATAGGAGGTTGAATCAGACTGAAGTTAGATGCATATGCATGAGACAGGACCAGCTAAAGCTCTGAGGAGATGTTCGGTGGGGAGGGGTGGGAGGGAAGGGAAGGAAGAAGGCTGAAAGATGGAAAGAGAGGGAAAAAAATACCTTGAATTGGAGACAAAGGCAAATGGAGGAAAGTGTTGAAGTCAGCACAACAGCCTTGCTTGCTTAATTACCATAATGATGTAAAATAGCCCAATCAGCAATCTGGGGCTAATCTTTCATGTATTACAGGTCTCTTCTTCGTACAGCTTCACAGCTTAAATGCATTTTTAATGAAGATATTCCAGGCAAGCAGATAATTTCCCCGTCTTTACAGAAGGGAATCAGAGCGCGTTAAACGGGCTGTTCCTCTTGCCTGTAGCGGTCCAAAGTTCTTGCTCTATCTGGTGCATGGGAAGCTGCTCGTCTTCCAGAACGAGTCGCTCTGCCCTCCCACCCCTCCTTCCAGAGGCAGCTGGGGAATGCACGGATAGAACTGACGTCCAGGGAGAGCTGTGGCTGTTCCCCAGGGCCTCCGCTCTGTCTTGCCTGGTGCCTAAGGGACGTCTGGATCTCCTCACTCGGGATGAGAGAGAAACGACTCCAGGGACATTGCCAGCTCCATGCCAGCTCCACGCTATCTCAGCTAGCAGAAGCTCAGCCCATCTTGCCTGTGTTACGCTAACAGTCTAGATACCACTGGAAATCATTCGAACGTGAGGCTTGGCCTGAAAAATGTGTCTGCAGCACTTCCTTGTGACTCTGATATTTTTGCACGTCAGTCCTTGGGCAAAAGAGCCATCCAAGGTGGAAGCTCTGACGCCACTTCCAGCAAGGACAGTTGGGTGGTCCCAGCATCCAGGCACTCCTTGTTCATAATGAGTTTAAGTGATGTGCCAATTAGATTGATTCGACAAGTGTAGGCCTTTTGTTCAACGTTTAATGCTGTTTGGTCTGGAAACCTGAAATGGCTGCCTGAACATACATGCTTGGTGTCTGTAATAGGGCCCTCAGGAGGACAAGGTTGGGGGAGGCAGTGAGGGGAAAGAAAATACCAGCTACAAACTGTGATGTCTTGGTAAGGCAAGGTTAGGCTAAAATGATCTCTTACTTTATAATTTTGAGAAATTTTAATTGTCCTATTGCTAGCATTTCCTCCTGTCACCAAACTGCCCAAGATACAACTTTAACTGTTTAGGTGTGTATAGTGAATTCAGCTGAGTTTCTGGAAACCCTGCCCCCTGCCCCCATATCCTGTTAAACTCCCTGTTTTCCACTGGTGCACATCTTCTCGGTGAATTAGTGTAGGGCAAAGGGGGGAGTAGCAGTAGACGGGATATTTCCAAAAGCAGACTGTCTGTCTATCTATTTTTCTTTAATGTCTTTTGCTTCCTTGAAGTGGGAGCTTGAATGTCTATCTAGGTATTTGTAAGGCTCTGGGTGACCTAATTAGATTCACCTCCAAATATCTACCTGTAGAATAAGAAACACCACTTTGTTTCCTACTTTTGTGGTTTGCAGAGTGATGACAAAGTAGGTAGTAAGAACCAACAGTAATAGGGTTATCAGGACCTGCTTGTGGAAGTAGGGTCCTTTCTAACTGGAAGTCAATGGTCCTACTGTTATTGGCCTCTAAGAACTCAAGGTGGCAGGAAAACCACTCATACTCCACACTCCGTTTTCTTTATTTCTCCCTTTGTTTGATTCATCTATCTATTCATTCAAATTTTACTGTGTGTGTGCTGTGTGTAAGACCCTCTGACATTTCCAGAGTGGGAATGCAAACGGGGAAAGCACTGGAAAGAGAGGAGGAATATAAACATTTGGAGCCACCTCCAGACTCTGAAGACTGTAGGTCAACACCCGTCCTTAGAGGAAGTGTGGTCGTGTTATTCGTGCAGACCATTAGAGCAGCGCAGTGGCCCCCAGCTACCACAGGCTTTCTCATGTGAGTTGTTTGTTGACGATCTGGAAAAAAAAAGTGTGCTTAAAATGACTTATTGATGGGGCTGGCCCCGTGGCCGAGTGGTTAAGTTCGCGCGCTCCGCTGCAGGCGGCCCAGTGTTTCGTTGGTTCGAATCCTGGGCGCGGACATGGCACTGCTCATCAAACCACGCTGAGGCAGCGTCCCACATGCCACAACTAGAAGGACCCACAACGAAAAATATATAACTATGTACTGGGGGGCTTTGGGGAGAAAAAAAAAGGAAAAAAATAAAATCTTTAAAAAAAAATGACTTATTGATGACGTCTCATTATATTTCTTGAGGAAACTGTAGATAATTAAAAGAACAGAAGTAAAACTCACTCATCTTACAACTAAACGGTGGTACCCTAAGTACAAACATGCATGTGTATCGTGTGGGAGAATATTGTACAGCTCTTTGTAACTGCTTTCTCTATAAAACATGTCCATTTTTGTGTCATTTAAATCCTCTTCTACCACGTAATTCGCAATTGTTGCACAGTAGTTCACTATATGGTTATATTGTATTTCTTTTAATTCCTGAGTAGTATTTTTTACTCTTATAAACAAGAAATATCATTATAGCTAACATCAAACCACACTTCCCATGTTCAAAAAGACTGCTCAATGCATAAATAGCTAAAATGTACATTTGTACTGAAAATTTTAGAATTTTTTTCAAATGTATATTTAAGGCTTGCTTATTGATTTAGTTATTCTACTAATATTGATTTTGTACCTAGCACTGTCCCATGGTCCTGGGAATGTCATGCAGAAGCAGAGTGACCAAGCTCCTGTTCCCTCACAGCTACTGTTCTCTCAATCATTCAATACCTTCATTTTGTCCAAATATAACTTTCTCATTACTTTCCATTTCTTCTAAAGGATAAAACTTTCCAAGGTTCATCTGAAATATATCATATGGGCCTCTTGTAGTGAATCTTCAAGTAAATGTCTTTACTGTTTTTATCATTCCATAGTACCTCTGCCTCTCTCTCTCTTTAAACACCCATCATGCTTATAATTCCTTTTATAATGCCTGTTCCCCACTTGAGGTCAGGGACCTGCCTATCTTTTTCACCCTTGTCTTTTTAGTGCTTTACGTAGGGTCTGGCACATTACAGGCACCTGGTAAATATTTGTTGAATTAATAGATAAATGAATGAACCAGTGCTGCTTTGCCATTCATTTTAGCAAAATATCATACGCATCTGTACCAATGTGGGTAACTTTAGTCACCATCCATAAAGCCATCACTTCTCCTTTTATTTTCTCTCCTAGAATTTCCATTGCCTTGCTCTCCTTCATTCCCTTAGGGACCCTTTTCCTCCTCTAACTAAGCACATCAGAACTTTTTGTTTTGTTTTATTTTACTTTGATGTTTTATTTTACTTTAATAGGCAGTAGATAAAAATTCCAAAGGAATATAATGAAAATACTAAAAAGATTCTCTGCCATCTCTCTCTTTTAGCAACCCAGCTCCTGGTGACAAACTATATTTCTAGTTTTTGATCTGGTATATCATTCAGGGATATTTCAGTCATAGAAGAAAATATGTCTTTCTCCTTTTTTGCCCAAGTGGTAGCGTATGTATAACACTATACTATTCTTTCTTATTAGCCCTTCGATTTAGATATATTCTATTGCCTTATCTTCCAGGTTGCTAATTCTGTGTCAGTCACTATTAAATTCATCTTTTGGGTTAATGATTTCATATATTCTATTTTTCAGTTCTAGAATTATTCAAATCTATCAGAAATATATATCCATCCTCTATTTTCATTACTATATTAATCATAGTTATTTAAAGTCTTTTCTAACTCCAATATAAGTATCATCTGTAGGTCTGCTTCTATGTCTTTTTTTCTCTATTGATTATGAGTCATATATTCTTGCCTCCAGTAATTTTGTGTTGAATAGCAGACATTGATTACAGAGCAACCATAGAGGCTGCAGATGTTATTTTCCTCCAGAGAAGTTTCCCATTCCCTCTGTTGTGCACAAAATATCTGGCATAAAAAATTACTAGATATATTAAAAGGCAGAGAAATATGACTGATAACCAGGAGCAAATAAGATAATAGAAATAGACCTATGTATGATCCCTATATTGAGTTGAGTAGACAAGGACTTTAAAATAACTATGAGTAGGATTTGTATTAATCAGGATTCTTCAGAGAAACAGAAACAATATGATATATATAGAGAGGAGGGGGGGCGAGAAAGAGAGGGAAAGAGAGACATATTTTAAGATATTGGCTCACATGATTGTAGAGGCTGGCCTGTCTGAACTCTGCAGCATGGGGCAACAGACTGGACAACCAGGAAAGAGCCAATGTTGCAATTCAAGTCCCAAGGCCATCTGCTGCAGAATTTCCTCTTGCTTGGGGGAGGCCAGTCTTTTGTTCTATTCAGGCCTTCAACTGATTGGATGAGGCCCACCTACATGAAGGAGGGCAGTCTGCTTTACTCAAAGTCCACCAATTTTAATGTTAATCTCCTCCATGAAACACTCTCACAGAAACATTCAGAATAATGTCTGACGAAATATCTGGGCACTGTGGCCTAGCCAAGTTGACCATAAAATTAACCATCACAACGTGTCTAAGAAAGAGAAAAAAAGATAGGCATAATAGATGAAAGGATGGAGAATTTCCACAGAAAATTAAAATCTATAATATGAAATAGGGACCTCCTGGGGGATCTTTTCTTCATAAGCACCACAAGATTGCGTGTAATTTCGTTTAGTCTTAAAGAAGTTTTTGACCTAGCTCCCCAGCTTCCTGTGCAGTCCCACGACTTAGTAAATATCTCATAGTGAAAACTAGCCATGCCTTTGAGGTGCCTCTGCTGATAAAATCTTTGTTGCTTCTCTTTTCCCACATGGAGTTCTTCTGCCTGAGCCAAGTCCAGTGTCCAGCCTAAGTTGCGGGTGGGGGGCGGTGAGGAGAGAGAAGCTGATGATCACCTGGATGCTTCTTCCTTCTCTGAAATTGAGTTTTTCCAGTCTTTATGTCTGCAGCTCTCTGATTACCTTTAAAAATGTTATTAATGTAATTTATATAGCTTTTAGAATTGTATTAGGAAGAATATTAATCTGTTATAACTACTATTGCACCTGGGAACAGAATTTTCTATGTATATTTTATTCATCTAATTCAATAATTCTTTTTTTTTTTTGAGGAAGATTAGCCCTGAGCTAACATCTGCTGCCAATCCTCCTCTTTTTGCTGAGTAAGACTGGCCCTGAGCTAACATCCATGCCCATCTTCCTCTACTTTATATGTGGGACGCCTGCCACAGCATGACTTGCCAAGCGGTGCATAGGTCCACACCTGGGATCCGAACCTGTGAACCCCGGGCTGCCGAAGCAGAACATGCGAACTTAACCACTGCACCACCAAGCCGACCCCTCAATGATTCTTAACTATGACTACTTATCAAAACCATGTATATGAAACACGTAAAAACATGCAATATTCAGGTCACATACCAAATCCACGCCAGTCAGAATCCCCAGGTTGCCTGATCAATGACTTACTATTTCCAACTTTTTTCTCTGTATGCATCCATTTCATGTATAAATTCATGACCTATCTTACTTACTCCTCTCTCCCTACATCTGTGTCCTTCATGCTGCTCTAGCAACAAAGGAAGGAGCCAAAATTTATTTATTGTTGGATTTCACCCATGCTCTATGTTCCCCACAATTTTCATGCACGAATCAATGCTTTCTCATTCCAACTCTGGCTCTGATTCTTGATTCTGTCTTTTCCCTTGTCCATTTATCTAACAAACAATTATTGAATGCTTCTCACCAATGTGCTTGACAATAGATTTAATGGAATAAAATAATAGTGAGACACATAACTCTGTCTAGCCAGGGAGATGGCTGTTTAACAAGTGATCGCAAAGAGGAATGTTAAAACTATGAGTTGTTTATCTGTTAATAGCTGGGCCCTGGACCCTCTTCTAGCTCTCAGCATGGCCTGTCGCTGTGAGTGGGGCTTCAACACTCAGGAAACGTCTGTTCTCAGGTCTGTGGGCAGTCTCTCCAGGTTTATACTTTCTTAATACAAATGTCTTGTCTACCTCCTCTTCTCTCTGACGTTACTTTAGAACGAGTTCTACACTCGGACTGCAATATTGTGGCCACTATAACATCTTGTGATTCTCCAATTATTTTAGTTTATCTCTTTACACTAAAGTTTAAAGGTTATTTTGCATATTACAAATATTTCTTGTGTTGATATATAGACTTCTGTAGCCATTAGTATTTTCTCCTGGTAATTACTAGGCACTTCCTCCATTACAATTTTTTTTTTTATTAGATTGCACTTATTATCTTCTAAAAATATAGCTTTATCTTATTTTCCCCTTTTTTGCCCCTGAAATTTAAATTCATAGCCCTCCTGGTAAAGCTGAGTTGTCTACTGCCAAATTCATTATTTTATTTCAGGAAATTAGGAGACGTTCTTTGCCCTTGTCATGGGGTCACCTCTGTGATAGCATAGCCATCTTTCCAGAAAAGCAAACCTTATTTTCCTTTAGTACCATCCACCTAGCCAGCTTTCTGCTTCGCAAATCCCGATTTCTTTTCCAAAGACAAAAAGAAAAAAAGAGAGATGTAAACACCACCTGTGGCCCGCGTCCTTCAGTTTCCTACCTAGGACTACAGGGTCAATAGAGATGCAAAGCAGATTTCTTTGGAACTCTACTTTAATAAAATTGTATATACTATCCTCCACTGGCTCAGTGGATTTGAGTATTAAATAAACATTCTTCTTTCATAGCAAGTTGTCTTCAAAAGCAAAGCAATATTCCAGCCCCACCCCTCTCCAATCTGAAACTCCCATTGTATGATGACATGATATTTTTTCTTTAAGATTGAATATGAAAGCCTCAACCATCACATCAAGCCACAGATCAATCATAGCCACCACACAGAGAAAATTACCATTTGGCAACATTCATCATCTTTACAAGTGCTACCCACGTCTAATACCACCTGAGCCAGCATCCATTGTTGTTGCTTACTCCTTTCTTCAGTGAGTCTGCAAGTCAACTAAAGGGTCTTATCGCATTTACTGGGAGAGGACAGGAGGACAGAAATGTTTTTATGAGGGGAAAATGTTTCTTTCTAATCCCAGAGTCTCTTGATGCCAGCTCCCTACTCAACTGTGATTTTTATGACATCAATAAAGAACTGAAGCTCTCTTTGTTTATTTGTTGACACTACACCTCTCTCCCCCTTGTCCCACAGATTTTGAAAAAGAGGGCTATAGATATGGAGAGAGGAGATTATTATCTGTAGCCTAGGATGAAGAAAAATGCTGGCTGCATATCTGTGTTATATCTGGGTCATGGAAATGTTATAATGTGATCCCACAATAGACCAACAAATTACTCAAGCCTCTTGAACTTGCTTTGTGATTGTCAGGTTTCTTCATCTCCTATGAGTAGTAGCCTTGGTCCCTGAATATCCAAATATCAGGTATTTCTTTTTACTATAAACAAGAAGTCTTATGTTCAGTTGGAGGTACATGAATATATCTTTTGTTTGAAAGCTCAGCCATGAGAACTGAATGAGAAATAAATAGAATGCACAGTCACTAAATAGATATCAAATTGGAAGTACATGAATAAATAGGAAAAGCACTTGTGATATTCTAGAGAAAGGTCAGCGGACGATGGCTCATGGGCCAAACCCAGCTTACTCCTTGTTTTTGTATCACCCACAAGCTAAGAATAGTTTGTACATTTTTTTTTTTTTTTTTTTTTTATTAATGTTATGATGGATTACAAGCTTGTGAAATTTCAGTTGTACATTTTTGTTAGTCATGTTGTGGGTACACCACTTCCCCCTCCATGCCCTCCCCCCACCCCCCCTTTTCCCTGGTAACCACCGATCAGATCTCCTTCTCAATATACTAATTTCCACCTATGAGTGGAGTCATACAGAGTTCGTCTTTCTCTGACTGACTTATTTCGCTTAACATAATGACCTCGAGGTCCATCCACATTGTTGTGAATGGGCCAATTTCGTCTTTTTTTATGGCTGAGTAGTATTCCATTGTGTATATATACCACATCTTCTTTATCCAATCATCAGTTTCTGGGCATGTAGGCTGGTTCCACGTCTTGGCTATTGTAAATAATGCTGCGATGAACATAGGGGTGCAACGGACTCTTGAGATATCTGATATCAGGTTCTTAGGATAGATACCCAGTAATGGGATGGCTGGGTCATAGGGTATTTCTATTTTTAACTTTTTGAGAAATCTCCATACTGTTTTCCATAGTGGCTGTACCAGTTTGCATTCCCACCAACAGTGTATGAGGGTTCCTCTTTCTCCACAACCTCTCCAACATTTGTCGTTCTTGGTTTTGGATGTTTTTGCCAATCTAACGGGGGTAAGGTGATATCTTAGTGTAGTTTTGATTTGCATTTCCCTGATGATTAGCGATGATGAACATCTTTTCATGTGTCTATTGGCCATATTCATATCTTCTTTTGAGAAATGTCTGTTCATGTCCTCTGCCCATTTTTTGATCGGGTTGTTTGTTTTTTTGTTGTTAAGCAGTGTGAGTTCTTTGTATATTATGGAGATTAACCCTTTGTCGGATAAGTGGCTTGTAAATATTTTTTCCCAATTAGTGAGCTGTTTTTTTGTTTCAATTCTGTTTTCCCTTGCCTTGAAGAAGCTCTTTAGTCTGATGAAGTCCCATTTGTTTATTCTTTCTATTGTTTCCCTCAACTGAGGAGTTACAGTGTCCGAAAAGATTCTTTTGAAACTGATGTCAAAGAGTGTACTGCCTATATTCTCTTCCAAAAGACTTATTGTCTCAGGCCTAATCTTTAGGTCTTTGATCCATTTTGAGTTTATTTTGGTGTGTGGTGAAAAAGAATGGTCGATTTTCAATCTTTTGCATGTGGCTGTCCAGTTTTCCCAGCACCATTTGTTGAAGAGACTTTCTTTTCTCCATTGTAGGCCCTCTGCTCCTTTGTCGAAGATTAGCTGTCCATAGTTTGTACATTTTTAATGATTGAAAAAAATCAAAGGAAGAGTAGTATTTCCTAATACATGAAACAAAGTCCAATGTCTGTAAATAAAATTTGATTGGTATACACTCATTTACATATTGTCTATGGATGCTTTCAAAATGATAGAATTGAATATTTGCAACAGAGACCATATGGCCTGCAAAGCCTAAAGATTTACTATATGACCTTTTACATAAATAGTTTGCTAAGCTCTGTTCTAGAGCAGAACTGACTTAGGAGAGATGGCTTGTCTATGATCACATTAAATCACAGTACCACGCCAATTGGAGTCAATACCATCCCACACGATTTCTCATGATGATGCTTAGAAACCCTTTGCATCTTTAGTGCAATCCCTCTCCCGTTTGACAGAACAGCTATCCCAAACCTTTTCATTTTCATTTTCCTCCCTTGCTACCCTTAACATTCTCACCAGCTGACCTCGTTTTCTCCTTCTCTTTGAGGAAAATTAGGCCATCAAATGTGAACTGCCTCAAGCTGATTCTTCCTCTCCCTCTTTTATTTGCACGTAGTACCATATTGTCTCTCTTCTGTCTCTCATATTAGCATTTAAGACATAACTCTCTATCTGCATCTACTTCTTTCTCCTCCAGGATTTTATTCCATCAAATATTCTTTTCCTCCTCTAGATAGTCACCTTCAGCTAGCTTTCTATGTCACAGCATATAAATATTATTTTTTTTTTAAATTCAAAGAGTAAGAATTTTAAAAATTATTTCAAACCCATGTCTTTCTATAGCCACCATCCTCTCCTTCATTCTCCTCACAACTAACCTGCTTGGAAGAATACACTTAATTCACTCTTCTTAACCATCTCCTTCACTTCTCAATCCACAGAAATCTTATAGAGGCATGAAAAAGCGTCAGATATTGGAGGGAAAAGAGTCTAAGGTGGGAGTGGGGAGGCAGGGTCAAAAAGACCTTAAATTCCATTGCTAAGGACTTTGAACTTGGTCCTAAGAATGAAGGCAGTCATTGAAAGATTTCAACCTTTGTCTCTCCTCTGTTCTTTTTTCTGATGCATTATGTGTTTGTATAGCCCCATCACATCCTTACATACTTCATGAGAAGTCCCTGCTGTCTGAATTATAATAGAGGATCCTGCAATAGGATCAATAGGTGGACCAATAGGTCAAGATGATGAGCCTGTATTCTAGAAAGTCTTGAAAATCCTGGTGAGTCATCAAAAGGAGAGACATAATCTGATAGATGTCATAGAAAACTAACTCACAAAAGAATGAGGAATGAATTTAATTTGGTGAACCTGGAAGCAAAGAGTTAGGAAACTATTAATCTGGTCCAGGTAGGTGATAGTGCTGGCTTGGGCTATAGGCTTCAACTTATAGCAGAGGGTTTTATGAGGGTCACTAAAATCAGGTAAGAAATGAAACTGAGCACTTTGGGGAAAGATGCTTTTTAAGTTCACAATAAAGACTTCGCAATGATTAAGTATGACCTTTTTACTTCCAAAAGGGTTATATTCTACTTAGTCCAGAACATTTATGAGTAACTGTGTGCTGTTGGAGGCAGTGTCTTTAGGTTCTACCTCATCACACAAGTGAGAGTCCTTGCCTCTTGTGGAACTGTTGCCATAAGGATCCTCTATTTTACTGGACTCTGAAGTCCAAACTCCTAATTTTCCCACATTGCCCCATAGCAAATTCCCATTACAATAAACTTCATTAGGGCACACAATGAATTCAACTTATCCTCCAGTGCCTAGCACATATCACTCCAGTGCCTAGTACACATCACTCCAGCACCAGCACCTATCACTCTAGTACCTAGTACCTAACACTCCAGTACCTAGTGCAATTACTCCAGTGCTTAGTCTCACTTCATACATAGTAGATACTCAAAAATACTTTTTTGTTGTTGTTGTTGGGGAAGATTTTCCCTGAGCTAACATCTGTGCTAGTCTTCCTCTATTTTGTGTGTGGGTCACTGCCACAGCATAGCTGATGAGTGATGTAGGTCTGCACCTGGGATCTGAACCTGTGAACCCAAACCATGGAAGTGGAGCATGCTGAACTAACCACTACAACATGGGGCCAGCCCCTCAAAAATATTTTGAATGAATGAATGAATGAAGAAACCTGTGAACTGGTAAATGACTGCTGCTATTCATCCAACGTTTACTAATTATTTATTAATCACATTTTGTACTTAGAACTGTTCTAGACGCTGGAGTTTGAGTGTGACAAAGACATACTTGCTGTCTTTTTTTTTTTTTGGCAGGTTTAGGGTCTAGTTTGTGGAGGAAACTACCGAAGAGAGAATGTCAACACAGTAGACATGTTCTTTGAAAGGGTGTTATTGCTGCACATGAGTACCCATTGCAGAGGCCAGGAACAGTGACTTCCAGAATGAGACTGTGTTTAAGCTGAGGCTAGATAATATAGCCAAGGGAAGGTAGGATGGGGAGAGCAGTAAAGCAGGGGAAGCCGCGGAGATGAGAGAAGAGACAGGGGAGTCCAGGAATTCAAGTAGTTCTGTCTTGCTGGAGAGAGTTTAAAGGGTCAATGGTGAGAGGTGAAGCTAGAGGAGGAAATAGGTCTTAAAAAGTTTCTATACCAGGGGCTGGCCCCGTGGCCGAGTGGTTAAGTTCGCGCGCTCCGCTGCAGGCGGCCCAGTGTTTCGTTGGTTCGAATCCTGGGCGCGGACATGGCACTGCTCATCAGACCACGCTGAGGCAGCATCCCACATGCCACAACTAGAAGAACCCACAATGAAGAATACACAACTATGTACTGGGGGGCTTTGGGGAGAAAAAGGAAAAAAAAAAAAGTTTCTATACCAATGTGTTTGGACTTGATACTGAGGACCTCCTGTGGTGAAGCTTTAAAGAGAGTCCCTCCAATTAAGATTCAGATAAGAGTGAGATGTAAGATAAGGACACAGAAGAGAAGAGAGAGCTCCTACTGTGGCTGTGGTACTGTGGTACTGATGGCATGGGCTTCTGATGGTGATGACTGGATTTTTAGTGTACATTGTGCAATAAACAATTATGGCAGTGGTTAGTATCTATCTTACTGATAATTCTGTAGAATTAAAGAACCTTTTGTAGCTTCTTCTGGCAAATCAGTCAAGTCTCTTAATGCTCTTTCTATGGGAAAATATGTTCAGAGTTCTAATTACCACCTTAAAAATGGGTTGCAGAAATACTAACTAATTGTAATTCAGGCATTGTTTCTAGGTATGTTATAAGGTTTTAAAAAAATTTAAAGAAATATATGGATGAATATGATCTTTGTGCTATATAAAGTCAGAACCATGATTTCCTTAAGACGTCATTAAAATGTAAAGTTATCTAAAAAGAAACTTGTACCAAGTTCACAGAAACGAAATTTAAATGCAATGAAATTATAAAAAAGAGAACCAATAATAAGTCAAAAAAGAATCATTTTATTGGTTTTCATAGAAGTTTCATTTTAGATTATCTTGAGAGTTTGTGTCTTACATGGAACAGCCTAGTATTTTCAGGGAGGTCTCATTTCCTGAATCAGAGATGGGCAAACTTCTACGTATGGGACTTCCATGAAGATCTCATCTATTTTCCTTTCAACAAGTACTTTTTGAGTACAAAATATGTGCAAATCACTATATTACATGCTAGGGAAATATGGAAAAGTACTAGTGAAAATAGACAACTGCCCTCGAGGAAAATTTAAATTAGTAAGGAAGATAAACACAAGAAGATAACTAATAACACAATCTTGTAATAACAGAGTAGGAAATGAATTAGTGATGAGAGAGTTAAGATCATCGTGGTTCTGAGGAGTAAGCAATTACATTCAGCTAGAAGTGGAATACTAGTTGAGTTCTAAATCTTGGATTCACTTTTAATAGGCAGAGAAAAAGGAGAACATTCAGCTTTCTACTTCATCAAGTTATTGGAACTCTACTGTAAAACATTTCCAATAACCTCCTAATTGTTATCTCTAATAGTCTTTCCTTAGCCTTCAGTTCATATCTTCTTTGCAGAATTTGACTTTAAAACTCCCTCCTTCCCTGGTTTGTGCAATGTTAATTTTCTGAGAAACGCTATTTCTTTGGTTGGATTTTCTTCCTGCTGTCATGTGGGTCAGGAAGTTTTAGTGCAACAAATTACATCCTGCCAGATTCCTGCCTTTTATTGCCTCCTGTTGTTCAGATTCACCTCTTAGACACAGGGAGTGAAACTGAGGAAACTAATCTGCCATTTGCCAGGACCAGTATAAGGACTGTCCTGCTAGGCTGCTGGAGGATGGAGTCGACCAGTGGTCTTCAATTTTGGCTGCTCAGAGGAATGGCCTAAATTCGAATATGCTTCTTCCCAATCCTTTTTACTCTTTAAGATAACAAATCCCTAAGGTTGGGTTAAAAGGGCCACTGGTGAAGCTGATGCACAGCTGACAGTGAGAAATTTTGGGCTAAAATTTGGGGTATCCATTCTAGTACAGGTATTTTATGCTGCAAACCACTGCATCTAAGTTGGAGACATGAACTAAGATGTAGAAGAGATGGCAAAACCACTGCATATATAATATGAGCCCAAACAACTAATTGTTCTGGGATTATGTTCCTTTAGTCCTATGACCAGTTGATGCTTTAATCCATCTGCCTGTTGATGGAGTCTTATACTCTTAAAACCGATGGGTGGTGGTTGTTATGCTTTTAAAATGGGGTATGATTGCGCTGCCGTCTCTGCATTTGAACCCTTAGTGGGCACTGACCTTTCCAACATCCGAGCGATTAAAGCTTATTAATTCCCGGCGGGGATGCCTGCACTCTAAGGCAGTCTAGTGGTGGGAGTTCATTAACGTGTGGGGCTCTAATTAGCTGGCAAGGATTTGTTTCTCTTCTCATTCTGATATCTAAAAAAGCTATAAATATAGACATGTAAGAAAAAACATAAAACCATAACCGAAAGAAAGAGGTGTTGACACGTCCCGGGCCAATCTTTAAACCCAAACAACCTACTCACACTCTCTGGGGCCTAATCAGACTTTTCTAGAAAACTGTATGTGGGCAGGATGGCACAGTATGGGAGAAAATCTGAGGGCGTCTAAATCAGCCGGGGAGATAATGATTGATTGGGTTATGTTATTAAGTCCCACTGAACCTGCCATTCTGTGAATAGCAAGTCTAAGGAAAGGTGAAAAGAACTGAAGTTCTTTAGTGTTGAAAGGAGAAGAAGGAGAAATTTAATAGTAATCTTTATGTCTGGGCAGGATTTTGATAGGGGGAATAATGACCACATTCTTTATTTCTCAGACTCGAGAGGAAATGAGTTTAGAGTGCAACTGGGAGCAGTTTTGTTGGCTGATTGATATTTTGGGGTCTTTGTAAGATAGTAAACCTTGTGCAGAAGTTGGTAGCTAGTTAGTGCACCACTCTTGGGCGTGCCTAAAACTGTGCCAGACATTGCGTGTAGAACCCCTTACGCTGACAGTGAACCAATCAGTTGAGACTCTGAAGACCGGTAAGTGCTGGAATGAATTCCCAGGTATGCTGCTTTAGTCCCCTCCCCCTGAAGATCTATGTGAACGAAAAAGAAATCCATCCGAGTTTAAGGAGTTGGTCCTGGCCTGTCTTGAGAAGGAGAATTGGCTCTATCAAGAGTCAGCCCTTAAGATACATGACAGGTGACTCTCTCCCACCCTCCACCACCAGATGCCATGCATTTGCGTTGCCAAGAGCAGAGATTCTGAAGGTACAGCCACAAAATTCCACATTCAGCATTGCTGTTTGGTATTTTCTTCAGATCTGAGTCTAGACATGCTGGTGCTCAGAAATCTCCATCATTAGAGCCCTTCCTTTCTTTCCACATCTGTATCCACCCAGACAAGGCGTACCTGGGAGTGGGAATTCTGAAGATCTAATAAAAAGGATTCCCAGGGCAGAACTTTACTTGAGGTCTGACCTGCTATTATACATTAATTATACATTAATGATTTCTTGATCTCACGTCACTCAGGTTTGGCAGCTACAAAAAGAAACAACCCTTGGAAGCCCATGTGAGAAAACGGAGAGAGAGGAGTCTGTGTACCCGTTACCACAGGTGAAAAACCTCAGCCCTTTAAGACCTGGCTTCTTGGCCTGCCCCATTCAGAATCAGTGTGCGCTAAATGAGGATCAACATGCACCATTCAGAGAGCATTTCTCATAGGCTCTAACTATAAATCATACAAAGTTACTCAGAGATGGCATTTTTTTAATTAAAGTTTTTTATTTTTTAAGATGACATTTTAAATAAATGGGCTATCAGTATGTTATGCTTATTGGGTATTTCAGTCTCTTACTAACCCTAGGGGACATTTAAAAACATAACATTAAAAATGTTAAGATTTACAGTCTATAGCAAGAAACAAAAAATAAGCTCCATAAACCCACAGGAACTAAAATGAAATGGTCCTGGTAAAACACTAAGCACAGTGCCTGGCACAGAGAGGGCACCATAAGTGTTAGTTACTGCACGTGGCTGCTTTGTCCATATGCGGTTCCTACGTCAGCCCCCTATCATGGTGTTGGAGTGGGCGACTAATAGTTGGGTTATCTAGTCTCCTCACATTTGTGCTGGCTGCTCCCCTCCTTCTTACCTCGTTTGGTTGTTTAACTGCCTATTAACAACGCAATCACAGTGGACAAAGGAAATGAGTCTTTAGTCATTTTTGCTGCTTCTTAACTTCATGAATGGTTTAGTAAGGAAGATGGTTAGCGTTGTTGACTAAAGTTATTTTAGCATTAATTTTTGGCTGCTGCTTCTGATTTTCCTTTTCAACCCCAGAAGTGAGTGTTCTCTAAGCACTTCCTCTAGGCAGCTTCTTTTAGTGTGGACTTCCAGAGGCCACCAGTTGTGGGGGGAGGCAGAGGCAGGGACAAAGCAAAACTTTTCTTCTTGGACTTTTAGAATAACAAAATATTGACATCTGAGTTATATTCATAACTGAAATTATGCTCTTTGGCAGCTCAGTATAGTGATTTGGCCAGAGGCCCTGGTTATCACTAAGAGACTTTCTCAAAGCGGCTTGAAAGCACATTATTAATAGGATAATCAATGATGTGTTATTCTGTGTTAGGAGAGTTCCTTTCAGCTCCGTGTTTCCATGTGCTTTGCCAAGAGAAATTCTGTGCAATCCCAAATTACTTCAAATCTGTTTCAGTAACTAGTCAGCAGCAAGCATGTTGAAGGAGAAAATAAGGTGAGGAAAGAAGACAGTCATGCCTACTCATGGGCCTGTTTGGTTTTCACAACTAGTGGATACTTCATTGTTTGGGTTATACCCAAACCTCGAAAATATGATGACAAAATTATTATCAGATTTTTTTTGGAAAAAAATTGTGGTGACCTTTGGGATCCAGCCTCCAGCCTTCACCACATGTGCTGTGATCCCTTCACACTGCTTGGTCATCTCCGTTGTGCTTTTTAGTTTTTAGATGTATCAGTCTTTTCAAATTTCCCTGACATGCTCTGCTTTTTTTTACAGCTCTGAGCATTTGCACATTGTATTCCCACGGCCAGGAACGTCTTTCTTCTTATTTTGCCTGCTGAGCTCCTACTCATATTTCCCATTAAGACAGAGAAGATGAGCGTTTCTCATCCACCCTCTCAGGGCGCCATGACAGTGCCGCATCTGATCATCGGCACAGCACTTACCACATTGTCTTGTCATCATCTGTGTAGATGTCTTTCTACCTTCTCTAAATCGTGAACCTCCTTAAGTGGGGAACTGGATTTGGTTCATTACTGTATTCCTAGTGCCTAATATTAAATTGCATCAAATGAAATTGCTGATCTTTGAAATTTTTTTAAACCTACAGCTGTATGACACAGTAATTTCCTATGGTTCAATCTAATACATTACTGGCATAAAAATCATTTAAAATATCCCAAACGAATGAATGAATGAACAATGCACTTCTATCCATCTCAGGTTTAATAATCAAGAGTTTTGCTCGTTGCACAAGTGAGTTGGAAAGAGTTCCCTATTTCTCTATTTTCTGGAAGAGTTTGTCTAAGACTGGTATTAATTATTCTTGAATGAATGATAGAATTTAGTGGGGAAACTAAACCTGGAGTTTTCTTTTTGGGAAGTTAGTTTTTTAGAGTTTATGAATTTTATCCTTTTAACTGATATGGAGCTTTCAGATTTTCTATAAAATGTGTTTTTAAAGGAATTTTTTGATTCCATCTAAGTTGTCAAATTCATGAGCATGAAGTTGTTAATGCTGTTTCTCTGTTATCCTGTTAATATTTCTGGGATCTGTGGTGATAGCCACAATTTCATTCCTGATGTTGGTAACATGTTTTTCTCTCTTTTCTCCATGATTATTCTTACTAGGTATTTTTGTGAATTTCATTCATCTTTTCAAATAACCACATTTTGGTTTAAACACTTTTTTCTATTGTTTGTTTCCTAGTTCATTGATTTTTGCTCTTACGTTTATTATTTCTTTGTGTCTATATACTTAGGTTTCAGATTGTTCTTTTTCTACCTTCTTAAAGGGGGAACATAGATTATTGATTTTGTCTTATTTTCTAATATAAACATTTCAAAGCTATACATTTTGTTCTGAGCATTGCTTTAGCTGCATCCTCAAATTCTGATATGTTATATTTAATTACTATTCAGTTGGAAATGTTTTGCAATTTCCCTGTAATTTCTTCTTTGACCCATGGTTATTTAGATATGTTTGTTTTTTAATTTAATTTCCAATTCAGGCTTTGAAATTTATTCAGACTTATTTTATGGCCAAGAATATGGTCTATCTTGGGGAACATTCTACATACACTTGAAGAGAATGTGTATTCTGTCCCTTTTGGGTGTAGTTTTTGTAAATGTCAGTTAGCTCAAGGTGCTTCATAATGTTGTTTAGATATTCCATTTCCTTCTGCATTCTTTGCCTACTCTTTCTAGCAATTATTGAGTGAGTGGAATTGCAATATCCAACGTTAGTCGTGGATTTTCCTATTTCTCCCTTCAATTTTGTCAGTTTTTTTTCTTCATGGATCTTGATAGCCTAGTACTGGATGCATACATATTTACAATCGATTTGCCCTCCAGGTAAATTGTTCTTTTTATCTTGTAATATGTACCATTATCTCTTATAGTCCTGATATCTATTTGCCTGATATTAGTATAGTCATGTCAGCTTCTTTATGCTTAATGTTTGCATGGTATATCTTCTTCATGTTTTGACTTTCAAATTGTCTATATCTTTATATTTAAAATCCATCTTTTGTAGATAGCTTATAGTTGGCTTTGGCTTTCTATTCATGCTGATAATCTCTGCCTTTTGATTGGGATTTTAAATCTATTTATATTTCCTATAACTATTATTTTGGTTCGAGTTAAGTCTACCATATTACTACTTTTTTCATTTTCACTTTTTGTTTTATTTTCTATTTTTTCCTTCCTAGCCTTCTTTTTGTCATTTCAATATTTTTAGAGTTCTAATTTATTTCTTCTATTAACTTCTTAGCTATAATTCTTGTTATTATTATTACTTTCAGTAGTTTCTCTATGACTAACAAAACGAGTCCTTAACTTTTACACCTCACAAGCTGACACCTGCTGACTCTCACCTCCCCATTGTCCATTTCAGTTACCCCTCCTGTTACCTGTGTGATTACTGTCACATCTTTTACTTCTACAGGTCTTTTGAACTCCACCTTATACCATTATTGTTTTGCTCTAAACAGTCTCCTGTTTTTTAAGTAAATTACAAGAAGTAAGTAAATATAGTCATTTACATCGACTTACTTATTTACCATTGCTGGAGCTCTTCATTCCTACCCATCGATCTGAGTTTCCAGCTGGTATTATTTTCTTTTGAATTGAAAAATATCTTGTAACATTTCCTGTAGGGTAAGTCTGCTGGCATCAAATTTCTAAGCTTTCCCTTGTAGCAAAGGTCTTCATTTCACTCTTGCTTATAAAATTTTCACTGGTCATGGGGTGCTGGGTTGACTTTTCCCTTTTCTTTAAACAATGGAGAGAGATTGTCCCATGTCTCCCATATTCATTTGTGCTGATGAGAAGTCCGAGTGTTGGTGTTGCTCCTGCCTGAATTCAGTGTGCTCCTTTTCTGTGCTTGTCAGCAGTCTGACATTGTTCTCTGGGTCCCTGAGCCTCTATTTACTTTTATTAAATCTGTTTTCTTTTTGTACTTACAATTGGGTAGTTTACATTTATCTGAATTCCAATTCACTGACTTTTTCATGCCATTTTGAATCTGCTGTTGAGTCCGTCTCATGAATTTTTCATTTCAGTGGTATACTTTTCAGTTCTAAATTTCTGGTTTTTTAAGTAGTTTTCCATTTTTATGTTGAGATTCCCTATCTACTTATTCATTGAGGCCGTATTTTACTATAATTCTGTGAACACATTTTTGTTTACTTCTTTGACCATATTTATGATGGCTACTTTAAGTACATCTGCTAAGTCCATCATCTGAGTATCTTGGATTCGGTTTCTATTGGTTGCTTTTATTCTTAAATATAGATGACATTTTTCACATTCATTTTATGACTATCGACTTTTGATTGAATATTAGAATTATGGATAATACATTGTAGAGTATCTAGATTCTGTTATCTTACTCTCAAGACTATTGATTCTTGTTTTAGTGGCAGTTCAATCACTGGCTGATCACATTGAACTAACTTGCCAAGACTCAGCCTCCAAACTCTGTATCCACTTTGGATCTTGTTAGGGCTTCATTTTACACATTGCTGAGAGGGCCAAGAGGAGGTCATGCTGTCTATGTGGTTCTCACTCCTCAGGGCCACCATTCCGATGTCTCAGCTGGAGCCCAGTGTGTTAAGGCTAGAGCTAATCATTCTGGCAGGGTCCAAGCTCCAAAATCTCTGGGCACTGCTTTTCCCCAGTGGTGCCTGTGGTATCTGTGGTCTGTTCTTAATTCCACAGCAGCTGTCATCTGGCAAACCTCTGGCTGTCCCAGAGAGCCCAGTGGGGGATTCCCTCAGCCATGGACTTGTAGGGGACTCCCAGAGAGACTTCTGAGACTTCTTTTTTACACAGTTTCCTCCTCTGTAATTTCCCACTTGCAGACCCCAGCATGCCCAGCTGCCCTGAACTGTGATCTTTGCCACTTCTACTCAGCGGAAACAGAGCTCCGCTGCGGCTCTAACTTTCTGCAAGGTGGCAAGAAATTGTCTTGAGATTGGAACCTAGGCAGTTGTGGGACTCACCTTCTCTCAGCCATTGCTGTCCTCTGCTGCCTGTTGTTCACTGTCTGAAAACAGCTATGGCATATGTTTTATAGCTGTTTATGGCCCTAAGGCTTGTCTAATATGGTTATTCCACTGTGGCTAGAAGTGGAAATTAATTATATAATTAGTATCAAGTATCCTTATAAGGAATGATAATTTTTCTTCTTACTAAACAAATTAATAATAGTTAATAGTTAACATGGCTTCCTATATACCAGACATTGTTTTGAATGACTTACTTATTAAACTCATTTAATCATTACAACAGCTCTCTAGGTACTATTATTGTCTCTATTTCTAAGTCAAGAAATTAAAGCACAGAGAGATTAAGTAACCTGCCTGAATTCATACATTTACAAAGTTATCCATTCACTCACTGGTTTTAGCTCCTGCACCCTAGTGACTGTACCGTGCTACCCTTTGGGGAAAGCGGGTCATAATTAAACAAGGGAAAAGGAAAAGAATAAGAAGTACATTTAAGGCTGGCCCCGAGGCTGAGTGGTTGAGTTTGCGCACTCCGCTTTGGCGGCCCAGGGTTTCGCTGGTTCGGATCCTGGGCGTGGGACATGGCACCACTCATTAGGCCATCTGAGGCAGTGTCCCACATGCCACAACTAGAAGGACCCACAGCTAAAACATATACAACTGTGTACTGGGCGGATTTGGGGAGAAAAAGCAGAAACAGGAAAAAAAAACATCGCTCTAAAAAACAATTACATTTAAATTCATTAGTAAGGGATGAGTGTTATAAACTGGATCAGAGCAAGTTTGAGCTCTGGGGGCTTTGGTTCCCTGCTACCCTGTGCCGCCAATTTTACCCATCCCACCAGCTTGTTCTGGATTCACCATTAAGTACTACATAAACACAGAAAAAGTGCTTGGAATAATAGGGAGACTCATTCTTATTCTCTTCCACACTCCCACCCATTGCTTTTCTTTATCTTAGTTTGGATGTGAGCTCATAAATGTGCCACCAAAAGAAACTAGTTTAAAATGTAAACCTTTGGGTGGAATAATGTATGTTAGATTGGTCATTTGATCTATCTGTGACAAGTGTTAAAACACATGTGCATTGATTTTTTTTGAGAAGCGCATTTCTAAGGGTAATTTAATAGTAGTATTGAGTATAGCTTTTATGGGTAGGAAGGAGGAGGGGAGAACAGATGAAGAGGGGGAGCTGTTAATGGTGTTTTCCTAATGCAATTGCTTAGGTCAGTGGAAAACTGTCACAGCTTAATGCACTTGCTGTTTGAGGATGTTATCGTACATAGGATTAAGCCATTCCAAAACATGAAAACAACAGCAGCATGTTAGAGCGGGTGCTTGTTACAGACCTTCTATCAAGTAGTTACAATCATTTGAAGAAAGAAGTCATGGTTCTTATTTTTCCACTTTTAATTCTAAGTCAAATGTAAGTGCTAGGAAGAAGAAGCATTTAGCTATCAAAAAAGAGTGGGAGATGGCACAATAAATTGCTTCAAAGATCACTCTCTTCCTTTCCCCATCGTCCTGTGGAAATCAGACTTTATTTCTAGAGGAAATTGAGGGATTTTTGCTCTAATATGTTTCTGGAACCAGGAGAAAGTTTAATCTCTGAAATGCCTTTGACTTGTGCATTGTTCTAGTACTTAGGATGGGAAAGTAGACCCTTCATTGAAACCACTGCTTTGAATGTTGAGAATAATCCAATTCTGGGGTATATTCTAAATTCATATTTATTTTCTGCTGTTGGTTTTTGTTATGTTCAGGGCATACAGTTCAGAAAATCTCTCTAATAGGGAGATAATTAAAGGTTATAATTATATCACAAAGAAGGTTTTAGAAATAATTTCTAAGAAATCCTAAAGGATCAGTTCTTCATTCATTCCTTGAACAAACGTTCACTGTGTACTAGAAGGCTCGTGAGCATAGATCATATTAAGTGAGGGGCTGATTCATAATGAAGCTGGAAAGGCAAAAAAGACTGAGTGACCAAGTCCATAGCAAAGACTTTAGCTTTAATTTAATGGGCAATAGGAAGACATGAAAAGGCTTTGAGAGAGGTAGGGTTTGACATGCTGTTTACATCAACTAAAGATCACTCTGGATTCTACATAGAGAATGGACTGCGGGCAAGAGAGGAAGGAGGGAAAAGAGTTAAGAGGTTAGAGATGGTGATGATTTGGACTAGTGAAGGTGCAGAGAAGTGGACGTATTCTAGATGCAACTTTGAGTCAGAAGCAAAAGATTGTTGGTCATGAGGAAAAGGGAGTAACCGAGAATGGCTTCTAGGATTTTGGCTTGAATATGGTGATCAGTGCTGCTATTTATCGAGATATTGAAGGCTGAGAGGGTTTAGAGCAGCAGGGTGTGGGGGGGAGGTGATAGGTTTGGAGAGAGAGAAATGAAGAGTAGCATTTGGGAAATGTTGGTTTTGAAATGCCTTAGAAATGTCAAAGGGGAGTTTCCGAAGTTGGAAGTTTGATTCAGTACAAAATGTAATTGCTTTGAGGGCGGGGCCATCATCCATCCTGTATAACAAGCACATGGAATGCTGTGTGGCACATAATAGCACGCAATAAGTATTCCTTGAATCTGTGATTGCTCAGAGGATAAGCTGAGACTTAAATGTGACAGATACCAGCATCTACTTTAAACACAGGAGAGAGAAAGCTCAAGACGAGAAAGTTACTGTTGGTCTAAGTTCCTTCCCTCTAAAAAGCAATTTCAAATTAGAATCTCAGAGCCTTCTTAAACACTCATATTCAGTGCAGTTTATTTGGATTGGAAAGCTTCTTAGAATTATGGAAAGAAACACAACAGAACCAGTGTTCCTCTCATTTGATTAGACTAGGGATTGGTTGTATCTCATCCTGGTGTCTAGTGAGAGTGAGAGAGCTGATGTTCCTGTTCTGAAAGACCTAATATTTTCTACAAGCATCAGACTTTGGGACTTTACTCGGCTGTGGTATAAAAAAGATCAAACGGGGCCTGGGCCGGTGGCGTAGCAGTTAAGTTCGTGTGCTCCGCGTCAGCCATCCCATAGTTCACCGGTTCAGATCCCAGGGCTGACCTACGCACCACTTGTCAAACCATGCTGTGGCAGGCATCCCACATATAAAATTGAGGAAGAGGGGCATGGATGTTAGCTCAGGGCCAATCCTCCTCAGCAAATAAAGGAGAAAGAACTGGTGGTGGATGTTAGCTCAGGGCTAAATCTTTCTCAAAAAAAAAAAAAAAATGACCAAATGGAAGTCTATGTCAAAAATCTTTCTAAAGCAGCACTACCAGTTGACTCTTTAAAAACATCAATAAAATTGACAAACCTTTAGCCAGACTGATGAAGAGAAAGAGAGAGAAGACTCAAATTACTAAAATCAGAAATGAAAGAGGGTACATTACTAGTAACCTTATAGAAATAAAAAGGATTTTGAGGGAATATGATGAACAAGTGTATGCCTACAAATTAGGTAGAACAAATTGGAAAATCCTTAGAAAGACACACACTGCTAAAATTGACTCAAGAAGAAATTGAAAATCTAAATAAACCTGTAACCAGTAAATAAATGGAATTAGTAATCAAAAAACTATCCACAGAGAAAAGCCCATGCCCAGATGGCTTCAGTGGTGGATTCTAGCAAACATTTAAAGAAGAAATAACATCAATTCTTCACAGACTTTTCCAAAAAATGAAAGATCAGGAAATACTTTCCAATTCCTTTTATGATGCCATTATTATCCTGATACCAAAACCAGACGAAGACATCATATGGAAGAAAACTACAGAACAATATCTCTTAGACTGTAGGTTCAAAACTCCTCAACAAAATAGAAGCAAACCAAATGCAGGGATATATAAAAATGGCACACCATGTCCAAGAATGTAAAGTATGTTCAACATCTGAAAATCCATTAATGTAATCCACCATGTTAGTAGAAGAATGGGCAAAAACCACCTGATATCTCATTGATACAGAAAACACAGGACAAAAACCAACACCACTTTTTGATAAAAACTCTCAAGCAATTAGAATAGAAGGGAACTTCCTTGATGTGATGAAGGGTATCCATGAAACCCACAGCTTCCATCACATTTGATGGTGAAAGGCTTTTCCTGTGAATCAGAAATGAGGCAAAGACGTCCACTCTCACCACTTCTATTCAACATTGTACTGTGGATTTTAGCTAGGAAAATCAGTCAAGAAAACAAATAAATCATTCAAACTAGATTGGAATAAATGAACTGATCTCTATTTGAAAAGAACATGATCTTGTATGTAGGAAATCCTAAGGAATCCACAAAAATTCTACTACAACTACCATAAGAGTTCAGCAAGATTGCAGGATAAATCAATAAGGAGCCCAGAACAGCCGAAACAATCTTTAAAAGTAGCAAAGTTGGAGAAACCAACCTTCCCAATTTCAAAACTTACTACAAAGCTGTAGTAATCAAGAAATGCAGTACTGGCTTAAGGATAGACAATAGATCAATGGAATAGAATTGAGAGTCTAGAAATAAATCCTCACATTTGCAGTCAATTGATTTTTGACAAGGTTGCCAAGACAATTCACTGGGGCAAAGAATAAGCTTTACAACACTTGGGGCTGGGGCTGGGGCAGCTGGATGTGCACGTGCAAATAATGAAATTGGAACCCTTTCTCACACCATACACAAAAACTAACTCAAAATGGATCATAGACCTGTATGTAGCTAAAACTATAAAACCTTCAGAAGAAAATATGGGAGTAAATCTTGAAGACATTGGGTAGTGGAAAACTCAGTTTCTTTCTCTGCTTACCACTATTCATTATAATTTTCACGATCTAGCCATATTGACACGTAAATTTGGTCCATTTCTTTTAAGTCCTATAAAGTACTGCAATGTATAAGTATACATAATTTATTTATCCTTTCCCATAATGATGGACATTTAAGATGCTCCTGATATTTTGCTCTTACGAAGATACAGCAATTTACATCTTTGCACAGCTTTTGCACATATGATTTGTATATGCAGGCTATCACTGCATTTGCGTGATGGATTCTTTAGGGCATTTACCAAGAAATGGAATGGTTAGATGGTGTGAATAACTAGATAATACCAAATTCCTCTCTGAGGTGGCTTTTTTTCTTTTAACCAATTAACTCTTTCAACAGGAGCATGCAAGATTTCCTCTTTCTGCATGCTTTTTCTGACAACTGGTGCTGTCAGGCATTTTTTTCCCTCCTTTCATTCCTTCTTTCTCCTTCCCTCCCTCCCCTCCCTGTCCCTCCCCTCCTCGTCCCTCCTTCATTTTTTCCCCCTGTCTGAAGAGTGTGGACTCATTCTTAATTTAATTTGCATTCCCTTGCTTCCTTGCAAGGTTGAATATCTTTTCTAATATTTATTGTCCTTCCAAGCTTATTCTACTTATTGCCTGTTGTATCCTTTATCCAATTTTTCTTCCAATTGGGTTGTTTCACTATGTCTTATGGATTTGGAAGATTTTTATATATATTCTGTATATTAATATTATCTCGCAGTTTATGTCTGGTCTTTTGACTTACCTTCTGCTATATATTTCTCTATATTTTCCTCTGGACCTCTTAGAACCCTTCAATTTATCAGGAAATGAATGTTTTGTGAACAGTTTAAGCTAAGGATCTGATTTATTTTTGTAACATGGAAATTAAATTTTTGTATTACCAGTTTTTGAATAGTCTACCCTTTCCACATGGATTTTTTTTTGAAGAAGAAGATTAGCTAGCATCTGTTGTCAATCCTCCTCTCTTTGCCGAGAAAGACTGGCCCTGGGATAACATCTGTGCTCATCTTCCTCCATTTAATACGTGGGACAACTGCCACAGCATGGCTTGATAAGCAGTGCTTAGGTCAGCGCCCAGGAGCCAAACTAGCAAACCCCGGGCTGCTGAAGCAGAGTGCATCAACTTAACTGCTACGCCACCAGGCCAGGCCCCCAACACTGATTTTTAATGCCACATGTGTCCAATATTAATTTTTATGTATGTTGACTCCATTGCTCTATTTTTCTGTTATGTCATCAATATGTTACTGTTTTTATAATTGTAGTGTTAGGGTAATTCTTGATTCTGCCATGGCAAGTCTTCCGTCTTTCTTCTTTAAATTTATCTTGATCTGTTTTGGCCCATTGGTTTTCCATATGAATTTTAGAATCTCTTATTAAATTCCCTAGTTTACCAGAATCTGTGATATTATAAACTAATTTTGAGAGAAATGATATCCTAGAATTACTAAATCTTCCGATTGATGAACATGGCATAACTTTTCTTTTTATACTCATTCAAAAAAAGATTTTTTAACACAAAAATTTTCCTTATCTTGTGTAGCATTATTCCTAAACACATTTTAGTTTTTGTACCATTCAAAATCTACTGATTTAAATGTTAATCCCTTCCAGAAGTTACCTTCACAGAAACTTTCACCTTCTAGAATACTGTTTGACCAAATGTCTGTATGGGGCCTCGCTAAACTGACACGTAAAATTGACCATCACACATGTTCTCTCAGTTTTTTATGTCATTACCCATATGTCTATAAATAATGACAATTTTATTTAAAATTTTTTATACCTCCATTTATTTTGCTGGTTGTATTGTATAGGCTTTATTCTTAAGTAAAATGTTGAATAATAGAAGTATTAGTGAGCATGCTTTTCTTGTACCTTACTTTGAAGAAAAGCTGTTAATGTTCCACCACCAGGTACTACATTTACTTAGACTCCCGATAGAGATGCTTTTGTGGGAGGGGGCCCCCTTGTATTTCTAGATCGCTAAAGTACTTTTTTTCTCTTTTAAAGATTGGCACTTGAGCTAACAACTGTTGCCAATCTTCTTTGTATTTTTTCTGCTTTTTCTCCCAAATTCCCCCAGTACATAGTTGTATATTTTAGTTGTGGGTCCTTCTAGTTGTGGCATGTGGGACGCCGCCTCAGCGTGGCCTGGTGAGCGGTGCCGTGTCCGCGCCCAGGATCCAAACGGGCGAAAACCTCGGCCGCCGAGGCGGAGCGCCCGAACTTAACCACTTGGCCACGGGGCCGGCCCTACGTTTTTCTTTTGAGCCAATAATTGGAATTTATTTTTATTGAATTTTATGTATCCGTTGAAATTATTATGTTTTTTCTTCCTTAACTATCTGAATATGCTGAAATGTATGGAAAGGTTTTCTACTATTAAATTATTCTTTTGTTCCTAAAATGAGCCCTACTCTATTTATTACTGATTGTACTTATGCGGACCTGTGCACATGCACGTACTCATACGCTGGATGTGATGTGTTGATGGTCCCTTAGGATTCTTTCACTTTTGTTTGTAAGATAGCTCTATACGTTTTCTTTTTCTGTATTGTCCTTTTTGAGTTTGTGTATCGAGCGTATACCAATGTATTAGTTGTACATTGCAGGGTAACAAAACACACAAAATCAAGCGTCTTAAAAGGACAATAAACATTTTCTTATCTCTCAAAGTTTCTGTAAGTCAGAAATTGGGAAGGGACTTGACTGGACAGTTCTGACCTGAGGCCTCTCACAGTCTGCAATCAGGATGTGGGTTGGGGCTGCCGTCATCAGGGTTGAATGGGGCCGGAAGGTCCGCTCCCATGGCCGGCAAGTTGCTGCTGGCTGTTGGCAAGAAGCTTCAGTAGCTCTCCTCCTGGGCTTCTGTAGGGTTGCTTGAGGGTTCTCATGACATGGGTTTTGGCTTCCACCAGAAGAGTAATCCAAGGCAGAAACCACAGTGTGTTTTACCACCTACCTTAGAAGTCTTGTAGTGACACTTCCACAGTTTTTGGCTGGTACCAGCCGTGATTCAGTGTGGGAAGGGCCTAAACACCAGGAGGTGAGGAACATTGGAGCATCTTGGAGGCTGGCTACACAGCTGCTTACGTGTGCTGTGTGTGCCTTTTTTCATCATCTGTAAGAGTTTGCATCACATAGAAGTTACTGATGTTTGAAAAGCTCCTAAAAGCCACCAGTCAAACCATCTGGTGCTTTATTGTAAAAAGAATTTGTCTTTCAAGTCAATGTTTTACTGCTGCTAAGGCTAATCAGGATTTTTTAAATTTTTCCTTGAGTCAATATTGATTATTTAATATTTAAATAAAATCCTCTTATTTCGTATATATGTTCTGCATCATAGGCATTAAGTCTATTGTGGTATTTTCTTATGATTTGGAAAATCAGTATTGAATTTCTACTATAGATAATCTTTCAGTAATAATTTGCTTACCTTCACTTTATCTTTAGTCTTGATCAATCTTATAAAAGACGTATCCTTTTAATTATTCTCTTCAAAGAGATAGTTTTTATTAATCCTCTATTTTATTACATTTTTATTATGTAAATAATAATTAGGTAATACTTGTATAAATAAATGACATATTCTATAAATATAAATAAATTTATCATATATTTATATTTGTAATCTCAATAACATAAGTAATGTTTTTACCTTTATGTCCTTTCTTCTACTTTCTTTAGGTTTACTGTATTGTTCTTTTCTAATTTCTCAAATTGAACATTTAGATCATTCATTTTCTTTCTTTTTTGCTAACGTATACATTTAAGGCTATGCGTTTCATTTATATAGTGCACAAGTAGCATCCTATGTGCCATGTCTATTGTAATTTGGGTCTGTGTATTTTACAATTTTTATTATAGTTACTTTGGATTATTTATAATATATAGTTGCATGGGTTATTTAGAGATAAGTTTTATAGTATTCAAACACAAGCTTGTGGTTGATTTTTCTCTCCAATTTTTAATAATCGATAGCAATTTTATTTCATTTTGTTTGCACTATATGGTCTTTATGATAGTGATTCTGTATTAGGATTTTTAGATTAAGCTTATGTCCTAGAATGTGGTCAGTCTTTTTAAATGTATCAGATGTGCTTGGAGAAAGTATGTAGTCTCTAAATTTGGGATACAGGGTTTCAGATATGTTTATTTGGTCGTGTATGTTCATTACATTTCGTCTGCCTGATGTAGTTTTCTGGGAGAGTTGTACTAAAAACTTACCCTGCAGTTTTGAACATTTTCAATTTCACCCAGCAATTCTGCTAGGATGTACCTCATAAGGTTGCCTTGAGTTAATGAGTTAATTACTGGGCTTAATATGATGTCCGCCACATAGTCAACACTCAAAAATGTTAGTTGCTTTAGCTATTATAGTTATTTTACTTATGTTACATGGCTGTACCAGATTACCCTTTAAGACTATTTGACTCCAAACTTTTTTAAAAAAAACTTTAGATCTCTATTTCATATTCATCTCTTGTAAACAGCATATTGCTGAATGTGTTTGTATGTTTGTGTAAAATTTTTTTCTAATGAACGTATTTAGGATCTTTTACCCAGAATTTGGAGAATGCATATTCTCTTCAAGCATATCTAACTCATTTTTAAAAACTAACAATATTTTAGGCCACAAGGTAAATGTATCCCTGACTTAGGATGGTTCGACTTAACGATTTTTTGACTTTACGATGGTGCTAAAGCAATATGCATTCAGTAGAAATTGTACTTCGAATTTTGAATTATGACCTTTTCCCGGGCTGGGATATGTGTCATGACCCTCTCCTGTGATGCTGGGCGGCGGCAGCCGCACCCCCCAATCAGTCCCGCGATCACCAGGGTGAACACTGATACACTTACAACCATTCTGTGCCCATACAATGTTTCTGTTCTCCACTTTCAGTACAGTATTCAATCAATTGCATGAGATATTCAACACTTTATTACAAAATAGCATTTGCGTGAAATGATTTTGCCCAACTGCAGGCTAAGGGTTTGAGCACGTGTAAGGAAGGCTAGATTAAGCTGTGACGTTCAGTAGGTTGGGTGTATTAAATGCATTTTCGACTTTTGATATTTTCAACCTACAGTGGGTTTATCAGGATGTAACCCCATCCTAAGTTGAGGAAGATCTGTATATTTATAATTTAAATATATGGTTTTATTACTAATTATATTACGTAATAATGAATGTGAATCTTTGACTGAAATTTTAAAGTTAACAGATGTCTCCAAGCAATAATAGGACCACAGGTTATTCCAAGTTTTTTTTTTAAAGATTGGCACCTGAGCTAACAACTGTTGCCAATCTTCATTTTTGTTTTTTACTTTCTTCTTCTCCCCAAAGCCCCCCCTGTACATAGTTGTATATTCTAGTTGTGAGTGCCTCTGGTTGTGGTATGTGGGACGACACCTCAGTGTGGCCAGATGAGCGGTGTGATGTCCGCGCCCAGGATCTGAACTGGTGAAACCCTGGGCCACCGAAGCGGAGCTCGCAAACTTAACCTCTCGGCCATGGGGCCGGCCCCTATTTCAATTCTTTTCATTCTTTTTGTTATGGTCATTCCTTATTTATAGATATCAGTGTGTTTACAAATTTCTTGTTTGACTATTGCTTCCTACATTCTGTTTTTCATTCTGAGTTCAATTCCATTTTTTTTGAAGTATGACCTTTAGTAACAGTCAGAAACAAACAAATTCATTTTTTTCTTTTTTTAACAGTTTTATTGAGATATAATTCACATATCATACAGTTCATCCTTTTGAATTGTACAATTCAGTGGGTTTTTTAGCCCATGTGTAAATATGTGCAACCATTAGCCCAGTTAATTTTAGAAAGTTTTCATGACCTATGACAGAAACCTTGTACCCTCTGCCCTCCATCTCGCTACCGCCACTGCCCGGAGCCCTAAGTAACCACTAATCTTTATTCTGTTCCTATAGATTTTCCTCTTCTGGGTTTGAATATGAATTAAATCATACCATTCATATTCAAATCCAGAACAGGGAAATCTATAGAGTCAAAAATAATTTAATATGATTTTATGTTGTATAGGCTATATTGTAGGATGTGTAGTCCTTTATGACTGGCTTCTTGGAGCATTTATCAGTGCTTTATTCCATTTTATAGCTAAATAATATTCCATGGTGTGAATTTATAATTTTGTTCTGATATTCTTCTGTTGATGGACATTCAGATTGTTTCCACCTTTTGGCCATTAGGGATAATGCTGCTGTGAACACTCATGCACAAGTTTTTATGTTGAAATATGTTTTCATTTTTAGTTTATTTATACCTAAGAGTGGAACTTCTGGGTCATATGGTAACTGTGTATTTAAATTTTTAAAGAACTGCCAGCCTGCTTTCCAAGGCAGCTGAATGAGTTTACATTCCCACTAGCAGTGCATGTGTGCTCCAATTGCTCCATATACTCACCAATACTTACTATATTTTGACTGCAGCCGTCCTAGTAATTGTGAAGTGGTGTGTCATTGTGGTTTTGTCTTACATTTCTCTGTTGATTAATGATGTTTAGCATCTTCTCCTGTGCTCTTGGCCAGTTGTATATCTTCTTTGGAGAAATGTCTATTAAAATCCTGTGCCCATTTTTTAATTGGGTTGTCATTTGATTATTGAGTTGTGTTTTTTTTATATTTCAGATATAGGCCTATTAGCAGATAGACGATTTGTAAATAATTTCTCACATTCTGTAGGTTTTCTTTTCACTTGCTCGATGATGTCCTTTGAAGCACAAAAAAATTTTAAATTTGATGAAGTTCAGTTTAGCTATTTTTGTTTTATTTTGTTGCTCATACTTTTGGTGTCATATCTAAAAGTTCTTTGCCAAATTCAAAGTCATGAAAATGTACCGTTATATTTTCTTCTAAGAGTTTTTTAGTTTTAGCTCTTACATTTAGGTCTATGATCCATTTTGAGTTAATTTTTGTATATGGCATGAAGTGGGGTTCCACCTTCATTCTTTTGTATGTAGCTATCCAGTTGTCCCAGTACAATTTGTTGAAAAGACTCTTCTTTCCCCATGTAATGGTCTTGGCACCCTTGTCAAAGATCAGTTGACCAGAGACATATGGGTTTATTTCTGTGCTCTGAAGTCTATTTCATTTGTCTTTATATCTATCCTTCTGCCAGTACCATACTCTCTTTATTCTTGCTACTTTGTAGTAAATTTTGAAATAAGGAAGTATGAGTCCTCCAACTTTGTTCTTCTTTTTCAGTATAGTGTGTGTCTCTTGAGGTTCCACATGAAGTTTAGAATAAGCTGGTCAGTTTCACAGAGTCATCCTTGGCCTGGGCGACGGGGACTTTACTCAGGCTTCTCTCATGTTTACAGCTTATTTGAGTATAAATTCTAGGTTGACAATTTTGCTTTCTTTTTAAATTATCCTACTAATTTGGCTATATTATTTGATGCTTATCTGGCTTCTGTTTTTGCTAATAAAAAATCTGTTGTTTGTCAAATTTTTGTTCTTTTTAAGGTAATATGAATATTTTTCTCTCGTCACTTTTAAGATAACCTCTGTGTCTTTGGTGTAATTTAGTTTCATTACAACATAGTGATGTTTAGATTTCTTTTTATATTTTCTACCTAGTAATAAATGTCCTTCATGAGTCTAAAGTCTCATGCCTTACTTCTGAAATTCCTGTTGGTAATACGTTGGATATTGTCATTTTATTTTTTATGTCTTTCATATCTTCCACCCTTTATTTATATTTTTTATGTCTACATCTTTCCTTGATGTAGTCTGTATGAATTCCTTAAATGTATTTTCCATTTTCTTCAACTATACCTAATCTTCTGTTTAGCCACTGAGTTTTAATTTTAATGACTATCATTTTCATTTTCTGAAATTCCATTGCTGCCAGCAGTGATTGAAGGAATGTGGAGCAAGAGAGCCTGAGTTCAAATTCTGAGTTCATTGTGTAAGAGTTGTCTGATCTTGAGAAATATTTAATCTCTTTGTGTCCCAGTTTCCTCACCTCTAAAAACGGAATAATAATAGCATCTACCTCAAAGAATTATTGTAAATATTAGAAGGATTAGATGAGATAATACATATAAAATGCTTACCGCAGTGCTAGCATTTAATAAACACTAAGCTGTTTTTTTAAACAAGCTGTCTATATTCTTTTTAAAATAGCCTCCCATTCTTTCTATTTCTTCTTTTGTTTTAGTTACTTTAAACATAAAACTGTGTTGTCTTTCGCCTCTGGTCTTGGTGTGCGGTTGTCCCTTTTGTTTCTCCACTGACTCACAGCCGCTGCCATGTTTCCTCAATGGTGGCACACTCATTTCAATGGGTATTGTTGATTGACTTGTTTCTCTGCTTCCTGTGGGAATGCCACTCACGTGCCCTGGGCTGTGGCTCTCCCTGAAGTGTATATTTTGTGTTTGTTTTGTGGAAGCCTCAGGCATTTCAAACTTCTAGACAGAGTTTATGTGAGAATTTTAGCACCATGTGGTTTCAGATACTACTTCATGTGACATAGGTTTTTAAGGATCTGGTTTCTCAGTTACTTTTACTCGGAGGCCAGGGCAGTCTAGACAGGTTCTCTGCTTCTCGGGGCTGATAGCTAGAGTGTTTCAATTCTTTCTTTTTCCTCCTATAAGATTGACGAGCCTTTGAGAGTAGTATCTTTCCACAGGACTGAGTTCCAGTTTCCAATTTTGTGTGGACTCTTGGCCATATCCATTTCTGTGTGGATGTTTAACCCTTGTCTTCCAGCCCCAGCGTCCGTAACCAGGTTGAATAACCTCCCACAGTTCCTTAGCTCACTGGAGTGCTCTAGTTTGAGTCCTCTCTTGTTCTGTTTTCCTGTCAGTAGGAAATCATTATCTCTTTTGAAATCAAGTTTAAATTTAATTATTTTTGTCATACTGTGTTGTATCTTATATTGTATCTGACATTCTCTGTGTCTGAAGAAGAAGGATGTAAGTCTGTGAAACCTGAGTTTGCCATGTTCCTGAGCCGTATGTCTCCTGTCGCTTTTTCCATGCTTCATTTTATGGAAACTCAAGGAACGTTGGAGTACCAGGCCCAGTGCTAGACGTTCTACTTTTATTTTCACTATATAATATTATTAATCTTCCTACCAAATAGATAGGGAAACTAAGACCTGTAAAGATTACACCCGACTTTAGAATGCAGGCTCTTTCCATTATGTGATTTTGTGTCACTCTAATGCAAAAATGGGCTCACTAAGTAAAATAGTTAACTCTATGACTAAACTGAACAGGTAAATTTTGTGATAAAGTTAAAATGCACATTCTTTTCTGAACTCAGAGCCTCGTTCTCCTCGTCCTCAAATGGTGCGGTGAATCTTTGTATTACCCGTTAGTATGCAGCAAGGTGCAACTCCGTATGTGCTTGTAAATCATTACTTGTTCACTCTTGCATTGGTTCATTCATCCAACAGTTATTGAGCTCCTCTTGGAGCTCCCACGCTAGCAGTGGGCTGGGATTTACAACAGTGCTGCCCACTGTGCCGCCTCTGCTTGTCCTCTACCTTTGAAGGGAGTAATATATAGATCCAAGGGGTGTGGTGCCTGGATCATGGGGTCTCCCTTTATGAAGTTCTCTGGGTACTGACATCACAAATTCCCTACCAAAACTGTTCCCAGTTACTTCCTCAAGGCCACCCTTTCTAGACGTAGGGCTCCACCCGTGTGTGCACCTCTAGGCTCAAGTGGTGGACGTTTGCAAAGGTTGTGGGCAGACCCTGGAATTGTGGCTTGGGGTGTCCCCACATGCACACAGGTCCTTCTCAGAGCGAGGTGGATCCAGGGGAAGGGTGGATTAGGAGAGGGCTGGGAACCAGGGCAGTTTTCTTGCTACCACCGCATTTCAGCAAAGAACCCTGAGGAATCCAGAGATTCTAAATCTGGACCTGGGCTTGTGGGCCACGATGAAGGGATATTTATCAAGTTCAGAGCACAGGATATATTTTAATTAACATTTGCTGGCTTGATTTATAACTAAAATGCCTAGACTTGCCACGTGGACCTCCATTTGAACTCTTGCCCTGGGCCCTGCAGGTGTTAGAAGTACACAGAATTCAGTCCCAGTATCGGAAGCAGATTCTTAAAGAGAACATGGGCCTGAATTGTGGTCTGTGCCGAGCAGAAGCGTGCTCAGCGTGTTATGGGAATATAGAGGAAGAACACTAATTCAGCTGTAGCTTCCAGGTTCCGAAGGAGTTTGCCTGGAGACATGAGGGAATTGGGACTCCAGATATCTGAAACAGCACACACAACAGCGTGTGGGTGGAAATAGCTCGGTGGAAATAGGGGGATTTCAAGAGGAGCTGCATTGTTAAGGCTAAATGAATAAATAAAAATTCATAATTAGCCAGTTCGAAGATGAGGCCTGAGTGGGAGCTGGTTCCACCTAAGGGGCTTTGGAGGCCTTGGTCCAGTAGCTGACTTTGCCCGTGGGCGTAGGGAGCCCCGCAGGGCTGGAAGCTGCTAGAGAGTCAGCCAGGCCCCTATGACACCTGGATGCTGCAGGGGTTGCGGGAGGCAAGATCTGATGCCAAGGGATTTCCATAGGAAGTTGTTAGTGAGAACTCAGCAGGAGATGATGAAGGCCTGACTGGATTGAGAGATGGGGATAGAGTTGAGAAATACCCAGGAGATGACACTGGCATCACCACCGTGTGCTTCCGTTGTGGGCAGACAACTGCACACGCCCTCCGAGGTAGTTCACTTTTCAGGCTTCATCTAAGATAGAAAAACAGATTTGGCATCAGCCCCAAAGAGCAATAAACAACCTCAACTAATCAGAATTGATTTAATCCCCTTGCTTGGAGCCAATCTTGCCTCTTTCCCAAATGACACTGAATGATTCACAGATGCGTCAGATAAATTCCCTTTCACTTGGAGGACACAGGCGCAGAACCAGAGGCCTCAAGAGGTTCCTGCCCTGGGAGATCTTTTAATATTTGATGAGGAAGACTTGTAAATATTTTCTTGGGCAATAAAACATGTGCATACAGAAGACTATGAATTGGGGCTAAAGGACTCCTGGTTCCTTTGGAAGCATCCCGACCTTGGAAAGGCACAGTGACATGCCTCTCTTTCCCTCTGATTTAGGACCACTGTGGTCTTTGTGCCTGTGCGGCTGCTCCACTTGTTGGGGCCTTGAAGGGCGCTGAAGGGCACTGGGTCAGGGCGGGCAGGGCCAAGAGGCAGCTGATTCCCATCAGTCTTACTCGTGCCAACACTATGAGTGGCCATGGCCCCTCTGTCTGGGTGAGCGATGGAGCCGAAGACGCCCCTAAGACTGCAACTGATGTCCCCAGTGCAACTCAGCCCTGAGTCCCCGCCCACCCTTATCTCTGCGATCTAAATTCACAGAGCTTGCTTCATGTAAATGGCACTTTATCTGGCTGGAAATGTGAATCCTGTCAGGAGCACTGGGCTCCGTCATGCTTATCAGAAATACATTATCAGGTGGGGATTAGACAGAGGCTGGTGCCCCTGTGCTGTCCATGCCCGGCGAGTAATGAATAATGAAAATTCCACGGACTGGAGACAAACACAATTGACAGGCAGGGGATTGTTGGAGCCACCCTTTCACTCAGTTTAATGTGACACACGAGCTCCTGGAAGCCTTTCCATTTCACTTGCCAGGGCCACAGGTCTGGGGGCCGCAGAGGGGTGGTGGGGCGAGGGGGCGTTGGGGGGGCTGTAATCCCCTCCCCACACCCTCTCCACCCTCCATCCCTGCCTGCTTTTCCTTCAAACTTCCTAGGTCCAGCAAAGGCGGCATTTCAAAGGAACCCATGCAACTGTAACAGCAGAAAGTAAAACTGGTACGAATACCCGAACCCTTTCCCATGGAAATGGGCGGCTGGAGGGGATCAGCCATCTCTCCCCTCTGAGGAGAGTGGGGAGGGGGCATTTTACCAAAGGTGTTAATTACTTCAAACTTTAAGTTCATCATTTTTTCTCAGAATTGATTTGGCTTTGAAAGAGGTAGTTAAAGTTCTCAGAATAATGAACTGTTTACAATAAGTAGATCAAAGTTTAATTCCACGCCCCCCTCCTTTTTTTAGCAGCACACACCGATGTAAGGGACTAAGTAGTTTTAGCACAGAAAACAGCAATAATAGCAATAATTGCCTCTTACTCCACAAAAACAATACCCTTCATTTTGTATTGTAGAGAAGGAATAAGCAAAAATCACAAAGCGCTATTAAAAAAAAGAAAAGAGAAAACCAAAGAGAATGAAGCGAGGCTTCCCGCTCTCTAGCTTTTGTCCAGTAAGACGGTTCCGACAGGGGCCGTGTCCTCTGGTGAAGAGACATCTGGCCTCAGGATCAAAGGGTCTGGCTTCTGTTCATGTCTCATTTGCTCATTCATTCCTTTATTTAGTAAAAATCGGTGCCATTGTGTGATAGTCGATGTACTGTGCCCAGGCACAGAGAGTGAAGTGCACCCATTGCCTGTCCTTGGGAGCTCAGACCCTGACAGGAGAGAGGGCATCTCAGTAAAAATGGCACCACACAGCGGCATATGAAAGCAGAAGTCAGGCTCAGTGAGTTGCCCAGAGAAAATGTAGCGCTAGTCTTCTCCCATGGCAATTGTGTGATCTTGGACAAGTCAACGTAGGCCAACGTTTCTTCTCCGTAAAATGTCATTGTTACCAGCTCTGTGGATGGCACAGGGTCCCATGAGAAACCCAATTCCTCCTAATAGGCTAAAGCGTTACAACACCTCACAGCCAATCCCAGGAAATGGTGAGTTTTGAAAACTGTGATACGCCAAGTAAACAGAAGGAGATATTAATGATTCTTTGATTGCCACTGCTGCTACTGTTTGCACACTAATTACTGTTCTAGGGCGACAGGGTTTTCATGATGTCGTCTCAGAAGAGCCAGAATCGAAACCTCTTTTCTCCCTGGCCCTGTTTTTGGCATGATTTCTATGGGGGATGACACTGCTGTCACTGCTCCAGTGTAACCAGAATATTGGAAGGGAGTTGTTCCAGTCAGAAGTCCAAGCTGGTTCCAGTCTGAATGACCTGTCGGTGTGTGCGTGTGAGCCTTGGGTCGAAGAGGCAGAAACAGAGCTTTCCTACCATCTGCTGTCTACAGCAGGCTTGTCCCCCGGAAATTCCTGCAAATGAGTGCCGAATCATTTCCATGAAAGCCGCATGTGGCGTCCCACATGGTGGAGACCGACTTTCACAGTTGCTACCACACTGCTTCATCAAGGAGAGGGTCTCAGAATTTCTAAAGGAACCGGAAAGGACGACAGCAATGGTTAACACATCCCCTCTTTTTCCATGGTGTTTGGGTTGACTGCTTTCCTATTTCCAACATTTATGAAGAATTTTGGACCTTAGGGTTTTGATTTCTTGCAGGTTCTCTGAGGTGTCTTACCAGGGTGTCAGAGATAACGCCCAGGGATGAGGCTGCTGTGGTCTCATGCTGCTGCTGAAGGCAATGTTCAGACGGGTCCTTTGGGAATCACCTGCCCGGTCAGGAGGGCTGAGGGCGATGTTGGCTGATTACACGTTGGCTGCAGCAGACAACCTTCCCTTGACCAGTACACAACATGCGTTTAGGGTTTCTTCTGTGTATATTGTTTCAGACTCCCTCCCTCCTGCCCTGCTGTTTGCAGCTCTTTCTCTCAGTCTTCCCTCCCCATGGGAAATATTGTTCTTTCTGTAGGTTATCTAAGTACAACGTGTAGGGTCAGCCCTACACTCCTCTGTGGGACCAGCCTATTCCTCGTGGTCCATTTGTCCAGAAGCAGCTCATGTTCATCCCTTTGCCGAAGTTGAGGTCAGTATCAGTTCTGTCCTCATCATCTCTTGTCTAAACCAACTGAGTGGATTCTCTTGTCACTTCAGTCTCTTCTCATTTCCAGCTCTTTGTCTCAGCATCGTTGCCTTTCCTATCTCCTTACTTCCCAATATATTGGCAGCCTGATTTTCTGCTTTCTGTTTTCATCGTTATCGTTTTCTGTTAGGACAATTATATTCATGCTGCGCTGGGCTTGTTAGACGTTGCCTAGACAATGGCGAATGCGGCAGTCTTGGTCCTGCCCCCTGAAGCCAGATACGCAACAAATCATTGCACAAATAAATACTTAGACATTATGTTGAGTGCTATCAAAGAAAAGACAGGATATAATAAACAAAACAAGAGAAAGCCTAATTTAGATTTGTAGGGTCAGAGAAAGCCTCTCCAAAGCAATAAGATCCAGCTAAAGGAACGATATGTTCAAAGACCCTGAAGGAGAAGAGCACTTGACATGCGCACATAGATGAGTAAAGCCAGCATGGCTGGCTCATAGCACGTGGAGGAGAGATGTATGAAGGGGAAGCTACTGAAGAATGCCAAGGCCAGATTTTATAAAGCCCTGAAATTCCTGATAAAGACAGCAGATTTGATTCCAAAAGCAATGGGAAGCCATTACAGAGTCTAATCCAAGGAGTGACACATTCAGGAATATGTGAGAGGAAGTAGAATACAACATGGATTCTGTCAAACTGCCTGGGTTTGAATCATGGCTCTGCCACTTATAAGCTGTGCAACCATGGACAAGTTACTCAATCTCTCTGTGCTCTCATTTCTTCATCTCTAGAAAGCAAGATGGTAATACTTTAAAGGTTGTAGTTCTGTAAGTGAATAGATATAAGGTTCTTTCTAAAGTGCGTGTCTTGTAGAAAGTGTTGTATAAATGTCAGATGATGATGATGGTGATGATGATGGTGATGACAATGAAATTTCAAAGAGATCTCAGTATCTTCTGTGTGGAGGTGAGACTGTAAGGCCAGGTGTATCAGGGGAGAGGGTAAATGAGGAGACTAGCTAAGGGAAAGTTCTTTCACTAGTCCTGGAGACAGATGATGTTATCCTACATCGGGGTGGCAGTGATAGGAATGGCGAGAGAGAAGTGCATTGATTAGAAATATATTTGGCAGACAGATTCAGTAGACTTGAGGATTGATTAGATGTGAGGAGGAGGATGAGGGAGGTATCAGGGATAACTTCTAAGTTTCTGGCATGATTAACTGGATGGATGGAAGCACCATTTCCTGGAGGAGGTGTAGATTTCAGAGAAAAGAGCGAGAGTTCAGTTTGGGACAAATCAAGTTAGAAATGCCTTTGAAATCTTTAAGCAGAAGTGTGAAGGAGCTTGTAGGATGTCCAGATCAGGAGCACAGGAAGAGTTCTGGGCTGGAGAAGCATGTTTGGGTTTCTAGCAAGGAGATTTGACTGGATAAGTCCACTTAGGATAGGAGTACAATCAGAAGAGAAGAGGGCCCAGGACTAAGTTCTAACAAACTTTGACATTTGGGAGTTGAGCACAAAGTTCTGCAAAGGCTACGTGCTGTCTGTAGTCAGCTGTCGGGAGGCACGTAGTGAAGTGTGACTAGGGACTCGAGAAAACTGGCACAGTGCTCGCAGTTCAAAGCACTCTTTCTTACCATCAGCTGACCTGATCCTCACAATGCCCCTGTTGGTTAGAACTGTCGAGATTATTCTCCCCATTTTACAGATGTGAAAACTGAGTCTGGCTGTGTTAGAACTGTCAAGATTATTCTCCCCATTTTACACATGTGAAAACTGAGTCTGGCTGTGTTAGAACTGTCAAGATTATTCTCCCCATTTTATACATGTGAAAACTGAGTCTGGCTGTGCCATTTGCCCTCAGTGAAGACTGTGAATTGTTTGTAGAAAGTATTCGTAAAGTGCTTTTTGTTTGCAACCGAAAGGATTCTGATCCTTTATTTATTATTCATAAAATAAACAAATTCTGTAATATGTCCATTCATTAACTAGGAACATGTTTTTGTTTCAGATAAAGAAATGTAGGCTCAGAGAAGTTGCTCACGTTCGTACGGCTAGCCACACAATTAGTATTTTTATGGCTAATGCTCATGTTGAATTTGGGTGCAATCTGTTGAGAATATAATACATGCTGAAGTAACCAGGCCTAGTTACAAGAGAATATTGGAGATTTATTTTAGTCATTACCTGGGAACCTGTTGGAAATGCAGATTCCCAGGCCCCTCCACAGGCCTCCTGAATCAGAAGCTGTGGGGTGGGGCTCTGCAGCCCAGATTCAGCAAGCCCTCCAGGGGATTCTGATGCTCGCTGACACTGGAGGCCAGACTACTCTAGACAGATGAACTTCCGCTCTGCTCCTCCGTGCTGTCCTCTCCTCCACGGACTCACTGCCCCGCCTGGCAACCCCAGACACACTCTGACGAGCTGGGGATTTAAAAGGCTTTAAAGTTTATCTGTGTAGCTCTAAGTGGTGGGCAGCCACTTTTGAAGACTGATAAACAGGCAGTGTTTATACAGAAGGAGGGAAATATATTCAGTTCAGCAGATGCTGCTTGAGTACCTCCTGTATGCATGTCTGCTGACTGGGTAAAGAAACACCTACAGGTTACAACTGAAGTTCGCAAATTCCAGCGCCTAGACCTGTGTGGTGATGATTGCCTGCTGCCTGATGTAGCTTTCTCACGGAGATCTCAAGTCCTTCTAAAATATTAATATTCCTGAGAGGCACAAGAGGTAAATATTATTTATCGTCTTTACCTTCCAGGTGGGTAAGAAGAGGTAAAGGGAATCACACTGGGAAATGCCAGACGTGAGCATCAAAGCTACTCATTTTCTTTAGAAGTGACAGTGAGATTGCTTATTTTATTTGAATTATCCAAAAGATAGCTACGGCTTTAATATCATTACCCCATTTCTTTTCATTTTAGTTATTACCTTAGATTTGCACTATTGTGTGCAGTTTTAAATTAATTATTATACTCTAATGCCTAATTTTGGTTAGTGCTTTAATTATGAAGTCATTTCAGCTTTTAGATGAGTTACAGCTGAAGGTAATGAACAGTATTTACTTTCATTAATGACAATTTTCATTACTCTTCCCTTCCACGATAACCACATGGTGAAAGCTTTCAAAGCTACAGGGAAAATCCAATAAAGGAGAAATTCTTCTGGACCCGCTGGTCTCCAAGGAAGCGGATGGAGATGGAAGGGGAGGAATTGTGACTTGATGGAGGATGGGGTGTTCTTATTGTTTTCAGTGTTTCCGTCCTCTTCCATCGTCCATGTGAGCGGTGGTTGCCACCCCCAAACCAGAGTCCTATCAGACATGGGAATTTGAGCAGGGGACCCTGAGCCTGTATAACTCCAAAATCCCTGGACAAAACGGTTTTTAAAATTTTTATCAATCTACTCTGTGCTTTGTTTATATGATCAAGGACAACTGGCCCTTTGGAAAGTTTAGACCTGAGGTCCTCATCCCGAGGCACAGATCAGAATCATATGGAGCTTTTCCACAAGATGTCCTGCTTGCCTCACACTTCATGGGAGAAGCCTGGACCCTGGAGATCAGGGGCGCGTCCCAGGCGTGCATGCGTGTGCTCAGACAGCAGCAGCGAGAGCTGGTCCCACAGAGTCATGGCATGACGTTTCTTTTTATCCTTTAAACAATATTTTGTATTGTGTAGATAATTTTGATTGGTTGTTATATATTTAATAGGGACTATTACATTGTATCTGGTTTTCGTTGTTACTGTTTATTTCTATCTTTTAAATGAAAAATAAAAAGGTATATTTGCTGCCATTTTAAGGAAACTTCTGTAAAGTTTCTCTTTCCCTCAGCTTCTCCTCTTACTTCAAGCCAGGCCAAGCCTTATGGAATGGACCATGTCCATGGGGTGAAGAGCATGGATGCGTAGACAGTCTGCTGTTAGAAGCCTGGGTCTGCCGCTTACTAGCTGGTGAGACTGAGAATGTGCTTGCCCTCCCAGGTCCCTCCTGAGTTAAATGAAGCTGATAAGAGCCCCTGTCCTGGGCTGCTCTGAGAAGTAAATGAACCAACACGTGTAAAGTGCTCTGATCAGTTCTAGGCATACAGAGAGTCAAGATGGGTCTGTTATTGCTGTGTGGCAGTCACCATTATGACGTCGCATTGGCATTATCATTATTTATGACAATGCTACGTGGACTCAAATCAGTTTCTTTTAACACAATGTAAGAAGAAATTATTGTATAAGCAAAAAAATTATGTCTACCTGACATTAAGGATAGTGTGTAACCCAAGTAAAAGAAAATAAACTTTTCAAAAGAAATTAACGTTGTGGAAATAAACAAAGACAAACCAAATGAGAGTGGACAAAGGCTGTTTTGTTCAGAGCTTGCTGTAGCCATGGAGTCAGCCACTGTGACTTGTGTTTGGCGGAGATTCAGCGCAGGCAGGGGAGTGGGAATGCTTCACGGTGGAGGGAGGGAAGGCTCCAGGATGGGGGCTGTTGCCCCGGAGAGGCTGGAGAGGGGCTCACTAGAAGTGGGGCTTCCTGTGCAGTTGGGCAGGAGAGCATATTTGGCTTTCTCTGGTTGGTCCTAAGTTGGAAGCTGTGACAAAAATTACTAATCTAGTCCTGGCTATTTGGGGCCGATTGTTGCAGGGTCATTGTTCGGCTTCCCTCTGGGTTAGTAGAGACAGCAGTGTGACTTCTTGCCAGTCCGACTTCCTGCGCTCTGGACCACTGGGCTACCCCTGGGCTGGGTGCCTCGCTGATGGGTGTGTCCCTGGGCAGGTTGCTGCCGCGTGTGGGTCGGGCTTCTATTTGTGTATCTGGTCTGGACACTCAGTCTCCCATCATTTCACTGTTAGTATGCAAGTGATTTTTGCTTCTCATGCCTATCTGATCATTAAATTAGAGTGGCTAAGACTTCTATTTAGAAATCCTGTAAGATAAAAATATCCACTTAAAAGTAATAAAGGTACATTGATTTTTTTTAAAAAAAAATATTCCCGTAGCAGTTGCTAAATGAATAAATATTTTGGATCAAATTGATTTCAGAGCTTATTTTAATGCATCATGGTCTATCTTCCACTGGGTTTAAATTTTACTTAATTGCACTTAGATTTTTAATAAATTTACCTAACAATTCTATGCTCTTAGAGTGGGCGAGGGGTAAATTAGATTGGTTTAAAGGATATATTATTAGGAAATAATTTACTAATGTCTTTGGGGAGTATTGTACATTTATTTATTTTTTCTCCTGGGTTTTTCACTTAGAATATATTTCCATTTTTGCTTAGGATAATTTTATGGCTGAATTGTGTTCCTAGAGAACTCAAGTAGAAAGAGAACTCGTAAGTGTGTTAGTTGATAGAGATTAACTTGTTTAGGCATAAAATTTGTTAAGAAGCAAGCCATCTAGGCAAATCAAGAGTTAATTATTTTAATAATGATAATCCATTGTGGAATTGTGATCACGTGCTATTTGAATTTGGCCTCTTGTGTTACAACTTACTGCCTTTGGGGTATTAATCTCTTATACGTATGACTTACCTCCACTAAGACAGAAGGTTTGAAATCCTGAAAGAGTGAAGAAGTATGTCACATGGCAGAGTTACAACGACAAACATGGCCAAGTTTAGTAATCTGTTTGCACACTGGGTTCACCAAGCTCCGGAATCCCCGGTCTGGCTCTTTGGCTCTAACTTGCCCCACATAAGAAGAGAGGGACTTGGAGACACCCAGAAATGAAAACGATTGTAGGGACAAGCTCTTCCAAAACTCTGAAGTTGAAGATGAATAAATTGGGCCCCAAGAGGTGTACTGACTTTCTGAGTTGACACAGTGAGCTAAAGGCAGAGACCAAGTGCAGTTCGTGTCTGCTCTAAGCCTTCAGGCCTCCTAACATAATGAACGGACAGCCGGCTGGTCTCTATATGTTAAGATAGGATCCACACTCACATACACACACAATATGTGCACGTCATGTAGTAAATATTTGCATATACATACATTTTAAGTAATGAAATTCTTCCCTTGACTCTTTGCTTTAGCCTGCCTATTGCTATGAAGAAAAGGAGAGAAGCATTGTTCCCTATCTTAAGGGAAAGTGTTTTCAGGAGAATATGCTTCTTTCTTAAAAGAAGTTAGGGCAGAACTCGGCAAGCCATTTGATCTTTGTATCGACGGAATCTCACCAGTAACAACAACAAAAAAGACTGAGACGAGTGGAGAAGCCAGCGCCCTGATCTCATGTTGAATGACGTCATGGCTTAGTATAATTAAATGCCTTTCCAGAATTAGCATTTCTCTGGCCAAGGCTGCTCTCACTGCTGAGCACTCACTTTACTGAGAAACATCCATCCTGCAGCAAAGAGAGGAAAGATTGAACCTGTGAGAAAAGCAGAAAAGTCGGCCCACATTAGCATAATCCATCTCCACTGGTGGGTGGAGATGCCCTGAGAAGGGCTGATGGACTGGCCTGGGCGCCAGTGTGGAGAGCAGTCTCCATGGAAACCCAGTTGGCAACAGTGAAGGATGACTTCGCAAGGAGACACACCTGCCGCTCTCGAGTCTCGGTGCGTTTACTGCCTCCCCCTCACTTCATTCACATCTTTTTATTAAATGAGTCGATTTGTCACCACCGACTCTCTCAGACAGCAGCCCAAGGTTCTGATGTAGGGGTAAAGTAAAACTTCCATTTCAGAAATTTGCAGGGACTCAGAGTAGTACAGACCTGCTGCAGATGAAACTAAAGGTATGGCAGCCCTCTCTGAATTGAATGACTTCATTATTCTGGCTCTTCCTTCTTTGAAAAACATATAGCAGAAGCAGCAAGCTATCTTGACTATTTCTGTCGTTTAAGTCACTGAGGGAAGAAATCGTTGGATGCCTTAGTTGTGTGTTTGTAGTCTCTGGGGTATGTTAAATTTGTACTGATGTCTGATTTAAAAGTTTATTTAGCCTAAAGATTATTTTCCTGCTGGTTCAAAAAAGTTTCCCAAATGCCTTCTCTTCTGTGAAATCTTCCTGTATTATGTTCTAAAGAAAGAGCTGCTGTGCTTGCCCGGACCTAGCTGGATGGAAAGAACCCATGGTACTTTCCCAGGCATTCTTGGGCACTATTGTGATGTTAACTTCTGAAATAGTCCTAGCTAGTATATAGTACCCGATAAGCTGTCTCAAATCCTTTATTAGAAGGGACCAAGCATAAATAAATAAATGGAAAAATACAACATATATATAAATAGGCAAAGCTGTCATGCTTCACAATATTTTTTACAACTTGTGTATATAAATTTTCCCAGTGAACTGGTCTTTGTTTATAAACCCCCTAGTCGGGAATTTAAAGCACGTAGCCTAGGTATAGCTTGCCTTGTTTACTAGCTAGGAGAGCATCATTTGCAATTAGCTAGTTATTAAGAGTTTCCAAATTAAATAAGTGAAATGGTCCAGCTCCTCCCACACTTGCAACATGTGGTGGGGACCAAAATGAGCACACGTGTGCTCACACTCCCCATCCCCCACTTAAACATGGGCCTGGACCGCCTACCGATTCTTGTAAAAGTCCTTACCTGCTGACAGTCTGATGCCCCTCAGACCCATCCTCAGTCCATTCGAATCTGGGTACTAATGAATTTGTCGGGGGAGACTAATGATTTTTAATCCTTACTTTTCCTGTCATTCACTTGAAAAAGTCCCATGGCATCAAACACTGGTCATAGCCATTTTTCCAGATATCAAGCGTGGGAAGGGGCGTGAAAGTGGCATTTGGCAAAAAAAAATCTGAAAGGAGGGAAAAACCCCACAACTAATATACTAGAGTGAAAGCCCTTGAACGTCTGGTCAGCAAGCTTCTGTCCTCCGTCTTCCTCTTTCTGGCACCTGCTGATCCTACTTAAAATGGCCCGCATCCATTAGAGCCAGGAAATGCCTCCCAGGATCTTGCATCCAGGGGGCGGAGACCTTCACCGCTAATTAACGTGGCAAATTACCGCGAGGAGATAGGCTCCCATCCCAGGACAGAGGTTAGGAGAGGTGCCTGCCCTCTGTTGTTTACCAAGCCTCACAGTGTTTGTTTAAGGCCTGATAATGCTTTTTGATAAGTGTTGTGGTGACAGGTTTGGAGTTTGGAAGCATTTGGACCCTTTTCTTGGGATACACACACACCGTTTTTCTCAAACACCACGTGATCTACAACAGAATCAGAGCAGCACTTACTGAATATTAAATTAAACTACCAAAAAAAAAAAAAAAAGCAGAAGAAAGTCGGCGTGCATGAAAACAAGCCGAAAAGGTTAAGAGCAAAAGGAGATCATAGAACAGTTTCGGGCTGTTTGGAATGAATTAATCAGACCATTAAAGAAATCTTTTAATCTAAAGTATCCCTTTCATTTCTGTACCCTGTAAAACAAAGTGATGGAGGGTTGATGGCCGAATCTGCCATTGCTCCTTATTTGTATTACACAGACTGGAGTTCTGGCCTCATTAACATTCCGCTGCGGTCGAAGACCACACATTCAGGCTGAAAGCTGGAGTGAAGTCTGGGGGGCCCTGAGGTCTCTCCTGGCTGGATATAAACCACCAACAGCTTTCTTCCTCTTATTTATTTGTCTAATCTCTTTGTCTATCTATTGTACCCATAACTTGGAGAATGTGATACAATCTCTGACGAGCTTCTCACCCCCTATAAAGAGCACCTAAGGCTATACGTTCAAATTTTGAACACAGTCTCAGGGAGTACCGGGGTCCCCAGAAGCCCATCTGTGGACTTTGAAGCCAAGGGTAAGGGAAAGCCAATGTCAGCCCAGTGTCCATACTGACATTATAGGGTGACTCTCTTTGGAGCCTTTCAATGGGACATATGGTGGCACATTTCAACTTAAAGAAATGCGCAACCTGAGTGCAACTGGGCTCTTACTGGTCTCATATCAGAATTAGAAGAGACAGAATTCGATTAAATTTATCTTTATTTTTTATCAAAGGGTGCATTGACAATGAAAGCATTGAGCCTGGGAGCTGAGAAGCCTGGATCCAATCCTACTTCTTTCCATAACTGAGACTGTGACTCAGGAAAACTCATTTAGTTTCTCTGGGCCTCAATTTCCTAATCTGTAAAATGACTTGGTGGAACTAGATGACCTCTAGGGTCCATTTCAGTGTTCATTTCCACGTTCTTATTTGCTAGTAGTGCCACAGAGAGAGAATTACAATGATAGTAAAAGGACAAATAAAAGACATAACAAAAATATAAATACCAGAATGAGACTATAAAATTCTGTAGAAAAACAAGGATGTAAAATGAATATGAATTTTTCTTGCTGTAAGAATAATTTTCCTATCTATATAATAGTTGCTGCTATTTAGTTCCTTGAGGTCATGATTGGAATTCGATTTGATATAAACATATATATATTTAATCTCCTATGTCTCTTAGTATGGTACCTATTGCCAAGTAGATGCTCAAGAAGTGTTTGTTGATGGATAAATGGATGAGAAGAGTGAAAGTGGAGAAAGGCTGAGTGAGCTCCTATGGCAGTGTGAGTAGCTGAGGGCCAGCACAGGGACTGCTGAAAGGCCAATTCAGTGGTTCTTGGAAATTCTAAGTTTTCAGAGCTGTTTGATTGATACAAACAGGGAGCGTTTGGCGAGCAGAATGGAAAAGGACACTTTCTGTAAAGCTATAATGACACACCGTGCATCCTCTCCCTGGTTTATGCAATCACATCTGCATTTCAATACCGCTGCCATCCTGTGAGTCTCGGGAGTGATCAGCCTTCCAGGAGAACACAACCCTCTCTCTTCGTTCAGGAAACAAAGAGGACAGTTGGCTTAGGTCCCTCCTGGAAGGTACTGCTGCTCATCCCAATCCAGGGAAGAAGAATGCCAGATGGAAAGATGAGAACTTTCTGTTCCTGGAGTAAAAAGAGAGAAGAGGTTTATCTCATTACTTGGGAATAAAAGAACTCGGGTAGCTTCAAAGTGGTATGCCTCTAAACACTCGTCTGAAACTATGAGTGTGCGACCGGATTCAGAGAAGGAAGCCCCTGTTCCCAATTAGCCCAAAACCTCCCCCTGTCCCTCTCCTTCCTGTCTCCACCTCCTCTGCCGCTTTCCTCCCCTTTCCTGACTCTAGCAAGATTAAGTGGCCGATTTTTCTCCTCAGTGCTGAATTTTAAAGGGAACAGCTAACCGTGTGATCATATTATTAATATTTATACCCTGTCACTGAATGTTGACAGATTAATTATGCAACATAGTATAAAAATCAGCAGGCAGCGTGGGTGAGCAGTGGCAAAGTTCATATATTAATAACTCACCTGGGGGGCGAGCACATACCCCCGGATGACTGCCTGCTTCTGGAGCCCCATGCCCCAATCCGTCTCAGGTAAACGGCCCACTGGCTGTAGTTACACTCCGTACAGTTCAGTCTATCATCTTTACGAGCATCAAAAAGTAATGTTCATGAAGCCTTCTTTGTGTGGCGTTCTAGCTAGATCCCTCGGGGAGTTGACTGCTGAGCCATACAAGCCTGATACAGGCCATCATAAATAGGACATGTGACTGAGCAGAACCAACTGAGGTTCTAGAGTGGACACCTTCTGGATTGAGCTGTCAAGTAATGGGGCTCCTTTTCTTGGAATATAAATTATCTTTGATTGGTTGGTGAGTACTTTTGCATATAATGCCCTGCTGTTTACTTAAGAAAGTACAACAAAGTGAATGGAGTGGGTTCCAAGCCTTAGGGAGCTTTTAATTTAGTTGGGAGTCAAGGTGTGAGTTTAGCAAAAAAGCATGGTCAAGGAGAATGGGAGAAGTCCTCCCAACTTGCAGCTAATTATTGCTCTTTAAGTTATAAGTTACACTTCTGTAAGTTACTTTCCTGTCTGGACCTCAGATTACTTTGGTGATGCTGAGGCGTTTATAGTTAAATTCTAATGGATTCAGCAGAGTGCAGTAAGGAGCAGACTTACTTTGCTGTCAAAGACCTGGGATCCAGGGCTGGCAAATAGCTATGGTCTTGGGAAAATTATGTAACCTTTCTCAGCCAAAGTCTTTGGGAAATGGAATAATGACACCACCAGAGTTTATTACATAGGTAGTATATGTATACATAAAGTGCTTAAGCATGATGTTAATAGCTATACCATAAAATGCTAAATAATGCTGTACGAGATGATCTTGAAAGAAACAGAATGCAATGAGGTCACCTGACAGCCTCTACTGTCTTAGGTTTTGCTTTATCTTCTCCCTGGCTCAAATTAATTTGTATACATACAAGCGTAGCATTCTGTGGTTAAATACATGGCTGGCAACATTTCTGCTGTGTGCTATAGCCAGTGTCCCGTATTATATCTCACCATGGAACCATATGCTGGGACTCTTTGAAAAGGGCCAGGTAGCTCTACTGTATTCTCTGAGCCTCTGCAGGATACACAGGGCCCGGCATCAGGAGCATTTTAGTAAATGCTGATTGAGAAACAGCAACCTCAACAGTGACAGAACTCTTAGTGGCAGAATGGCTCTGCACATACCAGGGGAGGATCTGTAGTGGTCCTTGACGGGTGGTCTGCCCTGGAGAGTGGCGACGCTATCGCAGAGTGCCAGGGATGCTTGGGTGAACCATGTTACCTGGGTACAGTTTGTCATTGTCGCTCTCAGTGTTTGGTGGTTATTGAAGGAAGATGAATAGATAATTCTGCAGAGAAATTCACTTGAACCAATCAGTTATCAGGTCACATAACAAAAAGCCGTTGCAATCACAACACATCGAATCAATTCTGGGAGTGATATACCTTATAATCATGCAATGCAAATAATCAAACCCAATAAGCAAGCAAACCTTCAATGTCATCAAGCACAACTCCAACGACAAGTAGCTCTGATAGCCCTAAATCAGCTCTTTAACTCTTATGCTCCAGCTCCAGTAGTCATTGATGTGCTTTCCAAGCCAAACTGAGCAATTTAGCATCCGGAAAGATGCTGCTCCAGTCGACAATCCATCTTCTCTTAGCAGGTTGCCTGATTAAATTAACCATTTACAGATATTCCTAGATCATCTGTGAATTAGAAGAAAAACTACCAATTGTACATATAAAGGGAATAGCTCTCATGCTCATTCTGACAATGATCATTCCTGGATGCTCACCTGCGCCAGAAACCATGTGAGTGGGGCTAGATTAGGGGAAATGTGAGACATACAGGATATGTTCCCTGCCCTCAAAGTGAGTTGGGATAAATGACAGGCCAGCAGAAAATAAAAATAGCTTGGCAAGTAGGATATATGTATTGTACACATATGATACATCCATTGATCATTGGGAATTGGTTAAGCATCTCCTGTGTGTCTATCCCTGACGATTTGCACAGTCCTGGGGCACTGAAAATATCAATCCTTGTGCTAAAGGATGCACAGTCTACTGGGAAAATCCAACTGTGGAGAACATGGTGAGGCAATGAGGAAGGGAACATGAGGTGAAGTCTAGGAAAAGAGAAGCCAATTGATTCTGAATCCTGGAAATAAGTCTTTGGGGAGCTGCAATTTTGTTCACTGTGCTTGTGCAACAAATTTCCATTGATGATTTCCCTACCCTTTGGAGTTGTAGGTGGTAAATCTCAACTCCATTTTGGAAGCAGAGAATGAAAATCATCAACGGCTTGTGTCTGGACATCCCTGATAAAGGAGGAGTTGCAGAGGGAGCTAGGTTTTTTGATTTCCAGCGCAAATGTCCCACCTCATCATCTGTTTGTTACATTGTCTGCTCTTGTTGGTCAGAGCCTGCGCAATGAATAAGCCACCCTGTAGTTTGATGAAAGGATTTAGGGGAGGTAATTTAGTGCTTTTAAGTCATTAGAATGTCATTTATTGCATTAGTAATAAATTAATGGAGTTAACCAGAGTGGAGAATTATTTCAGCATGTGGATCAGAACAGCACGGAAGGATAGCCTAGGCTGCATATTCCGAACCTATCAGCACTGCATCTGTATGTGTCAGATAACCTTCTAGAAGGTGCCTCCTTCAAAAGGGACCCTAGTAAAGCTTAACATGTAGAATATAGTCTGTTCAAATGGCCCGCAGCAGAGGTGAATTTGGCAGCAGGACACAAGATTTATCCAGGCAGGCTGTGTTGTAGGACACGATTTCAGACCAGCAATTTTTGAAAGTCAAATCATTCCTATTCTACTATAACTACAGACTAATGGGTGCTGCGAACAGAGTCTTTCCTCTCTTTCTCTTTACAAAGCTCAATTAAAGGGACATGTGCAATAATCTCCCTGTTCAGAGCTCCCGTGGTGATCAATAGAGCGCTTTCCAAGTGTGTTTAGGCTCAGTGGAGTTGCTTAACCCACTGTGGGGCATGCACAGATGAGAAAGAAGGAGAGGTGATAAGAACGAAAAAGCCAGAGGAGGCAGATTACATCCAGAAGAGAAGAATTGTCAACACAACCTGCAAGAACGAGAGAGGATGGAAATGGGTCTCTGAATTGTGCACTGTGCCCATGTTCCAAAGTGAAGAAACTTCTAGTATCAGGGTGAGGAAGAGTTTTTGATGCAAAGCTCACCGCGTGTTTACCAATGCAAAGGTTAATTGTGAGGCAAGAAAATGCCACCATGAGGCTGAGGCTGCTTTTTGTCAGCATCTCCAGGAACCTGCAAATACAGAAGAGGCCCTTTGATAGCCGCGTTGGCAGCCCACTTGGCTCACTGAGATCCAGCAGGTTAATGTAGCGCTGCCAACCCTCCAGACTGAGGCAATCAGAAGCGCTGCTTGAGAGAAATAAAGTGAAGTGTGGTGGGGAGGAGAGGGCGAGCCTGGGGTTGGTATTTCAGCTACTGGCAAAGCCCTCCTCAAATCAAACCCTCGGTGGAAGGCGGGTGTTAGCAGAGTGGCTGAGGGGCACCTGCCATGCCGAGATTAATCCCCTTTTTGTTTTCTTTCGGGCCTATCTAGGCACTGCTGAGCAGAAGAATTTACCTTGGCCTCCTTCCTAGAAGGGAGGTGCAGGCTGAGAAAAGAGGACATGTCATCATATGTCACTTCTCAGTGTGCCTCTGACGCTGTCTGTCCGTTGCTCTGCCGCTCTCGAGATCTCTGCCCCTCTGGAGATCTCTGCCCCTCCCTGCCAGTCAGTCCTGCCTTCCTTCAGCTTCTCTGTGATTTGTTTCTGTGCCCTGAATTCCTGTCTCCTATCAGAGCAAGGCAACCACAGTCTCTGCTAACAGAGCCCGAAAAGGTGTCTCTCTTCCTTTCTCCAGTGCAAATCAGGTCACACTTTCAAGACAGGCATTAAGTGACTAAAGGGGAGCTAAGCTGGGCTTTGATGGCACTCTCACTTGGAGCCCAGAGACTGCCCCGTTATGCAGATGTCTTCTGCAAATTAGCTAATGCTGTGGGAAATATCCTGGGGGATCATTTTGAAATGTAGAGCAACCAGCTCTCTCAGAGTGGCCTTCAATGTTTTTATTTAAGCAGTGGAATATTTTTTTTGGAAAATAAAATATAACTTATAATGTTGACCTATGAAACAAATAGAAGTGGATGAGATCTGATTGTGAAGGGATGGGAAGGAGGTTAGGGGAGGCCTGGAGCCAGCCCAATGACCTGCTCCACCTCCTGTACTTGGGGCTGCCACACAGGTACCACTGTGCAGGTGGTCCTGTCAGCAAGCCCTGCTCCCCAGCACAGGGCTGTGACATCCTGCAGGAAGGGGTGCCTTTCTTACGTTCACATAAAGGTACCCTATGGTCTGGCAGAGGCTGAGCCTGGCTCCTGCAAGGCACGTTGGTTCTCCTGGGACTCTTACACTCTCCCCTTCAAAGGCAGGGCCCTACTAGATTTTCACAAAGGAGCTGCTCTCTCTCCTGGCATTGTCTGTTAGTCACCACTATGTGCCAGGCACCATTTTGTTGAGTGTTTTTTATATGCATTTTCCAGGCAGGTTATAACTAGGGTACAATTTTGAAACTCAGAGCTTTGATAGCTAGGTTCTTACTATTCCAGATATGGGTTTTGGCAAAAATAATAGCTGCTAGTTATTTGCTCTTCCTTTTCTTGCTATATCAGATGGCAGAAAAGATGAGTTTATCCTAGGATCTTATCTTCCCCAGTGTTTCGTCTCACAGCGATGAAAATAGTGGATGCACTTTTGATCTAAAAATCAGCATTTTTGGAAATGGCATTTCCCCTACAATGGCCATGGCTCAGGTGGGATTCTGGGCTTTGGGCTGCGTGGCTCAGATCCAGAGAACGAGAGGGAGCACTCCTGGCTCACGCAGGACCTGGTTCAACACCCTGCCTAACTGAGCGCAGCGATGCCTCATTACAAGAAGCGGCAGCGGCGCCCGCCCGTCTCCTGTGCTGTGAAACAGAGGGGAGAGGTACCCTTCTTTCCCGCCAGCACAGAACTGCTTCCTGAAAACAGTCACCTTGAGGAAACATGGCTTCTTGTGAAGAATCACTGTCTGTGTAATTAAGTCGGAGAACCATAAGACAGAACTCGAGTGAATATTCTGTGTGTTTTCACCGACTGCCTTACCTTGGCTCTTTGTTATTGTTAATTGATGAAGTCTCACAGACTTACTGGGGAATATGACACAGACAGAAAGTGCTGTGTGCATGAAAGCTGCCATATACACATATGTAGAGAATACTGTGTTCACTGGGAATTCTAGTGGGGAGCCTTAGGGAGCCTTGACATAAGGAAGAAATAATAATAACAGGGTTCATTGCTCACCTTCCACTTCTCACCTGTTCCCTTTTCTACCTTCAGAGTCCATAGTAAGAGCCACTGGCATATTTAAGTGCATTTCTTCTGCTGAAGAATCGGCTAATTGATTTATTATAGGTGTGGCCTTTCTGCTCTCTGTTCCTTCGCATCCTGCAGTGAATTTTGTTACCTTCTCGGCCCTGTTTATTGTACCCCCATCGTGCAAGTAACTGGAAACTTGTCACTAACCAGATGGGAAAAAATGTATTCCATAGATATCAAGGCTTAGTGGTTAAATGCCGATCTCTTCTGAGGTGGATGGCTCCCAAGACCCTGATGCTTTTTGAAATATGCTCTAAATAACCTATTTTTCCACATGAACACAAGGCTCAGTGGATGAAGGTTATTTTCAAGTAGCCCTCAAGGTTAAAGTTGGTTGCTCTTCCAGATGGTTTCTATCTAATGCTTTGGATTATGATATTGAAGCACCCTGTGATCAGAACTCCTAGTGCCAAGAATAACAAGAAGTGGAAGCCAGCCACAGCGAGGGCTGCTGCTCTGAGGGCATGTGGAGATGTAAGGGTCAAGGCCAGACCATATGGTCTATCAAGGCCCTGCTGCAGCAACCCCAGGAAATACAAATCAGCTCACAGAACTGCTCATCATCTCTGTGTCTCATTGCGTCTGTCACTGTACCCTCTGAGTCCCCCTTCCCCAACTCCTTCTTTCACTCATTTTTGTCACAGGCTTCTTTCTACAGTAGCTGGTTCGATTCCAGCTGCCACAGTTTCTAGCAAGCTCCTCAGGAACTTGGTTCAGAGTGGCCACCAGGTCAAGTGGTACGACAAAGTGGAGGGGCTCCTGGGCTACAGAGTCAAGGGTGAGATATTTTATTTAGCTTAACATGGTAATATGTGCTTTCAACAGCACGGCCTTCAGCTCCAGTGGCAGGAAAATCTGCTATGAAGTAGTTTGCCCATGAAAAGCCTACCATTTCTGGGTGTTTGGCAAGTAAACCTGGACCCTAATATGGAGAAGTTGAGGACAGACCACTTGAGGCATATTTCAGTGTCTATTTCCTGTCTTTCTTCTTTCTTCCTTTTTTCCTTATTCTGAAGGCAATTGCTGCAGCACAAAGCTAACTGACTTCCAACACTTGCTTTCTTTGCAGCAAGGCTGTAACGAGGCAGTGAGCACACAGTACAAGTTCCATGAGGCAGGAAGGCTTGGCTGTTTTTCCTGTAGTCTCTCCAGCATCTAGAGTCATGCTCGGGACATAGAGAGTGTTCAGTGAATATCTGTTGACATCTGAATGACTGCATAATGTTTGATAATAAAAGCTGAAATTCTGAACCTTTCCTGTGTCTAATACTCTCCAAAAACTCAAATCAGAAGGATCTTGCTTCAAAATCATCTGAAACTGCTATCATTTCCTTACTTTTCCCAGAGTCACTCTGAACAGCCACCTGCCCAGGGTTGAGACATTTATTCTAGTCTTTTCCCTGTTTTCACTTTGCAAACTTCTTCAGAACGAGATCAGGAGACACTGTATGTTCACATGGGCGGGTTTCAATAGAGTGGAATCTTGTAAATTTCCATAACCCATATTCCACTTATTTTGTTTCTCTGTAGATGGTGGGGAAATGGGATAAAAGTTGCACTTGTCACTGGCATAGGGACAAGGTGAGAGGGGATCTAGTAGTTTGATTTGTAGCTATCAAAGTCAGTTTTGGTGTGTCCACGTTCAATTTGGATGTACCTGAATGCATACTTTCATCCTGTTTTTTCCCCTTCTATATGTTGAGGACTTCTATTCCTTGGTCACACTACTTAATCTTAATATACAAAAGCAACATCTGCTCAGGCAGAAGGGGGCAGATATTGAATGAAAATTTCATCTCTGAATGAGTAGAGGGTTCGCACCATGGGAAGTGTTGCAGCCCCACACCAAAGAGGGTATTTTCTCCTGTTGAGAGCATGTGGTTCCAGCGCACAATAACCACTTCTTGCAGTTCCACTCGCAAACTCTGGTTTGTGTGGATGTCTGGATGTTTTCCTTTATGAAAACCACTCGGCGTATTTATCACTTCTTTCATTGCAGACCCCAATAACACAGCGGGAAGACCCAGTACCCCCGCACTCCTCTTCCTATCCCCAGCAGCAGCGCGGCTGCTGCAAACCCACTCCGCACAACAGACTCTTCACCCGAGGGAGCACTTACCGAGCTGACCTTAAAGAGCAATTTCAGTCAGGAATAGAGAGGCTCAATTGTTCATAAACCTGACATTTATTATTTGGAGATTCTTTCTCTACGGTACAAGCTGCTCTTTATAATTTTATCAAATAAAGTACTCCTTTCATCAGTGCCCCACTTTCTCTCCAGGCTTCCTCCCACCCCTCGCTGCTCCCACCTACCTGTGGGCAGTGATGTAAAACTCGGGGACCATCACCCAGAAAGCCCGGGACTCCTTGCTGAGGGCCAGGCTGGCATCCAGAGCAGAGGAGGTGACTCCTTTTCCCTCTTTTTTATTTCGGCAGCATTTAGTGAGAGAGAGGATATATAATGATGATGTTTTCACCTTGAAATGCATCCGCTTTTATCTGGCATTTTATAGGTTGCCAAGTCAGACTAAACTTAGAGTAAATCTATTTATTGGAAGCAGTCTGAGCCCCCAAATGATTAACGAATGGTAGCAACACACATTAGTTGTTTCCCAGGTTGGAGAATGAGCAGACTCACTATGGATCTATGTAGGGATGTTATTTTAATTAACAGATCCTGCGACTGTGGTGCTCTCAATGCTTCCCATCCTGATTTAGTTGAAATCATATTTTGGGTCATGGACAGGTCAGTGGTCTGGAGGCGGGACGAGGGTTGAATGGGTCACACCAAATCCTACTACATATTAGTTAATAGCATCATATCTAGAGAGAGAGAGAACTGGGGGCAAGGCCTTCTCCAATTCTGAATCACAGGTGGTCTGTTACATAATCTAAAACTGAGAGTGGAGCTGTACAGAACTGGAAGAGGCCAGCCCCTTTACAATCTCAAATAGGAAGAGCAGGTGGATTGTTATCAGAAAAAGCTACGTACCGTGGTGATTCATAAACAATGATATAGAAACATTGTGAATATACCAAAGCCTGCAGATATATCTTCATTTGACTCTGGACAGAGTCAAAACTTTTTCTTTGAGAATGAATTGGCTGGCTGAAAATCGGTTTCTTCTTGCATCGACAATATTCATAAGTCCTCACTCATGATTGCTAATTTGGATTTCTTTAAAGTTGAGCATGAGGATGAAGGTTCTTGTGAAACAATCTGAGTACAAAACACTTCTGGACTTTTATGCTTTTCCTTCTAATCTATTATAGTTTGTTCCCACATCAAATTCAACTGCAAGTTTTTTCCCACTTGCTTTGATTCAATCTTTTCAAAATATTCTACTTAGCTTTCATAGAAATGGCAATACTCTTTTCATATTTGTATTGTATCCATTTATGAAGAATTTAGGTGAAGTATGTCATTATATAAACAAGTACATCTGGTAAGAACAGATTTAGGGAAAGACACAACTGACTCTTGGTGAGCACATGGCTCACCTAGTGAATGCATTCGTGCCTGGGTGGTCCAGAACGGGAATCCAGCATGCCCTGGACATCAGACAGTGTGACTGACAGTGAGAATGGAGCATGCCAGTTTCCTCAGCACATTAGTTAAATGGAAGTTAAGCAGAAACTAGTTAAGAGAGCATTTAGTGCATGCTTAACTTGGATTCCAGGTTTCTGAATTATGTGCTAATATCAGTTATTAACCTCAGACAAGTCACATAACCTCTTGAGCTTCAGTTTATTCATGTGTAAAATGAGGATGTTACTGACTAGCCTGTGTGAGGATGTACACACACACGCACGCACATGCAGACACACTCACATACACTATCCGGGGTTCTTTTGAGAAGATCAAATAAACTGATACGTACGGTTGTTCTGGTAACTATAAATACTCTACAAATATTAACTTTTTTACTCTGAAATGATTTAAACTTATAGACAAACTGCATGAATAGTACAAAACACTAACTCCTCAAAAGATTTACCTACTGTTAATATTTTGTCACGTTTCTTTTATCATCTTCTCTGCAGATGGATGGAGGGAAAGATAGACAGATAGATGGAGTACGTATGTAATGTTATTATTTTTCCCATTGAAATTAGTAAGTAATTTCTGACAATCTATTTTGAGCCTATGTAGATAACTTGTAGATAAAAAATGTTTGTATTAACGTTTTTCTGATCACTTCAGAGTTAGCTGCAGACATCATGCCCCTTTACCCTAGTACTTTACTATGTATTTCCTATGAATGAAGTATTCTCAAACGATTATAAAAATTAGGATATTTAACCTTAATGCAATATTATTATTTATTACAAGGTTATTATTCATAATTCTCAAATTCTCTTATAGCATGTTTTTTCCATCCAGGATCCAGTATAGGCTAGCATGATGCATTTGTCATATCTCTTTAGTCTCCTTAGCTTATCTTTCTCTTTCAAAGCACTGACATTTTTGTAGAGTGTCTCTCAGTTAGAGTTTGTCCGATATGTCCTCATGCCTGGCTTCAGGGGATGCATTCCTTAGTAGGAATATCATATACGTGATGTGTCTTTCTCACCTTAGGAGGCACGTGATGCTGGAGGTCTCATGGTTGCTGGTAACAGTAATCACTGGGTTGAGGTAGTATCTGCCAGGATTTTCCATTGTAATGTTATTATTTTTCCCATTGAAATTAGTAAGTAATTTCTGATAATCTATTTTGAGCCTATGTAGATAACTTGCCCTCATCAGATTTTACCCACTGGTTTTGTCGTCCATCGATAATTCTTACCAAGTCAGTTGTTACAAGTATGGTTGCAAAGTGATACGTTTTTTTTAATTCTATCATTCTTAATACATTTATTAGTTGGTATTCTACTCTATGGAAGAGCTTTCCCTTCCCCATTTCTTTAGTTGTTTGCTTATTAATTATTACTATGGGACTATGGCATTTTACTTCATTCAATTCAAATTATTATCAGTTTATTTCTTGTTTTGATGTTCAAATCATCCTAGATTTGGCCAGTTTGCATCCCATCAGGCTAGCTCCCATGTCCTTCTGACATGTCCTCATCATTCTTCGAACTCTTCCTTTGTGTCTGCACAAGATATTTCAGGCTTGTCTTCTGCTTTCCCTTCCCTGGTCCTGAAGTCAGGCATATCTCCAAGGAACTCCAGTTCTGTTGAGTGGCGTGTGGTATTTAGAAACCAAGATCAGAAAGCTAGATGTGCTCACTGCTCCCAGGGCACATTGTTTCCAGAAAGCAGGAAGAGGGAAATACAAGATATTTTTAAAAATCTCTCCCTGAAAGGTTTTTCTTGTTTTACAGTTCTGCTTTTGTAATCATATTCCTGCTTGATGAGAAAGACTATTATAAATTTGGACTCTGCTCCTATCTAAGCTTAGAAAGATCAACTCCATTGTTCTGGTTCTTGCAATAGCTAATAAGGAACGGCTGTCCTTAGGACTAAACTCCGGAGCAAACAGTGTATGAGGGTGCCCATGTCAGGAATTATGAGGAAGAACTAAGCAGGGGGTCTTGTAAGAAGGTATTTATAACCATTATCGATTCTTGTGCCTGTGGTCTATCCAATATCTCAAGTTTAGAGATCCCACATGAACATTCCAAAGTTCCTGGGAGGACTCCTCCCTTAGGGAACATTTTGGATAATAGAAACATTATTATTAGATATTAATAATTATAATTATACCGTAGGTTGTACTCACTGATTGCTTTCTATTTTACTTGTTACTCACATAAGCCCTCCTCTTGAAGTCCTGTGACTGAACTGAGAACGGAAACAAGACTGTGGATGTGAATCAAAGCAGAGTCACAGCTTTATATCTCTGAAACCCGGGATGCTGTCTTAGAAGATGCACCTTACGCTTCATGCCACCCCCATCGTGTTAGATCCTGTAGCCTTCCTTGGGGAGAAGCTGGGTCAGCAAAGCATTGACTAGGTGCCCTCATTCCACCTTCTCAACGAAGGGTTGTGTCCTGCTTCACACCCCACCAAGTGCCAAGGGGAGAGCGTGCAAATAACAGCAAAGGGGCCTCTGGACCAGGTTAGGAGGCAGGCGCTGGGTCCTGCCCTAGCAGCTCTGGCTGTGCAGAAGCCCAGGTAGACAAAGGAAGTGCTGCCTTGCCGGACTGTGGACTTGTCAGAGCAAGGGGGAAACACCAGGCCACATCTGAGCTTAACTGCCCTTAAACGTGGCCCAAGGAAGGCCAGGCTCTTAGCAATCAGTGGAGTCACTCCTCCTTCCTTAGACAGTGGGGAGTGAGAGGTTGGAAAGAGCTGACAGACATATTTTTCCCATCCTGCTTTCCTCTGTGGAAACAGGGGTGGACTTAGAGAATAAGTATTTCTCCTAAATACTCACTCTGTGCCCAATTCCTGATAAGAGCTTTCCATGCATGACTTGGTTTAATTCTCATGATAATCTTATAAAGTATATGTTAACACCCCCATTTTACAGAGGGGGAAAACTGACCCCCGTAGGTTAAGCCATATCCCATGGCTCATACATAGAAAATAGTGTCTAAACCCAGCTTTTCTGTCTGCGAAGTCGTGTGGTTAAACTTGATGTCACGGATTTCAGGGAAGATTACTTCTCCAGTAGGTAGGATGAGGTACCCGATGAGGAAAGGACGACAGGCTGATCCTGTGCTTGTTGGGTTGGGGAAGAAAAGAATAGTGAGGGTGGGAATGCCTCAAGATAGGAAGTATTAAATGCAGAGTTTCACCCACTTTATGCACCTTCACTTCTGGCTGGCCCTGAGCCACCAGCTTGTTAGTAACAAGTCCTCATTCAGAGCTTACTACCAAAGAGAAGCTGATAAGAGGTATTTCTTTCATTTCCTTATTATTTTCTCCCTCCCTCTTCCGAACATCTCTATGCTGGGAGATCAATGCCTCCTGCTAATCAGCTATCCAGAAGCTTAAAGAACATCTCAAAATACTCATTTTAATTTCCTTTTAACAGCCACTGTTGTCACCCCTTTGAGCCCAGGGACCTGGAGCCCTGGTAGTCCCCAGCCAGAGCAAGCCCTCTGAGACTGGAAGATTATTGGCCTGCTGTTCACAGGTTGATTTCTTTAACGCTGGATTTCTGTGTTTGTGAGCAAAATGAATTCTCTCTGTGGTAGAATGAGAAACAAGAGAAGGAAAGGACTGGCTCAGCAAGATCCAGGGAGACACCAGCTGACAGTGGCTGTGGTCCTAGGGATGGCAGCCCGTTTACTCAGTCAGGCTGTGCTGGATCAGCATGACCCCATGACATTCTCCAAGGTTCTATCACACAGACACCTAGCACATTCGAGCAGCATGGTTTCTGTCTGCTTTTACTCCTTCCTTCTCTTTTTCTTTGTTAATCAGACATTTACAACTCATGGCATCAGATGTGCTCATTATATTTGGCACTAGGACTGTCTTCCTAGAGGTTCCCCCTTCCTCCATCTAATTCTGGATTTCTCATTTAAAAGAGTGTTCTCATCATAAGAAGCCACAGAGCATAGTGGAAAGAGCACTGCTTTTCAAGTTAGGCAGACTTGGGCATAATCCTAACTCCATCACTTTTTACCTGTGATACCTCAGGAAATTATCCTGACTGATCTGGGTCTCAGAGTCTTCCCCATAAGATGAGAACAGCATTTTCCTTTCAGTGTTGTTGGGTAGATTAAATGAAGTGATAGATGTGAAGATCTCGAATAGGTTCTGGTTCTTAGTAGAGTACTCTGTAAATTTACAGTTATTTTAATTACCATAGAAATTATTTATGCAATTGCTAATATCTCACTTATCCTATTTTAGGGGTGTGATTTTGATCTTCACAAGAGCCATAGATACACCCATCATTTTATTTCTCTTGCTACCAAGCACAATGCCACATGCTTGATACACGGTGAACACAGGTGTTTAAAGCAAATGAGATAATCTTGTAGATATTCTCCTTAGCATGAAGGGTTAAACAAGTTTGCATCTGGTGGTGATCACAACAGCGTTGATGCCAATGATGCTGATGATACTGTCAACAATTTATTATAGAAGGAAGTGTAAGCCTGAGAATGTATATGCTCATTGTGCGTCTCTTTTTGTCTTGGCTTCCAAGAAACCCAGATTAATCCAGTGTTGAAAAACACTAATTCTTTCAAGTTTTCAGTTATTTCTCACCTAATCACTTCTCCTCTTTTGTCCTTATTATAATGATTCTGCTCAGAGTGTTTTAATATTGGGAGCATCTCTAGTATGAAATTATTTCAAGAACTAGATGGGAAGGTACCCCCACATCCACCCTCCCACACATATACATACAATTAGTACTGTTGGGATATTACACTCATTTAATTGATTCGTGCAATTGATTCTTGAGCCATCCAGCCCTCTCCACCATTGGCCTGGGGAGCACGTGATGACTTGCATGGGACCACAGCATCAGACTGAAATTAAATGCCCCAAGCAGGGCTTCAAACAAACCTTTTAGAGAATCCTGAAGACAGAGAGTTGGTTTCTCAACTGACTGGTTAGACTGGGAACAAGGTGTTCCCTGCATTTGCTTAGCAGCCAGACAGACTTCCTTCTGTGTGCTGTCTGCTACCCACTGCAGCACAGCTGCACTGTGGCCACACCCCTCTAGTTGAAGAGTGGGACATTCCTCATCCGGAGGACCTCTGCTCCAGAGACGTAAGAATAACTGTAATTGACAGTACCTTCTATCTGTATTGTTGTCTTGTTGTTGGTGGCAGTCATTTTATTTTAGCTGTACAAAGGATTTATAAAATATTGACACAATACTGACCAATTGTATGACCTAGAACAAATCAAGTAACCATTCCATATCTTACTTTACCTAACTGAAAAAATGGGTAGATTTAGATTTACGTATAATTCTTATTTCATGAATGGATTCATTAATCATACAAATTATTCTCTCATTTAGAATATATCAAAATCCTTATTTTATAAATAGAACGTAGTAGCCCAAAAGGCTTTATCTGAAATTACTGTTTTCAAAACCCCGTTTACTTAAGGAATATAATAACCAAGTGCAATCTGTGGTTTTGAGAGGAACCAAGTTTGAATAAAGCAAGTGTAAGATATGTGTTTGAGGCAACTGGAGAAATTTGAATATGGACTGATTATTAGATGATATGGACATTTGTTGATTATATTTGGCATGATAACTATATTGTGTTTATGTAAAAGCATATCTAGTTTTGAGAGATTCATATTAAATATTTATGGGAGAAATGCCATATGGCAGTAATTTACTTTAAAATATTTCAGGAAAAATGGTGAACAAATATGGTAAAATATTAGCAATTGCTAAGCCTACATGATGGGTTTAGGAGTGTTCACTGAATTTAGTTTGAACCATATGAAATTGCCCATATTAGACCATTTTTTACCTAAAAACCGTAACTTTGTGTGGTTCAACCTTTTACTGACCTCTAATTTTATATGTATTTGAATTTTTTGTCAAAAAAACACAACAAAAAGTTTCTATGTGTCTCTAGGAAAAATCCCAGGTGCCTCAGTAGCTGCCAGTGGCTTGGTCTCCACTCCCACTTCTCCAACATGCCTCTTGCCATCCATCCCGCCCCAGCACACTGTGGATGACGCTTTGGTTGAACTTCCGTATTTTGAACTGCTTCATTTTCCTAAGCAAGCCGATTCTTTTCCTATGTCTGTGCTTAAAGTGTCTCTTTACCCACAACATCACACTTCCACTTAGCTACTCACATTTCCAAACTCAGCTCGTGGGTCACATTGATTTTGAAGTCATTTCTGAGCTTATTCCTCCTCCGTTTCTCCGTCTCTTGCCCTCCATCACCTCTAAGCCTCTACCGCTGTAGAATTGACCAGTGCTCATTATGCATCACTGCATGCATGTGCTTCAAGGTGGTCTGCCCCTCATAGATGAAGTCCCTGAAAGGCAAGTGCAACACCTTATTAGTCTTTGTATCTTCAGGAAGGGTCACTTACTGTCCGTGTTCAGGTGGCTGAAGCTAAAGACATCACTTTCCGCCCACTCTGTGCCCAGCAGCTGCACAACAACTGGCTGGCCTTCCCTCAGTGGAGCTGACGTGCTCAGCGCCCAGCACAGGATCAGACCTAATGGATGCCCATTTGTTGAATGAGTATGCAAAGGTCAGGTTCTGAGTCCAGCTGAGTCTTCCTTCCACTTACCGCTTAACATGGCTCTTTCTTTCTTGCTAGGAAATAAAATTAAAATCAGTGGCCATAATGGGGACAAAGCCCAGGAGGACAGAGAAGTAAATGTGTAATCAAGGGCACCTGGGAACTAAATGCTTATCTTCCTCTATTGTGTCTGCAATTTATTGTCATTCAATGGAGATAACCTTGGTGGATTGATAGTTAAGCAGTAGACTTTCTGAGTCCTTCTTCAAGTTTCACTTCCTCTGTAGGAGTTCTCACTAATCCCACCACCTAAAATGGCTTTCTCTCCTGAGACTCAGTGCGGCGTGTGCCAAATATTTGACTTACTAATACACTAAGCGTGGGTGTCCACAATTTCTGTTACTTACCAGACTGCACGCTCCTTGAAGGCAGGGTTTATAATTTACTAAATTTTATTCTTCACAGTAGTGTTTTGCCTAGAGTAGCAATAATAATAAAGATAACAATAGCAGCTACTATTTATATGGCACTTCTATGTCCCGGGTGCCCTTGTTAACATTTTATATGTATTGGTTCGTTTAATCTTCATGGTTCAGTCGCTGTTACTAACTACACTTTACAGATGAAAATATTAAGGGGGGAAAAAAAAGTTTAGTAACTTGCCCAAAATTATTATACAGCTTTTGTATACTCTGGAAATTAAATTTATATTGGCCAAATAAGGAAATGAATGAAGACAATTATATTTTCAGCAGCACTCTCCTAGTATACTGCTCTTCATCTCTCATAATATTCAAGAATACATTATGAAAATGAATGGGAATGAGGGAGATAGACTTTAAATTAAATGAATTAAAAATAATTATTTAACTGCTCACTGTGGTAAGTGCTCTGAAATAGAAGTACCGAGTGCTGGGAGAGTGTGTCAGTAGGTCCCTGGGATAGATCGGAAGCTCAGGAGAGACGACGGCCTCTAGACGGGGCTGTCAGAAGGTCTGAGAGCCAGGGAGGGCATGGCAAGTGGAGGGCAGGTGGGCCACACAATGTAAAGACTTGCAGGGAGGGCGACCATGCGATTTATCATACAAACTAGTCTCACATTATATAAATGGAATTTGGGTGCTATAAATTATTGCACTGGAGCCACAAGTCAAGAGTGGATGCAGGGAGCCAGTAAAGCAGCTATTACGGTAGTCCCTGAAAGAGATGATTAGTAGCGCTTATTACAGAGCTGGTGATGGAAATGGAGAGAAGTAGACAAATTTGATATATGGTAGAAGGTCGACTCAACAAAGCGCAATTGAGAGTCCTAAAGAAAATGCTCAGAACTTCTCAGGAAGGAAATTATCTGTGTGTGTATCTAATATCTAGCCAGCCCTGGTGGTCTAGTGGTTAAGATTTGGGCCTCTCATTGTCATGGCCTGCCAGTCAGGGAACCACACCACCCTTTTGTCAGTTGTCACATTGTGGCGGCTGCATGTTGCTGTGATGCTGAAAGCTATACCAGTATTTCAAATACCAGCAGGGTCACCCATGGTGGACAAGTATCAGTGGAGATTCCAGACTAGACAGACTAGGAAGAAGGACTTGGCCACCCACTTCCGAAGAAATTGGCCATGAAACCCTATGAATAGCAGCGGAGCATTGTCTGGTACAGCGCCGGAAGGGGAGAAGATGGTGCAAAAAGACCAGGCAGGGTTCTGCTCTGCTGTCCACAGGGTCTCTAGGAGTCGGAATTGACTGGAACGAACAACACAATCTATCTCTGTCTCCCTGTAGCTGTAATTATGGCACAAATTCTTTATCATATGCCAGTCATAGGAGAAAAGTCTATCCAAAGATGCACTGAATCTGATTTTTTTTTCAAAAGCATTCAGTAGGTTGGGAGCTAAATTCTTTGTAAGCAATTAGATAGAATGCTAATGAATATTTTACTCCAAGGCTCTGGAGGATCAACTTCTACAGATTCTTTATTTTCTCTGGATTTTAGTGGGGGGTTTTTACTATTCAGTTCTGTGGCAGTGAATTACATTTCTCTCCAAGGCTTCTCAACAAACAATTTACAGTGTAAATATATTTGTTGGCATGCAAATCACTCTGCATTATGAGTCTTGATTAATATTATAATGTGTTGATGAAAGCCTGTAAGTGGTTCTTGGAACTAAGGTTTCAGACAAAGATGTACTGTTTGGGTGCAGAATGTTTGTTGAATATTAGATTAGTTTTTTTGTTTGCTTCTCTCTTTCTCTTTTTTTTATTTTAAGGAGATGCTTGGTGTGAAGTGGTAACAAACTTCAAAATACACAGTTAATTAGCACAACCAATCTATCACCCAAACTCACAAAAACACTCCTCCCCATGCACACAGAACGCCTCATCACACGGAGGCCACCTTTGAGTCTTTGGGCCCTTTGCTTCAGCTGTTTAGCCTCTCACGTTGCCGGTCTCCTATCTCTAGAGAGGTATTGTTCTGTAGCATCATGTGCCTTTTAAATACTGTTTGTGAATGTGGGTTGATTAGACCGTCTGCCCAATTCCCAATCTGCCCACTGAAAGGCGGAGATAGTGTTACAGGGCGTGGCTTTTGTGAAGACTGGTTTCTCCTGTTAACAGTTGTAAGCATAGACGCTGAGAAGCAGAAATGATGCGCTCACTACTCGGGCGATTCAGGTATTTACTGGCACTTTTCTCTCACACACAGAGCTTGAATAAACAATTCGATGGAAGGCACATAGACTCAGAAAATACGCCATGATTAAGAGCACAGAGCTTCAAATGCAGACAGAACTTGGTCCAGTTTCAGCTCTGCTACTTAATAGCTGCCTGACCTTGGTCCAGTTACATTCTCTCTCCAAGTTTCAACTTCCTCATTTGGAAAACGGGGTTAATAATTCCTATTTCTTGAATCTGGAGTAAAAATTAAATGAGATCATGGATTTGAAATGCTTTTCTGGCCAAAACAAAAAAAAAAAGGACTCGGTAAATGAAGGCTCTGACTGTAGGCAGATCCGCCGCTTCTGGTCCACCAGTACTAAGACAGTGAACCTGGATTTGACTGAACTCTCCTTGAGGTTTGGGTCTTTATGATAGCCAATCATCTCTAAGTCCTCACAACCAAGAGTTTGGACTCTCCTCCACACTGCGCCCCCTTTTCCAGGTGGGCATCTGAGGTGTTGTGTTATTGGGCTTTAAGGAGCATCCTGAGCCTCTCAGGAACAGTGTCACCCTCCGTGAACGGGAACCGAGGCATGCAGAAGGGGAACTCAGAACACAGCCAGAGGCCAGAAAAAATGAAACAAAAAGATGCAGACCGAGGTGAGGTAGAGGAGCTGTGCGGTAAAGGAAGGCACAGCGGAGGGTGAATTTTGGCCCCAGCTAGACAGATAGACATGCTCGGGTTTCGTTCTTGCCTTGGGACCTCCGATAAAGAGATAGTACTTGGGAACATATGTGCTCTATCCTCTAAATAACTGGTGAGTCGCTAAAGCCTCTTGGTAGATGATCTTGCCCACAAAACGAATGTGAATTATCCCTTCAGAAGCATAGGAAATATATGGTGTTAACGCCCCTAAGGCAAGCCTGGAAGGACTTTGGTGGGAGGGCGAGATAAGACCTTTCCTTACAGAGAACATTCTGTGTTGCCACGCTAGGCATCTGTCGGTAGGTCAGGATTATTGTTTCAGCAGGGTAACATCTCTTATTTTCCTTTTTTCATTAAAACATTGTACATGGATTTGTACAGAATATTCAAATCCATTGCTAGACAAATAGTTATGTATGCATAAGTGAAATTCAGTAAAATGATCCTCAGGTCTTCCATCTTTCCTTTTCTTCCTCATTCTTGGCTTGTTGCTGTTTCACTGAGAACGTAGTTGCTGTCGCAAGAGTGTGCACACTCCCTTGCTACCAAATCTACCAACCCAGTATTTTGCACGCCTTTCTTTTGGAGTGGATGACCAACAGGCTGGTCTTCTTTTTTTCTTTTTTTATCATAGGCTGAGCCTCCACCCACGCTCTGGATCCTGTCCCCCATCTACAAGGGTTCCTTCCTGCATCTTCAATATTCCTTCTCTATTGGGTTATTCCTATCAGCAGACACAAGTGCTAACATTTTCCATCTTTAAAAACCTTTCCTGACCTAATACCTATCTTCTAGCTACTACTCCATATATCAGCTCTGTATTACAGAAAAAATACTAAAGATACTTTTCTATATTTACTATTTCCAATTTCTTTTATTCATTTTTTCCTTAAACATATTCAGATCAGGCTTCTGTACTGTATTGGTTTGCTTGAGCTGCCATGACAAAATACCACTGACTGGGGGGCTTAAACACAGAATTTATTTTCTCACAGTTCTGGAGGCTGGAAGTCCAAGATGAAAGTGCTGGCCAATTAGCTTCCCAGTGAGGGCCCTCTTCCTGGCTTGTGGACAGCGACCTTCTCACTGTGTCCTCGCGTGGCACAGAGAGCAAGCATATTCCTCATTGTTTCTTCTTATAAGAGCACCAATCCCATTATGAGGGCCCCACCCTCATGACCTCATCTAACACTGGTTACCTCCCACAGGCCCCATCTCCAAATACTCACATCTGGGGGTAGGGTTTCAGCATATGAATTTTGGGGAGATACACATTCAACCCATAACGTATACCTATCATTCTACCAAAATTGCACTTGATAATGATGCCAATGTGTTCCTCCTTACCAAATTCCATGGTCTAATTTTATACAGGTTACACTACTCATTTTTAAAAATTGTTTCTTTACTTGGTCTCTGGGACATCAACCAGAAGCACCTGCTTTTCCTCCTACTGGCTTTTCTTTGCTGAATTCTCATTTCCCAGTCCCCAAACACTGGGGTTCTCAGAGCTCAGTTCTGATTCTCTTCACTTCACTGTCTCTGCTAACTCCCTAGATGACTTCATTCAGTTTCATGATTTTAAATGCCATCTGTGTGCTAAGGATATCTGCATTTATATATTTAGCTCTGAATTGCATCCTGAAATCCAAACTTATATATTCAACTGCCTACATCACTTCTTTGTTTGAATGTCTAACAGGGTTCCAGACTTAACTTGTCAAAAACTAACCTCTTAGGTCTCTAGATTGTCAGATTTCCACCACCCACTCAAATATCCTGTCAACCTGCTTCTCCCTCAGTTCTTCCCTATCGTTTTGAATGGCAATCCCATTCTTCTTATTGTTCAGGCCCAACAGCCTCGTTCTCTCTTTGACTCCTCTTTTATATCTTACACCCTTTATCTAACCCATCAACAAGTCCTACCAGTTCTACCTCCAAAATCTTTACGCTTCTTAGCTCCTTCCTCACAATTACCTTGGTCCAAGTCCCCACAGTCTTTCTCCTGGAGTTTATGGTCATCTTCTGTCTGGTCTCTCAGCTTCTACTTATAATCCCCTTCAGCATATATTCTCTCAACAGAGTGGGAGAGCAGTGTTATTAAAACATAGCACAGCTTATGTTTCTGCTTTGTTCAAAACCCTCCAATGGCTGTCTGTTTCCCTCAGAGTAAAAGCCAAAGTCCTAACAATGGGCTGCCATGCCCTACAGAATCCTTTCTTCGTACGTCTCTGACGCATCTCCTCTCACTCTCTGCAGTGTTCACTTGCTTTCAGCCACACAGGTCTCTGCTTTTGCCCAAGCACAGTCCAAACTCAGGCCCTTTGTATCACTCTCTATTGTTTCCTTGCTTTCTTTTTCTTCATAGCACTGCAAACATTTTTATTTATTTTTTAATCTAAATTCCCCACTAGAAGGAAAGTTTCAAAAAGCTGGCACTTTGTTGTAGTATTACTGCATCTTTTAGCCCTGGAACAGCATTTTGCAGATAGCAGGCATTTAAAAATATTTGCAAATAATTGAGGGTATTGAAAGAGGCGAAGATGCAGTGAACCAAATAGGATTCCATAAAGCCAGCTGGAAGCAGGATCAACATGGTTAACTGAAATGAACAGAATTCCGACATCTTTTGTTAGTGTTTCAACAACTCCCCAAAGTAGTATACTTGTCCTAACACCAATCTGTTATGATAACATTTTTGGAAGAATCAATGTTGAATAATCTCAGGTTCACTTTTGCTTTCAACCTCTTCCTTTTTTTCAAAAAGGCAGGCAGTTGGAGGAAAAAGAGAATATAATAGGAGGGCTAAAATAGAAGCAATTGGAGTAAGGGAAGGGTTTCATGTGGGATAACACTAACACTGTTAAGCACTTGCTTGCTGATCCCATTAAAATATCACTAAGTCAAGACAGCGTGTTTTGCCCTTGATTAAGCTGTCTGAAATCTACTTCGGAGAATGAACTCTTCTTGACAGAGCTAACACCTCTGTATTATCTAGTTTGATCTAGTTACCTTTCTGTCTTTTTCACCTGTGTCACTGAGTAAAAGATGTCATCAAACATAGCAGGTCGAGGACTGATGAAAATACTCTGGGATGACTGCACGTTACATCATCTCCCAGTGGGCTCCCATTGATCCCAAGGGTGACTGTGACTGGAAGTGATTCCTCAGATTACTAGAGTTATAAGGATCCTCCCTATTGGAATCCTATTTGGCAAAAAGCTGCAATGACTGGTCTTGTCTGTGGGAACAAGTGCCAATGTTAAGACCTTCCATAACTAGGCCCATCTTCCCAGCACCACACGTTCTCCTCTCACTGCCCTCCGAGTACCTGTCACTCTTCTGTGACTAAACTGGCCTTTCTAAACCTACTTATTCCCAGTTTCACACTTTTGTTCATGAGTTCTATAGCTGCCTGAAATACCTCTTGATATTTTTTCTAAATCTAAAAATCCCAGGTCAAACTCAATTCCTTTATGAATTTGTCCTGAATACCAGCTCACATTTATATCTCTTTCACTACTAGTTCTTAAAAATAAGCCTCTTATTTTAGAACTTCATCATATTGTGTCTTGCCTGTTTAATTATTATCCCCACAATTACAATATATAAACTAATAATAATAGTAAGAGCTACCGTTATTATCTAGTGTACGCTTTGCTTACGTTGTTTCATTTAATCCTCATAGAAATTTGAGGAAGGATTTAATGCTATTTTCACTTTATAAATAAGAAAAGTAAGGCTCATAAACTTGCCCATGGTCACACAGCCAGGGAGTTCCAGAGCAGACCATTGTTCCCAGCTCTGCAGACCTCCCAGGTCCTTGTTCTTACCACAAGGCTTGAGCCCACCTGCCCTTAAAGGACACAACTTTAGCTCATGCTTCTTTTTTGTTTCTTAGAATGCCAAGCATATGGGAAGTCCTTAATACGTACTCATGAATCAAAAACATTAGAAACCTACTTCTGTGAAGCCACATTATTGAAATAATATTGGTCAAGAGGAGGGTCTGTAAGATTCCCTTTTTCAGATCAGTATTATTGAGATGAGTGGGTCACACAAGGCTTATCCAGGTCTATTTTGCATGAAAGACCTAGTCCCAGCCACTGGCTGCCTCTGTCCTTTCAGCCCCTGAGAGGGGAGGCCAGAGGAGCATCAGGGCCTAAGGGAAGCCACGTGACCTCTCTGAAGTTCCACAGGCCTGGGTGTGAAACCCAGCTCTGAGATGCTATTGCACCTTGAGCAAAGAACTTCACCTCTGAGCGTTAGGGGTGGGTGGCGAGGAGTAAATGCAAAAACATATAAGAGTGATATCTGCTCACGAGTTGTCTGTGAGATCACCCAGATCACCGGGTGAACCCACTAACATGGTTCCTGACCCACTATCAGTGCTCCATATTTGCCCTTCCTTTCATAGAAAGTGGTTTTACCAATCAGCTCAGGAACAGAAAATGAAAGCCTCAAGTCCTGACCTTTGTTAGCTGCAGGCTTCTTCCAAATGTGACAGGGAGTCCTGTAAAACATCACCTTTCTCCTTGTATGCTCTCTGGAGCCAGGAAACTTGAGATTGGTGAGACAAGGGCATTTTCTGTTAGTAAAAACCTTCTCGAAAGGTTTGGGGAGGCAGGGTACATGTGAGGGTGCTGGGTTCTGCAGTCCCTCCAAACAGCCACTCTCGCTCAGTCCACGCAGCTGGCTCCCAGGCTAGAGCGTCCTCATCCTTCATCCTTCCCTTCATCGGCTCCCTTGGAGTAGCAGCTGACAGCCAGTATCACTGCCTTTTACGCAAGTCTCTTCCTAAGATGAGCAGTGTGAAGGCAGGATGGCAGCCCTACTGAAAGCTTCTGTTGCTCTATTTCTGCTTTAAGTACTGTTCTCCCCAGCTACAGGGCCTCTTAGCTGACCCTGAACGCCTAATCATCATCTCAAAGATGTGGCTTCCACCTGGCCTGGCACCCACCTCCTTAATTACGCCACAGTTGCACATTCAAGGCGAGCTGGCTCTGGAGACTGCAAAACCTCCAAGAGCCAGGAAAGTGGTTGGGAAGATGGAGAAAAACCCTAAAGAAAGAGAGAAAGCTTAAGACCATTGTCCTTTTCCTTTCAAGACAGCAGTGCCTTCTGCAGCGCTTTTAAATGGTTGCCAGGGAAACAGAGCAAGGGAGAGGAGAAAGGTTATATGGATACTGGATAAAGTTAATGCACTTTTTAAAAACATGAACTGACAAGTGCTTAAGACTCTGGAGGTTCCGGTAACGTCTCAATTTCAAAGTTCCCCTTCAGAGCCTCAAGTGCCTTGATATCATCATTAACAATACTTTAATCATTTGTAAACTATAATTCATCTCCATCAAAGGCTGGTGCTGATAGGTTCTATGGAGCATGGCCTTATGAGTCAATTGTTACGGGATACTTGGAATGAAGTGTTTGGCATGCTGGACCACGGGTCCAGAGGCCTTGCCTTAAAAGAGTTTGACTCCAAATCTCTAGTTCCTTCTCCCTCTAAGCAAGTGGGCAATCACTAGAACAGAAAAATGCCATGATGTCTGTGTGTACTGGTCAGCCTCAGAAGGTGCATGTGGCCATGTGAGAGTGAGCGTGTGAGAACAATTGGTGGTAAGAAACAATGTGTGTGTACACCAGCCTATCCGCCAGAGAACATTTATCCTGGGGGCTCTGATTCCTCAGGGAACCATGTGCTCCCATGTACTGAATATTTATGAGGGCTTGTTCACTTCAGTGAACATGCTCGTGAATTTAGTTCAAACTCAGTTTCGCCATGTAGCCTCTAGTGAGTATTTATAACTCCTGTTCTGTGGAGTATTGTCCCACTTTATATTTTCTGTGTCCCCTCAACATGTATTTTCTCAATTTGTACTGTATTAATTTGCACATGATTATTTATTGTCTTTGGTTCTTAAACCTCTGTATATTTTCTCTGTCAAGTCTTACGTGTGGCTCTCCTCAACAGTGCCTGGCACAGCTTTACTCTTAGTCAATGAAGAACAGACGCTTGATGCTTACTATATGCCATATACACACTTCTGGTGCCTATTGCTTTCTCAGTAACAGGCAAAAGAGACTCTTCTTAACCACTTGGAATTGGAACCCTCCACACAAGCCCATTGCACCAGTACTCATGGTGGCCTGGCTGGCATCAGTCGTGGCTAGAAGGGAGACGCAGACTGAATTCTCAGGAGAGGGGTGAGTCCAAATATTAGGGAGAACAAATTTAAGAGACTGGAGGTGGACAGTGGAATGGTGTTCTAAGAGTTCAAAGCAGACAGGCAAAAGCATTGAAACAAAAGCCAAGGGGCATCCTTAGTGACTGCTGGCAGACTCCAGCTATAATTCATGGACTGTCTTTATGGACAAGCAGGTACAAAGAGATGGGCCAGGAGCACTCTGCATTGGCACATCAGGCTTGCCCCGAAGGGGAGATGCAACACAGGCACACATTTTCTCTCATTAAATTATTTGCTTGTGCCGTACTGCCTCTTCAAAGCCAGAATATATTTGAAATGCAGTGAATATTAATAATAGACAGAAAAGGCAAATGAGGCTTAGGTACCCAGAGCAGAATAGATGTTAAACTATGAGGATCACTTAGCATAAAGTGATTAGAACAGGTGCACGTAACACAAAACATTAGATACAGGGTACACTGTGTTGCAAAGACCTTCTGCCTAAAAGAATAGTCTTCTCATCTCTGGTCTCCTAGAATGTGAGCTGAGTTTGTGACGATGTAAATGATAAACGAACTTTTTTGTCCCTTTATGTGGTGTCAATGCTGCTGTGGCATAATGGGGACTTTTGGAGGCTGCTTTTAACATGAGTATGCAGGTGTACCTTGGTGGAAAGCAATTGTAATTTACCCTTGGGAAGACACCCCTCTATTTTGAGGGATGTGGGGTGAAATGTTGCACCAGCGTGCTTGATCACTTTGTGGCATATCCTGTCTTCTAATACAGAAATTTGAGCTTTCCATTTGATTCCAGGAAGAGAAGTGCTTATATCCTTCCAACCTAACCAAGGAGATGGGAAGGGTAATTTCATTTTGAAAAACATTTTCAGGAAATAAAATTCCACGATTTTGCTAATTATTTTTGTGCAATTTCTAAAGATATTTTCAGGTGGAAAGTCTTGGCTGTGATCTTAAATTGCAAACTGAATGATGACCGTTCTCTTCCATTGTTAGTATAATGAGTGCTCTGTTCATAGGATCTGGTTCTTGTTTGAAGCTTGATTCTGCTCTAGGTTTGTTATTTGAGAGAGCAAACAACATGTAAGATGCACAGTGATGTCATAAATAAAAGCAGAGTAAGATGGGATGAACCCAGAACTGCCCAATTCTGCTCTTCCCATGATCTCTCCATGGAGGGCTTCTGAGGGAGATGTCGAAGGATTGATAGTGGGGGAGGGGTGGGAAGAATCACGTTATTATTGGCTGTTCCAATTTCTAACAGATCCAAGCAGAAATCTGGTAGAGTTTAGATGGAGGGTGCATGTCCTTAGTGGGGCCTCCTATCTCCTTTTGAACCTAAATCTTAAGTATTTGCCATTTGCCATATGGTTCAGTGACTAGAAGTAATAACCAGCGTTATCAAGCAGGGAGAAAGTGAGGCCAGGAAAAAGGTCTTGGCTCAGCTTACCAATTCCTGAACATAGGGAGGAAGAGAAAAAGTCCCATCCAAGCACACAGCATTTTAATGTCCTAGAACCCTGCCTGTTAGGAGCATACCCCATCAGTGTTTTGCAGTCTGATCAATCACGTTGATGACTCCATTTGCTTTGAGAGTTCATAAGAGGTTGAGAGGGAAGCAGAAGGATAAGTAGACAGAGGGCAAATTTAGAGAAGATTCTTACTGTGACATGTCACTTCAAAATTTACCTGCAATTCTGACCTAACTTGTTTTGAATTAATGATGGAAATTGGTGTCTTAATATATAATATTCTTGTATTATTGTACTTTACTTCAATATTTTGAAAGAGTTGTTACCTGTTTATACGTAAATGTATATGTACATATGTAAATATATGCATGTAAAACACATGACTGAGAATCAGGAAAGTGTTTGCCCTACTAGTAAGATCCCCATTATGTCTCTGCAACGATCTGTTAGGATCTGCACCTGTGGGCAGAACTTTGGTAACATCAATGACCAGATAGTCACAGCCCAGAGAATCACACCATTATCTTGCACCATTCATTAAAGCAAGTCATTTTTTAATTATTATAATGGCATGATCTTTTAAATGGATGATCATCTTAAAATACATTTAAAACAATGCCATTGTTTGCATACTTTTAGTAATTAGAGTCAAAATGACAATATTATATTGTAATAATGGCTTACATTATTATGTGAATGGAGGAAAGAACATTTATTGAATAACTTCATTGTCTTTGGCACTCTTTTAAGAGCCTTCCATGTGTCCTCATTTAATTCTCCTAACAGTTCTAAGAGGTTAGAACTACTATCTTTTACTGAAAAAGAAATCTAGTCACGTTACTCAGTATTCACCAGCAGTGTAGCAGGGGTTTGCACCCATATCTTTACAACGTGAAGGATCATATTTTTTCTAATATCCTAAAGCATCAAAAATGTTTCTGGATTTTTGATGGAGACGTACTTGGAAAAAATCTAGTATTTGCAGGGGGAAATTGGTTTACTGATGAGGATGTTTAGTTGGGCTCTTACATGCCTGACTGTGGAGCATGCGAGTGTCAGAAGCTAGAGATAAGGAACTGAAGATTCACCGTGTCTGGTCACCTCAATTTCAGAGTCTGAAACAGAGGTGAATCTGTGAGACTGGGTAAGTTCTATAAGACTCAGGATGTACGGGGTTGCTTGTTTCAGAGGCTTCCTTAGGTAAAGTTAATTATGAGGAAATAGACATCAGGATACAATAATGTACTCTATATAACCTAGGTTGACACCCAATGAATATTGGATTTGAATCTTTCGATTTTATATCATATCACACCCCCATCAGACTGCCCTATAAACCAGCTCTTTTAGAGAAGTACTAAGTGCTCTCCATCATTATATCTCAAGTACCTGGCAGGATTTCTTACACAAAGTAAACATGTAATAGATGTTTGTTGAAAAAGTAAATAAATGAATCAATAATTACTTTGGAACGAACATAGGTCTCTGGTTGCAACTTCCCTGGAAATGTTGTACTTTAGAATTGTGTTCTTGATTTTGTAATGCCTTTCCTTCATGGACCATGTTTATTTTTAAAAGTTAAATGGAATGAAAATTAATTTTACTCTGAGACTATTTTAAGACATTAAGGCCCCACAGAGATACTCTAAGATATTATGAAATAAACTTTGGGAAATCGCTGACCTAGATACAGTACCAAGGTGATAGATGCTACCTACATGTCAAAAATCACACTGAGAGGGCTCCCTAGGCCTTTCTTTCCTGCTAGTGAAGGTGGTACAGAAAGAGTTCAAAGAAACACTGAACGTCTCAAGGCAGAAAAATTTAACACCTTGGGCTGCTTTTTCTACCTGTATTCAAATTATTTTATTTAATGCCAAATCCATTTAGGCAACAAATGTATGCTGATGGAATGTGTGTATTTATGATGTGCCAGACACAGGGCGGGGCTTTGGGGAGGTACCAGCGAAGCAAGCTCATCTGGTCCTGCTCCTGCAGTGGAGCCTCGAGTGAGGGAGCGGGAGGTAACGGGCGTTAATTAAGTGAACACATAAATAGATGCATAATAGATAGGTGATTACTCTTTTCATTTCTTCAGTTAAAATGCAGGAACTACAATAAGTCTGCTCTACTCTTAGCATCTTTCTCTATCTTTTGTCACGTGCTTCTCTCCTCTTTCTATATCTGACTCTTCTAAGCACTAATAAAATGTAGGAGTGAAAAGTTACATCCAAACATTGATTAAGTTTTTGTTTCTGTTTTTTTGAGAGGGGAACAAATAAAAACCAAATAAAAATATAGGTCTTATTCATGATTGTACCCCTATAGTAGAAGCTGAATCAGTATTTATTGGAATAAGTTGAAGAAGTGAGAAAGAGCTCAAGTGACTGGGTTACACCATAACTCAGGAGCAAAGCTCATGGCGTGGAGAGGAGCTTGCATTTTGATTGTACCATACAGCTTATAGAGTCTCAGAAGATATGACTGATGATTATGATAAGCTAGCTTTGGGTTCTGGTACACTTGAGAGATAGCATCATTCAAGAATTCAGAAAATAATGCAATGAACACAAATTTTTATCCTCATCTTTCACACAAGCATTCTCCTTTGTCCCTGTCCTCAACATACACAAGTGCATAACATCATTTGGTTTCATTTTCCAGGAGACAGTATTGGGTTGGTGGTATGTCCCACCCTTGGCATTTTCTGCATCCAAGGTAGCACTTTTCTTGGCTGTGCTGGCGGATGGGTGACTGTGGGAAGTTCTGTTCCATACTGTCACAACTCTTTGTGAAATTGATGCCAGCATACCAGTCATCCTTCTTGGCATTTTCACCTTTTTTGAGAGTTTACAGTACCAGGTTAAATGTGCCACATGCCACTATAGTTTTGTTTTGTTTTTTTTTAAATTAGTGTAAAATAGCTGATCCAACAACAAAATGATCAAGGGGCTTAAAAACAGACCACTTTAATAAAGGACTTATCTGGTATTTTTGAAACACTGGAAGCAATGGGTAACTACAGTATGACAAACTAGCTCGTGATCTGCAGTAAATGGATGGAGCTGCTCTCTCACCTTGTGCTATAGTGGGAGCACAGTGCAAACTGAGGAATCCCAGAGGCTGGTGGAGGACAGGCTGTGTGCTTCTCTCTGTGAGTCACACTTCAAGTTACGACCTTCTTCATAAGTCCGGAGCATCCTCTACAGAATTAGCCATTCAAAGTACTCTTTGCCACCTCAAATTTGAAGAACGAGAGAGGAAGATTACCCTGGTGGAGGGTGTACGGGCTTGTGTGTGAGGGGAGAGGGTGTTTAAACTTCTTAGGCCAAAGACTGAGATTTGCACCTCAATGGACACTCTTGTAACTCTCTGACTCTTAGGAATTTTCTGGTCCTAAGCATGAGGTACAAGGTGCCACCAGGCACTTAAAACCATGCTCACTAGAAAGATGGGGAAATTAATCCAACATTAAAAAAATCTAACTCTAGAAAGACCCTTGACAGGAAATTTTGTTTTTCTTTTTCGGTTGGACAGGAGTCAACAAGCACTGTGGTTAGTGTTGACGACGAGGCATTAAGCCCCACTGTCTTGATGTGCCGTAAAGGAATGGACATACGCTTTGAGGTTTGGATCCTGGCTTCACTAACTCTTCGTTATTCAAACGTAGGCGATCTGCTACACTTCTCAGGCTGTGTCTCTCCTCTAACAGGAGAATAAGAACATGTATCACTCCAGCACGATGCCTGCCTCATGCTAAGTGCGTGCTCTCTTCCTAATTTATCCAGTGTGGTTATCCAGGTATCATCCAGGTTGTAGGCTAAGTGTCTGATTAGTATTGACCAATCAGATGATGAGAGAGGGCATTGGAAGAGTGGGGACAATTTATAGAGGTGAAATACGAGAAACCTCCCCAACTGCATTCTGAGCAGAGATTCTAATGGCTTTGGTCCAACACATGTCACACAGTTTCTACCTTGGATCCGTGGGATAGCAGTTTAGCAGGTAGTAATTTTCTGATGCCCAACTCTTTCTTCTTTCTCATTTCAGTTAATCCCCATAGTATCTCATAGTTTATTCTAAGTCTAGACTGGGAAGATTAAACTTGCTTTTTACTGTTTAAAATGGCCAAGGGCCTTTGACCTAGTAATTTCACCCAAGAAAAATTTCCATGAAGAAATAACTCAAAAATAGGAGGGAGCCCTCTACACAGCATGATTTTTAATCAGGTAAAAAGTAAAAGTCAGCCATGTGAGAATGGCTGTGCACAGTAATCTATATTCATTCAAGGAATTATTTTAAATAAAAATTATGAAGAATATATAGTATTATGTAAATGATTGTAGCACAGTAATTAGTAAAAATATAAAATACAATTTTACTTATGCTGTAACTGTGATTATTCACATTTGCTCCTTCACAAATATTAACATATACAGTATAAGGTCTAAAAGAGTACACGATATGTTAAACAGTTGGGATTGTGTGACTTTTCTCCTTATCATCTTTATGATTGCTATTATATGTATGAAACAACAAAAATTCAGGGGAATAAGTATTATAGCACACAAAATTGCATTCTAGGAATTAATCTTTTGCCCTTGTCAAATAAAAGAGGGCAGAAATCTTTATCTTTTGAATTTCATTTCATTATGCTTTCTATCCTCGTGTTTTCAATGCTTGATCTCTTTGCAACCCACCAGCCCAAACTCATTGAAGAATGTGTAAACTGGGCAAGTGTCCTCTTCTGTTCCAGGTCATATCACTATCCAAGAGATGTCAGTGTCCACATGGAAAGAATTCAACACTCTGACTTTGAGATGTTATCTTCAACTCCAGGGAACCAAATCCACTTCACTTTTATCATTCATATTCCGCAGCCACAAAGTGAATAATTTATCATTTGGGAATTGTAATAATTATCTATTGCTATTTAATAATCACTATTAAAATTGGCATCTTAAAATAACAGTGAACATTGATAATTTCATTCAATTTTTGTGAGATAAGAGTGGCTTAGCTGAGTGGTCCTGGCTCAAAGTCTCTCGAGAGGTTGTTGTCAAGATGGTGGCTGCAGCAGGAGTGATATAGGCTCACCTGGAGACGGAGGATCTGCTCACTAGTACCTGGCAAGTTGGTGCTGACTGTTGGCAGAAGAACTCACTGTCTTACCATGTGAACCCCTCCACAAGGCTCTTTGAGTGTCCTCACAACATGGCAGTAATCCAAAGAGAGATCATGGTGGAAACTGCAATATCTTTTACGATCTAGCCTCAGGAGTCACACACTGTCACTTCTGCTATATTCCCTTGGATACACAGACCAATTATAATTCAGTTAGCAGGGTTCTACACAAGGGCATAATTGCCAGTAGGCAGAGATGGCTGGGGACATTCACTACCACAGTTCATCCTCTGGCCCTTAATGATTCACATCTCTCCGAGATGTAAAATATGCTCAGCCCTCACAAAGCACTGAAGTGTCACTCAGTTACATCATCAGCTTGAAATCCAGTGTTGCATCAGATACATCAGGCGGGTATAGGTGAGGATGATGCTCTTCTGTTGTGTTTCCTTGTGTATAACTCCTTGAGTGCAGTTTCTCTCAATCTGAAGACCTGTGAACTAAAGAGACAGTTATCTGTGTCCCCCCGACCCCCCGCCCATCACATGCACACACACTCTCACACATATTCAACATATAATTGTGAGATGAGCATGGCATAATTGATATAGATTGCCCTTTTCAAAAAAGGGGGAAACAGGATATACATAGGAGTTACTGGTTCATAGTAACTCTGAAACCCAGCAAAGTACATGTTGACAGTTCCTTGATTTGGACTCATGGCCTGGGAATAATTCTCCATGGTTCTTGGCTCTGCCCTCTAGGCTCTTAGTTTTACCTTCTGAGTCATCCTTCCTTTTCCATTAAAGGTAGCTTATGCTTGCAGCTGAATATTTTTTTCTACCTAATTCTTGTGTATAAACGTTTAGGATTCTAAAGACCTCTTTCATTTTGTACTGTTGCTGTCCTTTTCAATCTGATCTGGCAGGATTCCTGTCAATACAGGTTTTTTTTTTTTTAATTGTATAGGCCCCCTATGAATGTTATTGGGTTCATTCTATTAGACAAAAGCAATACTCAAAAATCTCTTCTAGACAAGCCTTGGCCTACCTTTGGCTTTTGTTGAGGAACAGCACCTTTAAGTTCTTAGAAGATCTGTTGTTTCACTGGATGGTTCCTTGAGACACCAACGTAGATGTTTCTGAGCTCTTAACAAAGGAATTTGCAGCTAGATGCTCAGTTTTCATCTTTAATACCAAGTTTTTCTGACGATCTATCAGCCTCTTCTGGACTTATTTCTTTTTCTTGCTCAGCTCCAATCGAATGGTTGTTCATCTCAACTATTTCTCAACATAGGCCCCTCCCTTTGTGACCTTGTCCTCCTACCGCACTTACTGTAGTGGTTCAATATGATGGCAAATTCTCTGGTCTGTATTCGGGTTATTTATCACAGCCGAAGACTCTCTCTCAACACTCTGGATGTGTGCCCCTATAAATCTGTGGCCTCCAGAACAGTTCTTTCTCTTGTCCTTGGCCAGATCTCTCTCCCCTTCTTCAGATTACCATTCCAGACCTCTGCTTCTCTCCTTGAACCTCCAGTCTCAGCAAGTTGAATGATCTTCTAATTCCTCGGTCACATACATGTGCCAAGAAGTTTATCTACATTCACCTTCTTTCCTCCAGTCTCTAAAAGTAATGTGCCTCTTCCCTACAGGACCAACCCTCCCACTGTTCTTTTAATCTACTTCCTGCTCATCTACCATGGGTCATCGCTGCATCAGTTGTCTCCTGTCTTTATCTGTCCCTTTCTTCACCGTCTCACTCTCTGTTATCTCCTTTACCTGAACTGTGTGCCTCCTGTGACTAAATCTCTTACTAAAAAAGGTTCTACCTAAGCCTCTATTTTCTTTCTTGGTCATCCATCCATGTTAAGTGTGTGCTCCCAGAACCATTTTATCTTTGTGGTGATTTTTAATCTTTATTTGTGTTTTTTGGGGGTTTTTTTTGAGGAAGATCAGCCCTGAGCTAAGTGCTGCCAGTCCTCCTCTTTTTGCTGAGGAAGACTGGCCCTGAGCTAACATCCATGCCCATCTTCCTCTACTTTATATATGGGTATGTGTGGGACGCCTACCACAGCCTGGCTTGCCAAGCGGTGCCATGTCCGTACCCCAGATCCAAACCGGGGAACCCCAGGCCGCCAAAGTGGAACCTGCGCACTGAACCACTGCGCCACGGGGCCAGCCCTTTTATTTGTGTTTTTAATTATAAAGTAAAACATGTCATTGAGAAATGTGGAAAAAAATAAAAAGTGTATAATAAATGAAAGTCTTCTCACTACCTTCCTACTGCCCCATCTCATCTTCCAGAGAAACTGCCTTTCATTATTTGGTGTTTCTCCTTCCAGGCATGCTACAGTCAGTAATTTTACTTCTACTTTCTTTTGGTTCAGATCCCAGGTGTGGACATGGCACCACTTGTCAAGCCATGCTGTGGTAGGCGTCCCACATATAAAGTGGAGGAAAATGTGCACGGATGTTAGCTCAGGGCCAGTCTTCCTCAGCAAAAAGAGGAGGATTGACAGCAGATGTTAGCTCAGGGCTGATCTTCCTCAAAAAATAATTGAATTCTTTAGATACACCATCCATATTTCAGGTACCCAACAGACACTCAGTGGTTACTCTATCAGTGCAGATTACGGAGCATTTCGTCCTCGCAGGCCTTTCTTTTGGGCAGCACAGCTCCAGGTGTAAACAACAACAAAGCAAAACAAAACAAAAACCACACCTGTATCTGCCATCAAAGGCTCCTTCCTTAGGTTTCTCCCAGCCTGAGCTGATCCTTCCACATTCTTTCTTGACATGTAGAGTTTTCCAGATTCATATTCAACAGCTGATTCTCTCTCCCTGCAAATGTGGGCTTCCTGTGATGTCGTAAGCCAGCTGTAGGTTTTCATCTTCCTGGTGGCTCACTGGAGTTTGGATGTGTAGTTCCTGGAGCTCTCCTTTATTGATCAAGTAGATTTTCAGCCACTTTCTGTCCACACTTTGTGCCTTCTCACAGTTTGGGTTGAGGGACATTCAAATTTTCAGCTTATGTTCAAAGCAGAGATAACATCCACTCTTGATCCTGGTAAACATTCCACCCTCCCCTTGTCCGGTTTATCCGATGAGCTCCCTTCCACAGGTTCTCTTTGACAATCCATCACTCGGATGCTTCTCCCGGGAGTGCTCTTCCTGAGTACCGTCACCACGTTTTTGCAGTGTCAAAATCACATTTCACAGAAAAGAAAGTAATTGACATAGTATCTATCAAGGAGGATCAGAACCATCTTCCCAAAGCTGCTCTACTTCATTTGCTTTTAGCGCATTTTAACCAATATGTGCCTTTTTATTAAGAGGAGATTATTTGTTTTATTTTCTTGTCGTCTCTACTACTATTGAGGTAATTGACATTAGAACATTGTCCTAAATTATATCTACTTTATGGGCAGACTTGGGTTGTTTATTAACATTCATTTAATTTGTCAACTGCCCTGGGCACCTGCTTTATGCCCAAATAGGCTGCATGGAAGTTGCAATGACAAAGACAACCTGTACCCTCTTCTCCAGGAACTCACGATCAGTTTGGTTGTCTCCATGATGGCGACTTAGGATAGACCGTCCTAGAAAAGCATCTGTTTGACATCAGATGAAAGAAGTTCTGCTTGCCTTCTGTAGAGGAATGTGCAAAAAGTTTTCTCAACCCCCTTTCAGTGTATCAAGGCCTGGGTCCTTCCTTGGCTTTGCTCTTGACCACTGCCTACACTCATCAACCAACAAAGGTGGTCTCATGCTCTCTGACCATCCTGTGACTATCTGCAGGAGCCATTTGAATGCACACCACATGGACTGATTTCTAGAAGCAGTGAGAACCAACCTGAGTCCTTCTTTAAGCTGGATCCCTTTTGACTGGATGGATGTAATGGCTTCAAAGTCTTTCTCCAATGAGAAACTACCATTAAACTGTGGCTAGCAAAACTTAGAAGAATAGAGGAGACAACACATCTGTCACGGAGATTGAGAATATACAGGAACAGTAGTTAGAGTCTTTTGACACTCTGTTCTCTGATCTAGCCTCAACCTTGGTCAAGTCACATAACCTTGGTCTGACCTTGAGGCGGGTGTGAGTGTGTGTTTAATCTCTGAAATGGGAGTGCTCAGTTTTGGCTTATCACAGCTCCAGGACTTAATGAGATACTGCAGAAGAATGCACTGTTGCCATTTTAAGATTTGTTAAGTGTCAGCACATGAAGAATTTGAAGAGGTGCCTGGGTACTCATGAGGTGTGCTTGCTTTTACCTGAGCTGTATGAAAATATCATATAAAATTCATTACGTGCCATGTGAAGTGACAAGGGGTTCAAGTGAGTCAGCAGAGAGCTCACCCATCTGTATCCATGTTTTCCTGGGGACTGTCCATGTCTCTGTCCCCAGAGGCGCTGGGGAAGAGTGGGTGCCCTTAACTCCCCCACCAGCAGTTCTTTCACATTGAACTTGTTCACTTTCCTTTTGCTTTTCATCTCCTCCTTCATCTCCTCTGCCTTCTTCCTCTTTCTTTATTTCACTGGGTCACAGCACGGGGGTGGTAGAAAGAGCACAGATTTGGCGGCTGACAAAATTGAACTTGAATCCTTACTTTGCTTACATTGCTACTGTATGTTTTGGGGGAATTTACAAAACTTTCTGAGCCTGTTTCCTCATCTCTAAATGGCATTAATAATGTCTATCTTTCAGGGTTATTATGAGGGTTAAGTGAGTTACTGTGGGCTAAATGTATGGAACGTAGGTGATACTTCATCTTATTAATTCAACAAGTATTTATTAGTACCTGCCCTATGCCAGTACTCTTCTAGGCCTTGGGGTTATGGCAGAAACAGGTCACGACCCCGTCTCCAATGGGAAGAGAACTTCCAAAAACAAATCACATGTTTCCAAGTGATGAAAAATGCTAGTGAGAAGAGTCATTAGAAATTGTTGTTGTTGTTGTTGTCATCCTTGCTGGTCCCGTTCCCATTTTCCTGGTTCAGCCTTTTGTTTTTTCTTGCTTCTCTGCACCCCAAACCATAGCTTCACATTGATTCCAGGTCATTGGGCTCCCCACTGAGTTGATATTACTCTGCTTGAAAGAGAGACAAAGTACAGGGAAGGAATGATTTATGAGGCTTCTGTCACCCAGGCAGGACACTTTCAGCATATTCTCAAGTAATTCACAACTCCTTTTCTGCCCAGGGCTAAAGGAACGTGGATGGGGGAGCCAGAAAAGTAGGGGGCCCTGGCAGCATGGCTGCTACAGCTTGGTCATTCTGAAGGATCCGTGGCGGTTAAAGGCAGGTCACATGCCTTAGTGTTTCACCAGTTTTCCCTGTAAGTCAAACTTTGATGCTGTTCTTGAAGATCCCAGGCAAGCTGTGTGGCAAACACGTTTCTTCCTCCTTCTCAGCAGCGGTAGGAAGCCCCTGAAGAACAAACCACCTGTCCCCTTCAGCTCGGACATCCTGTCTTACCTGTCAGAGGGGCTTGGCCCCGGGCTGCATGCCCATGCTGGGCTCTCCCTCAGTGCTCCTGCTCTCAGCCTCGGCCCTCCTGGATTCTTACACACTGCCTATCTTTCTTTTTAAGGAGTGAGATTTTAAAAACTAGGAAACTAATCCTCCACAGGAAATAAGTTTACTTAGCTGTAGAAGGATATTTCCTTCTGTGAAGTAGTTTCCAGATTGCATGTTCTGCCACAGAGGTTTCAGCTCCTGGAAGAGTTTAAAAGCTCCGATGCCCAAGACACTCCCTAGACCAATTAATTCATAATTTCTGGCCATGGGACTAAGCGTTAGTGTTTTTTAAAGATGCCCAGGGGATTCCAGTGTGCACTGGAGGTTGAGGACAACTGTCATGAGCTCTAAGGCCTTGGCCGGACAGGAGAGCAGCAGGGTCTCCCATCTCTGCAGCACATACTGAAGGCCCATGGCATTCTAGGGATGACAAGAGAGGGCTTTCCTCCTGAGGAGAACAGCGCCTGGCTCTTAGCAGGACTCAAGACCTTTCTGTTGAGTGAGTGGACAGATATACGAAGGAGCTCGCAAGTCACTGGGAGAATGGGGGTGGGAACCTCTGTTAGAACAAAGCGCTAAGTGAAGCTAGAAGCCTGGCCAGCATGGTGATGAGAGGAGGGCTCTGGACTCGGGCTGCCTGGGTGTACAATCCACTGTCCTAGCTGTGTGGCCTTGGGAGGGCAACTCCACCTCTCTGTGCCAATTTTCTTCTCTGTACAAGGGGCTCTTAATAGCACTTACTGATGTGCATACGTAGTGCTCATGACAACGTCTGGCGTAAAGCAAGTCCCCGATCACTGCTAGTGAGCAGTGCAGGGATGTGTTGCTCAATGGCCGTAGGTGCGAGCTGCTGCAGGAGCACAGGGCAGCGCTGGGTGAATTCTCGAGGAGTCAGGAAGGCCCACGCACACGGGCCAGGGACACTGAGTTTGCGCATGGGGTCCTTTTACACTGAAATGTCTAGGGAGGGGTGGGATTGGGCGGGGAAAGGGGAGGGATGGAAGGCATGCTGGGCGTTTGGAACCATGACCTGGAAGTTTGTTGAACGAGCTGTAACTTAAAGGAAGGGAAGCAGCAAAAGTGGCCTGGTCGTTCGCTATCACAAAGAATTCCGGGCCCGAGCTGCTGGATCCTCTTACGTCAGTCATCCTGCTTCTCTCCATGGCGGTCGATTGTCGTAGCTCATCCTGCCAGCGCACACACACATTCAAGTTACCTGACCACCTCCTTATCACTACGAGGAATCAATTCAATATTTCTGTTATAACTGGAAGAATCTCACGGGCCACAAACTTAGGCTGAGGCTGCAAAAATGTAACTTCATTATTATTTTCTTAATAACTGAGCTTACTGTCCCATTTTGCCTGGGGGAAGGAAGCTGATCAATTCTGATAAACTCTGTTTGGTCAGGATTGTCTCCCCACTCTTCCAGGGTGACCTTTTTTTTGTTCCCAGGTGTCCTGTGTTCTGGAATTATCCCTGGAAATGTCCTTGTGCCCGTGTGGTCGTCAGTCATTGACCCACAATGTCTCTTAGACCCCATAAGTGATATCTGTGCAGGCCTCACCCAGCAGCTTATAGGCCAGAATAACCAGGCCGTTCTGGGAAGCTCTGTGTGGGTCACAGCCCCTCTGCCTGAACATCCCTTACGGCCCACTCCACTGTGCATTCCGTGACTGGGGAGCGACTCCTGCCCTCTGAGTAGCTTCCCCACCTGCCACTCTCCAGCCAGTGTAATTTTTATTTCCTCTGGAGCTGGAGGAAAGGGCTGGGGAGCAGTCCCAGTTCCACAGGTGGTCTGACTAATACTTTGTGCGGTATGTCCACTTTAGAAGCTGTAAGGCCATAAATTCAGTCCTGTTATTTCTCTTTGGATTTCTGCTGTTACCAACCATACCCTGAGGGCAGCAAACCTGGAATGCCTTTGCTGTCTTAGGAAAGGAATGGTGAGAAAGAAAGAGGAAGAGAGGGAAGATAAAGTAAGTGGATTTAATAGGGAATGAAATATAGGTAAATATTCCCAACACTATCTTGCTGTTCCTTTCATAATAAAAAGTCACTACAATTATTGAATGTAAACTGCAATGCCAATCTGTGCTAAATGTTCTTTGTGATTGTCTCTTCTATTTTGACAGAGACTGTATGAGGCAGGTATACTGTTGAGGGGTGTAGAAGCAGAGATTTCTTTGCCCTGGGTTACATATTCATTAAGTGAAAGAGCCTGGATCCGGCCTGGACTCTGTTTGACTCAAAGCCCGTGCTCTTGACCGCTCTGCTGTAATGGTTCACCTCAGCTAAAGTGTGAAGTTTTGCAAGAAGCAACCAGATAAAAGTTCTCAAAATATTGTCCAGCAGTTTGGCATTAATACCTATTTTTGGTGAATAAATGTATATTTTAAGTGTGCTACAGTCATTCTTCATATAAAAGCACCCTGGGGTGAGTTCCTTTGAAGTGCAAATAACCATTTTCTAATTACCTGGCTGTTGTTGGTTCAGTAGACTTTGTATGTCAGGTTTTCTTTAGACAAGGTGCATTTTCAGGCTCTTTCTTTGGTTGGGAATGTTCCGTTCTCTGTGAGTTAGTGGAGACAGCTGTGGAACATCATCTCTGGGAGCAGACTGATGGGATCCAATCAGCCTGCATCCTTCATGGTTCTCTTGATGCATTTTCGCTTAATTGTAGGATATCAAGAGTATGCTGAGAAATTTTCATGAATTCAGAGGTAACAAAGAAAGTGACAGGACGTTTCACTGACACCAACGGGCCAGGCCTTGGCGGTCTGCACATGGAGTCTGCCTCCTCTTCTTGCCCTCGCTCCAGCCTCCTGGAGGACTGACAGCCAACTTGCAGGTCTCCCTGTTAGTGCTAATGACCCCTGATGAGCAGGCAGGGGCATGAGAGAGAGCTGCCCTACATGGCGAGGACGCCAAAGATGCTGCTGTGGTCAGCTGGCAAGCTCCACCGGGGACCGCGTTCTTCTCCTGGCATCTGGGCTCTTTGAGAACAAGCCGTCTTTGTCCTTTATGGCCTGTCCAACTCAGCTGTCGTTTCTGTGGCTCTCCCTACATTTTAGACACAAGAGCATGCTAGGTGATTGGAATAGTTTCTTGAAATGCTTATGTTTTTATCCACTGATTTCTTTTTTAATACAAAAAGGAAAAAACAACCATTTTAGATTAGCATGCTTTTTTAAAATGTAGGAAGTTTCGTCACCAGTATGTACCCCCCGTGAAAACAACTTCAAAAATAGATGTGCTATGAGTTTCGATATTTGTTAGAAAGAAAGATGAAAGAGAAAATACTTTGCTTCTGCACATAAATGTTTCCAAGCTTAAAAAAAAAGTTTCCTGACGGCTTCAACCGGGTACCTTTTTAGTTACCCTCCCTCCGCGTGAAATGTCTTGGCAGCCCAGGCTAGTTTGCTGCCTCCACTTCCTTATTTCCTCATCAGTCCTCATTTACTGCAGTCTGGTCTGCACCCCACAACCACATGGAAACTGGCTCGCTTAGCACTCCTCTCTGCCACCTCACATGTGGGCTCCCCTGATCCACTCCCCGCATCTCCCCTGTGGGGATGTCCTTCCTATCACCAGAGAAACTTTCCAAAATGCACCCCTTCAGGCCTTTGCTCTGTCTACTCATTCTGCATGTGATTCTCTTGTCCTCTTTGTTTCTGGTCTTTGTTTCTGAACTTAAGGCATCTGAACCACCACCCTTCTATGACGGTTCCCAACTCCACCCACCATGCATGTGCATGTCATACAGAGCTTGACCGTGCGTCTATTAGAATGTGCATCCCCTTGCACTAAGCGTGCTGCCAGGCACACATGCTCCAGTCAGCTGTGGCCTCCCCGAGAACTGGGACAGCATGCATTTCTCAATTTTGTGTCTCCAGGGCTGAACAAATTCTGTGGCATGGAATGTTGAATGAGTGGGTGGAAGAATGAATGAATGAATGAATGAGCAATAAACCATATTTTAGATCCTAAAGTCTTACTCTGTGTGGGATATTGTCAAAGAGAAGAAATAGGGATTACATATGAAGAATTTGGAATTGAAATTTAATTTTAAATGATTACTGATTGAATTATTTATAAAGATAACTTTTATTGGCTTATCTGGACTTATGTTATAATTTTGCCTTAAAAACAGTATATAAAACTATTAGGAAACAATACCAGACATATATTGACTTGTAGTTATAAGATAGTGCACATACACAAGGTAATAATATCATTGTGTGACATTTTATGAAGAATTTTATAAATAGGTCATCTGTGACTACACTGTATTTCCAGCTAATTTTCTTGCCAGTTTTTTCAGTAATTGGATCCTAGGTCAGTCTTTAGCCATATAAAAAGAGTTGACAATAAAATGGACATTTAGAAATTGTATCTCCATAATTCCATCTGGAATAAATTCCTAGGTAAATAGTGAGCCAATTAGGGAAATACATGTGTGCTGATGAGGTTCTGAAGGCCACACCAGTGAACTAATGGAGCCTTTTAAATGCCAGATCCATCAGTAACTGAATTGACAGCTCTTTTTTGGCAAATCCAGCTTTTAACTGCAAGTAGCTTTTTCTAGAGATTTTAAAAAGTATGTCTGGAGAAATAAGTTCAGGATTTAAAATGGCCCGTCATTTATCTTTTCCTGGCACTGAGTAAAAATGGTTAAACAGAGGCAGGCCAGAGGAAGGCCTGTCCGCGCTCTCAGGAAGACAGGCCACGGTGTCCTTCAGAGAAGAGGGTGTGGCAGCCCTCTTCTTGGCTTGGCTAATGGGCTGGCTGCCAGGATACAGAAAGGGAACATATTTTGACCGTAGACTTTGGTTCAGGGTCTGATCGTTAGCCCTATTGGACCAAACCTGATTTTAAAAATATACCCAGAGCTAATCATTCTCTCTCACATGGGCTAAACTCACAAAGGGCTAATTCATTTATTTATCTTGGGATATTTTCCTTTCCAGTCTGAGGACTCTACTCTGCAGGCACATTTAGCATAGAATAAGTGTTGTCCCCTGATGGCGTGTTCTCTCTGTGCTGTGCCTGGTTCTTGGTGGATGCCCACATAATTCGAGCCAGTTCCAACCAGTTTACCACATCAGACATCTCTGGGAGATTACCCCAAACCTTCCTAGGACTGCATGTGGGACAAAGGACCATTCCAGGTCAACGCTTGCACTGGGAGGTGGGGCTCCTGGGCACAGCAGCTGGTGGAACCTGGGCTCTACCCATCTGTCCCACCCGGCGGAGTTGATGAGCATCTTCTCATAGCTCCTGTTAGGAGAAGACGCCCATTTTTCTGGTTTTTTGTTTCAATGTAAAAGTATTTCTGAGGGAGCACAACTCCTTGCCTTCTTTCCTGTCCCTTCCTGACTTCTCCAACAACTTGGCCACAGTATGCTGATATTCTGTTCTGCTTTCTGCACCACAAGAGGCCTGCCTATGACTACATATTATATATGTATATATATATATATATATTATAATATGGCACTGGTACTGAGTAATATATATACATATATGTATGTATATATATATATATATAAATACAGGTGTCATTTCAAATCTGGGGTAAAGTGAGGGAAGGCCCCTTGTAGCTACAGCTGAACTACCTCCTCTTATATCATGAATACAGTTGACACATTTTATCTCTGGCCCCTCTGTCAATCTCTCAGTTAATTCCAAACTCAGGAGAGGAAGATGTTACTTATACCTGCCCCCGATACTGACCCCAAACAAGCAAGCAAACAAGTCATTTACCACTCAGGATATACCCTCACTACACATAGAGTGCCACCTAGTTCTCTGTCTTACCAAAAAGGTGGGAGAAGGATGCTGCTCCCTCTCCCCAGAATGTGTGTATGATAGAGTATCTGCCACAGCTCTCCAGGACAACACATCCACGCCAGCAGGCAGGCACTACCAGTCGTTGATGGCTGGGGGGCCAATTTGGAGGTCTCTGCCCACGGGGGAGGCCCTTCCCTCCTACAGTGGGTGCTCTCATGCTCTCAGAGTTGAGAAGACTCAGAGCTCTCCATGGCATCACTTGCTGCTTCAGGCAGAGCCCTCACACTCCTCCTTCTGGTCAGATGGTGTTGGGGTGATCAGGTTAAGGAAAGTTGACTGAGGAAAATGGAGCTTAGCTGAATAAGCTTGGGCTTACTTCTGTGCACAGTGAGGTCGTTACTGCCCTGTGAAGAGATGACCCCATGGAGTGTTCCTCCCCCCATCCACAGTGGGGCTCCCCCAGCATCACGACTCAAAGGTGCGGGCCACATCCAGATGAGAATGTGTCATACTGTGCCTCCTGCTGAGGGTGGGCAGGGGGTGGGTGCAGGAGAAACAAGCCAGTGTGTGGAAAATTCACCAGTCTTCATGAGAGTAAATTTATGGGTAGAGTATTCAGTTCTCCTCAATGCCTAGTCAAAATGGAATTTCTCTCCTATTGGGAATATACGCAATAATGAAGGATATACAATTATAAACACATTCCATAATGTTTTAAAAGCTATAATATATTGTGGTTTATTTTATTGTTCTCAATACTCCTTTCACATTTAATTTAGGACTTATCATTCCCCATTTTCTTAAAGAACTTCCCCCAAATTTTATGAAGTTCAGATATCATAAAACCTGAACCCACCTTTGGCACTAGAGATTATAGTTAATAAACTCTTGTCTGCTCTGCTACTTGAGGTGAAGGAGGCACTGATTTTGAGATGTCAGAGAGATTCAGCACCAAACCACATTCAGGCACCCAAGAGGAAGCAGGTGAGGAGTATGTCCCCGGAACAGAGTGGAGTCTCTGAGTCCTCAAAACCATGAGCAGTCTGCGAACGTGAAACGATCTTCGTGTCTCATTCCTTTGTCTCACCCGTTGGGCTGGAAGATGAGATTTGCTATCACTCCACCTTGTGGAAGGTCTGCAAAGGGAGCTGTTCTCCTTCAGGCCTTTCAGAGTGAATGCGAGAGGACTGCCTGAGAGGCGTGGCTGTGACTGCAGCATCCACTTGTCCTTTGTAACTGGACCCGTTAAAGATTCTCAGCCGACACTCAACTTCTCATATACCACGGCTCACGGACTTCGGCTTTTATTGCCTTTGGAAACTGCTAAACGTCTCACATTCCAAAATTCAAACTTTGTTTCCCTCACACAGAAGGAGGCAAACCTTTGGTGGAGAAAAGAATCCACTTTGTGGAGCTATTTTTTTCAAATAGTTACATTTTCTAAGGGCCCTTCATTTCTGTTTATTTTCTGAGTTTGTTAACTTGTTTTAGATGAGGGAGGATTTATATAATTTTAACTTATTTTTTATTATAATATAGTACATGTTAATTTTACAGAATTTGGAAAATATAGAAAGTATGAAGAAGAAAACAAAAATTTCCAATAATTCTATCACCCGGAGATAAACCACTATTAAAAATTTGATATATGTCCTGTTAGACTTGTTTTATGCAGGTTTATTTATTTTGCATAGTTTCAATGGTATTTGTAGACTAGTTTGTATCCTGTTTTTTTCACTCTTAATTCTATGAACATTTCTCATGTCATAACATATTCTTAAAACCCTAACTTGTAACGGCTGCATAATATTCCATAACAGTGACATAATTTCTTTAGTCAGTGCCTGTGGTTGAATCGTAGGTTGTTTAATATTTTTCACAATTAGAAATTGTATTCTGATATCATCCTTGAATATAAATCTCTATTCTCATCTCTGATTATTTCCTTGTAATAGATTCCATAATGTAAGACCACTGGATCCAGACCCTCCAATAAGGCTTGCAATGGTCATAATAGTTGTGTGTCTGTCAACCATGAAGCTTAGTCACTTTCATAGGGCCCTTGTCATTATTGTGCAGTATTATTATTGTTTTTACTGTTTTTTTTAGAGTTTTCTAATTTGATCATTATTATTTATTCCTATAACACAGTAGATGCCCAAAGTATCTTAATTTGTTTTTGTTTTTGTGTCTCTTTTGGTGAGGAAGATTGTAGCTGAGCTAACATCTGTTGCCAAACTTCCTCTTTTTTGCTTGAAGAAGATTGTCACTAAGCTAACATCTGTGCCCGTCTTCCTCTACTTTATGTGGGACACCATGACAGTGTGCCTTGATGAGCAGTGTGTATGTCTGTACCCAGGATCCAAACCCGTGAACCCTGGGCCACTGAAGTGGAGCATGCAAACCCAACCATTACACCACCTGGCTGGCCCCAAAGTATCTTAATGTTTTAATTTCAGTTAGTTGCTCGTGAGTAAGGTTGAACAATTTTAGGTGTGTTTACTGACTGTAAATCCTTTCTCTGAAGTTTTTTTATGCCATTTATTCATTTTCTTTTGGGGTAGTTTAAAATATATATATTTGTAAGAGAGATCTCTTCTTATCTCATATCTTGGGGATATTTTAAGTGTTGTTTGTGTAAGGGGCTCACCTTGTAATTCCCAATGCCAAGCATGTATTGAAACAATAAATTATCATTCAATTTTTGATGTACCTGAAAAATTAATTTAAACTTGTGGAATTAAACTGCAGAGTGCTGCCTTTTTTAAAAAATAGAAATCACATCTACCTCTGTGTCGTAAAAGCTAGGTATTAAATGTCAAATAGGAAGAATGCGTTTTGTAGGGAAATCCTATTAAATTGGATTTGCTTTAAATTAAAATTTCCTGATAAAGGTTTTTTCATATACAACCCTTCATAGGGCCCACTTTTCCAGGGACTTTCAGAGTTGGTATTAAGGCCATTACAGATAGATAGATAGGTACGTAGATATCATAGATAGACAGGTAAGTAGATAGAGAGAGAGAGAGAAAGACCACGAGAGCCGGTTTTGGTTCCCCACTCTTCTAGCACCCTCACTGCAGCACAGGTCGTTTCAGCCTGCAGTCTACTTTACTTCCTTGACAGGGCTTGTGAGCCTCTGGGATTCCCAGGTTAGTGACACGGGGTCAGGGATGTGGTTGCAGTGAGTTTAAGGTCTTACTGCTCCATCATTACCTGCCCGCATGTGGGAAGTGTGGGCTACAGTGCAGACCTTCAGCTAGTTTGGGGAGCAGCTTTCTCACCTGGGACACACCGCCCCTTTCTTTCCATCTATAGGTAAATTGGGTGTTAGAAGATACATCTGTGCTGAAGCCTCTAGCAGATAGATACCTAAAAATTAATTGGCATTGACTTTTCTTCTAAGAAACGTACATTTAAGTCAGATAGACCTATCATTAAAAAAAAAATGCCTTCTATAGAGCATCAACCACGTCTCATCATCCACCTCACATGTATTTGCTTCTATCCCTTCTGCTAATTTTTAGAGGTAGGTTTCATTATCCCAGTTTTATAGATGAGAAACTGGGGAGTTAATTGTTCCAGCTCACCGAGCCAGCAGTGGCAGAGCTGAGAATGAGATCTAAACCTCCCCAATTTCAAAGGCTGTGTTCTCAACACCCTAGCATACTGTCGTTTGTCAACAGCTCACGGGCAGAAATCGTGTATTATTAATCTGTTTCTCTGCAGTGTTTAATATGGTGCTTGGTGCATAAGTATGTATTGAATAGATTAGGAGTGGGTAAGTAAATTGAACTATCCCCTATGAAAAGCCAGTGTTGGGCTAGACTCTTACTGTTTTGCAATCAAGGGGAATAAGGAGAGACGAAGGAAAGGGTGAATACAAGAGGAGAGCAGTGGGAGTGGAAGTTCCTCCTGAGGACCAGGCTGATGTGTCCGCTGCCTGCCCCTCCTCTCCACTCCCCACGAGCAGGGAGATGGTGTGGACCCCATCAGGTGTCCTTAGAACTGGAGCAGCCCTCGCACTGTCTCTCTCAGGAGCCCTCCCTTCCTTTACACTGTGAGCTGTTTTCTGCTCCATTTCCTCTCCAAGCCCTCAGATCACCCTCAGAGCTCTCTGCTATCTTCCACATCATCCTAGCTGGAATAAAATATAACTGTGTCTGAAAAGTACAGAAATCAAACCTCCCCTTGGGGACTTTTTCTGTATCACCTGTCGACTTGAAAACCTGTGTGTCCTTGAAAAGATATGTATTTCAGGCCGCAGGGGTGCTAATTTGCAAGGCCCATTACTCAAATAAAACATTAAAACCATCTTCGATCAGCCAATGCTCTCAGTCTGTTTCCACTCCAGCACCAACATCACCAACTCTAGGCTTCCTGTCAAGCTTCAGAGCCCAAAGTCAAGATTTATCAGTTGATATTTTGACTTTAACTGTTATACTTTCATTATGTGCCTGCATGGCGAGTGCCCCACCCTCTCCAGCTTTTTGCAGGTTTCTTACTCCTGTCCTTGAAGCTAATGTAGAAGAAGACGGGCTTTTGAAGCATCTTCCCAGGTTTTTAGTGTGAAAACTGCTGCATGGCTGCTGCGTTATTTACTTGCGGACTTATTTACAAGTAGATAACCTTTCAGACAAACGCGGTATTTGTGGTACTGCAGTGTATCCAACATTGTGGACAGCTTTGCAATATTTGTATTTTACTCAGATTTTTAAAAACTTGAAAGTGTCTTCATTAGACATGTCAATGTCTTCAAGAGAGAACAGAAAAAACAGGACAAAAGAGGCAAAGTCCGCACTTCCATGTCAGCTAGAGAGGGGCGGAGAACACTTCGCTGGATGCTCTTTCAGTCACATATTATATTTTCATAGCCTCAATTATACTGTTATGCTTTTATGTTATAACTTTATTCACATATAATTCACACTTTTTGTAAACATTTTTAAATGCCCTTGTAATATTCTGTCTTGAGGATATAATAAGTTAACTAACCAGTCTCCTATTACTGTTTACTTAGGTTGTTTCCATTGCAAAAAAATAACACTTCAATGGTATTTTTTTCTATAAGACCTTTGCAGGGGAAATGGGAGATTTAGAAATAGATCCTATCAGCTGTGGAATTGTCTGGTCAACAGTTAGGAATGTTTGCATCACTGTTTGCAAACGGCTTTCCACAGGTGGAGCCCATAAACAAAATGGCACCTGGACGCCTCTCTTTTCCTGCCAGACGTTCAAATTGGTAACTTATGGACTCAGCTGTTGACCCTGAATGCTACAAGAAATGGGACGGAACACCAGTTCTCTGGCCAACTCCAGATTTCTGGCCGAGCCCATATTGGGTCTGAGGTTTGAATACATTGAAGAACATAGCTTTGCTTTAGGATAGGAGATTTGGAGCAATTGTTTGCCCTTTATATTTTAAGTTTTCTACAATGATGTAAGACATTTTTATAATTTTAAATATTTTTTAAAGGAAATGCTGCATTTTAGTTCCCAGGAGAACAATTTCTATTTATAATGATAAGGCATGTTTATTTTGTAAAGTTCTTAGAGTTTCTTATTGCAAATTGGTAAAAGGAGTGTAAAAATATTCAGTTCTTGATCAAGTGAATGATTCCTTACCAAAGCCTTCCTGGAAACTGGAAAAGGTAATTGTAATTGAGAGCAATTACGGCGAAGTGTGGCACCTGTAGAATTAGAGGCCATTATCCCAGAATCTTGGATGGGTTCATTAATGAATCAGTAAATAAAGTACGTGATAAATTACAAAGCATAGTGTCATTATAATTTTATGATAAAGTGTCTTGTTCTGGGTGACAGTACATTTTCAGAATGAAATAATGACTGGCTCTCTAAATATCTGGAAGGAACTCCCAAGCTTTTTCAGATAGAAGAGGGAAAACAAAGGGACTAGGAAGGTAGGAAAGGAGGAGGAGAAAGCCCATGGCTTTTTAAATGAGAACGTGCTGGGGTGTGAAAAACGCATGTAGACCCTGGCCCTGGGAAGTAGAGAGGAGCTTTGCTTAAATGCTACACTTTTAGAGAGAGACGAGCTTCTCCTACGCCAGTAATGACAAGAGATGTGCTTTAAGTTGATTTGGGCTATAGGATTTAAACTTTTATTTTATAACATTTTTTTTTGTAAACTGCGTGTTATTTCCCCTTTCGTTCCCTGACCGCCAGGCTGCCGAGTGCATGAGCTCCATATCTGCACTGGAAACCCTGCAAGAAGCAGGAGCTGAAATTGGTTTTTGGTGGGCCCGATTTCATGCTGAGTGGGAAGCGGCAGCTCAGAGATGAATTGGAAGGCCATGCTTGTCAGCGAATGAAATGTGATGCACTTCAGAGTTTTATTGACATGTGGCGGCAGAGCAGGCAGTAGCAGCTGGCACGGCGTCTTCGTAATCCCGTGTTCTTGGGGTAGGAGTTTGACCCAGTACTTTCTGTTAGAAATGATACATATTTATTAGACTATACAGCTTAAAAGAGAGAAAAGAGTGTACCCAGTGTCAGACACTATCGCAACCAAACCTTTCTTTTATTAAAATAAATGCAGACAATTTCACTATGACAGCTCTTCCACCAAAGGGGAGCTTTATCAAGTGGTGATCTTCATTCTCCCCGTGGAGGCGGGCAAGCCCGTGCCTGGCCACCTGTTGGGGAGGAGGGGTGTGGTCGAAGGGGAGGGCCCCTGTGGAACCTTTTAGGGGTTTTGAGAAAACCAGACTGAAGTCCCAAGTAGCCCGCAGTTCCACTAATTGTATTCATCCTCCCATTCGCCTCTGCAAAATCAATTGCAGACAACATCCAGTCTCATTTTCTGCGGTACGTTTCTTAGAGATATAGCTGCACCACCAACCTGTTCCTCCTCTCCAGGAATAGCCGCCTGCCACATCTTATGGTACAAGGGCTTTAAAAGGGAGGGTATGTGAAGAGTACTTACATTATAAGCAATGTAATTCTTCCTGATTTTAAAAACCTGTCTCTGCCAATTGTGAGAGCCAGAGGGATCTTATGTATTTAAGGCAGATTGTGGTTGATATTTCGGTTGAATATTCACTTCTTAAGCTACTCCTTATGTAGATGATTATTTATGGGTATATGTGTACTTTGTTTTTTTAAGGGAGAGGTAGTGACAGGGAAGGAGTAGGGAAGAGAAGGGAAGATTTTGTGAACGTGTATATTCCATGTGTATGATATATACAGCTTCACATATATACATATGCCCTATATGCATCACACACACATACGCGCACAGTGTGGCTACACGTTTTAATGATTCCCACTAGATGTGACCTCAGAAGACTGGCTTTGTCAATTGTTAGCTCTGTTTTCCTGGATAAGTCACTAACGTTCTCTGAGCCTAAGTTTCCTCAAAGGTGAAATGAACATAATATTTAGTTCAAGGGATTGGCGTGAGAATCAAAATCAGGTAATTCATTTTAAATTGATTTATAAATTTGGGTCAAGTTCTAGAACCCTTTGTGATATCCCTACTCAGGAACCAATGCCCATTATGTGTTTTGGGCAGTTTCATCTATACCTTAAGTGTGTTCGCGTATATTTGTCCTATTTGAATGTCATTCCTTTGGGTTCTTTCCATTTTTTCCATTTGCCGGGATCATTTTGAAGCTGCACATCAGTTCGTCATCAATGTTAATTGAGTGTCCTCATTGGCAGAGAATCGTTTGAGTGTCTGTTGAGAGAGAAAAGCAATAAAAGATGGATTGGTGTTCCTAAAACACCCCTGTCGTTAGGCTCTCCCTTTCGTGCTCTCTTGTTTTATCCACATCAAGTTCAGATGGTATTATCTGGTTTTCAACATCCACCTAGTCATTCCACCCGCCTCTCTGTCCCTTCTGTTGATCACGCCTTGAATCTTTTACTCAGACACTTCCCTCCTCCTCAACTTTTGTCTTCTCCCTACCCTGTACTATGTTTAAAGCCCATCTCTAATTGTGCTTCCTTCACAAAGCCTCTCTTGCTTTCTCTAGGCCCCCTCATCTCTCCTTTCTTGATTCTTCAGTTACTTTTAGAGTCAGTCCCAACACTGACCCTTTGACAACTACTAGACAGTTCCTGACTGTTATCTTTCCAACCAGACTGTGAGCACCTTTTGGCAGAGCCCAGTCTTCCATATCTTCGTATTTCCTTTATAATGTGTGCCGCCACACTGACCATAGGATAGATATTTTACTTATTATTTGAGTGATGGGAAAACTCAGGGAGTTGGTATCCAAATGAATACCATAAACCCTATACTATAAGTACTATACTATTTTATACTCAGTCCTTTAAATTTTTTACTTAAAAAATTGGACTCTTCCTAATAAACAATTGTTTCTCACTCTTTCATTTACATCAGTTTCTAGTGCATTTAAATATGTTCTACGCAAAGTACGTGTTCAGCAAAAATATTTGTGGCCCAGGTCTCCACATTTTAACAAGCTCTATATTTGGCGACAATGTGCACCAGAGGTAGAAAACCAGGACAATATGTTCATGCGTCCTAGGTTACCAGTGGGGAGTGTTTATGAGATTACCGCTTCCATTACAGATATTTAGTAAACGCTAAGCATTTGTTTCTTAACTGAGATATTGTACGGCAATTTATTTAAAACATGTTCATCTATCTCATTAAAGTAAACTAATGTAAACACGTTAAAACATAATCTTGCCTGCTTGAGGCAAGATCCACTGATGAAAGCTCAAATTAGTGGGCAAAACTCAAAGGAGAAACAGGATATTTGCATAGCTTTAATGTATCTTTTCCCAGAGTATATTAATCATTGTGTCGGTTTTAACAAGCCACAAATTCTTTGCTATTCCTATCTCCAAGAAGTGGAGCTTAACCCCCCTCCCTTTGAGTGTGGACTGGACTTGGTGACTGTCTTCTAATGAACAGAGTGTGGAAAGGGAAAAATTACAACTTTACGGTGGAGAAACACAACAGATGCCACCTTAACAAGTGACCAAAGTTGACATCACAAGTGGTCTTGTGGCTTTCATATTCCCCGTGATACAATGCAATGAGAAGGAACATCGTCTGTGTGGTACCCTTAGTCTAATGACGAGAAAATATCAGATGAACGCAAACTTGGGGACATTCTGCAAAATACCCAGCCACTGTCCAAAGTCAAAGTCACAAAAGACAGGGGAAGACCAGAGCACTGTCCCAGATTGGAGGAGACTTAGAACCCAGGATGACTAAATGCAGTTGGGATGTGGATGTGGTTCTGGACACGGGAGGGGACGCTGGGGAAATCTGCATACGGTCTGTAGTTTAGTTAGTAGTACTGTACCAGTGTGAGGTCTTCGTTTGATTATTGTCCCATGGTTATATGAGATGTGAAGGGTTGAGGAGCTCTCTATATTACCTTCACAACACTTCTACAAATCTAAAATTATTTCAAAATAAAAAGTTTTTTGTTGTTGTTGTCTTTAAGAACATGAAAAAAACAATGCCTGCTTGAAAGGCTTCACCTTTTATTACAAACTGCACCGGATGCTGACTTGTTTCTGTTAGACCAGTGAAAGGTGCTCCGCGAATGCAGGTGGAGACACCCGGGTATCCGATGTGCATTGCTGATGAATATCACTGCAGGAGGTCAGAGCACAGCTTGTCAGAGAATGCCTGAGGAGGGAAGTGACAACTGGTGAGCTTCCCTTTATGTTTCTTAAATACCTGCCTTTCTTACTTGAAGGAAAGTGAAACTATGTGACCCATGAGGCTAAAAATAAGAAACTCGAGTCAAGGGATGGATGGCCATTCCCTGTAAATATGCTCAGTATCAAATAGGCATTCAAAAAAAAGAAAGTGTTTTAAAGTGTTACGTCCTCTTCACTCTCTTTTATATCTTGTGTTATTGGTGGCCATATTGTACGTGTAAAGAAAAGGTGTTACTATTTGTGTCTAATTTTTAGGGCTATCTGCAGCTGCCTTATTCTGATTCACTGAGAAAATTTTCTAGCTTCACTCCATCTTCCAGTTAATGAACTTTCAATGTTTCCTGAGGAGAGAAAAATACATTCATCTTGGAGGCTGGCCAGTGGCCTGGAAGTTGAGGTCACAAGCTCTGCTTCAGCAGCCCACTGTTCTCTGGATCAGCTCCCTGACGTGGACCTATGCACCACTTGTCAAGCCATGCTGTGGCAGCATCCCACATACAAAATAAGGGAAGATGGGTGCAGATATTAGCTCAGGGCCAATCTTCCTCTGACCCTTTCTATTGACAGAGGCTAAGTCAGTTGTACCCTAGTAATACTAACAGAGTAAGAGTGATCCAGGTGTGTTTGAGCTCTGTTAGCTACTGTGCCAGATTTTCGGTTCTTTAGGTAGCAGTTCATTTTACCCTTTGGTCATAGCTGAGTATAAGGAAATGACAATGATTGTTTTAGCATGCCAAATTACATCCGAAACACAGAGACCTGCACATATGGAAGTGTTATTGACTTTTAAGAGGATTTTTTTTCTGTATGATCATGCTACTCCTGTGCGAGTATTCCCCCTATATTTGAGGGATTTGGGACTACAAAGGAAAGAAAGAGAGTGTGTGTGGGAAAAACAGAAAATACTAATTCCTCTAAGTGAAATCATTAGCTTTGTGATCATGAGGATTGGAATTTATAGATTATAACTTGAGAGTCAGAAGGGACTGGAGAAGTTCTTCGGTCTACCCGTTCAGCATAGAAATCCATGGTCCAGTATTTCTTGCACAAATACTCATTTAGCACCCACTTTCAATATTCACCGTGACAGGAGAACACTATAAATATAGAGTCTCAAAATATGGGACACATTCCATCATGGCACATCTCAAAAGTTAAATTTTGGCTAAGTGTGCATTTGCAATTTTTATCATCCTGGAAATTCTACCTATTGGTTTTACTTATTTCCCCTGGATATGTCTTCTTTCTCTTTTACATGACATCCCTTCTTCTATTTGAAGAGAACCTTCCCCAAATTGAAGTTCAGATTCAACATCTCCAGTTGCTTCATGACTATTTCTACAACATGGTTTCTAGAAACATGAGTGTATATTAATACTCCTCTTTGAAAGTGCCACCCAGAACTGAATACAATCTGAATCATCATCAATTAGTGTGCAATATGTTTGCACATATCAGAATCGAAAGATACATACATGCTTGGAGCATGTACGAGGCATGCTACAGATGGCTATATTAGGGCAATTGATCTCACTTTGTTAAATGATCTTGCAGATTGGTTGAAACAATCTCCCTTTGAACCATTTCTCAGCCATCTCCCTGAATAATGTAATAATGTAGCTATGCAAGAAGTCTTAATCAGTTTAGGGTGACTAGGGAGATATTATTTGCTATATTTATGTACAACTGAAATATTTTATATGAGCTCCTGTACCTAAAGTGCCTAGCAGAATGCTGGCAGATACTAGGTATTCAATAACATTTAGCTTCTTTCCCCCTCCTTAATCTCTCTGGCTTGAGCAATAATGTCATTTATTCCTTGGTCCCCCACAGTTGGCTGAAGCTAAGGAAAGGCTAGATCATATCTCTTTGTTGCCATCTGATTCTGGCATTCCAATGGGCCTTGGCTCTGCACCTCATTGATACAGTTTCATAGATTGCCATGCCTAAGTTCTCTCTCATACAATGCATCATCTGTTCCATTAGCTCTGTCAACTTTCCAGTCATCTCTCCCTCAAAAACCCCTTGATCCTTTTACCTGTGGAAACAGTATCTGACTATTTTATCATCTGGCTATTTCAATTAAATCACATTAAAAAAGCATACAGTAAGGTTAAAAATGATCACTATATCACTCCAACTTTCTTCCATCCCCAGAAGGTTAATTGAAAGGCAGCCATCTTGGCGACGTTTAGACAAATGAGGATAATTATGTGTTCTCCAGCTCTTTGAGAGGTTAATTGCTTAGATGTACGAAGCCTTGAAGAACAAAGAAGGAATAAATCAGAAGCAGGACTATGATCTGATAATGTAATTTGGTATATTCATGTACGACTCAAACAAATAAACTCCCAATTATATGAACCCATTCAGTTGTATGGACACACTGCCAGTTCACTAGGGTCAGGCACCTCCAATCTGCGCACTTCAGAGGCTTCTGAGAGGGAGGAGTGGGGCTAAAGCTGTTCAGAGTTAAATTGGGGGCTCCCAGGGTGTGGGACGGAGGCTTGCATAACGGAATTTTCCTGTTATGTGAATACCTCTGAGTAGATTTACATCTTTGACCTCTTACTCAGAGGGTTGACGTCTGCTGGCCCGCTCAAGTACAACATCTCTCTTTTCTTCAGGAGGCATCATTTTCAACGTCCAGGGAGAAGGCAAGAGGTAGCATGAAGACAATTGCTCTAAAAAGTGGGAAAGGACACCTGTGCCTGGTAGGAGGGAAGAGGGCTGAGAGTCGTGGGACTCTGTTATTCTTATCATCTGATGGCTTTTCATCCACTTTTTGTCTGGGTGACAGCAAGGCTTGGAGTCCAGATAGGGGTCAAGTGATTGATTCTAGCAAGATATGTACAGTGTGCTCGTTTTTTTCTTTTTTCTCAAAGTAATACATACACATGGTAAAACAAACGATCTCTGGGTCTGTACTATAACTTTCAGTCAGGTCTGTTGACTTACCACTTGCAAGACGGAGCTCTGAGCTCTGGTCCAGTCCTTTTAGCACCCTTCACTCCGTCCATCTCCTGACCTCTGCCGATGAACATTAACCTTCGCGGACGTTTGCCTTCTGTTTTGTAACCATATTCCACTTCATGTGTTTTCTCTCTATGTTGATTCTGAATATTTAAAGCCAATAAAGAGCATTTACATTATAGCTTTGTAAATGATGTTTTCCCTAGAATAACCATCCTTCTCAATGGCTTCAGTGTGACAGTCTCTCGGCCATTTGACCTGCGATGTTCTTACCATCTAGGCCAAGTGGATTGTCTTGTCCTACTCTTCCTCAGTTGCTACATTTATTCCACATTTCAGTTTGCTCCATGTTTGAACCTTACCTTTGTTCATTTGTTTGTTTGCTTATTTTAGAGTTTCTAAATAATTTTCTTTTTTTTCTAAGCGAATATATGCATATATTTACAATATATGCAATGTAAGAGGTATCCTGAATGCCTTCCATGTATTTACATATTTCATTCCAATGTTGGATTCCATTTATTCTTCTGAAAGGCATCTTCTAGGTGCCCACTGGCTTCTGGTTCTTATTTAGACCACTTGCTTTCTAGGCCTGTCATACTGCAGTTAATTTGGGACTTATTTCCATTATCTCCTAATTTAATCCCACCATTTCTTTCATCCCACAACTTGGTTTTTATCCTTACTTAATTCTAGGTAGGCTTTTGTTGTTTTAACACTAATTTGTCTTCAGTACATACTTGAGTAACTTCCTCAGAAAATACACATGGGAGTTAAATTTTCTGAGTCCTTGAATATATATTTGACTTTTTTTCACTTTCATTGCATATAGAAATTTAGTTTTAAAATTGTTTTGCCACATTCAGCTTCTTTCATGCAGGATTCAAAATAAGAAAACTGCTGTCGGCCCTGAAGATTGATTCTTTATCGAGGATCTATGTATGTGAGCAGGCAAATATATTTGTTTTTCTTTAGAAGCCTTTAGGATTTTGCTTTCTCCTTAATGTTATGAACTTTCACAGACATGGTGTATCCCTGTGTGAGTCATGTTTCATTCATCCTTCTTGGTAGTCAGCCAATTGATTTTTTGGAAATTTTTCTTCTATTATTTCTCCAATGATTTCCTTTTCTCTACTTTCTCCATTCTCTAATTCTGCAACTTTTATGAGTCGATGTTGGACTCCTTGGGTTGACTACATCTGTGTGTGCAAGTGGGTATGTGTGTAAGTTTTGTCATGCTTACTATGTACAGGAACTGTTCTAACCAAACCACATATATTAACTCATTCATCTTATAACAATCCTAAGAGGGAAGTGGTAATGTCCTAAATCAAAGATAAGAAAATTGAGACCCAGAGATAACGAAGATGTTCTCCACCCCAGGTATTAGGTGATGGACAGTATTCTAACTGGTCGTCTGTTCCTGAAGTCTGTTCTCTTAGCCACTTAGTGTACTGCCTCCTCGTACACATTTTCCATCTTTGTCTTTTTTGCTCTATATTTTCAGAGATTCCCTCTATTTTGTCTCACACCCTATTAATTCTATTTTAATATAACAATAATATTTTTAATTCCCATGAGCTTGCTATTTGTTCCTGATTATTGCTTTTTCATGGTATCTTATTTTTGTCTTATTAGCACAGTGTCAAATCATAAATCTCTGAGAATATAAATTAGAGGCACTTAAAAATATACTTTCTCATCTGTGTTTCTTCTGAAGCCAGTTCTCTTTGTTTATCTTTGCATTTTTAAAATTTTTATTTTACTGCTTTCATTTTATAGATGCCATATATACTTAACTGGACATACATGTTTATGAGGAGCTAGACTGGTATTGCAGTATAACTAGTGTGGGTTTTCTCTGCTATTGGAAATGTAGATCTCTTGTCACATTGCGTTTTTCCCATGAAATCCAAAGTTTTAGGTGCTATGTGTGATTAAGCTTGTTTGCTGGAAGGTTGCACGTGTTAAAACAGATACGGAACTGACCTGTAGTTTCAGATATTCCCAAATGCCAGAATACGTCAAACTCCCTGGCAGCTTGTTTAATTTTTTTAAAGAGAAACTACTTGTTCTGTTTTCCTGGGTTAATGTTGGGCTGCCTGCATCCTGTGTGTGCAGGGCTGGAAAGGAAAGGCTCGTGGAACAAATTAGCACAGCTGCTTTGCTCGTGAACAGTTTCTTCCTCTGCTTCCAGCCCCGTTTCTCATTCCTGCCCTTTGTACCTCTGCCTTCAATCCAGGCCATTCTGGACTTCTGCTTGACAAGCTCACCCATCTGCTGGCGCTCTCCTCAGGTGTGGCTTCTTCTACTCTTGCGTTCATCTTCTCCATACTTCCAGGCATTCGTTGAAATTGCGGTCTGCTGCTGATCCCTCTCATTCTCTTTGATGTTAGGTGACTATTCCTTTTATTTTCCTTTACTCTCATTTTAATAAGATGTCAGGAAGGAGAAGTAATCAATGCATGTGCTTAGTGAGATCAGCTTGATCCAGAAGCTCCTAGTTTAGGTTCTCCTAGCTTGACCAAGAAATAGAGTCCCCTCTTTCTATATGTCATGAAATAAATATATGTGCACACAGATCTGCCACGTGCTTTCTCCTATGCATCAACTAAGCCTGGATTCGACTAATGAAGTTATTGAGCTCCCTCATGAGAACTCTTCAGCATCTCACTGTCTCCTTCAAAATAAAGCCCATGCTTCTTGGTGCGTTAGACAAGCTCTTACCACTTTGAGCCCGCTTAGAGTTACTTAGTCCCTTAGTATCTACGGGGGATTGGTTCCAGGACCCCTGTGGATACCAGAATCTCATGTTTCCAGGTCCCTTATATAAAACAGTGTAGTATTTGCATATAGCTACGCACATCCTCCCGTGTACTTTAAATCATCTCCAGATTACATATAATGCCTAATACAATGTAAATGCTATGTAAAAAGTTGTTATACTGTGTTGTTTAGGGAATAATGACAAGAAAAATGTCTACACATGTTCAGTACAGATGCAGCCGTTGTAGGTCTTTCGACCTGTAGCTGGTTGAATCTGTGGATGCAGAGCCCGCGGATCTGGAGCCGAGTGTACCTCTTTCCTTTCCTGGCCCCATCATCCATGGCCCACTTTGAATTGCATGGTTTCATAATACTACTCATGCCTCCATGCCTTTGATCACGCTATTTTATTTTCTCTCTTTCTTTTTTTTGGTACTACATCATGTCTTTCCTCCTTTCTTCTTCACCAGATTAACAATGCTCATCTTTCTTGGATCACGCAGCATATTATATTTCAGGAAAATTTGCTTGACCCAGAAAGGACAGGCAAAATGCTAAGTGCTGTGCTCCCAAGGAACGATCTCTTTTTCGGTCTCTCTCATCCGAACTCTCTCAATGTCTCTTGTTTCTCTATATCTTTCACATTCACCACATCTTATTTTAATTGATTTGTGTGTGTATCTGCAACCCCCTAAGTGTGTCAGGGCATGGACACATTCCATCAGTTGAGGTTGGATTTGGCTGCATGTAGCAAAATCCGAATACTGTGGTTTAACGAAATAGGAGTTGATTTTTCTCAACAAAGAATCCTGAAAATATGCTTTACAGAGCTAAGTAGAGCCTTTTTTATGTCATTGATGTCCCAGATATTGTCTTTCTTTTCTCTAAGCCACCTAGAGTCTATGGTTTTTATTCTAATTCTTGTCATGTCCTGGTCTCAAGATGCTTGCTCCAAATCCACCCTTTCTCTAAATGAGAACAAAAGCAAGGAAGGAAGGGGAGAGTGGCTGCATCCATATCTGGAAGGTAAAAATTCATAAAAATCCAGTAAAAATACCAGTATTCCTTGGCCAGCTTCTATCTGCTTCTCATTGGCCAGAGTTCAGTCACATGGTCATCTCTGGCTGCAAGGAATTCTTGGAAGACAATTGTTTTGGCCAGGCACATTGCCACTTGAGCAATGCTGGGATCCTGTTAGTAAGGCAGAAAGGGAGAAAGGGTGTTAGGAAGCTGCTAGCAGTATCTAGCACACAGGTGTTGCTTATTTTTATATTTTCTTTACTTAGCACAGTATCTGGCATATAGCAGGCATGCATTAAATATTTATAGAAAAAGATGTTGATTTTAAAACATGGAAGGGACCTCATTCTATGGGAGAAGGAAGTTGAACTCCAAACCATTTAAATGACCTCACCAAGGTTCATCACTACTTGTATAAGAGCTGGGAGAAGTTCTCGGGACAAAATCAAACCTGAGCCTCTAATGGCCTTCCTGCGGGAAGATTAGTTCGCATTCTAATTTCTGCAAGTAATCTGGTATGAAAAACCAGGATAATGAATCATGCGGGCTTTTGCAGTTTAAGATTCTTATTTGTGGTCACAACAGTTTCCAGCCAGACTCACATGACTCCTATTTTCATGCTGAAACCAAATCACTCAGCGACTACTCCTCAGCTGTGTCTGGCTTCCTCCCTGCTGGCCCTTGATTATTTCTAGCCCAATAAAAGAGAATGGAATTCCAATTTCTAAAGGAAAATAAAAACAAATTATAGTAAACCTTAACAAGAAGGAGAAGGTAGTGACCTGTTACCACTCCACTTCCTCAAATGGGTTATTTGATTTTGCTTAATTGTTGGTGAAATTTTCTCAAATTGACAATTATAATCTGGAGCTGATTGCTTACGCAGGTAATTTACAGATTTCTTATTTGGCAAGAATGCTTCATGACACTTCCCACGAAGTATGGTTTCAAAATTTTTCAGCTGAATTTTTCTTTTTAGATATATTCGTCATTTGGAGCATGTTATTACTTTCGCCCACAGGAAGTTTAGGTGCTAATTTGGCTAGGTGCATGTCTTGCATGAAATCAAGTGGTCGTTTTTTACAATTTGTTTTAAATCATTTAAGGCCTCAGTGGAATTGAGTAGGTGTTCCTCAAGCAAACTAAATAGTCACTTGAGACAGGATTTTATCAAAATGTGGTTACAGATATTAACAATAAGTTCTGCTTGTTTTGGTCCTGATGAGGGCTGTTACGAGGTATCTACTATGCCATCTCTCTCTGCCTTTTATTTTTAGCAGCCTCCCCACTCACTCCTCTTGTCAGCCTAGTCTAAAATCAAAGTTTAATTATCCTTATTTGCTCTGGTACTGTGCAATAAGATAGAATTTATCCAGTAGTCCAGCTGTTTTGCACATAATTAGTGGAGAATTCAACCTGCTGTAAAATAAGCCTTCTGGGCAAAGAGCTGGAAACTGAGGACATATTCTCCAGTGATACCAAATTTTCCATTACTTGTAAGAGTCACAGATTTTCCATCTCAAGTCAAATAGTGTGAATTGTACTTTCAAGTTCAGGGTTTGAATTACAGAGCACAGTTTCTATTGTTAATAAATTTCTGCTTTAGAAAAATTATAATATTTCCATTTAGGAGGACCTTTAAGGTCAATGGAAAAAGTTGATCCATGGTCAATTTAAATGCAGTTGTCAATGGGCATTTTTTTTAAATTTTGGCATGAACTTGAGTGGTAGATGGCATCTTTGCACATGAATAGTGGTAGTGTCTGCTTTGTTTAATTATTCATTTATCAAACATTCATGAAGCACCTATTATGAGCTGGGAGCCATTCTAACCATCTGGGATGAAGTTGTGAACACGACTTACTAGTCCCTGCCTTCAGGAAGCTTAAAATTTAGGAGGAATGATGTTTCTGTGATTTCTTTCCTGTAACAGTGAAATCACCTCTCTTGGGTGGATGATTTATTAATTTTTCAGCAAAATGGCCAGCTGACTCAGTGTGATCCCAAGCAAAGGGCAACAGGCCCTTTGTAATACAGCCTACCGGTCTCATCTGTCGTTTGTGCTCTATGCTGTAGTTTAGAGGGAAACTGGCCAAGCCTCAAAATTTAGCTGATCCTATAAATGGGAGAGTTGAATGGCAATGAATGTGAATTACCAGCACCTAATTAATGCACTCATTTTATTTGGCGTAAATGTATTGCTGGACATGCCCAACCTTCTCCCATTTTCTTTTCAAACAACAGCTTACTCTTTCTGTAGCATCCCAACAAGAGAAAAAGGAGCAAAAGGCGAACCTGCGCTTCCTATTGAACTTCAGGTTCTTGAATTTTCAGGTCTGCTAACATTGCTTGCAATAAATGATGCTTTTCTTCTGCTGCTTTTGATTGAAGAACACTAGAAATCAGTCGGGGAGCAGGTGCTGCTTTGTGTTAGATTAACGCTGATTGAATTCTTACACAGCCAGCTGATTGAAGCACGTGTTCTGCAAGCTTATGATTCTGTGAACACTAGGTTGCAACCAGGAGGGTATTTTGCCATATCATGTCCCTTAATCAACACCCTCCAATCTATCAATACTGTCAACTGGAGTTAGATTCCTCGGCCCACTCTGTGACATAGCACCCTAGGCTGGTCACAAGAACAAAAATGGATCTCTGCGAGAAAGAGGAGGGTTAGTTTCAAATTCTATTTCCTTCTCATGCTGAGTAGATGAACGTTCAAATCGTGAAAATAATCAGATGTTCATCAGACTTGGTAATGACACTGGATGGGCATGGGCCTCTATTCTCCATTTAACAGCATCCAATTTGCTAACATGGTGAAAAAATGTGAGTTATTGGCACAAAATGCTTGAAACTCCCCATGGGAGTGCACCAGGTGCTATCACTGGGTTGGCCAGGCCAGCACTGGACGTGTAGGAGACGCCCACTAACTGTTATCCCACATTTTAAAAATGTGCATTTTGTAAGCTCCATGACACTTTAGAGGCCATCCTGCTGGGAAAGGAAATGGATTTAGTTGCTAGGAGAAATAACGCAGAGGTAGACACAATTGAAAAAAGGACTTGGATAATCCTGTGAAAACTAACAGACCGTTTTCCACAAGGACTTTCACCTAGTCTTAAATTGGCCCGGATGGCCCCCAGCAGGCTCACCAGCAGTGCTGGCTGAGAAAGGGAGGAGCAAGAGGTATAAGCAGTGAGCGAACTATTTTCTTGCCATTGAATGCAGGCTGGTCCATCATTCAGTCATTGTTTCATATATTCAAATGTTTTTCATCAAGTATATGCTGTGTGACATATTAAATGATCTTAATAGTAAAGAAAAAGTTATTTGTGCCTTAGTTCTTTATATGTAAATAGGGATTCTGATAGACTTTACCTCATAAGCTTATTGGGAGGCTAAATTGACTAATGTGCATAGATCAGTGTCTGCCACCTAGTGTGCCCTATGTAAAGTTTTGATCTTATTGCTCTGAAGAGAGAGTGAATCACCCTTAAAGGTTCTATAATGCTTATTTCCAATGTTGTGCTTATACAAATGCACTTTTCTACTTGGAGGTCTCAAAATTTCTTATGACATTTCCCTTTAAACTAACAGTTGATTTCCAGTTATTTTTTACATCATAGTCTGAAATCCTGCTGATGAGGCTTGAGGTGAAGCTAGACTACCATCACCCCAGTGCCATGGCCGTTGTCTCTCTTCCTGAAGGCTAAAACCCAGAATCTAGCACTGTGCCTGGCATCCACACATTCATGGACACGCATGCACACAAAACATGCCATACACACATAATATTTGAATGAATGATTGAATAGGTGCATGCATAACCAGGAGAAGGGAAAGAGATTGGCTTGGTGCACCACCTACTCCATTTCTATTCCTCTGCCTCAAGCACTGGTATTCGGAGAGGAAGAAGTAAGCCAGTCCTTCCTTGCAATGAGGTCTCTCTTCACTTTCCTTTGACACACTCCTATAGTGATATTATTACACTAATAGACACTGAGAGATTTCAATGCAGTGTCTAAACCACTGGGCCTCAAAGTGTGCTCGTCATACCAGCAGCATCAGCATTGCCTGGGAACGTATTAGCAATGCCGGTCCTCCAGCCCCACTCCAGTCTTACTGATCCAGAAACTCTGGATGTGGCAACCAGTAATCTTGCTTTAACAGGGCTTCCAAATAATTCTGATGCACACTGAAGTCTGAGAACCACTGGCTTAGGTGAAATCTAACCCCACATTTTGATTAACACTCTGAGCCTTGGGCCAGTGTTACTGCACATAAAGTCCAGGAAACTTACTTAAAATGCTGCTTCTATTATATACCTGGCACATGTCACAGGACAAGTCATTTTCTCTCAACGTTAGCTATGAACACTCCCATAACTATTTTCCCTGCAAATGTTAACTGAACTCTGCAAATTTAATTCTCTTAATTTCTCTGTAAAGTTAGCTTGGCAAAAGGAATCTGCCCCATTCCATGGAAATATTTTCTGTAGCTTATCTCGTGGGATAAGAATCCTTTTATGGTTCAGTAACTTGCACGAAATCTCACAGGTAAGTAAATGGATAAGCTGAGTTTCAATGCAGATGTTTTGAGTCCAGGTGTTCTTGAATTCTGTGCAGTTCTGCTCTTCATGCCTCATGACACCTCCTAGCTGCCCTCCAGAATCTGGTTGCTAAATATCATCCTATCAAATTGAACCATCTCAGTTAAAAATATAACTAAGCAAATTTTCTTCTGAGCTGTCCCTGCCTCTGAGTCTACTTTTGAACCAACAAATAAGGGAGAGCACATGCATTTCCTCTTCCAACACCGCTAGGTAGCAATGGGATTGGTTTGGCTTCTAGAATCACTATTTGAGCAATATACAGAGAATCTTTGCCCTACTCCTCAGAACAGAACTATTGCTGTGAACTGCCGAGTTTGGACTGTCAGTCATCCGAACAATCTGTGCTCTTCATAAACGCGTCATTCCAAATCAATGAGAAAACAAAGAGGGGTCTTATTTTCAGTGAGGCAACTACCACATAATCCAGTGAGAATTCCAATGTAGCAGCCAGATCACCCTTCACAGTTTAAATAACTTTATTGAGTGCTTTGTTTGCATAATCTGAAAATAGGCCTAGAAATGCATTGAAGAATAACCATGGAGACCTACATTACAGGCTGAAACAGTGGTCTTAGGACTTATTACATTTTGTGTAATCTGTGGGACAGCTCAGGAGCTCAAAGAACAGTCAACTCATTTTACTAAGACTTTCTTTCTCAAATACAGAAAAAGGAACTCTATTTACATTTCAAATCTGTTGGACAATATATTCTTTTGCCAAAACTGCAGCCTGGTTCTACTTAAGGTAAGGTTATCCAGTAGCAAGTCTGTCAAAAAGCGTGATCCTGTCATTATTTCCAGGCTGCATTAAGTACAGTATTGTTCCTTGAAAGAGGTTAGAAAGATAAATTCTAAATTATAGCCTCTGATTCAAAAGGGCCTGGTGATCATCCTACCTAATTCCCTGATATTTCAGATCAGATCACTGAGGCCCAGGAAAGCTCTTTGATTCCCAAGGGCACATATCTGTTTTGTGGCAAAGTCAGGACTGGAATATAGCCACCTGTTCAGTGGCCTTATTCACCTTCATTTCCTCTTTTATTGCCTGGTCAAAGAGGATGAGTAATGAAAAATATACTCATCCATTCGCTTTTTTTCCCTGTAGAAAAGTTTATGTTGTATCTTGCTATACTGAATGGGTTTTTTTGTTTGGTTTTTTACAAGCATCGTGAAACAAAATAGTATGATTCCTCAACAGAAAAGCAATAATAATAATTATTATTATATGTTCTTTATCCCAAAAGAGCAACATTTTCAAACAGTTTTTTTAGGAACCCTTACAAACTTCTCTTCTCCTGAAGAAATAGGTGATAGAATCCTCATTTCGCAGATAGGAAAGTGAAAACCAGAATGGCTGAGGGACATTGTATGAATGGCACAGCAAGTTATCTCTAGATTTTAAAGTCTCATAAAGCATATTACACATTAAATCACAGAGAGCTCAATTTGCAAAGCAAATTAGTAGAAAATCTGTTTTATATCAAACATTTAACTTAAAAAACTCTAGCCCTCTGCTTTTCAGAGAGTGTGGAAGCAGTTGCGTGCAAAAGAAAGTGACTGATGTGAATTAGACTGGAGATATTATAAGAACCGAATCACTTTCTAAATATTTGGTACTTAGTACTTCAATTTGGAAGTTGATTTTGTGACAAACGGGAGTTTCTTTCAAATGGAAAACACTATGATATGACATAAAATGATGAGATTAAGATGGAAGAAGCTGATTTAAATATGAGTTTGACTTTTAATTCCCTGAATATTTGAGAGATTAAAAAGAATAGAAAAGAAGGAAATAAAAAAATGCTTTTTTATGTTGAAGAAAGGCTGTACTTTAAGTTTTGCAGAAGAACATAGGATTTCTGTGAGGAATCTCAATTTGCAAATCGGTGCTATGGTACTTCCTGCTATCTACATGAAAAAAAAAATATCAATACCTGAAGCTTAAGGCAAAGCAGTTTATAAGAAATACATAGAGAAAGAGAAGTCCAAGCCTTTAGCAGAGCATTCAAATCAACATAATATTAAGTACAGCAAAACTGGCCTTAATGGGAATGAGCTAAATCAGGGAAAATTTGGTCTCATAGTGAGGGGAAAAAATTCCTGCCAGTGATCCATACGAGATAGGAAAATAATTTCCTTGGGGAATTGTCATTCTTCCTATTACTTGGTGTTTATCAAGTGCCTACAACATTTACAGTCCAATTTAGAATAGAATTAGTTAACAGTCTCTGCTCAACAAACCTATGATATTTGTATGACTAATGAAACTGAAACATAGACTTCAACTAGTCAGAAATATCTTGAGCGACAACTGAGTAGTGTTAAAAAAAATACCCCCAATATCAGGATGGGTGTCTATTTTCCAGCAGAGGAGTCAGAAAATCTGCTTATAGGTCTGATATTTTGTGCCACAGTCTTTTGACTTTGATTGCCTTCAAGAAGGAGTGTTTCCCTCTGAAAATGGAATTTGAGAAGGAAGTAAACATTACTGATGGACTCGTGGGTGATGTGTCCAGATTAGGGCATCCTGAATAGCAATATGAAAGAATGGAATACACAGTGAAACAAATAAAAGCTCTTAACACTCTCAGAAATTTAGGATAAATGGACAGCTTAGAATCTTCTTGGGAGAGTGGAGAACAGGAGCAGGAAATGCTCCTACTGCAGTGTTTTGAGTGGCAAAGGCGTTGGAATAGCAAGAGGTATCTACAATATCTACACTTTTGTTCTAGAGAATTCATGTGCTGGCCATAAACTGAAACTATTTGCATAAAGAGTTCAGTGTTTTAGAACAACTTCACATTTGGCGTGGGGGTTTGAGGAGTCTTGGACAAGTATTTCTTCAATGAAGGCTGTCAGATTCCATCGTTTGCAAGTTAATGTGGAGTCAGTTTCTATAGACCTTAGTGTGTTCTTCATCTTCCTCAGAGTTCTTTTGGTTGGGACAGTTCAGACCTTCATTGATTCACCCACTCACGGCTGAGAAAACCTAAAAGATCCTTGTTAAAACTCCATTTCCCAACGCAAGGCATTGCGTTTCTGTCTTCATTTTCAGTGTTGTTGTATTTGGAATTGTCATATTCCCCAAAGGAAAGTTGCACAGTCTGCGTTAGAACTGATGATCTGCACACACCTGCTTCAGGGAACCTGGGGCCAACACCTGAAGGACAGCCTGATGCTGATCAACTGGAAATAGAGCAGAAGGTTTGGAGAGAGATCACAGATGGACCAGAATCAAGGAATGGGCAGCTCTATAGGTTAGATAGATGATAAAATGAAAACGGGTGGGAATAGGCAGTAAGTGAACATGCCTTGTGCCCATGACTCAAAATAAAAATCAACCAGGAAAATGATAGAAGCCCAGAGGATGTTGCTGTTCCTTTTGGGATCTACTGTATAAAACCCAAAGTTATACACTGCAGGAACGATTGAAGCCAGGGCTAATTTTATGATTTACATTGTTAAGAAAGGATTAGCGAAACCTCCCATTTCCATGGTCTATTCCTAATTTGCATCTTTAACGAGGTGGGATACAAGCCAGGTTCTATTCCGTTGTGTTTATTTTGCAGGAACTGTGTTTATTTCTGATAATTATAAAGAAATCTTCCTTCTTTTTATCAAACTGACTGAATGAAAGCTGTTGGGACTGTGTTAACTCCATAGCTGGAATAACTATCAAAAAAGGAGAAGTAAAATCCAATTATAACTCTTTCATAAATGTCATTAATGTTTTCTTCCCAAAGAGGGTGGTTACTTTTCATTTTGAAACATTTGTCTTCTTTTTTATAGTTTCTTGCAGCTTATCTAAGAGAAACTTAAACCACAGGGAGCAGTGACTCCAAACCAGGATGTCATGACCAGGGGCGTCGTGAAAAATGATAGAACCAGGGAAGATGTAGGTTAGAAAGAACTAAAGCCTAGACTTGAAATTTGATAAAGAAGCTTTCTGATTTTCGTCTTCAAAGAACTCAGGAAACCAAAGCAAATCTCTCAAAGTTGACTAATTTTAAAGATCTGTCAAAGAAGCAAGGGAGAAATGTCATATGTGTTTCTGAATTCCAGTAAGATTGACAGCATTCAGAAGTATTGAAGAGCCATTTCACTGACCACAGAAACAGAAAGGGGAAACCTGGTTCTCGTCTCTTCTGATAGACAGTGTGCATTGGGGCGGCGGGACAAGGTGACACGCCATTATGAGGGTTTTTTGGAGCAAGTCTAATCCAAAAATACTCATTTAAAAGTTTCATTGATCATAGGTAATTTAATTGGATTTGGGCATTAATCCTGATATAAAATTAAAAACAACTCTATGTAAACACAATTATTATGAAGATAATTTCATTATCTTTTACTAGCTTAAAACGGGTTAATAAAAGAGCTACTAGTGACTCCAGGGGAGATTATGACTCTTAAATATGTTATAATTGTACCGATCTTGAGCCCAAACTGCTGTTTTTTTTGCTATAGCTTTAAGACAAATGAGAAATTCAAGTGAAGGAAATCAACCTGGGGCGACATTCATCATCCTATAAGAGTGACGACAAATTTATTTTTCTGTCCGTGTTTTGGATTTTGAGAAAATACATACCAACAATAAAGCTCCACAAGAGTGAAGATTTTTTCCCATTTTTCACTGCTGATTTTCTGTGCTTAGATGATATGCAGTGCATAGTAGGCACTCAAGAAATATTTGTTGAATTAAAAATCCGTTGGTTTTATAATTATGATCTTTATTTTCATAACAGGACTAGGGCCTTTTTTCTTTCCATTAAGGTAGAAAAATATAAATTAAAGTCCATAGAAGGCAACAAGGAAATTTAATTTAGACTTAATATCTTTGTCCCCTATGGAAGTGGCTTTATATTTTTATGTGTTAATATATTCTGCTTTATATTAAAGTCAAGAGATGTAATATGAATTAGGGATAAAAGCATGAGTTTTATAGTCAAACTAGCTCCATCACTTACTAACTGTATGAGCTGGAGCAACACATCTGACCTTTCTGAGATTCAGTTTACTAATCTATCAAATGGTTATTCCCACATTGCCGCCTGGCTTATAGATGTTGAGGGAGTGCTAGTAAAGAATATGAACACAGTGTCTGGCATATACATAGTAAACACTTAAATAATGACAGTAGCTAAGTTGGTTTTTATTATCATCAGTATTAAACAGCTGGTCTCCTCTTCTAGTTTATAAATTCCTTAAAGACAGGTATAGTAAGTTATTTTTAAAATCTCAGTTCATAGGTCATTACTCTGCATTTTAAAGCTGCTGAACACATATTTATTTACAAAAGTGATTTTTAAAAATAGAGATAAACAGCATTGTATTATTTGCTATTTAACTAAACTTGATGGAAATAGAATATTAAAAAGAGTTAACAGTAGGATAAAATTGAAGGCAAACATTCAGAAAGGAAAAACTCATGGAGGCAAAATTATAAAGTACCTGTAAATAGTACTTAGGGCCATAGACTGTTTAAGCTGACAGGGATCTTCGATGTCATATAATATAGTCCCATCCTTTCACAGAGACTTGCCCAAAGTCACTTGTCCAAGGCCCCTCAGAGATCCGCTTTGTATTTTCACAGGAATGGCTAGCCAACCTGGGCCATGAATCAGCACAAATGTATTTAACATCTCTCTGAGAGATGATGCATTCTGCTTCCTGAAGATGTAGTGAGAGCGATAGGAGTATCAGGCCATAGTAGTAAGCAAATTGGATTCACGAGTTATGGTTTACCACCCTCTTTTACAAACTCCTCATTTTGTTCTCACAACAGTCCAAGATGGCATCATCACAATTATAAAGATGAAGAAGTTGAGGTTCAAAGAAGTTAGTTAACTTACCGAAAGTCATACCTCTGGTAAGTTGCAGGACCTGCACCTGATACCAGGTTTTGTGACTCTAAATGATACTTTTTCCAGTATGAGAGCTGTATTTTGGGAGATACAGTTTAACTTAAGCTTTAAAAAACAGACTTCTTTTTCTAAGAAAATAGCATACCTATCATCTTTTTCTTTTTCTTGCAAGTCATTTAATGTGCCATTGAAGCATAATGTGATGTAAATAAAAACTCCTTTAATTAGATCTAAGGCATGTATTAAACTGATAAGGACATCCTATCCAGAATCAGAAAAAATGAGCTCGAGGCTTAGCTCTTCAGAGTGACCTTGAAGACATTATTCTGCCTCTACTCCCCAGGCTGCATAATGGGGAATCGTTTTGAGGATGGTGATGTCAGTGAAAAGTGGAAGAGGTAAATGGCCTCGCACATGCGGGGGAACGGCAGTGTCAAAGAGGGGGGCTCATTGTTGGGGCCTCTAGAACAGAAATTAGTGTCTAACGTCTGCTGTGTTGATAATGGGAAGATCTTATTGGGGAGAGATCAAGTTTTGCTTTTACTTATGGCTGATTTAGGTCCCTTACATGGGTCCTGGCCCAGCAAATTCCCTTCTCTTCCCGGTTGCTCTCTGGAGGAAGGTAATTCCTCCTTAGCATTGCCGTAGGGCTCTGTGAGCACAACTGCACTGCAGAGCTTGGTGCAGGACACGCGTTCTCAGCATGCAGGTGCTTAATTAGCATCCCAGAGCTGATCGCTTTCTCTTAACTCATGTTCTGCTCCTTTAGCAAGTGTTTTAAAGAGGCTGGCCTCTTTTTTACCTTACAAATGCTAAAAAAGAGAGGAAAATATTTTTTTTTAAAAAAGGTGACATGTGATGCGCTATCAATGAGATGTGGGGTTCTCCTCATGGTTCTTCCTCTGGGTAACACGAGCTCCTGTGGCCTTTGTGTCCCTTTTGTCAGTGACGCTGTCCACTTAGGTAGAAAGCATCACCAGAACATGAGACTTCTGGGGCAAGTCCTTTAGCTTCAAAACATGATGGACAATCATTTAGCCTCACTCTCTTCTAGTACCTTGTCCTTCAGTTTGGGGAAGGACCCACAGACTGCTAGGCATTCCTGGCTGATGGAATCCCAGTAGTTTGGGAGATTACTCAGCAGCTTCAAGGATCCCCTGTGGTCCCTAAGGTCACTAACGCCAGGCTGACCCAATGCTTGCCTGAGAGCAGAGGCCACTGGGTATGGAGAGGGAGGAAACGAGCGGCATTTTGAGGGAAAGCAGGCCGCCTCTGCTGTGAATCCTCCTTGTCAGGGGGTGGCTTGTCAATATCATTGATGGAGCCAGGCACACAATGCCAGAGTGATTCAAGTGGGGGCCTGGCTAATAGGCCCCCAGAGCAGATACTGACCAGTTTCTCTACTGGAATATAAGGAGCTTATCACAGTGTTATCTGTATTGTTGACACTAAGTAAAATAATTCCTTGGAAAACTTCAAAATTAGCATTTAAGAATGAAGAATCGTTACAATTACAGCAGAGGTAGCGCGGCCGCTGCTGCCCCCAGCTCCCTCCACCATTCATCTTCTCGCTTGACTGCAGTTAGAGCCGGAGCCTTTGTCTCTTTAAGATTGCTGAACCTGAAATTTGTATTCTGTGGCCCTGAGGGAGGTGTATCAGGCCTGTCTTTATGTGGGCAAAGGGAGCTCCTGCCTACATGGTAGGATAGCTTTTACACCTCTCCAGTGGGCTCATTTCTCCTCCTATTTAGAAGGCAATCCTGCCCATTACTATCATTTCCTTACCCCAGGTGATGCTGATAATTGCCCAGAGAAGATCATTACGAACATATACAGGTTACCTGGGAGGATGTGAGTTAATGAGAGAGACGTACACTGAGGTGGGCATTAGCCTGAGTTGGGGTCATTAGAGCATTCGGAACCCAGCCCTAAGGGGATGGCTTGACCATGGCCGTGTAGCTTCAGGTATAAACCAGAGGGGCACTCCAAATTTACCACAGCTACATGTGAAATTGTAGCTGGTAGACCCGAGCACATTCGGAAATGTTCATGGGTTTATAAAGCATTTTGAATCCACAAAAGAAAGGAAATATTGGAATAATTGAAAACTGAGATAAAATTTTCTCTACTGCTGTGTCTACTAGAGTCTTTCTTTAAGAATGCACCTCTTCTCCAACATCCTTCTCCCCTGCTCGGAACAGTTCCCTAGGATAAGCATCAAATAAGACATATGCACTCACAATCACAGAGTGAATTTTGATCACCTAAAGACCAAATTTAAAAAGCAGTGAGAAGATATTTGCAAATCATGTATCCAATAAGGGGTTAATAGTCAAAATGTATAAAGAACTCATACAACTCAATATCAAAAAAACAAATATCTAGTTAAAAAATGGGCAGAGGACCTGAATAGACATTTTTCCAAAGCATATATACAGATGGCCAATAGACACATGAAAAGATGCTCAACATCACTCATCATCAGGGCGATGCAAATCAAAACCACAAAGAGATATCAGCTCACACCTGTTAGGATGGCTGTTATCAAAAAGACAAAAAATAACATGCATTGCCTAAGATGTGGGGGAAAGGGAACACTTGTGTACTGTTGGTAAGAATGTAAATTCGTGCACTCACTATGGAAAACAGTATGGAGGTTCCTCAAAAAATTAAAAATAGAACTACCACACCATCCAGCAATTCCATTTCTGGATATTTATCCAAAGAAGCTAAAATCACTGATGTGAAAAGATATATGTACCCCTGTGATCACTGCAGCATTATTTACAATAGCCAAGATTTGGAAGCAACCTATGTGTCCCTGGATAAAGAAGATGATATATGAATATATATTTATATATATCTAGTTGAATATTACTCAGCCATAAAGAAGAATGGAATCTTGCCATTTGCAGCAAATGGATGGACCTTGATGGTATTATGCTAAGTGAAATAAGCCAGACAGAGAAAGACAAATACTGTATGATTTCACTCATATGTGGAATCTAAAAAACAAACAAACGAACGAATAAAACAAAACAAAAAAAAAAACAGACTCGTAGTCACCAGAGGGGAGGGGGGTCTGCAGGTGGGCAGAATGGGTAAAGGGGATCAACAGGTACAAACTTCCAGCTATAAAATAAATAAGTCATGGGAATGTAATGTGCAGCATGGGGAATGTAGTCAGTAATATTGTGTCAACCTTTTAGGGTGACAGGTAGTAACTAGACTTATTGTGGTGATCTTTTTCTAATGTATATACATATATGTCAAATCACTCTGTGTACACCCAAAACTAATATACTATTTTATGTCTATTATACTTCACTAAAAAAAGGAATGAGGATATATCTTTAATAATACCCTCCTTAAGCACACCCCCACCTTTTTAAATAACAGCTTTATTGAAATATAGTTCATAGACCATAAAATTCACCCTTTTTTTTTTTGAAGATTAGCCCTGAGCTAACTACTGCCAATCCTCCTCTTTTTACTGAGGAAGACTGGCCCTGAACTAACATCTGTGCCCATCTTCCTCTACTTTATATGTGGGACGCCTGCCACAGCATCGCTTGACAAGTGGTGCGTCGGTCTGCACCCGGGATCTGAACCAGCGAACCCTGGGCCACAGAAGCAGAACGTGTAAACTTAACCGCTGCAACAGCCCACAATTCACCCATTTAAAATGTACATTTTAATGCTTTTCAGTATATTCAAAGAATTGTGCAACTATGGGCACAATTTTAGAACATTTTCAATACCCCCCAAAATTAACACACCATGTCTATTATCAGTCACTGCCTGTTTCTCCCAACCTTCCCTCCCAACCCTAAGCAACCTATAAACTATTTTCTGTCTCTATAGATTTACCTACTATGAGCATTTCCTATTTAAAAAAGTCATGAAATAGGTGATCTTTTGAGACTGGCTTCTTTCACTTAGCATAGTGTTTTCACCATCATCCATGTTAGAGTATGTATCAGTACTTTTTTATTATTTAGCCATTTTTTTATGGTTGAATAATATTGCATTGTATTACATTAATGGACATTTGGGTTGTTTCTACTTTTTCTTTATGATGAAATAATGCTTCTCGTGTACAAGTAGTTGTGTGGACAGATGTCTTCATTTCTCTTGGGTACATACCTAGTAGAATTGCTGTGTCATATGGTAACTCATCCTTAACCTTCTGAGGAATTGCCACACTGTTTTCCAAAGCAGCTGCCTCATTGTACATTCCCACCAGTGATGCGTGAGGGTTCCAATTTCTCCATGTCTTTGATGACACTTGTTATCCATCTATTTATTTATTTAAATTAATAGCCCCACTGTTATGTATGAAGTGGTATCTCATTATGGTTTTGCTTTGCATTTCTCTCATGACTAATGATGTCTAGCTTCATTTCGTGTGGCTATTGGCTGTTAATATATCTTCCTTGGAGAAATATCTCTTTTAGGTCATTTTTTTAAATTGGGTTTGTCTATTTGTTGAGTTGTAAGAGCTCTGTGTGTATTCGAGAAACAAGTCACTTATCAGATATATGATTTACGAATATTTTCTCTGTGGGTTTTCTTTTGACCATCTTGATTGTGTTCTTTGAAGTACAAAAGTTTTTAATTTTGATGATCTATTTTTTCAGTTGTTGCTTGTACTTTTGGTGTCATGTGTAAGAAACTCTTGCCTAATCCAAGGTCACAAGGTTTTACACAAATGTTTTCTTCTAAGAGTTTTATAACTTTAAATCTTACATTTAGGTCATCAATCCAATTTGAGTTAATTTTTGTATAAGCTGTGAGATAGAAGCCCAACTTCATTCAGTTGCATGTGGCTGTCCAGATGTTCCAGCATCATTTGTTGAAAAGACTGTTCTTTCTTCATTCAGTTGTCTTGGCATTCTTGTCAAAAATAAATTGACTGTAAATGTGAGAGTTTATATCTGAATTCTCAGTTCTATTTCATTGACCTATATATTTATCCTTATGCCAATACGATACCATCTTGATTACCATAGCATTGTGGTAAGTTTTGAAATTGAGAAATGTGAGGCCTCCAACTTTTTTCTCCTTTTTTCAAGATTATTTGGCTATTTTGGATCCCTTGAATTTCTGTATGAATTTCAGTATTGGCTTTTCAATTTCTGCAAAGAAGCCAGCTGGAATTTTGATAAGAATTCAATTGAATCTGTAGCTCAATTTGGGCACTATTGCCATCTTAACAATATTAAATCTTCCAATCCATGAATACTGGACATTCTTCTGTTTATTTAGGTCTTCTTTAATTTCTTTTAACAAAATTTTAGTTTTTAGAGTATAAGTTTTACACTTATTTTGTTAAATTTAGTTTAAAATATTTTATTCTTTTTGGTGCTATTATAAATAGAATTGTCTTCTTTTTTTTCCCCATCCTTTTTCTCCCCAAATCCCCCCAGTACATAGTTGTATATTTTAATTGTGGGTCCTTCTAGTTGTGGCATGTGAGATGCTGCCTCAGCATGGCCTGATGAGCGGTGCCATGTCCGTGCCCAGGATCCAAACTGGTAAAACCCTGGGCCGCCGAAGCGGAGTACACGAACTTAATCACTCGGCCACAGGGCTGGCCCCCTAAAACTGTCTTCTTAATTTCATTTTCAGATTATTTTTATTGCTCGTGTGTTGGAATGCAGTTGATTTTTCTATATTGATCTTGTATTCTGAAATCTAGCTGAACTTTATTCATTCTAATAGTTTTTCAGTGCAATCCTCAGAGTTGTCTTTATACAGTATTATGTCATCTGTAGACAGATAGTTCTAATTCTTCTTTTCCAATCAGGATACCTTATATCATTTTCTTGTATAATTTCCCTGGCTACAACCTTCAATGTAATGTTGGATAGAAGTGTTCGAGCATTTCTTTTATCTGGAATGTACTTAACTACACAACTAAACATTATATTGGGAATGGGGAGAGCAGTTAGAGGTATATATAATGTGTGTTTGTGTGTGTGTGTGTGTGTCTGTGTAGCTCTAAGCTTTTTGTAAATTGTCAGCATGAAATTTTTCATATATGAAGCTAAGTTATGTTTTGTCTACATATACAGAAGAGCATTGACAGAAAGCACATGTGCGTGCTGTCATATGTTTAGGCTGGCAAAAATTAAACCATTAAACTTTACCTTCTAGTTGCTTCCTAATGTGACTTACCTTTCAAGTCTGGCCTTTCTTGTTGGAGGGTGTTGTTTTAACCACACATAGAAACTGACCTATGAAAAGTAGCTTATTTGAAGATGCTAAGTGGAAAGCTTAACCTCAAAATGAGATAACGTATAGTGAATAATATAATTTTCTTCATTTTTATGTTGGATTACCATGGAAAAGAAGCACTGGATTTATTTGTGTTACAAGGGGAAGAGCTGGGACCAGTGGGTGGACATTAGAGAGGCAGATTGCAACTCACTGTAAGAAGGTCTTTGAAAACTTCAACTATTCCACATTAGAATGAACTCCTCCTTGGTTTAATAAACTGCTTTTCATAAGCTTCTAGAATTACCTATATAAAGTGAAAAATTTTACTCAGAAGTATTGTGATCCCAAGAATTTAATAAACTTTAATGAAAAAAGCAGCCATTATCACCTCTCAAAATTACTAAAAGGTGTCTTTGAAATTAATTTAATTTTATAAGACAAGGGCCACCCCACCTTGAGTCTCTTGGAGTGTATACATGCATTTGGGGTGACATTTCCATTTTGTCAAGAGATCAGCAACTCAAACTGGCCTATTTTCCATTTAAAAAATACAAAACAAAATAACTGTGATTATCCACTGAGGCTATCCCCCTGCCAAAACAGTTCAGCCTTGAATGATGGTGCCAGGTTTCCTCCCACGCCATCTGGTGGGCCTGGCTTAGCTTCCTGCAAATTCAAATGCTTCCTGTTTCTGATGCTTTTGAATTTCCGCTCCCTAGGTGGTCCTTCCACCCACAGCAAAATTACAAGCCTCTCTAGCTATCTCTGCTGCTGCTCTCCCTCTCTGCTCTGACAGTAAGCTTTCTCTTTCAGATTTACAACAATAAAATCTCTTCAGAGGTGAATGTGATGCCTAGAGGAGAATGTAATGTACTTTGCCTTTGTTCTTAATTAGATTCCTTCAAGGGAAAACCTCTTGGCCTGGTTTGTTATCTAACTTAGTCAGAGCTTGTCCGCTTTATCTGAACACTTTGAAGAAGTCTCTTCACCACGTACCGCCTGTATGCTTACAATATAGATTTTCATAATACTGGTCAATTGGAAAAGGGTAGAAAGTGGGCAGCACAGAAGAAGGAATTCGTTAGGGTTAATTGCTAATAGTTGAGAGATAGGGAGGAAGGGAGGGCGAAGAAGGGAGGGAGACTGGTGGAGGGAGGGAAAGAGGAGGCCAGGAAGGAAGGAAGGAAAGAAGAAAGGAAGGAAGGAAGGAAGGATGGGGTAGGGTGAAGCTTGACAGAACTGCAGACACCACTACCCTTTGGTCTCATGCTGTCTAGTTACTATTCAATTTTTGACCCTGACTCTGCTTCTGGGAAAATTTAAGATTGCTGTTTTGACAAGTCATCACAAGGTGAATACGAGTGGAAAATTCTCCTTGTAGAGTTCTAAGTGGGTAGTGGCAAGTGTCCCTTCCTGTTTGAAAAATACTTCTCAATATCCAATGGCCACAGCAGAATGAGGTTTTTCCCTAAACCTCTAAGGATCCTCCCCCATTTAAAACAGGGTCCTCTTACTTCCTGTAGTCTCCATTGGAGCTAATAATCCTGCATTTAGTTAATTAGCTAAAGAATGTCTCTTGTTCGTCAGGGGTGTCTAGGACTCTTGCTCAGGTTCTTGATTCTTGCTGCTTACAAAGTACTTTTGGTTGGTTTCTACCCTGGGTTTTGAGAACAGTCGTATGTACATTTTCATATGTTCAATGTCCCACTCACCCCTATTTCTCTTTGGTCTATTTCTCCCAATATGCTCCACTATCTCATCATCATCTCTGGCACCATCATCATCATCATCATCCATTCCCAGGCTTTGTTTTGTTCATGAGCCTCAGTTTTGAGCCTTGTCTGTGTTCTCTAAGGTCAAGCTAAAGGGGTGAGTAGCCAATTAGCTGTCCCCAGTGCAAGGCGCCATTCATCAGGGAATAGGGGCAAGTTCTTGTGCAAAACATAACACCTAAGGTTAATAACATTAACCTTTTTGTTAATAGGTATGAATTATTAGAAGTATTAACAGGAAAAATGACAATTAAGACTTTTTATTTTCCAAAACTTGGCAAGTGAAGGCCAAGAAACAGCAAAATCTCCTGTTTCTTGAAGGAGTGCAAGCGACAGCCCCAGACTCTCTCATTCCCCGTGTCCATTTCCCCTAGCATGACGGTAAACTCTTGGTGAGGGTTTTCAGAATGTCTCAGTAGGTTTCATCCTAAACGTGAACAAATAACAGTAACTGTAAGACCTAATAGGAAGCAGTGAAGTCCAGGCTGAGTGTCGTCTCCTTCAGGATGCTGGGTCTCCTGTTAGAGAGGGATCAGGGTTACCGTGAACGTGGAGGGTGGAGGATCCTAGAGGGGCGTTGTTGGTTTGGAAACAATTCTCACCGTCCTCGTTACCTCCTGAGGATGGCTGCAGAAAGCAAAGTGGAGGTCTCACTGAGCTCCTGAGGTTGCTGCAAGTGACTGGAGCTGCAAGAACATAAGAAATATGTCATAAACAGCTTCAGCTTTGTGGGGAACTGCACACACAGAGCAAGGGGGGAGGTGGAAGCATCTGGTTTAAGCCTCTTTGTTCCAAGATCCCCAACTACTTCAGTCCTTAATGAGAGGAGGAGATGGGTCTTTGGAAGCACTTTAGATTGAGTGTTTGTAGGAACCCAGATGCACCAGTTGTCTCCCTTATGTATTACTGCCCTGATTCTTCAGTGTACAAGATAAATAATTTACCGGAAAGCGCATGTAAGTGTCTCTTTATTATCCATTATAATGCACTGAGACAGGAGTAATTCTGCACTCTGCTGGAATCCCCTGGGGCTTAGTTTACCCAGACTCCGCTTGCTTCCCCACAGTTAGTCTGAAGGAAAGGAAATCTCTTCCCTGGACATGTGGCCTAACTAGGACTTGTGCTAGTCAAGGTGTGTGCGGGAAAAGGAAAGTGGGAGGCCTGGGACTGACGACAGCAAGGACAGTGTGAGGTCAAGTGTTAAGAGCAAGACAGCATATCTGTTGGGTGCCAGGTAATGAAGTGCGACAAAGGAATTGTCAAAGCATAACAGGAGTCGGTAGTCACTGTGCGCTCAGGAAGTGCATAGTTATTTTCAGTATTCACCTGAGTGGAGCACAATTAAGAAGGTGCATCCATTAGCTGAAAAGTATGAAGTAAATTATACATTTTTCAGCCAATCTAAAGATTTACTCTTTTTCTTTTTTTTTAATCTTCCTTTCTTTTTTTCCCCCTCCCTAACCCCCTCTTGCTTTCTCTGTCCATTTATTTATTTAAAATCCATTATAAGGAAACTTGGCCTTCCCCAGTCATGATGAATAATTGGGTTTTCATGGCATACCTTCTCAAACCCTGTGAGGAACAGGTTTCTATGAAAGACCCTCCTCCATGGAGAGCACCCTCAGCTCCGCCTGTCTGAATGTTCTGCACACGTTTGGAGTACTGTTGCATACATGTTTCTGCCCTTCACTCAATGCATGAGTCAAATGAGGAAGGCTGGAGAAATTCAGGTCAGACTTCCTATTCTTTTGGTTCCTTCTGAGCAATCCAAAGAGTCCTGGGAGCAAAGAATCCCTCTTCCTCTCAGGCTGGCAACCTGTAGCCCAGAACTCTAGATGATATAAATTAAAAGTAGCAACTCTCTGGGGCTGAACTGGCAACATTTGCACAAGTTAACCCTGTGACTTTATTGCCCCCCAGGGAACATCTCTCTCTGAGCCTCTCATGGCCCAAGGAAAAAGTTTGCCTGCTGCCTATTTTATTTTTTTAAGGGGAGATAGTTCGCATAATCTATATAAAATAAGCCACTATTCTGGAAAAGATGATTGGTTTATTAAAAATATATAACGTATATTTTTAAACGGGCTGAATTAACATTCTACAGGCGAAGTGCTTGAAGAACGGAGAGGCGCTGGGAAGGCATCACTTCCCATCCCTCCTCCTCCATCTGTCCTGCCCGGCTGTCTGTCTAATGAGGGTGTTATTTTTAAAAACTCAAATAAGGTTTTGTTCGGATATTCAGGATGGCACAAGATGAATCCAAGCACTCATTGGCCTCTTCGCTGGCCGTGAAGCCGCAAGCCCTGGAGCACACACAGTCTCTATTTCCAGACACGACACTGCATGGTCTATGGGTTGGGATCCAAGGAGGTGGGGTCCCTGCTTGATTTTCCAAACCTTGTGACTGGTGCGTGAGCACCTTGAAGAGCGGGATTAGGGGAAGGTCAAAACTATTGCAGTGCGTCGGGGGTCATTGTTCTTTAGTTTTGAGTAATTTCAGAAATATAATAGCAAATATTTATTGACATCCACTATGCTCTCAGAACAGTGATAATAGTATTGAAAGGATTTTTTTTTTAATATTTACCAGAATCCATGATTTTTTTCAATATTATTTCCATTTTATAAATGAGAGAACTGATGCTCACAAAGGATCAGTTTAGTAAATTACAGACCTCTGACTGGAACTCATCCACCTCTTATTAAAATATTTATCCTCCTAACCAGTATATTACACAAAAATTCTGTAGATATGATAAAAGCCAGTAAATTTTTAGCATATTTTTTGGTTTCATAAATAAATCAGTCCTTTAGCAGTTTCTAATAAGTTTCACCTGAAGCCAAAAGGAGACGAGCTTGTTTATGCACAATTCTGGAGAAAGAAGAATGACCTTGGAGCTTTTGCCTGACTTTGGGATTCCATGATCCCTTACATTATATGTGGGAAGGTATTTGCAGGGAAATCCGTGGGCTGTAATTTCTGCACTGCCAGAGTCTTTGCTCCCACGATACTCATGCTGGGAGCCTGTGGCTGACTTGCTCCATTCTTCAAAAAGATATCAAGCTCCCCAGACTCTCTGCTTTTAATTTAAAATTTTAATTTATACTTTTCCATGGATGATACTGAGACAGACATGGCTGTGAGTAAATATGTCAGGATAATCTATTGAATGGAATTAAAATGGTATGTGCTTGGGAAACATTTTAATTTCCTCTTGCTGACTTCTTTGCCAACTATAATGAACAAATTGAGAGGCTGAGTTTTAAAGCTGTTCAGGATTTGGGGGAAGGAACAGTGGACTGGGACAAATAAATAACATGAATTGTTCTGTGTGGCTTCTCAAGGCGTCCCTGTCTAGCCACAGGACAGCTTCTGAAACAACTGTCTATGACAAGTAGGCAGGTGTGAGAGTGAATGCCCTCATTGCCTTTTACAACTCCACATGGAATTCCACACCATTGGCAAGGACCCGAGGGGCAAGGAGTATGGGGCTGGATGATGGGAAAGGAGAAACTTTTATCATTCTTATTTTAATAGACAATTTTCTTCTTTACCCAAGGGCTCGTTGCTTCTGAAATGACTTTGCCTTATGCTGTAGCACTACCTTTTAAGACAAAATTGCAAAGGAAGAAAGTGGAAAAAAGGAGGCATTCCAAAGCCATGTGGTGATTCCAAACATGAGATGACCATCCACCAATGGCTTGTCCAGTGCATTGTTCTTTGGAGAGACCCTTTGCTGAAATCCGTGTTTGTCCTTCATCTACCCTAAGATGCACCTTACCACTGCCTCTGAAAATTGCATCAACACCTAATGGTGTCTCCTTGGGTTGGGAGTGAGGCCCTTAGAATAATTTTCCCTCTTCTTTGGTGTCCTGCAGCATCTGTGCAGTAAATGTCTCTTAAAGGATTTGAACGTATCGCTCTGAAGCTGCTGGCCTGAAGTAATCCATTCAACTGTGATCCTATTCCCGTTACCCCATTGCTTTTGTACCCTTCAGCACTTCCACAGTTTGCATTTGATTTCAGTAATCTCTCAATCTGCTTGAGAATGGAATGTTCTGGGTATCAGATTCTTCTACACTGAGGGTTGCTCTGTTTATACAGTGAAGCTGCCCAAGACAAGGACACCACTGCATAAGCCATCGCAGCCTGTGGGCCAAGTGAATTCTCTTTCAGGTGTGCACAGTCATACTGATTGATCTCTCAATTATGTATTTTTAGAAATACAGCATTTTACCAATGAACGGTCATCAATCTACAAACCAGCCCATCAACCACTGTGTCAACACACTGTGAAGGAGGCCTGACAAAAATACAAAGTTAAAGTTGTCTCAGTGGGTTTAGCTGAGAAAATAAAACTTAAAGGGAAGTGAGATCCTACTGCAGAACACTACCTAGGTCAAGTGCGAATGCTTCTGAAGAGTGAGAAATTTGGGGGAGTGGAAGGAAATTTTATTAGAAGTGGAAGAATCTATAGGTAGACTGGAAAAGCACTGCATCAATTTGCCAAGTAATACTAAAAATGTAAATCTCATGTTATTTCTGATCTCTTAGCTAGCACAATAACCCGTCTTGAAGTTGGGCTCAAACAACCCTAAATCAAATTCTATTCTTTATATATTTGGAAATACAGAAAGAGAAGGCTTCAGAACTCCTTGGAAAACGATAAGCAAATGGATTCAATATCACTGGGTTGAACCGACAAACACTCCAAGATAACGGTGGTCGAATTATATTTTTCCCAATGAAGCAACAGAGCTCCCTGACAATGGGGATAGGGCAGACTCTGTCTAAAGGTTTGCTGTCTGCTGGGTGCAGTTCTGACTTGTACATGCGTTACTTTGTTCAGCCTTGGAATAGCATTGAATAATGCTCTGAGGTAAATATGTTTTTACGTCACAGATGGGGAAATGGAGGTTCAGAGAGGCTAGAGGAAATGCCTGTCTGTGGGTGTCAGTAAGCAGGGGAGCCCTCGTCTGTCTGACGCCATGGTCGTCTCCGTAGAATCACAGTATACTATCAGCATAATGCTCAATTTACACGTTATCAGTGAAGCTCATAAAGAACTTTTGATTCCCATCGTTCTCAATACTGTCAAGATCCGCCTGGATGATCCATCTGACCTGGAAGTTAGTTTAAGCCCTCATTGACAAGGGCCACCACTGCATGGCCACTATGTATTCCTACTTTCCAATATGTGCAGTCTCTTTCATTCCAGCTCATTTGCACAGAGACCTCATTAAGCCTTCCGGTACATCGAACCCACCAGCTTCTCTCTACCCATCAGCCCCTCCTACCTTCACTTCTCCTTTTACTCAATTATTTTTCAATTCCTTTAATCCTTGGCTTCTTCTCTCTTGTTCATTGGCATACTCCAACACTGGATGAACCTAACCATCCATGTTCTCTATGCCTGCAGCTGAGCAGTGCTGGAGAATATGCTCAAAGCTGGCAGAGTATTGTCACTATAAATCCTTGGCAAGCAATACAAATGGGACCTCAGTGCTGCCTGTGAATCCTAGGATACTTCCCCAGTAATTTTGCTCTTATTTTCTGCAACAGCTATTTCACTTTTTCTTGTATCCACCTTCTCCTCTCTCCTACTCTCCCCTTTACCTTCAACTAATAACTTTGCCCTCTACTTTCGAGAAAATAGAAACCATCACTCAGTGGCCTCCTTGCTTTCCCTTAGCCAGATTCACAAACCTATCTGTGTTTCTAGTATTTTTTTCTTCTCTTGTTATACAACAGTTGAAGCATCCTTCCATCATGTGCCTTCAATAGCCTACTTTTTCACCCTCGCCATTTTTCCTGTGAGTTATCCCCTTTCTCCTGTATCATCAGTAGCTCCCATTCAATAAGACCAGTATCATTAGTATATACATATTGGAATGTAAGAAACTGGCCATTGTCTTATTCACAGTTGCGTCTCTAGTGTTTAAAACTGGGCTACTCAAAGTGGAGTCCCCAGCATATCAACATCATTACAGAGCTTGTTATAAATGCAGAATTTTGGTCCCCACCTAGACATAGTGAATTAACAAGATGCAGAGGTAATTTGTGGGCATATAAAAGTTTGAAAAGTTCTAGCACCCGGTAGATATTCAGTAAATAATATTAAAATGAATAAATAAATTCTTAAGTGTTTCCAATCTTAGAATAAACAAACTAAAACAAAACGAAAACCCTCTGGACAGCCCAATGCCCTTTCTGGCTCCTATTTTTCTTCCCACCTTTGCTGCCAACATTCTTGAAAGTGTTGGCTGCAAATATTGTCATCAGCACTTCACTCCTCGTTCACTGCTTCCCCCTTTCTTTTGCTCTGGCTCCCTACCCCTTTCCTAAACCGCAGACCCTCTTGTTACATGACTGTTGTCTTATGTCTGCAGGGATACAGTAGTCTCTTCACTGGTCCTTCTGCTTCTTGTCCTGCTATAGTTTGTTCTCCAAAGAAAGCCCAGCATATTCTTGCAAAAAGCGTAATTTGGGGGCCGGCTCCATGTCCGAGTGGTTAAGTTCGCACGCTCAGCTGTGCTGGCCCAGGGTTTGGATCCTGGGTGTGGACATGGCACAACTCGTCAGGCCATGTTGAGGCGGCATCCCACATCCCGCAACTAGAAGGACCTGCAGTTAAGATATACAACTATGTACCGGGGTGGCGGTGGGGGAGAGGGGGGAAGAAAGCACACACACATAAAAAAAGCATAATTTGTATCATGACATGCCTCTCTTAAACCTATTCAAGGATTCCCCATTATACCTAGAATAAAATGCAGACTTTTCCTTGCACCACCCCAGCCTGGAATCTACCCGTTTCCCCATCTGCCATTCTTGGACCACTCTGGCTTCCATTCTGTTCTACCTGAGTCAGTCTTTGTCCCAGGGCCAGCACATCTGCCCTGGCCTCTATCTAAAATACTCTCTGTAACCAACACATGTGCCTGGTGTTCTGTCTCAGTTTCAACCTTAAATTGTCATTTCTTCAGAAAGCCCTGTCTCTAGACTGCCTATCTGAGTAGGGCTTCCCATGCTGTCTCCTACACGTGACTGTCCTAGTGGTCACCTCAGTTCAGTTTGTAGCAGTATACAGGTAGTAAAGCAGTTTGTTGATTGCATATTGCTGCCATAAATCTGAAAGTACCGTGAGGGTAGAGACAGTGATTTTTCTGCTCAACATCTTGTCACTAGGACCCAGTAGAGTGTCTGGCACTTAATAAAGTCTGGCACTTAATAAACTGGTGCTTAATAAATATTTGTTAAGTGAATGGGTAAATTTACACTTTTTATGATGTCCATGAAAGTGATAGGGTATCTTTTATCTCTTGTGTTCTATCATTCGCCTAAGATCATAAGAATCTTGAAGGCAGGCACAGTCTCTTACGAGGGCGTGGATTGCTCTCTTTATTTTGGCCTTGCCTCTGTCTCCTTGGGAAACTAATAAAGTTGCTTTCCTAACGCAACCTGTGAATTTACAGGGACTTGAAGTCTGGGAAGGAGGAGCCCAATCGTTCCTTATTTTGTTCAGAGCTCTTTCTCTTGCCTTTCTCCCTACCCTTTCTTTTCATAATTATGTTTAGCACCCTGTGCTTTGCCTTCTGTTGCCATGCGAGGAGTTCCCCCTCTCTCCTCCCACAGCCGTGCAGTTTAACCCCTCTTTCATGGTTGTGAGCAATTTCCCCCTCTTTGCAGGGCCATCTTTCCACATAAATCACTCCTTTCATGGTCCTTCATCGTGTCAGGTGCTCTGTTCTGAACTGCCTTCAGCCTGGCTGCGTCACGTGGGCGGCGAGAATGCGGAGCTGCTCTCTGTGTTCAGGTAGAGGCCTCGCTGTGCTCTGGGGATGGGAAGTTCCCCTTGCCTGCTGCGGGCCCCGTGAGCACTGTTCTGATGGACTCATAGATCATTGGTCATGGCTGAAACCACAGCACATCATCACCCTGAAGCTGATTTTCTGCTTCAAGTGGCACCGTGTTCAGGAGACTCTGCACCTTCCTTGGTTTTGTTTCAAATACCTTCTTTCCTCCTGGGCCTTCATCCTGCATGGATTTGTATAGGTTTTCTCCTTTTCTCTGGGTAGCCCCCCCTCCCACCTACACACACACACACGCACACAAGCACACGCTCCCTTACTGTGTATTAATGTTAGTGCCCACTCCAGCTGCTGTTAGCGTGACTCCGCCTTCCAATTAGGAGCAATCTTCAGATGTCATGTATCTGGCAGCCTTCGAACTCAATCTCTTGCACTACGGAAATAATCTCATCCAGACCCTCTGTGCGCAGCTGGCATCCCCGCCCTGACTTCTGCAGAGCCACTCGTGGATAGTCTCCACCAACACCCTATCAGCAAATATTAGCTCTAGCAGAGTGATTGCTCTCACTGCATTTCGACTATCTGATTCATAAGGTTTTCCCTTCCATATTGTAGGGTCCTTGTTGATGCTCGAGGGTTAGCTGTGTTTGTAACTCAGGAAATAACTGAGTAGTTAAAGCTTCCCAGGAGAACAGCGTTGTGCAGTTTCGAATACCTTGGGAAGGGATCTAAAAATATTTCATTTTGGCTTGCCTCCTCTCTTTTCCTTTAAAAATTCATTTATTATTTGTCGTTAAATTCTCTAAACCAAGATCTTCTTCCTCTCCTTTTTCAAACTGGCAATATTAATAGATTTTGATACGTGTAAGGTTCTTAGCTGAAATTCAGTTAACTCAATTTGTGAAAAAATGCAAAGGACAAAACAAAAGCAAAAAACAAACTAATATTGTGCGTAAATTTAAAAAGGAAGTTCAAAGAAATGCATTGGGGCTTTATCTTTCAACCCCATCACCTTTGTCAGCATTTCTTACATTGAGAACTCTCTAGAAGGCTGTTTTATTTAGTTTTTATTCACTTATTTTTGTGTGTGTGGAAGATTAGCCCTGAGCTAACATCTGTTGCCAATCTTCCTCTATTTTATGTGGGATGCCACCACAGCGTGGCTTGATGAGTGGTGCTTGATCTACACCTGGGATCCGAACCTGGGAACCCTGGGCCACCGAAGTGAAGCGTGTGAACTTAATCACTATGCTACCAGGCCAGCCCCCCAGAAGGTCCTTTTAAAGGAAGGGAGCCGGGTGAGCAGAGATAAGGTTCTCAGGGATTCCTAGTGGTAGTATTATTTTTAAAATTTTATATACATAAAATTGTAAAACTAGGTATAAATTTCTTTTTTTTTTCCTTTTTTTAAAGATTGACACCTGAGCTAACAACTGTGGCCAATCTGTTTTTTTTTTCCTACTTTATCTCCCCAAATCCCCCCGGTACATAGTTGTATATCTTAGTTGCAGATCCTTCCAGTTGTGGCATATGGGATGCTGCCTCAACCTGGCCTGACAAGCGGTGCCATGTCCACACCCAGGATCCAAACCAGCGAAACCCTGGGCCGCCGCAGCAGAGCGCGCGAACTTAACCACTCGGCCACGGGGCCGGCCCCTAAATTTCTTAACTTTATACCCTTAGATGACTCTAAAACTAAAACTATAAATCATACACATATATAACCACTAGAGTTAAAATCCACAACTTTAACGGAAAAGGTGATTTTTTATTAAAATTAATTCCAAGTTGCAATGTGAATATGGTACTGACGGCTGTGAGAACATCACTTTTGACTCCAGCTTGTGCCATGACGACCAAGTTCTCCTCCACACTGGTCCAGTCCCACTTTTGGGAACCTTTGCTGTCATGGTGGACCTGGCCTCATTCAAGCTTCCTGGGCAGGAATACATTGCTGACTCAGTGAGTCCCCCTCTGTATTTTTCTCATTAGCCTGAAACAAGGAAAAAAGTACTCTTTCATGCCGTTGTAATAATAAACACAAATTCGAACACTTAAATCTAATTGTGGTCATACCACCTCAAGAATATGTGTACATTGTATCTTCCCAGATTATTATAAAAATTAAAACACTAATTTAAAAAATACAAGTAGAGAAGCCATGGACCTTGTGTGTGTGTGTGTGTGTGTGTGTGTGTGTGTGTGTAACTTACAGAGAGACATAAGCATACATATATCTCTAAGGACATCTACTTCACCTTATGTGGGTTCTTTTCTTTTTTAATGCTTTTTTTTTTTTTTTTTGCTGGGAAAGATTTACCCTTAGCTAACAACTTTTGCCACTCTTCTGATGTCTTTTTTTTTCCTCCCCAAAGCCCCAGTAGATAGTTGCATATTCCAGTTTATTCTAGTTGTAAGTCCTTCTAGTTCTGTTATGTGAGCTGCTGCCACAGCATGGCTGCTGACAGATGAGTCGTGTGGTTCTGTACCTGGGAACTGAACCAGGGCTGCCAAAACAGAGTGCACTGAACTTTAACCAGTAGGCCGTCAGGGCTGGCCCTGTGGGTTCTTTTTTTTCCAGCTTTATTGAGATGTAATTGACATATAACATTGTATAAGTTTAAGGTGTAAAACGTTGATTTGATGCATTCATTTATTGCAAAATAATTGCCAGTATAGCATAAGCTAACACCTCCATCCCATCCCATTTAGAAATGCTAAAAAAGAATTAGCATTTCTTTTTTATGGTGAAAACATTTCAGATCTACTCTCATAGCAATTTTCAAGTATTTAGTATAGTATAATTAGCTACGCTATTCTGTGGCTTCTTTTGATGCCAGTTTGAAAAACATTGTTTTCCATCTTTTCATCATTATAAATGTGTATTGATCTCCTTCCTACTAGATGCCAGGTGGACTGTAGGAGGTGCTAGGATACAAAATGAAGACCCCCCACGTGGTTCCTATCCATGTGGTATTTACAGTCTAACAAATAAGTGTGTAAATAATTAAGTCCAATGTTGTAAATTCTGTGAAGAAGTCCGGGGTCTTTGATGTTAACATTGCATTACAAAGAAAGCAGAGGTTTAGAAGGATGAGCTTGTATTAGACATTAAACTCTGTTTACCACTGTCTACTCATTGAGGCAGAGAGGCACGTAACGTATTTTATATGTTGTATATGTTCTATCCCAATCACAAAAGTGGAAATATAAAGACTTTTTCTGGTAACTGCAGTGTCTCAAAATGCCAGTTGTCAATTCTTTGAACACTAACATGTATAAAGTTATCCATGTAGGAGAGGCACCGTTTGTTAGGCTGGCTTAGAAGCCTTGTTCTCCAGCTACCAGATTATCTAAATGTCCCTGCAGCTATCAGTGCAAGTAAGTGAGGGGTGGCATTTGCTTTCAAATTAGACATGATTTTCAGATATGTATTGCATTGCATTCAGATTTAAGATTGTAAAAACTTCAACATCTAGCATGCAGGCCACAGAGACATCTCCCAACCACTCTGTCTTAAACATGTCCCCAGACCCCCTGGCACTCTCCATTCCTTACCCTGCTTTATTTCTCACCCCTTATCATTTTCTGAAACTAATATACTTATCTCTTTACCTGCTTTCTTTGTCTCACTGGACATAACTTTAAGAGGCATGATTTGCCCAGATTTTCAGCTCCTGGAACATTCTCTAGTACATATTAGACACTCATGAAGTACCTGTTGTGTGAATCATGGCACTTTTTAATTTTGTATTTTCAGAAGCAAAATACAGAAATAAAAACAAATGTAACGAACACAAACAAAAAAATTAAAGTTGGCCAATTTCACTTTTTAGGAAGATTTTATCATTTTCATAAATTCCAACCTGTCTCTGGTTTCTTTAAGGCAGTGGTTCTCTGCCTTAAATTCGCTAGAAATACAAATTCAGCCGGTCTCCAACCCACTGAACCAGAAGCTCTGAGGAGTTGGGCTCAGCAATTTTTTTTAGAAAGGTCTCTAAGTGATTCCAAGGCACATTAATGTTTGAAAACTACTGCTTTAAGGCCTGGGTTTCCCCTAACTGCACCTGCTCCTCTGAAAACAAAGCCCATCTTCCATGTTCGGTGGAGTTGGAAACAATACTTTGCCTGCAAGATCTCTTCTTTTCTTTTTTTTTTTTTTTTGAGGAAGATTAGCCCTGAGCTAACATCTGCTGCCAATCCTCCTCTTTTTGTTGAGGAAGACTGGCCCTGAGCTAACATCCGTGCCCATCTTCCTCTACTTTATATGTGGGACGCCTACCACAGCATGGCTTGACAAGTAGTGCGTAGGTCCACGCCTAGGATCTGAACCAGCAAACCCGGGGCCGCCAGAGTGGAGCATGCAAACTTAACTTCTGTGCCACCAGGCTGGCCCCTGCAAGATCTCTTTGTGGCATCTCCTGCCTCTTTCTGATTCTAATTTCTGCCTCTTCTGTTCCCACACAGCTAGCGGGGCTTAAGGATGTTCAAAAGTCACTTTGAAATATCCTTCCTGTTCTCTTAAGCTATTTTGCCTCCTATGAGAAAATTCAATAAGCACCATAAATCTGAGGGAAACTGATTGAATAATGTCAGCCAGCTCGTGCTGACCTTATTACTTGAATTCTCAAGCCACAAGCACTTTTGTTTTGAGGAGAAGACCACAGCCCTTAAGTCCAGGACCTCGGGCACCAGGCTGCCTAAGTGCGGATTCCGTTCTCGGATGATAACAGCTCTGGAACTTCAGGAGTCCTGGACTGCTCTGTGCCTGTCTCCTCATCTGTAAAATGGAGATTGTAATAGAGCATATCTCAAAAGGTGGTTGTGAGGATAGAGTGATTTGATATGTGGAAAGTTCTCAAACTGCACCAGGCACAGAATAAGCACTGTTAGATGTTAATTGTGATAGATTTGTAATGGATTCTGTCTTATCATGGACCAGTAGGTAGGGTTAGTTTGGAATGTAAGGATTTTAAATACCTGAAAGAGATTTCAAGAAGTCAGAAAGCTGTCAGTAATGTTGCTGGACTTTCCTCTTGCGTCTCCCTGATTTAGGATAACAACTTCTCCTCTATGTGCTGCCTGTTGAGGAAAGTTGAGAACATCGCCGTACACAGCAGGGAAGGAGCCAGGTGTGGAGGAGCACTTAGGCCTTAGAGTCCTTCCCTGAGCTCTTCTTCCTGCAGTTCAGAAGACAGTGAAAGAGTCTGTTGTAATGGAAGAAAGCAAAAAGCCTTGCAACTACACTTCTTCTGAAGTACAGAAACGTTATGAGGAAAATCACTGTCCTCAACCAACATCATCGTTCTCCCACAGTCATCACTCACGAGGTCCTAGGACTACACAGACTCAGTGACCCAGCTCTGCCCCCCTGACCTCCAGAGAGAGAGATTGACCCAGTTATTCCTCTCTATTTGCCCTCTGTGCCCACTCCTGAAGCCCAGGTTTGAGATCTGGTGAACTGGGCCCTGCCCATCTACCTGGGGTTCATCTACCCCAGGGGTACACGAGGCAGTCCCAGGGCTGTGTGGCAGGGCACTGAGAGTGCTCTGGCCCTGGAGGGTAGATTTGGACTGACGTACTTCCAAGTCAGCTCCTACTAGACCCCATGGTAATTTGAGCTGGTTGCATGCACCCCAACCTGCATTTGTGGGTCTTACACAAGGGCAGTGATAGTTTTAAGGTAATACTTTCCAAGATCTCAAATTTCCTAAAATCAGCTGCCTGAGAAAGTGCCTGAGATTGAATTTAAATTTTGGCTCTCCTCCCTGACTGCTCCACTTTACTAATTGTCCAGGAGAGAATTTTCCTTCACTCTCTTTGTCACCTGCACCACCCACCTGTTCTCAGAGGACCGCTCTTGAAGGAGAGTCCCACCAAAGCACAGCAGAGAGGCACTGAAGGCCACAGCACATTATGTCACCAGTGACAAGTTCATGGCAAAGCTGGGGCCATCTCCATCTTGGAATTAGAAGTCAGAGAAGGAGATGTTTTCTACAGTGGGCAGTGTGATCTGGCATATTAAAATAAACAGTATTTCAATTTCCCGGCCTTCCTGAGTGTATTGGGTTAAACAAGATGCTTGTAAGTGAAAGAGTAGCAGGTCTTCAGCAGTCCTTTGGTGAGGCCTGGCCAAACGTTAGCAGCATCCTGTCCAGATGTGGAGAGACTGGATGAAATTAATGCTGGGTTACAAAGCCCCTTGCAAATCAGGTATTCTCTCATTCATTGCTTTAAAAGAAATTGAAGGAGAAACTAATTGAATTGTCAGCTGTGCAATCATTAAAATAATTTTTGAAGCTATATTACCATGTGATTTTTGGCATATATCTTTGAAAAGGTTCAAAGAATCGAGTGACATTGCTATACAAGATTTATATTTGCATCTCCTTGCTTATGTGATTAGGTTTCTCTCAAAGCAAAAATAGGAATAGAATTCATCCTGAGCTTTATTTCATTCTATCAGTAATGATCTTTGTCTACTATGTAATTTAAAAAAGCTTCATCTATCCCATTAAGAGCTATATTTCCGGTAAAAGTTTACATTTTATGTTTAATTATTACTTAACAACATGTACAGTATATTTATATTGTTTTGTCTATATTATCCTTGTAATGATAACTCATTCTGAAAGAAAATACTATTACTCAGAGCTTTATGGTCACAAAACATAAAAGAAATTTAAATTTCAATCTGTATATATAGTTGCAAATAAATATGATAGCTGATCAATAGAAGATTTTTAAGTATAAAACATTATATTAGGATAAAATCTTGTAGAAGACAATGGAAACAAGTTTAAGTTTAAAAAAGTAACAATGCACATTTTGTGAGTAATAAGAGCTTATTCATGATTTTTGGAAATAGATATCGTGAGTATCAAATCACTAAGGTATTTAAATTGCATTGAACGTATATATCTGTGTATATATACGTATATATAAAGGGATATTTTGACATTTTAATTATAAAATGTGAATATTCTCCACAGAACATCCTTTACAACTATAACTTACATTTTAAAAATTATAGGGGCCGGCTCCGTGGCCAAGTGATTAAGTTCTCACGCTCCACTGCGGCGGCCCAGGGTTCAGACCCTGGGCGTGGACATGGCACCGCTCATCAGGCCACGTTGAGGCGGCGTCCCGCATCCCACAACTAGAAGGACCTGCAGCTAGGATATACAACTGTGTATAGGGGGAATTTGGGGAGATAAAGCAGAAAAAAAAAAAAAGGGAAGAAAATTGGCAACAGTTGTTAGCTCAGGTGCCAATCTTTAAAAAAAAAAAATAAAAACATTAAAAAAAATTATGAAGATCTCTTCTTGCCATACTTTGAAAGCACCTACTTATCACCCCACCCCTACCTCCTGGCCACCCACACCTGCTGAGTGACAGGTGGGCCTGTACATAGGAAAGACCTCTTTGATTGAAAGCTAATATTATTTTTATTCCTCCTACCAAGCAGGGAGAGTACCTTGCTAGACTGAGTGCTGTCCCCCTTGAACAGAAGCTGTCATTTTGGTGCTCCAGTATCATTCTGTTCTCTTGAGTGTTCAGGCTGTGTCAGGCTGGTCACTTTCTTTCAAGGGAAAAGAGCATGTCCAAAATGTGTGCCCTCTCTCCTCCGTTGTCAGTGTGTTTGGCGATCTTCTTGTCTCCTGGGCCCTATGGGAAGGATCTCTGCTCTCAGTGAAAATGGGATCAGAGTTGGTGAAGTAGGGCGGTGTTTTTCCCTGTCTCCTCCCCCGGACTCACGTTCTTCCTCCCCAGGAGGCACACCTCGTACCCTCTCTGCTTGGACATATGGATATCCAGGAAGCAGCCTGGCTGCTAATTGCACCTTCCCATTTGTCCAGAGATCGCAACTCAGATTCTGACTAGAGGGTTGAGTAGTCAGGGGGCACACCTAGGCCCCTTTAACCGTGCCATTCATTGCAAACTCACATTTATAAAGGATTCCCTTCTCTCAATTTTCCATTACAGATTCTAAGTTCATGGGGCACAAATGCAAATTTTCCTCCTGACCAGCAGGCACAATTATTTCTTCATTAAACCTGATAGCCTGCAGGTCATACACACCAAAAAGCCAATTCTTTTTTTGTCCAGAGCCTCCAGTTGTTGGGAAGGGTAGGTGAGAGGCATGACAGGTAGAGCTTGCCTCTCTATCTTCATGACAACAGAGGCGACATCAGCCACGTTGTTCTCACAGGGCCTAGGGAGGGGAGGGAAGGAGGAACTCTGCCTGACTGTTTTCTCTTTCCCTCTCCTGACATCTTAGAGGTAGCCACAATTTACTCAAAAATTGTTGGCTTTCTTTGAAGAAGCTTTTTAGTTTGATGTAGTCCTCATTTGTTTATTTTTTTCTTTTGTTTCCTTTGCCCGAGTAGACATGGTATTCAAAAAGATACTGCTAAGACCAATGTCAAAGAGTGTACTGCCTGTGTTTTCTTTTAGGAGTTTTATGGTTTCAGGTCTTACATTCAAGTCTTTTATCCATTTTAAGTTAATTTTTGTGTATGGTGTAAGATAATGGTCTACTTTCATTCTTTTGCATGTGGCTGTCCAGTTTTCCAATACCAGCAAAATGAAAAGACAACCTACTGATGGGGAGAAGATAATTTCAAATCATATATCTGATAAGGGGTTAATATCTAGAATATATAAAGAACTCATACAACTCAACAAAAACAAAAGACAACCTGATTAAAAAATGGCCAGAGATGAACAGATCTTTTTTTAAAGACAATATACAGATATACAGATGGACAACAGGCACGTGAAAATATGTTCAATATCACTAATTATTAGGGAAATGCAAAACAAAACCTCAATGAGATATCACCCCATGCCTGTCAGAATAGTTATTATTAAAAAGACAAGAAATAAGTATTGGAGAGGCGGTGGAGAAAAGGGATCTCTTGTACACTGAAGTGTAAACTGGTGTGTCATCCATGGAAAATAATATAGATATTCCTCAAAAAATAAAAAATAAAACTACGATAAGATCCAGCTATTCCACATCTGTATATTTATCCAAAGAACACAAAAACACTAATTCAAGAAGATATGTGCATCCCTATGTTCATTGCAGCATTATTCACAATAGCCATGACTTGGAACTTGGAAGCAACCTAAGTGCCCATCAATGGATGAAGGGATAAAGAAGATGTGGTATATATACATATATAATGGAATACTACTCAGCCATAAAAAAAACAAAATCGTGTCATTTGAAACCACATGGCTGGACGTTGAGGGTATTATACCAAGCAAAATAAGTCAGACAGAGAAAGACAAATACTATATGATTTCACTCATATATGGAAGGTAAAACAACAACAACAAACAAACCTATAGATACAGATAACAGATTGGTGGTTACCAGAGGGAAGGGTCAGAGGGGAAGGGTGAAAGGGGTAAAGGGGCACATGGGTGTAGTGATGGATGGAAACTAGACTTTTGGTGGTGAACACAATGTAGTCTATACAGAATTTGAAATACAATGATGTACACATGACATTTATATGTTATAAACCAATGCTACCTCAATAAAAAGTAATTATTGGCTTTCTAAGTGGATTTCCCCAAAGCACGTTACAGATTGTAGTTTGCAGGCTTTGGGCAGGTTAGGGGCACAAGGAGATTATCAACACCAGGGAGGTCTGGAGGTAATTATGTTCACTTTCTACCAACAACAAGTTAAGTATTTGCTTTGTAGATTATCTGTGACCTATTTGAACTACTGATCCACTTTCTCTTTGCTATACCCCTGGGCCACTTCTCCCACAAGGCGGTAAATGTACTCAAGAAATATAAACTAATTTTGTATAAGCCTAGGGGAAAAAATAAGATGGAAAGCAAATACACAGCAAGGATATTCACATAATACATTCGTAAGTCAAATAGAAATGATTTTGTATCATCAGTTCTTCAGGATGATTCAGACCACTGTTACCCGATATTTAGGATGTTTCATCAATAATTGATTGTTTCCTTTTAGCACTGGGTTATGTTGTTTCATTTACTCCTTGAAATACAACAACCACATTTATAATATAATCTCTCAATATTCTCTTTTTCCCTCCTTCCCCACTTCTTTCTTCCCTCCTGCCTTCCTCAATGTTCCCCTCCTCCTTCCCTCTCCTCCCCTACTCCCGCTACTTTCTTCCCCCTACTTCCCCCATCCCCTCTCATCTCCCCTTCCCCTCACTCACAGGTGTACCATAGATGACCGAGTCACCCGAGTGGCCTGGCTAAACCGCAGCACCATCCTATATGCCGGGAATGACAAGTGGTCCATAGACCCTCGTGTGATCATCTTGGTCAACACACCAACCCAGTACAGCATCATGATCCAGAACGTGGATGTATATGATGAGGGCCCATACACCTGCTCTGTGCAGACGGACAACCACCCCAAAACTTCCCGGGTTCACCTCATAGTTCAAGGTGAGTGACAGCTAAGATTTGGGCATTGGCCTTCCTGTCAACGGTGGACGGGAAGCATAATCTTGGTCTTTGCTTCTACTCCTGTATGAAGACATAAAAAGACATTTTTCTCTATAGAATTCAGAGATAGAGTGTGTGTCCTGGATTCCTTTCCACCTGCTGGGTTTTTGATAAGTACTGAATATCTTCACAAAGTTTCTCAATTGTATGTCTGGCTCTTCTGTTCTTATCAAGAAGTTGTTTGGCATGTGCTGTCTGAGCTCTCTTAAGTTACATAGCACTCTGGAATTGGGGCAAGATGTATTAAAAGATAGATATGGTAATACTCTCTGTGCCTTTTAATTATGTTTCATAGGCTTATTTCATAGTAAAAGGTTAATAATATTGATGTCAAATCATGTGACTGACTGCTTTTGGATAGTTGATGGTTGTGTATGTTGGAAGGGGTTCCGAGTGCTGTTCAGTCAGATCCTCGTTGGCATTGCTGCTGTGTCTCTGCGCTCTTTCTTAGCCCCACAGTGGAGCTGAGATCAAGAGGGATATTAGTCAAAATGATATCTCCAGCTCTATGTTGGAAATAAATCTATATAATTAGAAAAAGTGGGGGAGGAATTTCCTAACATCCTCTGCCAGTCTGCCTTAAAAAATCTGAGTCAGTACAACCCAGGCTTAGTACTTAATAGTTTTTCATTTGAATTTCACTTTGTGGGAAAAAAACAGGGCTGAAGAAATATCAAAATTTCAGATATCAAATATTAAGAATTAAAAACACATTCAGATAGCAATGCTGAAAATTTGAAAACCATTTTAAAACAAGGCAGCGATACAAATGAACTTATTTTGAACTGCCCCCAACTAACCCCTCCCCCCCCCACCACTATGCAAAGCAATTTCTGTCAGGTGTTGCCTCGTGGTAGCAATGAAGTGCTAAGCAGACTAGTTCCCATCCCCCATTGACACAGCCTTCCTCCACCAGATAAGAAACTTGGGTGGGCCTTTCTCAAAGTCTCCTACACTGATGTCTTGGGGCCATACACTGAGCTCTGGGAAGGAGTTCTTGTGTGGGATTAAGTCTGTAGTAACTGCTTTTTATCAGACGCCATCTGCAGAAGATTCAACAGTTCTTTTTCAGTTTGTGAAGTGTGCATGGCATCCTTGCTTAGCTAATATGATTCCCTCACTCCCGCCTTTCTAGAAAAATAAGCTTGCTCATTTTAGTTGGTTTCATGGAGAGTTTGAGTAGGAGTTAGCATCCCCTCATGCTTCAGTCACTTGTACAATTCAGGATGGCCATTTTTTTTTTTTTGGCTAGAGCGGCTCTGTGGCCCACTTGTAATGGTATGTGCTGGGCCAGAGATCTGTCTGCTGCAGCTTCCGTTCTCCAGCAGGCCCTGGTGCTGCCATATTGCTGAAAGCCTTGCCTCGGTTCAGCCTCCCAGCCCTTCTCTCATCCCCACTTGCTTTCAGATGCCCACATCAGCCTATGATACAACAGCCGCCAGTACACTCTACTATTTCCATTGTCCATCCATGTCCCACCCAGGGGTATGGCTGAGTGATGATTACTGCTTTGGAGCTACAAGACGGCCCACCATCTGGAGATAAAGACAACTGTCATGTCTGATGCATCTCCTCAGAGGATGGTGGAGGCGGTAGGTGGGATCAGTCATCTGAGATCAGCTGTAATGTCTGTTGTAAGTTTCTGGGGGTGCATAAGACAAGGGATTGTGAGTTCTCACTACCCTGCCTGCCACCTGGGCTTAGTTCCAGAGGAGCTGAAATCCTCTGCAATGGAAGTGGCACGTCCATGGCACCTTCATGGCCTTGACAGCAAAGTTATCTGAAAATTCAGGAAATGCCCCACTGAAATTAAAAAGAACTGTCAGGCACTGTGCAGAGACAGACTCCAATAGAACAAAGCTATCACTTTTCAGGAAATAAGACAGATTGCGTAAGCGTGTCAAAGTCAATATAGGCCGTAAAGGGATAGTAATGCAGAGCTTCAGCATAATATTCTTCATGAGGCACTCGGAACAATTCCTTGGGCTGGATATGGAAGTCAATGGTGTCTCCCTGAGGGCCTCATCCCTTTGGGTCAGAAGGAGACTGAGAACAGGCAAGATTCAGAGCAGTGGAGTCTTTAATTCCAGATGTCAGTTCCTCACAGGCTCCTCATTTCAGGCCAAGCAGCTCTGATAGCTCAGGGCATCTGAGGCGGCCTGGGAAACCCGATGCAAAGGACCAGGCAGAGTGGAGGTGCAAGGGGAGAACCTTCTCTTGGAGCACTTAGCTGACTGGTCTTTCCATTTGCTGAGAGGTTGAAAGAAGCAGCTCAGGGGGCCACGTTCTCTTCTGTCTTGGTTAGCAAGGGGGTGACTTGTCCTTTCTTTGGAGACCAGGTGAATTTCCAGTGGGTGGAAGCAGAGACCTCCCTGCTCAATTAGAAAGAAGCCCAAGAGTCCTCTTCTTCCCAGCAGCTATGGGCTTTTGTCCAGGCTATAGATCAATTTTTCAGACTTCGTGTTAGTTCAGGTTAGATAAAGATAATGAAAGTTCCCTAATCCTCTTAAAGAAGATTTATCTGACTGAGTAGAAAGCTTTTGGAATACAATAAAGCATGTAGAAAACTGAAGCCTAATCTTGCCTTTAATTTCCAACTGCTGATGGATATTGATTTTGCAATGAGAAAAACTAAAAAATTTCCGAGCTGCAACTTGTCTGTTTAAAAAAAAAAAAAAAAACTGTTTATTTGTCTTCTGTCCATTTGAGAATGTTAGGATCTCATCACCCCTGCCACCCAAGTGCCATTAGCAGAAGGGATAGCAACCCCACAGGGTCGCCGCTTTGCTGCTCCCTGTTCCTGCAGCGTGAGGAACTCACAGACGCCCTGTTACTAACCTCGGAGGCTGTCCTTTACCATTTTATAGGTGGCCTTTGCCACGTAGCTAATGGAATTAATTTCCAAGTCCTTCTCTTTGAAAGAAGAAGCTGCTTTCATTAAAATATTATTACTGATACCCAAGGTACATCTTGGCCATTGATGCAATAATTTCAAGGCACCGTGTGAGTGTGGCAATCGTGTGACCTGGACCATATCCCTAGGTGTAAAGGAAATCCAGAGCAAGGGAGAAGTGTCCCTGTGGAGTCACATTAGTCAGGGTAGGCAGGAAAATCAATCTGGCTGCCCTGTATAGGTTGGGGTGAAGTGGACAGAAGCTGGAGGTACAAGGATGGGCAATAAGTTACTTCTATCACTCAAAATATGTGACTGGAGCAGGCTGTAGGTCTACCTATAGAAATGGAGGAGGTTCCTCCAAGAGATATTGTCTGAGGGAAATTGAGAGGGGTAATCCTAATCTCTCAAAAGAGGAAGAATTCAAAGGATATCATCCACATTTTTGAGTTTGGGGAAATGTTGATGGCCTCACTGGTAGTTGTGGAGTTAGGATCCTATGCCACTAGGAAAGGAAAGTGTTAGGCTTGCTAGGTTTAAGGATAAAAGAAACACAAACATTACACAGATATTATGGAACTAAGGAACAGGTGTAGCTTGAGACCAGAAGGGGTCTATTTGAGATTCATCGTGAGTTTACTAGCATGAGAGTAGATAAGTTTTCTGAGATTAGCTATTCCTGGAGAACAGCAGGAACCACAATTTATTTATATCTATCCCCAGCACATAGCACACTGTCTGAGGCATACTAGGCATTCAGCAAATGTTTGTAAAATGAACAGATTGGTACAGCAAATGACGTGGCATATGAAGGCAGCGATCATAAGGCCCCTTCAAGTAGATAGGGGTGGGGATTGAGTCAGACACTGTCCAGATGACTTGGAGTGGGCAGTGATGGGGAACAGTTCCCTGGGGGGAGGAGGGTCTTCAATGTGACAAGCTAAGAGATATGTTACAACAGGGATAACATGACTTCCATGCGTTTATTAGTACTTTATGGCACCAGTCACAATCTTTGTCTCATTTGACCCTCACAACAAGCCCTGGGAGGCTGCAGTGCGGAGATGTTATCTCCATTTTGCAAATTAGATAACTGCAGCTCATGGAGGTCAAGAGGCCACCAGGTCCCCTGGAGTAGGTAGCAGAGCTGGCTCTTGAACCCTGGCCAAATGGCTCCAAGATCAGCATCTCTCCCGCATGCTCCACCACCTCCACAGCCAACCATGTCTAGAGTCATTTCTCCAATCTAGACTCATGGCAATTTTCCAATTATCCTTTCTTTTCTCCCCCCATTTTTCTGCTGCTGATATTGCAATATACCCACAGAAATTGAGGACAAGACTCAAGAAAGAAAATTAGCAGTGGGAGTGGGAAGTCAAAGCTACAATAAATGGTGTAGAGAGGCTGAGAGAAAGGCAGAGAAGAGAATTAATCTACTACTAGCTCATTCCTCCGGGAATACACATTGTAAATGTTATCTCTTTATCCTATGTAAGTACCCAAATCTCTGGCCCCTTTGAGAATCCTGGATGTAATTGTCATTCTAACTGTCACAAACCCTTCAGCATTCTGAAACTATGTGGATATCCTCACATCAAAGTAGCTGTTGTCATTCTTAGGGATGGATAGCAGGAAGACCTGATGGATCTCTGCTCCTTTGATGGCGATCTTCTCTACCTGCTCTCTTGTCTAATTCAGAAACCTGTTTATTAGCTGATATTTCCTTCCATGGAATGAACTTCTCTTGCTAAACCCAATCTTATGCAAAGGACTAGAAATAACGAATTATGTTAATTTCTCACATCTGAGACTCCACAGGAAGCTTATGCAACTTCTGTGTCTGCAAAAGATTTTGGGTCTTTGAGCCTGGAGTCAGTTCAGGTGAGACTGGTTGGTTCCCAAAGTTGAGTTTAGCAGGTTGGGAAGTCTGATTTACCAAGCAGTCCGGTCCCAGGTTCTGCTGAGTGCCAGCGGACCCCTGCATGGGGCACATGATGGATAAACCTTGTCTCCATTGATCCTCACACCAAGCCTACAGAGTTGACATCAAATTCACAAATAAGGAAACTGAGGCTTAGAAAGATGAAAAACTTGCCCCAAGACGATGGAGCTACTAAATGCTTTAAATTCCCTTCACTAGACTTGTCTCTAGAGAAAAGCTATCAAAATACAAACACTTTACATGCCTTATCTCTTTTGATTACTCTTCACAAAAGCCCTGGCTACAGAACAGAGAGTCACTGCATGGTGGAGATTCAGAGTCAAAGCGATCTGTCCAAGTTACACTAGCTCCTAAGCGCCAAAGCGCCACTTCGCGCCAGGTGTTTTTATTCCAGGTTCAGTATTTTGTTCACACGCTGGCTTGCTCACTCATAGCTGAGAAAAGGACAGGTAAATGTTACTGCTTGTGAGAAAAATACAGACGTTCTGAGGTGCTATGGAGAAAGGTGGGGACTAAAGAGGCAATTGCTGAGGTGGGGTGGGTGCTGGTGGGGCCTGGGCCTCTCAGCAGGACAGCGGGAGGAGGTCTCCCGCAGGGCCAGGGCTGCAGCCGTGCCCAAAGGCTGCAGGTTTGCCAAGGACCTGCCGATTTCAACACTTCCGTTGTAACTAACCTCTTTTTTCTGCTATTTTCCCCTCTTCTCCCAAATATTACAGTCATTTAAATTAACATGTGTAATTGTGGGCCTAAAGAAAGGCAGGCAGTCAACCTGAAATAAATTTAATTTATTCAGCCTCTATTTTAAATTATAATCACACTTGCTCTTCACAGAGGCAGGGTGGAAAAGTGGAAAAGAACAAGGCTGGGCATCAAAACACTCACTCCCCAGCCTGAGCTGTGCCTCTGACAGCCAGGCCTATGTCTTTGGGAAGTCCCCTTCCTGGCTTCTTATCCTGGGGTGAAGAATAAAATTGAGTGTAATTGATTTTCTTTAGGTACACACTTGCATACCTTAATCCTATGTATATTATTCTTATTATTTGAAAATAAGATTCTGAAAAGGGGTCTTTAGGCTACAAATTCTATGTATGTGGACACAGGCCAAAGGGTCCACAGTGCAAAATAGGTGTCAGAACTTCTCTGGGCTTCATTTCCTTGGTTTTGAAAAGGAAGGGTTGGACTGACACGTAAGGAAGTCCTTTCTAGCTGTTGCATTTTATTGTTTGTTAATGTAATTTCTCTGGAGGATTTTTTGCATCCTGGTGTCTCTGTCCTCCACGTCTTCTCTGCCTTCACCCACAGATAGGGCAATCAGAAGGTTGGCTCTTATTCTCTTTCTTATCCGTATTTTCTTCAGAGCCCTGGGATTTGAGGTCTGCTTCCTAACCCCAGTATTTAGTGGTGACTCTGAGCATTGCTCACCCACGTTGGCAGTGGCTTGCTCTTTGGTTGAAGAGAGTGAAAAAGAAAGACACCACCTCTATCCTGTTCCACTCTGACAGTTGGTACCCCACATCAAACAGTGTTATATATACTAACATTCTTAATTTAAGGACCGAGTAAACTACGAAGGCAGCTACAGCTTAGAAGGAATCAGGAATGAAGTTGTCGCCCTCTGCACTCAATAAAGGAGGGTGTGTCAAGAGTCCTCCTTCCCAAAAAGGATGTCCCCAGGCCAGCTCCCTCCATGCCTGACCTGGTTCTCCTGCCTCATGGCTGGAAGGAGGCCCCATCCTATTCCTCAAAACAATCCTATGCCTTCCCTCAGACTGTGTTACTCAGCCGTTATCTGAATTTGACACATCACATAGCCAGAATAGAATTGATGTTCACCTCCGCTGAATCTCCTCAGTTGCAACACCTTTCATGACATCATGTGTAGTTGGTGACAACACAGTCCAAAGCACATTTTATAAAAAGGGATATTTCTCCTTTTATCAATTATCTACTCCCATTATTGTGAGGAGAAATATGAGGCTTTGTTCTGCTCTGCTTAGAAGCCAAGATCTTAACACACACACATACTCACACACAGTCACACAGGCATGCACACACAGTTTTCACGGCTATCTCTTTTGTGGCTTCTGGAATTCCACCCCACCTTACATCAAATATGTAGTTTCAGCTCCCTCTAGATGTGGGGGATATATGCTCGATTTCTCCTGTAACACGTATAATCTTTTAATTACAGAACAGGAAGAGTTGGAATTTTCTAAGGTGAATGAGACCGAAGCAAAATGTGACCTTGGATGAACACATTGTCAGGGCTGAAGATGTTTTGGCCCTGTCTGCCAAGAGGGCGACAGATCCAGTTGAGAGTCCTGGTGCTGAAAGTGTGTGGGCTTGTTTAGAGGAAAAGGCAGAGAGAGACTCTTCCACATGATGCAAGATGGTGCTGCCAGTCCTGGCACCTGGTTTGGTGATATGTCCAGTAGCCAGAAAGAGAAGTGGCAGGGCTTGGAGCTGTCATCTGCCTTATTTGCAACAGAATTAAATAAACGGAACAGTCATAAATTCTGTTCTCAAAATCATCACTGATATGGAGATGGAAGAGACAATGAAATGCCTGTTATGTTTTACATGATTTGCATGGTGATCTCAGCTTATTTCCTAAGAGTCTAGTCTGTCAATAGCTCAAGTAAATACAAAGACATCTTTCCTGTTGCTGTGAGCAGGGGAAGCAATCACACTTTAGAAGGGTAAATTAGTGAATGTTCATAAATTTTCCCAATAGATTAATGTCCATCATGACCCTGATATCGTCAGGATCCCACATCCGATTTCAGCCTTCAGCACCCACAAGATTACTTAGTCACAGCTTGGCGTCAGGGTGGTCTGTGGTTCAGAGTTGTGATACTTTCCCGTATGTAGCATGGGTGCACATATTTGCAGAGTCTGAAACCTGGTTTTGAGCCTTGAGCTGACAAGTTTTACCTCAAACTCAGTGTCTTGGTGACAATAACTATCCTTTGTACTTCTATTTTGGCTTCTCATAAAGGTATTAAAAAGCCGTTGACTATTCTCTCACCAATAATTCTCCTCTATAGGTAAAGAAATTGAAAGGCAATAGAAATGAAGTAAAATAATTACAAGGAAAGCAGGCAAGGCTTTGTTTTTAGTCATTATAAGCCGTGGCTAGCAGTCTTTTTATAGACACTGTCTGGTTCTGTTGTCTGGTTAACCTCAGAAGGTGGGGTGCATTTTCCTAATTTTTTGAATGAGGAAACTGAGACTCAGAGAGGCTGAGAAACGTGCCTTAGGTCACCAGCTGATAAGTACAGAGCTGTGCTTTGAGCTCTGCGCAGTCTATAGTGGAATACTGCACTTAACACCTACATGGAACTTCCTCTTGATTCCATCCCTTTTACATTAGCAGGCCAGACTGACACCCCAGGTCACTTACAATACGCATGATTTCCTTGCCAGCTTCTCTCTGTTTCAAGGCTTTCAGTCTAATATCTCTGCAGTCGGGATCTGTCCTCCTTAAACCCTTTTTCTCCTATTGTTTTTTCTGCTTTTTTTTCTCCCCAAATCTCCCCAGTACATAGTTGTATATTTTTTAGTTGTGGATCCTTCTAGTTGTGGCATGTGGGATGCCACCTCAGCGTGGGCTGACGAGCGGTCCCATATCCTCACCCAGGATCCGAACCAGCGAAACCCTGAGCAGCTGAAGCAGAGCGTGTGAACTTAACCACTTGGCCACGGGGCCGGGCCCTTCTCCTTCTATTTTATTTATCCTCATAATTAGAACTTCCTTCTTGCAGTTACTATCATTGACTCCTAAAGCTACACTTCCAGTCCTTAATTTCTTCACTAGTGCCAGTCTCTTATTTCTGATTCTTTCCTGAACTCCTCAACTTGGGTATCCCATGGGTATCTTCACATGTCCCACACTGAATTCATCTTCCTCACTCCAAAACCTGTTCCTCGTCTTTTAATTTACATGTCTCTTCGTGGACTCACCACCTTTGTATAAAACCTTGGCTTCAGCTTTGACTCTTCTTTCTCTTTTTCTTCTCCATGGAAGCAGCTGTCATGTCCAATAAAGTCATTCTCTTCCTTTCTGTTCTCACAACCACTGTCATCAAAGTGCAGAATCTTACTGTCCAGTGACTTTTCACTGTCACCTCCTACTTGCTGCCCAATCCTCAGTCCCTGCTCCTTATAACTCACTTGAACACTCCACTCGTCTAAGTATTCCTGATGCACACATCTGATCCTGTCACTTCCCCCTACTCAGAATTTTAATGTCTCCCTATTGACAATAAAGTCAAGTCCAAACTTCTTAGATCATGTTTCCAAGTGCTGAACAATTCAGGGCCAAACCTACTTTTCCACTCTTACTTTCTGTTATCCCATTTTTATATCCTACACATAACTTAGCCAAACTTGTCCTCTCACCGCCCCTACTCCGATGTCCTGCATTCTTTTCCATTTCTCACACAATCCACCTGAGTTGAATATTCTTTTCTCTGGACATCCAAATTCTACACACCATTGAGAGCAGCGCTATCCCATGGACCTTTTACCTTTGAGAGCCATGCTACCCTGTAGGTCTTTCTGTGATGATGGAAATGTTCCATATCTGCACTGTCCAACATGGTAGTCGTTAGCCTCATTTGGCTACTGAGAGCTTGCAATGCTGGTATGACTGAGGAACTGAGTTTTTAGCATTATTTAATTTTAATTAATTAAATTAAAAGTAGCCACACGGGCTAGTGGCTGTCATATTGGAGAGCACATTTTTAGAGCTGATAAATCCCCATATCTGAAGTCTTTCTTTGGAATTTCAATACCACTTTGCCTGCACTTCCTTATGATCCCTGTAACTGTTCATTCCATATTTCAGCGATTGGTGGGTCTAACTCTTTTTCTCCCCTAGATTATAATTTTCTTGAAGGCAAACGCCAATTGAAGGCAAATGCCAGAATTGGCTCCATAATTTTTCATAGGAGCACAGTTTAGTGAATACAGTCTGAATGGGCATAACCATATAGGTAGCCCTTTAATAAATTTTTATTAAAGTTACTAATACATAAAAATGATAACACCATTTCCTAAATGAGAGGTTATTGGAGACCACAAAAGGCAGCATCCACCTTGGATTTTTCACCTTTGTCTCCCCGTGCATAGGCTAGATTGCTGCACACCGTAGGCACTGAAAACACTTCTGTTGTATATAGAAGTTCTTAACGAAACCTTTCCAAAAAATTCCATAATTTACAGCTTCTGGGGAAAGACATGACATGACCACTTTCCTCTAGTGGCGTTGGAAATCAGCCCCAAACAAGAAGCCCCAGAGGGCAACCCTGGCAGGCAGAGCTGGAAGGGCATGCACTCAGCCTGCTGCAATCAACAGAATGGGGTGAACGACGTGCTCTGAGTGGCCAGCAAGCAGACATTAATGACCAGTTAGCAACTGTGTTCAGGTCAATTAACTTATATTTGTATTTTGCAAACTAAAAGTTGCCCTGTTAGATTATTGATTCTTTGTCCCTGTGTTCAATTTGTTTTTAATTGCACCATTGCTGGGCCAAGCCCTCCCTCCTGGCAAGCTGGCAATAAATCTGCCACCATCTCAACAATCAACAGTAAATGTGCCTCTTCATGTCATTATTAATATGTCTCTGGGATTGGTTCATTACCACAGTTAACAGTTTATAGGAGCCGGATGGCACACAGCCAGGAGGATTCCTTTTCCCAGGGGCTAGTTTGTGGTGATAGGATTGATGTTCTCAGGCCTGCATGGGTCTGAGGAGAGGGACCTGGGATGGAGTTTAATAGAGCTGGAATCTGAGTTCCCCAATCCTCTTTTTATCATAAACAGCTTTAGAAGAAGATATTGTTGGAATAGACATTTTACCCTCTCTTCCAATTCTTCTTCTTTCTTCTCACTTCTTTTTCTCTTTTTCTCATTTTAATTCCTTCTTAATTTCTGTTCAGACAGGTTTTTTTTACCCCTCAAAAACAACATAACGGCTACCTGGGTGATCTCATATCCCGAAGTAAGTGAGCCGTGAGTGCCCCGGGAGCTGGAGCTTTGTGATTGGATTATCGTTAGTTGAAAGCAGAGGGGAGTTCCCCACTCCTGGTGTGTGGATGGTGATTAACAGAGCTGCAGAAATACTGCACTCAGAATGTCACCTAAATTGAGGTCAGTCCTGCAAAAGAATAAGCTCTATCTTATAATAGAGATAATCATTAATTATGATATTGTTATTGGCTCTTTTAGTTATTAGAATTTTTCAGGGGAAAAGCACAAATTTTAAATGAATTTGTAAGTTGGCAGAAGAGGTCCTCTGTGCCTCAGAAATGCCAAGTGAGGAATCTTAATGGAACTCAGAGCGCTTTATGAAAACCCCGCGGTGGCCTGAGATCTAATAACCATCCACATGTTTTCCGTTTCCAAGGCACGAGTTGCTCCAGGACTAGAAATTTGGCTTTCCTTAGACACCGAGTTAACAGTCAATTTTTGGTTCAGGATATAGATGTTCTACTTAATTTGCTATAGGAACACGCACACACATAACTTCTCTCCTTAGCACAAATCTCTCTAAAGCAGGTCAAACTGAGCTTGTTGAAAGAGTGGGCCATGGTGAATGACACCTGTCGTTTCTCTTGATAGGAATCTAAGTAGGTCAGGGAAATGAAACTCGGGCCAGGACGATTTAGAAAAGAAGGAGATAGCAAGGGAAAGAGATGGAAGAAGAACTAGAAGATGCCCGCTGAGGATCCCAGAGATACAAATGAAGGATGCAATGGAAATGAGGGAAGAAGAGAGAGGTGGTCAAGAGAAAGGGGAAGCTGAGACAGAAGGAGCCCAGCCACTGGCTCAGGGTACGGAGGACAGCTCCCCTGATGGAGCAGGGAAGCCCCTGGCTGAGCACAGCCCCCTTGACTCCCAAGGCTCTCCATGTGGGTTTCCGCAGTGCAACCCACGTCACACCTTTGTGTCCGGGACACCCCGCGGTTCTCTCCACAAATGGCCCACTCTCCACTTGCTCTCCTTCTGCTCTGCTTTAGCTCATTCAGCTTGCCCTGGACAAGAAGCAGGAGGCTACTGTTTGAAGTGGTCGCTCCCTTGGAAAGGCAGGTTCGGCCGAGGCTTTTGGGTCCCGCCCTCCCCATCTCCGCACTCCCCACCAGGAGAACTGATCACATCTCTGTCAACTGACGGGGCTGTTTTCCAAGTGCTGTAATATCAAGGTTAATCCAACAGAAAAGGCAGTATTAATGATAACCAAAGCCTTAATTCACACATATACAGAAAAAAAAGCCACTTACTGGGTTGCCTCTAGGTAGGAGGTATGCCAAATTTAACGCCTGATTTGGCCACTTGCTCTGTGACCTTAAGTGAGTTACTTAACCTGGCTGTTTCAGTGTCTTCATCTGTAAATTGAAGGAAATAAAGCCCACCCTACCTCCTTCTTAAGACTGTTGTGCATTATGTGGACTGTGCTGTATACTTTATTAGGTCCTATACAAAGAAAGATATTACAATTATTTGTTTCAGGCTGCTTGGTTAATTCCTAAAAATGACTCTGAGGTTGCATGACAGGTTATGCTAGAATGATTCAGTAATGCTTAAAACTATTAACCCTCTGTACATCCTAATATAGTTTTGTCACATAAAAATATAGCCATTGGCCCCATATGTTTTTTTTTAAAGATTTTATTTTTTTCCTTTTTCTCCCCAAAGCCCCCCGGTACATAGTTGTATATTCTTCGTTGTGGGTCCTTCTAGTTGCGGCACGTGGGACGCTGCCTTAGCGTGGTTTGATGAGCAGTGCCATGTCCGCGCCTAGGATTCGAACCAACGAAACACTGGGCTGCCTGCAGCAGAGCTTGTGAACTTAACCACTCGGCCACGGGCTCAGCCCCAAAGCCCCATGTGTTTTTATGTGATATTTGATTTTGTGGATAATGATGGAAGAGCATTCAGAAATGGTGCCATCTTCTGAATATATATGCTCGTGTATGTGTGATATCCTCATCCTCAAAGTTTTATGTCATTCTTCTTATTGTTTTTAAATATTATTCTCATTAGTTTTTATATTTCTGTGATAATTTTATAGTCCTATGTCCAAGATTTACTTCCAAAAAATACATAATTGCACTTATTGAGAGAGAATTAATATGAAGTAGACAACTTTGAGGCAAAATAGAAATAGAGACGGTAATGAATTCCCCTTATCTGCTATCACATCCAAAATAAAATAAAATAAAAGTCTATGCTCCATTTTCCAAAGAGAAAAACGTCTGTGGCTGCAGCCCACACATCCCAGGTGCCCACTTTAAGCAGCCCTGTGTGAGTGTTAGATGGCGAGCCCTGAGCCCCGGCCGTGGCTAATCCACGGCACCAACAACTGACAGCAGAACCAGAGGACGCAGAATAGCTCCTCCAGGAATAAGCTTCGCAGGCCCAGCTCCGCAGCAGCAGGGTAGAAAGTGAGGGGACAGGAAAATCAAAGTTCCTTTAAAAAACTTATCACACGTAGAGGCAAAATGTCCCCACAGCAGGAAAGAAAGTGGAAAACACACCAAATCAATCACCTTAAAAATAAGGTTTAAAATCTCCTACTCCATAAGATGTAGGTGGGGAGGGAAGAATGGGCCCACAGCTGACAAGTCTTTTATTAAACTGCATGCTGGCTGCTGTGGTGCATACAGGAAAATGCAATTAAGGTCAAGCCATTAACAAGATGCCCAAGGATAGCTCTGAGCGAGACCAGGGGGCCATCAGCAGGCACTCAGGCAACTTTCAAAGGGAACTCACTTTGAAAACGTGCCAGGCAGGGGGCAGAGGCACCTCAGACAGAAGAGCCCTGCAGGGCGGTCTCCTTGCGGCCTCACTGCCCCATAAGAGGCAGAGGGTGGCAGCTGTGGGCGGGAGAGCAGGCGGAGGTGAGAGTGTAGTGCCTCCACTAGCTCTCCTGGAGCTGGGTGAGCTGGGCCTGACGGGTCCTCACCAGGATCAGGAGCCTTTGGTTCCATCTTCATCCCAACTGCAGTGCCCTCGGCCCCTAGTTTGGCTATGTCCCTAGGACATAGGTGATCAGGAGGTGATGACATCTCAAAGACAATGTCACTTGAGTGTCACTGTGGGCCTGTAGTCACCCCTCCTCTCCCTCAGACTCTGTCCAGGTCCAGGTCGTACCTGCTGATGATGAATTGGCAGGTGTGGAGCTCTGGGGAGTGTGCACACCTGCCTGCTTGAGGCAGGGACCAAACTGCACTGAACTGATGTGTCAAGGAAGAGGTTGACTTCTTATCAGAGGCCTCAGAGACCTGTCAAGAGAAGTCTCCAGGTTCAGGGGTCTTAGCTAGGCAGGGCAGTGTGCTGGCTTGTCACAGAAAGCCCGGGAAGATGGTGTCCACCCTGCTCTCCCTCCATTTTGGTGCACCCCCTGGTTCCCCACTGGTGCCTGACCAGTTCAGGAGCCCCTCCTTGGAAATACCTGGAGGTGTTACACGAACACAGACCTTCCAAGTCTCACACCTCTGGGTATAGCTCTGGCACATTGTGCTGGAACCACTGAGTCACACAGCTGACTTCCCCACCAAAGTATAAGCACCATGACGATGGGAACAAAGTTTTCACCTCCCTGCAGATGAAAACATCTACTTCCCATGTATGGCACAGGACCTAATATAGATTAAATGTTCAAAAATGCTTATTAAATGTGTCTGGCATGGAATGAGCAATCAATGAGTATTTAATGATAAGAAGCTTGAAAATATTTGGTTGAGGGGAACTGAAACAAATTGATTTCAGCATACGTGTGCATGCAAAAGTAAACTGCCAATCCCATATTATACAGGTGCAACTATCACGTGAGTCTCGTGGTGACTCCCCAGCCCTCCTGCCTCCATAGGCTGTAAGTGTGGAGACAGAGTTTAACTCCATTCCAGCCTGGACCACGCTGACCCAGGGGCTCCCAATTCTTGCTTCAGTCCTGCATAGCCCAAGCCCCCTCTGGTGTTTGCTGCCCCACACCTCCCTGCTCATTTCCTTTTGCTAGAGATGGCACGCTCATTGCCATGGGTTTTCAGAGTGTCCTCAGTGCTCAGCCTCCAGGACACTCAAGAGTTCATCTGCTCTGCGCCTCTGGCCTCTGGCTCTGGTCCTTTCTGTCCCCATTTGCTGCTGCAGAACTGTGTGCAAGGCCGGCAGGGCAGCTTTGCTGGTGTGAACAGGTTCTTGAAGGTTTCCTGCAGCAACAACATCAGCTACTAAGTGCCCATTGTGGCTGCAGCAAGAGGGGTTTTATAGACTTCTCTGACTTTAGGAAGGGAAAAATAATTTCTAGGTATAATACAATTTGGAACATGCTCCCATTTTCCTCACAAACTATTGCCTCACTGTGGTTTTCTGTCCCTGACAAGTAGTAAATGTTCCCCAGCTGCAGCTACTGTGAATAAAGCCGTCCCCATGCCAGCGGAGCTGGGTTTGTTGTTCTGTCATTTCTTGCCTACTTACACAAGGGCTCTGCTTACATCTCCTCTCCCCACTTTCCTGCTTTCTAAAGTTGTCCGTGATTCCCTTTCCTGTTCTGCTGGTCCCTTAATCCTTCTGCCTCTTTCTAATCCTCCTCTTCTAAACAGGCCCTGCTCACTTACCTTTTGGAGCAGGGAAGGCCTCTTTGGAAAGGCCTGAGGGCCAGGTCAGCTTTGCCAGGGCATTTGCATACATTTACATTCAGTTGGCTGCAAACATGATGATTATGCAAAGTTCTGCTGCTAGCAAGGAAAGGATTCGGTTTGGATTCAAGAACTTTAGGTTCCATAGAACCCAACTAGGTGAGAGGGGCTGTAGTCATTGCTCTTGCCCAGAGGAGTGAGGGAGTGTGATTTATGGTGATGAATGATGGACCCAGGTGTCAGTGGGACAGCTCCAAGTACCACAGGCATCCAGCTGGGCTCCTGCCTTGCTGTGTCCACATCTCCCCAATGTCACCTTGCCGGAGTTAGTTGGAGTTAGGATGCTGCTGCTTCTCACATTTTGATAGCCTGCCTTCCAGCAAGCTGCTCCAGCAGCCTCTCAGTGCCCCTGCTTTCTCAGTGCCTCAGCTTCTCTCTGTTAGTAAATTCAACACATCTCTTTTCTGAAATAAGTTTTCAGACCACCATCTGCTCTTCCATCATGTCTCGAAAGCTTTGCTGGTCCCGGATCCATTTTGTTTCTTCTGATTGATGTAGAGCCTTTAGGTGGAGCCATGCTGTCAGCATCCTTTAAATGCAAGGATCTAGTGCTCCATTGGTTTTAAGAACACGGTGTGATGTTTCAAAAGATCCAGAAAACTACTCCGATATCCATTACTTATGCTATCTTAAGCACATGGATTAACTTTCCAGGATCTGTTTCTTGCTGTATAAAATAAGGGAGCAGAAGAATATGGTCTCTGAAGTCCATTCCTGCTCTAAAGTTCCAGATTTTTATGCCTGGGATTTTATATTTTGTAATACCTTTTTGTATTCTTTCACAGGTGGTTTATAGTGTACTCCATGCATTGTTTCATCTGTACATTCACCAAAGATTTAGTACCTACTATGTGAAAGCATATTCAATGGGAGTTTGTTGAGCATCATCTCTGTATTAAGTACTTTGCTACATGCTGAGGATACAATAATGGAACCATCAGTCTGTAGGTTATTTCTGCATCTCCTCCCACTTATCCTCAGCTCTTAGGGGACAGAGATTGATTGCTTCAGCCTGAGCACCTAAAATGTGCAGTGTCAATAATAGCACTCAATAATGTTTGCTGAACAGATTAAATTGAACTCCACTTTAATTCCAAAGCTTGCCTTTATTTTTATATTTTTAATGGGAGTGAGGACATTGACAAGGAAGAGAGTAGTCACAATTAAATTTTGGAGTTTCCTTTTTTATTAATTAAAAGTGTACTTTGAAAAATGATTTGTGGCAAGCGAATGGCTAAACTACTAGTCTTTCTGTTGTTAGTCCTGTGCAGTTGATTCTGACTTCTTGTGCCCCTGTGGACAGCAGAGCGGAACCCTGCCTGGTCTTTTTGCACCATCCTCTCACCTTCCGGCGCTGTATCAGACAATGCTCTGCTTCTATTTGTAGGGTTTTCATGGCCAATTTTTTCGGAAATGGGTAGCCAGGTCCTTCTTCCTAGTCTTAGTCCGAAAGCTCCGCTGAAAACCGTCCACCATGGGTGACCCCATTGGTATTTGAAATATTGGTGGCACAGCCTTCAACATCACAGCAACACGCAGCTGCCACCTATGACAACTGACAGACCGATGGTGTGGTTCCCTGACTGGGAAAGGAACCTAGTCCTTGGTAGTGAGAGCGCCGAATCTTAACCACTGGACCACAAGGGTTGGCTAAAACTACTAGTCTAGTCCTACCCTAAATATTTTAAGATACTCTGGGTAGGTCTAAGTCCCCTGGACACCAAACAATCACTTCAAAGCTCAGTGTACCTACCAAATTATTTATTGACTGCCAGTTGTATTCATGACACGTCAAGAACTATGGGAGGAGTGGAGGAAAGACCATGGAAGTTTTCATTCTTGAGGGGAGATAGAACATATGCTCATAAAAAAGTTAGAGAAAATTGTTTAAACTGAGCAACAGGTAAAATATGCTTCAGTATGGTCTGTCAATGTTTATTTATTTTGCAAGTAAATTGACTTGCTATCTCCTCTTGGATGTTGGGCACCTCGAAGTCAACTTGTCGAGAACTGAACTCAAACCTGGCCGACACCAGTGTCCCCTCTGTCAGTGTTGGAACCACCATTCATCTAGTTCCATGCCTGAGAAACACGACACCCTCCTAGACACCTCTTTCTCCTCAGTCCCTTTAGCCAATGGAGCTGTCATAGTCTGCTGGGCTGCATAACAAAATGCCGCAGGCTAGATGGCTTCACAGAAATTCATTTTCTCACAGTTCTGGAATCTGCAAATCTAAGATCCAGGTACTCTCAGGGTTGGCTTTTGGTGAGAGCTCTTTTCCTGGCTTGTGGAAAATGGTCTTCTCTGCATTCTGTCATGGCCATTTCTCTGTGTGCATGTGCAGAGGGAGAGCTCTCTGGTGTCCCTTCGTCTTCTTGTAAGGACACCAGTTCTATCAGATTAGGACCCCATGCTTACGACTTTACTTAACCTGATTTACCTCCTAAAGGCCCTGTCTCCAAATACAGTCGCATGGGTGTTAGGACCTCAACCTATGAATTTGAGGGGAACACACTTCAGTAGATAACAGTTACCAAGTAAGGTAACTGCAGCTCCTCACTGCTCAGGATCTCAGTGGCTTAACACAGTAAAGTTGTATTGCTTGTTCAGATATTACAGTTGTCCCAGAGGAGGGAGAGGGCAAAGGACGAGGGTCTCTGCAGTCATTTGGGAGTCAGAGTTGACTGAGGTTCTGACAGTGTCCGCTCTGGTCAGAGACATCTAGCAGGCCCACTGAAGAACAGGGTAAAGACTGAGCACAAAAAGATGTGGGTTTTTTTGGAGGGGGTCTTGTTGTTGTTTTTTTTGTATGTTATGGGCTAGACTTCTTGGAAGTGGTACATACCACTCACATTCCTTTGGCTAGAACTCCCTGACAGACTGGAAAATGTAGTCCAGCTGTGTGCCCAAGAAGAAAAGAATAGATTTGGTGAATAGCTAGCCTTTTTCTGCCATACCAAATCTTATTCACCATTCTTCAAAAAGATGCCTCAATCTACCTACTTCCTTCCAACTCCACTACCCAAGAACATAGTACAAGACACCACTGTCACTCAGTTGAAGTACTGCAAAAACTTCTTATGTTGTTTATCCACATCTTCTCTTTTATTTTTATTTTTTTATTTTTTTCATTTTGGTAAAATATACATAAGATAAAATTTATATTAACCATTTTAAAGTGTAAAATTCAGTGGCATTAAGTACACACACAGCGTTGTACAACCATCACCACTATTGACCTCCAGAACTTTTTCATCTTTTCAAAGTCTGTACCAATTAAATACTAACTCCTCATCCCCCCAATTACCCCTGCAGCCAGAATGATCTCCTAAAGGATTCTAATCATACACACACAGCATGCATGGTTCAGACCTTTACATGACTTCTCCTTGCTTCTAGCAAAATAATAGAAGTCCGTAACATGGCCTCCACTCCCTGGGAGCTCTTGAGCCATAGCTGCCTCTCTGGCCTGGGGTAAAAGCACTCTTGCCTTGAGGGTCTGTACTCCAGGCACCCACAGTATTATTCACCCCGTGCTCCTGTTTCTCCTGTTCCCTCCTACCTCAGGGTCTTTGCATTGGTGGCTTTCGCCCTAAATCCTCTCCTTCCTCACTCACCTTGTCAACTCCTATCATCTTTCAGACTTTATTTCAACTATCACTTTCTCAGAAGTCTTCTCTCAACTTGCTGACTATGCCAAACCTGCCTATTACAGAATTTTGTAGTATTTCCCAGCTTTTTTCAGAGCATTTCTTGCATTGTTACATGTAGTTTTTAAATTTTATAGTAAATATCTCCTCCCACTGGACCGTCAGTTCCATAATGGTGGAGACTCTTCTGTTTACGTTCACTGTTTGATTCTTGTACCAGAAGTGGTGCCAAGCGTACAATACGCACTTGATGGAGAAATTCTGGATGAACGGATGAGTGCAGTTGGTAGCAGGGAGGGTTGAAATCAGGGTTACACAGAAGATGGCTTGGGAGAAAGGAGCATGAAAACACTGGTAAAATTGGCCTAAGACAAAGAGGCAGACATTCCCCACTGAATGAAACAGCATAATTAGTTTACTTTTTTTTATTATTCATTTGCCATTAAATCTCTGTAGCATATCACTTCCTTTTAAATCTTACTGATAATGGAACAATGATCAGGATAATATTGAGAAAGAAGACTATTTCTTAATTCTAGAGCATGACTTTCTTTGAAGGGAAAGGGAAGAAAAACAATATTGAATGATAACTGCTGGGCAAGCAATTTCACATGATACTACGTTTGATATGAACGTTTCCTTAATAGAGTATCTCTGACATTTCCGCCGCATCCTTGAGAACTTTAAAAGGAAATGAAACTGAGTCTCAGAGCCATAGAATAATGTGCTGAAATCACCAATAGCAGAGTCAAGACTGGAAGTGAGTCATTCAGACTCTCTGGTAAGTTTGGTATTGTTTTCGTCTCACTCTTGGTCCTGGTATCCCAAGTAATGCCCTCATACTTCAGTTCTCTAGAAATTGGATGGATTGATAATATCAACCAAGAGCAGTTAGTATCTTAAGAAATGTTTCAACCAAGCTATCTTAGTTCTGGGTCCATAGAAAACAGATCCTAAGGCAGATAATAAATGCTGGTGTTTTATTTTTGGGGTAAAATCCAAGCGCAAAGAGAATGAAGGCAAAGGGAAGTGAGGAAGCGAAGGATGGGAAGCAATAAAAGCTGATCTTATCAATATGGATACAGATCAAGGATGAGCAGTGAACACGCACAGTTGGTGACTTAGCAGGTCTTTCAGCTCAGCCACACAGAAAGTCCACAGACCAGCTCCAGAGAGAGATTGGGCCTTCACACTATTCATTGTCAGGAGGAACGGGGTGGGAACCTGTTGACCTGACTCCCTCCTCATCTCATTCCCTGTCCCCCTTTGGTGTAAGTTTACTCCCCAGGGAGTGAACTCCGAGACTTCTGGAGTGCATTGCATAGGCTCTGCAGCAATGACCAGGGAAGCCAGATCCCATGCCCTAAAGGCTGGCATCTCATCTGAGGGTGGAAGTGGCAGAGGATTCAGAGACTTTGGATGCCCAGCTGGTTAGCTTCAGGGAGTGGAACTGCCACGGCGTGCATGGAGCTGGTCAGCCACGGGGGCAGTGGAGGCTGAGCAAGCAGCCAAAGGTTTGGGAGTCAATGAGGCCAAGAGAATTTGAAAAACAGTGTAACATATCTGCTATGCAAGGCATTGGGAAGATAGGAGTATTTAGTGTAGTTAGCTTCTGAATTCTAACCTTGTCTCAGGCTTGCCAGATGGTGAAATGTAAAAAGACTGACAATACTGTCTTGGTGAGGATGGATATTGACTGAAACATCACTGCTGCTGGGAGTCGGCTCAACTATATTAGAAAACTGCTCCATAATTTCTAAATTAAATCTAAACAAGCATCTATTTTATGCCCCCAAAATTCAACTTCTAGCTATTTTCCCAAGAGAAATTTGTGTATGTGCACATTAAAAGTATGAATAAGAATGTTCATAGTAGCTTTATTCACAATACCCCAAAACTGGAAACCACTCAAAGTCTATCAACAAAATGGATAAATAGATTATGGAGTAAATACAGTGAAAAACTACACAGCAATAAAAAAATTATTAGTACACACAACAACACAAAAGAATCTCATGGATATTGTGCTTAGTGAAGAAGCCACACACCAAAGAGTACCTATTATGGTATTCCATATATATGAAATTCAAGAGAGTCATGATGTGACAGTCTTTTGTGGAGGTATTAAATAGGAAAGGCCATGATGGAACCTTCTGGAAGGAGGGAATGTTTTATATCTTGATCTGGGTGGTAGTTACTTGGGTAACTACAGACGTACAAGTTCACCCAGGTTTACATTTAAATCTGTATCTTTCACTGCATTTAAGTTACAGTATACCTCAATTACAAACACACGCACACACCCCGAACCTCTCCTTTCCTGAGATTTTATGAAGCAAATCTCAATTGCTATGAAAACATATGGATAAAAAGCACTAAAACCCACAGCTTTGGGATTTGTCCATTAAAACCTATTGTTTAGGAGAGATGGAATAAGTTTACCCTCTGTGGAATTTCTAGACACTACAAGGAAAAGATCGGTTTTCAATTACTGAGAAAAGGACCATCCATTGTCTCCTTCCACCTCTGGAGTCCTGACAGCTGCGATTAAAATAATGAATTATCAAAGGGAGAACAAGCATTCGGGTCAAAACACAAGCCTCCAAATGGATCATCAGACCGCTAAAAGATATTTTCTTTTTCCTCCAAGAAAAACGATGAGAAAAAAAGTTGACTCACAAAGAAAGCACAGAAGGATGACAAAACTTTAATCTAGCAATAAAGATCAAAATTCAAGTCCCTGAGTGACAGGGAAGCATCTCTGGGAGAATCACAATGAACAGAGAGGAAAGGCATCCTAGACAGAGGGCCTGGCGAACAAAGACAGCTAAGAAAGAGGGCTGTGGACAAAAGAGCCAGACGTGAAACGAGGAGAGAGAAGCACGGAGGCCTATACAAAGGCCACTGAAGTAGCAAAAAGTACAAAAAAAGAAGGGCTTGAGATGAAAAATAAAAATAAAAAAGATGAAAAGGAAGGGGTGAAATAGAGGGAGAAAGAGCTAGCCAATTGCTCTGAGGGAAAACATGGCTGTACTGGAAAACTGATGTTCCACCAGCAGTGGGGGCTGAGCCTAATGTGGGCCAGGAGGCCAGGCGCCTTCCACGCTGATGGCTTCGGCTGGGATGGCCCTGGCACTTCCAGCACAGGACCTCAGCGGAGAAGAATCCCAGGGCCTGGGACACGGGAAAGTGCTTCTGAGGTTTCATGGCCCTGGGTTGGAGCGCTGGGGTGTTGGGAAGAGAGTTCTCTTTCTCTCCAAGGTACCACATTTTGTTTTGGAGGCTCTCGTGCCCTTGTCTTCTATTGATCAAGGTTGAAAGCAGTAATCTGATTGAATTGGTGTTGGGAAAGGATCTTCATGCAGTGGGATCCAGAAAGAAACCAGAAAGTTGAGCTGGATATCTAGCCTTCAGCTTACTGTGGAGCCTTAGGCAACTCATTTTCTCTCTTTGAGCCTCAACTTCCTCAACTATAAATTGAGGATACTGCTCACTCGGACAGTCTTCCAAATGGGATAATGCAGAAGAAAGACTTTCCATCCAACACAAAACACTATAGAAATTTTAGTAGTTATTATTATCAGCTTTTGTTATGGGAGGATGTTAGACGGAGACCTCAGGTCATTTGCTAATAAAGTCAAAGCACATACACTCTAAAGGGACATCTTGGGCTTAATGTTCATACCAGAGAGGAAATGTTGACATCTGTTTCTGAGTGGCAAAGCTCCTGCCACAGCATGCAGAAACCCGAGTTTATTGGGAAGAGCGGCTGCCCATGAAACATGAGACGGCCTGAGCTCTAAGCTTTGCTTCGCTTGGACATTTTAAATGGCTCCTTCATCGCCTGCAGTTTGCCTGTCTAGTGCATTTTGAAGAACTGAAACGTTAAAAAACACAACAACAAAACAGAGTTGATTAATTACTGCAAAAGCTGTTTTGGGGAGAAAAAAGAGAAAAGTTGTTGTCCTATTATATTTCTAAAAAAAATGAGCATTTTATTGCTTCTACAAATTGCTCCCTGGAAAGTAGTTTCATTTTCTAATTGTTCATAAATTTACTGACAGGTGGTTACACAGTAGGTGTAACATCGTTATTTCCATTTTATTATATACAGTGTTTTAACGAGAAAATCTGGAAGGGCTGAGTGTCGTATATCATTTGATGTGCCCTGAAAATGTGCGGGTGGCCAGGCGTGGCCCACGGCGGCTCCTTCCCCAGGTATGCCTGGGTCCAGTTTTCCTCACATGGGGTCAGTCTAGACAGCGGTGACTGGTTAGCATACATTAAGATGTGACAGTAAAAAGAAGTCGCTTTTCTATGGTTACTCTTTTGCTTAAAAAAAATAAGATTAACGGGGCTGGCCCCGTGGCCCAGTGGTTAAGTTCGCGCGCTCCACTGCGGGCGGCCCAGTGTTTCGTTGGTTCGAATCCTGGGCGCGGACATGGCACTGCTCATCAAACCACGCTGAGGCAGCATCCCACATGCCACAGCTAGAAGGACCCACAATGAAGAATATACAGCTATGTACCAGGGGGCTTTGGGGAGAAAAAGGAAAAAGATAAAATCTTTAAAAAAAAATAAGATTTAAGATTAGCTTTCACTTTCACTGGAGGATCTGTCAGATGTTTTCGCTACCAGGGATAAAACAAATTTCAGAGTTTATATACACACGTAAAAGTTGGTATTCGATGAACGTTAGTTGTGTTCGACAGATTACTCTTTTCAATTTAACGCATATTGGTACGTCCACTTTCAACTAAATTGTGTGCAGCTATGAATTATTTCAGCATGTTTAACATATCAGTAGCACCTACCATTTTGGCTAGATCATAGCAGGCACTTAATAAATATTTGCAATTTATTGTTCCAACTGTTATTCCTAATTCACTTGCAGGGCTTACTATATTGATTAATACAACTAGCTTTTCATGGAAATGAAAACCTTATGATATACATAAAGGCAACTACTACAGGCAAATGAGTTCAGCAATGAGGTTCACGTGCTTACGAGAATTGAGGAGGTGGAAAGAGCATGTATAATTGGCTTATACCCCTACCTTATGGAAACTGCTCATGTCAACATCCAAGTAGCTGGCCTTAATGTCTCACACTTTATCAATGCATTTTGAGGCCATTTGCCACTCTTTCCTTACAGAAATACTTTTCTTGTTTCTTTCATATCACTCACTCCACACTGCCTCTACCCACTCCTTCTCACAATCTTTCCAGACGCCTCGTCCCTGCATAACCTTGCGTGGTGGGGCTCACTGAGGCCCCGTCCACGGTTCTCCTCTGTGCACTCTGCACACGCCCGTGTTGGTCTCACGAATCCAAAGTTTTAGTCACAGCTCCGTAGTCTGGGTGTTTCTCTTGAACTCTTAAGCAATTGTCTGCTAGACATAAACCCCGAATTTCCTGTCAGTCACCTCGTACTCAACAGGCCGAAGAGAATCTCTTAGCTCTCCCCCCCCAGCCCCTCTGCTCTTTCTTGTTCTGTTGTCTCTCATCATACACGGCCCCTCTCAGGGTTGCCAGAGTTAGCGGACAACTACCACCACTCCAACAGGGCTCCCAGTCAAACTTGAATTTCAGATACGCAGCAAATCATCTTTTAGTATAAATATGTCCCATCCCACATTTCTTTTTTGTCTTTTTATTTTTTAGCTTTCTTGAGATGTAACTGACAAATAAAAATATGTATTTAAGCTGTACAATGTGTTGATTTGACATGCAAATACATTGTGAAATGATTGCTAATGAACATATCCATCACCTCACATAGTTAGTAGTTGTTTTTTGTGATAAGAACATACAAGATCTACTCTCTTAACAAATTTCAAGTATGTAATACAGTGTTATGAACTATAGTCACCATGCTGTGCATTAGATTCCCAGAACTTATTCATCTTAAAGCTTGTATCCTTTGACCAAGACCATTTAATGTTTAAATTCAAATTTAATGAGGTGTTTTGTATTTTATCTGGTAACCATATACCCTAGCCAGATACCACAACCTGAAATAAGGGGATCTCTTTTTTGTTGTTTTTTGGTGAAGAAGATTGGCCCTGAGCTAACATCTTTGCCCATCTTCCTCCACTTTGTATGTGAGACGCCTGCCAAAGCTTGGCTTGACAAGCAGTATGTAGGTCCACACCCGGTATCCGTACCCGAGAACCCTGGGCTGCCAAAGTGTAGCATGCAAACTTAACCACTAGACCACAGAGCCGGCCCCAGGGCATCATTTTTGACACCTCTCTTTCTCTGTTCCTGCAAATACCATCACTGATGTGTTTAAGTCCACTTTTCTAGTATTTTTAACTACCTGAATACTTTTCATTCTATTCAAAATCAACATCTTAATACAAATTCTTATCACTCCTTACCTGGATTCCCACAGTCCTCCTGTTCTTTTTCCTCCTGTCTCACCTCCCTTCAGTCTGTGCCTCACAGGACTGTCATAGTGACCTTTTGATGTCACCTTACGCTATTTGAACCGTGACCACCCCAGGAGAACTAACGTAGGTTTGCACACAGAGTGGTGGTGTGAAAAGCTGTGCCTTTTAGAAAGCCATCCATCATCTGAGTGGGTCTTAACGACTTCTGTCAGCTCGTGTGCTTCCTCTCCCACCCACTCTAAAGTCAGCCATGTTATTCTGCTGTTTCTCAATCCCCACCAAGACCTCCATATCTCCGAGCCTTGGCAGTCACTTGTGCCTTTGGCAGAAACACCCCCACTCATCCCTCCGGAATGCAGATCAGATGCCATCTCCTCGGGAGAGCCAGCCCTGTTGAGATTCGAAGGTTAAACGAGGGTCCTTTCTGTGTCCTGCCGCGTCCCATACACACACCGCTGTGGAAGAATTTGTGTGTGTTGTAATGATCTTTTTATTATTCCGTTTTCAAAATCAGTCCATGAGCTGGTGTGATTTTGGAATGAGACACAAAGTCTTTTATCTCCATATACCCAGCATCTCGCACAGTGCTTAGCATCAGTGAGCTCTCAACACACGGTTTGGTGCGAGTAGTAAAGGAGGGCGAAAGCCCTGCCTGCACTATCTTCACGATTCCTAACTCTCACGGTCCTTAGGGGTCCTCACAGTCCCGAGCCATTTTGGAACTCCCCTAACAGAGCTGCTAGAGCTATAGGCTCCCTTCTCCTTGCAGATTCGGCACACTTCTGTTGTAGGACTTAATATATTGTATTTTATTGATATGTTTAAATACCTGTCTCCATTGATTTTTTTCAGGAAACGTTTCATTGAGCTCCTCCTATGAAGTAGGCACCAGGCCATATGTAGTCCCTTTCTTCAAGGAGTTGTAATCTTTGGTATAAATAAAATGAACAAAGGTGTTAATAGATAACACATCTTAGGCACTATAATAGATGTATGAACAGGGTGCAATGGAGCTAAAAGAGGAAAGGGTCACCCGCTTATAGGGAGAGCTGGAAACATTTTACAGAAGTGTTGACACTAGACTGATTCTAGAAGGACAATTAGAAATGCACCCAACTGACAAGGGAGAAGAGGCATTGCAGGCTTGGACCTATGGAAGAGCACAGAGGAGCTTCAGATGGCTGGAACATGTAGGGGAGATAAAACTGAACAGAGAGGCAGAAGTCAGGTGCTGTTGGGGAACAAATGCAGAGATAAGGAACTTGGAAACCACAGAAGGATTTTAAGCTGGGAAAAAATGTGATTAACGTAGCTAGATTTTGATTTTAAAAATATACGTATCTTATCACGAATGCACATAAGGTATACATAAGATATGGGAAAGGACTGGTAAAAAAAGAAAAAGCAGCTTATCTATATGAATAGATTTCCTCTTAGAAATTGTGATCCACTGAGGGCATCTTGACATAGCCTAGATAAATGACTATAGCCTAAGATTCGAATAAACTGGTTCACTGCTATGCAGTGTGAGATTAAAAAACATAATAATAATAAGAGTTACTAATCAAGCCGCCCAGGTTTTGGATTATATGCTTTTTCACACTGATTCTTTTGCTGAAAAGATCTCTAGTGTACAGAGTGTTTTTAAGGCGCCATTCTAAATATATATATATATATAAAATATATTTAGATATATGTATACTCATATATATTTAGATATATAGATATATATTGCTTTTTAAAAACAACCTTTTTTATAATATATTCAAATGATGAAACATCACACCTGCCAACATTGAAAGCTATAAATAGAGAGTGAAGTATAAGTCTAGAGAGAAAAATAAAGCAGATTCATTATATATCTATTGCAATTAGGAGAGTATTTTGGTGTCAGACTGGAGAGAAATATTTATTGAATTGCTTAAAAAACCATAGAAGCAGGAAATATAAGATATATAATGACCAGAAAAACCATATATCTATTGAAAGAATTATTATGGAGGCGATGTGAATTATCTAATAACTCTAACATCCCAAATGAATTGATTGGATTCACTTAATCTGTAGGTAAAATGTAAAATGTCTTCTAAGGAAAAAAAAGAATAATTCAAACGAAATTACTACAGCAATCTCTACAGAATGGATATTGGGAGCAGATGCTTTATTCAGGCTTCCTAGTCTTAAGTGTTCATGCTTTGGATATAGAGCACCTCCTGTATACTCACAATCTGTTGGGCTCTGAAGGTGTGGCTGTGTATAAGTTGGGTTCTCTGCCCTTCCATAGTTTACATTATGGCAGTGGAGACAGACACAGGAAGTAGATGACTAGGATCAAATGCTGAAATACAGTTGTGTTCAAGCAAAACATTATGGCTTTATAGAGGAGAGAGTGGATAATTCTCTGGTATGGTCATATAGGTCTTTACTGAGCTGAGTTTCAGATGATAGGTAATTTCTGTCTGGATAAGTCCTAGAAACAACATTTTCTGTAGAGAGAACAGTATGTGAAATCGCAGTATTGATGAAGTGCTGTGCCAGCCTTGCGGTGGATGCAAAATGCGACAGTTTCCCCCAAAAAAGCATCCAATTTGAAGAGAAGGCTGATGTATTTCAAATAAACAATATTAGAGCAAATCCAATCAGAGTTAAGTTTTATAACTCTGTGGGAAGAGAAGCTTGGTGAGCATAAGATAGTGCTTTGAAATGGAGATGGAGCTTGCATTGGGCCTTGAATACAGCCATGGGTAGTGTTTGGAAAGATGCTAGTAATTAAGAAAACGAGAATTACAGAGAAGGAATATTTTAATCTAGGTTGGAGACTTTGACTTGATATGAGAGAAAATAGTGAGTCATTTAGACATTTACAAGCAGATGAGTGGTCTGAGAATTGCAGTGTTTGAATATTAGCGTGTTCTAGACATGCAGAAGAGCTGGGAGAGGAGAAAAGACAGCAGTCGAGGTCTCATGGGAGGGCATTGCAGTAACCGTGACACAAGTAATAAGAGGTTGAAAGAGAGATGAGCAGAGAAGGCGAAGGAGAGAGAAATATGGATACATTCCAGAGGGAAACATGATTGAATGAAAGATTGCTTGAGTAAGGTTAGAAGAAAAGTATGATTGTAATATTTGGAAACTGTATGAAAAGGAGTATTTTTCAAATTCTATTTGCAACATAAAGAGATGTGAGAAGGGTGTTTCTGTTAAAACACATATTAACTCTGTCTTTATTTTCTGTATTCTGGTGCTTTTGACATCTGGGGCCTTGCTGACCCTGCAGGGGCTACCCTCCCAGGATTAGCCCGTTCCTTCCTGGAGACGGTAAGCGACTTGAAAGCAATCAGGCTGTGCGTTTCATATGCAAAGCAGTCAATCCAGAGCCCGCCTCCAACCTCCTCCTTCATGGAGCTCTCACACTCAGGACCACTCTTCACCTGCCCTAATCACCCCAGGGCCAAGTACCAGAAAGCACTGCTGGGTCCTCTTTCTCTAGGGCTCTGTAAGTATAATAGACTTCTTCCTTCAAGACAGTTATTTCCATGTCCTACCATTCCTGATGAAAGCAAATGCCAGGTAGCTAATTAAAAGCACATGTTGCATGCAGTTGATTACTCCTGGCTTGCCTACATAGCCTAACTGACTAGACGGAGAACATAAACACCTATGAGAATTGTATACATCTAAATCACTGCCTCCACTCTCCACTTGGACTTTTTAGACATGACCTTAAATAAGATGAGCTAATTTATGTTTAATCTTTAGTGTAATTTTATCTGCATTAGTGATGTCTTTATTGTATATGAGAATAGGGTAACTCTAAAGATACTTTCCAAAATTAGTCAAAGGACATTGCTACAGAGCCACACTTTTTTATTACACCAATAAGATCCTCTTTTAAAATGTCAGAAACACCTAAAAATGATTTTTTGCTTTATTTTGCTTTTTCTTACTTGGCCCCAGGTGCAGCATTGAGTTCATCAGATTCTTCAGCTTATGACATTTTGTCATCTTTACTCTGTGGAAGATTGTTCTGTTTAAAACAAAATCAAATAGTTAAGAAAACTAGAAGAATTTATTAACTGCAAATATGTCAAGCAGAGGGCTAATATCATTATTCTGTAAATAGGTAATAATAATTGATTTAAGAAAAATAAAAGGCACTAATAGATTTTAAAAAACAAGATAGATATTTTGAAAGGATATAAAATTATTAGCACAAGTATGTTCACAAAAATAATCTAATTCATTTGTTATGAAGATATTATACATTAAATTGTCATTTGTCAATTACTTTATTGGCATTTAAAAAAAAAGAACCCTCAATAGTGGGAAAGTTGTGGTGAAAAGGTCACTGCTGTGCATTATTGGTGGGGTATAAATTATTTTAGAAAGCAATTTTTGATAGGTACTCAAAGCCTTTAAAACATTCTTATCCCTTAAGCCAGAGATTACACACATGTTAATTTTGACTAAAGAAATAACTAAAAACCAAATGTCAATGTACGGGCGTTCCTCATTTTATTGCACTTCGTTTTATTGCACTTTGCAGATATTTGATTTTTTACAAATCAGAGGTTTGTGGCAACCCTGCTTTGAGCAAGTCTGTTGACACCATTTCTCCAACAGCATTTCCTCACTTTGTGTCTCTGTGTCACAGTTTGGTAATTCTCATAATATTTCAAACTATTTCATTATTATTATTTTTGTTATGGTAATCTTTGAACATTGATCTCCAATGTTACTATTGTAGTTGGTTTTGGGCACCGCAAACACCCAATAAGACTGTAAACTTAATCAGTAAATGTTTTGTGTGTTCTGACCGCTCCACTGACTGGCTGTTCTCCCATCTCCCTATTCTCTGAGACACAATAATATTGAAATGAGGCCAATTAATAACTCTACAATGTCCTCTAAGTGTTCAAGTGACAGGGAGAGTCACATGTCTCTCACTTTAAATCAAAAGTTAGAAATGATTAACCTTCGTGAGGAAGGAATGTCGACAGCCAAGACAGGCTGAAAGCTAGGCCTCTGGTGCTAAACAATTAGCCAAACTGTGAATGCAAGGGAAAAGTTCTTGAAGGAAATTAAAAGTGCTACTCCAGTGAACACAAGAATGATTAGAAAGTAAAGCAGCCTTATTGCTGATGTGGAGAAAGTTTTAGTGGCCTGGATAGAAGATCAAAACAGCCAAACCCTAATCCAGAGCAAGGCCCTAACTCTTTTCAGTTCTGCGAAGGCTGAGAGAGGTGAGGAAGCTGCAGAAGAAAAGTCTGAAGCCAGCAGAGGTTGGTTCACGATGTTTAAGGAAAAGCTGTCTCCCTAACGTAGAAATGCAAAGGGAAGCAGCAGGGGCAGATGTGGAAGCTGCAGCAAGTTATCCAGAAGATCTAGCTCAGATAATCGATGAAGGTGGCTCCACTAAACAACAGATTCTCAGTGTAGATGGAACAGCCTTATATTGGAAGAAGATGCCATCTAGGACTTCCATAGCTAGAGAGGAGAAGCCAATGCCTGGTTTCAAAGCTTCCAAGGACAGGCTGACTATCTTGTTAGGAGCTAATGCAACTGGTGACTTTAAGTTGAAGCCAGTGCTCATTTACCATTCAAAAAATCCTAGGGCCCTTAAGAATTATGCTGTCTAGTCTGCCTTCCTCTATAAATGGAACAACAAAGCCTGGATGACAGTACATCTGTTTACAACATGATTTACTGAATATTTTAAGCCCACTATTGAGACCTACTGCTCAGATAAAGAGTAGTATTCAAAATATTACTGCTTTCAAAATATTCTTTTTTTCAAAATATTAGTGTTTATTGACAATGTACCTGGTGTCACCCAAGAGCTCTGATGCAGATGTACCATGCGATTAATTTGTTTTCATGCCTGCTAACACAACATCCATTCTGCAGCCCCTAGATCAGAGAGTAATTTTGACTTTCAAGTCTTATTATTTAAGAAACACATTTTGTAATGCTATAGGTGCCATAGATAGCGATTCCTTTGATGGATCTGGGCAAAGTAAATTGAAAACCTTCTGGAAGGGATTCACCATTCTAGATGCCATTAAGAACATTTGTAATTCATGGGAAGAGGTCAAAATATCAATGTTAGCAGGAGTTTGGAAGAAGTGGATTCCAACCCTCAAGGATGCAGTGGAGAAAGTAACTGTAGACATGGTAGAAATAGCAAGAAAACTGGAATTAGAGGTAAAGCCTGGAGACGTGACTGAATTGCTGCAATTTCATGATAAAACTTTAATGGATGAGAAGTTGCTTCTTACAGAGAAGCAAAGAAAGAGATTTCTTGAGATCGAATCTACTCCTGGTGAAGCGGGTGGCAAGATTGTTGAAAAGACAACAAAGGATTTAGAATGTTACATAAACTTGGTTGATAAAGCAGGGAGAGTTTGAGAGGATTGACATCAATTGTGAAAGAAGTTCTACTGTGGGTCAAATGCTCTCAAACAGCATTGCATGCCATAGAGAAATCGTTGGTGAAAGGAAGAGTCAATCAATGTGGCAATCATCATTGTTGTCTTATTTTGAGAAATTACCACAGCCGCCCCCACCTTCAGCAACCACCACCCTGTTCAATCAGCAGCCATCAAAGCAAGAACTTCCACCAGTAACAAGATCACAACTTGCTGAAGGCTCAGATGATGGTTAGCAATTTTTAGCAATAAAGCATTTTTTAATTAAGGTATATGTACATTGTTTTTTTAGACACAATGCTATTGCACACTTAATAGACTACAGTACAGTGTAAACATAACATTCTTATGCACTTGGAAACCGAAAAATTTCTGTGGTTCACTTTATTGTGATATTTGCTATATTGGGGTGGTCTGGAACTGAACCCACAATATCTCCAAGGTATGCCTGTAGAAAGATGTTCATCACATTGTTATTTATGTTGGAAAAAATATATTATTCTGATTAGTAAATCTATCATTATTATAATGATGGGTTATATATAGCCACTGTGCTCGTAAAGGACATTTGGTAATGTGAGAGAATGTGTATGTTACAAAGATAAGTAAAAAGGGTATGTGTGTGTATGTATGTATATATGTGTGTGTGTGCGTAGGTATATAAATTTATGTGTGTGTGTTTGTGTTCTCATAATGAAAGATTGTACCACTAGACACCTAGTAGGATAGCTAACAGTAAAAAGACGGGCAATACCAAGGGTTAGGGAGGATATAGAGCAATTGCAACTCTCATACATTCCTAATGGCAGTATAAAAATGTACAATGATTTTAAAAACATTTGGTAGTTCTTATAAACTTCAGCGTGCATCTCTTTATGACCCAGCAATTCTACTCCTTGGTATTTACCCAAAATAAAGAAAAACATATGTCCAAAAAGAAACTTGTATAAAAATATATATAACAGCTTTATTATTATAACAAAAAACTGGAAACATACATTAATTGGAGAATGGATAAACAAATTGTGACACATTCATACGATGAAATACTACTCAGCAAAAAATAAAAAAGAGTGAACTACTGTATATAAAACATAAAATTTCAGAAACATTATGTTAAATGAAAGAAGCCAGACACAATAGGTCTATACTTTATCAGGCCACATATATGATGCTCAAATAGGCAACACTAACCTATGATGAAAGCAAAACGGTGGCTGCTAATGGAGGAGGACCAGGAGAGACTTTCTAAGGGAATATTCCTTACTTGTTTTAGATGGTGGTTGCCTGAGTATATAAATTTTTGGAAACTCATAAAATTGTACGCTTAAGATCTATGAAATGTAAATTTTATCTCAATAAAAATTGCGATGAATTTTAAAAAATAGAAATACTTGAATGTTAAAAGAAATAATCTCAAAAGAAAATTTATGAATATGTGTACCTAGAACATATATATCCCTAGTTTTAGGAAGCCTTTTTTTTTTTTTTCTGTTGAGGACGATCAGCCCTGAGCTAACATCTGTGCCCATCTTCCTCTACTTTATATGTGGGCCGCCTGCCACAGCATGGCTTGATAAGTCGTGCGTGGGTCTGCACCTGGGATCTGACCAACAAACCCTGGACTGCAGAAGAGGAGCATGAAAACAAGGCAGGCTCTAGAAAGCATATTATTTAAACCAAGTCAAGAAACCTAAAAACTAGTTTAAAAAGGAAAAGATATTCATATTTGACTCTGCTTATTAAAAGATTTGTCCTATGGTAAAAGTCTTAGAAAAAAGTCAGCAGACTAACAATAAGAAGAAATATACTTAAAAGCATGAAATAGATAATATCTATAAATAATATAGCATGGTGAGATATGTCATAGAGTATTTGTTAAGAGCACAGGTCAAATCAATACCTCTTCTTTTTTTTCTGTTAACACTCAAGACGTCTTTGAAATGATAAGGCTCTCCCTACAGAAGGCCAGGGAATCATAACCTTTGTTCAGGCTTGCAGTTTGGTGACAAAGCATACCACTGGAAAGGAATATGTGGCGGTCATGCTGCTCTGGGCTGGGCTGTTAAAGTGATTTCCACCCTGAATGAGGACAGGGAATCTGGGTCCTGCTAACAAAACAGAAGAGCGTCCTGGCATGAGTGTGCCGTGTAGAGACTTGGGCAGTACCTTGCTAGGCCCTTGAGGGAGCCTCTGATATCCTTATTCCAGCAGCTTTGCCAAGGAGTGTGTGGGGGTGAGGGGGTAGTGAGGGAGCAAGAATGAGATCATAAATTTGTGGAACTGCCATCAAAGCAATATCTGACATTTGTATAATACTTTGTGATTTAAAAAGTTTCTTTGCATTCATTAACTCATTAGACCTTCATAATTCTGTGACACAAGAAGAGCAGGTAATACTATTTCCATGTTAAAGATGAGAACACTGGTATTCAGGAAGATAAAGTAATCTTTGTAAGGTCAGACCTTTTAAGTAATAGAGCTGGGACTTACACTGAGGTCTGTCTCTCTCCCTGGTGGTATTATTTTCAGTGTATCACCCTATCTCCAGGACAAAATCATCTGGCCTCAGAGAAGTCTCTTCCTAAAAGATTCTGTGATGTTCAGCCTGAACATATCTATCTCATTCTATCTTTTTCTGTTTCCCCACCTTCAATGAGGCTGGGTAATCACTCTTCTTACTATGTGAAATATATATCTACCCTGTCATACCTGCCTCTCAGTTGTCACTTAGCCAAACTGTGCACATCCAGCCATCTCCATACCTGCCCATGACCGCTCAGCTCTGGACTCCTTCCAGCTTTCCAGATGGGTAGGGAGGAGTTTCCTCACCAGAGAATATAAAGAAAATGACTGTTCAGCCTTCTTCATACATCTATCGAATATTTAACTAATGATGTTCCCACCATATTGAAAAAAAAATCTAGGATGATGAATTTATCCCAACTACCTTCATGACAAGTCAGTCAGTTCATCAGCAACCGGAATTACCTGTGAGCTGGATGCGGAGCTCTGAGCTCCCATGACAGAGGAACCTAAGGAAATGACATTTGTCCCAGCCGTAAAGGTGGTCCTAATCTGATCAGAAAATCTGTACAAACAACTTAACAAAATGTTTTCTGCTGCAAGGAACTAAACCTCCAACTGCTGGTATTTGAGGGGTGCCATTAGTATCAGCTCCTTTCCCTGCCCAAGCTCAGAACAAGTTAAGAGATAGGCAAGGAGAAAGCAGAGATAAAAATAACACCTTTATTTCTGATAAAAACTGGTAGTGGATTCAGGCAAATGGACTTTCCAATACGGAGCCTAAGTATCAGATGCCGTAACCCTGGGCACAGGAAATGCAGGAAACTTGCAGCCGGCAGGGCCAGGACTGGCCTTTCCCACCACACAGCATGGGACCTCTCTGGGAAGGTCAGCTTCCAAAGGAAAGGAAAGGGCTGGTATTTCCAGGTTTATCTTTCCAAAATCACTCATTAAATTTAGATACTCCTTCGCCTCTGGTGAGGATAGATGCATACAGGAGCTTGGAGAAAGGCCAAGAGTTTCCCTCAGCTGAACAGAACATCAGCAGTGGTGACGAGCCATTTCCTTCCCAACACTAACTGAAAGAGATCTAAACAGTAAAGACCTGTATCATCTCAGGCGAGAAGTCAAAGGATGGGTGGAAATCAGGACTGCAATTGTAGCCTCAAGACCCGGGCTCTTTCTGTCTTCTTTCAGTCTATGGGTTTGGTCCTCAGGTTTGAACCATCAGTTAAAAGATGGTGGTAGTACTTGCAGACAGACATGTGGACATAACAATCCTTGGGAGAAGAAGAAAAAAGAGAGACTTCCTGTCATGCCTCTTTTTGTTAAGGAGGGAATGCTTCTCCAGAGAGCTTCCCTCAAACTTCCCCTCAGATCCTGCTGATGAAGATGTGAGGAGTGCGTACACCCTGCCTAACGGCCAGGAGGGCTCAGAGACTGATTTCCTGCTATGTGAGGCTGTAGGGGAGGAAGACATTTCCTCTACCCTCTCTGGGTTCTTCTGGCCGGAGAACGAATTAAGTTCACATGAGACAGAATAGCAGGAGAAAATTAAACAAAGCTTTATAACATGTATACATGGGAGAGGCTCAGGCAAGCTGAGCAACTCGCCAAAATGGCTGAAGCCACCACCTTAAATATCATATTCAGCTAAAGACAAAGAAGGATGTTGGTGTTGGGGGGAGTCAGTTACAGGAGGTTACCAGACAAGCACAGTAAACAAATGCAGATTTAAGTCCTTGCCTTTGGCATTGATTAAGCGTTTCTAGAGATAAGGTCATCTCCCCTTCTTCCTGGTACAGGGAGGGAGACACCTTTACAGATGGAGATTTCCTTTACAATGTAAATGTCTCTTAACAAGGGGTAAGTAAATTCTACTTTTCAGTTGCTTTCCTGTCTGCAGTTTATTAAAAGTAACCAGCCCCAAATAATCCTCATGCCAAAGAGACATATCTTGGGGTGGCCAATTCCAGGCCCCCACAAGGCTCTTTAGAGGAAGACAGGCTCTGTCTTGCAGAAGAAGATCAGTGGTGGTGGGAACAGCTGTTGAGTGGCAAGCAGCCGTGTCAGCCTAGTGACACGTGGAAGTCACACAAAGAACATGTGGACGTATGAAAAGCCACTGCACAACAGGCTGCACAGAGAGCTCCCAGTAGCTTAGGTTTCTGAGTTCTCATTGAATTTCCTCAATAAAGTAAGACACAGGGAGATCCAACCTTAATGTCATTGTCACTCCTGGGCCTACATGCCCTCATGCATGCTTCAAGGGTGGTAGCATATGTTGAAAAGATTGATGGAGTTTTAGATCTGGACCTAGATGACTATTTAGTTCTGCTTCCTCATCTCTAAAGATGTCAAGACCAGGTGCCAGAAAATTAAATCACTTTTTTCCACTATCACCCAACTTTTTATTGAGGATTAACTGGACCATGCACTCAGGACCAGAACACAAAATTTTAAGTCAGCTTTACATGCAATTAAGAATATAATAGTTTGGGGCCAGCCCAGTGGCGTAGTGGTTAAGTTCGTGCGCCCTGCTTCTGCAGCCTGGGGTTCACAGGTTTGGATCCTGGGCATGGACCTAGCACTGCTCATCAAGCCATGCTGTGGCAGCATCCCACATAAAACAGAGGAAGACTAGCACAGATGTTAGCTCAGCAACAATCTCCCACAAACAAAAAGAGGAAGATTGGCAACAGATGTTAGCTCAGGGCGGATCTTCCTCACCAAAAAACAAAAGAATATAATACCCTCTTAATTTTATATAACATTTTCTGCAATGCAGCTCGTGTTCAAAAGGAACATTTTCCTGGAGACCTGTGTTTTTAGGATCCATTTTTTTTGTGTTTGGGGATTCAGTATAAGTTTTAACTGGGAGAAAGAAACACTGCCCACAAGTATGGAGCAGTCTTTCAGATAAATCTTCGAGTGTATAAAAGGGATGAGCAAATATAAAGAGGTCCTCCTCCCTCTAAACATCTGTAAACACTGTGAAAATCCAGATTCTCCTGTCGAAAGCCATAAGATCTGCTTATTTTTCAATATAATAAAACTCCCCGTCATTGCAAAATGAAAACTAGTATAGATTTGTGAAGTCCTCAGAGTGCTTAATTTATTTCCAATCCACTTTCTCACATCGTTGTTCTTGAGGGGAAAAAAAAATTTAGTCAAATGCTGATAAAGCTCAGGAATGATTGATGGCTCATATGGAAAGTTCTCTTTGAAGTACATGATTTGGAAAGAAAAGTGACTGTTTTTTCTTCAAATATATTTTGTTGCGGATCTTCTCTTTCTAAAATGGAGTTTTATTTAAAAGAATAAAAGCAAGAATTCATAATCTATGTCTTGCCTAGCAGAGATATTTGACAAAAAAATAAAAGTGTTGTTGACCAAAATCTAGCTGTCGGACATACTTAATCTATTATCTTGATAAAATCAATTTCAAGGAAGATCTCAGGTTGTGCTATCATCAAAACTGATTTTATCAAACAAGATAATCTTTGCCGTCGCCAACCAGCACTTTCTTAGAACTCCTAACGTTTCTTCCATTCACTCTACCCCACTGCCCTTGGAAGCCAATGAAGGTTGTAAGACAACTATGGTCCTAGGTCATCACTTAGAATCTCCCCAACAAAAACAAGTGCCACGAGGTTGAACTTGAGCTAGCAGCTTTCAGACCACATTCTCATTTAAGGAAAAGAAAGCTGAAATGGTAAATTTATAAAGCTACATGTTGAAAATAGACCCCCAGGATACAGGATGTCTATTGTTTGAAGCAGTAAAGTGCAAATGAAACCTGCCTTTGCATGCACAATTGGGCATATTCTTCCATAAATGCCTGATTGCCTATGCAAATGAGGATTTTGTGCACCCAGTTGCCTGTTCGCTATATTCATATTTTTAGGGTTGACGTAAGTGCTTTTATTATTTTTTTAATAAAATTGTTCTAAGTTGTCTGCAGATGAATGATGCTTTGGAAAATTGTTACTTCCTTAAAATCTAGATTTAAACAAACCTCTCTGAAACCTTTCAATGAATGGATCTGTGTTAGTAAAGTGAAATGCAGAATTAAAGCAATTATCTAGGTGATTCAAGGTAAACATACCAAGGTGCGTACAATTGCCACATTATTCTGGCATTTTAGGTAAAAGGCCCTAGATTGTCCAGTGCACGTAGCTTTGCACTTCATTTAGCCAGTCTGGCCGCACCACCACCAGGGCCTGGGAATACAAGGCAGCTTTCGCCTCTTCTTAGAATATATTCTGGCCTAGAGAAGTGGATCCATTGCCCTACTGTGATTGTATGTCCAAGCAAATAAGCTTTGCATATAATGCATCCTGACTTGCATTTATTCCAGCTTTTCTCAGAAAAGAAATAGTGAACGTGAGGATACACTAAATTAAGGTTACAAAACTGTGAGTGGAGAGGAAATATCTCTGAATAATTTTCTTGACACTGTATTCAACCCCTTCAGGACCCATGGTGATAAAGCGCTTAAGATTTATTTTAATGTGTAAGAGCCCCACTCTGTTCCTCTGGGAGATGGTAAAGGAGACACTGGGAGGCTCAAGGATAGTTTATATTTATCAGGTAAAGTGCTGTCTACTCACTAATAAGCTTCATAAATATTTCTCTCTTCTCCTGAAAAGAACTGAAAAAAGATCCGATTTTACAATCTAAAAACAAAAGTACAGAAAAAAGAACCAATTTTCAAAGATTCTAATACCTTAGTAGAAAACGTAACTGAATAACTCGCTGCCTTCTTGGCAAGACTGTTTGAATATCATTTATGTAATCCTGGCTTCATCAACACAACACTAACTAACCAGGCATTTCAGCACCTAGATAGATGATTGGTCAGAATTATGCTATATATTTATATATATCTTATCTCTGTAGTTGTTAAACCTAGAAAAAGAATCACATTTTTTTCAACTGGATTTGAAGCTGATTTTTTCTTGTGACCCTATCTGGGTGAAAATCTCAGTCTAAAAGATGTACAAAATAGTCTCTTTAATGACGTGCCTGCTTCCTTCCTATTTCTGCTCTTTTCTAATCTTAGCGGATGAGTCCTTAAGCCTCATTACTGAGCGCAGTCCACCTACATATTTTATGTCTAATTCTATCCCTAAGTGGGAGAAACATCTGGAACCACAGGCCGACCTTTCTTTGAGTCAGTATCAGGTCAGCCTTGCTTTTAAGGCCACTCAGGACTTGGAAACCTCGCTCTTTCAGTGGCTCTAGTTACTACCCTTGAACCTTAGTTTCAAAAAGAATTGGGCACGTAGCCTTAGTTGCCCACATTCAGCAGATCTGCATCCCTGACATTTGCTGCCAGGTCTCTCTGATGCTGAATTTTATTATTTTAACCTGTTACTACTTCTAGACAGACATCTTAGATTTTAGCCTTTGCTTGGATCCTTGTTTATGGTATTTAAGTTCCACCTGACTTTTTCCCTCTTAAATAAGTGATTGATTGATTGATTTCCTCATATTTTCACAGGCATTTATTAGGTGCCTTTTATGTTCCAGGCCAGTATTCGGCACCAGCCACACACAGGTCAGATGAGCGCTGCCCGCGTGGAACTTACTGCATCTGGAGTCAGAGTGATGGATCAGATGCCTGTGTATAGAGTTAGCCTCTTCCAGGATTCGTAGGCTGATCTGGACGGACAGCCCGCGCTGCCGGAGTGTGCCATCAGTGCAGTCTTGTTCAGGGTAGTCGATAACTTCAGGGGATTTATAATCTGGTTTGGAGATTAGGAAGTAATCTGGGTTGGCTCACTTTATTGGAGCAGCTACTTCTGTCCCACCCACCTCATTGGACATGATGTTGGAGAAGGACACAGGTCTTGGGTGCTAATAACATGGGACCCTAAAGTGAAGAGTGGCATGACGAAGCATGAGCTTCTCCATTTGTTTTCTATAAGGGGCATTGAGAAGAGTCATGTAGAGTAACGCAGAGTTAGATATCAACTGGGACTGCTTTTCTCAAGAAAACGAAATAGCTGTAACAGAGTGTGATATGGGACAGACGATGCCCAGTCCCTCAGCAAACATTTATAGGGTGTCTCCCATGCTCCGGCATGGACAAAGTGCTTAGGAGTACAAACATTTTAAAAAGCCCTATCCTTGGGTTGCTAACAATGTAGTGAGGGAGATAGTGCATGCAGTTATACTACCATGTTCAAAGGCCTGTGATCCACGTGAGTGCCTCTGTCTATACAGGGCCTTGTCAAGTGAGGGAAATATAATGAGCAGGCAGGTTATGAGCCACTTTTTTTATTTTGTAGGAATCCAAATTATCCAGGTTGATCTAGTCCATATATTAGTATAGATCTTGTAACTCCTGTGTTCAGACCTCTACATTTAATGTATTTAATAGTAATCCACCATAGCTGGTAACAGAAAGAAAAGTCATGTTCTATGACTTTATGTCAAGAGCTATATTTCAGTACTGCAAGCTATGAATTTTCTTATCAATTTGTGCACCCATTTAGCCAGTGTGTACGCATAAAAATCTGGTCAACTGTATAAGGATTGGGTGGTTTTTCTTTTCCTGCTCAAGGCCTTCTGTTAAGGATATTTTATATCCAATTTTAAAACATGCTGCAAGTCATGTCCTCAAAGATGAAGGTAGAATGACATGGTAAGTACCACAAAACATTTTTATTGAGCAGAGGTAGAATTACTCTGGGTTGGTCAATGTCCTAGAAAGAATGTTTGAAGTGATCTCTTTATTTCCACCCAGGTAGGCGTTAGGGAACCGGGTAGCCATAAACAGAGCTCCTTCTTTAAGAGCAGTCATTGACTCTTCTTCCTCAGCACTTTGCTGTTATGCTACTTGCACTTGTGCCTTTTGCCCTCACCAATCGACTTGCTTTCTTGTCCTGGCTGCTCATCTTCTTCTTGTACCTGAAACATACACTTTGCCTGAGGTTCTTTTTTCCTACAGGCTCTAGTCCTAAAACTGGCAATAGCTTACATTTATTGAGTGTTTGCTATGAACTTTGCTAAGTACTTTGCATGTATTACCTCATTTAATCCTGACATCAATTCTTTGAGGAAATACTTTTATTAGCTCTATTTTACAGGTGATCAAACCAAAGGCTTAGAGAGATGAGGCAATGTTCCACGATTCTGTCACAAGTAAAATGGCAGAGCAAGGACTCATACAAGTTGTGATGGACCCTATAACTTGTGATCTTTTTCCGTATGTTACAACAGTTCACGCAAAACCCATAATTATCAACTTCCTAGAGCCTTAAAAGAAGCCAATAGTTCTCTGACTTTTTTAAATTTGTTATTTTTGACTTAACTCACTGCTCCATCCCACACCATAAACACAATTTTAAAGAAGGTAAGCTCCTTGAAGCCCAGACTTTTTTTTCTCACTTTTTCATTCTTTGTAGAATCTAGCTCTTCTTTAAATAAAGTATATGTACAGTAATCATATGTGCAATAAATTTTTCATATTTTAATTTGAATTGAACACTCCAGCTAATCAGCCCCTTGGCAATAAAAATTGTCAAATAGTCAATGCAGTGATGAAAGTTAGGAAATGCTTATTAAAGCAATCAGATTTAAAACAGATAAAAATGTAAATCTCAGTATATCATTGGACTTTACAGTTTATGAAAATGAACAAATAATTTTCAAATGCCTAATTTCTCTTACATATAACCTCTAGCTTTTAAGATCTCTAATCAAATTTTATTTGGAAAATGGCTGTCCTATTATCAATGCCATTCTAAAGATTTTACCTTTAACTGTAGACTGAATTTGAGGGAAAGATTTTTTTCTCTATTCATCCAATTAAATAGATTCATATGTGTAAAGGCCTTCCTCTAGGTATTTGAAGAATACAACGTTTCAGGTAGACCTTGTCCTAAAGGAACTTATCATTCATGATGAGAGAGCGAGGGATATGCCGAAGATAATAAAACCCAGCCACAAACAAGTGTAAGACAAGAATGCGGCAGTGCAAAAGAGCAGGCAGGGCCCAAGAGGAAACGGTCACTGCTGCCAGCTGCCATGTAATCTTGAGCAAATCCAATTGCTTTGGGCTTCAGTTTTAAAGGATATTAAATGAAGGGTGTGGCTAGGAGTCACTCAGAATTCTTTTAACTCAAAAACGGTATGACTGATGATGACCGAGTTTCATCCAGGTAGTGGAGTTTGTCTTGGGGAAATCATATTGGGGGGATGCAGGGAGAGGATGGGTGTTCAGAGGAAAGAAACAGAGAGCGCAAGTCAGGCAGTTAGGAGAACATCCTTGCGTAGGAAGCACAGCAGATCACCTGAGCTGGTTGAACAGAGGTCTTTGAAGAGGGCAGCGGCAGGTAAGGAACGGGGAGGCTTCTTGGGATCCTATGTTGGAGGGCTTGGATGCCTTTTACCTACCTGGGCACGGTCATGGTACACAACTTCGATTTTATCAGTTCTATTTTGAAGTTCAAGTGTGTTGAATTTGTTGACTAGTGATCTGGGCACTAGATGGAAAATTTGTGTTTGGTAACACACTTCACTTCTAAAAATAGGCAACAGAGAAGAATTCAACAAACACGTGAGTGCACCCCCGGAAGAGATTTCAGGAGACAGTTGGTTCTTACATTGCATGCAAGTAAACCCACATCATATATACCGCCAGAAATCCCACCAACAACCATCCTGTGGTTTGCCAGAATCTTTCTTTGTCCAACTATTCTACATGCCTTGGTAATGTTAAGTACTTTAATTTTTGAAGTGAAAAATATGTCTGTCTTCTAAATCCAATGCAAGGTGTGATATGCTGCTCACTCTCCAGCCCCATAAAAGGCCTTTTATCTTTGTTTATCTTTCAGCATTTGCAGACACGCTAACTAAGATTTGTTATACACGGAAGTAGGACAAACACCCAGGATCCCAATATCCATCTCCTTGACTTGAGAAATTTTAGGAACAATTTCAACAGTTCCACAGAGAAGATTCCCAAGAGTGTTCTCTTATAGATGAATGCTTAGGTACATAAAATCAATTAGCTGTTTTGTTTTGTTTTTTATTCATGTTTTGAGTTTATGCAGTTCTTGCAACACCCTGAAAATGTAGCTGTCTTTGAGCTTTGCAGGAATTGATCCAAGGTTCAATTAAGATGCCCCAATTTAGATTTTTGAACAGTGAACTCCCCTTTTTGTAAAAGGGCATATATCCTGTATGCAGACTGGCAAAGGTTTACCCAATATGCTTTTTTTTTAAGGAGCAGGATTACAATGTTGTTCGCTTTTCTCCAGGATAACAGCCACTGGCCAGGTCTCAGGAGGCCTAGAGGTGCGCACGGTGAACCATCTCTGAGCAGCAGCTCACCCCGTGCCTTTGCCTCTGCAAGAAAAGGGGCTTGTTTTTCTCCTATTTCTTTTCATCTGTTCTGCCCTGTCTAATTTTAAATGACCCTTTTGGAAATGGATATCATTCAGCAATAAGCTTCTAAATGCTTTGCTTAGAGATTTCCTCTACCTACCTTCTTGTTGCTGTTCAGAAGGAGCTGAGATTGTGCCTTGAAACCTGTGAGAAGCCACTTCTGGAGCATTTATGGCTCTCCCAGGGCAGAATTTCCTACACAGGAACAACAAAGAATAGGAGACCAGACATCAGAACCCGACCATCTGCCAAGACGGCACTAGGCCCTATGCAAACACGTGTCTGCCCTGGCTGTAAGTGAGTCGCTTGCTCAGCTTCCTCTCGTCAGGATGGCCTACAGGCCCTCAGCTTTCCCAGGGGTCATTAGTTTCTGGCTCTACCTGCTTTGGTTCCTGAAGTCTCTGCCTTTTCTATGACCAGTCATCCCAATGTGACTCATCTTATCTTGCTGGAATTTGTCTTCTGCCATTACCTGTTAGCAACTCCCAGCTCCCAGTCTGTGTTACACTCTCCCATCCCACATCTCGCCAGTTCTGATGGAAGCAGCATGACTGAATTAGCACATTGAGGAAATTTCCAGGATCAATCAGATCTCAGAATCTACTATTCATTATCAAGCTTGAGGAAAATAAAATGAGGTAGGTTGACTCAGTTTGCGATGTTACTTGGACCTCAAAATGGAAGGCTGTATTAATTTATCTGGCTAATATCAGTTATTTCTATCACAAACTTGTACTTAATAAATGCCTGTTCATTTTTGAGTGCACAATGAATTCATTTCATTGTAGAAAGTTAGTACCCTGAGGTTTTTCAAGAAAAAAAGATTTTTGGATATGGACAACACATTTTATTTTCTAGATAATTTAATGTCTGAAAGTTCTTCCTGAACTGCAGCCTAAATCCTTCTTGATGAAATATAAATCAATCCAATTAATTCTTCTTTTGCCCTCAGTAAACACATAAAGAGCTGACTACCATATCCTTTAATAGCTGTAGAGAAACTTGGAGGAAATAATTACACACTTTTTTGACAGAATGATCAAAATTCGAGGTCAGAAATTCTGGGCTGCGGTTTTTCTGCTTCCATGAGAGCAGACTCTTCCCTCTGCATGAGCAGAGCTTCTCCTTTCCCTGTCCTGGCCCCCAGACACTCTGGGTGGCCCTCTAACCTGGGTGCTGGCCTCCTCCGTAAGCGGGTAAACAGCAGCACCTGTGGAGGTGTTCAGAGGTGTCTCTTTGGAGCACAGGCAAGTAAGATGAATAAGAGAAGTTTATGCTGGCCCCCAAACCGTTAGCTTTCTAAACCACGTGCTTTGTGCAAGATCTACTGTCATCCTAAATTTCTCTTAATTGCCTGTCTTGACAAACAACTTTGTGAACTGGAAACTTCTGTGAACATGAAGGGAAGCCAGTTTCCTTGATGGCCAGCAGACACTGAACCATTTCTTCTCTCTTTGACTGTTTCTGGGAAGGATCAGGAAGTGGCATTATGATGGCAGTGAAAGAAGGTGTCAGAAAGAGGCCGCAGACAAAACCACACAAATGGTCTGTCCCCGTCCTTGCTCCTCTTTTCTGTGTCTCCCATTTCTGGTCGTTGGATATATCGAGTTCTTACTCTGACCTCTCTCTACAAAGCCCCTGCCTTCCTTTCCAGCCTTATGTCCCACTACACCGTGGAAATAATTTATGCCAATGAAACTACTCTACTTGGTCCTTCCTCACAGGAGCCCAGTGATGTGCCTCTCTGGCTTTATACAGCCTGTTCTTCCTGTGGCGTGCCTCCTCCCATCGCTCTTGTAAATAAACCTCAGCCAGGTTTGCCCAGGACTTTCCGAGTTTTAGCATGAAAGTCTCCCATCCTGGGAAACCATACGGTCCCAGACAGTCGGCCATTCTAGCCTTCACACATTACTGGTCCCTCCAGTTAAACTGCTATCTTCCTCTTATTTGAATCTCTAGAGCACTTGGTTTTTATCTTCTAGTACTGCTCCTTCTCCACTTCACATCGTAGTCCTCTCCTTTCCCTACCCACACTTTACCATCACCATATAAACACTTTGAGGGCATTTTTCCTTTCATTACATAAGATATGGGTTTCAAGTGCCTACTGCATGTTTTATCATAAGATAAAAAACTTGGTTCTCAAATAACTTAAAGTCTATTTGGGGAGAGAAGAAAAAGTAATAACCATACTGCATGCCTATTAGCTATCCATGTTATGAGAACATGCTGGAGAAAGGGCTACAGGAAATTCAGTGGAGGAAATGACTGTTTCCATTTAAAGTTATCATGGGAGGCTGTGTGGAGAAGGAGCGATTTGAGCTGGACCACAGTGGGTTTATGTCAGGGAAATGGGTGGGGGGACATTCCAGGTGAAGAGACCAGCAGAGTCAGAGCAAGCAAGGATTACTCCATACTCACCTTTGTGATCTCTTTGGTGCTAAGTCTGGGGCCCAAAATTACTCAGTTATGTGTGTCAAATTAAAAAGAACACATGACATTGTTAGAAACTACAATCACCCCCGGTAAAAATGATTGTAGTTTCAAACTTTACATGTGAAAACAAATGAGCTAGGCTTTCAGAGTAGCCCAGAGAAACACCATGAAGTTCTGATAAAAGTCAGGACCCCATTTTCAGGTGTTTCCTAGCTGTGCAGCTGGAGCCAAAGTAAACCTTGGGCACCTGGCATGAGCATAGCAGGAAGAGAGGAGCCGTCTCTCCCTGCCGTGGGGACTCCCTCCTGAGCTCCAGAGGAGAGCAGAGAACAGAGCCATAGGGAAGACAGAAGAATCATCGTAAACGCAAAGTGATCAAACCACTTTAATGTTCTATGTAGAATGTTTTTTCTTTCCAGTGACTCAAGGAGCTTGAGGTTGATGGCTTCTTACAGGATAGATCACAAATTTGCAGTCATCCTTTGCATCTGAGAAGTGATTAAGCATTTGTAAAATGACAGTTTTCAAATGAAATGTCTGGCCAGAGTCGCCTTCAGAAATAATGATGTGGTTTCTTTGGCTGCAAGCAATGACACCGACGGTGGAGCCTCCACCACGTGCCCTCCGCTGCCAGGCGGCAGCGTGCAATGGCAGTCACGGCAATGCTGCTTTTTCTGAGTTTTATTTTCCCCCAGTGCTTTTTGGTGGCCAACTCTCCCTTGGGGCAGCATGATATGAACGCCTGCATTTTGCCATGGTGCTTTGTTAGAAAGGATGACATCAGTGGAGACGGGAAGCCTGGGCTTGTGCTGCTGAAGGGTCAAACTGACAGCTTTTATCTATCACCTTGTTTGGGGAAAACTTGAGTTAAAAGTTACTGGCAAGGAAGTTACAACCAGATATCTGTATTATAGAAGTTTGACTCTTTTTTCAGTGCTTTTGGCAGAGTTGCCAAACTGATCTTAAGAAATAGCTAAAAAATGCCCCTTGACATTGTGTTACATTATTGAGCAGGGCCTTGAGGATGTGGTCATCAATGCACCTGAGCTAGCTTATAATTTAGCTGGGTGCCCGTGCGAATATCATTATTTGAAACTGGGATATGGAGTAATTGATTCTCACGCACATGCATGGTTGCTTGATTCACACAGAGTTGATTTAGCATTTTCCTTGTTAAATTTATTTGAAAAATGTTAATTCAACCTAACCTGAATTCATAAGGACAAAAAGAATTTTATGTGATGGTTACTACAGAGACAGACAAACATCAGTACAAGGAGAAGAATAATTTCTGGTATTGATATTTTATTTTTTGTTTATTCTCCGTCAAAGTAGATTTGAGCACCTCCCATGTACCCTGTACTGTGCCAGGTGCCAGAGATTCAGAGATGGGCCAGACAGTTCCCAGGCACATATGGAAGCAAATGCAATGACACTGTAACGTTAACACGATGTGTGAATGGAAGGGTGATTGCTACTACATAGTAGCACAGAGGAGGGAGAAATTAACCATGCCCAAGACATAAACGGAGGTTTCCTGAATAAAGTGGCATTCTGACTGATCTTTTAAAGGAAAAGTGGGAATTGAGCCATAAAGGACGAGTATGAGGTGAAGGTGGTGGTAAATGTATGCTGGGTATACAACAGTCTGAGCAAAGGTTCGGAAGCCTAAATATTTATATCCTGGAGAGTAATTGTAGATTGTTTGGTGTGGCTCCACCACAGGGAGTAAAAGGGTAGGCAGAGGAAGAAATGAGGCTAGAAATGTTAACTGGGCCTGCCATGAATTGTTCCGGAAGGTCTGGTGAAAAAAGAGTGGCCTTGGAAGTTAGACAATATGAGTTCAAATATTCACTCTAAGACCTTTGACAAGTGACCAAACCTTTCTGTTCTCAGTTTCTTCAAAGTGGGTATGAGAAGAATAATAAAACTTATTTTGTTACATCACTGGATTAAATTCCTGGCACAAAGTAGGCAATCCTAAATGTTAGTTCTCTGTGGTGCTCTTCCCTTGTATGGCATCCACATAAAGGTTTGGAATTTATTCTGCATGCAGCAAGGACACAGTGAGGAACGTGAATCAGAGAAGTCACAGGGTTGGCTCTGGGCTTATAAAAGAATCACTCTCACACTGGTATGAAAGAAGGCTTGTATTATAGTGAGACAGGAGATGGGGAGACCAGTTGGAAGCCTGTTGCAATATTCCAGAAAAGAACGAAAAAGGGCTTGAGCCAAGGCCGTAGTGGTGCTGATGACAAGAAAGAAAAAAATTCTAGGCATGTAAGAATTCATGACAAAATGGAGATCTATAATGGAGCAAGGGGACTCAAGGATGATGCGCTTCTTCTGCAGTGACCAAAGGAACCCCCTGGAGTAATCGTGCACGCTCCTTTAGAATGCCTAGACACCTCCTCAGCAGCAGGCAGCCCTTAGGAGGGCTCGGGAACCCCCAGGGCTGGTTTCCAGGAGTCCACCCACTGATGAGGGGTAGTCGACTCCCCAGGGGCTCTAGTCTGACATTAATATCATCGATTATGTCTGCTGCAAATCATATTTGCAAAGAGTGACATAATCATTTTTTATTACTTCTCCTCAACAAGAAGATGCCAAGCTAAATTGCCCAGTATTATCAGCAAAACTGGAACTGACACCCTAGAGTCTGGGTTCAACCAACTAAACTCCTCTCTATTACTTGGGCTTTACTGAAGCAGGTACCATAAAGCCTTTCTTAATTAAAATCAAGACAACAAGCTGCAGTGGCGGGTTTGAACAGCCTCCAACGTTAGGAAGAAATAAAAATAGCAGTCCCCCATCCCTGGACTGGTCAGAATTACGAAAAAGAGATGTGGCACTGCGTCTCTGAGCAGAATGCAGATCTGGAGATGCAAGGAGCTGGCTACTCACTTGGAGTACGTAGAGATCCACGGTGGCGTGTAGAAGTCAAACAGTGTGTTTGAACATGCGCTTCCTGCCAGGCACTGTGGTCCATGCTTTATATACAATTGGTTTATTTAACCCTTCTGGTAAAGCCATCAATAGCGCTGATTCACATAAAAGGACACTGGAACTTAGAGAGATCAGTGATACCTAAGATCACACATCTAGTGAGATCATAGAGCCTGAGCTGGCACCCCAGTCTGACTCTAGAATCGATGTCCTTCACCGCTGTGCAATGTGTCCTCCATTTCAGAAAGCAAGTGGTTCAAGGCTGTGTCTCTGTTCTTTGTGTGATTAAAGAACATAATTGTGACTTCTCTTACTGGTTCATTATGGTGAGCATCATAAGAATACTAACATGCAGAGACAATGGACCTGACCCAATTCAATTTGGCCCAATCAATATTTATTGAGTCCTTCATGCTGCTTGTGTAGGCAGTGTTTGACCCTTCAGGGAAAGAAGCTCATTGGGAAATATTCTGATCTCCCTGTTTTGTGCTTTAACAACCTAACAATCTAGAGAAAGATTAGCCCTAGAAGTACACCCCAGATCACACGATGCCAGCCTTTACGAGCTAGGTGCCCCTCCATCCCAGAAAACGGCCTCCTCTCTGGCAACAATGAAAGGATAAGGGGCTGAATTGACTTAGGATATTCCATTTCTGTCATGTTACAGCCTTCAAAACAATAATAATAACAGCAGCACGATATTAATAACAACCACCAGCATTTGTTGGGCGTCTACTGGTGAATCAAGCACTCTTTTGATAACTTTACTCACTTACCTAATTAGTGATGAGATTGGAATTAAAATTCAGGTCTGCCTGAAAACAAAGTTCCATCACAAGTGAAGAAGTAACCCTTTTCTTCAAAGTTACAGCACACTTACTTAAGGAAATAATACCTCTTAGAGAGCAGCCCCTAGGAAGCAATTTCTGCATATTGTCTCTCCAAAGTGGCTCTAAAAGTATTAACAGAAATAATTAAATAAAAATGAGGTGCTGCTCATTCACTTATCAATTCCAGTCCCAAGTCCAAGGGATTTTTCCTTACTTCATTTGCGTGATTTTCTTTTTGTTCCAATTCTCAATATATCTTTCTATTTTCTTTTTCTCTAACTCCTAAGTTCAGGACTATCTCCTAATTGGCTCCTGGATGGAGCCAGTTCATCCAGAAAGGAGAAAGGCTTGGAGATTCCAATGATGATTCTTCTAGGGTGGCTTTACTTTATGTGGAGACAGAGGGAGGGGTGGTGGTGATGGCAGGCCTCCTGGGATCAGCCCTTCCAGGAAAAGCCTCCGACTCTGTGCCGTCCTCGCAAATGACAAAGCCAAAGCAGGCAGTCATTATTGGGAGAAAGGAGATGCCCAGACAAAGGCAGCAGAAGGAGGCGGAGAAGGTCTGCAAGAGCAGGGTGGAGGTCAGGGAAGTCAGAGCCTGTCTGGGAGGTCTGGGACAGCTGCCATCATCAGAGCAGGAAGAGTATCTCCCCAGCAGGCAGTTTATAGGGCTGCTAATTGCCAGTTTCTATATATATATCCGGCATGAGCAAGGGCAACTCTGTCCAGAGAGAAACCCAAAGAGCTAAAGATGGATTTAGGAAGGCACAGTAGATCCATAAAAGTAGATGAATAAATAAAGACATTAACTTTTAATGTAAATAGGACTGAAGCATTCTTATTATCTTTTTTCTTGAAGATATAAGAGGAGATTCCTTCTGCCAATTTGAATAGCTTTACAGTGTACTTGAGAGCACTTGTAAGAAGAAAAAGGACCCAAGTACCCGGTAATATCTGCTTATAGGTGCCAAGGGCAACTCAGAAGGGTTCACAGAACTGGAGAAGGACACTGCTGTTCAAATAGCTGAAAGCCTAACTAGAATTGAAAGAAAGCTAGTCGCTGGCAAACTATGGACTTTGGCTCATTCATTCATTCAACACACATTGAGATCTTCCTATGTGTTAGGTGCTGATTATGGTCTGTAGATAAAGAGATGAACAGCTGTGGCTGTGCTCTCAGGGAGCTTGTGGTCTAGAAGGCAGATGGAGACAGGTCCCTGTGGGGCACTGATTGAGGCTGAGCATGTCCAGGAACAATCTCAACAGTCTTTGGGACTGAGCTAAGTTGTAGGCAAGGCGGAGGGCCAGAGCAGCCAAGATATCAGGAAAGTCCCCTGCTTAGTAGAAATCCTTCTTAAAACCATGGCAACAAGTTATTTAGTCCTCAAATGTGTTGGCACTATTATATGGGCTTTTGTGTGTATTATCTCTAACCCATGACATTTTCCTACAATAGATATTATTAAGCTTATTTTCTAGAGAGGATACTTAACTCAGAGAAGCTCAGTGACTTAACAAAGTCACACAGCTGGGATATAACTGAGCTATGATCCTTCATATTTTAACGTAAAATAGCACCCCCCATGACCACCATTCCAGTCTTCTACATGCCAAGACCAGATTAATTTTTACTAAAACTCATTTCTTATAATAGTATACTCACCACCTTCAAAGTGTCCTTTTAAATGAATTCCCAGTTCCTTAGCTTAAAATGTAAGGCTCCGCAGCACCAGGTTGTATGCTAGCATTTTGGTCTTACAGTCCATCAATGCTTTAATATGCCTTCCACATCAATTAAACTGAACTACTTGTCATATCTGAAAACTTCGTTAATTTCCCCATATCCATATTAATTAAAAAGGCTGTTGTTACTGATTAAATGTGGGAGGCATAGAAAAAGAAGATGGCAAAGTTGATTCTGCATTTTCAAGGCTGAGTGATTTAGAATGTCGGTGCCATCAAATTACACAGGAAAGTTATGAAGTGGGGTGGTCTGGTGGGGAAAGAAAAACCTTGTTTTAATGTCATGTTTGAATTGTTGGGAGAGCAGCCTGGCCTCCAGTTAGGAAATTGGCCAAAGTTCAGAAGGGCAGTCAGTACAGGAGTTAGGAGCTGGTGATTTTGGAATCTTTGGGTGATTTTGGAATCTTCCACAAGGAGCCCGTGGCTGCAGCTGTGGGCTGAAGTCACCCATGAGAAGTGAGTGAAATGAGAAGAACAGAGGACCCCAGACTGAATCTTGGGGAAAGCTCAAGGGCCTGTTAGGGTTAAGGGTGGACAGATAGATAGATGGGGAAATGAGAGAAAAACTCAAAGCAAAAGCAGATGTTTCTTCCAACATTTCTAGGAAAATAAATACAAAGAAGCGAAGGAATTTTGGTTCCCAAGCAAAGGCTCCTCCATCTGCCCTATTACTTTTAGGGACGCACCTTAGCTGTTGAGGCTGGAGCCACGGAGCAAACACACTACATGAATCTGAGCTCTTGCTCGTGTTCACATTGTGGACCTTGCTTTTCAAGTGAATATTTGGAAACATTCACTAACCAAAAGGGAGCACCAACCAGTATTCCAGACACTGGGTACACAATGGTGAACAAGATAAAGTCCCTGCCCTGGTGGGGTTTACGTTCTCAAGGATTATATCGCTGGCAAGTTCAGCGATGAAGCGAGCGCAAAGCATCACAGGTGTTAGGGAACGATATCAGGGAAGGATCTGGATCTGGATCTTAAAGTTGCTAAGTCTGGGCTATAAGACGTGATTGAGTTAATTAAGAAGGCATGATCAGATTAAGGAGATAATATGCAGCAGGTGAGAGAGCACCATCAAAAGCTCACTGTGCTAGAATACAGTATTCCAGGCAGGGTGACAGTCTTTGGGCATGCCTGAGATCAGAGAGAACAGCGGAGGCCAGGTTGTACACCATGCTAAGGAGTTTTGAATTTGTCTTTCAGGTGATAGGAAACCAGTGAAAGGTTTTAGTTGGACAATTACATAGTTCTCATGTTTTGGGAAGATCTCTGGCGGATGGAGGATGAATTGGAGAATGTGGAGACAGGGAGACATTTTAGGAAGCTGCTATATTTGTCCAGGCAAGTGATCATAAGGGTTTGAACCAGAGTTGTGATGGTAGAAATTAAAAGGATATATGGATTCCAGACTCTTTTGGAGATGAAAGTGCTTGAACTGGTGATAGATTTGATGTGGAGGATAAGAGCCAGGGACCAGGAGAAGACATGTGAGTGAGGGGACTGTCGCACCAGCAACTGAAATGCAAGCACAGGAGAAGGGATTGGCTTGAGGAAAAGGTATTACGGCCCGTTTTGAATGTGTTGACTTTGAGGTTCCTATGATAGATCAGCAGCAGACACCTGGCAGATATGTGAACATGCATATCTGGATCTTGGCAAAGTCTAGGCCGGACAGGTAGATTTAGCAAGAAGAGCACTCATCTCTGTGCAGCCACAACTCTTCTGTGGTGGCCAGAGCAAGGGCAGCTGTGATGGAAGTAGAGGAGAAGCTTTCAGAAAAAGACTAAACTTTGTACAAATTTCATAGAAGTGAGGAGAGCACAGAATCCCAAGAAGGAGCAGATAGCGATCTCAAATAGAGCAGAAAGTTTCATTAAAAAGAGAATTGAATTAAGAAATCAAAATAGTCTGTGATTCTCCGTGGTGCAGCTCTCTTCCCTCCAGGACCCCAACACTACACCACGGGTTTAGGCGAGTGAGCAGGAGTGCGCTTGCACAGGCAGACGCTGTCTGGACATGATGAGCTTCCTACCACCCCTTTCGCTGCATTTCTTGACTCTGAGGGAAACTGAGGTTGTTCTACATTTCATCATGGACTGGGTTTAATTTAGGTGGCACCAAAGTGCCCTTACTTAACAGATATGGATGAATCCACAGGCAATGACAAAGTCTTCACAGGCAAGACCAATTTCAGCGAAGTGGTAAGAGAGTGGGAAAATATCTTAAAAGTGAGATGCTGGGAACCCCACATAAAGGAGCAGGAAGTCAACTGCTGATCATGATTATTCAGTATGCGTGTGGGAAGCAAACTCTTGCTTTCTGGGACTCAGAAATAAACATATTTTTTCTAGTAGTAAAATCCACAGTGGTGTAACACTGGCTACATATATTAACCTATTTCTAGAATTTTGAAGGGGAAGAATTAAATATATACTTCATGGGAGGTGTAGAATAAAAATCTTTAGGTTTGAGGAAGGTTTCTCTTTTTATTTCTTTGAAAATAACACATCTTGTAGGTGAGAATATATGGGATAGATGGTAATTGCTTTTTTGCTGGAACTACATTTTCATCCTCCTCCCTTTTGCCTCCAATATTAATTATCAGGACTAAAAATAGTCCATTGTGAGATCTGTGTGCCTCTGGGATGCTTCTCCGGAAAGCTGACATCTGTGCAGGAGGCTCCGCTGAGATGTGTGTTTCTGTGAAGCTGTCTCCTGTTTGTGAATTCAGTAAATACTTGCATAGTGAATGCTCAAGTGTCTGTCTCTCACAGTGGCTTTGAGTGGCAGCCTGTGAGCAGAGTGTGTTTCTGAGCAGACAAGACTCAGAGTGCCTGGAGGGAATAGAGAATGCATAGAATATTTATGCTTAAGAGCATTAATGAAAGTAGAAAAATATTGATACAATAACACACCACAATGTAACTGTTGTTTGCAACCAAAAGGCCATGACCTTTTGTAGTTTCTCTTTTTGTATGTACCTATAAATAAGAGTAACCCCCTACACACCTCATTTGGAGAAAAAATAATACAAGAGAACTTTAAAAACAGAAAGGTAGTGAGTTGTTTGCATCCACGGTCAGTTAAGGTGTAGTTAGACGAGTAGTAGGAAAGTCTTCATGGACCAATACATATCTGCTGGGATTAGAGACTTCATGGCTTTGCAATACCCTCTTCCTAAAAAACTATCACTACTGGTCAGGTTACTCCCCACTTCGTAAGATTTAATTTCATCAGATATTCCTCAGTTATTTTTTTGGAATGAATGGTAGTTTTGAGGAGATGTAAGGTGAAGTGAAGGAGGGAAAGATAACTTTGTAGCATGGAAATAATGGTGATATTTCTTAATCAAGACGTGTTTTGACAAATGAATGTATTGCTATGAAAAGTAAGACATTACTTTAAAATCGAGCTGTTCTTGAAAATCTGAGGTGTATGATCATGAAACTATAGGCAAGTGTCCTGTTAAGAAGTCTTGGAGTGTAAAAGTGGGGAGCTCTATACATCAGGGTGCAGATGAGGGCAGCACAGAGAGCTCCAGGAGGCAGGATGAGGTCCAGGAGGAGGGAAAGGTACAGCAAAGGGAGGAGGCGGGTCTGAGCAGAAGGAATGATTTTGCAGTTGTACTCACATGCACATAGTTTATGCACAGCTGTGCATGCTACAGAATTTTTTGTTTTAATTTTTAACTCCAAATGGTCACTTCACAATCAGCTCTTGTGATCAACTTTCCAGATATTATTTAATTCCTTCATATTCCTTTAATATGTGTATATATCACATATTGAAAATTTAAAAACAAATTTCGTTAAGTTAACTGTTTGATTCAATGGATACTTTCTGAGTACCTATTAAGTGAAAAATGATATAAGTCACCGGGGATTATGGAGTATGATATGCATTTAAATATTGAGGAATTTCTCTGTTGTAGAAAACATTAATTGGGGTATTTATTCTTATAATTCCTGACTTAACAGCATATGAGTTATCCACTTTGAATTAAAAATAGATTTTAGTCCCTCATTATTTTCTTGCTGTCATACATCATATATCAGGGTTGCTGGCTCTTCTTTCCAGTTGGTGTCCACAGGAGTTGAAAATGGACTTTATTTTTAGCCTAAGGAAAACATAATTTGGAAGACAAATTTGTTGCAATGAAAAACTTCTTACAGTTCATCTCACACCAAATAAACTACAGCCACCCATCATCCTGAATAATAAGAGAGGAAACTCCACATGGAGAGGCTGGGAAGACTTGCTTGGCCTTCAGTCCTTCCACATTTACGCACGTGTGAAGACTGCTTCCTGAAGGTCGTCATGGTTATCATTTATACATTCTTCAGGTTTGTAAATTGGAAGCTTAAGGGCATCCACTCCAATCGTGTCTTCACTGATCTCTGGACCAATTGGTCAGATACCTTTATTGCTTAGAACAGAGAATCGCTAGGCTTTTTCTGCTGGTCATGTAGGTTTTCCAAACCATGTTGTGGGAGCACCCGGGTTTAGTCAGGGTACCTCAGAGTCTGCTGCAGTAGCATGTGGGGCAGAGCAGTTCAGGGAGAGACCCCCAAACTGAGCCGGTGGGGTCTAAACCCTGCATACACGCCTTCCCTGAATTTAACTTTGACTAGAGGAAGCCTCTTGTTCATTGTGTTCTGTATTTTGTATTTTGGAGAGCTCTATAAAATGTCACTTGAAGATAAAAAGAGATTATTCAGTTAGGTAAGTTTGAGAACCATTGCTTGAGATTATCCATAAACACCTCTGAGAATAACCTAAGTGTTCACCTAAAGGGGAATGTTTGAATATATCATGGTCCAGGATTACTATGGATACTATGCAGCAGATAAAAAGGACGAAATAGACTGATATGCTGTTGTATAGGAAGACGTAGTAATACTGTGAAGTTTTAAAAGGACAAGTTGCAAAACCATAGTTAGTGTATGATCTCATTTGTGTAAAACTGCATCTCAATCAAGACAACAGACTCCTTGACCTACAGAAGGTGCAGACACATGGTGGCTTCTTTCAAGTTGACATTTTGGTAACAGAACAAGTGCGACCCACCAAAGTCTGTCTGGAAAAGTAAAATGGGAGCCTGTCACTTGGGGTTTTTCTGGATCAGAGACCTTTGGTTTGTGCTTGGCTCAGGTTTTTTATCTTCTGACTAATAAAATTGATCAGAGAACTAGTAAAGCTCCTTTCCTTAAAACTTGGCTCTGAGCTAAAGGAGAGAGAACGACCTCCCAAATGTAAGGCAAGTTATATTGAAAGTTTGGCTTTAGTATAAAAAACCAACATAAACTAGAAAACGCACTCAAATATTGACCAAACTGTGGGAGAAAGAATATGAAGCAACTCAAATTTCAATTTATAAAGAACGATCAATCAGGGAGTTATTTGTATCAAACTCAGAGGCAGACCATTCTCATTGCACTTCTCTCCACGGCCTCTCTAAGAAACAAATTATAGTGCAAGTGCATTTTTTGGCACACCAAACATTATGTACCAACTCGTTCTTGATTAATATTACAATGTGTTGATGAAATTTTCTAAGCGCTGCTTAGAGCTAAAATGAGAGAAGTTTTTTTTATTAAATAAAATGTGTTGATACTTGTTTTCATGGTGACTATTAGTTGCGTATTCAATTTCATGTTCACAGAAATGGTGTGCTGGGAAATTATTTTAATTGGCAGAAACATTGAGCTTCTACATGTCTCCCATGCCTCAGCTTTCTTTTTTTAAATTTTATTCTATTTCAACAAATTTATTGAGAGTCTGCTATGTTCCACGTAGCATGCAAGGATGAGAATGTAGAGATAATTTTTTTGAAAGCTGCTTTCAACATCGAGAAATTGATTGTCTAGTTGGTGAAATAGACATACATGCTATAAATTGTGGTAAAAAGTGGTAGATAGTATAACAGAGGTTGGTAACTGTGATATGGGGAAAGAGGAGATCTGGACTGTGCATTCATGTGAGCAGAGACTGGGTTGGGATCTTCTTCACTCCTGTATCTCCAGGCCCCTAACACAATGCCTGATACCTGCTATGTGTTTAATAATCATTTGCTGAATGGGAGAATGAAAGAAACCATCAGTGAAGTGAAACTTACTGTGTAGGAGCAAGCTTAATGGAAGGTATGACCTTTAAGCTTCGTCTTGAAAGAAAAAGTGAAATAAGTAAGTGGTAACAGAACAAGAAGATATTTCAGGCAGACGCTTGAGTACATTAAAAAAAGTGTCAAATATATAGAATGAAAGAAAACTATGCAATGTTAAATGCGTATATTTAACATGTTAAATAAAACACACATACGCATACATATAAAGCATATTTGTGTTATATTTGTTTATCTTTGTATGTTTTAGCTAAATAGGTTATATCCCATACATACACACTCAAAAATTCTGCAGCAGTAAAGCCATCCTTTCTGTATGACTGGCTGTGGTCAGGCCCTGTTTCACGTACTCCCTGATAACAACATTCGCCTTCTCTCTTGTCACTGTGCTCTATGTAAACCTCATGCTTTTCAGGCCTTGCTATTAACCATTTATTTCAGTAGTCACTGTCAATACTTGCCACAAAACCTTTTAGGAGCTCAAAGCCCTGATTGAATGTGATCTTTCCCTTCCCTTGTCTTGGTTCTGATAAAGTTTGGGGCTATTTTGAAGCTTGTTGGCAGGAAGGAATCATGTCTAAGAGGCCAGTAGGAGCCCTTGAGTCATCACAGGGCAAACAGATCTATGTGAGCCATATGCTGAAAGCTCTTAGAGATAGATTAAATATAGTCTATTCTAAGTGCCTTGATGTTATCCCCTTTTATTTCAGCTTTATTCATATTCAACAATGAGAAAATGTGACTCTGTTATTAAATATCTTTGCATATAGCATTTTATGAAAAGAAGTAGTAATAATAAGTCCAAATCAAGCTGTTTTAAAGCTAGGCTGACTGGGAAAAGTTGCTAGAAGAATAGAAGGGATAACAGGTTAGACTTCACAGCCTAAATGGCATGCTGGTTCTTTCTCTTTCTTTGATTTTATATATTATCAAACACTTTGAGTGGACATTTCTTGTGTTCTATATTTAGCCAAAAGGGTGGTGCCTCAATAAATATTAAATGCTGTCTACTTAGATTCTACATCAGACAGAAACAGCAGAGGTAGCCGGAGAGGATGTGATGCAGCTCCTGGAAGTTCAAGTGATTCAAGGGGGTATACCGAAGACATCTGTGTGAGCAAACATGCCATCTGCAGCTCTTCTACCGGGGAGGAGGGAGCAGAGCCTCTGGATTCCTTTTAAACAATCTAGTCCATTTACCACAGCTATTTCAATGGGATGCCAATTCCTAGGGATTCATTTTGTTTTAAACCAAATGCCATTTCTACATACTTGGAGAAAGACAGATATGGTGCTTAGGACTTAGGAGTTAAGGAGATAGTTTCCCCAAGACTAGGAGCCCTGTTCAGTCTGGGCAACAGGTCTGCTAATCAGAGAAACGAGAAACTTCTTCCTCACCTCCTAGATATGTTGTCCCACAACCTGGCTCTCACATTGCTCCAGCGGCCAAACACAACACACATGACCCTTTACCCATAAAGGTTGTTCCTGTGCCCCTTGAGGGCTGCGGGAGTGCTGGGGATGGAAAGGCACTCTGCTTCTTTGTCAGTGCCTCTCTTTCTAGGTTGCTTTCTTCCTGGTCCCAACACAAAAGTTAAGAGATGTCTTGCTTTCATAAAATAACAGTTGTCTAAGAACAAACCTGTAAAGCAGGATTTGAACTGGCAGTTTTTGTTAAAAAAGAAACAGAAGAAAGGGGGAGACACAAAGAAAGAAAGAAAGATAGAGACAGAGGTAGACATATGTCTATTCAGAACTATCTGTCTCTTAGGCATTTTTGTAATTGATACTTAGTCCAAGTGTAATAATAATAATAGTGATAAAAATGCCCAAACTTTATTGATTAGTTAAGTATGTGTTAGGCACTGTGATAAACACTTTACAATCATTTTCTCATTTAATCTGCACAAAAACTTGGGCATAATGTTATTATGCTGATGTTATATATATGAAAATCTGGTCTTAGAGAGGGTGAATCACTGGGTCATTGTCACACAGCCAAGCAGTTGAGTCAGGACCATATCCAGATTTAACTGATTCTAAAACCACTTCTCTTAATTACAGCAATGTACCACCTACTCATTGAAATTGTAGCCAAACGCAATAGAGGGTAAGTACCTCTTAGGAAAAGCTGTACTTTGATCCAGAGACAAATCAAATGGTGCATACATTGTCCATGGCTCTTAGCTGATCCAAACCGTCATTCCCTGGGAGAAACAATATAGCGCAGGGTAGACACGGCCCAAGAAGTAAGCCAGCTCCAAAACACTACGACTGATTCCTCTGCTCTGTCTTATTGATGCTTAAAGCCTTAACATCCTAAGTGCTAGTGTTGATTTTCTCCAAGACCTTTAAATGTCATGGAAGGAAATTTCAATTTTATTCCAGATGCACAGGTCCTAATTCTATGGGGCTCAGAGAGCTCTATGGAGTCCATGCAATAATCTCATGCCCCGTCTCCCCCAAATGCCTTTCCCTTTTCAATACTGTACTTGCTTGTCTGTAGGCAGCTCCCAGGGCTGAAATAGGTTTCAGAATCTTCAGAGTTTTCATTAATGGAAACTTGCAATTCAGCAAAAAAAAAAAAAGGAAGTAAAAGCGTTGTGATACAGACAGGTGTTAGAGAGAACCATCTGCTTGTTAATAACTTGCCCACAGATTTCCATGCAGCAGGATGGGGACACATTTATTATGGGATGCTGGGCCCCGTTCCATTTCACTATCAATTTTGTAGAAATATTATTACTTGCGCAACGTGCTATAATTTTTAATTTACTTTTTAAAATCCTCCTCTCCCTGGATCATGTTCTCAATATGCTTTTCTCCTTCCTCCTCCACCTCCCCCTCCTGTTTCCTAACCCTCCCACAAACGACAGCACAAACTGCGAACAGAAGCCATCCCCAAGAACAGTCCCTCGGTTCACTAAGAAACAAAATTCTGATAATATGTAGTGAAAATGGTATTTTCCAATGCAGGTCAAAATTCATCCCAATGATTTCAAGGAAATTTTTTTTAATTTTGACAATTTTGTATGATGCATGCATACCTTGAAATAGATACAGCAGCTGCTATAAACTAGGGGTTGGAAAATCTGAGAGAAGAAACATCACGTGTAGTCCTGGCTCTGCCATTAACTAGCAGTGTGGACTCAGCTTTACCTGTAAAATGAGTGCATTGGACTAGATTAATGGGTTGATTGATTCTTTCATTCAAGAAATATTTATGCTCTGCCTTTCAAGAGCCACACACTGTGCTCCGTAGTAGCTGATACAAGTCAAAGGTGTGGGTCTCATTCTCAAGGACTTCACTCAGAAGAAGAAGAAGCAGACAATTGTGAAAGTGATAATTAAGTTTTGTGACGCACACAGAAGGATGGCTCAAAAATCCTGAGAGCTGTTCTTCTTGTGTTGGGATTTGTTGTAATGGGATTGTCCAACAGCAGGGTGGCAGATCCAGTCTTTGATGACATGGTGACAACAGTGAAGGACAACTCTTTTTATGATCTCCATCATTTGAGTGAAGAGAGTACCCTCCTGGGGGATATGTTGATGTGCATCTGAAATGAAGGTTTGTTCAGGAAGATCAGACCCTGCATTATTTTTTCCAGACTCAACCAGCTTAGATGTTCACACTTTTTCTGGCCTTGGTGATATAATTCGTTACTCACCCATGACCCAAAAGTCTCTTGAGTTAAACCAGCCCATCCATTTGGAATCTTATACTTTTTTATCTCTGGTCCTGACCATGTGGTACCTTTTCCACAGCTTGTATTCATTATCTTTTCTTAAATAAATATGACACTCATGATTTGGTGAAGAATTTTTTTGAATTAGAAATTTATAGATGTGAAAAGTCTTGTAAAGGTATTTTATTTTAGTTAATATAAATGCTAATTTTTAAATTATAAAAGCATATATCTCAATATCTTTTTAAAATATACAAATATTATTATCCAATTATCTCATTACTCTAGTATAACTATTGCTATATTTCTTCTCAACCTTTTCTCTCATGCATATATATTTTAAGGAGTTGAGTATTTACCAGTATCAAAGGAAAGTTGCAAAATTCCCATGTCTGTGCCAAGAGGGGATGGTATTGAAAAAAATGTTTGATAAGCCAGTAAGTGAAAAATGTTACCTCAATATTAGTTAACATTCATTTATTTGAATACTTATGACCTGTGCATTGTTTCTTTTAACATGCCTTTTTGTGTTAAAGGTAAAAAAATATTAAATCTCAGGTAAATATGCATTTCCTCATATTACCGTCTGGATCTTCAGCAGTTCTGCAGCCTCATGGGTGATGGGCAGTACAGAATCATGGTTAAGAACACAGGCGGGGACACCCGTCCTTGCTCTCCTCCTTGCTATTTGTGTAGCATTAATAAAGTTTGTTAACCTCTCTTAGCTAGCGGAAGTGGAGTGACATACAAATGTCTTCATTAGTGTTATGAGAAAATTGGATGAGACAATGTATTGACACACTTGGCACACTGTTTAGCACTGAAAAATCTTCTCAAAATGTTAACTATTATTATATTTTTTTCTTTAATCTGACAAAGGTTTTTTTCTCCTAAAATTGATTTTTCAGGTGGTTCGGGGACAAACAACATTAATGAATCAGTTTATTATTTTAATCATTAAATAATTAATTCATTATTTGTTCAACTGATCCTAGGAATCATCTTAATTCTCTTCCCCAAGCCCCAAACCCTAACACCCAATCAATTGTTGGTCCTGTTGGCTGTATTGCTAAACTTTATTTCAGATCCCACCACTTCTCTCCCATATCTACCATTCAAGTCTCTCTCCCTTGACCTCTCGAGCAGTCTCCCGCCTGGTCTTTCTTTCTCTGCAGCCCCCCTTCCTAGCCCCACAATAGTCCCTTCCCAACACTGCCAGCAGATCTCTTCTTTGAATATGAGCCAGGCTGCGTCACTCTGCAGAATGAAGCCTTGAATGTGGTCTGATTGCGTTTAGAATAAAATGCAAACTCCCTGCCCTGGTCTACAAGATACTGAGTGATGCGTCCCTGCTGTCTCCACCACCTTCTGCCGCTCTCCTCCGGTTGCAGCCCACGAGCCACACTGCTCTTGCTGGTCCTTGAACCGGCTCCTTCCGTCCACAGGGCCACCGACCTTGCTCCTCACTCTGCCTGGAATGCAGTTCTCTCTGAGAACCCCTGGCCACTACCGTCTCTTCCAAGAGACCTTCCCTGACTCTCCCACCCAGCCTTTAGACAGATTGTGCTCCTTTAGACTCTTTTACTTTCTTCATTGCCCTATAATTATCTAGCATTGTCATTTTTGTGTGTTTCTTCATGTTTTCTTCTCTATCTCCCCTTCTCCAGAACTCCATAAACAGGTTATCACCTCAAAGGGAAAGACTATGTTCTCTTTCTGGCTACAGCAGAGCAGGTAGTTAATAACAATTAGATAAACAAATGAGCAAATATTTTGTGTGCCTACTGTATACCAAGTACCTCAGAATTACTAGGTCTTGAGCCCAGTGGTCTATGTCATAACCGTTTTTTTTCTAATTTTGGTGGGCCTTCCCTCGGTCTTTGTACATTCTGGACCACTTTGTTTTGAAAACCATAAAATGAATGCAAATAGCTGTGTGATGGAGAAAGCACTCTGGTCTGAGAACCCAGGCTGCGTCTAGAAAGTTATAGTGAAGCACGTCAGGGAGATCATACGATAGAAATCCAAGATGTCCAGCCAGTGCTGCAGGTCGCTCGTTGTCACGATGCTCACTCAGCTGAGGATTCAGTCCCTCGCCCAAAAGACCCTCCAGCCTAGCTCCATCAGGCGGCTCAGAGCCCTTGCACGGCCTGGGCCGGGGCAGGAGCAAGCACTGCACAGTTCAGGCCCCAGTGCTTGTCTCCCCTGTCACGGGTGACTTGGATCCCCACTCTCCGCTGTCTTCTCTCCAGATGCCAGCGAGATCCCCGGCTCATCCTGGGCTGAGTTCTTTCCCCACCGCCCCCTGCCCGCTACGTCCCCTCCTCGGGTGCCCACCGTGCAGCCACGCCCTGGCCCAGGTAGCTCTCCATCTCAGCGATGGCTCCACACGTCTGCTCCTCCGCCCAAAGGAGAGGCACGCTACTGAAAGCCGCGCCCGCTGCTGCAGCGTTTGGAAACTGCCCCTGACACCAGCACGGAGCGAGGCTCTGCTCGCTCTTTCGCTTGATTAGTTGATATTGCTCCTCCTATAGCTTCCTATTTGGGAACAACTCTATTTGTATAACACACATTTTCTGTATTTCTACACTCTCATTTTTTACGATTAAGGACGCTTGCCTAGGAACAGACTCTGTATTTATTTTTTTCAAGTGTTCATCTTCTCTTGCTGCCTGTTCCCACCTGAGTATATCACATTTGATTGCTACGCGACCGAGTTCTGCACAGCCTTATCCCACACTATACACTATCAATCTGTGTGCCCGTCTATCTTCTTCCTGCCCTGTACATGCACCAACACATAAATGTCTCTAGTGGAACCTGTACAGGCTAACATTTCTCGGAAATGCGAGAATAATATTTTCTTCTGTTTTTCTGATAATACAGAAAATAATACTTGGCAGTTATGTAGCATCTTATATATTTAAAGTAATCCTCAGAGGTACCCATGGAGACATGACCCTCAGTGTCCCCATTTTAAAGATGAGGAGACTGAGACAGGCAGCGGAACCGGCTTCTTCAGGTCGGTACGGAAATCCCCCAGCACCGCGGAGGACCAAATTCAGAGCAGCGAGCTTCGCGACCCTGCGCTGGGTCATCAGACCGTGATGCGCTGTATCAGGCCTCGTTAGGGCCTGGAGAATCAGGTGCTTAATGTTGCTAAAGGGAGTTGATAGGAAGGTCAGACATAGAGGGCACAAAGCGCAGCTCCCTTTTACTCTTCAGGTAATGAAGCCGATTTTTCAGTGTTTGATTTAAGAACCACTCGGTATATGAAATACATTTCTCAAAAGAGAGAGAGACAGAGAGAACTGATTTCGTGCGTGGACTCCCGCTCTTTGGGACTGGGAGCACCTGCCGGCTCCAGGACCTGCGTTTCTCCAAAGCGCCGCGCGCCGGCCCGTGTCCCGCTCCCCCAGCGCGCCCCTGGGAGTCGCTGGGGACGTGGTGCTGGCGGCCAGCCAGGAGAGTGTGGAACCTGGGCGCAGGCCCGACTACAGGACGTGGCTTCCTACTGAACAACAGTCCTTGTGCGAATCTGAATAGGAGAGAAGAGGGAGGAGAGGAGAAATACAGGCAAGCTGTGATGCGAACGAGATTGGTTTTAGATAGGTTGTTTTTAAAGGTTTCTGGGAGATACTGGTTTTTCCAGAGAATTACAGAAAGCATCGAGATAATTACCTTAGCCTTATAAAGTTTTTAAAAATCTTTTTTAAAAAGTGTGTTTAGAGCTCAGCAAGCTGTGAGATAAATTTTCAAGGAAACCAGAGTCTGCGGAGGCCCCGGAGCACAGCACCCTCCAGGCGGCGCACGGTGCCCCAAGTGCGCGCCGGGACAGCGGCGCGGTCTGCGGGGCCGCGCGTAGGGGACCCGGACCGCGGCTGCCGCCCGCTCCTTCCCGCGGGTCGCGCGGAGGGCCGGGCTTCAGAGGCAGCCGGGCAGCCCGCTGCCGACGCGCCGCGTGAGCTTGCTGAGCCGTTTTCCTTCATCTGTAAAATACCGTTTTACCTGCCTCCTGAGGCTGTTGTGAGGCTTAAATGAGACAATGGATGAAAACATTTATCTCATTGCCTGAAAAACGATGACTGCTCTGGTTCTTGTTGTGGTTATTACCAAAATGAAAACAATAGAAGTTTCAAAAGGCTGCTCCAGACGATCGTTCCTCTTCTTGGCTTCCCCACTGTACTGTGCCGACATTTTCTCTAGAGAGGCACTTTTGTTTTAGCCTTAGAATCATTCATTCATTTTTTATTCATTTATCTATGTCCACTTAATTCCACAAAATATTTGGAGTAGCTAATAGAAAGATATAACTTAGATCGTTTCTTAAAGATGAAGAGATCTGGGTCAGGAAAAAATAAAGTTTGAATAGTAATAATGTTCAGTTTATACATGAAAGTAAATGTTACAAAGCCCTTCACAACGAATAAAATGAGACAGCCTCAGCTGTGAGCTTCCTGACTACCAAAGCAAAGAGGGAAAGTGACTGGTTAGAAGACTTCACTGCAGGGAAGCAGAAGCATGCCGTCAGTCATCTGGGACAGAGGGAGCAGCCCAAGCCCGGCCCATTGCCTGGGAGCCTGGAAGCATTTCACCTTTCCAAAGTGTTGTGAAAAAGGAAGAAGAAGAATATGTAACAGAGCCTATATGTGAGCCTCAAAGACTATAATATTTACCCTCTGGCTCTTGACACAAAAATTTGCCAATCCTTGTCCTGGGAGAGCCATAATTTTTCTTGGAAAAATGCCTAAGAAAAACTTCTTCCCAAAAAAGCACTTCCACCTCCACCTGGTCTTGCCCCCTTTTCCTTTCTTGATGATGCTTCGGTCACTCTCAGCTGTCTCCCTGTTCCCTCCTCCTGGGCTGAGCACTTTCCCTTTGGATCACACACGGAAGTCCTGCTCCAGGATGTCCCACTGGCCAGAACGCCACACTCCCATCTTTGCCTTGCTGGCTCCCACTACCCGTCGGACCTCCACTAAAACGTCACCTCCTCAGAGAACCTGCTGTGACCAGCTGGACAGAGAACGCCTAGATTCTCTTGTTACCTTTAATAGCAACCTGTTTTTGTCCATCATGCCAATGATCAAAATCTGTAATTTCTCAGTCTCTCACTCATTTCACTTGTGTATTTCATTATTCATGAGAACAGGGACCATAATTAACCATCCAATGTCTAGCCCAGTATTTGTCACAAAATTAACAATAAATAAACATTTGTTGAATGCAAAAATAATAGAGAGGTTCAACTGGCCATTTTTTATAGCATCTCACTGCAAGCGGAGGGCAAATACGAATGTGGTCTTTATTAAAGTGGTCTTGGGGTGGGGATAGCAAGTGTAGAGGAGATCTGGAGTCTGGAGTATAAAACAGTGGGTTCTATGTGTTCTTGTCCGGCTGCTTCTGAAATCTAGAATGCCGAAAATAGTGAATGGACTATATATCCTTCAGACTGTTTTATTACCAAATTTTTATAACTGTTGGATGTTATATTCACTGTCCAGGTCAGCAGATGTCCTTCACTGTGGACAAAAGGCAAATCAAGACAGGTTATGCTAATAAGCTGCTCCCGAATTATCGTGGCTTCACATAAGGAAGGTTTATGTCTCAGCTTTACATTGCAGTTATTCGAGGGCCTGGGCTGATTATCTTAGATTGGGCTGCTTGTGAACAGACTCGCAGAGTTGCATGCAGAAGGTTTATTGGGGGGTACTTTTGGGAGATACATCAGTAAAGACGTAAACACAGTACTGGGCAGAAAGAGAAGTTGACCCGCACTCTGGTTGCCAGTGAGGCCTTGATCAATCCATGGTGAGACCTTTGTTTTCGTGAATTAGTTAGCCATTGGCCATGGGCTCCATCCTAAGTGGACATAGCCTTGAGCTAGGCAGTCCCACATCTGACAGAGGTTCCCAGTGAGGGACTCAGCTCTGAGCTGCCCTCGGTGGGTACTACAAGTACATATTCCGGGCAGCTACAGGACAGTGCAAACAGGGAACTGGGCAGAGCAACAGGGCCTACCCCTTGTGCTGCTCACATCTACTTGCTGCTTAGAGTAATGTCATCCATCTGAGGTCAGCTATTCCAGGTTGTGGGGTGGTCTTATTTGCTGTGTCAGAAGCTTGGACTTTAGCACCCACTGCTGCAATCATATGAGGCTGTAATTGATACTCATGATTTCCTTCCACCAACACCCATTATAGATTCTGCCCACCTCAGCCAGCACGTCTGTTGGTCTAGTCACTTGGCCTTGTGAGATGACCCAGACCCTTAGGAAGGGGTCTGAACCCTGGTTTCTATAACCTTGTGGGGCTGTGGCTGCTGTAGTTGTCCATTTACCATTAAAACTAGACATGGAACACCAAGAGATGCCCCAGTGGATCACTGAACCCCAAGCGTAGTCTACCTGATCTTGCCATGGTGTAGCAGCAGCCCTATCACTGCCTGGTGATCAGAATCAATTCCTGCTGTCAACATGGTGACTTATTTTCTTGTTTGCTGATCCCTTGGCGTGAAGAGCCCAAAGTGACCTGGAGGGATTTAACTAAGCTTAAGTTAGGGTGAGATTCCTGCATTCCCAGGTGGAAGTACTCCACCTCTGGGAACCAGGACTTCTACACCTGTGCACACCTAAACTTGCAAGAATGGGAAGAATAGGTTCTCCAAGTGGCTTATTGGGGGTGATAGTAAGCGTGGTCACTTCTATTTCTACTCCTTGGTTTCTGTACCCATGTATTCCATCTCTTGAGAAAACAACCCCAGAAAATTATCTCCTTACGGTATTACAAGGGTATTGTCTCCAAGTTGACACCTCAGCTGCAATTTTAAGAAGCCATTCACAATTCCATTAGGTGGGGAACTTCAGGAAAGTACAGAATGTGATGGAATGATAGGATTCCCATGGCCCTATGCCTGTGGCTGGACTTCTTCTGTAAAGTAGATACTCTGGTTCAAGGCAATGTTGTGCAAGGTCCCTATCAGTGGATTGAATATTAAGATTCCCCCATGAACCAAGCAAGTCCTTTGTCCTCCTCCAACAGCTGGTCATGTCCTCAGTGTCATTGGTGTGAGCTGAGGGACAGGCACAATTACAATAGTGATGGATAACTTGTGACTCTGACCCAGTTGTAGTAATTCTCCTATAGATTTACCTTATGGCTTAAGACAAGCTATAAGCTCCACATTGTGTCTTTCCTCATGTTAGATAGTTCCAATACTGTGGGGCCTGCTGGTCTTATGACCCATGCATCAGGGATGCTCTCAGTACAGCCTAGACTTGCTGCTAAGCACCTTCTTGTTCTGGGCTTCAGCAAAGTGGTAGCCTTCCATGTCACCCAGTAAATGAATCAGATCCATATGCCCGAATGGTACAGAATGTGCTGCTTCCAGAACCTGCAGAGGGCTCCCAAACCTTGTACTTCTTTATTAGTGGTGGGAGGGATGAAATGCAATAATTTGCTTCTTACTTTTGAGAGGATGTCCCTGCATGTCCCAGACTACTGAGTCCATAGAAATTTCAGGGATGTTGTAGACTTCCAAGTCTTTGTGGGGCCCATTCCTTCTCTATGGAGAAAATACACCAAGGCCTCCAAAATTCTTGCCACTCCTTGCTCATCTGTTCTAAGAAGTATGGTGTCATTGATATACTGGATGAACGTGGTATTCGACAGAATATCCAAATCCCGGGCAGTCCAGTTCCCTTCAGAATATGGCAGAGGGCTGGAGAGTTATAGCAGTGGGGAAAACCATAAATATATACAGTTGTTCACCCCACAATAATAAAAAATGTTTTTTATTCTCCTTTCCAATAGGAAATGAAAAGAATGCATTTGTTAGATCACTGGCCACATACCAAGCCACACAGTCTGTTTTAGTCTGTTCTAGCAAAGATACTACATCTGGCGTAGCAGCTGGGATGTGGGTTACTACATGGTTAAGTTTGTGGCAGTCCACTGTAATCTGCCATGGCCCATCGGGGTTTTGTAAGGGAAATTCTTCTGGACTGAATGAGGATATGACAGGGAACATTCATATATTCTTTAAGTCTCTGAAACCAAGAATCTCTTATTAGCACCTGGAATGTGGCTCCACTTTTTATGTGCTGTTTTGGTTGGATCTGGGGTGGGGGCAGGTCCAGAGATTTCTACTTGGCCTTTTCCACTATGGTAGCTCTTAATAGGTAAAGGAACCAACCTGAGGGCTCTATCAGATCCCAGTTGTTCATCCTATCACACGCTTGGGGACTGGAGACACAGCAATAATGTGGGTCTTTGGACTCAGTGGGCCCACTTTGTGGGAGCAATGGGATTTGTCTCCATATGCCTCCATTCTAAGAGGCAGGAACGAGGGTGATTTGGATCCTGAGTATCATTGTCAACTCAGACCCTGTGTTCAACAATTAACTTTTCTCCAAATGCATGGATGTCTGAGCAAATGGCTCTAGGTCCCTTCAGCAAGGACTGAGGGAATTGCTGTTGAGTATACTTGCCAGCATGTTGCAGGGTCCTTTCTCACTGAAAGCCACATCTCTTTCCTTCAATGAGTTCTGAGCCTGAAAACCATTTAAGTCCCAGAAAGTGAGCAAAAGATAGTGACTTTTGTACAGCAACTATCCTTAGACACTGATCATCTGTACTCGACTTCTTTAGATTGTACAAGTTAAGTAAAACCTATCTACCTTGCCTCTAGGCACAGCATATTTGAGTCCAATTTTCTTCGTGAAGATTTTCTTGTATTTTATCTTTGAAAACATCATGTTTTACTTGCTTAGTTGAATATTCCAGGAGCCTAAGTTAGGCTTACTACAGATCAACATTGCCTACTGCCCATATGTGTCAGTGCCTTTCTAGCTACTTTGTTTATTTTTGCTGCTGCCAGTTGTTTGCATGACTGCGTTAGCTGAACCTGTCTGCTATGCCAGAATTTCCATTGTTTGCAGTGTGTATTCTATTCCTTGATAGTTCTTGTGTATCTTCTGTATTTGCTTAGTTTGGTCTTCAGCTTGTTCACTTAGGTCTGTAATCTCCCTTTTAATGTCATTATGTTGGCATAAGCTTCCATTTTATTGAGTGAACTTCTTTTAGCTTGTTGTATAGTAGAAACTGTGAGAAAATCATCCCCTTCCCAGGTCTAGATGGGCTTCATTGCCTTTTACATGCAACTTCTCTTTCTCTCTCTCTGTCTCTCACATCCACACACACACACATGCACATACACCCAAACATCTGTTTGCATAATTGTCAACCATTTCTTTTCATTTTGCTCCCGCTGGGACAGCTCTGCCTGGGCACTGAGTGTGGGCGCCTTGTTCCTACTGACCTGGGGCCAGTTTGTTTCACTCAGAGCTGCAGTTTGTAGGTTGGCTGGATGCAGCTCTCCCCATGTTTCTATGGCTGGGGATGAGTGGTCCTCAGCATGGAGATAAGAACATCTGGAATTTTTCAGCAATGCTGCGCCAAGTTGTGAGGTGGGCCTTTCTCATGAGATAATATTCTGGGGCTTCCGAGCATCCCCCAGCGCCGTGTGCAGCCCTGGGTCTCAGCTCAGTTAAGCTGGGGCGGCCCCATTTTTCAGTTTTCCCAATAGACAGCACCTCTAATCTTTCATCCTAAAGGAAAAAGGATAATCTGATCAAGTTCACTTCTCTCTGCAATTGGGATTCTTCATGACAAATCTCTGGAATTGTAAAGTCCGTGTTCAAGTTTAAGGGGCCAGCAGGTAGGGACAGGATTAGGAGCTGAGCTTCTCTTCTCTGCTTCAGTTTTCCACCTCGCCCCTGCTGCCCAGCCATCAGATGCCAGCAAAATAATTTGCTTTTCAAAATAATTTGTGTTACCTGTACATAAACAAAGTAGGTGAGATCTGGTTCTTCTTCCTCTGGGAGTTTGTCATCCAGTTGGATTTAACTTCATACACAATTCCAAATAAACCAAACACAGGAGAGGGGTTAGCCTGCAGTCTTTATGATCTAACTAGATCTTTTGCATTCGGTTCGACTAGCAATGTGCATAGATAAAGGGGGCAGGTATGGTGAAGGCAGTTGATTTGTTTAGTTCTATTGAAGCTTGACTATTTCTGATATTAAAATATAGATGGACGTACATCAGAAATAATAAAGTAAATAACTCCACAACCATGTAGACGAGTGATGGTTGCTTCACCTGTGCAAAGATCCATACGAAGCAATATATAACTTTTTGTATGGGGAACAGCATTTTCCTAAATTTGGGTAAGATAGTTAGTCATCTCTCCCTAATTGTATCTCATTAAAGGCTTTTTCTTGTAGATACTCAAAATTATAGTACTGCAAGTGTGCTGTCAATCTGGACCCTCTTCCGAAGCATGCACAGCGCCACTTGGAATGGTCCCAGATCCCCCGACTCCCACCTGCTGGTATTATTCAATCAAGCCTTACCTGTGTGAAATATCTTTTAGAGCATTATTTGAAACAAAAACAAAACAAAATAAGACAGAATGATGGAAAGGCCCCCTATGGAACTAACTCTTCTACCAGAACAGTATATATTGATTTGGTTAAATTAACTTTATGTTACACAAAGAACAGGTTTCTTTCTTAAGGCACTGAGAAGTAAGTAAAGTAATGGTGAAAGGGACTGAATCGTGGGCGTAAGAACTAAGTGCTTTCCCTCTCCAGTTGTACTTTCACTGTAGCTTTGGGAGAAAATTGTGTGCTAAAAATATTAGTATTAGATAACGACTAAGCAAGAAAGGCAAAAGGTGTTGATAAATTGAGTTAGTGTTGTCTGCGGTTTATTAAAAATGTATGCCTTAAGAATATAATGTTACAACAATGTTAAAGTGAATTTGCAAAATGAAAAAAAAAAAACCCACATAATCTCTTCTAATGTAACTAGTTCCATCCTCACATATTAATTTCCAGGCCTGAGCACTATACATCTATGGCTTTACATCTGTTCTGATAGTGTTATAGTCTACATTCTCATTGCCCATTAAAGACAAATATTTCTCATATTTCTTTCTAATTGGACTTTATAATGATCTTTGTAATAAATCCATCATATTTCACCATGTAGACACGCTGTAATTTACCAAGCCATCTCCTTATTATTGAATGATTAAGTTGTTTTCTGTGGAGTCACAGAAATGTACTCCTAGCAGCTATGGTGGGACAAAGACACAAGGGAAGGCATAGCTTCAGAAAGATTGAGCCTGCGTGGTCCCAAAGGACCACATAAGAACTGCTGTGCTGGCTCTCCCTCTCCCTAGCTGCACAGATGGCATTATTCTTAAAGACCTGAGTCAAGAGATGTGTATGTTATGGGAGGTGTGGTCTCCAGAAGGGGCCGGGTCTGCCCTTGACAAGAACTCCAACCAGGGAAGGCGTAAGGCTCTGCACTTCAGCTCTCAGTGTTAACTACATTCTTCACAAGTCGCCAGTGCACACTTTTCATTTTGGATTGCTGGTTTCTCCTTAAGGACTAAGACAATCTCCCTTTGATATAACAGACTGTACTTCTATATTAATGTGTCAAGTTGCTGTGAAATTTACTGCCTCACCGGGCCCATTAGACTGCTGAGATCAAGTTCATCTGCAGCGCCTCTCAGTCTATCAGAGCTCCATCGTCTTTCTCAGAACAGCTAGTCCCCATGTGCCACAGTACCGAGCAAAAGCTCTTAATGGGATCAGTGCAAATGAATTCTTCTGGAAATCTTTGGGGACAAGGGGATGCATTCTCCCTGAGACCCTCAGCAAGGAAGGCCTCTGACCTCCAAATGGCATTCGATCACGGGTTTTGCCTGGCCTTTCCAGACACTTGCAGTTATGTTGCCACTTGCCCATAAACTATATTTATCAGCACCATGTTGAGAATTATACCTGATATGCTACTAATCTTACCATTCCTAAGCTCTGTCTCCACACACACACATTTTAACCTGCCATTGCGTTGACAAGCCCACCGAAGTCATGGAGGCATGTCAGTTTGTAGTTGAGCATTATAAGGAAAGCACTCTTCTTAGGGGAAACCAAAGTCCTTGTCACGTTGTAGAAAGTACACAGAAGCTCTTTGTCGTTGGAAGGGGAGACGATATATATAGACACCGTAGAAACTTTGATGGCACCCATGACACTGATCTGTACTTTTTGTTACCAGACTTGCCTGCTTAATATAGGCCCCCATTCAATCTTACCATCTACCCCAGGAAAATGGCAGAGATAAAGTCAGGGTGCAGTTTAGGTTTGTTGCTATCCTCTTAGAAATAAGTTGATAATTTTTTTACTTAAATTTTGCCCTTTTTTTCCCTTCCAGTGTGGTGGGGTCGGGGTGAGGGGTTTGTTAATTCAGGGAGGAGCAGGAATCACGCCTGCAGATTGATTTCCACAGGGTAAAACCCAAGTGTGACTTCACTATCTTGTTTTTCCCAGCTGTGCATCAACTGTTGTCAGGTCCTGAATATGTAATGTTGCATGTGATAATGCTCCCTAATGGGTGTCCAAGATAGAGTCAGAGTGGTATGCAGCAGATGTGTCACTGGTGCTGTTAGCAAGCTCAGATGAACACTGTTGTTTTCTTTATTTAAAAATCATCTGTATTGCTTTGGCACAAAGACGGGCAGAGCTCCTGGAACAATTTTATTTTGAACATTCTGAATCATTGTAAGCCTAGTGAACTGTTTAATACGCTACATTCAGCAAGGAAGGCTTATACATTATCACGGCTTTGGAACTGTCGTACCTCAAAATGAATACAGGTTTTGGACAAAAGCTTTTTGTTACTAAGCTCCATAAATGCAGACCAGTTACCATTAGAACTTAAGAATGAATCAGGAGTTATCTTTATTTTTTTTTGTATTTTTAATTTTTTGCTTAGTGATGGATGTGGAATGTCCTATTCTGCCTCTAGTATAATTTACTGCTATTGTTTTCCTTCAGGCTCTGGCTACAATGAGTTTTTTCTTTTTCTGTTTTATCTTGGGATATGATTTGCAAACTCAAAGAATCGGTTGAAGACTATACTTTTAACTCAGCAAACTCAATTTGGAAAATAAGATTCTCTAAATGCACTTGTAAACAAACACGTGAGACATCTCAGTAAAAGCAAAGTGGGCTGGGCATTCCTATGTGGAAGCCAATTTAATTGTCAAAAGCCCAGAAATTCAAATTCAAGAGACGTTCACACATGCATAAGACTTAGATACTAGGTAAAGCCCCCTTTTGTAAGAAAGGCTAAAATATGGGTGTTAAATTACGTATTCATCTTTTCAGTGTTTCTTTTCTACGTCCTTCTATATGCAGAGTAATCTGTTGGACTGTCAACAGATGTTACCTGTTTGAACACCTGTTCTGTACTGGTAACAATATAACCATGAACATGGCTCATTGACTGAAGGATGTCCCTTCCTGAGCATTAGGATGGAGACCTAAAGGGGAAACCTTAAACTCAGAAGTCTGGGAACAAAAGAGAATTAAAGAGAAACAGAACTCTGTCATGGGTTGACTGTAGAACAGGTTTACTAAGCAGTCAATATGGCCTCTTACATAACTAACTGCAATCTGAATGGCAGAGATGGTGGTTAATAAACTCTCACCAATGGACCTGTGGGGTTGTCCCCCTAGGGAGAAAGTCTCATTTCTGGTCCTGCTTCTTGACCTCATCACCCGTCTTTCAAAGGGAATATGATGACCTATAATTTACCAATCTCTGTGTTTCTGTTCCCTCTTAGTAGGATATTCATTGCTGTGGCTGTGTTTTATGTTCTAGGGCCTTGGAAGTATTGCTGTTAAGATTTGATATATATGCTGCCAATCTGCTGTGTGTATGTGTGTGAATATGTGAGCACACAGATCTGGCTGAATTGCAGTCACACTATTCTATAACCTTTATTTGAAGTCTTTTATTTTGAGAAACTAAAAAGTATGTAAAATTGAAGATAATCTTAAAAATGTTAATCCCCATACCTAGAGTTGACAATGGTTGACATTTTGCTTAGTCTCTTCCTAATATAAACCATGAAAATTTTATAGAAAAAGATGGCGATAAAAAAATAATGACAGCCCCTTTGACCTCTCCCTCCATGCCCAATCCCTTCCCCTCAACTCTTCAGTATAGTTTAAAATACTCTTAATTGTACACACATCCATAAAACATATTACCTATTTTCTATTAACTACTATTTTCCCTGCTTCCTTTTTCTGCTTTTCTAATTGATAAAGTTTTTAAAATTTAATTCTTCTGCTTTTTTGAATTTACAAGTTTAAAGGCAGTGTACTTTATTCTTATTGTTGTAATGGTTATTGTTAAGATTTTAGTATGCAGGCATAGTTAAATGTAATTGTTAATAACGTTAAAGAAAATCAGCATGTCATGCGTCCTTCCAAACATGAGGACTCTGTAAGCTTTCACGTCTATACACACTCTCTTTGCAAAGCATCTCTGCCCATCATCTCCTCAGATATCTCTATGGCGTTGTGATCTAGAGCGGGGATCTGCAATCTTTCTCTGTAAAGGACCAAGCAGTAAATATTTTAGGCTTTAAAGGACGTACGATTTCCATTGCAAATACTGAGCTCTACTTTTATAGCATGAAAATAGCCAGAGGCAATTGATAAAGGAATGAACGTGGCTATGTTTCAATAAAATTTTAATTATGAAAACAGAAGAAGGTCAGATTTGGCCTATGGGCTATAATTGCTGAGCCCTTATCTAAGATTTTAGATTCAAGTATTTTTAATGTGAAAATTATGATTATGATTATAATCAATATTTAGACTTGCCCGTACATTACTGGTTTCTTTTTTCATCTCTGCTTAAATCCCATTCCTTTCTTCTGGGTTCATTATTTTTCTTATTGTTTTTTCACTGAATACATCCTTTAGTACCAAAGTCCCTGGGCGGTAAACTCTATCGTTCCTTTTATGTTTAAAATGATTTTATTGTACCCTTCCTCTTGGGTGGTATTAAAGCTGGATATGTGTTATAAATTGGCTGTTGTTCTTTCCTGAACCTGCATTGCAATAGCCCACTGTGTTACAGTGCCCATTGTTGCTGCTAAGAAATCTGCTCAGTGTCATTTCTTTGCAGGTAATCTAACTTTTCTCTCTGGTAGTTTTTAAGATTTTCTATTTATCTTTGTGCTATATTCTGAATATTTGTGTGCCTCCAAAACTCATATATTGAAACTTAATTCCCCATGTGATGGTATTAGAAAGTGCGGCCTTTGGGAAGTAATTAGTGCCCTGGTAAAGGAGACTCGAGATACCTCCCCCATCCCTTCTGCCGTGCAAGGACACAGCATCAAGACTTAAACAACAGACATTCATTCTCTCACAGTTCTGGAGGTTGGAAGTCTGAAATCTAGGGGTTGGCAGGGCTGTGCTCTCTGCGAAGGGTCTAGGAAAGAATCGTTCCTTGGAAGCCTCTTACCAGCTTCCGGTGGTTGCTGGCAATCCTTGGCATCCTGTGCCTCACAGCTTTATCACTGTGGTCTCTGCCTCTGTCTTCACACAGCATTCTTTCTTCTGAGTGTGTCTCTGTGTCCAAATTTCCCTCTTTGGTGACTTTGGCCACCAAGTCATGGGATTGGGACCCACCCTAATCCAGTACAACTACATACACCTGCAAAGACTCTATTTCCAAATAAGGTCGTATACTGAGGTCCTGGGATAGGCATGAATTTTGGAAAGATATTATTCAACCCAGTACCGCTGTATAGTATTCTGTGTTATGAAGATGATTCATTTAACCAACCTCTAAACATTAGAAATATAGGTTGCTTCTAGGGTTTCTTTTTTCACCTTCTGTTAATAACATGACAGTAAACAACCTTGTACAAGGAACTTTGTGCATGTCACTGATTCTTTCCTTAGGGTAAATTCCTGGCAATGAAATACTCGATTACTGCTGTGCTTTTATATCCTTCTATATCTCTTGGCATTTGTACTCCTATGCAATACATTTCAGTCCTGAATAGAAAAATGTTTTTTTTTTTCTCCTGACTAATTGAAACAAAAGGGGTAGGGGGAGAAACTAAGCAAGGAAGGAGGTGAGGATACCCCCCTGCTGTATTCTGTCTAGGACTCGTTTCCATGTGTTACATTAACTGCTGAGTTATCCTCATCCGCACTTCCTAACTGTGCTGCCATTTGCCCATGCTTCTGCCTGTGGACTACACATACATTGTCAAAACAAAACAATACATGTTGTTATGAATAATGCCAGGCCCCCTGTCAGCACCTCAGTTACGAGTACTATCATCTTGGACCTAAGCTTTTTAATGCCTCTGATTGATCCTCTGAACTACAATGAGTGATCTTTCTAAAAGACAAATCAGATCTTATCTACTTCTGAATCCAATGTCAAAATACACAGAAACAAAACATTACCTAACTCTCTCTCGCTCCCACCCTGGAATGGTTTCTCATTGCCCTAAGGGTAAAGATCCATTCTTTTAAACAGAATTTTCAGTGCTTTTATGGTCTGGCCTCCCCTGTAGTAATGTAGTAAGTTTATGATACAAATCAAAACTACATTTGACAACTTGCAGTTCCCTATAGTGGAAACCTACCTGGTTGTCTCTCTGACTCACAATGGTTTCTACTTTTGTAAAAAACTCATTGCCCCTCCATATCATTTCCCAATGCCCCCACCCTGTGACAGTTGCAATGGCAAAAACATGTTTGTTCAATAAGACTTTATCCCTCTAGTATAGTTTATTGAACCATAGGTACCATCTGAAATGGGTTAAGCCAATAACCTCTTTCCTCAAAGGATTTGAAATCAGAGCTAAAATATACTTTAGCTGCTTTTAATGTTGGTACTGGACACTCAGTGGCTGTTGGCAGTGTTAAGTTTTTACCGTGTGCACTGGGAAGTGACAAAAGCTTTTTTACCACTAGAGGGGAGAATGATGTAGTGAGAAGCAGAGGCAAGAGATGGTGAGAGAGAGGACTTCCTGGGACCCTACTATACTGTTGTTCATGATCCCACTCCATTCCTGAGGCCACTCTGTTTCTGCCCTTAGGATCTATGATATCAACTCCCTATTTAAAAGTTCACCTTTTTACTTAAACTTGCTGCAGGAGTCGCCTACCACCAAAAAGATCCTGATAGAATCGCCCTGTGCACCATGCTCTTCTTTTCTTCTGGATTTCACATATGCTGCTCTCTACCTGAGATGCCGTCCTCATCCAATATCCTTCATCGCTAACCCAATTTCACTCCAGTGGTAACTACTTATTTTTGCGTTTGACTTAGACATGGTTTTATTTCCGGGAGCTCTTCCCCTGACAATTCAAGATTGGTTTAGTCTTCCTCCACTGTGCTTCCATGGCACCTGTTTCTGAACTCTATCAGAACACCTCACATAGCAACAAGCAGAAAATGATGATGCAGCACAATGTGTTGCTGTGCAGCACAGAAGCTTTTTGTGGGTTGTCATTCTCACCAACGTCTTACCCCACATTGCCACAAGACCTGGAACAAAATGATCCCTCAACAAAAAGTGTTGACATAAATTGAATAAACACATTCGTGACAGTTCACACATTTCCAAGGGACTGTATCTTAGATCTCCGTGATAATTTGGAACATTTTCACCCCCAGAGTTAATCTATTACCAACTAGCATTTTCTAGCTATCTGCCTCTCTTGATGTACTGTTGGGGTGATTCAGGGCAAAACACCTATAAAAAGAGCTATGCTGAGGGAATAGAGGTTAAAACGGCTAAGTGTTCAGACACCATCCTTGTCTAGGTTGTGCTACAAAGACAGGCTAATTCAAATGTTGAACCCAACGTTAGGCAGCTCTAGTTTTCCTAATTCTGCATAACATTGGTATTGTCTGAATTTGGACCCAAGTTTTTCACCAAAGGATTAAACAAAGAAAAAGAAAACCTTTTTAGTTTATTGCTCTAATTAGTCACATATAGTTTTACGTTTCTCCCCTATGGTTGTACCCCTTGCAGGGCCTAGTACCGTGCTGTGTAAATGTCAGGGGCTTACTCCATATAGGAAACAGAGTAGTTAAGTACACCAAGACAATGTGATCAAAGTAATAAACAGGAAAAGTGCCCTGGCTTTCTACATATGGAGAGTTCAGTGCCATGAGAGCTTCCTGTGTAACCGGGAAATGTCAATCACAGGCATTGAGGTAGTTTGGGGGGCACCAGTGAATTCTACCATCCAGTAGTCAATGTCAAGCCTGATACACAGTTGAGCCAAGTGAGGGCCTGAGCAGGGACACAGCCAAGGCCGGAATTTGTGAGTGGGCATTGGAGTGCTGGCGCCTGTGAGCCCCTGTAGGGGTAGTGGAGTCATGTGAGAGCTAACGGTTGGGGAGGGTCAAATTTGGGGATAAGAGTGAGCATACCTCATTCACGATACATGAATTTTTAGGTGTAGATGCCTAAATCACCCTTTCCATTTCTGATTTTTAATGGGACAAATTCCAACAGGTTGTAGAGATATGTAATAACGAAAGAATTTTACAGTTCTTAAAGCACTTTCACTTACATCTTGTTGTTGGAGTCTCACCACAATATTCTGTGGTAAGACTTGCTATCTTCCCTTTTCACTGGTGGGGAAAGGGAGGTTCTACAATATTAAGTGGCATGCTCCAGACCCTAGGAATAAGGAGTGGAGGAGGCAGGAGGACACTCCTAGTCCTTTGTCTCTGAGTTATGTTTTTTGTCTACAACACCCCACTGGCTTTGTCCAGTCACCAGGACTGTGAAACCTACTGAGTTTTCCTAGCGTGCATAACCCAGCACATAAAACAAAGCCACAGAGACCAGAATCGCTGTTTGTGTGTGTGTGTGTGTTTTAACACTATAGAGTATGTAATATATAGATGCACACACACACGGGAAAAATCCCTTAGGAGGAGTGCAAATGGATTCCCTTACGTCACATCATTTAGGAAGCCTACTTTCTAAGTGCTTGTCACACTTATTAGAGAATCCGGGACGTGCAGTGGGATTACTTCCTCAGTGTAATCAGTTTATACTCCACTCCTGAAATGGCAGCCTCCACTAGTCAGTCAGTGAACAATATTTACTGAGCCTTCCTTGAACGGAGAAAAGTGTGGAGAGATTCAGAATAAATTAGAGATTAGGTCTCTGCATGCAGAGAATAGACAATCTGGGCAGAATCATGAAAACATGCCCGCCCTCACAGGGGGCACTAAAGCAGGCCCTGGGCCCATGTTATTGCAGGGTTCAACTCTCAGTGTACTTTGAGAAGCTCTCAGCAGCCTTTGGACACTTACGAGTGCCAAGGCAGTGAGGGCTGTGTCTTAGAAGAGATTCACTGTATGAGAGAGCCAAGGAAGAGAGAGAGGGCATCTTGACTCTCGGAGTCTTTATTGCTTAACAGCCAAGGGCGATGACCACCAGTGTGGTCAAGTCGAGACAGCCCCAGAAAGAGCTCAGTCAGGAGGCCTGGCTTCAATACCTGGGACATCGTCAACTTTCTGTGTGATGCTGACTGAGCTGCTTCACATCGCTTGGTTTCAGTTTCCCCATCCATGAAAGGAGTCACTGTGTTGAGGTTCCTCAAAAATTTGATGTTGAGAATTCCCTCTTGAGAGGGTCATGGTGGACAAGTGTGGTCATCTGACCTGCCCACCTGGGGCATTGCTCTCTGGAAGTGGCAGCCCTTTTGCTCACAATGAGTATTTTGGAGGTAAATCCTGAAACATCTCCACCACATCCACTAAAAAAATTTCTAACCTGTTCCGAAACTGCAAATCAGTGAAGTTTTTTCCTAATGCAAAAGCTGACAGTAGTACTTGACTGCTTTAAAATAAACTTGTAAAAACGGCTTCTGCAGATTGCCTTCAGAAAGGAGGAATGGGCATTGAAAGTAAAACTCCTCAATCAAGTGAGTCCAATCATGGAGGGACTTCAGAGAGGATGACTTTAAAAAAAATAATCCATTGAGTGAAATTCACATAACATAAAGTTAACCATTTTAAAATGAACAATTCCGTGCCATTTAGTACATTCACAATGTTGTGCAAATACTGCTTTTATCTAGTTTCAAAACATTTCCATCTCTGCAGTGTAAATCCACTTACCCATTGAGTGGCTTCTCCCAAGGAGAAGGTCAACTGTGAAAGAGCCAACAACTCACCCACAGGCAGTGGGAGATGGTATGGCACTTCCCTGGCACTCATGCACACACACACTCGCCTCGTTCTCACTTACAACTGTAAAATTAACATGGGTCCTTTCTACTCTAAGCATGGCGCCATAGTGTTGTCCCACAGCCAAACAGAGTGCTAATAGACTACCCATTCTAAGGTCAAACTGCCCGCCTTCAAATCCTGAATCTGTTATTGACTGACCACATCATCCTTATCCTAGGATGAGATAATAACCTGTATCTCAGAGGGGTATTATGACTTAAAATAATAATGTGTGTAGGCATTTATCTTAGTGAATCAAAAAAAACCTGATCATGCCCAACAAAAGGAGGCGTGTTTGCCACTGAGGAGGAAAGATAGGCACCCAGACTAGTGAAAGGCAGCAAAGTGCATATGGCGTGGAAGCTGGTTCACAGGCTGATCTTGCCTATTAATGTGTCACCTGACCTCTACCCCCACTTACTCAGCTCACTGTACGTGGGAAGACATTTCCAATGTCTGAGGCCATCATGGATGGCATGTCTGCTTTGCCAGTTTCCAGTTTGAGGGTTAGCCAATTTTTAAAATTTGCTCAGCCTGAGTCAAATTATTAACCCTATAATGAAATGAGAACACCAACCAAAATTTCTCTTAGAGGCAACACTCCTACTTGGATAACTTCCTGCCAGGACTCATCCACATCAAGAGTTTCTGCTTCGTGGACCATGGTGTTCAGTTCCCACATCTCTTCATTATTTCTCTCTTATCATGTCCTTAACCACACTGGGCTATTGAACACACAGGACAATCGCAGAAGTATCTATACATAAATCAGATAGAGTCTGGACATGTAGTCCTGGTTTTTGCCATCAATTCCAGTTCCATTTTTCAATTCTAACCAGAGCTTGCTTTTAGTTGTTATGGACTGTTAGGGAGGACAGTCCTCAATTTGGCCTGTAGATTCCCCCTTAGTCACAAAAATGTCAAGAGCCACTTTCTTGTAGCCACTCAAACTCCAACAAAATCATTCCCCTTAGTTCTACCCGTGATGGTTTTTTCCTCACACCAGCCTTTCTCTTTTTCTGAGAGCCCTAGTCTCCAAATATGCTTCACAAAAGATGTACGTGCCCCTGCTTTTTCCATCCATCATTTCTCAGGAAGCTGTAAGGAATCATGGACTTTGCTCTGTACACATCAATTTCTGGTGCTTTGGTCCTTTGACTTTGGGGGGCCTGTGTTGCCAGGCCCTCACTTTGGAGTGCTAATCATCTGTTCTCAAACAGGAGCCCACATTATCACCCCAAAGCGTTCTCTGACTCTGAGGTCAGTGCTCTCAGCTCACGTGTGAGTGGCGGAAGGCGATTTACTCCAAACTCCTCCAAGGATTCTCTTCAACCCTGGAGGCCTTCAGTTGTGTCTCACCCAAGTGTGACCCTTTGTACCTCTGTTTCTGTCAAAGAACCGCTGATGATGTGCTATGTGGGCACTAGACTCGTAGCTCCACTGCACGGGAATTTCAATTGCAAGTGGAAATCTGCTGCAGAACGGATCATAATTTGCTTTAAATTTCAACGTCTGCCCATTCGTTTGGCGGCCCACAGCCCTGTGTGCCCATGCTGTCACTGGCCACTGAGTTACATGTGGTTTTTAGTGGTTATGTCTCATTCTTAGTGAGCTCATAATTCAGAATTTAAATTCACAGAACTGATTAGAAAAGGTATGAATTCATTTTACAGTGAAGACTTGAACTTGAACGATTTTCAGAATGGGTTGGAGAACGAGTTATGTGACGCTTCCATCAGCTCAGTGAGGTAATGAATCCCCATGACTGGCAATCAACAAGCGTTTACTGAGTGCTTGTTTTTCCAGGCACCAACCCAGGCCCTGAAGAGACCCAGATGAGCAGGGTACAGCTCTTGCCATTAAGGAACTCATATGTAGTGGGGATGACAGACAGAGCTGGAACCAGTGCAGCAGTAGAGCAGCTGAGGGGTCTATAGAGACAGTCAGGGGAAGGAGCGGAAAAAGTCTCGTCATCATAAAGGGATTATGAAGGAGATGAGGAGCCTGGGAAGGCATCTGAGAAGCAGAGCCAAGAGGTCAGAGCTGCATTTTAGAAATACTGCTTTCTCAGTATGGAGGATGGAATAGACACAGGCAGGCAAACCAGTTAGGAGGTAGTTGGGGTAGTTCAGATAAGAAATGGTCAGAGCCCCAGTTAGGATCATGGCGGTGGAGATGAAGAGAAGTAGAGAAATACAAGTCATTTTAGACAATGAAGATTGCCAGATGTAGTGACCGATTGGCTTTTGGAATTAAAAAGTCAAGAGGAAACTAAGTTGATTTCTAGGTTTCAGGGATACAAATGAATGATTAGGTATTGGGGTGGTGGAAAGAGGTATTAAATTTTGATTTTTTTCCTAATTACTAGGAATTTGATATAACCGTGAGACTGTAACTTTATCGGCAAATGGAAAAAGATAACCAAGTTCTGAAAGGTGTCTGTGTGGAGTCACAGTTACTGTCCCTAAATCATGGTAGAGATTTCTATTACAGAGGAAACGGTGAAGAGGCAAGACTATGTGGGAGCGAAGATCATGGAATAATGGTAGTATCGGTATTATTCACATCTTTAACATTTCCCTCAAATATGCACATATAAAACATGGGTTGATTAAAACCTATATTTCAGATGTATATTTCTGGGAAACGACACTGGCTTTACCTAAATTTACTTTAGAGTTAGCCTATAGGGAAATCACAGCTTCTACGGGAAGTGAGGGATGCTTGGAAAATGGCTTCCGCACATTCTTCCTGAAGCTTCAAAGCCTCTTCAGTGGCTCCCGTCGAGGGTCGCAGTCTAGGTTTAAACCAGGAGGCATCCATTGCCTTCTGTGGGTTTTAGTACAAACTTCAGAGATGAGCCAAGGACGAGAGTGGCTCTAGGAGGAACAGGACATTTATCCCTCCAGGAGTTCATATATTGTTGTTTTCTTTTCGTCTTATCTTCCTGAAATAATCTCCTCTCTTTTTACGAGTTGACACATGGGGTGAAGTTTCCCTCATGTGTTAATATAATCTCTGACGGAGTCGAATTCTCTTTCCTTCAGCTTTATTAATTTGTTTCTCATAATTCCAGTGATGTGTTTAGATAGAAAAAAAATAGAAGAGGGAAAAGAAAAAGAAATAATAATAAAAAGCAGAATGCCCCCCAGCGGCAAGCTGGTGGCATCCAGAGGTTGCAGATAATGGATTAGCTTTTACCTATTTCCATAGCAACAGCTTAGCTGCTCTTAAACACTTCTTTAAAAGCTTCTGATAAATGTATCCTGTGACCTGAAAACTTTTCCATCTCCCTTCTGACTTCTTTCATCTTCAACCCCTCCTTTTCCCTTTGCCCCACAAAAACATCAATTACTACCCATAACCTTGTGGCACTTGTCTTGGTTTTCTGCAGACCTGCTTCCTTTGAGGGCCGGGAGATGGATTTGGCAGTGGGAGATGATAACACTTCTCTGTCACTCCCTCTCTTTCTCCCCCCGCTCTTGCTTTTCTTTCCCCCTCACTTATTTCTTCTAGATCCCTCTTCCTTTCTTCTTTCTCTTTTCCCTTGTCTCTTTTCTTCTCATCTTTCTCTCTCCCATCTCCCAAACTAAATATAAATGGAAGTCATCATCATATGAATCACTGATTGAAAATGAATTGGTGATTCTCAAACAGTTGGAGGATTAATTGAGCACTTACTTATGATCCACCATGAGCTGGGCTCTGTGATGCAGGACGGGGGTGCGTGGTGGGATAACATCACGCCTGTATCATCCGTACAGAAATCAAGGTTCTGGCTGAAGGGACAGAGCACTCAACAATTGGACAATAATCCACATGATCGTGGGAGAAATGGATTAGGAATTAAAAGACAGGACTTTAGCTTCTGGCTGCGCCACTTCTGTGTGACTTAGAGCGGTCACTTTTGGTTACCTTTTTTTTCATCATTGGCTGTATTCATGTTTTTTAATCTGTAAAAGAAGAGTACACCCTCCAAAAAGAGGTATTAGAATTGAATAGGGTAATTCGTATAAACACATTTGTGTCTCACAGAGGTCCATTTTAGGTTGTTCTTGTTGTTGATGCTACTGGATTAATATCCACTAAAAAAAAAAAAAAAAAAAAAAAAAACAGAAAAATGAGACATAAATATGTGCCAGAATCATCATAAAAGGTTTCATGGACAGGGGCATTATTTAAGCGGGATGTGAGATGATACTAGAGTTTAAACATGTGGAAGGGAGGAGAAAGATCAAATACAGATAAAAAGTATCAGAGGAGAGAGACAGTCAGGGAAGCTTCTCCTCCATGAAATGCCTTCATTTATTTGCACCCAGCACATAGTAGGACTAATAATACTGTGTGTGTGTGTTTTCCTTTTTGTTTCATTTGTTTCACCCAAGAGAGAGACCAAACAAACAAACAAAAAAATTCAGAAGAGAGATAGGAGTGGAGATGAAAATGCAGGAATTGACCTGTTTGCCTTGCTTACCTCAGTGCCCGGCACAGTGCTGAGATCCAGGAGGGCCCTCAGTGATGTTTGCTAAACATTAATCACAATTTAAAGAATGCCTTGGGTCAGGCGAGGTTAACTGACAGAGGTTTTCTAGAAGAGTTGAATTCTGAATTGGGTATTTGATAGATTAAAGGATGTAGATTGAGATAGGCACTGGAGGCCCTTCCCCACCTGCTCAGCCCACCAGAAGACATACTAGGCCCCAGGGACTGTCAAGTGTCCCCTTCCTCCTAGGAGGGCGCTCTGCAGCCAGAGAAAACGCCCTGTGACCAGGCTTTCACAGGGAAACAGTCCTTTCTCTTTCTGTCTCCAGGGCCAAGAAAGGAAGGAAAAGCCCAAGAGTCCTAAAATCCTGAGTTTGCTTGGCTTAGTTCATATAGATACATCTTTAGCTTGTTCATAAGAGATGTGATGCTTCTGTCTGTCTCCACGATGGAGGGGAGAGGACCTCAGATTCCACCACTGCCCATGATGGCCTCTGTGGGCAGAATCCAAATTCCTTTCTGTCTCCCACAGATCTAATCTGGCACTTCCCCTGAGCATTGTATTTAATAACGACAGTTGTAAAGACAATAAAAAAGGTTCAAAATGTTGGTTTTTATTTTATTATTTAGTTTCCATTCTTTTCGTAGGGACCCAGTCAAGTAGGGTAAGAATAGGATTTGCTTTTATTATCCTTTTCCATAAAATCCATTTCAAATATGAAATAAGGAACTCATTCTCAGCCAGGGAAATACCAGGGCCTAAGGGAGCACTTATTTTGTGAGAAGGAGTCAGACCTCTGCTCCTCCTGGGGTTTTGAGGGGGTGCACTCCAGGCAGAGGGCCGTTCAAAGGGAAAGGTGGAGTGCAGGGCCTGCCTAGGAGCCTCTGGGCCCAGCCCGCGGCGCCCTGCCTCCCACCATGCTGCATGCAGGTAGCGCCAAGGGCAAGAGTAGCTTTGAAGAGGAGAGGGGGGAGGAAGGGGCACACTATCGCAAGACCTCAGTGAACACGGGCCGGCTGAGGAGGGGACAGAGGGAAGGAGAGGGGGCAGTCTCCCCTACTGCGTCCTAATGGCAGTGGGAGATGTCTGTGTGTGAACCTTGATTCTGTTTTGCCAGCAAGAATTAGCAGAGCCCCCTCTTCTTCCTGTCCTAGGGCACTTGGGTTCTGCTGCCAGAAGCTGGCTAATGAGACGAGATTCCACATACTGTCCTGTTTGTGTGACCTTGGGCAGTGCTCTGGTCTTAATGTTTGTGTCCCTCCAAATTTCATATGTTGAAACCCTAGCCCCGAAAGAGGGTGATTTTAGGAGATGAGGCCTGTGGACATAACTAGGTCGTGGGGGCAGAGACGTCATGAATGGGATTAGTGATTAGCGCCCTTGTGAAAGAGACCCCAGAGAGCTCCCACACCCTTCCCACCATGTGAGGACACAATGAGAAGTCTACAGCCTGAACGGGGCCCTCAGCCAACCATGCTGGCACCCTGATCTAGGACTTCCAGCTTCCAGAACTGTGAGAAATAACTCTGTTGTTTATAAGCCACCCAGTCTGTGGTATTTTGTCATAGCAGCTGACCGTACTAAGACAGCAAAGCGGCCTCTATCTGGACCCTGGCTTCCTCATTTGTAGAATGAGGGGATTGGATCACTAGGAGATTTCGGAGGTCTCTCAACTCAAAAGTGTCATGATTCCATCAATCAAAGCCAAGGCCCAGGTTGTCCTAAATGCTTGTGAAGAACTTTGTGTCCAGCTGTAATCCCAGGAGAAAAATCACGTAGGACCCGTGTTTCTTGTAAGTGATTTTAAGCCCATTTTAGAATGAATATGTTCTGTTCCCTTATTAAAAGTAACTATAATTTTTATTAGAAGAAGGAATATTTTTGTATAGTCCTTTAAAATTCTTTATATTCTCTTTGAAAAGAGACCATCTTTTGTTGCTCTCACTTTACAACAGCTGGAATGCAGCCTTGCACACAGCAGATAGAGTTGATGTGAGGAAGATCACAGAAACTACATGTGTTCGGATCTGTGCTTACATGGCCCGGAGCTCTGATTAACAGGACCAAAGTGGGTGAGGAGGATGTGGTTGCTACCTACTTGTCTTCAGAAGTTTATGCACCTGCATCCTCCCTCTCCATTCTCCCAACCTGAGGATTTGTCAATCATGAGAGTTTTATAAGCCTTTCCCGAGGTTGAACTACCTCCAGAGATAAGTCTAAATTAATTTAAATTTACTGATTCCTCCAGTCAACAAATTATGTTTTTCTCTCAAGGAAGTTTATCTGATTTACCAAATGTAAGTTTTCCTTATAGTTCCAGTGTTCATCCCCTGGCCTCCCAAATGGATCGTGCTGGGCTATATCATTCAATGATCCTACCATTTTTCCATGGATCAGTTGACATTTATGGACTCACCAGACTGTTTCCCTGAAGGGCCTGTATCAGGAATAGTGCTCTCATCAAGTATACCCCAAGTAGTTCACAGAAAACTCCCAAATAGACAGAAACAGTAAGTCTCAACTCTAGGGCTATCTTAACCATCGAGTTTGAGGCAAAAAAGAATGCTTTACTCTATTCCTCCTCTCTTTCTAAAATTTTTATTTATTTTTTAGTGGAAACCATTTACAATCAAAGGAAACTCGGTGATTTAGTAATATGAGCATGTGGAAAGAGACTGCAGTGTCCTCCTTTTTACCAGGCAAACTCCTCAGCTAAGGTTCAGAATATTTGGAACTTCTGGTGAGTTAGAAAGCTCGGTGTGGACTTGGGCCTGGTAGAGTGGCGCAGGCACTGCCGCTGAGCCCCTCACACCCATGACGGCTGGACCTGGCTGTGCTGAGAGACCCCACCTGTGCTCAGCAGCCCTCAGCCAGGTCAGCACTTTTGTGACCAGTCCCTGCTCTTCTCCTGTATTAAGTTGTCCTTGATTCTTAGGAGTGAGCTGGCTTCTGACTTCTTTGGCAAAAACTTGCTGGAAATGGTTCATTTGCTTCTGCCCTGGAACTTGATCTGTCCCTGAGAGACTGATTTGACTCAGTTTGAGGAGTAAATGCCTGTCTCGTGCCAGGGTCTGCTGCCTTTGGGGTGAAGCAGGAACCAACAATTTTGTAGCTCTAGCCTAGAGTTTTTGCTCAAATTAAAACCAGATAAACCTTACAAACATCATTTGTCAGATGTGGAACAGCAGTTGGACTGGGAACCAAGGAAAGCAGATTTTGGCTAATATTTCAGTCAGCGCTGGAGAGGTAAGCAGTTTCATCCTCAAGTTTAATAATGTAAATTTCAGGTCTCAGCGTGTTCTCCTTTGCTCTAACATCTGCAGGCCCCAGGAAGCTGCAGTAGGGCAGAACATTCCCACACAGGTCGCCTGCAGGCCTGCTTTCCACAGGTTAGCTCTCTGTCGCCCCCGGCACCTGAGCAGAGATGACAGGGAGCAAAGAATAGGGGAGAGCATGGTGGGAAGCAGTGGATGGTTGTTTCCAAATTAATATCTTTTCTCCTCTCATTTGGCATTCAAAACCAAACCCAGTAGATCCAATTCTGCATCAGGCACTTTCATCAGTGAAGTCAGATTGGCAGGGAGTTCAGGAAGGAGAGAATTTGGGGGAAATTCAGGGAAAATGTACAGGAATGCATTATTGATTCTGCATTATCAGATAATGAGATGTTCCAAATGAGCGAATCTTCTAGATAACTGAATCTTCCTTTCTAAACATTAAAACTTCTTTTAAGTTTTAGATTATATTTATACTTTTTGTTAAAAGTCTTATAAGCATCTCTGCCTTGAAATAGAATACCATATTATAATTTAACCATATCTTGCTTACTCACCATCGTATTTTAAAAGAAGTTAATTATATTTCTCTGCCTCACAGACATGCCACCCAGGTATACTCTTCAGTGGCCGCACATTTCCGAGCTGTTTTCCTGGTGAATCTGCTGTGTTCTTCCCCGTGGGGTGTCACTTGTCAGTGCATCAGCTTATAGCACTCTTTACCCTTCTTACTCCTAATCTCCTGCCCACAGTGACTTAGGAGTAAATGGATGTCTCCAGGGAAAGGCAAATAACCAAGTCTATTAAATCAGCAACTTGATATCCTGCGTGATTCTACGTGCACCATTTAGTTCAGATCAACAAATAATTATTCTATGTCTGCTAAGTGAAGATGCTGCGTTTGGTACTAGGGATTATAAAAAATGCGCTTGAGTGGTTACCATTCATTAGAGGAGACCAGCAGATGCTTCCCATTTATCAGGGATGTCAAGTAGGTAAGGACCATGAGTTGGATCATTGCGTGAAGTGCATCAGCAGAAGAAGGGCCAGGTAGAGAAGTAGAATACAGGATTTAATTCACTTTGGTTAGAGAGGGTCCAGGAAGGCTTTAGGGAGAAAGTGATACCTGTAAAAGGTTTTACTGAGTGAGTAGGAGTCCTATAAGTGGAGAAATAATAGATAAATATGTTCTTGACACAGAAACAAGAGCAATGTCCATAAGTTTGAGAATACTGAAGTCTGTCTCCATATCACTCAGAATTAAGCACATAACTTGGTCGGCAGGACTGTTTATTGTATTCAGGGTGCTTTTTAAAAAAACTCTTCTTTCTTGTTTTGTGAAAAAAATGTCAAGTGATTAAAGTTGCTTTTTGGTACCAACTTACAGATAAATATGGGGGATATTGGAGAACAAGAGAGGGATAAACTCCATAAAGGAGGGAGATGTCTGTTTCCTCCTAAAATGGCAGTCTCTCACATGAATGGGGGCGTGGGCTCATGTAGTGTCTTACCAACCAGTTTTAATAAGGTGCATTGTGGGTCTTCACATTTTTTTTGTATAGTGGTTCTCAAAATGCTGTCCAGAGAACACCAGCATCTGCATCACCTGGAGACTTGTTAGAAAAGGAAATACTCAAGTCTCACTCAAGATCTGCTGAATGAGACACTGAGGAGGGTCCCCACTCCGTGTCTTCACAAGCCTTTCAGGTGACTGTGGTGCGCCACTGCTCAGAGCACCCAGATAAGGGGGCTGGACTTTGAGAAAAACACTGAAAAATCAAATTTGAACTAAGGAGAGTACAGACATTTGTTCCCTCTGTACCCTGTTTCCTGGTTGCAGTGCACAAGGGTTGGCTGACTAGCCATGCTGGGGCACAATAGCACCTTCTTAGGGAGGCCTGTGTGCCCCTTGGTTCTGAAGCCTCAGAACCAAGTGCGCTGAGAAAGGGCCCCTCTCTACAGGGGGCTCAGAGTCAGGCACTTTGGGGAAACTCAAATGCCACTTTATTGATTTGCAAATACGCTAAAGCAGCCGCATTGGCTAGCCCAAGGAATCTCTCCACCAGCCCATGCCTTCTCATACAAGGTCTAAATGGGACGCTAAACCTAAATTAGAAGGTGGCCGGATCAGGCAGAGGGAACGTAATTGCCCTGTTCAAATATTTTATAGCATCCAGTTATTCCTCCTGAATCATAGAAATTGTTTCTGCTGCAGAAACCAGGTAGGTAGATTCTACTCCTCAGGATGCTCCCTTCCCTTGGGCAGCAAGGGGCGAATCTGTCACCATCCTTGTCTGAGACTCATTCCCTGTGCTTCCAGATTTAGAGATGCGAATGTCATAGAGTAGGGTAGTCTCAGGACTCCTTCTGCCCTGGGAGCCATCCTGAGGATGTAAGGTGAGTTTGTATTTAGATGATCTCACCCATTGTGTATGACGTTTATTAATCAAGGTCAGGGGCAGGGCAGGAGTGATCCTATCCCTCCAGATACGGTCTACATGCATCCAATGGTATGTTTCTATTCCAATTACACTAGCCATTATATGAAGACAGAGGGCTGAAAGAGAAGAGATAAAAGGAAAGAAAAAGAGAAACCTGATACGGGTACAGCTGTATTCTGGAAAACAGATAAGGGATAAAATCTTGCTAAAGGATTTTAGCTTCTAATTTAACGTGATTCAAGCCTTAAGAAGTTCACTTCATTCTTTGGGAGCTAGGTTTCCCTCTTAAACCGGGAGATCCCTTGAGATGTTCTGATTTTTTAATGTTTTAAGGGAATTGGATAGAGGAGCGTCTATTCCTTGCCTTGCTCCACTCTGCTGCCACTATGTAAATATTGTTACTTGATACGTGATTATTAATATTCATTTGTTGCCTTATCTAGCTTTTAAATGCCACTTAATTCCGGGGGAAAATGAGCGGATGAATGGAAGACTGGGGATGGGGGGAGCGATGAAACCTCTGCCCTAAGTGAACCCATTCAGAGCCACCCTAGAGTCCATTATGTCCACTCTCATTTGTTTTTGGAGCCAGTGTGTGTGTATGTGTGTGTGTGTGTGTGTGTGTTTAGGGGGGAGCAGGAATTCTGTACCTCTTTCTAAGCTAGGACCAACTCTTCAAAATACTCACTTTCCTTTCCTTCCTGCATCCTTTCAAGCCTACTCTCTCACTTTTCCAACCCTTTCCCACTGACTTCATGTACCCTTCTGCCCCCTCCCCCAGCCTCTATCTCCACCCCTAACAAGCTGGGCAGGTTGGTAAGTCTTGGTCAGAGTTGCAGGGAGAAAGGATAACTGTTCTGAGTCTACCGCACACACACCCAGCACATTTGTAAGCCCCAGCCCTGTTTGCCCTGAGTCCTCCCAAATGCTCTGTGTTTCTGCCTTGGGCACTTTCAGTGGCACAGCCTCTAACTGTACTGAGTTTTTATCACCTTGAGAGGATCACAGCAGCTTCCAGGCCTAAGATCTCATTTTTACACCCCTAGGAGAAATGAAATCCATTGGAAATTAATCGTCTATCATTTGAGGGTTAATCTGGGTCTCCTCCTCCACCTTCCTTCAAGACATACTGCTCGACACCACCTCCAGTGAGGGAGCATCCTTCTTCTGTTCAGTGACTAAATGTGGAGTAACCATTAGGAGTGATGGTAGTGTCAGAAAACTTTCTTTATGAGGGCTTTAAATTCTCCACTTCAAAAAAGTTGGGAGGGGCTGGCCCTGTGGCCGAGTGGTTGAGTTCGCGCGCTCCGCTGCAGGCGGCCCAGTGCTTCGTTGGTTCAAATCCTGGGCGCGGACATGGCACTGCTCATCCGACCACGCTGGGGCAGCGTCCCACATGCCACAGCTGGAGGGACCCACAGCGAAGAATATACAACTATGTACCGGAGGGCTTTGGGGAGAAAAAGGAAAAAAATAAAATCTTAAAAAAAAAAAAAAAAAAGTTGGGAAATACTTAATTTAGAAATTGAAAAAAAAAAACCCCACCTTCCAATAAAGTGGATGTTGTGTTATTAAACTGACCTTTTTCCTAAGAGAATAAATCTGATGAAGCCTTGTCATTACACTTGGAGGGTGATTTCTATTTTTTCTAGAAGTAACATGCCTTTATCCCCCCTGTTGGATTGGAAACCCAGCTGTTCCCCTTGCCAGATTACCTGCTTGCCATTTCCAAGAATCTCTGGTCATAGCCATCCCCTCTGCAACCACCTTAACATACTGTAGCGAGGCACGGAGTTCCTCCCCCCACTCCCTTTCCCTGAGATGCCTCCAAGCCCCTCAGGCCCTGACTCATCCCACCCACTCTCTCTTGTCTGGTGGACAGAGGAATGGTTAGGGACAGGATCGACGCCTGTGTGTCCAGATCAACTTTGCCACTCCCACTCTGCCCTTTTCTGCCTCTAATTATCGTGTGGCCCCAAGTTAAATTTTAGTATTTCTTCTCTTGCATTTTCAAAAGAGGAAAGAAAGTATTTCATGAATTTTAGCTCAAATCAAGTGAGGACCCCACTGCACTACTGAGTCTGTGCCAGGCATGATTTCTTTCAGCCTCATCTTGCTGTGTCCCACAAGCCTCTGACATTTGCTCTGGAGACACATGTTTAAAGTGGCCTTTAGATTTGGTGCCCAGGTTTATAAGAAGTGCCAGTCCACAGGTGTGTTTGTGTGCAGAGAGTAATTATTCGCCTGAATCTTGAGAAGTGTGTCTGGTACCCAGTCAGATCTCTGTTCCCACTGTGGCAGTGGAAGGTGGGACCACCCAGCCGTCCCTTTGCCCAGCACTGGCATAGACCAACGCCCCAATCCCTGGGGCAGCAGAGACCAGGGGAATTTGGAAAGAGCAGTATCTGAGACCAGTAGCGACTGGCACTGTTCTAAGCGCTTTATAGCTACCATTCATTTTAATCCTTACAATACTCCTGCATTTAGGTGCTAACTGTATGCCTATTTTATAGATGGAAAAAAAAATTGAGGCACAAATAGGTTGATAAACTCACACAGCCAGGAAATAGTAGTGCCAGGAAACAGGCCATACCCTTTGTCTCTAGAGGCCAAGCTCTAACAGTAAATGAACTCTAATTGATGTATGTAGAAAGATGACTTATCAAAAAGGACACTGGGAAGCCCAGCCAGCCAGGGAAAAGGACGTGAAGAGAGAGTTCACTGAGAACAGTGCAGATCAGCCTCACACATGTGAAATGACGCAGTGAGAACGCCTAGAAATACCACTGCTTATTCATCATGCGTGCTGCTGACGAGACGGCTGGGAAAACGGGTGGTCTCCTGGATGTGAGCGGACGTGAGAGATGGTAAAACCCCCATGGAAAGAAATCCATCAGCAATCATCAACACTACAGAGGCATTTACACTTTAAACCAATACCTATGCTGAGGGCTATCCCATACACATACTTTCACAAGTCTAACACACACACACACACACACCAGACACACACAAGGTAGTGTGAGTGCATTGTGATAGCAAAAGATTGAAAAAGAAATGAACTCACATATCTGTGAATAGAGCACTAGCAAACACGGATGAGTGTAGGACAGACGGGTGCAGGGGTGAGAGTGGCAGGCAAACTTCTCTGTGTAGACTTTTTACATCTAGTTGCTGTTTGAATCATGGAAATGTGCTAATATTTTGAAAGGTTACATTAAATAATTTGAAAATAAGATACTATATAGCTCATAGAATCCTGGGGAGCGCTGAGCACCGTTGTAGCGGATCTCTTGTTTCCTAGGAAAGGGGGGAACATTTCTCTACGCAAAAACAAACGTTCTCCGTCAAGGCCCTCACCATCATCCTCAGATTTTCTGACACCAGGGTATGGAAGTGAAGCTTAGTTACTTTTTGTTCTTCATAATAAATGAAACAATGGGGGGGAGGTATTTTCTTTTTAAATCTCCCCATTTCACAGCCCTATAATCAACTTCAAGTGTAGTGACATCACTGCTGCGTAACATCTGTTCGCAGCCTTGATGTGCCCTGGAGCAAGACTTGTAAGTGTGTGTTATTAGGCTCCTGTGAAATGGTAGAAGGCAATCGCTCCCCTCCCCTAACAATACTTAAGTGAACATTATCTGGGAAGTGAAGTCCATAAAAATAGACAATGTTTAATAAAATGATTGAAAATATTATTAGAAGACACATCAAATTAAGTTGATTTAAAGTCCGCAGGACTCTGAAATTTATGACGAGTATGCCATGGGCTCATTGGGATTGTAATTTGGAGAATCCCTATAAAACCTGGACTAGGGCCATCCTTTTCTGCTCGAGGCAATTTTTCCTATGAGCATCCCTGAGTACAATGAGAAATATCTGGGCATGCGACTTTTTTCTCTCCTCTCTGGCTGCTGGTGTGTTGGATGCAATGCAGAGCACACTAATTCATGTAAGCAGAAAGTAAGGACCCAGCTTTCCCTCCTTCACACACCCCCAGGAGGTTTGGTGAAAGCCAGAGAAGAGGGTTTTCAGGAAAAGTGGCCTCCTTTTGCAGCTGAAAGTACTGAGGCTGAAGGCACTATCGTAAATATCCATGGCTCTTTACCTGGCATGCTGGCTGAACCTCATTAACCTGAAATATTTTCTGGGCTAGTGACGCTAGAGCCTCTAGTAACCTTTCAGTCGGCTACCTTGATACTTAATGTGTTTTAAACATTTTTGGCACAATTGCTTTCCAAAAAGGTTTTGCACAATATTTTCAGCCTAAGCTGTCTAAAATACTATAGAACACTTGTTGCTGGGAATAATATTTTCCTTGGTAAAATACTTGCACCGTTATGACATGTTAAACATTTAAAGATAGTTTCAGACGTGTTTTGCTTTTGAAGGCAAGGGGAACGTAAATTCCGGTGGGTGAGTGGTGAGTCCAGGAGATCTGACCCCTCAGTAAATGGCTTGAAGCATTCCAATGGAAGCATCCAATGACACCGGAGTACTGGGAAGCCACATTTTTTTCTAACATGCTTTAATTGCTTTTTGCTGGGGCCAGGGATATTTATGGGTTAGGAGATTGCCAAGTTATTTATTAGATGGAGTATCTAGGGATAGACTAATATAAATCACTTAGGCTGGTATTGAATATACCAGACACTTGGTAATTTAAAAAGCTTTAATAAAAATGCTAAAATATGAGACTTGTCTTTGGCTGTAATGAGACTCAGTTATCCTGTTTTTATCAGCGATGTTCCGTCACGTACCCCTTCCCCTTTTCCCAATGTAAGAAGCTGAGGATGCAGTCCTTATTTTGAGACTCTCCAGATTTTGTTGGAATTGAGAGAGATTTCAAAGATTTGAGGAAAGACATATATGAACTATATTGAGGCCTAATGGCTGACTTCTTCACACTTAAAAATCTAAGCATGTTCTTTCACATCAGAAATCCTGTCTTTTGTGGATCCAGCACAGTGGTAAATAATAAAAGGGGGCTATATGGGGTTGAACTTGGCCGTAGAAAGCTTACATATTGTATCTTCTATATGATATGGACGACATCACTGTCACTGCTACTGCCAATCCCTGTTCTACAAAGGAAAGAGTCAGAACTCATTGAGTTTAGAGCCAGTGGAATCCCTGAGAACCAGAATTGTAGCTTTTATTTTCTTTAGTGAGAATACTGAATGAGAGGTATATGTCACTCCATAGTTTTTAAAGTACACTTATTTTTGTGATCTCATTTGTTCATAACTAGAACTTTTTAGGAAAGTTTTCTCATCTCCATGTCATAAATACTGAAACGGTGGGTCACGGAGAATAAGGGAATTGCCATTTTCATGCAATTACTGAAGGGAAAAGTGGTCCTACCCTCTTCCTTCCCACGGCAGCATTCAGCCATGGACAAGATTATGGACCAGAACTGATTCTTTAAGACTTTTAGAGTTCCACCTTCCTCAAAATGAAGAGTTTCTGTGTCTGATCCCAGGGAATTTCTTTCTTCAATTCTATCTCAGGCCTGGGCACATGATGACTACATCTTGAGTGCAGGGGTGAGGTTCAACAACCTACTCTTGGCAGCACAGAGCAGGTTGAGAAGAGAAGAGAAGAGGGGAATCCAGTCGGCAGGCAGGGAAATTACTGGGGAGAATGCCAAGACTAATTCCCAACGGATTGTCTGAGGGTGAGCCCATGTCTGAAGGGACAGCCAGCTCAGTTGAGATACCACTGAGGCTCTGAGGTTGCTATACAGGTGAGTAGAGCACAATAGGGACATGCAGCCAACCCTTGTCATCGGAAAGCTCTGGGTGGGGGGTGCATGGCGCAGAGCAGGGCAGGAGCCGACAATACTCCCAGGTGGCCAGGTGCCAGGCTGTCAGATGGAGCAAGTCAGGGAGGCTCAGAGAGGTTGGGGGGACCAGCCCCCTGCTGATATGACCATCCAAAGGGATGTTCCAGCCCTGGGCAGAGACTGGGTATTAGGGAGGATTACAGGACAAACTTTGAAGAAGGATCTCAGAAGAAGCCATTTCCCCATCTCTCTCCCTTCAAAATACGACATTTGACATTTGGGACAGGGAGACAAGATGGACACACAAAGGTTATATCAGGAGCACCTGGTGACAGGCTGTTGGGCACTGAAGAAAGACCAAGAAGGCCAGGAATTGATGTGGGACTGGAGGTGGGGGCCGTGAAATCCTAAGTGTAAACACGTCAAACTTAATTCTGAGACCAGGCATCCTACTTCCAACTGCCACAGCCAGGGATGGCTTAAATATGCTAGAACTGAGGCTGAAGACGGGAGGCATCAGCGACTCAGGGAGAGACTGGAGAGCAGGGACTGCTGAACACTGGGTCAGGGTCATCTCTTCTCAGACTTCTTCCTTCCACGATATTCTGTGATGCAGGAGAATAAAATGAGGGGTCCAGTAATTTGAGGAAGAAAATGAGCAAAGGCTGGTGATCAAGAAGATGCTGGAAGCTCACCTGCATTACCTCCTTTTGTTTTACCACCTACGCAGTGAGGCAGGTGTTGTTGGTGTTATCTGCTCTTTCAGATAATCCAGTTGAGGGCCACTTCTGCTCCAAACCCTCTAAGAATTCCTCAGTACCTACCACATCTCGCCCAGACTAAAAGGCCAGTGAGCCAGGGTGCAGAGATCGTGGCTTTTGGAGCCAGGCCAACTTGCGCTGCATCACGTTTGGCTTTGCGCTGGCTGAGACCTTGAGTTCTGAAGTCAGTCAGAACTGTGTACAAATCTCACTTCCTCTCTTTCTGGCTGTGTGGCAATAGGTAACTTATTTAACCTCTCTCTGCCTCTATTTCCTCATCCTTAAAAGTGAAATGGTAGACCTGCCTCATAGGGTTTTCACAAGGATGAAATAAATGATGTATGGCAAATTCCTGGTATGGTGACTCCTGACACTTATGAAATTCTCAAAAAAGGACAGTGGCTGGCCAAAAAAAAAAAAAAATTCTAGAAGAAGAATTAAAGAGCTATTGATATTTACCATGTGGTAGGCACTATGGTGAAAGTCTTTTCTATTCATTTATTATTTATTCCTGACAAGGACTTGTGAGTTACCCATGATCACTATCCTGCTTTACAGTTTGGGAAATGGGGGTAGAGGCACTTAGTAACTTGTTCAAGGTCACACTATGAATAATAGGGGAGCCCAGATGACGTTAACAAAAGACAAAGACACAGTTAAAGAGGGAGGGTAGAGAAGGGAGAGGTCTGAAACCAGTACCTACAGGGACCCGAAATACCAAGGGTCCCCGGTGTGATGGAGAGGCTTGGGTTAAAAGAGGCTTGGGTTAAAAGAGGCTTGGGTCTACCACCTCACAACAAATACTTGAGAGAACTGGGACTAGAGCCGAAGTGTTTCCTTAACTGCAAAATGAGGAGTTTGAGCTAGGTGATCCCTAAGGTCTTTTTTAACTTGAAAATTGTATGATGTAAATTAAACCCTGTGATTCTAAGTGTGTGTGTGGCAAGAAGAACTCTCACAGGGAGACAGCAAGTCAGGAGAGGAAGGAACAAAAGGAGCCTCCTAGAGGGAGGGCATCTCCATGCCCTAGAAAGAGCAGAATGAGATGAGAAAGACTCTGACTGCATGCAATTTCTCTGATCACGGCCAGTTGCTTGAATTGTGCAAATTAAAAATAGGAAATGAGTGTCTAAGTCTATAAATAGTTTCTGTGAAGACAACCATTAGAAACGACCTCAGCAAAGCTTGAGTCGTTTGTGATGTCACCCAGTCCCTGGCATGTATTCATGTTTCTGTAATTCATAATCATTTGTTCTCGTTCCAACCATTTCTCTCATCAAAATAGAACCAAGAAGAGAAAAGCAATCAGAATACAGCAGGTCTAATCTTATGCAGCCTAATATAAAACCATATCACACCAGGATGTGTAGGGAGTCCAAGTTCACATTCAGAGTCTATAAAACTGAATAACATGGACGTCGCCCAGCCTCCTAAGCATCAGGATGTGACCTCATGCAATTAGGCCTAGTCTCAACTCTCTGGCTGCCCCACTGGATCTAGAGAGGTTGTATTTTCTGGAAAATCTCTTTGCACTGCCAGTGAAATTCAGCACACATTGATTGAGCACCTACTAGATACCAGGCATTGAGAAGCCCTAGGGATACTGAGATGAATACAGAGTAGTCCCTGGTTACAAAGACCCCCCCTCCCCAGCGGAATGTGACAGAGAGACACAGAAAACAATAGAACAACGTGAGGAGTGCTTTAACGCTTAATCCGCATCCTGTCAATCCTCAAGCTTTTTTCTTTTACTTCTTAAATGCGTCTCACATCTATCTCTCTCTGCCCATCTCTCCTGCTACCATGCGTGTCCAAGCTCCCACCGCTTCACTGCTGGACAACCTCCTACCCAGTCCTCCCATGCCCAGTTCTGCTCCACTCCAGTCTATTCTCCACACTGCAGATAGCAGTAACCTATTTGCAATATAAATCTGTCCTGCCTCCAACACTCATCATCACCACCACCAACACCACCGTCATGGTCATCATCATCATCATCATCATCATCATCTTTAGACACTTTAATGCCCTCTCCCATTTCTCTTATAAAAAAGACCAAAGCCTTAGAGTTTCCTCCAATAGTCCATAGGTTCTGGTTTCTGCCTGTCCACCCTCCACTTGCAGGATTTGACTGTTTTCACTTCAGCCACAGTCGCCCAAGCTAACCCTGATCTAAGAGACTTTAAGAGCCTTTGCATATGCTAATCCCTCTGCCGGGAACAAACCTCTCACACAAACTCATCAACCAGGACAAACGTCCTGTTATGGGTGATCATGGTTCCTTGCACCACTTCAAGGCACACCCACAGCGGTAATCACACAATGATTCCTATGATTATTTATCAGGGTCAGTGTTCTCCTCTAGACACTAAGCTCCAGAATTTACATGAGAGATGGACCTTGTCTGTCCATTCTACTACCCCAAGGTAATCCTAGGTCATAGCAGGCACTCAATAAATGTTTTAGAATGAATATAGTACATCATTTTGGACTGGTAGCCATGGAGCACAGACTTATATTCATCTCTAGAAGGGGGAGAGCTGACGGGGGAGTAGTATATCTCAATATCAGTTTTCAAGAGTGAGCAGGACTTGAACCAGCAGATGAGTGGGGAAGAAGGCACATGGGCAGAGGGTAGAGCACATGTAAACATGTGGAATTAGGAGTGAGCGTGGGGTGTGTAGAGTATTGTCAAACAGGCTGGCGTGGGTGGGGCAGCACAGCTTGTCGTGAGAAGGGGAAACAGTGGGCAAGTAATGAGAGGAGAGTTATGCAGGTGAAAGTTTAGCCTTATGCGATCAATTATCAATAAATGAAAAAGATATTTTCAGAGAACCCACAAGTAGGGGGTTGCCTTCTCTCCTCGCAGTGCAAGAACGTCTGGTTCTACCTCTCAAGAGCTGACAGGCCATGATTTATTTTAATAACATCTTCATGGGGATATAATTCCTTTACGAAAAAATTCATCTGTTTAAAGTGTACTACTCCGTGGCTTTTAGTACATGCACAAGGTTGTGCAACAATCACCACTACCCAATTCTAGACTATCTCCTTATCCTGAAAAAGAAATCCTACACCAGCGAGCACTCACTCCCTATGGACCCCTCTCCCAAGCCCCTGGTAACTAATGTACTTCTTGTCTTTATGGATTTGCCTATTCTGGACATTTCATGTAAGTGGAAATGGTACAATATGTGACCTTTTCTGTCTGGCTTCTTCCACTTAACGTAACATTTTCAAGGTTCATCCATATTAGAGCATGCGTCAGTACTCCATTCCTTATTACAGATGAATAATATTCCGTCGTATGGATATACTGCATTTTGTTTATCCATTCAGCTGTTGATAGGCATTTGGGTTGTATCTACTTTTTGTCTATTATGAATAACACTGTTATGAATATTCGTCTATGAGTTGTGTAGATATATATTTTTACTCTTCGTAGGTATATACCTGGGAGTTGAATTGCTGAGTCATGTGGTAACTCTATCTTTAACCTTTTAAGGAACTGCCAGACTGTCTCCCAAGGCTGCTGCACCATTATAGGTTCCCCTAGCAATGTATGAGGGCTGGAATCTCCCCACATCCTCACCAACTCTTGTTATCTGCCTTTCTGATGATAGCCATCCTAGTGGATGGGAAGTGGGATCTCATTGTAGTTTTGATTTGCATTTTCCTAATGAATTGTGATGCTAAACATCTTTTCATGTGCATACTGGCCATTTGAGTATCTTCTTTGGAGAAATGTCTATTCAAATACCTTGTATATTTTTAGTTAGATTATTTGTATTTTATTAAGTTAAATGTGTTTTTATATATTTTGGATACTAGTCCCTTATCAGATATATTATTTGTAAAAATTTTCTCCCATTCTGTGGGTTTTTTTTTGCACTTTCTCAATAGTGCCCTTTGAAGTACAAACTTTGCTTCAAAGAGGAAGGAACTGAGATTTAGAAAATGAGAAATTAGGCACAGATTAAGCCATTTATAGATCTAAACAGAATGAATAATTTCAAAAATGAGTGTAGAAAAATGAATAAAAATGACTAACCTTCATTAAGTACTTATTTCTGGGCATTGTGCTAGTGTGCTACATATGTTTCCACTTAATTCATACAACTACCTGGAGACAGAAATTTTGTCATCTTCAATTTACAGATGAAGAACAAGGGGCTCACAAGGGTTAAGCTAAAGTTGCCCAAGGTTACACAGGTCTGTTGGACTCCAGGACCTAAGCTATGGCACATGGCCTTCTCATATGCTGTTTCAACCATAGCATATCAACTTCATGTGGAGTGGTGCTAGAATCACACATTTCAATCCTCAATTACCTTTGCACAAAGAAATCTTTCAGCTTAAGAAAAGTCTTGTCTAACTCAGGTTTGGTGTCTCACACGTGTATAATAATGTGTATAACACGGTGTGGATAGTACGCATTTATTCAGTCAACAAATTTTTATTAATCACTTATTATGTTCAAAACCAAGCACAGTTCAATACACTGGGAGTATAGTGATTTCTAAAGGTACAGTTTAGGGCCAGAGACACTTTAAAAAATAGTCATACAAATAAATATAAAAGCACAAAACTATACTAAAATCATTGAGGAAAATTTAAAGTTTGAAAAGAGCTCATAAGAAGAGGACCTGAATTAGAGGGTGGGGGTGGAGGGGGTGATGGGGCTGAAGTCATTAGCAAAGCCTTCTCTGAGGAAGTAACATTCAAACTGAGCCCAGAGGAAAAGAAATATGTGAGAAGAAGGTGGAGAGTATGCCAGGCAGAGGAAAGGGTAAGTGTCGAATGTCTAGGATGGAAAGCCCTCGACAGGGTAGGACACCCACTTTACAAACCCGTGCATTTGTACACTGCCTTTGTGGGGGAGAGGACGTCACTACATGTCAGGTTTTGTGTTATATAATAGGAATACAAGGATAAATATAGCAGGTCTCTTCCTTAGGATAGCTCAGTTGCAAAGATGAATGGTATGATAAAGACATAAACAAGAGTGCCTTGGGAACAGAAGTGAGAGCAACTAAGGCATCATAAAGGAGCTCATATTCGAGTGTTGAGGGAGTGGATCACATGGCACAGAAGTAGGAAAGTGTTTTCCAAGCAGAATAAATAGTGTGTGTAAAGGCACAGAGATGAGAGCATGATGCAGCCTTGGATATGTGGGGCTGCTTGTTAGCGAAGGGGCTGGGACTTAGGCTATAGCCAGACTGTGAATGGGTTTGTAAATCCTAAGGAGTTTGGACTTTCAGTCTTAGCTAGGACCAGGTGTTGGGGGTGTTAGGCAGAAGCAAGATATTTAAGAGGCAACTGTGCTAGGTGTCTGGGGTGTGAGTTATAAAATGGTGGCAGGTTGAGAAATGAAAAGACTTTTATAACATCCAAGCAAGAGATGATGAGCTGGAGAGGAGGGCCAGGCTTCAGACGTACTGGGATATTTAAGAGCAGGTGAGCATGCTCAGGGTAAAGAGAGAAGGTGTAAACGCCTTATCGTAACCCGGAGCCCAAAGATACCTTTGGAAATCTACCTCTTCCCCAAGATACTTGATTGCAATCTCATAAAGTATTGTTTGTCTGTCTGCCTCTTGGTGTATGTATATATGCAGAGAGACAGACAGACAATGTTCTAGCTAGGCCTGTATCTATGTTTATATCTATCTATCTGCCTATCTAAAATGACCAAATTTGAAGTTGTTGTAGTTGTGCACTGACAACCTGTACAGTCCCGTGCAGCCCCTGCTGTAACCCACCACCATCAATGAAATCAGAGACAGCCACCCCCAGCAGCAGGGAGGGCTGGCCTAGTGTCTGCAGTGACTACAACTCACTGTGCTATTTGTAATCCTTTAGTTAGACTCTTGTAGGATCTATCATTTTCTTTAAGTAATTTTGGCATTTCGAACAAGATTATTATACGTTTTTTGTGTTTATCTGTATATTTATAAACACTAGCAATATACATATTCATTTTCCATGGAGAAGTGTCTGCAAATTGAACAAAGTTCTCCTGGAAAAATATGTGGAAGCATTTAAAGTCATTTCCAAGTACTTCTTTCTTCAAAAAGTTATCATGGAGACAAGAGGACAGTCATAATTCTATTGCCAAATTCTGTTCAGATTTAAAATTAAATTGGAAGTATTGAGTATCTCCCTTGGCAAGCATTGCCTACATGTCTTTACATGGTCCTATAGAGACAAGGATGACCAAGGTGGACGCCCACCCCAGTGACATGCGGTGTGCCGACTGAGGCAAGATGGCTCTGTGTGCTGCATAAGTGCTGTGAGGGAAGACGCACCAGAGGAAACAAATATGCCAATATGAATATTACGTTTGGAGCATTGATAAGAGGTTAAACAAAGAGGCAGCATAATATAATGGAAAGAACTCTGTCATTAACTAACCATGTAATTTGGGGCAATTTACTTAACCCTCCCCATGCCTCAGTTTCTTCATTTTTAATAGGGAGAACATTTGTTCTATTTATCTCATAATTTGTGAGGAAATCATGAGATAATGCATGTGCAAGTAATTTAAAGACCATCAAGTTACATACTAATAAGTAATACATATTACATATTACATATTACTAATAAGGATATCATAATTGAGAACAGAAAGAACTTCCCTTTCTCCCAATTCATTCTCTGCACTTCCTTTCTTACCGGCGACCCACACCCTTGAAACTGCACTTTTCTTTCCTCCTTTGAGAAAATAACTACAGAGAGAACATTACAGACTTGCAGAGGATGAGGGACAGCCCGGCCTGGGGCTTGGTGGGAATGTCCCGATTAACCTCCCAATTCCCCTCCAGGAAGCTGCCTCCTAATGGATGGCATTGACTGAGTGCCTGGGGAAAGAGGAGGTGGTGATAATTATCCATGGAATTTCACAAATCTCTCTTAACCCAAGAGCCCTTAAACTATCAGATGAAATGTAAAATGTGTGCAACTGATGGCTCTGATTGGGGCGTGTTGAGAGATCTGCCCTGGGCATCACAGCTGCAAGGACTAAATCATCTCCCCTCCACGACCACACGCCCCCGCCCGCACCACGCCCCCCACTCCCCCACCACACCCCCACTCCCCCCCAACCCCGCTGTGTCAACCTCACCACCAGGGAGACTCTTGGTCTACAGAAAGAGAACTTCAGATGGCCTAACACATCCAGCTAAAGCTGACATTATTCTGAGACTATTTTGGAATGTGCACTGAAGTTGTTGCTTTATAAAAGTGAAAAAAGTATTGACATTTCTAAGCCCAGAACTATTTTTTAACAAGCTAGAAAATACTGAGAAGCAAGTAGTACAGTTTTCTCAAGAGAATGCAGTGTAGTTTGAATGCACACTATTTTTTCCCAGTGTGTCTTTGGGTAAAATATGTGCAATGAAATTTCAGGCCAAATCCGAATGCAGAAATAACCCAAAATATGGCAGATTTATAAGCTAGGTAATTTTTATTTATTTGCTAATGCAGATTCCCTTAAGAACTCAAATATTCTGCGTGTTACTTATGGCTTCTCCTTGAGAAGGCTTACCTCTAAGTTCTCCATAGCATCACACTCCAGGCTGCGCGGATGTCTGAATCAAGCATCAGCCATAATTCTCCTTCACCACTGACTCAGGGTGGTTTGGAATCCACTAGTTCTCTACCTGTTTGGTAATTAATAATTCATAATTAAACTGGCAGTTTGAATAAATCAGTGTAACTGTAGGCTTGGAGCTTCCTCTCTCTGTTGTCCTTTTACTTTGAGAGTCTGAGAGAAAATTAAGAAAGGTTTGCGTATCTGAAATTCTCCATTGAAAGTTTTGCTTTTCCCCTGAAGTTGTTAATTGGCTCTTTGAATCTTTCTTTCAAAGAGGAATTAGGCAGGTGCCCTTGTCAGCCTTGTGCGGACCCTGAGGAAATAGAGATGTATGCCATTCCATCCTTACCCCCAAGCAGCTCCCTCTCTAGGGAAAGAGACAGGCAGGAAGCTGTCAGCTGTAGTACAACATGCTCACTGCCCCTCCAGCAAGATTTGGACCAAATGCAGTGGGACAGATGAGTGATTCTCTTTTCAGGATTTGGGGAGAGGTCAGGGAAAACTGCAGAGGGGAGGTGACCTTCAAGGTCCCTTGAAAGATGAGTCATGTCTTTTCAGGTAGGAAATGAAGAGAAGATGAGGAAAAGCAAAGCCGTGGACGTGCTTTTGCTTTTACCCTGTTCTCAGGAGGGCCAGGATCCGGTGCTGTGTTAGTGAGGACTCTCCCCCGGATGAGGATGTCAGTGGGTTGGGGGTTAGACTGCAGGAGGCTTAGGTCATGCCAAATAGGCTCTGCATTGTCTGGTGGGCCACGGTGAGCTAAAGGAGTAAATCGGGGAGTAGTTTGATTATGTTATTGCCTGAAAAGATCGTGTTTTCTGGCCACGTGGAGGCGATAGGTTGAAGAGATCTAGAATCGGAAAGAGACCAGATGGGAGGTTCTGGGTGGGAGGCTCGTGCAGCTGCCCATGTGAAAACTGCTGAGAAACTCAGTGGACAGGACAATGGCGATGAGAAGGGAAAGTTGAGAAGGACTCTATGTAAAATACATAATTTTCCAATGCCAAGCTTTGAATTGAATTAAGAATCAGGCCTGGAGGTGGGACAAGGTAGACAGCAAGACCAGGGATCACGTCAGCCTTTGCAAAGCTAACGGCAACTGGACATGGACCCAGCCCACGAGAGGACACAGTTTACATGAAGGATGTTATTGTTGCTGTTGTCATTCTTATTGTTGTCACTTAGGAGCTAACATTTATTGAGGCTTCCTGTATATCAGGCACTCTGCTAAGCCGTTGTTCTATTAAAACTCACAAGACAAGGAGTTTGCCACTACTCTCATTCGTATTTCACAGGTGAGGAACGAAAGCTCGAGGAGGCGGAGGCAGGTTCCCTTTCCCCAGGTCATTCAGCAGGTGAGGAGTTCTGCTCCAGACCCCTGATCCTAACCACTAGGCTACAAGGCCATTAAAAATAGGTGTTATAATCTTATAGTGACAATAGTAGCAGGGACAATATATTGCAGGTGGGGTCTAGGGGAAAAAGCATTTAACTCTGATTGGGCAAGTTGGAGGAAATTTCACTGACTTGCAAAGGATCTGTTTAAGGAATGGGCAGGAATTTTCAGGTAAAGAAATGAGAAAGAAAAGAATTCCAGGATGGAATGAGCAGTGCAAAAGTCAGAGAATTCGAAAGGGTCTGGACTCCTCAGGAAATGGTAACTAACTCCCTGTGGGGGGCTTTGTGAGTGAGTTACTGCAGAAAAAGGTGTAAGGGGCTACTCATGGGTATCTGGTTAAGCCAGCAATTCCACTAAAAGGAAGCAGTATGTGGACAGAGAGGAATTCTCGGAACACTGTAAGATTTTCCCTTCGGTTTTGCCTTTCAATCGATAAGCACTATTGCCTGTCTCTTCAGTCCCGGGGCTTCCCTCCCGCCCCACACACATCCCTGCCTCCTGCTACAAAAAGACACACTGCAGAGCTCCTTCTATCAGGAGTGCTCTGTAAATGTTGTGTTATTGGCCACATCCTTGGCAAATCAAGCAGTTTGAAAATTATCATTGAGAATAATGTTCATCATAAAGGAATGCTGTACAAATATTCATAGGCCAACACCTCCTTTTGAGTGCAAAGGATCATTCTCACGTGTTTCTTCCCTCCTTTCTTTCTTTATAGTTCCTCCCCAGATCATGAACATCTCCTCAGATATCACGGTGAATGAGGGAAGCAGCGTGACCCTGCTGTGTCTTGCTATCGGCAGACCAGAGCCAACAGTGACATGGAGACACCTGTCTGTCAAGGGTAAGACATTGACCTGCAGGAAGTTTTCAGAGATAGCATATTGAAGGCTTGGTTCTAATTCACAACAGAACTTCAGGAATCAGAGAACAATGCTGTATTGTAACACAGTGATGGAAAAGCAAAGGCCACATATATCAGTCACTGAGGATTCCATTCCAAAAGGAGAATTTACAGAGAAATTTACGGAACTATTTTCTCAGTCCTTTTTACGATTTTAGAAAACATTTGTTTTCCCAACTATGAAGAACAGAGGTGCCATAAGAATAACTTACAACAAAGATCCTAATTTCTCAAGGTGGAGATGCGTGGGTCAGTGGTGGTTTGTCCTTTCTCGAAGTAGAGTGCTAGAACACTAGAATGTGCTTTGAAAACTTGAGTGTTATTGTGCATCCAAGAGAAAAAGCAGTTCCTTGGCCAATACTTTCAGGGCATTTACCCAGAGCCACATCAGTTTGACCTGTACATACATAGTCCTTCCTGAGTAAAGGAAGGATGATGGAAATGGTTAGGTGCACCTGGACATGCCTGCGCTGGGCACTACATCATCGGTATTAAAATATTAGTTATGATCATCTCCACCTTAATGAGAAGGGAACCAAAAAGATAATTGCCGTATTCCCTTGGAACTAAAACTTACTCCAAGTTGAACTTGAAGAGATGGGCAGGGCCACTTGATGTATTTACACTGTCACTAGAAACTATGATTAATTCTAGAAATTATACAAGGAAACAAGTACTCCCTCAGGCATTAGAAAATCCAAACATGAAAGTCAGTGGATAGGACAAAGCTTGCCTGTGTGTGATGTAGAAATAATATAGATCCAGAAGAAAACACAGAAATAAATCTTAGTAAACTTGAGATAGAAAAAAAATTTGCTATGACACGAAGAGCTCTAACCATAACAGAAAAAACTCTATAAATTTGGCTTTGCATTATTTTTCTATGGCTGCCGAAGCAAAGTACCACAAACTGCACGGCTTAAACAACCGAAATGTATTTTCTCACAGTTCTGGAGGCCAGATGTTCACAGTGAAGACATAGGCAGGGTCGGTTCCTTCTGGGCTGTGAGGGCAAATCTGTTCCAGCCTCTCCCCAGATTCAGGGTGTTTGCTGGCCAGCCTTGGTCAAAATAACCAAACTGTGCACTAAAAACAGGTGAACTCACTGTATGTAAATTAAATCTCAATAAAATTTGAAAATATACATACAGAGATGTAGGAAATAATGACCTGGGATTTTCCCACTAATTTGAAATTAATTATGTGAGCCGCACTTACTAAATGAGAGACTGGATTTGTTACTAGGAGCATTATTTAAGCTCTCACTATCTCATTTCCTCCACGTAAATTGAGAATACATGTTTCAGCCCCTGCCTTCTTATAAGGAAAGATAATGCTAATAAATCTGCTGAACTTTCTTTGTATAAAGACCTCAGATATTGAAATCCAAAATGTCAATATTATAAAGTAATATTAACGAGAATATTAAAATAATGCACATAAGGGACATCACAAAGCTCGACTTTAATATAAACACAGCAATAGCTTGTGCTCCCAAAGACAGAAGCCCCATGGGAATTTTGCTTAAAGTCAGGGAGAATTTTGGATTTACATTATATACAAAAAAAAAGTCTAACCACCAGACCAATTTCTATGTATTTGGTAAAGTTAGATGGCTTTATAAATGCTTGAAATCCCAGAATGCTTTCATTTGATCCTAAATACAAATTCCCTAAGCCTAGAAATCTTTTGAAAGGCATTTTGACTTTGTGGAAGTGTTCTGAAGCAATTCTTTATAATGGTACATTGCTAAGATTTTCCTCTTAAAATAAGGGATATTCATCCATATTGCCAATCTTTTATATAACATCATAGTTGGCAATTCAGCCTCACAAAAGCCCAGACAATCCTAAATGTAAATTATCCCTCCTCCATAAACCTCCCAGGCTGTGTTCTACTTTCAGGCTGGCTTTTGTTGTTTCACAGCTCTGGCCTTCACACCACTGTCTTTCATTTCCCCTATTGTCTCTTTCCCCTCTCTCAATGACATTTAAACATTTAAAGGCAAAGCATTGTTTCTCAAGTTTGGAAAACAGTGGCACCTAGAGCATTGGCAAGTTTGAAATTTGCAGTGGCAGGGTGACTACCAATGCTTGTTTTTAGAAGGCTATTCCTTCTCGGTTGGAGTTAAGGAGGCTCTGGAAAGTGTTCTGAAGATTTGGAAGAGCAGCCAATAAAACCTAAGCACCAAAACAGCATTTTTAGAACAATTTACTGGTTACTTCAGCGTGCAAGAATAAGAAAAAAAAGTTTCAATGACGTTTCCTTTGAAATTCCAATAGGATTACATTGGAGAATTTAGCTCACTGGACAGCTGTGTTCCAAAAATGCTAACACAATGTTCAAAATCTGTTCTTTAAATTTGGGGATCTATACAACAGAAATGAATAAATAAGCTTTCCTTTAGAAAAATAATGTTTTAATGAGGAGATTATTAAAGATTATAGTGGTAATGCTTGTGGTTTAAAACGACAGACCAAGCGCATGCCGCAAATCTCTAGAAATTGTAGAAAAGAGGTAAAGACTAATGAGTCAATGAATCTATTATCACACATAATAATAGTAAGCTTTTATGTTCCAGAAACTATGAGGAATCTGTGAAATACAAAAAAGGAAGTAGATGTAATGAAGGGAAAAAACTACCGCTCAAAATGCAGGAGTATGATATACCTGAAATGGTAGACATTGGAAAAGGGAAGGCCTTTAGGTCACGGGGCCCTGGTGAAGGGCTAACCCGAGTGGGGCTGAGGGGAGGGAAGACAGGAGCGTCCTGGTAACATTTGCCAGTTTCCACGGCGTAAATATTCCCATCGTTGCCACTTTTCTGGGAGACCCTTTGAAGTCACTTTGGTTTTGCGGCTCATTTTCACTTAAAAATAAACAAACCCCAAACAAGTCCTTCTTATGAAAGTAGGGTGAAAGTTTTGAAAAACATCACCGAGATTCCAGACGTGGATCTACAGAACCCCCAGCGTTCCTGGTCTCCAGATGAGAGATCTGCAGCTGCAGACCTCCAGACTTCTGCAATTTCCTTTGCAGCGTTGACAAATGTGCTAGAGTTCCCAGAAACTAGGCATTCCCAGAGGACATCTGCCTCATTTCTGAGGAAAGCGGGAGATTTTTACAGGATCATGATTATTAAGTACTGTGAACATCTCCAAGAAAAGTGCTGTGGAAACCTACATTCGAGGGTTCTGCGATTGACGTGCAAACCACTGAGCATTTGACCATGTGTTTATTCTTTAGCTTTAGATTTAAAAAGTTATATTTAATTTATTTTCAGTGGCAGATAATGGGTTTTTTAAAAATATATACATATATTCATATGGACTTGCTAGAGGATATAGGACTTGTTTAACATCCTTCAGACACATAGAAATCTGTACTGAGTAACCTACAGCTTAGGAACTGGGATAATGATGGAATCACAAGACACTGCCTCAAAGAATTTTCCACTGAAAAGAGTGGAAGAGAGGAGACAGCATGGGCTCTTGTGTTCTAAGGAGGATTGTCTTTCCCTCTTACGAAGCCATAGTAATGTGCTATAATGCTTTATACACCTGGCCCCATTTCTAGTGACACATTTGGAAAGGCCAGATGTTTGGGGAAAATAATAAAGCCTTCTTCTTTGTTTCCTCTCCATGGAAATTTTAAGATGACAGCTATTCACCTGTGAGTGAGTCGCTCCTACAATCTACTCATATACAGTAATACCTCAGGGAGCAAGTGAATGAGTTATTTCACAGAAGTGAATTTTCCAGGTAACTGAAGCTGACTCCTTTATGCATTGACTTGAGTCATTTTTAATGAAAGCTTTTAAAAATGTATTACGTTTTCCTCTGTTTCCTTGAGTGTAGTGAATGCCATTTAGCCTCATCTTTGTAATGTACTATCAACATCATACATATTAATTGTTTCTATCTCAGCATTTGGGGACTGGGATAACGAGGAATATAGCCCTAATTTTATTGTTATGTCTGTTTTTTATAGTTCCTCTACTTTTCCTTCCTTCTCTCCAATCAGACTATTAACTGTCAGCGTACCTGCCTCTTAGCAGCCACATTTCTTCTGATTATTTGCTTCTAATTTGTTGTGAGCTAGAATTCATGTAGCCAAGTTGATTACTCCTGAATAAGAACGTAGAGGTAGGAGGGAAATTTCTCTCAGGAAAGGGCATGTGCTTCCATGAATGTGATAAATGGTGCTGATGGCAGCTGTTTGGGGGAAAAGAATGTTTGGCTTTGTTCTAGATATATGAGCTTGCCCAGATGAGTGAATTCCATGTAAGCCAAGAGAGCTAATACTCGCAAGGTCATTGTCCCTGGTTCTCTCCTGGGTGAGCAGTTCTTTCCATCTTCTATTCACTCTGCTAGATGTGGAGGTCATGAAGTCTACTGATCCAAGACTGTTTTCACTACAGCTCTTATTTTTCATGCTGGAAATTCCTGAGAAGCAAGACTTAAAAGAAATTACCAAGTCCTTAACATTCCAAATAAAAGAAGCACTAGCCTGCACTCATGTGTAGGTGTGACTTTCGTTTGGCTGGAAGTGTTCACTCTCAGACAGAACATGGACTTCAGATTCTCATAGACCTAAGATTGAAATCTGGTCTGAGCAGTTAGCGATCTGAGTGACTTTGCAAGAGTCACGTCATCTCTCTGCTCTTCACTCTCCTACACTGCAAAATGCAACTATTTATGTCAACTTCATCAGATTATTTTAAGGATCAAAAGAGAAATGAATGAAAGGCATGTAATTGTGCTGGACACATATAAGGCGCCCAACAGTTCTTTCTAATTTGCTGTTGTGCCATGTTTTTATTTAAATTACTGCTCAGAATCTTTGTAGCTTATAATTAGCCTGGAAACTGGTTATGATCGCATTATGACGAGTGCTTACTGTGTGTCAAGCCCTGTTATACACTTTACCTGTTTTGACTAAATTAATGCCCCCACGGTCCTGAGAGAAAAGTGCTAATATTTATTATTATGCCTTTATTATTATTTATTATTGTGCCTATTCCTTCCTCTGTCTTTGTCTCTTATTCGTTGATAGTCTTGGCTCATTCATTGGTGATTCAGCATCACTTTGCTCCACCTAAAAATTTGGAATGACAAAGCAGTTTTATTTGTAATAGCTAAACTTAGAAATGACCCAAATGTCCTTCAATGTGTGAATGGTTAAACAAACTATGGTAAATCCACATGTGACGTGTTATTTAGCAATAAAAAAGAATGAACTCACAATTCACTCAAAAACTTGGATGGACCTTAGGGCGTTGTACCAAATGAAAAGAGTCAATCTCAAAAGGTTGCATACTGGGTGATTCCACTTTTATAACATTCTCAAAATGGCAAAATTAAAAGATACACAACAGGGGCCAGCCTGGTGGCATAGTGGCTAAGTTTACATTCTCTGCTTTGGCAGCCCAGGGTTTGCAAGTTCAGATCCCAGGCGCAGACCTACACACTGCTCATCAAGCCATGCTGTGGCAGCATTCCACAAACAAAACAGAGGAAGATTGGCACAGATGTTAGCTCAGCAATGACATTCCTCAAGAAAAAACAGGAAGAGTGGCAAGACATGTTAGCTCAGGGCCAATCTTCCTTACCAAAAAAAGAAGAAAAAGATACACAACAGATCAGTGGTTGCCAGAGACTGAGGCAGAGGAGGAAGAGGAGCAGCATGAGGGAGTTGCTTTGCAGTGGCGGGACGGTTCTGTATCTTGATTGTTTTGGTAGTTATATAAATCTATTTGAATGATGAAATGTCACAGAATTATACACAAAGGCGTAAAAACTGAGTGCATGCAAAAGCTGGTGAAATCTAAGTAAGTTCCGTGCTACAGTTAATTTCACTGCGCCCATGTCAGTAACCTGGTTTTGATAATGTTCTTTAGTTATACAAGATGCCTCCCCTAGAGGCGTTGGTGATGAGCACATGGGATCTCTCTCTACTAGTTTTGCAGCTTCTTATGAGTCAATAATTATTTCAAAATAAAAAGTCAAAACAATAAGAATGATAAGCAAAATGAACCTGTAATTTCCACTAATAACATGCCTATATAGGAGTTCGTTTATAAAGCATTTTCACGTGCATTATTTCAAGTGAATTTGTAGCAACTCTCTCAAATGGGTCAGAGAAGGAATATTCTGCCTATTTTCACAAGTGAGGAAACAGACTTAGAAAGGTTAATGGCCAATGACCCACAGCTAACTAAAGTGGTGATCTATGAAAGGATCCTACGTTCTGTGTTTCAAGTCTAGAGCTCTTTATCCTGTACAAAGATGGCTCCCGTGACTTGAGGCTGGCACAGGTACAATATAAAATAATATATTTTATCAAGTTCTGCTTGTTATCTGGGGCACCCAAGGGTGCTCACTCGCTTTGAGCATCACCCAGGCTTTTACATTTCCCTAACTTCACACTTACCTTCCTGTGTCTAAGCACATTCCAGCTACCACCCAGCATTGTTCTATGAAAAGTGCAACCTCGAGATGAAGACCACATTCATGCCATTGTCTACTGTAGGTCCCCGTTGTTTCTCTGCTTCAATTAAAATAAGCCTGCTGAGACCTACCAACTCATTTCTCTTCTGAGCCATCCAGGATCCCAGCCACTAATAGGCATTGCCCGTTGGTTGACCTGCCGCATCATCCAGTCGTGCTACTGCTTCTTTGTCTCTCTCCAAGGCAGCTAGGATCCTTGTTTCTAATCTGAAGTTGTGGTTAGAGTCTAATTAATCCCCAGAGTGTGAGAAAGAGGTGTCTGAGATGAGAAATCAAGGTTATACATATCTTGCACAGTGGAACAGTTATGGGCAAACAAGCTGTTCCTCTCACATTTTTGCAAAGCAAATTTATGTTCACTAACTTTGGTTCTTGTTGTAAATGAGAAGTGTGTGACGGTCTAGCAATGCGCTTTTCGCCATATGGGCACCCATATGTTTTCCCCTTTGCTTGCGTACATTTTCGCTTTGGCATGCACATATGCCTGTATTTTTGCAACTTAACAATATTAAAACTAATCCCATTTATGCTCCTTTTGGGTGAGTTGATTGAGTCATAAATTCCTGAGAATCTCTTCCTTGGGAGGCTGAAGTTCTTTTGTGTGAGCAGGGGAAGGGCAGAGCGAGCCATCCTGGCAGACATGCAGGCAGCCAGCATCATTGTGTCACTGATGTAGCTGATGGCCCTGACCCTCCATCTAAAGACAGGGAATCTAACCTGGAACACTAGAAAGTATGCATCGCAATGCCTTGATAGTGTCCCTCTCTCTTCCTCCCAGGGGGTGTCCTCACTAAGAAATAGGTAGTAACTTCCTAGGTTCTCCTCCTAAGGGCCCAGGTGACCCAGGTCACCTTAAAGCAAACAGTCACGCTGTCTTGAGGTGCAGTTCTTGATATGTGCCTGTACTTATGCTACTCAGACTCTTCACACTGAGCTGAGAAACTGTGTGTCAGACACGGGGCAGCTGGAAATTAGACTTGCACTGAAGTAATGCTTTGCGTCTTCACTGGGCTTTTTAAATTATAAACATAAAAACGGATACTAACACATATCATACCAAGTGAAAAGCCCAACTAACTCAAATGTAAAATTGGAATTGGAAATGCTGCCTGATGTCTGTTGTAAGGCCATCTGTCTGCATTTTTATCTCTTCTGCATTCATTCATTCATGTGATGCATTAAGAATATTTGCTTGCCCCTATAGCAACAAGGGTGTGTAAAAACAGACATGATTCCTGCCCTTGTGGACCTTATGGTCTAGTCAGGGGGATAGTCATTCATTAGATTATTAAGAATATGTAGTTTCAGAGTATGGTAACTGCTATAAGATGGGCAACAGGGAAGTGTGAGCTAGTCTAAGGTAAGTCTTTCCCGAGGTAGTGATGCTTAAGCTGACATATGAAGATGAATAGAAGTTAAGGGGGATTGGGATATCTGCATGTATTGGGCTGGGCTATGTGGAAACCTTCCAGGTAAGGGGTAACAGCATGTGCAAATGTCCTGAGTTAAGAGGAAGTGTGGCCATTCAGGAAACAAAGAACTGTCTTGAATGTGTAGAAAGCAGGAGAGACAATGGGCAGAGATGGAGTAGTCAGGGGCCAGATTGCACAGAGCCCTTTAAAGAGTTTGGTCTTTATTCTAAGAGCACTAGAAAATACACAGAAAGTTGCAAGTAAGAGAGCTTGGAAATGAGATGTTCATATGTCTGGACTTAACTAGAACATCTCATTTCTGATCTACTCATTCTCTATGTAAATCTGGCAAATCACTAGACCTCTGTCTCAATTTTCCCATCTCTAAGCCAGAAAAGAGTTAGAAATAATACGCTCTCATTATGGAGGAAAGCAGAATGGAATTTGATAGTATCTATTCCAAATACTTTTTAGATCATAATATAGGAATGGATATTAACATGTATCATAGCAAGTGAAAAGCCCAACTAACTCAAAAGTAAAATTAGAATTGGAAAAGCATCCAGTGCTGCCTGCCGTCTGTTGTAAAGCCTTCTCTATGCAATTGCTGTATCAAATTATGCTATTGAAATCAGTCGGACACTGAAAAAATTGAGACCAGCTTTACAAGTACTGTAGATCTAATTGGCCTCAGCAGTGGGTCCACAGTGACTCTTGCTGCTGAACAAAAATCATAGGCTTCAATAGAAAATAATAAGCAGTCTGGTTCCACACTAACATCCTGCAGCCACCTCTGGAGATAATGGACTTTAAATTAGACACCAAGCTCCTTCATCTGGCCAGATGTTGAAGGAACCTCAGAGAATTTGGTCTCTTCCCCACCTCCTGGACACGCACCCTTGATGGCAGAATTAAAGGAGCTTCAGGGCCAGCCTTGTGCACCTGTGGTCCTTGGTATTCCTTTTTCACAGCCATTTACATCTCTTTCTAAAAACCTCTACATTTCTAGGGCAAAGTGCCTATAAATCACCTTTTCTTGCTCAAGCTATTTTAAATTGGGTTTCTATCACTTAGAGTCAAAGTAGATCTGATTAAATTCACCATGTGCTGTCTAAGGCAGCATGTAACCAAGGTAAACCGAGCACAGTCCCTGCTCTAAGCCTTGACGGGGCTGGGGGAGAGACACGCAAACAGCACATTGCCCCACAGTGTGGTTGGGGCTGCACCACCTCTAAGAAAGCCGCTTTCATATACAAAAGAGACAGGGAGGGGACTGCCTGGGGCCCTGATGAACTCTTCAAGGCCACCGTCCACCACGGGTTGGAGAAGACCCTGGGACTTGACTAAGAAGCTCTGAATAGGTTGCTGAGGGGATTGCACATCTAAATCAGCTGGAATCAGGCTGAGACAGACACACGCTCTCTGGCTCTGAGTTATACAGCAATCAACACCAGGAGGTCATCACCACCTCAGTACATCCAAGCGCACAGCATTCATTCAGGCGTCGTAGGGTATGATAAGGCTCCTTATCATACTGAGTGACATAGAACAGCCTCTGTTGTTGTTGAGCACTCACTACTCTGGGAGCAAACATGTGGTTTGTCTTAATTAATTGACTCCCTAATTCACTAACTTTTCTTGAGATCGTGTGCGCCACTCCAGCCAGAGGTGAGCCCTCGCCCCACCTTATACTTAGGCCATTTGAGAGCAGATACTGGGCTTACGATTTACGATGTTCTCTAGCACCCAGCACAACGTCTTCCATTCCAAAGGTGATCAGAAAATACCTATTGAAGGAATGCATGCTTATCTATCAATCCTATACTGATCCTATAGAAAGTTGGAGGAAAAGAAAGGAGAAGACAGTAGAATCTGCCTAGACCAATCCCCAGATCTAGGAAGCACTATCTGGATGGTAAAGGGAATTTTGACATACAGAGTGAAGGCTGTTTGAGAATGCACTTAAGTTTGATCTGCTTTGGATGTTGCAGGAGCTTACAGTCTTATTTCTACAGTGCCTTCCTTCCCTCTTCCTCACCGTCTCTCCTAGTTCATCCTGCTCTAAAAATTGTATGCTGTACTAAGTACCAGGTAGTCTTGTTACTGAACCAAAGTGGGTTCATTCACTTCCTGGTGAGTTAAAATCAGACTCTCCACCAGAAGGAGTTGTCACACAAAGTAGGGTTTATTTGCAGCAAATCGGAGACCCCATGGAATCATTTCCAAAGTCGTGGTTCTCCCCAAGCGTGGGACAGCAGGGGCCTTCTATTTTTGGTGAAGAATGAATATTAAAAAGGGAGAGGTGGGTATTCACTATCGCATGCTCAGTTGGAGAATGTGCTTCTGGATACATCGCAGGTTACGGTAATAAGGCCTAAGCTCTTCCCAGACTTGAGATCTTAGCATTAAAAATGAGGCAAAGGTCATCGCTTGGGCACCTTTTGGCCCATCTGGACAGGTGTAGCTCACGTGGTGGGGTTTGAATTGGTTCAGGGTGGTTGGTGATTGCATCTCTTAACATAACAAAAAAGAAAAAAAAACAATTTAGGGAAACAGTTAAATGCTTCCAAACCTCCCTTGAGTTCTTGGGGCAATTAGTCAGTGACAGTCTCACTGCTGAAGTTTTATTTACATCACTTTTTTTAACCCAATAGTGAGGCTCCCAGCAGCCTAGGTCTCCAGATGATGGTGATCATAATCTGGAAGGCATTCTTCAGTTCCTGACCAACCATGTCCCTGTGGAAAACCCATGACGTGCTGGAAAACTCATTAATGCCAAGAGTTGGGGTGACTTGCCTCAACACATACAATTTGGTTTCAACAAATTGCAAGCATGCTTTTAGCATCTTACACTCATGAATTTGTCTGTGTGACACCACAATTTCACCTTCCATCTCTGCAGGCTCTTTTCTTCCCGTCTTCTTCCTCAGAGCACCTGCCATCAGAGGCTTCTGACTGTGCTGGGCCTCAGCTCCAACATGACTGAGGTTGAGGTTGAACTCTAGAAATGGTGGAAGTGGGGGGATATTCTTTCCTCCCCACTTTAAAGGTAGTGACCATGCTTAGATAGGTGTCTCTATTCACATGAGATTCAGAGGAGGGAGGGAAAGGAGAAGGAAGGAGACAGTTGCCTGGAGGATTTTAATTGGAGTGGGGCCCTCCCATCTGACAAATGTTCCAGCCTCTGAGAGGGAGCCTCCACTGGACTAAATAGGATCAAGAGGAACTGATCTCATTAAGTAAAAATAGTTGATTGTCACTTTGTATCCGGGCTTCACAGCTGGAGGCTGCGATTGACTCACACAAACAAGACCTGGAGTTGCGTGCTGAGGTGAGGGAATTTGATCTCTCCCTGGACACTGAAGCATCGCCCAGGGGACCCCACTCTGTTTCTCTCCTGGCAGCCTGCAAAGCCTCAGCAGTCAAACGAGGCCCTTTCTGGCTTTTCTCTCTGTTTTTCCTTTTTTTTCCCATTCTCCTTATTTTTTCTCATGCTGTCAACAGTTTCCCCACTCCAGAATCACTTCTTGGTGAGAGTAATCCCCCTGCAGGGCTGGAAATGGTTTGTTTTTAATGACACGCTGGATGATTTTGCTTCGTAAGAGAAAGGTTGAGTAAAGTAACTGATATAATCTGAACCACCATCCTCTGCTTCCCTGATTCTCTTCCTTTCCCCGCAAGCCTCGCTCGCTCGCCTCCGCTGTGCGCACCACTGCAGTCATAAATGCCTTCCTCTCGGCCTCTCGAGGGCCTCCTCCTTCTCTGCTGAGCCTATGCTTATTTGTCCCTGCACAATTGGAACTGGACGCAGTAATTACATCTGGGGAATTGCAGCAAAAGGGTTTGTGTCCCTTATGGGCAGTAAGGATGCTGTCAGCACTGCTAATGAAGAAATGAGCCTTTTTTCAGCGTGTCGTGGGGCTGCAGGGAGCTCTGGGACATCACATGGCAAGATATTTGGAGCTTCATCTTCCTGTCCCCTAACCCATTCCTTCTCCCCCTTGCCCAGCACCCTCGTCTTATTGTCTTACTCCTAACTCAGCTCCAAGCTTCCCTTACCACTCCAGATGTCTTTTCAGCAGCATTTCCTGTCCCAGAGGGCATGAAAACAACTGGACCAAAGGCAGTTTGGCCATAACACTTTGAGTCATCTTTTAAGAATCTCCTGATTTTCCTAGCACCTCTGGTTGTGCCTAAGTTGTGATCTACCTAGAAGCCTCAGGTGCCACGCCTAGCTGGAGTTACACTCCTGAAAGCACAGGCCCTCCAGTTCCCAGCAAAAATCCAAAAAGAAGACAGGGCGGTGGTGTCTGTGCTGATGCATCTGGCTGCACCGCATGTCTCTCTCCTGGTGTTCTGACTCAGATCGCCTGCCCTGCGCACTCACGCCTCGCTTGCCTCCTCTCTTAAGACCTATGGATCCTTCAAGCTTTGTCCCACTAGACTCCCCCATAGCTCTTTCTGATCCTTGTTACCTGCCAAGCCTTTCATCCTCATTGGACTCCCTGGACTTCTCAAAACACTGCAATGACGTTGTCATCATTGTCACCATCATTAGCCCCCAAATCATCTCTGAAATTTATTGACTTGTCACTTTGACTTAATCTCATTTGGTATTCACAAAGGTCTTCTGTCAAAATACAAACAGAAAAATAAAATAAAATGAGGTAACAGAAGATAAAAATAAAATAAAATAAAAACAATGAATACAATAAAGATAGGGACTAGCACACACATTTTACAGTGGAAAAAACAGGCCTTGGCTGGTTACACCGATTACAGTTGGAAACAACATCCTTTCGGTTACTTATTCAAGCACTTGTTCAGTCATTCAGGAAAGAGTGAGTGAGTGCCTGCCATGTGTCAGCTACTGTGCTTGACACTGGCCATCAAAAGGTAAGTAACATTATGCTTTTCCTCAGGGAGCTCACATTTAGTGAGAGACACAGGCAGAGTAACATAATTATAGCACAGTGTGGGAGGTGCATTAGTAATACATTAGGAATATTCTGCATTCACAAGAGAGGATCATTACTCCAACTGGGAATTATGGGAGAATCAAGGAGGGCTTCCTGGAAGAGGCGACTACTCATGTGAATCTTAAAAATTGATTCAGAGTTAGCCAAAGGAAAGGGAACAACATGAGTGAGATAAAGGAGAAGAGGAATATCTCAGGCAATGGGGACAGCAAGATGAAAGACATAGACATGAGAAATAGCATGGCAGAATTGGAAATATATAAGCAGTTTAGTGTTGCTGGAGCATAAAGGGTGAAACTCTTGTACCCAAATAAAATTGTTGGACGAATTGTAGCTGGTCCAACTATGACACTGCATTATAGGGAAGCAGGTTTGCTCACACTCGCCAAGAAAACAAAGGTATTTTAACGTAAGCTAAATCTTTAACAAAATCTTCCAAAGCGACCCCCACATGTGTTGCATAACACAATAGTAAAATAGTTGGATAATTACCATCTTTTCTCCATTTTTCACTCCATGCAAACTTCAGGTGATCCAGATCTCTGCTTTCTCTCCTAAACGATCTATCTGGTCTTTTCTTTCAGTAGTAAGTTTCTTAGCTTTCTGGGGTGAACCAGTTTAGCCTCTTAATTTCCACACTCTGCAGGTCTACTCCGTGTCTTGAACAACATAAAACCTAAGAACAAGAAAACATCTATCCTCTGTTGTAAATTTCTTTTGTCCTCGTGAATCTGATGTGACATGAGGCTTAGGTAGTATATGGGAAGCAAATCGTGAGCTGCTAGGTAGACAGCGAGTTGAAGATAAGAACATACGCTTTTTATAAAATCAATTTTTGCGTGATCATAATCTACATAAAATAAGATGCACCCATTTTAAGTGTAGGCTGGTGAGGCTTTTTCCCCCAGTTTTATTGAGATATAATTGACATACAGCACTGTGTAAGTTGAAGGTGTACAGCCTAATGACTTGATATACATATACTGCAAAATGATCATCATAAAAAGTTTAGTTAACATCCATCACCTCATATAGTTATAAAAATAATTTTTTTCCTTGTAATGAGAACTTTCAGGATTTACTCTCTTAGCAACTTTCAAATACACCATACGGCAGTATTAACTCTTGTCACCATGTTGTACATTGCATCCTTAGTGCTTAGTTATCTTGTAACTAGAAGTTGATACCCTTTGACCATCTTCACCCGGGTCTCCCACCCCACCTGCCTCTGGTAACTACAAACCTAATGTCTCTTTCTATGAGTTTTGATTTTTCAGATTCCACATGTAAGTGACAGCATGCAGTATTTCTTTCTCTTTCTGACTTCTTTCACTTAGCATAATGCCCCCAAAGTCCATCCATGATTGATGAGTTTTGATAAATTTATACACCTTTACAATCACCCTAATTAAGATACAGCACATTAGCATATTACCATCAGTTCAACAAGTTCCCTTATTTTCATTCCCAAACCTTATCCCCACCCCCAACTTGAGACAAACGCTGATCTGTTTTCTGCTACTATATACTAGAATTTTTTCTAGACTTTCATACACGTATACACAACACACTTACGCTCTAGAAAATATATAAAATTTATATAGTCTTAGAATATTCACCTTTTGTTTCTGGCTTTCACTCAGATTTTGAGCTTCATTTATGATGCTATATGTAATTCTTTCCTTTTTATTGCTGAGTGGTATTCCATTACATCAATATACCAATACTTCTTTACTCATTTGCCAATTATTTCTACTTTTTGATTATTATGAGTATAGCTTTATGAACATTTGTGTAGAAATCTTCTCAGGGACATATGTTTTCATTTCTCTTGGGTAAATACTTGGGGGTAGAATTGGTGAGTCATATAGTAAGTTGATATTTAACTTTAGAAGAAACTGCCAAACTGTTTTCCAAAGTGATTGTACCATTTGACATTTCTATCACTATTGTATAAGCATTACAGTTGTTACACAGGCTTGCTAACATATGATATTCTGTCTTTTAAATGTTATCTCTTCTAATAGGTGTATAGGGTAAAACAAATTCTGGTTTTATGTTGCATTTCTCTGATGATTAATGATGTTGAGAATCTTTTCCTCTGCTTTCTGGCCATTTCTATATCTTCTTTTGTGAGGTGTTGGTTAAAATCTTTGACTATGCTTAATTGGGTTGTTTATCTTCTAATTATTGTGTTGTAATAGTTATTAACATATTCTCCATGCAAGTCCTTTGTCATATATATGTATCGAGAATGCTTTCTCTCAGCCTGTCTGGCCTTCTCATTGTCCTAATGATGCTTCTCAGAGAGGCCAAAGTTTTTAATTTGGGTGAAGTTCGATTCATTAATATTTTATTTTAAAGATCTGGTTTTTTGTGTCTTACCTAAAAAATAGGATGTAACCCAAGGTTCCAAAGGTTATTGCTTATATTTTCTTCTAGAAGTTTTAGAACTTTAGCTTTTTTGTTTAGGTATAAAATCCACATGAGTTAACTTATGTGCATGGTTGGAGGTCAGGTCTCAAAAAAATGAGGTTCATCTGTTTCTATATGGCTATGTGGTTAATACAACACCATCTGTTGAAAACACTATTCTTTTCCTAATGAATTACTTTGGTTTCTGTGTCAAAAATCAGTTGACCACTAATTAGGTCTCTTTCTGCACTCTCTATTTTTTTCTATTAATCTATATGTCTATCTTTATGCCAATACCATACTGTTAGATCACTGCAGCTTTACAAAAAGTCTTAAAATCAGATAGTGTAAGTTATCAAGTTTGTTCTTTTGCAAGATATTGGTCAATCTGTGCCCCTCGTATTTTCATAGAATTGTAGAATCAACTTGACCATATCTACCCAGAAAAATTTGTTGGGATTTTGATTGGGAATACATTGAAATTATATATCAATCTGGGAACAATGGACATCTTAGCAGTATTGATTTTCCAATCCATAACATGTATTCTTCCATTTATTTTGGTCTTGTTTATTTTTTCTTGAAAATATTTTATAGCTTTCAGTGTATAGTTCCAAAATATTTTATGTTTTTGAATGCTATTGTAAAGGGTATTTTTAAAATTTCAATTGTTAATTGAAATAGATAAAAATACAATTGACTTTTATACATTGATCTTGCATCCTGTGACATTGCTAAATTTATTTATTGGTTCTAGTAATTTTTTTTTACATTACGTAAGATTTTTTAGATAAATAACTATACCTTCTGTGAACAAAGATGGTTTAACTTCTTCCTTACCAATCATTGTGCCTCGTTTCTTTTTCTTGCCTTATTGCACTGGCTAAGTTCTCCATCAATACAATGTTAAATACCAATGATGATTAGCTGACATCCTTGTCTTGTTCTTGATTAGAAGAAAAGCATTTCATTTTTTCCCATTAAGTATAATATTATCTGTAGGCTTTTCATAGATGGCCTGCATCTGATTGAGGAAGTTTTCTTTTATTCCTAGTTGCTAAGAGTTTTTCATTTGTTTGTTTTTTTCCATTGTGTGTGAATGGATGCTGCATTTTGTCAAATGTTTTATTTGGCATCTACTGAGATGATCATAAGATGAGTTATACTGAATGCTTTTTAGACCTAAACCAACGTTGCATTCCTGGGATAAATCACATGTGGTCATGATATATTATCATTTTGTATTACTGGATTGAATTTACCACTATTTTGTTAAGAATTTTGCATCTGTGTTCATGAGGGCTGTTGGTCTGTAATGTTATTGTCTGATTTTGGTATCAGGGTAATTAATTATTGCCTTAAAAAATGAGTTGGGAAATGTTTCTTCCTAATTTATTTTCAGAAAGAGTTTGAGTATAATTAGTATTCCAAAGCAATATTTAGTAATAGTAATGGTTAATAGGATCTGTGTCTCTCTCATTTTTGTAATAGACATATTTCTAGTGCTCTTCTGGTAGGTATAATGCTGGCTTCAGTAAAGCCCTCTTATCACATTAAAGAATGCTCCTCTTTCTATTTCAATAAAAATGTTTATTTCAGACAAGGATAAGTTTTATCAAATTATCTTTTTTGACAAGTTATGGAAATAATTCTATGTATTTTTTCCTTTGATAAATGTGTATATAATGATATTATATTTTGTAATGTTAAAACATTCTATTTGTTAATATTTTCTTCACTTTTTTTGCCTTAAAAGTCAAAGTTGGAATGTTTGTTGTTTACCACATATTTAAGAAACTGGTCTGTAACTATTGTTTATAACACCTTAGCTAAATGAATTGGTAGGCTTTCTACGTTTTTGTACTCTGGATCATATTAAATAGAAGAAACACTTTATATTTCTTAAATGTTTGATGAAAGTTGGCTATAAACGCTTTCAGGTCCAGGCTTGTTTGTGAGTAGTTCTTTGACAGTCTTTTCTAAGATATTCTTGTTGTTGAACCAGAATTTTTACCTCTTCAATTAATTTTGGAAATGTATATGCTCAATTTCGATAAATGTTTTATGGCTGTTGAGTTTATAAATATTTATGTTAACGTTATGAGTACACACTGGTAGGCGTTATATATACACATGTACAAAACATATAATTGGAGAGAGAGATATACACATTCATGCACATCTAGCTATATATACTTCATAAATGCCATATGCAATATAAACTAAATATTATACATTTATATCCACACAGAAAGATAATTCTATTATTCAGATTGTGTGTACCCATATTGAATCATTTGCTTCCTCAAACTTTTTGAAACCAAATGTGGATAATACCAGATTTTAGTATAGTATTTTCATGCATTTCTAATACTTTTCGCTTTATGTTTTTCATGCATAACGTTTTAAAATAATTAAAACGTCACTATGACTTGTTCCCTTTATCAATATAAGTGACTTTTTTTTACAATTTAATGTTTTTAGTCTTGCATTTAACTTTATCTGACATTAGCATTGTATTTCCTGCTTTGATTTTGTTAATACTAAAAATACATTTGCCCATCCTTTAAAAGAAACACGCTGTATTGTTCTGATTTAAGTGTATCTTTTGTAAACAGAGCAGAAACTTATCGTTTTCTTCTTTTTTTTAACACAGTCAGCCCCGACCCACTTGCAGATGTTATTAAAGTTGGCGCGTCTGTCCCTTGTCACCCTTTTGTCTTCTGCTTTCGTTCTGTCTTCATGTTTTACACCTTGTGTGATTTGAAACACATTTTCTTTGCTTTTATCCCTTAATTTTTTGAAATGAATATATCATATTTTTATTCATACTGGTACTTACAGTTACATTTCCCGGATGTATTTTTAACCTATGTGAATCTAATTATTCAAGCTGTTTTTCAACTAAAATCCTTTCTCATGTGCTGCTATTTGAGACAAAATTTGCAAGGGCCTCCCCTGTGTCCTCGGTCCTACCTTAGCACTTGTGTTTCATGGACTTTATCTAAATCACATTTTGAACTTGTAATCCACAATTATATATACTGAAACATTTGTACTTTCATTTAACTAAGCTGTCGTACTCATAGCAATTCCGTAGCCTTTAAATCAGTTCCCCACTAGGCCTTGCATGCGTCCCTTAGAGGTGGCATTCATTAGCTTTTCCACTGGTTGCATCTCCAAGTTGTTTGGAATACATTTCAAGAATTTACCAAAAAGATGTGTGAGTCTGTATTTTCTGATTCTTAAGACATTTCTTCTTTCATTTGGTAAATATTTATTGAAAACCTGTTTTGCAGCAATAGCTGTGCTAGATGCAAAAAACAATAATAAACAACATGGACACCCTCCCTGAAGGACGGTGTGTCTAGGGAGATTTTCCTGTTGCCACCAAGTGTGGCTGGCATCTTTCCTGGGAGTAAAATTGAAAGCTCACGATCTTTATCCTCAGAACTCCTGTGGTTGCTAGTCTCTTAGATTTGGCATTTAGTCAGGAAGCAGAACTCTCTGACGACTTATTTTCTGATTTTTGTATTTTTACAAGTAATTCATTTACTGCTTAAAGGTATGAAGACATTCTTCTTTTTATCTTTGGGTTTAAAACTCTTTCCTGGAGGGGTAGCGGTGTCTCCTGTAATCAGTGTCTCCTGATGTGTGGCAACCCCCTTGTTACGTACTCACAAGCCTGTCTTCAGCACAAGAGTATGGGTCTAGTAAGTACCTGATTGTTGCTTCTGCATAGTTTGTGCCCAGGGACCTTAATTACATACATGTTGGCTCTCCATTCTCTTTCCTTCGTATCAGTCAGCTTTCTCTCTCCCTCATTAAATTCTATTTGTCTTTTCCCATGTATCCTGGGAGAGCTTCTCAGCTTTGGACTTTAGGTCATTGCTTTGATTTTTGGAAGCTTCACATCTAACATGTTTTACTTCCGACGTCAATTTAAAGTGTCACTGTTATTTTAAGATCCCTTGCTTGCTCTCCTTATCTACCTAATTGGACTTTTTAGTTCATCTTGTTAACTTTTCTTCTCAGATCTTATGTCATTCTTTATCAGCTTTGTCTCCTTAAGTCTTTTCGTGGAGTTCATCTTTTCTTGCTCTTTTCCAGGTTGCCAGATAGTTTTCTAAAATTTTTATTAGGCTCCTAGAAGTGAAATTGTTTATTAAGATAAAATATACTTAGCATAAAACTGACCATTTTATCCATTTCTAAGTGTACAGTTTAATTGCATTAAGTACATTCACATTCTTGTGCAAAGTGATTTTTTTACGCCCACTCTCCCCGGAATTTTTGTGAGTGGTACTTTCTCGATACACATTCTCAAAAATGGCAGGGCCCGTGTCATAAGAGGATACCACCTTGCTCCCTACTCCCCGCCCTTTGTGTAACGTTCAAATACCCTTTTAGTTCTATTCCTGAAAGAGCTGTTGAGACGTAGACCTCCTGCTTCATGTCTCAGTCTCTCGCTGCCTTCCACCTGTTATGCGCCTGCTTTATTGAAATGCTACATTTTTTTCTTGTCCTCTGGGATTTATAACGTGTAGTCATGGTTGAAGAAATTGAATAAATGAATGTTTAGGGATACTTATTTGCTTATCTGGTTTGAAGCTGCTTTGGTCTTGCAAGTCCATTGTGTTTCTTTAGATAATCTATTATGATAGCTAGCCTCCTAAAGGCCCCCGATGATTCCCACCCTCTAATATTCATGTCCTTGTGTAGTTCTCTACTGTATTGCACCCTGTTGGTCTGTGTGACTATGCCATACAGCCAAGTGATAGCATGTGACTCTCAAGGGTAAGTCATAAAAGGCATCCTTGCCCTTTTTCTTGCCTTCTCTTTGGACAGCTCTCTCTGAGGCTGACATAACATGAGGACATCAAGAGTCCTTGTGGTGAGAAACTGAATCCTCCTGCCAACAACCAGTACTAACTTGCCAGGCACATGAGTGAGCCACCTTTGAAGTGAATCCTCCAGCCCCAGTCAAGCCTTCAGAAGTCTGTAGCCCCAAATGATATCTTGACTGCACCCTCATGAGAAACCCTGAGCCAGAAACATCCAGCTAAGCAGCTACTGCATTCTTGACTTACAGAAATGGTGTGAGATAATACATATTTATTGTTTTAAGCCATGGTTTTAAGGTAACCTGCTATTGAGCAATAGATAACAAACTAACACATCCATTCATTTGAGTTAGCTGTACTATTACTAATGGCTACTCAGTCCTCTCTTGGTCAAAGTCTTATTGTCTGAGTAAGGAGAAACACATTCATGAGGATGCATGCTTCCTTCTTGCCTCCTTTGCAATCTTTGTTTCACAAAGATAAGTTGTGCCACGATTTCAAAATGTCTCTATTTACTCAATCCAGTTCCATTTTCCTTATAAGCAGTATCATTTCTGGTTAATTTTAGGAACTAGATTATGCCTCAGTCTTAATTTTCCTAAAAATAGGAGTATCATTTTTTCTCTAAATTTTTGTAAGTTATTTTGTAAGAAGCTAGGGAAGATGCATTTGGTTCTTCTGCTTTGATGGTTTTTTCCAATTTTTTAAAACTTTGTTGCAGTTTTGAATCAGATCTCTCTCCTTGCACTTAACAAGAATAGAGGAAAGATACCTGTATGTCTTTAACACACTGGGTTACTTTAAAAACCAACACATCTAAGTATCCTTCAATTTTTCAGACAAGCTAAATTATGTACAATCTTTGGGTTATTGAGGTGGAAAATCCTATCAATTTTAAGTAAAGATGATTTTTGTCTTATTTATGTATTCCTTTTATTTCTTTTCTTGTCTCATTGCATTGGATAGAATTTCCTAAAACATATTGAATATTAGTAATTATAACTGGCATTCTTTGTCTTATTTCTCCTTTTATATAAGTGCCTCTAGTAGTTTTTCTATTAAGTATGATGCTAGCTTCTATTTTCAGAGAGATCTCACTTATTGAGAGATAATAAATAAATGTTTAATTTTTATTAATTCATTCCTTTTAGAATTTCTAGTACCAGTCACACTTATAATACTGGCACATCTTTATCTTCTTGGAATTAATTTCAGAAACATTTTACTTGTTTAACACATTATTAGATTCCATTTGCTAATAGAATTCTATTCTTATAATTAAAGCACTATATGCAATAGTGGAGACAGGAAAATACACATTGCCTGACAATACATGGATGATCAATACATCCTAGCAGTAGAAGCAATGGTAATTACTAGTGCAGTAAATGCTGTGAATTATAGTTTTTCAAGTGCTACATGGGTTCAAAGTACCAATGATGGCACAAAGGAGAATCTTTGAGGTAGGGTAGCAATTTTCCTGCCACCAGGCTTATCCTCGAAAGTTATAATTAAATGTCATCAGTAAATGGAGGTAGGAAAATAATTTTTTTAAGCCCAGATTCTTCACATTGCCTCTGTAATCAAACCTTTTTCATTAGTGCTGAGATCCCACTTCTGGCCATGTAGAAGAGCGAAAGAGCCCCCCAGATGACTCCACTGTTTAGATTAGGGGACACCGAAGAAGTCACCACAATTTTTGAGCCTGTAGTTCTCATCTGCACAATGGAGCTAGTCAGTCAGCCCTACATCCCTTGGAATATAGCTATGAGGATCAAATAAAGGGAGTGAAGTACTTTTGAACCAGAGTCTACCAAACATATAAAAATGGACCATCATCACCATCATCATCATCATGTGAGAGTAATATTAAGCCAAAGCTCTCCACTCCCTACCTAGAGCAGGATCCTTTTGCTTCCATGTGTTATCACAGGCATTGTGAAACATGGGTTTACATTTCAGTGCTACTTAATTACCCTTCCTCATCTCCCAGCCATTTTTACATTTAAATAAAACTCTCCTTTCCGTTAACAATAGAAGGGCTAAAAATTTGCATATTAAGTGTGAGTCAGTGGCACGGATATCTAATTAAAACCTTCTAATTTTTTCCCTTTTTCCCCGTTTCATTTTTCTCCCCTGAGCTGCTGACATTATTATAACTGTATTCAGTGTCCCCATTCTGTCAGCCCCGTGTGCTCTTAGGAAAGAAACCAAGACGGGCACCCGAGAAACAAGAGAAAGGCGGGGCAGGCAGGAAAGGGACCAGGAAGACACTGGCAAACACAGAAGGGATTGTGACAGAAAGATCAGCAGAAGAAAAGGCACATTTGTAGTGACTGTGTGAGGCTGTTGATTTTATAATTATTTTATTGAGGTCACGTTGGTTTATAACATTGTGTAAATTTCAGGTGTACATCATTATATTTTGGCTTCTGTATAGACTGCATCGTATTCACCACCTGTATCTACTTTTTTTTTTTTTTGAGGTAGATTAGCCCTGAGCTAACTACTGCCAATCCTCCTCTTTTTGCTGAGGAAGACTGGCCCTGAACTAACATCCATGCCTATCTTCCTCTACTTTATTGGTGGGATGCCTACCACAGCATGGCTTTTGCCAAGCGGTGCCATGTCTGCACCTGCGATCCAAACCGGCGAACCCCTGGCCACTGAGAAGCAGAACGTGTGAACTTAACCGCTGTGCCTCTGGGCTGGCTCCTGTAGTCTACTTTTTATCTGTCAGCATACACATGTGCCCTTTACTCCTTTGGCCCTGCCCCTACCCAATTCCCCTCTGGTAATCAGCAATCTATTCTCTTTATCTATGTTTTTATCTTCCATGTATGAGTGAAATCACACGGCATTTGTCTTTCTCTGTCTGACATTTCATTTAGCATAATACCCTAAAGATTTAAAAGAGAGCAGGGTGAGGAAGGGAGAGTCGAAAAATGGAAATTTACCAAAAAGAAGAGAAAGGATAGGAATAGAAGGAGAAGGAAAGGACCAAAGACAACAAGATGAGTGGAGAGGAGCCTAGGAAGGTAACGCAGGAGAGACTGTCCTTAAGGAGCAAGTACTTCAAGGAGTTAGAAGACTGGATATCCCCTGAGCCAAGGGCAATAGGTAAAGCCAAGAGTTGCTCTGGAAAACTGCTTATGTGGTCCCGTGAAGAGTGTCTACCATGCATTACCGTGGGGAGATTGTAATAAGAAGGCCAGTCTGTTGGTCTTATTCGAATATTTGTTCTCTTCCCTGCATAAGCTTCTATGATTTAATAGTGTGGGTGTATTCCACATCCTCTCTCCTAGATTTTCTTTGTTTTTCCTCCTTAGAGTTCACACAGAAACATCACTCAGAAACAGATCCCTCTGAAATTATTTATATATCTCCAAGATATAACTAAATATGACCCATCTCTCCTTGCCCCTCCCTCAATGCCAAGACTATATGAGTATAATTAACTAGGAATTAGTTAAATTCATCTGCCTAGTATCTTCCTTTGCCTGTTCTGTCCATGTAAACAGATTAACTATTTCTAAAAGTATAATGTTTATGGAGAAAGTCGGCTATTGATAATGGTACATGGAGCATGGCTATGTTAGAGGTTAGCACAACCTTGAGGCACTCCAATTGTTTCTGCTGTAGTTTATCATGACAGCCCTTCTTCTTGGCACACAAGACTGTCCACATGTCTGTGTCCAGCGTCTTGGGCAGATACAGGCTAGAAGGACCCAGAGATTTGACTGAATCAAGACCATGTGGCAAATGATAGGTCCCAAAAGGAGACGTAAGGAAGAAATTATGCTATTCAAGTGCAGGCACCAGGGACCTACAATCCAGGTAGATATTGAAAATCATGTGAATTTACAGTTTGGAAAGGGACCAGGCGACAAAACCAAAGGAACACTTTGTCAACTCCTTCAAACCCTTTGGATCTTGTTGGAGGTTCGTTTGGGAAGCAAAACTCTGGACCCATGGCCAAGTGTGGGGGCTGCCTATCCTCTTGGTGTAGTTTTTCCCGAATAGCCTGATAATAGGAATTTCTCTGGCTCTTGTAAAATTGTATATTTCAGGCCCCACTTTAGACTTACCAAATCAGGTTTTTCAGGAGAGAGACCTGAGGATTATATATTTAATAGGCAACCAGGCAAGATTGGTAAATACCTGTTCTCAAAGAATTAAATAATCTCAGGTGAGGGAGAGTGGGCTGTGACAAGAGAAGACAGGATGCTACATTTAAGGTACTATCTAATGAGGAAACTTAATTTCCCTGAACTCCCCAAAAAACCGCTTGGTTTTCCTATGTTTAGACTCTAACATCAACGTCCTGACTCAATCTTGAGTTGATATATGAGATAATCAGTTAAGCAACTCTAGCTCTACATTCCACAAGTTATTCCCTTCTTCACTGCTTCTCCAAACATAGCTTTAAGCCCAAGACAGGATAAATAGACCTGGTTCTTTTGGTCCCCTGCCTTATTCTTTCTATTCTATTTCCCAGGAATTATAATACTTTCCTTGAATGTTGGTTTCGGGTTTGGATGTTGCTGCCTGTTGACAGAGCACACGTTGATGCTAAGTACTTGCAGTCAAAGTCAAAACTCACAGGAATTGAGCTCTTCCTGTGTACCAGCATGTCCTTGAGAATAACAACCCACCTCACCCTCAGGATAACCCTATAACATAGTTACTATTAGTCCCCCTGTTCTTCAGTTAAGGATGCTGAGGTACAGAGAGGTAAAGCAAGAGCCCAATATCACCCAGGCAGTAAGTGGCAGAACAGGACTCAAACCAAGCATTCAAACTCCAGAGCTTGAGCTTTGAAACATGAAATGATTCTGCCTCACCTGGAGTGTCCCAACCCTGTGCTCATCTCACTTGTGAGAGCTCAGTGGTTTCCACCTTCAGCTGGTTCACCCTGCCACAGACACCTGGTGACTTTGTCCTTAGAGATCATCATACTATGCCAGGCTTATCAAGGGTCACGATGGCATAGGATTGGGGCACGAGCCCCTGGCCCCTGTCAAGCCCTCAACCTCAGCTTCCCTGAGGAGCCAGGATGATAGTCTTGAGCAGCCATGCCTGGTCCGGGGGACTGGTGATTCTCCCTATGAACTGAACTGTAACTGCCTTTGCAGATTGCCCCTCTGCTCTTCGCATGGGTGCTGCTTCTGCTCCTGGATCACGTTGTGCCTGCAGAAGCATCCTTTCTTCATCCCCTTACAGCTGGGAGCATCCCATCTCCACTTGTAGCCTGTAGCGGCCTCGTCTAGTTCTGGTTCTTGTCCTTCCTTTCCTAACTCACCCTGCTTTAAGTCCCTGGCTGAATTTCAAGATGTGTTACCACCCACAAGGGAAGCAGAGACAGAATTCTGAAAGCACGGTTTTTGCTTAAAACTCCAGAGGGATCAGAATAGTATCTCCATAGGAATTGTACCCACATTTGAATTCAGATCAGTTTGTGTACCACATAACTACTTCTGCTGGCTTTCATTTTTTTTTTTTAACATTTGTAACAATCAAATTTTCTGAAAATGTGAATTTTCATTCCCTTTCGAATCTGCAGGGTGTCCCATTACCAATAAAGCAATCCACTGCATCTTGGTACATATCATTTTAAAACATCAAGACTCTCTCCAGATTCCCTCCCAAAGTACAAAAAAATGAAAATTCAAACCTTCTTTGTAGAGTATGAATATAGCCAAGTAATCTGGTTAGGTGCCAGTGTCCTTACAGATTGTTCTCAGACACTCTTTTTAGTAAAAATCATCTAATTCTTCTGTCTGAAACTGAATAGACAGATAGTGAATCTGAAGCTGTTTAGCAAAGATTTGTGTAGTGATTGGTGGTCCCTTGAGTATAATGAATGCATGCTAAAAGTACGTTTAAAATTGGATGGAGAACATGGACACCTTTGGATATTTTCTAGGGCTACAAGATTCAAGAGAGAGAACACACGCTGATTGGCAGCCTTGGTCCTTGATGCCTAGGATTTCAGTTATACCATTAACTCTGTGTGCAAAATCTCCTCGTTTATTTCTCCTTGAACCTCCAAGCAGTGTGAAGTCACTTTAAGACATTACGTCATGCTATCAATATGTATTTTTCTTTTGATTTGAAATGGAATTATTGAAATAAAGTATTTTCCTATCTCTTTTGTAGCTTTGTTTAAGGTAGAGGGTTAAATAAAATCTATACAAACAGATAAGATATTTAGACAAATACCCCATGTTCCCTACAACCATGAACTCCTGTTCATACTTCAGCTTCCCTTTGATCAGAGAGGTGGAGTCCTGGTCAATATATTCTGAAAGTTTTCAGAGATATCTGTTCATGTATATTGACTACAAAGATGTAGGTGTTTGCAAAAACAAAATTAAAGACAAGAACAGAATGTTGGCCTCCCATCTTGGAACAATATTGTAATTTTCTCCTGTGTCTGTAGTAGTTGTTTCAAGGAATGACAGAATAAAAGCTACGGGCCTTACAAGGCCCTGAAACCCCCTGGGTCACCTGGCCCGGTTACCCCCCCAACCTCATCTTCTGTCGTTATTGCCCTCACTCCAAAAAGGGCTCCTTTCTGTTCCCAGAGCACACCAACCTTACTGCCACTTTGGGTTGTAGGTGCTGGGACTCTGCTCTGCTTGGAACCTTCTTCCTCCAAAAGTACCCGTGGCTCACTCCAGCACTTCTTTCTGCTCTCCTCTCAGAGGAGCTCTGAGGCAGCAAGCCCTTCTCTCCCCACCCTCCACAAAAGAGCAACCTCCCCCTCAGCCCGAGCGCGCCCTGCCCTTGCCCTGCTTTATTTTCTACATCACTCATGCATGTGCAGATACACGTGCGCGTGTGTGCACACACACACACATACTGAGCATTTATTTTCTTCATATTGTCTGTTCACGCCACACTAGCATATAAGTTGTTGAATAGAAACTAAGTCTATTTTGTTTACAGGGCTCTATCCCAAGCATCTGGAACAGAACCAGACAACTAGTAGACATTCAATACATATTTTCTGTATGAATAAACAAACACATAGATGTGTTTGGCTGCAAGGAACAGACAACCAGGCAGTGGCTTAGAAAATAGAGATTTATTTGTTTCACATAAGAAAAGTGGAGACACTAAATAAAAACACATTTTTGTAGATGATGCGTGTCACCAACATGCTCTGAAATGCCTCCAGAACTGATTACACTACCCTCCCCTGCAGGCACTCTCACATTAGTTCATGCCGTCACCCGACCGAGAGAGGGGAGCCTGGCCCCTCTTCTCCACTGAGGCTCTGAAGAATGAGCTGCATGCTGCCTTGGGGCTAGGACTGGGAGGAGTGTTCAGATATGTCTTTAAGACATTCCGATTTAAGACATTCATTCCTTGGGGACTGTCTTCATGACTCTACATCTAGTGCCTGTCACAGTACCTAACACAAAATCTGGGATCAGGAGAGTCCTGTGAAGAGCAATCAATGAAAGGAGACATGGACTGTGTCACTTGGCTTAACTGACTCCAAACCACTCTGTATAGTACCCGTGCCGTGTAAGCCACAAATAAGGTCAAAATTATGCATGAGTGTGTCCTTGGGAAATGTGAGTGTGCGCAGTTAAAATCACTCTGCATTATCCTGAAGGGAGTTGATCAACATATTCTAATTTGATTCACCCCTGGATTAAAGCTTCACTTTTATGGGTTTGATTTCTGAGCAAAAATTTGTATTCTAATGTCCTTGCACAGCATATCCACGGCTATTTCAACTTCTTCCTCTTGATCCCCAGAGTATGTTTTGCTCATGTGTTTTAAAACATTAATATTCTATTTGATGTTGTCGTTACCTTATGACAGTCATTCATATCAATGTTATTGTCCTTGTCACTCCTAATTAATTGAAACCTCCTAAAAATCAGAGACAGTGTCCTAATGGATGCACACTCAGTAAATGTTTGCTGAGAGAAATGGAACAAAATAGAACAGAATGTAAGAAGTAGAGTGGATTGGAATAACCTAAATGCAAATGGAATAGGGAATATCCAAATAAACTACAAAGGAGAGAGACTTGAAGGAGGTGAGAATGATGTAGAACTTTGGGAAAAGCTCCAGATGAAAAAAAGAAAGTAGCCACAAGTGTTGAGACAGAAAATCCTTTTTAGCAGAAATTTGTTCCCTGCAGAGTTTGCGGTACATTCTCAAAACACATGTTATTTGAAATCAAGCCTAAGCCAATTAAGAACTTCCTCTTCTTTCTCCTAAAGGAAAATAGCTCAGGCTCTGGGAAAGTTACAGGGTATCATGTTCTATTCCCTGCGGGACACCTCCTGGTCTGGTGTTTGGTCTGGTGCACGCAGGGATGTTTCTGCAACAAATCCTTTTTTAAAAAACAAGATTATTTTCTCTTTGGTTGGGACCCTCTCATAGAATGGCCACGTCCTCGACAGTGGATTTCAATTATTTGTCAGAAAAAGCATGGAAATCTCCAAAAATGAAAATACTGGAGTTTTTTTCTTCCCTTCTGTTGACTGAAGACTCTAGAGTTGTTGAGCTTTTTGTCTCCAGACTTCATGAGGAACCAGCTTCTTAGAGAATTATTAGGGTTTCACTGACATAGAGCCAGAAAGAGACAGGAAGGGAAAGAATATGGGATGGGAGGGGGAAAAAATCCTCCTTTTTTTCCTGCTGTCGAAAAGAAAAGGAAAAGAAATACACTGATTGGTTTTCACTTGAACTCATTCTGTGTAAAGAACAAAGTTTACTTCATACTTTTGCAAAATCCCCAACTCCATGAACACTTCTGAAAGCAGGAGAAAAATATCTATTTTTAAAGAGATAATTGTTACAGTTTCACTGCAAGTAGCGCTCATAGAAGGGGGAATGATCCCTGGCTGTGTGGGAACACAAGCCCAACACATAGCAATGCACATTTTCCTTCTAACATCTATAGAAATATGAGTGAGAACAATTTCTTGGACATGAAAGGGAGTTGGCAACAGGTGCCAGTACTTCCTAGGGTCCCAGGTGATGAGGGCAAGTGAGGGTAGAGTGGTTTGGCAAGTCAGAAGTCTGGCAGGGAGCCAGGGCCCCTGCAGGAAGCACAGCTGGCAACAACTGGGACGCTGCTCCCGGGAAGCTCAAGCTGAGGTTGCCAGTGCTCACAACCGGCTGAAATTGTTTTGCACCCAGAAAACAAAACAGATGAGAAAAGAGGCATACAGGAAGAGGGTAGGAGCAATCATCCTGTTATTTGTGAAGCATGGGACAAACAAGCTCCCATGCCTTGCATTCCAGGCCCTTTGGATCAGGGTAAAATTGAATCGAACAAAGCAAACTATGTATTATTAATGTTAGTGTTTCTTTTAAAGATTTGATACGGGCAGGCACAAAACATTGCAATATAAAGGGAAAGGCTCTTCAAAATTGGCAATTCTTTTCCTTCAGTTCTCACTCAGCAGGATGCTATGTGCATCTTTTCTCCCCTTTTACTTTTTTGGAGGCTTTTTGAACAAAGAAACGAGAATCCAGGAAGGAGAGGAAAAAAGAAGCAGCAAGGCAGAGGGAAAGGAAAGGAAAGCCCCACACTGTAGAGGGACATAGACAAGGAGGCAGAAGGTGGAGGCAGTTTGCATTCAAAATGAGAGAGAGGGGGATAGTAGCAGGACGAGACATTGATATGCTTCTAGGATATTTGTCTTGCACCCTGGGGAATCAGTGTAGAAACTGCATTACCTTTAGGGAAACATTTGCATGTTTCCTCATTGTCTGACCAACGTCTCAGCTGTCTGGGTGCTACGAATGAGTTGCTGCTTTTCAGAGACTTCCTTTCCATGGCCCAGCTCTGCCTTGGTGCTCATCCTACAGACGGCCGGTCATGGCGTCTTTTCTCACTCCTGTGGTTTTACAGCTAAGCTGTAATTACCAGCACAATCCAACTTCCTGTCTACCCAGTATCGCGCAGAGACTCCACCATCAGACTCACTGAAGCCTCAAAGAACAAGATAGAGATGCAAACAGGACATTTTCTAGCTATTTGTTCTCAAATTTGGTCCTGAGAACAGGCAATCCAGTTCTTCATTGGATCATGTTTAATGTGTTAGTCATCCATCTAGTATTTATTGAGTGGCTTATCGAGTACCTGAACCTGTATGCCAGGTACTGTGCTAGCCCCTCTGGAGAGCATCACTCATTCATTTATTCATTCAAAATAGTTATTGAGCAACAACTATGTGCCAGGCACTGTTCTGGGAATTAGAGATAGAACAGAAACAAATTCCCTGCCCTCGTGGTGGGGCCAAAAGACAATACGTCGATCCAGTGTCATGGTTTTGCATATTATGTATGTGCTCTTGATGCCAAAACCTCCCCTGCCCCTCAACTTCTGAATCCTATATTCAACTGCCTACTTGACATTTCTACTTAAAAGTCAAACTGGGCATCTCAAGCATAATATGTCCTACATCAAACTGTTGATTTCCTGGCCCCTTCTCAACCTCTCCCCATCTTAGAAAAAGACAACTTCATTCTTCCAGGTTTTCGGACCAAAACCTAATGGAATCCTCCTTGATTCCCCTTTCTCTCACACCCTGTATCCAGTGCATCAACAAGTCTGCTGATTCTAACTTCAAACTGTGTCCAGGGGTGAAACTCTCATGACATTTACACCCACCACTTCAGTGCAAGCTTCTGTCATCTCTCTCCTAGAGGTGTGCAGGGCCTTCCAACTGTTATCCTTGTTTCCACTCCTGGGTCTCTCCACACCAAAAAGGACATTTTAAAATAGAAGTCTGATCATGCCAACCTTCTGCGAAAATCCCTCCAATGACCCCTGCTCAGAGTAAAGACCAGAATCTTTAAAATGGGCATCAGGGTCACACATGACCTGACCACTGTCGCCTCTCTGACTTCACCTACTTCACCTAATGTAAGAATGTAAGCTCCTTGTGAGCAGGGCCTTTGTGTGTTTTGACCATTGGTGTAGACCCAGACACTGAAACAGTGCCTCACTCAAAGCAGGGGCTAGACACATATTCATTGAATAAATGGATGAATGAGTAAGTGAGTGAATTAAATATGTAATATTGTTTCAGGCAGTGATGGATGCTATGAATAAAAGTGAAAGTGGGAAGGAGAAAGAGAGTGAGCAGACAGGGTTCCAGTTTAGCTACCATGGTCAGAGAAAGGCCCTCTGAGGAAGTGACACTTGAGCAGAGATCTGAATGGGCTGAAGCAGTGCACCAGGTGGGTATCTGAAGTCAGAGAAGTCCAGCAAAGGGAATAGCAGGCAAAGTCTGAGCAAGGAGTGTGCTTGACAAAAAGCACGTTGACCATTATGGTTAGAAGACCATGAATGAGGAGAGAGTATGGAAATTAACCAAAGGAATGAGATCATGTAGGACTCTATGCCTGGTAAGGAATTTGGATTTCATTCTAAGTGTGATGTGAAGCTACCAGTGGGTTTTGAGCAAAAGAAGGACATAGTCTGACTTACACTTGAAGAGACTCAGACTCCAGAGTGTTTGGTGAACCAACTGAGGGGAATAAGCTGGAACTGGAAAATGGGGGAGGAAGCACTGTGCTAGGCAGCGGGGAGATGCTGTGAGCTGAGACACAGTGGGTAGCATGGATGCGTCGAGAGAGAGAGAAAGAGAGTCAAAGTTAAGAACAGATTGGACGTGTGTAGATGTGGGGTGTGAAAGAAAGAGAGGAATCAAGGATGAGTCTGAGATTTTTGACTTGTGTTACATGGTGAATGATGGTGACTTAGTGAAACGGAGGAAACTGTAGAAAGGTGATTTGTGGAACAAAAACAAGATTTTGGTTCGTACAGTCTTGTCTAACCATGAGACACCTATTAGACACTGGAGTAGAGTCAAAGGTAGAATATATAAATCTAAATTTCAGGAGGAGGTCAGGGTTGAAGATACAAGTGTGGAAGGCATTTGTGTATAAAGCATTTTTAAAGCCATGACATCTGGTAATTTCACTTAAGGAGTGAGTGCAGAGAGAGAGGATGGCTGAGCCCCAAGCCATGGAACACTCCAACCTCTAAAATCTGGGGAAAGTAGGTAGATCCTACAAAGAAACCTAAATGAGAATCCCAGGGAGGCACAAGGAAAACCAAGAGGGAATTTCCCTCCGAGCACGGAAAACAATTTATTTTAAGTAGGAATGGTGATGGGTAGGATATAGTTCCGATTCTCGAGGTACTCTCAGACTTGGCAGAAAGGATTACAGTTCAGTAGGAGAAACTCTATAGGAGATGTGAGAAGAGAGTACTGTGGAATCTCAGTTCATTTTTTTAAAATTATTTTATTGAGGTCATGTTGGCTTATAGCATTGTGTAAATCTCAGGTGTACATTATTTTATGTCAGTTTCTGTATAGACTGCATCGTGTTCACCACAAATAGTCTAGTTTTAATCTGTCACCATACATATGGGCCTCTTTCCTCCTTTCACCCTCCCCCCATCCCCTTCCCTTCTGGTAACCAGTAATGTGTTCTCATTGTCTATGTGTTTATCTTCCATATATGAGGGAAATCGTATAATATTTATCTTTCTCTTTCTGACTTATTTTGCTTAGCATAATACCCTCAAGTTTCATCTGTGTTGTCACAAATGGCATGATTTTGTCCTTTTTTAATGACTGAATAGTATTCCATTGTATATATATACCACATCTTCTTTATCTGTTGATGGGCACTTGGGTTGCTCCCATGTCTTGCCTATTATGAATAATGTTGTGACGAACATAGGGGCACACAAAGCTTTTTGAATTATTGATTTCATATTTAATTCTCTTTGCATAAATGCCCAGTAGTGGAATAGCTGGATCATATAATATTTCTATTTTTAATTTTTTGAGAAATCTCCAGACTGTTTTCCACAGTGGCTGCATCAGTTTGCATTCCCACCAGCAGTATGTGAGGGTTCCCTTTTCTTCACATCCTCTCCAACACTTGTTAATTCTTTTCTTGTTAATTATAGCCATTCTCACAGGTGTGAGGTGGTAGCTCATTATAGTTTTAATTTGATTTGCATTTCTTTAGTGATTAGTGATGTTGAACATCTTTTCCTGTGCCTATTGGCCATCTGTATATCTTCTTTAGAAAAATGTCTATTCATATCCTGTGCCCATTTTTTTTTGATTGGGTTCTTTTTTTGTTATTGAGTTGTATGAGTTCTTTATATATTTTGGAAATTAACCCCTTGTTGAATATGTTGTGGGCTTTTTCATTTTCTTCATGGTTTCCTTTGCCTTGCAGAAGCTCCCTAGTCTGATGTAGTGTCATTTGTTAATTTTTTCTTTTGTTTCCCATACCTCAGTAGATGTAGTATTGAAAAAGACGCTGCTAAGACCCATGTCAAAGAAGGTACTGCCTATATTTTCTTCCAGGAGTTTTAAGGTTTCAGTTCTTATATTCAAGTCTTTAATCCATTTTGAGTTAGTTTTTGTGTATGGTGTAAGATAATGATCTAATTTCATTCTTTTGCATGTGATCGTCCAGTTTTCCCAACCCCATTTATTGAAGAGATTTTTCTTTCTCCATTGTATGTTCTTGGCTCCTTTGTCGAAGTTTAGCTGTCCATAGGTATGTGATTTTATTTCTGGGATCTCAACACTGTTCCATTGATCTTTGTTTCTGTTTTTGTGCCATTACTATGCTGTTTTCATTAGTATAGCTTTTCAGTATATTTTGAAGTCAGAGAGTGTGATACCTCCAACTTTGTTCTTTTGTCTCAGTATTACTTTGGCTATTCAGTTCTTTTGTTGTTCGATATAAATTTTAGGGTTCTTTGTTCCATTTCTGTGAAGAATGTCATTAGGATTCTGATTGGGATTGCATTGAATCTGTAGATTGCTTTAGGTATGGACATTTTAACTATGTTTATTCTTCCAATCTATGAGCATGGAATTCCTTTCCATTTCTTTATGTCTTCTTCAATTTCTTTCAATAATGTCTTATAGTTTTCAGTGTATACATCTTTTGCCTCCTTAGTTAAACTTATTCCTAGGTATTTTATTCTTTTTGTTGCACTTATAAGTGGGATTGTAGTCTTGATTTTTCTTTCTGCTAGTTCATTATTAGTGTATAGAAATGCAACTGATTTTTGTATGTTGATTTTGTACCCTGCAACTTTGCTGTATTTACGGATTATTTCTAGTAGTTTTTTTGGTGGATTCTGTAGGGTTTTCTATATACAGAATTATGTTATCTGCAAGTATGACAGTTTTACTTCTTCCTTTCCCATTTGGATCACTTTTATTTCTTTTTCTTGCCTAATTGCTTTGGCTAAAAGTTCCAGTACTATATTGAATAAGAGTGGTGAGAGTGGGCATTCTTGTCTTTTTCCTTTTCTCAGAAGACTAGCTTTCAGTTTTTCACTGTTGAGTCTGATGTTAATTTTTGGTTTGTCGTCTATGGTCTTTATTATGTTGAGATACTTTCCTTCTACATCCATTTTATTAAGAATTTTTTTTATCATAAATGGATGTTGGATCTTGTCAAAAGCTTTCTCTGCATGTATTGAGATGATCCTGTGGTTTTTATTCATCATTTTGTTAATGTGCTGGATCATGTTGATTGCTTTGTGCATATTGAACCATCTCTGCATCTCAGTTCTTTGATTAATTTTGCCTATAGTGTAGGAGGAGATCAAAGAATGTTTCACATAGATGTAATATTTTAGTTAGACCTCTCCAGAAGCATAGACATTTCCTGGGTAATGAAGCCCTAGTCTTTCTCTCTGGCAGTGAGAAAAAGAAGCATGGACATGTTCAAAGGCACTTGGTTGGGAAGGTCCAGGGTGGCTGAGGCATCAGAGGCAGAAAGTCGCATAATAGGAGTTGAGGCTCAAGAAGCAGGTTGGAGCCATTTTGGTAAGACCCCCACACACATCAAGCTGAGAAGCTTTATTTTATCCTGGAAGCAATGAGGAAAGAACAGAGGAAAGTAAACATATCTAGATGAATAGAAGTTTCAAATCATAGTAGTCCAACTGAGAAGACTAAACTAAAACACACATTAGAAAACAGTAATGCACGTTACTGTCTATGGAGATAAGAATCAACAGCCATTCATGAGTGATGTACCTGGCCCCACCCCTTCAAGGCTCTGGTCCTGAGTGTGTTCACCTGCAAGGCAAGGACACTAAACTGGAAGATTTCTGAGATCTCTTCCAACTCAACAACATTTCTGTGACTCTATCTATATGGCAAGTTAATATGATCGGGGAATATTTCCTGGAGGAAATAACCTCAGAACTGGGTCTTGAAGGGAAAGTAGACCTTACATAAGCAAAGGGTAAGGGAAAGGGGAATCTATTGAGGGAAGCAACATGAGAAAAGGGAGAATGAGCTGGCTCATGCAGCAAATAGTAAGCTCTACGGAGACAGGAGCCGCAACTATGGTTCACAGTTGCCGAGCACCTGACTAGCCCAGGGACTGATAAACAATGTTTATTGAATGACTGTGAGAACAGATGGATGAATGACAGGGGGATGCCCCTGTGGGTATGTTGGAGACTGTGGCAGATGATGGCCCTAGGTCCAGCAGGACTCCATAATGGAAGACCTGGAAGGCAATGAGGGAACCACACCATGGGGACTCCTAAAGAGTGACCATCACAAGCATACTGTAGAAAATCCTGACACTTGGATTTGTCTCTAGATATATGATGGGCTGAGCAGTAGTCTCTCAGTGACCCAAGATAATATGTTTTTACTCTAGGTAGCAACTGTTATTTGTTTCAGGGTGGAAAATCCCCATTGGAGACAAGAGAGTCCAGCTGTGTTTGGGTTTTACAGGCTGTCTTAAGATTTCTCTCAGATGTTTTGGTTTCTGGCAAAGTTGAAAAGACAGCATTATCATGATCATTATTACTATTATCATGTATTCAACTACCACTGGTAATTAATGTTTACTGAATATCAATGATATGCAATGGGATTCAATAAGTATTAAATTAGACTTGGCATGTGTCCAGTGGGCTTGTGGTAAATAAGAGAAAACAAACAAGTTGTCACCCAAATTTTAATCTCTTGAAACTATCTTTGTTTCACAGGCTTCTTGTCTTGGTTACACTTTTCTAAGCTGACTGGAACCAGGAAAGCTGACTTTCAGCTTACCGTCACTGTTTAACACCAACATTTCCCAAAATATGTTTTGTGGAAAGGATATTGATAAATGATATATGTAAAAACAAAAAAAAAAAACAAAACCAAAAAAAAACAAACCCCAGGATGCCCAGACAAACAAATTTTGAAGACAGTGGTTTTAACTAGAAGTAAATATGATCATGACTGCAGGATTTTGCTGAGGTATAAATGGGCTAATGTGCCTTGTAAGCGCCAAGCAAGGGAAATAATACATAGCATTTTCTAAATTTATTTGGGCATTGAATAACTCTCTAAAAGACTATAAAAATTTGGTTTAAAAAATCTGTTCTGAAACTCAAAAGGCTTTTTTATTTTAACAATGTAATAATTTTATTTCTCAGGCCCTTTTGCTGTCCCCTTGATTCGTGAATACCTTGGTATCACATCCTAATTAGGCCCAAGAACCATTGAATCAACAGTTGGTCCAGGAAGCCCTGCTCAGAATCCCCACAGCATTGGGGCCAGTCAGGCAATTGTATGATACGTCAGGACAGTGTTTTTCACTGCACTATAAAGATTTGAGGACTGCTGGCCTACAACAAGCAAATAGCCAGTTATTTTACCAGCAGAATAGGTTTATTCCAGAACAGCAATGAATTGCAATTCGAGACTTGTGGTCTATGATAGAAATGTTCTTTTATCAAGTTGAGAGGGGCTGTTGTAAACAGAATCCATTGAAGGAGACTGTGAATTTGAAAAATAGTGGCTTTTCATTGGCTGAGTTATGGCAGTTTCTCATTGGCTGAGCAGTTGCTGGGCAAGGAGGACTTCCTTCCTTCCTCCTGCTGGGGTAGTAAGTAGCATCACTTCCTATTGGAGTTGCAGGGCACCTGTATTCCTATTGGGATCTGTAGTGTGCATTGAGTGGCATGTGCATGAGAGTCCTTTCTTCTGATCTCCCAACTCCACTTTATTTATTTTTTTTTTTTTAAAGATTTTATTTTTTCCTTTTTCTCCCCAAAGCCCCCTGGTACATGGTTGTGTATTCTTCGTTGTGGGTTCTTCTAGTTGTGGCATGTGGGACGCTGCCTCAGTGTGGCTTGATGAGCAGCGCCATGTCCACACCCAGGATCTGAACCAACGAAACACTGGGCCGCCTGCAGTGGAGCGCGCGAACTTAACCACTCGGCCACGGGGCCAGCCCCCTCCCAACTCCACTTTAAATGACGTTTCTGTTAGTTAATTTTCACAGGACCATGCTTTTATGAGTATTAAAACAATTGGAATCCTTGACACACACTACAATGGCCAAAATAAATAAGACTGACAACACAAAGTATTGGTGAGGATGTGGAGCAACTGAATGTCTTGTACGTTAAGAGTCATTGCTGGGAGTGTAAAACAGGGTAAACACTTTGGAAAACTGGCACTTTCTTCAGGAGGTTAAACATGGTCCTGTGATAGAGCAATTCCACTCCTAGGTACTAATTTGAGAAAAGTGAGTAAAAATGTCCACCTAAAGACTTAAACAAAATAATTTGTTTATAATATCCATAAGTGGAGATAGTGTAAATGTGCATTACTAAGGCAATGGATACACAAGTTGTGCTATCTTCATCAGTGGCACACTAGTCAGCAATGAGAGAAATGATCCCCTTTTCTACACAAGAGCATGACTAAATCTCAAAAAAAGATTAGGTTAAACAAAAGAAACCAGATACAAAAGATTACTTACGGTTTTATTACATTAATATAAAGTTCTTAAATAGTCAAAATTAATTCATAGTGATAGAAATGAAATCAGTGGTTGCCTTGGGTTAAAGGGGTGGGGACAACAGAGTGAGTGGACACTGACTGGAAGGGCCTTAAAGGAATTCTCTGGTGTGAAGGAAATGCTCTATTTCTTGATTGGGATGGTAGTTAAACGAGTGTTTACAATTGTTCAAAACTCATCAGATAAGACCTGCAAGATCTGTGCATTTGATTATATGTAAGCTAACCTCAATAAAAACAAAAATAATTGGAACTCTTTCCACTCATAGCATCTTGGTGTGAGATCTGCCAGCACATCGCAGTCATGAATTGTCATGAATACTTGCCGATGAAAAGTACAGAAAATGCCAAGTAACCCATTTGACTCAGGGGACAGTGTTGACTCTAACCTTTTGGAATGAAAATGATTAACCCCCAGATGCTTACTCCTGGATCAGCTTGGACATCTCTCCTGCAGAGTGATGTCAGGAGCCAATTCCACGTGTGTTGTTTCCTGTGCCCCTGCATATCTCCCTGTTCCAGAACACATTTCTGATACTTGCTCAGCTGATGGGTAGCCCTTCATTTTTTAATTAAGGTCATCACTGACTCATATTTAGCTCCAATTATATTTTCTTCCTCTCAGCATGGCATTTTGTGTATTCACTGGTGGATGCTGTCCTTAGTCAGACTCTTAAAGCAGCCAATTGGTATTAAGAGCGACACCAATTAATCTTGGAAACTAAGGAATAAGCATAAGCAAAATTAATACCTTTCTAGGCTCTTCCAGTCTCATTTTGATGATAAAAACAACAGTCATCAATTATTATTTAACAAGTCATTAAACTGAGGACAGAAGGATTAGCACAACCATAGTCCACTCATAAATTTAGGGTTGGTGACTAATTATATATTTTGGTTTTATTCTTTTAAGAACTTTATTCCCTAATGTTACTCTTAGGTTCTCTTCTTGGACCAACAAAATCCTTGATCCAAATGACTCTGGGGAACTCATTTTAAGAAAGAGTCTGTATATCCCTCTTCTCTCTCTTTCTACTTTCCGTCCTCCTGCTCTTCTTTCCTCTTCTCATCTTCCTCTTCCTCCTCACCATCATCGTCCTCCACACTTATTGAGCACTTACTATGTACCTGATACTCTGTGCTCTGTCCTTTCATTTGTATTATTTCATTTAATAATTTCTTAAGTTGTAGTTAGTTGTAGCTTGACTCCAGAGCCAAGGTTTTGACACACTAGAGGGTATCACTTCACATGCCTTGTCCTTCACTGTGGTGTACGTAATGTCTTAATGTATCTATGAGTGTACTCTGTATATTTGCTGGATTTTGAGCTGACTAGCATTTCTCACTTTAAATATCTACCATTATTATAATTTTTTAACTTAAAAATCCTCCATACGTTTAAAAATGAGTAAAACAATTTCTCAGTAAAATTTTTTTTCTATTATATCAGAAATAAATGTGTACTTCATTTGATACAATATTTTCATTTTAGAGATGTTTTCAGGGAGTCTTCAGTTGTAAATCAAAACTTTGTCATGTGAATTACTCTATGTCTCCTAAGAGAGTTCACCACTACAAGGGAAAAAATAGAATCCTCTTTCCTATGGCAAGTGATTGCTTGCATACACACCGGTCTTTGCTCCCTGTCTTTCTGCATCCACCCACCACACCTGGCCCCTGAAAATAAAGACACAAACATACCCCAGAAAAATATGTGTTTTTTATCCCAGATGGCTTTGCTTCAACTTGACCCCCTGCCTCCATTTTCTATGTTGGAGGTTAAGAGAGCTCCGCTTCTCTTAAGCCCAAGCTTAAAACAACAGACAACAGGTTTGACCTATTCTCTAGGCCAAATCTTGGCACTTCTTAGTTTTCCAGGATAAAAGTTGCATCCAACACAGAAAGTATGCCTACTCCAAAAAGGCCTCCCCTAAAACCAGGCTCCAGCCACCTCAGCTAAACTGAAAATCTCCTCACTCCTTCCTGAAGCCCTTCTGCACTGTGTGTCATAGCCTTATTTAGTCTGAGGGGAAAAGAGACATCTGCCATCACTATGCCTGGAGAAATGGAAGCTCTTTGCCTCTGATCCCTGCGGCCCTCTAGGTTTGCCCTGAGGAGTGCAGGCTCGCTGGGGAGGAGGTATGTCACCAGGAACGTTGGAGGTCAAGGTGCTCCAGACAGCCTCTGGAGACTTGACATCAAGTGCCATTTCAGGCAGGTCACTCTGGCCCTCAAGCATCCTCATTTGAAAACAAAGTGGTTGGATTCCATCAGTGGTCTTCAACCTGGGTCTACAGGGGTCCACACAGGGGCATGAGAGTCCACGAATTATTTTTAATGTTTAAAAAGCTCATCAGTGCCAATTTACCTATTTTTAACTGAAATCACCTCAATTAAGCATAATGAACACTCAGATTAAAAAGTCACCTGCATTTAATAATAATAAAAAGAAGTTGGAAGAACTAATGCAATTTTTTTTGGTCAACAAAACATTTCAAAAAACAAGATCCATGTGGGAAATACCTTTTTAAAGGAGGCTTAATGCTGAGAAGATGGAGAAAATCGATGTAATTTCTAAAGCCCCTTCAAACTTTAAGAGTGTGGTTCTGCGACATGAAGTTTACATATAAATATAATGTATGTGGCAAAAGCATGAGTGTGTGCGTATGCATGATTTATATCACTTACGCTTATAAGTTCAGGGACTTTTAAGGGCTCCACACGTCTTCACAACAAGTAGAAGTAGAAGTTCACTGAAGTAAATATTCTTATCATCCCCATTTTACAGATGAGAAATGGAAGCTGAGAGAGGTCAGGACACTTGCCCCGGGCCACACGGATCTATTTGCCTATGTGTTTTCTATCATAAATTTGTATTCCTGGGAAGATCTGGATGTCTATCTGACTGTTTATGATGTATATTTGAATTAGGGTAGGTGTCTATATGTGAGATAGAGCCGTTTCACGAGAGTTCAACATCCACACCATGTATGGAACAACATCATGTGGGGAAAAGTTTTCTGTGCTAGAAAAGAGGTGCTCAGGCTGCCAAGACAAAATACCACAGGCTGGGGCCTTAACCAACAGACATTTATTACTTACAGTACTGGTGGCTGGAAGTCCGAGATCAAGGTGCTTGTGCACGCACAGTTGGTTTCCTTTGAGGTCTCTCTTCTTGACTTGCAGATGGCCACCCTCTTGCTGCCTCTTCCCCTGGTCTTTTCTCTGTTTTCTTGCATTCCTGTTGGGAGTCTCTTTGTGTGTCCTAATCTCCTTTTTTGAGAGCACCACTGAGATTGGGTTAAGGCCCACCCTAGAGGCCTCATTCTAACTTCACCTCATTAAGGTCCTTATCTTCAAATAGAGTGACATTCTGAAGTACAGGGGTTAGAGTTTCAACATACGAATTTGGGGGTGGGGACACAATTCATCCCATAAAGGGAGGTTAATAAATTTCTCTAATTTTCTCTTTAAAGCTACATATAGTGAGACAAATTTCAAAATCCCTCCAAGTAACATCTTTGTTTTAATAAACTCAGTGACCACTTAGTAAAATACAGTGGGAGAAATGGGAGAAACAAACATCTCGTAGCTCTGGAATTTAGGCCAGCCCTAAGACCTTCTGAGCTTTAACACAAACTCCTCCAAAATCCATCCTGTGTTCTTATCTCATGGGCTCTGCTGTGACTCATGCAGGGACCCCAAGAGTAGGTAGAGAGAAAGGAATAAGAAATCACTAGTGGTCCAGGGCTGGAGAAATAAACTAGCAGCATGGCAAACGGGAGTAGTACCTCCAACAATGGTGAAGCAGGAGACTCTGCAGTCAACTGTGGGCTAATCCACACTGGTGCTGGAACCCAAGGAGGACAGCTATGTGCACTCAGGGCAGCACATTCCTCTTAACCAGGTGGGCCGCAAAGTTGCGGTGCCAGGTACAGCCATCCATCTTACTTGCAGTGACTACAATTGAGGACTTTGGAGAAGACACCCATAGGAGCTAGGTCAGTGTCCTGGTTCCAGTAAAACAGGCTGTGGTTCAGAGGGGAGCTCCACCCTGGTGAGGAAATGAGTACAAATTGGCTGAAACAGAAGACCCATCATATGAGCTGAGTATACCAACAGTTAGCTCAGAAAGGGAGGTTGGAGGTTACCAGCCATTTTTTGGTCATTGTGGAAGACTTTCTGGTCCTGCCTATCAGTATGGGCTGAGATTATGAGCACAGGGTCAGGCTTGATCAGGAAGAGGGGCTGGGCAAAGTCAGAGGGTGCAGGTGTTTGCTACTGAGCGTGTCTGGGGCAGGCAAGGACTGACAAGGACTGGCTACAGAGACACTAAGATCTGGCTGGTGTTTGACCTTGCTGCTTTTCTATATTCCCCTAGGTTTTTTCCCTCTCCTTTGTGAAAATATCCAGTTCATCTTAATTTGACCTCTCCTTGACTGTAGGTTCCAGAATACATTGTGTTCTGGTGCCTTCTCACCGCAGATTATAAACAAGGTAAAAACTAGGCCAAGAAATTTACTCTGGGGAGCAAAGCTGCAAAGGCAGAAAGCAGGCTCCCTGACCCAGTCAGTCTTTTTCCATCTCTAACGTTTCTGACTCTGTAATTATGATTCTATGAATATGATTGCTGCCGCACATTTGGTCCGCCTGCCGGGAAATGTAGGCAGGTTGTGGCCTCCCTGGAGCAGGAGCAGGCTCCTCTTCCTCACCCTAAGTCATCCATCTCTCCCATCCTTCCTGCCACTTGTTCCAGGGGTGAGTCAGCTGCATGTGTGAGGCCTGGTGAGTGCACTGATGTCTCCTGCTAATTAATTGGCCTTGGGTTGCAAGGAGTGCTGTTGGCATCTCCACATAAAGAGACTGGTTTGAATCTCTCTGTCTTTCATGCTTTTTGAGCCCCTTACAAAGTTGTTCCTAATATAGTTCTAGATTATGAATCTTGGTTTCAGTGATGGTACAGAAGCAACTACTCTACCTCCAGGAAATACCTCCCTCTCAAAAGGCAATCTTCTTATTGGTGCCATAGTTTTGTGCCAAGCACAGGAATCCTCAATCAAATCTCCCTCAGCAGCCCCAGTAGGGAGAGGGTTGCATCATTGACCCATTTAGAATTCTTATAGTGATGGTTCTTTAATCTATGTGGGTCAGTGAAGCTGCCTCACTCACAGATTGGGGCTTTTCCATAAGGGAGGACCCAGAAAAGGTGGGTTCTGTGTCTTGAGTTGCTCCAGGGCTGTTTCCAGCCCTTTAGCTGATTTTCCCCCTTTCCGTGAATTTTCATGAATGCTTTACATTGACTGGGAACCCTGCTCCAAGGAATGGCTTTGCTCCAAGGAATGGCTCCAAGTAAATGGTCATTTACTTGGCTTCTGCTGGTTGGCATCTCTTGTTCTTGATGGAGGTATTGACTGATTTGAATGGGAGTTTTTCATTGCCATGCATATTGCCATGCATTAAACAGCTGTTCCCCCTAACCAGATGCTTAATCTGGTTCCCCTTCCAGGCAGAGTGAAGGGAGCAGGTTCTCCAGCTTGCAGTTGGGAGAAATGATCTGAGAGGCTAAGGATTCATGGAAAGAACTCCCTGCTGACTTGGACCCAAATCTCCTTCTTAGATTAACGTTCAGAACATGAGACATTTTTTAAAAATGTATTTCAAAACAGTTGACTGACTTGGTGTCCAATTGATGTTCTGAGACCCAGCTCTTAATGGAGCTCTTTGAGGTACTGAGATAGATGCCATGGGACCATGCCTCCCCTGCACCTACAGTGATGATGCATGGAGCCCTGGTGTTGTGGGTGTGGTCCCAGTGGGGAGAGAGTGTTTGGTGTGAGCCCCACTGCAATCACGTGTGTTTCTGTGGCTGGAAGCTCACCTCCACTTGTTCAATTTATCTGGCCCAGGCTCTGTGCTGCTGTGACCCAGTTGCCATGGAGAACTTGTATATTCTTGGCCTCCTTGCTGCTTTTACAGGCAGAATTATAGAAGAGAATGTCTTTGCTGCTAGGAAATATAAATATTACTGAGGCTCATTTTCTCCCTCTATGATGATTATTACCAAAGATATGCAAGAAGACTTCATGACACAGCATTGTTCTTCATAATGAGCCCTCCATAGGTTGTTACAGGAATAGATAAGCCTGCCAGGAGTAGGTTGTGTTAACCCTCGCTATCTACTAGAGAGATATTAACTAGAACAACTTATACATTCAACAGATTTCTGTGGAATGCTTGCTGTGTGCGAGGCCCTGTGGATACAGAGACAAATAAGAAACTGCCCTGCCTTCAAAGATCTTATAGCCTGTAAAGGAAGATAGAACTGCAAATGAATAAATGTAAAAAAATGTTAGCACATTACAATAGATTCCCATACCAAGTACAAAGGGGCCTAAAAGAGGGAGGAGGTAAATACATATATATTTGCTGGGGGCTTTTTCCAGGAAGATGTCCTGCAAGGTATATCCCTTGAGCTGAGTTTTTTTTTTTTAAGATTTTATTTTTCCTTTTTCTCCCCAAAGCCCCCGGGGAGATAGTTGTATATTTTTAGTTGTGGGTCCCAGTTGTGGCATGTGGGATGCCACCTCAGCATGGCCTGATGAGCCATGCCACGTCAGCACCCAGGATCCAAACTAGTGAAACCCTGGGCTGCAGAAGCAGTGCACGTGATCTTACCCACTCAGCCACGGGGCCAGGTCCGAGCTGAGTCTTGAATGTGGAATATTTATTCACCATAAAGGGGAAGGGGAGCTGGCCTGGTGGTGCAGCAGTTAAGTTCGCGTCATCCGCTTCAGCTGCCCGGGGTTTGCCAGCTCGGATCCCCGGTGTGGACATGGTACCACTTGGCAAGCCATGCTGTGGTAGGCATCCCACATATAAAGAAGAAGAAGATGGGCAGGGATGTGAGCTCAGGGCCAGTCTTCCTCAGCAAAAAGAGGAGGATTGGAGAAGATGTTACCTCAGGACTAATCTTCCTCAAAAATACAGAAAGGGGGAGGCATTCCAGAGCCATCTTTGGCACTTAAGTTTTGCCCTCATGATATACAGGTACCGCTCCTCCAAATGTCCATGTTCCAGATGGGAAAAGGCAGAAGGTGAAGGCAGAAACCGAAGAGGCATATTTCAGCTGACCCTGCTCTCCAGCTTTCCTAGAATTCCCGTTCAGTGACATGACCTCCCCAGCTGCAAGGCAGTGTGGATTGCTGAGTATTTTCAACTGAGTACATGGCTCTTATGAGTAAAATTGGGCTTTGGTTAGTAAGGCTACCAAGATGGTCTCCAGTGATCTTCAACTTCTGGTATTCACACCTCTCCCACCTTGAATAAGGCTGGGCTATGTGACCAGTAGGATACAGTAGCAGGAATGGTTTATGCCTTTCAAGGCTGGGTTTATAAGGCGTTGCAGCTTCTGTCTTGATCTCTTGATGTGAGGACAATTAAGCAGCCCTTTACAGAGACGCACATATAGAGGAACCCATTCTAGTCATGTGAGTGAGCTAATATGAAGAGGATTTTCCACCCACAGTCAAACCTTCAGATGACTGCAGCCCCAACTGACATTTGACTACAACCTTATGAAAAATCCCTGAGCCAGAAACACTCAACCAAGACACTCTCAAATCCCTGACCCACAGAAACCATGAGAGACAATGAAAGATTATTGTTGTTTAAGCCAGTAAGCTTGAGGTTATACAGCAGTAGATAACTGAATAAGAACAGGAACACTAGCTCATGAGCAGGCAGCTAAATGCACCACAGCATCCAAATGGCCTGTACACTCAAACACTCTGCCTTTCCCCTCTGTTACGTAGATAAAATACTGCAGCTGCTATCAAAGCCTCCTCCCCTCAATCTGTGTTTCTGGGCCTCCTCCCCCTTCATCTTCTCAAGTATGTTACCTCTCCGCTCAAGGTCAGTGTTGAATAGTGTTACCAAATCCATTGATCACTTTCCAGTTCTCGTTTTACTTGAGGCTGTTGACTATGACTCTTTTCGAATCATTCTTTTCTTGACTTTTAGGACCCCCAAATTCTCATGGGTTCCTTCCTAACCTCCAAGAAGCTCTTTTTCAGTTCTGTTTGAGGTTCTTATTTTTCTGTTCAGTTGTTAAGAGTTGATGTGTTGGAAATCTAGGTCGTGGGACAACTCTTCTTCTGCATCTCTACCTTTTTATAAATAATCTCAATTAGTCTTCTGGCTTTAAACACCAGCAATATTATATGATCCCCAGATTCACAGAGGAAGTTTAGTATAATGGTTAAGAGCATGAACATGGGAACCAGAGAACCTGGGTTTTAATCCTAAACTATCACTTGACAACTTGGTGACCATGGGCAAGTTACTTATCTCAGTTTCCTCATTTCTGTAGTTAGGATAATCACAGTATCTATTATCACACTTAGGAGGCACTCCAAGTGTGAATTGCTTCTACTACAGTCACACACTGAATAATGACATTTCAGTTAACGACAGACAACATGGAAGACAGTGGTCCGTAATTTTAGCACTATAGAGCCTCGGTGTGTAGTTGGCTATGCCATCTAGATTTGTGTAAGTGCACTCTATGATAGCCACACAATGATGAAATCACCTAATGACACATTTCTCAGAACATATCCCCGTCATTAAGTGATGCATGACTATGCTACTACCACTGCTACTTTTATTACTGCGCAGCTCTACTGAGTGTCTAGTAGGTATCTTAAATTTATCTAAGTCCAAAACAGAATGCTTGATTTCCCGTGGACCCCAAACTGCTCCTCTTCTAGTTCTGTCTATCTCAGTGAATGGCACAACTATGCATCTAGTTGTAGCACAAATATAAAACGGGAGTTTTCCTTAATTCTTCACCTTCCTTCATCTCAAATAGCCAATCCAATAGGAAGCCCTGGTGTCCCTCTCTCCAGAATACATCCTACATTGATCCCTGTCTCTCCATCATTCATGATCTCACCTTTATCCTAACCACTAGCAGTTTCTGCCTCAACTATGAAAATACCCTCTGCCCTGGTCTCCGTGTTTCTGCTTTTTCATCCCTTCCCCAATAATACACTCTCAATACAGCAGAGTTACCTTTTTAAAAACATAAATCAGATCACATCACTTACCTGTTCAAAATCCTAAAGTGTTGTCTGAGAGGACTTAGCAGAAAATTCAAACATCCCCTCTATAGTTTCACCCTTAACTACCTATCTGACCTCACTTCATAACTGCTAGCACTACACACACACAGACGCTCACACACATGACCCTGCCGTGCCTTTTACTCGCTCTGTTCTAGTCTCACCAGTCTTCTTTCTGGTCTTTTTCTGCCATACTCATTCCCCATACCAGTACCTTTGCACATGATGTTGTCTCTACCTGCAATGTTCTTCCCCTGTATCTGCACATGGTTAAACCCTTCTAGGTTCAGGGTCATCTTTGCTGATCTTCTGATTTAAAGAAGCATCTAGTCGTTCTCTAGTACATCATCCTATTTTATTTTCGTCATTATATAATTTATTTTCATTTTCCTACAATTTTTCCTGGAATTTTCTCTTTATTTTGTTTATAACTCCATCTACTAGATGACACATTCTGTAATAACATGGGTCTTATGTCTCTGATTGGTTGATGTACCCCTATCACTTAAAACAGAGCTAAGAACAGAATAGGTACTCAATATGCTTGTTTAATGAATAAACACCAATAAGACAGGTACAGTAGTCTAAGAATATTTCCAGAACTCTCACCCGCCAACAGATTGGTGGTTACTTTCAAGAAGATATGGAAGGCAAGTTAATTGGAGGTGAAGTAATGAGTATAATTCTAAACATCTTGAGTTTGGGGTGCCTGTGGAGTGTCTGGATGTGACTGACTCAGTATGCAATTAGACCCATGATTCTGGAGTGCAGGAGAGTTCTGGGAGGTATATATAGTTTAGACATCAATTTGCATTTACCATAAATGACCTAATTTAATGTGAGGCTTTCCCCTAAAATTAGTCCCCAGGAAAAGGGAGAGTTGTTTCACCTTAGAGTCCCTATAGAGCATTCCATAATCCAAAGTGCTCTCTTCATTACTTATTCAGCGCTATTAAATAATGTTTGGGCAGACGCATTAACCTGAAACTACCCCAGTCAATCCTACTTTGGGATACTTAGGAGGTCGTCAGATAGAATCAATTAAAAACAAGTTGAAGATTTTTAAACCTGATTTAAATAATTTTTTGGGGCTGTGACCTAACAGTTACAAATGTTAGATATTATTGTAAACAGATTTTTGAAATCATTTAAAAAAGAACATAGTAAGTGGAAATCACAAGTATACACAACTTTATGAAAAATAAAGCAAGCAACATTTTATGCAAACAGGTACTAGTGGCTCAGGGTTTAATTTCCATTTATGGCCTCATAAGAGGATTCAAAAAGTCAAAATGTGCTCTAGCTCAGACATCAGAATGAAGATGCTATGCTTTAGAAAGCTTGTTGAATGACTCATTACTTCCCCCAGGGACATCTAAGAGCCTAATATCATGATCCATGGCAAGAGCTGAATTGACCAAGGGGAAAAAAAGCAATGTTTCTAAATTAGTATATTGGTTTATATAATACGTTATTTTAAATGTGTATGTTCATTTCAGTCAAATAATTAAATATGACTACATAAACATTTGATTATTCCATCTATACTCCTAAAAATTGTCAAAATTCTGTTTTAGTTCTCCTCATTAGAAAACTGTAGGGTTGTTGTATGGTCAGGGTTGCCTTATTCTGATCTATACAGAAGGTGGTAGTTGAAACAGAGAGAGTTTCATGGGGCAAGAAAACAAAATGACTGAGGGCAGGCCTATAGGGATCGCCAACGCTAAGAAATGGGCAAAGGAACTAACAGGAATGAGGATTTTAGGAGAACCACAAAAAAGTAATGATGTTGAACCCAAGAGAAAAGAACATGTCAAAAATAATGGATTTAAAGAATAATAAAAATTATCGAGTGGTCCATGGTGTCCTGGACATTTCCATGAAGAGGTCAAGGTGAAGGCAAGACTGTAAATAATCCATTGTCTTGATAGACTACTGGTCACCTTGGCCCAGGCAGTTTGAATGGAGTGGTAAGATCAGAAGCCTGTGGCAAAAGTGTGAAGAATAGAAGGGATGGGAGTATAAATAGAAAATGTATATTGTTTTATAATTAGTTTGACTCTAGAAGGAAGGAGAGAGGTATACTTTGGCTAAAGGAGGATTTACAGTTTAAGGAATTGTTTTTAATGAGAGGGAAGGATTGAGCATCTATACAAGTTGAAGAAAAAGAACCAAAAGAGAGTGAACACTTTAGAGACTAAAGAGAGCTGATTAAACAATCAAGGTCTAAGTGGAGAGAGTGAGAGACTAGATGGAGAGACCAGATGGGAAGATTAATTTTGTCCAGATGAAGGAGCACTTCTTCCTTTGGACCAATAGGTAATGAGATTAGGTACAAATATGTTTGTGAGCATGGAGGTCAGAAAGTAGAAGGATGTCACTTGGCTCCTGGAGTTTATTTACTCAACCTTGGCAAGCACCTTGAAGCCAAGCACTTGTTCTGAAGTTGTCAGCACTCCTGCCGTTAGAAGCAGGTTGAACAGAGGATGGGAGAATCTGAACTTTGAGTTTAGAACCCTTGATTCTCATTTAGTTGCATAGAATATTATTAATAAAATTTAAGAGAAGCTGTGATCTCTACAATTTTTGTAGTACTTGGCTCCGTTTCCACCTGACCCAGAAACCCCTTTCTCATGGTGCTGCCTTGGGGAGAGGGAGGAGAAAGTTCATTTCCCCAGCGCAGTCTCTGATGAGCATACTCTCCATGGCTTTTGGGGCTTCAATGTGCCAGCCTATTAAATGAGAGCATTAAATGACATCTCTAGATCCACTTCCAACTCCAACATTTTGTCTATCTATAAACACTAAACTCATATGTTGCCTTTAAATAATAAAACAATGTTGAATATAATTAAGGGGCAAAATGAGTTGTACAGACAATTTGTGCTGTGAGCAAGTCTTTTTAAGTTGACGAATGTGACATTGTTCTCAAGGAAAAGAAAACTTCAGCATTTTATTTTCAGAATTACCCTGACCGAAATTAGGTCATAGGAGTGTGAGGGGGGAGATTGGAAAGTCCCAGAGCACCTCTCAGGTGATATAAACTCTTGATTTTCTTTGTAATCCCACTGAAGGGAGAGGAAAGGCCAAAGAAACATGGCTGCAGCTGAGAACAACTTTGCTTCTGTCAGAAGCACCATTTCTACTTGCAGAACAATGAGCCTTCAGGCCAGTGGAGGAGTCTGTTATCAGCCAGCAGCAGGCTGAGAAATAATCTCCAACCACTAGCAACAATGGGTGCCGTATCTCAGGCCAGGTAATGAGTAGTCTTTAAACTGCATCGGCTCAATTTTATTATCCTTTAGTTTTACTCTTCCCAGCCTAGAATAGTCTTATCTTTTCCTTTGTGGCGTTGTATGGAGCCCCCTCCCCCTCCACAAAGGAAAAGAGATTAGGTGACCTTTATCCTTTCCTTCCTTTGTCAAATTTGAAGCCACAGGATTCTAATAAGCTTCTATAAAAATACACATATGTGCATGCATAATTAAAATTACCTGCCTCAGTTTCTTTGGCTCAGTATCTGATCCAAAATAGGCAAATGCATATCTGTTGCATGTTAATGACACAAACTCCAGGTACAGCCTGGGTGCTTACCGGGGTTATGATCTCTGAGCAGGGAAGGAGTTAATCTACAACTAGGCAAACCCCATAGAAACTCTGTTGAAGACACTTCCTTTGTTGTTAGGTGCCATGCCTCAAGTTTACTCTGACTCCGACTCCCTGCGACCCTGTGAATGAGCGCTGTCCACAATGTCCTCTCCTCAACAGCCCAGCTCAGCTCCTGTAGACTCATGCCCATGGCTTGCTATATGGAGTCAACCTATCTCATGTTTGGTCTCCCTCTTTTCCTGCTGTCTTCTACTTTTCCCAGCATTATTGTCTTTTCCAAAGACTCTTCCTTCTCATCATGTGCCCAAAGTAGGACAGCCTCAGTTTTATCATTTTTGCCTCCAGCCATAGTTCAGGCTTAATTTGCCCTAGGACCCACTTGTTAGTCTCTCTGGCAGTCCAGGGCATCTGTAGAACTCCCCTCCAATGCCATGTTTCTAAAGAATCAACTTTTTTCCTCTCATCCTTCTTCACTGTCCAGCTTTCGCACACTTACATAGTCATTGGAAATACCAGAGTGTGAGTAATCTTGGCCTTAGTCTCTAATGACACTTCCTTCACTTGACGATCTTTCCTAATTCTTCCATTGCTGCCCTTCCACGTCTCAGTCTTCTCTTGATTTCTTGGCTGCAGTCTACATTTAAACTGATGACTGAACTAAGGCAGACAAAATCTTTGACAATTTTGATGTCTTCATTGTCGGTTAAAGCGGTGTAGTTCTTCTGTAGTCATGACTTTTGTCTTCTTGATGTTTAACTGCAGACTGCTTTGGAACTTCTTTCGTTTTCATCAGAAGTCATTTTGAGTCAGTGCTGCTTTCTGCCTGTAAGATGGTGTCATCTGCATATCTTAGACTGTTGATATTTCTTTCACAAATTTTCACTCCTCCTTCGTCTGAGTCTAGCCAGTTTTTCATGTACGTTCTGCATACAGATTAAACAGATGGGGAGATAAAATGCACCCTTGTCTGACACCTTGCCTATAGGAAACCATTCTGTCTCTCCATATTCTGTCCTGACAGTAAATTCTTGTCCATAATACAGGTTATGCATCGGGATAGTCGAGAGCTGATCATGCCCATTTCTTTCACAGCAGCCCATAGTTTTTTGTGCTCCACGCAGTCTGGGTTTCTTTGAATTTGGGAAATATGCCAAGCAGGCCCAGAACAGTAGGAGCCATGCCTATCTGCATGTACAAACTGGGGAATTAGAATCCCCAGGAGGGGCTGGCCCTGTGGTCAAGTGTTTAAGTTTGTGCGCTCTGCTTCGGTGGCCCAGGATTTCACCAGTTTGGATCCTTGGAACAGACATGTCACCACTCATGAGGCCATGCTGAGGTGGCATCCCACATGCCACAACTAGAAGGACCCACAACTAAAATATACAACTAGGTACTGGGGGGATTTGGGGAGAAAAAGCAGGGGAAAAAAAGAAGATTGGTGGCAGTTGTTAGCTCAGGTGCCAATCTTTAAAAAAAAGGGTTTATATGACTAAACTAAAAAAAAATTGTTCTATTCAAACAAAAAGAAAAGAATCCCCAGGAAAGCAGCCCAATAATCTCTATTTTTAGAAATCTACGTAAATGGTGCAGATGGTTCATCAACCAAGTTTAGGAGCTAAGTATCTAGTCTCAGCCCCACCCTTGGGGCATGAGAAAGTGAGTGTCCTCCAAGGTTGGATGGGCCAAGAACTATTTCTCTGTGGCCCAGCAGGGCCTAAACCCAGCTCCCCTGACCCTTAAGGTTTCTCCAGCTTTGAAGTGCAGGTGGGCAAGGCTTCTCAAAGGGTAATGTGCCTACGGATCACCGAGGTCTTGTTAAATGACAGAGGCTGTTCAGTACACCTCGGGGGGACCTGAGATTCTGTTGTCTCAGCAGCCCCTTCATGATGCCAGTGCCGCTGGTCCGGGACCACATAACAAGTAGCAAAACTTTGAGTTTCTTGGAGAATTTCTTAGAGCCCCCTGGGCCTCTACCCCAGGCTTAGAGATTAGAAAACTAAGTGCTTTCATTTGAGTATGTGACAATGACCCTAAAATACTATTTTTGTGCCCAGTGATAGAAAATAGTGTTTGTGTGAGTGTGTCATAGTGTTGGGGAAAGAGATGGTGGAGGGGACAAAATGGGAAGGGAAGGAAATGAACTGATTTGGCTTGAGGACGTATTGAGATCTCCAAAGCACAATGCTCAGATTCGATTTACGCACAAATTGTGAGGAGGAGGTTGAGGCAGTTATGCAGATAACGTAAGTCAAATGTCCCAAAGTTCTTGCTTCATTGGTGTGGACAAGCGGCTCCTTGTTAACCTGATTAAGCCAGATAATTGGTGTGGGGAGTTCTTTAATCACTTCCTAAACTTGTTCCCCCAGAAGGCCCTGCAGCGGCAGATAAGAAGAGTGTCCATGGTCGTGTTGAAACCATGGCCTCTCTTTTCCTGTAGTCTGAGAACTTTGCCATCTTTGCTACCCCAGTCCTTCCTGCTGTGTGACCTTCAGGGACAATTTCCAGCTGCAAACTTGAGCACTGCTTTCCAGAAAAACCTAATTATCCAGGCCTGGCCACCAGCCACTCTCTTTCCATGGAAATTCACTTCATTACCATGAATCACATGTTTGCCTAAGAGATGGGTCAGGCGAATTAGGATGTATTGTCTTGACTGTTGGCTATCGTTCTTTGTTGCCTTTCAGAGACGTTAGGATGCAGTGTAATTGAAGTTGTGCTCTCATGTGTCACATGGCAGAGGAACCTGCTCTCAGACCCCTAATAAGGCTCTGGCCAGGAAGCTAACCCGACTGCATTATATAGACATTATGTATCATCACCTCTTCTTCAGTGCCGCTAGCCCCCAACTCAGGATGACCAATGGGCAGACAGCTTGTCCAATGTCCCTGAATGCCCAGCTTCCCTGAGCCCTCCTGGGTGGGGCTCAAATGCTTACGGATGCTGAGGTTTTAGATTTCACAGGTGGTGCGGACAGTCCACCGTGCAGCCTCAGGAGAGGGGTGTGGGAGTGGCACCCACGTGGGGCTTCAGATCGGACTCAGCGGCTGTTTCTCCTTTGGCTCACTCAGTATCCTTGTGTCTGTCATTAATCCCATTCAGCCCTACTGCCCGTCTATAAAGTGGGATAAGCAATCCTACTTAATTTCATGGGCTTTTATTTAATTACTGAGATGCTTTGTTTACCCCTAATCAGAAATAAGCTGGTCCACACAAGTAGATATCTAAATAAAACCCCAAAGCAATTTTTAAAATTTCAATGATTGCTATGGAAATCTTACTGAGGGATTTTTTCTAAGGGAAATCTTTCTTTCCTTGAGTTCTTAAACCTAGTATATTTAATGTTTTTTAACCTTGTTTTAATGACTCAAGGTCATCATTGTGAACAGTGCTTAGGGAGCTGTATCGAGTTCCGGCGATCCTCTCCAGAGCTATTGAAGTGTATGGTTATTTGCGCTTGTAAAAGATAGCCCCCAGTTGCTATGCTTTTGAGTTCATGTGTCTACTTTTTATAGTTTTTTCTTGTTCTTCCTTGCTGTCAGGATACCAGTCATCAATCTCTGCTGCAGAAATTTCATTTACCTTTAGTCAACATATGTCTTCCTCTCGCAATCCCTGCCCTGTCTACTGCAGTGCATCGAAGATTCTGTTTTGGCAACAGTTCTCAAAGTACGGTTCATTGACCCTGTGATTCAGTGACCCCCAAGATCCTTTCTGGGGGTCTGTGAGGTCAAAACTACTTTCACAGTATTACTAGGACATGATTTGCTTTTTCCATTGTGTTGACATTTGTTCTAATGGTACAAAGGCTGTGGTGGGTCTATGTGCTGGAACCTTAGCACTCATCAGCTGGGCATCCTCAAACTGCTGATCTCATCCAGTCCTCGCCACCACACGTTCAGAGGAAAACAAAAGGCAGTTTAACTCAAGAATGTTCTCGTTGAGGCAGCAACAGTTAACGTTACTACATTTCAACACTTGAAGACATGGCTTCTCAGTGCTGTGAAGTGACGTAGAAGTACACAAAGCACAAAGCATGACGTTCTCTCAAGGAGAAATCACTTAGATGGTTTGAGTGGCGAGCTGATGCTGCCCTTTTTCTTTCGGAGAAGAGCATTTTTACTTGAAAGAACGACTAACAGATACACTGTGGTTATTCAGAGTTGGTTATTTGGCAGATATTTTATTGAAAATAAATTATATGAGCTTGTGACTTGGAGGAAAACAACTGGCAGCATTTGTTACCAAAAATGGAATTTGAACTTTCAAGCTGAAACTAAAATTTTGGAAAACTTGTATTCTCTATCAGTAGCTGGATAGGTCCTCAATGCTGAAAGGCTTTTCTAATGAGATTGGTGTGATGCTAAGAGAGACGACTTTTTTTTCAATTTTGTATAATGAAATGTGTCAACATTTGGAAGATCTACATATATCAGGGAAGGAAGATTTTCTAAACAACCGATAATGTTCCAAAATGATGTGTGGATAAAAGAAGAGCCATTCAAAGGGGAAGATAGGACAGTGGATTTTAAAGTGACAGAGTATAAAATGTTCTCTTATCAATGTGGTTTCCGATTCCACATTGAAATTAAACTTAACTACCGCTTGTTGAGTTTTGGTGTAAATCAAAAAGATTATCTGCAAATATCTGAAAAGGCTACTAAAATACTTTCTTTTCTACCTACACCTCTCTGTAAGGCTACCTTTTCTTCACATACTTCAACCACAACAACCTATTGCAACAGATTGAATGCAAACTCAGGTATAGAAATCGAACTGTCTTCTGTTAGGCAGACATTGAAGTGACTTGCCAAGATGTAAAAACTCTTCTCACTAATTTTTATTTTGGAAAATATTTATTTTCCATAGATGTGTCACATGTTAAAATGTAACGGGTTTGCTATTGTTATTTTGAAATAAATCATTAAATAAATATTTTAAATTTTTTCTCAGTTTAATTTCTTACATGGTAAATATAGATGGATATGATATAATAAAGCAAGTTCTTTGGGGTCCTTAATAAATTTTTAAGTGTCAATGGGTTCTGAGACCAGAAAGTCTGAGAACTACTGTATTATGGTGATAGATTAGGTCTTATTCCTTACACATCATTGCCTCGTCGGAGCCTCACGACTATCATGCAAGGTAAGCTGATGGGGATACTCTCATCACCTTGCCACCAGGGAAACTAAAGCATAATTAAATGGCAAGTCTAGACTAGAATCCATGTTTTCTAGCCCCCGGTCAGTATGTGCTACACTGCAGTTAGCCCAAGGAAGGCATACAACAAGATTTATGCAACTTTTGTCTGATGCGAGTGTAAGTCAGATCTGAGTGGGCTCCTGATGTGTTGTGTTATGGGTCATGCATGCTCTTTGATGCATAGGTTGTATGTCATCCATCTTTTTTTCTACTCAAATACCCTTGTCTACCCCCAGCCCCAACATCCTCATGTCTAATTTCCTCATTCTTTTAGGTCTCTGCTTATATGTAGCTTACCAGAGACGCTTTCTCTGATCACCCAGGATGGAATGGCTGGTTCCCGAGCTCTCCACCCTCTTCAGCCTGCTTTGTTTACTTTTCCTGCACCACTGGCCCGTTGGTTTGTTGACAAGCTCCACTTACTGGAATCTAAGCTCTTAAGTGTCTGCTCTGTTCCTATGTGCCCCCATGCGTCAAACTGCCTGGCACAAATGAGGTGGTCGATATTTCTTGAGTGAGAGAATGAAGGTCTTGTGATATTTGAGATAAGTTTTGGAATCAGTAGTCTTGTCAGAGAAGTACCCTCAAAAGGAAGTTCTGGATAACCCTATACTGTCTGTTATGCACCCCTCATCTGAGTAACAATACCAGTATTTGTCTATCCTGCCTAGGAGGAAGTAAAATGTGGGGGTTAGGAGCTGCATTACTTCCTAGCTTTGTGACCCTGGTCGAGCAACTGATCTAAGCTTCAGTATCTTGAATTATTGTAGAAGTGTCTTAGGTTGTTTGTCTCAGTAAGCAATCTCTGAGACTGAATATGAGTTTTATTTGGAGTTCTCTTGGAAACAACCCTGTAAGGGCATGAGGAAGCAGGTCTGGTGGCCTGGAGAAGTTGAACTGAACAGCAGTTGTAACAGAAGCCTGGGTCCATCCTATAGGGTACTCTAGTGCTGAGAAGGCCTTTGGAGTTGTCCTTGATGGCTGCTAGGGCCCAGCCTCTGCAGCCACAGTCATTGGATGCACACTGCCCAGCGAAGGGGTATAACATTACTTGGGGCTGCCCATCACCCCATTCCCTGAAAGGACTCAGCCGACAGCACTCCCAACAGCTGGGGAAATGAGTGTTTCAGTCCAGAAGAGGAAATCTGGGCGGGCACACTATGGCCTTCACCATAGAAAGTTTAAACACTTAAATTCATGGCAGATGCTTGTCACACAGTACTTACTCAATCCATTTTAGTTGTTGTTATTATTTTGACATTTCTTCATAATCCTTATTACTGACTGAGGTTTTATTTGTTATTTATTGGTTATCTATTTACTAACAGTCCCTCCGCTAGAAGACACGAAGTTTATGTGATTCACTGCAGTATTGTCAGTAATTAGTCAATCCCTAGAACACAGTAGGCACTCAGTAAATACATGTTTAAGGAATTAATCATTTTACGATAGTTCCATTCGTGTGTGTGTGTGTGTGTGTGTGCACGCATGTAGCCTTACTCAGGAACTGCAGTGTGAGCTTTCTAAGATCAGAGTATGTGTCTTACACCCCTTGATATTGTCCTTGTTACCTGTTGGAAGTGACCACTCCTTTGAATGCTAGTCCAGGCCATTTTCATCTGACCTTGTCTCTGCTCCTGGACTTTTCGGAGCAGTCTGACACCCTCCTGTCTCTGCACCTTGAGCAGGGCACCACTTCTTCCTCGAATGACCTTCCTGAACTTCTTTGCTGTGCTAATTCTCATTCATTCTCTAGGTCTGAGCTCCAGTCTCAGGCCCTCCTGGGAACTGTCCACGCCGGTCTGTGCCTCCTCTCTTTTCCCATACCCGCTTGGTGTCATCCTCTGAGGCACTTGTCAGACTCCACATTGTAATCATCTTTATGACCTAAGACCCAAACTAGGATTCCCTTATACGTCTGTATTCTTACTGCCTGATGCAGGCATTGGTGGACTAATAATCATGATTAGTATGCTTTGATATAACCAGGGAATTGTAAAGAGTATTATAAAAAGTATTGTTTAAACCTTTAAAGAATTTTAACCGGACTGTGTTGAACAATACCACGAATTTATTCCATAACTTCCCCTGACAAGTTCAAAGCACTTTGTGTGTTCACTATTGTTCTGTCCTCCACACTTGATGACAGGTGAATTATGTTGCTTTTTGATGGAAGTAAGTTGGGCCTGCACACACACCACCTTCTACATGAAACATGGGTAGAATCATTTATCATTTATTGAATAAATGGATGAATAATGTGGCTATGGGCTAACGGGGAAGAACTAAAGTCCTTTCAGCTATTTTCTGTTGCTATTGACAACGGTGCACATGGAAATGAACAAGGTGCATCATGAGGCTATTAGACTAGATATAGGGAGTTTTCTTCCAATTAAAAACTGCGAATCCTAAATAAATGACTAAAAATCAATTTTAAAATTTCCAGCCTAGTGTGACCTCTCCTGCCTTAAAATTCCTTTAGCAATTATTAGAATTCCTAGCTGCTGAATTCACACAGACTTGGACGTCTTTTCTTTTGTTCTGACTTGCTACTTGTCTTTCATTGCTATTTAATATTATAACTGTTTATGTGTTGTTTCCCCTATGGCCCCATGTTCTGCTTGACAATGGGAACCTGTTTGTCCCTAACAGAAATTTGCAAAAAGGCTAGGAGTTCCTCTGCACGTCTACAGGTGCCTCTGTGAGAGTTACAGAAAGGAGGGAGGGAGCAAGGGGAGGAGAGAGAGAGAATGAATGGCTATGAGAATGAGCCCTGGACCACAATCCTGGGTTCCTACACACCCCCACTCCAACCTCAAAAAAGCAGCTCAGTTTTTACAACTCGATGAATTTTCAATGTAGGATTTCATTGGCAGAGAGGATTCTGCTACTTAAAAGCAAGTTTGATAGCTACTAACCACTGATGTCTATGATTTGTCATATCATCTGATGTCTATTCTTTATCCACTAAAATGTAAGCTCCCTGTGGATAGGAGTGACAGTGAGTAAAGAGGGTAGTCCTTCATATATAGGATGAATGAATGAATTCATTTGACAAAGGAGTTATAGAAAGATGGTCTCAACTGATATCTGGTTGGCTTAAGGTATTTAACACAAGAAAACTTCTTTTGAGTTTGGGATGATTTCAATGTAGTGTTACCATGTAACATATTGTCTATGCTGAGACCATTTTGAAAATGAAAGATGTGACGTTCATAATTGCAACAGGTCAACAGATGTAAACAATGATGCCTCTGGAAGAGTGGAACATAAATTTTCTCTTTTGAGTGCCATCTCAAGGGGATCTTGCTTAAGGGCAAATTTGAAGATTCAACCTTTGGCAGAGAGTTCAGGTCCCATTAGTTTCTGACCTACTTGAAGTGGTTATTACTTGTAGGAAACAATCCAGTCTTGGTCTTCTTGCAGCTCACTCACTTCTTCCAATGTTTGGGTGTCTAGATTTGGGGGCACAAGCAGAGGGTGTATGTTCCTTTTGGACCTGAATGAAATACCCTGTCACAGTGCTGGGTTCCTGGCTCTCTGACACTAAGGGATGCAGCTGTGGGTGTGCCTTCCAGCTGGCAGGGAGAGGAGCTGTTCAATGCTGCTTCTGTAGCATCCCCCAAGCCTTTGATAGAGTTCCATCCATGAGAGTGATATTGGTTATTGTAACGGCAACACCAGAGATGAGAAGCACAGAGTTGGGGGATAACTATCATTAATGGGGACATTCCTCAGGAATGAGGTGACTCTGAGTTAGAGGACCCCCAGTTGTAGCATGTAAGTTATCTTGGTTCACTGGACCCTGCAGGCTCACTTTCCAGTATTCTCAGGCACCCACCTGATGAGTGCGTGGTAGTGTGTATGATCGTCTGCAGCATAATGGAATGTTGTGGTCCTGTGCTGAATTTAAGGACTTTACAATAAAGTAGAAATGAGATGAGCAAGCCTAGTGAAGCTCCTTTTCAATGCTGGTATTAGGAGTATAAGATTTAGATCAGGCCATTTAAGAAGGTTGCTGCTATGTTTTAGGAGATGGGTTCGACCTGTAATATATCCAAGTTTACATGATACATTCTATTATAATGGTGTTACAGTTGTTCATAAAATTACAGATGTCTCAGGGGAAGAGGGTGAATCAGATGTTATACTGGCACTGCCCCGACATGTTTACTCAGTCTGGGGTCAGTGCATGATCATTAAACCCTACTGGAAAAAAAGTAAATTGACATTTTAGGCTGAAAATCACATCATTTCCAGGTGGTGTGCATACTGGCTGTGTGCAGATATTATATGTCCCTGCGGTCATGAAGCAATTTATATGCTGGTGTGGATTCACTGACAGTCAGCCCACCCTGTTTCCCCTGGAGCTGCTTGACTGGATGTGAAGGCAGCCCCGCTCTCCTCCCTGCCTCAGGCCCCATAGAATTGACCACGCAAAACCACGAACCCCATTTCACTGCAGAGGGGGCGCTGCCGCCACATCCGCCAAAGGCCCTGAGTGCTGGTTCCCTCCTACCTGCACTCTGTTCTCACCTCAGAGCCCCTCTGAGGGGCTGTCACTGTGAGCAGCTCCTAGAAGAGGCAGTGGAGCATCCCCACTGGGAGGGGCTGCCCCGCGGGATGACCAGGTGCTTGGCAGCTCCCGATTAGATATTAGTCTGCTGAAGCCTGACCTTGAAAGGGAGGCCTCTGGCTCACTGAGCACTGGTCCTCACGCTTCCAAATCAGACTTCCACAATCAAACATTTCAGATGAATTCTCCTGTTGCTGAGCTCTCCAAGGACTTGGGCACAAATGCTGATTTACTCAGACCTTCTTTCCCCAGAGCAAATCATGGCCTGGAAGCAGCTGGGTCTGGAAAGCCAGAAACAGAAGTGAAAGGTGACTCTCCAGTCATTTGAAGTCTGAAGTTAGAGACCATACCAATGAGCCCAGCACTAAAACATGTGCTCAGGAGGCTTCAAGTCAATAGATAGTCATTGAGTGATTTCTGCTTGCCAGTCCTGGTGTTTTAAACCCCCTTTGCTTCCCACCCCCAACCAAGAAAACCAGCTATTATGTGCTTTGTGCATAGTAGGCATCTTTTCTTGCTAATCAAGTGAAAGTGAGAAAGTATGATGAGAAAGCAAAATATGAAAATATCTGTTGGCTCATGACTACAATTTCCCCAAGTTCACTTAACAGGGCAGAATTTTCCCCCAGGGCCAGAATCCACTGACCAAGAGCTATCAGTAATTTTCCTCAGAAAAACAGTCAGAGTGATAAAATACCTTGCAGTATACTTTCCAGAATTCTCCTGCCTCCCCATCTCATTCATGCTGTTTCCCTGCCTTACACGCTATTCCGGTTCTGTCTGTTGAAATGAGCACATTTCAAAGCCTGCTTCAAGCACTATCTACTCTACATCCCAAGTTCATCCTTTGCACCGCTCTCCTCCAACTAAATAGTATCTAATATTTTCTTTAAATTCTAATGAGGGGTTTACACATCATGCATTTACTGTGTTATTTCTTGCTAGGTTTGTATTTAGGTATGAATCAATCAATCTTATGCTAGCACTCGACAGTTAGATGATGGAAAACTAGGATTGGGCTTCATTAGTGAATTAACTTATTTATTTATTTATTTATTTTTGAGGAAGAGTAGCCCTGAGCTAACTACTGCCAATCCTCCTCTTTTTGCATACATGCCTATCTTCCTCTACTTTATATGTGGGATGCCTACCACAGCATGGCTTTTTGCCAAGTGGTGCCATGTCCACACCTGGGATCCGAACCAGCGAACCCGGGGCCACCGAGAAGTGGAACGTGCGAACTTAACTGCTGCGCCATCAGGCTGCCCCCAACTTATTTATTTTTTAACAGACATTTGTGAGGCCCTACGATGTGTCAGGTATTGCCCTAGGGGATGCCACTGTGAATGAGAGGGGTGGTCCTCGTACTCACTGAGCTTCCCTCTAGTGGGAGATAGAGACAAATAAACAGGCATTTACACTCGAATGCAGGTGCAACCTCAGCACTATTGACACTTGGGGGCAGATAATTCCTTGTCATCAGAGACTGTCCTGGACATTGTAGGATCTTTAGCATCATCCCTGACCTCTATTCCCTAGATTTCAGTAGCACCCTCTTCCTAACTCCCAGGTTTGACAGCCAAATGGGTCTCCAGATCCATTGTCAAATGTCCCCTGCGGGGTAAGGGGTTGTGCAGGTTGAGAATTACTGCACTAAAGTGAAGTAATGATAAATACAGTTTCTATGGGAGCCTAGAGAAGTGACTTCTGAGACTTTAGGGTCAAGGAGTCAGGATCCCAGCAGGAAACAGATGGCTTTTTCAACTTTGAATAATTGTAAGCAGGTTTAATAAGGGAATTATTTACAAGGTATGGAAAGGGTATAGGGAACCCATACAGATAGTGCAGTGCCCCCAGGCTAATAAGAGTAGGATTGTTCTCGGCCCTAGGCTAGAATGGTGAGGCCAGGCAGTTACTGGACTAGGAAGCGGAGAGTTGTATGGAGAGGGCTGACTTGAGAGGAGCCATCTTCTTTGGTGAAGTGACTCAGGCGTGAGAGGCGATCCTGCTAGAAAATATATATCTGAGCTCACTTTCCTCCCTCTGATCACTGGCTGGGCCTCCTTTTGGCCACCCAGCCAGAAGCCAATGGCAAGCGAACCAGTAGGTGTAACACTTTTAAGTCAGATAGAGAAGACGGCAGGGCAAAGAATGGTGACAAGTGTGTCGGGAAGATTGAAAAGCAAATATCAAGTATAGCAGGCTTCCCTGAAAAAGTAAGTCTAAGTTGAGACCCAAAAGATACATCAGACTTACTTGGGGGATGGAAGGGAGCAGGGATGGCATATAAATAACATATGTGATTTCCAGTCCATAAAATTCAGTTTTAAGAATAGTGGGTACATTTATGGTTAATCTGCTGAGCCACCACAGCCTGGCTGGTAAGAAATTCAAGCTAAGTCATGTTTGGGGAGACTGTCTTTCCTCTTTACAGTATCCAGAATGCTTAGCAAAGGGTCTCTAGTTTTCAGTCCTCAATGGTAGGAATCATTCAGTCCTCATGGTAGGATCAATTCACTCCTTGAGAAAAGGAACAAAGAAAGGGAGAGAGGGAGGGAGGGCAAATGGGTCTCTGCTTCTGCGTGCAGCTTCATTATCACCCCGTCTGAGGGGCTGTCACTTACTAGGCACTTGCCTGGGAAATGAACAGGTAACCTGCTGCCACTAGTGGGAGGCACCTCCCCAAACCCCGTCCTCCAGGTTGGCCCACCTTCACCTCCCTGAGCCTAGACTCTTGGTTTCCCTGTTTGTTTAGGAGAACAGCCTGGATAGTAATCATTTTCTGAGTGCCTGGCAACTGCTGTAGACTCCATGACACAAAGTCATTGACATCCTGAGGTAAGAAGCTCAGAATCGAGAACTCACAAAGCCGGCACTTCTTGGGATGGGAAGAGAGAACCTCTCTCACTCCTTCCAGTCTACTACAGCTTTGAGAATAAAGCACACTTTAGGGTCTCAGTAGACCAGCCTGTCATGTTACAAAGGGGAACACTGAACCCAGGGCACTTTGGGGAATTGAAGCCTATTCTATATGTCATAGAAATGCAGGGGGCTGGAGTTTTAAAAAGTGGTGCAATAGAGGAAGATAGAAAACAGAGGGCCACAGAACCTGGCAAGTCACTATGTTGAGAGAACTTTTTACTGAGACCCGTACTGTAATCTATCACATCAAAGGAGCCCCCTCCAAAAACCTTTTGTTTATGCTTTTTCATTCTCCACCAATCTACATGAGGTTCCAATAAGACAGGCAGGCTATATTTTCCATCAAGACTGAAGCACCCAGATGTTTAAGGATGTAAATGGAGAGCCCAACAAGGTCAGCAGGCAGAGGTGAGACCCAAACCCAGAGCTCCCTCATAGTTAAGCCCCAATGCATACCGTGGTCATCACAGTACTCCTGCAACAGGAGCTAAATAGCCAGTCAATTACACATTATTTACTTATTTTCACATGTTCATGCATTGACTCTTTGGAATGAAAACACAAGAGCTAAGAGTTTTCTTCAAAGAAGCAGAAGAGCTAGCTGCGTAGGTGTCTGACCACAGGTCTCTTCTCCAGTGCTCTGTGCCTCCATCCAGGGAATTAACCGGGCTGCCTCCTCCTGTCCTCCCTGTATCCCGCTTCCCCACCATTTCATTGATGTCCTTGCCAATTCGACAAAGTTAATACTTGATTAATAGCTCCTATGATAGGAGAGCTCCTGGATGAGCTGTAGCCCCATTTACAATCTGCTAGTCATTGAAACTTATGTTCAGTTCAGTAATAATTGATGGAAATGGTCCCTTCTCCTCTGCAGCTGATTGGCTTTGTAATAGTGATTTAATAATGTAAATATCGCTGTTTTCTTCTCAAGATGAATTGCTTCTGATTTGCTAAGCTCAAGGCTCTTTGGGCTTTCTTAGATCTTTGTCTCTTCTCACAAGATTATAGGTGAGATTTATTCCTTATTTTGCTATATTTTCCTTTACACTTACACACAAACACACACACACAATTTGAATCAACAATTGGAAGAAACACATTATTTTATCAACCAGTTAGTGATTATCAAATGTTAGAGGCAACACTTTTTAGAAATAATCTAATCCAGCCCTTTTATTTTTCCCAGTGAGGAAACAAGAGGCCCAGGGTGGTTAAGCAAGTAATTTACTCAGACGTACACACAGAGTTAGAGGTTGCTCATGAGCCTAGTATAGTGCTATTTCCTAACTGATGAGGAAAGTTTGAAGAGAATGGCTGTGGTACTATGATTTATAATAAGAAATACATGTTTGCTCTTCTTGTACAGAGCTCCTAAAACACTTGGAATTTCCTGTGATGAGAGGAAAGGTGTCTTTGGTTTTGTTATTGACGTGACTTTGGAAAGCACTTAAGGATGGGAGCTGGTTGCCAGGGGAGCCAGTCACATGATTAGAGGGTTGGAACTTTCAGCCTCCCCACCTCCCAGTCTCCTGGGATGGGAGGGGTGCTGGAGATCGAGTTCAATAACTAGCGACCAATGATTTAATCAATCGTGCCTAAGTAATGAAGCTTCCATAAAAACCCAAAAGGACTGGGTTCAGAGAGCTTCTGAGTTGGTGAGCACATGGCAATTTGGGAGAGTGGAGCGCTCAGAGAGCAGGGAAGCTCTGGCCTCTCCCATACCTTGCCCATCTCTCCTATCTGGCTGTTCCTGAGTTATATCCTTTTATGATGAACAAGTAATCTACTAAGCAAAATGTTGCCCTGAGTTGTGTGAGCTGCTCTAGCAAATTAATCCAATCTGAGTCCAAAGGTCTGAGACCAGGGGAGCAGATGGTATAACTCTCAGTCCTAAGGCCAAAGACCTCAGAACTGGGGGGAGGTGTGAGGGCCCCTTCATGTAAGTCCCAGAGTCCAAAGGCCCACGAACCAGGAGCTCTGATGTCCCAGGGCAGGATAAGATGGACGTCCCAGCTCAAGAAGAGTGAATTCTCCCTTCCTCCACGTTTTTGTTCTCTTCAGGTCCTCTCGGTGGACTGGATGATGCCCACCACATTAGTGAGGGCAATCTGTTTTACTCAACTGATTCAAATGCCAATCTCTTCTGGAAACACCTTCACAGACACACCCAGAATTAATATTTACTGGCTATCTGGGCATCACTTAGCCTAGTCAAGTGGACACATAAAATTAACCATCACCTGGCCCCTCAGATCTTTTTGGCTCTGTTCTGGTGTAGCCATAGATCAATTCTGACAGTGGAGGTGAAGGGGAAATTTGAGGTATAGTCCTGAGCATTGTGAGGCCCCTTTCCTTGTCCGTTAGGGTCTGTTCTCTGGTTGGGAAAGACTAGCGAGGTGAGTCTCATAACTAGGAAGGAATATTTTGAGGGAAGGCAGGGGAAGACAGAAAGCAGAGAGAAGTGTCATTTTCCTGCATTTCCAGTGCACCCTCAGACCCATGAAAATGGGCCTCAAATCATGTGAGTGGATGATTAGTTATACCTGTAAGTCGTTATTCCAATGTACTCATCGAGGGCAGGGCAAAAAAGAACAGCTACTTGTCAAAATCTGCATGAATAGGAGCTTAGAAGGGAAAAGAAGAATTAATTTCCCCATTAATACAAGACATTACCCTCAGACACACACAGTCCTTCATAATTGTCAGACCTCTCTTTCCTTCTCGTCACCAGGCAGCTATAGCACAGTGACAGATGAGTGCCACCTTGAAATTGCAGTTGTCTCTCTTCTCCTGCCTGCATTGTCAAAACCCCAGATACAGCCGGGATTGCCCAGGCCAGTTCTGCAGCGTGCACATCTGACTGCAGGGACCTTCTGTGTTTCTTCACAGGGCAGTGACCCTGAGCTCCTGGACTGGAGCTCTGCCCATCAACACCAAGGTCATCAGATTCCGGAACTTAAGGAATTATTTAGCATTCCTGGTCATAGACATACTGCTAAGTTAGGAAAATCGTAAGGACCTTAGAGATCATCTGGTACAATTTTTATTTCATAGGAAAAAATAATTAAGGCATAGACTGCTGAAAACATTTACTCAAAATCACATAGCAGATTAGTGGCAAAACCGGGGTTAGGTCCCAATCTGCTGATCTCAGTTCAGTGGTTGTCTCCCCTTACTCCTGCTGTCGGCACAGAGGCATGGAAGGCCACGCGAAGGTGACTGCTGGAGTGACGGGGCCAAGCTGGGAGGCCAGGAAGTTAGATGCCTTTGGGGAGAGGTCAGCTTAATAAGAGTCCAAGTTGGATGGTAAGAGGGAGACAGACTTGCCTAGAATAGTACAAAGTGCAGATGCAGAGAGCCCTTGACAAGAAAGTTTCCAAAGGGTCCCAACATCGTATCAAGTGCTCTCGGTCCCCAAGGGCAGACATTGCCCATTGAGCGCACAGCTCCTAATCCTCTCCGCTGTGCTCAGGCTACAGCTGAGTGCAGGAGCAAAGCTATCTCCCTGTGATGCTCCAGAGCTCAGGCCCTCGTGCTCTGCGAAGTGTGCAGTGTGTCTCTGGTTGTGGCCTGCATGCCAAGTGCACCTCTTGGCTTCATGGGTATTTTGCCTGGAAACTAATACAAGTATTTCAAAAATATTAATGAATGTTGGTAATTAGCATCATTGTCATGTGATTGTGCTGTTGGGAACTAATTTGGAAAGAGGATAAAATGGAGAGAATAAAAGAAAAGGAAAGAAGGAGAAGAAACAAGAAGAGTCAGGCTGCAACAGGCCTCATCTGCAGAAACTGGGCTGTATTCTTCCTCATAAGAGCATTTGTCCAATAGCTTCAAAAGACCATACGGTGGCTGCCATCAGGGCTCTGGGCCATCCAGACCATTTCAGAAGGCGCAGGTCTGGCACGCGACCGCCAGGACTTTGGCCCAGGAGACCTTGAGCCTCAGCAGGGTTTCCACCTGGGGGCTGCAGTGCTGATCTCCTCACTCCAGTTGGCTTAGGCTCCGAGCAGCGGCTTTAGTCTGTACCCCCAGAAAAGCCTGTAGCTGATGGGCCTTGAGATCTGGGAGAACAGCGCACACGGAGATATTCTTGACTCTCATCCAGCAGAGTCCTCCATCTGAGAACCCACAGTCTACTTGCGGACCAAGCCACTGTCTCTCATTGGATTTAAAAGTTTAAAAGCAGAGGCAGTGTAAGGTGCTGGCCGCAGCCCAGGCACTGGGAGTCGACGGCAGGCCTATCCAGGGGCTGGAAGTACAGTGGCCACATAGCTGACCATCCAGACCAGCACACTTTTGAGAGGAGAAGACGATTGTTAATTATTATGCTGGGAAAACAGGTATCCACTGGGACTGTCCCAGACAAACCCAACTACATGGTCACCCTATCTATAAAAATAACAAAGGCATCCTCGGTGCTGCTATACCGATGCACGAATCCTCACGGAAAATGAGCCAGGCGCAGTGGGTGTTGGAAGGAAAGTTTTATTCACCCAAAAGCAAGCAAGGGGTGGAGCATCTGCTCTGATGTTCTTCATTATTTGAAATAATTTGAAGATTTTGGACACCACCTAGCTCCAACAGCTTCTGACCCTGCAGGTTTGCTGTGGGCCCACGACATCAATTTCCCAAAGTACCCTCCGGTCATTCTGGTGTTGGACACCCTCTGACCACACTGTGGCACAGGACATTTCCATTCCTCCAAAATATTGCTTTTCTTTGAGAAAAGGGCCTGGTGACTGATCATGCCTGCTTAGGCTGATGCGGGCAAGGTCAAGTCAAACTTTCTTAAACGTATATAAATGAAAGAAGCAGCATCTCATTCAATGCCTTGAACAGGTTCATTGATTTTGTTTTTCTTTTTTTGAGGAAGATTAGCCCTGAGCTAACATCTGCTGCCAATGCTCCTCTTTTTGCTGAGGAAGACTGGCCCTGAGCTAACATCTGTGCCCATCTTCCTCTACTTTATATGTGAGATGCCTACCACAGCATGGCTTACCAAGCGGTGCCATGTCCGCACCCAGGATCCGAACCAGTGAACCCCAGGCCACCGAAGAGGAATGTGTGCACTTGACTGCTGTGCCACCGGGCCGGCCCCTGTATTTCTTTTTTTAGCTATTGAGTTTTTTAAGGCAGTTGATTTATTTAGACTAAAGCACAGAATTTGAGTCACTTTTTAGTTAATATTGAAATAACCCTGTTGGTTAACCTTGTTGGAACAAATAATAGTAATTAAAAAGGAAAACGTGATAAATAAAACTTTTAAAATGTCCTCAACATTTTGTCAAAAACTTAGCTGTTAAAGTTCTGCTTTTTAAAAGTAATGATTTTTTTCTTCAACCTCTGTGTCCCTTTGGTGAGAAATATTTATTTCTGTTTATATTGAGATACTTTTTGTTTTTTATTTATTTATTTATTTTTTAGGAAGATCAGCCCTGAGCTAACTACTACCAATCTTCCTCTTTTTGCTGAGGAAGACTGGCCCTGAGCTAACATCCGTGCCCATCTTCCTCCACTTCATACATGGGATGCCTACCACAGCATGGCTTTTGCCAAGCAGTGCCATGTCTGCACTTTGGATCGGAACCTGCCCACCCTGGGCCGCCGAGAAGTGGAACGTGTGAACTTAACCACTGTGCCACCAGGCAGGCCCCTGAGATACTTTTTAGAATGTAAATGTTTGCTATTTTTTTAGCCCAAGTAAGCTACTCTGTTCTCCAAATGGATTTCCGCTTCCAGCCTCAGCCAGTTGTCTGCCTGGGTATGAAATCCCAGCTTTCTGCATTCTGCTTTCTCATTCTTTCCATCTCTCTCCTGGCGTCTCTGTCTCTGCCTCTGTCTGTCTATCTGTCTCTCTGTGTCCAATCCCTCTCTTCTTTCTCTGCTGTGCACTCTTAACTTCCATTTAAAGGGTAAGTGAACACTCTTGCAGGTACCCTGGCTATTTCTGTGTCACTCACTCAGGTCATCTCTGAGTCATCAGTATCATCTGGATTCTAGAAATCTCTTGTCCTGATTCTTCTTGCACATGATGAACTCATCTCAGAAAACAGAACGTAAGTAAATGAAGCTAAATATATGTCTTCTCTGTGCTTTGAAAAGAAGTTACTCTTACCTTTGTGCTCCGTGCTTGAGGATCTGGGCATCCCTGTCCACTGGGGGCTGACGAAGGGCATAGATACCATCAGCCCAGCCCTGGCTGTCATCACCTTACACAGCTGTAAGGCCCCCTTTCCAGGTGTCACCTGCCAACGTCAGGACTGTATGACCCTCGCAGAGGCCAACGACAGTCAGCAGGGGGCTTGCTCAGGCTCTGAGATGTGCATAGCCTTATGTGCTACCAGGCCCTGGGTGCCTTCTCAGCAGAGGAAGCCTGGGAGTCAGGTGGAAGTGGCACTTTGAAAGTGAAGGCCTCAGGAGTCCTCAATGTACTGCCCTGGGTTTTCATCCCTAGACGTCCATTGGAAGCCCCCGGGAAAGCCTTAGAGGATGCTGATGCTGCACCCCCATCCCAGGCCAATTCAACCTATCAGTAAGCATGGGCACAAGAGTCTACTTTTTTTTTTTAAGATTTTATTTTTTTTTCCTTTTTCTCCCCCAAGTCCCCTGGTACATAGTTGTATATTCCTAGTTGTGGGTCCTTCTAGTTGTGGCATGTGGGATGCTGCCTCAGCGTGGTTTGATAAGCAGTGCCATGTCCGCACCCAGGATTCGAACTGACGAAAAACTGGGCCGCCTGCAGCGGAACGCGAGAACTTAACCACTCGGCCACGGGGCCGGCCCCACAAGAGTCTATTTTTAAAGTGCTCCTTGGGTGCTTCTGACATGCCACCTGGCACGACACCCCTGGGTACTTCCTTGTAGACTTCATTGCAGAGCAGTTCTTTCACATTCCCCTCTCCTAACCCCACCTACCGGGACAACTCTTCATATCTTCTTGTCTTTGGCTTTTCTCCTTGTAGTAAAGAGAGCCCAGTGTCTCAGAATTGATCTTTCTGGACAGTCCCACTGGATGAGTCACTGAGTCCTGCCTTTCTTGTGTCATCCTCAGCTGTCTCATCAGAAATGGGAAAGGCTTAGGAAACTCACCAGTGCCACGGAATTCCTTTGAGCCCCCAGCTACTGGAAGCATTATTAATGGACTCTTTCTCCCACTAGCAGCTCACTTAACTTTCACAGTGACACATTGATCTTGTCATTAGCCAACTTACTGTCAGTCTCAGGGAAGGCAGCCAGCAAGGCAGCCCTGGACAGGGGCAAGCCACCCCTCCCTTGGGGAAGGTCCTGGCGGCCACAGCCTGAGAAAGATTGTCAGAGCCCAAGACAAAGGGCTTCTGTCACTGCCAGCAAGTGAGACATTGACCCAGAGGCTCAGTTTCCCAAGCAAAATGACTTTAGCACAATTCAATTGCTTGTATTAATTAAGGGAAAATGAAACAGTGGGTTTATCACACTTTTCATTAACTCCAATGCAGCGAAGGAATGTATCTGGGAGTTGGGAGCAGGCAAGGATGGAATGTACTGCTGTCCAGAAGCCCTGGTTTAATTATGCAGGAGGAGCCCGGAGTTGCTTATTGCCCGCTGTGTTCTATGGAGAGTCAAGGGGTGGGGGAAGACAGAGAGGGTGGAGAGGAGACTGACAGAAAGAGAGAAGATTAAATAAGTGGAAAGGGAGAGTTCTGGGGGCTTCGGAGCTTCCAAACCTCTAGCCATCAGATGTGGAGCGAGCAAGCATTTATGTTTATTCTACACTAGATGCATAAGGCGTTCAAAAAGTAGAAGGCGTAAATCCTTCTCAGTGTGCCTGCAATTTAGACAATGGAGTGACTACCCTGAACCCAGCACAAACAGTACAAGACGGAGGTCATGGGAGCCGAACTGTGCCAAGGGCTGAAACTTTACCCAGTTCCAACTTCAGCATTTTTCTAATGTTTCTATCCTTCAAAAGAAGGAGGCTCTTGTGATTGAGAATGATGCCAGAAGATCTCTAGGAAGGAAGGAGAAACTCTGTTCCCAGCCCATGGGTTTCCAGAATGCAGCTTCCCCTGCACTTCCACCCCACTCACTCTTCGTCTCCCCCATGGCTGAGGGGTGACTAATGTAATTGGTAAGATTATTTCCTCAGGTGTCCATTGGACCTAGTTAAACAGGGATAAGGCCTTCATCTAGAAGTGAGGACAGCACTCCTGATTCCCGTCATCCTCCTTATCTACCTCTGCCTGGGTCTGGGTGTGTTCCTCACCCAGGACTCTCCATCCAATGCATCTCTTACTCTCAGGCCATCTTTTGGCCTGTGGCTCAATACCCAAGTCAAGGACTCCTACTGCACAGGTCCAGATGTCTTCGTTCATAGGGAGAAAGGCAAGGGCCCGTGTGAGCCTTAGATGCCAAGCTCAGATTGCCAGCCAGCTTGACAGCAGTAGAGCTGATATTTTGATCTGCTTGTGACTCATTTTATGTGTTTATGTTCTACTGGCCAGAATCCTGGAGAGGGAGATGGATGAGTGACAAGGTTTGGGCACACATGCCCACATGAACTTCTAAGAGTATCTCCCTCGCCATACATTCCTCAAGGGCACAGAAGCAGCGGGGAGGGGACTGCTTCAGACAGCCCCTTTCCTGGGCCTTGTTCTTTCCAGCAAATGCACAACATGCCAGCCCACCTGTACTTTTTTCAAAGCATGGTGCACCTCTTACGAGAGTAAAATCTCAGTTGCTTGATGTCTTGAATGACTACCTAGCTTTGGCGAGTGAGCAAGAGACTAAGAGACAATTCTCCAAGATGGGTCAGAAAGCCTAGTCGTGGCCTAAGAGGTCAGAAGCATGCACATGATCATCTGGGCATTTGATTCCAACTTTCCAAGTTCACTGTTATTAGGGATCTTCTATAATAACCCCCCTTGCTAAGCAGCAGGGACACTTCTTTTCTTGCTTTTCCAGAAACCCTACTATTTGAGCCAGATTGACTCTCAGCTGCCCACACTCTCCCCACACCCATTGGCTTGCTTCTGGCTGCCCGTTTCCTCCTCTTTCTTTCTTGCTCATCTGAGTTCTTCCTCAGGCCATTTCTTTCCAATGCCTTTTCCTCTCTGTGTCGATGCCTCCTTAAATTCCTACCCCCTCTCCCTGCTCTCATCCTCTTCCTGCTCATCTCTTTTATGGCACCTGCCCCAGGCATGTGCCACTGTGAGTCACTTCCTGACAGGCCTCACGGCAAAGGCTGTGACAGGTGCTGACATTTAACCTCACAAAGCAGCTTCCCTGGATACAGCACAGCTTTCCATAGCATATGAGAGGGACAGTGAGACGGGGGCACCCAGGAGGCAACTTTTAGTCATTTCTAAGGGAGAAGCCAGGCAGAGATTGCCTCAATATGAGGAGGATATTTTGGAGGATTTTTTGGCTTATACCTAGCAATGGAACAGGCCATGCCCTGAAATCATGACTAGAGATATTCACACGAGGAGAAGATACTCCATCAGGGACGATAATCCTAAAAGGTGAAAGGCAAAAATCTTTGACCCCTTGGTTACTTCCAACTTTATAATTCTAGGGAATTGGTTGGAAAAAAGAAGGGAAAAATCAGACTTAAGAGTGATGGCCTAGATACAGCTGACGTGAAAGGACAGGATGTAAAGGGAAAAAGAAAGAGAAGAAACAGGTGAGGAAGCGTCCAGATTTTACTCTGGATTTCCTATTCCATCTTTTCATTCCTGAATTCTTAGGTTTCTTCCAGCCTTAATAAATCTTTCTGACCCACCATGCGTTACTTGAGGGATATAGAAATAATTAAGAATTGAAAAATTGAGCCTAGGGACAGAAAAATATGAACTACTCCAGTTCTAGGCTCGTGAGACTGTAGACTACCCAAAATGGAGGACCCTGTCTTTAATATCAACCCCACCCCCGACAGTGGCTAACCCAGCGCTTGTCACACTTCTCTCCTGGTGGGCATAAGTATAATAACTGCAGGTGACATCGGGGACAGCAGGCTGCGCCAGGGATCCTTCTCCCCCAAGGCAGTTTCTCTGTCTGCTCCCCCATTTCTAAGCTGGAGCAGACCTTCCCATGGATGCTGCTTGCTCTTTGCTTTCTGCCACTGTGTTAAATCAGAATACGTAACCCTATAGAAGAATCCCCCTTGTGCCCACAGAAACATGGGGCTTGCTCATCCTATCCCCAAGCATGTGAGGGGTCCTGGCCCAGGGACCTCCCACATCCCTTGATAAATGGCCCCATTTGTATCCTAGCAGATCTTAATCTTGCTAATACAGTGAGTCGAACTTATCTTCTTCGAAGCACTCCTCCGTGGAAAGAAGTAACCCCCATTTTTTAATATATTTCTGCCAATGACTCAGAATCCTCTTCCTTTTGCTTCCAATCCTGTTATATTGGCATGTCTGAATGCATAGGGCATGTTGATAACGCCTCTGGGTTACTGGCTTGTTACAGGACATCTCACCATAAAGCAAAACTGTCGGGCAGACTTGGAGCGCTTGTTTCCACATGTTTGTCAGAGAAAATATTGTAGTCTCGTAGCCTTTTTTTTTTTTTAATCCCTTCTGAGTGTGGCTTTAGAATCTTTCCAATGACACCCAGGCCATCTTGCCTGGACCTTCTCTGCCTCCCTTTCCGTACACCAGTACATCCTGCCTCCTCTTCCTTCTTCCTTTCCTGTTCCTCCTCATGTGTTTCTCTCTTTCCCTGTTTCCCTCCCTCTGTCTTCATACTCAGCAGTTTGGCTTCCTGGCAGCTAGCAAAGAGGATTAAAATATTCGTTGCCTTCTGCCCCTTTCTCTGCAGCATGGAATCAGAATTTTACATTTGCAACCAGAGCTGGAAAGGGCAGGGAGAGCGTTAAACCCTGCAGTTTCCTAGGTCTCCAGGCACTTAGCAACTTAGAGTTGTTCTGCTTTAAAAATCTCACCCAGGATTCAAAGTAGTTAAGAAAACAGCATCTGGATCACCTTCGGTCGGCTTGAGATGGGGAGGAGTTTCAACAGCATCTTCCCATTTCTTATCAAAGAAAACTGTTTGAGAGGATGTATGTTTTGCAGAAAAATCATAAAGACTCAATGGAAAAGTTAGCTTCAAGGGTCCAGATCCTCAGCCTCGCTGTGCCCTGCTGAGCCCTACACTGCTAAGAGAGGGTGCTCTTGAGATGCGCTCCACGAGGATGCCAGGGTGAGGAGCGCTCTGAAGGCCTTGTTGACCAACTGGCCACTTCCCAGACCAGATCATTTTAAACGTGTGAGTAGCAGAGAGCCCAGAATGCCGCTCGATGGGGCCTTATAGCCTCTCTACTTAGAGTGTGGGCCCCAGACCAGCAGCTTGGAAGTACTTAGGTGCTTGTTAGAAAGGCAGAATACCAGGCCCCACTCTAGACCTACTGAATCAGAATCTATATATTTTTTTAAATTCTGGAGGAATTTATATGCAAATTAAAATCTGAGAACCACTTACTTTATAGCACAAATTTGACAAAATTCTTTTTCTCGCTTAATGAGGTAGTACGGTCATAACTATCTTCATTTTAGGTGAAACACTCTCTTTCTTCCTTTTTGGGGTCACATAACCATCCCATAAAAGTAGCATGAAAGATAGTGCAAATAAATTCCCACATTCCAGAGGGTGGCCATGTTGTCCAGTGATCCCACATGAAGGACTTTGGATCTGTCCTACTCATACAAATGAGAAGAATCACTCACATTGGCCTCTATCTTCTTTGAAGTGATCCCTGCCCTTTGTGCTGGCCAAGACTTCTACATTGACTGGCATTCCTAGACCTGCCTTATCTGAGGCTTTAAGACATCTGTCTGGTGCACACCTTGCAGCATGATGCAGGTCTATCTCATTCTCTCCAAGGAAAGGGGGTCAGCGACCCTGCCCGAGGCTCCTGCCAGGCCCACTGCAGGTAGCTCATTTGTTTGGTTAGATGCAGGGGAGTTTAACTACTTGTGGCAAATACACTGTGGTACATTAGAAAGAATAATGAAGTCTTAGTGGTGGGAATCCAGACTTCTGATCCAGCCATATGTATTCAATGTAGAAAACGTCTGGTGAATCTGGAAAGTCATTTGGGTGTGTTTGATTTCATTGTTGTTTAATCCTGAAAAATACTTAGTCAACCAGCATCATTTCAATAAGCAAGGAAATTTTTATCTTGTTTAGATTTTCTGAAATAAGTGATCTTAGATTCTCCTTCAACTTTGAGGTTCTTTTGTCTAAGAGAAATAAGGAAAAAAAAGATAAGAAGATGTTTATATCCCTCTAATGATCATTAAAATATTAGGATATGTACTAGCCTGAATGATTAAATGTCTGTTGAGGTAGAGGGCTGGGATCGGCCCCACCACCCTGAGACCCCAATGGACAGGGCCCTACCCCAGACCCCAGGAGGCACCATGTTCCGGAGTGTCTTTCTTGAAATTTTCTAAGTTCCCCTGTGGTGCCTGGGACCAGCATAGGCCAGCAACACATTCAGGAGAGACACTGAGATCCTAGACTGGGAGTGCATGGGCCTATCCTGGGCCTTATTTCTCCCCTTCAGGGCACATTTTCAACCTCTACCCTAAGCCCCTCTTCACATGGATTCATCCAGATTTCCCAAAGTCCCAAAACTCACACCTCTGGGCTTGTCCTGGGGTCCTGTCAACAGGTCCAAGCTCCAGGAGGGTGGCCTGGCAAGTGGATTGCTCCTGCTGGCCAATGCAAGATTTCTTTCATGGAATTGCCTGGATTGGGCTATCAGAATGGTGCTGATTTGGGGTAACTCAAATTATTTATCTAGAGAGAGGGCCCTTGAAAAGTATTTGCCTGGGGCCTTACACCTTCTAGGGAAGGTCTTGGTAAGGAGCATCCAGACACTGACAGCAGAGCCTGCGTGGGCATGACCTGGGGTGGAGATAGAGGCAAAGAAGGAAGTGAGAGCTGAAAAGCAAGTGGTCTGGGAAAATGGGCAGGATGGGTGGAAATTCCCAAAGGCTTAGACTTGGAACAGAGTCAGGATGCCAGAGAACCTGCCTCCCTACTCCCCACCCATCAACCCAACCCCCAGAGACACCCCACCTTCATCCTCTACACCCACGGTGGACCCAGACTTAGTTGATTGAGCACCCATTGGATCAGAATACGCTTCTACGGGGGTGTGAGGAAAGTTATGATGAGTTTTTAGCGCCCTGAAAGCTAATTCTGTTCTAAAGCCTGGAGCACAAAACAAAAAAAAGAAGCAGGGGGCCAGCCCTGTGGTCCAGGGGTTAAAGTTCCAGGTGGGGTCCACAGGATCCTGGGTACAGACCTACTCTACTTATCAGCCAGGCTGTGGAGGCATCCCACATACAAAGTAGAGGAAGATTGGCACAGATGTTAGCTCAGGGGCGAATCTTCCTCACAAGAATAAATAAATAAAAAGAAGCAGCAGGCCTATAAGAAATGCGAATAGCTATACCTTCTCCTCTGCCTTTGTGTTTTTGTGTTGGCTGGGTTTTCACGGGAACCTGGTGCTTCAGAACTCAGAACATTTGTGTTTCAAGGCAGAAGGTCTGTTCTCTTTGCTCTGAATCACAGGGTGTAGAGTAGGGGATAAGGCAATGGGGCCAGATTGTTGCAAGAATATAAAATGGTGGCTGCAAGCAATGTAAATTTTCCAGCCTCAGAATATTTTGGATCATGACTTGCAAACTTCACAAGTGCCTAAGAATAAAGTCTCCAGAATGTTCCACAAAGTTGGATATTAAATCCATGAGGCTGTTCTAGTAACCATGGATACCTTCTTTGGGGCTATCACATTTATTTTGTGTTGGCAAAGGTTTATTGAGTAGCTACTACATAGCAGTCGCAAAGTGGTTGCACATTCATTCGTTCTCCTCTCTATCTTCTCCGGCACAGTATGAAACCAAATCAACTGCTTTTGCTTCTAATTGTACTAAAATATTGAATAGTCACTTATTCATTCTACAGGTAATAGTCTGTGTTCTGTAGACGAAGGCATTTCTACATAGAGAAAAATTAAGACGTCCATATTAACATACCCTAAAGTTATTCCTACATGTGTTATTGTGTTATTGATTATGACAACTCTCTAAAATATCAAAGTCTAGTAACGTGCTGGGTTATTTCACATGTACTTTCTTAATTAATCCTGATAATAATCATATAAGAAAGATAATGATATCCCCTTCTTATCAAATGGTCTAAAAAGTTAAAGTAACTTGGACAAAAACACACTGATCCAAGACTCAAGCAGAGAATTTCTTTCATCAAATGCCATACGTTTTGACCATACTATGGTGTCCTATTATCTTTGACTTGGTGTTCAAACCCCATCTTTACATTTTTTTTCTCTTCCTTTTCCTACAAGCCCTGGATGTGAATGCAATTCTGTCCCCAGATTCACAGTTTCTCCCTTGTTTCCTGTCTGTTTCTTTCTTCCCAGAGGGCCAGGGCTTTGTGAGTGAGGATGAATACCTGGAAATCTCTGACATCAAACGTGACCAGTCTGGGGAGTATGAATGCAGCGCCTTGAATGATGTCGCTGCACCTGACGTGCGGAAAGTAAAAATCACTGTAAACTGTGAGTTGATCCATTGTCAGGGAGTTCTAGGGCAAAAGAGGGTATAGGGATTAAGGGAACAAGCTAGTAATGGCAATGCCATTTTCTGATAGACCCAAGTTGCTTCCAACAGGAAAATACTTTATCGGATTGGTTTGCCCCATCTCTGCCTCCATTGCCATTTGCCCCTGGAGTCTTCCTGTGACCATCAGAGCTTTTAGCTAATGGGGACAGTTTGTAACTTTGAATCAGTTTGAAACCTTGAAGAAGATGTTAGAGTAAATGTAATATCTTCAAGCAAGTTCTTTTCCTAAAATAAGTGGTTACTTACCTGGGAAGAAGGGGTCTCACAAGAAATTCATTTGCACAGCAGGTGACTGAATGTTCCCTTCATCTGTTTCATGGAATCACTCTGCACTATTTCCCCCACAGACCCTCCCTATATCTCAAAAGCGAGGAACACCGGTGTCTCAGTTGGTCAGAAAGGCATCTTGAGCTGCGAAGCCTCTGCAGTGCCTGCGGCTGAATTCCAATGGTTCAAGGAGGACACCAGGTACCTTGAACAGGGAAGTAGGGCATGTCTGAAGCAGAGCTGATAGATCACTCCCCACATGGTAGGAGTATGATAAAGCCATGGGGAAAGATATTGCTAAACCAAAATGTGTTGCGGCCTCCTTTATAACAGTCTCTTTTTAGAACTAGAAACAAAAAAAACGGATGAAACTGGGAAGTGGGCAAAATGAATTGACTTTCTTTCATAATCTGAGATTAGTTGTAGACATGGCAGTCTTGAACAACTAGAAGCCACAAAAATTTAGCCTTTGGAACATAAGCATCCTTTCTGTTTTCCTCCTAATGGAAGCTGTAGTGCTTGTGGTTTGAAGCAGAGGGACTGGGTTAGTTGGAGGAAGGGTCTTTGTGAGGAGGAGAGCATCCTTGTAGGGTTATCTATAGTACATTTGATTACTCCCAGCATCTCCTGTCTTCTGTCTCCCTTTATTTGTAGAACCAGACCAGTAGTACCTTCTCTTATTGCAGGCTAGCCACCGGCCTGGACGGCGTGAGAATTGAGAACAAAGGCCGCATATCCACTCTGACTTTCTTCAATGTTTCAGAAAAGGATTATGGGAACTATACTTGTGTGGCCACAAACAAGCTGGGGAACACCAATGCCAGCATCACACTGTATGGTGAGTGCAGGAAGTCTGGGTGCGGTGGGCTCAGGGGAGCTAGAGGGACCAAGAGGGAGAAAGGCATGATCTGCTTGGCCTGTGTCCATCCATACTGCTCAGCCCACCATCCTTAGATACGGAATGCTTCTCCCTGTCATTCTCCTAGCATGTGATACAGTGATGTTTTACAAGGTAATTGATATCTCCTGGTCTATTGAAAAGCAAGGTTTTCACCTTACAGAAGGAGTAAACCAAATTTTGAACTATGTTTAATCCTGTTTGCCATAAAGAAGACAGAACCATGGAAGAGTTCACTTGTAGCACTATTGAAAGGTCTGAGGGGTAAATTAGATATAATTTTAAGATACCTTCTATAGTGACAGTCTATGATTCTGGGATTTATATTTAGAGTTTTAAACCAAGTCAACTGCTGCCATCATGATTCACATGTTGATTGCCATGTCATATCCTCATTCCTTGGAATGAATGGAACAGTAGTCTGAGTCCTCATGAAGATGACTGCTCTGTCCACAGTTGGAGTATCAAACCCTTCTCTGAAGGTCTTTCCCTCCCATATGGATGGAGAGGTCTCCAGAGCAGTGACTGGCGCCCTTGGAAGCCCTTATCTCTTCCTCACTCAATTTTCCCACACTGCTGTGTCCATCTCCTTCTGCAACATTTCACACCATGGGCCAAGGCCAGCTCGTTGTGATTTTTCTTGTGTGTATGTATTTGTTTATTTGCTGAGATTTGGTTAGAGGGAAGCATCTGGTGAGTAGGATGAAAAGGTATTCATTTGTCCATGTGCACCTCAGACCCTGAACAAGCTTTCAGCATTGACAATAACTAAACTTTGTCCATCAACCATCTGAAATGTGTGATCTATGTCTTTTGTTTTCTCTCTGCATTGTGTGTGCATTGTGCTGTGTGTGTCTTAGAAATAAGCCCCTCATCAGCAGTGGCAGGTGGGTACAGCATGTTCCTTCCTTCCTCTGCCTGCCTGAATGCCTACACTTTAGAATGTAAGCCTACGTCAAAGATAGGCTTGCCTGCTCCACGCCCTTAATTTATTTCTCCCTAGTGGATAGGCGTCAGGGGGGTTGGTTTGCACCATTTGGGTAATGAGCATGTAGAATATGATGGCTTTCACATGCACACAAATGAAATATCATTGGACATTTCAGGGGAGAGGGTTTTACCACAAAACAGTAAACTTATACTTGGTGGCCTTTAAAAGGAGTGAGTATTCTGCTATTTCTGCACACAGCAGCACAAAGAGGAACCCAGCCCAGAGATCAAATGGATTATCAGATAATTTTCTCCATGGGGAAGTCACCCTAGTTTGAGTGTTTTATTCTTTTAACCCAAGGCTAAAAGGGCTTAATGATTTAATGCTAGAAACTTCATTTTAAAATAGAAGTACTTGGGATCATTAGCCATTATAATAGTGTCTACGATTTACTAAATATTTGCTGTTTCTAGTCGTCATATTAGTACTTTGCAAGACAAGTTATTAACCCCATTTTAAAGATGAGTAAAAGGAGGACCAAAGAGATTAACTAACACTGAAGTGCACATAGCTCATGAACAGGTACTGGCTGAGACCCACAATTGGCCCCTTCATCTGATGCTAAAGTGTGTACCCAGAGGATAAGCAGAGTGAGACATACACACACACATGCTCATACACTTTCTCACACGTTGAGATGAAGCAACAGCTGGCACTCAGCTCTACTCCAGAGGCAGAAGCCTCAAAGCCGTATTTTTCTATGATCAATTTCAGTCACACAGAAAGTGGTAACTTTTTAATTTTCCAGACCTGCACTCAGCTCTGCAACTCTTGCTTTTCACTGCATTGGATCCAAGACAATCACAGGCCACTGGCTCTGCCCACATCTTGATATCCATGAATGTTCATGTCCTGATCAAATTGAGAGGAACAAGTAGGATTGGAGTCCTGCTCTTCACTGACCCTGCCACTACCCCCTCAGTTAGTGGAGTTGCCAGTGGCAGGGAATATGGCCAATAAGGAGGAAGCTAGGACTGACAACTAGATGATCTAGGTTCTTGTCCCTCTTTACCACTAACTAAGGAAAGAGATGTGTCATAGCAGATAACAACAGCAACTGTACATTCAGACTATATTGGTCTGTAGGGCTGTCATAACAAAATATCATAGGCTGGGGGATTACGAAACAGAGATTTATTTTCTCACCATTCTGGAGGCCAGAAGTCCAAGATCAAGTCAGGAAGATCTATCATCTGTTTCTGATGTAGTCTCTCTTCCAGGCTTGTAGAAGGCCACTTTGTTCTCACATGGCCTTTTCTCTGAGCTTGTGTGGAGACAGGGAGACAGAGAGAGAGGGCTCTCTGCTGGGTCTTCTTATTAGGACACAAATCCTGGCAAATCAGGGCCCTACTGTTATAACTTCATTTAATCTTCATTTCTTCCTAATAGGCCCATCTCCAAATATGTATTGGGGGTTAGGACCTCAACATATGGATTTGGGGGGCACAATTCAGTCCACAGGAAAGATGTAGCTGCATATCCCAATTCAGTAAGCCACATATCAGCTACTTAACCTTGCTGAGGCTTCCGTTCTCCATGTATGCTAATGGGGTATTAATACTTGCCTTGAAAGATTGGTGAGAGAACTAAATAAGGTCATATATAGCAAGTCCCACAAATTCTATGTTTAGATGTGTTACTTTGACAAAACACAAAGACTATAGGCCTCAGTTTACCCAGTTAAAATTGGGATAATATTTCCTGGCCTGCTGATTGTCATTGTGAATTACCAATAAGATAGTGTTCATCACAGAGGTATGACAAACAAAAAGCTGTTGTATAAATGCAAGATATTGTGGTTACTACTTGTATCTGCCAACACTTTTTTTGATACAGCCCATCTTTTCACTGCTTCCCTTGATATGGCTGCCAGAATTATCGCTCACCTGGACTTGTACTTTCCTTTCCTCCAAAGTCCCTTGTGCCTTTTACTAAAGCACCACCAATCCCCATAATTCACTGTACCTTGTTTCGCCCAGTTGGTGTCCACTCACCTGTCAGCATCCCTTCCTGAAGGAAGCCTTCCCCAACCTCTATGAGTAGATCAGTTCCCCCCTTGTACACCCCTTCCTATAGTGCTTCTGAATGCTGCACTCTGCACAGTGCATTAGCTAGCATTCACTCAACAAATACACATCCACAGCTGTGACCAGTGTGGTGCTCTTCTAACGATGAGGACACAGCAGTGGCACACAGATAGACTTCATTTCTATTTTTTACTTTTTTTTAATTTTACTTTTGTTTCATTTATTTAGTTTGTTTCATTAGAATCTTTCTTCCCCTTTGTCCTGTGTGCTCCATGAATGTAAGGACCATGTCTGGTTTGATCTTTAGATCAACAGGGATCCACACACTTCAAATGGCCAGGAAAGTTTTGTTGAATGAATATATGCAGAGGTTGGAGGGTTGTGTGCCTGATACCAGGAAAGAGTTCAGCTGCCAGGAATGAAATGTGACAGAATGGAGTAGGGTCAATGAGTCTCAGAGTCCTCTTTGTGGCCAAGCTCCATTGCTTCCTGCCTGACTGGCTTTGGGAAAGCCAGTCTCAGTATGCCTTGGTTTTTTCTTCAGTGAAAGATGTCCTCTATGGTCGCCGCAAAGCCTAGTTCTCTGATACTATGCTATGCCTGGGTGTCAATAGCTTCAACACAAGATCAGAGTGATATTGTCCAGTTGACCAACCCCTTCTGCTGACCATGCATATTCTTTCTCGTCCTCCGTGCTCCCATAATTATGCTAATTATTATCAACTGCTTACTATGTATAGGGCCATTAGACTCAGTGTTCTACATGTTTTGTCTCATGTAATGACTGTAGGAAGTAAATACTATATTTCTTCCAATTTTACAGAGGAGGAAATTGAGAAGTTAGGCAGATTTCTCAACTCATACTAATTTCTAAGTGCTTGAGCTGGAGTTTAAACATAGGCGCTCTGGTTCCACTGTCTGAGCTCTTTCTACTGTTTCAATCCAACTCACAACACTAGGCAACCCAGCATGGATATTGGAGGATGACCTTCTAGATGGAACCCCACATCAAAAATTGGCCTGTTTGAACCAATTTCCCACACCAACATCTCCCTTCTTCTGTCTAAATCTGAACCCATTATTTTAAAGGACAATTTTTACATTTACAACCCATATACTTATACTTCCCAAACATTTGCGCATGCGTCCCCACACATATACTCACACACACCCCACATTTCCAGGCATGCTTTGGTGTTTGCCCTCAAAGACTGTGTGAGTTCATTTTTGGAGATCATTTCAACTCTGCACTGTGAACTCCTCACAACATGCACTCATAATAGGCCTCTCATACAAATACATCTTTTGTTTATTTCCTACCTATATGCAAAGAATAAAGGAAAATGGGATAAAAGCAGTTTCAGAAGAATACATAAGACAAAGGCTATAGAGCCAATGGGTTGGTGAGTGGGTTGAAACAGGAAGTGACTAGGCAAACTGTGACAGACAACGCATATAGGTGGGTGATACTCAAAGATGAGTCCATGGTTGGCATTGCTATCAGATGTTTCTTTCTTGCACACCAGTTGCCATCCCTTCAAAAGCCACGCAGACAAGACAGCTCATGCAGGGAGAATGCCAACACAAAGTGGCATTTTAGACTGTATACTTTCCTTAGCCCTGGGCAACTGCAGGTGCTGGAGAGGCAGGGGAATGCAGAGAGGAGACTCATACTAGCAGCAAGGAAGACTGAGTTCTAGTTCCACCTCTGGTACAGATGAACCATGACACTTTGTGTTCCACGGCTGTCCATGAAATGGAAGAGCAGAACAAGATGGACTCCCGGCTAACTTCCAGCTTACTTAGTCTCTGTTCTGAATTTGAAAACAATGAGAAAACAGTATAAGAGCCAGGTCCCCATAACCTTGGAAATGGTGACAGAAAAATGTTTTTTTACTGAAAAGCAACTTGCTCTGAGTATACGTAAGCTTTATCGAGTGCATGCAGCCACTTGAAGGCCCGCCTGGAGCCCTGGCACTTTGAAGTCTTGCCAGGCCTGTGTGCAGCAGGGTGTGGCTGCCTCAGCTTGCTGGCCACCACACTCCTCGTGGAAGCCTCTCACTTTTTCTCAACTGCCAAAACACTTTGCCTCCACTGGGTCTTGAGCAGAGGCCCTATCTCCGCGTCCTTAGAGCACAAACAGGGAAGATTCTGAACTTGATTACATCCGGCCCTGCAGAGAGTGTGATGCGCTTAATGAGCCATATAAACGTCTGGATTACTGGAGCTGGCAGGGGAGAGGGACAGAGAATGCAAACAAAGCCAGACAGGAGGGGGCATGCCGCAGAGAGAAAAACAGATTTCTCACATTTTATCTGTGAAATCGTAGCGACACAAATTAGTTACATTAAGAGTTAAGTATCAGGATAAGGGACAACTCATAGGAATCTTGTCACTGCAAATGAAAATGGCAAAATATGCCAGTTAAGGCAACATCTGGGCTCAGGAGTTTTCCTCAGGCAAAGCCTCAGCCCCCTGAGAGCAGCCACAATGACAGCCTACCTCAGCGGCCCCTGGAAGCTGTGAGGACAGAATGTATATTTTCTTTTGCTAACGGCCATTCCTCTAGAATAAATATACATATCAGGCTGGCTCTTCAAGCCGATTTTCTTCAACTAGAGGCAGCATCAACCAGCTCCTCTCCTCCTCCACCCTTTGCCGACCTCCTCCCCCATCCCCTGTGCCCCACTGGTACATGTAGGCAAAGCGCTCAAAGCCCTGCCTTCATACCTCCACCCCCACCCTGACAGCTCCCTCCCTCGGCCTTCTCCCCCTTCGCTTTTATTAAGGTGTCCTAACAACCCCACCTTTCCCCCAGGCAGCTCTAGGGGAGACCTAAGGAGTGGGTGCAAGGACTCTGAGGATTCTCTTTAGTGTGCCCTCCATGCACTATCCCATATGTCTTTACCTCCAAACCTTCTAAAGGGAGAGCAAGCATTGCATTCTCCACTGCCTCCAGAGCCATTCACACCTAGGTCTACCACCGTCTGTGTCCCTCCTGACACCCAGCCTCCTCTCCGTTCCAGGTCTCCCTTTGGCTCCCCCATACCCTACTTCTGGCCTATGCCGTATAACCGGGCCGTGACTTTCTTCTTCCCTTTCTGTCTTAGTCTACTTCGAGCTCCTCTACCACTTTCCCCATAAATCTGCCCAGGGGTAGTATTACAATGAGAGGAGGAGGGGTCTTCTGTGTTTTCAAGCATCTTACAAAGCAATATCTTAGCCTGCATTACACTTGCTTTGGGTGTTTTAAAAATGCAGATTCAGGGCCTTGCCCTTGACCCATTTAACTAAAATTTCCAGGGAAGGTCCTGAGAATGTGCTTTTTAAGCAAGCTCTCCAGGGGAAACTTATGCGCACGGAAGAGTGACAGTCTCTGAGCAATAGTCTGATAGCTCCCAAATCTGCATCTCCAGTACTCTCCTTCATTCTGAGTGCAAGCCCCTCTCCCTCCGTGAATGTTCTGTGGGAATCTCAAACTCAGTCTTTCTCTCCTGGACACCCTCCCCCTGAAACGTACACTTTATCTTTTCACATCCACACTCTTGCAAGAATCTCTACAGTCATTTTGACTTCTTCCTCTCCTTCACCCCTTACAGCTGTTAGCCGATGAATCCTAGCAAGCAGGCGACAGCCCTCCCCCTGGACTGCTTGCTCTCCATTCCACTGTCACTCACATTGTGGCATGTGCCTTATCTGGACAATTATGATATTCTCTTACCGGTTCCCTCATCTTTGGTAATCCCTCTCCAATTTGCCACTGCAGGGCCAAGCAACCCTTCCAAAACTCAGAGCGAACCTGTTCACATCCTGCTGAAAACTACCTACCAGAAAAGCCTAGGAAGCTGTTCTTGCTCTGAGATCGGCCTACCCTTAGAGCCTCAAGTTTCCCCACTTTTATGCACCCACCATGCTGGATGTCTCCATGCCCCAGAACGCCAGATCCTGTTGCACATTTAAGGCTTGACAAGGCTGTTTCATCCATCCGTTAGTTCTTTTCGTCCATCCATCCACTAGTTCATTTCTTGAACAAATGTTTGTTTAGTGCCTACTATATGCTGGGAATTAGACTTAGGATTGAGGTACAAAGAGGAACAAAGCTCCCAACCTGTACAAACACGTACATAGACAGTGACAATAGCATAATAGAGTATAAGTGCTATACTAGAGGGATGAAGAAGCTGCTGGCTATTAGCGCCAGCTACACGTGGCTTTAGACAGCTAAGAACCTTTTGACATAAGTACTGTTATTATTTCCACTTCATAGAAGGAGAGCCTGGGGCTCAGAGGATTTGAGTGATGTGACTGAATTCCCGCAGATAGGAATTGCACCGTAGAAAGGCGAGGCAACACCAGGTTTTGCACCCGGGTCTGTTTGACCTTAATCCCTGCTTTTTCTAACCCATGTGTATACTGTCTCTTTCGGTATGTTTGTGGGATCATGGATGGAGGCTTTTGCCCACTTCTCTGCTTGATAAAATCATACTTATCCTTTAAGGTTCTGCTCAGTGGTACCCCATCCATAAAGTGTTTCTGAACCCCCCTGAAGAATTGCTTACTCATCTTTTGGGTTCTCGTGGTAGCTTGCCATTAGCTTTGTATTTTGTTTGTATTTGTTTCTGCACTTAAAGGATGTAGCGCTGTATCTTGCAATGGTTATTGCCCAGTAAACATCTGTAGAATTAATAAATATATCTTCCAGTCAGTGGGGGGCATGGGTTATAGCCTCTGTGCGAAACTCTTCAAAAACCAAAGAAAGGCCAGCGACCCAAAAGGACTTGGAGTCTTCCCATCCAAGGAAGCCAGATCACTGTTTCTCTGATGCTTTCCCTTGCATTCCAGCCTGCAATCCATCCAAGCTCTAATTTGAAATTTAGTGCATTTTTTCCACCCCTACATGTTCCTTGTGAGGGAGACTGCATCAACATTCCAATTCACCGTTTAGGAAGACGTTCATCAAATGATTTATTTTTGCAGAGACATCAAAAGCTGCACATATTTGTCCGTTTCCTGCTGATAATGTATATGATTTTTATTTTCCAAATCCACAATTTAAATCCAGGTGGGAGGGAATGAGTCAGAGAGAAATACCAATGCTTTTAGCTGATGACAGCAGTGTAATCATTTGTATTTTCCCCAACCTGCAAAATGTCAACATATTAGAAAAAAAATATGCAGACATTTCACATTTCATTCCTGATGAGCTTCCTTGTCCTTCTCTCGCACCCCCAGCCTCCTCTATCTGAATCATTGACATCTGGCTATTAGACTAAGCATTTAGAATTTAACACTGAGCGTTCAGGGTGTGCTGATGTCAGCAAACACACAAGAGCTTACGGTTTGACATCGACTAAAGTCTTGTCACTTTCAGGTCTGTGATGAGCTGACAGATTTGAATTAACTTCTTGAGCTTTTGTCTTTTTGGTGAGCACAAAACAGGCAATGTTGAAGAGAAGAAAACAAAGATGGCTGCCCTTTCTTGCCTCCTTAACTGCATGTCCTCTTTGTGCTGCAAAGCCCGGTTAATCTTCCTTGTGAAACAATGCAGTGCTATGTCTTCACTGTAATTAAAGACAATGGAGGAAAGTTCCCTTTGAAGGGGAGTGATGCTCCCTCACCAGCCCGCTGAAGCCTGCACTGCTGAAAATAGGTTTATGTTTCACCAACAAGTGGAGCGCGTGCATCCGCTAATTAGATTTCCTTGCTCCTCTTTTAATCACCAAGAGCATCATTATCCTTTTGGTTCCTCATTAGGAAGGTCACATAGTTCATATTCATACTTACAAAACCCATCCAAATTTCAGAACAAAACTGTATCTTCTTAGATTTCAGATTCTTCATTGATCTCACTGTTATCACCAAGTTCAACTTGCCTGTGGGTCACCTTTTCTTTTCTTTTTTTAATGTCATCACCCTACCACCTGCTATTTTAGTAGAATTACTGCTACACAGTCTACTGTTGCTGAAGAACTGTGCCATATTCTCATTGCAATCATGGAAAGGAGAAACAGTGACACATTTTAATACCTTCATCGTTTGTAATGTACACTCTGTTTTTAAGCTTCGAAATCTCTTACAAGGCAGGATCTCATCAGTAAGCTTGTATATTTTTTCTGGGAGCTTTGTGCTGAGTTTGGGTACTTTGATTTTCAACACCTGCTGCTCCAGAGGGTGATCAGCCACCCCTTGAATATGGCAGCAAACTCTTAGCTCCAGGATTGTCAGCTCTGATGCTTCATTCTAACCTAAGCCCTCCATCAGATTTGCTTTTTAAAAATCTAATGTTCAGTATATTTAATTTAACAAAATAAGTAGCCTCTCCAAAGTGGATTTTATTTATTTACTTGTCTATTTCTTTATTTACTTGTCTCACCCCTGCTGAGCTTCACATCTGGCCGTAACATCTTCCCTCCAGCCCAGAGTGCGTGTACCAATTGACCTTTATGCCGTTTACCATTTCTGGAATTTATCTCTTGATCATTTCTGTCTCTCTATCTCTTCATTCTATATGCTCAAGACTAACTTATTTTTGTCTGCATATCTGTCCCTGAGGTATTTAGTTGTTGTCATTGTCATTCACTGTTTGTTTTGTGGCTTTGTATCATCACTTAAGCTTTTATTTTCAAAGATGCTCAGCTTCAGGCATGAAGGAAGCAATTAAGTTTTAGCATTGAAAAGGGTGAGAAAGGAGGGGCTGGAATAAGGGGAAAAGGTTCAATGACATGTTCTCACTTTCAATTTATCCCCTGAAAATATTTACTGAAGCCTGATGTTCGTAACAGCATTACAACAACTCATTCTGTTTGAATTGAGTCGCTGTTAACCAGAAATAAAGGTTCCTTAGGTGTGGCATTTGCCCAGAGAAAGAATTGGGCTTCCAAATATGCTTCTTCAGGAGACTGGCCTTTTTCCTTCCCTGGGAAGCTTTGTCTGGCTGGAGCCGCCCCAGGGCTTCTCCGGGGAGACCAGGGCATGCGCCAGCCACAGCCAACCTGCTTTCAGCTAGTGTGTGACAGTCATCTTTGAGAACCTAGAATTCCACAGGGTCTCTTTATTTAAAGCAGAATCCCCACAAAAGATGCTATTTTAGAGATCAAGAATTATTGTCCTGGTTCTGACTCACCTAATATTTGTTTAGCCTTGTACTCAGTGATGTTCCACATCATCTTTAATCCTCAGAGCAACTCTGCCAATGTAGACAAAACTACCCCTCATTTTATACATTAAAAAAGACTGTTTCAGAGAACTTGACCATCCCACCCAAAACCGTCCTGCTAGCGAGTAGCAGAGCCAGAACTCAAAGTCAGTCCCCTCTGACACTTGAATTCAATCCTCTTAAGACTGTCCAAGAGGCAGGATATTCCTGGAGGAAAGTGGTGTTGGATTATTTGTCCCAAACGTCTTTCTTCTCAGAATCCGAGAGGGTTTAAAAAAATACTTGTTTGGGGGCCGGCCCGGGGGCAAAGCGGTTAAGTGCACACATTCTGCTTCGGCGGCCCAGAGTTCCCCGGTTCGGATGCCCGGTGCAGACGTGGTACCACTTGGTTGCCATGCTGCGGTAGGCATCCCACAATAAAAAGTAGAGGAAGATGGGCACGGATGTTAGCTCAGGGACAGTCTTCCTCAGCACAAAGAGGAGGATTGGCAGCAGATGTTAGCTAAGGGCTAATCTTCCTCCAAAGAAAAAAAAAATATTTGTTCATTAATTTAGACAAGGACTGAGGATGTCCAAGGTCTTAACAGAGGACAAGCTCTTTGTGGGCAAAGACTGTGTCTATCTTCCTCTCTGAAAATAGAGCCTGTGCATGGCAGGCACCAAGAAATACCCGCTGAGCCAATGGCTTTGGCTTTCCAAGGCTAGCCTGGGGCCGTTTCCCTTCCAGAGGGATCCTTTGTCCTTGGACCTTGACATGGAGCTTGGCTTTGGACCTCTTCCAGAGCCCTGCTCAGTACCCACACCCTCCTTGGGCCTCACAGCGAACCAACGGTCGCTCTCAGCAGCAGATTCCCTATCTCACCCATGTCACCTCCTCACTCTCAGCTACCAGAACCTCACCTCAGACTCAAGGTATTTAGAAAAGATTGAAATAAGCCAATATTAGCCTGAACTAAGAAGAGGATGGTAGCAGGTGTGGAACCACCAGAGCAGCAGTGACCAAGGTCACATGACTACTTTGCACCAGGCACCGTGCTAATCACTGATCTTTTATCCTGTAAACTCCCATTATTATTATCCCTATTTTCAGTGACAAAGCTGAAGAGTACCTTGTCTGAGATCAGATAACTGGCAAGACACAGTCAGGACTGAAACCCAAATTGGTCTGACTCCAAAGTTGCCAGGATTAGTTGCAGTTTTATGGTGGTCAGCGACTTTACTCCGAAGGAAGGTTAGGCCTGCAAAGATAAGGCAATGAAGCCGAGGAGACAGACGCATGGAAAACCGTTCCTCAGGTGCCTGTTCCGCCTCTGTGTCAATGGTCTCTGCTCCTTAGTCTTTCTTTCAGGCCCATCTTTTCTTCAAACACTTGTCCTTTATCCAGGTGCATTTCAGGTTAGCTTTCTGTAGTAGAACACATAACTAAAAATCTGCCTCACATTTCCAGATCCTGGATTCTAGGTTTGAGATAAGAAATACATTTCTCCTTATTTCCACCAAAAAAAAAAAAAAGAAAAAGAAAAAGAAAGAAAAGAAAAGAAAAAAAAAGAAGAATGAAAACACCATTTGAATTTCTGACCCTGTTTATTGAAATTAAAACTGGTGTTATCATGGGTCCCATGTACCTAGAGAAGTCCATGCAGCTGTTATCTGCAGAAACCATGGTATAGGAAAGCCAAACTCAAATAGACTTCCGCAAACGTGAGTTCAAGCTTTAGTGCTACCACTGCCGAGCTCAGGTGAAGAGTTCCTCTAGTAGCTTCGCCTCCCTGTAATAAATTCCTTGAGCTAAAATTTGTAAAAGCCTCCTACCAGCCTACGGGCAAAAGTGAGCCCTGAGTGAGCATGGATGGGACCACAACAATTAGATAAACAGCAGCAATCCATCTCTTCTTTATTAAAACACAGAGAAGCATTTGCGGAATCAGATGAGCGGCTTTAGCACACAGAAGCCCTATGGGACAGACCCAACCCAGTTGCTTCCTCTTCTTCATTTCCAGTAGAATCAGATTTACTGTAAAGATGCAAGTAAAGAATCAGTTCATTGCTGACAACTTTTGTCTCACGTTCTTCCAATCAAGAGAGGGGTACACAGATGTGAGCTACGCTCTACCTGCTCTGAACACATTCCAAGAGCCCTCCTGTAGGCCGCTCCCTGTACTGTCCTTTGGCCCAGCTGCTGAATCTCAAGTGTGTCCAGGATCCGTAGGATGAAAGCAATGCTAGATTTGATCTCTATCATAGTGGATTAGATTAACTCTTTGGCCAGAATAGCTCAGTCATTTCTCATCGACTGATTGACCAAAGGTGCTTTGGCAGTAAATGGCCATATTGTCTGATTCTATAAAGCAGGACTCATCATACCTGCTAAAGAATGAAGCTCCCTGAAACTGCATAGAAAATGAGGCCAGAAAGGGAAACTTTAGGGTCTAAGAATGTTTGACGCCCTCTTGCTGTCTCAGGAGATGACATGCCAGGTGCAGAAAGCCAGAGTGGTGAGGGCCTTATACCAACTGGAAAAGGCCATCTGGCTGCTCACCAGCTGTCCCTTCTAGCACCAGCTGTGGAGTTTCCATTCATACGATAACTCAGGATGCTAACAGGAAAAGAGCCTTAGAGGTCATCAATCCCACTCTCCTCTCGCTCGTTTTCAGACGGGAGAACCCAGGCCAGAGAAGAGATTTCACCTAGCGAGGGAATAGCAGAGTCACATAGAGAAATCAGATCTCCAGATTCCCAATCCATTATTCCTCTCACCACATGATGCTATGGTCCCCAGAAAACATGCACAAAGGATCATTTTCCAGAGAGAGGAAGTGGAGTTGTAATAATCAAGGGCAGAGACTCTAGACAGACTGACTCAGTTCTAACCTCGCTCTAGATGTATAACTTGTCTGATCAGAGGTAAGGTACTTAACTGCTCTGTTCTCCAGTTTCCTCCCCACTTAAAAAATGCCACTGGTACATAGCTCATAGAGTTTTGTGAAGATTAAGTGAGTTGATATATATTTATCATTTAGAGCCATGCTTACCACAGAGAGCACGATATAGATATGTGTTATCATTAGCATCCTAAGCAAGCTGAGCAGCCTCTATGTCTACTGATTCACCCTCACTGTTTCCACAATTTGGAACACTCAACTCAGGCTGGACAGTGGTCGTTAACTCTGCCTGGTCAGCACCAAACATCTTATGGCACTGCCACACCATCAGAAATACTCATTTCTCTTTATGATTCTGCCTCCTTCTCTCTCCATATCTTACCCTTTTATGCTTTGCCTTCCTAAAATACTTCTCTTCTCCTTGTTTTAGTTCTGTCCAACCTTGTGCTGGTAGTATGACATCCACAGGAATGCTTAAGTCTACTGGTAGAACTCGGAATAAACTGACTCCTACACTAAGACCTCTGTCTGTCTGGAGTGGAGCTTATTAGAGCTTCAATTGCTCCTTAAGTTATTATAAACATAATGAATTAAACAAAGACACACACATACACCACATGCATGTATATACACTTATATATAACTAGTTTAATATGTATCATATATATATATATATATATAAAACGCAAGATACTTTAAAGAAACATACGGGTCTTAACAAATCTGCATTGCTCATTTCCTTATAAACTCATTTAAATATCTAAATCATTCATCTTTTGCAGAAGACAATATAGAAAATTACCTTGAATTTCAACTTGGGCATTTTCCAACTCAGTGCATTCTGCAGGCCAGTATGATTCCTTAGGATAAATGTCTGGACTGATGGAAGCCCCAGAGTCAGGCTATTTTCTATAAACATTTATGGAACCTCCATGGGGATTGTAGCATGGGGATGGGGTCTGGATCCTGCCCTTGTTTATGAATCCTTTATAACAAAAATGCAGAGAAATATGAGCCAGACTCTCAAGCTATCACATAAATATGAACTTTTAGTAAATAGGAGAATTGTGAACATTGTAAATCAGAGGCAGGAAAGGTGTCCGTGTTGCAGTCCCTGGAGTCAGAACATTGGATGCTCACTGCTGACGGGAGCGACCCATACTTCCCCAAGCACAAGGTCAGCATCAGACACTGATGCGTCACCCCCGGGACCTTGGAAGAGGTTAGGACAATAATCCCAACTCATGTGCTTTGTCTTCTTGAGGACAGCAGATGAAGGGAAAGGAATAGCACTTATGATTCTGTGGTCTGATTTCACAGTGGAATGAGAATGACTCACTGCAGCTCGGTGAAAGGGCCAGCGAGAGGGAAGAAGTAGGAGGCAAAGGAAGAGGTCCGTCAGGCCGAGTAGCTAGGTGACAGGCTGGACTGAGAATGCTGAGTCCTCTTTGTTGCGTTTGGGGAGGCACCGCTGACTACTGGGGTAAACCCAATCCCAGTCTTTAAAACTCTCCAGTATACTTACTCATTCCTCCTCAGTGACTTCAGGAGGAGCTTCCACAATACCTAAGTCACACAAGACGAAAAGTCCGCCACATTGACACTTGGACTCCTGTTGCTCACAAAATGTTTATTTTCCTCTCTCCTTCCCCCTCCACCTACTTCTCTCCACTCCGTCTCTCTCCTCCCCCGTGCCTCTTATCCTTTCCCCTCTCAGCCCTGTCTGCACTGGACACTGTTTCCAAGGATAGTGTACAATTAGAGGTGCTGCTTGTGAAGCAGCCAACAGTCCTGCCGTATCATTCACCCAGTCTGCTGCCTTAATGTTTCAGCCCATAGGCCTAGCTGACTGCCACTGCCTCCCTCTACTTCCTCAATTTTTCAAGCCCCAGTCTTGAAGAGCAGGCTGTAGCAGTCAAGGCATCTCAGTGATTTGCCCTTTTGAGTTTCTCAATACTCCCAATGGATACTTTCCCTGTATCCAGACTTGGAAGGGTCCACGGTAGGAGGTGGAAGGTGGGGGAATGCTCACAGAGAAGCATGTCTGTTTATTTGCTTGTCAGGAATTGAGTATGGTACCCTTTGGGTACATGCTAATGGGTCTGTCTCTCTTTCCCCTACACAGGGCCTGGAGCAGTCATTGATGGTGTAAACTCGGCCTCTAGAGCGCTGGCTTGTCTCTGGCTATCAGGGGCCCTCTTTGCCCACTTCTTCATCAAGTTTTGATAAGAAACCATAGGTCCTCTGAGCAACGCCTGCTTCTCCATATCACAGACTTTAATCTACACTGCGGAGGGCAAACCAGTTTGGGCTTCTTTTTGTTTGTTTGTTTCTGTTCTTCTTCTTGATTTTTTAAATTTTTAGGTGTTTTGATTTGTTTATTTGATTTGTTTTTTCCAGTTTGAATGAGTGGGGTTGGGGGGAGGGGTGGGCAGGGTTCTACCATGTGTAGGATGATCATTCATTGGTGTGTCCAAAATAGAATCTGCTCCTGCTGCCTTGGCCCTTCCTTTTCCTCTGCTTCTCTCCCCATCATCATCACCACCAACCTCTCCTCCCACCATGTTCCAAACCATAAGCTCCATTTGGGAAAAAAAATGTGCCTCATGATAAACACTCTAAAGACACAACTTGACTTACAATGTAGTGCACAGCAAGAGTTATATCCAAGTGTCCTATTATCCGTGTCTTTTAAGGTATGGACCATTTTCCTGATTATAATGTACATATCCCTCCCTCCAAGTTTATTATTATCTAATTACATTAGGGGTCACATCCCCTCTTTCTGAGAACTTATCTCAATATATCCATATCCATATATATACATACATATAATCTTGCCATCTTCTGTAACCGCTCTGCCCTATGCACTTTCTCCACCAGCTACAGGGATTAGGAGTTTGGGGCTATGCACACAAACTAAAACTAAAAATTGAGAAGTCAAGGGACAAAAAAAAGGGGGAAGCATTTGGAGGATGGTACTTCTCTTTAAAAAATGCTGTCTAACACATAAAAAATGATGCATAGATGGCTGATTATTTACGTTTTATCAAGCTATCAAAGTAATCATATGGTTATCCATCTACTCAGTTGTCTGATTTATCTCTCCATCCAATTATCTACCCACCAGTCTTCCTATCTAGCAATCTATTTACTCTATTTATCAATCTATCACTGTAATTATCTAATACTTTTTTCTGTTTCTTTCCCCACTACTCACTATCAATTCATCACCATATTAATTTCTAATCATACTGTGTCTATTCCACTGTATTCATTTCTCCTCTACCTTCAGCAGACATTGCCATCTTCAAAATTACCTATCAACGTCTCATGTGAAAGCCAATGATCTCACAGGCCAACAACATAGAAAAGCAATATGTCGTGGACTCTTTGGAATGTGGTGTTCTATCCACCCAAAGTAGATGCTGTTAACTGATGGACCAAAGTAGCAATCTAAAGGTCAGTCACTCACTATTCCCGGAAGAGACTGTTTCCAAAAACATCTTCTTGGGAAGCAGATCAGCCCTGAAAAAGCCTTGAGCAGTACTGTGTTTCCTTCTTTCACACTCAAAGGGCCAACGTGCCAACCTTCATGCTTTTCTCAGCCTTTCAAGAAAGTGCATGTCAGGAACCTATGAGATTTACTCCATGGCTGACTTTTCTTAACAAGAAGAGTGTAAGGAAAAAACCACACGTCTCTCTCTGCAATGCGAAGAGAGTAATCCACTTGTCTGAGTGCAATGATTTCAGCTATTGTCTCCTCTCTGCTCCAGTTTTGGTTTAACCTGTTTGAAAAATATCCAGTACAAAGCTGATGGAAGCCAATTACATGGCGGGTGTGTTGACAACTCTGGTATTTGTTTCAGGAAGCTCTTCTGAGCTGAGGGTACTTGAGCAACTGACTTAATTTCCAAGCACTTGATTAATACAACACTGAAAACAGAAGGGGGAATGTGTGAGTGACACACAGTTTCCTCTGATACAGGCTGCTTTTCCAGGGGCTTTGGGGCTTTGTCCTCAGCTCTCCATGTTCATAGCAGATCCAGCATACAAACAAGAGCTGACCTGACCTTTCTGCATCATCTTCTGGGACAAGAAGGACTCAGCCTGCAAGGGTGCCTGTGATCCAAAAGAACGGCATTGAAAACCACGCAGGTAGTGCCTCTCTCTGCCTCTGCTGCAGGGACTGATGGACTGAGAGGATGAGAAAGAAGCATCAGCAATGACTCTCTCACAGACCTGCCCGCCTCAGCTGGAAAACCCTTTCAGGTCCACAGTCTAAAAAATAATAAATATGAGCTCTATAGAGTTCCATTCTCTAGCGCTTAATTGATCTTCTTCCTCCAATACAAGTGGCCTCTTTGTTTTTGTCCATTATGACACATGAACGTGACATACACAGTGAAATATATGCATAGATATATATACATAGATATATGAATATATGTGTACACATACAAACATAGACTGTCTTGGCAAACAAAAAGCTAGGCGCTTTCATAAGAGTTAGAGCTGGTGTGAGTGAAATTAATATTACATTTGCCAGCTGTAAACAGACATCTGCATCTCCTAGTGAGCTGCCAGGAGCCAGATTCTGGAAACATAAATGATGGGCCAAAAGTGGCATATCGATTCCAAGTTCCACCAACAGACACAAAGTCAAAATTAAAGGTTGGATGGCAATGTTTCAGAACCGTCACCACATTCAGCACGTGGAGTCGGGTTGGTGTCAGAAATTGTATGAGAATTAAATGTGTCATTTGAGTCTTCTACTGATAATAAATTTGTTACTTTGTAGTAAAATAAATGTAGAGGCTATGGGGAGTGGATGGTCTTAAAGAACACAGTGCTTGAAATGGACAAGCTGTACATGTTCTTCACTCCAAGACTGTTCTAGAGGAAGAAACCCATCCTCCTTTGGCCAGGAAGATCTCCAGCACCTTTCCAACACAATGAGGCTGGGTCTCAGTCACTAGGGCACTCTGTGCTGCCCTCCTCCACTGGATACCAGGAAGCACCTCTGGTGGTTACTTATTCCAGCCACGTTTCAGAGGAACACAATCCTACAGTCAATCCTCATCTGTCTGGGATAAAGGAAACCAAGTAAATAAGACCCAAGGACTGGGCACTGGGAAAGAACATGACTCTTGTTCACGACAGACATGCTCCAGCTGCTGTGTTGTTTGGGTTACTTGCTTGGGGGTGGCTCCATATGACAGTAGCTACTACTCAACATTTTGAAGTATATAGAACAGTAAATAGTGACTAAAGACAATATCCAGACTCACAAATGCTCTTTCAACTTTACATAAGGAGGGTGGATACATAAGGCCAGCTGGAAAGATTTTTTTCAAGGTGCCAATGGTTCAGTGGGGGCAGGGGTAAAGTATGGAAAAATAAACAATCTCTGAGTAACCTATAGCTCTTGACGGTTTTCCACATGAGAAGGAAACCAAACAAGGCTTATCAAGAGATTAGGCGAGAGGAATTTAGCAACTTAGTTACTCTGAAACCCTTCCCCTTCCCAAAACAAAGTCCATATGTACTTCCACCAAAGTAATGCCAATGAAAGTGCTAGTGTTAAGGCCCTTGCCAAGCTCGTTTTTCAGTAGTTTAATGTCAAGTGCCTGATACAGTCATTTACAAGTCTAAGCAAGTGCGTTTAGTTTTTCTCATTCTTGTTTTAACTGGGGGAGGGAGGGCATATAGGGGAGTGGTGGTCAAAACATGCACGTATTTTATTCCCAGAGCATTGTGCATGGTTATTCTGCTGTAACTGTTACCAACTGAACAAAAGAAAAGGTAAGGCTTTGTATGTAAGAGAGGCTTGGACGTCTTTCCCCTGAAACCCATGCTTCATATTAGATGATACATTTCACAGGCGGAGTGGTTATTCTAGTGGGAAGTGTGCTCTGGGACTCCAGAAACTCCACAAACAAGGATGAGTTTAAGGATATGTTTCTGCATCAGTCCAGTCAACTTGCTCTCAACATGCAGGAGTCAGCAAGTTCTACCTACTCTGGAAGAACTCTCACGTGAAAAGAGTAGAGAACCTCAAAGCGGGCAGTTGATCCCAAAGAGAATTTATCGTGGAAATTGCGTTTAGGAGTGGCTGTAAACTGATTGCTCTAGTTTTGGTTGATTCTTCCAGTGCCATTGGGAATGTCTCCTCCTTTGTCGTTGTGCATGGATATCATCAGCCCCTTTAGCAGAAGGGGGCGAGAATGTCTGGAGATGAGGTGAGATATGGGCTCAGGGTCGTCTTTCCCAGTGTTACCGAGTCCTCACCAGAGAAAAACTGGCTTTGCAATGCATGGAACAAGTTCTCTCCAAAATCCCCCCACCAAAAAAAAAAAAACCCAATTTCTTTTCTTTTTTAAAAAAAGCGAAGTTCAATCTGTTTGGAATTAGGGGAAGCAGCATACAATTTTTCTTCTTGGCAAAACTCATTTTTTCTCTTTTTCTCAAACAATGAGAATCTTTTGTTTTCATTTTGCATAAGCCCTATTCCTGAAAACTTTACCCAGCCGCCTCCCTTCCTATTATCCAAAGCTTCCCTGTCTTCTTATTTAAAGACAAATAAGTTAGAGCAGCTGCAGCACAACTTCACAGGTGTGTAACTAGAAGACAACGTTTTCTAAAAGTGACCAGAAGATGAGAACACCTAATGATCACTAAAAGCAAACAAATAAAATGCCAATCTCATTTCCCTCTTTTCTTGCTTAAGAGAAGAGAAGTAAATGGAAGGAGGAAGAAATAGATATGCAATTAAAAGATGTGGCAAAAAGATAGAGCTGAACCAGTGCAATTTAGCTGTCAGGTGCAGAGTACTCAGAGTCCAAAGGAACGTGGAGTGGACTTAATTAGACACAATTGTCTTCATCCTGAAAGTAGTCAGCTAAGCCTAATTTCCAGTGTTTTGAAAGAGATTCCTTTTTGTTTCTTTCAAAGGCACACAGTTGTTCCAGTTGTTCCATGCCACTGAATGCAGAAAGAAAGATTGTGAACCCTCTACTCTCCTTTTGGGGCCACGTTCTACACTACTGGCAGAGTTATAAGAATATCAATAATAGAATGATAAGTAATAATAGCTGCCCTTGTGTTAGTTAAAGGGAGCATTTTTAATCATTCAGAAATTTTTGTGACATGTAAAGTGCAGTTGTGAGGAATGTGTGGGTATACGAAAATGTATCTGTCAAGTTCAGAGAATTCTAGATTTAAAAAAAATATATGACTTATCAATGGTGCCGTTATAGCTGTGTCAGACAATGGGTGTGCCCATTCTCACAATTATCCTTAAAATAAATCTATGTTCAAATGCTTTAAAAATTTATCACATGATACAAGAGTATAACTTTGTCAACCTTCTAGAGTTATTTTTTCTTTTATTTTCTTTCTTATTTTTTCCTTTAAAAATCAATGAAGACTTGATTTCTGTCTATAATTGTATTAAGGGTGAATATACTACCTGAATTTTGTGCATGTTACATTGTAGTTGTAACCTTTTCTAATTCAGGATGAATACGAGATGGTTGTGATTGTGCAGTGTATCAATAAAGTTCAAAGAAATTTGTAACTTTTGGGGGGCTGTTTATTAGGACATCCCAAGAGTATGCAGGAATGGAGAAAAGTGAAGGAGGCTATGCTTCTCCCATGTGTGTGTTTTAGGCTTTGGGGAGTAGATGCAATCAGAAAACTGAGTAGCCTATTTCTCTCTCTCTCTCCCTCTCTCTCTCACACACACATGCACATACACACTATATGAAGGTAGAAGGCAGTCTAAGCATTTTCCATTTTACACAAGTATATCAAATATCTATGCCATTTATAAATAGTGTAAAGTGCAGTTGCAACTTCAAAGTCTAAATTATTTATTGACCTAGGCTAAAATGAATTCGGAAGGGAAGTTTCAGAAAAATATGGAGCAGATACTGCTCAGTTTGGGCACTCTACTCCTGAACAGTTCCTGTGGTTTGATTCCAGTGAATTAAGCACCACTTTGACAAGAGTAAGTATGAGAAGATATGGTGACTATGATGTACATACATACTTAAAAGCATAGGGATTAATTGTCTCAATCTTAGATTTTAATGTAGTATACATATGAATAATAACATGAGAAAGAGACCTGGAAAAGAAGTTCCATTGACCTGATTGCCTTTTCTAAAATGCCTTTCTCTTTCAATCAAACTCTAACTCCTCTACTTTCATCACACATTCTCTTCTGAAGGAATGGACATTACCCTCTTTCTTACAACTCAGCTTCTCATCAAGCATTTATACATCAATTAGTGCTTCCTAGTTCTGCCTTTAACTAGATAGGTGATCTTGGACTAGGCACTTGACCTTGCTAGTCTTTGTTTCCTCATCTGTACCATTTGTGAATTTATACCCCTCATATTCTAGTTCAAAATTCTCTGGACGGTTTTGATTTCTCTTTCAACTATTAGGTTTTTCATGACTTACCCTGAATAAAGCTTTGGGCCAGTGGCTAATTATGGTTTGGGAATTTGCAGAAAGTGGGTTAAGATTTTTCAGTTAATTTGAGAGCATGGCTAGCTTCTCCGGCCAAAGATCCTGAGTTGGACTTGGGAAGTTTGTTTCTTGTTGGCTTCCTAGGAAGACAAGGGCTAATCCTCGACCTTTTATGACTTAGTCTCCCCCACAGGGGATGGAACACAGATGACTTGATAGACTAGATCATGTTCCTTGTAGATTAAAATACCAGGGAAATGGTAGGTACCAATGATTGAGAGTTTCCAATTTCCTCAGACTGTTAGTAAAATCATGACTTGTTGATGAAATGAATTTCCAGTTCCTCTAACCATCTTAATACCTTTAGTGCTCTCTTTTCCCCTCTTTTTACTTCTTCCTTTTAATATTCTCTTCTCATCCACACCTGATCTTCTCCTGTTCCTGTCCATACCACATCATTTACTCATCTATCTACTTTCCTGCTGGCATAGACATTTATCAGTCTTTCACTTCATCTAGCCACTCAGCTCCATCAATCATCAATGTATCAATTTATTCCTCCATCAGCTAACCACTCACCTATTCATTCACATATTATTTCCCCATTTATCTGACCCATGTTCCATCTATATACTCACACACCTCCCTAATATGACCATTCCCTATCTATTTATTTAAACCATCTATCCATTCCTCACTTGTCAATCCATCCACCAAGCATCCTCCAGCTAGCCTTTTGCACACATACTTATTTACCAACCCACTTCAAGGTAATGAAAATCTTCGCTGTTATCTCTCCATTCTGCAAGAGAGGATTTATCTAGTTATTCTTATGTATAGCAGCTAAACAATTGATGCATTTTTGTTCTCCTCACCCAAAATACACCCTATTAAAAACATATATATAGAGAAGTGCTTCAGGAAATATATTAAGGGCATATTTGTTCCTAGTATGATGTATTACAATAAGAAGAAGATGGGGAACTGGGAGTGGAGTGGAAATACCCAGATAAGCAGATGCCCATGTTTAACTTTCTAACACTGGGAACGCAGTCATGCAATGAACATAACAAATGACTGAAGGAACAGATAGGAGAGACCTCAACTGGCAACTGCTCTTTCTTTTCTGTTTGATTTTCTCTTGAATAGATTATTTATTTTGATGAAAACTAGGGGATGAGACTAATTGGTACCAAATCCTATGATCAGTTTTGAAATCCAAAACCCTCAGGCTACAAACGATACTACCTTCCTTTAACATGTTCATTTGCTCATTAGGAAATCTTTTTTTCTTTAATTTTTTCCATTTATTCATTTATCCATGCATTACATTTAGTAAGGAACTCCCCTTAAGGAGCTCACATCCAAGTTGTGAAAACAGCTGTATAAAAAGAAAAATTACAGCATAATATGGCAAATGTTATGATAGAGATATGTGAAAGTGACTGCAGAGGGAGCAATATTGGGAGATGATTAGGAAGCTTCTTTGTCCCCCCCAAGGATGAAAAGCTGGGATGTAGAGCTAATATAGACAGTGGACATGGTGAACAGACATTACTGCAAAAATAAATGGGGTACTGGGACCATGGCACCTTTCAGTTTTCAGATATTTATTGAAGAATGAATAAATATCTGTTGGATGAATAAGTACCATTCATTCCACTTTCCAAGGAGTTAAAACTATAAATGTTTTATAGGGGTTAAAGGAGTTAAAACTATAAATGTCCAAAGGGTCACACTATGCAATTGGTGGCAAAGCTGACACAAGATCTTCTGGAGAGGGAGATGTACCATCTAGAATGTCAAATCTGGTTAGAATATAAAGTTTCGTTCCCACATGGGATTATAGAGCATATTATCTTTCGCTGGATCTCAAAGCTCCAAGAGTCTTTCTGATGGGGTATGTCATCCAATGAGGGAAAGAGAAAACAATGAGTGGGAGCTTGGGCATATCAGAGACTGAAGGTGAGAGGCAGAGATTAAGTGTGGACTTGCTGAAGAGTTTCCTCTAACCCAAGTTTCTCCAGATAAGAGTGGCCTAAAACTCTGGAATTTAGGATAAACTACTTGGCTTATTTGCATTTAAGTGCTTCCCAACAGCATCTCTTACTTCAAAAATAAGAATATTTACAGTTTTTTATCTCTCCGTTATTTGCTATGTCCTGTAAGACATATTTCCTTTTATTTAAAGTCCTCCAACCTAGTATTTTCTCCTCAGAGACAAAGTGTGATGTGTGTGTGTGATACAGGGGGAAATTGTTTTTAAATTCTGGCCTCACAAGTTACAAGTTACCTTGGACCAATTTCTTCCCTCTCTGAACTTCCATCTCATCTTTGTTAATACAGTGGTAATAATAAATGCCTCAGGAGACTGCCTGTGGGAGTTGTTAGGGTGACTGGGGGGCGGGGTTATTAAACGTAATATGTGGTACATGTTAGTGGCAAAATAAACGTTAGTTTTTTTCTCCTTCTTCCCTCAGCCTTCCCTCAGTGTCCTTCCTTTCCTGAGCTTCTGTATGATACAATCTCAATTGTGTTTGCTTCTTTCAAAAAAGGAAAAATTACATATATTTTTTATTGAAGTTTAAAAAGGGGAAACCAATCTCTGACTGTTAGATTATTCAAGGATGCAAGCTTGGAAAGTGGGAAGATATTGAGAAGAAATTCAAAGAAATATTGAAAAAATAAAGAAAATAGAACCTAATTTTCAATCTAATAAACTTTTATTAGATAGCTAATATATGACAAGTGCTGAGGATATGAACCTGAGTGTCTACCTTCAAGAAAATCCTAGTCCGGGGAGGAGTGAAAATTCCAGCATAACATGGTAGTGTTTAAGGGTCAGAGGAGCCCGGTAGAGGGCACCTAACCAGAGAGCAGGGCTCAAGACACACTTTCCGAAGATGAGATGTGAGCTGAGTCTTGAAGAAGAAGAAACCAGCTAGGAAAAGAGAGGGAAGGGAGCAAGTGAGTAAGGGAGACGCTCGTCCTTGATGAATCCATACAGGCACGAGAAGCATAGCAAGGCCAAGGAACTACAAGTGCAGATTATCCCAAGAGGGGTGAGGGCGGGGGCGGCATGGCAGGAGACAAGGCGGAAGGGGTAGGCAAGGGCAAGATCCTTAAAAACTTTACAAGAAATGCTGAGATATTGGGATTTGTCCTAAAAGAGGTAGGGGAGACATGGAAGCATGTAATCAGTAGAGTGGCTAGATTGGGTTTGCAGTGTAGAAAGATCACCATGGCAGGAGGGCAGATTAGTGGGCGTTGGTCAAACTGGTAAGGGAGAATCACGTTGGGACAATTGAAATAATTCAGGTGAGAAATGATGAAGTGTAATAAGAAGTAGCAGGAAAATTGGGATGATTTTTAGAAGGTAGATCAAATGGGAAGGGCTGGATGTATGGAGTCATAGACAATGTGAAATATGGGGACTATTCCAGGTTTTCAATTTAGCCAGCTGGGTGGAAGATGGTACCATTCTATGATTTTGACAACTTAGGAGGATGATGAGGTTCCATACAGTTTTTGAAATATCCAGTTTCAAGCATCCTTAGAACGTCCAGGTGGAGAAGTTTAAGCACCATCAGCATTTCCTGAGTCATCTAATTATATCCATCATCATCTACAAGGGATGCATGATTTCCTTCCTCTGCCTCTCACTTTACTTCCATAGGAACTCTAGCTCTTTGGATCATCTGCAATTCATTTCTCATCCTCCATTTCCTCTGTATTTTGATTTTGTCTTAGAAAGGTACTGTTTTTATTGCTTCTTCTGATGGAAGGGTAGAGAGCAGATCTCTGATTAGTCAGGAAGTAATGGAAGATTTAAATGGGGAATGGGGAAACTGCACAGCTGTCCCACCACCCAGGTGAGATTTAGCCATTCTTATGTCCAATACAAAGCGCCAAACCATAATTCACCCAGTGATGAGGGAATAGCCAGGCACTGAGAGTGTTTAAAAGTGTTTTATTACAACTCATCTGTTTTGTTACAGTGAGGCAAGTCCTTTGATGCTCACTTGCTTGTGAACAAATTTCAGAAAGTTTCTTAAGATTCCAAACCTCATCAGAGAGTGACCTCTGACTAAGAGGAATACATTCCATTTGAATGACTCAAGAATATAGATAGACTTCTCGCTCTGTTCAGATTTCTCACAATGATCCCAGAGGGGCCCTCCTAAAACGAGGAGAGGCTGAATCTCAGTGGGAAGCCATGGTATCTTGCTGCATCTCATGACAAGATGATTGTCCAGGTGGCTCTCTCAGTGTGTCAGCACAGAGCCGTGGGAGTCTGAGCCCGTGGGTGTGTGTGTACTTCTGTGAGGTGAGGCAACAGGATCTGCAAGTGGGAGAGAACTAAGGTGAAGTCCTGATTCTGCCATTTACTAGGTGTGTGCCTGTGAGCTTACAGCATAATGTCTTACAGCCTCAGTTTACTCATCTGCAAATAGTCTCAGTAACTATGCCATGACACTGCCGTGAGGTGCATACAAAAAGATGTAATGGAAAAGTACCTGGCAAGCTCCTGGCCTATAGATGATTGGCACAGAGAGGTAGCCGATAAATGAATTTGTTTTCTTGACCCTTTGCTCTGTCTTCTCCTTCTTCCAAACCACCCCCACACCAACCACACATGATGGTCTAGAATAGTGTGAGGGACGGCTCTGCTTAAATGTTATATTTTCAGATTTCTTGTTAGGATCACATGAAATGAAATGTGCAGAGTGCCTAGAAAAGTGCCCACCTCCTAAGTGTTAAATAATACGCACTTCCTCTTCCCTTTTCCCTAGGGCTCCATCCGGTCACTGGAGTACAGATAAGCAAACCAACGCTGGATGCATAGAGGATGTGCCCAGACCCTGCAGGGTGTGTAGGTGCTGTCTGGGCTGGCTGTGCTCGCGGATGAAGGCAGACTGGGCTCTACCCATGGAGCCTGTTTCTTTTGCTCTTGGTCTTGTTCCCTGCATGGTGGATTTGCAAGGACGGTTGCTCTGGTTACAAGACCAAATCACTTCAGTTTCTGTCTCTTCGTCAGTAAAGGTCTCAGGGGAATTAGCTTATTAGAGAAATAGTAGCTGCATGCTTGAGCTGGCTAGGACAGTAAAGGGACTCATCAGAGGTCCTCAGTTACAAAGGCACCGGTTCTTCTCTTGATGAAGCCAGGGTCTCAGTCTCAGTGCTGCAGCAGGCAGCGTGGACAACCCATTTGTGATTTCTCCGTCTCCTATTTTCCACCTTGTGTGATGGTGACTCCAGTGCCTGAGTCAGTCTGCTTGTTTGAATGAGTCCTCTTTGATGTCGATTCCTTGTTGAGTTCCTCACAGAATCCTCTATTGTCCCTGCCTTGCTCTCTCCTGTACTGATCTCTGTTCCGTGGGCAGTTCCAGCACTCTTCAACGTGCCCCTCTCTCTCCTCTTAATTCTCGAGAACCTTAAGAAACTTGAAACTGCTGAGGAGGAGAGTAAGACAAGAAGTGGAAGGTGCCATGGGAGTGAAGAATGCTGTCTTGTGAATATGCTTTTTGTCTTAGCACAGTGAAGCCCACAGGTGAATGTTATATTTTTGCAGACCCATTCCTTGCACACTGTGTTATGCCAATAGCAGTGTGTGTACGGGGAGAGAAGGCAGGCACAAGGGAGAGCAGAGAGAGGGCCAAAAGCTAACACTTATGTGTTTATTGAAATCACACATGGAGCTAGGAGCTTTCACATGTACTAATTCATATAATATTCAGAACACCCTCAGGAATGGTGTGTTACCCTCATTGAGACTCAGAGGCACGCTGCTAGAGACCAGCAGTGTTGGGAAGCCACCACAGGTCTGTCTGAGTCCGCACTGCATGCTCTTTCCAGTTCAACCAAATTGCCCTCTGTTCCCAGGGTTGGCCCCATGTTGCAAAACATATTGGGTTCTATTTACTGAACACAGGAGCAGGTCACTTAAGTCTCTTGTAAGTGTGCTTTCTTTGTGAGCTTTCAGAAAAGAAGGCAGGGGCTTCCATCTCTTGGGAAAAAATGGCACCATGTCCCAAGACCTTCTCTTGGCTCCAAGGGTCAAGTCTAGGAAATGCCTGTGCCCTTCAGCACTGACACTTTTAACTTTCCTATTGAGGAAAAAGCCCCCGATAGTGTTGCCCTGTGGGTGTCTGACCCTAAATTGTGCACCAGTCTGTGAACTTCAGAGAAGCAATATGTAGGAGGGAATCGTCAACCCTACAAAGAACTGAGGAGAGAGAAGAATTTAATTCCAGGCTTCAAGCACACAAGAGAGCATCATATGAGTAAAAGGGAATAGCTTTGCTTTGTTTTCTTGTTTGCATAAAACAAGAGATATCAAGAAAAATCACGGCTTAAGAAGATAGATTATGGACTGTGAAATACAGACTATATTTAATCAAACATCACTCCATTCAGGCAAATGGGAACCATTGACCTTAAATGTATACGTCTATGCAAAAATCTCTCCTTTTCTCCATCTACTCATCTGCCTATCATCTATCCTCTGTAGGATACCCTATAGGGTACCCCCCTCCACCATGCCTAACTCAATGACAGCATGTCGTTTGTGCTTCCTGTTTCGCAAACACCTACAACGGTGCCTGGTACATGGTAAAGTTCAGTATCTATTGAAAGAATGAATCTATGGCTTTGAGCTTAGGCATGATGCGAGCAAAATTTTCATTTGAGCAGAGGCCTTGTAGACATACACTGGACAGAGTGAAAGGGAGAAAGTCATCACAAGGAGGGCAGGAAACGGGGGAGGAAGAGAGCTCTGCGTGAGCCGTGTCTGTGATCCTGAGTGTCTGCTGTGGGAGGTGGTCATGGGTTGGAAAGGATGAGGTAGATATGAGAGATACTGAGGAGGGAGAATCCAGGTGTGTGCCTACTTCCTTTGCCTGAAAGCAAGCAGGCCTGAGTAGAACAGGTAGTCTACTGTAATCACGTTTTTTTGGCTTGTTTGTTTGTTTCTCTTCGGTAGTAATACTAATCTCATAGTTTCGTAAGTCTTCATGTTTTAAGAAGCTTAAGCTTCACCATGCATATTTTTCAGACAAAGCGTCTACAACGCAGAGGCCAATGACTTGTCCTAGGTCTCACAGCTAGTCAGCACCCGGGGTAGAACTGGTGTCCAGGTATCCTGGCTGCTAGTCCTTTGCTTTCCTGATCCTGATCTGCTTCTGCTTCTGCTCTCACTCTAGAACCAGTGTCTTTGCACCCTACCTCCTGCTCTGAGGAAGTCAAACTTCCATTTTCTCACCATATTTGTCCCCGAAAGGGCAACGTATGCCCCACCCTCATTTCCATCCTGCTTACATTGCACCTTCGTATCTTAATTAAAGGACGGAGAACTCAGCAGGAGTAAAACATTACACTAACCTCACTTCCCATCAACTATCTTGAATAAAGACTGAAAAGGGTAATGCGATGAACAGGTGGATTAGATCTAGGCCTTTGGACAGTGGATTCCCAACGTCCCTGGCCCCCTTTTTAAGAGCGTCTACTATGTACCAGCACTGTACTGAGTCCAAAAGTGTCTAGTGGTATTAAATATGCTCCCTGCCTCTGGGAGCATAGGGTAGACTTAAGAGGACAACACACACACACACAAATTCATATAATTAAAATGCTAAATGGTGACATGCATTCCTTAGAGGTCACCTCCCACTGGGAGAAACTTTGGAGGCTGATTAAATCACCGAGATTACTTTAGATGCACAAATGCATCCCTTTCCTATACACGTGCTTTCCCCCCTCTAGTCAAGTTCAGAGCAGGCTACCTTAGGGAGTAAAGCTGAGAAAGAGGCCGTATCTCCCTCCTCCACCCAGCCTAACCATAGGCACCCGGGGGTCTATTGTTTTCTCCTGATAAACAATAAACACCACAGAAGAGAGAGAGGCCCAGATACTGGGGTGGCTGGGCACTCAGCTGCCTCTGTCGTCAACGCCACATCAGTAAACAGCACCACAGCAATCAATTTGGCTTTTTTGATGAAGACGAAAGCATAGAGGAAAACCATTAGAAGAGGTAATAAAGGCCCTTCTTGTACAGTTAATAGAGAGCCTCCTGGATGGAACAAGCCCAGCTGTTGCTGCTGAAAATTTACTTCTGTTTCCAAGTTCAAACAGAGACTAAAACATTGTCTTCGCGGGAATTGATTTTACGTCTTCCAAACACATATGCCACCTTAATTGTGATTTGTGTGATAGTTCAGCTGCTGAAAGCTTTCGTTTATCTCTACCTGGTTAAACAACTTTAAATAATAACAAGTCAATATATCTGTCTATTGACCAGGGTTCTTCTTGCATCTTCCCAGCTTACCGTTGAGGAAGAGAAAGGGGTTTAACCCTTCAGTGCCCCTGTGCCTGTCCCACAGCCATTTCCTTAGTCTTGAATTTAATGGGGACATATAATCTTTTAAAAAGTAAAGTGAATAGAAATATGCAGGTCCTTGTCTGATGTGTTTTCTCCTGTAGAGGCTGTTTTTGTTTTGTTTCATTTTAGCCTCAATACATTCTTCGAGGGAAAAAGTCTGATTTTTGTCAAATTCTTCTGCACTAAATTTCCTCATTCCTTTAGTTACAGAAACTTTGCTTTTGGATTGAGCTTGAGAAAAGGATATTAAAGATGACTGCTTGTTTTGGAAAAGCCACATAAACAAAAAGCGTGTGAGCTCCCATGTGTTTCTTAAGACGTACTTTTTTCATAGTGCTTAATGTTATATAAAGCGGGGTGGGCAGGACAAAGGGGATTATTTTATTCTCATGAACTTAAGGCTAGAGTTCTTTGAAGAGTGAAGATTTCTGTGGTAATGGTGGAGATGGGGAGAAGTTTAGGCTTGTTCGTTTGTTTTTTGATAACCCAAATCATTGTCAGCCAATAGGAAGCCAAGGATGGAGCAGGCCTCCAGAGCTCATCTGGCAGTGCCCTGTCCTTGAAGACCTGCCTGTGAGACAGAATGTACCTAGCCAGCAAGTGGCCATCCTCCTCGGCAAGAGCCATCAGACTCTCCTCTGACCAGTGGGGTGTGCTCCTTCTGTGAACTTTCTCTTGGTGTCAAGGGTTGGTAATGCAGACATGAGTTGAGCTCTGTCTCTCCCTGGGCTGCCCCAACATTTAACCAGATGGCAAGGAGAGGGACTGCCTGAATCCCCAGCTTTCAGTGAACCAGTTACCCCACCCTGACTCCTTCACCCAGTGTTGGCTTGGCTTCTGTAACAGAGCCAAACACGACAGGCTGCCAAGAGAATTCATGTGCATGTGGGCTGCTGGGTAAAACTGCCTGGTGTCAGCACAGTGCGAGGGCACGGAGAGGGCCAGCACGTGGTTATGCTGCTGGGAGAAAGGAAGGTAGACCACACAAAACCCTCCATCCTTGCCTAGGCTGCCATGGGGATGGAGGCAGAGGGAGCTGCTTGTGTCATGAGTTCAGGATTCATTCACATGTTAAGGAGTTTTTTCAAATTTTCACAAACTCTCTTTTAGAGCTTTGTTTTCCAGTTGCTATAAGCCCAGTCCAGACCTCCATTTACAACGCCTTTCTCCATGTTGTGTGCTCACTTTCTTTCTCCCTCCCACTTCTCCCAGAAGGCCCTGTAGACAGAGAATAAACAACAATATTAATAATAATAATAATTCTTACAAAAGATTGCTTATAAACAGTGAGCTGTGAAGATGGGAAGATGTCATTAACTGCTAATTAAGAAAACACTTCTGTTGGGTTTGTGTTCACCTGATAAAGAACCTTTCTTGACTCCTGTTTGTTCTCCCTTTGTTTTCCTCCAGGGCATGGACTATGTATTAATTATCCACGTATCTGCAGCTGTGAATGAGTGACTGAATGAATGAATAAATCTATTTATTAATTTTTTTATTCCATGGCCTGCTTCACTGGGTGTATAAACTTCCTCCTTCAATGTTGATATTGAAATGACATCTGTAGCAAGAGTTTCTAGATGCCATCATGACAGGGACTCTGTCCCCAGTGTTATGGTACCCTGTGTCCATTATACTCACCTGTCTATACTTGTGATAGTGTATTGTGTGTTTGCATAGACAACACTGTAACAATAAAAGCTGTCCATTGCCACCTTCCCAATGCTCTATCAAATGAACTCTTCTTATGTTTTTTATTTTCTATTTCTCTCCAATTCTTGTCCTCATACATAGGTAATTCTACAGAGATGTAAGCATAACAAAGATATAATTCTATATTACAGTTACTAAGATGCAAGTAGGTATCTTCTCCAGATTATTAGTTTGCCTGGGGCAGGGGAAGTACTTCACTTGACATATAATAGTCGCTAAATAAATACATACATGTCCATTGAATTGAACTAGGAAGAGAAGTGCCGCTCCCCTTCTGGATCAGAGCTCAATATTCTCACGTGGAATTGAAGGCTGCAGCCAGAGAAACCTCAGGACGTGTCTCCTTCATTTTCTAATCTAAATAAACTGTCTAACCCATTAAAGCAGGAAAATTCTTTCCGACTAATTGCAAGGGAAAGGAGAGAATGAGGAGCAGTGAGGGAGAGGAGGTGAGCAATACCACTGTCCCACAGAGCCCAGGAAGGGCCCGGGAGAGGCAGTGAGCACTTGATACCCACATCAACTCCAATACGATTCAGCACTTATTTTGCAGATGGAGAAACTGAAATCCAGAGGAAAAATTGCCCAACAAAACAAAGCTAGGCACAAACACTGACGTCTCAAGCACACACTGTTTTCCTCCCAGCCCGGGGGGCTCTTTCACCTGGACTGGCCTTGCACAGAGCCTGGGCCCCCAGTGCAAACCCTGTTTCTCCCCTGGAGGGCTTTTCCAGCTCCGCCTTGTCCACAGCACACCCATGGAAGAGCATGCCCAGGCCGGAGGCTCTCACTGCTGAGGGTAGCTGAGAAGGGCAGGTCTCCCTCTGGGCTGGAAGACTTGCTTAGCTATTTGTTACTCAGACTGAAGGAGCTGTTTCAAAATTTGGGTTTGGGGCAGTCAGCCTTGAAATGCATGCTGCTGGTGAAGGGCACAGGTAGCTGCAGTGCCACCACCGATGCCCCGTAAGCTGCTCAGTTCTTCCTTTGTGCACAGGGGGGCACTAGCAATACACCAGCGGCAGCCCAGCAACCTCAGCTCTGCAGCTGCTGGGGAAGGACTTAATTACACCCACTTCCAAGTGAGCAGAGCCTGCTCTTCAGTGAGCCAGTTCTGCATTGCAGACCTGCTGGCTGTGCTGGCTCAAATGTCACCTCCCTTAGGAAGCCTGGCCTCCTCTGATTAACCCCACTTACCCGGGATCACTCCCAATCCCCATGTCTCCCCAGCGTGTTGGTCAGTTGGCCCTTTACCTTTACATGCTGCTTTTTAACGGATCTCTAGGTAGTTCTCTTTGTCTTCTCTTATTTTAAGTTCCCTTTGTGCAAAGGCCATGTTTTCTCCTGGTAGTCCTGATAAAGGCCTGTGTCTGTGGAGGGGCAATCAGTAAATTTGGTGTGGGGGGAGCACTCTGAACTTGGACCCACAAGACATGTGCTCACATCCATACGCTGTCCATTGCCATGTAACCTCAGGCAAGTCCTTTTACCTCTCTGAGCCTCAGTTTCCTTATCTGTGGTAGTAGCAATAATCATTGCTATGCCATAGGGTTGTTTGAGAGTAATGAATGCAAATAATGTGTGAGCAACTGGCATGGTGCCTGAGCACAGAGGGCACTCTGTAACTGTCTCCCAGATCTGAGTGATGTCAGATCTACTCCCTCACTCTGCACTGGAGATGGCATGTGGTTTCTGTGCCATTTATTTATAGCCAGCCCTGTGCTTGGCACTGGGTAAGAGCCCTAAAGAAGACACAGTTCCTGTTCTCAAGAAGCCCAGTGAGGGCAACTGGAACAGGGGCAAATAAATGTAAAGTGATGGTGCTGAGGTCGGGATGCTAGGAGAACACATTGGAGGGGCTTATCTCACCTTGAAGAGGGAACAAGAGTAGGAAAGAAAGTTTTAACTACCTCTTTTCCCAGGATAGGAAGCAATCGAGATGCAGGTAAGGAACGTGTGGAGACCCTCTTCTGCTGTTTTCAAACCCCACCCTCAGCACCCCAAGAATGCTCTTGACAATGGAAGTAAGACAAAGACGCCAGTGTTGGCCTTGTTGCTGCACCTCTGAGCTATGTTGTTGAGGTGCTGTCTTATATCAGTAAAAGGGGACAGCCCTTCCACCTACGGGCTGTCGAGAATATTTCAGTGAGATACATATGTTGATATGCTTGGCTCATCGTTGAAAATAAATGCTTGTTAGTTTTCGTGCCATTCCCTGAGGTTGACCAAAGCTCACAGCTCTAGTGTCTCCTTGGATTTTCCCTTCTTAGATGTACCCCACAGTTCAACTTGCCTCCAGTATTCTTCTAGACTCCTCACACACACTGCAGTCAAGAGTTTTTACTTCAGTCCTGAGAACTGGAGCACAGGAAAGGCGACAGGGTTGGTTTAGAGAAGATCCTCAGCAGGGTCTGTACATGACCAGCATTTGCTTTCAGGGCCTATTTTCATTTTAGAAAGACGAGTTCTGCTAGTAGTTCTTGTGACTCTACAAGGGGTGGAATGTACTCAGAGATCAAGCTGGGTTGGAAGTTTGGGGTCTTCCACCACCCTTTGGATTAAAGTCCTAGACCACCCAATTCGCCGCTATTTTTTCCAGCGTCAGAAGAAAGTGGATCGATTGTTTGGAACCTTGCATCTACAAGGTATCTTGCCTAGTCTTTATGCTGAATCTCAAGAAACTTTAATGCACTTGTGGGCAAACTTCTGTCCTTTCTCTGACCTCTTTTTCTTTAGGGAACGCTCCTGTAGTGCTTAATTTTGAAGAGAAAACAGCACCTGGTTAGACTCCAACTTGACATAAGTGACCTCTAACAATTTATTTTTTACCTGAATGAACTTTTTAGTTTATTGAACTTTGTGCAACTCCACCCTTCTTTTTATGTGACCCCTGTACACCATGGTCTTGCCCTCCCACCTCCCCAAATTTAGGAAATATACTCTTCTTGCACAAAATGCTTTATTTTGAGAGATTTTTGTTGACCTTTGGTTGACCCCAGTGAACTGGAAATGAATGTATTGATCTCTGTCTGACCCCATTCCTCAGGATCCATGTGCTCTTTATGCTTCTGGAGTCACTGAAGAAGGAGAGCATGACATAAGTTTGTAGTTTCATTCCATCAGCCATTCATACTATCTTGAACTGTTTAATTCCAAAGTAAATGTGGTTGCCTAAAAATCATTTGAGCTATGAAGAGTTGGGAGTGTCAAAGGCAGTTCCATCATCTTCCTTGTACTCAATCTTCTCCCTAGAATTTCACATGGAACAGAATAATCTAAAAACTATCATCTCTCTGATGTGCACTTCCAATTCTCCTTCCTCTGTATACAGTTCCTCTGTCTATCAGTTCTCCTGGTCTCGGCTTACATGCTTTTTATCATTTCTGCTTCTCCCTCTGAAGTTGTTCCTGTAGGGTGCTGAGAGAAGAGGGACAGATTTTCCTGTTTGTAATTATCATCACCATTTGTAGTAGGCTGAAAAATGGTCCCCTAAAAGATATCCACATTACAATCCCTGCAATCTGTGTCTACCCTTATATATATATTTAAAAAAAAAAAACGCGGAGGGGGGGTCTTTTCAGATACGATTTAGTAGTTAAGGATCCAGAGATGGGAGGCTATCCTGGATTATCCAGCAGGCCCTAAATGCCATTAGGTATGTCTTCATAAGTGAGAGGCAGAGGAATATTTGTCACACAGAGAGAAGATGATATGAAGACAGAATGGAGAGAAATTTCAAGATCTTGGCTTTGAAGATTAGAGTGAGGCAACTACTAGCCAAGGAATGCTGACAGCCACCAGAAGTTTAAAGAGACAAGGAACGCATTGGATTTTCCTCTAGAGTCTCTGCAAGGACCTGACACCTTGATTTCAGCCAAGGGATGCTAATCTCTCACTTCTGGCCTCCAAAATCGTAAGAGATAAACATATGTTGTTTTACATGGCTAAGTTTGTGATAATTTGTTATAGAAACCCCAGGAAATGAATACACCACCTATTACTTCTTTTCAGACAAGTGGATGTGTTTCTCAATGCTAATTGCCTCTTTAGAGTCTCCCCATGTTCTCCCACGATACACCACATTTTTAACACCACTTCTACCATCATTGTGAACCTCTGAGCCTGTGATGTCATCCAAGGTATTTTTAAATGAAATTAGAGATTTCCAGTGCAGACTATAGTGAACTATTATGGGAAGCCAGCTTCCACTTCAAACACATAAAACCACAACATAAAATATTCTTGAGAGAAATCAATTATGTAACCAAATCTGGAAACAAAAAGGGACTAACTCCACTTTCCAGAACAAAGATGGAGCATCCAGTGGAAAGAAGATGCTGAGACCATAGGATCTCTAAAGGAAAATGGGCAAGACACATGTCATAGGGGCCTTAACGGCTATATGGCATGGACATTAGTTGCCAGTCCTGTGTGTGGGGAACAGCTGAAATATGCTTCCTGAATAAATCTAGGAGCCTGGAAAATGTGGCTCCTCAGCAAAAACTTCACTCCCTGGTCTGAAGAAAGCAGGGGAGCAATTCCCCTGTCTAGACCACAGGGCAGAGATATTATTCAACTGCAAGAAAGCAGAAGGCCCAGTTAGAACTGCTCTAAGATGTAAGACCCAAATGTTTTTATTAAATAAAATTGGTCTGGAACCTGCAAAATTAGTAACAATTTGACAGAGGCAACTAAGAAATCACATCTTATGGATGCTTCTATAATCTGCAGAGCATGAAGAACCCCCACAGAAGAAATCATCTGGAAAAATGAGGTCATAATCCAAAACATGAAAATATACATGGAAATCCAACTTTGGAATATTTAAAGTAAAAAACACAACAATTATGAGAAAACTAAAATTCCTGGAGTAAGAAGACATTATAAGCACACAAAAAAGAACAAGTGGTTTAAATAAATAAATAAGTCTAAATATGAATGTATGTGTGAATATTAATGGTAAAGAACCATGGAGTCATTTCATTTAGTCATCTATTCATTCAACAAATACTTACTGAATATCAGCCAAGTACTCCTTTAAGTGCCAGAATGAAATGATGAATAAAGTGTTACCCTAATGCTCGTGAACCTCATTTTCTAGTGGGAAAGACAGGAAATATTCAAGTAAATATGTAGTAAGTTGTCAGTTAGTGATAAGTGCCATGAGGAAGCATAGAATAGCCTAAAGGGGATAGACCGAGTAAAGATGTGAACGTCGTGAAGGAGCAAGCCTAAGGTCTTAGAAAAGAGCATTGCAGACAGCCGAAATATCAGGTACTGAGGTCCAGGGGTAAGTGCGTACTTTGATGTTGAAGAAATAGCAAAGAAGTCAAGCTAGATCTGAATGAGTAAGAAGAGAGCTAGCAGATGAAATCACAGCGATAGCCAGAGGCCTGGTTATGTAGGACCTTGTAAGCTTGATAAGTTTTTTTTCTTTTTTTCACCTTAAGTGGGTTGGGAAGTCACTGGAAGCTTGTGAATTAGCAAAAACATGATTTGATTTACATTTTTAAAGTATCATTCCCAGTTGCTGTGCAAAGTGTAGATTATAATGGAGAAGGAAGGCAGTCCTGTTAGAAAACGATTGCAGTCATCCTACTAGACATTTTGGTGGCTTCTCCTAAGTGCCATCAGTGGGGATAATGAGAAGCATTTGGATCTAGGGTTTATTTTTCAGAATTTTCTGATGTGTTTGGAGAGAGTATGACAGAGAAAGAGTAATCAAGAGTGCCTCCCAAATTTTCTTTCTGAACAACTAGAAGAAGGGTGGTATACTGTACTGGATGTAAGTGGAATAGTGTGTGTGTGTCCGTGTGTGTACATGTGCATGCATGATACCTTTGAGGTTTCTCTCAGACATCCAAGTGTTAAGTAGCTGAATATACTAGTCTAGAGTATAGGGGAGAAGTTGGGCTGGAGACACAAATTTGGCAGTCACCAGGATACTGATGGCATTGAAAGCCAGAGCTGGAAAAAAGTCACCCAGGAAGAAATTATAGGTAGAGAAGAGAAAAGATCTGAAAGACAACATCCAAAGATGAGGAAGAAGAGCACAATCAAGTAAAGGAGAATGAGAAAGGGCTGCCACGGGGGTAGGAAGGGAAAGGAGAGGGGGTACCCTAGAAACCCAGTGAAAAATGTGCTTCAAACAGACACTGACCAACTGGATCAAGTGCTGCCGAAAGGTGTATCGAGGTTAGGATTGAGACTTGACTGACACATTGGAGGGAAAATTATTTTTTGAAGGGAAGGACACTGACATGCAGTTTTAATGAGTGAAGTAGTGAGGACAAAATCCTGGCATATGTTAAAGAAATCACAGATGAAGAGGAAGTCGAGACCACAGAGTTACTTAGAGGAGTTTTGCTATAAAAGATATCTGAGACATAAGTAGTAGCTGGAGGAGGAGGTGAGGACGAGGAATAGATTTTTAACGATGGGAAAACCTGGCATGTTTGTGGTCTGATGGAAATGCTTCAGTAGAGAGGGAAAAAGATAATGCAAGACACAGTGGAAATAATTACAGGACAAAACCTTGGGCCTAAGTAGGCAAACAAGGGATGGATTTTACCGGGCAAGCAGGGTTGCCTTCAACTAGAAACAGGGGATACTTATTTGTCAGGAGAGGAGAGAAGTTAGAATGCGTGTGTACAGATGAAGGCTCAATAGTGATCCTGGCAGGGAAGAGACAAAGCAGGTCGCTTAGTTGTCACTACTGCTTGACACGTGAGTCTTCTACAGTGTACGTGGGAAAACCACGCCTTGGGATAGTCCATGGGAGAGCGGAAAGACGCGAATTTATTTTCCCAACAGCATTCCCTCTCCTGCTTTCTATTAGTTGAAGTGTTCTGAACACTGTCAAGTCTCCTGCACTCCTGGGCTGCAGATCTGACCCCTTTGATGGCCACGTGGGATATGAGATCCTACACCATGCAGTGTGCTGTTTCATCAAATTTTGGAAGCGTTACGAGAAGCTATAAACTCCAAAGAAAAAAGCTGTGTGGCAGTGGCTGAGGAGCAGGGCTTGGTAGGAGGCAGGAAGTGCACCTACCCACTATACTCAATTTCCTCTCTACAATATAGGACCTCTATCCTGTGTGTGCATGCATGCGTGTTGTGAGAAAATGGCACCTTCGTGCCTTCCCCAAAGGGCAGGGAATTGGGGCACAAGTCTAAGGGCTTACAGATTATAGCCAGTTGTGAGCTCCTGAAACACTTAAGCAAAGAGGGTTAATATAAGAGAACAGTACCCATCACTGTAGCCGGTTCCAAGCCTGCAAGCCTTCCATCTTCTCCCTTCTTCTGCAAGCAATTCTAGATTTCTCTCACTGTAGGAAAGCAGTTAGGCTGGTCAGGGTTACACATCAGGTAGGGTGATCCAGACTTTGATCCCACAGGTATCTAAGCCATTAGTTTCCCTATCCTGTTTGGGATGTGTTTGCTATAATAACTGAGTTACTATCAAGTATGGGAGTTCTAAGAGACACCTCAGTGAAGTATCTATACTGATGTATCTTTATCATGTAGTATCAATTCTAGCTCCTCATGATAAACAAGGCCTCCTAACCCCCCCAGTTACATTAACTCCTTTCTTTGCCTGTTTAACCACTTACATGAGAAGACCTTAATAACAAGGCAAGAGTTTCAACTTCTAGTTTGGTGTAAGATTTAACGTATCCCCTGGCAGCATTCTCCACACCCTGTGAACCAGGACTTCCACTTCAGCATGCTCAAGGGTGAGGAGACAGAAATTGGAAATTCTGCAACTCAGCCATTGAGTATGCTAGTGGGAGGAGCCATTCCTGTTTCCAGCCTTGTTTTCTGAACCCATCTATCCTAGCTATTGGAGATACAGAACCATATATTGGTGGTTGATTTAAAACACATGCCAAATCCTGGAGGACAGAAGCCATACTATTGGTGCCCTATCTGAGACATCAATGGGCAGCTGTTCCCCTGTTCTTTCAGGCTGGTTGCTTTCGGGTGATAGCATAGAAAAGAGAAGTGAGCCTGTGATCATGAGACTTTGTCAGATCTCCTTTGCTGTTAAATGTGCCCTTTGATATGAAGCACTGTTGTATAATTGCATATCTCTGTATTCTGTAAGCCTTGGATGGTAGAGGCACAGGTACATATTTATATTTATTCTAACAAAGGCAAACTTATACTCCTTCATTATGGAAACAGTTCAATGGACTCAGTCTCTGCCAGATGGCTGGTAGGAACTCCAAGGAGAAGTGTCACATGTCCGTTTCTTTTGCTGTCAGAGGCATTAGCTAGGCCTTTGTGAATACGAACTTGGATTGGTGGATCCATTCATAGCCTCCATCTCTGCACCAAAGCCCATTGGCTGTGCATCAGGATAGCTGAGGAAAGAGGTTGTCTGATATCCACTGGAAAGATCATACTTCCCACTTGCTTACTGTGCAGGTACTCTACAATGTATGCTCTCTACTGGGCATTGATATGAGATAAAAGATCTCCACACTTTGTTCCAGTGTCAGAGGTCCATCCACATAATTCTTCCCCAGATATCCTCATCTGTATTTGTCTAGTCTTATTCTTTTCAGGCCTCTGATGAATCAGACAAGTCATTTTTTCAGAAGTCAGTCTATATTTTTCTTCTGGCCACCTCTCCCTCTTACAAAATGGATGATTAGCTTTATCCCAAAAGGATTTCCTTTTACCACTGTTCACCATGCCTTCAGGACCATGAGGTAGTGGTTAATTTCCTGATAGTGCTAACATTTTGTACTGACATATCTGGGAATAAGGTCAAATTCCTTTCCTCTTCTTTCAGTTGGTCACAGGAACCTTCTCACATCACAATGAGGTTATAAGTGTGGTTTATGGGAATGGATGTAGGACATCAAATGTAATAACATCACTTTGTGTAACACATTTGTGCTTCCTGGATCTGTTTGAGCTTGGTCCCACGTGTACTACTTCATTCTGCAATGGATTTCTGATCAGCTTGCCCAAGTTTATAATTTAGTAGGTGTGATAGATTATGTTATTGTTAAGAAATATTCACTCTCTCATCTACCTCCTTGGGAAGACTATATGTCCCAATTCCATTGATGTTTGACTTGGTCATGTGACTTTCTTTGACCTCACAGTGGACAGAATCTACTTTCCTGCCCCTTGGCTTTAGGTTAGGTTTTGTGACTTTCCTTACCCAATGGAAGGTTAGGAGATGTAACTCATGCAGAGCTTGGGATGTGCCTCTATGTTTGGACTTGCCCTCTTTCTCTTCTGCCATTACAGGTTAGAGTCTTTTTGGTTTTCTATGGTCAGGTGGTCAGTCTCTACTATGCCCCAGTGTCTTACTAGAAGCTATTTTTCAAGTGAAATATAGTTCTCTGATGGAAAAGTCATGGTTTTAAGCCAGAAGCTTGTATGTTTTCTTTTAGACTTCTATTGGAGTTTGACAAAAACTTCACATGGCATCCTTATCCACCTCAGGTCTTCTAGCACCTGAGTTATATGGCCCAAGGGGCAGAACAGTGTGTACTGCAGTCTGAACCTACTGAAAACCCTTTTATGGCTGTCTATGGATGACTCAATAAGTACTTTGAAGCAGTATTCCCAAATGAAGTATATTTTACCTCCAAAATCCAAAGAGAAAAACCAAGTGCCTTGCCTCTTGTTTACTTGAAAGAGGTGCAGCGTGGTGTACCTTACAATGTTACCACATACCCCAGACCACAGGATGACCAAAATCTTCATTGATATGCCAAGCTTCTGAGTTTCTTTAATTTTTTAATTTCTTATTCTATGGTCGAGGTGTGTGTTTGTGTGTGTATACATATACAAACATACCTATACATATATAAATAAATAAATAAGTAAAAACATACATATGTTATATATTTATACGCATGCAAATATATACATCTCTTACTCTGGCATTTAGAGTAGTGCTAATCAAACTATGGTCTCTAAGTGCTGCTGGTCTCCGGACCGTTCATTGTGGGTCTAAGGGATAAGTCCAAAGGATAAACTCACCAGTCAAGAGATCACTTAATAAGCACAGAAAGGGAGAGTGATTAGGCACTTTATATATCACTTTGACATTTCCACAGCATCCAAGCTCTTGGCTCTGTGTTTTACAAAAGTATTGGTTTGTAAATTATTGGAAATTAAAATTTAAAAAACCAAGAACTCTTTAAACTGACTTTTGCCACAGATAGTATGACAAGCATTTCTTTAGGGTTTTACATGTGACTCCTTCTCACCAGCTTGATCTTCCAGTGAATGTCAAGACAAGGAAAGTCTCTGTGAACTGACTATATTATGACCTAGAACATACTATTTCACATGTCCTACAACAGGACATTAAGGTATACTGCTTTCCTTGCCATGTAAAGGCAAACCACTTTTGATCCTTTTAAGTACTGGAAATTAAGACAACAGACAATAGCATTTTCCAAATTATTAGCTATGTATCAAGTGGCAGAAATTGTGTTAATTCTCAGTAAAGATGACACTTGAAGCAACAGCTGTGACTTAGAATGCCATCTCGTTAAGTTATGTTGTATTGGACAACCATCTGCCATGACGCATTTTTGTAAAGTCTGACAGATAAATTAAAGAGATATGATAGAGACTATCACCTTGCCTCTTTTTATGTCTTTAGTTGTGATGTGAATATACATTTTCTCAAGGAATACAATATTCTTGGCAATGGGAGAGGACGAAGGATGGGGAGGCCATTTCAGAAGTTTCTGCTTACCAGTACCTACCATAGTATCAGTGGATCAGGAAACCAAAGCAAAGGTTCAGCTAGATGCTAAAAATATTTATCCCAGTTATGCAGTTGGGGATCCAGGGAAATAACCACAGGGTGAATCTGCTGACTCAGTGAAACCACAATTGAGATAATCTCAGGCCAAAATCTATTTATCAACTGGCTTCTTCAATCCCTCACCCTAAGTATGGGGTCCCTGTTGGTCTTTTTCATTTCGTGATATAAATATAAGTTTAGATTCAACAGGTAAAAATTATAGAAATGTCTGTTTCCCTATTGCATAGTGAGAACTTTTCTTAAATTCTTTTTGGGAAAGGATCAGAGAAATATTTACTTCAAATATTTATAGTGCAGTAGCAGGGCAATGCCTGACGGGGACATGACCTCTTCTTCAATAAATTGATTATGATTCTGTGAACTATCTTAGATCTGATAACTAGGTGAGGGATTGTGATTTACTATTGTATCAATTAACATCAATGCTACTTGGTATCTGTCTGGTTTTTTTCCTGTGTAAACTAAGTCTTCTGTCCTTTAGTCCTGCCCTTAAAAACACCATGATTTATTAGCTACCATCATATATTCTTGTGGGTAAGACAGCCTTACTGCCTATTGCAGCAATTACATTCACCTTGCTTATGACAGTTATGTGCTGCTATGTAGTATCTGTCATTTTTGATCCCGTTATTGATATTGATATGAAAAATGTCTTTTCAAACATAGCAATACCCACAATATACCATAGTCCTCAGAGGTTAGCTGCTACTCAGCTTCTCAATAATGCCCATCACCAATGCATTCCTGATTGCCCTAATGTAGTATGTGTCTTCAGGACCCTCCTGGAGAGTGTAGTCAGGTAGTAGGATCCAAGGTCATCCATAATAAATTCACTCTAGCATTCCATTTCACCAAGTCTTCTTATCCCTTCTTCAAAACTGACATATCACTTACTTTAGTGCAGACCATTATTAGGCCAGGTTTCAAGAAGCCATTCCAGCTATTCTAGGATTTACTCCAGAAGTTCCTGCTGAATTGTGGGAGAGTAGCACAGGTTAGTGAATTCTCCTCTATCCAGCTGTATAGTTCATCCCAGTCTTGTTCTAATACCCCCAAGATCCACTTCGATGTGTGTTGCCCAGGTTCCTGCTATATATATTGCTAGGTCCTGAAATTCCTTTGAAATGAAGACTACATCTCCCTAAAGAAAAGAGCGTTTCCACATCTCCTTAATCTGTGCTTAGATTTGACTCTCATTATCTTGTGGGAGTAAAGTCATCTTGTGAAGCATATCTCTAGATGAAATTATCACATGATCTTTCAGTAAAAGGAGGATATTTTTCCATCAAGAGAGAAGGAATAGCTTTTCTCCTGAGGATTTCCTAGCAAGAATGTTCAGAAAAACTTGTGAGTCCAATATTTTTGGTTCATGCATAAATGTGCCCCCCGTCCCCTGTCTCTAGATCCCAACTTTCACTTTCCGGGCACTGCCATTGATAGGAGAAGACTTCTGTGGCTGCATATTTAGACTTCTTTACACCTCTGTAATCTAATATTCAGATTTGGAGTCTGATTTTCAACTTGGGCTACTGTGAGCCACAGGACGTAAGAGTCTCCTTTAAAGCTACCAGAGAGGCCCTCCAGTTTTAGGACACACTCAGGTGGCAAATAACTGTCCTCAGCCTGTAATGCTTTTCAAAGTCTCTAGTGGCATTGCAATCATCCACCTACTTCACAAGCCTTGTAATGTTCAAGGTTCCCATACTGATTGACAATGAAACTTGCTCTTCCAATGCTTTGCCTTTTAACTACATTTTATCCCAATTAGCCACCAATGAGAGCTTAGATAAATTTCAATGCGACTCCATACCAGGTTTATTATCATCCTAGTAACACCAGTAATAAAGTCTATATTGCTTCCAGACAGGTAGACAATCCAACTCAAGAATAATTTTAAGGATACGCTTTCCAGGTTTCACTTGTAATATCAACTGCCTTAGTCTGAGATTCCTAAACAACAAAGCCTGAATTAAGCATTAAAGTGTTGACTTTCTATTTAAGTGGTACAAACCCAGGTTAGTGAGGGTGAAGTAAAGGAAAGTGAAACAAGGAGAGATGCAAAGCAATGCAAATAATACTTTATGAAGCTGGCTCCTTGTTTGCAATGAGGCAGGAGAAAGATTCAGCCTATCACTTAACAGGTGAATTGGTGAAACACATGGGACTTTTTGAATTTCCTACAAGGAAAAAACCCTATGTGAAGTTGCCCTAGGAAGAGAAGAAAGGGAACTGGAAAGATAGGACTTGACAGGAGGCCAGGGGTCCTGCTCCTGAATCCAAATCCAACTATATTCCAGCTTCATTTTTGAGCCACTTGATGACAGTTGTCAGCTCTGCCTGAAATATCCATAGAAACAACACTGGACCGTGTGCCTGGCGGGGATGTTTAAGATAGCAACAGTAATGTCAATGTGCTCCAGGTTTGTTGTCACCCATTTCATTGGTCTGATCTACAGAGATTGGTCGGGGATAATTCTGAGATCTGGGGACACCCCCCATTCCCCTGCATTCCCCAATGGGTCTCATTTCCCCTCCACAACTCTAAGGAAAGACTCTTGTAAGAAAACACCTGGGCAGAGAGCAGAAGCAAAGAGCTAATTTTATTTTTAGAGTTAAATTATGCTATAGCAGGCCACCATTATCATAAAGCTTTATATCTGTATTCATACATTTATCACAAATATAAAAGATATCATGCAGACTACGTTCCTTGACTACAATGCAAAATTATCAACAAAAATACAATGTCAGTGACCCCTCCCCATACATTTGGCAACTGAAAAACATATTTCCAAGTAACTCATGAATTAAAGACGAAATCACAATAAATTTATAAAATATCTAGACATGAATGACAAGGAAAGCTCTATATATACAAATTGCAAGTTGCAGTTAAAGTAGTAATTGGAGGGTAATTTATAGCTTTAAATGCAACATTATAACTTTAAATGCACAAATTAAAAAACAAGAAAATCTGAAACTTGAGTTACTCATTAGTGAGTTTTGCATTCTATCACAAATCTAGACAAGAAAAATAAACCATAAAATGAATTAAGGAAATAATAAAAATATAAGTAAAAATGATTGATCCAAAAAACAACTAAATGAGTCTATAGAGATTTTAAACAAAACCAAAAGCTAATTCTATAAATTATATTAAGACAATAGAAAACTTATGGCAAAACTTCAAGAAAAAAAGAGAAGTAGAAATAGAAAAATATAAGCCCCTAATACATTGATCCAGCCTTCGTTAAAATCAGAAGAAATCATCGGCTACTCTTTCAAATGTTAAATAATGATCATTTCAGGTAGAGGGTTTGTAGATACAAGCACTTTTTAGCCAGGTGGCATAAAGTTTTTTAAAACTTGTATCTATTTTTTTACCTATATTTTGCCATAGAAGTGTTTTCTTGGCTAGTTTCTTTACAAGAAAATTTTCCTAAGAGATTCTAACCAAAATAATTTGCATTTATTCCATAAAATATAACTCTTAGCTTCAAAGTTATGATTAGCACAATGCTTGTTTTAGTTGTTGGTTGTGGGAAATTGTATTTACTCATTTGGTATTTATCATAGAAAGTTGAACTTACTCATAAACCTTGTAATGCATACACACTGAGTAAGTCTTCACAAAGCTTTTTAGAATTAAACTCAAGTATATAAGTTGTATTGGAATTAGAAAAGTCACATATGAGTTATTTTTTCTTGAATATGTCTGTAAATACAACTATCATGAATTTTTAAAACACTATCTGCAAATAGACATCTTCCAAGATAATGAAGATGGGAAAAGGTGACATAATTACAGGTACATTTAAGACAACTATGAACAACTTCGTTTCCACTGTTAAAAATATATGAAACATAGGTGTATGTGTGTATACATAGAAGGACTTGTCCACGACTTGATTAGAAATACCTTATGAGCTCTATCTAAACCCATCTCTCCAGCTACATCCTCAATCTCATTCCCTGTTACTTACTCAAGGACATCACTTCTGCAATTATCTTCTTTGTCTCCTACATAATTTTTCTCTCTTACTGTTGGGTATTTTCCATCAGCATATAAACAAGCTATTTCTCCATTCTCCTGTCTTTGTTTCTCTTATGGCTATAGCTTAAATTTTCTGTTCTCCTTTGCAACAAAACTCAAAAGAGTTATCTATATCGACTGTGTCAGACTTCTCTCTCAATTCTCTCTTCAAATGCCTCAGAAAGGGTTTTGTCCCATCATTCTATTAAAAATGAACTTAACAAGGTCACTGCTGACTTCCACATTACTACATTCAATGGTTAATTCTCAGATCTATCTTACCCGACCTGTCGACAGCCTTGATACCATTGCTCCCTCTCTCCTCCTTGTTCCACATTCTTCATTTGGTTTCCAGGATGCCATAGTCTCAGTTTTTCTTCTAACTGGCTGTTCTTTCTCCCCCACCTTTCCAGGTTCCTCATCTTCTCTAGAATCTCTAATTTTAGAGAGCTCCAGGGCTCAGTCCTCAGTCTTAATGATTTCATGTCGTCTCCTGACTTTAAATACTTTCTATTTGTCAGTGCCCTTAAATTATATCTCCAGCCATACATCTTTTATGAACTTCAGATTAAATATCAAATTGCCACGTCAACATCTCTACTTGGGTGTCTAATGTACATCTCAAGCTTCCCATGTCTGCAGTTAGACTCTTGCTCGTCTCCCCTTTAAGCTGTTTAACCTTTGTCTTTCTCTTCCCAGTTGAAAGAACATTTATCTTTCTGGTTTCTTAAGCCACAAACCATAGAATCTTTCTTGAGAGCTTGCTTTCTCTTAAAAATCACATCCAATCCAACAGAAAGCCGAGAATTCAATCAATTCTTATTTCTCACCTTCTCCACTGTTTTGAAACTTGTCTGAGAATTTCCCTCTACCTGAAATGCTCCCTTAGACCATTGCAAGGTGAACTCCCTCAGCTCCTTCAAGGCCTTCCTCAAATATTACCTCCTTAAGACTTACCTTGGTAATCCTATTTAAAATTGCATCCCATGCCCTCTGTACCTAAGCCCTCTAAGCTTGCTTTATATTTTTCTTATAGCACTTAACGATTGGTTAACCTCCTACATATATATTTTTTCACTTTGCCCACTGTTGGAATGTGAGCTTCATTAGGGAAGAAATGTTTCTCTGTTTTGTATCCTGCATATTGCAAGTATCTAAACAGGATGTGTCATAGGGTAGGTTCTCAACGAATATCTGAGATATGAATGAGTAGTAGGCATTTTACTGTAGGCTCTGAACAAAAATGGGACAAGAGAGAAGAACAAAACATGTTTTAGAGCTGAAAAGGAGGAGAGGATATTCTTTCTGATTTATTTAAAATGTAATTGCGTACACAGAAATCCAAAATAATCTATAAACATAAAAAGCACAGTAGAATTGCTGGATATAACCTGAGTATATTAAAGAATATTTCTTTTTCCCAGATGTAATTAAAGAGAAAATGTAACAGAAAAGAAAAATCTTATTTTCAATAACAACAAAAGCTATGAAATGTCCTTTGGAATAATCTAACAAAAGATATGCAAAACTGTTATGGAAATACAAAACTCATGAAGAATATCAAGAAAACCTAAATAAAAAGAGAGATAGGCATTGTTCTGACATGAAAATTCAGTATTATAAATACATAAATCTTCCAATTTATTGTTTAAATGCAATAAAACTCTAATCATAATCTCAAAGGACTATTTTGTGGGGCTTAAAACAGTGTGTCTAAAATAAAAGAGTAAAAAATAGGAACGGCCGAGGGGCTGGCCCCGTGGCCGAGTGGTTAAGTTCGCGCGCTCTGCTGCAGGCGGCCTAGTGTTTCGTTGGTTCGAATCCTGGGCGCGGACATGGCACTGCTCATCAGACCACGCTGAGGCAGCGTCCCATATGCCACAACTAGAAGGACCCACGACGAAGAATATACAACTATGTACCGGGGGGCTTTGGGGAGAAAAAGTAAAAAAAAAATAAAATCTTTAAAAAAAAAAAAAATAGGAACGGCCAAGACAGTTCTACAAAATAAGAACAAAGAGGGGAGGCTTATATTACTATTTATCAAAATTTACTTCAGGGGCCGGCCCGGTGGCCTAATGGTTGAGTTCCAGTGCTCTGCTTCAGTGGCCCTAGCCTTTGCAGTTTCCGATTCTGGGTGCAAACATACAAACGGCTTACCATGCCATGCTGTGGCAGGCATCGCACATATAAAATAGAGGAGGATGGGCACAGATGTTAGCACAGGGCCAGTCTTCCTCAGCAAAAAGAGGAAGATTGGTTGCAGACATTAGCTCAGGGCTAATCTTCCTCAAAAAATAGAAAAAAGAATGTCATATTGATGCAAGAATAGATTAAAAAAATCAACAGAGCAGAATAGAAAACCTGGGACCAGCATCAAGCATTTTAAGTCTTATTGTCTAATAAAAATGGTTTTTAAAATCAATATGGAAAGTGAAAACGGTTAAAAATTGGTAAGAATAATTACCTTTCCATATGGAATAATGTACGATCCCTTCCTTATTCTAACTAAAATTCAATTCCATGTGGATTTAATGCAAAACTATAAAATTATTAAAGAAAATAGTAGTGAATATCATATGAACATGATATAGGAATTTATTTCTCATAGCTATTTTTTTTCTTATTTTATTGAGGTCATAATAGTTCATAACATTGTGAAATTTCAGATGTACATTATTGTCAGTCATCATATATATGTGCTCTTTTACCCTTTATGCCCACCTCTATCCCCCTTCCCCTCTGGGAACCACTAATCTGTTCTCTTTGTCCCTGTGTTTGTTTGTCTTCCACATATGAGTGAAATCCTGCAGTTTGTCTTTCTCTGTCTGACTTATTTCACTTAATGTAATATCTGAGAGGTCCATCCATATTTTTGCAAATGGGACAATTTTGTCTTCTTATGGCTGAGTAGTATTCCATTGTATATTTTTATATATATATATACACTATATATTTTTATCCATTCTTCAGTTGATGGGCACTTGGGTTGCTTTCACATCTTGGCTAATGTGAACAATGCTACAATGAACATAGGGGTACATAAGTCTCTTTGAATCGTAGATTTCTTGTTCTTTAGATAAACACCCAGTAGTGGGATAGCTGGATCATGTGGTATTTCTATTTTTAATTTTTTGAGAAATCTCCATACTGTTTTCCATATGGCTGCACCATTTTGCATTCCTCTGAGCAGTGTAATGAGGGTTCCCTTTTCTCCGCAACCTCTCCAAAGTTTGTTATTTTTTGTCTTGGTAAGTATAGCCATTCTAACAGGTGTAAGGTGATACCTCACTGTAGTTTTGATTTGCATTTCCCTAGTGATTAGTGATGTTGAACATCTTTTCATGTGCCAATTGGCCATCTGTATATCTTCTTTGGAAAATGTCTGTTCATATCCTCTGCCCATTTTTTCATTTGCTTGTTTGTTTTTCTGTTGTTGACTTGCATGAGCTCTTTATATATTTTGGATTTTAACCCCTTATTAGATATATGATTTGCAAATATTTTCTCCCAGTTGGTGGGTTCTCTTTTCATTTTGTTCCTGGCTCCCTTTGACTTGAAAAAGCTCTTTAGTCTGATGTAGTCCCATTTGTTTATTTTTTCTTTTGTTTCCCTTGTCTGAGCAGCCATAGTATATAAAAAGATGCTTCTAAGACTGATGTCAAAGAGTGTACTGTCTATATTTTATTCTAAGAGATTTATGGTTTCATGTCTTACCTTCAAGTTTTTAATTCATTTTGAGTTATTTATTTACTTATTTTGGCTGAGGAAGATCCACAACAAGCTAACATCTGTGCCAGTCTTCCTCTATATGGTGTGTAGGTTGCTGCCACAGCACGGTGACCAACGAGTGCTGTAGGTGCACGCCTGGGCACTGAACCTGGGCAACTGAAGTGGAGCATGTTGAACTTAACCACCTGGCCACAGGGCTAACCCTTCCATTTTGTGTTAATGTTTGTGTATGGCCTAATGGTCTAAGATAACGTTCTACTTTCATTCTTTTGCATGTGGGTGTCCAGTTTTCCAGCACCATTTATTGAAAAGATTTTCCTTTCTCCATTGTATGCTCTTGGCTCATTTGTTGAAGATTAGCTGTCTATATAGATGTGTGGTTTTATTTCTGGGCTTTCAATTCTGTTCCATTGATCTGTGAGCCTGTTTTTGTACCAGTACCATGGTGTTTGATTACTATAGCTTTGTAGCATATTTTGAAGTCAGGCATTGCCATGCCTCCAGCTTTGTTCTTTTTTTCTCAGGATTGCCTTAGCTGTTTGGGGTCTTTTGTTGTTCTATGTGAATTTTAGGATTCTTCGTTCTATTTCTGTGAAGAATGTCATTGGAATTCAGAATGGGATTGCATTGAATCTATAGATTGCTTTAGGTACTGTGGAAGTTTCAACTATGTTTGTTCTTCCAATCTATGTGCATGGAATATCTTTCCATTTCATTATGTCATCATCAATTTCTTTCAGTAATGTCTTTATTGTATAGGTCTTTCACCTCCTTCGTTAAATTTATTCCTAGATATTTTATTCTTTTTGTTGCGATTGTAAATGCCATTGTATTCTTAAGTTCACTTTCTGTTAGTTCGTTATTAGAGTATGGAAATACACGTGATTTTTGTAAGTTGATTTTGTACCCTGCTACTTTGCTGTAGTTGCTGATTATTTCTAGTAGTAGTCTGATGGACTCTTCAGGGTTTTCTATATAGACAATCATGTCATCTGCAAACTGCGAGAGTTTCACTTCTTCCATGCCAATTTGGATACCTTTTATTTCTTCTTCTTGCCTAATTGCTCTGGACAAAATCTCCAGTGCTATGTTGAATAAGAGTGGTGAGAGTGGGCACTTTTGTCTTGTTCCCGTTCTCAGAGGGATGGCTATCAGGTTTTCACTGTTGAGTGTGACGTTGGCTGTGGATTTGTCATATATGGTCTTTAATATATTGAGGTACTTTCCTTCTATACCCATTTTATTGAGAGTTTTTATCATAAATGGATGTTGGTTTTCTCTGCATCTATTGAGATGATCATGTCATTTTTATTCCTCATTTTGTTAATGTGATGTATCACATTGATTGATTTTCAGATGTTGAACCATAACTGCATCTCTGGTATAAATCCCACTAGGTGGTGGTGTATGATCCTTTTACTGTGTTGCTGTATTCCGTTTGTCAATATTTTGTTACGGATTTTTGCATCTATGTTCATCAGTGATATTGGCCTGTAATTTTCCTTCTTTGTGTTGCTCTTGTCTGGCTTTGGGATCAGAGTGATCTTGGCCTCATAGAATGAGTTAGGAAGTATTACATCTCATTAAATTTTTTGGAGTAGTTTGAGAAGGATAGGTATTAAATCTTTTATCAATGCTTGTAGAATTCTACAGGGAAGCCATCTAATCCTGGACTTTTGTTTTTGATTACTGTTTCCATCTCTTTCCTTGTGGTTGGTCTAGTCAGATTCTCTATTTCTTCTTGATTCAGTTTTGGGAGGTTGTATGAGTCTAAGAATTTATCCATTTCTTCGAGATTGTCCAATTTGTTGGCATATAGTTCTTCATAGTATTCTCATAATCCTTTGTATTTCTGTGGTTTCCACTGTAATTTCTCCTCTGTCATTTCCAGTTTTATTTATTTTAGACTTCTTTCTATTTTTCTTAGTGAGTCTCGCTAAGGGTTTGTCAATTTTGTTTATCTTCTCAAAGAATCAGCTCTTAGTTTTCTACTTCTTTTGGTTTCTCTTTCATTTATTTCTCATCTAATTTTTATTACTTCTCTTGTTCTGTTGATTTTGAGCTTTGTTTTTTCTTCTTTCTCTAGTTCTAGTTCTGTTAGGTGTAGCCTGAGCATGCTTATTTGAGATTTTTCTTGTTTGTTAAGGTGGGCTTGTATTGCTATGAATTTCCCTCTTAGGACTGCTTTTGCGGCACACATATGAGTTGGTATGATATATTTTCATTTTCATTTCTCTCTAGATATTTTTTTTAAAGATTTTATTTTTTCCTTTTTCTCCCCAAAGCCCCCTGGTACATAGTTGTATATTCTTTGTTGTGGGTTCTTCTAGTTGTTGTATGTGGGACGCTGCCTCAGCATGGTTTGATGAGCAGTGCCATGTCTGCACCCAGGATTTGAACCAACGAAACACTGGGCCGCCTGCAGCAGAGCGCGCAAACATAACCAGTTGGCCACGGGGCCAGCCCCTCTCTCTAGATATTTTTTATTTCTCTTATAATTTCTTCATTGATCCATTGGTTGTTCAGTAGCTTGGTGTTTAGTCTCCACATATTTGTGTCTTTCCCAGCTTCTTTCTTATGGTTGATTTCTAGTTTCATAGCATTATGGTCAGAAAAGATGTTTGATATGATTTCAATCTTCTTAAATTTATTGAGGCTTTCCTTGTTTCCCAACACACAGCTTATCTTTGAAACTGTTCCATGTGTACTTGAGAAGAATGTGTGTTTTGCTCTTTTGGATGGCATGTTCTATATATATCTATTAAGTCCATCTGGTCTAGTTTTTCATTTAATTCCACTATTTCCTTGTTGACATTCTGTCTGGATGATCCATCCATTGATGTAAGTGGGGTGTTGAGGTCCCCTACTATTTTTGTATTGCTGTTAATGTCTCCTTTTAGGTCTGTTAATAGTTGCTTATGTACTTTGGTGCTCCAGTATTAGGTGCATATATACTCATAAGTGTTTTGTCCTCCTGGTGAGTGTCTCTTTTATCATTATATACTGCCCCTCTTTGTCTCTCATTGCTGTTTTTATCTTGAAGTCTACTTTGTCTGCAAGTCTACTTGATCTCTTTTGTTACCATTAGCTTGGAGTATTGTCTTCCATCCCTTCACTCTAGGCCTGTGTTTGTCTTTAGAGCTGAGATGTGCTTCCTGGAGGCAGCATATTGTTAGGTCTTGTTTTTTGATCCATCCTGCCACTCTGTCTTTTGATTGAAGAATTCAGTTTACATTTAGAATGATTATTGATGTATGAGGGCTTCATACTGCATATTATCTCTTGTTTTCTTGTTGTACTGCATTGCCTTGTTTCTCTTCCCATGTATTTATGACTGACAATTCAGTTTGATGGTTTTCTCTGTTTTCTGTTTATCATTTGTGCCTCTGTTCTGACTTTTTGTTTAGTGATTGCAGTGAGGTTAGTATAAAAGATCTTGTAGATGAGATAGTCTATTTTCTAATAGCCTCTTATCTCCTTAGCCTAAGCAGCTTCCATCCCTTTTCTGTTCCGCATCTAAGTTACTGTTGTCACAAATTATTCCATTGTTGTGTTGTGAGTTTGTGATTAAAATGAAGTGATTATAGTTATTTTTGATGCTATCTTTCCCTTTATCTTTAATGTTATAACTAAGTGTTTTCTAACCTTTTCTGATAGAGAGCTGCAATATTCTGATTTTGTCTGTCTATTTATCTCCTTGCTTATGGTTTTGTAAACCCTGATATTTTTCAGGTATCATGGCCTTCTTGATCATTTCTTTTAGGGGGGTCTTGTAGCAATGAAGTCCCTCAGCTTTTGTTTATCTGGGAAAGTTTTTATTTCTCCATCATATCTGAAGGATGCTTTTGCTGTATAGAGTATTCTTGGCTGAATGTTTTTGTCTTTCAGTATTTTGAGTATACCATTCCACTCTCTCCTAGACTGTAAGATTTCTGCAAAGAAATCCACTGAAAGCTGGATAGGGGTTTCTTTGTAGGTTATTTTCCTCTGCCTTGCTGGCCTTAATATTTTTTGTTTGTCATTGACTTTTGTCAGCTTTACTAATATATGCCTTGGAGAAGATCTTTTTACACTGATGTAATTAAGAGTTCTATTAACTTCATTTACGTGTAAGTCCAGCTCCTTCTCCAGGTTTCAGAAATTCTTAGCTATTATTTCTTTCAACATGCTCTCTGCTTTTTTTCCCTCTTTTCACCCCCTGGAATACCTATAATCCTTCTGTTGCATTTCCTAATTGAGTCAGATATTTCTCAGAGAATTCCTTCATGTCTTTTTAGTCTTAGTTCTCTCTCTCTCCACTTGAAGCATTTCTTTATTTCTGTCCTCTAAACTACTAATTCTGTCCTCGATAACGTCAGCTCTGCTATTTAAGAATTCCAGATTGTTTTTAATCTCAGTCATTGGGTTCTTCATCTCCAACATTTCTGTTTGTTTTTTTTTTTTTGTCAGAGTTTCAATCTCTTTTATGAAGAATGCCTTCTGCTCATTAATTTTATTCTGTGTTCATTGACTGTCTTTCTGAGTTTCCTTCAAACTTATCAAGTTTCTTTATGATAACTATTTTCAATTCTTTGTCATTTAGATTGTAAATTTCTGTGACTTCAGGGTTGGTTTCTGGATACTTGTCATTTTCCTTCTCGTCCACAGTATTAGTTTATTTCTTCATGTGATTTGATGGGGTGGACCTTTGCCATCGCAGAATGGTAGTATCTTTTCTCAGATTCCACCTGCCACCACTGGGGCAGTGGGGCAGTGGCTGTGTTTTCTGAACCTGTATTTACCCCTGGAAATTGTGCCTGTCATTAGAAGCTGTGCTGATAGGGCCTTTCTGTGTTTGCCTGCTGGCCACAAATGCTTTACACACATAGGCACAGGCACCCTGTCAGGGATCCCCTTCCCTGGACAACTGGCTGAGCTTGTGTGCCAGGCAGGATGGGGGGCAAGGAGTGCCTTCTTTCCTGCCTGTGCTCCCACTCTGAACTCACTGGTGACCCACCTGGGCTTCCCAGTTTGGTGGAGACACCCCTGCAGTGGCTTCGCCACCTCAGTGTGGAGTGTTCCCCCAGGCTGGGAAGCAACTCCAAGAATGAAAGCATTCCCATGGAGGGCTGCCTTTTCTCTTTGTTCCTCTCAGAGTCATTGCCAGCTGCCAGATGAAGTCCTGTTCCCTAGATCACTGCCACAGGGGAGGGGAAGGAAATCCACTTACGTCTTTCCACTGCCTCCCAGGAGGTACAGCACCCCCACTTTCAGATATATGGATGGGTGGACTTCTCAGACATCTATTGTGTTGTGTGTATGTCCTCTGTTGGTTAATGAATGTCCTATTCATTGTATCTTAGTAGGGAGAGCTTAAGTGAACAGCTCACTTTGCCATGATGCTGATGTCACTCTTCAAGAAATAATTTTTTAAAGAAAGAGTGAAACAGAAAAGACATCCACATATCAAATAAAAATATCAATTACATTCATTTACATCAAAATGTGAATTTCTTTTGGCTAATATAAGTAAGAAGCAAGACCAAGCTGGAAGAAATATTTGCAACATTTATAAACAACAAGAGGTAAATATCCAAAAAAGTATAAAACTAACTTTTTAAAAAGCAATAAGTAAAGACAAACACAATAGAAAAATGTGTAAATGAAATAGACAAAAAATTCACGGAAAAGAAAGTCTGCAGGACTAGTAAATAATGTAAAGAAATGGTTTATTTTATCAGTAATCACCAAAATACAAACAAAATACTATTTTCACATATCTGATTAAAATATAACATTTATTATATATGACTTTTTTACACATGTCTTTATATAATTTTTTGACTTTTTAAAATGTTTGTTTTAATCCTCAACCCCATCCTTGCCTGAAAAAAAAAATCACATACCTGTTTCATGTGAGGTAGTTGAAACTCATGCATTGTTGAGTAAAACTTAAACTATTATTACTATTTTGGAAAGGTGGCAATTTCTAGTAAAATTAAGAAAGTTCACACTAATTATTCAATAACTATTTCTTACTATTTCTCTCACATGTGCACAAAGAGATACATACTAGAATCATTATGGACTTGTAGTACTTAATGTTGGGAGCAACTCCAAATGTCCATCAACAGTAGATGGAAAAATAAGTTCAGGTTTACATATATGAAGGACATTTATATATAATTCAATATATCTTAGTCTCATTGAATAAAGAATAATTCCCTATGTAAGAAAATATGCACACACAAACGTGTTTAAAGTAAAAGTGCAAAAAGTTTTGCAGGGGAAATACATACCAAATTCATGACAGTAGTTGTTCAAAGGAAGTAAGAAGGAGAATGGATTTTGGGGGAGGTCAATCTTATTCATAATTCTCCCCTGTTAAATGATCTGAAACAAATACAACATTAAAATCTAAGTATTGTGTCCATGGATTTTTGATACATCAGTCTCTGTATGTCTTTTCAGTTTTTGGAGTTTTTTTTCCTAAAATAAACAAAATCAATCCAAAAGGGAAACAATTAGAAACAAATCCTGCCATTTCTAAGTTTACAGACTCTATCAATTATTAGCTATGTAACAAACCAGCCATTTAAAACAACCATATATTTAGTTCATAATTCTGTGTATTAACTGGTGGTTTCTTTGGTACAGGATGACTTAGTCTTGGTTAATTTCTTAGACTTTCATGAGACTGAGGTCAATGAGGGAGTCAGCTAGGGGCTGGAGGACCTAGCATGGATTCAGCCCATGTCTGGCGGTTGTCTGGCTGGTTCATCTAAAGGGTACCTCCAGCGGGATGACTTATCTCTGCTTCTCTCTCCATGCAGCGTCTCATCCTTTAGCAGGCCAGCCTAAGCTCCTTCAAATTATGGTCACATTGTTCAAAGAGAGCAGCAAGAGACCAAAACCCCAAGGGCCAAGCACTTCTAAAGCCTCTGTTTGTGTCACATTTGCTCACATCCCATAAGCCAAGAGGAAGTCCTCTCAGAGTTATGCATCTCAAGGGGCATGGATATAGTGAGAGGGAAAACTGTGTCATTTTTTGAAATCTATCACACAGATCCTAACAATAGCGTGTGATGGTATAAGAAGAAAAACATTAAAGAACCATAAATATACATATATATATATATATATATATATATATGTTTATTTTAAACAATAAGACAGACACGTATAATCATTTTGGATCCAGGGGAGAATGCAGAGTAAAGCAATTGGTAAAGAGTGAAAAGAGTAACTAACACCCCTTCTAAAAGTGTCAAGTGATATTTCTAACATGGTGATGAGTTTGGTGAGGATCAACGTAGGAAGAGACAGATGGTTTAGTTTTTTTCTGTTTTCACCTCTGGCATCACCAACAGGTGGTGCCTTTCAGACAGCAGATTTTCTTTGGGAATGTAAGCCTAGACCATACTTCACAAGTTTTATAAAATAAAGAAAGCAAAACACATTCACTGTAGTAAGCAAGCTACACAGTGGCATTGGGTGGGAGAGGCAGATAGATGAAATCAGAAAGGTCAGGGTAAGCCCCAGGGCTCGCATGACCATGCCCCCCCCGGAGGACACAGAAGCAGGGCTAACTTTATATATCCTTCAGTTTCTAGGCTTTTCAACATTCTGAACAGAATTTCTCTTATTCTTCAAATCTGTAGTGATAGAGATTTCATATCCTGCTTTGAAAAAGCATTCTTTGCATCTCACAGCCCTCACAATCAGTAAGTTTTTTCTTCGCTCTGGCCTATATTTATATTGCTCCAACTTGCTAATTTCCTGTGAGGCTATGCCCTCTGTGGAGGTGGTGACCATAATCCTCCCTATAATATTCTTTCGTACATCAGATATAATAGACTGAGCCCTTTTACATTTCTGCACATCTTTCTTGAGAGACTAAGATTCATACCAGACATAGTACAAGGGTCTGACCAATAGCATGAGCAGTGAAAGGATAAAAGTATTGCCAGTTTCTGTAGGTCATTCACACACTTATTAGCACAGATGGCTTTTCCCTTGGATTTTTTATAGCTGTGCATGTAACAGCTTCACTTGTTACCCACAGTCTCTGACGTCAGGTGTCCTTGCTGTGATCCAGAGGTGGCGCAAAGCTGTGGAGGGGTCACTGTGTTTGGAACCAAGATAGCAGTTTAAGTCTGGTTCTACCACCTGTTTGGGGTTTGACCTTGGCCAAGTGGCTTACAATCTCTGCCTAAGAGCAACAAGACCTATCTCTCACTCCCTTAAACTTGATGGAGAGGATTTAATAAAATAAGATACCTGAAAATTACCTTGCAGTCTCTAAACCAATAAAGCCATGTAAAAGACGTGTTCACAAAGTCCTCAACACAGGCAGCTTAATCACTATTGTCTAGAATAGATTTTAAAAGATGTCAAACTTACAAAATCTTATCCCAGGGCTGTGGATGCACAGGGTTTCTAAGGTTTTTCTATAAGCCTATTATTTATAACTTGGAATACATTTTTATTATATTTTTCTCTATAAATAATTCTATGAACAGAAAATCCAGACATCTCCCAAAACTCTACTGTTTCATTCAGTAAACACGGAGCACCTACTGTGTGTGGACTGTGTTAGATAAGGAGATATAAAGATGAATAAGACCACGTCTGTCCTCATGAATCCACAGTCAAAGGAGAGTCTGAGAAGTAAATTGTTGTGTAATGTACAAAACACTGTGATCAAGACCTGCGCAGGTGCTAAGCTGTTCAACCATCCCTCATTGTAAAGACAGGAAACAGGTGAAACTCTTTAAACATGGCATACACAGCCCTCCAAACTTTAAATCTCCACTGTTTTCTCTCACCCCTTTGCACCTTTCACTTTCCTTGGGTCTTGGCCAGTCAACATGACTTCCAGTTTTTCAAATGGATGAGGCTGTTTCCAGCCCCTGTGAAACTGTCCACAGCGTTCTCGCCCTGGCATATGCTTCCCCGCACCACCTACGGACAGTCCTATATAACATAAGGCTGAGGTGAGCCCTCACTGTTTGTTTCAACTACATTTCCTTTCTCTTTTGTCCTCTCCACCCCGTCCCATCCCCACTGGCCCAAATATAACAGCAGGATGTTAGATGAATTGTCCTCACGGATACGGAAGATGAGAGTAGAGAGGGTGATAATGAAGCAAGTGCTCAAATCTTCAATGAAGTGATCAGTAGGTCAGCGGACGAGGGTAACAAAAAGGGACAGGGATAGATATAGTTCAAAGACCTGATAGTAAAGGATTGGGGATTTTAAGAAAGGAAGAAGTGGTTTGGACGGAGCAACAGAGAGCAACGAGTACACACTCAGAGCTGTTTGGGGCACAGTGAGAGGGAGAACCTGCCTCCATTTGAGAGAGGAACTGGAGAGGTAGAATCTTCGAGGGCAGTTGGGAGAAGAACACGGAAATCACTTTCAAGGAAGGAGTTCAGGATGCAGGGGCTTTCTACCAAAAGACTGAGTTCCAAACAAGAATATGAAGGAACTGGAGAGAGGTGGGGGATTGGGTGAGAGTAATGGCTCTCTAAGCAATTTGGAGATTGGGTCTGGGTGACGTAGGCTTCCCTGGGAGGCGTGGACTTTTGTTGGAGTCCAGTGAATAGGAGCATGACACACCTGGGCCACAGTTGATTGTTTGGGCAGTGGCTGCGTGACCCGAGAAACACCCATAAGAAACATTCCTCAGAGATGTTCAAACTGGAGCTTGGAACAGAGATTCAGGATGCTCTGCTGGAAAACGTGTGACCTGTGAGGCTTGTGAACAGTTTGCAGCTGTCTCCTGCCCTGCAGAGGAGACTCTGCTGCAGTGAGAATGAATCCAACTTGCAGGGAAAAGCAGATTTGAAAGGTGAAATGGGTATGCCCCGGGGACATAGGGTTCCTGGTTGCAGGCTGACACCCAGCTGTCCCCTTGCTCTTCTAGCTTTGTGGAGCTTGCAGGAAGTTCCTCTTCTTGCCAAAACTAATTCGATTTGGCTATCTCTCAGTTACAACCAGGGAAGTCTTGCACACTAATCTAATTTATAAAGAAAGAAATCTTTGGAAAAATTTGCTACTTTATTATTACCAACAAATTGCTTATGACATGCCTCAAAACTGACTGTGACACTGCTAATTAGTAAAGACTGTTGAGAGCTCCTTGCCTCAAGCACAAAAGTGGGGACTTTAGCCATCTCCCCGGAGATCCAGAGCTCCTCCCTCTCTCTTACCATCCTCTTCAGGCCTCGCAGTATTCCCAGGTGAATGAGCAGCAAGCCTGCTCTCTGCACCACTTTTGTGTGGGCCGTGTGTGACTGACGCCTACATAGTTAGGATGAGTTCAGTTTCAAACGGGGTATGCCTCAATCCCCCGATGAGACACCTTGCCCTGGACTCTCCTGCAGAGACTCTTAACTTCTATGTCCCTCCCCAGCCTCAGCCTCAACTGAATCATCCCCAAACCCCCACTTCAAGGGGAAACACCCTTCCTGAGCCCTGCCTTGGAGGGATAATATTAAAAGTTATCATCATGATTTTCTTATTGCAGTGTTAGGTGCACAGTGCTGCAGGCTAATGACACCCAATCTTCCTCGTAAGATTATTCAATGACAACTATGAGCAAGAGTAGCAGACCGCACAAAACCTCTGAGTTGCTGAAGTTATTTCATGGAGAGGTGTGACTCATGGTTGGCTGTACTTCCTCAGTTCCACCTTCTTTTCTGGAGAAGAAATTTAAGTCCACTCTGTCCGCTGCTAGACTCTGCACACTCATGACTAATATTGCTTGAGCCTCTCTTATGTGGGAAGAAAATCAAATGACAACTTCTCTTCCACACATAGGAAATAGAAGCTCTAAGTGTTAGTATTAATTTGGTATTATGCACGAGTGATAGTGTCAATTCGCATGTCTAAATATCTTGATGACCTGTCCTACCAGCTTTGGTTACAAATACATCCACATCTCTTTGATGTTTCCAATTGTTTACCCAAGGACCCTCATGCCCATATTAATAGGAAGCAGTGCCTCACACTCTAGAGCCCATAGCCTCCTGAGTTATCGAAGACCCTAGGAACCCACCCCATCCAAAAGAGGAGTGAGAGGAGGGCACAGCTCTTCTCTCAACTCCAGGCAGAGAAAGGACAGGAGTACCCTACTGGTCTTCTGCCATTCCTTCTGGATGTAGGATGTTGTCACTGCTTAGAACAAATGGTCTGTGCTGCCAAGAGGCCTTTGCCAGTTGAAATCCCCGCTCTCACTGCAGTGGGGCTGAATGCTTGGTTTCCAAGGTTACCACTTTCTTAGTTCAAGAGTACTCGCTCAGTCGCTTTCCTTCAAAGCCTACTACCATGCCAGGCGGCTGCTCCCAAGGAGCTTGCCATCATGGCACACTGAGCAACAACCAGATATTCCCAGCATCTTGGTTATAAACAAGCACTTCATGTCTGGATTTATTTTCCCCTCAGGATAATGCCCTTCCTTGCCACTGAACTTAGCTCAGGTTCATCTGTGCTCCAAATTTCAGGTCTTACATTGCCTGCTCATGCTTCTCTGAGGCAAGCTGACTTCTATTTAAATAACACCAAACTGTCCAGTGTTTAAGATGCAACATATTTATTAGAAAGTAACACCTGTTAAGAGAAGGGAGAGGAAGCAGAATTGGGCAACAGGAGAGGTCAAGCCATGATTCAGGCCCAAGAAAGCCTGGGTTGAGCTGGTAGGGAGCTCTGGGGAAAGTGCTGCCTTTCACAGTGTTCTGCTTTCATCCAAAATGGCCATATGTTTAGATCCTGTTTCATTGTGACCACAGGTAGGCTGTTCCAGGCAGGACAAGGCCTTGAGCAAGGAGGCTCTTAGCAGTTGTGGCACACCCCGAAGGCACTGGCAGCTCTGGGATGTCTGCTGAGCACACTCTTGCATCTGGACAGCTAGTCTTGTATTGAAGCATTTCCGGGCCTTGCTTCTCCTTGTCTGCCACTCCCAGAATCACTGTGAACCACACTGGGCATAACGCAGAGTTTGGGCCTTCTTAAAAAGAGCCACCTTGATAAGGCTCTTCTACGCCACACTGCTCTTTCTGGCATGAATGCCACAGTCATTGCTCACTGATCCCAATCCTGGAGAAGCCCTTTTCAAGCCTTCTTCATTGGCAGCTGTTTTTGAATCAAAGAGAGTGAGTCTGGAAATGAATGGTGGCTAGATGGATGCGTGTGGATTCCTAGACCCAATCTCAAGCTCCAGTCTCTTCATTCACAGTTTTGGGTTTTATACCAGCATCTCTATCTCCCACGCAGCTGGAGAGAGCCCCTCACCACAAATTTAGACTTTAGGGGCTCCCTAATAATAATCCACCTCCTCTTAGTATAAACAGAGCAGTGTTCTACCAACTCGGTCCTGAGTAAAACACTGAACACTGATGTCTGGCACAGGCAGTTATGGCACTTCCTTTTGTCTGATGCTTCCATATTTTCATAACCTCTCCAGGGTCCCATTCATCCATGAAGAAAAAGGACACTTCTCAAGGAACTGTTTCCTAAATTCCTTTACTTGAAAGTAACATAACGTCTTCTTCCTTGAGTCTTTCTGGTTTATCATCATCCTTCCAGGACGACAGTTGCTTCAGAACCTCCACAGGTATATTGCCAGCATCATTCTATTCTGCCACAGATGGCCTACTGTGATAGGCTTGATAATACCTCTGCCCCTGGCCCCAAAGACTTCCATGTCCTAGTCCCCAGACCTCGTGAATATATTACCTTTCTTGACAAGGGACTTTGCTGTTGTAATTAAATTAAAGATCTTGAGATGGGGGATCATTGTGGAAAGCCCAACGTAATTACAGGAGTTCCTATAAGAGGGACACAGGAGGATCAGAGTCAGAGAAGGCAATGTGGCAAAGGAAGCAGAAGGTTGATGTGACAATGGCAGCAAAGTCAGTGAGTCAAAGAGAGTAGAAGATGCTACGCTGCTGGCTTTGAAGGGGGAGGAAGGGGCCACAAGCAAAGGCATGTAGACCTCCTCGAGAAGGTGGAAAAGGCCAGGAAATGGGATTCTCCCTCAGACCCTCCAGAAGGAACCAGCCCTGCTGACACCTGGACTTTAGCCCAGTGAGACTGACTGTGGACTTCTGACCTTCAAAACTATTAAAATAATAAATCTGTGCTGTTTTCAGTCACTACATATGTGTGGATTTGTTATTGCCGCAGCAGGAAACCAAGACAACTAGCACAGAATAGAAGCACTTGCATGCACATTCTTCGGGTTTTCCAGAAGCATTCCTCTCTGAGAGCTGAGCGGCACCTCCTCTGCACTTCGTTGCCACAGAAGCAGGTGCAAGGACAGCCCCAAGAGGCTGAATCCCTGGCTTCTAAAAAGCTGTGCTCTTTTTCAGACCTGCCTCCACAGAGACCAGAGGGTAGTTTCCTCTGCTGACTTGCTTGTTAGCGTTAAATTCTTTAGGAGTAAATCTTATTCCCAGAAAGTCTGCCTGGAGGGCAAGACCGGCTGCCCCCTCAGCAAGCCTTCAGGGTTACGGTCTGACCTCAGGGTGCTCTGACACCCACATCAATTCCTGCCCTGAGATGGGAGTTGGGCCTTCAGTTGCTGCTGCCCCACTATCCCCGGCCCTCCCCTCTTTCTTCTCCAGAATTCACTTTACTAATAGTGAACATTCAGCTCCAAGTGTGAACTGTCAGCATGCCGTTCCAGGAGAATAAGTGTCTGACACCCGCAGACTCACTCGAGCCCCTCTGCCTGGCTCCGTCCCGTGCCTCCCTCTGCATGGCCTCCCAGAGCAGCTGCTCTAATCTCGGCTGCTGTGCAGGGGCTTCGGTGCCCCCGTTTCATGGTAAAGAAAATTGACCTGCAGCTTCCTCCAGCCTCTGCGTGACCAGTTGCGGTTTAAGTGAGATTCTGCCCTGGGCAGCAGGGACGGAGGTACTCGCAGTTTTGAGGTCACAGATGACCGTTTGTGCAGGCCTTGCAGACTCTGCCTCAGGGACCTGCCAGTCTTGTAACATCTAAATGGTTTGGTAGAGTCACAGCTTAAAAATTCTTTTCTAAGTCCTGTCATCGCATTTCATAAAAATCTCCTGCTGTTGTAGGTACTCTTGGGCCTTGCTCTGGGCTTCACCACCTGCCACATGGCCTACACAAGTGTCCGTGCCATACAGACCCAGCCTGATGTCTTAGGACGTCTGCACAGGCCTCCTTTCTAGGACGAGCACAGTCTTCTGTAGTTTTAGAAATTGGGTCTACATGGATACTGACATACATATTACCTTCCGGGCTCTTCCTCCCTTAGTGCTTTTGAGAAATTTAAAAATATTTAACCACTTTAGAGAGTTCTTAAAAAATTGTATAGGTCCTGTTCCCTGTTTGATATATCCAGTTACTACAGGACATCCCTCAGGGGCACTGATTCCAACACCCAAGGAGCTCCAACAACTTGTCACTTCCTGTCATGCGATCGGCCAGGACCAGCTGCTGAGGGTGAAGCTGCGCTCTGGAGCCTCTGGGCAGTTTGGCAGCTGTGGGGAAAGTAAGCTACAAAGACGGCACTAACATTAGGCCTTTGAGCTGCTTCTTTCTCTTTAGGCACTGTTTCCATGCCCAGGGCACTAGTCCCCACAGTATGAATCCCTCCCATTCGCATGTGGGAGGTGACAGTCCTGGGATCCTAACTTCAAGGTCTTTCAGTTCCCTATTTGTCTGGGAGCTTCATTCTCCAGGTGATGGAAAGAAGTTTTAATGGGAAGACGCTGGATGATTTGACAGGGAACCTCCACTGGTATAGCTTTGTTTTCAGATGTGACTTGACCCAGGCAGACTCCACTCAGCTTCCAAGGCCTATCCTGGAGTAAGCACATGAACAGAGGCCTGAGCCAAAGTGGACCCCACTTTGAAATCTGGTCCTCAGCACTACAGGATACTGAGTGTGCAATAGGAGGGCTGCCCCGCTCCAGGGAGGCTGATTGACTCAGCCCACCTGCTGCTCAGCGGTTGGGGCTCTGAACCATCCACTCCCCGAGGACCGATCTAGCTGCATCCCTTCCTGGTTCTCCTCTTCTCTATCTGCGCCCCAGCCCGCCCTTCCTGTCCCAAGCTCTTTGCTCCCCAGTATCTGCACAATGCCGGTTCCTCTGCCTAGAAGGCTCTCTGCCAGCCTTCACTCCACCTTTGCTTGATGAACTCCGACGCAGGCTTTAGATCTCTGTTTAAATGTCCTTTACCTCCAGGAGGTGTTTTCTGATCCCCAAGAGCAGATTAGGTGCCTAGTTTTCTCTCAGTTCACATTGTACTTTTCCTCTGTGACATAATGAATTCCAGGCACTGGTCAAAGTGCTTTATATATATATACATATTAACTCATTTCGTTCTAACAAAACCCAATGTCATGGGTACTACAGTATTTGGATACTTATCAGAAACAGTTATTGATTCACTCCAGTTTTCTGCTGAAAAGTAAACATCCTGAAACTGTCTTGCTCATATCTCAAGCTCCTAGGACTGGGTCCTTTCTGAAAATGGGAGGGAGTAAACAACAAACCATAGTATTGTTTTCTAATTGTCATCCTTTTTAAAAGCAATGCTCCTCATGGTCAAGATTCATTCCTCTGTCCTGTTCCTATATCCATATTCCTACATTCGTCTCCATATCCTCTCCCACATCCTCAGTGCCTAATGCAGTGCCTGAAACACAGTGGACGCTCAACATCTGTCTCTTTGGTGGGTGAATGCATGTCTGCCCCAAAACATCTTAAACTAGGACATGCTTTTGTTTTTGACTATAGAGGAAGAAGCCCACTGCGTCTCAGCCCTTTGCCATAACTTTCCACTTGGTTTGCTTTCATTTTCCTTCTGCTTCCTCCTGCCTGGCCTGTAACTGGTTTCCTTTCTCCACCATGTGCACACTGTTGCAGGCAGAGATTCTGGTGGGAGGAATTTAGATCAGTCAGGAGGAGGCATCTTCATGCCATTGGGCTGTTAGAGCTGGGGAAGGGCCCTCCTGGGATCTGTGCAGAGGTGCTCGTGGAAGACAGTGCCCTGACTGTCACAGTTCAAGCCCAGTCCTGGCTGGAGACAAGGAGCTGAGCTACACGACCTCTGAAAGCCCTCTCAAGAGCTGATCTAGGATTTCATACGGAAAGAAGTCAATCCCTTATTTTGTATTTTAGGTCTGTGTATGAAAGGACAAATGATCACACTGAGCACAAAGCCCCCCATGGATATGTGCTATTAATAGACATTCATTAAATGCCAAAAACATGTTAGACATTGTACCAAAACAAAGAATTAGGGAAGGTCTCTGCTATGATATCGGCTCTTCCCAGGGAGCAGAAAAACTAAACTCATTGAGTGGTGAAAAAAAAATCACAGGTAAAGAACATAAATGCAGTCAGGGTTCTGACCCTTTTGAAAGAATTTCTTACATGTTTCCTTTATATGTCATGGTTTTATATATAGAATGTGGCATTCACCATCCCAAAAGGACTTGTAAGCTGAAGCCCAAAACCCTTGCAGACAGGAAAATTCTAACGGGCCACTTCATCTGACCTCCCTGAGTCTTGGTTTCTTTATTTGAAAAATGAGACAAGCAGTTAATGCTCAGGACGGGGATGATAGGCAGCCAGCACTACCTGTATGATTACAGTGGCTCCTAAAATATGGAAATGCTTCTGTATTGGCTGGTACATAGCCCTGGTGCAAGTTCCTCAGATGCGCCAGTCCTTTTTGAACACCTCCCCTAGAGGCTTCTGGAGCTCTCCAGATTGAGCAATGTATGGATCATTCAGGGGTTTTGCAAGAAGCACGCAGCATACCCAAAAGGGCAGTTGCAGAGAGATGAATGGAGGGCTCAGTTACAATGATGTGTTTGGGGTTAAGGAAAACCATCAAGGGATGGGGAGACTCCTCAGGTGTAGTAACAGTGGGAAGCTACTACTACCATCCCTGGACCTGAAAGGTCAAGTCATGGAGTGGCTATGAGAATTTGGTTAGGCCTACAGCTGTGGAGAGAGCCGACTGATGGGAGCTGAGGCCTTTATGGAGGAACATAGCCACTGCCAACTTCAGGCCAGTAGAGAGGAGCCCAGGAAATGAATAGCCCAGTCTCTCCTCTCCCTTTCGCTCTCCTGCTGGTGGCCCCCCACCAGCCAAATCCAGCCTGTACCTAGATAAAAAAGGGGCTTAGTTGAGGCCGGCAGTTAAAGCCAGCCTCCTGGGTACAGAGTAGGATGGAAGAGGAAGATTGGCTTAGAGGGGCAAAAGGAAGATACTCAACACTAAGCATTTAAGGCCTGGAAGATCAGGTTTTCCCAGGTGAGCTCCTATTGGGCTGTAGTCTGTCTTGATCTGTTGATGTCACTGCCATACTAACTATAAAGGATTCGTTTCCTCCCTGGCACTAGGTTCTCATTAAAGCTCAAGGTCTTAGAATATAACTCTCCCTTTTCCTCTTTGTATTAGTTTTCATTATATTTTTTCATACCATTAGAACTTACCACTCTAGCAGACAAAAGAGAGTCAAGTCAAGCCTAAGGAGGAGAATAGGAAGCAACTTCTCTTAGGGTAGAAAATCTTTAAGTGACAGACAATAGAATTGTGACCCACAGGAGAGCCAACTCAGCTCCAGGGCTGGGGGTTCTACCTGGGTGCTTGCAGTCAAAGCTTTACAGCAATAAGCTAAGTCCATTTGTTTATGTGTCCTTTATCTATGATTTTTGCTCATGTGCATTACAGAAAGGCAAAAACTGAGCAATACACAGGTCTCACCCATCTCTTACTGTCTCTTCTCACTAGAGAAAGGTGTAATTGCTCTGTTCATTTCCACCTTGGAGTTTCCCTCATGTGGTTTCCCTGCTGGAAGGCCGCCTCTTCTTGCTGTCCAAATCCTGTCTTCCTGCCCCCTACTCAAGTCCTACTTCATGGCTTATCCTGACCCCTAGAGCCATCCCCCCATCACAATCTCCTTGGAACACTTCCCATCCTTAGAATCTAGGCAACACCATTTGGCATGACCTCACACTCTGCTGTCATTTTTTTTTTAAAGATTTAATTTTTCCTTTTTCTCCCCGAAGTGCCCCGGTACATAGTTGTACATCTTTAGTTGTGGGTTCTTCTAGTTGTGGCATGTGGGACACCACTTCAGCATGGCCTGACTAGTGGTGCCATGTCCTTGCCCAGGATCCAAATTGGTGAAACCCTGGGCCGCCAAAGCAGAGCACGTGAACTTAACCACTTGGCTACGGGGCCGGGCCCCTCTGCTGTCTTTTGAAATAAGTCTCTGTTTTGTGTAGCAGTGCTGTAGCGAGGAGGCTGCCTTGAGGGTGAGACCGTGAGCAGATCTCCCAGAATCTCTCTACACCCAGCACAGTACTGAGTCCATGGTAAGGGCCCCCAAAGGACAAGGCCTGCTGGCCAACTGCTCTGGGCTCCTCTCATTCAAAACCACCTAAACACTAGATGTCAGGAGCCTTGCCCTCTTACCAACCAGGGTCTTAAGGCCTCCTGAACAGGAGGAAGCCATTTCTCCTTATAGATTCCTTTCTCTGGGTGAGGATGGCAGAGAACATCAAAGTGCAGGACCTGCCTGCTTCACACAGCACACTCCTCCCCAACAAAGGACACTTGGCACCTGGGTAGTGAAGACGTGCTGAGGACCCTCTCATACCCCAATATCCAAAAACTCTTTGCTGGTCCTTATGGTTTACCATATTTCTCCCTGTGTCCCCCCATTGCTGGGGAAATGCATGTCAGGAGGAACTACTATTTTCTATGCTTATTGCCTTTTCAATATCAGGCAGATGGAACTCTAACCCTTACCAAAGCAGCTTAAAGCCAAGAGGAGCTCTCATGTCAATTTCAGTTTAACCAGGTGTTGTTTTTACTCTGTCTGTTGCCTCTGGGAGACTTCCTTCGCTTAGCAACAACCTCAACTTTTCATAACAACTTCTCCCTAATCCACAGCAGTAATTCTGGAGCTGCCAGCAGGGTGAAAGCCTCTTGGATTCAAATGGAATCGAAGGTAGAAACTCTCAGAGGTTGTGGGCTCCTGGAGGGTCTTAAAGCCCCAGGCATTCCAGCTCTGTTTAATGGCTGGGCTGCTGATCCTGTTTAGCAAGAAGGGCTAGTACCCACGTTGTATTGATGGATTTTGGCCACATGCTCTTGCTGAACAATGCTGGGTTAACCACAGAGGATGTGTTCCAGCCGTGCTAGTCCTAATCTTAGCACTATCCGGCCCACTAGGAAATCTCTCCTAGGAAATTCATCTTAGCAGAGGGGGAAGTCCGAGAAAGTCCTTTCAAGTCACTGGGAGATGAGAAACAGACAGAGTGAGGTTGCACAGTACATTCTTACTCTATAGTTGTAGTTCCCCAGAGATCATCAGGTTATTCCTAGAAATTTTCCAAAGCCCAAAACTTTTTCAAAACCCCTTGGTTGGCATGGAATCTCTGGGAAAGAGGCAATGTCCAAACTTGGATGGTGTTAGTTTTAGCATCTATGTTGCAGAGAGATGCAGGGCCCCAGCAGGAAGCCATGCAGGCTGTGCACTCCATCCACAGCTCTGTGGCATCTCCCTTACATAGACTAGAGGTAATGGCACCCCCAAAATTTATGCAGTGGAGTATGTCCCTATTGACAGGGCCCAGACGGAAGGTTTAATCTGCTATGAAGTCTGCAGTGTTTCCAGCATTTTGCATCATGGCACTCATAGAGCATGTGTATAGTGTAGACGAATAGACAATGTGAAATGGACAAAGTTGTTCATGGTTGGATGTTACAGGCTCAGGGGTTCCAGCTGCCCAGGCCCTGCTCTGTTAATTTTCTCCAGCCGAATCTAACCATACCAAGGTACGCCAAGTGCCATGGAACACACGTAGTAAGCTCTGGTCTGAAGTTACAGGCTCATTACCACTCTGAAGAGCACTTCCAGAATTTGCTGAGACTCTTGACCCAGTGTCTGCATGTCTAATTCATGACTTTGGACCTATCTAAAGTAGTCATTTCCGAGCCCTGAGAGCATTCAGAGAGAGAGACAATTAAGAAGCAGAGTATGAGAGGCAGTGTCTCTCCTTACGTAGTTACAGAGAGCTTAGAGTAAGATTGAAGGAGATAGAGTATGTAAAACTGCTTTATAAATTGAAAACAACAGATGAGTATACATTTTTACTTTTAATACTATTACTAGTGTATGATTGTTTAGGCAGATAATCCACACTCATTGATTATAGTGCTGCAAACACCCAGATGTCCCATCCAAAGCATCCATCTAAAGGAATGAATAAAATACAGGCAAACGAATAGAAAGGTGAGCGTCCTATCTACCTGGTGGGGTTTTGTCTTCCTCTAACACAAGAAAACATTGGGCTGTGTCGAAAGGTGTGTGATTCACAGAGAAGAAGAAAAATGGTGACCAAAATTAGGACCATCTAGGTCAAACCACCTAGAATGATGGAAAACGAGATGAGTTTATGCCTTAAAAAAAAGGCTCATAATAGCAGTTTGAATATTTGAGTGTCTAAATTCTTACTTGTCATCAAGAAATGTGAAACAAAGAGTGGATTACTCTAATGTGACTTTCCCTTAAGTTCTTTTTCTTAAATAAGTTAAAATATAATTGGAGCCATAAATATTTGATAGTAATAAGAATAGTTACACAGGTCTCAGTGATGTGTATGTGTTGTTCCCCTGATGCAAAGACTAAAGCAGAGATGCCCAGAGCAGCTCCAGTGACCTCCTACTACCATCCATTCATTCAACAAATACTGCATTTCATCAATTCTAAGCACCATCATGATATGCCATTATTTTATGTTCCACACACACACAAAAAAATGATGACAATTAAACCATGGCATGCCAAGACACGTCTCCAACTTCTAAGATATTTAAGTGAAAAAAAATGTATCTTAGAATTGAATAAAAATGATATTTATTAAAGGTAGTATAGCTCACAGACTGAGCTTGCAAGTTCCAGAGTCAGACCCCCTGAGTTAATATCCTGGTTTCACCTGTAGTGACCTTGAGCACTCCCTGTGTCTGAATGTAGGGATCTGAAAATTAGAGTCAGAGGGATACCCAAGGGAGAGTTGTCAGGATTAATTGAGTTAAAATGAGTCAAAAGCTACAATAGGCTGTAGAATGATAGGTTTTCTTTGTTTGTTTTAATGTCGCTCTAGCAGCTGTGTGGAGAATGTAAGAAACAGGGAGGCCAGTTAGGGGCTGCTGTGGAATTGTTAGGGGGCTAGCGTAGAGTAGACAGAGCAAGAATGGGGCCTTGGAGGAAGGTGGGAGCAAAGTCTAAGAGAGCTGGACACACATGAGATACGCATTGGGAATGAGAGCATTTTCTGAGGGCTTGGATGTAGGTGGTGAGCGAGAGGAAGTCAAAGATAAATCCTAGGTTTTTGGTTTGAGCCAAGTTTCATGGTGTCGTTTATGGAGATAAAGAAAACTGGAAGAACCACATGTCCTGTTTTGGATTTCCTCATTTTGAGAGTTCAGCTGGGGAACCTCTTTAGAAGACACATTCCATGGCCCTCCCCTAGAGATTCTAATTTAATAGGTATCTCCCCCAGTAACTGAGATGTGCTGCATTCAGGTTTGAGAATACTCTGTCTTCTAACACAGAAGGTTCACTGGTGAGTTATTGTGTGTAAGATAAATGACAGTCATACTGGTTTGCATTCGGTTATACATATGAGATTCTCTGTACCTGAAAGAAACAGTAATCAATTAAAATAATGTATATGGGAAGAATAAAGTTGGAGATGAAAGTTTTCTCTGTTATGCTGGTCTTCTCTCTGACTATAGGGCCTTGGTACCAGTGGTTACTGTGTCCTTCTTTCCTCCCTCCTCCAACCTACACATGGAACTCCTTCTCATCCTTGGTAGCTCAGATCACATGTCACATCATCGGGAAAATTTCCTGGACTCCTAGATAGCTCCTCGTGTTCCATGTGTTCACAGCACCCTGTGCAGAACACGTTTATAGTGTGTGTGTGTGTGTGTGTGTGTGTGTACGATAATTTTATCTTTGACTCTGTCACCCACTAGGTTGGAAATGTGTCAGGAGCAGGAACTGGTTTTGATTTGCCCACCATTTTATCCCCAGCACCTAGTACAGTGTCTGGAATATAGTAGATCCTCAATAAATAACAGGGAATAAATGAATATATGTGGTTTCTTGTCCAATCCCAAGTGTAACTAGTTTTCTCCTCACTGGTGGCAGTTCTTTGATTTCTAGAAGGGTCCTTGTTTACTCTTAGGAAGAAGTGTGCCAGAAAGAAGATAAGATGATTCAGAAATATAAAAAAATAATTGGACTGAAAAAAAATCCTTACATAAACTTAAATGTCACAAACAACAGCAAATATCTATTGGATTCCTTTTTCAACTGTCTATGGAGTGCTAATCTTCCAAAAGGGAGTTTTGAAGTTCTTCTAAGATATTAGTGTTGAAGTGAGGACCCTCAGTGAGCCTCTGTTCACTACCTCTCACGCCAGAAACCACTAGCCACTGAAAAACTGGAGTTTAATATGACAGACTTCTTCCCTTAAGGAACCCCACCTGCAGCATTATTGAGATAGAATTGACATATAATACTGTGTAAATTTAAAGTGTACAATGTGCTGATGTGATACACTTGTATATTACCAAGTGATTGCCACAGTAGGCTTAGTTAACAGCTCCTTCACTTCGCATGATTATCATTTCCTTTTGTTGTGAAAACATTTCAGATCTACTCTCTTAGCAACTTTCTAGTACATAAGACAGTATTGTTAACTATAGTCACCAGGCTGTACATTAGAGCTCCAGAACTTATTCATATTATAACTGGAAATCTGTCCCCTTGGACTGACATCCCATTTCCCCACCCCCAGCCCCTGAAAACCGCCATTCAGCTTTGTTATATTCCACATATAAGTGATATATTTTTTCTTTTTTTATTGAAGTATTGTTGAAATACAATATTATATTAGTTTCAGGTGTAAAACATACTGATTCGAGATTTATATACATTATGAAATGATCACTATGACAAGCCTAGTAACCATCTGTCACCATACAAAATTATTACAATACTATTGACTATGGTCCCTATGCTGTATATTACATCTCCATGACTTACTTATTTTATAATTGGAAGTTTGTACCCCATCATCCTCCTCACTTGTTTCATCCACCCCCTAATCCCCTTCCCTCTGGTGACTAGCAGTTTGTTCTTTATATCTATGAGTTGACTTCTGTTTTGTTTTGTTTGTTTGTTTTGTTTTTTAGATTACACATATACGTGAAATCATATAGTATTTGTCTTTCTCTGTCTGAGATTTCTCACTTAGCTTAATACACTCTAGGTTCATCCATGTTATTGCAAATGGCCAGATTTCATTCTTTTTTTTATGGCTGAGTAACATTCCATATAAATATATATATATATATATATATATATATATATATATATATATATATATGCGCCACATCTTCTTTATCCGTTCATCTATTAGTGGGCACTTAGGTTGCTTCCATATATTGACTATTGTAAATAAAGCTGCAGTGAACTTAGGGATGCATATTTCTTTTTGAATTAGTGTTTTGTCTTTCTTCACTAAATACCCAGAAGTAGAATTGCTGGATTGAAAGGTAGTTCTATTTTTAACTTTTGGAGGAAACTTCATACTGTTTTCCATAGTGGCTGCACCAGTTTACATTTGCAGTAACAGTGCACATGGTTCCCTTTTTTCGACATGTTCTCCAACAGCTGTTATTTGGTGTCTTTTTGATTCTGACAGGAGTGAGGCGATATCTCGTGGTTTCAATTTGCATTTCCCTGATGATTAGTGATGTTGAGCATTTTTTCAAGTGTCTATTGGCCATTTGTATGTCTTCTTTGGAAAAATGTCTATTGAGGTCCTCTGCTCATTTTTTAACTGGATTTTTTGGTTTTCTGATATTTAGTTGTATGAGTTCTTTATATATTTTGAATATTAATCCCTTATCATTTGCAAATATCTTCTCCCATTCAGTAAGTTACCTTTTTGATTTCTGGATGGTTTCTTTCACTGTGCAAAAGCTTTTTAGTTTGATTTAGTCCCATGTGTCTATTTTTCCTTTTGTTGTCATTGCCTGAAGAGACAGATCCAAAAACATATTGCTAAGATGGATGTCAGAGAGCTTACTGCTTATGTTTTCTTCTAGCAGTTTTATGGTTTAGGATCTTATGTTTAAGTCTTTAATCCATTTTGAGTTTCTTTTTGTAAACGGTGTAAGAAAGAGCTCTAGTTTCATTCTTTTACATGTAGCTGTGCAGTTTTCTCAACACCATTTATTGAAGAGACCGTCTTGTCCCCATTGTATATTCTTCCTTCCTTTGTCATAGATTTAATGACCACAAGCATGAGTTTATTTCTGGGCCCTCTATTCTGTTCCATTGATCTATGTCTGTTTTTGTGCCAATACCATACAGTTTTGATTACTATAGCTTTGTATTATAGTTTGAAATCAGGGAGCATGATACCTCCAGCTGTGTTCTCCCCCAAGATTCCTTTGGCTATTTGGGGTCTTTGTGGTTCTGTATAAATTTTAGGATTATTTGTTCTGCTTCTGTGAAAAATGTCATTGGTATCTTGATAGGGATTGCATTGAATCTGTAGGTTGCTTTGGGTAATACAGATATTTTAACAATATTAATTATTCCAATCTATGAGCACAGTATATTTTTTCATTTATTTGTGTCATCTTCAGTTTTTTTCATAAATGTCTTAAAGATTTCAGAGTACAGTTCTTTCACCTCCTTGGTTAAATTTATGCCACCGGGCGCCCCCCCCCCCAATTTTTGTTTTGTTGTTGAGAGTTTTTATCATAAATGGGTGTTTAATTTTGTCAAAGCTTTTTCTGCCTTTGTTGAGATGATTATATAATTTTCATCCTTCATTTTGTTAATGTGGTGTACCGCCTTGACTGATTTGCATATACTGAACTATGCTTGCATACCTGGGATAAATCCTGCTTGGTCATGGTATATGATCCTTTTAATGTATTGATGAATTTGGTTTGCTAATATTTTGTTGAGGGTTTTTTCATCTAGTTCATCAGTGATATTGGCCTTTCATTTTCTTTTTCTGTGTTGTCCTTGTCTGGTTTTGGTATCAGGATAATGTTGGCTTCATAGAATGAGTTAGGAAGCCTCCCTTCCTCTTCAATATTTTTGAAGTGTTTGAGAAGGATGAATATTAAGTCATCTTTGAATGTTTGATAGAACTCACCACAGACACCATCTGGTCTTGGACTTTTATTTTTTGGAAGGTATTTGATTGCTGTTTTGATCTCCTTACTGGTGATTGGTCTATTCAAATTCTCTATTTCTTCTTGATTCAGTTTTGGGAGGCTATATGATTCTAAGAATTTATCCATTTCTTCTAGATTATCCAATTTGTTGGCATATAGCTTTCATACTATTCTTTTATAATCTTTTGTATTTCTGAAGTGTCTGTTGTAGTTTCTCCTCTTTCATTTCTGAATTTTGTTTATTTGAGCCTTCTTTCTTTTTTTCTTGGTGAGTCTAGCTAAAGATTTCTCAATTTTGTTTATCTTTTCAAAGAACCAGCTCTTGGTTTCATTGATATTTTCCCTTTTTTTTTTTTTTTTTTTTGGTCTCTATATCATTTATTTCTGCTCTAATTTTTATTATTTCCTTCCTTCTGCTGATTTTGGGCTTTATTTGTTCTTCTTTTGCCAGTTCCATTAGGTTCACTGTTGGATTGTTTATTTGGGATTTTTCTTGTTTGTTGAGGTGGGCCTGAATTGCTATAGACTTCCCTCTTAGAACTGATTTTGCTGTCTCCCATAGATTTTTGCATGTTATATTTTCATTTTAAGCTGTCTCCAGGAATTTTTTGATTTCTTCATTGACCCAATCTTGTTCAGTAGCATTTTGTTTAATCTCCACATTTTTGTGGCTTTTCTAATTTTCTTCCTGTAGTTGATTTCTAGTTTTATACATTTGTGGTCAGAAAAGATGCTTGATATTATTTCAGTCTTCTTAAATTTATTGAGACTTCTTTTGTGACCTAATATGTGATCAATCCTGGAGAATGTTCCATGTGCATTTGAAAAGAATGTGTATTCTGTGGTTTTGGGATGGAATGCTCTGTGTATATCTAATAAGTTCTCTGATCTAATGTGTCGTTTAAGGCCACTGTTTCCTGATTAATCTTTTGTTTGGATCATCTATCCATTGGTGTAAGCAGATTTTTAAACTCCTCTCCTATTTTTGTGTTACTGTCTATTTCTCCTTTTACATCTGATAATAATTGCTGATATATTTAGGTGCTCCTATGTTGAATGCATAGGTATTTACAACTGTTACATCTTCTTGTTGAATTGTTCTTTTTATCATCATGTAGTGCCTTACTTTATCTCTTGCTCCAGTTTTTGTTTTAAAGTCTATTTTATCTGATATAAATATTACTACCCCTGCTTTCTTTTCTTTGCCATTTGCATGGTATCTTTTTCCATCCTTTCACTTTCAGTTTGTGAGTGTCTTTGTGTCTGAAGTGTTCCTATATGCAGCATATATATGGGTCTTGTTTTTGTGTCCAATTGGCCACCCTATCCCCTTTGATTGGAGCATTTAGTCCATTGGCATTTAAAGTAGCTATTGATAAATATGTATTTATTGTCATTTTGTTACTTTTTTTCTGGATGTTTTAGTAGTTCTTCCCTCTTCTTTCTTCTCTTGCTCTCTTCACTTGTGGCAGGATGGCTTCCTTTAGTAATATGTTTGATTTCCTTTCTCTTATTTATTTATTTTAGGTTTCTGGTTTGAAGTACCACGAGGTTCATATATAATATTCTACATATATAGCAATCTATATTGAGTTGATGGTCTCCTTAGTTTGACATCTTTCTAAAAGGTCTTCTCTTTTATTCCCCTCCACCTACGTTTTATGTTTTTGAATCATATCTAATCTCTTATTTTGTGTATGCCTATCCATTACTCTCTTAACATTGAAACAGATAATTTCAGTACTTTTGTCTTTTAACTTTCGTATTATCTTCATAGATTGTTGATCTGCTACCTTTACTGTATTTTTGCCTTTAACGGTGATTTTATTGCCTATGGGGTTTTGTTTGGATAGTTTTCTTATTCCTATTTGTGGGTTTCTCTTTCCCACTTAAATAAATTCATTCAGCATTTCTTGTAGAACTTGTTTCTTGGTGGTAAACGCCTTTAATTTTTGCTTGTCTGGCAAGATCTTTATCTCTCCTTCTATTCTGAATGATAACCTTGCTGGGTAGAGTATTATTGGCTGGAAGTTTTTTCCTTTCAGCATTTTAAATACATTATGCTATTCTCTTCTCGCCTGTAGGGTCTCAGCTGAGAAGTCTGCTGATAGCCTCATGGGGTTTCCCTTGTATGTCACTTGTTGCCTTTGTCTTGTAGCTTTTATGATTCTCTCTTTATCTTTAATTTTGGACATTTTCATTATAATGTGTCTTGGTGTGGTCCTCTTTGGGTTTCTCTTGTTTGGTGTTCTCTGTTATTCCTGTACTTGGATGTCTGTTTCCTTTCTTAGGTTAGGAAAGTTTTCAGCTATTATTTCTTCAAATAGATTCTCTGCCCCTTTGTCTCACCCTTCTCCTTCTGGGACACTTATAATATGAATGTTAGCACACTAGATATTGTCCCAGAGTTCCCTTAGACTATTCTTGTTCTTTTTTAACTCTTTTTGCTTTTATCTGTTCAGCTTGGGTGATTTCCTCTGGCCTTTTGTCCAGCTCGCTGATCTGTTCTTCTGTATCATCTACTCTGCTATTGAGTCCCTCTAGTGAATTTTTCATTTCCGGTATTGTATTCTTCATTTCTGATTGGTTCTTTTTTATATTTTCCAGTTCTTTGTTCATGTTCTCAATGTGTTCATCGAGTTTTCTCCAAAGATTAGTGAGCATCCTTACGAGTTGTTGGTTGAACTCTTTGTTAGGTAGATTCCTTATTTCTGTTTCATTTAGTCCTTTTTCTGGGGTTTTGTCCTGTTTCCTTGCTTGGAATGTATTCCTTTGCCTCCTTATTATGTCTCTTTCTCTGTGCTTATATCTAAGTATTAGGTGAGTCAGCTATGTCTCCTGGTCTTGGAGAACTTGCCTTATGTAAGAGATGCCTTTTGAAGCCCAGCAGTGTCCTTCTCTCTTGTCACCAGTCTAAATGTTCCTGGAGTTACCCCTGTGTGGGCTAGATGTGTCCTTCTGCTATGGCAGGGTTGCTCTTACTGCAGGTACCAGTGAGACTAGGCTTTCTCTCCCTGGCTGGCTGTTTGTAAATCAGGTTTGGGGAGCCCCAGCACAGTTGGCTGCAAGGTCTAATGACATATTCCTATTACAGTTTTGCTGTTAAGCAAGTAGATCCACAGTGTGGTTGGTTGCTAGGCTCAGGGGCTTACAACTGCTGTAGGCCTCAGGCCTGCAAGGCTGTTGTCATCTCTCGTAGGATTGCAGCTGAGTGGGACTGGCCCCAGGCACAGGAGCACTCAATAGTTTCAGGTTTGGTAGGTGAGGCCATCCCCACAAATGTGGCTGTTTGTGAAGCACAGGTCTTCTGCCACTGAATAGCCCCATGCCCCCAGAGGTCCACACACACCATCAACACAGTTCTGGCCCATGCACACTTCCAAACCCCCTGGCGTGTACCCAGTCGCTGCACCAACACCCCCCACAGTTCACCTGCTTCTCATGCAGGCCCTGCCCCACAGAGGCAGATACACTTGCCAGCTGCAGAGGATCCAGGCACCCAGTCTATGCAGGCCAACAACTAGATTGAAGGCTTGCTGTTGGGTGAGGCTGGTCCCTAGGGCAGACTGTCTGCCCTGGCTGAACTGGATTAAGTCTGCACTCTAGTGGGTGTGGCAGACTTCTAGGCTAACAGACCAGGGGAAGATCTCCAATGGTGTCTGCCAGCGACTGTGTCAGCACACATGCACTAGGTCACAACAATGGCTGCCACCAATGTCTAAGTCCCCAGAGAGTCCCCTCTCTCTGAGGAGTGCATAGATATTTACAAATGTTATATCCTATTGTTGAATTGATCCCTTTATCATTATGTAATGCCCTTTTTTGTCTTTTGTTAAAATCTTTGTCTTAAAACTTATTTTGTGTGACATAAGTATTGATGCCGCAGCTTTCTTTTTATTTCCATTTGCATAGGACATCATTTCCCATCCCTTTACTTTCAGTCTGTGTGTCTTTAGATCTGAAGTGAGTCTCTCACAGACAGCATATATATGGGTCTTGTTTTTTTGTCCATTCAGCCACCCTATGCCTTTCGATTGGAGCATTTAAACCATTTACATTTAAAGTAATTATTGGTAGGCCTATAATGATGGCCATTTTATTATTTTTTCTAGTTGTTTTTGTGGTTCTTCTGTTTCTTCTTTTCTTCCTCTCTTCTCTTGTGATTGATGACTTTCTTTAGAGTTGTTTTTGTATTCCTTTCCGGGTTTTTTTGTATCTATTCTAGGTTGTGGGGTTTATGATTACCATGAGATTCATATATAACAACCTATTTATACAGCAGTCTATTTTAAGTTGATAGTTGCTCAAGTTTGAGTGCATTCTAAATGCAATTAGTTTTTATTTCCCGCCCACATATTTTGTTTTTGACATCATTTTTTTAAAGCAGTTCTGTGCTTTTTTTTTTTTGAGGAAGATTAGCCCTGAAGTAACTGCTGCCAATCCTCCTCTCTTTGCTGAGGAAGACTGGCCCTGAGCTAACATCTGTGCCCATCTTCCTCTACTTTATATGTGGGATGCCTTCCAAAGCATGCTTGCCAAGCAGTGGCATGTCCGCACATGGGATCTGAATCGGGCAACCCCAGGCAGCCAAAGCAGAACGTGCGACCTTAACTGCTGCACCACCGGGCCAGCCACTGACATCATATTTTACATCTTTTTATTTTGTACATCCCTTTCTAATTATTGTAGCCATAGATGATTTTACTACTTTTATCTTTTGAACTTCAAACTAGCTATCTAGGCAGTTGACCCACTATATTTACTATATGTTTGCCATTACCAGTAAGATTTATTTTTTGTTTCATTATTTTCTTATTTCTCATTATGGCCTCTTCCTTTTCCATTTAAAGAAGTCCCTTTAAATCTTCTTTTAAGGCAAGTTTAGTGATGATTAACTCCTTTACATTTTGCTTGTCTGGGAAACTCTTTATGCTCTACTTCAATTCTATGTGATAACCTTGCAAGGTAGCATAATCTTAATTGTAAGTTTTTCCTTTCAGCGCTTTGAATATATTGTGCCTCTCCCTTCTGGCCTTCAAAGTTTCTGCTGATAAACCTGCTGATAGTCTTATGGGATTTCCCTTGTCTGTAACTAGTTGTTTCTCTCTTGCTGCTTTTAAGATCTTCTCTTTATCTTTAACTTTGACATTTTAATTATAATGTGTGTTGATTTGGTTCTCATTGGGTTCACCTTATTTGGGACTCTGAGCTTCCTGGACTTGGATGTCTGTTTCTTTTGCCAGGTTGTGAAGTTTTCAACAATTATTTCTTCCATAGGTTTTCTGTCTCTTTCTCTTTCTCTTCTTCTGAGACCCCTGCAATGTGAATATTAGTATGTTTAATGTTGTCCCAAAGGGCCATTAAGCTATCCTTGTGTGTTTTTTTAAATTCTTTTTTCTTTTTGCTGTTCTAGTTGGGTGATTTCCACTATTCTGTCTTCCAGATCACTTATCTGTTCTGCATGATCTAATCTGCTATTGATTCCCTCCAGTGTATTTTTTATTTCATCCATTGTATTCTTCAGTTCTGATTGGTTATTTTATATTTTCTATCTCTTTGTTGAAGTTCCTCCTACATTCATCCATTCCTCTTCTGAGTTTGCTGAGCATCCTCTTTTTTTTAAAGATTGGCACCTGAGTTAACATCTGTTGTCAATCTTTTTTTTTCTTCTCTTCCCCAGAGCCCCCCCATACATAGTTGTATACTCTAGTTGTGAGTGCCTTTGGTTGTGCTATGCAGGATGCCACCTCAGGATGGCCTGATGAGCAGTGCCATGTCCACACCTGGGATCTGAATCAGCGAAACCCCCAGCCACTGAAGCAGAGTGCGTGAACTTAACCACTCGGCCACAGGGCCAGCTCCACTGAGCATCTTTATGACCATTATTTTGAACTCTATTTGATAGATTGCTTATCTCCATTTTGTTTAGTTCTTTTTCTGAGGTTTGCCTTGTTCTTTCATTTGGAATATATTCCTTTGTCTCCTCATTTTGCTTAACTCTCTGTGTTTGTTTCTATGCATTAGGTAGACCAATGATGTCTCCTTATCTTGAATAGGTGGCCTTATCTAGAAGGTGTACTGTGGGGCTAGTAGTTCAATACACCCTAGTCATTAGAACTCGGTACTCTAGGTGTGTCCCCTGTGTAGGCTGAGTGTGCCCTCCTCTTGTGCCTGGGCTGCTATTGCTATAGAGATGCAGGTGTTCAAGGTTGTCCACCTGGGGTCAGCTCCTTTGGAGGGGATCTAGTGCTGAGGCTGCCCTCTTGGTGGGCAAAACAGGAACCAATTTGGAGCAGTCCTGGCTGGTGTGGATTTGCAGAGGAATGGTGAGTGGTGCTAGCAAGGTAGATGGAGAGTGTCAGAAATGACTCCTGCCAGGGCTGGGATAGCTAGGTAGAAGGAAAGCAACAAAAATGGCATCCACCAGTACTTGCATCCCTGGAGAAAGTTCCAACAGATCTCTGTGCCTCCAGCACACACCCTAGAATTAGTCAATGAATCTCCTTCACATGTAACTCAGGCAATTTTCAAACTGCTTCCTCTGCACTGGGACTCAGAGTGAGTTTGTGCACACACCCTTTGAGAGTGGAGTCTCTGTTTTCTACAGCCCTCCAGCTCTCTTGGATGTACCCACTGCTTTTCAAAGCCAGATGTTACTGGGGCTGGTCTTCCTGGGGCAGTTCCCCTGGGCTGGAGAGCCCTATGTGGGCCTCAGGTGCTGGGTCATTCAGGAGGACCTCTGCAGTTGTGACATCCCTCCTGCTCGAGGGTCACCATGCCATAGGTGTGGGTCTTGACTAGACCATGTCTCTGCCCCTCCTACCCATCTCAATGTGGCTTTTTCTTTATATCCTTAGTTGTGCAAAATCTGCTCTGCTAGTCTTCAGGTCATACTCAGTGATTGTTTTTCTCTATGCAGTTGTAGTTTGTGTGTGTCCATGAGAGGAGGTGAGCTAAGGATCTCCCTATTCTGCCATCTTGATCTTGATTTCCCGCATATAGGTGATATTGTACAGTATTTGTCTTTCTTTGTCTGACTTATTTTACTTAGCTTGATACCCTCAAGGTCCTTGCATGATGTCACAAATGGCAGGATTTCCTTCTCTCTCATGGTTGAATAGTATTCCATCATATATATACCACATCTTTGTCCGTTTATCCATAGACACAGACTTAGGTTGGTTCTATGTCTTGGCCATTGTGATAGTGCTCCAATAAACCAAGGAGTGAGGATATCTCTTCGAGATCCTGATTTCATTTCTTTGGATGTTTACCCAGAAGTGGGATTGCTGGATCATATGGTAGTTCTATTTTTAATTTTTTGAGAAACATCCATACTGTTTTCCATAGTGTTTGTACCAATTCACATTCCCACCAACAGTGTACAAGGGTTCCCTTTCCTTCATATTCTTGCCAACACTTGTTCTCTCTTATCTTTTTTGATTATAGCCATTCTTACAGATGTGAAGTGATATCTCATTGTGGTTTGGTTTACATTTCCATGATTAGTGATGAGGAGCACATTTTCACGTACCTGTTGGCCATTTGTGTGTCTTCTTTGGAAAAATATCTGTTCATTTCTTCTGCTCTTTTTTATTTGTGGTGATGAAGATTGGCCCTGAGCAAACACCTGTTGACAATATTTCTATTTTGGCTTGAGGAAGATTGTTACTGAGCTAACATCTGTGCTAATTTCCCTCTATTTTGTATCTGTGATGCTGCTACAGCATGGCTTGATGAGTGGTGTGTAGGTCTGTGCCTGAGACCTGAACCAGCGAATCCTGGGCCACCAAAGCAGGGGGCACAAACTTAACCACTATGCCACTATGCCAGCCCCTCTTAACTGTCTGTTTTTTTCCTAAATCAAATTGTTTGGTTTTTTCCTACTGAGTTGTATGTGTTCTTTATGTATTTTGGATATTATCCCTTTGTCAGACATATGGTTTGCAAATATTTTCTTCTATTCTTAGGTTATCTTTTCATTTTCTTGATAGTTTCTTTTGCTATGCAAGTTTTTAATTTTTGGATTTAGTCCCACTGGCTTATTCCTGCTTTTCTTTCTTGTGCTTTTGGTGTCATATCCAAAAAAAGGTCACCAAGACCAATGTGAAGGAGTTTTTCTTATATGTTTTCTTCTAGCAGTTTTATGGCTTCAGGTCTTACATTCAAGTCTTTAATTCATTGTGAGTTATTTTTGTGAGTGTCTTAAGATATGGGTACAATTTCATCCTTTTGTATATGATTATCCAGTTTTGCCAGCATCGTTTATTGAAGAGACTATCATTTCCCCCTTGAGTATTGTTGGCTCCCTTGTCAAATATTAGTTGATGATATATGCAAGGGTTAATTTCTGGGCTCTCAATTCTGTTCCATAGTCTATGTGTCTATTTTTATGCCAGTACCACACTACTTTGATTACCTTAGCTTTGTAAGGTAGTTTGAAATCAGGAAATGTGATGCCCAGCTTTGTGTTTTCTCATGTCTGTTTTGGCTTTAAGGCAGTCTTTTGTGGATCCTTACGAACTTTAGGATTGCTTTTTGTATTTCTGTGAAAAATGCCATTGCAATTTTGGTAGGAAATTTGTTGAATCTACAGATGGCTTTGGGTAATATGGACATTTTAACAATATTAATTCTTCCAGTCCATGAACATGGGATATCTTCCCTTTTATTTGAGTCTTCTTTAAATTCTTTCATCAGTCTTACAGTTTTCTGTGCACAAACCTCTCACCTCCTTGATTAAATTTATTCCTAAGTATTTTATTGGTTTTTTTTATGCTGTTGTGAATGGGATTGTTTTCTTTATTCCTTTTTCTGATATTTTATTGTTAGTGTATAGAAACACAACTGATTTCTGTGTTTTGATTTTTTATCCTACAACTTTACTGAATTTATTGATTAGTTCTAACAATTTTTTGGCAGAGGCTTTAGGATTTTATATATATAAAATTATATTATCAGCAAACAAAGACAATTTTACTTTTTCCTTTCCAATTTAGATCTGTTTTATTTCATTTGCTTGCATGATTGCTCTGGATAGGACTTCCAGTACTATGTCAAATAGGAGTGGTGAGAGTGGGCACCCTTGTCTTGCTCCTATCTCAGAGGGAAAGCTTTTAACCTTTGGCCCTTAAATATGATGTTAGCTGTGGGCTTCTCATATATGGCTCTTATTATGTTGAGGTACATTCCTTCTATACCCAATTTGTTGAGAGTTTTTATCATGCAAAGATGCTCTATTTTGTCTACTTGTTTTTTGCATCTGTTGAGATGATGTGATTTTTATATTTCAATTTACTTTGTGGCATATTGCATTCATTGATTTGCATATGTTGAAACATGCTTGCATCTCAGGGATTAATCCCACTGGATCATGAAGTATGATCCTTTTAATGTGCTGTTGAATTAGATTTGCTAATCTCTTGTTGAGAATATTTGCATCTATATTTATCAGGAATATTGGTCTATAGTTTTCTTTTCTTGTAGTGTCCCTATCTGGCTTTGGTAGCAGGGTAATATTGACTTCATAAAATGATTTCGGGAATATTTTGGAAGCATTTGAGAAAGATTGTCATTATTTTTTCTTTAAATGTTTGGTAGAATTCACCAGGGAAACCCTTTGGTCTTGTGTTTTTCCTTGTTAGAAGGTTTTTGACTACTGAGTCAATCTACTTACTCACTATTCATCTGTTCAGATTTTCTATTTCTTCATGGTTCAGTCTTTGTAGGTTGTATGTTTCCAAGATTTTATCTATTTTATTATCCATTTTATTTGTGTTTAATTGTTCAAAGTAGTCTCTGTTGAGCTTTTATATTTCTGTAATATCCATTGTAATTTCTTTTTTTCATTTTTGATTTTACGTATTTGAGTATTCTTTGTTTTTCTTAGATATTTTAGATAAAGGTTTATCAATTATGTTTATCGTTTCAAAAATACAGCTCTTAGTTTCATTGACTTCTTAAATTGTTTTTCTGTCCTTTATATCATTTATTTCCTCTCTTATCTTTATTATTTCCTTCCTTATGTTAAGTTTAGTCTTTGTTCTTCTTTTTCTAGTTCCTTGAGGTGTAAATTTAGGTTTCTTTTGAGATCTTTCTGTTTTCTTAATGTAGGCATTTATCACTATAAACTTCCTTCTTAGATCTGCTTTTGCTGCATCCCCTAAATTTTGGTATGTTGTGTTTCCATTTTCATTGGATTCAGATTTTTTTTTATTTCTCTTTTGATTTCATCTTTGACCCATTGATTGTTCAGGAAAGTGTTGTTTAATTTCCACATATTTGTGGATTTTCTAGCTTTCCTGTAATTGATTTCCAGTTTCATATTATTGTGGTTGGAAGAGATACTTGATATGATTTATTATACTTGCTAAGACTTATTTTGTGGCCTATCATATGACTTATCCTGAAAAATATTCCATGGGCACTTGAGAAGAATGTATTTTCTTTTGCTGTTGGATGGAATCTTCTGTATATATCTATTAGGTCCATTTCATCTAACGTATAGTTCAAATCTGATGTTTCATTATTGATTTTGTGTCTAGATAACCTATCCATTGTATAATGTGGGGTATTGAAATCCCCTACTATTATTGGACTGTTGTCTATTTCTCCCTTCATATCTGTTAGTATTTTCTTAATACATTTAGGTGCTCTGATGTTGAGTGCATGTATATTTATGATTGTTTTATTCTCTTGATAAATTGATGACTTTATCATTATATAATGACCATCTTAGTCTCTTCTTACAGTTTTTGGCTTAAAGGCTATTTTGTCTGATATGAGTATGGCTACCTTTGCTCTCTTTTGGTTTTCATTTGCATGGAATATCTTTTCCAGTCCTTTCACTTTGAGCCTCTGTGCATCCTTAAACCTAAAGTGAGTCTCTTGTAAGTAGCATATAGTTGGGTCTTGTTTTAAATCCATCCAGTCACACTATGCCTTTTGATTTCCAGAATATAATCCATTTGCATTGAGTAATTATTGATAGGTAAGGGGTTACTAATGCCATCTTATTAATTGTTTTCTGGCTGTTTTATAGTTTCCTTATTTCTTTTTCCCTCTCTTGCTGCTTTCTCTTGTCAGTTGACGATTTTTCATGGTGGTATGCTTTTATTCCCTTCTCTTTATCTTTTGATATCTACTGTAGGTTTTTGTTTTGTTTTTACCATGAGGCTCACATTAAACATCTTATAGATATAACAGTCTATTTTGTGCTAACAACTTAAATTTGATCACCTACAAAAACTCTAATCTTTTACTCCTCTCTTTCATATTTTTGTTGTCACAATTTACCTTTCTTTACATTCTATATTCATTAACAAGTTATTTTGCTATAGTTATTTTTAATACTTTTGTCCTTTAAATTTATACTAAAGTCATTAACACACCACCATATTACTGTATTAGAGTATTCTGAACTTGACTACTTAACTTCACCAGTGTTTTGTATGTTTTTATACGTTTTCATGTTACTAATTAGTGTCATTTCATTTCAGCTTGGTTAAGTCCTTTCAGTATTTTTTATAAGACAGGTCTAGTGGTGATGGGCTCCCTCAGCTTTTGTTTGTCAAGGAAAGTGTTTATCTTTCCTTCATTTATGAAGGACAATTTTGCCAGATAGAGTATTCTTGGTTGGCAGATTTTTTCCTCTTAGCACTTTGAATATATCCTCCCCCTCTCTCCTGGTCTATAAGATTTTTTGCTGAGAAATTCTCCTATAGCCTTATTGGGGTTCCCTTTTAAGTGACAAGCTTTTTATTTCTTGCTGCTTTTAATATTTTCTCTTTGTCTTTGATTTTTGAAAGTTTAATTATAAGTATTTTGGGGAAATCTCTTTGAGTTTCTTTGGTGACTGATGAGCTTCATGAACTTGGATATCCATATCTCTTCCCAGATTTGGGAAGTTCTCCACCATTATTTCTTTTTTTGCTGAGGAAGATTGGCCCTGAGCTAACATCTGTGCCCATCTTCCTCTACTTTATATGTGGGACATCTGCCACAGCATGGCTTGATAAGTGGTGCATAGGTCTGTACCCAAGATCTGAACTGGTGAACCCTAGGCCACTGAACCAGAGCATGCAATCTTAACTGCTGTGCCACCAGGCCAGCCCACCCATTATTTCTTTAATAATCTTTCTGCTCCCTTCTCTCTTGCTTCTCCTTTTGGGACTCCAATAACTTGCAGATTTTTTCTTTTGATGGTGTCCCATAAATCACATAGGCTTTCTTCATTCTTTTTTCTTTTTTCTCCCTCTAACTGAATAATTTCAAAGATCCTGTCTTCTAATTCACAGATTCTTCCTTCTGCTTGATTCATTTTGATGTCGATGGTCTCTACTGCATTTTAAAATTTCATTCATTGTGTTCTTCAGCTCCAGCACTTCTCTTTGGTTCTTTTTTATGATTTCCAGCTCTTTATTAAACTTCTTATTTTGCTCCTCTGTTGTTTTCCTGATTTTGTTGACTTGCCTTTCTATGCTTTCTTGTAGCTCATTAAGCTTCCTTAAAATAACTATTTTGAACCCTTTATTGGGTAAATTTCAGATCGCCAAGTCTTTGGAGTAGGTTACTGGAAGATTATCATGATTCTTTGGTGGTGTCATATTTCCTTGATTTTTCTTGTTTTTGGAAGTTTGCATTGTATCTTCATGTTTATAGTATCAGCCATCTCCTATAGTCTTTAATAACTGACTTTGGAAAAGAAATATCTTCCATCAGCTCTGCTGGGCATTCTGAAGCTTTCTCAGGCAATCTATGGATATGCCTGCTCCATGCTGTCTCCTGTGGCAGTATTCTTAAGCTTGATTGCCTTCTCTCAATTCTTCAATGCATGAGGCCAAGTGGTGACACCTCTCTTTTGCCTACCCAAGGGCAGCACTAAGGCTCAAGTTTGTGGTCTCTCCCTGACCCTTAGAGAGAGCTTTCTCCTAGCTTGGGAAAGCTTTCTCCACATGTTCTCTAGCCATCTATCAAAGCTCACTCTTGCCAACGTTAGGAGCATGCCCAGAGAGCTGGCCATAGGATATGTGGGTGTGTGGGTGAGGGACATGGAATGCTGAGGATGGCTGTGGGCCAGTGGGGGAGTCCGTGGGTGAAGATTCATCAGCAGTTCAAGGGAAAGCTTCTTAATAGAGCCTGCAACTAGTTAGTAGGATCTGTGTCTTTTTAATGCCCTCCTAGAGTCCTATCTGGCTCTCTCCCAGCCTCTTCCAGCACCCCAAGTCACGCAGCTCATGATTTAGTACTCTGGATGGAGCAAGAGAGAACTGGGCCTCTTTGGCAATGTTGCACACATCATGGGAGCTGAGTGCTCACTTATACACACTTACTTTCCCCTGTGGAAGAAATCATGGGATAAGAAGGTCTCACTCGGCACTGAGTTGTGCTGCCTTTGGGGAGAGGTTACACAGGTAAAGTCAAACTATTTCTTTTACCCTCTTTAATGCATCATATTTTTAACTCTAATGCTGTGCTTGAACTTCTCTGTTGGAAACCCATACTTCCACAAAGACTCTCAAGTTCTTGGTTGATTGTTTAAGGCAGTGTCCTCCAGGGGCTCCTGGAACGTGGCTGAGAGGGTCTGAATCTGGGTCATGGGCCCCTGCAAGATGCACAGCCAGGATTGAGGTCTGTATGACTATTACCCAATGCACAGGTGGTCAAGCCTCCTTCTGGTCCCTTGATGTATAGTACTTGATCCCACAGCTCCCACAAAGCCACTATTTTCCATGGATGGATGCCAAATTGTTGTTGTTGAGGCAGGGGATATGACAAGGACGTCTTATTAGCCATGTTGCGGACATCACTCTTTAAGGAACTTTTGAAATAATGGAACCTAGGAGTTCTTTGGTAATTGTTCTCTTCATGTGGCTAATCTGGGTTATTCACAAGATGGCTAAAGCTGAATAAATATGTGAGTCCAACCATCTTTCCTGACTAATGTTAACCAAGTGACTAGGATCAGTTGATGCAACTGGTAGCATAGAACTGCCTCAGATGTCAACTAAGCCCTTGATAATGATCTGAGCTGATGTGTAGTTCAGGGCACTGTACATGTAATTCAAAGTATTGGTAATGCATATTCCCAGGTGTAGCCCAACCAGATCACATTGTTTTATCAAAGCCATAATGTTACTCTCTGACTGCTTAGTGTAAACAGAGAGGTGTTGGAACAACCTTGTATAACTGAATGTTTTTGTTTCCAAGTTGGTTCTTCTTAGGTAGCTTGTTTCTTAGGTTATTTGTGCAAAGGTAGGCTGTACTGGAGGAAGGGAATGGGGGAGGGAAAGCAGATACAGGGAACTGTATAGAAAAAATGCCACTAAAGAAGACGGGTGAGCTAGGTTAGTGGGGTTATTTAGTCATAAAGACTTTCTCATTGACAGTTTGGGAACCTGCCTTAACACTGCTATTTTTATTAATGAAAATAGTCTATGCTTCTACTCATAAATTCCAATTTGATTCCCAGTGTTCTGGAGCTCAGATCACCCTATGTCATGGACTTTACCTGACTGATTATCCTTTAATATTTTTAAAGACAAGAAATGATGAGTCATTAATATAGATGCTCCTAGTATGCAACGTTTGGAAGAATGATTCTGTATGTGGCTGGGAAAAAAGACATGTATTAATGTGAAAATGATCAGGAGGCCAGGGTGTCTGAAGGGTTTGTAAAACAGCAGTGTTGAGATACGTGAGAGAAGTGACAGCAAACACATTGTAATGAATTTACTGCCCTTGTGCTGTTGTGATAGAGGACGATTACTTCTTACTAGTGAATTATGCCATGGAATATTGATTTCCTTGTTCAGAACTAGAGCTGGGCAAATGGTTTGCCTGACCCTCTTATACACATGCTGTGCTCGTGTTGGCTCAATCAAATGCTTAGTAGATGAAAAAGATATTTCACCCTTGGAGGGGGGCATCCTGTACCCTGAATATGAGGAAGAAAATGCTGGCGAGAAAGATGAATTATCCGGATATTCTGGAACCCTAACACATTGAGCGTTTGGTGAATTAGGTTTTATTAAGTAAAATGTCCTGACCACCTTAGTCCTAAAAGGCATAGTATAAAAACAGTGCTGAGTTGATTTCCTTGGCTCACTGTGGGCTATGAGCTTTTTGGCTGACAGGAGGAGTCAGAATCACTAATTATTACAAATAAAATCACAAACAGGTTTGGTTTTACCGAAACTGGTATAATTGTCAGAGTAAGGAACATACAGTGAGAAGAGTCAGTTAGCAAAAAGAATTTGGGGACAAAGAGCTTGTGCGTTAGATCATTATGGGTTTGATTCCTAGATGATGGGCTCTAATCTATATCAGACTCCCTGGGTGACTCCAGAGTGTGCTCTGCTTTTTGTTTATTTAGTTAAAAATCACAGCATGTAGCACATAATTCTTATCAAGTATATTTGAGAAATATAAGCAGCCTATAGAAAAAATCCAGGATGAAACTTCACGGTGGGATGTTTTAACATGGAGCTCACTGGCATGTCTGGAACAGCCCACAAACCATCTGAGATCTTCTAGAGCATTTTGTGCATTTGTACTTGTTCGGATTTCTGGTCTTGATAGTGTGTCTGTATTTTTCTTCTCAAAGAGTAGCCTAACATCCAAAGGTTTGAGAATGGTAGCCTTTTCAATCTTGATGTCATGCTAGAAAAAACAGGCCCCTTCCTAGTCAAGTGTGAATAGTATCCCTTACATGTCTCTACATGGCCAATGCCTGCCCAAAGGCTTTGCCTTGGTTTCAAACATGGAATATTCTTATTTCGAGAGGTAGATATGAACTACAGAAGAAGGCAGAAGGAGGATTTCAGACCTTGGGAGACTTTCCGAGACCAGCTTGTCAACATCAATTTTACTAACTGGGAAATCAAGGCCCTGGAAGGTGCAATGAACTGTGCAGATCCCACAGCAAATCTGAGGCTGTGTTTGGGCTGGACTTCATCCTTTGGCTGCTGGTTTCACTTTCTCGCTACTCTACCTATACCCATTCCTCAAAAAGATGAGGGGACATTGGCAAGCAATAGCACATGCTACTTTTAATACGTGAAATCTGATTGTATTTTGTCAAGAGCGTGCCTCGCAATGGTGCTCACAGCGACTAGTGAGTAAGCAGGAAGGGCCTCTCCTCTCCACTCTGAGAAGTTAACTCTCAGCACCACAGAACACACTTGATGTATGTATACATAGACTCCATCACACAGATTAAAGGATGTCTTATTTTTTTGCATTCTTCTCTATTTTATCTTTTTATTTTCATTTTTCTTGTTTGTTAAACTCTAAGATGGACACGTAAAGAAAAGAATTTTGTATCTAACAAACAGCGTGTATTACTCTACATTTTACTTCCTGTCTGTCTTCCTTTCCAAGTGGTCAATATGAATGAGAAAAATTGTGGACAAGAGTGAAAAAAATGACATGTGCTGGCTTGAATCGATGACTTGATCAAGCATTTATTTTCTTTGTCCTCCTCTTTCCCCTTCATCCTTCCAAGGGAAGACAAGGACTCTTCACCCACACGTGTGCTACATGGCTTGTGCTTTTCTTCCCTTTTGAGTTTACAGAGTGCAGAATAGGTGGCTTCATGGCCCCATCTGGTCCTTCATCAGCTCTGCAAGTGATGCTTAAGAAGAAACTGAAGCTTAGGAGAGTGGCCGGGCACAAACATTTGGGGGAAGGGACCAGGGCTCACGCATCTTCAAACGCCAAACTCAGTCTGAGCTCTGCCTACTGCTTCTTCCATCCTCATGCTCTTCACAGAGGAATTAAAAATGAAGCACAGAGTCTAGGGGGCAGGATGAAAGGTGAGGGGGACACGGTGAACTTAGAATGGAACCAAAAATACACAAGTACGTCAAATGAGACCTGCACAAACCTTTCTGGGTCCTCGAGCAGAATGCTTATCAGGACGATAAGTGATATGATCATTAAAAACCTTATCTGGAGACTCTTCTTTTCATTACTGTCTCCCGTTATTTTCAAGATGAATCTTGGGAATAACAGGTGTCATCTGTTTTGAATAATTAAGTAATTAAGTAATTACAGTAGATACCATACACACACACACACACACACACATTCCTCGTGGGAACTCGGAGAATTTTTCCTAGTTCCAACGTGTCCCCTAGACTTTATGATGTGTGGCCGTTTATTTTCTCCTGTTTTACTTGTGTCACACAGAGAGCAAAACTGAATAGCAGCTTGGGGCTAACATCATTTCCTGTTCCAGAAAAAGCCACTGTCTTTTATCAGACAACACTCCATTCCGAGGGCTGGAGCTTCCATCCCTCAAGTCCTCCTTAAGGAGTCACTTCAAAACCTGCAGAAACGGCAGCTCTGATTATGTGTTTTCCCTTCTCATGAGCCGTTCTGGAAACAAAGACAAATGCATTGGCTATAGAACTTGCCCAGATTCACACCTTCAACTGTCACTTATCAAAAATGCAGCTTTCTCAATTGTTTCTTGCAGAAATCTTCTAAAATCTGGAATTACCTGAATATTGAATTTTAAAGACTGAAAAAGATGAACAATCTTCCATCATAACACCTTGTATAAAAGATAAAGAAAGGGAACCCCACCAGCTAGTGATAGAATCTGGACTAGAACCTAGTTCTACTGATTATCACTTCAGTTCTGTATCCAAAATACTGCATTGACACTAAGAAATTCCAAAATCAGGTTCACTAGAAGCCATATACGTGCTATGGCCATAGCCAAGTTATGTTTCTAGGAAGCTCTAATCAAATGGATATTCTGGCAGAGGAATAATCCATTTTCAAATACTGCTAGTGATCCCCAAAGCATGGAATCGCACTCACATACTTTCACAACATGCCAGAGGCAGGTGTTTTAAGTTACATGGAGGCTTGCATGGGAGCAAAATCGACACTCAAAACACTAAAGCGAAACCAAGCCTTCATCATAAAGGATGATGCACCAAAATGCATCAAACATAAATTGCAAGAAGTGATCTTAACTTGAGCTAAGGAATTGAGGAATCTTTCCTTCCGAAAGCCATGTTGTTCTAGTCACATGATATAGATATGATGGGAGAGATATGGAGTTGTAGGAGACAGGGAAATGAGAATGAAGATGCCAGAGTCAGAGACCTCGTTACTCACAGATCATGGGGATATTAATTTGCATTTATTGCCTTGGAGGAAGACAGAGTTGGACGCTCATGGACAACGAGTCTGAATTAAGCGCAGAGAGATGTAAGAACTGGTGCTTCGGAGTGGCCTGATTGGGCAGTTATGGGATGACAAAAGAGACACTACCTTACAGTCATGTCCCAAGGAGCAAGTTCTGAACCAAATTACTTCTGGAATTTGGCTTAAAACTTAAAAAATTGCTGGAAAGAGGTACTACCTAGTTCCTCTCTCAGATACCACTAATCTTAATTCTTTTAAGTTCCCTGTCTGAAGAAGGGCAAATGATTAGCATGTGCAGATGTGTTTGGTCAGTAGCAGCACGACTGCGTGTAGGTTCGTCATAAGCAGGGACCATCTACTCTGCCACATCTCTCCTTTTGCATAGGTTTTTCTCCTCTAATGAGAAGCACCTCAAATTTTTACCATTGTGAGAATAAAAAATGTGGATGTTTTGCTGATGCCAGATTTTACAATTTTTATCAAACAAATACACACATTAAAGGGACAATCCTGTGATTGATCAGGGTGACTCTCTTCCCTTCTAAACTCATGGTTCAGAGCTGTAAGATAAAGATGGGGCCACTCCAAAGGAGTGAGCTAAATCTCAATCAGATTTTAGTGTTAATTCATTTGCTAACTTATCTCCAGCTTGAAGAACCAATAACTGCCATTCATCATCACCATCATTATCACCATCCACAGCAACAAAAATGAAAATTTATGGGTCACTGACTGTGAAAATAGCTCCAGCTTTGCAAGTCCCACTCATCAGAAGGCGTTCCTTGGACAAGTACTGACAAGTCTTCAGGTTAGACACCTGAGCCCACTGTGTGGAAGGATTTATGGGGGCGATTTAACTGCAGGAACTTGGAGCCATTCACATCTGTGTGGCTAGAAAGCAGATATTCTGTTGACAGAAGATGATTGGGATTCTACAGCAATGTTTGGAGTGGCTAGGGCTTGAAAATCCCCCATTACCAGCCCTACACACATGAGAGACAATTATGGGATAAAATCTCCCAAACCTAAATCACTGTTCCCCCAAGAAACATCCTAAAATTAGGGTACTGAATGAATCCTAAAGTATGACAGTGACTTGAGTCTCAGGGAGTCTAGCACATGTGCAATCCAGGCCAGCCTGTATTAATGGTCTTCCATCACAAGCTGTGTCAAGAAAAGTAACTGTAGGCACTATTCAGGATGCCTTTCTTCACTCGCTGTAATGAACACTCTTGCCAAGCTCCTGTTTCCTGAGAAGATATGGGCCTGAGAATTGTCCCTATAAGCTCTTACCAAAGCCATATCCTCCTGGACATGGAACTCTAGATCTGGTTGAAGGCCTTTCTTGTGGGCACCTGGATGCTCCCTTTAAAGACTGAAACTCAGCAGATTGGAGGTCACATGGTACCCTACGCAGGAGATGAGAGGAAACCCCTCTTGGGGCAGGATAGAGAGTTCTCCGATCTGTTGAAGCCATGAGTCATGGCAAAGCTTCTACAAGAGACATGCTCTTGAATAACCAGAGCTCTAAAGAACCTCCAGACAAGAAGGACAATTGAGTTGGCAAACAGGGAAAGCGAAGTCTTCCTCATAAATGCCACTTTACAGAGCTGGCCATGACTGACCAGTTACTCCTAGCAGGATGGTGATAGACTGATCTAAAGCATGCTTACTAATGTGAAAGAGAAAGCTCTGACTCAAATGGAGGTGATGCACTGCTATGTTCTCCCGTCCCAGTAAAGTATAGGAAGTGTCTCTTTGCAGACGCCTTGGTATATTTTATTCAGAGGTGCTCTGGGCTCAAGTTTAGCAATATGGAAATTACCTGTGTTTTCCCCACGCTATTGCAATGAACCATGATCTCACCCAAATCCTCTGGTCAGTGTCTGAAGAAGTTGAGGCATGGGAGAGCTAATAATTCTCACCCACCCACTTTCATTCTAAGGAGACTCAAAGCTTCTTGCTTTTAGCAGTTCCGGGGCGTAAGGGAGGAATGACACCAACACAGCCAAAATCTGTGAGGCTTGGCCACAGTGTTCCAGAGCATGCTGCCAGGAAGGAGTTGGGATATCTGATACCTGGCAGTGGGGGTGGAAGGTCAGAAGGGCACAGAGAAACATGAAATCAACAATCTTTTCTCAACTTTGCTAGCAGCCGCTGGAAATGAAATTACTCCTTTCCAAACATTTCCTACTTTCAGGTGGAATTGACCCCTGAGGACATAAATTCAGTAATTCCTGAGTGTTTTGGCTCTCACCTCATTTCTGCCTCTCAGTGAATCTTCGGCTACTTATTTAATTCCCAGAATTAATCAGAACAATTTAGAATTATTTGAATACTATTTTGTATTAAAATCTACCTTTCCTCTTAACTTGTGGTTGGAGGCCAGGCTTGGGGAACAGGCATGGAGGGAAGACACTCCCCAGAGCACTGCTTGATGGGATTTAGGATTACTCGATACCAACCCACAACATTTCAAGCTTTTTCTTTTTTGTGATAGCTGCACTATGCTGCCTCCCTGAAATAATCACATGTAAAAGCCTTTCCCTAACTGGACTCGACATTTAGCCCAGGTTACGAGGTGAGGTGTTTGGATTCAAGCAGGATGCTGCCGGCCTCAGCCAGGACCTTCTGACACAGTCCCCATGAGACACGCCCTCCTTGATTCCTTTAGGAGGGTGAAGGTGGTTTCCCGCACCCCTGTCTGTCACAAGCGCACATTCCACAGAAACAGGCCCACTCCACCCCCAGGAGGGGCCTAAAGAGCAGGAGCTTGAGTCTGGAGCCCACCCCTCCACGGTCTTCACACCTGAGCCAGGCAGGCTCTGCTCCCCTCACCCCCCACTTGAGAATGATGTACCACACCAGGTGAAGAGGGACATGGAACACTTTTTAATGTCAAGTCAGAGACAACCCCTCCCTCCCCCAGCCCCCAATCCCACTTTCCCTCATCACATCCAGGGCCCCTCCCCGAGGCCTCTCTGGTTCCCAGACTTCAGGGGAGGAAAAAAAGGGTACCTAAAAACTGCATTTTCTTCTCTTTCATACACACGCACACAAAGGTGGGAAATTAAATAAAATAAACCAAGAGGATTCAATTCTCCAGTGGTCACGAAGGCATCAGAGATTCCCATAATGGGCTGAAACAAGCGGTTACTGACTGTTTAGCTGTTCAGGTGCTTGCTGTTTGTTCACGCCCCGAGGCACGATGGAGAAGCGAGGCCTCCTGCGGCGGCCTTTGCCTTGAGAGAGCCACACCTGGAAAAGATGCTGCGCCTGGTATTAGTGTTTTGTTTTTTTTTCTCTTTTCACTTTTTATAAATGTCTCTGACATGTAAATAACCCAAGAAAATAAAAAGGCAGGAGCTGATTACACAATTACCAGTAAACTCTATCATCTTTTAAAAGATCAACACACAGCTAACGCCATATACAGCATGCAGTAATGTCTGAGAAAGGACCCTGCTGAGAAATAAAATGGCTAGAACTCTAACAAAAAAAATATATGTGTCTATATACTGTATAATATATGTCATCAAAAGAAGCATAGCCAACAAACTGAAGATACAGTGCAGATCACCCTTCCATTTCTAAACAGCGTGAGGAAGCATAGTATTGTCTGCAGTAAATGCCAGAATAAGGAGAAATCTGTAGCGCTGGTGGAGATGTTGGTTAAATCGCATGTGTTTTTTTGGTGGATTTGCCAAATCCTCACCAGGTGGTTAATGCCCGGTGTGTGGTCCACCAGTTGTAAACCTAGTTAAGAAGTACACTATTCATTTTTAATGTTTAACAAACATACTCCTCTTCACTCCTTTCATTTGTGTATTTTTTTAGTTTTGTCTTGTTTTTGCACTAAGTTCTAGACTCATATCAGAAAATATAATTAATAAAATTAATAATGAATCAGAATCCCTTATTATCCACGATGTCCATGTAGTAAAATGAAAAAAAAAGTTTAACAACATCTTTTGTGACTGTTGATTGTGGGATTGTTGTAGCTGTCAGGCTGTCTTGTTTAGTTTCCTTTTTCTTTATTTTTTTTAAATTTTGCGTTTCGTAACACACACAATAGTGCACAGTCTACGAAAGGGGCCGCAGGGGCACATGTGGGCCCGCACGTCTCACTGTGTTCGTCTCTATGGACTGATTGAATTTGGGATGCCCGACTGCAAAATTTTCCTTGGTGGGGCACTTTAGCGGGCAGAGCGGCTGAGCCCTCGCCCACCTGGTAACAAAGAGGTCACGCAATGCAGCTTGCAGGTGGGTCCAAAGCCAGGTGTGCGTTCTTCCATTTAGGAAAAGAAAGAAAACTCAGCTCTACCTACATATCTGCAAGGCGACTTTGAATTTCATTTTTAAACTTGTTTTCCCAAAGTATTCTTTGTCCCCTCCCTCGAATTTGTGTCCCATTGGGCTCTGTTTCTTGGAATTTCATTTGATGGTGGTGTATTTAGAAACGGGTTTGCTCTTGCTGCTGTCGGAGTTGCTTTGCTCTTCTGTTGGTGGGTGGAGTGGCGGCAGCATTTCCCCAGCGGGAGAGTGGCACTCACATCAAAACTTGAGGAGTCGGTGCAAGACCAGAAGAGGTAGCAGCCAAATGCAGCCTGCCCTCCTCGACGTCCCGTTGTTCACTTCGCTGACTGCACCCGGGCCTGTGGAGAGAACACATTTGTCAGGAGCCACCTGGTATAAGATGGAACCTCTGTTGCCTGGTCTGCTCTCATTAGGCCTTGCCTCTGACAAAGCATCCCTCTAACTGGGAGCATTTGGTGTTCCAGCTGCTTACATAGGGGCTGCATTAGAAATTAACCTTCTACAGCTTCAATCCCCTGGATGCACACTCTATAACAGGGAGCGTTCCCATGCAAAGAGAGAACATGAGGCTAGGGTCAAGGTGGGATGGTGGCCAGTACACCTTTACTGTGTCATAACATGCTAAGGCCAGGGCTCAGGGTCAAGTTCAAGAAGAAGGCGGCAGTTTAATTAATAGCCTACATAGAGCTGCAATAAAGTAAGACGACTGCATTGTTTGCATCACCATCCAATCACTTCTGAGCACTGCCTGACTTAAACATTCATACAACATTCCAGCTGCTCAACCTGTTATGCAGGAAAGGACCTGTTGGACACAGCAGTCTGTCCCCCTGCTGCTGCTGCATGGGCTCACTGTCCATTATGTCAATCACTCTTTCTCAGGGCAGTGTACTGGGCTTCCACCTGGAGCACTTGACCTCTTCACCATCTGGACGAGGCAACAGCAGACCTAGTTCAAGTATTACATGCCTGAAGAGCCAAAACCAGTCTGCGTGAAGTGGAGGTGGGATCAAGTGAAGGAATAAGAGGCCTTTTGCTGTGTATGTGGAAGTAAGGGAATATATGTGCACAATTGGATGCAGAACCCACCATAGTGTATGCCTTTGGGTGGGAGATGGATGACACCTTTCCCTAAGAGGCACACACCAATCTGGCCTGCAAACAGATACTCTGAGATGGAGCCAAAGGCAGGAGGCAAAAAACTTTGAGGTCATAAAACTCCCCAGAAGCTTCCTTATCATTTGAAGCATAAGCTTTCTGGCTACCTTGACCCCATGGCCAAGAACACCCATAACAAACAGAGCTAAGATTCATGAACCATACCCACAAGTTTGGATGCCCAGATGAATTAGGTACCTAATGAAGCAGGGAACCTTCTCAGAGTGGACTTGCTCTGGCATGCTCTGTTGCATTGAATTTAATGAAGGTATTTAAGGCTGGTGTCCTCCTTGAGTCCATGTCCTTACTGGGGTGAAGGAATAAAGCCAGAACCTGCTTGCCTGACTTGGATGCTGAGCATTGGAGACACTTCTGGCTAATGCAGATCAGCATCAAACCAAGCTTCATTGATTCCACATGGGATGACTCCATCATGTCCTAGAACTCTTGGCCTGGAAATGCTGTCCATATGATTTTATTTCTTAGACGTTGGGGACAAATCTGTCATTCTGGGGCAGTGGCTAAATAGATAGTCATGAGTTTGAAATACACCAGGTCATCTAACCTCATGCATCTCTGATGTCTGGTTTTCAGTATTTCCAAGGCCAGGACTTCCTGGCAGTGCAAGTTCTCATGATGAGAAGCAGAAGAGACACCTATTCTGCTCTCCCTCCTGAAGGGAGGTGACCTTCTGGGCAACACAAAACTGAAGGCATCTGCCATGCAGTGCCCTCCTGCTCCCAGTCCATGGTGGGATACAGATGATAAAGGAGCATTTCGGTAAAGTTCTCGATGACCTACATTTCAATTTCAGAGGTGCTTACTATCTACTACTGGTCACTAATTGGTTGTATCTTCTAAAATCTAATTACTATGTTTCTATATCAACCACCACCAGGAACTCCCTCTTTGATATGCACTCACTCTGTTATTACACAGCATCTTTTGGAATGCCAGGAGAGAAGCCCCTCCTCGATGCCTTCTCAGGTGAGAAGTTATGTTTCTGCCCTATGAGGAAGCCCTTCTTGCTCTGGGCCACGGCAAGGTCTTTCACACCAAGACCCTTGCCTGTGCCTGAGGCTGCCTCTAAGACACAAAGGCTGTTTCTGAGTCCACTGGACCAGTAGGCCTTTGTGGGGGCTTGGTTCCATGTTTAAGCTGGGCAGAGTTAGTGGCTGCATTCTCTCCTCCCATGTGTGCACTGCAGAGTGATTCCAAATGTGTTCTGCACACCTGGCACACTGTGCTCCTGGCCAGGTACACATCCATTGGCACATGGCTCTTTTTCTCCTTCATCTCTTTTGCTGTCCTGATCGCTTAAACTCACAGCTTTGAAACCACTCCATTCATCCCAGCGCATCCCCTCCCCCATCCCTGTACCCTGGCCATGGCTAAGAAGATGCCCTGAAAAGAGAAGGGAAACAAATGCCAGTTCCATGCATTAAATGCTCTCTGCTTCTCCCCTGCATTTCCTCCTTTTCGGGCTGCCCAGCCAGTGGAAGCCTCCAGGGAGGAGAATGGAGAATGCCACAAGCCAGGCGTGCAGCCCAGCAGGGACCTGGCTTGGTTACCATGTAAGGAAAGTCGGAAAACCTTGTTTGCAGGCCAGGGACTCGGCAGCGCCACAAGGGAGGTGGCTGTGAGCTGGCAAACAACCCCCAGGGCACCTCACAATGGCTGGGCAGCTCTGCAGGTGCTCTCTCTGGGCACCGTGTTAGGTCTCATTGCTGCACACCTCAGAGAGCCTTTGTGTCTCTGCTGCCTGCTGGGAAGCACCACAGACAGCCTATCAGGGGATCCTGACCTGGTATGTCAGAAAACTCCGCCCATAGAAGAAATGAAAAGGCCACTGAGTACACCAGAGCTGCCTTTTGAATGTGCTGTTACCCTGGACAAGCTTGCGGGGCCTCTTTGCTGCTCCTGTCTCCTGCCCCAGGCCCACTGGGGGGCTGTCACTCACTGTGCAGGGTCACATCCAGCCTTCCTTTGCCCTCTCCACACACTCTCCCCTCACTCCACCCCTTCCTTTCCTCGAGCACGTCCAGGAAAACTGACCTGGACAAAGCTGGACAGAAGGAGGAGAAAACAAGGGTGGTCTCTGGAGAAACAGTGAGGTAGGGACACCCCAGACAACCTCTCAAAGAGGAGACTGCAACAGCTCTCCTTTCAATGTCCATAAAAGTTCACAAATTGGGCCTTGCCACCTGTGACCTTGACCCTTTGAGTTTATTCTTTATACTAATTCCAGGGTGATGTTTCCACAATTCCATATTGATCGCACTACTAAACTATTTGATTTCTGCAGCCTTCCCAGCTGCTTGGTAGAAACACCCACTACATTTCATAAACGGCTCACGATCTGCTCCCTTAGCCTCTCTTCCTGCCACACGTTCTTTGGTTTCTCCATGCCCTTGACTCCATGCAACAAGAGTGTGTACCCTCCAGCCATATTCTCTTTCCTTTCCATCTTCACACCCTCTGCCCCTCTGCTTGAAACACTCTTCACCCAGGTCCCTCCCATTTCTTGTTGCAGGTTCTTTTCTGGCCCCCAGTCACCTCCTCTAGGCAGCCTTCCGTGACTCGCTCTAGTTTCCTTCCACAGCACCATGTACATCCTGCTATTAAAATAAGTACCACCTTGTGTTGTAATTTTCTTTATTTGTCTAACTTAGGTATTTCCTCCTCTGTGCTGTAAGCTCCTTAAGGACAGGGCCTGTGTCTAACTGGGCCCATGGCCGGTATTCAATGAAAGTTTCTTGAAGGAAGGAAAGAGCAGGAACATTGTGATGCATGTTGACATGCCCATATTTACTTTGTGTTTTTCTTTCTCTTAAGATTCTACTTGGAGAAAAACAAAACAAAAAACCCATTTCCTGCCTTGTCTCCTGCTCTTCCTCAATTTTCTCTTCCAAATACCCTTCCCCTCTTTTTCTAACTCTTTCCAATAAAAGTCACTGAAAATTCCTGTGGTTGAGGGACAGTATACATAGAAGTAAAATCATATCGACTGGGATTTCAGGCAGAGTGCTTGCAGTTGGAAAGGTGCTCCAGTCCCTTAAAGATGCTCATGTACAAGATAAGGATTATTATCTCCTACTTTAATAGGTAAAATCTTAACCTTAGAGGGCTTAAGTTACTTCCCCAAGATCCCCTGAATTCTATCTCCAAATGCAATTTTCTTTCCACTAACTCGGACCTGCTGCTTTGTGTGACTCAAGCGTCTTCAGAGAATGAAGGGTAAAAGAGTAAAGTGAAGCCTGGGGCCTGCCCCTGCACTCTGCCCTCTGGGTTCTGGTTAAGCGGAGAACCACACTCGCCAGCCCATGGAAGAACGCTACAAGATGAGCACCTTTTGCCCAGGCAGGTGCAGTCCCAGTGTCCCGGAGCAAGGCCCTCCCAGAGCCTGTGCTGGCCAGAATGACAACTCAGCCCATCTGCCTGGTGACATGGGCCACACAGAAGAGGCCTCTGCCCTTCATCTCGCCACGCCTCCACTCTGCATGGATGCCTTTATTGCCTCTATCTCATTAGAGAGCTGAGAAGGCCTAAAGAGACCAATTACCAGGATAGTTAGGGTCTCAGAGAACTGTGACGAGTGTCAATTATCCACCGGAAACATCTGGCAGGAATGAAAGCCTCAAATAAGATGCATTTTATTCGTAGCCAAGTGACTCACCCAAGAACCACCCCCTTCCTTCGATTTTTCCCTCCCTCTAGCCACTTCCCTTCCAACTCCAAGTTAGAGAGAGAGAGAGAGAGAATGGGGTAAGCAAAGGGCAGCATGCAAGGCCAAGATCTAAGAAACTGTCACATTAGGGCATCTGTGTGCAAGGAAAGAGGCAGGCCTGGTACAGAGGAGCCCAGACATGGAGCTATTCTGGGCACTGACAGGTGCTCATTAGTGCTGCCAGTAAAGAGAAGTTAGATGTCTGCAAGTGGAAGCCACCCAGGGAGAGTGGGATGTCTTTGGAGACAGGTTAATAATCTAAATTGACATAGAGACAGCCCAAGGTCAGGGAAGGTGCCCACTGGGCTGCTTCCTGGGGTTAGCTTAGAAGAGAAGGCATCTTGGAAGAAGGTCAAGAGTTTTGTATAGCCCATTCCCACCAAGGCAGAAGCTGCCTGGAAAATAAATATACCAACCTTTCCAAGTGGTCAGAGCTGTAGTTTTCACTTCTAAAAGAAATTAAAAACAAGCCACTGTTAAGGTAGAAAGCAGTCGGAGGCACTCGCTTTGCCCTCAGACAGTTTGGGGAACAGCCAGTGCTCCTGGCCCAGGGCCTTCTCCAGCCCTGGTACACTGGTCTCTTGCTGTCCTGACCACAGACCAGCCCTTGTACTTGCCCCTCTGTGGTTTGATGAGAAGTCAGTTGCCATAAGGTTGAGTTGGGGGCCAGGGGAGGATAGGAATGACAGTCAGATCGGGTCTCTGACCCATCGAAAGCCACACATCCACCTTGTCTGAGCAGGGAACTCAGGAACGTCAAGCTTGAGGCCCCAAGCCAATAAATACTTCTTTGTAGAACTTTCTTTCTTTGGTCACCAGGCAATCCTTTAATTAGTTGAAGTCTAGAGGCCTTAAGTATAAAATTGGCTGATACAAATGGATTACACAACAGCAATTTGACTGTAAGTGCCCATGCTATGTTTGAGATGTAAAAGTTTGAGTGGCATTTATCTACACATTTTAGAAATACTGGGGAGCTAGCTTACTTGTACCAGAGGAGCCCAGACGCTTGATATTTGACTTCTCTTGATGTGTCAGACTAGCAAGCTGGCCCCTAGGACTTTCTCTCTCTGGACAACCTGCAGCAATGAGCACCTGTTGCACTCACACATGCTGCTGCCCGCCTGTGGAGATGCTGGGGCGCCAGCTCCTCTCTGATGACCGGACCATGAAAGATCCCACTTCACAAACGTTGAGCTCTCAGAGCAATTCACAAAACCATGTCTGCTGATAGCAGATGTTCTGACTGGCCTGAAGTGGAATGATCCCTAATATTTTACTTCCCTCTTTAGCTGGGGGCTTCTGCGGTTGTTCACCCTGGATATAAAGAAGATGGAAAATCCTTGCACAATGCATATGTACATCAAATCAATAAGATGCACACTTGAAATATCTTATAATTTTATTTGTCTATTATACTTCAACAAAGCTGAGAAAAAAAGAAAATGACTTTAAAATTTTTTACATCGAAGTGATACAATTCTCTGTGCAAAGGTCCTCGTGCAGAAGGAAAGAAAATCTAGATATAACTCAGCCTAACCTTAACTAAAACAATTGACCCAAATCAGTTGAATATGTACTTATGCATTCAAGCTCTCAATCTATTCTTTAAATGGAGCTGAGATAAAATATCCCTCTTGATCTCAGTGGACATTAGCAACCTTGAGAAGCCACTTTGAAAAAGATGCAAGAGGTGATCCATGCTCAAAGATCAAAGGGGTGATTCAGAGAAGATCTGATGTAAAGTCCAGGTGGTAGAGAAAAGCCAGGAGTGCTGGTGCCGTGCTGTCTGTGCGTTTAACAAGGACAGTCCCTTGGAGTAATTTCTGGGCCCTCGAAACCGGTCCAGAAGCTAAGGAGGGGCTATTTTCATGAATTGTCTCATTAAGGTACCACTGACTTGAATCTTTCTGTACCAAGACGGAGGGTAAATGGAAGGAGGGAGGACAGTCTGAAGAGGGAGTTTTGGAGGAATAAAGCAGTCACAGGCCTTTCACCCCCAAACCACAGACAATACAAATGTAGGGTGCATTGAGGGGACAGTAGCCCATAGAGTGACAGAAGTGCTGGCAGATGGACACAGGGAAGGGCTCTGTTTGGTAGTTTGGGTTGTTGGAACTATCAGAAAGAGAAATAGATTGAAAGCATACATTCCTGCAGTGCTCCAGATACCAGAAGTTATCTTCCATAAGGCAAAGATATGAAGAGAACTTCAGCTTAATTGTTCTCATCCAGCTACTTTTTCCCCTGACTCTCCAACACATGCCACTTGAAAGAATATCAACGCTCTTTAGCATCCACATAGTTAAAGGACTATTGGACACACATCCTTGACCTTAGCTAGAACTTATCCTTGGCCTTTTCCAGGTAGCAATATTTCAATTCTTCTAGTTGACTATAATGTGCCCCTGCTCATATCTCATCACAGTGAGGTGGGGAATGTAGCCAAAATAGTCTTTATATTTACTCTAAGCCCCTCATGCTGCACTCAAGCACATTCCCTTTGGTTTGGTACTAAGAAGAGATGTAGAAATGCTAACACTGTCTTCTATATCCTGCTTGCTGTGCTATCGCTGTTGGGTCCAGATTCCAGAAGTATGAGCCTTGCTTGAGCTTCCAAAGTGAGTACTGGCTACACGCTCAAGTCTTCGCGTTAATGCTTAGCTAGCAAGAAAACAAACAATCCCTGAAAATCTAAGCGTGTATTTTCCTCACCAAGAGCTTGCCTGAAATTTGAGATCTTTTTGCCAATGAGAATCCAGGTAGAGTGGGAAAAAAAAAATGCAAAATAAAGGAAGAATGAAATAAAACAAAAAAGAATCCTTTCCCCCAACCTTCCAAGCCAATATTTCTGGTCAACCCATACAGTGATCTTTTTGCCACCAAAGCCAACTGAATTCAACTACTGAGGTAAGCAGAGGGCTGCTTGCTGTCTGGTTCTAGTGGGCACAGGAGGCTGGCCTCATGTCAGGATGGATATATGAACCTTCTAGAAAGAGGGTGATGGAATTTTCTTTTTACATCTCCTGTTATTTAGACACACGTGGCATAGAAATGCTAACTGCTGGATAGCTGGGCCTAATTAACTGTCTTTAATCCTCTGCAGGGAAGAATGGATCATCTCTCCTACTGTAAGTTTTTCATTCTGAATCAGTTTACTTTAGTCCTCCCTTCTTTAATAAGTTGGTTTGATAGTCACTGTGAGGTTCACAGGCATTAATCAGCCAACCTTTCCCTGCCCACTGATACCATCAAATCTGACTTAATGCCTAGGAGATAAAAGACAAAGGACCAGTGGATGGGAAATGAACAGCCACTAAGCCGCTGAGTTTGCAGCATGGGGCCTGGCACACTTGCCTATGAGGGAGTTCAGTGGGGGATGCTGACATGTCCCTGAGTCCTTATTCATCATGGCAGGAGTCCTGCTCGACCAAATATTAATACACGGGTGACATGCAATCTGTTGTGTTTGCTAAGGGGAGCAGAAAAATATTTCAAGGTGGCAGAAAATGCTGAGAAGGAATGAAATTCTCTTATCAGAATCCTTCTATTCCATCCAGATATTGGGTAGCAAAATATCTTGGAACTACTCTTCAAGCCAAGTGTTCCCTGTCAGTGGAAAACCACACATTCATGCAAATTTTTCTTGGTATTTGTCACATAAGATGGACATAACTTGGGGGTATTCCCTGAGAAAATGGGTAGCTCTCTATTGTATGGGAGACTAGCCAAGGAGGAGGAAAATAAAAAACACAGATGAATGAGGGAAATGCCTCAGGTGCAAGGTCTGTTTCCTCTAAAATATTTCTTAGTTGTACAGAGTCCAAGAGCTATACTGAAGACCACACTAATCCAAATCCTAGATCATTCTACATGTCTACAATCTACAACTTCTGGCCTTGACCCAGTGCCCTGCGCTCAATAAGAAGGGTGAGGGGTTGAGAGCATCTCAAGAATCAGAGGAGAAAGTTGGCATAGAGATCCTTTCACCCTCGTTCATAGCTGAGAGCAGAGAAAGGGAGGCCATCTTCATCTCAGCATGTGGAGCCTGCCCCTGGCCCCGTGCTCAGCAGTCAGGTAGTGATTTGTTTGTTTCTGGTCGGGACTGTTATTGTCAGCTTAGGAGTGGGACGATGCTCCCTCTATCAGCTGAGTACATCTTCAGTTAAATACTAACTCCTTAGCAACCGCTACCCATTTTAAAACCTCTTATTCCCTCTGAGAATGAAGAGCTAAGTGATCAGAATGAGCTTAGTCACTTCTGAAAGCACATCCTGCAGCATCGCCTGTCTTAGTTCCAGTCTCTCAAATTTCCCTTTTACCATTTATTTAGCTACATTTCTAAGGCTCTCTATTTTAGATCCATGAATATGCTTTGCAAGGGGTTCAGTAAACATAAGTTGAATCATAAGTTGAACCTGAAGGCTTCCATTGACTTCACTTTTTCTTTGTTTCATTTTCCTGTTTGTAGTTCATCACCATGGCACTCTACATCACCAAGGTGAATAATGCAGCCCTGAATCTTTTCACGATAAAAATATTTTTCTCATCTGTCAAACAGCTTTCCATATAATTCATTTCCTTCCATCTCCTCCCCTACTTTCTAAGTCTGCCATCCTCTGATGATTGTTTGCAAAGCCAGAGGTGAATGGATGAACAGGATGGGTGTGGGGAGAGGTGGGATGAGAAAGGTCAGGGGATTGGGGCAAAAGGTGGACAAAGCCATTCCCCCCATGGTTATCACAGCTGCCTTCTTGTTGGGCTATCCTATGGTCAGCACTGTCCTTAGGAGAGGAACAGCAGCACAGGCAGCATGCATCCAATTCTACCACTTAGCTGGGCCCATTTCTGCCCAAATGCTTAGTTATGGTCTTAGTGAATCATTCACGCTAGGCTGGTGGGCCTTGGGAAAATTTGAAGAGTTGTGCAGATAGAGGTGAGAGATGCAGAAGTCATACATAGTGAAGGGCTCCGAAGTGGAAAAGGATGTAAAGGGCTGGGGAGAAAGGCTTGAGAAGTGACTTAGTGAACCCTCTGACATGACACTGAGGGAAGTCCTTGTCTCTCAGCTTGCATCTGGAAATGGGACTTAAGTGATTCAAAATGTACCAAGCAGTTTTCAAAGCCTTTTTAATATGCATTCTCAGTTGAATGTTGGAACAACTCTAAGGTAGATAAGGCAGATCAATTCCATTTTATAGAAGAGGAAATTGAGTCTAAATAAGGCTTAGTGACTTGTCCAAGAACACAGAACCACTAAATGTCAGGCTCTGCACTAGAACTCAGTTGCATCCCACTCCAGATCACCGCTTATTGACTACCACGCCTGTGGCACCATGCCTACCTTCCTCCCTTGGAGAACCTCAGAGTGAACCAGGTGGTGCATTTTTAGGGAATATTTGAGTCTTTCTGCACACAGTGTTTGCTTCTGCTGCTGAAGGCCATCAATAGGACTCTTGTTATGAAAATTGTTTAGTGGGTTGGAGTTCTCTTCCTATTAGTTCAGACTCACTCTCTCAAACTTTTGCCTTCACACAGGTCTCTGTGCTTTGCAATAATTATGATGTTTCTTTTCCTTTCCCCCTCCCAGTCCTCTTGGGGAAGTGTGGGCAAGGGATGAGCGGAGAAAATGGAGCTATCCTTGGAGTTTCGCCAGCTCCCAGTAACCTCCTTAGCTTTCACTGCCATCCTCTAAGCAAGTTTATAGATAGGATTCTCCGGTAATGCATAGCAGCGGGGAAAGGGGGAGGGGAATGGGGTTCTGGGAGAAAGGGGAGGGGAGAGAAACCATAAAGCAATGGGGATACTGACCTTGCAACAAAGTTGAGCTTGTAGGCTCATTTAGTTCTAAATCGGGTGAGGGACATACAGGAGAGAAAAATGAAAACAAACACATATATTATATACAGTAGCTATATATTTGTCATATATAGTTTGTATACTGCCTTTCACAAACATTTTTGGAGGAATGGATAAATAAAGAAAGACACAAAAACCAAAGGTGGTAGGACAAGATGCAGCATGAGAAGCACCAAAGTGCTTTATGCGTCCATACTTGGATGCCACGGTTGGGAAGTGAGGGAGCTGGTCGCTTGCATATTTTTTAGTGCAGATGGATTTACTCTTAGCTTGTACTGAGTTTGGGTACTGATTTGGTAACAAAGGACAAAAGTCCCTTTCCAGATGAGATTTTTGTCCCACATCCCCATCCCCATTGTTTCACTCTGGGAGACCAAGTTTAGGAATTTCTGATCCCATGGCAGCATGGCAGGAAGAAGGTTCCCCAGGAACCACGGTGACTCAGGATCATGGGAGCAGTACTCTCCGAGTCCCTTACAATCTCTGCAGTCTCAGGGATCAGGAGCTCAGAAACCTATTGGTTCACGACAGGAAGGCTCACCCCTGCCCCATTTGGCTTAAGTACCCTCACAGATAACGACCAGGATGGGAGCCTCCCAGCACCACCAGTCCTCACTTTTCAACGTTCAGATCATGTGCAGAGGGTGTGCAGCTTATGTGCAAGTTGATGGCAAGATGAAGATAATTTAGCTGGCTTTCTGTGATGCTATGAACTTCATCACACAGTTTGTATATTTGCATAAAGTAAATGCTCCTTTCCAAACTCGCACGTCTGCTTGATGGCTCTGAGCTGAGGGGTCTTCTGATAATGGGAAACGACACGAACAACTGCCTAATAAGTTTATATTTGTCAAACGGCCTTATCGACAGTGGGCCTCAATAGTGAGTTTAGGGGCTGCAATGTCTGGTCTAACCTCAGAGGGAGCCAAGGGGGTGCCAAGGGGGTGGAAAGGCCCACCGTGTGCATTGACAGGATTTCACTGTCCTGTCCACGGAACTCTGTCACCCAAGAGGCATTTCCGGGATGGGGTCCTCAGAAACGGTCTCTCAACTGAGGCTAAAAACATTGGTTTCTGTTTGATTAAATTTGGAAAATGCTCCAAACTTTTCCTCCCTCTTAGAGATTTAGCATGTAAAGGGTCTGAGCCTTCCGCATTAAAGAACACCCCCATGCGTACCCCATTCACCTTTCTTTGACTCCATCTTTCTAATTTGAATACATACAACCACTTTTGAATGTAATTTTTTAGAGAACCTTGAACTCCAGAAAGCTGGCAACTGCAGGACCACCCCAAAAGATGCAGGGTGAATGCTGACAGACCAATGGGGGATTGTTAACTGCCACACATATGTCTGCTGAAAAGAGCAGATTTATGACACAAGCTTCACCTTATTCCTTGTCACAAATGCCAGCTATTTCACTCTTAAAGTTTGCTTTTCCTCCCTATTCTCATCTTAAGATAGCTTAAGGGGAAGAGGCCAGGGAATTAGACAGTAGTGATAAAGCCAATTGCAAAACCATTTCATGCATCCAAATCAGAAGAGCAAGGAGGTCAAAGGTAGGGGAAAACTGTTTACAGGAATGAGGACTGCTGTGGGTGGAGGGGGGAACTGGGAGGGGTAGGAAGGAGAGCTAGGGAGAGCCTCAGATTTGCAAGGCACGGGAAGGGGGGTCCATTCCTTTCGAATTCTGACCCTTTTGTGCATACAAACAGACACCTGCCAAAAAGCCAAAAAGGCCTGACAAATGTGAGGGGCAATTATGACCATCCCTGTGTGAAAGATGTCAGACAGATCAATCACTCTAATCACAGCTCTGCCCATTCTGAGCTACCAGCTCTGGGATCAAGGGCAGACTTCCCCTTCCCAGCCCTCTTGGATAAAGCTGGGCATTATGTGCTAGATAGAAGGGGGATAGAATGTGATTTGGAAACAGAGACGGGACAATGGAGCCCCACAGGTAGGTCATTCGGGGCAAGCTGGATTCACTGTGCCACAGAAAGGAAGTGGCAGGGCCGGGGGGGAGGGTGAGGTACTTGAAGCTATGGAGTATCTGGGAGTTCTCAGAATAAAAGGATTCATGTTCTTGCCAATTATCTGCTAACTTCCTCACGTTTCCCTCCCCACCATGTTCAAGAGTGCTTGGTAACATGGAAGACTAGGAGAACAGATCTGAAAAATTCCAAGCTACCTGAATTTGTTGTGGTATGGAGGGCTTTGCCCCTAAAGAAAGCAGAAATTAACCCTGTAGCCCATAGGGAGAATGTGTACCCATCAAGGGATGGACACCATCACTGGATGCCTTCACTCCTGCCCGATGACAGAGAAACGCATCCAGACTCCCTTCTGCGTGGTTGTTCTTCCTATGCAAGTTCCAGACATCCAGGGTCTACAAGGGAGCTCGTTTCTTTGTTTCCTTTACTTGATTCTGGCACCAATATAGATGCCAGATATGTAATGAAGACATAGCAATTTGCCTTGTACACACTAGCCCTTCAATAAATAGGTGTTTAATGAATTAATGCATGAATGACTAGGTGACTCTGTCTGGTGGCTTGGTTGAATAAATCCATCTCAATCCAGCCAGACAGCACCCTTTGATGCAAATGGAGAACGAGGGACATCCCCATTCTCTGTATTAATTCTCCCCATGAAGCTAATACTATTCAGGATCCCTAGGCCCACGATTCCACTTTTATAAATATAATTTCGTTTCTTCTATGAACCACTGGCCAGAAAAAAGTTTCAGAAATGGTAACATTTTACACCAATCCAATGAACAAAGTATTTAAATAGTAAATGTTCCTCTCTGGGCCGTTTACTATTATACCCAAATATAATCCCCACAATTAGTTTAGGAGATAGCACTGAGGAGAAGAGATTAAATGTCACTTTGGCATCCCAAAGCCCTTTTCTCCTGTCTCAGGATTTTTCCTGTTATAGAGTCAAACAGGAATGTTTCTTTTCCCACTGCCAGTATCTACATTCATACATGTTCTAGTTCTCTCTCTCCTCTTTCTCCCTCTTCTCATTCGCCCCTGCCTGACTAATTCCCAACGCTCTTCGACTTGCCCCTCTGGGCCTTCCTTCCCAATTCCTCTTCCTCCATATGAACCCTCCCCTCTTTCACTGCCCAGCTCAGCGCTCAGTCTTACCAAATAGTGTGATGCTGGCATTGGTGTGGCCCAACTTATTGGAGGCCACACAAGTGTAGTTCCCATAGTCATGTTCAGAGACATTGAAGAAGATGAGTTTTGAGAGGAAAGGTCTGTTTTCCACTTTGACCCCCTTCTTTCCTTCAACCAGTCTGAGACAAACAAGAGAGACAAAAAAAGAAGAAAAGGAGATGGTTATATTTTTCTCTTAGGAAGAAGACAGATTCTAGAATTAATGATCTTCTCATTGCCCCTGCTCTGACATCATTATAATCACTATTTTTTCCATTCAAGTATACAAGAAGTTCACACACAATGATACATATAATTGTATTTCTCTCTTTTTATGTATGTGCCCGGAGATACTTGTGGCACTACACAGATAATCATCTCCCTATACAGATATTTAAGTTCTCTGAAGGCAGGTGCCTTCAACAAACATGATGTACCAGTTGTGTAACATGCAGAACAATATTATCGATGCAGTAGGTACTCAAAAGTGTGGTCTTAATTGATGTTGCTGCTGGTGACAATGAAGATGATGATGGCGATGATGATGACAACCATGAAAATGAAAAGCTCAATCTTCAAAGAGAAGAAAAACCTGAGAGGTTTTAAGGAACAATATTTTTCAAGCACCTGAGTAATAAAATTTTCCCTTAAAACTTGATCCATTCTACAAATGATACCTAATTTTTGGCTGTGGATAGGATATAAAAATCAGGGATCACTTTAATATCAGGGACTCTGAAGGGCTTGGGAAAGGTGATCTGCCCAGAGTATCATAGCAGCTCAGTCTGAGAAGGCTGATAGAATCCCAAGCATATGACCCTATAGAGCCAGGACAGTCTCCCTGAGCAAGCCACCATGGCAGTCCAGTGGGCCACAAGGGTACATAGTGGTGGTGGGGGCCACTAAAGAAATGCCACATATAGTTAGTGGGGAGGATGGATATGCTTATTAGAACCATGGATACCATTCCTGGGCAGTTGCAGAAGGTAAGAAGAAAGCTACTTTAGGGCTTGGCAGGGCCATATCTTCCATCGTAAAAAGCTGATAGCAGCAATTCCTATTAAAATTGCATGTCTCTATGGAAATTATGAGACCAACTCTCTTCTTTTTAAAAACTCTGGAATGTCCTATTTCAGAGAATGGGCTTTAAGCCAAAATTTACTTTCCCTGCAATAATTTGTCTTCTTTGTCCAGAAGTTGAGTCCATGCTTCGGGAAAGATGAATGCTAGTGGGAAAAAATACTTCTCAGTGGAGGATCTCAGGGAACATTGTCACAAACCTAAGTTCCCTGTTCATGGCCTGGCTGGAGCAGGACGCATGGAGAGTAAACAATGTCAGGGTGGACGCACATTGGAACAGACTCAGGGGACATGAATTGGGACAAATGGTTGGTATCAGAGTCATCAAACCAAGAAAGGCTATTCAAGGCAGAAGCAGAAAGCGAAGCCCAGCAAGATAATGATGAGAAAATGCTTTGTAAAATAGAAAACGTTATTTAATATATTTCTATGGCATTAGCTGTCGAGAACTCCATCCTGGCCCTGCATCACAGTATGTTTTTGGGATAGAGGGCAGCTGCTTTGTCATTATCTGAAGGTGTTGTCTCTGTAGCCACACAAAATGATTCTCTCTACCGCCAGAACTTACCGAGATCAGTGACCAGAAGAGAGAGCCAGGCTCTGGTTTGAGTTGTCACTCAACATCTGTCTCCAGGGAAGTCAGAAGGTTGTTTGGAGGGACTTGCCTTGGTTTTTGCTATTTAGATTTTCCTCTGGTAGCCTTTCTCTCTCTAAGCTAGGGGCAGTGAATTGGCCTTAGTCCATGGACTTCATTAAAATGTGAGTACTGTGGAATGGAATGAGGCACCTGGCTGTGCAGCCAGACGCCACCATTTCCAGCTTGTCATGTAGACACTGATCCTCTAGGGGGTGATGTCCCAAGAAGGCTGTACACCCATCCACCAGGAGGTTTCTGAGAGCTCCTCAAGCATATTGGTCCCATTTGCCATTTTGACGCCATTCCTGGGCTGGGAAGGAAGCCTTCACGTCAGAACCAAGCTGTGAAGGAGATTTCAGTTCTGCACTGGGCAGACACTTACTGAAAGCAGGTTCCTGCTTGACATCTCTGAAACACCATTAGCTGAAAGCAGCGTAGGGCAGCCGGCAGCATTGCAGCACTTTGCAGATTCTGACAACGCGCTTGCCTTTTTTCCATGTGGTGCCATATCCCCATCCCACACTGCCACTAGGCTTTAGTTTCTTAATGAACCGGTAGGCTTTTCATTGGATCATGCTCCCGTGGATGGGTGGCCCTTTTGCATACAGCCTTCCATTTCCTCTCCCTATGATTCATGACACACAGTGGCATGCAGTTGAGTGGTGCAACTATGCAGTCAAAGCATCTAGGTCTACCTTAGACCTAAATTTTGAGAAAACTGACTGTCCCCATCACATAGACTCCTTTGATTTGCCTCAGAACTTTGCTTATCTCACTGGGAATATGAGCTGGGTTAGAGCTTCCCCCAGGCCAGACGCAATGTGACATCTGAGACCTGCCTGGAGGAGGTGCCTGCCGGCCTTGGCGGCATGAGAAGGACTGGCAGCAACAAGGACTGAGAGGCAGAGATGTTCTTGTTGAGCTGGGTGCCAGGAGGACAGACAACTCCATTCAATGGAGAACACTGGAAATAAATAAATGAGCAGCAAGTGGAAAACTGACCAGAATCAATTAAAGGGGAGAGAAGGAGCTGCCAGGAGAAGAGCTCAGACAAAGGAGGCATCAAAGCTGCCTGAGCCAGGGCCTCTGAAACCCTCCCTGGCCATGCCGTCTGCCTTTCTCCTCCTGGGTGAATACTGGCAGAGGCTGTGGCCCCTCCTATGATGCAACCGCCCTGCAGAGCGCAGCTCTCTCTCCCTTTTTCTCACCATTGGCCACTTTTGCCTATGACCTTCTCTACTTTCCTCCACATATTTTAAGATCTTGCTTTCCCCTACATTTTGCTTGTACTTTTCTCCCATAAATAATTAAAAAATAGGATACAGCTGATTAATTTTCATGACAACCTGGACAGTCAAAGGTTAAGGAACTGGCCCTGTAGCTCAGTAGTATTTTCGTTGTTGTTGATTTTTCTGATACTGGAACTTCAGGCCTCACTTTTCCTCCTGGTAGCATGAGAACGGAGGGAGAGACCAGTGAAGCATGGTTTCTAAGAAAGGTAACCATGTTTATTTATTGGGGAAATACTACTCCCCTCTGCTTGATTCTGAATTCCTGGAAAAACGGGGAAAGCCAGCTACTTCTTCTTATCTCTTATGAGTTTGCTTTTCCTTTTTCTGCCTCAGTTCTTTCAGCTATAAAACGGGCTGGATGAATACAATACACATAAGAGGCTGCCAGAACTTGTACTTAAAGGTGAACAAGCACTGCTTCGTATTTGGAAGGATTATAATAAGACACAACGAATCTTGTGACTAAGTGACTTGGTTCTAAACAAAATTCAGCGATTGATTCAGAGACTGGTGAGCTTTTGGTGACTAACCGACCTCAAAAGGAAAGAAACGTAAGGCACCTTAAAGATGTCCTAAGTCGTGTGGCAAGAGCTGGGTGGCTCCTGTCCTGGACTTGCTCACACTGCTTCCCTTCTCACAATTACCCTCTTTGCTGTCTTCCCTTCTCAGCTTCTCAGCCTCCGTAATGCCTTCCTCCTTATCCACCCCACATACACAGCAGGACTCTTTCGCCTCACCCGTCCTCATTTTTATGAAAGTGTTCTGAACATGGACAGCTCTTGCACATTTATTTGTTGTTCATCCACCTTAAAATAGCTCTTTGATAACAGTAATTGTCATGTTGCCTGGCTGTACTGAGTTGCTGAACCCTGTGCTAACATGCCATTTGAGAACTCCTCGCAATGACAGTCTTCCGTGAATCACAACGAATACCCTGATGATGGCTGCAACATGGGAGGGAAGGGAATGGTCACCTCTCTTTTCTCCTACAGGGAAAGAACAACCTGGACACGAAGGGTGGGCTAAATCGGGTCATGGGCTCTTTGGTACCCAACTACTGACAGAGTCTGCAACCGCGCTGGAGACTTCTGGCTATCGCTAGCTTGTAAGCCACTCCCAGCACCCGTGAGCATTCCTAATGCCTTCACGCAGGACTGAGGATGTGTTAAAAATAGCTTCAGGCAGAACATATTATTTTCTTGGCCTATAAAACATTAACAAGCCTTCCAATGTCCTGGTGGCCTTTCCTTTGAGATTTTACTTTCCTAAAAAAATGTTTTCTTTCAGGCTTCTTGGCAGGCAAGTGATAAGTCTGCATGGCCACATTAAAAGCATAGCTGAAATTCATTAATATTAAGAAAAGACTGGTTTGCGTATTGTTTCCGTTTTACAGGTAGGAGGAATTCCGAAGAGGATTTTACAGGGATTCACTGGCAACCATCTGGAATCAGCAACCTGCAAAGCTTCCCTCTTCCTGGGGAGCAGTGGGGGAGGGAGGGAGTCCTTACCTTTTGTCATCCTTGTACCAATGGAATTCTGCCGAGGGAACTGCTGAAGCTTCACACTGCAGTGTCCCCTTTTGTCCCACGGGAACGCCTGTACCCTTAGCTTCTGAAATGTATGGTGGATCTGCAGAGAGAAGATGTCCTGTGGCATTTTGAAATGCATTCTGAAATGAGGCAGTCTGCCTCAGTCACTGATTTTGTTTTCCACTCCCTGCTCCACATCTGCTTACTTGAGCTGATGAATTGCTATACAAATTGTGCCAGAGAATGAAACCACTCAGTATCGTTCTAAGGAAAAGCCAGGTCTCCCTGGCATGTATTGCTTCTCTTCTCCATACAGAGGTGGAATGACCAGGTATTCAGGCATATTTCCTGTCTAAACTTTTTAACTTTCATAGGATAATGCCAATCCATCAACCCTACACTCCAGGGGTTGCCAGTCAGAACCTTTAATCAGCCTTACAGGATTTCTGCACACCAGGTTCTTGCCAGAGTATATAACCTCGAACTATTCAATTCCCATCAAAGGTTCAGTTGCAAGAAATAATATTCATGGAGAATTACCTGAACGATATACAGATCAGTCATTCTTCTAGGTATTCTAAAATGGATCCCTGAATCAAGCCAGACCAAATGAGACCTATACACTTGGTCGGCATTCATTCGAAGTCTTTACCTGACTACCGTTGACAATTCCAACAGTTTTCATTGAAGAGCATTATGAAAAACAGCCATAATAGACTTGCAATTCTATTTATGGTGGAAACATCATATTGATGTTGTTGACTATCTCAAATAGCTCTATTTGTGGAGATCCTAAAGAGAAATTTCTCTTGGGTCTTAGTACTAGGAAAAGCAGTCTTTCTCCCAAGAAACTAGTTTGCTTTTATCTATGGACACAAACTTTAAAGCAGATGATATGTCCCCTTTTTTCTTCAGCAACTCAAAGCCAAACTCTGGACCCACATCTAACCACCTTGTGGTATATATTTCATACACTGATTTATCCCTAGCTTTCACTTATTTTCCTAAATCTGTTTTCTCTTTGCTTACATTTCCGTATTTTTTAGGTTAGTCTTTATTAACTGTAAGTCATCTTAAGTCCCTTTTTATAAAATTTGTGGTAGGTACAAAAAATGGTAGCACTGTTATATCTATTTCCTTGCTTCTTAAAGAGCCCTGTACTAATTAGGTTCACATTGTAACATAAACCAAAATTTTAAAGGAAAGAATGAGCAACAAAATACACAATATTCTCCCTCTCCCTCCACCCACCCTAGTTTTGAAGGAGAAAGGCTTCTTGTCTGCTGGTTTAGTCCTTGGGTTCTACTCGGTTATAAGACTTCCTGGAGTGGGCACAGCAGAGAAAACTTTCAAAATGTCATAAACAACTGAGTCAACGTACATAATAAGGACTCAAGAGGGGAAAGGGTGAGAGAGAGGTGGGAAAGCGGAGTAGAATCAACGTCCGAGACCATTTGGATGGTCAATAAAGAATGAGAGGTCTAGTGGCCTCCAAACCTTCTGGACTCTGTACCTCTATGAGCCAAAATTAGGTTTGAGATACACCCTCTAATATGTGCATGTTTATCTATTTATATGCAAATTATGAATGCACACCATGTACATAAACATATATAATTGTAAAAGAATGAGATAAAATAAATATACTATAAGTAGAAATTGTAATATTTCCTTCATACACAGAGTTTTTCTTCTCCCCATTATTGAGATGACTGTCTAGTGAGTGAGAAGCTTGGAGACATTATGAGTAAAGTGTGGGAAAAACTGGGATTCAAAGACACGTTTATATAAATCATGTACTGAATGCCATTTAATGATTTTCTAGGAACGCAAGTCAAGTTTGGGATTATATTAAATTACTTTGAGCTACAATTTTTTTTAACTACAGTTTGGAATTGTTGCTCTTGAAAGCAGAGAATGGACAATGACCCTGCATTATTTCCCATCCTGAGTCAGAAGTTGGTTCTGCCATCCAGCTCTTTCTTGTGGCCACGACAAGAGCCAGCCTCATACATATGCAGATTGGGGGTTCGTGGGACCACTTACAGTTTACGGTGACCTTCACTCTCCGTACCACTGGTGCGGCCACATCATTGGAGGCGCTGCACTCATAGTCCCCCGACTGCTCCCGCGTGATGCCCTGGATTTCCAAGTATTCATCTTCACTCACAAAGCCCACCGCTGCAGGAGAAGAGGTGGTGAAGTAGGAGAAAAGACACCAAACGTATATACTTAGAAAATAAAGGATGGGACTGGTTGTGTCTGCAGAGAATTGTGCCGCTTCTAAGTTCAGATTCTTAGGAACCATGCTGACTCTCCCTCCCCCTGCTCTTCTGTGGCTTCTATCGCCGACCCTTCTTTAGCTCCCCAGCGGACCAGCTGAAATGTTTGTGTTCCTACCTGGACTAAGCACAGTGCCCAGAGAATTACTGGCACTCGACAAGTGATTAATAATCTTGACATTTACACTGTCCGAATCTTACCAAGCAGTCAGGCTCTGGGATCTGAGTTAGGCATCGTAGGAGAATATTAAGTCTTTCTGATCTCAACATATTGTTTAGCCTGAACCTTGAAGTTTAGAGCTGATGGCTGCATCCCAGACCACGAATCAATTAAAAATACCACACTAGTATTTACACACACACACACACAAGCCACAAAAGGCAGTGGAAACACTAATAAAATAAATTCAAGTTTCTGTTTTTAGATTTAGACACTCACTTAGAGGAGCAGAAATCAATTTTCTAACTTCAATCTGCTGGAGCACTTGGGTACAAGATCCTGAAGACAGATAACAACAGAGACTCCACACCCTAACCTCAAACACAGCAGAAAGTAAAGAGCAAGAAAACATGGCTGCAAATCTTGCTTTGTCGGTTCACCATCCTAAGACTCAGTCCTCTACTCAAAAATTATGAATCATAATAACAGCTTTCTACCTACTGGACTTCCTGCCTGAGGTCTGGCCATGAGCACTCAATTATGGCAAGACCATGACGTTAGAGCCTAGAAGGCAGATTTCACCGTTCGCTCTCCTCGTCACCCTGAGCTTCAGCCTCCTTGCGGGCAGATGAATGTAGACGGAGAGCGAAAGTAACTGCATACATCCCGGGATTATCCTGCCTCCTCTGTGAAGTGAAGATAATTAGCCTGATGATATATTTTACCACACAAACTGGTATACTTTTAAGAATAAAGGGGTGCTATTAATAGTTACTATGGGACAATAAGCATAAGTTGACACTGTCCTTGGCAACTAAGAGACATTTTCTTAGACATAACATGCATACAATCCTCACAACTCAGAGGGCTGTTTGGAGTAACAGATGAAGAAATATATACGAAAGCACTTTGAAAACTCTTATGTGCTGCCCACCTGTTGCCTCAGTTAGTAATCCTGTAATCTGTCTGTAGGCACAGACTCAGGTGGAATGAAGCTACAATAACATGAGTGGCCCCACATGAGTGGAAAGGGAAGAAAGGCACATTTTTCTCCAGGTGATGAAACCCCTCCATGACGCCACATGTATCTGCTGATCCAAAGGGTGTAAATGACAACAGTAAGAAACTAACATAATACAAAGAATCATATATGTGGTATGTAAGTTATGGTTATGTTTGTACTGTAACATTGTTAAAGTAACCATTTTTGTCAAGATAACAGTAACAATGACAATGACAATAACAAAACAACTATCTTGTAAAGAAGGGCCACTACTTGCCCAACTCTGCCGCCACTCTTTGTTCATAAGTCTACGCCACCATCTAGCAATATGCCCAGTCTGAGCATTCCCTTATGTATCTTCATGCCATATGGAACCTAGAATATTTGTGCAGAAATTCTCCTACCTCTATTACCTATGGAAGAGCAAAAGACAGCCTGTATCTATTACAACAAAAAGGCAAGAGTTATTCAATTCACAAGAAGAACCAAGAACATGCTACTAAGTAGAAAACGGGGCCCCAGATCCAGGATATGGAGAGGACAAGCAACGTTAACCCATACAAAGTTACACTCCCAATCCCTAAGAAACTTCTAATTGTCACAGTAGTCTTTACTATTGCTATTTTCTAAACATCTTTGGGGGAAAAAGTACTAACCTTGATTTGAGGAAGGGTGGAAGAAATGAGGAGAAAAGGTTTAAATGAAGAATTTGTGATTCCTTTTATGTTGCCGTTGTTTATTTGCCACCAACCTCAAGCCTACATTTGTCAGATCTGTCCCTGCTAGAATGCTATAATTACTGTGCAAAGCATCTCGGAGACCAGTGTCACACTTAATATTCCCATTAATTTTAAATGGTAGTCCTTGGTACATATGTGTGGCAATTGGTGTCATATTTTAATTAGGCTTGCCCTACACCATCTGAAATTAATAATAGCTCAAATTACTAGTGTAATTTATAAATTAACAGTGCCGTAGCATTAGGAAATAAATTAGCTCTGGACAGCTGTTTCTGGATTGAGTTCCAGTGTCGGAGCAGTGACTGGTAGGACCTCAGATCTCCTGGGAGGCTGTGTACTACACCATCAAAGCAGGGAAACAAAAAGACACAGAGTTCTCTGGCTCTCTTGCTCTTCTCTCCAACTAGAGACCATGCATCTGTTTTAATTCTACCATCCAAATATGTTCTTGTGTGACCAGAGTAAGATTTCCAGGGACCAAGCTTGGATGAGCTTGTTGTATGGACATCTAAATGGAGAAGCAAGTTGGGGGGACTACAGCCATGGACTGAAATGCGAGTACACAAATATTAGGGTGATCACAAGCAAGAACTGATCAAGTTTTCTGTGGAGATGTGTTAGTAGATGTGTAATTTTATTTATTAATATCAGGCGATCTTACATAGGGAAGGAAGTTGGTGGTTTAAGACGTGGGGAAGGCATATGTCTCCACCAATCCAGACGGAGGGGAGGATTTACTCTTAAGTCATCCTGCAAAAACCAACGAGGCTTTGTTTTACTATCATCTGCTCCCAAGACCAAATGTAGCTTATAGAAAAATCACAATGACTCCATTGCTCACCAATTACTACATGCACACCTTCTGATTAAATTGGGTAAGGCATAGGAAAAGCAATTTGTATCTAGTGAAATGCTGTATACATTTTGGCTGTCATTGTCATTATTTCCCCCTTTCTCCTCACATACTTTTTTCTCTACCAGAAGCATACAGGGGAAAACCAGTGAGAAAGACAATCAGTACACACATAAATTACATTTTGAACCACCACAAATGAGATTCCTATAGGGGCTGCTTAAAATGAACAAATAAACAAACAAGACCCACAAAACTGAAATCTGAATTTATAGATTTAATGATTCAAGGAAAGTCTTCCTTTAACAGCATTTGTACTCTGGCTGTGAAATGATCAATGCTTTATCACTCCTATGAAGAACTCACAAAGAATATTGGAGGGGAAGAAAAACCAGATCAACAGAGCAGACTTTTTAAAGTGCTAAGGGAAACTCTTGATTAAGAGCTACCAGTGGGAAAGAGGCGAATCACTTGACAAAACCCTATGAAAAGAAAGTCTTCCTGGTCAATAGCTTCTCATTTATAAATCTTTCTTTTCTAAAGAAAATGCATCATCAGGTGGAAATGACACACTCATCTTCCTAAAATATCCGCATCATCATGCCACGCCTCTTTAGACCCTAAAAATGGCTCCCAAGTTTCTGTAACATCAAACACAAACTCCCTTGCTTATCAAAGCCCTTCATGAAGTGGCCCCAATCTACTCGTCCAAACTGACCTCACGTGAGTGCCGGGGGAAAGGCAACAGATCATCGCGGCAAAAAGCCAGAGTCTGGGATTGGACAAAGCCAGTCCTCTGCCCTCATGTTTCATGATTTGTTCAGTTACCTAACTCCTATGTGCCACCATGTCTTCATCTCTACAACTCACTTAGAATAATAGTACCTACCTCTAGGGTTACTTTGAGGATGGAACGCACATGGAATGCAACTGGAACAGTGAAAGGCACGTGTTAAGTTTTTGGGTTCTTTTGGTTTTTTGGGGGGGAGATGAGGAAGATTGGCCATAGGCCAACATCTGTGCCAATCCTCCTCTGTTTTGTATGAGGGATTCGGCCACAGCATGGCTGATGAGCAATGTGTAGGTCCATGCCTGGGATCTGAGCCTACATACCCCAGGCCACTGTAGTGGAGTGCACAAACTTAACCACTACACCACTGGGCCAGCCCCACACAAGTTAAGTTTTTACAGGTGTTAGCTACCATCTATTATCATTATCATCACCACACCACTACTGCATTTCTGAAGCCAGGCTGTGCTATTTTTCATCTTGGACAAACATGAGTATTTCTTTTTCACAGATTGCTTCTATCACTTAGAAAGCTATGCTTTTTCTGTCATCCTAAGAAAATACCACCTAGCATTCAAATTCCATTTCTTCCATAAAAACTCCCTGTTATGGGTTGAATTGTGTCCCTGCAAAAAGATATATTGAGGCTCTAACCATCAGCACCCCAGAATATGACCTTACTTAGAAATAGGGTCTTTACAAAGGTAATCAAATTAAAATGAGGTATTAGGGTGGGCCCTAATTCAATGTGCCTGATGTCCTCATAAAAAGGGGAAATTTGGACACAGACTGACGTGCACTGAGGGGAGATGATGTGAAGATGCACAGAGGCCACGTGACTGCAGGGAAGCCTCCACAAGCCAAGGAAAGCCAAGGATTGCTGGCAGACACCAGAAGCTGGAAGAGGCAAAGGCAGATTCTCCTTTGTGGTTTCAGGGAGAACATGGCCCAGCTGACACCGTGAGTCTGGACTTCCAGCTTTCAGAACCATGAGATGAGGCCATTCTGTTGTTTAAGCCATCCAGCTTTCGGCACTTGGTTATGGAAACCCTTAGAAACTAACACAGTCTGGTCTACCTCCTAACTTGCACTGTCTATGGCTGTCCTGAGGTCATCCAGTCTTTGAAATCATAAAATAATTGACGAGCTTAGAGGGACATTAGTGATCCTATAATTCTACAGTTGCCATGCTAGAACACAGTCTGCCTTCAGGGGAATTCCCTAGAATGGTGGTCTCCACATAGATTTCTAGATCCCACCCATACATACTGAATCAGAATCTCCTGGGATGAAGAGTTTTAATAATTTTGCTAGGAAATTCTCAGGTATAGCCAAGTTTGGAAATTAGTGATATTGTCCAATCCTCGTATTTTTCATGAAGGCAACTGCAGGTTAGAGGAATCCATGTCTGGTTAGTGACAGAGCACGCCAGTCTCTTGGTGCCCAGTCCACAGCTCCTGCAACTATAACAGCCTTTTCTAATGGTTGTTTTATGCTATACACATTGCTTTCATTTTCCAGTGCAACTGAAACGCTGACCGAGTCTTGGACATCTCTGGGTCTCAAGGCAACCAGGAAAGTACTTTATATAATTTGAAATTTGTCACCTTCTTATTAACATACTGATTGACTGATAGACTCAGAACTACAAGCTGAATTCAATTTAAAAAAAAGTCATGGACTTCATGTTACTCCTGTGGCTCTATTCCCAAGGCAGTGCCACTCTGGTAATCGCTCTTAGCATAATATTTGTATTTCCTGACTTTAAAAAATATCATTGCCATTAGTGTTCTAACAGAACAGATTTTCTGTAAATATGTTATTTTAAAAGGTTTATTGAGTGTTTAGTATAATTTATATTTAGTCTTGGGGCCAATTATTTCCTCTGGGGTATGCATCCTTAATTTAAAAATGTAGATCAATAAGGAAGTATAATTTATCTAACAGAATTTGTTTTACAGCCAACTTTTCAGGAACACAGCTATTTCATTAAGTGAAATCTGACAACCCAACAGTGAAATGAAGCAAGCTGGAAACGTGATCACACCTGCCCCCAAATCCCCAAAGAAGCTTCACACCATCCAAGGGTTGAGCTGAGCAGTCTTAAACCAACCGAAGGACAGAACTGCCCTGTGTAAGTAATATCCCTTTGGAAAAGAAAATCCCAGTTTCTGAGTTCACAGATTGGACATTAAAAACCTTTATAAGTGAAAATAATAATAGCCACAATTATCATTTTTATCACACCCAAGAATAAGCTTGTCAGGAGAACAGCTGTAGCTGTTGGAGAAGAGAAGACACAGCTGTCTCCTTGTTTAATATTTTTACGGCATATATACCAGCTGAGATAAAAAATCATTAGACCTCAGAAATTGAAAAAAATATGGAACATAGACTCTCAGAATTTGAGAGCTGGACGGCATTATTTTTAAAATTTGGTTCAAATCCTGTGACTAGTCTCGTTCTAGACCAGGACTCACCACGGCTGTCTCCCTCTCAGTTAGCATGAGGATGTTCCTGTTAGACTCAGGCTGAGCTTCAGGGACAGCTGCTTACAGGACAGGGCAGCTAGTGTCCCTCCAGGTGCCTTTATTACAAGCTGACAAGCAGGTGAGGCTTTGTGTTTTTGATGGAGGAAGACATGGTTTTGTTCAGAGGCTGGGAGGTCCAATGGACAAGAACAGGGTGACAGAGGTGTGCTTGCTGTTCCTGAATACCAATCCCTAGGAGCCAGAGAGACTGGGTTTGAGGTCTGATGGAGAAGGTGGTTAGGGCCAGAAACTACAGAAGATGTGTTCATGAAAGATGTAAGAGGTGGGCAGTGCGGATGTGACATCCAGTGTCAACACCTGCCAGTGGTCTGGGAAAGGCCGTCCTCATCCCCTGCCAGCTGAGAACTCTGTGCAGCCTGGATCTGTGAGCGCACAGCCCACAACCATTCAGAACAGACCTCATTCTCACTATGCCAGCAGAGGCAAAGCTGAGGGCCTTCATCGAGGGGGCAAGGGGCAGAACATGAGAAGACTTGCATTTGAGCACATCGTCGGGACTCCAAGAACTAACTAGAGGCAACTCTGAGGGAGAGCTGAGGGTCTCCAGGCACCCCGATGGCTCCTAATAGCCACATTGACATGGCACTGATGCAATCCTTGGAGGCTACATCAGGCTGGGAACACGGGGGCTCTACCCAAAGGCCGGACAGCAGTATCTGCTGCAACAAGCTGAGACTACCAAAGTTCATAAGCATTTCCAAACATGATATCTGTTTTGAATTATCTACATAGAATAGCTTCTGAGGATCTGCTATTAGACTGGAGCCAAAAGGCCAAAGAGTTGGTTGAGGCTCTCAGCACCACTTGCCCCTATTGCACTGGGACCTTGCTGAGTTCCAATGCCCTCACAGTGGGCCCTGCAGGAGGTACTAGCTGATAGTTCACTTCTCCATACTTCAGATTCCTCTTCTGTAAAATGGGGGAAATAACACTATATTATAGGGCTATCGTGAGCATTAAATAAGCAAATGTGCATAGAGTACTTAGAACATAGTGAGCTCGCGATCAACAGTAGCTGCCATAACCATTATTCTCACTGATGCCACAGCTCAGCGTGAGCACATTTTAATACAGATGATCCTTGATACAAGAAAATCTCAATGCAAGAAATGAAAGAATAATCAAATTTCTGCTTTTCTAGTAAAAATTAATAATAAACTTTACAAAGGATTCACCACAGATCCTTTAACTAGAAAGTTCTACTCTCTTCACTTAAAATAGGATTTGATTTACAAGGGATAACATTTCTTAGTGTCATTTCTTCTAAGAAAGCAGATATAGCTGGATAACTCATAGGAAACCTGCTGAGGGCTTGAGAAATGTGTCTAATTCCACAACAAAAAGAAAAGGATATAAATATCTTTTATACATATATTTTTTGCCATGGCCTTTCCTTTGGATACAGATAGCGTGGCTGGCGGAAAGGTGGGTCTGATGATCTCTCCAAGAAGGGGCAAATTTACAAGATCTCTTTCAGAAAAAACTTCTGGAGGCCTAAACTTGCTTTGGGTTGTCGTAGCACTGAGGTACAGCCTCAGTCAATGAGAAAACGACGTTTGGTATCAAACATAGGTCCCATGTTCAGGGAATGGAACAGGTTGAATTGTTCTAAATAGCTGGCTTCCATTATATAAGAGGAATCCTCCTTAAACACACTAGAGTTGGTTGCTAGCAAGCCAAGAGTTAAAGTCATAGAGTGTACAATGTGTGCGATGTCCCATGTCATTACCTTCCTGCCAGCCTCAGACTGTATCTATTTCATATGGACTCTTCTTATACTGGGAAACTTGCCTCAGCGTTTCCCTCAGCTTTCGGTCAGATTCCTAAGACCTGTTTTTGGTATCCTCCAGCTCATCACAGCTTCTCTTGCATTATGTCCCACACATACAAGATACCATTCCCCAGAAAATTTCAATGTTCTCTGTCCTCTTTGCTTAAGAAGGACATGCAAACTGATAGTTTAAAATTAATCTATTAAACTGATTCCATCATGAAGTGATGGATAGAGACCCAATAAAAATATTACATACTCATGCCAACTATAAATTACATGTCTATCCATCTATCTATAAAGATAACAGCAAAACACTTAGCATAGGTTCTAGCATATATTAAGAACTTGTTTGATAGTTGAAACTGAATATATGTATACGTCTGAATATGTAGGAATATGCATATATGAAGTGTAATATATTTACTTACAGATAGCTAAAAGGAAAAAAAGAATTCCCTTAATGTTTTGATTGGGAAATTTTCTGAGAATGATCATTAGCTTTATATTAAGGAGGAGCTGCAGCCCAGATGTAATTATATGAGAAGGAGCCCTTGTCCTCCACGGAGCCAGGCCCTGTGTGTCTCAGAGGCCTATCCTTCCCCTTGATGATGTGACACTAGTTTTCTCTGCAGGTTTGGCTTCAGCCCCCCAGCTAGGCCCTGGCAGCTGTGTGCTCTCTGCTGCGTGCCTTTCCGCGAGGGCTGTCAGCGTGGTTTGCATGCAGACCCTCCATTACAGGCGATGATGAAGTCAGAGAGCACACAGCTGGATGCTTCGAGTTTGCAGCTTGACGTCTGGAACCTGGGTACTTGCAGTAGTGCAGCTGATGGCTGCTAAAAAAAATAAAAAAGAAATAAAGGAATCAGCTTTTGATTTGTAAACTCAGCCAATTTGATCTGAAAGACATTGATAGGGGATAAATATAGAACTCCGCGGTGTCATATTACCTCAGTATCTTGGCTGTTTGCTAAATCTCTAGAGATATAAGCCAGTACCGAGTGCTGAGATGTGAAGAATTCACTTGCTTTGAAATTCCTTGCCCAGATTAACTTAAGGGAATTATTTTTCCTTGAGAGGCTCCTAACAGGCTAAGGTTCCGCTGACTCTGCACCCCCTAGGGCGGGAAGTCCCCTTGCAGCGAGTCACCTTAATGATCTGGTTCTGGAAAAGCAGAGCAGTGTGTACAGTCTGTAATTGACCAGGAAGATGCCTTCTAGATTAAGAACAGGAGTTCTTCATCTGAGAATTGTGGAACTCAACCCCAGGGGTCTTTGAACCTCAGGAAATGACATTATGATCTGTGTGTGTGGTTTTCCTCTGAGATTCTATACATTTCTGTAAAAAGGTCTGAAAGGAGGTTAGGTTCCAAAAAGATTATAACCAGCTTTCTATGTTCCTTTGGTTCATCCCCCAGTGATGGTACAGAATCAAATCTCTATCAACCCCCAGGCCCACAGAGAAAAAATAGAAAAACTGCTCAAAATATAACTGATGATGGGGAGAAGGACATGACTCCAGAAGTAACGCACAGCTTTGTGTATATTTCACTAAATATTTTGTGGAGGATGGGAAAGGAAGTAACTTATAAATAATCCTTTTTAGGAATACATAGATCTGAGGAGTTCTTTTTTCACTGAAAGAGGGGAGTTCAGAGTTCTTTTCCCACCAAGAGTTAGGATGAAAGGAATGAAGGGTTCAGAATTCTCACCATTCCCGCAGAGACCCAAGACCACTGCGGCCACAGTGATCATTTTATGGCTCCACATTCCTCCTTGACATGGTATCTAAAGGCTCCTTACGAGCTGTCTCTCGTCTATATCTCCAGATTCTTCTATTACCAACTTCTCTCTCCCCACACCCAGTGGGTGCACCAGCACAGCTCCTAAACACCAGCCTATTCATCTGTGCCTTTGTATCTTCTCCCTCTCGGCCTGGGGTTGCATGCCCGTTGTCCACGTTGCAATGTCTACACATCCTTCAGAACCATTTTGGGTATTAGTCCTCTGGGAGCACTTCCTTGACACTCAAACCTCCTTACCTCCTCTCTACCCAGTTTATTTTTTGTTTGTTTGTAGTGTTACACTAATCACACTGCATTGTTATGTATTTACATATGTTTACCCCACTGGACTTGAATTTCCAAGAGAGAAGGGACTCATTTGTCTCTATATCTCCAATATCTGTAGCAGTGCTGAACACATAGAAGGCCCCTCTGGTCAACGATTGAGTGAATGAACTGAATGACTATAATTTTGATGGCTGTTCTAGCTGTCATAATGAACTATTTAAAACTTTCTTTGGTGACTTTTAAGAAAACAGCAGATACCTATCTTTTAAGGTTTGTTTTTTCCCTTTTTTTTGTTTTTTTTTTTTTACTGATAAAGGGCTGGACACCTAAAGAGACCTCTCAAATCTCCTAAGGTTAAAGAATTTAATCCATATTTCCTAAGGGGGATTAAAAAAGCCTTCATCAAGCTAGGCCTGGAGTGACTAAGAAAAGAGCCAGGTTTGGCCATCTCCACAAATATCTTTAGTTAAAAGCTCTTTAAGCTAGCGTCCCTGCTTCCTCTGAATGAGCTAGGACACCGCGTGCCCTAATCAGAAGTGTCTCAGAGAGCTTTCTTGTGTCACCATCAATTCGGTGGAAATTTTTTCTGAGTGGAATCAGCTTGGTGATTCAGCTCTGTCTGTAATTAGTCGTGGAATGATTGCAGGGAATGTGATTAGGCTCTTTACCTTCCCGGGGCAGGCAGGGAAAAAAGTGCTGCCATCAACACAAAACGGGGCCCAGCAGAAGAAGGGGTAGCTCCCGCAGCAGAAACACTAACAACAAGAAGCACTACAGTGAGCAGCGCTGTGCAAGCCGGCAACTGGGATGTGGTTTCAAGCAACAGCTGCTTCTGTTCACAAAGAATCAAACTCAGCTTAACAGGGCAATACCAAGCCGGAGCTCAGAACCACCCTGAGCAATCCCCATCACCTGCTTCAATAGATTTGAAGCCTAAAGTGCACAAATAGGACAAATGTCCTCATCCTTACACATGTGCTGATGTGACTACCCTGCCCTCCTTCCTTCTTAGGACCCAGGAACTCTGCCTGCCACTGACAGTGCTGTGTTCTTTTTACCTCTACCTGTCCTCAACTGCTCTACTTAAATTGTCTTAACTCCCACTGCTCTGGTCTTCTTCAAACCTAGTAACTCTCTTCCTTTTCCACAATTCCAAGAGAAAGATAAAGGGACATTTTACTTGATCACCACCCAAAATGTTATTGGTCCTTGAATTGACAAAAGTAACAACCTTAACTGATGGGCCTCAAGATATTTTCTATTTCTGTTCTAATTATCAACTTCGGGAGACTAACCGCCACATCTAGGACTTGACTGGCACCTTCCATGGGGCAGTGGAGAAATGGGCAGAAGCTCATGAATCAACCAATGGAGTCAGCAGCTCATAAAGGCAGGCCAGAGAGAGGGAGAGAGAAGCAGAAGGACAGACAGAGAGAGAGAGAGAGAGGAAAAGGAGAGGAGAGTGTAAGAGAGCCAGAGCATATGCAGATGATAAAATTACACAAACAAAGCAAGCAAGCAGAATGCAAGTGTTTGCTAAAGGCAATTCTCCAGTTGCTGAGGTAAATCAGAAACTTGTTCCCATGACTACTGTGTTCTCAAAGCCACTGTCACTCCTTTGGGAGTAGTTAGCCATAACCACTCTTTTGTATGAAGCCTGTGGGAACAGCTGGTCTGAACACCACTGGAGCATCCTTGGATACTTCGAAGACACCAGTATTGGCTAGAATAACCACTCTTCTCCAAGAGACCCTCATAAGCAATCCTTTAGAATAGGGTCATCAAAATTTTTCTGTAAATGGCAGAGTGGCAAATATTCCAGACCTTGTAGTTCATGCAGCCTTTGCAGCAATGATTGATCTCTGTGATGTAGTATAAAAGCAGCCATGGAGGAGACCGAAATAAGTGTGGCTGCATTCCAAGGAAGCTTTATTTATGAACAATGAGATTTCAATTTCACATAATCTTAAATGTTACAAAATATTATTCTTCTTTTGATTGATATGCAACTATTTAAAAATGTAACAAAAAAACTTTCTTGGCTTTCAGGATATACAAAAAAACAAAAAACAGGCGACAGGCTGTAGTTTGCTGACCCCTGAAGTACAATTTTCCATCTCTCCAGCCACCTCCTATTTCCTATAGTCTCATATCACACTGTTTAACATCACCTGTCATCTGACTCCCCGCCACACGCTTCCTCTCCTTTCCACACTTGTTCGTTCTGCACTCTGGAATCTCTACAGCATTACCAGGAGCTCCTCATATCCTCTCCTTCTTCTTGGAGAGGGCCCCCCCCACCCACAGTAATACCGAGTCTGGGAGTCTGGATTCCACTGTGGACCTGTCCTGTCAGGTGGAGGCTACTGATTCATTTTACTGTTGGTTGCGATCTTTGCTCTCCAGTGAAACTTCTAGACTCCAGTTTTTTAAAATCCTGTACCTTTGAGGCTGATATCATCAAAGTAATTCCACATTCCTCTTCCTCACTACATTTCTGTTCTCTGCTGACCTCCTGGTCCTCGCTTCCCATTCACTGAACACCTCTGCTCTTGGCTCAGGCTCCATCTCCATCCCAACTCCAGCATCACTCTCAGGGACTTTGTCATCCAGAAACATGATCTGTCAGAAACCTGACTGTCACATGCTCCATCTCCCTAGCTCCAATGTGTTTTCCTCTGTCACTTCAGTGATCTACTCCACATTCACAACCAGAACTTCTCAGAAACTGGACCACCTCAGAAGTCATGAATTTGAGCATCTCCCTCTATCCATGGCTTCCTAGCTTTGCCATCACATTTGCTCAGTACTTTATGGAAACAATTGTTTTACTTCACTGAGGCCTCCAATCCACTCATCCAACACATTTTAGTCTTTTTTACTTTTGTATCCCTTTTGATCAAACTTAGATTTTTATGTTCCATCATTGTAATCTCCAACTGGAAAATACTCATAGCTTCTTCATCTCTATCGGTATGTTCCACTAGTCTGAGGAAACCCCACTCCAGATGGATCTAACTATCTGTCTTCTCTGTATTTGTTCTCAGAATGTACGCGAACCAGCAGTTTGGCTTTGCCATACATTCATGACTACCTGCCTCAAATAAGCATTCATCACTGCCCTGGAATTCTACCATGTTTCTCTGATAACCACACTCCCCCACTCTCAAGATTTATTTTTTCTTTCTTCATTCTCTTCAAACATCTCACTACCTCATCATCCTCTCTCTCCATCGGTGCCACCTTTTGCTGATGACCTTGTCTCTTGCTTTACTGAGGGGAAAAAAAGCCCAAGAAGCCACTAGACAAGCATCATTCATTTTCTCATGATCAGATCTGCAAACCTCTACATCTGTGCTTGTCATCTCATTGTCTTCTAAGTTTTAGAAAACTTAGATTTTATGACCCCTCATTGCAATCCTTCACTGGAAGATACCCTCACACCCTTCACCTCTATTCCTGGGTGATACTAGGATTCCAGCAGAACAGCCGTCTGTCTCTCCTGATATCAAAACGCCAATTCGTCGCTTTGATCTATGAATTTCTTCCCCTCTCACCTTTTCAAGGACTCAGTTTCCTCTACTTGCTCCTACATCTTCATCTGCTATTATTCTACTGGATTATTTCCATAAATGTTTTTCTCTTACTATTTATTTACTTATACCTCCAATTTTTTTTATTATTTTTAAACATATCATTCTAGATAATCACACCAATTGACTTTGCTCAAGAGATAAAAATCAGTTTGCTATCCCAGTCTTAGTTCATAGTTGTGATCTACCTAGATTTATTTCACCCCTTAAATGTCTTCCTTAACACCACTCCTCTCCACTGACCCTGTATTTCACAGCCCCTTTTTACAGCCAAGCTTCTTGAAACTATTGTCCAAATATGTTTCTAGAATTCTCTGCTTCTTCTTAATACTCCAATCAGTCCAATCTAGCTTCCGCCTACACCTCTTCACTGAACCTACTCACACCAAGGTCATTGAATGACTGTTAAGTTGCCAGATTCATTGCACTCATTTTAGCGTTTTGTTGAGAGACTTCTCAGCAGCAACACACACAGTTGACAATTAACTCCCTTAAATGGAGTTCTCTTGGCTTCTGTAATGACATATTCTCCTAATTATCCATCTACCTGTCTGGAAATTCCTTCAAAATCTCCTTTACTGGCTTCTCTTATTTTGTCCAACCTCTACGCATTGGGAGTCTTCAAAGCCAGGTCCTAGGCATTAGGCATTCATTTTTTTCCTTACTATACGATCATTTCCCAGTCAATGTCATTTATTCCATGGCTTTGAACTTCCAATTATATGGCAATAACTCACAAATTTATCTCCCTACCTTATTTATTTTTCATGAGCCCTGGAATCATATATGCAATGGCCTACCTAAAGGAGTCATTTGAAAGTCTCATAGGCATCCCAAATTTGATATTTCCATCAAAGAATTCTCGATTTTCTCCTTCAAACTTTCCTTTCCTTCAATTTTTCTCTTATTAACAAAGGGCATCTTTATTGCCCAAATGGCTAAACCTAAAATTCTGGAAGTCATTCTCGACACTTACCACTCCCTGAATACAATACTGAATCAACCACCAAGTCTTATTGATTCTACCTGTGCAATATGCCTTAAATCTATCTTCTGCTATCTATTTTTACCTCTATCACCTTACACATCAGGGACTACTAAATAGCTTCTGGGCTTTCTAATTTACAAAACATGTTTTCAGATATAATCTATTTTACTTCTTGCAATAGGTATAGACATCTGATCCAGTCAGCACATATTCAGCATAAATTCCTATATGGCCCATCATGACCTAACCTCTTGTTCTTTGTTTAACCTATTTTCCATCATATATTTCCATACTTGGCTCAAATCTCACTGAAAAAACTTATAATTCCGGAATAACATCACCTTATATTTTGTCTCTGGTTTTACTCATGCTATCACCTGGAAATATCTTGTCTCTCAGGCTGTCTCTTCCTTTTGGTTAAGGTCACAGTTTAGATTTCATCTTTTATGAGAATCCTCCCTTAATCTTTCCGGCACTCTTGGGATAATGCCTTCTTGCCTTCCACCTTCACTGTACATCCTAAACACCCAGTGCTTTTTTCCATGATAACACTTACTACATCATATTTAAATTATCTAGTTATTTATTTCTCCTTTCAGACTAATAGTATATTAAGGGTAGATAATATTTCTGCATCTGTAGCATAAAGTTATACACAATATAGTTACTGAATAACTGAATGAATGAATGAATAAAAGTAAAGTTGATATGTTCCCTGTTCTCAATGAATTTATAGTTTACTAAGTCAGCATTAATTTTCTGTCTATACTCATATAAAAAGGGTCTATTAAAGTAATCCACTCTATATTCAAATGCATATTCAGAGACACAAAATGAACGGGTCCACCCTTATTAAATTCTTTGACAACGCATGACACACATACCTGACTATAATTTCCTATTACTCCCAGCTTTTACCTACATCAGTGGTCCACCAAGGGCAGGTAGTGAGGGATGTTGATCCACTGATATTGTTTAAAATTACACATGCATAGTGATAGGAAATGAGACTGATTTTAGTCAGTTATTACTAATTCTCTGTAGGACTTGCTGTTCAAGTTAAGATGTAGTTAGCACACCTTTCTCCAACTCTCCCACTCATTACAATGAGACAGTGTACATTAAAAAAAACTATCTCAGGACTTTAGTCTCAGTAAACAATAGCAGGCAGATTTGGGAGGGAAATCAAAACATAAGGAAAGAACAAGATAGTGATAACTTGCCTGTGTTTTTTTCCCCCTTATCTTTCCTGGCTTAGACTCAGAACACTCAGAATCCTGAAACTATGTGGTAGATGCAAACTGAAAAAGCTTCCAGATAAACCATTTCTTGTGGGTCTGAGAATGGGCAAACTTGTAAGATGCAGAGAGTAAGGGACATTCCTTGTTTTCTGGTTTTTTCCTCTTGTCTCTGCCCTGCGGTCAGCCTCAATCCTGGATCTGCAGCCCTGCAGCAGCAAGAGCAGTAGCAGAGTTGCCACACAAACACCTAAAACTCAAAAAAACAAATCCTCTTCATGACCAGAGGAACTAGGAAAGGGCCCCTGTGGTCTGAAAAATGTGGAAAAATTTCTGTTACATTTGTTCCTTCTTTGCTGTCTTTCACTGCTTTGCCCTAGAGTTTGACTCAGTCACAGAAAACGAGAAACATTAAAAGGAGGCTAACAGCTTTTCTTTCTAGGTAGAAGGTAGAGAAAGGAGGCCCATAGGAGCTAGAGAGTGGGAGGAAATCACAGACAGAAGGAAGCTCAAGACAGGGATCACATAAAACAGTGTATAAAGTCCCAGGTTCACCATTGAATGTGTGTGGAATTTCATCAAAAACAGTGTACCAAAGGCTTTGAGAACCGAACCATTGTGCATACTACCACCCAGAGTCCTAGTTGGCCAACAGAGGACACATCTAAATAACACTGCCTTTGAAAATGGAACTGGCACTGGAACCACAATCAGAAGGATGGTCAGGACTTATGATATGAACCTGACTGGACCAATTAGCTGTTTTAGACAGTATACCTCTGGATATATTCTCAAAGAATTTTAACAGGATCTAGAGTCAACTAACATAATATGCAAAATGTGAAGGAAATAATGCAAAATTACCAATCATACAAAGAACAAGGAAAAGTTAACCAACTCACAAGGGAAAAGACAATTAAGAGAAACTAACCCTAAGAAAACCTATTTGTTGCAATCATCAAAGACTATAAAGCAGCTAATATAACTATGCCCCATGAAGTAAAGGTGGACAATTTTGAAGTGCATGTGAAGACAGAAATTTTCAACAGAGAATGAGAAGTCATAAGAAAGAAACAAAAAAATTTAGAATTCAATTTTAGATATTCACTGCATGAACTCAACAGCTGAAAGGAGACAACAGAGTAAAGAGTCAGTGAACATGAAGACAGATGAATAGAAATCATCCTATATGAACAACAGAGATTAAGAGAGAGGTAAGAGCTTCATTACAAAGGGCATCATATATACACGTTGGAGCAACAGGACTGCTGTGTATGCTGTTCAGTAGATACATGAATCTATGCATGTGTTAAAACTGATAGAAATGTACACTAAAAAAGTAGCTAACTTTAGTAGCTAACACAGTATATGGTGCAACATAGGTGCCAAACAAATTGTATTTCAAATGTCAGAATCTTGGATGTCCCCAAGTTTTAAAGCTTCTTAAAAAATCTACTTGTCCTTTCAGTTTTAGTAAATCTGGATCTTTTGTGCACCAAGAAACTCAATGTTCCTTCAAATAGCTTGGAGATTTTTGGGAAACTCATAATCCTCTTGGCCTCCATCATTCCTGGTTCTGGATTCCACTGAGAATCACATTCTCCACTCTGCGCTTTGTGTCCCATCCAGGCTGTCTCCCCACACACTGGTTAGCAGAATTGACTACCTCACTTCCCAGAGAAACACCAACTCTACGTTCTGTGTGTAGCGCACAATGCTAAAGGATTTTGACAAGAGAGGAGATTATATTTCACAAAAGCATATAAAGTAACTAAAATCTCACTTCTAAATAGTCTGTCTCCAGGGGTCATATACATTGTCTCAATAAATGTTTATTGAGGGAATAGCCTTAATTATTCCTCAATATTCTTCAAAATAGATACATACACACCAAACACATCCCCACAACACTGCATTTTTCCTTTTATTCACATACACCCAACATACTCTCTTTGGCCATGCACACAGACTGAAAATTGTAAGCTCAAAAAATTGTAAGCTTATTTGAGACACAGTCACATGCATGCTCACACATGCACATATGGTACCACATTATTTTCCCTCTCTATTTAGGAGAATGCTTGGATTTGCCATTTATTTCCCTTAAGTCTATTTTTCAGATGTTCTATACTGGGAAATATTCATGGAATCACAAATCCCTGATTCATTTGCACTTGACTTCCTATAATCATATTCTCTAGGGGTTTTTCAGTCTTCCAGACCATCTTCTCAAGTCTTTTTAGTGTTTTATTTTTTCTTATTAATCAGATGTCTTTCCCCAGGAATTCACAGAACTTCAAACTCACACACACTCACAGCTTGACACATACACAGCTCAAGGGCCCTCTGCTCAGTCACATGCACACTCAGGCTGACACATGGGCCAGTGTTGGAAGAAAGAAGGCTCCTCTCAAATTATTAGGGGGAAAGGTCCCCAAACAGAACCTCTGAACCATAGGCTCCATGTTTCTTTTATTATTCATTCTATACATTATGAAAAATAAGCATTTGAAAAGAGTAGCATATTCCACTTACCAAAATTGCAATTATGATCTAAAGCACCATTATTTCACCACTATTTGTGCATGGGAAAGGCATTCAGCTCTGCAACAAACAGAACTGGAATGGGCCTTGCCTCTAGGGCTTAAAAACTGGTTAGACAGACAGATGAGACAAGGAGAAATGATCGATGAGCATTAGACAGCATATTCTCTGTCATCAACAGCCTGAGGGGTCTCCACTGGTCTAGAGAATATTTTGAAGAATAAATATAGACGAAGAAGGAATTTAAAGGAGGAAGTCCCTGTTCATGTGTCAGGGGAAGGAATTTCTGTGGTTGAGTCATTTCAAGAGTAAGAAGGACATAACATCAAAGAAGAAAAACCTCTCAAAGGAAGGTAAAAGCACGAGGAAAGGCAGAGCAGAGCGCTCAGTCTGGGCTCTTGGGGGCCTGATGAACAGATGCCAGAGCTTTATGAATTTCGTGTGTCCCTCCAGTGTAGTTTCTCCGTGGTGACACTGTAGTCGCAGTAGTCAGGTGAGTTCAACACTATGTGGGACTGTTCTACGCGGTGCTGATGTTAGGTACTCCTGGCCCCCTTCCACTGGATGCCCTTAGAGTCCTCCAGTCATTCTGCAGACCGAAAACACCATCACACATACTCAAATATCCCCTAGCAATAGTGCCCAGTTGAGAACCACGGAATGCTGAGTTTCTTCAGACACAGTGATGGAGTAGGAAAAGTTCCATCAGCAATGATACAGTAGAGAGTCAAGAATAAGTGGGCCAGGGACCGGCCTGGTGGCGTAGTGGTTATGTTCGCACGTTCCACTTCGGCAGCCCGGGGTTCGTGGTTCGGATCTTGGGTGCTGACATGGCACCACTTGTCAAGCCATGCTGTGGTAGGCGTCCCACATATAAAGCAGAGGAAGATGGGCACAGATGTTAGCTCAGAGCCAGTCTTCCTCAGCAAAAAGAGGAGGATTGACAGCAGATGTTAGCTCAGGGCTAACGTTCCTTAAAAAAAAAAAAAAGAAGTGGGCCAAAATTGCTCCTTGCAGTGATGATAGTAGTCATGAGAAACGTAAAGTGTATGTAATTTCGTGTTCTCTCTCTCCAGCCTTTTCCTTAGCAGCACTTACATGTTGTTTCTAAGTCTCCTTCCTTCGTATCTTCTTCCAATCCATCAAACAAGACCTTCTTCCAGGATAGGACGAGACACACAATCCCATTTGAAAAGAACTACTAGTAGTTAAAAACGCTTCCAATTTACAGAGCAGCAGACTGCTGTAATAGACAGAGATTTTGCATTATAGACCTGACTAGTTAAAGTTTGAGCTTGCCACTGTGTTATCTTGAGAAAGTTGCTTATCTTATATTCCCTTTAAATTGGAAGGAATTAATATCTACTCTACAGTTTACAGATTAGCTTAAATATCTTAAATATATGGAAGCATTTTGTAAATTGTAAAATACTGCATAGATATTGGAAGCTATTATTTCACAGGAACCAAACTTACACTAAAGATACTAACGGTCAATTGCCAGCTAGTAGCCAAGCCTCTTGAGACAAAACTCGGGGCAGTGGGTCTTGCTCACAACCAACAACTCTTAGTTTGCAGGTGTCTGCCAACTCTGCCCACCTATGAAGTCAGTCCTGAGTTTAGCTCCACTGGTCTTGTGATGCAGTGGGATAAGCTAGAATGGTTACTTTAACAAGATTACCATCTACAAGAGGGTAGACTGTACCTTGAATCATAAAGACCCTGGTGGAGTGAGACTCATCTGTCAAGGCTGGGACAGAGGCAGACAGCTTCGGGGACTGGTAGCAAACAGGGCCAGGAGGGGTGGTGGAGAAGATTCATTCCTTCCCTGAGAAAGGGGGCATGCTCTAAAGAATAAATTATCTCCTGCGCGGCCTTTGGACCTAAGAGCTGAACATGTTTTGTGAATTTGACCCCAAAGGAAGCACTGAAGATATGGCTCAAGGAGAAGCAGGAGTAAGTGAGATGGGTGGTGCCATGCTACACGGCAAGCCCAGGCACATACCATGGCCATGCGTGGATGCTCCTGAACAGTAGTAAGTGTGGCCCAGGCCTGGAGTGGGTGGAGGAAGAGATAGTGAGAGAGGAGGTGCCAGCTGGGTCAGGACTGCCGTGGAGAAGGATGGTTAGGAAAACAGAGTCATCCAGACCATGAACTTGTCACTCCTCTTTCCTTAAGATGTACATGGCAATTAAAAAAACAAAAAGGCTCAAAAGGTGAGAAGAGAAAGACACAAAAAGAGTTCATAACAGTGACTTCTGATGTTCCTGTGATCACAGAGTGGAGAAGGCATTGGGTGAGGGATGTTGTCAAGCCAGGACGGCCCCTAGTTAACGCCAAAGTGAAGGCATGAAAACAGCAAGGATTAAGGTCCAGTCCTCTGAAGGGCAGGTGGGCTGAGAGAACACTATATCCCGGGATGGCTCTGAGAGAGATGGGGCCCAGGCAGGAGCAAGTGAGAAGCAGGGAAGCTAGGAGCTTAGATGAGTCTGGAGAGGAAAGTGCCAGCAGGAGCAGCTTTCCCTTTGCTAGTGACACCAGGAGTGCAGCCCCCAGATGGAATCTTGCTCTTTCCCCTCACAGCTTCCCCAGGTGAGCGAGCACCTCACTTAGGTTCAAGCTGTGCTTTCATCATCGTGTTGCTGTGGCAGAACCATGAGCTCTAACCCTGAGTTACTTATGCACCAGTCTCTCTGAGCTGGTGACTCTGCTATTCGAGGCAGTTTCCCAGGGCCCTGGAGGAATCCCAGCCAACCCGGGGCACAGTCCTTGAGCTGGAGGAGGCAGAGGGCAGGGAGTGACTGGGCGTTACTGGCTGAATTGTGTCCCCCCTAAATTCAAACTCACGTGTTGAAGCCCAAACCCATAGTAGCTGATAATACGGCTGCATTGGAAGAAGGGGCCTTTGAAGGGGTTATAAAGGAAAAATGAGACCATTAGGGTGGACCCTAACCCAACAGGACTGGTGTCCTCCTAAGAAGAGGAGATGAGGACACAGACACACACAGAAAGAAGACCATGTGAGGACACAGGGAGAAACGGCCGTCTCCAAGCCAAAGAAAGAGGCCTCAGAAGAAACCAGCCCTGCCAAAACCTTGCCCTTGTGCTTCTCTCCTCCAGAACTCTGAGAACATAAATGTCTGCTGCTTAAGCCACCAGTCTGTGGAACTCTGTGGTGGCATCCCCAGCAGACTACCGCCCTGGGTGTCTGTCTGCTCATCTCCGGGTAAACAGAAAGCCAAGAGGAGGGAGGGAAATTTTCGCCTGTTTGGGCCTTTCTACTTGCCAAAAATGTTGCATTTTATTTCACCTTCACAACAATCCTCCTTTATGAAGCTGGAGGCTGGACTGCAGCCCCCTGGGAGGTTAGGTCAGCCTTTGGAAGTCCTGGGACAGGCCTACCTGGTTAAGTCAGCCCTTCCCACTTGCACTGGGCAGCTTCTCCAAAGGGAGGGAGGAGGGGAGAAAGAAAAGACCAGAAAAGGAGTGGGAGGAGAAGGAGATGGAGTCTCTGGGGTGTTGACAGAACAGGGACTTGCCAGGGGACTGGGCAAGAGCTGAGAGTTTCATTTGCAGCCATCATTATTGGCAGGAAAATTTCCACTTTCCCTCAGAAGCCCCTCATTTAACAGGAAGGGCCCCTTTTATTCTTGCCCATCTTGGCCTCCCCTTCTAACTCTCTTAGCTGAAAGCACTGTCAGTCCTTGAGACTAACTTAGAACAGGGCGCTGTGATGAACAGCCTGGGGAAGAGACTGAAGCAACTGCAGACTGTATTAGACTTTTCTTTTCTCTTTTCTTTTTCACCCTCTAGGAATACACCCACGATGCCAATATTTTTTTAAATGCCAAATTTTCCATCCACGTTCATGCTCAAACTTTAATAGGCATCATATTTTGCTCATCTTTCCAAGCTCTTTGATCTCTGATCAGGATGCTCCCACAGTTGCCTTTCTTTACAAAGATGATGGGCATCCAGCTCTGCACTAGGACATTCAGTCCATGCCTCTCCAAAACGTAGGGCTCATTACCTTGAGTCACTTACCCAGTGTCACTGGGCTGGACAAAGGAGCTTAGGATGCCAAGTTGGAGATGATTAGGAATTAAGAATGACCCAGAAGTTTAATTTATACATGATATAATAGGAATTGCCTGTGCCTTATCCCTCCCAAATGCATACAATAATATGAACACGTTGACAAATTATGTAACCACATTTCTATCCATACAATTAGTTAAAAATTACATATACCACATAAATGCACACATACCCCTCTTGTACATAAGATGTTAGAAGTGAACACATCGGCATTCATAGGCAGTTACAATATTTTGTATAGATTTCTTAAATAAGTATTTAGTTGATCATTTTACCTGCTTTAATTTGTCTTAAGTCATCTTCTTCTTTCCACTGTAAACACAAAGGAAAAGTTCATCCTAGCTGAGTCTAAATATATCAAGTTATGAATTAGTCTAGTTGGAATTAATGATGTTTCACTGTATTGGGCATTGACATTCTTTGGAACACATGAGATTTTCAAGACATAAGCTGGTCATGGAGAATATTTCTGCTCAGGGAGCTGGTTTAGACAAACATCCTCTGTTTGGGGGTGGGGTTTGGGGTTGTCATCTGAAAGCTCCTAATAATAACCATTATCTATCACCATAAAAACTGTGTCTTTGTGTATACTTGGAAACCAGAACAATTTATAGCTCTTTCAAGTTGCCCACTTGCTTCCAGACACAAGCTATTCCCCGAACAGCCCTAGCTCAGCTACTCTGATGACAAGAGAATTTCTGAAGAATATTTCATAGAGATTTTTTAAATGTTTACAACAATGCAAATATTGATGTCTCAGCCCAGTCAATATCATAATTTATTGTCCTTCAATATAAACATGGAGCCAGGCTCCCTATTGGTCACAATTTGCACTCAAGTAAATAAATCTTTATACAGACTTTAGCAGATGTCAATAGCTACTTATTCCAGATAAGTAAAAGCAAAAACAGGAAGCATTATTTATTTTTTTTGAGGTAAAATAGCAACTAGTTACGTAAAAGCCCTGCAGCATTTCTGAAATATCAATATACAGTTACTTTTGGCAATAAACATAGCAGTATTAGGAGATTGGGCTTAAAGCACCCTGGTTGAAATTTTACAAGTAGGAGTTAATAAAAATAAATTTCACCTGTTATTAATATCAGTACTGTTTTTTAATACTTAAAAGAATTATCAGCTTTCTTGTTCTTTTCATCATGTGTGAGGTTAATTTTTGATATTAGCCGTCACTGTGAGAATTCGCAAGGCTGTATTCCTGGATGCGTCCTAGAGTATGTGATCAACCCTGGCTCCAAACCTAAAGGAAAACTACGTCAGTGCTCGACCTAGCTGTGAGTGAGCACCTGCTGTCAGTCGCTCTCTGGGCTTCATGCTTCATGCTTCATGCTCTGGAATCAGGCTTCCTATGCTATTTCTGGGCATCAGGCTTCTCTATTTCCAGATGTCTAATAAAAATAGACTGGGGTTCTGTTAATGAAAGAAGGTTCTGCCACAGTCAATGACCACTATGGGGGTAAGGACCTCAATCATCTATTAGGGCACCATAAACAGTCCCAATTGAAAGTGAACAAATGTTTCTGCGTTATTTGCATAAGTAGAATTATGAAAAAAAATATATATATATACGTTTTTCAATTCTATTTATGTTGGAGGAATCCATTGTGCTTTTGTGTATGCAGAATTTATTTACCTAGACACTGTCAGATACTTACTCAAGGATGCTAACATGCTGAGAGAGGCAGCAATAGTCCTCCCGGTAAGAAAAGTCCCTGCGCGCTTCAGGCTTGTAATTATGCTTCGCCAATTGGTGTGTGGACTAAGTGGACTAACAGAAACTTCAGCCAATCAAAATGTGGCCATGCTCTAAATTACCATTGGTCACACCCGGGGTTGATCCTTTATAGCTATTTGCAGAACTCAGTTCCTAAACAAGTGATACTCAGTGCCTCTGTGGCACTTTTAAAGCAGTGTATGTCGAATAAAATTAAATGAAGATTTATGCCCATTATAAAAATGTCTACAGTACAACAGAGGCCGAAAAAAGATAAAAGCTGCTAAAAGTGAAATGATGTCATTTGCCTCACATGTGATTTTCCTCCAGAGTCTTTGCAGCCCTGTGGGCAAGGACAGCCAATTCTCTAGGGTGAGGAAGAACTCTTACTTGTTACTTTAAAATCGGGGTGCGGTCTGCAAACTAGAAGCAAATGGAAGCAAATCCCAAGAGAACCCACCAAAGGAAGACTGAGAAGAGCATGAGGCCTCAGAGGATCTCCAGCTGTACTCTGGGAAAGTGCAGGCTAGTGTGGTCTGAGTGCCACAGAGCTGTGGGCACCCAGGGGAACATGAGGACGCCTGCATGCTTGGGATGCCGAGCTTGTGTGGTGCTACGTTACCATCTCTTCTTTGGGATACAGACGTCAACATACTTTAAGATAAATCAAGGGAGCTTTGACAGCAAACTTCAAATTTACTTACTTGCATTATGTAAACTGGTAAATCACAATTCCTGCCCTATTGGCACAGAAGGATTTCTCTAACGACCCCAGCTGAGATCCACGGAGGAGCATTTCTTCTCATCAACCGTTTAACAACACCAGTGAGCACCTACAATAGTTCATTGTTGATTTGTGTAAAAATTCAACACAGATGTTCTGAATACCTTCCACGAGCTAGAGATAGGCTGCAAATAAAATACTGTTTACCATGGCACTCTGTTTCGACAATAGTGACTGGCATGTAGTAGGAGATACTAGTCAATGTTGTTGATAGAATTAACAAGTAAGGCATTACTGAGCAGAGTTCTCACATTAAGAGACTTACAGCCTACAGAGGGTTATGTGATACAACCAATATACCAGCCTGTGATACTTTACACTGGAGGTACGCAGAGGGAACAACGCAGAGTATCCCATCCCGCCCACACATCTACAGAGTTCTTGTAGGTAGTATCGGTGGGCATGTGTATGTGTGTGGGTGAAGGGGGCTGCTTATATTCCAAGAAAATATTCATGGAAGAGGTAGCACTTAAATTCAGATTTTAAGAGGGCAAATATAAACAAAAAGCCTAGAAGACAAAGGGAGAAAAGGATTGCAGGCAAGGGGGATAGTGTGTGCGAAAGTTCAGAGGCATAGAAGAATACGGTGTTTTAAGAGATCTTTATAAGTAATTTGTTGAGCCTGAGGTTTAAAGTACAGCTGTGGAAAGAATGGTGAGAATTAAGCGTGGGCACTTGGGCAGCTATCTAAATATGACCAGCAAAAAGGTTTTAGGATATTCCTGAGAAGCATGAGAAATCATTTCCGAAATTGAAGCAAGAGACTAACATAAGCAGATATATATGATATACAGTGCCCTCTAGAGCAGATGGAGGATGAAGTAGAGAAGCACAAGTCTACATGATAGAAAGATTAGTAAGGGAAATAGCACCATGATCCCAGTGAGAGATAATATGTGCCTCAACCAGGCAGTGGCAGTGAAAATGGAGAGAAATTAAGGTAATGAAAGGATATTTAAAAGGATTGGAAATCATTCTAAAGAACTTGGACTTGGAAATTGATGGAAAAGATATGTGGAATAAAAAGAAAGAGTCTAAGATAACTGACAATCTTCTGTCTGGGGCAACAGGACAGTGGTGCCATTCCCTGTAAGAAGGAATACAGGAAACAAATGATGAATTCCATGTGGATAATATAAGTTTAAAGTGGCTAGGGGCCAGCCCTGTGGCCTAAGGGTTAATTTTGGTATGCTCTGCTTCCGTGTCTGGGGTTTGGTTTCTAGGTGTGGCCTACACCACTCGTCAGTGGCCATGCTGTGCTAGTGGCTCACATACGAACTAGAGGAAGATTGGCACAGATGTTAGCTCAGGTCGAATATTCCTCAAGCAAAAAAAACCCCCAAAAAAACGTGGCTGTAGGGCATTAAAATGGAGCTGTCTTCTAAATAGTTCAATATTCGGATTTGGAGCTCGGGAGTGAAGTCTGAGCTGCAGGTCTGCTTGTTATGCTGTTTGTTGCAGCTACACATCGGTGGTAGTTAAAGCGGGGGCCTGGAATGAGACAAAAGGAGAAAGTGGAGAGTGAAAAGAGGAAAGGATCCATGTCAGACCCACCCTGGAGACTACTGTCATAAGTAGTAAGTTGAGAAAGGGCCCAAAATAAAGATAAGACAGAAATTTCAAAGAGGAAAGAGAACCATGAAAGAGTGTTAGGAGGCTAAAGCAGACTGTGTTTTCCAAAGATCTCTCAACCACGTCCCCGTGCCCCACTGACTTTGATAATCCTTCCATTGGGGTGGACTCTGTGATGCCTTCTCCTTGGATCTGGGGAGGATTGTATCACAGCATCACTTGTTCTCTGGGAACCCAGCCACCTTGCTGTAAGGAAGCCCAAACGAGGCCATGTAGACCGACTACTCAGAGAGACCATGTGTAGGAGTCTGGCTGACAGCCCAGCAGAGGCCTCAGCCAACAGCCAGTATAAGCAGCTACACCGGTGAGTGAGGATGCCTGGAGATGGTTCCATCTCCCAAACTGTCTAGTGTCCCCAGACTTCAGGTCTTCTCAAGTGACGCCCCATATGTCATAGAGCAGAGATAAGCTGTCCCCATGGTGCTCTGTCCAAATCCCTGAGTCAAGGTATCTGTGAACATGATTAAAATGGTTAGTTTACACCACTAAGCTTGGGGATGGCTCCTTACACTGCACTAGCTAACTGGAACACAGGCCAAGTAAAGGAACAGAAATCTGAAAGAAATAGTGGGCAGGCTGTAAACAATATAAAGGAGGAAGAGAGTCGAAGCGAGATGAGGAGGTGTCTATTAGATCTGGCAACTAGAAGACCCATGGTGGTCTGAGTACCGTGGCGCAGCGGTGCCTGTAGAAGTCGATCCTGGTGAGTCAGCAGTGGGTGTGGCCCGAGGAAGATGAGACAGTAAAAGCAGACTGCTCCTTCTACAAGCACTTCTCTTATCTGTCAGTGACTGATGCCTTGTCTGTACCAATATCTGCTACAGTTCTCAATAATCTGTTACGAAAAATTAATTGGCAAACATGCCTTTAATTTCTTGAAAGTTGAAAAATAATATTACCCAAACAGAATTTCCTATTTATCTCAAAACTTTAGCACAAGTGATTAATTTTTTCAAAAATATTCTTTAGTATGATATACATAGCACCCAGCTTTTACAATTATCAATATTCTGACAATCTCATTTTAGTTACTATTGTTGTTTGCTGGAATATTTTAACGTAAATCCCAGACGTTATTTCTTTTTCCCTGGAAATACTTCAGAATCTATCCTAAAAAGTAACACTTTTGATAATACATTACCAAATACAATTATAGCATCTGACAAAATTAAAAATAATCCCTTATAGTGATTGATTGTGTGTGTGTGTGTGTGTGTGCGCGCGCCACACCTGGGATCAGAACCTGTGGATCTCGGGCTGCCAAAGCATAGTGTGTCAACTTAACCACTACGCCACTCGGTCAGCCCCTTAGTGATTGATTTTTGATTCAAGTATTCTAAAAGCCTTATTTTTTTTGAGAACCTACTATGTAGGCATTGGAGTAGGAACTAAGAGATATATAAGTGAAGAAGAAAGGCAAGTTGGAGGAAAAACGGCAAACATGTTAAGTAGTTCTTTAGATACCACATTGTCACTTTTCGATTGTTTTTCTCCTCCTCGGTAAAGGGCTTCTCTTTCAATCTTTGCTCACGTGGTACCCACACAGTTTATGCTATGGTCTTATCTCTTGTTTAGGGGAAATATGCTCTTAGAAAAATATCAAGCAATGGTACAGTCATAAATCAGGTGAACAAGTAAATAATAAATTAATAATGAGAAAATGAATGTCTTCCTCCTTTGATAAGAAACAGGGCAAGAATGTATACTCCTACGACTTCTGTTCAATAGGAGACCTAACCAGAGGAATGAGATAGGAAACAAAAGTAAAAGGGCTAATAGATTAGAAGAGAAGTAAAGCTGTTTTTACTTGTAGATGACATAATTACCCATGTAGAAAATATGAGGAATCTTCAGAAGCCTGCTATAATTAATAAGTGAATTTATCAAGGTCATATAATATAAGGTCAATATACAAAAACCATCAACTGTACTTCTATATACTAGCAACCACATATTGAAATAGAATAGTGTGTCAGGGGTCCCTAAGACCTCTCTCATACTCAGAGATTCACTAGAAGAACTCGTGAAACTCAGCATTTAGTTGTGCTCATGGCTGAGAATTATTACAGAGACATGGGAAGGATACACAGCTGAGTCATAAAGGACAAAGACACAGGAGGAGTCTGGAGGAATCCACATGAGGTTTCCTTGTGCTCTCTCCCTCCCATGAGGGGTCACACAGAGCACAGTCATCCCCCAGCAGAGAATACGCAGCAACATGTGTGATATTTCTGCCTACGGAAGCCCATTAGATACTTAGTGCTTAAGGTTTTAATGGAGGGCTGGTCACGTAGTCACCCTCTGCCTAATGTGTCCCCAGATTCCAGAATCCCAGAAGGAAAGCAGGTCTGTAGCATAAACCACATTGTACAAACAGTCGAGGTACAGTGAGCTTCCTTTATCAGTTAGGGTAAGTTTTATACAAGTGTAGGAAATTGTTTACCAAGTTCCAAGACACCACCTAAGGCCCAACCTTCTAAGTGGTCTTCTTTAAAGATAGCAGTCTTGGTCAGCCATGTTAACTCTTTCAGAACAAATATCTAACAATAAAAAACACTGTTTTTTTTTTTTAAATGACAAAATTACTCTAAAATACAAATGAAAAGGCAAAGTACCTACAGTGGCCAATATATATATATATTAAAAAAAAAAGAGGAATAAACTTGAAAGATTCATATTATCTCATTTAAGGCTTACTACAAAGTTTACAAAAATCGAGACAATGTGGTATCAACAAAGGACAGGCACAGAGATTGATGAACGAGAACAGTTAGCTCCAAAATACCCACACAAATATGGCCAATTGCTAACTGACAAAGTCACCAACATAATTCAATGGGCAAAAAGACACTCTCTCCTATAAATGTTCTGGAGTAACCGGATATCAAAATCAGAAGAATAAAAAAACCTCCCCTTATATCATATAAAAATGATCTCACATGGATTGAATATCTAACCATAAAAGCTAAAATTATGAAATATCTTAAAGAAAGCTTAGAAGGCCATCTTCATGACCTTGGGGTAGGACAAACATCCTTAGAGTGGTTGCAAAAGCCAGAAAAAGTTAGCTATATAAGAAAAAGTTGACAATTTGGGTTTCATCAGAAGAAAAACTTTTAGCTCTTAAATAGACATCTTAAGAAAATTAAAATGTAAGCCAAAGAATGGAAATAAAATCTTTGTAATACATATATATCTGGCAAAGAACTTATATCCCAAATTTATAGTATACCTATAACTCAATAGTAACAAAATGCATTTTATTTTATTTATTTTTTTAAGGATTGGCACCTGAGCTAACAACTGTTGCCAATCTTTTTTTTTTTCCCTGCTTTATCTCCCCAAACCACCCCCCGTACACAGTTGTATATCTTAGTTGCAGGTCCTTCTAGTTGTGGCATGTGGGACGCCGCCTCAACGTGGCCTGATGAGCGGTGCCATGTCCGCGCCCAGGATCCGACCCCTGGGCTGCCGCAGCGGAGCCCACAAACTTAACCACTCAGCCACGGAGCCGGCCCCTGCATTTATTTTTAAATGAGCAAACAACTTGAAAAGCTATTTTATAAAAGATACATAAATTTCCCATAAAAATGAAAAGATATTCAACATCCTATTCAGCAGAAAAATGTAAATTAAAACCACAGTGAAATAATACTTAACACTCACTAGACTGGCAAAAATTTTTGAAATACTGGCATAGAATACTCCACCCGATAAATACTCTACCCAATAAACATCTTTGGTACATGGCATATACTCCAAGATAGACCATGTACTAGTCCATAAAACAAGTCTTAATAAATTTAAAAGGATTGAAATTATACAAAGTACATTCTCAGACCATTAAAAGTTTGAAATAAAAATGTCAGTAACAGAAAGAAATTTGGGAAATCCACAAATATGTGAATGTTAAATAATTCACTCCTAAATAAGCAGTGGGTCAAAGGGAAATTAGAAAATACTTTGAAATGAATGAAAATGAAGAACAATATATCAAAACTTATGCAGGACTTAGAAAGAAATTTATAATTCTAAATGTCCACATTAAAATAAAGAAGAAAGATTTCAAATCAATAACCTAAACTTCCAGTGAATAGGCCTACAATAAAGAGATTAAGTTAGTAACCAAAATTTATTCACAAAGAAAACCCAGACCCAAATGGCTTCACTGGTAACTTCTAGCAAACAGTTAAAGAAGAATTGATATCAATTCTTCAGAAATTCTTCAAAAAGAAAAAATAGAAAAGAATACCTCTCAACTCATTGTATGAGGCCAGTATTACCCTGATTCCAAAACCAGAAAAAAAAATCACAAGAAAAAGAAAACTATAGACTAGTATCTCTTATGATTATAGATGTGGGAATCCTTAACAAAAATACTAGCAAACAAAACCCAGAAATTGGTAAAAATGATTATAAACTATGACCAAATGGGATTTACACCAGCATGCAAGATTGGTTCAACATCTGAAAATCAATTAATATAGTGCACCATATCAACAGAATATAGCTCAAAAAAACACACGATCATCTCAATAGATCAGAAAAAGCATTTGACGAAATCCAATGCTCCTCCCTGATAAAAACACTCAACAAACTAGGAAGAGAAGGGAGCTTTCAACCTGATCAAGTGAAGCTACAAAAGACACATAGCTAGCATCAAATTTAATGGTGAAAAACTGAATGCTTCTCCCCAAGTTCAGGAACAAGAGAAGAATGTCTACTATCAACCAATTCTTTTGAAGATTGCACTGTATTAGGTAAGAAAATAAAATAAAAGGCATTGAGACTGGGAAGGAAGAAGTAAAACTAATTCTATTCACAGATGATATAATCTTATATATAGAAAAACTTAAAGAATCCACTAAAACAACTAGTAAAACTAATAAATGAGTTGAGCAATATTACAGGGTAAAAGATCAATATACAAAATAATAACAGTATTTCTGTACACTTTCAATGAACAATTTGAAAATGACATTACTTAGCAATAAATTTAACAAGAGTACAAAACCCATACTCTGAAAACTACAAACCATTGTTGGCTGTTATTAAATAAAATCTAAATAATTGGGTAGACTGTCCATGTTCATGAATGTGAAGGCTAGATGTTGTTAAGATGACAATATTCCTCAAATTGATCTACAGGTTCAATGTAATTGCTATCAAAATCTGAGATGATTTCATTGCTGAACTTGACAAGTTGAGAATAAATTTCACATGTAATTCAGGGGTCCCAGAATAGCCAAAACAATCTTAAAAAAGAAGAACAAGGTTGGAGGACTCATACTTCCAGATTTCAAAATTTACTACAAAGCCTCTGTAATCAAGACAATGTGGTACTGACATAAAGATAGATATATAGATCAACGAAATAGAATTGAGAGCCCAGAAGCAAATCCCCACATTTATGGTCAATTTATTTTTGACAAGGATGTCAAAACAATTCACAGGGGAAAGAATACTGTTTTCAAAAAGTGATGCAGGGACAATTGGATATACACATGCAAAAGGCTGAAATTGGACCCTACCACACACTATACATAAAAATTACCTCAAAATGGATAATGTAAGAACTAAAATGCTTACAAAAAAACATAGAGGTAAATGTTCACAACCTGGGACTAGGCAATGGTTTCTTAGATATGACACCAAAACACAAGCAACAAAAGGAAAAAAATACATAAATTAGACTTCATCAAAATTTAAAGCTTTAAAGAATTAATATCAAAGAACACCAGCAAGTAAGGGAAAAGAGAACCCATAGAATGGGAAAAATATTTGTAAATCATAAATCCGATAAAGCACTCATATAAAGAAAATATAAAAAACTCTTACAACTCACTTAAAAAACACAAATCAATTAAAAATGTGTAAAGGTTCTAAACAGACATTTCTACAAAGAAGATATACAAATGGCCAAGAAGCATGTCAAAATATATTCACATCATTAGCCATGAGGCAAATGCAAATGATATAACACTTTACACTCACTAGGATGGCTATAATAAAAAAAAAAAACAATAATAATAAGTGTTGGTGAGGATATGGGAAAATCATACACTGTGATGAGAATTTGAAATGGTGCAGCAACTTTGGAAAATAGTCTGGCAGTTTCTTGAAAGGTGAAACACAGGGATATCATATGACCCAGCAATTCCACCTGTAGGTATATGCCCAAGAGAAATAAATATATCCACACAAAAACTTGCACACGAATGATCATAGCAGTATTATTACAATAGCTAAAAAGTGGAAACAACCCAAATGCCCATAAACTAATGAATGGATAAACAAAACGTGGTATATCCATAGAACGGAATGTTATTTGATTATAAAGAGGAACAAAGTACTAATAAATGCTACAACATGGATGAACCTTGAGAACGTCATGCTAAGTCAATGAAGGCAGTGACAAAAGATCACATATTGTGTGACGCCAATTGTATGAAATATATCAAACAGGCAATTCTATAAAAACAGAAAGTAGATTGATGGTTACCTAGGGCTGAGAGAGGATGAGGAGGGGGTTGTGATGAAGAGGGACTTATAAAGGATACAAGTTTCTTTGGGGGTGATACAAATTTTCTAAAACTGATTGCGTTACATAAAAAAAGTGATACTTGTACAACTCTGTGAATATACAAAAAAATCATTGAATTGTACACATTTAAATGGGTGAATTGTTAACTATGTTAATTATATCTCAATAATACTGACAACCACATTTGTTATTATATTTTAATTAATTGTAACAACAAAAAATATGGCACACTTCCAAATATCTAGGATGTGGATCAAATGGGAGGTTCATATATTTCTGGTAGTTGAGAGGCTCAACAATTTTTGCAAACTGTTTTGATATATCTTGTAAAGTTTAAACCACACAACATGGAACACAGCCTCTCTAATCCTTGCTATTTATTCAAGGGAAATAAAAATATATACCCAAAGAAAGACATGTATACAAATGTTCATAACAGTTTTATACATAACAGCCTGAAACCAGAAATAATCTAAATGCCCTTCAACAAATGAATGGATAAAATATTACGGTATAATAACGCCATGTGATATTACTTGCAACAACACAGATAAATCTCACAGACGTTATGCTAAGTGAAAGAAGCCTCATCCAGAAGAATACACACGGTGTGGCTTCATATAGATGAAATTCTGTCTATAGTTCTGGAAATCGCATCAGTGGTTGCCTGGAGCTGGGTGCTGCTGGGAGCGGATGACTGTCCAGGGGTGTGAAGGAATGTTCTTAGTGGATGGAAAGGTTTCATATCTTGATTAAGGGGGTGGTTACATGACTGTATACAATTTGTCAAAAGCCATCAACTTTAAAATGTTTGAATTTTATTGTATGTAAATTATAGTCCAGTAAAGTTGATTTCAAAAAAACAAATCACTTGATGGAGTAAATCACGCATCTCTCAGATGTGTTTACAGGATTTCTTCCTTAGTGATGGGATTTCAGGAACATTTTTGGATTGTTGGCTTGCCAGGACGCCAAATCACACAATAACTATGCTTTCTCACCTTCCTAGGTCAGCAGCAGTGTCCTGGTAATCTCAGTGCAGTATTGTGTAATGCAGAGGACACTAAATTAGAAGTCCGGAATCTTGATTCCAATCCTGGCTATATCATTTATGAGCTGTGCAATTTTTGGTATAAATCCTGGCCTGTGAAATACCCATTCTACAGGGCTGTTGCACAAATTGAACTATGTAAGATCTATATAACCATCTGCCACATTAGACAGGATAGTTATTGCTAAGTATTTTATTAACACAAGTCTACGGGGAGAAGTACCACACTCTACTAAAATGTGTGCAGTGTTTTAGTGGGATAGCTGGAGCAATGGTCTCCTAGCCCAGGAAGCATGCCAGCCTGCTGGTTAGAGCTTGTCTCATTCTATGTCCATTGAAACACAAAGGGAAAATTTAGTTACCTTTGGTCGCTAATTTAAAAAACATGTAGTAGTTTGTCACTAGTTTTGCCCTCTCTCTCCTCTCTAGATCTCTGGATCTGCAATGGAACATAATTCTAAATAGATGACAGATTCTCAAGCACATGAAATAATTAGTGGTTTTTCCTTATTTTATTTCTTGTCCTATTGCATGTTGTCAGCTTCCCTGCTTCAGAACAACATCACATCCTTTGTCCTGGGTTTCCCCCTTTGCCTCTCACAGCAGCCATTCTTACACTTAATTAAACTGGACACGTGGCGCCTGCCTTCAGATTCAATTCTGTCCACCACCCTCCCCCCGCCATGCTGCTTCTGCTCTGGAATATAGGGGATAGAGGCGTCAGGAGGAACCGAGATTCTTATGACCCTTCAATTATGTGTGAGGCTGAGCCATAGTGACTGGCCACAGCTGGGTGATCACTGCGGGTCACTCAGGGACGTAGCCAGCTTTCTCTGACCTTCATCAGACCTCTGACCCAGATTCACCACTATTTCTTTTCTGCTAGAGATGTCATTGTCAATATTGCTGTCCTTTTAGCAACTGGACCATTTTTTGAACTATGAAATTAGCATTAGCCCAGCCTACCTTTAAAAATGGTGCAAGTTTATCCTAAATTCATCTCTCCATTCCAAACACACATGCGTGCATGCAGACCTGAATTAGTAATCACAACCATCAGCCAACCCTAAACCTATGGACAGCCTCTTCTCTCACCAAACGGGATCCTATGCCAGTCTTCTAAAACAAAAATAAAACATGATTGGGGCCGGCCCTGTGGTCTGGTGGTTGGGTTTGCATGTTCCACTTCAGCAGCCCAGGGTTTGTGGGTTCGGATCCTGAATGTGGATCTACACTGTGCTCACCAAGCCTTGCTGTGGCAGTGCCCCACATACAAAATAGAAAAAGATTGGCACAGATGTCAGCTCAGGGCCAATCTTCCTTACCAAAATAAAAAACACACAAAAAAACACCCCACAAACAGCAAACAAACATGATGCAGGAGATGTTTGATTATTATACATGTGCTGCTAAATTTTTACTGAACTATTCATAGAGGCTGAATTCTCTGAAAAATGAGGACAATATCTACTTTGCATGTTTGTGGTAGAAATTAAAATAATATGTACGTTTAACTAGCACAGTGCCTGGCACAAAGGGATACTCAATACATGTTTTCCTTTTCCTTTTAGTCGCCTGGACCTAGTTTAGATTTGTGATTAGTCAGAAAAATATAGATTCCAAATGTTCACCTCATAAGACACACCTTATTGGAACTAGCTCCAGCGAACACGTAGATACAAGCTGACAGGCATGGTCTCGGTCTTCTCCATTTGTGTCCCTCTGCTCCACACGGGCACAGGTCTTGGCACAGTGTGAGCACTCAGTAAATATGTACTGAATTCATGATTTGCAATAGTGCAGGTGTGAACACTTGTGCTAAGAGTCTAAGATCCAGGCTCTGACTTTTACCAGCCTTGTACCCAATAGAGACAAGAGGGACAAAGAGTGTTCTTGGTGGCGTGTTCACCTCTCTTTCCTTCCTATTAGCTTCTTTCCTAAATGTTGAAGAACACACCCACTTGGACTCTATGGGGAAGCTTCATAGATAAGGCATGATTTTCCATGAATTTTTAAGTAAAGTGAAAAAAAGGGATCTGGGCAAAGTTAGGATGAAAGATCCTTCCAAGAAAATGCCTAAGGTAAGGGCTTGAATGTGTATTTGAAACCCATTGAATATGGGCAAAGACAGCGTGAGTGAGCAAGCTTATGTAAATTCCAGGAGATGTAAGGAGAGTGGTATAACCAAAGGGTGAGAAATGTACATACCTGAATGACAGCGTGTCTTCCAGGGATCTTTACAATATTTTAGCAGCAGCATCTAAGTAATCAGCCTTATGACATTACATTCTATTTTTCAAATTAATTGATTTTGCACTCCTGGGCTGTACGTCTAGTCGTTCATACACTGAACCTTTGCTGTGAGACTAAATGAGCCTTTTCAAGGAAAGCTACTTTGATCTAGCTACTCCAGGGTAAGGAGAAACAGTACATACATATAAGATGCTGCTTGTCCTTACCACATGGGGCTGGCACGTGAAAAGTGTGATAAGCAGTGAGTGCACCCCTTTTTTCTCCTCTTGTGTCACCAGAGCATCAGTGTTAGATGTTTTCATCACTATTTGATAAGCCAACCTTCACTCATCAGGACTAACAGCATCTAATTTTTGTAATCTCTGAAAAGATCGTTTGGTTTCAAATGAAACAGTTACAGTCAGAATCTATTAATGAACTTCTCTGGTTCAGATGTGAACTAGTCATTCAACCATTACACATACTTATTCCAAAACAGGTGGCCATAATCCATCCGCACACACATCTCCAGCTTTCCTGCCTGTAACTCTTCCCACCCAACCCCAGACTGTATGGGCATATCAGATCTATATTACCAAGAAAAATCAGAAATTCAAAAGTCTTTACTCAGAAAGGTCTAGGGAACCTGGATTCTCTTTCCACCCCAATCTCTAAACAGCTATAAAACCCCCTTCAAATCACAAAATCCTTCTAGCCTTGGAATTCTTTATCTTTAAAACTTACATCATGCTGGCCTCTCATAGGAAGAGATTAAAGGCCTCTGTGCTCACTACGTGTGCCTTCTGTTTGGCCCCGATAGGATGATCTTCATGTGAAATAATATTTAGATGGAGGATGGGATTCGGTTTCTGCCTCACCCCAGGCTGCTCTGGGTGCTCGCTGTACTTTTAGCTGCAATGACCCCAGCCCGGGGGCACACTGTGCTGTGGCTGTCACCACAAGGCCACAGTGGCCACGCACCACTCAGATGACAAGAGGGACGTCTGAGCCTGCACCTTGGCCAGACCGATCCCAGGGAGTCTCCGGCTTCCTGGGAGATGGGGTAACACGGCTGGAGACACGAGGAGTTAACATTCCTCTGGGTGGGCATGGACCAACAGAGACTGGAGATGCCAAGGAGCGAGCTGATGCATCGTCATCCCAGTGCAGCTGTTTCATAGGGTTCTATAGAGTCATCCTGGAGCCCAGGTCGGCAGGGACCGTTTTATGAATCTGCAGCCAGCGCTAGAAGGCAGCCCCTTGTGTCGGCTTCCCCTTCTTCCGTCTTCCTGCACGTTTGCCCTTGCTCCTCCTTGGGTTGCACCCCTGAACACAGAGTGAGCAGAAGAGATTGGCCTAAGGTTGGTGTTCCAGGAGCCCTGAGCTGGGGCCGGTGGAGCATCCTGACAGTGTTCCTGGGTGTGAGCCGCTGCAGCTGGGGCCTGCTGCCGGGAGTGGAGGCCCACCTCTGCCACTTTCTGAGCGTGTTCATTTGGGCTTTTTACTTAATTCCTACCTCAGTTTTCTCATCTGTGAAAGCTGCAAGCTGCAGCTTCAAAAAGATCAGAACGGTATGGAGACAACAGCAATACATACTTCATTGCAGTCGTTATTAGAACCGAATGAGTCCTTACGTGTACAGTGCTCGGTGCCTGACACACAGTGAGACTCGGTCAGTGGTGGTCGTCGTCATCATCATCATTATTTATCTGCTTCATTCTCATAATGTCCTCCTCAGCTGTCATGTATCCTGCTTCTTGCCAAGATTGCTATACATGCTGTGGGCCCCCAAATTCTTGACTCTGTATTCTCTGTAGCTTATGTTAGAATCGGTGCAGGTTTTTTGTAAGCCAAGAATCCTAACTGGGAGAGCCCAGCTGCTGGTTAGGATTCAGGAGGCGATGGAGAGTTTGGGTGGGTTCTGGAGCAAAGGCAGAGCAGAGCTGCAGTCCCCTCTGGGCCGTGAACGAACTTCAGCCTGTCAGAGAAGTTAAGTAATTTACCCAAGATCACACAGCTGGAAAACGGCAGAGCCAGAAGTAAAATCCAGGTTTGCCTACAAAAGCCATCCTCCTTCAACCCACACCAGAGGTTTTTATATTTATATATACTGTAACTTTTTAATAAAAACGTCAGGCTTTTCTTGAGTGTTAACTATGTTTAAAATACTTCAGATGTACAATTTTATTTAATTCTGAGAACAACTGCGGGAGCTAAGAGTAGATTCTAGTGTCACAGTAATGGAAGACAACCATGATGAAGAAGGTAAAATTATGTGACGCATCTCCCCAGCGGTTGGCAGTGGAGCTGATGCGCCAGCCTCAGCCTCTGGGCTCCAGCGCCCGGGCGGCCTGCCTGTCCCTCGGCATAGCCTCAGTTTAACAGTTTAGGGTTTTGCTTGGACTGGCGGTATGCAAGCAGGGAAGTGCAGGGCTGCGTGGACCCCAGTGGGGATAGGAAGTTTCTCCCTCACCTGCTGCCCCCTCCCCACTCTCTGCCTCTTAGCTGCCCACTCAGACAGCATTTGTAACTCCTGCCGTCTTGGGTGAAATTGCCGGGAGCTGAAACCAGCAAGGCAAAGGATGGAGGGCAAAGGGCCCATGACCACTCGGCACTTAGTGGGGCACTCGAGATAGCTCACAGGCGCCTCTGGCCCGCCCCTGCATCTACTTCCCGATGGGGGCTGTGGGAGGCAGTCGAGGACTGTGGGCCAGGGTTGCCGCCCCCAAGCTCCAAACCTAAAGGGACCGTACACTCCTCCACGGGGGCAGCAGAAGGAACGGAGGTAAATACAACGAGCCGCTGCTTCCGGGAGCCGTTGGCAGTTCTGTCTGTTGGATACACTGCAGACCTGAGTAATGAGATCATAAAGTTGAGAACGCTTGGGAAGTAAAAGTGCTGGGTAAATGCAAGATCCCTCTGTCTTCCATGTGACGTGCCTGGGAGGAACGCTTCTGATGTTCATTCATTCATTTCTTTATGTCTTCCCTTTATTTTTTTTAAGGGATTGAAGATGGCTTACGAAGATACACAGTACAGTACACGCGTGTGTGAAAGCCTGCCTAAGCAAAGCTCGAGATGATGAAGCCAGAAAGGAAAAGAGTGACAGGTTTTATTACAGACAAATCTAAAATTGTGTATGACAAATGACACGATAAAATAAAGTAAAAGACAAGAGACAGCCAGGGAAGGACATCGCAGCGTTTAAACAAAGGGTTAACATCTCTAACATAGACGGTACTTCTGCAAACCAATTGTAAAAAGTGATAAACAGCCCAACGGAAAAATGGATGAAGAACATAAACAAGGAGTTCACAGAAGAAATACAAATATCCAATAAACATCTGAAGTATGAAAAAATACACATGGTAACTTCCCTAGCAACAGGGATATGCAAATTAAAATGAGGTGCAATGTCCTGCCTATCACGCTGGCAGAAATGGAAACTATTGAGAGCATCTGTTCTGAGCTCAGAGTTGGGGAAACGGGCGCTTGCACGGGTGGGCGAGGTTGTAACTGACCTAGCCCTTTGGGAGGGCAATCTAGCTGGCATATAAGAGTTTGAAACAAACATGTCCTATGACCAAGTTGTTTCATTGTAGGAGTCAAGCCATGGAAATAATCATATATATGTACAAACATTTGTATGTCTAAGGCTACTTGGGGAATTACTCTTCGAAAGAGTAAACCAGAAATTACTATGTGTCACAGATTTAATGGACTGTGCAGTGCTAAACTGAGTGCCATCTAGCTATGTTGATTCCTATGAAAAACTTTTATGATGTATTGTTAAGTTTAGAACATGAAGTTCTAGAACTTTAAGTACTGTGGTACCTTGTTTATGTATGACGTGGGTTCTGCATGCACATATGTATACATGTACAACAGATTTTCTAGAAGGATAGCCATCAACTGTGAGCAGGGGTGAATGAGAGTTTTCATTCATTGAACAAACATTAATTGAGCACTTATTACATGGCACACTCTGTACTAGGTACTGGGGATGGAGTAGTGAACAAAACAGACCACAGTCGTGCCTTTAAGGAGCTCACACCTCAAAGTGGGGAGGCAGACAGATAGAATAAATAAATAATATACAGTGTATAGATGGTGAAAAGTGCTGAGAGGGAAGAAACCAGCATAGCGAGATAGGGGTTATGTGATAGGAGGGCAAATGCAGACAGGAAACTCAGAGAAGTTCCACTGAAGTGACACTTGAGACAAATCCTACAGAAAATGAGGGAGTGAGCCATGTAAACATCTGGGGAAGCATTGGTCCATGAAGCAATAGCAAGTGCAAAGGCCCTGAGGCAGGATCTGCATGGCACATTTGAGGAGCAAGCAGGAAGGCAGTGTGGCTGGAGCAGAATGTTCAAAGGCAACAGATAGAGCAATGAGGCCAGAGAGATCACGCAGGCTTGTTCTCTGAATGAGATGGAAACCACTCCAGGATTTTGTGCCGTGGAGCAGCAAGCTGCAGCTTCAAAAGATCACTCTGGGTGCTGTGCCACAAAGAGGCGGAAGCAAGGCTAAGGTGTAGCAGGGTGAGGTTAGTAGGCTGTAGCACAAATCCAGCAAGACAAAAAGAGTGGCTTGGACCAGGTAAGTATTAAGTGAATACCAGTTCCACGTTCCTTATCAAGAGGATAGCATGTTCTCTTTAATTTTAGTTCTATGGGATCCATAGTGGTCCATGTCATCATGCTTCTACCACAAAATGTAAGATAAATCCTGTTGGGATAAGCCACAGCCTTCGAATTAGCATTGGCGCCCACCAGGGGCAGAGACACATTTTGCAGTAGCACGAGCCTCGATTGTGACACACTGGGAATGGGAGGTGGCAGAACCAGAGAGAAGGAGCTGAGAAAAGTGACAGACAAGGCCAGGGCAGAAAGGGCACCTGCAGGAAGGAGTCCGAAACCACAGGTTAAGTCCAAGAGGGAGGTCGGCAACCCAGGAGACATCCATATGGAAGCTGCGAGAATGGCAGGGGGCAGCTTTCAGATGGAAGGAGCAGCTGTTCTCAAGGTAAGGTGCAGTCTAGGCATCAGGGCACCTAAGGGTGGGCCAGAGGCAGGGCAGAGGCAGGCAGGGGCGGAGACAGGGCCTTGGCACGGATCCTGCTGACCCTGGGGCTTCAGACCAACAGGCGCAGAGAAACCTCGGGAACCCGGCACACAGAGGAGAACAGAACAAGGAGCCACGGAGCAGGTTTGCATACGTGGGGCAAATCAGGAAGCTGCTGAGGAAGAAATCTGTGGGGCTACGGTGGCAGGGGCTGCTGCCCTTCAGGAAACCTGAAAGGAAGTGATGTGGAATCGCCCTGGGTGGTGAGGCATGGGCTGCAGACCTTGTGCAGGCAGGCAGGGCTCCCAGGACGCGTGCAGGGAGGGCGCAGGGAGGCCAAGGAGGGAGCTGACTGCTCCTTGCATGTGCCTGGGTGGGCTTCGGTCGGGGCTGAGCCCCACCAGTTTGGAGTCTCCCCCCTCCAGTCCGAACCTCGCGGAGCAAGCTCTGGGCTCACAGCTATCAGTGGCTTCGACCCAGTCACCTGCCTCAGCTCTGTGTTTTTGGTTTCCAGTTCTTGCGAAGTTTCCCCACTGTGACCAGTCGCACACGATCTCTCTGCTGTCTCCCTTCCCCCACTCACAATATTTATACTCATTTCTTGCACTGAAATCTATCTGCTCCTGTTCTATTAAAACTGCTAGACTGGCAGCTCCCACCCTACTGAGCCGCAGCCGCCCGTTGTCCAGACAGTGACGTGCAAGCCTTCCATCCCCTGTTGTGCTCGCCTGGCCCTGGATGCCCAAACCTTCAATGCTAAAGGCATGTCAGAGACGCCTCCATCTACACCATGTCCCCGAATGCAGGCAGTGTGAACTACTGGTTCTGCATTTACTGGTGAGCTGGTGAGCTACCAGCTCTGATAAACACAGGCAAAGATCGGGTCCCCCTCTTCCCTGGCACTCACCCTGCTGGTGGAACTGACTTTTCACAGTAGTGTAACTGCCGTGAGAGGAGGAGCGGCAGCACGGGAGTGGCGCTCTGTGGGCACTGGGTGGACCGATGTCTGCACTGCAGAAGTGTCAGGGTGCCTCCACTCATCCCCGCAGTGCTCCCCACTCACTGGGTGGGCATCGGTACCACCCTGACTTCAGGGAAGAGGAAACCGAGGCTCTGAGAGACGAGGCGATCTATGAAGGCTCCCGAGAGCTCGTGTGGTGGCTCTAGCAGGTAGATGAAGCTGCCTGTGCCCCCTGGGTTAAACAACAGTTCTCTCCATGGAACGCCCCCTTTTCTCCAGGTGAGGAAGTGATGATGGCTTCGTGCACCAGGCCGACTAATGAGATGAGCTATCTCACCTTCACATCCAGTTAACAGACATGCCCAAGACCGTGCGGCGAAGACGAGGAGAGCCAGCGACCGAACGCGAATCCTCCGGCTCCTGAGCGGGAGCTCTCTCCACGACGCCATTCCCACGGACGCTGCAACGGCTCCCACTTCCTGCTCCTCAGGAACCTGGGCCTCCCAGGGTGCTCAGGGGCAAAGGACAACAGGACTCCTACCAACACTTCCCAAACCGGGCTGAGGACTAGGCGCTGCTGGGTTTGGGGCACCTTTGAACAGAAGGTCCCCTGGTGTTCTGCTGCCAACACCTACAACTCAGCCAGGCTTCAGGCCATGCTCTGCAGACAAGGACTTTCCCACCTGTTGACCCTCTTTTGCTGCAGGTCTTCAGCTAAAACAAGTCAGTTTGGCCAGATTGTGAATAGATTTGCTTTTTGAAATATTTTATTATCTAGTTGTGCAATCTATAGACGAGTCAAATCTGAGGACACGGATTTGCACCAAATTTTCAGCTCAGCACTGAGTGCCATATTAAAGATATGTATGGGCATCTTTTATTCATCTTCTAGTTTCTTTAGCTTCTAACTGTATCATCCACATTTTGAAGCACCTTTATTCAAAGTAAAACTGTAGAATTTTCTTAAAAACAAACAAAAAATTAAATATCGCCATGGTGATACAAAGAGACATCATGACATTGTAGGAAAAACATGACAATAAAAGTCAAAATCCCTGGATTCTAGTCTTGCTACTGCTACTAATTAGCTGTGTGACTTTGAGAAATTCACTTAACTTCTCTGAACTTGTTCTCTTGCCTTAAAAAAAAGACTACACTGTGGGATTTTAAAAATTCCTTTCAGAGTTAACACGGGATTCATCTACGAAGTCCCTTAGTAACTGAGGGAAGAAAGACTGCCTGTTTCACCCAAACGTTATGCGTGAGTTTAGGGCCAACATGAGTTGTGTGCCAGCAGAGAGTCACCAAACACCCCAAATGGTAACCCTCTCCCTCCCAGCATCCCAGGCACAAAATACTCACATGCTTTTCTTGGGGTGAGTCTTCCATGGCAAACCCCTTCATCAACCGATTCTACTCAAAACTTCTGAAACTGTCCTCTCACTGACCAGCCAAAGGCATGTTTCTTGGCCGATCCGCAGCGGCACCATTTTATGAGGTCCAGCTGCCATGTTTCATTGATTTTCATCTGGGCCCCTCAGGGAGGGCTCCCTCCCCCAGGGTCCTCTCCTTCTCTTTCAGTTTGTGCAGTGCAACTTAACTCTCTTTACGGGATTGATCCCACCACAACTTGCACCCATATTTAGGATGGTAACTATTCTAAAGGTGGGATTGTAATAGAAAATCAGATATTCGGAGGGAGAGAGGTTATTGATACAATATTCTTACATATTATCACCCCCTCGACCCACCAGCCACCCAACAGCAATAATTCTCAAAGAGATATGAGGCACAGGGGGCAGTCAATGCTGATGTTAATTTCCTGAAGAGATGGTTAATATTTCAAACCGTTACATCAGGCGACAGCCTAGAAATAGAAAACTTATGGAATTAAGCACAGAAGAAGCTTCCAAACAGAACTGTTGAGTTTTTACTGAATTGGCCTATTTTGACTGAATTCAACCAGTCAGTTTGACTGTCACATGTATGAAGGATGTGTGTCACTGTCTTGTGAATGAACGCCTGTTCACTATAATAATGTGCCCGTGGATTTCTGATAAAGCCATCGCAGGTGGTGCCCCTGTTTGCTTGTGCTGAGTGGAGACGGGAGGTCAGATAAAAGGCTCATTCTAGATCAGGGGTCTGTTTACACCGTGGCCCTAGGTCTGCACTTGTTTGCTCTTCCTGCTATGCCCAGTGATCTGTGTAAGACGGCCAAAGTATGTAAGCCCAACACTTAAGAAATATGTAGACACAGCGCAAGGTTAGCAGAGTACACAAGACTGGGCCTAGGGAGTACCGGTTTTGAAAGACTGCAAAAAGCAGAGGCACCACTTACGTGGCACATTCCATTTGAAATGCATCAGCGGTCTAAGAATTGCCCAAACATTTGGTGACATCCAGCAATCCTCTCAAAGAAAATCAGAAAACTTACCTGCCATCTAAACCAATGCCCAATATATTTTATACAAGCCCAGATCTGCAAATGCACACTTGCAGAGTGTAATAACCCATAGATGGATGCACAGGGCAAAAGATGATTAACAACTGAGATGAAGACAGAACAGAGAAAACATGTCCCTCCACCCTACGTCCTTTCTGCCAGACCAACGAACACCCCGCCATGCATTTCCAGCTCCGGCGCATGGGGCCGAGTCGGCCAGCCTGGCATCTAATTAGCCATGGTCCGTGGGCTCATTTTCGCCCAGAAGACGCAGGTCACGCTGTCTGCCGCCAAGACCTCTACTGTGAAGGGCTGCAGCAGAAATGCCCGAGCAGCTGTCCATGAGCTCCACGCTGTCACGAAGTACAAATGTGTCTGGTGGGTAAGACTCTGAGACTAAACCCACAGTGAATGCCAGCTCCATTAGTATGGCAGGTGAGCAATCTATTAGGAGATCGAAGGCCCCTCCCTCATCATAGGAAATAAATGAGCTGTGTCTCACAGGGAACCAGAAGACAGAGGAGAAATTCTTTCATAAAGGGAGGCAATGCACTTTGAAGTAAGAAACATGTAGATTTGAATCCCGACCCTGCCACACAGAAATTGGCTGATTGTAAGCAACTGTTTTAAACTTTTTGAGGTTCCTCATCTGTAAAATGGGCAAAAATAATTCCTGTCTCTTGGGAACGTGAGGATTAAAAGAGATCAAGTGTGAAGAAGAGTCAGCCCCGTAAGTGGCCTGTAGTAAGGGTTGGGAAATGTCATGGCCACATTTCCCATGGGTTTGTGGTCTAATTAATCAGCAGGGTGAGGTAGGAGCAGACCCGGTGTCTTCTCCACACCCCTCCTCGTCCCAGCTCCCTCCCCCGCAGGGCGCTGCTCTCTCTCAACCGTGCCTGCTCACTTCTTGCCTTCTGGGAGCGCCGCACAACCCAGGTTGTCACCACGCCTCTCAAGATCCTTTTCTCCCCAACTCCTCACTTCCTTTCTACACCCCGGAGTGCTTGAGGATACAGCCAAAGCTTGGAGAGACTTAGACCCACCGCAAGTTCTTCTTTTATTATTTCCTTCTTGCAAGGTGAGAGAGGACATCGTCTCAGAATGAAAGATTCTCCTCCATGCCCTCTCTCAGCAGAGGCCCTAATTCATTTTTCATGGCCCCTTGCAGTGACAAAAGCCGCTGCTTTCTCTCTTGTAAGCGTGCTCCATGCAATAAGTCAAAGCTGATGTGCATTTTCCCCCTGGGTGCCAGAGCGCGCTTTGATTTAATTTGCCCTGTTGTTTGGCACAGAGCCTTTGCCAGCGAGTTTCTTCACAGACCTGGGGAGGCAGGGCCCTGACAGCGACGGGGCGCGGTGACAGATGGGGTTCAGTAGGTAGTGTTTAAATACTTTGCTGCAATGATAAAGGGAACGTTGGAGAGTGACAGAGCCTCCTGCAGAAAGTCAGCCAGACAAACACACACATCCTGTTTGTGGGAACTGGGGGCCCCGGGGACAACACGGGTCCGTAGGAGGCAGGCCCACTTTCACTCGGCTCGAATCGGCAGGTGCCCAGGAGAGCACTGGGCTGCGGAGTCTGAGTCTGTGGTTGATGAACCCATCTTGGCCTCTCCTGTAGTCACTGCAGAGCGTCGGAAAGGGCTTTGTGTAGCCAAAACACGCCCCATTCACACCACTTTCACATTCCCCATCTGAGAACAGGCCATGCCTGTCGATACAGGCCCAAGAGAAAAGCCAGCACAGCAGGGGTCAGGCTGAACGAAGAAAGCATCCTGACTGAAAAATGATCTGGTGTGAAAATGACCAGGTGAGGCGAAGGCACAGAAAGGCACAGAGAGTCAGAGAAAGGGGCGGAATTATATAACTCAAAGGTGGAAAGCAATGGATTGGCTCAGCCAGGTAAGCACACACACGTTACAGAGGCGCTAAATTGCAGTGGCCTGGGCCACTGATCACCTACATCCTGGTCAATTTTTTTTGCATTCTACCTTTGTGATCACTAGCAGACCAGGGAAAGCACTAGACAATCGCCTCTATCTATTCCTGACGCTGTAATAATAATTTCTGTGAGGTCAGTAGTGCTGTAATCCTGAGAGAGGGGCTGCACCTGGGGCACCATGTTTGATTTGGAAAAGAATATGAAAAGGATGTTTGTCAAGCAAGGCAACAATCCTGTGGGAAGCATAGTGTATGCACAGGAGAGCATCATATGAGGAGATGGTCAGTGGGAACCCACCACATGCATGGCCTTGACTGAATATTCCACATTTACCTTCCAGGATGGACTATGAGTATGCACAAATGTGGTATAGCAAGAGTGAAGAGAAGCTGGAGAGTGCTGTATTTTATCTAAGAGGAGGTTCATTGGGTGTGTCTGGTTTCTCTTGTTCTTTGGGTTTACCATTTTTAAAGCAGATTTAGGAGTGAGATGTATAGAGATGTGCAGTGAAGACATGTGACCAGAGACCAGCTTGTTGGTTGCGGAGGTGAGCTTAGCACCTGAGTAACAAGATGGCACCAGAATAGTGAAGGGGGGAGCCTGCTTGGAATGGAGGCGGGGACCCAACTGGGAAGGCAGAGCTGAGCAGAGAGGGCAGCAAATAACACTGAGCTGTCTTCCAGCTGGGAGTCATCAGCTGCAAGATGAAGGTGACCCAGGTGGTACAGCAGGCGAGAGAAGCCACTTTAGACTGAGTCTATTTGCTTGCTTACCTGTTGCAAATTTAACAGCTGTGGAACTCACCACCCTAACTCTCCCCTCCCTGACTGGGCAGTGAGCTCTACTCTGAAAGGTGAATTGAGATTTGCCTCTTGGCATTTTCTAGATTTTGTTTTACAGCTAATCAAACAGACATTAGCCACCTGGGAGCCAAAGAGCCCGTTCCCTTGAGCAGTCGAGTGACACCTTGACCTTCTGAAGCTCCAGATGCAACCCCGGCAGAGCCTCCTATGTAAGAATCACTGAAAGGGTTTAATCAGGGCCATTTTTAGCAGACTGGGACTCAAGAGTGTCATGTCGTCATGTGAGAAAGAAGTTTGGATTATAGTGAAGGGAGGCTAAAAAGAACATGGATAAAAAGATTAAAGAAGGAGTAGAAAAGGTCAGAGCAGAGGCAAAGGGACCAATAAAACAGGAACAGCAAAAAGTCAAGCTCCAAGTCATCCTGACCAACCTCTGCTTCTTTCGTGTACTCACCTCAGCACCAGCTTCCAGAAGTGGGGCTGCAGGCTGTGGCAAGGGCAGTTGTTCCCAATCAGAGGTGACTGAGCCCCCAACTTGGCAATGTCTGAAGACGTTTTCGGGTGTCACAACTAGAAGAAGATGCTATTGGCATGTAGTTAGCAGAAATCAGGGAGGCTGCGAAACACCCCACAATACACAGGACAGCCCCCACAACAAAGGATTACCCAGAACAAAATGTTGACAGTGCCGAGGTGGAGAAACCCCAGGCCAGAGAACCCAAGCAGGAGCCAGAGGATGCTGCCCCAACTAGAAATCTCTCCAAATGCATGGGGAAAGGAAGTCCTGGCTCCCTTCAGCCCGCCAGTCACTGGCATGTCTGTGGGACAGAGCTGCCCTGTCTTCTGGTAACAAGGACAACGACACAGGTTAGGAGAGGTTAGGGGCTCCCACACAAATGGCAGAGGAATGGGGAGCATGTGCAGCAAGAAATGGATGCTCTTTAAAAGAAAATTGAAGTTGGAAGAGGAACAGTGTATAAAGAGGGGAAAACAATGAAGAGAAACGAGGCAAGAATGGTTGAAGGAAGGGAGAATGGTGGAAGTAGCCCAGGGAGACATTGTGGGCGGGGGCATGAAGAAACGCCGTGAGGATGTTTGACGTGCTCAGGAGAGAGAGCACAAAGTATATTTATGGGGAAGCTGTCACAGAGATGGCGAGGAGAGTAAGACTGGCATTCTAAGAAACACCGGGGAAAGTAAGGAGAAAAGACTATAAGAATTCTAGACAAAGACAAGAGAAGAAGCAAAATCACAGGCAGTAGGTAAAGCAAGGAAGAGACAAGTGACTGAGGAGAGTTTAGAAAGCAGGGCTAAAGGCAGGTGGGAAAAAAGCTTCCCTGGGAAGGGGCGGGGCAGATGATAGCATCAGTCTGTAGGCAGAAGCTGAGCTGCACGCTGTCTGGCAGCCCCGGGAGCTAACAGTGCCCCGCTGTCAGCTTTATTCAGCAGCTCAAATCTAGAGGTAGTTGGTGAACTGGAGGCAGGCGGACTGGAAAGCCAAGGACACAGGTGACAATGAGGCTTTGGGTAAGGCGCACGGGAGCTGCCTTCCAGCCTGTCCTTGGCTTGAGTTCATAGCTAAACCTGCAAAAACTGTCTCATTTCCCCAGCTTCTAGACATGAGGAGAATCCAGGAGCAGCCTGGACAGTAACTCACTCAGCTCCTCTCTCCCCACTCCAGGCACTGTGCTAGGCCCCAGCATGCAGGTAGACAGGAGGGTCTTGTTCTCGATGCCTCTCACGTAAGGAATGAGCTGAGGGGGAGGGGTCCTCATCTTCTCTTTGCACATTGAACACTGGGGAATCTTAGCATGAAGAAAAGTGTCTGCTCATCTCAACGAGAAGAGGAGGAAAAAGAATTGCCACGGGTATAAATAACTCTGGGCCAGGAGCCAGAGTGATCATATTGTGTGATCATATTGACAGTGACACCAGCTGGCCATGTGATCTCACTTTCTCCGGATCTCAGTTTCCTTGTTTGCAAATGGAAAAGAAAAATAAGGCTAGATAATGTTCAGGTTTTATTCTGGAGCTAGCATTAAATGGTACTTATATATAACTTTGGAAAGGTTTATATATAACTTTAGAAATGTTGCTAAATGCATTCGCTTTTTGAAATTGTTTTGTTCTGTAAATGTGTCCCATTTTCATAATTGATGTTGTATGGTAGGAAAATGTTGCATTAGAGTCAACCAGACCTTAGATGAAAACCTGGCTTAGTCACTGGCCGTGGGCACTGAACTTAACAAGCCTGACTCGTGGTATTCTTATCCGTGAAATGGGGATAACACTGCCCATCCTGCAGGTGCATCACAAGGATTGAAGAGCACACAGACAGCGCACACAGGACATGCAGCAGACTCTCAGTAAAAGGCAATGATTATCATTGCCAGACAGGGAGCTCCTAGGACTCCAGGAAGACAGTTTTCCTACAGAGACCCTTCTGGAAACATGCAATTGTTTGACAGAAAGTCCTTGAACAGAAGAGGTAAAAGGGAGATGACTATTGCTTTGGGATTAATGTTTTCCCCAAATTCTAAATGCCCTGCAAGATGCATCTGAAATCAGCATTCTCAAGAGAAAGATTTTTTTATCGAACAAGTTTGGGGAAAATTTGAATTAAATAGATTAAGTGCAAGGCTCCTCAGAATCTTTGATAGGTTCTTACACACCCTAGATGGCCAAATGCGGAAGGGGGCACGCACAATTTTTTTAAACTTATTTGACCAACGTCCATTTTTCCTCCCTACAAAAATATCTATGAACCGCTCAGAGACCATCAATGTTGCTCTGAACATGACTTCAGAAATAGGGGTGGACATAGACGCATCCCTTGCTTACCTAGCCAGGTGTCGTCAAGAAAAGACCCAGGTAGCCATGTGACTAAGGCCACGTCTCTCACCGTCGTCTTTAGCAAAGAGGATCCCGAAGCTGTCATTAGTCTTTCTCTCTTTTTTTCAACCAGCAATGAACTTCTTGTTCATAGCCACCTCCCCAGCACATGCTGGGTCTCATGTGCTCAAACCCAGCACCCTCCATCCAGGCTTCCCCACAGAAGACTGTGGATCTTTGTTGGGGCTTTCTTTTCCTGCTTCCCGCCTCCCTTCTCCCGAGTTTCATTCCACGCCCACCCTACCCTACCCCCTTTCCCGGGACTCTGCTCTCAGGTGGACAATCTGAGACATCCAGGATCACTAACTGGACCTGCAGCCAGCCCTGACGTCAGCTCACTGTTTTGCCTGTGGGCAGTTTCTAGCTCATTAAATTAAGGATGCCTTACATGATGCCGGTCAGAAATAAATGAGAAGTGAGGAGCAGGGGCAGCTGATAGGGAGGCGACGGGCTGATTGTAGATAAATTTCTAATTTTCATAAGATGGGGAAAAATGTTAAAATAAAGATGAGGAAAAGAAGGTCTGCAAAGTAGAACTGCCACTGAGTGACCAGCCCGGCCAAGAGGGGAGGACAGGGCAGGTGAGGGGAGGGAGGCTGAGGGCCTTTGTGGGACAGCTGAGGGCTCCGAGTGGAACCCACCGGTCAAGACCTTCCCCTGGGCAGGTCAGAGCTCCTCCATCCCCCACAGTCTCTATCTGATCTGGAAGAGGGCAGGCGAGGCGACACCCTCAGGCTCGGGGCATTTCATGCTTTCGTGATGCAGGGCTCTGTCACCTTTACCCGGAAGGCCTTCTTCTCTTGGGTAGGGCCAGCAGCTGTGGAGGCCCTGCCCTCCTCCTTACTCTACTTTTGTCCTTAGACTCTACCCTCTTTAAGAAGCCAGCAAATTCCAAACCTAGTAAATATGTAGCAGGCTTGGCATATCACAAGGCACTTTCATACACACCATCAAGTCAACCAAACAACAAACACTCATGAGCTCATTTAAGCCTTCCATAACCCTGAGAGGTAGGCAGTACAGGTTACGGGTCTCCTCACTTCACATCTGAGGAAACTGAGACTCAGAAAGATAAAAACTCACAAAGACAAAGAGCCAGTGAATACTGGAGTGGAATCCAGAGGCCTTGCTCTTTCCCCATGAAGACAGCCATCACCACATAAAGAAGTTTCAGTGTGTGGATGGAAAGCCGAAATGGGTTGTAGGTTAAGAAAATACCCATCTTCTTACTTCTGGAAAGGACAGATCACATTATTCAGCCAATCCTCCTACTGAAAACGACTGAATAAGCTTGATAAGGCATAGTTTACATCCTTCTTAAAAGCACCAAAGAGCTTCCTTCCTGGTATGGAATTACCAAACCCTAAATTGAAGGGCAAACAGGAATCCAGTCAAATGGTCCCTGACCTGAGGGCGTTTGCTGAGTTAGGCAAATTTAAATCTTGGACAACTGAAAAAGGCCAAAGTAACAGAACAAAGCCCAAGAGCCTTTGGAAATGGAGGTGTCTGATGAGAAAACCTACCTACAGTAAGTTGAGAACTCAGAAGGCTGTGTCCCCAAGATGAGAGTGAACTGGAAGCTGAACATTTCTTCTAAGAAACAGCATTATGGTCTAAATTATGTGGGTTATCTGGGGAACCAGAAGACCTTAATTTAGTTTATAGTAGTTCTGAACAGAGAGTCTCCCAGCCGTCTTGCAGACATAAACCCAAATGATCTCTGAAGGGCAGTACTGTAATCCTAGGTTAGTACTGTAATCCTAGGATAGTACTGTAATCCTAGGACAGTACTGTAATCCTAGGTCAGTACTCTAATCCTAGGACAGTACTATAATCCTAGGTTAGTACTGTAATCCTAGGACAGTACAGTAATCCTACGTCTCTACCATAATCCTAGGACAGTACTCTAATCCTAGGACAGTGCTGTAATCCTAGGACAGTACAGTAATCCTAGGTCAGTACTGCAATCCTAGGTCAGTACTGCAATCCTAGGTCAGTACTGCAATCCTAGGACAGTGCTGTAATCCTAGGACAGTACTGCAATCCCAGGTCAGTACTGTAATCCTGGGGCAGTACTATAATCCTAAATCTCAAATTATTTCACGTTTTTTTTAACACAATGAACATCATACAGCAAAACATAACCAGACACACAAGAAAACAAGATACCAAAAGTGAGAGCAGCATTAAATAGATGACAAATAACAGACTCACAAATATGTCGGATAATGAAGTTATGAGATGCAGACTGTGAAACAGCCATACTTACTTTATATAAACAAACAAATGACAAACTTGAAAAATCTTCATGGAAAATAAAATGACAATGAGTAAATAGCACATTTGAGGAAAACAATCAAAATAGGACTTCTCAAAATGAAAAATATAACTGAGATTTAAAAAAATGGAAAGGTTTGAAGGATGAGACACAGCTACAGAGAGGATTAAATAACTATAATATAAGTAAGAAAAAAAATTACCCAGTAAGTAGAATGAAGACACAAAAAGATAGAGAAAGCAAAAGAATGAATAAGGGACAGAGACAGAAGGAGAAGGGCCAGCGTACATTTAGCGAGGAATCTCAGAGGAGAGGAGAAAGGGAGAAGGGAATCAGAGACAATATTTGAAGAGATAATAGCTGACAATTTCTCAGAATTAATAAAAAACCTCAATCCATAATCTCAAGAATACCAACAAATCCAATGCATGATAAAGAAACAAAAAAAAATCCATACCTAGACACAGTATAGTGAAATTGCAAACAAAAACAAAAATAAACGAAGTCTTAAAAGCAACCAGGATTGTTGCAAGCTGGGGAGAAAGGTGGAAGCATCCTTGTGGAAGGAAAAGCAGACAGCCCACTGCAGCCCACAGACCCTTATCACGCTGAAGGAAAATAACTTCCAACTGAAAACCCTACACTCAGAAAAGTACCTTTCAGGAATCAGGGTAAAAATAAATCATTTTCACTAAGCAAAAATGTGCCACCAGCAGACCTACACTAGAAGAAACCCTACAGGAGGCACTTTAAACAGAAAAAAATAAAAAATAATCCCAGATGGATGCGCAGAAGGGAATGCAGAGCACAGGGTGTGATCAATATGTGATAAATGAAAATTGTGTAAAATAATACTTTTAAAATATATTCTTAATTAAACTGTAGGCCAGCAATGGCAATGAAGTCGGAATGGGACAGATGAATTTAAAATATTCTGACATCCTTGGGCCGTCAGAGAAGAAGGAAAAGATATTGATGAAAATGACCCTTTGAGAAGTTAAAGGAAAGACAAAGGGCAGGCAGGCCTCAACCTCCGCCACCACCACCGGGTTGGGCGTCACATTCCTGAGTAAATCCAGGCTCCGGGTCCACAGGCTCTCGCTTATCTGAATAATTCTATATGGTTTAAAGATCCTGTCCGCTGTTTGAGAGAAGGGAGATTTCCAAAAGAGAAGAAGAGATGGAAGCAATGACATCTAGGATCTAATCCAACAACCTGAAATGAGAGACTAGACTTCCAAGAACTTCCTCCTGCCATGGGTCCTTTCGGGCATCACAGCCAAGGAAACAGCCCCCTCTCGCCAGGATAAAAACCCCATCCATTTCCAGGGAAAGACCTGCTGGGGACAGGCAGACACGTCTTCCCCAGAGAGGCCCTTCTCCAGCTGGCAGAATGGCTGCATACTCTGAGGAGTGGAGTAATCATCTCCATGAGGGCTGGGACACACCTGCCCGCCCACCACACACACACGCACACACACACACGCTATTTTCAAGCTTGTACTGTCCACTGTATTTTATTGCAATGGCATCTCTTTCATAAAGATTACTTACAACATGATTTCTTTGCCAATGCCAGTTCAAAGGGGGCTCTGGAGAGAAAAGACAAGACCAACATTGCTTTTGGAGGTACAGGTGCATACATGGAAATGAACTGACACAGACAGGCAGTGTGTCAAGAATTTTCCAGCAGAGTGATAACTAGCCAGAGTTTCAGATCAGACGCAGAGGGTGCTGTAGCATTGGTATGGGAAACACCAGGGGCATCGCCCTCCTTCCTGGTACCTGAAATAAATGGCATTTCCCGTGGAAAGCAGCCCCTGGCCATCTCCCTTTCATGCACATCGCCCATCAGCCGAGGCAGAGATGCAGAGGGTGGGTGTGATTGGCAGAGTAGCTGAGGAAAAGCTTGCATAGCAACAGCTGAGAGTCTCAGCACTTGGCGGCTGACAAATGTCCCCCTCCTGGCATCTCTGGGCACACTGAACTTACTGCATTCAGCTGAAATCCCTTTGTTTGGATCTGATGCCTGGTAGACCATGGAGGGTCACCAGCTTGATACGATGGCCCTTTCAGAGGTAAGGGCATTTCTAGGACCTTGGCTTCTGATGTCTTCTAAAAAGTGCCTTGGGGGAAAATGGAACAAGCACACAAACAACACTTCTGATTTTCCTGGCAGTCCTGAAGGGAACTAGGTCCTGGGCTAGGCCAGGGGCCAGACTGGCCCTACCCGCCTCTATGAAGGCACAAGGCAGTTTCCCTGCTCGGCCAGCTTCCTGGTGCTCAGATGAAAGGCCATTTTAAATAACAGTCATGTTTAAAGCAAGGGAGAAGAGAGGGGAAAAAAAAAACTTGAGGGCTATAGCACTGCCACAGTTTTAAATTATAGTGTAGGAGGATAAAAATAAAAGAGAGAGAGAGAAAGACAGAGCAAGGGAAAAAAATTGCCATTGTTTTATGAAGCAGATGGGAAAGTTCAGGGGATCAGAAAAAGACTATTATTATCTCAACTCTACACTGACAAGCCAGGAGAAGGATGTACAGTTTTTTTCCGTTTCTCCCTGAGAATGGGCCATTGGTGGAATTCATTCTGAATGCAGGTAAAGGGCAGGAGTTCTGAGAAACGACGGGTAGAATGAAAGATTGGGCAGGCATGAATATTCTGAGAGCACTTTCTCCATTTCCTCCTGTGTGTAGATGCTTTGAGTTGTGACTGTTGATGGCCAATTCAGACCCCTCTCTCTCCAGGGCCTGTGAAGAGAAAGTGAAGTTCTTGGAAGATCCCAGGAATTAAGAGTTGGAGGAGACCCTCCTGAGAGGTTAACAATTTCAAATTTAAGGTTAAAGAGACACATGGGGTAAAGTTCCATGAGGTAGGCAGTGTAAGCAAAATGTTCAGCTCCAATAAAGGAAAGGAATCAGAGGATTGGGGGGAGAGAGAGAGAGGCACACCTACAAATGTGTACAGGGTTAGCCTTTTACATTCAGAAGAAAAGGCCCTTTTTTCTAAATCAAGGACTACTTCAAGGCCCAAATTCTCCTGGAAGACCCTGGCCACACTTGCCCTGGATCTTTCCCCTCTGAATCCCTAGTAGAATCTGAATCCGAAAATTAATTAATGAATTAATTTTCCACTTATTATATATTTTTCTTATATAGTCACTCAATAAACATTTTTGGGGAAGAAGAGATATTTATTGAAGGAAAGGGAACCACCATTTACTGAGCAGTTATTTACTGTGCACTATCTTTACAAGTTTTCTTTTTTTTATTGTAGTAACATTGGATTATAACATTATATAGCTTTCAGATGTACATCGTAATATATTTCAAATTCTGTGTAGATTACATCATGTTCACCACCTAAAAACTAGTTATAGTCCATCACCACACACATGTGCCTAATCACCCCTTTTGCCCTCTCTCCTCCCCCCTTCCCCTCTGGCAACCACCAATCCAATCTCTTTTGTTATGTGTTGGTTTGTCGTTGTTTTTATCTTCTACTTATGAGTGAGATCATATGGCATTTGACTTTCTCCCTCTGATTTATTTCACTTAGCATAATACCCTCAAGGTCTCTCCATGTTATCACAAATGGCTGGATTTCGTCCCTCCTTATGGCTGAGTAGCATTCCATTATGTATATAGACCACATCTTCTTTATCCATTCGTCCCTTGACAGGGACCTAGGTTGCTTCCAAGTCCTGGTTATTGTGAATAATATTGCAATGAACATAGGGGTGCATGTATCTTTATGCATTTTTATTTTCTTATGTCTTGCCCTCTAAGGAAGCTAATTATCCCCATTTTTGTGATGTGAAACCCAGGCACAAGTCAGTTTTATGATTCAGCCAAAGTCTCATAGCATGTAAGTGGCTGTGCTGCACTTGAAACTCAAATTGTTCTCATTCCAGTGCCCGTGCTCCAGGCTCTGGGCAGGACGTCTGCTGAAGGGTGGTCACTCTATAGTCCTTGCCCTGAAAGGGGGACTGTCCCTGGAGGAACCTGAATGTGCAAACAGATGACAAACCACCCAGTGATGGAGGAGGGAACCGAGGTGTGTGTATATCCAGCTCCCGCTCCTAGGGAGCTCAGGGGGCGGGGCTGTGCTTTGGGGGTCAAAATAGGTGCCAAGGAAGGGTTTCCCAAGGAGGGGCATTTAAAGGGACCCTGGAGCAACTACAGGGGTGAGCACAAGGTTTGGGGGAGAGAGGGCAGAAGGAGCAGCATCTGCAGAGACATGAGTGCAGCCTCTCTGCTCTGGGCACCCTGCAGAGCAGTGGTGAGCAGGGACAGGGATGAGACAGGGGCCAGAGAGGGTCCTATGTGCCCTAAGAGCACTTCCGGGTATGTTCTCAAGGTTAAGCGATTAAGGTGAGTAGGTGTGTGACTGGTATGAGGAAAGATGGGCTACAGATAGAAGAGACCATCCATCCTTGGGTTATATGTGTAGGATTTTGTGGGGTATATTATTCATCTTTGATCATTTTACCATCTTTGCCCAGCTCATTTTAAGCTTCTGCCTCCCAATTTACTCCTCCCAGGAGATGTGTGTTTAAGAAACACAAAATTATTTGAACATTATCCAAAGAAAAACAATTGGAAACGGAAGAGAGGAAGTCAAATAAATATTGAAGGAGGGGGACACGGCTCCAAATTAGAACAGGGCTGTTCTCTTTGACCTCCACCATCATGACTTCACCCTGGGACCGTGGAGAAATGCCTCCCATGCCTACTCCTTAACCACAACAGAGGGAAACAACCATTGCTGGGCTGTTGAGAGCTTGAACTGTAAACAGCCAAGGGTTGTATAGCCGCTGGATTTGGATGTATAATTGAGTATACGTAGACACACACATGTATGCCCACACATGTGCATGCACACACGCGCACTATCTCTCTGGGCCAGCTGGCTGGACTTGGAGGAGTCATCGCCTGGGAGGAGGTGCGGGCTGGGCGCCGCCCGAATCAGCACTGTAGCTCTGGGACAGCGACGCCACTGTCTCCCTGGACTCTGCTGTAGGGCACAGCCAGCTCCCTCAATCGCTGGCAAGGCTGGGCTGAGGCAAGGCGACTCCGCTGCTTCCCTCCGTCTTCCTATTTGCCTCTCACGGCCCCCAGCCTGGGGCAGCCATCACATCAAACCTTACAGGACCAGCACTGGCCCACCGGGAGGACAGAACCTGACGCAGCAGCTGGAATGACCTAGTGGAACCTGGTGCCCAGAGCCCTCCTGTTCTCTCGTCCCTGCCCCCTGCCCACCTGTTTGGGTGTGCTCCCTGAAGCACCCTGAAACCACAGTTCTGCAACAACTAAGAGGAGAGGAGGGACTGGGAAGGGAGAACTAGTTGGAAGAGCGCAGGTAACGGCATGAGAGGGTGCAAGGACAACTCAGTGCTGGGAGACAAACCCCTTCCAGTCCCGGCCAGAGGGCAGCAGGTAACGTGTGTTCTTAGGACCAAGCCCCTCTGCCTCTCTTGCCCTGCTCCACATCTGCAGGCCATGGGACAGAAATCCTTTCCTAATTGCTGCCACTGCTGCCTGTCCCGGCACCTCCCCCAGCATGCTCTCTCCTCATCCGCTTTGCTTTACTGATGTGTCCACAGAGGCACCGTGCCTAAAATGCTCATTTGCTCCTTCTAATACTATGCCTGCCACCCAGCCTCCCCATGTGCACTCTCCACTCAGGCCTGCTCTCCCCTCTGCCATCCGCTCCCTCCTTCCCCTCCACCCCTCACTCTGCAGCAGCAGCAGCCAGGGCCAGTATAACCTTACCCTCTTCTCTGCACTTGAACCTCCAGTCCCCTTTCACCTCCTGTCTGATTGCTTTTCATTGGCCCCAAGGGGCACATTCTCCATTACTCCTGACCCATCAGCCGCCTCTGTGGCACGCTTCTCTCCTGCACCACAGCTCAGGGAGGCAGCCTGTAAACCACAGGCTTTGTGCCCCACAGCTCTGCAAACCTGTGTCCTCTGTCAGGCCTAGGAGGGGCCAGGAACCTCTTCGCCTAATCTAGCAGCCATTGCTTCAATGCACTTAATATTCACGACAGATAGAACATTTCACGGCGAATTGGACGCACATTCAACTGGAAATGAAAATTTTATGACTGTTCTCACTCGGAGCTGCAGATTACGCCAGCTGAGAAAACACGGGCGCAAACGTACAACCTGTGAACTGTAAAGTATATTAATAATGAAACCACAGCCTGGGAAATGAAGGCTTTATTCTGTTTATATTCTGCTCCATTAATAGAAGGCACTTCAGCCAGCTCCACCCCATTAGCCAGTGGTCTGTGCAGCGAAGGGGCTGGGCAGGGACACTGGGCGGGGCAATGGGGCTCCGGGGCGCCCCCTCCCTGCCTGCCACACGAGGCTCCGGGACTCCGAGAGCTCACAGGCATTCTCAGAGCAACAGCCGTGGGTCTGTGCACCTGGGCTGTGTGTGTAGCTCCAGTGTGCACACACATCGAGTGTGGTTTGAATCAGAAGGAATTTGTGTCCTTATTAGAACAGCAAGGTTGAAAAGAGGATGTGACCACCCCATCCAGAAACAGGAGGTCAGTTAGGAGCCGACAGCCAGAGAGAGGTACAGTGTAATCCAGTGTCCAGAGGTTCTTAAAGTGGGTACCAGGTCACTTCCCAAGGGCCACCAGGGTACACATTTATAACACAGATCTCTACACCACATCCTGGATCCAGTGAATCAGTCCATTGCATTAGTAATGAAATCTGAGAAGCGCCATCCCAAGTCCACAAAACTCCAGATGAAATGATAACATAGCTTTCGCCTCAGCTGCCTTCCGTATCCAGACAGCAATCACAACCTCTGGTCAGAGCCACACGCCTAAATTCTCCCAGTCTGTTTGTACTGCCTGAGACAGGTACCAGGATGAGAACGCATACGCAGGCGCAGCCCAGGGATAGAGGGGCACCCGGGCATGGGTGACTGGCCTCCATCCCATCTGCCTGGAGCACTGATGGGGTGGCTGCGTCAGAGGCGCCTGCCGCAGGTGTGGCAGGGACCCCAGCTCTGTGTGGCAGAGGGCCTGCTTCTCTCCCTGTCAGCTCTAGCTTGGGATGATTTACTGAGCTGCAGTGTAATTAGTGACAACTGGAAAGAATTCAAGAATCTGATGAACCCATCTTGGGAGCCCTTGAGATGGGAGGGCAGATGGCAGAGACAAAAATGAACCGGGGACCCTATGGTGGGGGGGGGGGGGTCTGGCCCCTGGCAGTCTCCTTGTTCCACATCTCCTGCCTCGCTCTGGGCCTGAGAGGGCTCTGGGCCACACTGCAGGGCTGGAGGCTCTGTGTCCCTGTAGGCCATTCTCAAAACTCTCTTTTGGACTAGTGGCCAAGAGCCTCCCACTTCTCCTGACCCTCCAGGCTCCCTGGCTGCACCGGTGGCCCATGTTGGTCAAAAAGTTAAGCAGATGGTCAGTTCTGGCAGACCTGAGCATACTGTCCTAAGGTGCCTGGGTACACTGGAAGGTCATCTCGCTCAGTTTTCTGCTTTCAGCTGCACCAAACAAAGCCAGCAAAGGAAACCAACAGCAGCCCCTGGTCCCTGGCTCTTGCTCCAATAGTAGGCTAAGGGTGAGGGAAAGCCTCAGGCTTCTCCAGCTGCCTTTGATTTTGATTGTTTCACGGGACTCTGTGCATGAGGAGGGCCGCATCTGCCACAGGGTGGTTCTGCTCTCTGAGGCCACACAGAGAATTATTCGGAAGTACAAGGACAGGGAAGGGATCTGCTGGTGTACACAGGCACAATGAATGCCATCATGGACCTTGAATAATGCCACATTGCCCTAGTGTGTTTGATAAACACTTGGTGACTGACAAATTCACTTTTACTTGAACCACATAGGGTTTGAACCCTTATTATTTGTAAACCTAAATCATCCAAGACAAATCAGGGTCTATTGTCTTCTCATCAAAGTCTTCGAGAAAGTGCCCCTCCTCTAGATTTTGCTCTAAGACCCTCCAAGATTTTAAGTAGTGACATATCGGGAAGTGCTGTTCCTACATATGAAGAAATGGAGGTATGGAGAATGGAGGTGACAAGTGTCCCCGAAGTTAGAAACTGTTCCAACAGAGATGTCGAGTGAGTGCGTTTACATCTTGAGCTAAGAACCCTGCAGCATCTCCTTACAATTGGGGGGCAAAATGGATTCTTCTTGACACTCAGCCCCTGTGTCTGAAGTCTAACTGCTAGAAATGCACCCTCTGTGTGTTTTCAAACACAGCTGTGCTGCCCTCCCAGCCACACCCGGGTGCAAATGCCACAGTTTATGCAAAGCACATCATGGCAGCTAAAACGAGCTGGAGCCTCATTCCTGCAGCTGAAACATCCTGATGTTGACAGAATGGGGACACATTTCCAAGCTCAAAATTTTATAATAATATCTCGAGGGAGTCATTGGCAAAGTTTGGCCAAAATATAATTAGTTTGCTCAGCTATTAGAGGCTGATAAAAGGTTTTAATTTGTGTAGTGATCTCACGAATCTCAGATACTCTGCGGCTGCTCTTGTTTTCCTTTCAAAGAGGGTGTCTTCTTGGGCCCTGTGAAACCCGCCTCAAGCCCGGCCCAGGCTGAGTGGGAAGGGAGGAAGCCAGTCGGGATTCTTTGCTCTTGTGATAACCAGAGGAGAGGAAAGGCAAGCCCAGATGCCGGCCTCTTCTTTCCTCGCTAGTTCCCATTCTCCCACTCCCCCCCAACTTTTTTTAGCTAAGCAAGACCTTTTAAAATTTAGCATTGGTCTTTACGAATTGAGAATCTGGAAGAATTTACTGAGGATGATCCCCCATTTCCATGGAAATCAAAAGGAAGCTTCAGTCATCTTCTTGTATGCACTGTAACTGCTAAGAAGGTGCTTCCCTTGAGAGTGGATAAATAAAAATAATCATGCACATAAAGAGGCCTTGATTTCCATAGGCCCCCAGGATGGTGAAGGCCTGACTGCGGACTTGGAGCTAAGGACAGAGAGCCCTGCTGAGGACCTCTGACTTCTGCCAATGAGCTGAGAGACACACACGATGAAGGAAACCAAAGAGAAGGGGTCAAACCACCAGAAGCGGCTGAGCCTCTGCAAAGCACACCTGAACAAGGGCTGCAATGGCATCTGATAGGGTAACACAGGCTGTCGTCAGAGCAATTTCCCTCTCAGCGAGAGAGAAGACAGCACACACTCACTGAGACCATCACAACAAAGGCTAGTTTACATTTTCCTTCCCAAACGCTGCTTCTTAACAGAGCATTTCTACTGTTTATGGGCAATTGGGCTTGATGGATGTCCTAGAAATCAGGGAGAACGACAGGAGGATGCGCTGATGGTAAAGGCTTGTGTACAAACACAGGCAAACTAATTTTGCATTTTCAGGATCGCTTTTAAGTAGGGCCCCAAAGTTTTTATCTATATCATAGACATTTTGAGTGTTAACAGTAGGGAGTAACTCATTATTAGCTTCATTTTGTAGAGAAAACTGTGATAGGTCATGGCAAGAGGCCAGGGGTCCTGGACAGAGGCATTCCACAAGGACACTGCATTTCCAGCATGAACCACTCTGACTGATGACCCTGCTCAACGGCCAAATCCTCCTCTTCGTTAATTTGGCTCATGTAACTAGACATCACTGAATGGTATTGCCAGCGGGGATGAAAACTAAATGATATTAAACTTAAGTATATACTTCTGGATCCAACACATGCTAACCTCAATAAATACGGTTAAATCTGGATCAACACTAGCCACGTGACTGATTATCAACCAAATCAGCAAAGTCTTCATGTGCCAAAATATGTTATACATAATATACAATATATAATACACATATATACACACATACTACTAACATAATATGTATTTATATGTATTATGTATTATAATTTTTCTTATTAGAAAACATATATATTTGATTCATGATTAAATTTTCTCTGAGGCAAATATCCTAACACATCTAACAGAACTATTTGGGATTCTCCTGTTCCCCCAGTATTCCTGACTAACTGCCTCAATTCACCAGTTTGGTATGCCAAAGTGCCTTCTATTGATGATATATCTCTCAAAGGCTGATTTTTTTCTCCATCAAATTTCGTGCCACTGCCTCTCAGGCTCTTTTGGGGCAACTTTCTTCAGCAGAGGCTCCCCTCTTGGAAGGAGGCAAGTGGCCAAGCGCCTTCAGCAGGGTGGTGTTGTCCTCTCACACATGGAGCGTCAACAGTGGACGGCCGAGCAGAAAGGGATGCTGAGGGCTCCATGCGTGTTTGGAACATGCCAATCTCTCACTGGACTATATCAAAACAGTCTTGAGATGGAAAATCAAGTTGGTGCAACCCCGTTTTAAAATGGGGGCACTCAAGATAAAGAGCTAGCGTTGCAGTTGTTTTGGAAACCCCCCCAGAAGACAGTTAGACACACTATTTCAACATTAGACCCAAGTTGACACCCTCAGCGTTCTGCTGGCTTCTACATAACCTTTTGCCTCTGGTTCAGTAAAAAGAATTATAGATGATCTCAACAAAGCAAACTGCTTGCAGGGTTGCAGGAAGGCAAGAACAACTGGAATGTTCCAAAAGGTATCACAATAAATTATTTATGAATTTCCCTCTCTTGTTAAATTGTGAAATCCCTGAGGGCAGTAACTATGTCTAATTCATCCTTATTTTTCTAATATATTTGTATTTCCAGCTTTACTGGATCCTAGTAGATGCTAAATAAATGTTCATTGATGGAAAGATGGATGGATGGGTGGATGAACAAAGGAACCAGGGAAGGCATAATGCTCACAAGCCATATAAATTTTATCCAACCACTAGTAGAATAGTTTGGTAGACAATAGGAAATTAAGTTGCCATCGTTTTTTTTCCCTTCAATTGTAATTAAATTTTAAAAGGAAAATTATTCTTGTTATTTGAGTGTTGTAAAGAATGAAACACACACAAACATAAGCACACATACACACACTCTGATGCTATACTTCCGATGTATGCTCTGAGATAACAACAATAATGAGTTTTAAAGATGGATGTAACAAAAAGCTTTGGTAGGGAAGATTTGCAGTAAAACATATCCCCAATTTATACTGCCCGCCAGTTCCTGGTGCTCCGAGATTACCCATTCAATCACAAAGACCTCTCGCCCTCTCCCGCTCCTGCTCCCTCTCTCTCAAACTCAATGGTACTTGGGAAGATGGACAGGAGGGTAAACTGAGACAGGTTTTGAGAAGCATGTGAGCTCCACTCTTTAAAGAAAGAACAACAGAACTTTCTAAAAAGCAGTTTTGTTAATTTCACCCGATTACCTGGGCTGGATATATGGGATAATAGGTTAGGTTTCAAGTTTATTTAGGCTGTGTGGAGAGAAAATTTTTTAAGATAAAAAAAGAATAGAGGATTTGGGGACACTCACAAGCGGCATGGCAGAGAACATCTCTCTTTAGAGAAGAGGATTAGATTGAGGTTTCAAGAGTTCGACGTTGTATTCAAGCCTATTTGGTTCTTCCTCCATTTGTAACATGAAACCTCTTAGGACACTTCAGGATTACAAGGTTCTCCACCTAAAAACTAAAGGCACCACTTTCTGGCAGTCTTCCTGTTCTCTGTTGTACTTGGAACATGATTTCTGAGATGTTTTAGCGCCTTGTTCACCCCAGGACCTGTGTGGAAGTTGCCAACATTTGATGGAGCAAAAGCAACACATTTCCATTCATCTGCCTCTGAAATGGGGACCACGTTGCTGTTTTACCAGACTGCTCGGAGCAGAGCACGCTCAGAAGCGAGCCAGTACTGGCATTTCTAGACGCAAAGTGTCTTCTGCTAGAAGAGGCTCCTCACTCTTCAGCAGGTCCTCAGTCCTCAGTGTGGTCCATCTGTGCGCCTGTAGTGTCAGCATCGCTGGGTGCTGGTTAGAAATGCTGAATCTTCAGCCCCACCCCAGACCTATTGAATCTGAATAGAATATGCATTTTAACAAGATCCACAGGTGATTATATGCACCTTACAGTTTGAGAAGCAGGAATGTAGATGACAAGGGAGGCCTGATGCAGAAATGCCTGCCATCTGCGGCTCCATTCACCTGACGTGTTTCCAGCTGCCTTTCATCCACAGCAGTGAGCTCTGTGCGCCCACATACAGGCTCCCGTGTGCTCAGCGAGCCAGGAGAGCTGCGTGTTTCCCGGGTCTCTCCCACCCCTCCTGCCAAAAGACAGTCTCATTGTCTAGCTCTGTCTTCTGCTTCTGCTAATACGTCTGTTGTGGGTTGCTGTGGTCATAACGAGGATGTCAAATAGAAGAGAAAAGTTAAAAGTGATCAGGAAATAGTTTCTGTGGATCCACAAGTGCTGAGCTGTGAGAGGGGAGGCGCACTGATCACGTCGAAACGGTCATAGCAGCTCTGCATCTTCTCAGCAGTTTTGGCCCAAAGACCAGAGGATGTGCAGCCTCTGCCTGCTCGCTCTGCCTGCTTCCCAAGTCTGCCCAAGCCTCCGCAGTCTCCCTCATCTGGAACACACACCCAGTAACAAGGACTTGCTTACTTTCACTCTCCTCTCCTCTCCTCTCCCCCGAGCTCGACCCCCTTCTCACGGGATGTCTCCTCCTGGCTGATTAAGTGCACATCAAAAACAGAGGCAGATTTACAGGTTTAGAGCGATGTAGCGGGGTGCAGGGCGGCCAAATTAACGCTGGCTGTAATGTAGTTTACCTCATTAAGCAGCGTGCACCAAGATCCCATCCGCTGCAGAACAATTGGTCTCGGAAGCCCAGTATCCATCTTCCAGGGTTGCTGGGAGATAATAAATGGGTAATATTCCGGTGATAATGGTAATGGAGTCACGGCTCAGAGCTAATATTATGGCAAAGTAGTAATTATTTCAACAGTAAACAAGGGGATGGTTGAGCTGCGGACAGAATTCGAGCCTGTTGAAACGGTGCAGCTAATGTACTTGCGGCCTGGCCTGGGGCCAGCTGAGAGAGCGGGGGGACGTTTTCCTTCCCTGCTCACGTGCTCCCGACCTCTCTCTGCTCTCTGATGTCCTCTGCCTTTGGGGAGACAGATTTCCAAGCTTCCACTTGCCCTGCTTTTGGTTTAGAGGGAATGACAGGGACAGCGGCTTCAGGCCTCTGCCTGTGGATTCCAGAAAGAGGGAATGGCCTTGGATCCATGGAGAAGCCCACAGCCCGAGAGACGGAGGGTCCAACCTTATGGGTTGGAAACCTTTCTATGACAGACCTCCAAATTTTCGCCATTTTTAAGGGTGCTCTGAGCGAAAGGCAGGGAGATCAGAGAGCTAATTCTCAGGACACAGCGCCTGACTTACCTTCTGTGGTTCTGGGAGCTCCCTGGAGTCTGATAGAGACACCCTGCTCACCAGAGATTACTGAAATCTGAGAGGAAAACTCTGAGATCAGACCACAGACTTCGAGCCCTGGAAAGGCCTTCATGTGGCCCAGGACATTAGGTCCCCGCTGTCTTCAGCAGAGGGAAGCAGTGCAGAGGGAAGAGGAAGCCAGGGTGAGAAGCAGGATGACATGACAGTCAGTCACCCTATGCCTGGTGCCATGTTGCGGTAAGTCACTGCTGAGGAACAAACCGCCCCAAAGAGAGGTTCAGAGCAGCAGCAGGCCTGCTGTCCGCTCACGAGGCCGGAGGGGATGGGCTCAGCCAGGCGCTCACCTGCTCTTGGACAAGGCTGTGAGTTGGCTGGTGGCTAGGGCTGAAGTCGGGGTCCTCTGCAGGCTTGTCACTCAGACTCCAACAGCTGAGCCTGGGGACATGGGCCCCCAGGGCCTCTTAGGAGTCTCCACATGGCAGTCTTAGGTAATTGTTTCTTATATGGTGTCCCAAGGCTCCCCAGCGAACGTCTCATGAGGAACCAGCAGCACGTCCTGGCCTTCTGTGACCTGGCCACGGACATCACAGCACCTCGCTTCCAGCTCCTTCCATTCAATAGGAGGGAGTCGTGGCAACTGGCCCGTAATCCAGGGAAGGGGCTTGGGCTCCATTTGATGGGGGTCTCGAGGAATCTGTGGGCACACTGTAACACCAGCACGGCTCACAGGCACGTCCCTGCCCCCCGCCTGTCCAGAGTGGCACCCTGGTCTCTCCGCCTCTGATGTTGACTCAGAGCTTCCTCAGTGCTCCATCCACCCCTAAGCTGATTCATGTATAGATGAGTTCCTGCCATCGTCTCTTCATAACAACACTAGTAATCATGGCTGCTGCTGATGATTAAATACTCGTTTATGCCTATAACTGACCCAGGATACTTATTCAGTCTTACTTTTAGAGATATACCTTATTTTCAACTTAAAATTATGAAACAGGCTGACAAAGGATAAACACAGGTCCTAAGAGCCAAATACAGGTCTGTGTGATTCCAAGTCCATGCTCTATCCACTGTGCTGTTTTCCTTCAATATAAAATGAGTTTCTGTAGATACTGATGCGGGGTCGGTGAGCCGAGGAGTCGAAAGAAAGATTTCTTAGACTCTCAAGATCTGGCAGTAGTGCTCTTTTATTTAGAGAATAGTGTGGAATAGCATGGGGACAGGACCCATGGGCAGGCAGAGCAGCTGCTGCTGCCCCCGCTGGCATGGGGACAGGACCCATAGGGAGGCAGAGCTGGTGCGTGGGGACAGGACCCACGGGCGGTGAGCTCCTGCTGCTGCCCCGAGTTGAGGGTTAGGGCTAAATTTAAGGCATAGGTATGTGAGTCATCTCTTTACAAGACAAAGAATATGTAAAAAAGTTAAAATGGTATCAGTGCCCCTATGGTCTGGCCATTTGGCGGTCCCACAACTTTTAGATAAGAATCAAACCGGATTGAGTAAATGGCAGAAGTCACCGCTTGAATTTTATCCTCGGCTAAAGACAAAGGAGGATTTGTGGGGGGGGAGGGTCAGTTACATGAGGTTGCCAGACAGTAACCAACTTAAGTTCTTGCCTCTGGCATTGACCAAGAGCTTCTAGAGATAAGACCATCCCCCCTTCTTCCTGGCACAGAGAGGGAGGCATCTTCACAGATAGAGGTTTCCCTTAGAAATGTAAATGTTTCCCAACAAAGGTGCAAACAAATTCCATTCCTTGGAGCCTGAATCTCATCTGTAGTTTTAAAACTAACCAGCCTAAAATTCCTCATCATAAGCCATTTTAAAATTAAGCAGCCTAAAAATCCTCATCAGATACTATAAGAGCTAATGAAAAATAGCCACAGCAGTTATTACTGTGTGACCTTGGAAAAGTCACCTAACCTCTCTGAGCTTCAATAGTCTTATCTGTAAAATGGAAATTATAATGGTACCTACCTCACTGGGCTGTAACAAAGATTAAAGGTGATCATCTATGTAGAGCACTTTGCATAGGGCTTGGCAAATAATAAATGCTCAAGAAAAATTATTTAATGATTATTTAAGATCGGCACCTGAGCTAACATCTGTTGCCAATTCTCTTTTTTAGTTTTTCCCTTTTCTTTCTCCCCGAAGCCCCCCAGGACATAGTTATATATTGTAGTTGTAGGTCCCTCCAGTCCTGCTATGTGGGACGCCGTCTCAGCGTGGCCTGATGAGCGGTGCCTTGTCCGCGCTCAAGATCCAAACCAGTGAAACCCTGGGCCGCTGAAGCAGAGTACATGAACTTAACCACTCGGCCATGGGGCCGGCCCCCCTAAGGATGCTTTTTAATAATTTTAATGAAAGCAAAATCATTCTTCAAGCCTAGCTTTTATTTTGTAAACAGCCATTCGGATCAAAGTATCATGAATTAAATGAGCAATAAAATTTTATATATATATAAATTTAACGGAAATTTATATGTACATATATATAGTTCAATGAGAAAACAGGAACAGAGTGTGATATCAAATCTTATCAGGCTATGGTATATGCATTATATATACACACACTCACACACATTTATCATATAAAGGAGAATATATCTATTACTGTGGTCAAAACAGTTGCTGGTTGGTTTGTAACCCGGCACCTCCGGGAGAGGGGCTTCAGTGTGGTCCTCGGCTCTGGCAGCAGCGCCGAGGACAGAGGATGCCACTGAGCACCACGGCGGGTGTTTGTCAACCACACCTCGGTGTTCAATGGACTACACATGCAAAGGCGAACATTAATTAGTTGCAAGCTTTCCCAGGGCATTCACTTTAAAAACCCTAATGATGAGATCATAAGCAGGCCCATATAGCATTTGGGAACTCTCTCAGGAAATCCACCCAACACTGGACTGTGTCAGCTTTCTCCCTCTGGGAACAACTAGGGAATGTCACGACTCTGACTTCAGCTAAAACAGAATCTTACGATCACATGAAGCTCTATGAATCACAGACAAGGCGGAAATAAACGAAGAAATCCAGGCTTCGTCGTAGGTGAGAACTGGTCTCACATACGGCATATGTGCATGTTTTGGTACTTCCCCTAAGATCCATCCTTCTAATTCAATGTCTTGTGTCTTCAAACATATCTTACTAGAATTTAAAATTGAAAATGCATTTATAAAGCTTAAGTTCATGACAATAAAATTGTTGCAAGAACATATTAAACATTTTGAAAAGTAGAAGAGTTTTAAAGAAGAATATAAATAACACTGTACTTCCAACAGTTAGCAATAACCACGAATTAATTTTCTGATATAAAACTTGGATTCACTTTTGAAAATGAGTGACAGGATTTCAAAGTCCATCTCAATAGAAAAGAAATCTCTTTGACAGAATGATGCTTTTCTCTCTTCGGTCAAATTATTATTATTATTATAATGTGCAAAGTATTTTTGAAACTATGAAATCATAATGATGGGATTCTGAAAGACTGTTCATCTTGGAGATGCCTGAGGGATTCAAAAGGAATGTAATAAATTGAGTAGAGCACATACGACCATGATCATCCAGGACACGTAAGGCCTGTCACCTCTGCTTCACAAATAATAAAGTCAGTGCTACAGACACATTTCAGACAGAATCAGGGAGGAGGGGGCTAGCGCTGGCGATGGGCAAATACGGGTGTGAAACCAGAAGAGCTGAAGAATCTGCAATGACACGGGATGGTTGGAAGGTACTGATTTAATGAAAACATGCTTCTCCCTGAAGATGGTGCCCGCTGTTAAGACGACTAGTGAAGGCGGGTTCAGAAGCTACCACAAGATGCTGTGTGAAAAAGAAAGACAGCAACAACATCTGAACAAACTTCCCCAGGGGCACAACCAGAATCAACACCAGATCAGAGAGCATGTTTTCAGCTGACAAGTTCAAAGATCCTGGGCTAGTGCTGCATTTTTGTGAAACCCCAGAAAAAAGTGACTCTCCAAAAGGCAAAGTGGGTAGAGTACAGAGTAGTTTGAAAATCAGGGAAGTACTCTTCTGGGGCCAGGCAAATAAGTATCTTGTGGTAGCAGAGGACAACGTTGGTAACCAAGGTTAGATATAGGTGTCAGGTGGAGCTTAACATCTGTGAGCCAGAGAGGAGCCCTCAAGGAATGGCACGGAGCCACTCTTGGAAAGACAGAGAAGTGGGTTTCGAATGTATATGAGAACTACCATAATTGCAGGTTCACAGAAGGATGAGAAAGAGAACCAAGGAAGAGAGTTTAGATGAAAAAAGAATTTTAATAGTAGCAAGCAGAACTGTCAAGAGTCAGTCTTCGTGTAGCAAACTTCTTCCCTAAAGGACCAGATAATAAATACTTTAGGTTTTGTAGGACATATGGTCTAGTCGCAACTACTCAACTCTGACACTATAAGAAAAAAGCAGCCATAAGCAAATGGATGTGGCCCTTTTCTCATAAAACTTTGTTTTATGTTCTCATAAAACATTTTAATTTCAAATAATTTTCACATCATGAAATATTCTTCTTTAATTTTTTTCAACCATTTACAAAGGTAAAATTCCTTCTGAACCCACAGATTGTTCAAACCCAGCTGGCAGGTTGGACCTGGCCCCCGGCTGTAGTCTGCCGATCCTTGGCGTCATGATACAGGGCAAAGAGAACCAGCACTGGCTTCGAGGGCCTAAATCCTTCGGAAGTCCAAGATGCCAGCCCAACTCTGAAACTAGGACCATTATAAATCTTCCTTTGGCCCTGGGATCTCCCTTTTCATTTCTGTTCTCCACGGTTGTGCGTATTGTTCTGCTCTTTTTAAACATGTTCCATATTCAAGTCTCCTCACTCACTTGGGCTACATTCTAAGGAGCATTTGTGAAATGCTTAAGTGAACTTTCAAATTAATTATGCTACATAAATAAATGTAAGACTTAACAAAGATAATGGGAACAAATGATAATTGCTGCTGTTATAACAACGGTCATAAACAATGGTTACATCATTTGCTTTTTGAGTTTGTGTTACAAAAATGTGAAAACATCTTTGTCTGAGAAGATTGCTCCGTACTGGGTTCACATGTCTCCTCCTTGTCTTCCTGACTTTCTTGACATTGCCCTGGAGAATAGGCATGATTAATACAGAACTTTTAATGAAGGACAATGCACATAATGTTTCCATGTTTATAAAACATGTGCAATTAGGATAGCTAATCTCCATATTCTGATCCTATTTTTCAGATGAGGTAGTGGAGGCTCAGAGAAGTTAATTGATTTGTTGAGGGTCACCCACTTAGTAACTGGCAGAGCAAAGACTCAAACTAAGTGTCCTGACATAATGCTCTTCACTTTCCAGTATCCCCTGCCACCCCTCTCATCACACGTGACCCCAGGATGTCAGGTGGGCATCTGTGTGTTGAAGGTTTTCCTTTCCCGAGTAGAGGCCAGAGGCAACTGAGCCTCATTACTGAAGAGGCGTGCCTCACAGGATGGCCTGGGCACCTGCTCCTCTTCACCAATGTGCCTCAGTCGAAGAGTTATCAATGAATACCAGATCACCACTTGCCAGCTTTCCAACACACTCTTTCCTTTCTTTTCTCCTTTTCTTTCTTCCCCCTAATGCTTCCCAACATGGTGTACATCATCAGATGGTGAAAGAACTTACATTTGCCCCTCTGAGCACTTGGCAAGCACCGCCCTTCCTTTATTCGCACAGTGGGAAGTTTATAGTCAGTATGAGTTGCAACAGCTCTAAAAGGCTGACTTCTCAGCACTCCCCAGCTGCGGAACTCTCTGAGGCGAGACACGGGTGAGGCAACAACAACACAACGTGAGATTTTAATTCCCTTTTGTATCTGACTTGTATCTTGAAAGAGACACTGCTGTGACCCTCCTGGCCCTCTCTCACTTTGCCTCCAACTCACTCAGCAGCCATGGCGCTCGGGGAGGGCAGCAGATGGGCCTCCTCCTACTAGGCTGCCCTATCGATTAGCTGGGCCGAGAAGAGGGTTTTCCTTTTAAAAGGCACATGGAAACATCCTCCAAGCCGATGCATAAGTATCACATGAGGACAGCAGCAAGCACCTGGTATCAAGTCCTGTGGCAGTACCGACCCTATGCCCAAGCTACTTTTGTTCAGAGTGGTAATGCTGGAGGCTCTTTGTCAGGCCTCCCATCCCTGAAGACTGGTATCCCAGCTGATAGCTACATGCACTTAATTTAATACGGATAGAATCTTGCTTACAGAGAAATGACAAGAACACATCCCAGTTCAAGGCTAGATCATTAAATGCCCGGTTAAGCGTCTGTTTAAAGTAGAAATAATGATTTTCTATTTGTGTTTTCGTTTGTTAAAACCTAGAACAAAACATTACTTTTGGTTAAATTTCAGTCACTTTCTGCTATTTTAATTAAACTTCTTATCCAAATCAGATGCGGCTAATTTTAAACTTATTTTTTTGTAGCCGAAAGAAAGGATGGTAAGGAGACAACTAGCAGTCAGTCATTCAGTATCTCCATTCAACAGACATTCATTAGGATCCTCTGATGTCCACTAGGAAACTTAAGAGGCTGTAGGTTTGACTCAGGGGGAAACTGAGGCTCTGCAACAGCTGTGAAAAGGAAATGGTATCCCTTGCGCCAAGAGGGCATATAAAATAGTATAGGCCAGACTCTATCAGATGAAATGAGGTGTGGTGCAAAGGCACAGGAGCTGGACATCCAAATCTTACTTGTCGCATGTGAGCTATGACACCTCACTCAAGTGTTATAAGCAGCCTGTTCCTTTTTAAAAATAAGAGAAGATGCTATCATCAAGGACAAGCATGATTACACATTCTAATGCTCACTGTTTGCACCACCTTTGATGCCACACACCCATGACAAATGTTCATTGAGCATTTATTTTATACCAGGCACAGGGCATGCATTTCCATGTGTTATCTCATGTAAAACTCACATACGTCCAGAATATGCATCCTATCGTGATGCTCACTTTACAGGTGACATGAAGATGACTTAGGCTCACAGAGGGCAGGCCATGTGGTCAAGGGGACACTGTAAGAAAGTGATATAATCAGAACTCAAGTCTTGAAAGTGTGCCATGTCATGCCTCTGCATAGGCTCAGGCCCCATGGAACCACCCATGCCCGTGAAAGACAGCAGGCCGATGTCCACAAACAGACCTAGAAGGCGAGGTTCAGTTTTCAGCTCTCTTACTAGCTACTCGACCTTCAGCAAGTTATTAACATCTCTGTGCTTCAGTTTCCTCATTTGTCAAATATGGATAATAATAGTCTCCAAACTCATAGTGTTGTTCCAAAGATCAAATGAGCTGACATAGGTAAAATGCTGACATACAATAAGAACACTATAGGCCTTTGATACTATTGTTTTTACCACATTTATTAACCTTATAAGCACTTCTCTCTCCAAGCCCCTTGTAATCAAATGAGAAGACCTGTCAACTCTTAGGCCTGAGCTTTTTCTGCCTTAAAAGCTGTACTTTCTTAGAGGCGGCTGCTAAGTAACTTATTTGTGTTCCATTGTCATTTTCTGAAAATCAGCATAGACATAGAGCTGTAATTAACCTTTTATTGGGATTCTCCCACACAGGTTAAATGACTTGCTCAAAGCAGCACAGAGTCAATGACAGTAGTTGGAAAGGCTGCTGCTCTCCTGCCTATATTGTGATAGATAAGAGTAGCTACTGGAATAGTGGAGTTATTAGACATAGAATAAGGAGGGCAAAGGAGGACAAATGGCTACCGGAATGACATGCCAAGACCTGCCATTTATTCTTTCTACCACCAATAGTGCTGGCAACTATTCACTTTAGATGGCTTGGCTACTCTCATCCCCAGAGCTTTGGTTGGGCTATATAATATGATATGATAGATAGTAGGGCATTGTGAATCAAAACATTGTCATGTGTTCAGACCTAGTCTGACACGCAATTTAGCAGCCAAATTTCCTTTGGAAATTGCAGACTTTCCAAATGTGGGTTTTCTCATCTGTAAAATAAGGTTATTAGCAGTGCTAACTTAATCTGGTTGTTAGAGAATCAAATGAAAATATTTTAATATTTACAACTGGTATAAAAATATAAACTATTTGAATTATAGCAAAAAAAAAAAAGATTATCTGACTTAGCCACTCCTTCGGTAGCTGGGTTGATTCATCTTGATTTTTGCTATCAATAATAAAACAGGACAATAGTAAGCAATAGAGTAATGGGTTCAGGGTAGGGACTCTTGCAACCAAAATGCTGTTTAAGTCTTGGCCACCTGTCTTGGACACACTAGTGTGTGTCTTTGACAAGTTATCTAAGTGACCTCCCTGTATCTCAGTTCCTTCATCTACAAAAGAGCAGTAACAACACCTATGTCATAAGGTTGTCTTAAAGAGTTCATACATGTAAAACATTGAGAAAAGTGCCTAGAACATAGCCAACCTACAATAAAAATATTAGCAGCTATGGTCTTGATGATAATGAAGAGGAGGAGGAGAAGGATATGATAATGGTAGTGACGACGACGATCCCTCTTTCAATCTCCTCCTTTTCATATGGAGAGAATTTAACCATTTCAGACTGCTGCTATTTTTCTAATTACTGCCATTTGCATTCTCAGGCACAACACCACTTGCTCTTAGCCCAAGAAGTCAGGCTTGCCAAGTGATCGTAGGGTACCTTACTGCTGTCTGCAGGATGACAATGAAGTAGGGCTCTCAGCAAGAGGTCCTTATAACCATGACAACATGAGCAGCACCACTCTACTGAGGATGTCATTGCCATGACAACACCTGAGTGACCAAAATCAAGAGGCCTAGGAAAGTGCTGTGATAAAGAGAGAAAACGTATCAACACACAGAAGACTGTGACTATTCAAGAGCAGAACAGGGACTGGTCAGGCTGCACTCTTGAAAGCAATGCGAAGGGAAGCAAAATGATGTTGAAGAAAACATTGTGGGCACACTCACTAAATTGCCCTGAATGCTCAAGGGCCATAAGAAACAGAGGTACAGAGAGGGATAAAAGCAATTCCCTCCCATCCTTCCATCTTATACACTGTGCCTTATTAATCAAGGATTTTTCCTCTCAGAGGAAAGAAGTGGCTGTGGGGTAATGGGGACAATGAGAACGGGTTTGTTAGGACTCTGAGGAGAAACGGTTTGGATAGACACTCAGGTTCGACCTGGAAGCCAGGATTAGCTGCAGAAGATGTCAGCACCTGTCCCAGTGGGAATTTCTTCCAGGTTGGTGAGCTCTCCTCCATCTCTAATATTCTAGACTAAACACTAAGATTCTCTGCTTCCTCTATCCTGCCTGAGCTAGACTCAGCCACACTGGGGCAGCACGGATGTTTGCAGAATTTCCAGGACGTAGATCTTTATAGATCTATAATTGCCCAAAACAACTATCTCTCCTAAAACAGCACTTGTGCTGTGTTTGTCTGCACTTCTAGGGTATTTAGTTGGCCTTCCGCTTCCATCCCCTTTGGAGCCTGCTCTAGGCACGGAGGGGGCTTCACCTGGATAACTATCTGTGGCCAGGAGAGGTGGCTACCCCAGGCTAACTCGGTTCTTGCTCTGGTTTGGAGGAAAAGAAGAATTCAGATACCCCTGCTCCAGCTGAGTATCTGGTCATGGAGTACCAACTATTAAGGACATTGAGAACTTCTGCCCTGGTCTCTAAGGAGGGGTTGGAGGATAACAGAAATCATCCTCGGTATCCATGCCCCTTCTCATGGGTTGTTTCACACTCCAAGCAATGTTTCCTACAAGTGCTTCAACCAGCGGAAACCTTGCTAGACCTCACAACAGGTAGTCTCACCTCCAGACGATATTTCTCAGTGTCAGAGTCAGTTGCTTTAGCAACATGGTGACTTTGGCTCCAAACTCCCAGAGCACTCAAAATTTCTTTAAAATTTTGAGGTCTCTTGGCTGAAGATAAAAATGTATAGGTTGTTCAACAAGCAGAGAACAGTCTTGGCTAATTCCTTCTTTTATTTCATCTGAGGAAGAGAGACAAGTAACAATGACCGAGGAATGGCCAAAGGAATCCAGGCTACAGATTAGACTCCTCCAACCACTAACACCATATTCTGTTACCCTTTATAGCAAAACTTCTCAAAAAAGTTTATTACTCTCTCCACTTCTTCAACCCATTCTCTCCCTTTCCAGTTAATCTTTTGTCTACCATCTTTCACCAGAACCTTCACGCCACTGTCTCATATAAGTGCATTTTGTCAATTCTCAGGCCTCATCTCCCTTGACTTTTGAGAACACTTGTGCTATAAATCATGCCCTCCTTTTATGAAGTGCTCTCTTCACTCGGCTTTCAGATTTCCTTTGCAACTCTCTGGCCACTTCCTCACAATCATCTTTGCTGCATCCTCCTCCTCTTCTTGACACTTAAATAGTGGAATGCCCCAAGACCCAGTCCACACAACTCTCTTGCATCTGTCTTCACTCTGTTGTTGGTGATAGCCAGCCTCATGGCTCTCAAGACCATATGAATGCTGATGATAGCTAGATTTATTTTTCTAGTCCTTGTAACCTTGCATAGCCAACTATCTACTCAACACTTCCACTTGTATATCTAAAGTACCAAGCTCCTTATTTTCCGCTACAAGCCTGCTCTTCTTGAAGTTCTTGATAGCAGGAAATGATATCACTAGTCACCAGTGGCACAGACCACAAATCTTAGAGTCACCTTTGATCTCTAACTCTTTCTCACAACCCCCATCTAATAAATCAGCAAACCTTGTCAGCTTTAATTTCAGAACATATTCCAGATTAAGCACAAACTTACTATATTCAGCCCTACCACTAGAGTCCGTGACATCATCATTTCTTGATGGACTAAAGTAACAGCATCCTAACTAGTATCTCGATTGCTACCCTTACGCACTCCCCACCTTGACCCCATCTTTCTTTTAAAGCAGTTAAAATGGCCCTTTAAAAACATTTATTAAATCATTTCACTCTCCTGCCTAAAATTTGCCAGTGTTTTTTATTGGAACAAATGCCAAAATTTTTAACATGGTTTTCAAGACAGTACATAATCTGACTCTTGGCTTTCTTTACATCATCCTATGTCACTTCTCTTTGTGTCAACATTCTTACTATTCCTTATATACACCAAACATATTCTTAACTCATGGGCTTGGGACTTTTGGGTACTTCTGCCTGGAAACCTTCTCCTGATATGTCCCATTCACCTCGCATTTCACTCAGGTCTCTAGGTCTCTTCTCAGGCTTACTCTCAACACTCCACCTAAAGGAGCATCACCTATCACTTTTTACTCCATCTCTGTTTCATTTTGCTCCAAAACACTATCTCTCCCTGACATTAGGTTACATATTTATTTATTAAATGTAACCTATACTCCCACACTGCAGCTCCATGGGGCAAAGGCTTTGAATGCTGTGTTCACCGCACAGGCAGCACCTAGATATGCACTGTCATGTTTTAGGTACTCAATAAATATCTGTTGAATAAAAGATGATTCATTCTGCCTATTTATCATATCTCTGCTGTACTCTATCATTTCTGTTCAATCTAATAAATCCTGATTCTCTAAAAAATAAATAAATAAGTCTGAAGTCGTTACAATCATTTTTGGACTAAAGGTAGCTAACCCACATAGATCAAATAGGCAGAAATAAATCAGACACTAAATAGTACCTAATTTCCTACCTATTGCCATATGGGAGAAAAGCTAGACAGATAATCTGCAGTCCCCCAAAACAGGCAGTAGGGGAGGTCAAACCAGATGTGTGGGAGTCCTTGTCAGCTTAGTCCCCACCTTCATACCCACCCCACATTAAACACATTACCAGATTCTATCCTTTTGGCCTCTACATATCTCTAAACTCCATACTGTATTCTCTACTCTTGCCATCTCATGATCTCTGACCTTGACCTAGAGGTCAGTCTCCTTGCTCTGGATCACAAGAAGGCTTGACATTGCCAACAGCGTCACAACCCCACCTTCAGGCTCAGAAAGAAAAGGGAGTTCTATCCCTTACCACAGATACAGGCTGCAGCTCAAACCTGTGGATGTGGTTTCACTGTCTTCCACTGGGGACCACTGGGACTGAGTCCACTGTGCCTCACACCCCTCACTGGTGGGCTGACCACGCACCGCACTGTGTAACACCCCCGCCCAACGCCATCAACGCCCTGCAGCTCTTTCATTCCTCTTTCTCCCCACCTTCCAAGTCTGATCACTGTGCCCTCTGGAACGCTCACAATATGAGCAAAATCCTCCCCTAGGCCCTGAGCCTCTAGGCTGAGCATTCCCTGAACTGCCTTTATTAGTTAAAACCCAGCTGTTTCCTGAGGCCAGTGCTTCTTCAGTAGCTCTCTGAAGAAACTGCTGGGTTGTTTGCTTTGGCATCCGGAGGTTGGGACATGGTCCTCCTGACTCGTCACTTGGAGACTACTCCTCTTTCACACTTTCATTGAAAACCCCTGTTCCTTTGAAGCCCTTGCCCTTTGGCAATGTTGCATGTACACTTCCTCTTCTTTGCTGCCAGTGACTGATGTCCCAAACTCTTCATGATTCTATGAGGGCTTTCACAGTTGGCTCACACCCCGACTTGTCACTAACTTGGGCCACTAACTGGGGTGACTTCAATGTCCCCTCATGATTTGTCAGACACAGGGACTGGACCCCTCTTCTCCCTGGACCTTCTTCTCTGTCTCAGCCGTCTCAGCCATCACTAGCACTGTCATTGGCCTGAGCATGTCATTCTCGGGAACCTGAAATCGCTAAGTAAGGGACCACAATTTCTGACTGGAACCTCATCACTTTCAAGCGTGCTTCTTCAACTACTCACACTATAAGCCCACACTTGCTTTATTCACTCATTCATTAAACAAATACTTATTGAATGTCTATAATTTGATAGGCACCATGCTAAGCACTGGTGCACACAGTGTTAGGAAAAGCATGCCCTTATGTAGCTTCTAGTCTATGGAGAGGAAGGCAGGTACTAAATAAATTGGTAGCCACATGGCCTGCTTGATGATCCTTGGCCATGCCGAGTGTGTCCTGAGGGCCTCTGCATGCCGTTAGCTCTGCCATGAATGCTTCTGCTGGAGTTATCCAAATGTCTCCTTCCCCAACTTCTATGGGGTATCTTCTTAATGAACTCATCCCCTACATACTGTTTTTAAGATTATAACCCCAAACACATGCCTGATAATCTCTTCACCTCTTATCTTGATTAATTTTTACACAATAATTACCATATAACACATTATAAGGTTTACTTATCGATGGACTTATTTCCTGTCTCTCCCTCCAGAATATAAGCTCTGTGAGGCCAGTGATTTTATCTGCTTTGTCGTTTGTATGTTTCCAATGCCTGGGATAGTTGCCTATTGCACAGTAGGTGATCAATAAGTGATTATTGAGTAAATAAATGAATTAATGTATGAACAATCAAAACTGTTTTGCTGAGGAGTTTTTGTGGGGCCAAGTCCACGTCACCTTCTCTGCTTAAGTCCTTTTCTGGAATGGTGTGTGACAGAATAAATAAATCAACCGAGGGAGAAAGCCATTTGTCTTTCTCTATCATGCAGATGACTGGCCACATATCTTCAACCACAGTGACCTCAGTGAACCATTGCATAAAGGGCAAAGCAGTGATGCGAGGAATTAGAGAAGGAATACAAGGCCTCCTGGGCTGCAGATTAGTTAAACAGGAGGAGTCCTGAATCCATTATGGAGGAATGATAAAGTCCAATGTCATTCTTTTTAACTCTCCCTTACAAGAGAAAAGAGGGATTTGTTTTTCGGTGCAAAGGGAAGGGGGAGTAGAGAGGAGTCAGTCTCTGCTGGAGAGAAACAAGGTGGCAAGATGATCCTCCTAGGGAAAGAAGGGCTACAACTTCGTGACCCCAAATTCCAAGGCAATGAACAGACTGACTGTGCAGTAGTGTTTGGAGAACCTGCACGGCTGAGCCAGGAGGGAGGCTGGAGCCTGATCTCAGAGGAACTGAATTGATATTCTGCTCATTCCTCTCCAACTGTCCTGGCTCCAGTAGGAAAAGCATTTTATACCACTAGGAAGATGAAGTATGCCAAATACCACAAGGACACGTAGTGAAACTAAATGGAGTCAGACAATGAAAACATACCCTGGAATCCCACAATTTCTTTTCATATCTAAAGTTGTTAAAGTATAAAACAACCTAATAATGACAACCAAAGCAGAAGACATATCATTGTGTGAGTGAATGATAGTATTTAACATGAGGAGACAATAAACCAAGTCAGAGAGGAGCAGCATCACTGCCATGCTGCATGGTCCAGGTGGAGGTGAGAGGGAAGAGACTGTTAAGTCATAAAGCCTGGCTCAGTGGGAGGAAGAGAACTCACTGGAGAACTGAGGAGAGGTCAATCCTCCATGCGGGGGCTCTGTCCTCTGCTCACAGGTATTCACGCAAAGAGCCACGGAAGGAGCCTGACATCACTGGGGAGGATGGCATGCTGCGGCCAAGTGCAGTGCCCGACCTGGAGTCCAGTTTCTGGTCAAGAGTACGGAGGAATTTGCAAGAATACCTTGAGAAAGTGGACAGCCCAAGGACCCTAGGCCCTGGGTTGGCACGAGGTCTGAAACCAGAGAATTGACATGTCCCAGAGATCTAGAAGCAGCAAAGGGTCAGAAAGCAGGCAGGAAATCAATATGCATTAAGAATATGGATCTTGGAGTCAAAAAGACTAAGATTTGAATTTCACCTTGGCCATTTGATGTTTATGGGCAAAGTATCCTCTGAAATCTCCATTTCTTTTGTGCTAAAATGAAAATAATGTCTACTTATTAGGGCATTTGTGGGCATTGAGTGAAACAACGTATGTGAAGCAGAGTGCCCAGCACGTAGCAAATGCTGTCCAGCAGGATCCTCAAACTTGAGCGTGCAACACACACCTGTGGGATTGTTAAAATGCAGATTTCTAGGTGCCACCCTAGGTCTAGGATATAAAGCAAATGGTGTTGATGCTTTGGGCCAGGGATCCCCCTTTATAATGGTACCATATAGCACAGCGGTTAAGTGCAGGTCTTCTGGAGACACTGCCAGGGGCTGGATTTCAGCTCTGCAGCAGGAGCTGTGTGACCTTGGCCCATTTACCTGACCTCTCTCAGCCTCAGTTCTCTTACAGTTAAAGCAGGCTAATCACAGGACCTGTCTCACGCTGCTATTGTGAAGAATACACACCACTATGGTAAACGTTTAGAAGAGTGCCTAGCATGTTTTTAAGCATCCACAAACTCTTAGTTATTGTTACTATCGGATAATAGAGACTCTGGTTGCAATTTAGACTCAAGGGCAAAATCAGTCATCACAGGTTGAGACACGATTCAAGATCCAAAAGTAGGTGCAAAGTCAGAACTACATATTCAAGTCCTAGTGACAAGGCCAATTTGAATAGAAGCTCTCTCCCAGCTCTCCTGGCAGTTCTTCTTGGAGCCCAGACATGGAACGCCTGAAGCCTTTAGCTGATCTGCAGGGGTGCGAAGAGGAGGAGGTTACTGTGGTTGTGGTGGGTGGTGAGGTCCTGCTGAGGCCCTTCTGGGACTCCCTGTAGAGCTGCCTGTTATGGGTGTTCGTCAGCGACAGGATCTCCCGGCCTGGAGGGGCTGCCATTTTAACAAGCCTCTGCACCTCACTGAGCCGGGGCTGGTTAGCATCTGTAGGGAAGATGATACAATCTCCTTGCTTTTATGCTTCCTTTTTTGTTCCATCAAAAGAGTTCTGCATGGTAACGGTCACCAAGTACAGGCATAAATAGCCTAAGACTCAGGAGAGTGTAGGGGAGGATGCTGTTAGCAATGTCTGAATTCAGCAGACGTCTGATTCTACACTTTTCAAGGGTTTTAAAATAATTGGGTAAAACCACAAACAGTGTCTGTGGTATGCACTCCTGCCCTTGGTTTCTAGACCGAGGCTTGATTTCATATGTTCTCAATTCAGGCACATTGAACTCATTAATTTCCCCACTAGTCTTTTTATGATTTTTCTCTTCTTTGAAGTGAGAAGCTGTACAGCTATAATATTGCTTTAAACCAGATCATAAATATTAAACTTACAAAAACCCTTATTGACATTGGCAAATTTTACCCTAACTGCATCTATCTAGCTGTAATTTTACAGTTAAAGAGAATTACGGAGTTAAAGAATGATCTATACATGTCTTCCTCCGCTTTCTTTTTTCCCACCTTGGTCTGCACGACTGCGTTTAAACCGTTTGGCTCACTTTGCCCCACACCTGAGGTTGTGCCACTGGTTTTCTTTATCATAATAAATCGCTTTCTCTGTCTAGGTTGGGCCTGATGCCTAATACCGTATGCTTTGCTGCTTCTCTGGACAGGAGATCTGCCACTTTCCATTATGGTGCAATTATTTTTTTCTCCCACCGTCAATGACCACTGTGATATCTTTTGCAATAGCAATTACTTGGCCCTCCTGGGATGGCTACTTGCAGTACTCTGGGAATTTTAATCCAGCACCTCTGTTAATTAGAAAATGGTGGGAGTGAGGAGAGGGCTGACTACGCATATTTGAATGTCCATCCATTCTGGCAACTGACCGACTTTGGGCTTTTGGAAGGATTCAACCTTTTCAGAGGAAAGAACTTAATTTCCTCTCCATTTGTTCTCGTTACATGGGTGGGTATGAAGAGGAGGGACCTGGCCGAGGCAGCGAAGGGTGACGTCGATGGGCACCTCCTGTGCGTTGTCACAGGACTGGTTGCTCCGATTGCCAAGCACTTTTAATTCTGGCCACATCCATGTTAGGAAGGCATCATTATCTCTACTTTGCAGATGAAGAGTCTAAGGCTTGGTCCTGGGGGCAGACCAGAGGGAAGAGCCTTTTCTTAAGAATCCCTTTGTTTGGTTTGGGAAGCATGAGATGACGGACAGATGTGAAGAGATGAAACTCCTGTATCTGACCCTTTACTCCCTAAAATTGATTTTGTTTTAAATTATGCACCAGAAAGGCTTAATTTTCAAAAGAGAGGAAAAATACTCCATCTAGGGGTATTGGATACTTTGTTCAAAAATCACTTGTAGGGCCAATAATCATCTGGTGCTGTACCAGGCACTGAGGATAAAACAAGACCGTGTAAGGACTGTTCCTGCCCTCCCTGAGCCCCAGGACAGGAGGAGGACCTCAGGAGCCTTCGAGTAACTGCAAGAATTGCCATCGATAGAAATGTGTGCAAAGTGCTGTGGGATCTGAGAGGAAGAGGTGACTCATTTGACTGAAGAAAGTCAGCAAACATTTTCACACCAGTAGCATTTGGGCATGGTTTCAAAACAAGAGTAGAACTCTATCCAAAAGGTGTGGGATGATGACCTAGGGAGAACAGATGGCATGTGCAAAGGTGAGGATGCTAAGTATGTGGTGAATGTCAAGTTGTTAGTGTGACTACAGTGTGTGGGGCAATCGGGGTCCAGGACCAAATCATGAAAACTCTATGTGTCATGCCAAGAAGCAAGAAGAAAATTAATAAAGAAGTGCACCTTTGGAGAGGTTTTTCACTACCCTAGCATGACCCAGCTGGTGAGTAGTAGAAGGGAATTCAAATCCAGTTGAACCTGCCCTCAAAGCCCATCTATCAGGCTGCCTCCACTCATGGAAATGGAGTCATTGCAGGTGGCCAAAGCCACGAAGAAGGGCCAGGCATTCCGTAAAGCTCAGAACTGCCCAGGCTTGAGCCTGAAGCAGAAGAATGGATGAGCTGGAAAATTCACACCCGCCCTCAGGAAGCAGATACATAGAGCAGACACACTGGCCATTTCCACAGCCCACATCTGGTATGAAACAACAGAGAGAAAGGCTCCCGCTCCTAATTGCCTCTCCTGGATTCTAACACTCCAGCAGAATGTAGGCAGGCAGCTGGCCACTCAGTAAGTCCGCTGGGCAGGGAGCAAAAAGACACAGATCCCAAGGCCACACTCCTCCCTCCGTTCCTTTTCCCACACTGTTCCTTGGGAACTTAGGTGATTTCCTGGTTTCAGAGCTCAGAAGCCATGACTAGAGAGTTAATTTAGTCATTGACTTTCCCCCGGGCTTACTGCAGACAAGATTTACAGCCTGTATCGATTAATTACAGGCCACCCCAACCAAAACGAGATTCCAAGAGTTGTCCAAAATGGGCGTAGATAGAGATCTTTTAGAAATATCTTTCTCTTTCCTTGTTTTTTTTGGTCCTCTCCTGCTGGGTGCTTACCATCTGTGGGTAAGGTGATGCCTTTAGTTCCATTTTGTCCTCCTTCCTTCCCATCCCGGGCTCTTCTTTGCTGGAGAAGTTTTTCTCATCTGCCATCCTAATGATCTCTCTGCCACACGGGGCCCCTGATGCTGGTGCTGACAGGCTGCTCATTAGTGCCAGGGTGCTGCAGTCAGCCGATGGCACGCCAGAGCTCCGCTCCTGACACTTTTTCACAGAGCTGTCACCGAAGTCATGGCGCACGCCAGCTCTGGTTGAACTCAAGCTGTGATACCTCCAGTGCCAATTAGTGCTTCAGTGTCCTGCTTGGCTGGGGAGGAAGGCCTGTCAGTGCTGACAAATGGGAAAATAGGTGGGCGTGTGGCAAGGGGAGGGCTCAGGGCACTGGCAAGTACAAGAGCTCCTGTTCGAGGGTCTCTTTGTCCTCACCAACTGGTGCCTTTTGAAACCGAGAAACAAGGGCCAGGACAGCCAACTGCCCACTGGGCCTCTTCTCACACGGCAGGAGAACTGAGCCGGGAAGGGAAGAGATTTGGCCTCTGAGAAAGGTTGCTCAGTCCTACGAGTACGGCTGTGGAGGGCATGCAGAATGGCCCACCCCATGCTGCAGAGAGAGAAAGCTTCCATAACATGGGCTTGATTTGGAACTCAGTGGACATATGGTCCTCTCTAATTCTGCCCCCATGGCCTTTGTGTGGCCCTGAGAAAGAACAACCAATCAATCTCTATCCCACCTCCATTCACACACTGTGGGCGGGGGTAGGGGGAGATTTTTAAATAATATTTCTCTTTTTTGTACTGATTTCTTTCTTTATATTTTTTTATTTTCTTAACCCATGAGGAACAGCAAATGTTTTGTATACTGTTGAATGAACTCTCCCTGGCAACATCCAGGATTATTTTACAAAGCTGTTGGCAATCACTGAGAGTTTAGGCACAGGTAGGGCTGGGGACAGTAAGTCACCAAAAGGATGAGGTGCCCCAGAAGGGCCAGATGAAGAGAAGGTCAGAGAAACACACACATCAGGAGAGTGATTGCAGTGAGGCAGCGATGAAGGCAGAAGGGAGCTCACAGAAGACCCACCTTCAGAGTCACTTGTGAGCCTTCTCAACTTTTGCAAAAGAAAACTTCAGAAGAAGTCTCTCCAGGTGGAAGTTGAGCCCTGCCACATCAGGTTCCTCATGAGGAGAACTTCAGGAAAGGCTAGAAGATTCTGTGAAGACCACAGAAAATGTCCTAGAGACTTGCTAGCAGAGTTGCAGCAGAGCACATGACAGGTCTGGACTGCGACATCAAAGTAGAGGAGAATTCCTTAAGGAAGTTGAAGTCTTTGAACTGGGAGAACAGGCAAGCCCCTCTGGGGCACTGGCAAATATAAGTGCTTGTTCACTGAATCAACAAACATTTCTTAGATGCTTTCTTAGGTGTTGGCATTGATTGTGCTAGGAGGTGAAGAATCAAAGACAAGTGAGACACAGGCCCTGGTCTCAAAGAACTCATGAATCAGAAACCAGGACATCTCGATGAGCAGGTCACTGGCTCTTTCTGAGCTGGAGTCAATATCTGGGGAAAAGGTGTTCTTTCAGGAGACTCGGTGAGGTTTTTATTTTCAGTGTTTTGCTTGATGGGAGAAAGGAGCAGTGCCCACCTCAGGTGCACCCAAGAGGAGAGCTCCATTAGGACCCTCAGTGATCCCTGATTCCACATGGACGGTGGAACCAGCACACCAGTGGCCAGACTCTTACCTTCACTTGAGTTTCATGTTGGGCTCCCAGAAATGTGGCAGTAAGGAACCTCAGCCTTCTCTCTAAAGCTGTTACAATCCAACAGAAGCTGAGACATAAAAATTGGGCTTTGAGGATACTTTTCTATGAGAGTGAGATCCTAAAAAGCATCATTTAGGATACACTGAAAGAGATAGTACTTCTGTTTACTTAGGGCAGTCTTAGAAGAATAGAGAGCATTAAAGGCATTCTTTTGGAGATAGAAAGACTAGAACTTAAGGGCTATGCTGAAATAAATTCTTGCCTACACAAGGACAAAAGAAGAGGCACAGGGTCATGAACGGGAAGTGTGTCTAGAGGCACGCGTCGGCCCACGGGTGGTACTTCAGCACCTGAGATAGAACATTAACACTTACGTGGAATTTGGTGAGAGGCTATACAACATTCACGCAGATTGAGGTGGCATTTCTGTGTAAGAAAGTGAAATGGGGGCTCTTCCTCATGAAAATATCAAGGCCTGTGCAGGTGCATGCACTCCAAAACAGGGGTGCAGAATGAGGGCAGGTATCTTTATCAAGCTAGTGCACTTTCTCCCTGAACTCTGTGGCACAGTAATTTCAGGAAGGGAACTAAGAAGACACACCCTCAGTAACAATAAGTTAAAATCTACTTTTCATGATCAACAGCAGTGCCGAGAGGTAGCTTGGGAGGCCTTACTGTCCCTCCACCTTGGATATGGACAACTGACATTTTCCTCATCTAGTGTAAAGTGCTAGGCAGACAACCTCACAAGCAAGGCCCCTCCATCCCCCTTCTTACCAGATGGTAACTCCTAGCTTCTGTATATCAAAATGCATGAGCCACCGCTGCTAAAATGGTGGTTAACATTGTTGTACTTCTTTTCCACACAAAAGGTGATCAAGACTACAAACATACATTCTAAGGAGGTTTATAGAAGTTTATTGCAAGTAGCACCATATGACTTACGGTGGAGGAAACTAGAATTTTTCAGAAATGTACAGAACAAACGGATCAGTCTGGAGAGAGAAAACGCAATGAAGCCATCAGGGCTGCCAAAAGTGCTTAGCCTCCATCAGCTATCCATTCGAGGATTTAATGGGTGTGTAAGTAAGAATGATCTTGGCTGAAACATGATCTACCTGCACAGAATGAGACAAAAGATAACAATAGCTCTCTGCCTTTGGAGCCTTTGTGAAGGTGTGGCATATCTTTTTCTCCAAGGAACCCCAAGCCTGTCCCAACTGATTTAAAATAAGCACCTTTTTGGAAATATTTAGGTGGGAAAGACGAAGGTCTGACTGCTAAGGGTCTCTAGCTTCAGCTCAGATTTGGCAGTAGTCCAGTGACATCTCTGATCTCCAAATAATCAGTCACTGGGCAAACGGCCCCCTGGTGAGCCCGAGGCGATTAGTTACTGCTTGGCGTGTCTCATCAGTTTAATCTGGGCGAGATAATCTGGACCAGGGATCTGGAAAAGCTGTTCATCTAAATTACTCTAATCCATAGGTAGGTTCTCATTACCCTGCTCCTCTCCCCTTGATCCATCTTCTGTTTCCATAGCAGCTGAAACCCCAGGAAAATGCAAGCATCTGGCCCAGGCTCAGGTAAAGTCCCCTGGGGGAACGAGTCTGCTCGATGGTCACGAAAGAGAGAAAAGGACTTTAGGGCACACAGTAGGCATGCATTTCAGCAAGATGACGGAAGAGGGCTCCAAAGCAGAGGTGAGACAAAAGGAACTGAGGAGAGGAAAGAGAAGGAGAAAATAAAAAGAAAAGAAAACGTAGAAAGAAATGCAATTAAAGTGGAAACATTTAGGCTGTAAGAGAAAGGGAAAGTGAAGAACAAAAAAAGAAAGCATAAAAGGGCAAGACAAAACGAGAAAATGTATGGAGGAGAAGGAAAAAAAGGACCCAGACTAGGACAAAGAGCAGAAGGCTGGGGGAGGCAATGAGAAAAGACATCAAACAGGAGACAGAGGGAGACCTGTCAAAGGCAGGGGCACAGTGCCTCTTGACGGAAAGTGAAGTGGGTCTACCTGGGATGATGAATGTCTGCAGATGCTAAAGGCACAGACCACCCTGGCATCCAATACTACTGTGGATTCTGCTGTAAGCAGTGATGAATGGTGTGCACCATGGACTTAGAAAGTCTGTCCATTTGGATGGCCCCTCCTTCGCATGTGCCCTAGGGCCACAATACATCACTAATCATCACATGCACAGCTGTAGCCTTCTCTCAGAGTTTAGGTCAGTCCACATGTGAAGGTCATTTCAAATCAAGAGATGGGTAGACATGTGAGTAGCTCTCTCTGATCCCCTTGCTCATCAGGAATGGTGGCATGGGGCAGCTGCCGGGAATTTAGGCCAAACACATTGAAAATCTCATGTCTTCTCTGAGAACCTCTTGGAGGGCAAACTGACACTATCTGAGAGAGAGAATTTGGTATTTAGGGCCCATTCATTGCCCTAAACTTATTTTTTGAAATGTCCCAGTGCAGCAGACACTGTAATGCTCTGTCACCCTCAGGAATGAAAGACGTCTAGCCAGTGGGTGGACATGCGGCTAGTGGACAGCCCTCAGATGCCACCCTTTATGGGGATTGTCTCATGGGAAGAGAGAGGCCTGGCCCAAGGTCATAGCCCTTCTGAGGACAGCCCAAATTCAGGGACTGACCACTGTGCTGATATAGAAGGCTAGCCCCCTCACCTCAACAGAGGACATGTCTGAAAGGTCATCCTAGCTTCAGAACTCCCCACAGGGTCAGCTGAGATGTTCCACTGGACTGCACCGCAACTCAGCTCCTCCTTCTGCCTACCTGGCTTCCTTCCCTTCCCTTCCCTTCCAAAGGGTTGATCCCAAGAGCACCTTGAACAAACTTCTTGCATTCCAGTCACCTTCTCAGGGTCTGCCTTTGGGGGACACACCGTGCAACACCAAGCAAACAGCCACCACTATGGTTCCTTTAGAATCTTTAATCCTGCACTATCAACAATACACATACCTTCATACATACATGCATACATACATATATATAAATACCTACATAAACATATTTCACGTTAACTGGCAATAAGTAATGAATTAAGAATTGTTATTTGTGTCTCTGCTCAAAATCACCTTTTCAAAGGCCTTCCTTGACCAAACCTCTTGTCCTTCTGTCAATGTATGCTGGTCTATTTCCTCATCCTTATCACCACCTGTTATATTGTATATTCATTCCTTTTGTCATTTTTCTCGTAAGAAGGTGAACTCGTGAGAGCAGGAACTTATATGTTTTGGTTTATTGCTTAAAATAAACAATAAACCTAGTTTATTGTTTAATATAAATATAACATAAATAAACAATAATATATTATATATTTTGTATACATAAAATATACAAATAATATAAACAATATCCCCAGTACTTAGAAGAGTGCCTGGATTATTGTAAGCACTCAGTAGATATTTAAGAACAAACGAAATAGTTTAAGGCACCCTGCATAAAATCTAGCTTAATGGTAAATGATATCTTGCCTTGAATTCTAAATGTTTAACGTTCAATCCACGAAAACACAAAACAATACTTACTCTGGTCTACAAAACAGCTAGACATGTAGACAAAGTAAACTTTCCACTTTAGGCACACATTAAGTTCTATTTGTTACCTAGGATTAATCAGAGTAAAACAACAACAAAACCACAAAACAACTAATAGACTAGAGACGAGATGTTTGGCCATGCTGAAGGAGTACGGAGGTGGAAATTTTCCCTTTAGGAATGTGGCCATTCAAAGCTCTCATTCACCATCGTGTGTCAGTGTTTCCTACCTCTTAAAACACCAGCGGGACGAGGCCACCAAAGCTGACCATCGCCTCATCAAACCCGAGTAGTAACTTCACTCAGAGCCTCTTGCCACCACTTCATCCAGAAACAATTGGGATCAATTTCCCAGGGATTGGAGAGATCCTCAAATATGATTTCTAAAACTTCATAGGATATACCTATCTTGCAGAGAACACCAAAATTCTCTGCAAAGCCATGAGTATGCTGTTATCAAACTCCTAAAAATGTAGGAGCCTTTAGACTAAATCACCATAACCTCCTAGTCGTGACCAATAATTCTCCCATGTCCTCTCAAGACACGATACACCAAATTGCTTCTCTTACCTTTGGGGGAGATGTGTCTCCAGGTAACCGTCGGCTCTGGTCTGCCTGTTGCTATGCAGGTGAGGCTGATATTGTTCCCTTCATTAATGGAGATATCTGAAGAAATCTCTACAATTTTGGGAGATACTGTGGAGACAAAACAGGTAGAAGGAAAATTAAAATCCTGCTGAAATATTTTTTTGTTGTTTTAAAATGGTAGGTGGCAGAATAGCCAGAGACTGAAATTCATAGGAATTACAGAAGTAAATCATGAGAAATTAGAGGAATTACCTTAAACATGAAAGAAATATCTTCCCTTGAATTTAGCTTCTATTCCCTCCTATTTAATCACAAAGTCAGGGAGTCGGAATGGGAATGGATTCCACTGCAAAACTGCATAACTATTCTCCCAGCCTCCACCCTCCTCCTGTCTCCTCTCTCATCCCCACCCGTCTCCGACACATATCCACGAGGCATTCTCCACACTGCATTCAGAGTCGTCTTTATACAATGCAGTTGTGATCATATCACATCTCTGCCTAAACACCTCCAATTGCTCCTTATTGCCTACCTGATAATATCCAAGCTCCTATCCTAGCACCCCAGGCCGTTCAGAATCACCCGTCAACCTATGCTGCCACTGTCATTCCCAGTGACTGCACCTCTACTTACTCCGCTTTCCATCCGCAACACATCATGTGCTTGGGATCTCTACTGTTCTTCACGTCCTTCTTGGAAAACTATCAGTCATCCTTTAAGGTTCAAATCAAATGCCACTTTGTTGCAGCTTTTCCTACCCCTACTCCTCTCGCCCTCCTGCATAGCTCAAAATGACTGCTCCTCCTCATCTGTGTTCCCAGAGTACATAACACACGACTGATGAACCGTCAAAAGGAACGTCATTTAGCCTTAACACACTTGGCGTCTTTCTCTTTCTATACTCTAATTTAATCCCCACAAAACGGGGAGGGGTTCATTCTAATTGGTAAATTTGGGAGCAGGACTCCCTCTGCACTTCCTTCGTCCTTTGTTTTGGAACCAGGCATCCCCGAGGAAGCCTACGTTCTGCTGTGTTCTTCCTCGTGCACGTTTCACAGGGGCCGCATCCCATGGGGACAGGTATATCCAGCAACACAATTGCATTTGCTTGCGTGCACCCGTCTCGTTCTGGGGTGCAGCATTAGAAGCTCGTTGCTGCACATCTACACCTAATCCTCCAGTATCATCTTTACCACCAGTGAGTGTGATATTTGGTTCGTGTTTGACTATTCATTTGTCTTGTCTGCCAATTGGCTTATAAAGTTAGGGTGCTATTTTGGGGGCCCCCAAACTCCAATTCTTGGCATTTCTCTTACTATGTTACAGTTATTTGCTTGGTATCTCTCACCCACTCGACCACAAGCTTTTTGATGGCCTGAGCCATGGCTTACTTATATTTATGCCCATAGTAAAAGAACAATAAATATTTATATGATGGATTTATAATGGTTGTTCAAGGGAACCACTTTTCCAACCTGCTAAATGTTTGTAAAACCTCAGAATTGCATCAACACATGTCATTTCAATTTTACTGACACTGGTTTTGTCACATTAGTTCTTCGCAAATAAAGTGGCCCCTCCATCAGGCTCTCTCAGTGGTCTTCCTGTTCGGTTCTTTCCTTGAAAAAGTACTCCTCTGAGCCAGCAGTGTGCAGTTTCAGGACACAGCATCCATCCAGTCCACAGTGCCATCTGGCCTGCTGGAGGTCCAAGGGGAGCTGAACATTGACCTTGTTCCTTGTTCCAGAGTACAACCCTCACATGAAAATCAGATTGCTTGGAAATTTCAATGCTGGGTTTTCTTCTACCAGAACCATTCATCACTCCCTCCTGATTGTGTTGGACTTTCTCCACTGCAAAAAGAGAGTATCATGCTGATACCTTCTCTTAGTCTTTGTTCTTGTACCTCTTTCTCCTTAAAATTGTCTTCCCCTCCTTCCTCGTGCTCCACCTGCCTGGGAACACTCGTTCATATGCATGCATTGCACTTTTGCTGCTGATCTCGGTCACTTAGGCTCTTCTCTCCAACCACCTATACCCAAGGAATTGTTCAAGGCCTGGTTGAGTTACCACCTCTTCCATACGGTCTCCCAGGTGGTCTCTAAGAGGATGTGGCCTCTCCTTCTTGGAGATCATATAGCCTCCTGTAAGTCATTTAAGATGAACTCTCTTACGTTACATTTGTCTCATCTTTTGTCTATGCTATAAATTATCTCAGTATAAGATGTTGAGCATGAATCTTACCAACTTTTTAAAAATTTTCTGCTGTCCTGAACAGGATGTCTTCCACAGAGTAAGCATGAATTAACCATTTTTAGATTTAAGTCCACATCAACCTTCAGATGGAAAGGCAATGTGTGTGTGTGTGTGTGTGTGTCCACTTGCACACACACTTGTCTGCATTCTCACAGGTATTTGGTAGGACAGAAACAATGAAGATTCAATGTGGTGAGGGTTGAGGAGTGACTATTGGTCCTACTATCTAGGACTTCCAAGACACAAGATTGCAATTTATGGCTGTATCATTTTAAAAGCTGATTGAATCTTCCAGGACAGAAAGGTAATTGCTAAGTTATGACTGAACACTTGATTTGCTGACTGTCTGAAGGACCCAAATTTCTAAACTCTCTTAGTTCTAGAATCACTTAAACTTGATGTATTTTATTCATGGAGTTTTCACTGGCACATTCACTTCATGAACCTCCACTTCCCCAGCCCATACATTTGCCTGGCCCCCACTGCCGCCCATCCTTGGCACTCACACAGCCTTGCCCGCTTCCTGGAGGACAAGCTGCCTGCAGAATGACTGTGCTGGCCTTGCAGACATTGCTTCAACTGTGCAGGTAAGTAATTTATTGATCTGTAAAGCACTCTGAGATGCTCTGCAAGGGATTATGTCACGCCAATGCCATGCAATAAAATAAAAAATGATGGACTTTGTGAACACAGGGTGATTTAGAGTTTGTAGTTGGAAGTGTGCTTAAAGTACATTTTAAGTGGAAATCAGGCTGGGTAATGAATTACTCTTGCTTTGGAAGGGCTTACTGGAAGTTCATTTTCCTGGCTTTTTACATGATAGCTAATCTGCTAATCATACACTAGAGAACAACAGACAGTCCTCAAGTCGAAGAGAAGGAAGTTTGGGCCACAGCTGTCAGCACAGTAAGTATATTAAATGAGACAATCACACCTCATGCTTGGAAGAATCATCTAGAATTGTCTCCCTCAACTAACAACTGGAACCTGCCTAACTCATGACGTGGAAGTTGGAGAAATGCTTGCTGTCCTTTCAATCCTGCCTAAGAGTGTAGCTCGAAGGTGGCAAACTGCTCCTGGATGAATTTGAAAGGCAGACCATTCATGGCATAGAGCTGAGGTGGTTTGACCAGAGATGCAATCCGAATTATCAGAACTAAATTGGCATAGTGCCTAAGATGCCAGGGGATTAGGAATATCATATTCTAGGTAGCAACTTCTAGCACACTGCCAGAATTTAAAATTAAATTGAATTGATAAGGATGCACTGTGATCTTAACTAATCCATGTTCATAAGGAAGTTTTGGCCAACTGAGATAGTCACTTATATTTTTATATCGTTTCCACGGATACCTTCTACATCATTCCTCTTCTCACCATGCAGGCTGTTAGAAATAGGATTTCTTTGCTTTCACTCATTAATTCACTCATTTATTCATTCATTTATGAATATTCATTGATCACTTCCATATAACCAGCATTGGGCTTAGCACTAAGAATATAACAGCAAAATGACACAGTCCTTGTCCTCAAGGAGTTCACAGTCTAGAGATATAAAATAAGAAGTATATTCCTTTAATGAATTGTGACATAGAAGGATACATAAGGTGTTGAGGAGATACAGAAGACAAAACACCTAAGCCAGATGGAGATGAACGTCATGCAAGGTTTCTTAGATATGGGACACCTAAGTTAAGCCCAAGAACTTAAGTAAATTTAATTCGTTCTGAGGAGGAGAAGAGGAAAGACATTCTAGGCAATGGAGACAACACAAGAAAAATACTCTTATTAAGACTTTTTGTTGCCAGGCATAATCATTCATGGAAGAATAGCTGCTAAAGGAGGCTGGGACAAAAGTCATTCAACAAAAACTTACTGAACACCTACTGTGCATACAACTGTGGTTGGGTATATGAATGACGTGCAGAAATACACAAATTTTGTTTAGCCCTCTATGAACTTACAATCTGTTTGGTGAAATAGTGCATACCTACATCCCAGAGAGTTGACTAATAAAGCAAAATTTGTCACAACATTGCACGTGCTTGAATGTTAAATGAATGGTACAAATTTGGAGTTCTGGTGAGTTAGTAAGAGAGAGGATCGTGGCGAGTAGGAGAGTCAGAGTGACTTCACTTCAGCTATAGTGTCTATTTGGGATATCAACAAATGAGAAACAGTCACATAGGCAGAAAAAGTCACATAGACGGAAACTGCTTCAAGGGGCACAATATATGGACATCAACAGGAAGACAGAAATCCACGAGGTGTGTGAAGATACAAAGTCTATTTACTATAAGAGGCAACAGAGAGTGGTGGTTGAGATCCTGGCTCTCCTATAGCCAAAATGGGTAAGCCTGGCCAAGTCACTTCACCTCTCTGTGCCTCACTTCCTCATCTCTGCATTAAAGCTAGTAATTGCATGTACCTCACAGGGTTCCTTTGAGGATTTAAGGGGTAAGTTTATAAAATGCACTTAAAGAAGCTCATAGAAACGTGAAGTACTCAATAAGTGAGTTTTAATACTGTGTGTGCTTGGCAAATACATATGTGAGTGTCAACACAGAGTGAACCCTAGATAAATTTTAACTGACTCAAGGAAGAATGGGATACAAAAATCAATGAGGTAAGCTAGAACCAGACTACGGAGCAGCCCCAGTAGCTAGGTCTTGAATTTTAACTCTATCTTATAGGCAATGGCAAGCATTTGAATTTTTTTTAAAAAAAGGAATGCCATAATTTTTTTAAAAATGTACTTTAAGCAAAATAATCTGGTAACAAAGGGAGTGGAATAGATAGAAACTGGAGTTAGAGAAATCAATCTGTATGAATGATGTTCAAGGCATGAATTAAACTGCTGACTCTCTAAGGATGGAAAGAAAAGGATGGGTTTGAGAGTAATGCCAAGAAAAATGTATGGGCAGTTGAGGACTGCCTGGATGGAGGAGCTAGGAATATGAAGTCAAATATGAACACCATTTTGTTCAACAGCAGCTGGATGGCAGAGCTAGCAGACCTCTCCATGTCGCAGAGAGAACTACTTTTGGGGAGAACATTAGTTTGACCAGTTTGATTCTGTTTTAGACATGCTGATGGTGAGATGATAAGGGACATGCAGGCAGGCAGAACCATCCTGTTAACGGCTGAAGTTATATAATCAAAGGTCCGTGGTGAGGTCTGAGCTCTGCTAAGAGTTCACGGATGCTTAAAAGGGCCATCAGCTTGTTTTCACATAGATATATGAGACATCTCTGTTGACTTTTGAGATCTAAATCTAGCAGACACACCACTATGGAAACAGAAAGACCAAGAAGTGGTTAGGTTACAGTTGGGAAGAAAGGCAGAAGACCGATAAGCCACAGTCTTTGGATACAGTTCCATATTTAATGTATTATGTTAAGGTTTAATCTGATCTTATTGGATTTTAATTCAAATGAGCAAATAGTTAAATAACATAATTATTAAAACAGTATTCTGGGGAACTTCTCCACTCTTGGTTTAGCTTCCACTGCCCAGGTGTTAAGTTTTAATAATTATGTCATTAATAAATAGCAATTTGCTGTTTTTAGCACACAGTAGATATCCTATTAAATCCAAATTAAGATGCTTTATTAAGCACTGCACGGTCCTGTGGGGCTGAGAATGCACATAAGCTGCCTGGACCAGGTTACTCCCCACGACACATGCAGATCTATGCATCCCAGATGGCTTCTTCTGCTGCCAGAGGCACTTCCCCTGCCTCCTCTCTGTACTGAAGATCTGAGATGTCCACGGCAACTCAAGACAGTTTTCACAGCAAGGGCTGCATCGCTGCCAAGGCCTTGGAACCTTTGTCTCTGCAGAATTAAAAGGACCAATCTGGAGTGCCTTCAACTTTCCTGGTTTCCAGACCCCACACAGACACAGGCCTATGTCAATTGCCTGGTGTATGAATGTTCAATCTAGATCAGAAAGCTCTTAAACATTCAATCAAGCAGATGCTGGTTTGTGGACTAATCCATCTTTTCACACTGGCCACTGTGGACCAAGACAAAGTCTAATGCAAAGTTGAGTTGTTAAGCTATGGATTCAGGCTACTGCAAACTGAGATGAGTCAGTCATGGGGTATAAAGACAAACTCCTTCCGTGGCCTCAAAGACCTGTCAAGAACTAGATCCTGCCTCCCTCTCCACACCCATCCCACGCTTTTCTCTTTTTCTCGCCCCACTGGCCTCCTTTCCTCCTGGATCACCTCAAGCCATTCCTTGACTCAGATCCTTTAGGCTTGCCTTTCTCCCTGCTCTTCACCTGGCTGGCTCTGTCTTCCTTAAATCCTAGCTCCTCTGTGAAGCCTTCCTTGATCATCTTTTCCGAAGCAGAATTCCCCATATTAGATTGTTGCATAATTGTCTGCTCTACCAAATAAACTGTAAGCCCCAGCGGTTGTCTTGTTTGTTGAAGTACTCAGCACAAACCACAATGTCTGCCACAGTTCGTGTTCAACACATATTTTTGAATGAATGAATTAGAATGTTTTTACAAGGCTGTATGAAAATGCAAATAAAGTGAAATGACTGAACTTCCTCAAGATCTTTAAATAGCCCCCAAAGACTGTCAGCATCTATAATAATGTTGACAGCTACTATTTATTAAATATCTGCTATAGAACAGGTGTTTTGCATATATTACCTCTATTTTACCCCTGTGTTAACCTCACAAGCAGATACTATTTCTAAAATGACCAACTTTCCTGATTTACCTGGAACTAAGGAGTTTCCTGGAACACAGGACCTTCTGTGCTGAAACCAGAGAATTTCCAGGCAAATGGGGATAAACTGGTCACCCTAATCGTTTCTCTTCTCACATTTCACAGATGAGTATTCAGAGAAGTCATGGAATTTGTTCAAGTACATACAACTGAAAATTGCAGAGGTTTAGAGTGTTTTCTTTAATGAGGGAGTAGATAGGTTAGAAAAGTAACAGATGCATGTGGAATCATGGATGCATAGATAGAAAAATAAACAGAAACTAACCATGTGTGTGTATATATATATGTGTGTGTGTGTGTGTCCGGGCACTGACACATTATGAATCTCTATTGTGAATTAGACATTTTACAGGGAGCTTGACTCCATTATTTGATTTAATCTCATAAGAATCCTAAGAGGCAGTACTATTATTATTCCTATTTACAGATGAAGAAACTAAGGCTTAGTGAGATTTTTGTGATGTGCTCAAGGTTGCCCAGATAATAAGTATAGAGCATGGTACCTGAATGCAGATAATGTTTTGTCCTAAATATATTCTTTTCATACAGAGAGTTAAGTACAGTAGAATGCAGATTCCCAAAATCGTTTCCTTTGAGTCTTGTTGATTCATCCATCCACATGCAGATCTGCTCCTCACCCAGCATCTTCTTTCACATCTCCATGTGAACATCTCTATGTCCATAGTACATTTGGGAAAGGGAGCCTTCTCTGTTTATTTCTATTTGGTGTTATTCTCTATCAGAAGAGTGGGTGGGAGGTTTCATCAACATGTTTTTTGGACCTTCCCACATTTGCATAAACATTTGTCCTCCTCCCTACTCCATCACCAGCCATTCCTAATCGTCATCCTCCCATTCACCTTCCTCTCAGCATGTGCTGAACCCAAGAGTGGTAGCCTCCAGGAGAGCTGCCTTTGGAGGCAGTGCTGTGGCTGCTGCTTCCTGAAACCAGGTGTTCCCAGCTGTCTCTATGCCTGACAGAGAAATGACAATTAAACCCACTGCTGAGTCCACTGAGAAAGGTATTTATTTGGCTTATTTTTACTGAAAAAACTAGTCAGTCCTTCCTTCCTTTATTTCTTCCTTTCCTTCCTTTCTTCCATCTTTCCTTCCTCCTTCTTCCCAATAGAAATATCTGTAGAATAGAATATGTATTCCAGTGATGTGGGATCTGTGGGGTCTCTTTTGATAAAAAGATCTCTAAGCTTTGCATCAGAAGACTAGGTATTAAGCTCAGACCCAAGACTTACAAACTGTATGAACTCATGTAAATCATTTAACTCTGCGTTTATTTTATTTATATTAATGAATGTCTCGCCTCTTCAAAATAGATGTTCTGTGGATCAGACAAAACTGTGAGAAATCATATTTTAAACATAAAGTACTATTAAAATGTGATTTATTAGGGTTACTAAAAATGTATACTTCTAGAGGCAAAATGAGGAGAAATACAGATGTTAGGTGTCGTGTTGGATGTGCTTTGATTTAAGGTTGAGATGGACACGCCCGTTCTCCACAAAGCAGATGCTAACTACTCCTTCAGAGGCGGACTTACTGGTTCTGTGATGAACAGCATTTCTGAGTGAGGACACAGGATGCAGCCTGGGATGGGGATGTGCAACAGATCCTACGTTCTTGCCAAAAATATGCTTGCTGCCTCTAAGTTTGAGAAGGGAAAGGGCAGATTACAGATGTTCAGAATCCCAAATTAGAGTTTGAAAATGTACAGAGCTCCTTAATGACACAGCCTGGGGCAAACTGTTATTTCTTTCACCAGAACCCTTTTGTCATTTCTTACATCTTATTCTTTCTCTCTCTCCATATTAAAACCACTCATGTTTGCTGGAGAATCATGAAGCCCTGGCAGAAAAGCTAGTGATTTATTGGGGATTAGTCATAAACCACTGGTTCTAAAGTTTGGAATTTGTTCCTTTCAGGATGAGCTGAAAGGCGGAAGGAAGGTTTGAGGAACTCTGCTCCCTGACCCAGTTTAGTCATTCCTGATAGAGACATAGGAGAATAAAGTAAACACCACACACTCCTCACTCCATGCTTTCTTGCCTCTGGGCATATTAGTGTAAATTGAATTTCACAGCAACCTACCTGTAACCATAAGTGCTCCATTATATTTGGCAACATCCAAGAAATTGCTAAGAAGTATCTCTTCATCAATTGTTTAATGTGGGAACATAAGGGAATTATTGCTAATCATGAAATGGACCTGCCATCAGACAGGATTAGTTGCTTTCCAGCTTCTAGAATAAGGGCATATGCTTTGGGTTGAACGCACATGACTTCCTGCCCACCGGAGGAGCTCTTTAGGGACCGGTTCAGGAAGGGAGGAGGGATGCGATAGGAAGGGAAGAACCACTGAGCACCTTCTATGCCAAGCACTTTGCCGAGGGCTTAACATTTACTGCTTCCTTTTACAGGCTCACAGTAACTCATAGGCATTATCCTCACTGAATAGTAAATACACTGAAACTCAGAGAGGATGTACAACTAACCCAAGGTCATCAAGCAGGAAGTCAGACAAATTTCAGATTCCCCAATAAGGCGTCCCTAAAAAAATCAACTAAAATTCACACAAAGGAAAGGTCCTACAAATTAAAATGATGCGACCAAAACGGAAATCAATTAATAACCCGATCCACCTACATGATTTCATGAGGAAAAGAAAACAACAAAATAGAAAACCCAGGACAATATTACTTTTTTAACATTATTCCTCATGAAAGAGAAATAATATTTGTTGAACATCTAATAAATACTGGATACTTCCCATATATTTTCCCATTTAATCCAGAAGCCTGAGGCTTTAAATAGCTAGTAATGTGCTCAAAGCCACTAAGCTAGAAAGTGGCAGGTTTCAGACCCAAGCCCTTCCTAGAGGGTTTTGGGATGGAATGAAATGTGTAGGTGCAATTGAAGGCACTCAGTGAACTGCTAATCGCCCCACTGATGAATGCTACTGGGATGGAGACAATGCAGAGTTCAGTCACTTAGTGGGAAACAGCGCAATCGTCTGCTGCAGAAGCCAATCCGCAGCTGCTGACCGCGATTCACCATAGCACACCTCTCACGTCTTCTGACACACACAGTTTCTTCACTCTCAGAGGGAGCGGCTGGCAGGAAGTTTCCGATCCCTCACGTTTCTAATTTCTCCTCACCAGGAGTTGTCTATTCCTGTCGTCCCCCACCACCATAGCCTTACCATATTCTTTGAACGTGGACACGAGGCTTCTTTAAGATGATTCTTTTGCTCCCTTGGCATCTGGCATCTTACCATGGTTCTCTCTTCCCAAAGCAAGAATGCAGCTGATGTCCATGGAACTCAAGCGACCAGTTAAGGAAAGGTACGCAATTGTGACTGCTGCTTCGATCACAGACCCCATCCACCAGAGAGATGTTTTGGACAAGTGCCAAAAGATTTTCCGAGAAACAAGACACAGACCCCGTGTGGCTCAGGACACAGGGCTGGGCACCCCCAGCAGCCCTGGCCATGGCCGGAGGCACCATTTAGATAAATTTCAGTTGCAGGGCCTGTACTTCCTGTGGGGCTATTTCATTCTCAATAGGGGTCAGTTTTCTCCAAATTCAGGAAGATGTTGGCTAATTCTGCCCCTTGGGTGTTCTTGCCTCTGCTCAGAAACCCACCTTGTAGAGAGAGAAATGGTCTTTCTACAAGAGTCAGTGCTGTTACTCGACCCCAGGATGAAGTTCATACTTCTCTATCTTCAGATAGTACAAATTAAACAAATATGTAAGCATGTATGTACATGTCACCACAATCTTTTGAACTTCTGGCCATGATTCTCTTTGCTCACACTCTCCAGGGGGCAGGTACTAATCCTTCCCTTCTCCCAGGCTGCCCCTTTCAGGGCAGAGATGGCGTCCCTGTCCCCAGGTGTCCCTCGCCCAGCTCTGTTGACGCCTGCATCTCTGTGCTGTCAATCTGCTGGCTGCCAACTGTGCCGAGCTCACTTACATTCTCAGCTGCCTCGATGGCGCCATTGGCACTTTAATTCCTAATTGCCTAAAAGCACTGGTAGCGTATGCCCTCAAATACAAGCATAAAACCAACCGCAACAGGGAATCGTGCTGGCTGCAGTGGGAAGGTTGTGGCGAAGTCTTCATCACCCCACCTTGACTGCGGTATGCTACAAATACTTCCACAGGTTGTTCTCTTCCCGCTCAAGTACCTGCAAGATCAAGTTCAGGGGACAGCAGACAGCCCCCCGGGCAGTTTCTGCCTCACTGGAGTACCTTATGCCGATGTTGCTTATGCCGAAATGAAAATTTGAGTTATACCCACATTCCCTGTGACCACCCTCTTTGGGAATAGCTTAGGCAAGTGGAAGAGACATCTCATTTTCTGGCCTGGAATCCTGAAGCCCACGAAGTGGCCCCACTGCTGCCCAAAGTAACCTGTCACTTGATTTTAAACTGATTTTTTGTTCCAAGGCCTTATTGCCACTAAATCCCTCATAAAGGTTACGGTCGGTGAACAGATCAAGGAGAAGCCTCTTCCCCTCTAGCATGAGGGGTGGAGATGCAGGCTGGTCTGCGTTAAGCTACAAGTTCTCCGGGCGAGCTGCTGCTCTGTTAATCCCCCTGTGAAATGTCACATGCTGGAGCACGTGAGGGAGTGCAGTTGGGGAAAGAAAAAAGTTTCAACATGACTTCTTGTTAATACAAAGCTTGTCAAACACATCACCCAGAAATACCAAATGTCTTTATTAGATTCCGTTACCTCCCCCCGAGACTGGAGGGACGCAACCAGTGGCTTCTCGGTGGAGATGTCATCATCCAGAAACTAATTAAAGGCTACGCAGGAAGCTGGGTCTCTTGCACTCTGGAGAACAAAATGCATTAGCAACCGAAGCAAAAAAAAATTTTTTATATATATATATATATATATATATATTGCAAGTTAACTTTATATGGAAAAGGGCAAGGTGGGAATTTGACAATAACTCTCTTTCTCCCTCATCAGTTCACAGCAGGCAGAAGTGGGCCCATCAGGGTGTCCATGGATCTTGACATGAGGCCATCTGCTCCCCAGCATCACTCGGGAAGGGATTTCTCCCTCCTTGGGACAGAGGGGTGGCGAGCACCTGACCACCTGCGGTGGGAAATGCAATTGTATGGTCTTCATACCAGGATCTGCTTTTACCCGTAAGAGCTGCAAGAGACGTGTATCTCTGAACAACATTCATTTATCTGTGAACATCAAGGAGCCTGGCCACTCTGTCCAAAATATGTCCAATCACAGAAAAGCATATAGAAGCAGATATTGTGCCTCATGCCTGACAGACACTCTGAACCTAAGGTCCTTGATATCTTCAACTGTGGAATAAACCTCTTCCATACAAATTATGTGAACAACTGTATTCCGCTATGCTTCCCAATCATTCAAACTCTCTAGATGTGACATTATTTCTTTTCTTCAATTCCTCCTGTGATGCTTTGTGATATTTTATGTTGCATTACTCACAGTTGTTCACAGAACAAAATTAGAAAATCCATACTTTGACATTCAAGGCCCTCTATTTAGAACTATTCCTATAGCCCTCCAGACTATGACTGTCGCACAATGACATTCTCTTTCACTTTCCTGACTCCATGCCTTTGTTTATGAGGCTTCTTCTGCCTCTTACCAGACTCTTGCTTCTCAGCTCCACTTCTCTGAAACACTGCTCGTCCTGTAGGTCTTAGAGAAGTACACCTGTCCCCAACTAGGCCATTCATCACCACTGCCTCTGTGCAGTTGGAACTGTCTCTCTGTCCGTTGTACTCCACTGATATCTTTGCACACGTTTTGCATATTATTTGGGCCTGCAATTTTCCCTTTTCCACTAGTTTGTGAGGGTCTGTCATCATGGCCTCACCTTTTTGTCCCTGGCCCTGTGCCTTCCATGGGACAGACCCTGAACGCATATTGGTTCAATGACTGATAGTGAATGAATTAATCCAAAAGCTCAAAAGTTTGCTGGCTCCCACTCCCCAGGGAATAAGGTTTAAAGTCTCTGGTTTGAGACATCAGACCTTCCTCTCCCCACTCGCTTTTCTACTCTTCTCTATAATTATTCTCGATCAAACATTATACATGTCTATCTGAATGACTTAATAGGCATTAAGGTCATCTGGAAATCTCCAGAATACCACTGTAGCCAAGAGCTCAGGTTTTATAGCCAATGAGACTCAGATGCCCATCCTGGATCTACTCTCTATTAGCCATTTATTTTTTAAACAGTCAGCTTCTCTGTGTGCTCATTTGCAAAGAGCATATAATAAACCATACCTAATAGCACAGACAGGAATGATTGAGAGAGTTCGTGTAAAACACTTAGCACACTCTAAGTGGTCAAAAGTAGAAACACACACGCAAACATACATGCTCACTACTCCAACTAGAGCGGCTTTCCCTAACCTCTGTGTAAGGAAATCCAAGTTGCCACATTTTATTTAATCTAATGGCCAGTTTTCTGTCGTATTTATTTCTCTTTCAGCAGCATTTGACCCAGATCTATACTTCGTTCTTTGGCTTGGCAATATCACATTGTCCTTGTTCTCCTCTTACCTTACTGGCACTCCTTCTCAATCTCAAACTCTAAATATTGGAGTGATCTATTGCTAGATTATTGGCCCTCTTTTCTGAATAAAATCCTCTCCCATGTCATCCATAGCTTTAATGACTATCAGAGGCTCATGGTTTCCAAACCCATGCCTCCAGCCCTGACCTCCCCTTTGAGCTTGACTCTCATATATCAAATTCTGGATTCAACATTTTTAGCTCTATGGACACGGATCTCATTTTCTCCCTCTGTGAGAAAGATGATATGATAATTATCTTTCCTATAGGGCTATCCTGGGGATTCAATGAGTCCATACACAACAGAGCTTAGAACAATACTGAGCATGTAGTGTGTGCTCAATAAAGGATAATTATTTGGCCTGTTTGTCATCTTGATTTAATTGTTCAATAGACGAATCACTTGCTATGTCCCACACAGAGTTCTGGATTCTCCATCTCCCCATCCTAAGTACCCCTTCCTAGTTAATGACACCATCATCTACCTGATTGCTCAGGACAAAGACATAGGAATCATCCTTTATTTTCTCTTTCCCTCTATTTCTACATCCAGTTATTAAGTCCTGTTGACTTTATCTCAAAAATAACCTTCACCCTGACTTAGCATCATTCTCTTCCCTCTTACTACCTACCTCCATCACCTCTTTCCATGTTTCTACTGTTAGACATCCCATTCTCTGCGTCACTGCTGGAGCAATTAAAATCAATAACAGCATAAATTAGATCATAGCATCTCAGGCCTAAAACCCTCCACTGGCACCTGATCACATTTAGAATGAAATTCAAAGTTTATACCTGTGTTTCTGTGACTCAGCATAGTGGGCCCTGAGGAGCTCTGACTTTTCGCGGACCGCTTTGCCCAGAATTCACTCTGTTCAGGTCCCCTGGCCTGATTTCTATTCCTTACAGGTGCCCAGCTGGTTCTTCCATCAGGCCTTTGCAGCTTCTGTTCCCTCTCCTGAAATGCTCTTCCCCCAAATCCCCAAATCCTCATATGGTTAGTAGTTTATCATTTAGTTCTCATTTCAGTTGTCACCTGCCCTTCATCCTTCCTGACCATGTGGCCTGCCCCATCCTATGGCTCTGCTTCCTTGTTTGTAGGGCACATGCCCATTCTCTGAAGTTCTCATTTATTTGTTTAGTGTGTGTTCTCTTTCTCTTCTCAATAGAAGGTAAACTCCATGAGAACAGAATCATATCCATACGTCCCCACTCTACCCTTGTCACCAGAACAGTGTCCCACACACAGTAGGAACTCAACAAGTACTTAGTGAATGCATGAACTCTCCGGTCAGAATTAATCTCCCCTTGCCCTTTTGTAGTCCTTTGTTCAAACCACTCTCATACAGCATGACATCACGTCTTAGAATTGTTGGTGTATTTACCTACTAGAATATGAGGCTCATAAAGGAAAGGTCTATAGTATTTTTATCTCTTTCCTATGCTTCACTTTTATCTCCCCCAGCATGTAAGTGTTCCTTGCAAATTACAGGGGCACAACCAAAGACTGTTCATTTGTATGTCTGAATGGAATCATACACATTATCTTTCCTGTCCCTCCAAGGTATTAAAAGACATATTTCTGGTAAAGGTTGCCATGGCCTAACTTTGTTTTGGGTGGGGGGGGGGGGGGGCGGGATTAGACCTGAGCTAACATCCAATGCCAATCCTCCTCTTTTTTTCTTGAGGAAGATTGGCCCTGAGCTAACATCCATGCCCATCTTCCACTACTTTATATGTGGGACACCTGCCACAGCATGGCTTGTTAAGCCATGCATAGATCCACATCTGGGCTCCAAACTGGAGAACCCCAGGCTGCTGAAGTGGAGTGTGCAAACTTAACTGCTGTGCCAACGGGCTGGCCCCTTCCATGGCCTAACTTTTGACACTTGAATGACTGTTACTGCCACACACATCCCAAAAGCTACACAAGTGTCCCATGTGTGCATGTATACACACATTTCTATGGGGAATCAGAGGGCAGGACAGCCAAACGTCCTACTGCAAAATTGGCTGTTTGTCATTAAGCCAGAGAAAGTGTCAACATGCTTTTGAGAAGTCCAAGTTCAGTTTCTTCTTCTAGAGCACTAGGAAATCAAAAAAACAATGGTCTATAGGCTGTTCTTCTTTTACTGAGAAGGTTATGTTGAGTAACACAGAAAAGCTAAACAAAACCCTGTCTCTAGGCAATAAATTAGGAATAGATCTGCGCTATTGAAGATAAATCAGCAACTTTAATACTCCTCCCCTGAGCGGGGCATCTTCAAGGAACATAGGACAGGTGTCTCCAAGCTGAAGTGTTGGTTAAAAAGCTGTCCTCTAAATTACATTTGGGCTATTTCTTTTCTGGCTGGCTGTATTTTCTGTGATCTATCTAGAGGCTTAAAAAGACACACAGAAAAATAAATCTCAGTTCCATTAGGCCCACACTATGGACTTGCATATTTGTTCTTATCTTTGGCCTCTCTTCCTTCCTATCATCCCTCACTCCCCACCCCTTCCTAACGCCATCAAACATCCGCACCAGCAAACGTTTACGATTACTCCAGACACTGATGCTAATCTAATTCTCTGTAATTGCTATCCATCATGAAGGAGGCTTCTTTTCTTTTTATTAAGCTCCAGTGTTCACACCCCATACATCCTATAACTTCAAATATAAACTCATATCTGTTCATTTCTAGAGTGAAAATGGTTGGCAAAGAATCAGCTGGCATCTACACTGTCAATCAGAGAAGCAGGGTCAGCAGAGACAGCCATGGGTGCAATGCTATTGGTCTAGATTAGATTAGCACAAGTTAATGCAGTTGCCTTCATTTGAAATTAGGCACAGGCCCCCGCGGAGAGGAATCAATGTTTAATAATTGTGAGATACAGTTATGTGTATGTGTAGGGGTCTCCTTTCCACCCTCATGGGAAACTGTTTGCAACAACACTGCACATACGGCATCTCATAATGTCTGGTGCTAGCTCCTCTGGCAACTCCTATTTTTATCAGCAGTACCATCCACTTCTAAAATGCATAACAAAGATAATAAGCTAACCCCCAGAAGAAATCTGCCTAGACCAAAGTGGTTAGGGACCAGCATGAGTTCATAAAGGCAGGCAATGGAATTTTCCTTCCTGGAGATGTGGGCTGGGAAGGGTGCTCTGGAGTCCAGGAAGAGAAGGAACAACTTCATTCCTGAAAGTACTTATCAGTGCAGAATTTGAAAGCAGGCCTCCCAGTTCTAAGGGCATGGCATTGAGAGAGAAAAGACACAGGCTTCTGTGCCCTCAGCTCCTCCATTCTCTGTCTGTGTAACCCTGGGCCAAGCACTTTTGCTGTGTTTCAGCTTTCTGGTCTATAACAGGAAGGCTTAGGGCTAGCCAGAGTTTCTCAACCTTGGCACTATTGACATTTGGGGCTGCATGATTCTTTGTTGTGTGGGGGCCTGTCCTGTACATTGTAGGATCCTTAGCAGCATCCCTAGTCTTTACCCACTGGATACCAGTAGCATCTCACTTCCTCCCCACCTGAAAGCTTGGACACCAAGAATGTCTCCAAATGTCCCCTGAGGGTAAAATCACCATCATACACCCACCCTGTCCCACAGAATCACTGGGCTAGCTAGTGTTTAGAGAGTCCTCCCTTTCTTTGACTCTGTCTCTTTTTCCTTCTTTGGAAATCACTATGTAGAGATGTTAGTCAGAGGCACAGATTGCAATTGTTTGGAAGCTTCTCCCACATCTCACTGTCCTTATAGTTGCCCAATCAGGGTTCACTTTCAAAGCAGAGCCATACTTGTCTGCTGTGAACCTCACTTCTCAACCTGTAAAGATACAGTGGAGCTGTACACCTTGTCCCACTCCTCAGCACATCCCCCATCAGGTGCTTCTCAGTTCCAGCACCACAAGTAGATGTGGCCACCAGTCGTTTCTTGCTTTCACAGCTGCTCTCCAGTGCCTGGAGAGGCCCAGAAGCTCCCCTGCTCTTTGCACTGTACCTCCGTCTGCTCAGCTCCACTCACTGCCCTCTTCTGCAGGGTACCAGCAATGCAGGCTAGCAGCTGTTGAATGGCTCATTACCCAGGGCAAATTCGTCAGAGAGGAGCCTCAGCCTCAGCACTGTAATGAATCCTTCAATTGGCTAGAATGAATGCATTAATCTGGGGCTATTAGAGTCTTTTATCAGGCTGCCTAAAATATACTGCCTTTCCAAAGCATACTGAGCAGGCATTTCACCCTAAAGAGAAATGTGGGAGGGGAGCACTATATTGGCGCTAACTAAAACAGAACAGCTAAGAAAAATATGAAGTGGGGGGGTATGCAGAGAAGCCAGATATGGTGTTGTTGAACATACTTCTAGACGTTTCATCTTGTTTTTTCAGGGCACTCAAGCCTTAAAAATATCACACCATCTGAGTAACTTCCTTTCCAGGGAGGATGAAGAAAAGAGAAGCAAGACTGAAAAGGGCCTCAAAGTAGCACATTCCCTGTGGAACTGCACGGTGAGGTGAGAAAGGCTGCAGATCCCGCTGGCTCCACTTCCATCATGCACACAGTGGAGACTTTAAGATGGTACATGTGTGGATGGTGGCAGTCAGGGACACACAACATTCTCCTAGACATGGGGTCAAGAGAGCAGTCATGTTCACACAGCTGTCATCACCACTCGCCCCAGTCTGAAAGTATGCCACAAGTGCATCCCACATGCAGTCAGCCAGGCACTCAGACCTTCACGCATAAGGTCACAGGGAGCCCCAGCCAGAGGCACCCGACCAGCAGTGCAAAGGGTGCTGGAGCCAGGGCGACACCGCAGAGCTTGTAGCCCTGGTACACTTTGGGGCCAAAGGGTGGATGTTTCAGGACTTATTGGCTCCATTTATAAAAAGGAAAGTATTACAACTGCCTTGCCTTACAGAGTTTTTCTGAGAACCAAAGTAGGCAATTTATTTGAAAGTATTTTCATATCACTTAAGAAAAAAATACAAAATATGGCTGGGTTACCACAGCCTAAAGGCCAGAAGACTTCACGGGGGAAAAGCCAAGCTGGCCAACGCAGCAGCCATGTGGATGACGAGATGGTGTCTCTGGCTGTCGCCATCATCGTGAATTTCAAGTGGCCTGAAGCTTCCTCAGGGTGCTGTGATCCCAGAGCCAAAGTGAGAAGGGGAGGCTGCCCGAGAGGCCTACGATTTGATGGGATTTCCACTGAGGAGATGTGAGCTAGTAGAAATAGACAAACTAATGTATTCCGGGGTCTGCTGGCCGTTGACTGATTCCTTTAGCTTCGGCTACTCGGTTTCCCAATTTGCTTGATTTTGACCTCACTCTGATTTCCACTCCTCATGCAAGAAGAACATCAGAATGAGGCGGAATCAAGTAAAACTTAAGCTCCTCCTGGGAGGTCTCCATGAGGAGAGGGCTGCTACAATAGCTCAGTGGTCAAGCTCTAGTCACCAAAGGCTCCTGCTGGGTCTTTCTTTCTTTCTGTCTTTAGTAAATTTGGAATCAAGTAGGCTTCCCAAAAGCCTTGGCTTTATTGATTTCAATCATCCTCTTACCCATCTAAGGCAGAACATTTTAGACTTGACTTCGCTCTTCCCCTAATCTCCCATTTCCAGGGTGGAAAGAGATTAATAGGCGAGCACAGCCATTATTTCTGATTAGGATGAATCGAGTCCAGTGCAGCTGCCTGCTTTAAGTGCCTTGACCCATTGTTTGCCTGAGCACAAAGCAGGGTCAACAGGAGCAAATCCAAGCCCCAAAATAAAGTGAGCGTAATTGACGCTACAGAGCCCTGTAGCCCCTTTCTACCTTGTCCTGGGTTCTGTCCTAGCTTTCAGAGAAGCTGTGTCCTTGGAGAACCAACTTCCACCCTCCTTCCACGCCGAAGATCTGGAGCCTGCCTTGTGACTGTGACCAGAAGACACTAAGCAGATATGCTATTTTTTAATGATGAAGATTACTTTTTTACTATATACAGCAAAATTAGCAATGCCTGGCCATTTGTTTTGGAGTGGATTACCATGGCCCATTTATGTAGCTACTGGGAAGGAAGAAAATAACTATTTGTGGTATAACAAAATCATATGCAATGGGATAATTGGAAGGCATCAAGCTCTAATTTTGGGTATCATTTCTCATTATACAAGCACTGGAAAAACTCAACATGCATTATAAATGCAGGCTTATTTCAGAGCAATGTTCTGATGGAAGAAAACTTTCTCTCTTGAGAAAGAAAAGTGAAAAGAGAGCATTAAAGGAAACAACAAAAGTGTTGATTCTCTTGCAAAAAATGCGTCCATATATGTTTATACATATGCCTGTCTACATGCTTGCAGGCTTATATACACGTATCTCTGTACCTAGCCACACGCATACATACACACTGGGGAAGGAGGGACAGTGAGAGGAATAGAGAGGAGGACAGAGAGAATCTGATGTTTAGGCATGTAATGCCTTCCAACGTCAAGGACTGAGAGTGTTTTGTTCTGTTTTCCATTTTTGTCAAAAAGTTCTTCGGTTTCTATAGCACTAAACACAGACATGAGACCGTTTTAGAGGAACTGGAAGAATAACAGATCAGATAACATCATAAGGCTGTCACAAGGTATAAACAGTCTCGGCAAAAGAATCTGGTGGGCTGAGGCAGAGCACAGTAATAATCCAAATCAACAGAAATTCAAACAACAAAGAAGACGAGCTGAAAATGGAAGGCCCAGCCACACAGTTTCACAAGAATGTTGCCTCCTAAATTGCAAAATCTGACCCAATGACACGAAGCATAGGATCACAGTGACATGGTATATTAATAATGCTGTGTTAACCTGACTGAAGGTCAACTGCCTATAACTGAATATTCTTTTTGTCAGAAGACTACGTGTAGCTAATTCATCATCAAATTGATTTGGTAGAATTACATATTTGTAATGTGTAATTTCCATTTGTAGAATAAATTCAAAAACTGCAGCATTGAAATTTTAGTCCGCTGGTTCTTCCTTCAAGGTGCAAACAACTGAGGGGCAGAGCGAAGCTTCAGGTGGGGTCAAAGGGCTCCATCAGCTTTAATACCAGGACAGTTGGACGGGCAGTGAGTCAGGGCCTGCAGGAAAATGATTTTCCTCTTCCCTTCATCCTGAAGTGAAAAGCAGCAGCTCTTTGCCTGAAGCCAATCTGATGTACCCATCCAGTAGCAGGTAGAAAAGACTAAATAGAGGGAGCAGAGCCCCACCTGTCTGTGTCCCGCAGGAACCCCGGAAGTGCAATTTCCCTCTACGCTTAAGCAAGGAAGGATCCAAAGAGTATGAGCTGGGGAGAGGAGTCTGCTTTGGAAGTAGTCAATCATCACTGAGTTAACTGGATCAGCCCGGCCTCATCCTGTCTTCTCCAAGAGAGCAAAGGGGAGAGAGAAGAAAGGAAACCTTTTCCCCAGCCCTAGCAAGGGGGCAGAAGTTTGGGTGGAATTTCCCCTCTTCTGTCAGTGGACACAGGATATGGGGCAGGAAGAACAGTGGATATCCCTGAACTCCGTCCTTTCAAGAGAGGCTCTCAAAAAACAAAATAAAATATTTCAAATACAGAATCTCTCTCTTTCTTATTTTAGTTCAACTGTATGTATAGAAGGTGCAGAGATTAAATGATTTTCCACAGAAATAACATCGGTCACGTTCCCCAAGTAACTCATAAGTAAGGGCTGTTGGCATTGCAAGAGGTTAAAGGGGTGTGGGCATCAGATTCTAAGGCAATAATGGTTGCCATCTGGAGAACTCAGTGCGGTTTTCTCTGACTACAGGGAAATCAGTGGGATCCTTTAGATCAGTGCAATGAAGGTGCTGTGGCTTTACTGTTGCACACTCATTTGTTTATTAGATAATGACTGATCATTTCCAAGTACCCATGAAAATCCTTTGTTTTTGAATCAGAGCATAGTGACTGGGATGGAAGCATTTCAAGCAGTGTTTTCCCAACTCTGGTCTCCAGAACTTAACATCACATGGGAATTCTTTCTGGGTAGTGTGGCATATTCTACAGATGGAAAGAGGGTTCATGTATTTTAATAAAATTATTCTTTTTCAATAATTAAACTTTGTGAGAATTATTTTTGAATTCAGATGGTCTCTTCATCTCATTCCCAATTAAATAGTTTAGTTTCATTCAATAGCACCTTTTATTTTCAAATACAATAGAGCAAGTAGTAGTTACCCTGATCAAGAGTTTGTGACTTTATTTTATTTTTTGGAGAAGGGATCTAAAGTTTCTACAACTTGTTAGATCTAGAGAAAATATACTTGTCCCGATTCTCTCAAGGAACATGGAGCTTTTTCAAAGGGCACCTGTGTTGGCAAGGGTAGTAGATTCTGCTTTAAAATATTGTTCTAGGACATGCACAGTCCTTTGGCTCTTCCCCTTAATGGTGATTGTGAACTTGGCTCCAGAGTCCCATAAGTATGACGTCCATTAACCTAGAGTTTATCCTGGAATGAAAACTCCTTCAGAAAGAGGACCATGTCTTCCCAGTATTCTGTTAAAGTTTCTAGCAAGGTGCCTGGTGCCAAGCAGGAAATAATTCAACTGGAAATCATTAAAGCAAAGCTTGAAGACCCTCAAATGCTCTGCCTGTTCATTTCACTGCCAAATGTAGCCAGTGGGGCATGGTGCACTCATCTGGGACAAGTTGGACTCTCTGGGTCTTCACAGAGTCATTACAAATGTATTAATTAAGGCAGCAGTTGAATAACCATTCCTTGAGGACCTACCATGTGCCAGTCCCACAGCACAGAGATGGAAACGAATAAAACAGCAACATTCATTGCAAGGGCACACCAGTAGATGAGGAAGCTGAGAATATATGCAACAAATACTTCACAGTGCTGCCATTTGAGATGTATATACCAAGTGTGATGGAAACATAGGGAAAGGGCCCGGGGGGAAATGCAAACAAACTTGCCATGTGTTTTGGTCTTACAGAAAATGTAGGAGTTCCAAGGCTGCAATGGAGAGTGTTATAGGAAGCAGAGAGAGCACATGGTAGGATACGAGAAGCAAAATCTCTGAAATCCTGAGGCATGAGTTGGTCCATGTTCTTCTATGGTAACATGGGTAGTGATGAGTGGTAGAGATAATGTGGGGTCCCATTTTTCAGGAGTTCATATGTTTTACTAGTTCGATTTTATCTCATAGGAAATGGGAGCCATCAAATGATTCTGAGTAAGAGAGTAACAAAAATCAAATTTATGTTCTGGAAAGATAATGTTGGCAGCAATATAGACTGCATCTCCAAGAGAGTACTGATTGGAGGCAGTTACTCCTGTTCATACCACCGTTGTTACCATCTTCACCACCTCACCATCCCCACGACTTTTGATTTTTAGCATTATCCTCCTTTATTGAATGCCTATTATTTGTGAGCATTCAAAATGCTTTAAACATACTGCCTCAATCAATCATTGCAGCAACCCCACGTGGCATGTATTATTATTAACCTTATTTTACATATGACATAAAGCAAGGTTAGGTAAAATGCTTAAGGTCATCCAGCTAGTGAATGGCATGATTTGAACACAGGTGGTCTAACACTGGAGCCCACAACCTTAACACCCTTCGCCTCGTCATTGCTTGAAAGCGTTCAAAGTCCTTGTTAGAAACGCCATAGGGTTGATCTAAGAGGGGAAAGAGTAGAGTGGAAAAGAGTTAAAGAACATTTGGTAGATGGAATTGTAAGACTTAATGACTTAAATAGACAATACCAACAAAACAGATGTGTACCATTAAGAAAAAGAAAACCTTGCAGATTATTCTGAGGTTTCTAGCTTGGTTGTGAACATATATTGGTGTGATTTCTTGAGATAAGAAATACCAGTTGAAGAACAGACTTACCTCATGGAATATGCAGTGGGCATTTGCCATTCTTTTGGGCTACAACCCAGAATCTCAGCCCTCTTCCTATATTTAAGAAACCCTAGATAGTGCAGGCCCACTTTGAAACCTGGTAAGGTCAGAGAGCTGCATTCTTACATTCCAGCAGCTGAAGAATAGGCAGATGAACTGGTCTCTGTCTACTGGATGCTCTTGCTACAGACTTTGGAATGGTGCCTATGTTAGTTGTGGTGGCCGCCGTGCCCTGGAGGGACTCTTCTTATTTTGTGGGTTTTTTTGTGTATGTATTGACCTCTTTTCCATTTCTGAATCAACTCGGTCAATTCCATGAGTTCTACAACATATTTGCAATAAATTCCTTTTTTTGCTAGGTCAACCTGAATCTATCTCTGTTGATTGAAACCAAGAACCCAATTAGGTACAGAAGATAATAAGAAAAGTTTGGAATATGTTGAGTTCAAATTGCCTGCAGGACTTACAAGTTCAGATGCTCAAGAGATAACTTGTAATCATTTGGGAACTTAGAAAAGAGATGAGGCAGAGCATACCCTGATGCTTGCCATATCAATATCTCCACGCTAAGGCCACAACCGAGTAGCTCACCTGGGAAAGACATGAAGGGAAGAGACTCAGAGTTGGAACGCCAGCACTTAGGATTTATGAGAACAATCTAGGTTATTAAACAAAGGGAACAGAGATGGAGTGGATCAGAGCTGGGTGAAAGTCAGCAGAGAGTGGTTTCATGAAGAATTAGGAAAGAGAGAATACCAGGAGGAAGAGAGGTAGCAACTATAATTTCAGCAGAATGAATACTGAAAAGATGTTATGGGATTGGACAATAAGAAATTCCTGATGCCCTTAGAAGAACAGCATACCTTACTTTTTTGCAACCTTCTGAGATCTTCAAGTAAAATACGTAGCCTTAATTTATAGTGTTGGATGATAGACCGTATCCACATAGTGATGGACCAAATTTATCATTTCTTTCCTCTACTCTCTGCTCATTCTTTTCTTGTTTTTTCCTTCTGAAACTCTTTCCAGGAAGGGGCCCATGTTGGCCTGGGGCTGGTAGCAACAGGAAACAATAGAAAGGAAACCTGATGACAGAGCTCCACCAGATTTTAATTGTTCATCCTCTAAGGAAAAGTGGAGTACAGGTGGTGAGGGGAACTACCAAGTGTAGTGACTAGAAATGTATCAGAATTATAGAGTAACTCTGGTCCTTGTGTTTGTGTCCAGCTTCCCGGAAAGCGAATTATAGAAAAGTCTGAGAGGATTTTTTTGTTTTGTCTTCTCCGGGCTTGGAAATCTATGAGCTTGCAGTTCTGGAATCAAGGACAGACTAGAACTACCGGTTTAGGAGAAGCTATTCAGCTGTATAAAATTTCTATGATTTGTCCTTTTACTTTAAGGCCTTGAACCTTTTTCCCCATTTTCCTTGTCCCTTTGAAGTAGTCTGCTTTACTTTTTGGCTAATCTCTGCCTTTAGTAATAACCCATCACTGTTTAGTAGCTTCTTTAAAAGTCATGTTTGACTTAACATGGCTGTCAACTTCTTTCTGCCTTCAGAATGCCCTTGCTAATCATCTCCAACATCTCTCTATTGGATTATTTCATTCTCTTTAAGGATGTTCTTATTCCCTTTCATCTTCAGAGTTTATGTAATAATTCATTAGACTGTGAACACACGATACAAAGTGAATGTGAAGTCCTATACTGAATGAATCACCTGTCTCTCCAAATCCACTAATGCCCTCTTTTATGTTCCAAGAGCTCTTAAACTGGTGTGCATGGGCCTTTAAAGAGGTTCAAGAAAGAGTATCAGATTTCCCAATAGCTTTCTATCATTATTATCATTTTTCATTTTCAGGTGAAGAAACTGAGGTACAGAGAGGTTAAGAAACATATCATGGTTGAACAGCCAGATTTTAAGACAGCCAGTCTGCTCTCAGTGGCCACATGCTAAACCACTATGCTATACTACCCTTCAATCAAGAAATTTTTTCATTCTTCTTCAGTTTCTTTACTTCTCACATCAATCACCAAGTTCCATGAATTCTCACTGGTGAAAAACCATTCAACTCTCTATCTTCTCCATCATTATGGCTGATTACCTTAATTTAGGCCATTCTCATTGCTCCCCTGAAAGTACTATACTAGATGAGGCCAGTTTTGGTCCCTCTCCAAATCATCTTCCAAAATGACTGAATTATCTTTTCAGAAATGCAAATCTCATCTGCTTTTAATTTTTTAAAGTATTTGCTTTTCATTCAGGTTAGCAGTGTGCAAAATCTTGAGCTGTGCAGACCTCTGACCTCCAGGACTGAAGCTTTACACTTCTCCAATCTCATCCTTTACTGTGATGTGGCCAAACACTCTCCCTCTTTCTCTGTCTCTGCCTGTCTGTCTCTGTCTCTATCTATCTCTTTCTCTCACACACATACGCACTCACTGCCCTTGGCTACCCACCCCCAACTTTCACCCATTATTACCTGTAAACTGGACCAGGATCTCTGGCCCATCACCCTTTCCTCAGAACTCTCTCCTGTGCATACTTTCTGGGTTCCTGGTTGGCAGACTCGCCATCTTTGTGTAGCTAACTCCTCTCAGCCCATTAAATCTAGACTCAGATCTGGAAGCCTTCCCTGATTGCACTCTAGCAAGAAGCAGTTCAGTTTTGACCTTCTTTTTTGTTTCTCTAGCATCTGACAACAGCTCATTGTATTGCATGTTAATAGAGGACGGAGCTTCTTGAAGATTCTGTGAGGACAGCAATTCTCTTTATCTCTGAGTACTCAGACAGTACAGAGTGCCTGAAACATAGCAAGTACTCAATAAATTAATGGAAAATAAATAAAATCAGGAATAAAAGGTGAATTCAGTTTCCTTAATTAATGTAATTGTTTGAACTGAATAACTGAAACGCCCAAGTTTTTCTTTGCTTTGAATCCATTAATCCAAATGACAAGTTAAATGTTAAATTCTTATAATCTACATTTTTCCATAATATTTTAAAAACATTCTTGTTCTGAATAAAAATCTTACCTCTCTTAAAAGGTTTATATCTACACTAATGAAATTTTTATTATTTTAATTCAATCTGTACTTCCTTTCTCTGCAATCATGCTTTTTTGACAGACAGCGATGAGCATTCCTCTGCCACCCCCAATTTTTAGAATGGACAGATGATCCACATCCTAGAAAACACAGTGGTCAATTGTCCAGGGCTTATTTAAAACAATATTAAATTTTATATACATATATCTTTTATATATATGTGTATATATAAAGATCTCTTTATCAAGTTATTCATAATTATTTATATTCCACCATGTCCACAATAAATTTGAGGTATCTTACAATGAAAACACAAAATAAAAGAGTAAAGTCAACACAGGAAATAAGGTCTAAGGAAAACAAGAACAACACCTCAAATGCCAACCATAAATGTCAACATAAATTTTGATGGTAAGCTTTAAATTTCTTTTGGAGCTTCCTGACAGAAAGAGTAAAATGATGTTTAGTTATATGAATGCTTTGACAAGTAAGAAGGAAGGATTGCAGCTTTTCTGAATAACAAAGGACAAACAATAACTTACCTAATAAAGTTTATCCTCACTTCTTTTTTTTCAAACAAATAAGCGTAAGCCACGTGTCTCCCTGAGACCTCATCAAGTGATATGATTCTGATGATCCAGTTTCCCCATCTACAAGGAGACAGTTTCCCTTTCTAGACCTGGACTATGTGCTATCCAAGACCTACATCATCTTATGTCCTATTCAGGCAGCATCGTGGGTATGCACTCTAGAAGCCTGTTTAACGTGGGTTAGTAAGCAAAGCCCCTGAATTACTCCATTATTCATTTTCATATCTTTTCTCATGAGGGTGAGGAGTAATAAAGTTGCTTTGGAACATTTATAACCAACAAATACTGGATAAGGACGCAAACAGTATCCTGGATTAAGACTGTTTCTATTTCAAAAGGTTTTGAACAGGTGCCTGAAGCAATTGGGAATTAACTAGAGGTTTACCTAGTCAGGATAAGTATATTAGTTCACAGCCATCAAGGCAGAGGTTCTAATCTTCCCAGTATTTTACCCCATGCCCCACTGGGGCTTCACTGCTTTCAACAACAAGATTTTCATTAGCTTTAGGCATTTTGTTAGTCTGTTTGGTTCTTTGCTCAGGTGTGGAACCACTGAACACAATTATAGGTCCTTGCACACAGTTTTGAAGTACAGCATTACTAAGAAGTTGCTTGCTAGGAAAGAATCAAAGGTCATCTGAAATTTTCTCTATTTTATTTGATTTGTTATGAAATATTATCTTTATTTTTAGCAACAATTATGATAGTAATGATAATAATATATTATAAAGTCATCTGATCCTTTCCCTCGTTCCACTATGTGGCAAAAGAAGTGCAAAACAATGTATTAATATTCTGGTACTCACCAGTTGGAATTGTTAAAGCTATTAAATTGGATCACACTGTGTCCACCGGATTGGAGTGCTACTGTTGAGCTATAATATTTACTTGTATAAGGCCAACTGAATCGAAATCAAAGAGAGTTTCTGTCTGAGATGCTGGAAACAAATAGTCTCCCACAGGATTTGATACTGAACAAGTTCAAAGAAACCTCTTATGTTGAATCATGCATGTATTGTAATGTCTCTAATAAATCAATTACTTTTAGGCAGCAAAATGTCACAGCATTTCAAATTTTGATAATCACCTCCACTTTGCTGTGCTTTAGGCTGTAATGATCCACACAATGTAGCATGGAAGGCATCAAGGATAAGGTTGAGTAACAAAGAAACAAAAAATACTTTATGCTCATATACCTGACTAGGATTCAGAGAGGCTAAAATCCTTCCCCATTCCCAGAATAGTAAGGAATCTACAGACATGATACCCTATATTACGCATAACCGGGGAGGAAATCTACCCATTGGTGTCTTATTTAGAAAATCCTTCTGAATGTATAAAGAGTAATCCCTCAAATATTTATCATTTGTTAAACAGCAGCATACTCATGATAGCTTTTGTTACTTATATAACCCAGTTTCACACTCTTCAAATGACAAGATGTGACAATATCTTCTACTTGTTATATTGCAAAAGGGAAAGAAACTGCCTTCAATATAAAACTGTTTCATCTTCTATAGAGATGAAGACTTTCTCCGAAACTGACTTTTTCTGTTTTTTTTCCCTCTGAAAGATAATTCTATCTCTCCAAACAAAATGCCAAAAACTCATCTTTTACAAATGGCTACTTTTTCTCACCTAGCCTTGTGCAAACAGCCCCACCTGAGGCACTGCACCTGACGACCTCTGCCCTGGAATGAGAAGCTCTGTGAGTTCCCCGAGGACAGATGACGAGCCAGCCTTCTGCGCTACATGGATTCTCTTCTGCATACAGTAACACTCAACTGGAAGGAAAATTGCAATGCGCTTTGATCAAGCAAAATCCTTTCATGGATTTATCCAGTGAACCTTTCTTCAGTGTCAAACATATGTTGGGACCACACTAGATGGTGATGATACATAAATAAATAAAAACCTGGCTCTGTCCTCAAGGGAGACAATGAGGGCAAAGGGAACACTCACAAGATGGATAATCACAAATACGTAAGGAATGCTACAGTAATGATACAAATAAAAATCTTTACAAGTTCAAGGGGGGAAGCCAGCAACTTTCTTGAGATGGGGTGAGGAGTGTGGGAATAGTTAAGGGTGGTTTCTCAGAAAAGGTAGTTAAGTTCAGTCTTAAAGATTGGGGTAGGAATTTTTTTCAGACTGAGAAGGAAGATGCAGAGAATGGCAGAATCCCAATTAAAAGGTTTTGGTTATATCTCTTACAACCACTCCAGACACATAGCCTCTGCAACTCCATCTCTGAGAAAGCAGAGAACTTATTCTTTGTCTGCATAAAGACTATGTTCCGGTATACCCTAAATTTACACAATCTTGGTTGACTTTACCACGTTTGAGGTTCTAATGCTTATGGAGCTGATGCAAGGTGCATAGCAGGAGACAGGGTGTGGACATACGTGAGTGATGAGAGTGTGGGTGGACTTGCGCACTGAAAGAGGAAGACAAGGGCTGAGAATGATGTGGTGATCATCGCAGAGTTGAGAGAAGATCATCAGCTCAAGTGGAGAGGACACGTGCCCTGCACCCACACTGTCACTGGGGACCAAGTGTACTGTATGCCTTTAATTAAAAATCTGACGTGTCTATATTCTGCACGAAATCATTCTCTAGTACCAGAGCTGGGCACTTTTATTACCCCCTTTATCTGCAAAGCAGCAGCCTCCCACATCCCAAAACTGAATGCTGCTGAACTCCCTCCAGCATGCTGCAGGGGAAAAGTGAAGGTCCTTGGTCCCCTGGTTCCGAACAGCCAGATCAGACAAAATGTGAAGTCCTGTTATCAAGAAATATTCATCTAAGGAGAAGAGAGAGTTTGATTATCATGAATTCTGCTCCACACTCCTCTCCTGCCTGACAATAACCTCCCTCTGTAGAGCAACAATAATCTGAACACAAACAAACGTGAAGCTTTTCAAAAAGTAATGAACTCTGTGGCGGTGGAGCCGAGGCAAGCGTGGTTTAGACGCACAGCTCCAGCAACGCAGAGAGGCCGTCAATTACACAGCCCTACCGTCGAGGCGGCAAAAATAAGACTTCAGAGTCATTGCCAGGAAGAGAAAGAAAATGCCACAGAAATCACACCATTCAGAGCAGGCAGTTCCAGGAGCACAGATGAGTGGCTGAATCCTGCCAAAGACAGCCCTCTCCACCCAGAGGAAACGACGGGGGCACGGGGACTTCCCTTTGCTCTGCCCCTTGTCCAACACACCTGAGGTGGTGTCACTTCTTCAGCATTGTTTTGTTACCCGCGGGGCATGCAGAAAAGTACATTCTTAATTTGCCAATCCATTCGCAAATATTTTCGAGTCCTTAAAACAATACGTCACATAAGTACAGGGATTCATTAGTTAATATAACCAGTTTTGATTGATAAACCACTTATGATTTAATCTTATTCTTACAATCACTATTTGAAGTGGGGAAAGGAGCATTATTACGTGTATTTTGCAGATGACAGAATCGAGGCCTGGAGAAGCAAAGTGACTTGTTCAAGGCCCAGCAGCTACTCAGTGCCCAGCAGAGGGTACAGAATGCAGGAAGCCATCAATATAAACATTTTTTGGCAAAGAAGAGTGACAAGACTAAATCATTAAGTATCTTGAAGTCCTGCTTCTGGTGTTCCAGTAACCAGTGAAAGCCTCTTTCCAATGCATCTCTCTGTTGAAGGCAGTCCGTGAAGGGCTGGGGACGACCAAACAGGTTTATAAGACATAAGACACACTGTTTGGCTAAAGCATTCTGAACTGATTTTTGGTGGTTGTTGTTTTTTCATGTTTTCAAGGGAGTGGAGGTGCAGACAGTCTAATATTTAAGAAAAAGGTGCATACCATTTAAGTTGTGCTCTCTAAAAGTAAATGCTTTATCTTATAGAAGAGCAAGGACATGGAAAGACCAGCAGCTCTGTAGCCAGGGGCCTCCACTCTTCACTAACTTAAGTACGAGTCACATTCTGTGAGTCTCACTTACTCCACTTAGAAAATGGAATGGATCATACTCGCCCTACTTACTTTATAAGCTGGTTGTGATAATAGACAGGGAAACTACTTTATAAGGGTCAGATGCATACAACTATTATAGATGCAGTAAGAGTTTGAGTGGCTGTCCTCCAAGGATACCACTGCCCCTGCATGGAGAGGAGGAAGTGCCTACCTAGCCTGCTACACGTCTGGTGGAATTAGTAAAATAACAAGAATAGGGGCAGCAATCATAATGCTTATTCGTGTTGGTATAGAATTCTGTGGCTTAAAAATACAAAGAAAACAAATGGAGATAGTGAAAAGAATGGAATTTGTTCAAACATGGGCAATCATAAACAGATCACTTAACCTTTCTAAGTCTCATTCTTAGACATAAAATGGTAATGATAAAGAGATTTAACTCATAAGCTTCTTTGGAAGTTTAAATTAGAAATATGCTTAGAGAACATAAGACAGTACCTCAAAAATATATGGAGTAATTACAATAATTATTTGTATTACTACATGTTGTCTTACTTTTGGCAAGTTTTCTGTGTAAGGACAGTTGGGTCGACATAGTGTTATTTCCCTCTCTTCTAGATGCCTAGCATCAGACACTAACTGACCTCCTGGAGTATTATGGGGTTCAACCAATGAATTGTGCTGAAGAACGTGGGAAATGTTTAGACACTGAGAGTTACAGGATGACATGTGAGTTGCATGACTTTTTATACTAGTCCTTTGGTATTGCAATTGATCTTGCCTGATTTCCTTCTACATTGATCTGTTCAGAATGCTCTTGACACAAATGCAATTTTCTGTGGCCAGCAATCAAATTCGCCAATCAAACACGGCAAAAGCGATCGAAACGAAGGGCAGGAGTTGTGCTATTTCCAGCACAAATGATCAGTTCCTGAGTTTCTGATGGCATCAAATGGAAAAATCCAAATAACTTGAGACAGAAATAGCCCATAGACCCTGGGTCCCCAACCCGTTTGCATTATTCCTGTGTGACCTGGAGCCCTCCACCATGTACAAATGGGAAATTAGGCATCTTGTGAGGCTCCATGCTGGGGAGAGCCAAGATGTGGCATGGAACATGGCTGGCTTTCCCAATACTGTTCCTGATTTTAATTATTGACATTTCAATAGACTTTAATAGTCTCATCCTTCTAGAAGGATAAAGCATTTCAAGTTAGGGTGATTTCTAGCCACTGAACACATTATCTCCAAGTCCTATCTTTTGAAGAGAAGGCTTGTATTCCCTAGACACATTTTCCGATGATGTCTCAGGGAGAAACATAACCTTGGCAGTGCTCATAAACGGAGTAAGTTAAATGAGAAAAACTAGAGGGAGGCAAAAGGTTCAGGAGATCATTCTTGGTTTTTAACCTTGCACACATTACAAAACATCTCTGTATTAGAGCTGTCAATTGCTCACCTCTTACCCCTATAAACTTTCTGAAATAGCAGAACCCCAAATAGACATAGACAGCATAATATATCAGATGATCTCTACCCTCACCCCAACAATAGCTGATTGGAACAAGAGTGGTCACCTAACTCAAACAAAGACAGTCGGACTCGATTTCCTGCTAATTTGGACTGCAGGCACCAAAACCAAGTTATTGGGCTGCGATCTCTCCAGCTGTCTGAATGTGCGCCAAGGCAGGCCAAGGCCACACGTGAGAGGAAGTTAGTGGGGATCAGAGAAATCCTAAGAAAGAGACTCAAGAGACCACAGGAGATGTGTAGAAAGAAGCACAAATAAGGAGACCACACAGCGCCAACAAGAGAAACCCAGAAAGAAATTGTCAAGGGCAGCCCCTTCTCACAGGGTTTACCTGTTCTTGCTCCTCTTATTTCTACAAAGTCTGCCCCATCTTTCCAATAAACTTTTAACTATTTGAGTGAATTCATGTAATTAAAATGGATTTTTAAGCCATGACACACATTAGATTGGTAAACATTGTCCATGAGGAAACCAAAGGGAACACAGAGGGAGACAAAGGGCATGAAAGGACAATAAAGGATCAGCAACAGGGCATGCAGTGACTAGATGACAGTCAGAGAGCTTGTTTGGCCTCTGTGAGCTTGTGCTGCCCTGGGAGAAGGTTAGCTAACATCTGAGAGTGAAGTGAAGACACTAGAATCTATCACAAAAGGAATGATGAAGAATTAGAAATTCATTCAACAACCCAAATTTACTGAGAAAAATATGTGACATTTGGTGAATGACTCTTGAGCCCAAAAGAGTTACATCTTTTGGATGAAGAGATAATGACAATATAAGGAGGTGTGTACAACGATAGACATATTCAATGCTTAAACTATTTAGTTAGGGGAAAAGAGGAGACTTAAAGAACATCATAGGCATCTTCACACATTGTAATTACCATCGTGGGGTCAGGAACCATTTATGATTCACTTTCCTATTCCCAGCACTTACCAAAGTGCCTGATACACAGTAGGAGTTTAACGAATATTTATACAGTTAAATTAAAAAAATATTGAATGCTTCTTAATTTAAGGCACTTCACCTAATTTCAACCCCCCCGCCTCACAATATACTGCTGAGTGGTTATACTCAAGCTGTTATAAATGAGAAAGTTGGAGCTCAGAGAGATTAAGCATCAGATTGAAACATACACAACTGCTAATATTCAGCCATTTTTTGACCTATAACTTGGGGAAATTTACATGGATAGTAAGATTCAAAATTCGTATCTCTTAATTAAAAGTCAAGCCTTTTTATTGCTACAAAACATTTAACTTATTCCATGCAGTTCTAGCAGAAATAACCAAGAGGCAGACATTAGAGTGAGGCAAATTTTGAATACATACATAAAAGCTAGAGCTTTTATAGAGGAAATAGGACCTACGTACGAGTAGGTAGTTAGTTGGCCATCAGTGACAGTGTTCAAATGACTAGTAGGCACTACTTGCCTACCTACCTACTTATTATGGAGAGATTCAGGTTTGGGAAAAGGAATTGTGGGAAGATTTATGACCTGGGATTTCTCTGATCTTTATTTTTTCTCTTGTGGGGGGACGATTACCCCTGAGCTAACATCTGCCACCAGTCCTCCTCTTTTTGCTGAGTAAGACTGGCCCTGAGCTAACACCTATGCCCATCCTCTGCTGCCTCACATGTGGGATGCCTGCCACAGCATGGCTCGCCAAGCAGTATGTAGATCTGCACCCGGGACCCGAACTCGCAACTGGTGAACTCTGGGACGCTGAAGTGGAACGTGCAAAATTAACCACTGTGCCACTGGGCGGCCCTGGTATCTCTCTGATCTTTAACAGCACGTGTCTCATTCTTTGGAAGCCTACGGACGTTGGTGACATGAGGGAGGTTGGAGAAAATGGAGTAGACAATCTCTTCCACCTTGAACTTCACACATTTTCTGTGACATATTCCCCAAGGATCTTTTTCAATCTCATCTGATGTGGTTACACAGGCTTAGTAAGCCCATGGCCCACGGCATCTGAAGGCTCACATTTGGCAGGTGTCAGTGGCTGGCCTGAGTTAGCTGTGCTCCCTCTCTGTCCCAGAGTGTCCTCATCCTTCTCCTAACCCCTGGCATTTTTCCAGAGGCTCTGCCAGTTCCTGGAATAATTTCCTAACACTTGATTTCTGGAGATGTAGGACTTAACAGGGCACTGAGAGAAAGATGGGACTGATTGAAGTCCAGACAGGGAGATGGTCACAGCTCTCTACGAACATCCATGTAGACAGCGAAATATCTCAGTCTTGTCAGAGAAACTCCATCAGTATTTACTTTCATTTTTCTCTTGTCTGTCTGTCAGTGTTGAAAGCAAGGGCATGACCATCCCTTCCGCATCTGACCTTCAGGCTCAGGCCAGTCATAGTGCCAGTCTAGGAGGCTATTCAAGGGATGGCAAATCAAACTTGGAGATCACCTCAGCTAACATGGCTGCTTGGAGGTGTCTGCATCTCTCAGGAAAGCATTTTAGCAAGTGTGCGATGGCTCCATCCCACAATGGGCTGAGACAGTTGACCATTCAACCACTGACCCTTAGAGAGAAGATAGAGGAAGAGGAAATAAGAATGAACAAGAGGCCTCAAATAAGTGAAAAGCCAAAGGCCTGTGTGATTAGAACCGATGACGCAAATCCTAGGAATAATAGAGACCAAAATAAAAGGGGGTGAATGGCTAATGGATTAGATAATGTCTGAAGATCTCTGTGATGTCTGACTCTAAAATCAATTCAGCATACCATTTGCCTAGTCAATGGGCTTGGTGGTGCAAATCCAAAGACCTTCCTTGTTCAACCACCTGAATCCCAATGGGGACAGGCTCTGTGTCTACAACAAGTGTAAAGCGAAGGTCTGCTTGACACAAGCTCAGTCATTCTTGCAGTGCACTGGTGAGGCAGGCTACTTTGAAAGACTGGACTCCTCCCCTTCCTGCAGGCAGGTTTCTCTCAGGCCTTGAGTTGACTTAAAGATTCCCCAGGAGAACTAGCCTGAAAATCAGTTCTAAACGCCAAAAAAATGGGGAAAGCCAGATTAAAGTATCAGCCCAGAATTTATGCTCTGGACTTAAGGTTTAATAATGCAACAGAAAATCAATATTTAATAAAGCAAATGATGGAGGAAAACACTGCCCGGGAGATGAGGCTGCTGCACTGTTTTCAAACGTCTCAGTCCCAGAGGAGATTGAGTTGGCAGAATGGATTGGAGACTAGGCTGACAAGAGAATCTGGCATGCAGACAATTGCAGGTCCCATTGATTCCTATTCTGTTATCTCTGGGCTTGCCGGCCATTTTTATTAAGGGACTAACACAGAATTACAATGAGAGTGATATGAGATACCCAGTAAAGAAGGGACAAATGGACCAAGCCAGCCTTCTATTAGCAATGCAGGATTGTCCTGACCCATGTGAGAGGACCTCCGAAGTTCACCATCTATTTGGAGAAACGGGGAGGAAGGGCCTAGAATTGTACTTCTTTAGATGTATTCCAGAGACGTGACAAATGATGAGTTGTTCCCACCTAACTCATCATAAAATGGGGAACTGTGGTGGAATGTACCTAGTCAGCACAAGCAGCATCATCAACAGTAGCTTGCACTTAGTAGGGATGTAACTGTCACTCAGTGATTAATGTATCTTGAGAATCCACAATCCAGGAAAGTAAATTTCCTTGGGTTCTCTCTGACTGCTTTGTGGATTGCAAGGCATTTCTGAGCTGCAGGAAAACTGAACAGAATTAGACAGTTTTCTATGCTGCATCTTTTATAGCAATTTGAATATTTCCAGTTAGTCATTTTTCATTGGAAATAATTCTTCCCTTTGGAGACAAAACAGGCTTCATCCTGTCTATTTCTTGCTGACCTAGACATCTGAGTCATAGTTCATTTAATATTCTTATTTGGCTAGAAGGAAATATAGTTGTTACATATCCAACAACCTCTGACTGGCCAGGACAAAGGGTTATACACTTCCACCTTAAACAAGTTCATTGTGTTTTCTGCTACTATTCATGGCTGCCACGTATAATACAATAAATTCTTTCAAGTGATTGTGTCTACCCATCATTTAGGGCTCCCAGTGCAGCTGGGAAGAACTACTGACAACTAAAGCCAATATGTTGCTCACAACATAAGAAGCCTCAGGCGAGGTACAAGACAGCCGCCACTTGACGAGGAATGAATTCATTTGTAATGGACAGATTGGCTACTTCCATTTATTTTCTAAAAAAAAACACAGAATGAAGACAGGACAGTGTATTTCTCCTGGTTAATTATGAAACTTCATCAGACATCTTTAAAACAATCATAAATTATGAAGACAATATATGCTTGAGAGGGAGGCAACTCAAGATGAAAGGAGAAGTGCAGAATCCAGTCTCCAGAAGGAGGAAGGGACTATGTCAGCCTTGTTCATCATTGTGCAGGCCTGCCATATAACAGGTACGTAGTAAGCACCCAGTTAATTTTTACTGAGTGAATGACTGAGTAAACTGTGTCGAAAAGAATGAAAGAGGAGCATGCTATGTGCGGAGCCAGGAGAGGGAAAGTCAAGTCCAATAGCATGATTTAGGAGATGTCCAGGGAGAAACCCCAGCTCAGCCATTGGTTTATCCTGTGAATTCCTCACCATGTCACTGGCATTCTATAAATAGAAGACAATGATACTTTCATATCTCTTGCTAATAAAGTGCTACGAGATTGTGAGTAGCAGTTATGTTCCAGAAAGTAGTCTTGATGCTAGAAATGATGGTCAATAACACAGTGACTCTTACCTTATTCCCCCTGTTTGGGCTTCACTTCCTTCCAAGACTGACAAAAATTTTGTCTGCACAAGTCTCCAAGTTTAGAGTCCTGAAATCCCAGGTGCCACATAAACGTTGCGACCAGTTCGTACCCAGCTCCGGGGTACCCTGGAAGAGATTTCTGACACAGACAAATAGATGACGTCTTATTTAGCATGAGGTGGGCAAGGAGGGTGGACCTATTGCAAAACTGACATTACAGGGCTAGCAAATGGGATTTGGAACCTCAGTGATTCAAAAAGGTTGAAGAAATAGGTCATGTTCTCTAGAATACATTACATGGAACTTCGGCTGAGATGCTCTCTGTTCAATTCTGATGAGGAAGGAGAAATGCTGCACACTGTGTCAGGGCCACAACAAGCAGGACAGAGCAGCAAAAGACAAGAAAAACTTGGGCCGTAAAGGGCTTTAGGTGGAAATTGTCAACACTGAGAGTAATTGATCTATCTACTAAATAGCTCAGGGGCTGCTATCAGAGCAGCTGTAATAATAATTTTATTTATAAAATTCTCGCTTCTCCCGAGATGCTCAGGGCACTGTACAATAGCACTAAATAAATTAAAGCATGAAATATTACGAAAATGCAATGAAATCAACCTTGCTGAGGAGACAGGGAAACCCCCAAAAAATAGAAGAAAAAAGACTTCTCGGCAGGAGGCGGCACTTAGCAGGAGGATTGTGAGAAAGCAGAACAAGGGCTCCACCTCCTAAGGAGGGCCTACCCACCATGGGGCATTCCTTCAACAGCAGATGCAGGTTCAAGTCTCAACTTCTACTCAGAAGCTTTATGATCACTAGCAAGATTTCAGCCCCTCTTAGCCTTGATGTCCTCATCTACACAGTGTAGATATCAGATTCTTATCTACTGCTTATGGTTGTTGTGGGATTTAAATGAGAATCTGTGAGTGCTAAGCTGATACACATCATCAAGTAAGAACTCAATAAATGTCTGCTATTATTATCACTGTGATCACTGGCCAGAGCATGCATTGTGGAGGACAGAGACAGTATGTAAGGCAATCAGTTAGGTAAAATGTGATAAAAGCCTGAAGCAAGGCAGCGACAGTAAAGATGGAGAGAGATAAATATGGGATATCTATTGGATTGGGTGACTGACTGAATGAGTCGTGCTACAGAAAGGAAAGAATCAAGGATAATCTCTCGTTCTCCATCCTGGGCGATAGGAATATAGATCTGCCATTCTTCAAGATTGTTTATACACAAGCAGGAAGAATTTGGGGTGGCAAGGGCAGTAGAGTAAGATGAGTTGTTTAATTTTGAACATATTTTGGAACTTTCAAGAGGAGAATCCAATGGGCTCTTACAGATACAGCTTGCTGGTGTTGGATATAAGGATGTGGCCGTCATTAGTGACACCACAGCAGTTGAAGGCTTGGCCCTGGTGGATCATTGGATCTGATGTAGCCCAACTGAGAAGAACAGAAGGGTAAGATGTGGAGACCAATAGGTGAGAGGAAGCAGAGAATAAAACAGTCATATAGGAAATGTCTAGTGAGGTAAGAGGAAACTTGGGAAGAAAATCTTACTTCAGCTAAGGGACAAGATCTTTAGAGAGTTAAGTGTGTTCTATCATGGCTTCTTTATTGGATAGAACTTAAAAGGAGAAAAGCATGCCTCCTGACAGTAATAATTCCGTAGGGAAAGGCCTTGTTAGTCTATAGGGTAAATGCTAATGTTATTCCCCGTCATCGCCACTATAAATGCTCTACTTCTATTCGGGTGATAGGACTGAGGAAAACTTGGGGAGGCAGAACAGTACCCCTATTTGTGCTAACATGCGGGAGGGCAATATGGGAGCACTAGATTTGAATGCCAGGCCCCCCTCAGCCAAACCAGTGGCCAGACACGCGACCAGTAAACACTCAGTGAGGATCCACAGGTGATATCTAATGCTCAAGGTACATTTTAAGAACACATGTCATCTTCAGTGAGTTTTAGTTGAATAAACATTCTTTACTTATATTCTACATTTTTTAAAAAAAAATCAAAGTTGACATCACTGACGACTACCGTGAGAATGGCTGGCAAGGCCGATGGTTAACGAATAGTCATTTCCATGCAGTAAAAAAATTACCATATGCTGGGCAGGACTATGAAACCTTTTAGTGGAATCATCTCACAATATAACCTCACAACAACTCTTTGAGAAAGACTTTATAATTATCCTCATTTTGCAGACGAGATAAACCCAAAGCACAGAGAACTGAAGCCCAAGGTTACACAGCTCTTATTCTAACCTAGTGAGGTCTCAGTTCAAACTCTTACCCACCATGTTTTACCGTGTTCTCTCACACATATAAGTAAAGATTTGCCTTTGATCAGGGGCAAGGGAAAGAGGCCTGGATGAGAGCCAGGAGAGCTGGGATTGGTCCTCACAGCTGCCCTTAATCAGTGGTGTGACTGTGACCTTGGACAAGTCAGTTAACCTCTTAAGTTTCATGTTTTCCCATCTGTAATATTAGAACAATGGTTCTCAACATGAGTGAAAAATACAAGCACCCAGGGAGTTTTAAAAAAACAATCATGCCATGGCCTTATCTCTAACAAATTGAATCAAAATCTCCAGGGACAGGACCTCAACATCATTCCTCTTTAACAATACCCCAAGTAATTGTAATGGGCAAGAAAGGTGAGAATCACTGGCTAGGTGGGCTTCAAGGTGGCTTCTAGCTCTGAAGTGATTTGAGCCCATGACCCATGTTTATAAAGCCCATTCCTACTTGGGATCCGGTCCTCTGAGTCAGATTAACCTGCGTCTGTGTTCATAAAGGGGAGTATAGCCTGGCGGTGGCCTAGGTAGAGTCAGACTGCACAGATTCTGGCTCTGTTACTTACTAATGTGTGACCTTACCCAGATTAGTAAGTTTCAGTTTCCTCATCTCTAAAGTAAGGCTAATAATAGCATCTGTGGCATATGGTTGTTTGGAATATTAAATGTGATAATATACGTAAAGTGCTTCTTCCAATTCCTGGCTGCTACATAGTAAGGTTTCAATAAGGTGTAGCTATAAATACTACTATCATTGCATGACAAAAGCCTGCCTATTACTGAGTTCCTACAGTTGCCTCTAATAGTGCTGTGAGAAGAGAAGCTATGATCATAATCTTCTATGACCCAACTATCTGTGGGCACATCAGAGTCACTGTGCCCCAGTGAAGTATCCCAGCCTGGATCAAAAGAGGCCTCTGTGCACAGCAGGAGTCAGAGAAGGCACCTGGAACTCAGGCAAAATTTTTGTACTGTGGCCACTGCTCCATTCCAGGAAACCCCTCTTTCCTGATGTTCTTGCCTGTGGCCAGGCTAGGACTGACAACAGGCAGTGCCTCTCTGCAGAGAAGGATTCCAGGTGGCTGGAGGCATGGCCATGACATTTCTGATGATTGGTACTTCCACAATTGTCATTCCTTAGAGTAGATGAGTGGGGAGTTGCGTGGAGTAAAGCATCAGGCTGTTTGGAAAGGCCCCTCTGCTCAAGTTATCTCAGCAGTCCCCAGGCCCCCAGCTGAGCCTGCTTTCCCTCTATGGTCTTCATATCCATTGTGGATAAACACTACAAGTCCATTACATCCATGATCAGCTGTGAGCTCCTTCTGGCTCATAAACAGATGGAAAGCTCCCCACACAAACACACACAATTGCATATACACACATATCGCATTAGGGACAAAGTACACAGACATGTGTTTGAGTCTCAACAAAGAAATCTTAAGTATACTGTCTTCCCTCCCTGCACTGCGCAGGAAGAGAACTTCAACGGAGATTGCGTGTGGACTCCCCAGGGGAAATGATATATTGTGGGTAAAACTGCAGCTCAGTTCAAGATGCGCTTATTAAGTGAAATGAAAACGAAATAAATAAATAATCACATTTGATTATCTTATCCTCTCCACAATAGCAAGGTAAGCTCTTAGTGTTGGATGCAAAACTATGGATGACATATGGAGGAGAAACGGCCCTAAGGGACAGGTGGCAGGTGACAGCCAAGACTGAAGGGCAGGGAGGGGGCAGCATGCTAGGAGCAAGGAGCTGTGAACTGAGAGGGAAGGGGACAACGGGGAAGACTGAGGGATACCAAAGGATAAAGGGACCGAGGAGAGAGGGGGAAGGGACAGAAAGAGAAGGTAGAGGCTGGGGGAAAGAAGATTCTGGCAAATATTAGAACAAAGAGCACGCAAGCAAAAGAGGGCACAGTCTGAAAACAAAAGGTCAAAAGGAAGCAGGGTGCTGGTGACAAGTGAGAGAATGGTGGATCAGCCTAGAGAATGACTTGAAGAGTAAAACAGAACTCTTTAAAGAAACAAAAAAGATTAAAGATCAAAAAGAAACCAGAACGATGAAAAACTGCAACTGACAGAAGACAACAAAAAGTACACACGGCTATAAAACAAGTAGCTGGACAGCCTCAGAGAGACAGATGGAGAACGGCAGAGAGGGAGAGAACTGCCCACAGCAGACAGGGACGGCTACACAACAACTCTACTGACCTTCTGAGAGGGGCCCGCTGAAGTCGACTGGAGAATCAGTGAGCAATTTAATCCCTGCTCAAGGATAAAATCTAGGCTGTGAGCTTGGTTTGGCCTCCTCTTTGCCCAGGGCAGCTCCAGTGGGCACAGGTAAAGCATAGACTGGATAAGGACGGTGAACCACGGAGGGCCCTTTTGCCTTTGCTTTGCTCCCAGATGTCCTCTTTTCCAAACTGAAACTCTGTGAGAAATCCTCCTGAACAGGGTCTGTTCTCCCCTAATTTGGGCCCCTTTGGCTCTTCAGAAAAATTCCCAACTTTGTAGCACAGCTTACAAGACTCTTGTTATCCGGCTCCTGCTCCCTCTCCAGCCTCACCTCTCAGCCCTCTCTCCTCCTCTCAAGGCCCGCCTGTGGGATGCCCTTTGGTTCTCAAAATTGGCCAAGTTCCCGTTCATGTCCTAGTCTTTGCACGTGCTGTTGTCTGTCTGACGGTACACCTACCCTACTTCACCTACTAGCCCTACTCAGCTCTCCACCAAGTCTAGTTTCCTTTGGGAAGTCCCCTGGGGCACTGCCACAGGCCCTAGGACTGGCCCCAACTCTCACTCTATATTACAATGAACTATTTACTTCTCTTGTCACCCAATAGAATATTACTTCTTTGGGGACAAGTATCTGGTCTTCGTGTTCTACCCACAGAGACAAGCATGATGTGTGGTCATAGAAGGAACTCAATGAATATTTGAATAGTGAATGAATGAAGGAGGAAATAATTTGTGCTATAAATGCTTCTTTCCTCAACCAGGTCCTGGGTTGAAAGGTGAGGCAGGAGTTTCTGTGTGTTTGGAGGGAGAGGTGGTAATGACCCTTAACTCAACTTACCTTCTATTGCCAGGCTGATGGGCTTCTTGTTGTTCTGAGTGCTATGGACTACCCTTGCCTACATTTCCCAGTGCCGTTAGCTATCAGCTATAGGGCTAAACTTACTCTAAATCTAAGAAAGATTTTTAATATGAAAAACTCACTTGTCATCCATATTAGGGTTCTCCAGAGAAACAGAACTAACAGGATATATATATATGAGGAGATTTATTATAGGATTGTCTCACAGAATTATGGAGGCTGCAAGCTGGAGAACCAAAAAAGCCTCTGGTGAAATTCAGTCCTAGTCTGAAGGCCTGAGATCTAGGAGAGCTGATGGTGTGAGTCCCAGCTTGAATCTAAAGGCCTGAGAACCAGGAGAGCCGATGTCCAAGGGCAGGAGGAGATGGATGCCCCAGCTCAAGCAGAGAGCAAGTTTGCCCTTCCCCTGCCTTGTTGTTCTATTCAGCCCTTCAATCAATTGAATGCTGCACACCTGCATTGACGAGGGAGCTCTTCTTTGCTCAGGCTACTGACTGAAATGCTAACCTCTTCTACAAATACCCTCACAGACACGCCCAGAAATAAGGGATGCCAGTTATCTGGGCATCCCTTAGCCCAGGTAAGTTAACACACAAAATTAATCATCACAAGTCCACCTCTTGTTAACTTGGCACCCATACCCATCTTCTTAAATTACATTTACTCTCCAAATAAAAACAATAGCAAGGTCACGATTCTACCTAGCATGATACAACTATCCTGCATATAACCAAAAACGCACTAATCCCTTCCCTAGAAGATGAGGGAAAGTTCTTGAGGGGTCTTTACTCTTCTAATATCCTGTAACTTAAATACCATGATGTAAAATTAACAACACAAATACTGATACAAAGTCAATGCATTTTATGTTACATGAGAAGGGAATAAGAGAGGAAAGGAAACAAAGGTATTTGCTGAATGAATGTATATATATGCACACAAATATCTTCATAACAAGATAAAGAGGAACTATTGAAATACAACAATTAGAGTCCTCATTTCTGTAACTGGTCACGTGGTTGTAGCTCGTGTTTATAACTACCTTCTTCCACTAACTACTCTGTATTCCTTTTGTCTTCAGCAAGCACCTTAGCTGGTCACGGTTCTTTACCTGGTGGGGTGACCCAAACCTTCATTCCTCAAGGGTCTGTACCACTAGCAGTCCTGCCTGGATAGGGTTGTTGGTTTTCCACTGTCCTTAGTCACAGGGCATGGCAGTACTAAGAGAAGCCCTAAGGTATCTCCTGTATTCCCAACATGCTCCGCCTCACCTTCATCGTGGAGCAGGAATCCAATTTCTCCCTGGTAGTCAGGATCAATCACCCCAGCCAATATGTAACTCCTCTCCTTGTGTGTTGATTCAGAGGTATAAGGAGACCAAAGTGGCTAGTAGCAGTCTTTTTTTTTCCCCCTCAAGAAATTTTATTGGGCTTATATAATGGTTTATACTATTGTGTAACTTCCAGTCTACATTATTGTTTATCAATTCCTGAACACACTTCATCATGCTCACCCTTAGTAGTCCAATTTTTATCCATCACATATGTGCCCCTTTATCCTTTTTGCCCAGCCCCCAACCTCCTTCCCCTCCCGTAACCACTAATCTGTTCTCTTTATCCATGCCTTTGTTGTCTTCCACATATGAGTGAAATCATTCAGTATTTGTCTTTCTCTGTCTGGCTTATTTCGCTTAGCATCATACCCTCAAGGTCAATCCATGTTGTTGCAAATGGGGCGATTTTGTCTTTTTTATGGCTGAGTAGTATTCCTGTGTGTGTGTGTGTATATATATATATATATATATATATATATATATATATATGTCTTCTTTGTCCATTCAGCTGTAGAAGGGCATTTGTGTTGCTTACATATCTCGGCTACTGTGAATAATGCTGCAATGAACATAGGGGTGCATAAATTCCTTTGGATCATTGATTTCAACTTCTTTGGATAAATACCCAGTCATGGGAGAACTGGCTCTTATGGTATTTCTATTTTTAATTTTCTGAGGAATCTCCAAACTGTTTTCCATAGTGGCTGCACCATTTTGCATTCTCACCAGCAGTGTATGAGGGCTCCCTTTTCTCCACATCCTCGCCAACATTGGTTGTTTTTTGTCTTGGTAACATTCTGACTGGTGTAAGGTGATAGCTCATTGTAGTTTTGATTTGCATTTCCCTAATAATTAGTGATGTTGAGCACCGTTTCATGTGTCTGTTGGCCATCTGTATATCTTCCTTGGAAAAATGTCTGTTCATAGCCTCTGCCCATTTTTTGATCGGGTTGTTTGTTTTTTGTTGTTGTTGAGTTGTATGAGTTCTTTATATATTTTGGAGATCAACTCCTTGCACCATACACAAAAATTAACTCTAAATGGATTAAAGATTTGAAGGTAAGACCTGAACCATAAAACTCCTAGACGAAAATATAGACAGTGCACTCGGACATTTTTGAACACCATGCCTACTTGGGTAAGGGAAACAAAAGAAAAAGTTAACAAATGGGACTACCTCAAACTAAAAAGCTTCTGCATAGCAAAAGAAACCATGAACAAAATGGAAAGACAACTCATCAACTGGGAGAAAATATTTGTAAATCATTTATCAGGCTAGTAGCAGTCTTAATTTCCAGTTGAATGGAATCATTGTTGTGTCACTGGGTGGGAGCATTCCCCCGCTTGCAACTAAGGTCTGCAGACCAGCAGAGCATAAAGATGAGGGAACAGGAAGCAAACATTTTGCTAGCGGTCACTAGCGGGAATAGTGAGTGGTGCCATTGACATTTCCACCCCTCGCTTCCTGGTCCCGTGAGTCCTGGTTAGGGGAAAAACAGCCTCTGAGCTCCAGAAGAGGGCAGAATATGCCTTTCCTGAGTCCTAACCAGGCTGGAAGCTGCCCTGCCCAAAGAAAGAAAAGGGGCTGCAGATGTTTCAGCATGCAGCAATGAAAGACAAAAGCCAAATAACTCTAGAAACGACAGTAAAACAAAGTAGAAGAATATGGGGAAAGACCATACAGGCCCATGTAGCTGATGTGCTCCTCTTTATGTCTCTGTTCCCTATTTTTCACTTGAACAACAACACAGCAACAAGCTCAGGAAGACGACAGCCACACTATAATTAGAAACACACAACAGGCCTACACACCAGATTTGATACAATTCCTTCTACCGAGCCAGAATATAATTTAGTATTTTATATAAAAAATGTTCTCAATTTGACTTTCAGTTGCCTCTGGCCATTGGCTCTGCTGAGCCCCAGACCTGTGATTCCCAGACCCCCTTACACCAGTTCCTCACCCAACCTCCACCTGAGTGACTCAGGTCCAGTCCGTCTGGGGAGCAGTCAACATACATCTTCTTATTTTTTTTCTAGAAAGTTCTTCATGAGATCCTGAGGTAGACAGCAGGAATGAGGGGTCTGACAGGCAGTTTTTGGTGCCTCATGTGTGGTAGTCTCTGAATCTGCTCTTCTTCCTATTTCCAAAAATCTTCTGTTTAAACAGCTCTCCTGGTGCTTGATCTTACCCTTTCCTGCCTCATTTTAAGCTTTACCCTTTCTTCATGGCCTGGTGTAAACTTTAGCTCCTGTTGGTGAGCTGGTTTCATTTCAATAAGTCTCTTTGGAAGAGGATCATCTGGGGACACTGGGCCCAGCCCACCCTGACGAGTGCACACACCCTCCAGCCTCACTCAGTGGCTCTCAAGTGCTATTTGTCTCCCCCACAGAGGGAGGGGGTCTCCTCAGGTCAGGAGCACAGGATGACTCGGGATAAGCCATGTCCTCATTCTCTCTCAGTGTTCCTGCCTCAGGACTCCCCCTCCAGCCCAATCACCACTCTGACAGCAAAGCTCTTTCAAAAACATGACTCATGGAATCTCCTTGCTTGAGACTTGTCTGCGATTCCTCATCCCCTCCACGATGAAATGGGAACTTCTCTGGCGGGCAGAGATCTGGCCCTCTCCCTCGCCAGGCTGTGGGCCTCCCTTCACAGCTCGAGCGTTCTCTCCAGCCCACCGAGGGGAGTCTCTGGAGCCCTTCCGTCTGTGTCGTTCCTTCACCTGGAGCAGCAGCCCCTCCCCCCTTGCTGAGGAAATCCACCCTGGAACACTCAGTGCAATGGCACCTGGTCTGAGAACAGGCTGACCAACTCATTTGGACAGAAATAACAGAAAAGTTCACGCTTTCACACTCAAGCAAAGAAACAGAATAAATGCTGAAAAAAAAATCAAGTTCACTTAATGGCAGGCCCATTTCCCTTTATTTATTTCTTCAACAGATATCTACGGAGGGCCTCCTATGTGCCAAACCCTGTTCTAGCACTGGGATACAACAGTGAACAAAGCTGGCCGAGCCCCCGTCACAGCGCGTGTGTCTGCTGGGGTGAGACCAACTACAGTCTTGGCCAGGGAATATACATCATGTCAACAGGTGGCTTATGTCATGAAGAAAAGCAAACAAGAGAGTCCCAGTGGGTGATTTGATGCAGGGGGTCAGAAAGGCCTCTCCCACAAGGGGACCTACGGAAGAGAGGGGAGCGTGAGGGACACGCAGGCGCGCGGTACGGGCAGAGGGAGCTGCAAGTTTTGGCATTTGGATTATTTCATCATCTCCTGCAGGTGCCCCAAAGATAAGGAACTTTGTTACATCTACCTGACAAGGGTGGTTCCAAAAAGGTTCCTTTAAACACGAATTGATGAAAAACGGTCTGCCCCAAAGGTGAGTTCAATTCTCACAGTGAACAAACCCAAACTTCTGGCAGATTTGAAATACCAACTGTCTCTGACTTTAAGACATTAGGGACTCAAAACATTGAAGGTCCTTTTATTAGTTTCTTGTGGTGGCTGTGACAAATCACCACAGACTTGGTGGCTTAAACAACAGGAATGTATTCTCTCACGGTTCTGGAGGGCAGAAGTCCAAAGCCAGTTTCACTGGGCTGAACCCGAGGTGCCGCAGAGCCGTGCTTCCTGAGGGTGCTGTAGGGGACAGTTGTCTTCTTGCCTCTTCTAGCTTCTGGTGGCTGCTGATACTCCTTGGCTGGTGGCCACATCACTTCAATCTTCAAGGCCAGCAAGTTTGAATCTCTCTCAGCTCCATCTTCACATCGCTTTCTCATCTGTGTGTGTTTGTATCAAACTTCCCTCCGCCTCCCTCTTATAAGTACACATGAGGTTACGCTTAGGACCCACCTGAGTAATTTTGGATAATCTCCCCATCTCAAATCCTTAACTTACTCAAATCTGCAAAGATGTCATCATATTAGCTGACATTCACAATTCCAAGAATTAGGACCTAGTATCTTTGGGTGGCCATTACACAGCCTGCCACTGCCAGTCCCAACACACGATGAATCATGTTGCTTAATGATTAAAAACACAGAGGGAGCTGGCCTGGTGGTATAGTGGTTAAGTTTGCACGCTCCTCTTTGGCAGCCCGGGGTTCACAGGCTTGGATCCTACACACCAACACAGGTATAGACCTACACACCACTCATCAAACCATGTTGTGGTGGCATCCCACATACAAAATAGAGGAAGACTGGCATAGACGTTAGCTCAGGGACAATCTTCCTCAGCCAAAAAAAAAAAAAGAAGCTTTACAGTACAATCATTATGCAACAAGTAGCCTGTGAGCCCCTACTAAATTCCAGGCATTGGGGATAGAATGCCACAGCAGACATGCTCCTTGCCCTCAGTAGGCTCACAGTCCACTGGGAAAACAGGTGGTGAGGAACAGAGTGAGTGTGGGCAGACTAGCTATTTTATTTTCAGTTTAACAGTGGACAGATAAAACGTCAGACTATCCATTTTGAAAGACTTCTATTTGCTTGGCCTTCCCGGACACCCCAGCCTGCTCCCAAGCTTGCCGAGGTACCTCTCCCTTAGTCCAAGGATTCTCCTGAATCACTCTGTTACAGCAGCTCCCCTTTTAAAATTTAATTGCTGCCCACATCCCCATTATATATCCTGGTGGTAGGAACCAGTCTCATTCACCTGTGTATCTATTTCAATCTGTATTCCAGTGCTTGACACATGGTAATCTATGCATGAGTGAAAGGGAAAAAAGAAAATCACAATTTCTGATCTTCCTTTCTCAGAGAAGGAAGAGAAGGCACGGACGGCTTGGGTCCTTAGAGTGAGGGGCAGCATTAGTGCAAGTGCCCATCTCTAAAGTCCAGTTTCACAGCACAGTACGACCACCACAAAACATGTCCAAACATAACTGTGAGAGCAAAGGGGGTGACGGCAGGAGAGCAGAGGACCATCAACAGTGAGATCAGAAAACCGGGAACATGTATGCATTCGTGGGATAGAGGATCAGGTCTGTTTAAAGAGCCTAAAGGAGATAAACAGAAGTAACAGCCTAAAAATCTTTACTGCTAATAAATAAGTACAAAAATGAAGAACGTTAATATGTAGTGGCGGTCAGTGTCCTCGCGTCTATTTGGTACTTTTCTCCAAATTAGATTATGTTATATATCAAAAAGTTTCTGTAAAGTGTATCTAATCTGAAATAGATGAAAGCAGTAGGTCATTTTTCCAGGTACTTACTGTCAAGATTCAGATTGGAATCTAGGACTCCTAAATCCCGAAATTTACTTCTTTCTACTAAGCTATTCAATCCCCAGCGGAGCCAACACTGGGTTCATTGTACAGACTCCCAATTAATCACAGTAGAAAGCATTATTTGCCAAGTGCAAATCTTCTATTTTGAATTCTTAATCCCTCCACCAGCTGAGTTTACCACAAAGACATGAATACATAATTGAGACATAAAGAAAACATGCCACCAAATTAAACTGTCCTAATTTTAAATCAATAAATTCTTTCTCAAATAACATGAAAGGAAGATCTCTCAAAAGAAAAACGTTGTGCTCCAACAACTCCAGGAGCATTTCACCACTGAGCTGAACTCCAGCAGAAGCCAATTAGATTTCATACCAACGTTAGACACAGACGACATTCAATGAGAATGTAAGTCCTAAGATATATTCCAAGTGGTGACACCTCAAAGCCTAAATTAGCCTGCAGACCTCTGACACACAGAGTCTTCTCAATGCACATGGGTTCTTAGGTAACCGTGAGAGGTGGCTGCAGGCGATGGGCCAGCCTCACAGTTCCTAAGGGCTGTGGACCCCTTCTTGCAAGTCTCATTTATCCTTAGCGGCATCCTTGCCCTCTCCACTACAATAATCATGATGACAGAGCAAAAACCCCCAGGACAGTGTACTCCAGTTGCTAGTGTACAAAGAAATGCACCTTAACTATACTGTGGAAAAAGAATCATTACTGTGACTGCAATTATAAAACATATATTGTGGTGCTTTTTTTTTTTTTTTAAGATTTTATTTTTTCCTTTTTCTCCCCAAAGCCCCCCAGTACATAGTTGCATATTCTTCGTTGTGGGTCCTTCTAGTTGTGGCATGTGGGACGCTGCCTCAGCGTGGTTTGATGAGCAGTGTCATGTCCGCGCCCAGGATTCGAACCAACGAAACACTGGGCCGCCTGCTGCGGAGCGCGCGAACTTAACCGCTCGGCCACGGGGCCAGCCCTATTGTGGTGCTTTTAAAAACTGACCTAGTTGATATGTCAATTATACTTCAAAAAAAATTGACCTGGTGGAAGAAGCGTCTTTGACAATCTTTCCCCTTTGTATCTTTACCATGCAAAGGACATAGACCCTGTTGGGTTTGGATACACTCTTTCCTTCCAATACTTCTTCCTTCCTCCCAAGGTTTATTGACCCTGGTACATTGACCTGGTAATTTGACCTGGTACTTTGACCTGGTAAATTGACCTGGTCATATTTCTATTTCAGATAGCCCTCTGGATGTTTGTCCTTTGCCAAAACAATCTAATGTAACTTTCCTTGAGGAAGAAAAGCAATGTTCTTATGAACATCAAGGAAAACCAAGCCTGTGTTGAAAATCTACCTGACTCCACGGCCAACTGCTTCTCAGTGAGCCCCTTCCTCAGCTCACAGGCTGTCCAACGCAGAGGCAGCCTATCTCTCTGGACATGTGCCCAGTGATTTCCCCCCAGGAACCCTGCCCAGTGAACACTTTAGCATCTTCACTCTTCCTCCAACATGTCATACAGTTTCAGACTTTCTAGCTTTGCACATGCCATTGCTCCCGCCTGGGATGCCTTCTCCTCTCTGCATCCCCTGAAAAATCCCAGTCACCAGTGAAGACCCTGGTGAAATGCAACCTTGCAGTTATGCCTGATTGTGCATATAAATTCAATTATTCCTTTTCAGTGTATTCACTGCATTTATCTGTATAAGCATCCTAACCCATGTTACCTCATGAGAGAGTTATTTTTAGTATAGTGGTCTCTTCTGCTAGACACGGCAGAAACTCTCTCTGAATCTCTGTGCCCCCAGTGCCTGGCTTCGAAATACTATTAAAAGGAATTGAAAGGTGTCAGTTGACAATCCTCAATTGGACTACAGATAGACTAAGGCTTAGTCACCAACTTCTCCTCATGCCCTAAGAAACTAGGTATTTCAATTTTAGCAAGGAGAGAAGAATTGGCAGAGACTTTGAGGGGCTTTTTTGTGTGTGTACTAAGAGTCTTCTCGCAACATCACGGCATTCAGACCAATGATGCTCTCCTTGATACCATCGTAGATACAACCTATAGGTGCGACCTACTGAAACCTTTAGGAATGTGGTACTGAGGGTTTTTTTGGACATATTCTAGGATTAGCCAGATTTGTACCAGTGGGTCATGAGGACACAAAGAGACCTCATGCAATCCTTAATTGACACTATTTGCTTCAAATTCAGCTTGAATAAACCACAGGGAGCTTCTGATATGGGAATGGGAGTCTAAAGGAACGTATCTAGGAAGTGCTGCTTAATCAGGATCTGATGCTTGCCTTTTCCCCAAGTAAAATGACAACCTGTCTCACCTGGAAGCTGCAGGGCTATACAAGGTCCAGGAGGAATCAGAGCAACTTTTCTCAGTTCTGTGGTATTGGAACCTGAGGCAGCTCAGACTCGCTGGGGAAAACCACCTAAGGGATAAGAATTCTGTGGGTGCTTAAAGAGCCTCCCTTGGGATTCCCAACTGCTTACCTGCAGGGATACTGCCTGACTCCTCTAGGTGTCTGCTGAGAAGCAATAGCGTCACTGGAGCTTTCTGCTTCCTTAAAGCTGTGAGTGGTGTGAAGGGCTTGGATAGGAGGACCATATTTTTATTTACTGTTCTGACCCGGAAGCACCAGGAGGCAGATGTGAAGTTTCCCATACTGCTTAGAAAGATGAGGACCCTCCCCAGCCTTACCGGAAGGCACAGAAAATGCCCTCACTAAACCAATGACTTTTATTATAACGATTTGTTCAGATTTCTTTAGTTTAATGGACTCTACCCTACTCGGCTTTGCAGACAGATGATGTTTCAGTGGGTTTACTGAAATGTTAGTTAACCCACTAACAAATTTTGTCCCTTCATCGTCAGAAACTGCATCAAGACATTTAAAAACTCACCAGGTAGAACCCAGTTGCCTCATTTGCATGCTTTCTAAATCCTGTAAGTCAGTGTCAGGTAAAACGCTCTACTTCCTTGTCATTCTCCAGGGTGTTTTGAGAACCCTCTATTTTTTCGTGGAATTTACTTTCTCGACTTTTTGAAAGTTCTGTCAAATTCAGATGCACGGTCTTATGACCAGACCAAATGTGCATTTTCACCTGTTTTTTGTATAGGGCAGGAGGAGGACAGAGAATCTGGTAAGTAGTTTGGGATGGCAAACGGGATCTACTGTCACACAGGGCTACTGAAACCTGAAGAACACAGATGTACTCAGAAGGTGACTTCTGTTGATTCAGAGCTGGATGGGGATGTTTTCCTCCACCAGGGACTCAGCAAAGACGTAGCTTGAATGGAAAATGGTTGGTACAAAGGTCTTCTCAGCTCCACAGGAGCCTTGCAGTACCAAGAGGGCATGCTGCGTTCTGGGTGATGCCGCTGGAGAGACAGAAACCTTTGCTTTCAATGTAAGGATTAGAGCACATTACTCCCTTTGATACGTTGTATTTCAAATTTCCTTTTGTTCAGGTTCAGGGTTGGGTGGGGGCTATGGAGTGTACCCATTTCGAAATTAAAAGTTATTGTTCCTATTCTCTTAATCGTAATAATGAGTTTGGCTAGACAAGGTCAATTACTTATTTAGGATTAGAAAGCAACAGGATTATACACATCAAGCAGATAAGGGGAGAGTGTCTGGAACAGGAAGAAAATGAAAGGTAAATGCAGGGCTGGTACCGCTCAGGCACTACTGTTTGCAAGTCACCTGCCTGTGCTGGATATCTCCCTGGCGGGGTCCCTTCCTCTCTAGAATGGATGGCAGTGTCCTGGCTTCTTCCTCTCATTCCTGTCCCAACCCACAGACATTAGTGTTTCTTCCTTTCACGTGAGCTTCAGAGCTGTTTGACTCCAAAAGGCAGGTAATTAACTATCAAACAATAGCAGGGATTTTCAGATTAATTCTGCCTAGGAAGAAATAGGAAATCTCATTTACACCAAACAAAAGGGAGGGGGTGATTAGATGCTCCAGTGACAAAAGAGAGAACTAAGGCCTGGAAAACTGATAAAGAAGACAAAACCTTTTATTATTATTATTATTATTATTATTATTATTATTATTATTTGACTAAATCTCCACTTTTATAAGCACTGTAATCTCCTGGTTACTGTCATGCACATACGTCTGTAAGTGAGAGCAGAGCCGCGCGGGAGCAGCCCCAGGCCCCGCTCAATGACGAGGCCAGCCCTGGTGTTGTGCAGACCACAGAGCAGTTCGCTGCAACACCACACAAGGGCTTTTAGAAATACAGTTAAGGTTTCTGAGATGTTTTCCATGCTGCCCTTAATTTGGCAAACGATTCAGTCCCATGAAGCATTTTATTCACTCTGTGCTTTCCAAGATGCGGCCCCTACCAAGGGAATAATGGAAACAGGGGTATGGCCATTTTAGGTAGTCTGAGAAGCTTGGTTTGACAGCAAGATCAAGAAGGGGAAAGGATTAAAATATGCAGCTAGACTCCAGAAGCAGCCACTTATTAATTACACTCATAAAGCAGAACACCCTAAGGTCAAAGGGATGGAAATCACTAGACCCGAATTTTAATAAATCTTAGATGGATCTCCCTCACCCTGGCCTACAAGATTATGTTCTGGCTGCCTAAGTGGGAATGCAAATCTTGAGTGGCATTTCTCACTTTTCACAAACTCATTTTCAATGGAGGGTTCAAGACATCTTACAATCAAGAAGTCCAAGTGTCTGAATTCCTCCACCTCCGCTGCCACGTGACGCTTTACCACATGACGTTTTCCATGGGTTAGTATCGCCCTCCCCGAGGGCTCCACAGCAGGGATCTCAATGTCCTCATGGACTCCCCACCCCCATTCCCACAGCTACCCAGTCTTCAATTCTATGTATTCTCCTTTGGGTATGTTTTCAGACTCTGGACTTTTTCTCTGTCCTAGCTAATGGAAGAACTCCTGTCTTCCATTTTTTCAATTATTCTCTCTCGTCTTTAAAAGACCACCATCTTTTCTTATTTCCATCTTCTCTCCAAAATTCCATTCTCTTTTCCACGCCATTCTTGATCCTTCAGGTCAATGAAATCCACTCTTCCTCAAACACGTGCTGGTTCACATGGTAGTCACAGCACCGTCCAACAGAATTTTCTACAATGCTAAGAAAATCCTACTTCTGTACCTTTCAATACAATAACCACTGGTCACATGTGGCTAGTGAAGCACTTGGAATGTAGCTAGTGCCACTGAAAAAGTAAATTTTAAATTTTATTTGTTTTTTTTTAATTATTTAATTGAGGTCATATTGGCTTGTAACATTGTGTAAATTTCAGGTGTATATTATAATATATCATTTCTGTATAGACTGCATCTTGTTCAGCAGTAATAGTCTAGTTTTTATCAGTCACCATACATATGTGCCCCTTTACCACTTTCACCCTCCCCCAACACCCTTTCCCTCTGGTAACCACTAATCTGTTCTCCTTAACCACAGGTTTATCTTCCATGAATGAGTGAAATCATATGGTGTTTGTCTTTCTCTGTCTGACCTATTTTGCTTAGCATAATACTCTCAAGGTCCATTCATGTTATCACAAATGGCACAATTTTGTCTTTTTTATGGCTGAGTAGTATTCCATTGTATATATACACAACATCTTCTTAATCCATTCATCTGTTTATGGGCACTTGGGTTGCTTCCAAGTCATGGCTGTTGCGAATAATGCTGCAATGAACATAGGGTTACATAAATCTCTTTGAATTGTCGATTTCACGTTCTTTAGATAAATACCCAGCAGTGGGATGGCTGAATCATACGATAATTCTATTTTTAATTTTTTGAGAAACCTCTATACTGTTTTCCATATTAGCTGCACCAGTTTGATTCCCACCAGCAATGTATGAGGGCTCCCTTTTCTCCACATCCTCTCCAAATTTGTGATTTCTTGTTTTGGTGATTATAGCCATTCCAACGGGTGTGAGGTGATATCTCACTGTGGTTTTGATTGCACTTCCCTAATAATTACTGATGTTGAACATATTTTCACGTGTCTGTTGGCCATCTGTATATCTTCTTTGAAAAAATGTCTGTTCATATCTTCTGCCCATTTTTTGATGGGGTTGTTTGATTTTTTTGCTGTTGAGTTGTGCTAGTTCTTTATCTATTTTGGAAAGTAACCCCTTGTCAGATATATGATTTGCAAATATTTTCTCCCATTGGTAGGTTTTAGCTAAATAAAATTTAATTTCAAGTAGTGACTGTGGTGAGTAGCTACTTAGCTCAGCTTTCCTTCCGTTCCACCTTCCTGCCTCCAGCCCCTCGTGCCTTTCCCTCCACTTCCCTGCCACACTGGCTCCAGGGCCGCTCCCCTCCCCAAGGTTGTCCCCTGTTCGTGCCTTGCCTAAGAGATGTGCCTCACACGATGAGCTAGGCTCTGTCTGCAGCCCTGAGCCTGTTCCTCCCTCCACGCTGACCTCGGACAATGCAAATCAGAAGTACCATCACCTTCTTCCTGTAGGCTGGTCTGACATCCTTGACACAGCAGGCTGAGTTCTCTGGGCCACTCACCCTTACTCTGCCTGGTGCTTTCTATGGCTCTACTTCATAATTGCTCCTCCACCCCTATACTGCCCACTGCAAGGACTCTCCTCTCCAGCCCAGGACAGACACGCCCCAGTCCACGCTCCAATCACTTGAACAGCCTGCCAGGACCTTTGGAAACCACCCCCACCCCCACCCCCAGCAGCATGGGAAAGTTTTAGGAGAATTTAGGTAGCCCCAGAGCTATCTTCCTAAAAGAACAAAGGAGAATACAGTCCAACAGCAACAGGTAGTGAGAAAAGAAGAGATGGACCCATTAAAAAAAGTTATGAGCATTTCCCTTTTTCTTTTACTGTAAGGATATGAAGTGTTATCAGCACATTTTTAAAATATCCTAGAGGACAAAGCACACATCTAGAACTTGCCACCAGGGAAAGGCTGCCCTGAGGATTGGAAAGACTGAAGACGACGCTTACAGCTGAAGCTCTGGAAACACGAGCCAAGGGAAGCCCCCAGCTCTTCACCCTGTGCTTGAGTTACAGAACAGACCAGTGTACAGCAGCACTGGGAAATCTGGATGCCACATAAATGGACCAGGCTGACTTTTGTAAAGGTTACCTCTGAATTCCATTAAAACATCTAGTCAGATAACATGGGGGTAAGAGGACCGACATTGCAGATATTTCCAGGAGCATGGAGCAAGTCAGTGCCCAGGAAGGATTCAGCCAACAGCAGCTATACTCTCAGAAGCCAGATTCCTGGGGATGACTTGGGTAAATGTCATACAGCTCCACTTCGCCACACGAGCGTAACTAACTGTTCAAGGGCAGCCGTTTACTCATCTTCGTGTGCTAAGTGCTCGGCCAGGGTACTGCTAACCAGAGCTGGTTCTCAGTGATGATTTACTGCATGAATGAATGAAGGCATGAATGAGTGCACGCACAAAGGGCTGAAGAGTCTGATTCTTAGGCAGATGCAAAGGTGTCATTAAGGCTGTCAGCAAAACCTATACATGTTGAAACACAGTCATAGAGAAGATCCAGTACAAAGACCTAACAGGGTCAAAGGGGTATTTGATGGTAAGGGCAAAGACATAAGCAAGACCTCAAGCAGCTGGCATGACTCTATGGAAATGCCATTACTTTCCTTCATATTTATATATGAAGCTGACCACATACACGTAAATACATAGACTCATGGGTAGAATATCAGTTTAGTTCTTTTCTGGTGCTGCTATTGTGTGTGTGTGTTTGTGTGTGTGTGTGTGTGTGTTTAATGATCATAATACCATGTTGAACACTTAATATGCCTAACTTCATTCCAGTAGCATTCTGCTCAGGGTTGACTAGCAACTTCAACAAAATCCAGACAGTCAGCTTCTGCTAGGGGAATTAGTGTTTATGTTCAGTACAATAACTGATCCCAAGATAAATATATTTCTTTTTTTAATCCTGGATGGTGATGTATCCTCTTTCCAATACAGAAACAGGAGTGTGGCTCTATTTAGTTTGTCTGATTGCTTTTAAGAGTGGGGACAGGTTTGCTCTGAAAAATTCTGATCCTCTATTCATTAAAGTGTCAATAATGCTCAGTCCAGGCATATTGACAGCAGATTAGCTTGGGCTGAGTCTGTGTACAAGACCAGGGCCTTTTTTAACCCAGCTTGTTTCCAGATCAATATACCCATCAGCATTCGAAAATTAGTCCAAGATGAGATTCCAATACTTGAGGTAGCATGTCATGCTAAGAGGGCATCTAGCCAAATCACAGATGTAAGCACCGAGCTGAGGAGCAGACATTTTCCATTAGCTGGGACATGAGCGAAGATGTATGGAGACCCCCTCCTCTCACTGCCTCCCATCTCCCCCCCACCCCCCCACACTCAGCCTTCTCTCGCTGAGCCTATATAAGCCCTCTGGGCTATAATTCCAGCCTTTGCTTCAATAAGCATTTATTAAATGTTCACTTTGTATCAGGCACTCTCTCAGGTACTTAGGGCCGGAGTGTGGGGGTGTGTGTGTGTGTGCGGGTGGCTTAAGAAAAAAGAATGACAAAAACACAGTCCTTATTTTCAAGGAAGCTTCACCTTTTTTCACTCTTCCTTCCATTTTCCAGTTCCATAAAGGTTCTGCTTCCTAAAGCAAATGTTTGTAACAGTGCATAGATCCTAATATCTCTTTGCTATTGCTACATATCATGCTCTCAAGAATAAGGGGAGGATGGAGCAAGAGCGGATGCGGGGAATGGCTTCTAAAGCGCCACTAGTAGAGACTGTGGCTGACGCCACTAGAGCACTCGCCACACCTCCTCACTAGAACGGTGATTCTCAAACGCTTTCTGACCCACTATCTACAATTAAAAATGTATTTTACAATAAAAACTTGCACACACTGAAACAAAAATCTCACCTAACAATACCTACTCTGCTGTTTGTAATACACTCTGATACCTTCAATAGAATCCCATTTCTTTTAAGAAATGCTGCTTTTATCCAGCAGTTTCAAAAATATTAATTTATAGAACCAATAAAAGAAAAAGCCATCATAATTTCCTTTTGGAAAGAAAGAATAAGAAAAAAAATAAATAAAAACAACTTGATATGAACAAGCTTTGCCACAGCATGAGGTGCTGGACCATCCCGCTGGCATAAACCCTGACCAGAGCCGGAGCCCATGCTGTTCTTGTCAGGGTGTATCATCGTATCATCGTATCATCGTCGCTTGCCCGCCCTTGCTCTTCCCAGTTCCCAGCCACCATCAAGCCATCTCCCAGGTAGCCTTCCCTAATTCTCCAGCCTCATTTGCATTCTTCCTTCTTGAGCCACCTTCCTGCCCACTGTTTCTCTGACAAATCAGCCAACAACTCTGCCCTTCCCTTGGGCACTGACAAGGAGGGGCCGCTGAAGGAGCCTCCAGAACAGGAGTCCATTGCCCTGGACCTGCCGTTTAGCTGGACGATGGGATCTGGGAATCAGAGTGGAAAAGAAACACCAAACAGGAGCCGGGCTCCATTGCTCAGGGCTTAAGCTTCTGAGACAATAAAAGGAGGTATTTGGTCCACTGTAAAAGATGTTTAAAAAGTTAAAAATTGGGGCCAGCCTGGTGTTGTAGTGGTTAAGTTCGCACAATCCACTTTGGCAGCCTGGGGTTCGCCACTTTGGATCCCGGGTGTGGACCTATGCACCACTTGTCAAGCCATGCTGTGGCAGGTATCCCACATATAAAGAAGAGGAAGATGGGCACAGATGTTAGCTCAGGGCCAGTTTTCCTCAACAAAAAGAGGAGGATTGGCGGCAGATGTTAGCTCAGAGCTAACCTTCCTCAAAAAAAAAAAATTATTTTTTTAATTTTAGAGAAAAGTTAAAAAGTAACAACAATATTAAAAATAATAACAGTAGGTAACACTTAAGCAGCACTTGTGTGTGCCAGGCCCTCTTCTAAGTATATGACACATTAGTACATGTAAACTTTAATCCTCACAACATTGACTCCCATTTTACAGAAGGAAACTACGAGGCACAGTTAATAATTTGATCAACGTCTCGCAGCCAGAAAGTGGCCAAGTCTGACTCTGAGCTCTTCCTCCCTAATAGGTATCTGTCCACAGGGGTTAAACGTTGTCTGAATGCTCCAGGCCAGTTCTGCTTCATGGAGAACAAGGGAGCACCATTCTCAGGGCCTCAGAAACCCAGAGAGAACAGAACCAGGAAAGATGCAAAAACAAAACAAATACACAGGCCTCAAAAACTGGGTGGGGCAGGGGGCAGCACAGAGGAAGAGGAGGGGAGTTGAGGTGCAATGAAAACATGGCAATCAGACCCAGGTGTTAAAGGGGAGATGTGGTATCAGAAACTGGGCTGGGAGATGAGAGAAGATGCAAGCAAACTGGGAACAATGGAGGCGGCTGCGAAGGATGCATCCCAGGGAGGTGTCTGGAGCATCTGTGGTCGGCTCTGCTTTCCGTGAAGGCTGTGTGAGGGTACGGCATATGTGTAGTGCCAGAAGAGCTAAAATGCTGATCTTAAAATAAAGCAAGCTTAGAATTGGATGGAACCTAAAAACACTTAGAGGAGGAAAAGCCAAGGAAAGCAATAATTAGAAGATAATTTTCTGAGAAAATATATTATTGGAACAAAAGCCCCCCCCCCCCAAAAAAAAAAGAAGAAGAAAAGATCCTAATTCTATTGAGTGGGAAAATTATTTGAAAATTCAGCATCTAATGGCAAAATGGCATTAAGGAAGATGTCCTGGTCCGATGGAACAAACAGAACACGTCTCTGTTGAGAAGCACAGAAGGAGTGTCCAATACAGGTTCTCCCTGCTCCCCACCCAGACCGCCCACTCAAGCCCTGCCTACCTTGCACAATGAGGTGGACTCGTGAGGTCTTTGGGTGGTTGTCCGTCTGCACAGAGCAGGTGTATGGGCCTTCGTCATACACATCCACGTTCTGGATCTCGATGCTGTACTGGGTTTGGGTGTTGCTCAGAAGGACCACGCGTGGGTCCAGGCACCACTTGTCATTCCCAGCATAGAGGATGGTGCTGCGGTTTAGCCAGGCCACCCGGGTGACCCGGTTGTCAATTGTGCACCTGGAGGGAAGATCAGATGGATAAGTCAAGGGATTGGAGAGAAAATTGGAGCCATCAGAGTGAGGTCTTCAGGGCAAGGCTAGGATGACTTGTTATCATGCCTTGCCTTCGCTCCCTGCCCACATACATTTCCTTTGTTTGATTTGTCATGGGTGGGACTTTCTGGAATTTGGTGGCAGAGGTCTTATGGGATTACAGTCTCAGAACATTGGCTATGTCAGACTTCTGGGTCCTGAGCATGCCAGGGCTTCTGCAACCACCTAAGCACAGGACTACTGACTATTGAGTAGTAACTAGTCAATAGTTACAACCTGGAGGCATCGTCCTCACCAAGAATGGCTGGGCCTTGGAACACTACCAGCCCTCCCTTTGCTCAAGAATTTCCATGATGTGGATGATAAGAATCCCTCACATTACCCTCTGGGTGTTTGGGGTATACTAAGGTGTTCAATACTTATGAAAACCCTATGAGGAAAGTTCTATTGGTAAAAAGGAACTGAAAAACAGAAAGACTAAATAATTCTCCCAAGTGACACAGATAATATGTGCTAGATCAGAGACCCAGATTTTAACTACTAAACATTATTCCTCTCATCTCAGAATAGCAAATTCCGACAGAAGGCTTCTGAAGTCAAAACTAAATATGGACCACCACCATTGCTATTTATCTTCATTATATCTAGGGGCAGAAATGTTCAATTACTGCTAGACTAAAGTCATTTTCCAAAATCTCAAAACCGTTTGCACATGTAAAAATAGATGTTCTTTCTTTTATTTTTGCATCTGGAGTCCCCAAATTGTGTAAGCTCCCTTCTCTTTTCCTATACGTTCAAATTTCCCATCTACTCTCGCCAAGTACTCATCATATCTGTCTGTATTCATTTCCCTCTCTCGCCACACCAAGTATGTTCTATGGCCTTAGGCTAAATTCACAAACACAGTGTCCTGATCCTAACTATAATGCTGGAAATAGCAATGTAGCACGGCATGTATAATGAGGCCTCAAATTTATACATTCTTTTTCAGTGTACAAAGTACTTTTACATCCAGACTGTCTCATTTGATTCTTGCAGCAAATCTGTGAGGTAGATGATCTTACTCATTCTCTACTTTAAAGACCAGGACTCCAGGGGTGGGAATGGTCTGGCAACTTGCCCCAGATTAGAGAGCTAACAAGTGAAGGAGTCAGACCTCTCAGCCTGGTCATCTAATTCCTGGTCCTTTGTGCTCCTCAGAAGATGCAAAGGTGAATTTCTCAGTGGGGAGGGACTATTGCCTCTACTGAATTCTCAAAATGGTCTGTGACCATAAAAAGTCTAAGAACTGCTGCTGAGCACGCCAGCTTCCCCAGGCAGTCCCTCTCGAGATGAGATATCCTGTCCCTGCATCCTTTCTGCTTGTACTTGTGTAAATGTCACACGATCACTGCAGGGCCACTCAGCGGCAGGTGGGAAGCCTTGCTGAGAGCTCCCGTAGCTACGGAAAACCCCTCAACCAGAAACACCTTTGCTCTGGTGTCCGGCAAGTTTTGTGCTGCTTATTGTGTTTTCTGGACAACACAGGATGGCAATGACAGAAGAATTAACTAGGGAAAGAGTGGAGGAGTATTTCTAGCAGTGGGCATGGACCACCCGCATCAGAATCACATGGAGGGTTTGTTACAGATTCTTAGTCTCACCTCCTGTCCCACCGATTCAGAATCTTTGGGAACCCACAAATATGAATTTCTAACAATATCCCACTTGGGTCATAGACACACCAAAGTTTGACAAACACTGGTGTAGAGCAGTGTATCCAGGACCAGCTAAATGATTTGTGGAGCTCGGCACAAAATGAAAATGCAGAGCCCTTTGTTTAAGAATTATTAAGAATTCAGGATGCTGAGAGCACAGCATTTAACCAAGGGTCCTTCTGAGTGCAGGGCCCTGTGTGAATAAATACACACCCTGAAGGGATCTCAAAATTCACCGTGCTTACGAACTGCCTTGGGATCTTACTGAAATGCACATTCCGATTTGGTAGGTCTGGGGTGGTGCCCGAGACTCTGCATTTTTAGTAATCCCCCTAGTGACACCAATGCTGATGGCCCCTAGACCATTCCTTAAGTAACATAAATCTAGAAGTGAATTGTATGGCCATTAGGGTTTGAGAAAACCAGCTGATCAGCGTCAACTGGGAGCTTTACAGAAACGCAGATCTCAGGCCACATCTCAGATATAATGAACTGGAATCTGCACTTTAATAAGATCTCCGGGGAACTAGAATGCACATGAAGTTTGGACTGGTCTAGAGTATACTCCGAGACTTCCATTTGGCTTTGATGACAATGCCCAGAACATACTCTGAGGGTGAACGAGAGGGAGAGAAGTGCAGCCGACGGAAGAAGCACCTCATGTCCTCCCTTTCCTTACCTTCCTTGTAGAGCTGATGCTCTTCCTCTCAGGCTACCCCACCTGAGATGTGCCTATGGAACCAGAGTGGGCTGAAATCCCTTAAGAACAACACACTCCACAGCTTGCTTTGCTAGTAATGTACCTGGGATGTTATTCATATTAATAACCTTAAGGGCAGTCCGTGCTCTAAATTTTGCTTGGATCCAAGCAGAGAAGTGGGTGAAATTCATATTCACGGCTGTTTATTGAACACATATTACATACATGCTTGGTACTGTCCAGGTCTATTATATACACTACTTCATCATCTCAAAAACTTGGTTGGGTTCACTTAGTATTGCCAATTTACAGATGGGGTTAACTGAGGCTTAGAAATATCTAAGTTGACTAAGATCATGCTAATATTAAGCTGCAGAATCAAGATTCATACCCAGTTTTGTTTCTTTGTTCAAATTCAGTGTTCTTGAGTGTCCTTATAGGGCCTCCCAAGAGGCCCTGTAACATTTACATTCACTGTGCATCAGAATCACCAGGAAGCCCTGAGAAAATACAGATTGCTGGGCCCCTACCTGGTCAAGAGACCACACTTTGAAAGCCATTAAGTTAGACATCTGGTTACTGATGAAATGAAAACAATGGAGCAAGTGGGCAGTAGGAACTGATTGTTGTTTGAAACAGCTTTCCATTACTTTACAAGAGAGAACTTTCTTACAGCCAACATGTTCTTGGAAGCCAGAAGCAGTCCTAGTTATCTTCTCCAGCAGCTGAAATTTGACCAGACATCAGGTGAATGGCCGGCCGTGGTGCAGGAAATGCTGATCAACAACCCCTAAACTGCTCGAATAACTGTTTCTGATGCCCACAGTAGGGGCACTGCACAGCCTCTTGATGAACACGAGTGACTATCCTGGGCTTCCTCGTGACTGTCTAATTATGGGAAATTGGCTGAAACGGAAGCAGCCTCACCACACCACACCACACTTATAGGGCCAAAGATGTTCATGTGCAGATATGCTGACACTCTGCACGCAGCCAGCTGCCAGCACGGTGATGCAGCCCCTGTGATATACTACACTGGGAACTTGGCATAGCGTCAGCTATGGTTTTGGGCACATCCAAGGTCATGTTTAGATGTCCAAACTGTCAGTGCTGCATATCAGTCTTGCTGAGGCTCCACGGAATTAACGCTGGCTTCTGCAGAGATGGATCACAAAGGTAACTTGGCAGCCAGCTCCTGTCACCTCCTCATACCTGCCCCCATCTATCTGTCTCATTTATCGAGTCTCCACAACGATGCAGAGGAGACAATTCTCTCAGGTTCGAGAAAAAAAAAAGTGAAAACGAGCATAATTGCTCTCTCAGCCACAGTGAACACTCTGGTTGGTGAGGAGTCAGTAGAAGATTATGGTGGGAAATGCAGTCAACAGGTTCCTTTTTTCAGAGACAGCCTTTAACATAGTTCCAAAAAATCACTCCTAAAATACACCGCGGTATTCCAACTCCCTCAGGAAGGTAATTAACTATATGATTAACTGGGAGTGAGGAAGCTTTCAATGTCAATTATCCCTGACTAATCCAGGGGAGTGTAGCTGGAGATGGCCACCTGCCATTGGGGAAGCAGTCACAGGTCAGCATGAGGCTGGCTGGGAAGAGAAATGGAGAGGTGGAAAGGGGTGGAGTGCCCTGCCAAACCTTGGAAGTCTCTCAGCTTCCCCCACAATCTTGAGAGGCACTAAGCTCCCACCTCGAGCATCTTCTCCGCCCATCCTGCCGCACACATCAAGTACAGAGGAATAACCTTCACACATGTAAGGCTTCTGGAATGAACCCTGGCACTCCCAACTCCCCAAACTCCAAACATCTCTCAACTGTGGTGGACGCCTCCTGTCCCCCAGCCTCAACACCGCCTCTACTTATTTCCAGCCCTCCAGCCCTCCAGCAAGTGGCCAGCAGATTTGACTGTCTGCGTGAATGGCCCTTCCCTGCCACCAGGCTCGCCGCCCTCCCCTCCAATGCGCAGCCCCCATGGACAGCCCATGGCCTGGTCTATGCAACATCCTGGCAATATTCAGAGTGGGAGAACCTAGGAAGGATGCTTTTGTACCATTTCACTGATGACTCACAATGCCCTTCTCAGTCTGTGTGTCTGCCTGCACCCTATTTCTTTTCTTGGAGAAGTTTCTCCTTAAAGAGAATAGGTCTGGTCTATTTGAACACAGCTTATCAAGAGTGTCTGGCCTGCGTGGATAGTCAATGCATTGTCTTCGATGATAAATAGCCTCATGTGTAGTTGACTGGAAGAGGACTAGCACCATGCGCCCATGCTGGACCTTGCACCTGAGCACAGCGTATGGTAGAGAAAGCTGCCATACCTGTAATTTTCTGCAGCTGTGCCGATTGTGCCAACACTCTAAAAACGCAGCCCTCTATGTCCTTAATCTCTTGCTGATGAATAGTGGTTTTATTACACTTGCTGCAGTTATACATAGAGGAACAGCAAAAAAAAAAAAAAAAAATGATTAAGCAAGCCCAGGATGAGTACTGCAGAGATAAAACCATAAAAGTATGAACTCGGGCCTCACGCTACTTTTGGATTTGGGAGGAGACAAGAGAGAGAGAGGCCTAGAAATTGGAAGAAAAATGGAGCAAAATATATTTGCTTGGAACTTGGAACCTTCTAAAGACAGACAAAGAAAGTGGTGAAATAAAGAGAAGGATTACTGAAGAAAGAGGGAGAAATCCAGACTTGGCCTTTCTTAAACGCGCCTGCCTAAAGACCCGAGGATGATAATGGATCCAGACAGTGGGTAATCCAACCATTCTTCTACCAAATGGTCCCTTAACTGCTTTTGAAAAGCAACACGTCTCAAGCAACACTCACGACTGCAGCGAAATAAGTGCTTCCGCCCTTCACAGCACCTGGTCACAGTCTCTTCTTATCACACAGAAATGTTCCAGCTGCCCCTAAGTTGGGTTCCTCTGAGCATTTTGCTTGTGCCTGCCCCTCTCCTCAAGCTTCACAGAGAAACACCACAATGTGGACAGCTCGGAAATACTGACACCTAATTCCATGGGGTTGGCGTGTGCATCTTCCAGATCTCCTTCTGGGGGAAGCAGCAAACACACAAACCAGTACGCTTCATCACTGACCCGCGGGAAAGTCAGACATCACTGGCACCTTAGCTCTTTACTGTAGGAGAAGGCCTTACTAGTGGGGTTGCTAATTTTGACTCCACTGGAATATAAACTTATGGGGATACTTATAAAATTGATTTGGGTCGTCTAGAGACAAAAACATTGAACTTACATTCAGTGCACACTGGCCTCGCATCTCTCAGCCACTTTTTGCCTTACATTAAAAATGGATGCGTGCTATGAAGTCTGTCTTAGTTATGAAAATAATGACAAGGCTGGTCATGCCTGGGTCAAGGCACAAGGAGCTCTTATGATAGAGGTCAAAGCACCAGGGGACAAACCTAGCTGTGCACACACTGCACTGTGAGCGCCCGCTGCAGGGGGCTGTAGTCTGAGGGAGGCAGAGAAGAGGAGAGAGAACAGGCCCTCAAGTCAGACTGCTGGAATTCAAGTCCAGCTCTGTTCTTGTTGCCTCTCAGCAAGCCATCTGACATCACTGCGTTTCATTTAACTCGTCTGCAATGGAAATAACTTTTCCTTCCGCGTGGGGTTAATGAGAAGATTAAATGGAATCATGCATGTAAATGCATTGTTTTGTATGTAGGAGAAACCCAACAAACAATATGATTATACAATCCATTATATATACTCTTTCTCACTCTAGGTCTATACATATCACTCGCTAGATGGTAACTTATTTTTCTCATGTGCCCCTACACAACACCGTACTGAGTACACAGTAAGCACTCAATAAATATCTGTTGACTGATTAATTTTTTGATTAAAATCTGCCACCTTTCACAAACTCCTGAGAAGTAAAGGACCGTGGGGCTGGTGTGCAGCAAAGGCCCAGGCTGGGAGGGTAACTGCTCTGTATGTCAGCACCAACCTACCTTTACCAACAAAGCGCACACACCTCCCTCCACGCATGCTCACCCTTTGAGGGAATCAGAACAGTGGAGGCCATCACCTTCCACGTCTCTAATGTCTTGGGGATAAATCAAGAAGGCTTGGCTTTGTGGACCTCTGAGAAGGGGTCGCAATAAGCACACCTATCCATCCGTTCTTCCTGTCCGCGTCAAGTGAAGTAGCATCATCTTAAAACCAACTGCTGAGTTGGGTGGGCCATGACTTTTCTGAAATGAATGGCACGACATTTTGATTTGTATCGGTGACAAAAACCCAATACTAATTCAAATGCTGAAGGAGGCTTAGAACTGCTCGATAGGTCGTATCACACTTGTAAGCCATAGCGCCCACAAGCCACTTCTTTATTCAATAACTATGTGCTACATCCATATGGCAAGGAAGGACTCTAAACTCCAGCACAAGATGATCTGGGTGGGGCAGCATCTTGATCTGTCATATGACCACAGAAAAAAGCAATGGGGCCTTTCATCTCCAGGAGACCGAAGCCAGGCAGCCTACAGGTTTCTCTTTCCATTCCTTTCCACAACATATTCAAACAGTCCACATACAGATGAGGGCCTCTTGAACCCCTTTGTGGAGACCAACATTTCCTAGAGGAGAGAGTCCAAAAGTGCTGAGGGAGAGTTCAGCAGACATTCACCTTGGACTTTATCTGCCATTTGATTTTGGGCTCCAGTGAATGGCCCCCTGCGAAGCCCCACCTCACCTCTCCCCAACACACACTGCCCCAGGCAAGCCAGGTACTGGGTATACTGGACTTCTTCTCACTGTCGCTCAAGCTCTCTGTTCACTTTTAGGATTCAGTGACTCATTTTATTTAGAATGCCCTTCCCCATTGTTTGTTAGACAAACTCCTATTTCCCTATCAAGGCCAGTTTTAAATATTATTTTGTATCCCATCTACCTTTCCTCTGCAAAATTTTTAATCCCCCATGAATGTTCTCCAGATATACTGGTGCCGTGGATGTACTGATAGCAGTGTGTTCATGCTCCATCTTCCTGTGCTATGTGGAGCTCTGGGAAGGCAGGAAGTATATAATATTTATTTCTCTATTCCAAGGACTCTTGGTTACTTTCAGGGAAATTTGGGTCTTGCGAGAGCAGCTAAGGAGGCCTTTGAGGTTGGAGGGAGCTTGCTAAATAGCAGAGGGCGGGGCATGGCGTTTCAGGCAGAAGGAGAGCATGAGCCAGCCGAGAACGACAGAGCCGTGAAATAGCACTGGCATGTGGGCGGCTGGGTGGAGATCTGGATGGTATGGAGTGTCAGGCCTTGCCAGAAGAGAAAAGTTACGGGAGATGAGGCCAGCGAGCGAGCGCACTGCTCTCTCCATGTCCCCTCAATCCACTGGAGACAGACACGTAGGATCACATCAACAAGTTCCCCTGTCCTCCGGCTTCCCGTTGGGTTCAGCTGATGGCAAGCAGGGACAGGAGATGGGGTGGAGGAAGTAGGAGAGGGGCTGTCACAGGCTAGCTATGTCCCTGTGTCAAAGAGCACAGCTGGCCAGTGGCCCTCTCCACACAGCCCTCTCTCCCTGTGGGTGCTGTGACCTCCGCCTTTTATCCCTTCAGGCCTACAGGCTTTAATGATGCCCTCCTATACTAGCCCCAGGGTCCTGACTAGGACTATCCCCTGTGGGATTTCCCACACTTCAGCCGCATCTTTGTAAATATCTATTTTATTAAACCCTCCTTAAATGCCCCAATTTGCACACGCCGCCTTTCCCCTGCAGGAACCCTGGCTGTTGCAGGCAGGTTGTGCAGAACGCCATGTGAAAGATTTTTTGCTTTATCCTGAAGTTCAGAGAATGAAAATGAACTTTGCAGCAGCTGCCTCAAAAAATTACCGATGGTTATAAAAGGCACATAACTTGAGCTTGTCTCTTTCTTCTTCAGTGGGTGGTCTCCCTTGCAGAAAGGAGGCTGAGAAGAAGAAATGAGACTCCAGCCAGTGAATCTGTCTGCAATCTCTTTTTCTTTTTTACTTTTTCTCCTGTCCTCATCATCCGGACCATGTAAAGCCCACGCCTGGGATGGAGCTTCATCCTGGAGACGGTAGACCTAGCCTGGCAGAGTGTTTGTAGGGGAACACTGCTAGTCCAGATCCTTTTTACAATTACACTTTGAAAACCAGAACTCACTCGGGTAAACTGGGATGGGCTGTACACATCAGGCACATTGGACCATGCTGGAAAAGGGCTCTGGAAGGACCCGGCTCCTCTCAGCCCAGGGCTACTAGTGGCTAAGAAAGATGTAGAGCCTGGCGGGCTGGCGCCTCCAAGTCAGCCTCAGGTGAAGCCAGCATGTGTGTCACTCCGGGCCCCAACTCTGGGGCCAGTTCTAACTCCAGTTCCTTGTTTAGACACACTTTGAATCCTTCTCCCAGGCCTGGATCCTGCCTCTAACGACCCTCCTATCATCGCTGAAGGAGCGCCTATATTTAGGATTGAACACCACGGGCATGGGGAGAACCTCATGGTTAGGAGACCAAAACCACCCTCTAGACCCATCGCAGCTGACTTTCCTTCACAGCGAGCGTGAAGCCTGACAGGCGGTTCTGACCAATCAGCAGACAGGCTGCCTTTCTACCTGGTCCCCACCCCAGAGACTGTGAACACCTATGACCCTGACTGGGAAGGGAGGGGTCGGGACAGAAGCAATCCACTTAAAGCCACAGCTGTTCGTTTCCTTCCCTAGGAAGAGACAGTCTGCTGCATAAACTCCCACAGCACACCGGTGGGAAGGAAGAACAGACCAATTAAAGTGAGAATTCCAGAATGACAAGGGGGGCTCCTGGGTTAGAGGGGGCCTTCTCCATTTCCTGGTGAATGACCTTGGCCACACATTATTTCACCTCTTGGTGATGCCACTGTGTCTAAAGTGATTGTCCGGGGCCCAGCAGGCAGTGAGGGGCAGTGGTAAGCTGGTGGCTTCCTCCCAGGAGAGCGGCTGCCCGGTTACAAAGTGCCACCTGTACATCTGAGAGGTTTAGACAAAGTTGGAACAGGAGAGCAGACCAGCACAGGGCCGCACACTGGAGTGGTGGCAAAGCTCCTCCTCCATTTGTGCATCCTTGGTGGCCTGTGAGGAGAGAGGGTCCCCAGGGTCCAGGAAAACAGGGCTCACTATGACAAGTAAGCACAAGAATATTTGAGCACAGAAGAGGGAATTGGACCTCTCCAGAGTTAATCTGGGTGGCATGATAATTTGGGGGGCACGATGCACCCCTCAGAAAGACAAAGCTCCCGGTGGGGGGAACCGCCCTCCTTTGGCTCGCTGCCGTCCCGAATCCTGCTCAATCCCGGGTAAAGACCTCGCCGCTGGCATATTTCCTGTCGGATTTCCTCATCCATCCCCTGTGGCAGTTGGTGGTTTGAAGAACTCGTTCTCCGAGGAACACAGACCTCTGAGACCAGCTTGTTGTTGAAGGTGGCTACTGACCAGCTCCAGCCCCCTGTCTTTCCCCCACTGTGTCCATCATAAAATGGACATTGGTGACACGGAGGCACCACAGAGAGGGACAGCAAGTGGCACTCCCAGCCAATTCCATGTGTCTCATGTACTAAGGATGTGGAAAGCCCTGAAAGGACCTTTCCTAGACCAGAAGGAAAGGCCTAGAAAAAAGTCTCACAGGTGGGTTCCCCTAAGAGAAGGATGCCCCTATTGCTCTGCCTCAGCTGATGACAAAAAGGGCAGGCCTGGAGGAAAGAGGGGTGTGGGCTCATGCTAGAGCAGGCCTCCAAAGGGAGATGCGTGAGCCCGCCACGGGGATCCAGCGTGGAGCCAGGGAAGCTGCTCTGAAGGGAGCAGCAAGCGGCCACGGGTCCCTGGTCTGAGATCCACCGTAATGTCCCCACCTGTGTGGAAGATGGCAGTAGTCTCTGTTCAGCCCAGCCCCCTTGGGTCCCTTTGATCACATCTGTGCCGCTCCCCAGGTTTCCGTGTGCTTCTCCTCCAACAGCCCATGCCTCTGACTCTCTCTGGAGGCCTGTCTTTGGGGGCTGCTCACAGAGAGCTGCAAGTGCCTGGGAGTCTGCATGTGTCATCCGTCCCCTCCCCCCGTACCCCCCAGCCCCGCTGGCAGCAGAGGGATGCCTGCGGGAGCGTGAAAGCTGCTCTCTGTGCCTGCGGAGTCTCGCTGTGCTGAGGCTGAGGCCACCGTCGTGGGTAAATTCCTGAAGTTGAGCCTCTCCACTTGGTTTCTCGCCCGACCCTGCCCTGCTTCCCTCACTCCCTGTCTGGTTTCTCCAGGGAGCACTTCCTTAATAAGTCACTCTCACCCAAATTCGCATCTCAGGGCTTGCTTCTGGGCCTCCAGAACTAAGACAATCCTCTTTGTAATTCTCACAAACGTTTTGTGATTAGAAAGAGAAACCCCAAAGGAAAGGGATCTTGGGATGCTTTGGAGACTGCAAAGAAGAGCAGGTGTGGGAAAGATGCAGGCTGCTCGGTAGTCAGGCTTGGGCGGGGGGCAGAGCCAGTGTCCCGGGCTCCAGGGAGAGAGGAGATGGGGCTGAGGAGAGCCTGCAGCCAAGAAAAGTGGAAAAGGTAGGGGGCCATCAAGGGCTAAAAGAGGCCTCTGAGGGCAAGACCATTTCTGGGTTCTGAGATACTGATACCAAGAGGAATACAACCTAATCAAGCGTGAGTACTAAAAGGGACACCTAGCAAGGATTTCAGGAGTTTTGGTGGTGGGCGGGGGAGAAGAGCATGTGGACTGGAAATCTTATGGAGGGAGTGAGCCTGAGCCTACCTTGAATGAGGACTCCATCTGCATCAACAGAGAAAAGATGAGAGGGTGTGCTCAGTAAGAAGAAAATGGACTCTAAAGATACAGGTGTGGATATGTGGCACATGTTTAGGGTGTGATCTGACAGAAGGGGTGTTTCTGTGAGGATGCAGAGGAACAAAGTGCGAGAAGGAAGACTACAGTCAGCTTGTAGGGGCCCTAGAAGGCTCTAGAAGATGAGCGTGGTTTGCTCTCACCTGTAGCAGTGAAGTGCCATTTAAGGGGTTAGGAGTGCCGAAGGGCAAGATGAAAACCTCATTTGAGAGCAATGCAAGAGAGAACAACGGGGGCGGGAGCCAGTCACTGCCAGAAACAACATTAACACTGAGGTTTCCCTTTCCAAGAAGGGTTTTCCCTTCCATGAGATATTGAGTCTTCTTCAGACCGTCAGACATCTAAACAGCTCTTCTGTTAGGGAGACAGGATCAGCTTCAACAGGCTGGCAGGAAGGACGTGAGTGAAGGGGTGTCTGTGGTCACAGGATTCCTACCCATTCTTCAGCCCATTTGATGACCTTTCCCTTCAAAAGGATCCTGTCACCAGGCCTGTCCTTCTCCTTCTCAGTATTTGCACTTCACTTCTCGTTGTTAGCTCCACAGATGTGGATGAACAGAGGTGTGTAAGAATAAGTTTACTGAACTGGTCGTTTATTGGACAAATGTTCACCGAGCACCTCCCGTGCACCATGCATTGTCCAGCACCTAAGCAAGGTGATGCAGGATGTACAAGACAGACACAGACAGACCTTCTGCTCATGCAGAAGAGAGGCAGACAGACCGACTGTAGTGAAGTGCAAGGTCTCTCACAGGACGCTGGAGTGTTGCACAGAAGACAGACGAGTGCTGGAGAACCTACTCTAGTCCAAGGGGCCGGGGAAAGTCTTGTAGAAGTAGTCTGTCTGCTGAGAACTTGACAAATGAGTATAAATTTGGTGCTTGGAGGGACCTGAGAGATCATCTACCAACCTACAGATAAGGAGCCTAGAGAAGTTAAGTCTGTGCAGCTACTTCATTTATAAGCTTATGGCTCTGTAACTATTTAGTTCAAAAAAGATTGGGGATAAGGGTCTGTCCAGGTGGTGCAGTGGTTAAGTTCGAGCACTCCGCTTTAGCAGCCCGGGGTTCACTGGTTCAGATCCCGTGTGTGGACCTATGCACCGCTTGGCAAGCCATGCTGTGGCAGGCATCCCACATATAAAGTAGAGGAGGATGGGCACTGGATGTTAGCTCACGGCCAATCTTTCTCAACAAAAAGAGCAGGACTGGCTGCGGATGTTAGCTCAGGGCTAATCTTCCTCCAAAAAAAAAAAAAAAAAAAGATTGGGGATGAGAATCCACGTCTGCTGCTCCCTTAACCTGGGATAAAATAATAGTGTTCTCCTGGGTTAGCGAATTCTAAGAGAGATTCTATAATGAATATTCTGAAAGCTTGACAATGCACTGGGTGTTAGTCAGATTTTAATAAGGTCTCTACCATCTGGACAATGCCATGAATTAGTGTATCTTATCAGATATAACTTCAGCTTGCTTGTCCATATTGAAGAGAAGCAGCGACCATGCCCAGGGCTTTTGGCCTGATTTCCATGGAGTCGAGCTAGCCGGGTCCTTGTTCTATTATCTAATCTGCTGTGACAAGCCTGGGTCCCTAGACTTTCTGTGACTCAGTTTTCATATGCATCAAACGGGGAAAAAGTTTTCTGCCCACTCAATTCTTATGGCCGTCATGAGGGTCAAAGTAAGTATTCAAGGAGGAGTATAAAGGACTCTACAAGAACAAGGAGGTGGAATGTTTACAATTCCTCTGTGAAAATACAGTTGTCCCTCCCTTCAGTATTATTTTCCAAGTAACCAAACGCATGCCTATATGACCTGCTCAACATTAAACATTTGTTTACTGCGCTTCTCTGCCTGTGGAGATGCAGTGCTCACTTTTCAGAACAACACAGATTCCTTACTCCCTATGTGTTAGGAGCTTATGATACAAAGAAGATAATAGCTACTTAAATGAAAAGAAGCAGGGGATCCACACAGGCAATTCAATGACAAACATGGGCAGATGCAGAAAAGAATAAGCCTGATTCTAACCCTGAAACTACAATGCCCAGCCCCGAACAAAAGGCAAGTAACCCTTAGAGAGGGATGTGCTCCTTCCATGTGGCCCGCACCCTCAAGCTGGCAGTAAGAGCAAGCACGGCGCTGATGGCCAAGGGCAGACGGAGGGGCAGGCTGTATCTGTGCAGATGCAAAAAGGTGAGGCAGCAGAATGGGTCCTCTCAGCACTGGAGCTGCATCAGCCACTCCTTCCAAAGTAATTCCCTTCAACACACCGGGCAAATGATTATCCACGTCCTTGACAAAAACTCTCAGTGCCTTTGGTGATGTTCTCGATTAACTCGTCTCTGCAGAATGGGGTTCTAGTGGGACTATAGGAGAGCTAGCTCTTTCTCTGCATAACTTACTCTCTGATCTTGACCCTTCAATGGCATGCTCAAATTTTTCCCTCATCTTACTCAAACCAGCTACCTTCTGAACACCCAGCGGTGGGAGGGATGGAGGGAATCCAATGTCACCTTACCTAGATGGTCACTGCACCGGCCTCGCCAACAGGTCTCTTGCCTCCAAATTTAACCCCTCTAGTCCACCCTCTCCTTCTGCTAGAAGGATCCTTCTAGCAAATCTGTTGGAGGCTCATTTGTTCAAAACCCTTCAGTGGTTCCTAGAGCCTTCAGCATGAAGCTCCAACAGTTAGAGTAACACACCAGTGATGCCCCGAGCCTCAGTCAGACCCACCGCCTTGTGTGGGAGCCATATCACCATATGTGTTTGCAGTTTTCCTGCAGTTTCCTCAATGTGGCATGCTCTCCCATGACCCCAAACCATTTCATATGCGTTCTCTCTGTTTAAAACACCTCTCTCCCCACTTCCTCCTCCACATGCACCTTCCTTTACAAGGCTCCATCTGACCTACCGTATCTGCATTGACATCCACCACTCCACAGCACCTCACACACCTCTGTCACATCACTAACCAGCCCATATGGCAATTGTGAAGGCAAGGCTGGTATATTTTCTTTTCCTTTATTTTTTTAACCGCCCCCCCCAGACCTGTTGTGCCTCCCAGGATACCTAGTCTACTATTACCGTCAGTCAGTAAATATCTGTTGCTTGAAGCTAAGGCAACTGCAGCAGGCATCTATCCTAAGCCAGGTGTCTCCGAGACAATAGCCGGCATCAGGCACAGCCCAAATACTGGAATGTCTCCAACTCTTCTCCATGGTTACTCACACCAGGCTGCGAGGAGCCTGACATGCCTGCACACGTGGCACGGTGCACCATACACCAAAAGTCACCAAGCCACAGTTGACGCTCCAGGAAAGCTTGCAAAATGAGAAGGGAGGATGCAGCAGACATTTCATAAGAGGTTTTTTTTCTTAATTAACCAGAAAAAGAATAACTCAAACTTTCCTTGTGCACGACAGCATGCAAAACTCTTTCACATGTAATTATATCTCATGGAATCATCAAATCAAAGCTGGGCAGAGGCAAATCTTTAACTCCAGACCTAGGACTACAAAATGAGTGATGGCAGGCATGTCACCTTACCTCCTTGGCCCTTAGTTTCCTCTCTATATAAGACAAAGAGATATCTGAGAGACCTCCAGGTCTGCAAGAATTCCCAGGTCTGCTGCGTGCACCTCGGTAAGGACATGCCACCTATTCCCTGATGCGCAGGGCCATCTGAAACCCTTAACTGTCCCCCTCTTTGCCAAGCTGAACAGAGAGGAAAGGTTAGGAGGTCAGAATAGAAAGCGGAGTAGAGCCATGAAGGCAAGGATGCCCATTACTCAAATGCAGTAAACGCAAGCCTGCCTTCACTTCTTATGCAAATTCTCTAGAGAAAGGGGGATATAAGAGCAAGAGAGCATGTTTTAGTTCACCTCAGCAGGACACAGAAGGATCAAATAATATTAATTAGAATTTAAATGCATGGAGTAAAATTAGAAACATGCTTGCTCCTTTCATTGTAATTATCAAGAGAATCTAAAAACTCAGAGGGTTGAAAATGCATATCTTCTCCTTCCTTCCACTTGGGAGACACATTCCATTCTCCTAATTTTATGACTTTATGTGATTGATATGGTCTCTCCCTGCATCTCCCTAACAACTCTAACCAGATCTCATTTTTGAGATTTTGTCTCTTCCCCCTACCCTACTGATTAACTGATTTCTAGACGCAAGCGTTCCATCTGCCAAGATGGTCTCCTATTACTGGTCATCTCTGGGCTCCTTTCTCCTTCTGAGAATATTTAGTGTTGAAACAAAGCTCCTATTCCCAAAGACCTAACTGTCCCTGGAATTGGCTTCTTCTAATTAAGGATAGGCTGCACGTTAGTAGTTTCAGATTCGTCAAAACCTGTTTAAAATGTTCATGATCTGCAGAACACCCAGAGAGAAACAGAATGACTATACAGTTATCTGCAGGAATGAAGATTATTCTTAATAAAAAGCCTGAGCTAAACTGCACCAGAGAATTCAGGAAGGGGAGGAATAGCGACCAGGAAGGAGCGCAGAGGAAAGGGGGCAAGAAGCAGAAGTGCAAGTGTTTGAGCATAGCTTCCACTGTTTCCAGTGCTGAGGCCATGAACTTTTGCTACCTCCAATACCCTTTACATTCCTCCTCCTTGTCTTTCTGATATAGTCATACAAACCCCAATTTGAAATGATTGGTGGAGGGAGACAACTACTTTGTGTGTGTGTTGAAGAAAAACAAAGACAATGACAACAAAAATCCTATTTTTATTTCCTAACAAGTCTTTCCTTCCCTGACTTTGAAGAAAAAAAGACAGGAAGCTATAGATTAACACAAAGGTGACCTTGCTTCTAGGAAGGCGTGGAAAACCCACCTAAGGTCTATATTTAGGAATTCCATCAAAAATATATTTCTCCTATTGTAAAAGCACAGATAGAACCCCCGTGGGTCTAGGTTATTGGGTCAAGTTTCCCAGAGTTCCCACAGGTAGGCTCTCTTAAGAATGGCAACCCCTGGACTCAGCCTCTGGGATCTGTTTGCTACCCCTTTGCTGTGTTACTGGAGGTAAAGTCCAACACTTTGGATCAGTATGTGTGCAAGAGGCTGGAAAAGTCCCTCTAAGCTGGCTCTCAAACTGTCATTAGAGACCCAATAGTAACAATAATGCTTACACAGTCATATGCATTATAGACAATTGTTCTTTCTAAAAATGCAAATAGTTTTGGATACCAAGTCCCTATATGGCAAGCCCCAAACTTCTCTTTCAGAATACATGGCCACATAGACACTACCTTCCTACCCCCACATGCTGCTTTTGTAAATTGTACTTTCCCAACAGCATTTTGTCAAGAGAACTCTTCTGTGCCCCTAACACCATCCATCCCAAGGAAAACTTCCAGGCGCTGTCTATGGTGATTCCCAGCCTTGCCAACTGCCTACATCTATGTGATCTCCTGGCATGTGAGTTCAGTTGGGTAAACTCCTACACCCACAACTATAACCCACTGGAAGATTTTCTGTGGCTCCCGTTCCTGTATGAAGGGGAAATCTATACAGCCTGGGGCCAGTCCACAATGACCTGAGGAAAGTCCCTGGAGAAGCAGCCTCTGAGGTTTTGCTCTCTGCAGTCCCTGAGTTTCTACAATCCACTGCCGAGAGTAGGCAGGCCTAGGAATAGTTGAGATGGAACATTCTGTATGCATATTCAAAAGAGGCTTCTTATCTGTGGGACATTGTTTAGAAATTGCTTTACTATTTGATTTGTGATAAATGATTAGTAAACAAGTTGATCAAAGTAAATACACGAGTGACTTCAGTTAGATTCACATCCATTAGTGTCCAGGAAACCTGTGAAGCAGAGCTTCCTCAGAGGCCCTGGTGTGCTGCTTGCCATGTAATTCTCCTGTCCATCTCCCTCTTGCCCACCCCTCCACACTCAGACTGATCTGCGACCCTGGCCATCCTTCTTCCAAATGCAAACTGATGGTCACAAGCAGAGAAGAGAGGAGGATATATGGGTGAGCTTGCCTAGATACAAGAATACCATTTGTTCACAAAAGCCTGAAAAGAGGGTAAAACTCTTAGAGAGTCAATTCCGATGCAAGAATCTTGATTGGTTCAGTCACTTAGAGGAAGAAGGGTGGATCTAAGGCCAGAGCCGAGCTCTGGAATTTGCAGACCATAAACTTGGACATCACTAAGCCTGCCAGCATGACATCCATTCTCCTATTAATAGCAACTTCTTCCATTCTGCTTGCCCCAGAAAACAAAATGAATGAGGTTTGGCTGCATGTGTAGGACAGCATAAAACCCAGGGCAGCAATAGATTGGAGCGCAGAGTGGCAGACACCGTAATCTGCTGGAATGACGCTCCAGCTCAAGGAAAAGAACCTCTTTGGGGAACCAGTGAAGGGAATCAATGCCCATAAAAGCATCGGGGCAGCAACCAACAGCAGCAAAGATAGATACTGTTGACCAGGACATGCAGCAGAGTGCAGGTTGTAAAACAAAATAGAAAGTCATTAAAATGGTGGGCAAAGGGCACAACTGTGCGATGTGGATGTCACAGGGGACCTGTGTAATGAGCAGCTCAGGACTTCCTATCAGTCAGAAGGTCGGAATTGCCAACAGTCTGCCTGCATGGCCCCGGGATCCTACACTGTAGATCCTTCTCCATGCACAAGCCGCAGAGAGGGGAGAGATGGTTAGTATTTATTGCCACTTATGTAATAGGTCTATTTGGAAACACATTCTGACCAGCTTATCAGGGTATTAATACATCACAGGCATATTGAGCTGTATTCATTTAGGGTTCAGGTTGCTTTAACCAAAGACTTTCCTGGGAAGCATGCCAAGGTACGTATTCTGGAATGAGTCCCCTTTTCTGCCTCATTCTCCACCTTTTGATCCAGCAGAGGGCAGAATCCACCCATAAGACAGCCTCAGGGACCCTGGGGGCAGTTTGCCCTAGGAGGAGTCCTGGGATAAGGGAGCAGAAAAGCAAAGAAATGAATAAATTCTTCATCCATCCAAAGGTAGATGTAATGATACCTTTTGACACTCTCAGGACTGAAGACTGAGAGTAAAACCAAACAGGAGCAAGTTAAAGTGCCCGGAGTGGGCTGTGCCTTAGTTTCCCAACCTGCCAAAGGAGCAGTGGCGTGGCTCATTTCCCACACACCCTGTAGGTTAAACGGCATCTTACAGATCACAAAGGGCATCTCTGACCACAAAGCAGGGACAGCTGGCAGAGACAGGATGCCAGGGTGCAATGGGCGAAAAACAGAGAAAAGGCGCCCAGCAGGCTTCCTTCCTGCCCATGCGGCCCCCCTCCTAGGGCTCCCTTCCTGGTGCGTCCCCATTCTCCCCTCTCTCCTTTCCTTTCTTGGCTGCCTTGGCTACCCTCTCCAGCGCCTCTGTCTTGGGAGAAATAAAAGTAAAACCCAAAACAACTCCTAGGGAGAAATGACAGCAGCTGTTCCCTCCCCACTGCCCGCTGTGGGAGGGAGCCGCGAGTCTCCGCGCCACCAGCAGTGGTGAGAGCTCTGATTTCCAATTTGATCTCCTCATTTTGTCAGCCTCTGCATACCACAAATGGCTGGGCCCCCATCTATCACAGAAAAGAAGGGGATGATGGAAGGAAAAAAGGAAAGCACCACCGTCGTCTCCCACAATGAATGACTGGCGCAGGCATCTCTTGTCACCTCAGCACTGTCCCTGAACCTTACCACCTCGCCATTAAGAAGTCACTCGCCACGGCTGGGCTGCAGAGACACTCTATCTCCTGCTATTGTTCACAGCGCTCTTGTACGACAATTTCGATCCATCAGACTTTTCTTCAGGGAAGAATTGATGGCCTCAGGATCCTCTTGATCCTGGCTGTTTATATTTCTGTTCCCATCAACATACGTTCACTGGCACACGGATGGCCAGACCCTGCTTACGCTCAGTCTCCCCCTCCCCTCATGGTGCAAGGTGCCAGGGGCACTCCTAGTGTTTACAAAATGTGATGTTGCACCTTTCCTGGACTGTGTTCCTTCCTCTGCCAACAGCCCCCAGTTCCCTCCCCACCCTGGACCCCAATCTCTCTCTCTCATGCGCGTGCACACACACACAGGCACACCAGCAGGCTATCCTCATCTCTCCTTCCCTGTATCCTGTGGATGTATGTGGTTTAGTCTAACTCCCTTCGGTATTGTGGGAAATGTCCTTTATTTATTGATTCAGTCAGTCACCAAAATTTTTTTTGCATCCCTACTGTGTGCCACTAAATGCACTAGGGGCTGGATACACAAAGATGAACAGGACAGGGCGTCTGCCTGTTGTGTGGCCAAAGGCAGGGAGTGTCTGGGGCACTGTCAGTGCTTTCCAGCTTGAAAAGCACATCAGACACACTTGCGTAAATAAAAAAAACAAAACCTGTATTTTATAAATAAAGACTTTCCCACCCAATACTCAGAATAAGTTCCCCAGATTCCCCTGATGTATAAAGCTGAGAGGCACTATTGAGAGGGGCTGGAGAGTAGGATTTGGGTAGGAAACAGATGTGTAAAAACCTGGACAGGTGAGCAAAGGCATCTTCACGAAAGGCCTCCGTGTTAGTGACCCTAAGGAATGTGGACTGTAACGCGTAGGTACAAAGAGTTTCAGACAGGACAGGGATGTGCTCAGATCCGTGGTCCGAGACATCACCGCTACCCACAGGAGAGCAAACAAGGAGAAGCAGAGGCAGCATTTACAAGACCTCCCAGTGGTCCAGCCCAGCCAGGGCTCCAGGCCTGAGGACGGGCAGAGCCCCAGGGCTGCAGCAGAGGGGACAGGGATTAGACATGCTTCCCCAGACTGAAAATCTAGGGGTGGGAGGGCTAAGGAAGGATGGAGCACACAATAATAATAGGAGTGAACATGTACTGATCACCAGCATGCACTAGGCACTGGGCTAAGTGCTACGTGCTTTATCGTATTTGACCCACACAACCACTAGTGACGGGGCTGTCACAAATGTCTCCAATTTACACACAAGGCAACTGAGGCCTAATAAATGGCTGAAGGTCACATCGTTGATAAATTACAGAGTGGGTACTGAATCCCCGTGGTCTCTCTCCAAGGGGGCCATACTCTATCTAGCAAGGACCTATTCTGCCTCCTGGTGTCTGGCTTGGGTAAGTGGATGCATGCAGGGCCCAGAAGAAGGAATGGAACTTGAGGGAAGGATTTGGGAATGCAGGAACTTCAGTCTGGGTAATGAACTGTCATATGTGGCTCTCTAACTGATTCATGTGGGCTGGGCTGACTTGCCCTCCCAGGTTGTTAAGGCCTTCAGGACAGAGGCCTTTCTACTAAGTGTCAGTGGTGGTTAATACCAGCTGGTTGCATGGCAGGTACACAGACCCCTGTCGACTGATGTACAGAATGTGCACACAGCATTTTACAGGAAGGACCAATGGCAGGGCACTTCTCAAGGAAGAATGGCTGTAGGTCACATCCACAATGCTGCCCATGGCTCCTTGCACTCAGACCGCTCCGCTCAGCTTTCTCCATGGCTCTGTACAATGGACCCCACCAACATTCCATCACAGAAGCTTTTACTAATTGTTGGGTCTCTTGGTGAGTCTTCTGGGAACATGCTTCGGTTTAGAAGAGATAGCAGATGTGTCTCCATGAATATACTTGTGTGGAAAGCACACAGATTTCCTGCCCCCCTCAGCCATTAAAGAACCTCTCTTCTGTCCACTCCTTCTCCCCAGACCACCCTCTGTGCCCTTCCAGCCCCTTCTCTGTCCTTGCCATGGACAGTGCATTTTATATGAAGCTGTAAAATTTGATGACAGCTTTCCTTGTCAATGTGGCCCTCACGTTGATCCCTCAGTGATATACAGCACTGACCCTCTGGCAGTTGAGCAGCCTCATTACAAATGAGAGAAAAGGGACAGGGAGAAGCAGAGCGGGGAGTCAAGATGGAGAAACAGGGAGGCTGACAGGACAGGGCACAGGAGAGAAAGAAAAATCATAGGAGAAGGCCAGAAAGGGAGAATGCAAGGAAAATATTTTTTAAACGGGGAGAAAAGAGAAAACATAGAGACAGCTATTTCCATTTTCTCAGTTCTTTTTTGTTTCCTGTTGGATGAATGAGTGTGTACATGCATGTGTGTGTGCACATGCGTCTGTGAGCACATGTGTGTCACAAGGCATCAAGAATCCACTTCTGAGCAGCACTGTGACAAGCTCCAAACCGGAGGAATTCTGAGCAGGGGCAGGCCAACTGGGGGGGTCATGAGACTGGATCAGGAGGACTGAGTCCTGGGCAGGCAGGGCTCCAGCCCTGCCCGGGGTGGGGGGTCTGCCATGGAAATGGCTTGATCTGCTCAGGACCCCAGAGGTCCCCCAGTTGACCCTGTCCCTTTCTGAGGCTGCAGTGCTGATACCTGCCGACAGCTGTTCTTAGAAGCAAAGGCTCCAGAGCCCATGTTCAGAGGGGACCCTCGTTTCTTTCTCCCTGGGCAGACGAGGTTCTCCATTAGGCTCCCTTAACAAATGCATGAAGTCTGACAGTAGGTGGCATTGGTGGAGCCCAGGTTCTTTGTTATAAATATTTGTTCCCAGAAAACCCTGTTGATTTGACGTTAACAGCCCCAGGGGAGGCTGATTTGCTGACTACAGAGTTGCCTAAATAAAACCAGTTGGAAGAGAATCTTACAGAACACTATAGTGGGAAAAACCCACACACACCTCCCTAGGTGTCCCTTACACCAGGAGGCACCCTTCTCTCGCCTCCCCTGTTGTTTACCTTGTTCCTGCTCCTGTCTCCAGCAGGGATTACTTTAATACTAATTCGCAGCCTTGGCAGGGTCTGAAGCTCCTCAGTCCCAGAGACTGGCATGTAGCCATCTCTCCTGGGCGAGGGCTCCCGCCCAGTGGCCAGCTCCCAGCACGAGGCTATGCCATGACTTCCCTACACCTGCTCATCAGCGCTACAGCACTTTACCTACATTTCCAAGCAACAGGCAGTGTAGGTGTTCCCCTTTCAGTCTCGCGTACAGAGGCGGAGGCTGCAGCGCGTGTCGCCCATGGTGTCTAGGTTATTAGATATGTCTGCAGAATGCAGGTAATTTGTGTTTCTGCTTTGTGCAATTGGCACTAATGGCACATGCATAAAACGAAGCCATCTTCCAAAACACGCGTCAGAGGACTGTATTTACCAGGCACAAAGGCTAGGAGAAGAAGAATTGAACTCTAATGATAACATGTTTGTAGAAAAGTGATGCACTTAAGTTATTATGTATGAAAACTATTGGCAAAATTGTCAGTCTAGGCTTGTTAGAGAGAGAGGATGAACAAAAGGGGTGGGGCTGCCACTCGGAATAGTGGGCCATAGAGCTGTGTGAGGACATAGATTACAAGTGGGGAAGGAAAATAAAATGAGAATTAAAGCTTCTGGAGTAGAATTTAAGAGAGGAACAGGAGGGGATTTCATAGGTCAAAACGGGGGATGACAAGAATAGAGCTCGGAATAAGATTCCGTAATGGACCCGCTTTCCACTTATATTTTCTGTACTTCATACTTCTTTGCTTAAATAAATGGAGTCGGGCATTTTCCATTTATTCCCTCATCCCTGCATTTCATCACACCCCTGTTGACCCTAGCAGTCTGATAGATGACTGGAGGGGTTTTTTGGTATTCCATGTCAGACTGCAGTATCTGCTGTTGCTACTGTCATGCATTTGGGTTTATATTTTACTTTTTATACTTAGACCTTGATGTTGGTTTCTGTTTTAAGAGCAGGGAATTAACACCATGACCTGATTTTGTATTCAAAGCAGATGAGGCCCTGGGAAGAAGGACCGACCGATGTCCTCACATGAGAGGAGCTTTGTGATTAGATGAATTGCAGTTCCTCAGGCTCATGGACTGAAATGCTCCTTCTCTATCTCTAAAATGAGAACAAAACCACTGGCCTTTTCTACTTTTGTCCTGTGAACACTGCAAACTTTGCAGAGAGTTAAACCAGGAGAGCAAATCAAGGCGATCATTTGACAGATTTTGAGAGCAGAAAATGGTTCAAAATGATTAATACAAGATATTAGATCATCCAAAAATAATGATTAGTGGACATGCTTACACACACACACACACCAGAAAATCCATTTCCATCCAGCCTCTTCTAACTTAGCTCAGCTTGTGGCAGTCCAGTCAGATTCTGTCAAGGGGTGCAGTGGGGTTTAGACTACAAATAAACTATGAAATAGATACCACACCTGTGAGCCACCTAGTAAAGAACGCTGAGGTCTCTTTCTTTGCTGTTGGCGGGCCTCTCTCTGGGGATGTGGAGGGCAAGACAGCTATTAATCCTTGCAAAACCCTAGGCAGATAGGCAAATATTATTCTCCTCCCATTACCAGACGAAGAAAGAAACCAATCAACATAGATGATTTGCCCAATGTGGTAAAGAAATTCTATCTTAAAAAGTAGCCAGGGGCCCGATTCCCTATATAGACATTAAAAAGGTCATCATGGTGGTTAGTCCCTCTCTTGCCCACAGCAAAGATCCTGTGTAGGAGTTTCTTTACAACCTTGTGACCGTATGTATAGTAGGAAATAAAAGCCACAGCCAGGATCTTCAGGGTCTCAGTCCATCGTTTCTCAGGAGACCTAACCTCAGCAGGGTAAGCCAAGTATTGTCACCTGCCCTCACTCCGTTCTCCTCACTTTTATCTTCTTTGAATTCACTAGTCCACCAACCCCTGGGGAGAAGGGAAACATTCTGGCATTCTTTTGAAGATCTTCTTGATCACATATACTCAGACATTTCCAGAAATACAACATGTACATTTGAAGAAGCCATTAGCTCTGATCAGTTTTAAAGCCAGAGCTGTTCAACATGTGCAGAAAGAAAATAGCAACATCAACAGAGGGAGAACCAAAGACGGGAATTACAAACATCACCAGCCAAGCTGTAAAACCAAGCTGCGATGGGGAAAGGCAGGCAGGGCTCAGGCTGGGCAGGGTGCAGAGGTGCAGGAGTGACACACAGAATCACATTCTTCTCCATTTCCTATTCATTTCCCTGCTCGATAGCTCTGATGGGGGCTCTTTTATTGAAACACACGTTTTTTATACAGCGTACTATAAATCCCTATCTCCTCATGTGCTAAGGCACAGTCAGCCATGCCATTGCGATGCCAGCCCCTTGACAGGGACTTGGTCCAGACCCGCAGGAGTGCTGCCATGTGAACCTCCACCCCAGCTTGGCCAGGTGATTCATTTCATTGAACAGCTTTACCCTTAGGTGGCCTTGGTGCAGAAGGTCCCAAGAGTCCATCAGAGATGGCTCTTTCGTAGACAGGAGTGGTGCCACAAGACCAGAGCACTGCCAGCTCATTTCATTTGTGAGTGAAAATCCCATTTCAGCCTAGGATGGCAAAGGCAAACAATTTAATGTATTAACCTGCACTGACCCCTCACCCAGCTGCTTCCCATCTTGATGGAAGAGTAAGAAGGTTAATTATTCCCAGGCTCATTTTCAGACTTCACAGACCATATCATGGCTGCTGGGCAGTGTGTGTGTCTGGGGGGGAAGGGTGCTGGCTGGACCTAGGCTTTGGAAGACAGTAGCAGTAATGAATTTGGCTGCTGTTGCTGCTGCAGTTCCAAACTCAAGTCTTTGATATCAGAAGTGTCAGTCATGAGGTCAAGCATGCATGTCCCCACATTCAGATAGCAGGAGTACAAGGAGCAATGATTGATACCACTGCACAATGTGCTTTGGACAATATGACCAACTCGGGCAGTAGCGGATGGCCTCAATAGAGGCCATATGCCGAATGAGCATCTTCTGCCCATAAATCCAGCTTTGAGGGACCACAGAGCTACGGCAACTAGGAGCGTTCAATACCTCTGGGAATCAGCTCCAGCCACTGTAAGAAGGTGAAGAGGACCAGCTGATGCCTAGTGGGGAGACTGCATCTGTTTAGGAGCAGAAAATGGGAACCACCCATGGGTGGGAAAATATCTTTTCATCCATTGGCAGTTGGAGAATGAGACTGAGAAAGAAGGAGGCAGGCCGGGGGGCAGGGGGGGGTGGGCAGGGAGGAGCTTTGACTATATTCTCTATCTACTCCTTTCCCCCTCCTAGCCCCTTCACCCCCTTGAGGACATCATCCTTAAAATATATTTCATTTCACAGCTGCATTATGGTACCACAAAATCCTGGGAATCCAATTTAAGAACAGATTACCTCCTCACTTACTTCATTTGAAGCAATTACATGTTAATTTTCATTGAAACCAGCCTAATGCATACCAATCTGATGCTGCAATCTCATTTGAATACTTAAGGGAACATCCACCGGGTTTGGGGCTCCAGAGATTTATATTTAAAGGGCCACTTCATCATTCCTTTCGTTGGTGGACTCTCATCTGTTTCCAGCCCCCACCCTGCCGCTCCTGAGGAGGGCATGTTTCCCAGGGTGAGAGAAGAGTGGATCAGCTTGCCCAAACTGCAAGTAGCTGTGCTCGGAGAGGAAGCCCATGTTCTGGGGTTTCTATCTTTTCTCTGCCATTTTTGCCTTGTGATTGCGAGGCAAACACCTCCACTTTGCTTTGTCTTCCTTGCAAAGTCAAGATTCATTCTCTGCCATCTGCACAGGGCAGGGGAGGGGCCAAGCCAAGCGGCAGCCTTTTCTCAGCTTCAATCTACACTCTCAGTCTACAACAATCTCAAATTGTTGATTACTACATATTGTATTCCCAGCCATTCACCTAAGGAGGAAATAGCTTTCTAGACAAACCCTGTGCATTGATTTGAGCCACTGGTAATTAATAATACTCAGGGACTTTGAAATCAGCTGGTCTTTTAGTTTTAGAATCGGGAGGTTAAAAAAAAAAAAAGATTGCCTGCTTAGCTTATGCATTTAAACTAAAGAAATTCATGTTTGAAGCTACACTTTAGATTGTAAGACTGCAACGGACCCTGAGACTATTGTGACGATGCTACACAAATGTGTTTTATATTATGTAGTAATTAATCTACACTGACACAGGGGCGGGCAGATGGAGTGACAAGGTTGATTTAATTCAAGATAGTCCAGCACGGTTGGGTCCAAAGCAGATGAAGATCTTCTTCTGTTTTGAATTAGGTACTTGGGGGTGTGGGGAGGGGCAAGGAACTAGACAGACGCCTATAACTATTGGCTAAGCTTTGCCCTGAAGTAGCACAGGTGTCTAGAATACGTATTATCCTCCACAATGCATATTTATCGAGGCCCCACCACGTGCCTGTTCTGAGTCAGGAATAGAGCAGTGAATTAAAAAAGAAATGACAAAGGCCCTGTTTTCACGGAGCTGACACAAACAAAAACAAAATAAGCATATACATCAGATGATAAGTGCAATGAACAAAAACAAAGGAGTGTAAGGAGGCTGGGAGCTGTGGACAGCGGTGCTGTTCTGCTATTTGGTTATTATTGCATCATGTCAGCCAAGCAGATTAGAGCCTACTGCCTTTGGGATTTTCTTCCTGGGAGGAATCAAAGGGCCTCATAGCACTATTTCTTCAGTATTAGTTACACTAAGGATGGTAATGCTTTAGGTATCAGGGTATTTCAAAGCCCCTTGCTTTGCAAATCACAGCCCTCCACTTTTGAGAGTAATGATTTGTCAGTCTTTCCACCAGTAGAAGCTTGAAAAAGCCAAAGGCTCATATGTGACACAGCCAATAAGACAGACAGGAGGCACAAAGACCAGGGAAAGGGGTCCACACTCACCATCCCCATTCTGGAGCCTGACATACCTTTCTAACCTTTCCAGTCTCAACAACAGACAGAACAAAAACGATGCTCCCTTCCCTCACAGACAGCTTGGCAAATATGCCTTCTGTTTTCATGTAGCAAGACTGAATACCATTTGTGCTGCTAGAGGGTGTTACTAGACTGGTAGATCAGAGTTCCCATACAAAGAAATGACAATTTTAGGGGCCAGCCCGGTGGCACAGTAGTTAAGTTCACACGTTCCGCTTCTTGGCGGCCCAGGGTTCCCCGGTTCGGATCCCGGGTGCGGACATGGCACTGCTTGGCACGCCATGCTGTGGTAGGCGTCCCACGTATAAAGTAGAGGAAGATGAGCATGGATGTTAGCTCAGGGCCACGCTTCCTCAGCAAAAAGAGGAGGATTGACAGCAGTTAGCTCAGGGCTAATCTTCCTCAAAAATTGGAAAAAAAAGGCAATTTTAAAAGAACACTCGATTTCTAATAGAATTTTCTAATGCAGAATTTGAAATGAACATGAGTCACTCAGGAGCCTTGGACTTCTGTGACTGGTCAGGGCTGGGGAGCCTTTGCCTTGATCAGTCCATGCCAGAAGACAGACAGCCTCACCCCCGGAGGACGCATCCCCAAGAGCTCTGCTCTGTCCTCTGCAAGTCTCTTTCACTGTCCTGTAACTGGGCTCAGCACAGCACTTCTCTTTCTTCCCTAAACCTACAGTTCATTCATCCACAGTATTTTAATTAACTGCGTTATATTTTCATCTTGAAGTCTACAAACGCGGGTGGCATCAGGGAAAAGGGCCGAGCCATCTGTCTGTCACATGTGGTGAAGAAAGCCCTATTCCTCAGTCCTCCTAGCCGAGTTCATAATTTTGGCTTGATCTTCATAACAATTACGTGCATTTCCAGGGCATACCACAGTCTCCCAGACCTGGGCATGCATTTGTTCAGTACCTCTCTGTGCCAGGCACTGTGCTGGGCGCTCATGGTATAGGAAACAATCCCTGCCTTGAAGTTATCCCACTGACAACGAGGATACAATGTGGTGACTGCTGCGAGGGCAGTAGGTGCAGGACGCTGTGAGTCCAGCGAAGGGGCGCCATCCATGCATCTGTTCTCTGGCTCATTTCCTGATCTCCTCTGCTCTACCCTGTATCCAGAGAACCGCATTTCTACATTTCCCAGGCTTCCTGGTCCTCTGGCTGCAGCGTTGGCTGGGTCAGTGGAAGGGCAGGAGGGGGAGAAGGTTCCCTCCCCTTCTATTTAGGCAGATCTAGGCAGTGGCTTGTCTCCCCAGGGGCTCCAGCCCTCCCTGCACTGTGCAGCCCCTCCTGGCTGGGCCTGGCCACTGAGCTCAAACCAGTGCGTCACCCTTCGGCCCTCCAGCCCTGGAGATGGCTGAGGATGGGGAGGAGGATAGTATAACCAGCTGTTGTTTAATCTCTTGGTTGTCTTGTCATCCCCTTGTTGGCTTCTCAGTTCTTCTATCACCTCCAACACCAGTGTAACCAGGTGTGTTTATTGATATACGAAGAGTGGTTTCTGGCTGGTACAGACACCAAATCCAAACTGAGGAGGGAGGAAAAATGCTCAGAGAGTAGCAGAGGAGACCACACCTGAGCTGAATTTGGAAGACACTATAGCAGCGAACCAAAGGATGAATGGGGGAAAGCACATAGCAGGAGGAGGGTCAGCATGTGTACAAGCATCTGAGGTTGCTTTGCTTATCTGCTTGAGCAGCGGTAGACAGCGGACCTTTCCAGATTCGAGGTGGTGAGGAGCTGAGCTCAACTACCTCTGCTGTGCAGCATGTGGAATGATCTGCATTTCCTGGCTCCTTGGAGGTTTGAGTGCTAATCAATGAAGGGAGAGGAATGCAACATCATCGTTTTGTAAATTAAGTAAACATTAAAACAACAAGGGCAAGTGGTCAGGCAACACTAAGTCACGGTGCCTGCAACAGATCTTGGGCCCAGAGCTGGTTTCCGAGGCTGCCTGCATGGCCCGGTTACCGACAGTGGTGGAATGTAACCGAGGCCAGATGAACGGCTGTCCCTCCCCCTACAAGACGAGCCTGCCTACTCCTTCAGAAACACCTTCCTGGAGTTTGTATAGGGGTACGCCTACCCTTACTTTTAACTACAGGGCAATGCACCTCAAGCTTCCAGGCACCGGAGTTGACACACGTGAAATCAGACCACCGTGCGCCTTGTGAGGTGAGCTCTGGGCTAAAAGACATTCAGGATGCCCTAGTGAGCAATTTCAATCAGGGGCTGCCAGCAATTATTGTGTGACCTTGAGCAAGTCAGCGCACCTTTCTGGACTTAGGTTTCCTCATCTTAAAGAGGCTAAACTAGAGGACCTCCAAGAGCCTTCCCCTGCAATTATCTACTATTGTAGTTTAGGGCTTAAAGAGCAAACTTTAATTGCCCATACTCTTCTCTGCCCTACAGAATTATGAATTCGTTACATTCAAATGCAAAGCAAAAGGGCAATGCAGAGTGTGGGAAGCGGGGTAGTGAAGGAAAGAGGGCAGCATCCCTCAGGTGAGGAAGGCTATGCTTCTTATAAGGGCAATATCAGTATTTTGGGGAAAATACTTCTACCTCATCGAGAGTGGTCTCCTTATGGTAACTGAACAAGGCAGCACACCAAGGGCCCTGCATGTCCCTCTAGTGGTGGATCAGGAAGGGGCGCAAACTAAAGAGGAATTGGGGTCGCAGGGACCTAACACATAAAAAGCTTGTGCAGGGGCAGAAATGTGTTTAAAGCAGACCCAGCTCTCACTACAGGAAGCCAACTGCCTTGACACATGCCTTGTACAACACTTGCTCTTTATTTTAAACACATTTTTAGATGTCATGTCTAAAGCAAGATAAGACCTTTTCAATAACATTCCATATTTACACCTCTTTTATTTTTTTAAACAAAAGCTTGTGTCTGAATAGAAACATATCTTCAAAAGATGCCTTCTAAAGAATCCATGGGACAGAGAAAAATGTGTTGATGATGAAATAAGTTCAAGTGTACAGTATGAAAAAAAATTCCTGCCAAAAGATGAGGAAGAATGACATGAAAAGGAACAAAAAGACTTGAGGCCAGTGAGAAAGGCTCCAGCAGTGGGTAAACTGGGTGATCAGGAGGGAACTGTCATAAATCGGGCTGAAGTCTTCTGCCTGATGTTCACTTCAGATTCCTTTGCTGTCCCCGAGCTCTGCCAGCTCTTTGTCTCTTCAGCCTTCCCCAGGAACTGAAAAGTCAATGAACCCAAAGGACTGCAGGGAGAGTCCCTTCAAAGTGCAACTGCACTCTGGAGAGGGACACTAAAGTGACTTTGGGGGCTCCATATTTACTGCCTCTCGATCACTTCCAGATCAAACTGGCTCCACTGACAACTCAAGAGATAATGTTTGTAACCGCCTGGTGCTCAGCACACCATCTGGGAGTTGACAAAGCCAAGCCCTGACTCCTGCCTCTCACACCCCAGCCCGGGATGGAGGCGCTGCAGTCACAGCTCACTAGGATCCGGGCAGATGAGGCACAAGCAAGGCAGGGAACCCAGTGCATGCCTGAGCTGTTTGGGCACTTCCATCCTAATGCAAGCAAACACTTGTTTTGATCGGTAGAGTACACAGATCTGAATGAAACACGGAGGAAAAATTTGTACTTGGTGCACATGGGCTGGCTTTGAGAAGAAGAGAATTCAGGTCATGACGTTGAGTTAAGATAGCTTTCCTCTTTGTGATCTGTGGATGAAAACACTATTTAAATGCAAATCACAGAGGCAGTTATTACAACCGTGGTGATGATTCCAAAGTTATTTAAAAAGCAAGTCAGTGGTTGACTATCTTACCAACCACCCAGGTGAAGTGTTTCAGTGAGGTCTGCATGGGAAGCATCCAGAGAACACAGCAAGGAGGGAGCCACTGTCATCCTTAACTTAATCAAAGCCACCAGGAAAACTGCATAATGTGTACGAAAAGAACATACTCTGAGGGATGGGCATGTTGATACAATATAAAGAACGACTGGAGAGGGTGACCGGGAGGAATAGCTCTCAAGATCTCTACCAGAATAAGCTTTCCTTCTGTCTAAAAACATAAAAGATGGTCCGGTAGGCCCAGCAGGAATTCAAGTGCTTCCAGGGCTTTTCTGGAGGTAACAAGACCTCCTCTGGCTGTTTCACCAACTGTGACCAAGGAGGATTATCCCTGCAATCTTAAAATAGGAACATAGAGTTGCTATCGCTTCAGTCAAAGCTAACCTGAACAGAAGCCCGGGGATGTGGTTGATAGTGGTGACTTTTCCTAAACTGGGAGACCGCCATCATGGAACACGGTGTGTTGTGTGGAAGGGAACATGGTTCCCAGTACCAGTAGATGTTTATTAGACCAACACAGGCATTCCAGTCCAAACCTCACCCCCCAGGAACCTGGGGAAGTTAGGATTAGACAGCAGGGCATCTTCTCTAATGGGAGGATTCACCGTGGGCTGGGTGCAGTTGTGTCCACGTGGTACTTACAGCCACATGCTCTCTCGATGGGCTTGCTGTTGACTCAGCCAGCCATGCACCATATCAAGACTGAAACACCATTTTCTATCAATTGATAGAGAAACTCAGGGGATTTTCTAAGAAGTCCCATTATTTACTGGTTTCTGAAAATATCTTTTTTCTTTTTCATTTCCTTTCTTCTTTTGTATTTCTTCCACCCAATAGGTTAGCCGCACCCTTCTACGCAACTTGTTTTTCAAGACATTTAACTAGGCTAAATGTTAGGGGACACTGGTTTCTTTGATTTACCATTCAATGCGGATTCAGTGGATAGGCCAAATGATGCAAGTCTGCTTCAATTGCGGTCTGTTTAAAATGCATCCATCTGCATAGCACTGTCTCAGCCTGGGTGACACACAGACTAGAATGCACTACATAAAGAAAGCCATGCATTGCGAGACGAGAAAGAAGGGAGGGGGAAGAATAGCTTGGCCCTCATTCCAGACAATTGAGGAAGGAAAAAATGAGAGGGAAGGAGTGACCTTTTGTTGTATGGTAGAGCAGCTACTTGCAATCTGAGTCATTTCTATCCTCTGTTGAAAAAAGTAAAGTTTCCCTCTTCCTCTGCCAAAATGCCTATGTTAGAATCAAACTAACGTCTTCTGCCTCAAGCATGAATCACTGACAACCTCACCAACAAATGCAAAATTGCACTAAAGAATTTGTATTAATAATCGTGATTATGGAGACAGACTCCAATCCCAGCTGGTGTCGACTGGCTGGGAAAAAATGTTTTCCATCTTACCTCTTGAAGAATTTAGACAAGAAAGTCATTCAGTAGAGCACATCTGAAGCCTAGTGTGTATTTCCTTTAGCTGACTTTGATGTTGAGGCATCTACGTATCTTTTTAAAAGGTCAGTTCATTAAACTCTCACTGATATTCCAAAAACAATTCACATTTTACACCTAGGAGACCATGGCCCTGAGGGGCAGTGGCTTGTTTAGGACTGCAGAGGACAGCAGCATTAAGAACTAGATATGGGTTCCTGGTGTTTGCCCTTGGGTTTAACTCTCTAGGCTGTATCAAAGCTGTGTTTAAGCTTACCAAAAGCAGCTCGGGATAATATGTTCCTTCTGTTCAACTTACCCTGCTCGAAAGAATTTTAGGTTTGAAGTTTTCTTACCCCAAATTTTCCAACACAAAGAGAAAGGAGAAAAAAAGTCACGAGATCAAAACGTTCAGATAAATAACAAATGCATATATGTGCATCTACATACATATATACCTTCCTGCCATATTTTCACTTCTTTTATAACACAAAATGAGAATTCAACATCCTAGTTTTCCTCTTCAGGAAAAGAGCATGTGAATATATTCTACATGAATACAGAAATTCAAGAAACAACCCTATGTTTACTCATTTAAATCTTTAAAATAAACCCAGAAATAATCATATGTTTTAATGTAATTTTCAAATTTAAAAAAAATCCATATTTCCTTAAATTACTTCTTGCCACAAAGTTTCAACTAAACATGAACATGATTAAAAACATTTTCAGTGAAGCCATTTAACCAAAAATGGAAAAGGCATTAAACCCCACACCACGAGCATACACGATATAAGGAATACACTGAGTGCACGCCTACAGTCCACTTGATCACACTTCAGCCATGGGCTGACAAGTCAGCTCTCCAGAGAGGTAACTGCCTTGATAAAGATGAGGCATGCAGAAACTTCGAAGAGCATATTATTTCTCCATTTTTAAGTTTGCCAGTACTAGGAAAACCAAAATTATGGAGAGAGAGGTTCATTATTCATTTATTCAATCATTCATTCACTTAGCGAGCAAATACTTGTCAAGCATCAAGTTTCAGCCAGCGCGGTTCCTGGCACTGGGCTATGACACGCAAAAGACAAGACTCCTCCTCTCCCACTGGTTGGAGGAAAGAGACACTAAAACAAGGTTTGAATTTATTTCAAACAGCAACAAGTGTTCTGAAGACCATGCCCAGGGCAATGGACTAGAGAATAACGAGAGAGTTGGGAAGAGGGGTGGAGAGCATTACGTCTTCACAGAAGTCCATTTCAAGGAGGTAACGTTTGTCCTGAAATCTAAATAGCAAGCAGGAACCAGCCAAGTGCAAATCTAAGGGACAGGAGATGCAGTGCAAATGTGCTGAGAAAGGAGAGAATTTGGTGTAGTCCAGGAGCAGAGAGAAGACCAGAGTGGCCACGCCAAGTGGCCCAGGCGAACACTGTAAACCTTCAAAGGCAGGGGCCAGATCTTGTCGGTTTTGACACCTTCGTAAGGAGATTGGATTTTAAGTGCGAAGAGTTTGGTCTGAAGGGTTCTAAGCAGAGAAGCCATATGACCTGATTTATGTTTTAAAATGATGCCTTTGACTTCTTTCTGGAGAACAGAGCATAAAGGGAATCTCGAGGTAGAAGGAGGCCAGTTAGGAAGCTCACGTAGTTACTGTCATTTTTGATGAGAGCAGCTTTAACTAGAGGCTGTGGACATAAAGAACAAAGTATGGATTAGGGATATATTTTGGAAGTACACTCAAGGAAACCTGGAGATGGATTGGAAACAGCGGAGATAGCAGAGCTGGGAGGAAAAATGAAAGAGGAATAAAGTTTGACTCCTACATTTCTGGTCTTAGCAACAGGGTGGAAGGTAGCATTCTTTATGGAGAAGGAGTGGGCTTGATTATCAGGGTTTGAGAGAAAAATCAATCATTCTCTTTTAGATATTTACATACAACGGCCTGGTAGAATCACCCCTTGAATCCATAGTAAGTATTATCACAGTAATGATTACCATATCGTTATATGTTTGCATGGACTGTCCATCAGATTTTCACTCCTGTAAGTCTAGAGCTTACTGGAGAGGTTGAGGCAAAAATATAAATTTATTAAAGAAATCTTGAGAGTCTATGTGCAGACAGAGTACAGGAGAGGACACAAGGTTCTTCAGCACACCAATATCCAAGATGGTGTAGGGGACCAAGCAGTGTCTATTGAAGTGGGACAAAGACAACTCGGGGAGAGCTATGTCACAGAAACTAAGAAAATGAGGAACAATGACACTGTATCATAGACTGCTGCATAGAAAGTCAGCTTTAACTCGGGGAAAGCATGCCTCTTTTATTTGAACTGCCATTCCACACTGGCACGCACAGAGGACAAGAAAGGCTTAGGGTGTTACAAATCATTGGGAAAAGTTATTGTGTCATTGACTTCAACTAGAAATCCAAAAGAGGACTCTAGGTAGGGGGTAGTCTACAGTCACAATGCCTGTTCATCCTTCTTTTTACCAAGAGGTAACATGGGTGAGAACGGGTCCCTATTCTAGCCACAGAGACTGATACAGTACCTGGCAAATAAATATTTGTTGAATGAGTAAGTGTATACATTTGGGAGTTTTGCATGCCTTTTATGGACTTTTTTATCAAAGATTTCCAGAACTCAGAAAGTGACTCAGTTTATTCTCAAGGCTTCACAAAGAGCTAAAATAATCGAGGCACATGTTCCCTAACCTCATTGTAAACATCTATGGATAAGCTATCACACTCACCATCAGAGAATTAATCATCACTCTCACCTACACCACACCTTTCCACTTACCACAATGAAGCAACGAAGAGCAACCAAAACATCGGAGGCAACACAAACACATTTGAGAAGAGATGCTGTAAATGTCTAAGATTCATCATCATGATCCACTTGGCTCTGGACTTGCAACATTTTAAACTCAGCTCTGTTTGAGTTTGTTTAAAATCTCTGCAGACAGCTTAGAGGTGGGCTGTGGGCACAGACAGATGGGCCACCGGAGAGAAAGGAAGCTGCGCAAATGCCAAGTGGCCAGAGCAGTAGCCAACCTGGACACCTTCTGGTGGGTACTTTTGTTTGCTAATCTCCTGTTCTTGGCAGTGCCTTTGGCATGGTCACGTGACTTCTCCACACGGAGCTGCTTAATTGCTGCCAGCGGATAGTTTGACCCTTTTTATCCAGATGGCTCAAATCTCGCCGGCACTCATGATCCTGCCGCTTTCCCGAATAAAGTCCAGTTGCCTCATTACTTCCAAAGGGGCTCCTCTTTACAAGAACTCCCCAGTGACTATCACCTTGGAAAAGCTAAGTTGAAATATCAAACAAAAGGCAAAGGAAAGAGAGCAGGAAGAGAGGGAGGAGTGTGGGGTGTCACTGCCCTATCCCCTTTCATTTCTGCAACATGAATGTGTTTATTTATAACTCAACATTCAAACTAATTATTAGCTGAAGGCTTTCAAGTAAAAATGTAGGTCAAGCAATATTATGTAGGATAATGGCAATTGTTCCATCTTCAGGGAACATGTAAGTAATTGAAACTCACTATTTCACTGACTTATTACAGACCAACATCCGCCCTGTTAGCCATGGAGCATGTGCTGCCAGACCCCCGTCCAAGGGACTCCACTTCTAGATTCCCGTGCCGAGGAGGGACTGGGTTTATAGCAAGGACTTTGCAGGTCAGCGTAGCCAGGTTCAAGGCACTCTATCCTACCTCCTCTCATAGCATGCACAGGAGCCACCCAGAACACTCCCTCTTCCCAGGTCGCAAAAAATCTTCAGGTTAAGGAAAAAAAGATAGGTCTGGTGGAGGTGGGCCCAAAGCCAGTGTCCCGCAGCATGAAGCAGTCAGCTCAGCACTCAGTGGCCACCCCATCATGGCTGTATGAGGACAGAAACCTGCAATGCCAGCCAGCCCACCAGAGGAAACTGCCTGAAATCCCCAGCCTGGGGGCTGAAGGAGTCAACTCACGATAACTAAGGACAGTTCGCCACGTGTCAGGCTGCTGCAGGTCCCTGAGTTCTATCCTGACCCCGGAACTAGGATAATCCTCTCTGCTGGGTCCCTTGGCCTTGTCTCTTTCTGTTGTGTTGTCTTTCCACTCTTCTTTCTTCATAAGGTCTTCTACCTGGTCCTTTCTCCTGCCTCTTCCTTCCCTCCCCACCCCTAATGCCCCCGTTGTTACTCCGTTCCTTTCTCTTTTCTTTTGATTTCTCATGTTTCTCTCCTGAGATGTCTTTTAATAGCTCTCATTTCTGCTTGAATACAAATGGATTCCTGGTCTAACAGTACATATTAAATTAATAAGCAGACACATTTATTTATTCTGAACTTACAGCATCCCACTCCCTTGGGAGTTTTCTATGCTCCAAGTTGCCATTCATCCTCACTAAATGGGGCACAGCTTCCAGAAATTGGATTACATCTTTAGCTCTGCTCAGACCTCTGCTCCCAAATCATGTTCCTGCATCTGTGCTCTGGTAGAGCCTCAGGTGAACCCTTCAAAATATTTTTCTATCTTTTACTATTTTATAAAATGTTCATTATAGGAAAAAACAGATGCAGAAGAAGAAAGGAAAGAGGAAGAAAGAAGAACAAGAGTGAGAAAGATAAAGGAAGGAAATAAGGAATGGAGAGAAGGAAGGAGGAAGGATGGAAGGAAAGAAGGGAGCAAGGAGGAAGGAAAGGAGAGATGTAGGGAGGAAGGAAGGGAGAGAGGGAAGAGCAGAGGGAAGGCGGAAAGGAAAAAGGAAGGAAGGAAGGAAAGAAGGAAGGAACCGTGCTTCATGATCTCCTCACTCAGAAACGTCTACTATAAATAGTTTGGTGCATATCCTCACACACATTCATAAATAACATACATATACATGTATGTGTGCATTATATGCACAGCACAAAATGGGATTTATTATTAATAAACTATTTTAAGTTCAAAGGTGCTGTGGAATAAGGATGTGCCCATAGGAAAGCCATCTGAAGGGACACCCAATGGCCTGCGAAGGGATGGGAAATGACATTGATTGACCTCCTGCTGTATATCAGGCTCTGTGCTAGGCTGCTTCCTACATGTTCCCTCGTTTAACCCTCACACCAACCTGGAAAGAACTTTAGGGGCAAGCAAATGAAACCTCAGAAAAAGTAAGTGTCTTGCCTAAATTCACAGCTGGTTAGTGGTGCAGTCAGGACATGGTCCCAAAAGGCAAAATAGGAGTACCGACATGCCTTCCGGCCTAAAGGACACATGTGCAGAAGCCGCAGAAATCTCAGGTAAAGAAAGATAGTACGTGTCTTCCTTGATTTTTGTCACTCCCTCAGCACATTTAACAGAATTAGGAAGAAGGTAACAATACATCTGAAGCTCATTTAATACTTTGCTTTAAAAGAAATTTAGCAGACCAACTGTATGAACACAAAAAGGCATTTTCCAGTGCCTGCAAATATCAAAGTTCCTGAGCTGGAGACTGTATTTGTAGCTATGTGCTCTGCAGCAGTGAAATGCCTGAGATTAGAAATGCCAGCACTGTAGCAAAGGGAAAATTGGCTGCCTAGCTAGGAATCACATTCCTTCTGTACGTTTTCCTTGAAGCCACAATGGACCCAAAGATGATAGAAGGGCCTGATTCCAATCTGGCAGGGAAGATGTGCCAATTGGTATCAGTCTGTCAAATCTGTCTGATAGAAGCCTGGATAGAGGCAGCTGAGGAGGAGGCGCTGCCTGTGTCCGCGTGCATCTGGGGGTCACCTCCAGAAACATCTGCGGCTGATGTTCCACAATAGGCATGATGGGGATGAAATGAGGGCCAGCCCTGGCGCTGTTTTGCTTTTCTATGGGGCCAATTTGCATTGTAGATGCCACAGGCTCTCTGGGGCCCTCAGGAACCGTGGCCTTTACAGTCCAATTTGGCTCTGTTATGCTCAGTTAGGAAGGAGCATTGCACTTAGTTTAATGTCTCAACATGAGGCGTAAGATGTGTGCAGCACCTGTAACTGTGGGGGTGGGCTGCTGTGCCAGGGATGTGGGGAAGCCAGGCTCCAGACAGCCAGGAAGACTAGGAAGTAGGGGCCGTCTTCCAGACAGTGTGGAAACCGTGCTAGTCCATAAGGGCTCATCTGGGCAGCTTTAGAAATGCGTAACATTTACTCCCCTTATGAAATGTCCTTCAGAAAAGTGATGCTGATCCGTGATCTCTACCACAAAGTGGGACAGAGAGAAACTCCATTAGGAAGACCGATGAGAAAACATCATTTTAATGTGCAGGCTGATAAGCTTTCATACTGTACAACCCAACCAATCTGCAATGCCTTGGTTCTTTACGGTACGAGAAAGATACTTTGCTGTCTCCTTACCTGCAGAAGGGGTATTTCCCCATCTCTCTTCCCCACTCTGAGCATAAGTGAGACTCTATCTAGCTCTTGTTCATACACTGCTCTCCAGCACAGCATGTTACAGCATGTTACAGGCACTATGAACATATCCTACTGGACACAGGGGATCCCCAGCTCTTGGGGTCTGCTGATTCTCTTCTTAGGGGTACTTATTTCCAGTATTTAAAAAATACAATCTAGGTGCAAGGTGTGGTTCCTCGCATGGAGGCTAGAACGAAGAAAAATACACAGTCCCTGTCCACAAGAGGTTTACTTCTACTGTGAGATAAAGACACACAGGAAGAAAATGTATGCATATTCCACAAAAACCTCAGAGCACAGAAGGAAGACATATTTAGGTACTCTGACAGCTAAAAGAATGTTTCCTAAAAGATGCCATCTGAGCTAATTCCTGAGTGATGAGAAAGAGTAGTCAAAGGGAAAAAGGATGGAAAAACTATTACAGACAAAATTAACAATGTGAGCAAAGACTTGAAGATGCGAGACAGGCAGTGCAGTCTCGAGTGTGGAGGACCCGTGGAGAGTGGTGAGAAGTGGGGCTTTGAGGGAGGGAAGGATCAGGTGACAGAAAGCTATATGAGCTCTGGCCAGGAGCCTGCACATGAAACATGATAAGAGTGTGTATTGACATGAACCCAAACCCACTGTCCTCTGTGTGGAGGGTTTGAGGATGGAAGGTTGAGGTTAGCCAAGAAACGATAGGAGGCAGGAGATGAGACAGTCACTATCTTGACAATAGCTAAGGGAAGCGCTAGTGAGAAACACGACTCCATCACTGGTGAATGTGAGGCAGAGAGACAGAAAGAGGTAAGGAAAAGGGAATGAAATAAAAGAATTAGGGTAGCAAACTGGAAGAAACTTGGTAAGAAATAAGAAGGTCTTGGGTTTCTGGCCCACATTATGTGGAACAGATTACATGCATGGACACACACACACACACACACACATACTCACACGGCTGAGTTCATCAGTCTATCCAAAATCCTTTATTTAGCTTGGAAATATTAAAGAAGGGATATTCATCAACAAGTGTCTCTGTGGCTGGTCTTCATGTAGCTGCACCCAGTGGGGGAGGTAGTGTGCGTGGTTACATAAGGGCCGCGGAAGGTCAGTCCACAAGATCAGGTGGATGAGGCAGACTGATGTCAAAGGTGGAATACAACTTAGGAACAGCGGCCATCTCTCCTCCCCCTGAGGTTTCTTTTGTCTAAGTGAGCAGCCTCGCTATGGTGGAATGCAACTGGCAAGAATCAATATTAAAATAAAAAGTGGGGAGGGCAAGAGAGGAAAAAACAGCAACTCAAGTCCAGAGAGGTAGGGAAGATTGATCAATGGCCTCAGGAACAATCCATACTAATTATGGTGATAAAAAGCGTCAGTCAATACTCTGGATATTAAATTTAGTGGATCGGAGACAACAGGTCTGCACTCATTTCCCCCCACCATTTTATTTATTGAAACACTCAGATACAAATGAACATTCAGTGTTAAAATTACATTATTGTTTCACCCGCTTTGAACTGCAAATGCTTTGATAACTGGATTGAAAAAGCTGTCAAATTTCCTCTGTAGTTTCTATGCAGACGTCTTCCTTCCCCATCTGATGAAACTTCATTTTGTAAAATCTGACAGTGATACTCTTCATTAAATCGCAGCTGATAGCCCACCTCACATAGCTAAACACAGCTCAGCATCTGTCTATGTATGTGAGGGGCGGGGGATCAGCTGTGAGCTTTCAGAGAAAAGAAAGGAGGGGATTCCCTCAGCAAAAAGAGAACAAAGCTATTGCAAGGCAGCAATGGTCAAGAACAGCTCGCTGTGTGTAGAAAGTTGTGCATCTGTGAATGCAGCCATTCAAGGAAGTCTGTGCCCATGTGCCCGGGGCCACAGGAAAGGAGGCAATGGAATGCTAAGAACTCCCGAGAGATGGCCTGCCCCTCCCACGCCCCAATTCTATACATTGTAGTTAAATTGTCACAGAAGCATGTGCCAGTGAGGGAGACTGAAAGCAGGCTTCAAATAGGAAGGAAACTTGCATGCTGTTGGGATGAACTCATTCCCCATCACTTGGCTCCATGCCTGTCTGTGGCGTCACTGTGAGTGCCAGCCAGCCAGCTTCCCAAGCCATCGGGGCAGGGAAAAGGAGACTGAGTGCCTGTTTTATCCACAACGCAGATCAATACTGTAAATAAACTATTTTGGTCCTTAGATTGCTTCAAAGACAGATAGAGATGAGGCAAATGGGTGTGGTTATCAAACAGGAGGCTTTCGTTTGGAAAACTTCTTTCAGTACATTAAATATACGCAAACATAGGAAAAGAAGTTAAGAAATGCCTGTCATGGTGTCCCAAATATTTTCTTTTAAATCAGAGCTACAGTCTCCAGGAGACTGCCACTCTATTTGCACTTTCAGGCCAGGGCTCAGAAGGAGCAGCTCAAGGGCAGGGGAGTCCACACGGAACTAGCTGGGGCAACGCGGGGGAAGGGGGCGGAAGGGAGACAGGGTGCTGTGGCAACGGGCACACCGTCTTAAGGAGCCACAGCAAGACCGGGCGGTTAGAATCCTGCCCCCGTGGGGCCACGGCCTGGGAGCACAGAGCTGCCCACCGAGCACCAGCGGTTCTTACCCATGCGATGTAAGAGAAAGCGCCTATCTCCCCAGGGCACGTCAGGGATGTGCTCAGCCCATGTTACACCGGAAGGAAGGGCACCCTGCTTCTTGGAGCGGCCCGCAGGGACAGCTTCAGCAGACCAGACCGCAGCACAGAGCCGCCGGGAGTCAGCGGACCCGAGTTTAAGAACAAGCTCTGCCACCGGTGATCCTCCTGAGACAAATCACTTCACATCTTGGCCCTCAATCCTTCACTTTAAAATTTAGGAATTGGACTAGGTCACTGCTTTTCAGTCCTCATGTTGTGAACCTCTAGTGGGTCATGAAATCAATTGGATGATTTTTAATCATCAATTTTAAAAATGAAATAAATAAGATAGAATAGAATATATCAGAATATATTAAACATCAGAAGAATAAATTCTTTGTCACGAAATAGAAAACATGTGACAGCCTCTGGATTATAAAAACTCCATCCAAGACCCCTTCCAGATGGAGCCATGCATGGTTTGATCATTCTGACTCTCGGCAGGTCGCCCCCACCGGCCTGGACCAGCGGCCGCCACTCCGGAGAGAGAGGCTGCGCTCGGTTCCCAGGTCAGCAGAGCTCGTCCCCTTAATCTTTCATTTACAATTTGATTTTACAATGTTGCTACAGTTTCAGTTTCGATAACACTGAGTTAACTAAGACATGATCTCTAAAAGGCAGGTTGTTACAAGGAGATAAGCAGCAGCTTCTGCAGGCAGTAAACAGCTGGTGCTCCTGACCAGCTTCTGGGGATTTGCTGCTTTTATAGAGAAGACAAAACTATGTATGGTTCCCAACTAAACATAACCAGAAAGTCCGCGTGAACATTTAGCAGATCCCTCGAACACTGCTCTGACAGTGATTAAAACAGTCCAGGTTGTAGGAGAGCAGGGTTGCCATGCATGAGTTGCACAGTTGTTCACTGCACAAAGGAGCCTGACCAAGGGCAAATAAAGGACTAAAATCCAGGTATGAGCCCCAGGTTGGGGTCTCATCTCCTGATGTAAATCATGCAAAGATGCTGTAGGTTTACAAAGCCTTGTACTTCTGGGGCTATGTTTACCCACGTGGGCATGTTTTCTACTTCTTAAAAGGTGCCCTCTTGGCTAGTGGCCAGCCCTGGCTGGAGTTGAAATTGAAGACTGAACAGCCAAAGCCAAAGCAGTCGCATTAGAGTCAGAAAAGGGCCACCTTCTGGGAGCACCCGAGGTGTGTGACTGGAGCGCACGTCTCCGTCATCGGTCGTTCTAGCGCCTGGCTTAGTAACGACTGCCGCCCTTGAGCCGGGGCTCTAACAGTCCAGCTCGCAGCGCGCAGAGGTGGCCTCGGTAAAGCAAAAGCACAGACACTGGACATTTCAGAACCGATGACTTAACGCGTCATCCGCCGATGACGGCGGCCATGCCAAAGAATCTTCGTACAAAAGCATCTCCGTAGGAGTCTAAAATAATGGACCACATTTTTGCATCTAAAACATTATTAGATTTATTATAAATGAGTCACAATTGGGGGAAGAGACTAACTGCACAAAGTACAGCATGTTCTTTCACACAGTGTTACTTTGCTCTGGCTTTAATTTGTATGAAATGGGTATTATTTTTAATTTTTGGTAAACCACCTACATTACTACTGATGTTTTCACAGTTACTAAACTTAAATCAGTCAACACCTCATAATTAAAGAATATCCCAGCTGTTTTAATTTTCCGAATCATGACACATTTCTTTCTAGTAGGCCTGACGGATGTTAATAATAACAAACATTATAACAAACTATTTGCTGCGCATCTTTATTTGCCTGAGTTGAGGAAAGGCAGACTGGCAGAGCGGAAGCTTCAGGCTGTCACCAGGGCGCTAGCAGTGGAAGGTTTGACTCAACTGCACAGTGTCCGCACAGTGACCGGTCCACCACCTGCCCAGGAGCAGATACTCCAACACTGTCAGTACCCCTTCCCTCTCGCCCTTTTATGGGGAATGGGCCTCGTGACGATCACTCAGATGAAACATGTAAGACTGTAATTTTAAAGAGAAAAGCCTGTGTTCCCCAGGCACCCATTCTTCCCCCAGGTGTTAAAGAAGCCCCTCCTCCCTTCAGGGCACTGGTCAGAGACATTCTCAAATAGCAGATCTTCTCACCCTGGCCTCATCTGGTAGCCTGATCTGGAGTAAGTGTTACTCATCATGATGTCTCAATCATGTGTCAAGATAATAGGAATTACAATTGAAGACTAAGAGAAACTCAGAGACTTATTTTTAAGTACTAGAAGAAGTGAAGTCATTTCCCTAAGGGCCTGACTCGGGATGGAACAAGTAACATTACTGATGATTTAGAACCCCAGGCCATTGTTGCCCAGACTCATCCTGGTCGCCAGCGCACAGGACAGCCATGTTGGCAGCAGCCTGGCTGACATGGAGCCAAGGACCAACGGAGGCCAACTTGGACTCTTCTGACTCCAGGGCCACTCAGACAGCGCTCTCTATAAGAGACCGTGTTTCCAGACTGTGTGTCATCAGTGGGAGGGGGCCATTAGCAACGATGCAGCCAACATACGAACAATAGGCACATGCTCTCTCCAGACGGTCAGGTCCTTTCTAAATCTGCACAAGTTATAGGTACATCTGCCGTGAGCAGCCCTTTTTTAAACTAAGTTCTAAAGAATTCCACTTATGGATCTGGGGGCCTTGCAGATCTACCCAGAGATAAAATCCAAAATCAGTGCTGGAGCTTCATATCACCCAAAACAGATTTACTGGGGGTAACGGGGGAAGTGAGCGACCCTCAGTCACAATGATACTAAGGGACGCTACTATTTATTTAGTGCCTACTGTGTGCCAGACAGTAACATGCCCAAGGTCACATGACTCAAAGGAGGCAGGGCCTGATCTTTAGGACTCAAAAATCTGTTCTCTTTCCCATTATGCCATTTGTTCTCTGATTCTGGTGGTTACTAGTGAGTTTACCCAGTAATATGGGGATTCAGTCATTAATGAACCAGTGACTGAGACTGGATAAACTGGCACGTGCCAGCTCAGAGGGAAGCACCAGAGAATATCCTCTGAGACCTGCAGACCGTGCGCTCCCCAGAGCCTTCCATCCTGCTTCTGACGCCCCCTCCTCCCGGACCTTCCACATCTTACTCTTTGACACCCTCCTGCTCTCATGGTAAACTGGGCTTTCCAACAACTGCATGATGATTTATGGCTTGGTAAGTGTCGACTCCCCTCTTGGCAGCACTAGAACAGGGCAGGCAGGGAGATGAAGAGTGAGGAGACAGTGGGGAAGAATTCAGAGCTTCTGCTGGCCGAGCAGAGCCTGATTGCTCCTTGATGGGTCAGTAATTAATCGCTCCGGAGTGTTGGATCTGAGACTGCAGAATTGTGCCTTGTGACCAGACCCCGGAGGGCGGGGGGAGTTACATTGCTTGTAAGGTCATTAAGAGAATATTATAAGTAATACTCCATGACTCCCTCATTAAATACTAAGTGAGTCATTCAATCTTGGGGTTCTATTTCTATTCCCCTTTCTAAATGCAACTTTAATGATTTAAAATCCCTTCAACCCAATTACAGCTCTGTATTCTGATTAGGAACTCTCGCCCATTGTGAGCGGGAACCATTATCCAGCAGCCTATAGCAAAATTAGCACCTAGAGAGGTTGCACTAGGAAATAAATCTTTCCTTGACATTTCAAGACTGATTCCTGGCCAATTACAACACACTCTGTTACTCTGGTAATGTCTAACTGAGTCGCTCCTTGCAATCAAAGGCCGCTGGTCAGAAAGAAAAAAAAAATCATTCCGATAAAAACATAGCCTAAAAGATATGGGGCACGCGTCCCTGGCAGTGGTGCTGAAGGAGAAGGAGGCGTGGGCTGTGGGAGAGAAGCTGCCACTCAGGCTTCACCGCACTTTGTCAGAGAGGAGCTATGGCAAATTTGGGGGATGACAAAGCAATAGTGGGATGGTTAGGAAATGACGTCCCACTTCCTCCCACTGGACAACTAGCTAGGGTGGTAGTAAGTGCTGTTACTAGGAAACTCAAAAATTTCAGTGGCTAACACAAAAGAAGAGTGTTTTCAGCTCACTGTGGGTGTTCCTGGTCAGTAGACAGGCCTGGTTTGCTGGGGCTCTGCTCTGAGCAGTCTTTAAGTGGCCGAGGCTGATGAGGTTTCTTCTGCTTTTAACATGAGTCTTCTAATACTGTATTGCTTTACTTGTTGATAAATAGCTCGTGGAAGATCTGCAAGTGGCACATGAGTGAGAAGCAGACACTTGGCCACACCCACATGCAAAGATGGCTGGGAAAGGAAGTCCTTCACTTTTCAGACACAACTGCCCATGAATGAAGAGGGAAGACCAATTGAAGGGGCTAACTCACCAGCGTTGACATGGATGCCCCCTTTGGTTCTTGTCTTTTGTGTTCTCTACTCAAATGCCAATCAAAATGAATCACTCCCAGTTCAGGGATTTCAAGTCTGTTTCTTTCCACACCTTTCGTGGTTGAGATACTACATAGTTCTAGTGCCTCCTGATGATTATAGCCACAGTGAGACTCAGAAGGTAGCCAGACCAGTCCCTCCAGAGCCACAGGGGAGACAGTGGCTGGAAGGCCTACTTGGGAAAGGTTCTTGTGACCCTCTCTTGTTGGCTCAAGATGTTAGCACTCTGCTTGACCACGCTGAGAAGGGGCCCCGGGCTGGCTTTTCTTTCAAGCCCCAAATTAGGTAAAGAATAAGAAAGCCAGAGAAAAAAAGTGGAGTAGCAGATGAAGAGCTCGAGGACTCAGGCCTGCTAGGCAGCTGCCTTTAATATGCCCCGTTAAAACCAAACAGGAGGCACAGAGGGTGATCCCGCTCTGCTAAAAACGCCAGGGGAACGCTGCCGAGCTGGGGATTCCATCTTTGAGTTATATCTTCTTCTCTGACACTCTTCTGGCTCACGTTCTGAACGTCTCCATCTCTGCCGTCTCTCCCCCTGCTATTAATCTGATGGAGCTGTCATGACAAAGGCTCCCTAATTGCTAAAAGCTGATAGTTGTCTCCTTGTTGAGCCCGATTGTAACAAATGCTGTGAATAAATATCACAATTTCCCCTGACCCAACAGAGTGCTAGAGAACAAAGTGAGTGCAGTGCACGCACACACACAGAGACACGCATGCACACACACACACACACACACTCAGTGTTCTTAAGCATATGGGGGCCGTCTCATCATTCTAACCTCCCTGACTTTTTTGTTCTCTCACTCTGGTTGTTTCCATGGGAACCACAAAAATAATCATCATCATCATAATAAAAGAGGAGGAAAAGCCTGCTGCTCTTCTGCTGAAAGGGGCTTCTATTTACCAACACCTCGATCCAGTGTCCTCAATGGACTGCAAATTCCAACCAAATAATTCAGCTCTTCCTAAGTCAACCTCATCCCTCAGATATATGGCACTCTAAGTTGCTTTTGGGGACTTCCCAAAGAGAAGGACTAAGATCTTTAAGGGTTGAGACTCTGACAGAGAGAACTGAGGTAGAGAGACACTGGAGGAGCCAGGGAGAAGAAGCCCCACTGAGAAGAGCTAGTGCGCCCTATGGGGTATCAGAAGGTCTGTCATAGTCACGCATGCTTCCTGAGCCCACAGAGAAGGTACGGTGCACCAGGAAGAGCATAAGATCTGGAACTAGGCTTGCCAATGTTTTCTTCCATCTTTCTACCCAGTCAGCCAGCCAGCCAGGCAACAAATATCGCTTTGATAATCTACCATAATTCAGGAGTAGTGCTAGTTACTGGCAGAATACAATTGTGAAATGCCCACTGTCATAGCCCTCATGGAACATACCATCCTACTGGAGATACAGACAAATAAACAAGCAAAGTCTAGTGCGACTGGTGCCTACCACAACGCCTTGGACAACAGAGGAAGTCAACACATATTTGTTGACTTAAAGAAGCTTCTATGGTACAGGAAGTTAGGGTACAATGCAACATCTAAAAAGAGAGAAGTGAGTGTAGAAAGGTTCTCTGGAGTAGTGGATGCCTAAGATGCAGCATGAAGACATGTAGAAGATAGGCAGGTGAAGTGTGTTTTGGAGGAAGGAAGGCTGAGAAGCACGCCTGCTCTAATATCTGTTGGATGGCTGGATAGACAGATGGGAGAATAAATTTGTAAGCCAGGTAGCTGGTTCCAAATCTTATGCTCTTTCTAGTGCACCATGCTCTTTGTGGACTCAGTAAGCATGTGTCACTACGAAGACCTCTGATCCACAGTGTCCCAGGCAGAAGGAGCAGCATGCACGAAGGTCTAGAAGCAGGAGAGAGCATGGAAGGAAGCTGGAATCAGTTCTGTGTTGGCAGAGAATAGAATTAGCTTGTAGGGAATATGTTGGAAGGGATAGGGTGGGTACAGATATGAAGGTAGAAATGAGGGATGTGAAGAGATCAGATGGTGAAAGACTTAGGACCCCCTAAACCTATTTAAGGAGGTGTGACTTTATGCTGAACATAAGGGGGAAACCAATGAAAAGTTCTAAACAGTGAAAGGACAGAATCCGATTTCCATTTCAAAGGCTCTCTCTGGCGGTAGCAGGCAGAATGAATTGGATCAGGGCCAGTCTGAGGTGGGAGAGCCAGGTAGGCGGTGCTATAGTAATCCCAATGAGAGATCAAGGCAGCTTGAATTAGCCAGGTGGTGGTGGAAGAAAGAAAAGTGGTCAGCTTTGAGGGCGATTTGGAAAATAAAGACAAAGGAACTGGAACGATAATAAGGTTCTGGCTTCATCTTCTGGGTAGAGGATCACTGTATAAGAAGTAAATTTGGGAGAAAGATGATGCAATCAGTTTAGACCTACTGAGTTTGAGGTGCTGGCGGGTCTCTACATGCAAAGGTCCAGAGGACAATGAATTGAAGGTCCGGGGAGAGATTAGGCTGCAGCTATTGATTAGGGAGTCATGAGCATATAGATGGCACTGGAACCCAGAAGAAAGGACACACTCACGAAGGAACCTCAGGGAGACACCAACATTTCCATGACTGTCACAGCAATTAGAGCCACAAAGAGCACAGTTTCAGTGGAGTGATGGGGGCAGAGGTCAGGGACTGTGAGGACTAAATGTGAGCTAAAGAAGTGGAGACAGCAACTGTAAACAATGCCTAGAAAGAGACAGAACGTAAGTTGGACATGGAATCAAGAAAAGGATTTGATTGTAAATATGAAATATATTTGATCATGTTTAATTGCTGAGGAGACAATAGATAGTAAGAGATTGAGTAGAGGAAAGAGAAGGAAAATTATAAAGCAAGGTAGCCAAGAAGACGGGAGTAGAAGAGGTCCCTGGCATCACTGGCAGATTTAGGTTTGGGTGGGAGGAGAACACCTTTCCCTTTCTAAGAGGACAGAAGATGAAAAAAGGGAGGACTCACAGCCTCAGGGGCAGGAGGTTATGAAAGCTCTTACGTGATGGCATATGTGTATTTTTCTTCATTCATTCATTTACTCATTCATCCATTTTTTTCAGCAAATATTTACTGGACACCTACTAAAATGTGTACTTGCTGGGGATACAATATATGGGATCTGACCTTTTGAAACGTACGGATGATAGTAAAGTTAAACAAGTAATAAAAATATGTGGTATGTGTTATAATTGGGAGGATTAGGAAACCATGAAGGGATATAGGTAGCGGGAAGAACCTCTCTGAGAAAAATGATGTTTAAGACGAGTCTTAAAAGGAATTTCCCAAAGGAGGAAATGCCAATTTCAAGGCAATATAATCCTCTGGGAAGAAGAGAGAAAGGCAGGACTGTAAGGGTTAAGCACACAGTGCTTCTTCATAGAAGAAGAATGAACGCTGGAGAGATGTCGAAACAGGGAAACAGAATCGCCAGGCTTTTTATGGGTCTAGGTGAGGGGAGAGCTCATGAATTTATGGAGACAGCACTGTAAAAAACGTTATGATTTTTCTCCAGCAGCACCAGTGTAAACTCTTAAGATGTAATTCTTTCTGGAATTAAGTTTTGCAAGAGAGTGTGATACAAGGACAGTGGAATTGAGGATATTGGCAATGAGAGATGGAGCCACGGATCTCTACATCTAGGCAGGATGGGGAAGGAAGTGAAAAAAGGATGAAGCTGAGAGATGAGGGAAAGTGGCGTGTTCAAAGAACCTTAGGTTTCAGTGAGGTCAGAGAAGAGAAATAACTAATGGGCAAGCTGAGAAAGGACAGGAGGTTGTGGTCAAAGAAAGCACAGGCCATCTGACCTAGTGATGGAGGAGTTGGCGAAGCTGAGCATGATCCCAGAGTCCAGGGGAGAAGCATGCGATGGGAAGCTAAAAGGAAGGGAAGTTCGCTAGGGATGGGAAGGTAAAAATACTGAAAGGACAGTGTGTGATGAGTCACCACCAGAGCAGCATGAGGGAGTTCTGAGCAGAGGGGAGACTGGAACCCCTTGGAGGAATTTCTCGGGCCTCCGCTTTCTTATGTGCACAATACTCTCTTTGCCACAGGAAAGTTGTGAAGGACAAAGGAGACAACGCATGAGCATGAGAAGGTTATTTGCAAATGGTTCATTGCTCTGCGGATTCAGATGATTTTATTACGTACACATTGTTTAAATGCTCACCTGACTCTGGAGTCAGAATGCCTGGTTCATTTATTAACACTCTGCCCTCAGGCAACTTACTCAATCTCTCAGGCCCTCATTTTCTTTTTCTGTGAATGGGAATAATAGTATTACCTACCCTCAGAGGTTGTTGTAAGTACGACATGAAACCATATATATATATAGGATTTGGGAGACTGCTTAGCACACAAGTAAGGGCTCTAGAAAGTATAAATAACACAGGTGTTTTTCACCTTCTGTGTGCCAGTCATTGGGTTATCTCATACACTATTTTGATGGTTATTTCGGATGTTATTTTAGACAAGTGTTAGTACGTTTAAAGAGCTACTCCGGCTTTCAAAAGAGATAGTGTCCATCCTATTGGGAAGTGAAAGGTCTTACTAGAAATATGCCAGTGTACATCACTATTGGCAACAGCAGTTATGTAGCTTTTAGTTATTAGGAAATTAAACGGGGATGAAATGTTGGCTTATCGTTTCTGTGTTGTATATATGTTTGTATGTATGTGTGTGTGTGTGTGTGTGTGCAGGTGTTTGGTTTCCACGTACAAGATAATTTTCCAGTGATCCACCCTCATTCCAAAATCTCACCATTTCCTGTACCAACCTACATCTTATCCAGCTAACAAGCTCAGATCCTGTCCTGCCTTCTGAATTAATCGGGCCTATAGTGTGCTCTTCCTCATTTGAGTGTCCACAGAATCTAGAGCCTGTACCAAATTCTTTAGCACTGCTTGTATATTCTCTCATATACTTATACTACTTCCTTTACATGGGTCGTGTTCCCCCCACCCCCTGCAATATTAAATAACTGTCAAGACTGGGTAGAGGACAGGAGAGCTTGTCTTAAAGTTTCATGTTTTTCCTGTATCTGTCACTGGGCTGGTTACATATTAGAAATGCAGGCGCTGTTGCTTAATCAATTCTCTTCATTCCCACTTGTCATAAGCTACCCAGCTATTAGATCTTTCTGCAACCTCTCAGAAAAGCATCATATGAAACAAGTACATTTCACAGTTTTCTGAGATTAAAATCCAAACCAAGGACTGTTAGCAAGAGGAAAAATTTCCATGGAGATGCATTTGAAAAGCTCTCAGGTTAAGTAAGGATCTGTAGGGACTGCCCAGCTCAGAGGTAGAATAGGTCAGAGAAGCTTAAAGAGCTTACCAGAGCCCATGAGACTCCAAAGATGAAATGCAGGTAAAAGGTAAGTGGACAGATGGCTAGAATCACAGCAGGACTGACAGGCAGCCCTGGGCCTGGCCATTTTAGCAGAGCACTCATCCGCAGGCAGAGTGCTCCCTAGAAGTTGCCCATTGGCCTGGAGGACGAGAGCTGCCTTTGTCAAGGGAAGCTGTCTACCCTCGGCTGCTGGCGATTTCATGCAAATGTTCCAACCCAAAGATGATTTTAGTACCCAGATAAGGTAGATGAGCCCTGTCTGTTCTTTGAAAAGCAGTCCAGCTGAGTGGGCCATGTGGGCACAGCTGGTGGACGCCAGCTGCAATGACTGCACATTTAGTCACTTGGCAAATTAAAAGATGTCCTACACAGGGTGTAAGCTCACTCAGTTGCTTACTCAATGGGAGGGCCAAGGACAATATATTTTTTTCAGCATTCTTTCATGACAAAACTTACTTGAGCTTCTCAATGACTCTTAAGGATGAGGCTGTGAAGTTTTGGGATCAGGAGGCTATGAATTTAGTTAATATATGAACAGGAATTCACGAAACTCTTCCTGTTGACCACACCCCCACTTAACATCTAAATACTCAGGATGATATGTATTTTTCCCATTAAATCCTTATTCATTTTTATTAATTCAACAGGGTCCACAACAAAGCACCATATTTTGAAACAAAAGATCAACTGCAGATATATACAAGATGAAGCACTGCCTTAAAACCAGCACACATATAAAAAGAAAAATCTTATATTACTGACACTAGCTCTAGATGAAGGAAAAGGGATAATGTGACTTCCTCAAGCTGAAAGATTCTAAGACCATCTTAACAGGAGGATAAAATACAACACAAAGCGAGCAGGGTCCCATTGTGCTTCACACCGGTCAGACCTCATCTAACGCTTTGTGCTCATTCTAGCGTGTCCAGGCAGCCAGGGGAAGACAGAGGTCAGGAAGCAGGTCCCAGCCAGGAATGGTGGGTCAGATATGGGTTATTAGTCCTGGAAAAGAGAAGTTTGGGGGCATATCCTAATTGTCTTCAAGTACATGAAGGCCTGCCACGTAGACAAGGAGTTAGCCTAACTCTGTTTTAGAACTAGTGGGTATAATTTGTAAGATAGGAGATTTTGACATGGGAACAGAGACAAAAACCAAAAAGGGACAACTTTCCAACAGTAGCTAACAACAGAAATGGCTGCCCCATAAGACAGTGGAGCAACGACAGCACCATGAGCAGCAGCATCAACAATCATAACAGGAACAAGAGCAAATAGAAGCACAACTCTGGGAGCATTAAAGAACTTTCCTAACTTACTTGAGTTTATAAATGCTGCTGCTGGGGCTCAAACGCAGGCCAGCCGATTCAGAATCCTAAGCTCGTATCCACTAAATTTTACTACCCCCACAGCTCCCTCACAGAGTTGTGATGAGAATTAAGAGAGATTATGCATATAAAGCACGAGAAAAGCAGCTAGCAATCTAGGTAGTGTTCCTGAGTATTAGCTATTACTGCTATTGACATCATTATTTCCACTACTGTGTGTCGCAGATGTCATTGACTGAAAGGATGAGCCAGATGACTTTGAAGGCTCAGTTTTAAGGTTTCCTAGTTCTCTAGCAGAAGTGCACGCCCTCTGAGCTGCATCGCCTCTCTCCTCTGGGTTCTCTCCAAGCCCCGCTGCCAGTGCTGAGTGTGCCCAGGATGCTGCTGGCCCTGCTACCACGCCAGGGTCAAGTGTGTGTCTCTGCAAAGTCAGCTCAGATACCCCGGAGGGTCTGCATTTAATCCTAAAGTTGGACTTCTCTTTATTCAAATCCCATTCAGAATTGGCACAGTTCCATTTGCTGATTCAAAAGGGGGAAAGAGGTTTTGAAAAGGCTTATAACAAAGGCTCATAAGCCTTACAGATCAAACAGCTCTTAAAGAACAACATTTTGATGAGTTAAGTGTAAAAGAACCAGAAACATACGGATTAAATTCCCCTTGAAATTTGAATGCATTTAAAAATTAAAGGGAAAAGCACTTGGCAGAATGCTTTGGGGTCCTTTGCTGAATCTAAAACATTTAGAAAAACAGCTCGAGTCATCTTGCCCAAATGAGACAGCTCCCAGTTTCTATCTGGCTTACTTTAAGTGCTGCTTTTTTTTCCATGTCTCTTAGGAGATTGTTTCAGATCCCCAATTCCCTCCGTTTCTTCTCCCTTGATGGCTAATTGCTAATTAGCAAGATATTTGTGTGCTGGAAGAAGCAGTTCATTTTTGAAATGGCCAGAGCTTACTGCTTGGGTCATCCAGCGGCACTCACCTGGGTACCCCGGTGGTGAGCACATTGCAGCAGTAGCCAGAGGAGCTCAGAGGGAGGCTAAGCTCTGCTCCCAGTGACATGAAAAGCCGCTGCCATTGACTTGCTGGGGGAAAGGCCCTGCATGAATAATCACCGGCTTGCCTAGCCTGAGCCATCCTCCCCAGGCCAGGCAGCCCTCATTTGGAATTCTTGGGAGACGAAGCCTTTGTAGGCAGGGCTACATACAGAGATTAAACTAGATTTACCAGGAGACATATACTGCTAGACCTGATGTGTCTATTTGGCCTGCCAGGGTCGTCCAGTGAAGTGCTATACAAAGAATATGTCATTCAAAGCAGGTGGTGATCCCCTCCCATGGGGGGAAAATATGCTTCTTCTATTTCTATTTATTTATTTACTTATTTAGGTGAGGAAGATTGTCTGCGAGCTAACATCTGTGCCAATGTCCCTCTATTTTGTATGTGGGTCGCTGCCACAGCACGGCTGACGAGTGATGTAGGTCCACCGGATCCAAACCTGTGAATCCAGGCTGTCAAAGTGGAGCGTGCCAGACTTAACCACTACACCACAGGGCCAGCCCCTCTACTTATGTTTGTAGTGCATCCTTTTTACCTTTAGTTTTTTGTGAATGTTTGAGAATTTGCTCCATATATATTAGTATAATGGTAAAGGGATTTAACTTGTTAATAAATATGCATATATTATGAGTGAGACTTTTGTTTTTAATTGTTGTTCTTTGCTTTATTTTGTATGGTTTGTTTTTCTGTTGGTGGAAGTTAGCAATCAAAAAATTTAGAGCCCACCATCTGGTAAACAGAGGGTTGGCTTTGGGTCAGGCAGGTCCAAGCTGGAATTCTGCTTCTGCCACTTACCAGCCAGCTGATCTTGAAGAAGACACTTAGATTCTCTAACTCTCCATTTCCTCCTCTGTAACATGAGAATTGTACTACCTGTGAAGGCTGTGGTAGTTCATTGTGGGGTTTGGGAAACAGTCAAATCCAATGTGCCTGGCTCATAAGGGCTCAGCAAAGGTTAGCTGTTACTGTGTTTTCTTCTTGCTCTCTCCATTCTGTAGGCATGCATTTTCTAAGAATTCTGAACTTCTATTGAAATCTTCCTCCAGTAAGTGGAAACAGAGTATACATTTCAGACGGCCATTTTGAATCAGAGAGAGGATTGAACATGCGAGAGCTTAATTATCAACGTTTGTCCCTCATCACCCTTATCAATAGATGTTCATAAAGCTTCTGATGGGCAAGAACAATTCTAAGTTTTTTCACGCTCTTTTTCTAAGGATCTAGACCAGCTCACCTTGTTTTTTCATGTGTTACCAACAAGTCCGTAGTACAGGCTGCTGACAATGACAGATATTCTAGTAGGGATAAAGTATGGATGTTAAACTGGTTTCTCACGTCAGCTGAATACGAAGAGAGCAGCTTCAACTTGTCAATGACTTAGAGAAGTCCTCTCTTAAGCAGATGTGAAGCGCACAGAATTGTAGTCCACCCAGTTTCTTTAAAGAATCTATGTTATGTTTTGGAACAAAACTTCTAAGCAAATATGAGGGACAATAAAGATATAGGTGATAAAAACAATATCAAAAACAATATTGATAATGAGAGGGAATGCCACGCAGTCGGCTCTGCAGGTTCACAAGAGACCTTTCACGAATCTCCCTCGTCTTCACTGCAACCCTGTGAGACAGGCGCTGCAATTAATTAACTTGTAAATGAGGAAGCTGATGCTGAGGGAGATAATGCACGATTCCTTAGAAAATATTGGCACAGGTCTCGAAAACGTGGGTTCATACTCAAACCCTCTAATTCCTCACCACAAATTATGTTCCCCCAAGTGTAAGTTATTCTTTATCAAATCACCTTTTTTCCACATACAACTTATTGCCAATTGAACTTATTTCCGCTTACTCACTTACTAGCTTTTATGCTTCTCTACTCTCTATGTGAGCGTCAGCTCCAAAAGAGCAGGAAAGGTGATGAGCTGGCCACCGTGGAGTTGAACAATGTTTTCTACATAGTCGGCCCTCAACAAGTCATGGTGGTGATTACAGTTTCTTTCTCCAACCGTGGACCACAAGGGTGGTTAGCAATACAGCCTGTGGTCCAAGTCCCAGCCAGCGACTGCTTCAGCAAATGCAGTTTTATTGGGCGACAGCCATGCGAATTTGATTTCACATTATACATGGCTGCTTCTGTGCTTGCATGGCAGAGTTGAGAAGCTGTGGCAGAGGCAGCATGGGACACAAAGCCTGAAATATTTACTATTTGACTCGTTACAGAAAAAGGCTGTTGGCCCTTAGTTCACAAGATTTAAGTAGAAGTTATAGATGAAGAAAAGAAATATTTAGCAAGCAGGACTGTTGCTAAAAACAGGTTTCAGGACAACTGTTTCAACAGCACATACTGATTAAGTCAGATTAATGCAGCTCTTTAGCATGAAATGTATGGGGTGATCAATACTATTGTGTCTGTTGTTTAAAAAATAAATGATGAAATCATGTCATTGATTACATACCCACCAACTTAGCTCAGGTAAATGCCAGCAAGATAAAGGTTACCTATTGCATAAGAAGAATTAGATTTTCACCCAATTCTCAATCATTCTGAGGCAGATTAATAAGACCCTTGTTGCACTTTCTTTTCTCTCCTGATTTCTGCTTTTTGGTAGTTTTGTTTTTTCTTCAAATTTCCAGGGGAAGAGTGGGGAATGGAAAGAGCCATCCTTTAAGCACTTGTAAACCTTTCTGGAAAAGGCTATGTGCTAAAAAAAATCTTTAGAGATAATGGAGAAACACTTTATTTTTAGATTTCTGTGTAGACTGCAATTATCTATACTCTCCAGGCTAATAATAGCTCAGAAGATCTAGAGCTTTCTGGAGATGAGAGGGATTTGTTTGGACCTGAGATCCTCAGAAATTCTCTTCTAACTTAGATGTAAACACGTATAAAACAACCAATAAAAGCCAGTCCTTCACTATCTTAATAAATGCAAAATCAAACTGGGAATTCCATGGGAAGGAGATTCCAGAGCAAATGTATTTCAGATTTTCGCTGTTGGGCCACCAAAAACACTGTTTTATGCCAGTTTAAAAAAATACGTTTTCCGATTTTAAAGTTTCTGAATTAGAAATTTATCTTATAAGCCGTATGTGCATGTGACACGCTACCCATCTTCCTTCTTCTCCCCACCCTAAAAAGCTGTTATTAGATCAACAAGCACCTCGCAGTTGATGGCACCTTCAGATCAACAAAATATATTTTTCTGGGAAACCAAAAGAGAGTAGGGGAAGTCCATTTTTCATGAACTATCTTCTCTGAAATTAATTCTGGCTGCAGATCTAACAGGTCCAAGATGTCAAGCCCCATATTTCTTCACAAGCCCTCACTACCAAGGCAGGTTTCTCCACCCACCTGTCTGGCGAGTTCCCACAAGGACAGCGACAGCACCCTGAGAAGTCCCTGGCAAGCAAGGCCTGTTGCCCCCACTGCCGAAGGGTCTCTGAGCCAGTCAGGCTTTCATTCCCATGTGCCCCGTTGCTTCCAGAAGCCTCCCGAGTTCACGCTAAAACAAAAAGCCACTGAGACTGCGCACTGTTTTCCAAACAACCCATTATCCAGTGGCCTATTGCAAAATTAGTTGAGGAAGAACCTGTGCTGAGAGATAAATCTTTCTGTGACATTTAAAGACTCATCCTCAGCCAATTAGAACTGCCACTGTGACAGCGGCACGATAGCACACATTCAAATCAGGTTGAGCCCCCAAAAGTCCCTAAAAAAACCCCTTAACAAACCCACAGTGTCCTCTGCAGTCTGACTTGATGAGGGAGCAGGTGTGTACGTCGGCTGACGATCTATCACCCTTAGAACAGGTTTGTGGCCAGAGATGAGAACTGACTGAAGAAACAGAGAACGGAAGCCTGAGACCGCTGACAGTGAGAAGCTTTTTATAGGAGGAATGGCTCTCAGCCACAGCACACACTTTGGCCTCTGAATGCAACCCTGGGCCATACAGGAGCCTAGACTGCTGGACAGATAACTTGATGGTACTTTATTTCCAAACTGAATTTGCCTTAATGGCCAGCATGGTGAATTTCGTCCTGGGGTTCTGGGTGGCAGTTTTTAAAGACTGCTCCAGGCCAGGGCATTTTGAATGTCTTCGCATGTTGCTTAAGTGGCCCTATATTCCTCAAGTACCCTTCTGGAAAGCAGGGGAAGCCATTTCTCCTTTTTCCAATATTCACAGCCTGCCGTTTCCAAAGCTCATTTTTATCGGAGGGGCCAGGTACTTTGCAAACTTACTACAAGTAATACAAAGCACTGGTGGGGTCGTTTACATTAACAAATCATTACACAAGCGTTACTTCCTTAAGTCACATAACATTTCTATGGATAAGGAAGCACCTCTGCTCCCATTTTTCTGGTTGGATAAACTGAGACTCAGGGAGCTAACTGCCCAAGGTCTCCAAAGTAAATCAAAATATTTTACTTTCATTAGATTCCTTTCATCAATACGACAATTCCCATTTGGGCTCCCTGTTGTTAATTCAGAAGCCACTTCATTTGGAAAACCTTAGCCTAGATGACCGCCAAACTCTTTCTCTTATTAAGCCCAAGTGGTCCCCAGAAAAAGTGGAGTTAGCACATCTCTAAGCTGAGAGACTCAGTGGCTACAGGCAGTTTGCCAGAGGGCGGGACTCTTAAACCAGCCTCATTTTTCAGAAATGACACCATCTTCATATCTCTTCGGATCTGGCCATATGATAACTTGCACAAAGTGTTCTTCAGAAACTTGTTCTTCTCTCAGAAGGGTTCCCAGGAGAAAACCTCTATTCCTCTCAGCTGCAGAATAAAGCACCCTCTCCCCACAATCCACACACACTTGCTGCCGTGGTGAGGAATTGCTCCAGTAAAAGAAAGAACCAGAGACCCAGGGAGACAACCATGGATCTCTCCTGGGGAGGTGACAAGGAGATCCCTTTACACAGCATTCTCACATTGAAGTAGGCTTCCTGTTTCCTATAAAACTAAAAATAAGGATGATAACAAGAAAGATTTATCTGAGTCTGAAGAGAAGTTCTGACATTACCATAATGGCATCTCTCCAGAAAGTCTGTTCTTTCCTTTCCATTCACATCTCCTTTTAGTATCTCTGAAAACATATAGCTAAAGGGAACTATTCTTCCCCCATGGTTCGCAACAATCAGATTGCCCAAGCTAGCACAAGCTCTCCCAAAACTTGGTTAATTACTCACCAACAGAAATACCAAAAGCAACAAATCAGTTTCATGCATATGTGTTTGAGAACCCTTATTGTTCTAAGAGACTCTTAATTATATGTTTCCTCTGGTATCTACCCCCTACCCCTCCTTACTTCCCTACGGGAGACTGAGTAACACAATCAAAGAAGATTCTAAAGAGGCTTGTCATATCCTGGGGTTTACAAGACATGGTATTCAAAAGGCAGTGATGTTAATATTGTTTTACAGTATGCTGACTGCTTAGGGGGTTTGCAGCCATCTGTGTGCATTAACTCCTTTCTAAGTCAGGGGAGGGGCTGGGGTTGGCTCATTCAGGGAGTTATGCTGCCTTACTGCTCTCTTACTTTACCTAGCCATTGATCTGGGGCCAGGAGGCATCAGTTATTAGTGGGAAACATATACTCGTAGGCTTTGGGGTAATAGGTATCTACTGATTCTGCCCTGATGAATCCCCATGAGTACGATTATTAGCATTACCTCTGAGTTCTCCATGAGTTGACTCCAGACTGTCTAGGGGAGATGTGAGTTCATGAACACAAGAAGATTGTATTAAATCCATAGCCCAGACTCCTAATGAGGCCTAATTCTATAGATGGAGAACCTGGCTACCATATAAATGAGGCAGTATTTTGTTTTATATTAAATATTAAAACAGTTAACTATTTTTGTGAATCTGATGAAAACTATGGACTCTAATTTCAGACAAATGTGCTCTCTCTCTCTCTCTCTCACACACACACACACACACACACACACACGCCCTCAACATAATTCAGGGAAGTTCATGGACCTCTTAAAGCTCATTTGGCTCCACAAGCCCCAGGTTAGGAGATCTCACCTTATTAGAAGTTTAACTTCTTCTCAATATTTAGCATGCTCTTTCCCCACATTCCCATTATAACCATGTCTAATGGATTTTAATGACTTTTATTTTCTTGTACTTCAGGGAAGTGATTTCCTCACTGGTATGAGGATAACAGTCTCCTAACATAGCATTTAATTTTAATCTGTACACATGCATCAAGCACCCTGTACAAGCAGGCCCAGTGGCAGCTGTGTGATGGTCAGTTTTACACGTTAACTTAACTGGGAATAATGCCTTGGTATTCAATCAAATACTAATGTAGTTGTTGCTGTGGAGGCATTTTATAGATATGATTAATTTTTAAAATCAGCTAACTTTAAGCAGATTATCGTACATAATTTTGAAGAGCCTCATCCAATCAGTTGGAAGGCCTTAAGAGCAGAACTGAGTCTTCTGGCAAGAAGACATTCCACCACAGATAGCATCTTCAACCCATGCCAGAGAGTTCTAGCTTGCCCTTCCTCACAGCCTGCACTATGGTTTTTGGACTTGCCTAGCCAGTTCCCACAATCATGTAAGCCAGTTCCTGCAATAAATCCTTTAATGTACACCTCTTAGTCATTCTGTTTCTGTGTTTGAACATTGACTGATACAGATTTTGGTATTACGAAGTGGGGTACTGTTGGAACAAATACCTAAAATTGTGGAATTGACTTTGGAGCTAGATAAAGGGTAGAGTCTGGAAGAATTCTTAGGTGTATGATGGAAAAATTCTAGACTGTCTTAAATAGATTAAGGTAGAAATATGGGCAGTACAGTCACTTCTGGTGAGGGCTGAGAAGCAAATGAGTGACACGTTATTGTACTGAAACAAAGATGGTCCTTGTTATACAGTAGCAGAAAATGTAGTTGAATTGTGTCCCCACAGTGAGTGGAAAGCAGGACTTATAAGTTATGAACTTGGATATTTAGCTGAGGAGATTTCCAAGCAAAGTGTGGAAGGCATGACCTGATGTTTTCTTTCTACTTTGAGTAAAATATGATAGAAAAGAGAGAAATTGGGGGAGAACTGTTAAACAAAAAGGACTCCGCTTTGAGAATTTTGGGAAATTCTCAGCTTACTTAAATTACAAAAGATGCTAAAGGTTGGAGGTTTACTGTCAGGAAAATGTGCTCTGAAGAAAAACCCAAAAATGTGGCTTGACAACCTTTTGCTAGCACTGAAGATATTAGATGTATGACACGTGGATTCACTCAACCATATCAGCAAAAGACAGGACTAGAGATGGGGTTATCTGGGAAATTTCTGTGGAAGACCCTTTTGCCTAATGGTATGAATCCCCATGATATACATAAGAGACCCACAAAGTTTTTAAGAACATTATAAAGCTGAAATATTGCCAGCTTGGACTGAAAGGGATGAAGATATGACAAAATAAAAGAAAACTGTTGGACTCCAAAAATTCTATAGGCAGGAAACAGGCTGATAAAACTTCTGAGCTGCAAACTCAAGAAAAAAGGAAAGTTGACTCTGAGGGCTGAAACTTGGGCCCAGAGGCCAGAAGTCTAGGGCCAGAAAGCAGAGCTGTGGGCCCAGAGGGTGAAGACATAAGCCACAGAGGATTATCCCCAAGCCTTGCATTCTAATGGAATTTACCCTGTTGGATTTTGAAAGTGCTCTGCACTGATGAACTTTTTCTTCCTTCCATTTTCTCCCATTTGGAGTAAGAATGTTATAGAACTGGGATCTTATGCCTGTCCTACCATTGGATTTTGGAAACAGACATGTTTTCTAGTTTCAAGACCTACAGATGGAGAGGAATTTTATCTCAGGATGGATCATACCCAGAGTGTCATCCATACTTGATTTAGATAATGAAATTGGGGACTTTGGGAGCTGATTATATTTAAATAAGATTTTTGACTTGAGTTGATGCTGTAATGGGTTAAGAATGATAAGGTGAATGTATTTTGCATGTGGAATGTATGTGAATCTTTGGGGGCAAATGGCAAACTGTGGTAGGTTAAAAACTGTGGCCCCCAAATGTACCTACATTGCAACCCCTGAAATCTGTGGATGTGAGGTTATATGAAAAAGCACAAATAAAAAAGGTCTTTGCAGATGTAATTAAGTTAAGGATCTTGAGATATGGAGATTATCCAGATGGGCCTTAAATGTAATCACATGTATGCTTATAAGGGGAAGGCAGAGGGAGATTTGAAAACACATAGAAGAGAAGGCAATGTGAAGATGGGCAGAGAGATTTAAACATGCTGGTATTAAAGAATGGAGTGGTAGAGCCACAAGCCAAGGAATGCTAGCAGCCAGCAGAAACTGGAGAAAGCGTGGAACAGATTCTCCCCTGGAGCCCCTGCAGGGAGTGTGGCCCTGCCCACATCTTGATTTTAGCCCAGTAAAACTGATTTAGATCTTTGGGGTCCAGAGCTATAAGAGAATTTGTGTCATTCTAAGTCACCGAGTTTGTGGTAATTTGTTATAGCAGCTACAGGAAACCAATACAGACTCTATAGAAACCTAAGATGAAAAAGTTATGATTCTCCCTCCAAGAGTTCAGAATCTGTGGAAGACTAACTCTAAATACGATTAGACAACTCTAAATAACAATAAAGACAACAACAAAGACTCAAAATATAAAGTAGTTAAAACCATTCTCTGGGTGGAGAGGACTGAAAAGGATTCACAGAGAGCAGAGCAAGTGAAGTGAGTGGGAGAAGTAGAGGTATGGAAATGACCAGCATTTTCTGAGAAGATGCTGTTCAACATGGAAGGACCATTAGATTCACAGTGCCGAGGAGGGGTGGAGATAGACCAATACCAACCCAGAGAGAAAATTAGAATGTTAGAGCAGATATCCTCTTAGAGGTATTCTAGTGATTTTCAAATTGTGCTTCACGTGAGACATGAAGAACTTCAAAAACATTGAAAACTGCTGGCCTAGTTTACCTCCTGACTCTCCACTTTATGTTAGAAAAGAAAGAGACATTTCCTAAGAACACATAGGCAGAGGTAAAGAAGGACATTATAGCATGGTGGTTAAATACGGGCATTGGCATCAGATGGACTTGAGTTCAAATGAGGCACCTCCATGTGTCCACAGATGAGTTAGTGGACCTTTCTGAGTTCAATGTAACCAACGGAAATGCTGTTAGAACAATTAGCAAGGAACACCTACACAGTTCCTCGAATTTAATTCAGTACCCAATAACACTAAGTAAGCAAGTGAGAAAGTCAAGACTACCACTTAGACTTAGGCCCTTAATTCTTCCATTGTGAGGCTATAAAACTTATGTTCAAGTCAGAATGTGAAGTTCCTGAATGGCATAGCAAAGGTTTTGGACTTTATGATATGAGTTGGAATCCATAGAAAGATTTTAAAATATGGAATAGCACAACCTTTGCTGTGTTATAGACAGTTGTCTGGTGCTGAAAGACATGAACAGTCAAACATCAGCGAGAAGGGAGCCAGCTTGGAACTTGCTGCAAGAGGTTGCAGGAAGGAGACAACGAGGACCCAATTAAGGGTGGAGATAGTACAAAAGGCACATTTTCAAATACTGTGATTTTCTGACTTGAAATTATTTTTGAGGAGGCAGAAAAGTGGCCAGATACATATGATTACTCACCGGCAGAAAGATGTTGCATGCGTGTTTGTGCCGGTGAAGAGTTGGGGGCAGCCTAATTATGCAAGTCTACTGCAGAAAGGACATCTGAGCTTGGCATCTCTTCTGAGGGAGCTGGTCATGAAATGTCACAGTGCTCAATGGCTGGGAATGTATGCAATGTTTACAAAGCCTGCCTTTCATAATTCCTAACGATCCAGACAGCCAGCTGCATATGTTTCTCCAAGAATCATACACTCTTGTGTGCAGATAGGCCAGTGGGAACATGCAATTCCCCAACCTTTTCCTTTGAGAGTAGAGACAAAAGTGTTCTTAGAATTTTAACATATGTGCACATCTTTGCAGGTGTGACAATGACTCCATTATATTACATTGCATTTCACAACTAAGCAGAAATGCAGAAACACACATACAACAAATCACGTTCTAGAAAACAACTGAAATGTAGTATTTTTATGAAACGTTCATCCATTTGAAATAGCAAGGTAAGATGTTCTGACCCATAATCCAAGGTGGTGGTCACTTAGGCTGCCTTCCCTGTGGAAAGCTTGAAGAAAGATGAAATGGAAGGAAACCATGGGGTTCAAAGAGTAAAGATCTGTTAGTCCTCTCTGCCTGCTCCTCTAGCTATTTTCAGGTTTGTTTCCTGCACTGTATTATCCAGGGCTTTAGTGAAGCTCATTTTAAATCACCCAAAACCCGTGTCTTCAAATTCTTTCCCTTAAAGAAGTCGCTACATTGTGGGAGGCCTCACTATTAACTCTTCATTCCTGACAGTCACCTTGAAATTGTCTTTGCTCAGTTCCCCCTCATTATTCACTCTTGTACCTTTTGGAGAATGAAGGATTGTGTTTGATATCTATGTCTGTTTCCATTTGGGTAACTCACACTTAACCTAACTGCAATTTATTAGAGAGATATATATTATGTTTTATACACACACATACAGACACTCATATATATACACATATAATAGACATATGTATATATACACACTTACATATGTAACTTTGCAAAATTGTGGTTAAGTTAGGCACAAGTTTATATATATATAAAAATATATCTCCTACCCAAAGATCCATAGATGGAATTGGTTTCCTGGAGAAAAAGATCATCATTTTTACCAGGTTCTTAAAAATAGTGTGTTGCTCACAAAAGGCCACCCCTAAGAAAGGACCCGTCCTCTGTTTTCTCCTCGCCCTTTCTTTCTCTTATTTCTCCTTCCTTGTGCCCCTTCATTCTCTCTTCTCTTCCTCACACTGCTTTTTGAATATGACCTCCCTCCTCAATTTCCCTTACATTTTAGTTAGCTTTTAGAGCGAACTGTGCTGTACCTACGGTGCGCTGGGACAGAACATTCTGCTCCCCAAACTCGCATTGTTTTTTAGGCCAAGTGAAGTGAGCTTTCACTGAGGCTGACGCTGGAGGGAGGACTAGCAGGTCAGAGCGGGTGAAGACTGTGCGAGGGGCTGGTGTATCCAAGCGCTATGTCTGCGCCCCTTTTGGCGAGGAGGCAGAGTGGGAGAATAGCTCAGTAAAGAGCATTTCTAATTGCGCTTCCTCTCCAGACAAAGCCCAGCGAGGCAGGACAAGGAATTGCACTTTAATTCCGCTGCTCTGGCCTCGATGAAACTGAGCCAATGATCAAAGAGAATCTGCACAACAAGCAATTGCAACGCAATCTTTGCAATATTAAAATTGTGTCGAATGACTGAAGTCCAGCTCTGAAGTAAGTGAACAATTAGGGCATGGAGGGGTGGGGAGAGACTTGATTCCATTAGTTTATCAGGCTTTGCTGGATCAGTAGATTCCCCAAGAGGATACTGTAAAACTGGGGTCACGTCTGCTTTGACCACCCCCTCTCAGTTTTACCCTAGGCCAGTCTCTGCAGTCCCCACTAATAAAACGAAGCGTCACCCTCAAAGATTTTGCAGGGCCTTCCCAATTCCAGCCCTCTGCCAGAAGCACGCTGTAGCAGCGATTTACTGTGGTGTTCGGTCCCCCACTTCTCTCAGGCTTCCCTGATCATATGTTTCATCCTGCCAACTTCCAAACCAAGATTTTCCATGGCTTCCCTTTAAGTCGACTATGCAGTTCATACCTGCCCCCTTTATTTCAAGCCCCTGCACTCTCCTTTCCAGAGCCCAGCCCAGCCTCCCTGGCATCCACTCCCACACAAACACAAGAGACTCAGAGCCTTTGCCTTTTGTTTCTTTGTATAATTCACTCCATGGAGTGTTTCCTATTCAATAAAGAACTTCATTTCTATTGACTTGCAAAGACCACACATTTCAAGTGCAGCCAAAACAAATCAATGTCACATGAGCCAAATAAATCCTTCTAACTACTCCAAAGAGCTAATGATTCTGTAGTCTTCTCACTGTCTATATTTGGGTTAGGTCTGGTTACATCCTATGTGATCACAAGATTCTCTAAAATACTAAGGTGCAATGGAAAATGTGTATGCTCGAAAGACATTTTTGGAGGGAGAAGCCTTTTTGAAAGATCTCCCTCCCTACGAATGTATGGCATTCACTCCTTACTCTGCCAAAGTGCACGGCTCTCTTCAGCTGTATTCTTGAGAAACTTGATTCATAGAAAAAGTTCCCTTTATAAAATCCAAATTTGTTACGAGGCTCAGAGCTGGACCATTAAAACAGTCGCTGTCGAATGAGTTTGAGGGATTTTGCGGTGCTGTTTGGAACTAGCTGGGTCAGCACCTGCCAAGTCTATTTCTGGCTCTGGTTTGCATAATTAGCCCTCACTTCTCCAAGCTCGAAAATATAAAAACAAACAGATAAAAATTACTGTGACACTGCTCCTCTCTCAGGCTCCGCTGGAGCATCCGGAGGCAGGTTCACCCTTACTGACCTCAGGGTAATTTTTTGCACCTGGGGTGGCAAATTACTTCCAGGTGAGGCAAAACCAGATGGCCTAAACTTTCCTGGAGTTGATGAAAATGACTGTACCTGCTTCAGGGCTACCAATCAAACACCACGGTTTGATTTACCATGGTAACGTCTCAGCCAGTGGCTTCTGCACTGTTAGTGGAAGATGTTGAATCTACCAATTAAAACCAGCAAATGATACCCCCTATCTGATACACACACACTCACATCACTTTATTCTAAGTGCTTGCACAGGGCCAACTGCTGCTAAACAAAAGGAAAATTTTTTTAAAAATTCTATAAAAATTGGAGCTCCTACTTGGTGACATATAGAATAATAAAGCAGGTTTGTAACCCTCCTGGCACAGACTGCTACCACACAAATACAGAAGATGCTTGAACTATATAATTGCCTTGGCTCTCATGTGACATTCATCTCCACTTGGCAAGGATACCCAATAACATAGGAGGAGGGCAATTTTCTCACTTGTGAGTTATCAAATGTCTCCTAAGCTGGGCATATGAATTCTGTATTCTGTTATTATCAGATACTATTAGATCACCCTGTAGTTTCACTCTCTGGTTTATAATTCAATACAATTCAGTTTATTTCTGTTCAATTCAATTCAATTCAATCTAATTCAATGTATCCATTAGCCACATCACTCTATTAAATAAAGGTGGGTATGGAAATTAAACACAACCCCTCCCCACAAGGAACCGAAAATAATTCATCAGCCAGAGTTTGAGGGACCTTTGTAATTGCAACATGAAACAAGCTAAACATCAGTGAGCATAACACCTAATGTGTTGATATGGACATTTAGATGATGGTGATATATTGGCCATTATATTATAATGTATTCAGAAAATATGCAAAGGCTAAGCAAAATGTCACTTACATATGACACAGAAGGGTTGGCACTGCTACGAGATCCTTTACTTTTACATTTATTTGCTTCTTAGATCACGAAGTTAATGCATGGCTATCTTGATTTTTGCGTAAAAATTGCAACTAGGATGGATATGTGTCGAAAGACAAAAGAAAAGAAGCAACAGGGAAGAAATGTGCTGCAGCGTCACTGTATCTTCAGCGCAGCATTAACAGTAAAACAAATAGAAATCTAGCAGCGTTTTAGTGTTCATTCACAAAACGCCATCTTAAAATCACTTGGATCTTCATTATTTTTTCAACATAGCAAATGTGTTTGCTTTTACAGATGCTCTAGCACAAACACTCACATTCCAGACCAATAAAAATAGCAATAGTTTTCAGTTATGACCACTAACACCATTTGTAGACATGCAAAATCAAACAAAGATTAATCACACCATATGAAGCAGGCAATGCACTGATTTTAAAATTATTCTGCAATGTCAGGTCTAGACCCTCATGGAAGGAAAATACTAGCTGCCTACAACTGCACAAGAGATTGTATATTCTCAAGGAAATCCAATGCAGTATATTATTTCTGTGACTGGAAGTCAAAGTTGGCCTTTGGTTTCTATGAACAATTTCCACCAATAACATCTGACAAGTGAAATGTTTTCTGCTTTGCTCCACATTTCTGTATTTACTTTACTGATTTATCAGTAGCAAAAAGCTATCTCTATCCACCTTACATCAGTAGAGGACAGCAGTTCAAATATTTCACTTTCCCTTATTGCCTGTGTCTCATTAAAATTGGACACCCCCTCCATCTATAGCACATTAGCATTTAAAATTTAGGAAGCCCTCACTCTAGGTTAGACTCACTTCTTAAGTCTATGAGAACTCTTAAGTAAATGAGAACTCTGAAGACAAGGCCTCCCTTCTCCGTGCTTTCTTAGGTCATCAGCCCTGAATGTACTGGGTAAACTGAGTCTTTTCACACAGCTCCACTGTCAGTCCTAACAAACAGGGAACTTGTGATAAGACACAGAGTGTAGAAGAACACCGAGCTAACAGAGAGCCCAAGTGGAGGTGCTGGATGCACTGCATCTTCAGGAAGAAGTTTAAAGCCAAGTGTGGTCTTCGTGAGAAGTGATATGACTAAGTCGTGGCCTGTGGAGGCAGCTCCACCACTGAACCAGAGGCCTCGGTTTCATGAGGAAGGAGAACTCCCCCTCGATCCATATTGCTGGAACTAGGGGTCTCTTATAGGAGTCTGGAGTGACTGTGGGATGCCTGTCTGGGGATCTTGAATGGCTTGAGGTGTCTGGGAGAGACTCTGACCTGGAAAAAGTATGTATCCAGATCTCAACACTGCAGAATGGGCTCCTGAGAACTCAGCGAGGAAGAGAGCCCATGAGATGGTGTGCAGCTTTGGGTCTGGCTGGGGAATGGAGTTGGGAATCAGTGGGGTGGGAAGGGAACAAAAAGGGTGGGAATCCTTGACGTGAATACTCCGAAGAAACAAACCAGACTCTAAAGCTGAAGTAAAGTTCACGAAGCAATTCAAAGGGCTCAGAGATGGATTCCCATGGGAACTAGTTACAGAGCACCTGCACTGGGGCATATTTGGACGCTCAGTGTTCGTAGACATTGGCCTGGCTTAGGAAGTCAGGCTTGGCTTCCACTTCACTGGGCTGTCATTTTAAGATCTGAATTCTAGTCTGGCCAGTGCCACCAACTTTCTGGGAAAGTCACTTGATATATCTGGCCTCTGTTTCTTCATTTCTAAAGCACGTGTGTAAAGTGATCATCACATGATCCCTAAGGCCTCTTCCTGTTCTCCCATTCTACGACTCAAAGAAGGCTCCACACCTTGTTCTAGCTGGCTCAGGATGCATAACAAAATGCCGTAGACTGGGGGGCTTACATAACAGAAATATATTTCCCACAGTTCTAGGGGCTGGAATCTGGGTACTAGCATGGTTGGGTCCTGGTGAGAACCCTCTTCCGGTTTGTAGAGAGCTGCCTTCACGCCGGGTCCTCACATGGCCCTTCCTCAGTCCATGTGTATGGAGAGATCTCTCTCTCTCTCTTCCTCTTCTTATTAGGCCAACAATCCTCTCAGATTAGGATCCCACCCTTATGACCTCATTTAACCTTACTTAATTACCTCCTAAAAGTCCTGTCCCCAAATACAGCCACATTAGGGATTAAGGCTTCAATATAGGAATTGGGGACACAATTCAGTGTGTAGCACACCTAAAGCACTGTGGTTTAGAGGCAGCAAAGCCTCTCCAGTGTTTCACTTCTCCTTTGTGGAGACCAGATTCTCAAGGCATCAAATGCAGACTCTCAGAGGCAGCCATGAGGAAGAGGGAGTCAGGAGGCTCTGTGTGGTCAGGCCGGTGAGCCATCTGGCCCATGCTACCAACATATCAGACCAGCCCATGTCTACAAAGAGGCAAGAGCTGGACAGGAGTCAAGTGGACAACTGAAAAGTAGGCTAGAGGTCAAGAGCCTGATCTTGGAGCACACTGACTATGAGAAGGAATGGTCAAGGCAGGAAGGCTAGGAGGTAGAAAGCACCAGGCTGGGGCGGGGGTGGGGGATGTATTCCATATATATACGGAGTCATAAATTATATATATGTATAAAAGAGTCCTAAAAAATAGTTTGAACTACCCATAACCCCAGCAGCATTCTTTAATTTCCTCCCTCACTCTTCCTTTATTTCATATTTTTACAATATCTACAACAGAAATTGTGGGGAATATTGGTTTGATTTCATGCAACATAGAGCAAGAATCCACTGTGCATCCCTGCCTCTTCCATTTGAGATGCACAGATTGCGTGTATGTGACAGGTGACAGGGTTCAAACAACATAATCTAGGTCCTGTGCAGTGGAACCCTGGTTTGGTGACATTCTGGGAGTCAGCACATCTCAGACTCACAGAAGGGGGCAACTTCTAGTTTTACATGGCTTGTTGCAGTCTTCCCTCCCTGTCTGAATCCCTCTGCCCAAGAAAAACCTCCAGAAAATGAGAAAAAAGAAATATACTAGAAATGAGAACTTGAATAATCCCTGAATGATATAAAGCAGAGCAAAGCAACCACCACAGAGAAGCTCCAAACCAGGGTATGTGTGAGCAAGTTCAGCCGTGGACAGTGCTCCTGTCTAGAGGGAGAAGAAGATCTGGAGAATGTCTGAAGCAACCTGGCCTTAGTTATTCCACTGCAGTGGGAACCAGACAGACTGAATCTCTATACCAAGCAGTAAGACACGGAGTGTCTGACATAAGGCTCGAGGAATGAGTGTGGGAGATGGAGTCCCATATAGAGGGCAATTCCCAAGGCTGATGAGTTTGGTAGAATCAGAGATCAACCACAGCCAGGACGAGGTACACTGCTGATAAGACCTTCCTCTCTTTCCCCACGATCACTGAAAACAGTGCACATCCCTCGAGTAGCACCTCCTGCCCACCTCCTCCATCAGAAGGCACAAAGACGTGCCCCAGGCAGTTAATGGGCATTCACTGTTACAAAGATGAGCATGCAATCAAGAATCACCAAACAGTTCACCAAGGCAGGGACTGCAGAAATCAAATGAAGATGCAAAAGAAAAGGGCTTGACAGACAGAAAAACCTAAATAAGAGGAATCAGAGCTAAAAGAGCAATGAGAATAGAACTCTATAAATAAGTTTCACATCTACAGAAAGATAAAGAAAAGTATTGCATGCAAAAACAAGAACAGAAATGATGAGATCAGCACAGAAGGTTATGGAAAAAAGAATGAATTAAAGATCTTGGAAATGAGAAGCAAAGACATGGGGCAATGGTCTTAGGTAATTTAATAACTGATCAGGAGATGAGGTAGCGCAAGACGAGAGAGAAAACCCAGAACAAAGCAGCAAACAGTCCCTGGCTCCTGGACACTCCTGGTAAAGGATAAAAGCTAAGAAAGAACATAGGGATTCTAGATCTACTTCAAAATTCAATTAAACTGCTTATTCAGGATCTACCGTATAAGCAAGGTTGCCTTATACAAAATAAGTGTCTGGAGTTCCCCTCTGGAGTTGATCCAGAAGAACAAATTTAAGAGGAAATGTGAGTTCCTAGCCGGATCTAGAGGCAGAGAGGAAAGAAAGAGGCAGGCTGATGGCGTCTTTGGAGAAAGGGCAGCCTACAGTGGAGACTGAATGTTGGGAGAAGTAGGAGAAATGGCAAGCATTTTTTTCAAGGACGTTTTCCTAAAAACTGGACAATTGAGAAGACATTACTAGAATTCTTGAAAATGAAACACAGTGTAGTCTATTTGACAATTAGGAGACCTTGTGGAACTTTATGGTAAAGGAGGGATAGGAGAGAAGATTCAGGTGGTGTTAGTACAAATGAATCCTGAGTTGGAGCAGAGAGAAGGAGGGCAGGGAATCCAGGAGGGGACTCTCACACACCACGGGACACGGCTAAAACCATGCGTGACAGTGGAAGACCAGAGTTATATCTGCATTCCTAGAAACCTAACAGAGACCATACAACGCCAAAATACACCATATTTTGGAATTAAACTTTGACAATATTTGCTGCACTGTGTTCTTCCTTTTTCTTTTCCTTCACAGCTGAACACACAATCAGACAGCTCAAGTGTGACACGCATCCTACTGAGGCTAACCATTTGCCTTTTTGTGCACACCTAATGATTTCCATCTTTGCCTCAACTGTGTTCAGTTTATGAAACCTATGCTTCTTATCACTGGTCTCAGCACTTTCACTTTTCTGTGAGGGAAGAATGCAATAAAATACTCAATTGTACAAACACTGCTCTACCGACAAAGCGGGCAGCACTCCTGAAACTGAGCTATTGGCTGGTGTGCAGCACTGCTGGGTGGTAGGTAGCGCCTTCATCAGTGGGGCACCTGAGTCTCCATGGGTGTTTGCAAAGTGCTTTCAGTGTAGCATACTGGAGAATTTGTGGATTATGCAAAAGTTGAACACACAAAGTCTGGGGATGTAAGAACTTGGCTAACAATGAGATTAGGGGCATAACAAATGAAGAAATGACCAAATGTACTGATTTAGAGCCTACAGGCTGAGGAATTTCAGAAGAGCAAACAAGATTGAAAAATAATTTCAGTGTTCAAGGACAGGACATTTCCTACATCCAAGAAAGTCTACTTCTCCTCTCCTCCCCGCCTCAACCCTCCTCTCCTCTCCTCTCTCCTCTTCTTTCTCTCATTCATGGACTCATCCTATACATCAGACTAGATGCACCATTATTGATCCCTGCACTGGTGGACCCGACCTTGTAGGGGGAAAAACATACATCAAACAATATACATTAGTGACTATCAAACTTTTTAGGAAGCAGAATCCTCTCTGTCTGCCAAGGAAATCCTATATTGAAAATTCAGGTTATAAAAACTGAGCCCCTCTTTTGGGGTTGGGATGGGAGGATGCGTAGGAACCCAGGACTGCAGTGCAGGGCTCGTTCTCAGAGCCATTTCTATCATCCCCTCCATCCACCTCTTCTCTTTCTCCCTTTTAAATTGCCAAAGTTTGGAACAAGGATATAGATTAGTCATATTTTGTATTTATTGAATTAAAAAGGACAATTATAATTCTTAATTTTAAAAGAGGAGGACTTTGTCATTTCGTATTTCTTCACCCACTGCAAAAATGAAACCATAAATCTGCTCTTTACGGTTCCTCGCTGCCTCACGCCTCTTGCCTTTCCTCCTCCTCTCCTGAAAGCACAGCTGTCTTTGTGCTCAGGAACCACAGAAGACCTACTGTGCCCTTTTGGGACTACTCCACCGCAGAACCACAGTGAGGACTAGCGTTTATTGGGCACCTTCCGTGTGTTGGGTCCTGTGCTAGACACTTCAAATATATCATCTCATGTGGTCCTGAGATACAAGACAACCAAGGATGGATTATGATTGGGCTGTGAAGATAAAGAAGCAAAGTTTCAGAGAGGTCAAGTAAAGAAGCCAAGGCTGCCCAATTCCTGAGTGCAAGAGATGAGATTTGAACTCAGGTCCCCCTGGGTCTACGTCCACCCGCTCCTGCCTCGTTACCTCTGTGCCACTCTGCTCTGACTCTGTCCCTGTCCCTTTACATCTCTTCCCATCTCTCTTTCACACATACACACACACACACGGGCAAGCATCTCCTCCTCGCTTGGAAATACCCACTCCTGACGTTAAGCACTTTGAAAATACATGTGTACTTTCTTATTCTCGCTGCCTGTTGTCCCGGGCTACAGCTGCTGTTCCTGATGCCATAGTGCTAGCGGTGCCAGAAAGCTGTTTTCCTTCCACTCTAATAAACACGTTCTATTCATTCGTGAGTTGGTCTGTTTCTTTATCTGATGGCTCATCCTATTTGAGTATGCCCAGATAATGTGTTAACCCCTCTGAGATTACAGCTCTTCAGAAGCAAGCTCTCGAAGTGCCCACCTCACCCACACACATGCGCTCCGCCGTGCTCAGAGTCAGTCCTGAGGGAGAGAAAGTGTCTTTGAGACGAGACATGTAGGTGAATGGGGTGAGGGCATAAACGGAACATCTGCTTTCATTATCCTAAAACAAATTTAGTGCCCATAAAAGGTGTTCAAGTGAGAAGATCTGAGGATGAAAATTGACAGTCAAAGATACAGCCACATTTGATCCCAACTCAAAGCCAGTCTCTTCCTTTGCAATATGGCTCGCTCCATACTAAAGCTTAGCAGGGAAATCAGACCTCCGTTAATTTCATTCACCAGCCCTGCCAGCTTTCCTCAAACCCTTATAATGTCAAATGACATTGTTTTATGTGATTTACAAATATTCATTCATTAATCTTTGCACCCGTCCTCTGAGGTGCAGAGAAGTTAAATGACTTCATTAAGATTGCACAGCCAGTGTAGAACGGATCCAGGAGTTGAACTGAGAGTAAACCACAATGCCACAGTCCTTACTGGCCAAAGGACCCTCTTTTCAGACATGTGCTGAGACCCGTAAGCCAATCCATGGGAGTTCCAAATTCCTTTCTGAGTAAATTAATGAGAAAAGGCCTGATGTAGAGTCTTAATCCCCATGCTCTGCAGTCAGTCACGTTTGCTGTGTGACCTTAGATTAGTTATTGAATCTCTAAGAGCCTTGACGTCCTCACTTTCAGAATGGGGTGATGATAACAAGCTGTGAAGGTAGAATGAGGTAATTCAGTTAAGCCCTTGGACATAGCGACTAATGCCTATAATAAGTGGTACCCTCAGTTGTTATCGTTGATGTACATGACTGAATAAGCAAGAACCTGGGGGCAAGACTTTTAGAGGACTCTGGAGAAACCAAACCAAACCCAAACCAAATCAACACACAGAGGACATTCATTTGGTGCGACAATGTTGTTACATCTGCATTGCCAGTGGAAAGCTGAATACCGCAATGTCCACAGCAGGCATGTTCCCCAAAGCAGTATTTCACCCTTGTGTGCAGAACACCTTAAGAGAATACCCGTGTACCTACATTCCAGCTCCTCAGAGACCACTCAGGCTCTGCTTCCTACCCAGGTCCAACGCCTTCTACCAGACCCCCGACACCAAGCCCTTTGAATGCTTCAGGAGGACTACCTGCCTTTGTTCCTCCACTCCTCCCATACTATGGATAATTCTGAGCTCCACTACCTGCAGGCAGGGCTTCTGATCATTTTCCACTTCCTCCATCTCAATTCCAGCGTCTAACAGAATTATTCAGTTGGTCACAAATTACATAAAAACTTGGGTTAGCTTTTGGAAGGTTTCTAGTACTACCTAAAGAGATCCACTTTTTTCCGTTCAAGCTAGATTTGATAACGTTCCTAAATCTCAAGTTCACAAGCTATTGTGCTCACTCCTGCCCCTTCCTCCTCCTCCTTCTGCTGCACTCCTGGGTCCAGGTGCAACATTCTCTATTCCGTCTGTTTACCAGCCACCAGCATAATCAAGGGGATGCTGAAATTCCTCTAACTTATTGCAAACTACCTGTGCCTCCATCTATTTCCTTCTCTCTGATGTGAAAATCACCACTGTCACCCTCCCATCTTAAAGGGATATTTTGAGTAGAACTGACATAATAAACACAAAGTTGTTTTGAGCTCCTCAGAGAAAGAACGTCACATGGAAGTGTATTCAAAATTATTTGGCTATTTTCAGTGACTATGACTCCAAATCAGAATCAACTGGGTTCATCCAAAGAAGGTATAGACAAAAGGCTTTGAAGCTGAAGCTAAAGCTACAGCTTTGCTTAAGGGGGAAGAAAAGTCAAGACTGTGAGGTGCTCATCCCCAGTCTTCTATGGAGAACACACAGCTATATCCCAAAACTCAGGCCCTTTGTCCAGCGGGAGGCTGAAGCACAGTGTTTTATTTGGTTTTGGTTTTTTTATTTTATTTTTTCATTGGTTTTTGTTGGGTAACCACATATTTGCTATTGTAAATAGACCCCAAGATTCAGTGCTTCTACTCCGATGGGGAATAGTCAGCTGCTACTGGAAGGAAACCCACCAATTAGGGAAATCAGCACAAGGAAAAGAGCGAACACATATTAAGCATCTTCTGTTTTAGGAAACAGCTTTAGAGAAGACGAACCCTCCATTTTGGATTTTGAGACAAGTGTTTGCTTAATTTTGCAAAAATTTCATTTGGAAGGTTTCATGGCAGGGGAGGAGAGAGTATTTCTTCTCTGTTTGATGTTACTTCACCCTTGGAAGGTTGGCTTCCCACCCTCACTCAACCCCCTAACTCCCACATCCCAAGAGAACAGCTATAGGCTTGGCCGAGAATTCCACAACCCTTTTCTGTTGCATTGAGAGAGGGACTAGAAGGTCCCGCCCTATAAGAATTAGTTTGTTTGGGTGACTAGATTCTCTTTTTTCTTCTCAGCTGTAAGAATTGACAAGACTGGAATCCAGTGCCTGGATCTGTCCCTTATTCCTCTGTGACTTCACGAGTCCTTTGCCTCCTTCTCATCATCTGCAGAGTGAACCTTTGAAGAGGTCAGGTGCTGGAGTCAGACATGCCTGGGATCAACTGTCATCTCCACCACTTCTCGAGTGGCTGACCTTGGGCACATTAGGTAACCTCTCCAAGCTTGAATTTCTTCATTGGTAAACGAAGACCCTAACAGGTACTCCCTCAGAGGACTAGTGTGGGCATAACTTAAATCATGCTGCCCAGTGGTTAGTCAATTATTTTTGTTGTGATTGATTTATCATTGCCATTAGTGATTTCCATCAAATGCAATGCAAATGCAGCAGGAAACTATGAAATATGATGGAAAACACTACAAAAGCAGTATTGTTATTTTTATTTTTATGACTTTAGCTCTTGCTTTAGGTCTATTTTAGAGGTGGCAAGAGGCATCATAAGAAAAGCAATCACAGTTTCCTCCTTTTACTTATGTGGAGCCTTGAAATACCTAACATGGTTGAAAAATATACATTTGCAAAACAATATAAATTTAAATGAGAATGTATATACACACACACACACACACACAAATTCATTGGGCCTGGAAAAAATGATTGCCAGAGAGAATTAACTGCTATTCCGCCTGCCTCACGGAAGAAAGAAGCAGGCAAGGAGGGAGGCTCCAAGTCAAATAACATTAACTTCAAATATGAAACTTGCAGCTGAATAAGCGATTGACTTTTCCATTTGGTGCCTTAATTCCTGTCCACCAGATTTCCTGCCATTTCTTGCCTGGAAATGTTATTATCTATCACTCTTCTGGAATGAACAGGACTAGATACATCTCTCTGAATCTCGCTCTCCCTCTCTCTTTCCCTGATAAGCATGGCAGAGCTGGGGGCTGTTGACAAGATTCACATTTTCCCCGATAAAGTGCCATTTACACTTTGAATGCCAAAGACAGTGGTAGGGTGTGGTATTCAAACACAGGAATAAATCAGGACTCCCAAACTTAGAGAGAATGCTGGTGTCCTAAAAACAAAGGAGGGGAGAGGGGACAGATGGGGGGTTCCAGTCAGCAGCCACGCCACTTCTTACTTGGTGAAATCCTGATATCACAGCTTTGTGGATTAAGGATTAAGAGCAACTTTGGCGTAGTGAATATTCCTCCTCTGGATAAACGTCTATTGAGGATTTACAGAACACTTTTCTAAGCCAGTTGGATATTTTCTTAACATTACAATGTTTTTATTTTCCTTTAATAATTACCTGGCTATTTAAAATGTCTGACTTTTTTTTCCCACATCTTAAACTGAAACTTTCCCCACCAATTTAATTGATCCTGTTCCCTTCACCATCTATGCAACCTGGGAGATGAGCACCGGGCCAACTGGTGCAATCAGTCAGTAACCACCCCCCAATCCCCACCCACCCACCCAGGCAAGGTCAGGCCCATTACTCTGCCAGCTTCCACAGCACTGAATCCAATCTTCTGGGATCACAGAGCAATAAGCAACTGGCATCCATGCATTCCTGACAATGGTTTCTGAAACAGATCAGCGCTTGAGAAAGCTCATGCATGGCTTTGCTCCTCACATCTCAGATCAAAACTATGGACGGAGGTAGTTAGGTGAGCAATGAGGAGTAGCCAGGGCTTGGCTGGAACTCGTCCTGCATGGGTCCTCTGGGGGAAGAGGGGAGCTCCTGGCTCCCTGTGCCAGTCCTGCTGGCAGCTTGTCAGCTCGTCCATCAGCAGGGACTGCTTGTCCAGGCAGTCGAAACCTTCCCTTCGGGTTCCTCCATCTTCACCCCGGTGACACAAGAGACCAACATGGCAGGCAAACAATGACCCTATACAAAATAATGATATGCAGTAACGATATACAAAATATACAATGATATTTTCCTTTTTGTATGTCATTATTTAAGGGAGAGCTGACTCGCAGTGGCCCCTCCATAAGAAGGGAGAATTGACTCACTGTGGTCACTTCACTTCCTTCCCTTAGTGGGCACTGTGGACTCAGCATCACCAGCAATTCGAGATCCCACACAGACTGAAAATCTAAGAAAACGTGGTAGTCGAGAGGGCAGATTCAGGATGCAGAGTTCATGGGTTCTAAACCCAGATGCTAACTCCTATTAACCATGTAATAGCCTCTCGGTGCCTCAGTTTCTTCATCTGTAAAATGGGGATGATAATAGTGCCTGGCTTACAGAGTCACTCTGAGCATTGGGTGAGTTAATATCTGTGAAACACTCAGAACCGTGCCTGGGTAAAAATGTCACTATTATTATCATCATCATCATTATTACTTGCTGATGAATTTCATACTTGACTTTGGTGAGTATTATCTGTATTTTTCTACCGAGGTGACTGAGACTTAGATTAAGTAACTTGGCCAAAGTCCCAGGGCTAGGATGTGAACTAACACATACCCGACTCCGCAAGGCAAACTCTTAACCACAAAACCTCCCCTCATCAAGGTTAGCCAACCAGCCAGCCTCAAGACGTCCTTCCCGTCCCTTGACACATAGCAGGCTCTGAATTCATCAAGTCCAATGGACAAAGTTCCTACCACCAGTCAGGCACAGTTACGCAAAAGAGGGACGAGACAACGTTAAGTTCCTTACAGTACCTGTGGGGAAACAATACGTATAAATATGAAAAGAAAAACAACAGAAGCAGGCAAATAAACCCAAAAGAGAAGAGGCCAGTGCCCCTGCAAACTCCGCTCTGTTGCTGATGTCCCTGCCACGCAAGCCTCGCTCCCTGCCACACGGGCCTCGCAGTGCCTGTGCACACGCTCGGCTGCTTCTGGCCTCGGGACCTTTGGCTCACGGTTCTATCTCCTCCCCTTTGCCTAGCCAACTCCTCTTCATCCATGGAGTCTCAGCTGAAAGGGCCCTTCTTCGTGGAGCTTCTAGACGCTCTGGTCTAGGCTTTGTCTCCCATAAGCCTTCCCATAACACATACTTCTCTTTTGAAGCCTAGATCTCAACAGTAAGCAACTATCAGTATGATTTGGTGTTTACGTCTGTCCCCTCCCTTGATAATAACATCCATAAAGGCAGGGGCAGTTTCTCTCTTGCTCCAACAGTGAGTGGTACCTGGTATACAAAACAAATGATTCCTGAACACATCTCCTCCCAGGACAGAACTGCTGGGCACCTCTCCTTCCTTCTTTGTCTCCTATGGATCTGTTTCCAGAATCTCGGGAACTGGACGAATCCGGAAGAAGAGGGCTTGTTCACACTGGCTGGGAGGACCAACTGTGGACTGTTCTGCTGCTCCAGGAGGCCAGGGGCTGTGGAAACAGACAGCTCTTGGAGCCCTGCCAGCTTCAGATCCAGGTTCTGCCTTTCTCCTCAACAGCCCTGACTTGGGCTGGCTCCTGGCTGGATAATTATTAGCCAACCAGCTTGCCTTCCAGCGTCGCATGGCATTACAGGAAAGAGGACCCATGTCTCCCCTCCCTCCTAACTGCCCTTCCCTTTCTCCTGCCAGTATTTTCTCTCTAAGCCCTAAAGTCACCCAACCGTGTCACACTGCCAGTGGCCTCAGTTAGGTAAATGTCACTGAGCAAGTTTCCAATGGCCTTTGGGATAGCCCAACCCAGAAATTCAGAAAACATCAGTAGGAAAGCTGAGAGAGAGGCACTGCATCTTTCAAAATAACCTGGTGATGAGCTAGAGACCCAGTGAACGCTGCTGGAAGAGCCCCACAGAAAGACTCAGAAATGGGACTTCAGTTTCCCCTGAGGGCAGGCCTTCTAAGCTGGCAGCTCCTCTTCCACCAAGCAGACGGTACGTCCAACAGCCAAGAGCCTCGATGGCTGCCCTCCTGACTGCGTTAAACAGAAATGTGTGCCCCTCCTTTGGTCGAATTCCCCCTGCCACTCCAATTTTCCCCCGCTGCACCTGTAGCTGAACACAGCACTGTGCAGGCTTCCCAGATGAGTCACAGGCCCACCCGCTATGCCGCCACTGACAGCAGTGAAACCTTGGCTCAGGTAGTGTGATGGAAGCAATAAACATCTCCAGCAGTGCTGATAACAAGCAAGGTCACAAGGGAAGCGTGCGCTCCGCCCACCGACTGCCCTGCAAGAGAGACTTTATTGACTTCAAAAACAATGTTTTTAGGGGGGAGTTGATTTTCTGCTCACTGGAAGTGCTGCCTTCTGTCTCCTCTTTTTTGCAATCTCCGTCTATGCCGCAACCCAGCCCTGTTTCCAGGGAGGAGCTTGACGTGCATCAAAGGACCCGGGGAACCTTCTCATGAATAGCCAGTCCCTGCAGCGGGCCTGGTGGCGGGATGCAGAGGTGAAGGGGAAGACTTTCACTGCCCTTTCTCCTCCGAAATGCCCTGTGCACGTGTCAACCCCATGGTCCCCCTTCCTGGGCCATCTGGGGACATCTTCCTCCAGGGATCACTTGGGAATTTTTTTTCAGACGTACTCTGTGGTCTGATTTTCTCCTTTTTGTCAGATGTGCCTGAGTTGTTCTTTCTGTTTGTTGACAGTTGGTATTTGAGGTGTTTAACCATAAAGTCAGGAGGTTACATCACCTTCCAATTATATTTTCCTTCAATTACTTTTCTTATGACCTGGTCATATATGAAAAACTGAATGTCCTTTCTTTTGTGCTCATAATTAACAACAAAATAAAAACAAAAGTCCTGAGCCATAAGACAAAAGCGCTTCTCCCTTGGGTAAATGAAGCTGCAGCCTCCTGCACGGCGTGGGCTCACTCTTCAGACGCCCCCCACCTGACTCTAACAAGTGCTGCTGAAGGAAAGAAGCTCTGGCTGCTGCGGGTTTTAGTCATCGCTCAAAAAGAAACAGCTCTTTAGTTCTGGGGACAATAGCTTTTCTTGTTTTTTTTTGTTGTTGTTGTTGTTGCTGCTGCTGTTGTTGGGTTTGGTTTGTTTGTTTATCTGTCTTGAGGATGTCGAGATGCTAATGCTGAGGCCAAAGTGACTTCTGCTGGGATTTCTCGACTCCTAGGTACTTGAGCCATTGTCATTGCCATCTGGACCCAACCATCCACAAACGTCAACCACGTTCACACTGCTCTCTCACACACAGCTTCACAGGGGCTCTGGAATCATGACGAGAAACGCAGCACTCTCCATTCTGATGAGTGAGAAAAGCCTCTTCTTTTTCTGCTGCAGAGGTGAACACAAGGAAAGCTTCAAGGGCTGCAACGGTCCCACTATTCACCCCTAGGACACAATACTGGCCCCTCTCTTCTTGGCACCAAAGAATGGCGCACACATTCCCCATACAGGGGCCAGGGTTGTGTGTGATGTGGACCCAGAGATCTTGACAGAGCACAAAAGATATTCTGATCTTCGAGGGAGCTGTGGGGTCTGCCTGGGAACTGGAGGCAGGGGTAGGCGTGCCCATGGGGGTGCTATGCTGCTCCACAGTGTGCCTTCAGATTTGGCCGAAAAGGGGCAGCCCGCATGCTGGTCAGGCAGCAGTGTGTTTTGAGACCCTCGTGTACGCACTTAGATTCTGAGAGCTCATCAAAAAGGCAGACAAAGAAGGAATGACCTTTCACTCCTAAGAGTTTGAATGTAGCTAATAAGAGTAGGTGTGCAAGCATAAACCTAGGTGCGCACACTCACAGGTGCACACAGCTGTAAAAAAATAATATGAACTAATTAGGAAGGAAATGCTAGGTCAGTATAGGAAGGGAGGGTGTTAAGGCTACAAGAGCAATCCATTCATATACTTGAGACATCACAGGGTTGGTCCACTCGACTTTGACCTCAAGGGGAGCTCTCACAAGGGTCAAGGATGGAATGGAGCCCTCAATACCATAGTGAAAATAAGTTCACTGGGAAAGACAGAGTTTTCTCTTGGCCTCAGACAGTATGTGAGGGGACAGTGGGGTCCAAGAGAAGGAAGTTTGCTAAAGACGTCAGTCTTTAGCTGAGCTTGCATATTGGCCAACCCAGTCCTCTTGGGTCAAGAATAGAGCTGTGGCTAGGTAGCTAGCGTTTTCTCAGGAATTTCAATGATGACTGGGTTCTGGCAGACTCCCCTGGTTTTGAAGTCCGAGAATTCCGGTTTGGGAAATTTTGCTTCAAAATGAATAATGAGGTTTGAGACTAAGCCTTTGAAGCAAGAGGAAAATCACATCTGAGGTGGAAATGATGCTGTCCAAAGGCTTGGAGACAAAATATTCATAAGGGATATTCAGGAATCAGCATCAGGCTGGCCTGGATACACTGACTGAAATTTGGCCTCAACACTGAAAGATTATTTAGTTAATTGGGTAAGTCTCCTTCCTGAGCGTTCAGTGCCATAACCTTGCTCATTCTCCCTCGAATGACGGATGTCCATTGCAGATCCCAGTCCTTAAGAGCACAGAAGACGGGACCTGGTAAAGGAGGTTAAAGAATACGAGATAGATGGATGGGTGGATAGACAGACAGACAGACAGGCAGGCAGGCAGGCAGAACACTCAGCGGCCCTCTGCTTCATGCCACAAAGGCCCCTCTCTTCTCTCTAACGAGTGCCTTGTATCCCTCCCACATGCTGCTCAGGAAGACATGGGGAACACAGGGCAGCACTGTGTGGGAACGATCTATTTTCTGTACTCAGCATGTTCCTGGAAACCTGTTGTCCCCAGGAGAACAGGTGAAAGCCAGACATTGTCAAAAAAGTGGGGAAAGCTTGCTGCTTAATTTTTTATTAATGGTATTAAAATTTCTTTGCATAAGTCATTAATCATTAGGTCACATGAAAGGCTTATGTTTATTCAGAGTCTATAATAACTCACAGCAGTAAGGATGTGTGTTTTCTCCATTGGCCAGAAGAAGTGCTGTGTTGTTATATAAAGGAATAGGTTTTTTTTTTCTTTTTCTTATTTCTTTATGTTTTCCTTAGAACAGTTGGTTCAATTTAACATTTATCAAATGTCTCTGACAAACATAAATGCGATATAGTCTCTGATGTGGAAAAGCTCAGAATAACAATAATGACAAAATGGCAAGAATTGTCACCATTTCTTGGGCACTTCCTAGGTGCCACTCTCTGTGCTAAGCATTTCATGCACAGTATCTTATTTATCTCATTTAATCCTCAGAACCATCCTATGAAGTAGGCACTGTTTTTATCCCTATTTTGTGGAAATGGAGGCTGGAATGGGTGGAGTAACCTGTCCAGCTCATGCGGTAAGGATGGTCACAGTCAGGTGAGAGACACAGCTGCACAGGTAAAATGCCATTTCCGTTTCTTAACTTTATATAAGCAATTATATTATTATACATAACCTGCACAAAACCAGGACAGCAGTATTCTCTCATCTTTTTATTTTCCCATCCAAAAAACTGCTGTGAACGCATTGATGGATTTCCAGAAATAGTGGAAGTTCAGAAAGAGCTCAGAAAAAATGGTCTCCTGTTTCAGGGAGTCTAAGAAAGTGAGCTGGTGACCCAGGGATATCAAGAGGCAGAGCTGCCACATGGCAACATAGAAAAAGAGAAGCGCCCAGGAAAGAAAGCCTCAGCCCTACCACTACTGGCCCACGCTGGTAAATGTGCACAGAGGAAACCCGTCTCTGACCTAGAGTACTCACACTTGGGAGTTAGGTACAGTCCAGGCCTTTCTTGTTGACTTGTATTTAAGGAAATGATAGACTAGCCATAGAATAGGATATTAAATGGCTATTGAAATCATGTGTCTGAAAAATAATTACTCATATAGGGAATCATAACACTATGTTTGTAAAAGAAGCTAAAATAAGAAAATGTACCAGAAGAATATCTTTAACGATCTCTACGTGTAGAATTATAAACTGAAAAAAGAGAAGTTATCAATTGTTAAGAGTGTAGTCTAATTATCAGTACGTTTGCGAGGGCAAGTTCCATGACTCCCGTCCCATCCCCTCCTTTCTCTCCTTGGCTTCTTCCTTCTCCATCCCTCCTCCTCCCCAGCAACAGTGTCAGCCAATGTCACCTTTGACTCCCCTTCCTTGAGATCTGCAACTGCCTCACGGAGCTGCCAGCGCTTAACCCTTTAATAAGTACAAAGAGATGTGTGACTGCTTATCACAGAAATGGTGGGTCCTAACAACAAACAGAATGCAACAAACAATAAGAAATTCTAGGGGCTGGCCCGGTGGCGCAGCAGTTAAATGTGCACATTCTGCTTCAGCGGCCTGGGGTTCACTGGTTCGGATCCCGGGCGCAGACACGTCACTGCTTGTCAAGCCATGCTGTGGCAGGCGTCCCACATATAAAGTAGAGGAAGATGGGCACGATGTAAGCTCAGGGCCAGTCTTCGTCAGCAAAAAGAGGAGGATTGGCAGCAGTTAGCTCAGGGCTAATCTTCCTCAAAAAAAAAAGAAAGAAAGAAAGAAAGAAACTCTAAAGCTGTTAGTACAAAATGAAAACTGCCTTTCCCCTTCAGCTCACTGCAGGCCCCCAGGCAGTGCTCTACTCCAGAAAGCACAGGCTGCTCTGGAACACAGTCTCATAGGAGGATTTGTGCTGTCTAGAAGGCCGTGGTGGAGGCTGATTTTCCTTGTGCCCCAGAAACACTCAGGATAGCAAGTGGGACAGCTTATTCTCTTGTGTCTCGGCCCTTTTGATCTGTATTGTTCATCTTCTCTCATAGCTGTGGGCCACCTTGGGGACACAGAAATAAAAAATATCTTGATCCATGGGAAGATGCACAAAAGAGATACCATGAAATGACAATATTCGGGAGAGGCATCCTCTCTCCTAAGCTGACGTACTTATTGATTTCCACAATTCATATTTCTTTTGGCCTCAGATTTCCCATCTCTGAAACACAAGTGTCCCATGTGATTTGATTTCCATGTACTGCAGTAGTAACGTAAATCTTAACATGCAAAGGCCTTATATGTTCTTGAAAGCAAGAGTCACACAGGCAAAGTCATCATTGCTGGAGCCCTGCTTACGGGCCGAGATTATGAGAGACTTGGTGGTCGCCAGCATAGCAGAGCTTCATAGTAGGTAATGCATACTACCTACTAACACACACCCCCACAGTCGGCCTCTGCCCTTTTAAACTAGTAGAATGGCAGCACTGCCACTTATCCCACTAAGATTGGGCCTTCCTTAACCAGGAGAATGGTTCCAGGACAAAGTGATGCTGGCCAGGTGATACATATTTCACTAGATCAGAACTTTTTTTTCTTTGCATGATTCTTCAAACTTAACCTTCTCTTCTCTCTCCTCTTGACATCAATCGACACTTCTAGGACAACAATAATCCCGGACTTTCCCTGAATATCCAACGCTGTGATTGTTTTCTCCTTGCCATCCAGCTATGGGGAGAATAATTAAATCACATGCTTGAACTGACCCAGAAGTAGTTGTCAAGGGCCATAATGGGTGACCACTTTCCAATCATGTAGAAACTATAAATGAACCCAAATCAACAAACTGTGAAAATTGCCCGAGTCAGGGTCCGTGGCTCCACGTAGAGCCACACATGCTCCTGAGCTCCTTGCTTCGCTACACACTGGGCTTCAGTAATTGTACGGCAATGGAGGATAGAGGAGGGAGCGTGCTGACGTCTGGACAGTCTACTGAGAGCACCCTCCCCCTTTGTTGAAATGCATGTAGTTCCTATTTTAAAAAGTGTCATCTGTTAAGTGATAAGTGGTTAGTATAGTTCCTTTTGCTTTTGGCACACCCATTAGGCAGCATCCATGAGGTTTAGAGGAGGAAGAATGAGGTCAAATCTTAAAACAGAGCCCAAACCCTTAGTGGCCATGTAGGAGCTGAGAGACATACAAACCAAAACAAGCAGTAGCAAAAACATGAGAGTAAACACAAGATTCCTCAGCATCCTGCCAAAAGAAATCCCTTTCAACTCTCCCTTGGCCCATAGAGTCATGTAAAAGGATTTCTGAATTCCACTTTTATGCTCCAGCAGCCTAACAGCAGCCCCAGCCTCTAGAACTCCTCCTCTTTAATCGAGGATTCTTCATACTTCTACTTACATAACAGAGGCATAAATTAAGTACCTTAGCCCAGTGTAGGAATAAGCTCAATGAGTGGAATAATGCTCAGAAATATTTGCTTTGAGCGTCAACTCTGTGCCAGGCAGAGTCCTAGGTGCTGAGGCTATAAGGTGAACAACAAGGCCATGGACCCTGTCCCTATGGAGATTTTTCTTTTTTTGCTGAGGAAGATTCTCCCTGACCCAACATCCGTGCCGATCTTCCTCTATTTTTTAGTATGTGGGCCACCAGCACAGCATGGCCACTAACAGAGTAGTGTAGGTCCGCACCCAGGAACTGAACCTGGGCTGCCAAAGCAGAGCACGCTGCACTGAACTACTAGGTCACTGGGGCTGGCCCTATGGCTATTTGATGTAGTTTTTGTTTGTTTGGTAAAACTGTTCCTCTTCAGCAGGGAGAAACACATTTGGAGGCCCTGCAGAGAAGTGACTGACCAGCAGGAAGTGTAAATCTCCCTTGGGCATTTCCAGTTACAGTGGCCATATTTGTTTTAGAAAAATGGCTATTCCCCACAGGCCGTGCAGAGGCCTTGGCTCTTTCCTACAGAACACGAAAGAGAGACATGCTATTTGACATCTAAGATAAAAATCAACACACCCTCTAAGCTCTGCTCTGTTCCATGAATCTATTTGCCGATTCTTTTTCCAGACCACAAGGTCTTGACGCCTGTGGCTCTACAGTAAGTGTTGAAGTCCTTACTTACAGTAGGAAGCGTCAGTCCTCCAGCTTTGTTCTTCTCCTTCAATATTGTGTTGGGTATTCTAGGTCTTGTCTCTCTCCTTATAAACTCTTTGATTGGGATTGCATTGACTCTATAGATCTGGTTGGGAAGAACTGACATCCTGACAATATTGAGTCTTACTATCCATGAAAACGAAATGTCTCTCCATTTATTTACTTCTTATTTGATTATGGTCATCAAAGTTTTATAGTTTCTCTCATATAGATCTTGCATATATTTTGTTAGATTTATACCCAAGTATTTCATTTTTTGAAGCACTAATGTAAATGAAATTTTGTTCTAATTTCAAATTCCACTTGTTCATTGCTGGTATATAAGAGAGCAGCCACTCTAAGTTCTGAGCCAATTGAATTCTTCATTTTGGTTCTAGAGTAAAGTGTATAGATGCTTACCTACCTTTCAAAGTGTAAGAGAGAACACATGGTGAGTGACCCACTGCTCACCAGCATTTAAAACATTGCATAACTATGAACCTCACATGGTCGACAGAAAAGCAGACCCTTGTAATAATCAGGTTATAATCCTGGTACTCATTTCCCAAATTGGAATATTCCCAATAACTCAGGATGACTAACAATAAATAACATAACAGTGGCCAGCGTTTTACAATTTATTAATCTGCTAACATATGTAATTTAATTGATCTTCACATGACAGATATTCTCTCCATGTCACAGATGAGGGAACTAAGGCTCAGAATGGCTCAGTGACTTGCCCAAAGCCATGCTGCTAACCAACAGCAGTGCCAGCATTGGTCCTCATGTCTTCTGGTTCCAAATCCCACAATCCTTCCACTAGCACTCAGAATTTGCCAGCGATTCAGGAAGGGTGGTGGGTGTTTGCCCTCACTTCTGGCATCAGTCATGCTCTTTTTTCTGCTCCCATTTAACATGCAGACACAAGAATCCTAAATCTTGGGTTTGCTAATGATTGCACATTCATGCCCACTGAGTGACAGAAATATATCTTGGGGAATTATAGTTTAATAATCCCACAAGTCAGCACATTAACGCCCAGAGACAAAAATAAAATGTATGACTGTCGAAAATATGCTTAAGGTTATTCTGAATACATTTGAAGAGATTTGATGAACTAAAGTCCTTTGCCATCAGCACTTTAGATGGAGTCTAGTGAACATCCTTCATTTCCACATTCTCATCTTCAGCTATACCTGGCTTCTCTTGCAGTTCTCTCCCATCCATTTGCCTACAAATTAAAACCAAAAAAGCCAAAAACACGAAACAAAAAATGATTCCTCGAAAAACAAACCCCCACCAACACACATGCGCACACACACACACCTTAAAAAATAGACAGAGCAAAAATAACAAAGAGATACAGGCTGATATGTGCATTTTAAACAAAGCAAGGCTCCAATCTAGGTAAATATAACTGAAACCCTTCTCTTTTTAAATACTGGATATGGAAGACTCCAGCTTGTTTATTGTGTGAACAGAAGAGCAAAACTAACATTTACAGGATGTCTATTATATGCCAGGAATTGTCCAGGAATTGTGTTAGGTACATCCACATATATTAACCAATTTAGTCTTTGCAACAACCGTGGGACTAGTTATTAGCCCTTTTTTATGCCAGTAAGGAAACTGGGTGCTTAAGTGATGTGCTCATGGTCATATAGCTGGCAAACGGTGAGTTGATATCCAAACGGAAATCTGAAACCAAAGCACATGCACAGATACAAATCTCTTTCCTTCTCTCCAGACCCGCCTCTGCGACAACAAGCAGAGGTTAAGGAGATCACCCATTGGCAGAAGAAAGGACTCTCAGGGAGGCCGAAGAAGACGAGAGAACAGGAGACCTTGTTCTCAAACCTGAATGGCTAGCGAGTTTTATAGCGTCTACCACGCCCTACTGCCTGTGCTGCAGGCTAGGGGTGGTGGATGGACAGACACATCAATACGACAAGAAGGCTCACAGGGAGAAAGAGGTGATGCCTAGGACCTGGGGACCGATTATTTGTTCTAATCAAAATACCCACTGTTTTGTGCCACAAGGGTATTGCTAATCTTAGGTTAACATGAAATAAGAGATGCCCCAGGTGTGCCGAGGAAGGCGAAAGCTCTTCTCCTGAAAAGCGTCTCCCAAGCTGGCGCGTTTCTTGGTGTGTGTAACTCTCATATTAATTATTCCCTTGAGGTGAGTCTTTGGAAATGTCTAGTCTGCCTCTGGCTTTTTAAGCTAGTCCATCTCACCTATGCTCTCTATATTGGCTGGCTCATAAAAGCAATCCATAAGTAATAACGATGATTTACAGTCCTTCAGAAATATGCTTCTTCCCACTCAATCTCCATTCTAATTAATGGCCATTCCTGGTATGGCCCATTTCTCAAACTGGTAAACTGAGACAGACATAAATAATAATAAGCCACTAATATTTGAACAGTGATATATATATATATGTGTGTGTATATATATTTATGAAATTACTTTCATGGTTGCCTTAATTGATCCTCACACAAAACATATAAGGTGAATATGGCAGATATTATTGTCCTTGGCAGATGAGAAAATTAAGCTGCAGACAGACCAAGTGGTTCACCTGGTCACTTATGCAACACGAGGGCGCGCTGGATTTGCGCTGCTGCTGTCTCGTCCCCACAGCCCTGCACTGAGGTTTGCCTCTGCTCCCTTTGGTTCCGGCCCCCTGCCCACAAGGCCGCTGGCTCTATCTGGTCCCTCAGTTCTATTACCTCCGAGGCCCCCGCGAAGGCTGCTCTGCTCTGTGTCTTGGTCTCAGGGTCCTTCTCCCTCCAGTCCACACAGATTCTGCGATGACAAGCAGAGGAGTCCAAACAGCAATCTTTGATTAAAACTGATGAGCAGCCCTCCTCATGTCAGGCACAGACTGGGGTCTTTGACAATCATTAATGAACAAAACAGACAAAGACCCTGCTTTCAAGGAGCTTATAAGTAAGCAGGGAGAAACAAACAGACAAAATAAATATGTAAAATGCATAAAATATTAGAAGGAGATGATGGCTATAAAAAAATAGAAAAACTAGGGCAGGGTAAGACGAATGGAGACTGTGGGTGGGAGTGGAGGGCCGACTGCTCTGCAACCAGGTGGGGGTGGGCCTGCTGGAGAAGGTGAGGCTTGAGTGAAGACCTGAAGGAGGGGAGGTCCTGCACCCTGCGGGTCTCCAGGAAGAGTGTCTCAGGCAGAGGTACCAGTGGAGCAAGGGTCCCACGGAGACCAGCATGGTTACTGTACCCTACTAATGCCTTTGCTCAAAATAACTACCCAGGCATGGGGCAAGTGTTGAGAGAAGGGCCTCAGGAGAGCCAGGCTTTACAAAACAAGAAGCATGTCAGAAAAGTGAAGAACAGAAGGTTTGCCTAGGTGGAGGGCAGCTGTGGAGGAGCCCACTAACCCGGAACTGGAGGAGGAGATGCTGAGTACAGGGTGGGATGCAGATGCGAAAAAGACAGACACGTTTGACTTCCTTTTGGGGCTCACCTTCCCTGGTTAAAGTGGGCGTGTTGGTTAATTTTATGTGTCAACTTGACTCAGCTAAGGGGTGCCCACATAGCTGGCAAAACATTATTGCTGGGTGCATCTGTGAGGGTGTTTCTGCATTTTAATCTGCAGACTGAGTAGAGGAGATTGTCCTCACCAATGTGGACAGGCAGCATCCTACCCAGTGAGGGCCTGAATGGAACAAACAGGCAGAGGGAGGGCCGAATTCTCTCTCTTCTTGAACTAGGATGCTAGGACGTCCATCTTTTCTTGCCCTCGGTCATTGGCGCTCCTGGTTCTCAGGACTTCAGACTCAGACTTAATTATACCTTCAGCTTTCCTGGTTCTACAGTCTGCACACACCAGATTGTAGCATGCCTCTGCCTCCATGATCTCATGAGCCAGAGCCTATAACGAAGCTCTTCTTGCGTATTTCCACATAGCCTATTGGTTCTGCTTCTCTGGAGATCCCTGACCAATGCCATGGGCTTTCTTCTTTGGTGCTGACATCCCAGCTTGGGAGCCCATCTGAAATCCATCTTGACTCTGCTGACAGGGCACACAGGGAGTTGTGTGGGGAGAGCCAGGATGACCACCACCATGGTGGCATCAAACACGGCAAGGGCAGCAGCAAGTGCTGACTGAGCACTGTCCACCTGCCAGCCCCGTGCTGAATGCCACACACACATTCGCTTAATCCTCCAGCAGCCCTACGAGGCAAGTGTAACATCCTCCTGTCCTTCACAGTCAAGGAAACTGAGGCTCAGAAGGTTAAATGATTGCTGAGGTGAAGCCGGATTTCAAATAGCCCTGTTTGACTTGAAGACCATGTTGTCCGCAGGGCACTAACAACTGCCAAGTCAGAGAACCAACTCTCCTTTCTTTATAGTGAGAAAACTTTCACTCCATATTAACCACTTAGCCAGAGACAGCCATCTTGGAAACATCACTGGTCAAGGAGCACAGGAGGGTAGCCAGCAGTCAAGAAAGGTGGATTCATGAAAATAACCCTTTACTCCTAGTGAAAACAAATTTAGATCGCCTTCAGTCACCTACATTCAAACAGAGTGACTCAGAATTGCTAACACAGGACCAGAGTTCAGAGGAACCTGGGAGCAAGGAAGGCAACACAGGCCACAGGCAAACCCCCCGTCCTTCTCCGACAACATCACTCATGCAGGTAGGAAAGGACTTCCACTTGGCCCCATGCTTGTGCACACATGCACACTATAATATTTTGTTTGCAGATCTGCCTATTTACATAGTTAATTTGGGATCTGTTTGCAAACACAAATTAGTTTGGTGCAATTACTTTGTGCGCGGACATGGAGTTATCCGCTTCAGCAGTTTAACAGCATTGAGAATGGCTGCACAGTAGCATATGGCTGTCTATATATAATCACAATATTACCTGCACATATTAGTTACATAGCAGTTACAGTATAATTAGTGCTGTTTTTAAGCCATTCAAAAGAAAAAAAAGTATTTTAATTAAATCAGCAAGGTGTTTTGAACCGAGAGAAGTGAGAGTGTGTTAATGAGTCACAGCATTCTATCAACTAAAATGTGACGTGCACCCGGCACCTTCCTACCCCATATACAGAGAAGCTTTTCTGATAACAATACTGAATATTTTCTTCCTGTGACCTTGTGTTTCTCTGCCCAAAGATGCCAAGCTGCTTTCTGCCTTTCCTGCAGGCTGACTTAAATCATGGAGTCATAGATGACTTGTCAGAGCTGGAAAGGACCTCAGCAACTATCTAGTCCATCTGTCCACTCTCCGGAGAAGCCAAGTGAGGCCTGAGCAGGCAGAGTAGTAGACTCTGAATCACATAGTTCACTGGAAAAACTGAGACCAGAGCCCAGATCTCCTGACCTGCATTCCAATGCTGCCTCCAGTACACCGCCCACATCGCGACATGGCTATCACACTGTTTGATGGTGACAAAAATGCCTCATTCAGTCCATTTTGCCCCAAATTAGAAATTCACACGTTAGACCCCCTCAGAAAGTGAAGTGGTATCACACGCATCAACTGATAATTAATACAAAAACATAGAGTTAAGGAGCTTATTCCAAGTCATTTGAGCAAATATGTGGTAAGATTCAAATTTCTTCACATGGGATCTAGTACTTGTACTTTTAAAAGGACATTGCCTCCTAATGACAGGAATTCATTTAAATGTGTTAGAGTGGAAGGAGCAAAGCTGTGTCATGCAAGGTCCAGACATGCTACTCACTTGGTGCCACCGGGCAGGTTACTGAGCCTTCTCGCGGTTTCTCTATGATACTGAATTACACACTCAGATGTATTCCTCTTTTCATTATAAGAAGGAATTTTTATTCCCACAGGTACTGTTTTAACATGAGGTTCAAATTACAAGCGGCAATGACATAATCTTGAGGTTGACAGTGCCATCTCGTTGTTGGGTGGATGGGTCAGAATATTCCTTACACCCAACTTCCGCCATGCTGCCAAGTACAATATTGTCTCCATCCTCTCTGAACGGAGAAAATGTGAACTTGGAGCCTAGGGGAGGAAAGCCACAGGATGTTTTATTATCACCAGGCCAATTGAGGAGAACAAATAGCATCCCAGCATAATCAACATCTTATCCCAAATTATTTCTGTCCTTCCTCCCTAGCACACCATTTGCCACTCCATGCAGAAGAGACTAAACGTCCTTGGTTGCATAAGACAAGAAGCAGACCACAGGAGAATAGGATAAGAGATTGCCGGTGTCCATCAGGAACAAATGACCATGTAATAACTCTGTAATTACATGGTAACCAGAACTGATTGAGCCTGTAAATTATATTCTTGTCACCTCCGGGTAGCGATACAGCTCTATCTGCCATCTACAGAAAGCAGCAGCACATGGTCCAGAGTCACTGAGAGATAAGGGAATTCTTGGCTGTTAAGGCAGATTTGCTGCTGCTGATAGGTGATAGAGAGACAGGCTGAAATCTGGGGTTTAATTATTTTCCAGTCGAGGCATTACTGCCTTGCCATCCATAGCAAGATATCCATTACCCAGCCCATGTTCTCCATCCTTAACTAGAGGGATTGATTAAGGTTCTCAAAATTAGAGATGAAAGGAATAGGTTCCCCAACACATGCACGTAAAAATGCTACGCATGTGCATGGGCACACACACACCAACAGCCAATTTACACTCCCTGAAACATTTAATCTGCAAGGCTTTGAAACATCACTATTGTAGCATTTCACCGAATATTTAATACTAGGAAGAATATTGTCTCTTTTTATGTAACATTCTCTCTGGGACCATTATGCAGAGGCATTAAGAAATTCTGTGTGGTAGATAATTCAGCAAATATTGTTTGACAGCCAACTGTGCATATAGCACTCTGCTAGGTGTTAGAGAGGAGACAAAGAAGTGTAATACTCAATTCTCTCCCTCAAGGATCTGAGCCCACTCACACAAATAGTATAGATACATAAACAGTGAAATTACAATGCCACAAAGCAGTATACAATTAACTGCCAAATGACTGGTACAGACATGAACTACAGCAGTAGAAAAGAGGGAGCTTTGCTGTGGGGTGCTGTAGTCATAAATAGAGCTTCTTACAGATTAAAATGAACGTCAAAGAGAGCTGCAATATCAAGTTCATTTCAGGTCCGTTAGAAAGAGACATTGCCAATTTCTCTCGATCCACAGTCCTCTCAGTTCTCCAAAAGCAAATAAAAACAACAACAGCGCTCAACAACAAAAAATCAAACAACCCAATCAAAAAATGGGCAGGGGACATGAACAGACATTTCTCCAAAGAAGATATACGGATGGCCAATAGACACATGAAAAGATGCTCATCATCACTAATCATCAGGGAAATGCAAATCAAAACTACACTAAGATATCACCTTACACCTGTTAGAATGGCAAAAATATCCAAAACTAAAAGTGACAAATGTTGGAGAGGTTGTGGAGAAAAAGGAACCCTCATACACTGTTGGTGGGAATGCAAACTGGTGCAGCCACTATGGAAAACAGTACGGAGATTTCTCAAAAAATTAAAAATAGAAATACCTTATGACCCAGCCATCCCACTACTGGGTATCTATCCAAAGAACTTGAAATCAGTGATTCCAAAGTCCCATCCACCCCTATATTCATCGCAGCATTATTTACAATAGCCAAGATGTGGAAGCAACCTAAGTACCCATCAACTGATGATTGGATAAAGAAGATATGGTATATATATACAATGGAATACTACTCAACCATAAAAAAGGACAAAATCGTCCCATTCACAACAACATGGATGGACCTTGAGGGTATTATGTTAAGTGAAATAAGCCAGATAGAGAAAGACGAACTCTGTATGACTCCACTCATAGGTGGAAGTTAACATTTACACAAAGAGAACTGATTGGTGGTTACCAGGGGAAAGGGGGGGTGGGGAGTAGGCACAAAGGGTGAGGTGGTGCACCTATAACATGACTAAAAATAATGTGCAACTGAAATTTCACAAGGTTGTAAACTATCATAATCTTAAAAAAGAAAAACAGCAACAGATTTTCTTCATGAATGAAAAACAGAAACCTTTGGAAGAAAAATATCAGAAACATGAGCATAAACAAGCTTAAAATTGTGTATAACCAAAGTGCCAGGAGACTAGAAACAGGCCCAAACCTTCAATATCCCTTTCGCATTTGAGTGTCTGTAACTCAGGTGTATATGGAGATCATCGGTGCACGGCAGCAGGAGCATTTTCTTAACAACACAGGGGATTAGCAAGCAGACCAAGACCTGGAGAATTACATCCATCAAGTTAAGAAAGTACAAAAGCCTTAATCAAAGCACGCAGCCATGCTGTGGTCAACGCGGGACACAACTCGCTGGGGATCAGTGGTGCCTTTCTCTGAGACTGGGAAGAAGAGCCCACCCCTCTCTCCAGGGTCTTGGCCCTAAACTCCCACCTTCTAATCACTGTTGATAACTAGGTGCCATGGAAACAGCCACGTGAGAGAGTTACTGTGCCCCTGTGGCTGAGGGTTGATAAAAATGGCCTCTTGGGTTTTAGACGGATTTAACGTAAATCTATTTGCCATTGTCTGATCACCACTTGAGCAAGCTGTCGACTGCTGACCTTCAGTCACAGATCTCCAACAACATTTACCCTGCGAACATTCTTCACTGATGTGTGAGGTGCATGGATCCACACGGCGTAGATCTTGAACTTAGTGACAGTGAAGTTCAGGGCCCTCCAGAGGTCTTGGAGAGGCAACTTTAGATCCATAGGCCCACTAGTAGTTGATGTCTGGGTGAGAATAAGGAGGAGCAGGGCACTAGAGAGTCTGCATTTATGGGTGGAAGGACATAACAATGTGCCCTCCAGCCTTGGGAACAAGAGGGAGGGAGCTCTCCTCCAGATGCTTATGAATTTGGAAGGTCTCTGTGAAGATTTTCTCATTCTGGAATAAATTAAGGCTATTCCAAAGAAAATATCTTCTACAATCACCAGAAGTCTAGTAAGGTTAAAAAGAGTCACACAGTTTCATAATGCTTTAAAAAAAACAGTCCAAGTTAACTATGTGACCTTGTCTATGTTCCTTATCTCTGGGTCATCATTTCCTTGCTGAAAAGTAAAAGGATTGGATTAGATGATCCTGAAGGGCCTCCCTGGATTGAACAGTCTATGAACTAGAAAGGCTGCCGTGATCAGTTCTTCAAAAGCTAATGAAGAATAATCACATCATCAATCTCAACCTGTGTGGAAAGGAAAAGAGACTAGTGTGTTAACCAGCCATTAAGTCTATAAAACAATTCCGCAGCCTAGGCTCCCAATATATTGCCAACTCATAAAACATTTCCTCTCAAAGAACTAAGCAAGATCCTAGGGACCGTACTGTGACAAATCCTGGTTGATCCTCAGAGGTCTCTGTGTGATTCCACATTTAGGAATTGTACTGGTAATTGTTCTCTGGTGGCTCCTATGTTTCACATGCTCCATCTGATTCCTGTGACACATTCCTACAAGAAAGTAACAGCATCAGGGGAACATCAAACTTCCCATAGAAAGTGAGTTTTCATTTGGCTTCACAGGGCAATTCCTTCTGTTAGTCAGATCTCGGTGGCAATGACAGGACTGGACCTCTCTCTACACCTGCAGTTCTCATTTTATTTACAGTGGCCACAGGATCGATATCTCCTCCCCTGGAAATAAAGCTTTCTACTTTGCATTGGAATTTATCTTCAATAGCTGCTGGAAATCATTATCACACAATAATGTTCTACTCGCTACTCATGTTATCTCTTCAGCGAGGCAGATTGCCAGACATTTGACTGCCTGACACCAAGTCCATTTGGTGCATGACAAAAATAAAACCCTACAGTGCCTGGAAATAACATGAGACACACTCATCATCTGGCCGGGCATGATTGGGCTACTTTCTCTTTCTAAGGAGTTGTCAGAACTCATGTAAATCATCCCGTGCCTTTGCCTACAGTCATGAGCACACTCTCATTACAGTGTATAGTGGTCATGAAGGAAAAGCTTTTGAATGGACCAAAGTTATTACGAATTCCAGAGGAGAAGCCATGACGCCTAAAAGACTATGTGTCTATGGCTGTATCTGGGTCTTGCTTATCTTTAGTTGGATTCATCGATCCCAGTGTCATTTCTGTTAAATTCAAAAACATTTATCGAGATCCTGCCAAGTGCTGAGTACTGATGGAGGTATGTGAAGTTCACTGATGAACACAGCATTCTTCCCTGGAGAAGTTTAATTTAGAAAGTTAGGCGAAAAGATGTACACGCAATGTCAACATAATTGATGAGACATGTAAATAGGATGTTGGCGGAGTACCAAGGAAGAACATTGTATCCTAGTTATGAACTCAGAGGAACCTTCTTAAAGGAGATACCATTTGAATCAGATGTTTTAAATTAGAGTAACTGAAAACAAAGGAAAGGATGGCTCGGCAGGGGATGGTTCCCCAGCGGAACGTCACAAACAAATTCAGAGGTGAATGGCTGTCGGCCTGGGGACTGGCGAGGACGATATCTAGCAGACGTTCTGTGTCACTAGAGCCTCTACCTCTCTAATCCCCAGGGGTATTTCATTTGAAGACTCGAAATTGAGGAACCTATTAGACATGGATTTGGATGTATTCAACATGGAGCTGGAAATATCTTGAATAGATTCAAGTGAGGGATCAGAGTCAGAGATGGCAATTAGCCAGCCCTTCTACATAAACAGCTGTGAAAATGCCGGAAATGAAGGAGATCTCCCAGGGAGAGGGCTAACAACTTTGGGTCACGGACAGAACCAATGTGTAAGGGGTTAGAATAGGAGGGAAAATGTACACAAGGAGAAAAAATGAACAGCTGGAGCAGCATAAAGAAAATCAGGCAAGGGGGCAGTGCTGCAGAAGCCAAAGCTGTAGGGAGCTCCGGAAGAGGCGGGGCTGGCACAATCGGAACTTTGGTCACAGCAGTTTTAATAGATGTAGCAGTTAGAATATAGATTCCAGTGGATTAAAGAACAGATGGAAATGAAGAAGTAGATTATTCTTTAAAAATGTCAATTAGGAATGAAAGAAAGGAGGTGGCCGGCCTGGTGGCATAGTGATTAAGTTCGCGTGCTCTGCTTCAGCTGCCCAGGGTTCGCGGGTTCAGATCCTTGGTGTAGACCTGTAGACTTCCCATCAAGCCATGCTATGGCAGCATCCCACATGCAAAGCAGACGAGGATTGGCATGGATGTTAGCTCAGGGCCAATCTTCCTCACAGAAAAAAAAAGAAAGAAAGAGTGAGAGGAAGAGCAAGAGGGAGCAGAGGGCTTGGGCATGCTATATTTTGGGTGAAAAGCCAGTAGAGAACAAGAGGATTTAGAATCTCCCACCCACAAATGATTATATAAGACAGTCTGGCTCTGTGTGAAATATTATTTTCAAAATCCAAGACAAATACAGGTGTAAATCTATCATAAACTTTTATTTAATCCTATCTCCAAATCAGACCTCTCTTCCGAGTCCTAGGTTCATATATAAAATTGCCTACTAGGCATCTCCACTTGAAAGCCTGATGGACATCTCAAACCTTACACGATCAAAATAGAACTCCGGATTTCCCACCCCCAGCTCTCAAACCTGTTCTTGGTCCAGTCTTCCTACTCATTGCTCCAGGTCCTCCAAGCAAAAGTCTTGGAGTCCTACTTGATCCTGGATCACTCTGTTTCTCGCGTACCCAACGTTTAATCTCTCAACCAATCCCGACGGCTCTACCTGTGGAACAGATCCAGGAGGCGTCTATCCCACGTTGTGCCCACTCTGTACCACAGTCAAAGACACCATCATCTCTGCTCTGGGATATGACAACAGTCTCCTCACCGTTCTTCTTGCATCCAACTTGACCCTTAGAATCTATTCTCCTCATGTTCCCAGAGTTACTCTTTGAAAACAAAAGTCAGAGCAAGTCACTCCTTGGCTCAATATTCTTTAGTGACTTCCATTCGATAAAGAGTAAAAGTTAAAGACTCCCAATGGTCTATAAATCCTTCTCTGTTTGAGGGAGAGTGAATAATCGGGCACAGTTCTTTACCCCCCAACAGGGGGCAGGGTGTAACTTCCTGCCTGCTGGCCGTGGGCTTAGCCCTGTGACTTGCTCTGGCCTGGGGGATGTTAGCAGACAGGAGGTGAGCAGGCTTGAGACTTGCAAAGTGCATGAGTGATTGGGCTTTCGTCTTGCACTCTAGTGTTCTACCAGGAGAAGAGATTTGGGAGTAACTTTTGGCTCTTCAGCCTGGGCCTCAAAATGAACAGGTGTGAAAGAGGGCTGAGCTTAATTTGCAGTCTACAGCCTTGCAGCTAATACACAAATCCAAAAGTGAGGGGAAAAATGCTATTGTAGGCCCTCGAGTTTTATTTGCAGCACTGTTGGTGGCAATAGCTAATTCAATGATCTAGCCTCCACTACCTCTCAGCTCTCATCTCCTTCTTCCTCTCCCTCCCTCACCCTGCCAGAAACACATCTGCCTCTTATTTTTTCCTGATCCCAAGCATACTCCTGTCACAGGGCCTTAGCACATGCAGTTCCCGCTCCCTACTCCACAATATCCAAATGGTTTCTTTCTTCACTTCCTTTAGGTCTCTACTCAAATATCATCTTAACAAAGAGCTCTTTCATGACCACCCCTACCTCTAGCTCATTGCCTTGGTTTATTTTTCTCCATGGTACTGCGTAATACAACTGACATGGTACACATTTATTTATTTTTTAGCATATAGGCCAGAGCCTGTAACTTACTTTGGTACATATAGTCTGCTTAGTAATTAAATAAACATAAATTTAGTTTCCCCTGCTGATTTTCTTTCTTTCTTCTTTCTCTCCTCAAAGCCCAAGCATGTAGTTGTATATCTTAGTTGCAAGTCCTTCTATTTCTTCTATGTGGATGGCTCCACAGCACAGCTTGATGAGCAGTGCATAGGTCTGCGCCCAGGATCCGAACTGGCGAACCCTGGGCCCTGAAGAGGAGCGTGCAAACTTAACCACTACACCACCAGGCCAGACCCTCCACTGCTGATTTTCAATTCTCCCTATCCTACAACGGTGTTTTTCCAATGGTTGCATGTGCATCATGAAATGATATATGAGGTGATTTTTGGAGATAAACAGATTTTATATAAGTAAAATATAGTTTATTTTGTTTTGAGGAGATGGGCTGGGGGCTTTAAGAGTCATTGGTGAAGAGGGCAAAGATAAGCGTCAGGAAGCAAGGCAGGTAGTGTGCTTCCTGCAAACAGTCCTGTCACCTCCAGAGCCCTTGAGAGCTGCTCCGCATACAACAGAGTTGCTCTGTGACTGATGTTTACAATAATGACCTCAGTAACAAAATAAGATAAATGATATTCTCTATGCTTTGCTCAATAAGACAGAACAATAATATATTTTAGAAAAAGAATTCTATCAAAAAGGATTGTAATGTTTTAAGTTCAATTTAAAGGATGATAGATCAGTTATATGACAAATTCATTCATATGGAACGCTGCTGGTGCCTCATAAATAAGACTTCCCTATATAAACATAAGGATCTGTAATGAATTTGCTGATTATTCATTCCCCATGAATAGGCAGAGTTGGCTTTATACCTACTCCTCTGACCCACCTCCTCCCACCCTTCTATGGTTTTCTTCTTTTTCTCTTAAAAAGGCAGTTTGTAAAAACAAATACTTGTAGCTATAAGTCAATGTACATTCCATTTCCCACTTTTTCACAGGAAAGACCCACATGATTATGATTATTTTCCTGCCTGACAGACTACACAGGCTGCATTTGTTAAGTGATAATTATTGGAGCAAACAGAGTTTCCACTCCAGTATGTAAGTAACTTGGAAGTCGTTAGTCTCATCACTCAACAAGATGAAGCTGAGCAAACTGAAACTGAGCTTCTTAGATTCAACAGAAAGCAAGTCACAGGGCAAACCACTACCCCCAAAATGGAAGAGACAGTTAGGGGGATACAGAGAATCACAGCTTACAGGGGCTGAAGCCAAGAGCAAAAGTCTTTGTGGTCCAGTACTGGGACACGAAAACTGAATATGGTTAACAACAAATCCACAGATCGTTGGAAGTGCCATGTGGACAAGTTCGAGAGTTAAAAACTCCAGGGGGTCCCAGTCTTTAGAGATGCTCCCACACACATTTGCAAATAACATCTCCAGAAGCCCTACCAGGTTCGGTTCTCACAGTGAAGACCAAAGAAAAATCCCCTCATACTTCATAGCAGGAGAGGAAAGGTTGCCATATGGAAACACACTTGTAGTGTTCTGTTCTTCATAAGGCCTAATTTCAAGAGAAATTATTTTGCCCGAGTCTAAATGACCTGAGGAAAGGGAAACAGTCCACTGCAGCCTGCCCTAGCCATCCCGTCTCACTGGAGGGAGAAAAGCAACACAAACTGAGACACAATTGTAATGGTCACAGGCCAGGGACACAGGCTCACTAAAATACTAAGACCTAATCACCTGACTGTAGAATGTTTCTCCTCCTCCCATGCCTCGCCGCCACATCAGAAGGGGGCCTGTGTAGTAATAACAGGGGAATGCAATCAAAAGAAGTGTGCATCTCAGACATTATTTAAGGAGTCTTTAGGAAAACCTAAAGACAACAGAGTAGGCAAAAACAAGGATACCAGAGGAAGTTTTAGCCTTTGACACCGACAGCTACAACAAGTGGTAAGCACTGTTTAACCCCTAGCCAGGTAAGCATAAAACCTCACACTAAAGATCTATTTACCTTAGTTCCTTTTACCCCATGTAACCTATATGGCTTGTGTTAAAAGAAAAAATGTACCAACCCAGAATTCTGTAGCTAGCAAAATTACCCTTCAAAAGTGAAAGAGCAATAACAACTTTCTCAGGTAATCAAAATTGAGAGAATCTGTTGTCAGACCTGCCTTGCAAGAAATGTTAAAAGAAGTTCCTCAGAAGGCAGGAAAATGATGTAGGTCAGAAACTTGGATCCACATAAAGTGATAATAATTACGTTTCCCCGGTTTTATTTATTCAAGTCATCTCTGCCAGTCAGAACATCTGATCAGCATAAGACAATCAGCACTAACCCATTGAGTTAATATAGCCCCAGGCTAACGCAAAAAAACTTGACATTTCAGTTATCATGTGTGGCCTCACCAAGAGGAAAATGAAGATAGCCACTGGGGTTTTGAAACGGTGATGATGTCTGGAGGGCCTGCAGGGGTCTATGGGAGGGACCATCAGGCAACTCCATATTTTTCCCAAGGTCTCAGGCTAATCTAGGATAATTCTCAGGATGAGTTTTTGTAAGCTTCATTCCTATTTTTCTGTGAATAAATCAGGAAGCAGGAATGTGGATGAAGCTTAAGTAATTCAGACTTCTACATCCTATGACCAGGAAATGAAAGTCAGAATGAACATGAATATGGGGGAAATGCTAACTGTATCTTTTAATTACTTTCTGTATCTTAATATCATCTATTGATCCTGTTTGTTTCCAATCGGCTTTGCCCAAACCAATCCCACAATTCTCAGTACCATTCCTTCTTGAGAAGTGAAAAGAGAGACACAGCTGCCTTTGACCCCTCCTCCCAGTCAAAATCCAAGCTAAAACTGAACAAAACAAAACCACAGCAAAAACGTCTGTCCTGTTCTCAACACCATTTGCTGCTGATAATATCTGTGAACTGTCAGCGTTGGAGTCTACTCACACTCACCAACACACACTAGGGTCTTCTTCAGCACATTTATCACAATATGAAAGCAGACGGCAAAGATATTGTAGATAAAATATCAGTGTAGAAGGACAAAATAAATGCTTGTGATGAAAATACTAGAAAGACTGGATAAACTCTATATTCTGGGCATTTCCTTAACCTAAAGAAGAGCTTCTGTAACATGATCTGGCAGTGACCTAACAGTCAGGGACATCTCATAAGTAGACCCCAGAATGGTTTGCATACATGACTATCTGCACTCCTGATGAGTGACACTTTCTGGGGAGGCAGAGAGCAATGGTCATTAAACAGCTGCTTAGCAAGACTTCCTGACAATGTAGGGCAAGTTGTTAACCCAAAGGACAAACTCAGTTCCCACTGCAAGGGAAATGTGTTCGTAGTAGCAATATTATTGGTATTAGCAATAATTATAATAATTATGAGCATATACACAGCACTTTTGTATCTGCAAAATGCACTGCATTCATCATAATGATTAGCGTTTGTACAGTACTTCATATTTCCCAAACACTCGCTGCTCATTAATTAGATAATGCTGGAAACATCTGTGGGCAAGTGTTACTACTCCCGTCTGACAGACAAGACATAGTGAAATTAACTGACTTGCCCAAGGCCAATGATGATCAGTGACAGAATCAGGATTCCATTTGTAAGTTCTCAAATCTCTGTTTTGTCTTTATACTATGCAAAGCTTGATGGCTGCTTCCAGTTGAAAGGGATAGGGGAGTGCTTGCGACATGAAATTTCATCACTCCCACAGCCTTTGAGTGGTTATTAAGTGCCACTGAAGCCACATGGGATCTATTTTCAGGGGGGAAAAACATTTCTCACAAATCATTCAAGGGCAATGGTTCTCCTCTTTAGCTCAGGACATAGCCCCAGGCCAATTCAATCAGAATCTCCAGGGTGTGGACCAGAGATCAGTACTTTGAAAAGCTCCCAGATGATCCCAATGGGTGGCCAAGGTTGATTGAGATCCGCTGGTCTAGGACAGTGGCTCTCCAACCTTAGGGAGCCTCAGAACATTAGGGAGGGCTTATCAAAAGACGGATGGATTGGCCCCACTCCCAGAATTTCTGATACAGTGGGTCTGGAGTGGAGCCCAAGAATTTGCATTTCTAACAAGTTCCCAGGTGATGCTAAGGACCACTCTTGTCCCAGGACCACAGTTGTAGAAGCACTGGTCCAAGGTATTTTAAATGCAGATAGAAGAATTACTAAATTGCTTCCAAAGATCCCTTCAAGCCCAGGCACTAAGACTTCGATAACTGACAGACTGATATTAGTAGTCATGGTGTGGTAAAGACTGGCCAAATCCTGCGCACACAGGAAGACTCCATTCCCCAGTTTCCCTTACAGGGAGGCTGACACCATATGACTGACTACTAGACAATAGAATATGTGGAGAGGGGCCGACCCAGTGGTACAGCGGTCAAGTTCACAGGTTCCGCTTGGGTGGCCTGGGGTTTGCTGGTTGGGATCCCGGGTGCAGACGCAGCACTGCTTGGCAAGCCATACTGTGGTAGGCGTCCCAAAGGTAAAGTAGAGGAAGAAGGGCACGGATGTTGGCTCAGGGCCAGTCTTCCTCAGCAGAAAGAGGAGGATTGGTGGTCAATGTTAGCTCAGGGCTAATCTTCCTCAAAAAAAAAAAAAAAGAATACTTGCAGAAATGCCACTCCCAGGCCCAGCCATAAAACCTCCTGCTCAATCTTCCATGCTCTCCCACTGCTCAGGCTTGTACCCTCTCTCTCTCTCTCATCCGTAGCTGGATGCCATGGAACTCCAAGACAGTAGTGCCACACAACAGAAAGAACTCAGATCCAGGAGTCACAGACAGGGGAGACACCCTCAGTGGGTCTGTGCAATCAGCTCCAGGCAACAGAGGGAGTAAGAACTAACTTGATTGTGTTTAGCCCATAAGATCTGAGGGTTTATTTATTTCCGCAGCATAGTCTAGCCCATCCTGACGCACACATGATGATCAATGTACAGTGTTGTGGGTTGTTCCTAACCTTGTGAAAAGATTGACTAAATTTCACAGACAAGTGAGAAAGAGGCCTAAGGAAGATGTTCAAAAGAAAATTGTAGCCACATGCTTCAGAGGTCAAGAATGTGACTGAGCCAGAAGTTAACAACTTCAGGGAAAGCCTGGAAAATACCCACCCAGCATAAGTGCAGCCAGACTCTATTCAAACAGTCTGCTGTTAGTGAGGCATAAATAGAAGAAGGAGAGGTAGCAGCCATGGGTTTGTCCTATACAGGGCTTTCAAGATGGATGGTCAAGAACAGACCACCAGGAGCTGTCCAATGGAACATATGGATGATGAAGAGCACAGCCTGGGGGTCTTTGAGAAAATGAAGAAATAAAAATGTTTAAAAACAGAAAAGCAAACAAATACTATTCTCCTCCCCTCTCTGAGCCTCATCTCTTCAATTCCAGCACTCACAATGATGCTTTTCACTTCAGGAAAAATCCTAAACAAGCCTATAGGACAGAGGGCTGGTCTTCATGAGCAGATTCCAGGAGTCTAGAAACCCAGAAAGCTAGCTATCTTGGTGGGGAATACTGTTTCAAAAACAGTCAGAGAGCAAGCCACTCTAGCTGCCTGTCCCTAGCCCAGCCAGTCCTCCAGGCAGGGGAAACACCTTTGCCAAGGCTTCTGTCCTTCCTGAAGGGCCAGCTATGATCAGAGGCCCCAGATTCACAGCCATCAGCTTCAAATCGTACTTCTGTTTCCCGGTTGTAGAGCCATATTACTCGAGTTTATTTGCCACCAGCTTTAATTAAGAAAAGTTTAGTTTTCCAACATTATTTTGGTTCCTCCCAGGCCCAACACCCCCATAAGAGATGCTGTTGTTTTCTCCGAGCCTCCACTACAGCATTTGCCTAGGAACACTGGAGAGCCTTTCCCACAGCCTCCCACGGGACCTGGCATGCAGAGGCAGCAGCACGTGACTCGGGTCTATGATTAATAAGTCTTCCCTGCACCAAAGAGCCTCATGATGAAAGTAAGATGCTCCCTCTGCAAACCCAGGGCCCTCTTTTGTTCTCCACAGTATTTTTTTTCAAGTCTTCCCATGAGTTTCACATGGAGCCAGCCCGAGCAACTCACACTTGATTCCAATCTGATTATCCAACATGGCCCTATCAGCTGAGACAGCAACATTTATCACATTAATAGGAAGGATAGAAGAAAACTGGGATCCCTTCCAACAGGAGCATTTTTATCACATGTTGCACTGTCTCACAAATCCAATTATCACCAGCTGAAGGTCTTAACAGCCCTTGAATAGCAGCTTTCAAATCTTTAAGAACCACGATACACATTCTCTTAGATTGTTCCTACTGTACATTACTCAGTGCAGTTACAGGCATCCAGTCCACATGATAATTTCAGGCCTAAAGCTACCTATGGAATATCTGTCCTGAGTTTAACCAGCAAATTCAAGAGAAGCCTGGATTGGAGACTGTCATTGACTGTAGTCTCCTTAGCGAATATGAGCCTCTAATTTTACTCCACAGTCAGAGGTAACATCTTGGAAACTAAGTGTTGCAAGGCTCTTAGGTGAGCTCATGGCAACTGACAGAAAGTGAGGGCAGTGTCTTTTGCAAGGCCACATGGGACTAAAAGTTTACTTACAAATTTAGAGAGCTGTGATAACAAATATCATGTGGACTCTGAAGAAACATCACCCAAAATCACAAATTTAAAGGTCTGAGAACAGTGCTAAATAAAACCCAGGGACGTCTGCTATGGCAAAGAAAGGAGACTGGCAAGTACTCTGTCCAAGAAAAACAGACTATAAATTTGAACAGAATTAACAAAAACAGCCATTTAGGCAACATGAAAATTGAGAAAAGCATACAACTGTCTGAGATGCATATATTCTTGTAAAACTGCTGAGCTTTGGTGAAGAATGTGGAGATCTGTAGAGTTCTGACCCCACCCCATGCCCAGCCAATGTGGAGGGTCTTCAGGGCAGGACAGGTCAGGAGGACTAGCTGCTCCGCTGCCACAGTTTAAGATGCCCAGTTGAGCTGGAGCTATAGGTGATGGTGTTGGTGTCGTGGGTACAAGTGACACTCTCAAAGGCTGGGAGGGAGGGCAAGTGATTCCACCAGCAGGAGGTTTTGCTCAGGGTTGGGCACGCATTATATGCATGCATGTATAGCTTAGCCTGGCAAGGCCTCGAGTCGGCTTTGTTGACTTTGAGGCTGTGAACATGTGAAGAAAGGATACGAAAGACCCTGGCAGAAGGTAAAAAGATGGATAGATTGTAAAATGGCCCAAACTTCGAATGTGCTCCCTACCCACACACAAATCTGTCAGCACAGGGCGTACTGGCTTGAGGTGTTGGAGCACAACCTCTGTTCAATCACTGGCTGACAATCTAGCTTCACAGACCCAGGGCAACCCATTAGAGACTAAGCTTAAAAAGTAAAACACGGATGTTAAAAAAAATTCTGAGAAGTGATATTGACTGCATACTGCACAGCAGAGAAAACAGATTTCACAGATTATTCTAGTCAATTTACTAAACAAAAAGAGACAAACAAAAATAGCAAAAACAACCACCTCCTCCAAGGGCAGAGGGGTAGAATGTAGGATCCAGATTTGCCACCATATTGTATCTAAAATGCCCACTTTAAAAAAATCATGAGATTATCAATAAAAATTTTTTTTTAAAAAAAGTATTTGCTTCCACACAGACTATATCTGAAAGAGACACAGGACACTGGCAACAGTAATTGCTTCCAGAAAGGGGAATTAAGGGGCTGTGGGACAGGAGTGACAAAGAAGACATTTTGCTGTTTGTCTTTTCTGTACCTTTTGAATTTGTACCATGTGAATGTATTAAACTCTCCAATGAATAAGTAAATTTTTAAAAAGAAAAAAATTATGAGATTATGACCTATGCTTACAAAAAAGCAGGCAATAGAAATTCTGAGTGTCTCCACATTTTGAGTTTAGCAGTCAAAACTACAAAGCAGCTCTTATAAGTATGTTTAAATAACTGAAGGAAACTATGTTTTTATAATTAAAGAAAAGTATGACAACAATAAATGAGACTTTCAACAAAGAAACAAAAATTACAAAGAAGAAGCAAATGCAAATTCTGGAGTACAAAGTATACAATGAGAAAATGAAAATTTCACTGGAGTACTCAACAGCAGATTTGAGATGACAGAAAAACGAATTAGTGAACTTGAAGAGATCAATATAAATTATCCAAACGAAAAACAGAGGGGAAAAACAGAAGAGAAATGAATAGAGCCTCAGTACCAACACATACATAACAGGAGTCTCAAAGGAGAGGAGAGGGAGGGAAAGGGGCAGAAAATGGATTCAAAGAAATAATTGGGAAGGCTTCCCAAAGATGATGAAAAACAAGGCAGTGAGATCACACAGTCAGTGTACTGAAAGGAAAAGAATACTGTTAACCAAGAATTCTATTTCCAGTAGAAACAAAATGATTTGAACTCTCCTTCAAATATGAAGTGAAATACAGACACTCTCAGATAAACAATTCATTGCTGGTTGACCTACCTTACAAGTAAGTAATACTAAAGAAAGTCTTACAGGATGAAAAAAAATGACCAGATGGTGACGTGAATTCACAGGAAGAAATGAGGAACACAAAAAAGGGTAACAATGTGGAATTATTCAAAAGTATTTTTCTCATTTCTTCTCTAACATCTTTACAATATAAAATTGAATAAAGAAAAAATATAATATTGTATTGCTATGTTTATAACATATATGGATATAACATATCTGACAATAATAGCACAAAAAAAGGGAGAGGAAGTAGAGTTGTAACACAGCAAATTTTCTATATTTCATCAGAATTTAGTTAACATTAATCTAAAGTATGCACTTAACCGCTGCGCCACGGAGGCAGTACACTCTTTGACATCAGTATTAAAAGGATCTTTTCGGACACCATTTCTTCTCAGAGAAGGGAAACAATAGAAAGATTAAACAAATGGGACTTCATCAGACTAAAGAGCTTCTTCAAGGCAAATGAAAACAGGATTGAAACAAAAAAACAACCCACTAACTGGGAAAAAATATTTGCAAGTCATATATCTGACAAAGGCTTAATATCCATAATATATAAAGAACTCTCACAACTCAACAAAAAATCAAACAACTCAATCAAAAAATGGGCTGGAGACATGAACAGACATTTCTCCAAAGAAGATATACGGATGGCCAATAGGCACATGAAAAGATGCTCATTATCGCTGATAATCAGGGAAATGCAAATCAAACTACACTAAGATATTACCTTACACCCATTAGAATGACAAAAATATCTAAAACTAATAGTAACAAATGTTATAGAGATTGTGGAGAAAAAGGAACCCTCATACACTGCTGGTGGGAATGCAAACTGGTGCAGCCACTATGGAAAACAGTATGGAGATTCCTCAAAAAATTAAAAATAGAACTACCATACGATCCAGCTATCCCACTACTGGGGATCTATCCAAAGAGCTTGAAGTCAATCCCAAAAGTCCTATGTACCCCAATGTTCATTGCAGCATTATTTACAATGGCCAAGACATGGAAACAACCTAAGTGCCCATCAACAGATGAATGGATAAAGAAGATGTGGTACATATATACAATGGAATACTACTCAGCTGCAAAACAGAATAAAATCATTCCATTTGCAATAACATGGATGGACCTTAAGGGAATTATGTTAAGTGAAATAAGCCAGCGACAGAAGGATAATCTGCATATGACTCCACTCATATGAGGAATTTAAAAATGTGGACTAAGAGAACAGTTTAGTGGATACCAGGGGAAAGGTGGGGTGGGGGGTGAGCACAAAGGGTGAAGTGGTGCACCTACAACACGAATGAAAAACATTAATGTACAACTGAAATTTCACAAGATTGTAACCTATCATTAACTCAATTAAAAAAACATTAATCTAAAGTAGATGGTGATAAGCTACATTGTAGTATATATATATATATGTATATATATATACACATACATATATATGTAGTATTTACCATATATATAGTAAAATCATTAGAGCAACCAATAAAATATAACTCAAATATATAGATAAAATGTCAATAGAAGAATTTAAAATAATACACTAAAAATATTTATTTAACACAAAAAAGTCAATCTAAAAGAAGCAGAAGAACTTAAAGACAGGAATCATACATAAAACAAATAACAAATGTCAAATGTCAATCCAACCAAATAATAAAAATAATTATCATTAAATCTGAACAGTATAAATATCCCAATCAAAAGGCAGAGATGATCAGATTGGATAAAAATCTAAGATCCAATTATAAGCTATCTAAAAGAGATACACCTTAAGTTCAAAACTACAAATAGGTTGAAAGTAAAAGGTTGAAAATATATACCAGTTAAACAGTAACCATAAGAAAGAAAACATCCAGATTGGAAATAATATCACATGAAATAGACTTTAAGATGAGAAATATTATCAAAGACAAAGACAGACATTTCATGATGAAGTTCATATACGACATATTTCATAAAAGTTCACGTATCAGAAGGATATAAAACTTGCAGATGTATAAAGCACCTAAAAACACTCAAAATACAGCAAGCAAAAACTGACAAAATTGCAAGAAAAAAAAGACTAATGAATATCTAAAGCTGGAGATTTCAGTACTACTCTCAACAATTGCTATAACAACCAGAAGACTTGAAGCCACACTGCCAGCCGATTGGACCTCACTGATTTATCCAGACGACTTCCGCCCATGTCTGTAGCACGCAGATCTAATTCAAATGTACACGGAACACTCTCTAGGACTGAACATATGGTAGACCAAAGTAAGTGACAACATTTAAAAGGATTGAATCATGGAAAGCATGTTCTCAATAATGAGAAAATTAAATTATAAACCAATAACAGAAAGAAATCTGGGAAGTCCCCAGATCTTTGGAAATTTAAAAATACACATAAATAATGCATTGGTCAAAGAAGATGGTATAAAAAATTAGAAAATAATTTGAGCTGAATGAAAATGAAAACACAACATATCAAAACTTATGAGATGCAGCAAAAGCAGTGTTAGGAGGAAACTTACAGCTATACACACCAGTGTTACAAAGGAAGAAGAGTCTCAAATCAATAACTTAAGTTTCCACTTTAAGAAAATAGAAAAGAAAAAAATAAATAGAAATCAAACAGAAGAAGAGAAATAATAATGATTTGAGGGGAAACTAATAAAATAGAATGAGAAAAAACAACAAAGAGAGCCAATGAGACAAAAATTAGTTTTTTGAAAGAGCAACAAAATTGACAATTCTTTAGAGTACTGAAGAAAAAAGAGAGAAGAAAAAAACCATCAAAATTGAATAACAGGACATGATCCTACAGATGCTAAGATTATATGACTACAAACACACTAGAAGGAAATATTAACAATTTATGACAACAAATTAGACAGTTTAGATGTGATAGACAAATTGCTAGAAAGACACAAGTTACTAAAATGACTCAAGAAGAAAGAGAAAATTTGAATAGAACTAAATCAAACAATTAAATTAATAATTAAAAAGTCTCCACAAAGAAAATCCAGACCTATGTGATTTCACAGGTGAATTCTATCAAATAATTTTTAAAAGAGAAATATTAAACCTCACAAACTCTTGCAAAATATACAGAAAGGTGGAGCACTTCCCAACTCATTCTATGAGGCCAGTATTACTAGATACAAAACCAGAAAAAGAAATCACAAGAAAAATAACCCAAACTACAGACAAATATCCCTCATGACCACAGATGCAAACTTTCAAAGAAAGTATTAGTAAGCTGAATCTAGCAATGTATACAGAGCATTTTACATCAGCGCCAACTGGGACTTACCACAGGAGTGATACCTTGATTTAGTATCTGGAAATCAATTAATCAAACACACCATGTAATAGAATAAAAGAAAAGCCGCATGATCATCTCAATAGATGAAGCAAAACATTTGATAAAATTCAACACTATTTTGTGATAGAAACTCTCAACCAATATGATTAGAAAGAAAGATCCTCAGCCTGAGAAAAGCATCTTTGAAAAATCCACAGCTCATCATACAATAATGATAAAAGACTGAATGATGCTTTCCCCCAAGATCAGGAAAGAGGCAAGAAAATCCAATTTTTTTTACACTTGTATTTATATTTTTAATTTATATTTTTGTGTTAATAAAGTTTCCATTTCACTTAGGTAAACAGCCAGGAGTAGGATTGCTGAGTTATATGGTAAGTAAACATTTAATCTTATAAGAAACTGCCAAGATGTGTTCCAAAGTGGCTGTACCATTTTGCATTCTTTTTTTTATTGTGATCATATTTTGTAACATTGTGAAATTTCAGTTGTACATTAATATTTGTCAGACACCATATAAATGCCCCTTCACCTCTTGTGCCCACCCTCCACCCCTCTTCCCCCTGGTAACCACTAAATTGTCCTCTTTGTCAGTAAGTTTGTTTATATTCCACCTATGAGTGACATCAAACGGCATGTTTCTTTCTCTGTCTGACCTATTTCGCTTAACATAACGCCCTCAATGTCCATCCATGTGGTTGCAAACAGGACGATTGTGTCTTTTCTTTTGGCTGAGTAGTATTCCATTGTGTGTGTGTGTGTGTGTGTGTGTGTGTGTGTGTGTACCACATCTTCTTTATCCAATGTCGATGGGCACTTGGATTGCTTCCACATCTTGGCTATTGTGAATAACGCCGAAATGAACATAGGGGTGCCTAAGTTTCTTTGTATTGTTGATTTCAAATTCTTTGGATAAATACTCAGTAGTGGGAGAACTGGATCATATGGTATTTCTATTTTTAATTTTTTGAGAAATCTTCATACTGTTTTCCACAGTGGCTGCACCAGTTTGCATTCCCACTAGCAGTGTACAAGGGTTCCCTTTTCTCCACACCCTCTCCCACATTTGTGCAAAATGATATCTAACTGTAGTTTCAATTTGCATTTCCCTGATGATTAGTGATGCTCAGAATCTTTTCATGTGCCTATTGTCCATCTGTATATCTTCTTTAGAAAACTGTCTGTCATATCCTCTGCCCACTTTTTGATTGGGTTCTTTTTTTTTGTAGTTCATTTGTGTGAGTTCTTTATATATTATGGAGATTAACTGCTTATTAGATATGTGATTTGCAAATATTTTCTCCCAGTTGGTGTGTTGTTTGTTCATTTTGATTGCGGTTTCCTTTGCTTTCCAGAAGCTCTTTAGTCTGATGAAGTCCCATTTGTTTATTTTTTCTTTTGTTTCCCTTGACTGAGTAGACATGGTATTTGAAAAAGATCCTCTTAAGTCTGATGTCAAAGAGTGCACTACCTATATTTTCTTCCAGAAGTTTTATGGTTTCAGGTCTTACCTTCAAGTCTTTGGTCCATTTTGAGTCTGTTTTTGTGTATGCAGAAAGATAGTGGTCTACTCTCATTCTTTTGCATGTGGCTGTCCAGTTTTCCCAGCACACTTTATTGAAGAGGCTTTCCTTTCTCCATTGTACGTTCTTGGTTCCTTTGTCAAAGATTATCTTTCTGTAAATGTGTGGTTTTATTTCTGGGCTTTCAGTCCGTTCCATTGATCTGTGTGCCTGTTTTTGTACCACTACCGTGCTGTTTTAATTACTACAGCTTTGTAACACATTTTGAAGTCAGGGATTGTGATGCCAACAGTTTTGTTCTTGTTTCTCAGGATTGCTATGTCTATTCAGGGTCTTCTGTCGCCCCATATGAATTTTAAGATTCTTTGTTCTATTTCTGTGAAGAATGTTTTTGGGATTCTGACTGGGATTGCAGTGAATCTGTAGATTGCTTTAGGTAGTATGGACATTTTAACTACGTTTATTCTTCCAATCCATGTGCATGGAATGTCTTTCCAATTCTTCATGTCATCATCAATTTCTTTTAGTAATGTTTTACACAAAGTTCCCTTGTGTAGGTCTTTCACTTCCTTGGTTAAATTTATTCCTAGATATTTTATTATTTTTTGTTGTGATTGTAAATGGGATTGTATTCTTGAGTTCTTGTTCTGTTAGTTCATTATTAGAGGATAGAAATGACACTGAGTTTTGTAAGTTGACTTTGTACTCTTAAACTTTGCTGTAGTTGTTGATTATTGCTAATAGTTTTCCAATGGATTCTTTAGGATTTTCTAAATATAAAATCATGTCATCTGCAAACACTGCAAGTTTCACTTCTTCATTGCCTATTTGGAATCCTTTTATTTCTTTTTTTTGCCTAATTGCTCTGGCCAAAACCTCTAGTACTATGTTGAATAAGAGTGGTGAGAATGGGCACCCTTGTCTTGTTTCTGTTCTCAGAGGGATGGCTTTCAGTTTGTCCCCATTGAGTATGATGTTGGCTATGGGTTTGTCATATATGGCCTTTATCATGTTGAGGTACTTTCCTTCTATACCCATTTTATTGAGAGTTTTTATTGTGCGTGGATGTTGGGTCTTGACAAATGCTTTCTCTGCATCTATGGAGATTATCATGTGGTTTTTCTTCCTCATTTTGTTAATGTGATGTATCACATTGATTGATTTGTGGATGTTGAACCATCCCTGTGTCCTTGGTATGAATCCCAGTTGATCATGGTGTATAATATTTTTAACATATTGCTGTATTCACTTTGCCAATATTTTGTTGAGGATTTTTGCATCTAATTTCATCAGCAATATTGGCCTGTAATTTTCCTGCTTTGTGTTGTCCTTGTCTGGCTTTTGTAGCAGGGTGATGTTGACTTCATAGAATGTGTTAGGAATGTTTCCATCTTCCTTAATTTTTTGTAATAGTGTGAGAAGAACAGGTAATAAATCTTCTTTGAATGTTTGGTAGAATTCTCCAGAGAAGCCATCTAGTCCTGGACTTTTACTTTTGGGGAGGTTTTTTATTACTATTTCAATCTCTTTACTTATGATTGGTCTATTCAGTTTCTCTATTTCTTCTTGATTCTGTTTTGGGAGGTTGTAAGAGTCTAAGAATTTATCCCTTTCTTCTAGATTGTCCAATTTGTTGGCATGAGAAAATCCAATTTTGATACTTCTATTCAACACTGTACCAGAAGTTCTACTCGGTGCAAAGAGAGAGAGAAAAAAAGAAAGAAATGAAAGACATCTAGATTGAAAATGAAGAAATGAAACTGTCTTTATTCTCAGGTGATATAATCCTGGATGTGAAAGATTCTAGAGTTCACAAAGAAACTATTAGAACTAATAAACAATTTTTCCAGGTTGCAGGAAATAGCATCAATAATCAAAAATGAATTGTATTTCTGTATACTAAGAAAAAATAAGCCATACACGAAATTAAGACAACAATTCCATTCGCAGTAGTATAAAAAAGAATCAAATACTTAGGAATAAATGTCTATATGGAAAACTATAAAACAGTGTGTAAAGAAATTAAAACACATCTAAATAAATGGAGAGACATTCCATGTTCATGGATTTGAAGACTCAATGTTGTCAAAATGGCAATTCTCCCCAAATTGATCTATAAATTCAATGCAATCCCTATCAGAATCTCAGCAGGCTGGTGTACATTGACAATCTGTTTCTAAACTATATATGGAAATGCAAAAGATGTAGAAAAGCAAAAACAATTTTGAAAAAGAAGATCAAAGTTGGAGGACTTATATTACCTGATTTGAAACTTACTATAAAGTCACAATAATCAACAATGTGTAGTATTTGGGCAAGGATGGGCATTTAGATCACTGGAATAAAATTGAGATTCCAGAAATAAATCTCATTCACAGGAAGAAAAAAAAAAAAAAGAAAAGCCATAAGTTCCTTTATGGTCAATTGAATTTTGACAAAAGTGATAAGACAATTTAATGAGAGAAAGATAGTATTTTCAACACACAAAGCTAGAATAGTTGAATATATGTATGAATAAAAATGAATTTAAGTCCTGAACTCATATCATACTCAGAAAATAACTATAATTGGATCACAGATCTAAATGTAAGAACTAAAACACCATGATACTTCTAGAAGAAAATACAGGAGAAACTCTTCTTGACCAAGGATTGGCAAAAAGTTCTTAGATTCAACAGCAAAAGAATGATATATACAGGGGAAAAAAAGATAAATTGGGCTTCATTAAAATTAAAAATTATTGTTTTTAAGAAATATCATTAAGGAAATGAAAAGACAAGCCCGAGACAGGGAGAAAATATTTGCAAATATACATCTAATAAAGGACGTGTATCCAGAATATACAAAGAAGTCTTACAACTAAATGAGAATAAAAATAACACGATTAAGAAATTGCCAAAATATTTGAATAGACATTTCACCCAAGAAGATTTACAAAGAGTAATGAGCCATGAAAAGATGTTCAACATCATTAGTCATTAAGGAAATTAAAATTAAAACCACAAGGAGATCCCCTTGTGGTTTCTACATCCCTTAGGATCGCTATAAGAGAGACAAAAACAAGTGTTGACGAGGATGTGGAGAAGATGGAGAACTTAGAAATTGTTGGTGGAAATGTAAAATGTTACAACCACTTTGGAGAAACGGTCGGCAGTTTCTTTTAAGGTTAAAAATAAACTTACTATATGACCCAGTGATTCCACTCCTAGGAATCTCTACAAGAGAAATGAAAACATATGTTCACATAAAGACATGGAGGTGAATGTTCATAGCAGCATTATTCATAATATCTCAAATCTGGAAACTATCTAAATTTCTAACAACTTGTAAATGAATAAACAAAATGTGTCACATCTTTACAAGAAAATACTATTAAGAAATACAAAGGAATGAATTACTGATACATGCTACAACATGGAAAAACCTCAAACACATTATGAAAGAAGCCAAATGTAAAAACTACATATTGTATAATTCCATTTATATGAAGTATTCAGAAAAGGAAAATCTGTATATACAGAAAGCAGATCAATGGTTGCCTAGAGCTGGGGGGGGGGGGTAAAAGTGATGATTAATTGCAAATAAGCACAAAGGAACTTTCTGGAGTGATGGAAACATTCTAAAACTGACACTAGATTGTGGTGATGGTTACACACCTCTATAAATTTACTTTGAATTTTACACTAACATGGGTGAATTTTATAGTATGTAAATTATACCTTAACAAAGCTATCAAAAGCAAACAACAACAGGAAAAAAAAACAACAGTGAACAGAACTCTTCATTCAGCTCTATCCTAAAGTCAGATATTCACAGTTCCACTCTTTTCTCAGTGGAGGAGATGATGCTGTTCCTGTTCGAGACTACTGCCATCACCCTTTTTCTAGATCCCATTTATTCCCAACTCCATTTGTTTCTCCAAGTTCTCCACTAGCTGCTTCTTTTTACCACTAAGTTCCTTAAAATAATACTTCTCCTTCCACAGTCAGCTCCAGTGGAGCTCCCTTCTCTACCACGACGAAGCCTGCACTCAACTATGGCAGTCTAAATACAGCAGCTGATAGATCATGGTTTACAGTTCTTCTTTCAAAGACCTCTTTTTAAAAATATTTCCTTTTAGGTTCCTTGATATCACTCTCTCCAGGTTTTTCTCTGACTTCTCTGGAAACTCCTCAAAACCACTGTTTAGATAACTTCTCTGAATCTTACTTAAATCTTTGTGATACCCTTCCTTGTTCTATTCTCTATTGACTTTATACATTGCTCCTTTGTGAAAAGCTTCACCTTGACCTACGCATCTACCAATGACTCCAAAATTGGTTCTCTTTCAGGTGACCCTCCCTTCTGCTCTCTGAATAACACTAATTGGACATCTCATAAGCACCCCAAACACAGTAGATCCAACATTAAATTCCACATTCTACCTCACGAGTTTCTTTCTCCTCCTTCTGTCTTCCCTAAGCCTTTCCAAATAGTACCTAAGCAAGAACTCTGGAAGTTATCCAACAGTTCTTTCTCTCCTCACTCTTATGCTGCACTGTTCATAAGTCCTATCCTATCATTTCTAGGTTTTTATTCTATCTTTTCCTTTCCTCCTCCCTCTGATACTGTTTTAATCTGTTCTATTACTGCATCATTTTAGCATTTTTGGTATACCCTTAAAATAGTCATTTTGGATCCTCCTTTTTTAAATGAATGAATGAATCATTCAATTAATCAAAAGAAGAGGAAGAAAAAATAATTCAAAATTCTAAGCAAATATGCTATAATTTTGGCAAATAAGGTCCTATATGTGCTTCAACAATTATAAAGGCCCTGGTTAGAACTAGTTAAAGAGAAAAAATATTTAGAGGCATCCTCTGTCTTCTTTATGTTTTCTTCTTTAGCCTTCTATCTAACCCTCTAAAAAACTCATTATTTCAGACTATGCTAATTTAAAATTCTCAATAATCTGGATATGGGCTGGGTTTAAGTCCACTTTTGCATTTATGCAAAAAGCATTGATTAATTACAGTGGGAATGACAAGACAGCTACTTGACAACGTTTTGTTAGCCATTAATTAACTTTACTTTATAGTCTTGAAAGTAATAAAACTGAATTTCTTTTAAAAGGCTTTATAATTAGTCTGAACCACACAATTTAGCACTTAATTATACACCATCTTCTATTGTCCTCTAATTCCTTCCTTTCTTCCTCTCTCTCTCCTTCCTTCCCCGACTTCATCTTCCACATACGTGCACAGAGTAACTACACTGCATCAACGGTTCTAGTCACTCTTGAAGAGTACAAATGAATCAAAGGGCATCAGTTCTGCCCTCCAGGAGCTCCCTGTGCAGGGAGGAAGATGAAATCAGTACATAAATGACTATTTTATATAGACGAAAGTGATTAATTATATCAAGCGGTTTTAGATAGAAATCTAAAGTGCCGTGAGAATTCCCATGAAAGAAGTGATTACTTCCAAACTGATGGAGAACAGGGCTTGGGGATAAGGGAGGACACTTGTAGAGATGCGGGATGGGGAGAGGCAGTACATGCTTGGGAATGACCCGCACAGAGGCAGAAAAAGGCAAGGCACATACGGAAACCACGTGATGCCCTGAAGGAACGTGCACTCTGGACTCAGAGGGTCAGGGTGGGAGCAGTGCCACTGCCACCTCCTGGCTGTGGGACCTTGGCCAGGTTACTTATACTGTCTGAATCTTAGTCTTCTCAACTTTAAAATGCATAATTTCTTGGTCATAGTATTATTATCAGAATTAATTGGGATAATGCTTACAAAGCTCAGGCATATTGTAGGTAATAAAAATGTAAATCACAAATGCAAATATCTTTTTCTTACAAGAAAAAAGAACATGTTAGGTATAAACACCCCTGCTGATAAATAGCAGGACAGACATTTACTGATCACTCCTCCAGTTCGTGGTGAGGCACAGATTTGATCTCCCGCCATCGTCTATTCTGCATTTCTTAACAGAGAGGCCTGATGATCCCCTTCATTCTGAAGCACTGCTAGAATTCACATCACTTCAAAGAGAGGCTGGCTTACTAAAATGCATTTATTTATATTTCAGGAAAATGTTAGGAACACTGCAAAAAACTCGTCTCAAGGAGTTCCTCATCTTGATTTATTTTGTCTTATAAAGTATGAGTTTTCACCGGAGGTGGCTTCACTCAGATCTTCACATAATTATGAAAGAAATTTTACAAATAATAGAACTAATTGCTATGGCGGATGCCAATCATCTAAGAACTGGTTCCATGCTTGCTCAGGCTTATAACTAAACATGTTTACAAACAACTCACAGCCACACATGGTGGTAATGCCCATAGGAAATACACAAGGATGAGGTTGCGTCCTATTACAGAAAGAAGCTCAAGAGAGCTTAGAGATTATATATAGAAATATAACTGAGACGAAGAGAAGTCTAAGTGTCTTATCTAAGAGCTGAGGATATAACCTGACTCATCTGGCATCAAGTAAATCATACTTTCATCAGGGAAATCTTAAGAGGGATAGCATGTGGCTGGGCCTTGAGAAAACTGTACAATTTTGATAGTGAAAATAAAGGGTGGCAAAGGTTAACAGGGAGACAAAAGGATACTGGGAACATCGTGAGCTGGAGAAATCTGAGTCCCTTCAATGATAGCTAGTAATATCATTCAGTTACCATGAAGGGTTCCTGTGGGAGTCTGTTGTCAGATAACACATAAAGAAGTAGAGGTGGGTAATGTAACAGAGACTCTCAGATGCCCGGATCAGACAGGAATGGCCATTGAAGGGAAAATTCCTTAAAGTTTGTTCAAGGAGACTATTGACATGATCAAGGCACTTTTTTAGCACAAAGAAGTATTTCCGAATACAGAACAGATGGGAGGCTTGAGATGGGAATGAAGAAACCAGTTAGAAGGCCATTCTAGTAGTCTAAGTACGTGTCAAGTCATTGGGAAGAGCAGCAGGGGATTCTGAAGAAAATCAACCTTTGTACTGAAGTAGTTATCCCCACAACTTGATATCTAGATCCCTAAGCAGGTGGTCAAACCACAGAGGAACAGAATCCTTACGCTCATCCTCCTTCGATAGCCCAGTAACCAGGTGAGCTGAAAGTCTGGGACTGCTGCTATATCACACATTAGTTGAATTTCAAATGCTCAGTTGTGTGATCAATGTTTTCTAGGAAGAAGTCATTTCTGAAACATTTAGATCCAAATAGATATGTAGTACAAAGCTAACATGAAGTAAAAAGCTGATTAGGTATCATGTGAAAGCCATGGTGAGGATAAGCATTTGGATTTTCTAAAAGTTCAAGAATTATCTTTATGGGCATCTACAATCTGCTGTCTGACTTAAGAAATCGGACTGTCCCTTTTCTTCACTGTTGCTGTGCAGAATAGGTACAGTGTGCATGTGATCAGCTCAGTGACCTTCTGCAACCCCTTGAACCACACGGTCAGCAGCGAACACAGAAGAAAGAGCCAACCCTCTCTTCAGGGCGAGTTCCTTAAACATCAAAACACGCCCTCCCTGCTCCATCCTTCTGCTCCTCTGAGAACTGGAGTCACAATCACCTTCCAACAAAACTGAAAAGGCAAAACACACCGATGACAGATTTTTTTAATCACAAATGTAATAACCCATCACGTCTCATGAAAAAGAAAGAGGGCAACAGGGAGGCAATTTGGTCCAGGAGTTTAATAAAAGCATGTTTTCCTCATTAGGAATCTCATAATGCCGTCTTCAAAGGGCCGTATGCAAAACATAGCTCCGGAAGACAAGGACTCAGATTCAGGGCTCCAAAGACATCACCGAGGGCTCGCGTTCCATTCTCCCAATATCAGAACGCTCCAGAGCTGCCTGGAGAGCACGGCACAACACTGGACTGGGCACTGCCTCTGTGCCAGAAAGCGTCTCTCTTTCCACATGGCTTTCTGCAATAGCTTTTTATTCTCCTTCTCTGCTCACACAATTTCTCTTAGCCACCATCTTTGTTTTACACCAGCACACGCATATACATCTGACAGACACTTCCGTGGGATTTGCTGTTCCAATCCCAAGCTGTACCTGTGTTTAAAGACAACCAGGGACACAGTGAGGAGTAGGTCAGTGAAAGTCAGGGAAAATTAGGACACTTCCCTGGGCAGCAGGAATTAACTTGCAGGACCATTGCAGGCACAGGCGTATTTCAGGAGAGCACACTGTGTGCTTAAAAATGCTTTAAAAAACCAAGCTTTCAATTGCAGCTTTTCCTAACAAAAGACAGGGGGACTTCACCAGAGGTAAAGCTTCCAGACTGATGGGCAGAGGGAGGGCTGAGCAATAAGACAGCAGGATGCAGAGCAAGTGCAGGCCACCTTCCCACCGCGCTGATGTAGTGTCTGTCTGCCTTTCTTTCACCGTGTGGATTTCCACCTTGGTGTCCCGCTGGTGAATTCTCTCCAGTTATAAAACACTTTGTTACTTTCATTCGCTCTTAATTAAAAAGGGAAAAGAATCTCCTAGGGCTCTGACAACAGGAAAAAAACAAGGAAAGAAAGAAAAGAAAAGGAAAAGGGAAAGAAAAGAAAGAAAAGGGAGAGCGCTTTGAGTTGTTGAAATCAAATGAATAGAGAACCTGATGTGGTAAGATAGAAAGGATAAAAAAAGAAGATGGAATCATTGAACATGGTTTTAATCTTTCTGAGCAATGTGGATTCTGTCAAATAGACATGTTTTTCGGGGCAATTGGGGGGGCATTTGTAATGTTGGGAGGAAAGGCAAACAACATACAGAGAGAGGCTCCTTACCCCTCAGTACTCACATCTAGTTTTCATTCTCCATACTCTGTGTGCTACCATGATGGTTCATTATCTATGCGAACATTTATAAAAGCCCTATCATGGACTCGACACTATACTAACACTTTAACATTTAGGATCTGAGGAAAAAATAAATATACAGTCAACAACATTGATAGTTTTAATTTCCTGAGTCCTATCAGAGGTCAGCTATAATATTAAGTACTTGACATTCATGGGATCTTGATCCATACAACAGTCCTGCAAGGACGGATAATGACATTCTGCATACGGACAGAAAACTGAGGCTCAGAAATACTATAATAATGACAAAATTTAAAAAATATATAAACCTTGCCCAAAGAGATCCATCCAACAAGTGGCAGAGTTGCAATTTAATCTCCCGTCTGTCCTTGACCACAGTGCACGCTCTCTCACTATTACATGGCTCCACACAGTGGAGTCAAGGCAGAGTGGGCAAAGCAAATCTAAGCCCAGTGGCCTCTTTATTCACACTCAGTACATTCAGACGTGTCCTCTTGTTTCTCCTCACTGAGGGTCTTAACCGAGGGCTTGGTGGATTCTCCCCAGGTGCCTCATGCCGACAATTTCCTCATGCCATCCTCTATAATCTAAATTTGGTCCACTCCATGCTTTCTTGTCTCCTCCTCATGTTCCTTACCTCCTTTGACCTCCTGTATATCAAATCTAACCCCACCACCTAGCTTGAACCCACCTTCTCCAGCTGCAGAGCTTTTCAGTTAAAAGCTCATACTGAGTTGTCCCCCAGCTCTGCCCGCATCATGACGTGAAGCTCTGTGCTTCAGCTGACCTGAGAGGACAGTTCAGCTCCGCTGGACTCTATGTTTGACAGAATGCATCATGATGGGCCTCAAACTCCTAAAACCTGAGACACACACACAAAAACAAAATTTGCAAAGCAAATGCAAATCAGGGTAGATGATTATTCCTTCACAAAAGGATTCACCATAGACTTCCTTAAATAGTAGGCTCCTCTGATGCATTTATGATATGACTTGATTTTTTCCCCAGGGATATATTCTTTGCATAAATAAAGCAAAGCAGACTGCAATGAAAAGGATTATCAGAAATATTTGACTGGAGAACTAACATTTTGGGCCTATTCATTTAGCCCTCAGCTGTTGCCAGGCCCCAGATCACTTGTTGTGTTCCTAGTGTTTAGCGGGAGTTAGACCCTACCGACTCTCCTAGTGGTCCTCTGCTGCTCAGAGCCTGGCTTTGGGTGTCAGTCTTATCTGTGTTCACAAGTGATCCTGGTATGAACTGCCACTATTATTTTATTTCCATTTCACCCTGCAGAAAGCTGAGCATCAAAAGTAAGCAGCCACTGTAGAGAGCCAGGCTTCAATTCCTGATTATTTTCGCATTAGAATCAGAGTCTGTAACAGCCAGGCTATGTTAGCTTATGCTGAAATAACAAACAATTTGAAAGTCTCAGTCACTTAAAACAATAAAAGTTTATTTGTCTCTCCCTCTAGATGCTCATCACAGTTTAGCCTGCAGGAGGATGCCCAGGGGCTCTTTTCATCCAGTCACTCAGGGACCCAGGCTGATGGACCAGTCACAACCTTTAAAGCTATTGGTTGTCATAAGAGAGGGAAAGTGCTCTAGAGGGCTTTCTACTGGAAATAAAATGTGTAACCCACTCACCAAGTGATGCTTGTCTCTTCTAGTTGCCTCTCACTGGCCAGAAGTAGTCACATGCTCTCCCCCAACAAAAGAAGGAAGTAGAATCCTACCAAAGGAAGTGCTTAGGATTCAGAGAGTGCAAAATATTCAGCGAGTAGCACCAACAATTGCCCAAGGCTATTCTATGACCACAGAGGACAAGCAGCTTCAGATTGGGGACCCTGGGGAATAAACGCAGGAAGGGAGTTCTAGATGACCTGGTCTACATTAGTTCTGTGGAAGAAAGAGATTCCTAGTTGTGTCCCTAAATCACTAGCCCGTTAAGCTTTGTCCCCAAAGGAAATGACTGCAGAGTTCCCCTGAATTCAGAAGAGGTGCTGCTCACACCCGCCCTGGGGGACACCTCCACAGGCGGTCTAGGTGCGAGAACCAGGTCTTCTGGGTCTTGCTGAGGTTTCCAGTCCTGAAGAGATACGTTTGTCTTATGATGGGCTTGCAATAGAGGCTTTCATGTATATCAGAGGGAAACTGTCTTCTCACATTTTCTCAACTCTTCTTGTTCTTAGAGTTTTTCCTGTTTTTTTGGGTAGACTGAAACATTTTCTACTCCCCAAATTTCTCCTCCTGCCTCTAGCCTTTTCACAAGGAAGAAAAGAAAGACAAACAAATCAAACTGTCTTTGTTAAATCAGTGGCCATTCCTCTCCTCTCAAGCTTTTTCAGCATTTGAGGTTGAGAGAGACAGATGCTAGGTCTCCCTGGGTGAAGTGGTTTGTTTTCAAGCCAGAAAAGGATTGCAAGGTAGATTTTTGTCAACTCCTACACATCCTTGAATGCTAACACCAAGCACTCTCATTAAGGCAGTTGTCAGGATGCATTAGCCAAATGGGACGAGGCTTCTGAAAGAAGGGAATACCTAATGAGAAGAGAGGAAGGAAAAGAGGCTGTTTGTGACAGGATGATAATGCAAAGATGTCTCACTTATCCGCATTCATGGGGCACAGATGAACACTAATAACTGAAATACACAGATGTGGTTAAAATCCTTTATTTTTTATTTCGTCAAAAATATTTATTATTTGTTTAATGTTGTTTTAAAAATGCTAATAAAAGGAAGCATTCTCTTTAGGGAAACAAGAAGGATTTAAGTCAAAATGATAGTTTGTCTAGGTGAGCTAATAATGTAAACTACGGGACCTGCTGTGGGTCGAGGCAAGTGAAATAGATAACAGGAGGAATACAGTCTGAGCACTTTGTTCCCCTTCTGAAAGACGGAGACAGAAGGCAAAGGAATATGAAAACAACAAAACACAGTGAGCACACTGGTGTAGAAAATAAGAATAGAAAAGGAGGAAAGAAGCTTCTTTGAATCCCCACTATATGTAAGGAGTATTGCACTTTATTATCTCTTTAATACACACAAGAAATGTCTGAGATATCATTCATATATCCTTTCCTTCCAACATTCATTCATTCACTCATTCATTCATTCAATCTAAAACAATTAACTAGGTTTCTATTCCCTGCCTGGCACTATGCAAGAGCTGATAAAAAGAGAGAACAGAGATACTGCCCTTAAGTTGTTTACCATCTAGGGAGGAGATGGGTTAGAACAAATAACCACAGGATGAGAAAATTGAGACTCAGAGAGAATGTGTCTTGCCAAAGGCTTTGTAGATGTTAATTGGCCAAGAGAAGATTCAATCTCAGACCTTTCTGACACCATCTAAACCCGAATTCCCAAATATAGCAGATTGTCAGAATCAGCTGATGAAATTCCATCCCTGCATGTGCAGAATCTCCAGGCTAGAGGCCTGGGAACTTGTATTTTTTGAAAACTCCCAAGGTGAACCTAATCTAATGACAGCTATACCAATGCTATCATTTCACAGAGTCGTCCCCTGCTTCCTTAGCACCCCCACCCCATTTCAGCCATCATCAATAGCATTTTCACATCAGAAGCAAAAGAATACTTAGATCTACTTCTCCCAAGTATCTTGTTGTCATTCTGGGTGGGAAGGGACAGAAGTAACAATTTTCAAGGATGGGTTTAGACATATGTCATCCATTCTAAATGTCACTATAAAAACTGTCTTCATTTCAGACCTTAAACTTCTCTCCATTCTGCTCAGATATTAACCAATAATGTCATTATTTAAGAGTTCCCAAGGAGAGCAGTCCTTTTATCTTACCATCCACAGCTACTTGAAAGCTGAATCAATCTCCAAGGTAGCTGGAACTTTACAGGCTCTGAATGATTGTGATCCTGCCACAGATATGCTCAAGTTCCAGCTGATACGAACCATCTGTGTGTGTGTGTGTGTGTGTGTGAAACTTCTTTAGAGCCAAAACATAGGAAGATTTCTTTTAGCCTGTTATCGAGGATACCAATCAAGGGAAATAGGTCTCCAAACTGACAATAAAGTAGCACAAAGGCAAGTGACATCGATGATGAGGGGAGGGAAGAGGGAAGAGACATCTTCCAAAGATGAATCAGAAGAGGGTGCATTCACACAGGGATCTGGCCCTAAGGAAGAAACAGAAGCTCAAAACCGCTATGTTTTCCTTAACAAATGAGAAACATTTTTGACAGATTTAATAAGATTAAAAGAAAGGAAAGGATTTGAAGTAATTCAAAATGGTGCCTGTATTTAGAATATACATACACGTATGCATTCTTAAGCATAGCTCAGCGAAGAGATGCAAGATAAAGTGGCAATCCAACTTGTCTTTTGCCACAATCATGCCCCATGTCCACCAAACCCATACAAACACATACATATTCTCTCTCCTTCCTTTCCTTCCCTCCTCTGTAATTCCCCTTGGTATAAACATTCTAAATTATTTATACCTAGATTGAAGGCATCTTTTAGTCTGACTGGGACTAGAGTAATCAAAATATAATTGTGCTAAAGATATGCTAATACATTATGCTAATGTTTAATGAAGAGGACTATGAAATCTGCAAAATGAAGGTAGGGGAGCTGGGCCATCCAGGGGCTAAGGAATGCTCAAAAAAAAGGTTACAAGAGAGCCTTGAGGTTTTAGAGAATCTGTGTGGCTGAGGGAGAACCAAATTCTAAACAGGGAACATCTCAGTGAAGCTAGCTCAGCAAGCAGTGGATCCAGGAAAGGCAACAACGGTTAAGAGCTTGCTCAGTGCAGGACTTGGTCTAAGTGCTTTTTATGTGTAAAACTCACTTCATCCTCAACTTTACGAAACTGTTACTAGTATTTCCCCCATTTTCCACGTGACTTAACTGAGGCGCAGAAAGTTTTAATAACTCATCCAAGATCACAGAGCAAGGAAGTGGCAGAACTTGGGTCCAATCTGATGCCATACAATTTAATACATAGATTGAGATTCTTGGGAAGAATCATGAGTATTAGAAGAAAAACAAGGAGGGGGCCGGCCCAGTGGCTCAGCGGTTAAGATCGCACGTTCTGTTTCTCAGCAGCCCCAGGTTGACTGGTTCGGATCCCGGGTGCGGACATGGCACCGCTTGGCAAAAGCCATGCTGTGGTAGGCGTCCCATGTATAAAGTAGAGGAAGATGGGCATGGATGTTAGCTCAGGGCCAGTCTTCCTCAGCAAAAAGAGAAGGATTGGCAGCACTTAGCTCAGGGCTAATCTTCCTCAGAAAAAAGAAAAACAAGGGAAAAAACATAAGTCTGTGCATATTAATGGTAGAAAGTTGTACAAGCAATAACCAGAAGCCTCCTAGTTTGGGGAACAAACACAAAAGCACAATTTCATTTTTCTGCATGCTGATTCAGAGTATAAACTGCACTCTCTTAGAAGTTGATATAGTAGGATTTGTCTAGGACCACTGCCACTCAAAACTCACCTTCTTATCCTCTTCACCCCAAATTTTCCCTTTTAATATCCTCCTAATTCAGTTGCTTATCGTAACCTCCTATTCCTGAATTTCCATTAAAAGATATGATATCTTGCCGTAGGAATGTTCCAGATAACTCAAGAATTATTAATTTGATGGCTTTTGTACAATAAAGGTGCCACAAACACCCTTTAAGAGAAGGGTAACGAGCACCATGTCACTTCCCTGCTCATACCTTCAGTGACTCCCTTCTGCCAATGGGGGAAGTCCAGTACCTTTTATCTGACGTTTGAAGACCCTCCACAATCTTCAGGCAACAACATCCAGTGCCAGCTACCATGCTCTTCCATCCCTGTCCTCCCAGCAGGCCTCTTGCGTTCCCTGCATTCTAATTAAGATCCGGATTTTCCTGCCATAACACCTTCAGTCACATCTTTCTATCCATCTAGAGTCCACCTTTCCAAGTCCTTCCCACCCTGCTGGGTTCAGTTTAAATTCACCTCCTCTGTGCAGGCTTCCTTGACCATCCATGTCCTCCACTTCCATAACTTGGTCCTCAAGATTACTCGACAATTACTCATGATGTATGATCTTGTCATCTCACTTTCCATTGCTGTCTGATGTGTGTGTGTGTGTGTGTGTGTGTGTGTGTGTGTGTGTTCATGTGTGTGTTGCTATTAGTCAGCTTTTTTATGTTTATGCCCTGTCTCTGCAAAAACATTGCTGAATCTTAGAAGGCTGGTACTAAGATACATCATTACATCATCTTTGTATCTCTTCATCATTGTAACTCTGCCCCACCTAGCACTACTTTGTACACAGCAGGTACTCAATAAGTATTTACTAAGTTGAAGGGACATGCAATGCCCCACACTGATATGGAAACATGTGATGCTGTTTTTTTTCTTTAGTAATATAAAATCCACGTTTTGTATCTTGCAATACTGATACCCCTCAAAATCTGATCCTTGAGTTCCTCTTCAGCCTCTTTATTGTTCAAGGCTTCTCTCACCTGGTCTTCTTCAGCAGAGAACTATGAATGCAGCAAACATGCTGTTTTATGTTTCTGGGAATTTCCTACGTTTCTTTCTCTACCTAGAATGCCTTTTCCTTATTCTTTCCTCTGGAGGAAAATCCAGATAAGATTAAACACTCCCAGAAAGTCATTGCTTACTCCTGCTTCCTCCTTATATATCACTGCATTGTCCACAATGTTTAGTAAGTAATTGATTACATTTTTCCTGCCCTATTTGTCTCTGAATTGCAAGAGGGCAGAGATTGTTTCTTATCTATCTCCATGTCCCCAGGCACCAGCACAGTACCCAGTACACAGTCTGTGCTTCGTGTGTTGAATGAGTGAATAAATGAAGGATGAAATACAGACTGAAGACCAAAGCACTTTCATAAATTTGTGAAGGAGTCTGTCATTAGCCCAGTGGAGAATGAGATAAAATTATGCCACACAATGGGATACAGAGGCACGTTAATATGAAAAATGTACTTGTACACATTCACTCGCATGCTCTCCAAGTTCAAGTCACATCCTCCTGTAATTTATTGGGTTGCTGAAATCCTCGGGGGAAAACCCTTTATGGTAAATAAACTGGAGCAACCTCCACGGGAAGGATAGCACTGGAATAATGAAAGGAGGAGCGGCAAAAACCACGCTGAAAGATGAGAGTTTGCAAAGACAGAGAGGTGGTGATACCGAAATCCTTTGCTAGCACAGAATTCCCCCTCGGTTTAACAAAAGGATGTCAGCTATGTGCCTGTCTGTGGAAGGAGGCTATTGGAACAGAGCAGTAAGCTCAGCACAGAATCGGCGTCCATGAGAAAGACACAAGAAAGGCAGGGAGGGATAGGGGGCGCTTGCCTAGCGGAGGGCCCTCTGCACCTCCATGTGGCCAATCGCTTCTCTGACACTGAAGATCTGCCGCAGTGCTCACCCACTAGACACGCAGATAGAACTCCCAGAACTGCTTTGGCTCATGGTTCCCCTGATGCCTTAAGAGAGATCTGATTAAGCCAGGGGGAGGGGAAAAAGAGGAAAAAAAAAGTCATGTTAGAAATCACTAGTACGGAGAAAGGGGAGCAGGAGAGGAAGAAGAGAGAAATCAACCGTGAAAAAGAAAAAGGGAAATATAGCCAGAGGCATATAAAGCCTGTCAAATCTCTCCAAACTGTAACAAAAGCATAGGAGAGATAGTTTCTCCCTAATGAATGCTTTGATCAGCCACAGTTGATAGAATAATTATATAAAACTAGAGCAAGACAGAAATAAGATGTGTTTTTCTCTCCCGTAGCCCGTAACCTTTGTGATTAGTTCATTTATTTAAGAAAAGAATAAGGCCCTTCAAAACAGAGGCATATGTCAGGAGAGAAGCTGTTTGCTCCTCTGACTTATGCAGGACATTTGCGGCAACAGCTGCCTCCCTTTGCCTCCCTGCCTTAGATGGGCTGATCTGCCAGCCCATGACTCTGAAAGTGAACCAATGGTGGTGGAGCTTTTCTCACATGTATCTTCCTCTAATTTCTCAGGCTAATCCACTGCCTGGCAGCACTCCCTTCCATTCCTCCCCTTCCCCAAGCCCTTCTCCCTGCTTCACTCTGCTTTCCCACCAATCTACACTTAGTTGGGCATTTCCCAAGTAATAAAATACCTCATACTGTTGGAGGTGTTGACTTAGCTAACCTCAGAGAAAGAGGAGTAAGCATCTTTTTTCAGAATGATACTCCCACAAGCACGTGCTCTTCAGAAACAGCAGGGGAGAGAGGTGGTTGCCATGGCAACAGAGGCAGCCACACAAACAGGAGTAGCACATTTCTCCCAAGAGGGCATGAGCAGACCCTCCTCCTTGCCTCTTCCACCATCAGAGCCTCTCCTAAAAGCTTTCTTTGCCTGAAAAGGAAGAGGGTCCAAGGTGGTGAAGGGTTAGTCCCTTTCTTCTTAACTTCCAAATTTCAGTTGAAGAGATTGATTGAGCCTCAGATTGTTAGCAGGGTAATTCAGCTGGGCCTGACTGATTCTGGGTGTAGAAAGAAGGGAAGAAACAATGTCTGGCTCTCCACTCAATATCTCGAGACTTCTCTAGACTGGCAACATACTTGTGCCACAAGCTAATAAAAAGTTAATAAGGGCAAGCAGCCTCCCATAATACTCTGGTTTGGCTCTCTATCACGTACAACCAGTGGAAAATTGGGTTGGATCCAGAGAATGATAGTCCCACTGATCATTTTGGCCCTGTAGTGTCCCTATATTGGCCCATCGGAGGGCTAGGACAGATATGCTAAGACAACAGTAGGAAGAAGGTGGAGAAACGAAGGGCATATTGGGAGACGGGATGTGAGGGGATCCGCAGGGAGAAAGCAGGTTATACTCAGCAGGTATACTGTAGCCATGCTGATGGATAGAGTCTGAGATTGTATCCCTTTAATTTCGATTGATTTAAAAGTAAATCAATTTGGTTAAAAAAAATCAGGTTTATGGAGGTAAAAAAGTCAACCAGCTATTCAGTAAATTGCATAAAAACAGCTGGGTGATTAACAAGTGTTCTCTTTGCAAGGAATGGTTTCTAGCAATCATGGCGGCCCTGAGAGGGCGGGCCCCACGCGCAGCCTTGCCTGGGAGGTGGGACAAGGGAGGCCACAGGGAATGCAGCAGAACCGGAAGCCTTCCCCCTGCCACATGCCGGATGCTGATTTATTGGGACTGGAACAATTTGTCTAAAGCTGTAATTTTAACTACCTCCGTGCTGAGCAGCCAATCAGAGGGCTTGCTTCACGCAGCTTTTACGAGTCCCCATAAAAGCAGCAAAATGAAAACTCAGGGGCCCTTAAAATATACTCCAAGGGTTTCTGCAGTGCAATTGGAGGCTTTTATGACTCCTGTCAGGACTTTTATGACCCCGTAAAACCAGGCAGCAGCCTGGCCTGAGATGAAAAGTGGCCCCACTGTCTTAAAGTCTAAATGGTCTGTACATTTACAAGGCCTCGAGGAAAGATGGAGCAAACACCGCCAGGAAGGGTTTGCCCTGAGCAAAGAAGAAGGCAGGTTGTGGGGCAGAAGGACTGGGGAATGGGGGGAGGGAAGGGCAGCAGAGCAAGGGGAGGTAGGAAGTAGGCATGAGAAATGCATGTGAACATGGCCTTGCAGTTCTTCAAGCACTTCGGGGCACCAAAATGCCAAAATCTCAGTAGTGTTCTCCAGACACAGTGGGAACTGAAGACTCGGCAGACAGATTCATAACCAACAGGGGCTGGGCAAGAAAGCACCTTCGTCGGAAAGATAAAAAATGAAGCCACCAGGGAATCCCAGGCTCCATAGCACTTTTTCAAGGACATCTTCCCATTATTACGACACCTGCATTACAGAAAGGAAAAAAGAGAGAGAGAGAAAGAATAGGAGCCAGAAACCCAGCTCAGAGCACTTTAAGTGTTCTACGCAGTTCAGAGAAAATTTGTCAGTTAGGGTGAGAACACCTTCCACCCAGCTGGAGCGTGGCCAGGGCTGCAAACCCTGCATGCTCCCAGTCCTCAGCGGGGCTCTCCGCTCAGGCCCAGGAGGCCCCTTCTGAGTCACTGTGACGGAGACAACCTGATCCTGTGCTTTGATCTGAAATCTTTAGTCTTCCAAATTTATTATCCAGGCTCTGTGTTCTACATGTCCCCACAAAGAGCCAGCATCATCCTGCAGAAGTCAGGGACAGAGGCTGGAGGAAGGCACCCTGAGTGTTCCTGGTGGAAGCACAGAGGGGTAAGGTGAGGAGCTGGGTGGGGCAGGGGGATGGCCTCCAAGCCGGTCCACTCGAGCGCTCAGGCATCCACACACAGAACCCAAGGAAGCAGGAGAAGTGATGGATGCTGACTTTAGACCTAAGAGAATATCAAAGAAACAAGGGTGATGGTATGTTGAAATGCCTCCACTGAAGTTGGGCACTGCTGTTGCTTTGCCCCCAGAGCATCCAGATCAGATGACAGTGTTCATAAAGTGTGACTGACTGGGGAGGCTTTGAGTTTTCCAGATCAGAGAAGACAGAAAGCTAGGAAAGCAAATTATAGGTTTGAATGAGTTATTGCTGTATGGAGAGAGTCCCTCCATCTAGAGGGACGGGGGATGACAGAGCAAGGGAGGTGATGAGTCAGAGGGTGTGATCGGAAATCCTGGAGGAGGGCAAATATAGGCCCAGGGAGTCAGGTTTACCTTGGGGCTGTAGCAATGACCCAGAGTCGGAAATTATCCATCCTCCATCACTCATGTTTTCAGGAGCCTTGCAGAGTGGGGAAAACAGATATGAAGACAAGGAGACTCAGCTGTAAATCCCAAAACCCCACTATGTGACTCTTGGCGAGTCCTTAATATTTCTGAGCCTCTTTTTCCTCATCTGTAAAGTGGAGATAAAATGGTTGTCTCATATGCTTGCTCTAAGGACTAAAGCAGACAAGGTATGCAAGGTGCGATTTGAGCAGCATCTTAATGGGTGCCTAGGAGTTTGCAGTGCCCAAAGGCAAGGGGCTTTTCTGGTAAAGGAAACCTGTGCAGTAGCAGCCGATGCAAAAGAACCACCCATACTTGAGGTACAGTAAGACATCTGTTATGTCTAGACCATTCATTCACTCCTTATAGGGAAGGTTTGGATATTAAGACATTAGCTCAGGGGTGCCTGGCACTGTGCTGGGTGTGGAAGGTGTCAGGCAGTGGGCCCAGGAGACAATAGGATATGAACAATAAGGTGGCTGCTTTTCCTACCTTGACCCTTGGCATTATCCAATTCATTCTGCTCAGAGTAGTCAGAGTCATCCTCTTAAAGCACAAACTGACCGTGTCACTGCCCCTTCAAACTCGTTGGTTGTTTCCTGCAGCCCATAAGAGAAAGTCCAAACTCCCTAAGGCAGTCCTATGAGGTCTTGCATGATCTGGCTCCTGCTGAGGTCCAACCAGGCACATCCCTTAGCCTTGGCCCTTCTCTGTTCTCCATCCAAGTCGCCATCTTCCACACGCCACGCTCTCTTCCACTCAGGATCCTGACAAGCGGCATTCTCCTCCCTGCAACTTTCACCTACCTGATTCCTCCTCATTCAGCCAGGCCTCAGCCTAGACATGGCTTCCTCTGAGAAGCCTCCATGGCAGGTACCCCGTACCACTCAGACTAACAGGGACACATAGCTACACGGTCACACCACTCCAGGCACTTTTTTCAAACACTCATTAGATTCTCAATTCCCCATTCCATTTTTGTCGTCCATACTTGAATGTAAGCCCCATTAGAGCAGGACACTGTTATCACAGGACCTAGCTCAGGACCTGGCAGACCGCATGAAAATATAAAATTGTGTTAAATTTCTGGATAGGCCTAGAATGGAGACAGATTAAGAAGGTGTTGCATGACCTGCTAAATTGTTTAGATGGTAACCTATAGTTAGCACACAGCCACCAATGGTGGAAGCAGGGCATTGGCTTAAAGGATGCAGAAGGATCACGATGGCCATGCAGTGGAGGAGGATGCCTTAGAGGGTGGAGGACCTGAGGCAGGGAGGCTGGCTTATTTCAATAATACAGGGAAGAAACACCAAGAATCTGACCTACTACAGTGGCAGCGTGACTGCAGACAAGAGATAAAAGTCATTCAAAAATAAACTCAGCAGACAACGGGGAATAAGGGAGAGGGAGGAGGCTGGGGGACCCTGAGGTGTCTGCTCTGGGTGACCAGGTAGATCACTAGTTTAGGAATAAGAACTCAGAATATGAAGCTGGAAATGAAGTCCAGTTCAGCCCTTGTTAAATATGAGGTACATGTGAGACATCCAGGTGAAAATACCCAGCAGGTGGTGGGAGAATTAGATCTGATATCCAGCAAAGGCCAGAAACATAAACTGGGGAGCCACTGGCCCGAAGGCTAAAATCACTGAAGTGGAATGAAGTAGTCCTTGGTGTCTGTGTAGAGCCAGGAGAGACGAGTGAGCTTATGCTAAAATCTTGAAAAGTATGAACATTAAAAAAAGACAGAGGAGTTTCTGCCTTTCTTAGCAAACTTCTGCCAACACATCAGCCCACATTAGCTGGTCCTTTTTCTGTGTACTTACCAATATTACCACAGAATGTTTACTCAACAAATGCATGAATAAAGTTTACCATGAGATGGGTAGAACAGATATATGCCAATAATATTAAAGGATAAAACTGCTCTCTTCAAGGTCATAACTGACTTGCTCCCAGCAAAACGCAGTAGACACTTTTGACACCAATGTTTCAGGCTATTGGCCAATTCTGTCTTCTTTAAAATCTTTCCCTAGTCTCTCCTGATTTATATTATACTTCTGTTGATGTGTCTCCTCTATGGGCTACTCCTTTCCAGCCTTCTCACTCCCTCTTAATTCTTGCTGTCCCCAAAATTCATAGACTCTTTGTCCTTAATTATACCCACCCTAGGAAATCCGCGCACAATGTCTTCATCTATCATTTGCAAACATGATTACAAAAGCATTATCTTTAGCTCAGAACTCCCATATACCCAACTACTTCCTGGATTTGCACAACTAGAGGCCCCGTAGGCATTTTAAACACAAAATGTCAATACTCAGCTCATCAATTCCCACCACAAATCCCATTTCTCCTCCTCTATCACCTAATTACCTCATTACCCATCCAAAAATATGGGAGTAGCTCTAGATGCATTCCTTTTCCCCCAGATATAACTGATGACAACAAACTGCCAGTTAAACTCTCTAAATATTCCGCCTCTTTATTTGCATCACTCCTGCCCTAGAAGAATGAATAAGGAAGAAGGATGAATGTTTATTACATTCGTTCAGAAGAATGAATGTAAGAAACTCCTAAGAAGTCACCGTACTCTCATGCTCTCCCTTCCAAACAATTGGCCCGCATGGATGAACTATGATGCAAATCTACCCTCTCCTATCCTGTGACACTTCCTTCTTCCTCCTGAGGTTTCCTCTCTTCCTTGAGAGAAAATCTAAATTCCTTAAAATGGCTCCCAATCTAAATAGGCAATAGAATCACTAATCCCAAGACGCCACCTCAGATCTACTGAATCAGAATCTTCAGTGGTGTATGTCTCCAAAACTCCAGAAGTCATTATGATGTACTTACCAGTGGACTGTCATTGGAGCCCACTTATATAATAGGGATATTTTGTAAAATTCCCGATCTTTTTCTCTGGGAGTTTCCAATGCAACCATTCCCCTGCAGCCTCAAGGCCAAATGACGTTCATACAACACAATTTGCCTCCTAGCTACAGTTAAAGTGGTGAAAGTATAGGCACCAGATCAAACCAACTTCCTTTCAAAGACAATTTGTAAATGAACACAGAGAGGCATTCAATCTTTCTGGTGGTTGTATATGTGAGATACACCCTTGGATGATGCGCCATCTGTGTTCCATCACATGAATGATAAAAGCAGATGAGCAATTCTGTATAATGAGAATAAAGAACCCATGAAGAGAACAGCAAAATTGAGGTCCCTGATCACATTCCTGTCCTCAGTGGTAGTCTATTTTTGAAGACAAGCTGTGGCCCTGTGTTTGCACTCCAGGAGAGCATCCAATAATTTTAAGCAAGTTCTTGCCTAAGCTAGACTGATTGGCTTCTGCACATAAGTCCAAAATAACACAGATTCATAAACATGCACTATAAGTGCTTCATAAATTTTTTTTTTTTAAGATTTTATTTTTTCCTTTTTCTCCCTAAAGCCCCCCAGTACATAGTTGTATATTCTTCGTTGTGGGTCCTTCTAGTTGTGGCATGTGGGACGCCGCCTCAGCGTGGTCTGATGAGCAGTGCCATGTCCGCGCCCAGGATTCGAACCAACGAAACACTGGGCCGCTTGCAGCGGAGCGCGCGAACCTAACCACTCGGCCACGGGGCCAGCCCCAAGTGCTTCATAAATTTGACTTCTGTCTTACCTGTCTACTGTCATCCCCAACCTTTCTCCTCCTCCCAAATCCCCCACACTTCCACTAAACTTAACTACTTGTCATGAGTACTTGTATGGGCCGTTTCTTGCCCATCTTCTTGAGTGCATGCTATGACATGTACAACGTGTCCAGGATGCCCTCTCCCCTTTCATTATCTGGGTAATTAGTTTTCTCATCCATGAAGATTCATCTCAAGGACCACCTCCTCTAGAAACTCTTATCAAGATGTTTGAATCTAGAAAATTTACTCTTCCCCCATGTCCTGAAACAGCTTGTGCTTATACCTGACATAGCTTTTATCACACAGCACTGGAATTGTTTTCGGCTTGTCTGTTTTCCCACTGGACTTTCAGATGAAGGGCAAGGGCAATGCTTATAACCTTGGCTCTCTATCAGTTAGCACAGTTCTGGGCACAGACAATGACCTCATTTCATGTTTATTAAATGAAGGGCTGAACTAATTTAATTAATGAATCACCTATTAATTACTAGTAAATCAGAAGAGGGTGCCAAATGAAGAAAAGGTCAGAAAAGTGACTGTCTATGTCCAGTAATGACTCAATCTCTGAATTCCAAACCAGACCTTCTTGTTATGGAACTACCGTTCTCAACTATGCAGTAGAGTAGATGGATTTTTTCCCCCATCTTAGGGAAAACAAAGCAGGTCAGACGAAAACAGCCTTTTTTAAATCCTGCTTCAAGAGCATCTCCCCCAGATCACATAACTCATCTCTTCAGCAAGAACTCTTTGGCGGCCAGAAGGGCACTGCATCTTCTCTATAGTACACACCACAGTACTAAATGTATAGCAAACATGAATCCAACTGAATGAGTCATCTAGTCCATTTATTGTGCAGCATTGGTTTTCCTTGTACCTGAAGTCAATGTTTTCGCTTAGGTCAGAGAGTATGTATATTACACACACACAATGCAATTTATCAGGTGGGTTTAGAGCCCACCCAATCTAAAACCAGACAAAGATGCAAAATGAAATAGTCTTTTTTCTCTTTTGAGTAGAGCATGCATGTGGAAAATAGTTTATAGAGCTCAATCCCTGCCTCGTAGGAGATGAAAATGTGATCCTTTGCCAACTCAGACAGAATCCTCCATGCTACATTAGACTTGACAGCAAATTTTGTACTTGCAAGCTTTTATCAAAACTGTATATCTGAAATCTTAATAATGCAGGAAGGTGGATTATGTTTCTCTTCTCTGTTTAGGTTTGCATCAACGAAATCTAATTTCTGATTTGAAAGTCAACACGTTAGCAGGATCTATAAGAATATTTTGCTGAGGTCCTGCAGAGGACTAAAGAAACCTGACTTTACACACACACATATACGTATACGCCAAAACTGGAATCTTAATAAAATAAGCTAAAAATAATGATCATATCCATGGACAAAGAAAACTACCTTGGTTTAATGTTGATCACTTTGAAGAAAATGAAATATATGAGTGAAAATTTAAAAATGAATTGTCCAACACTCTATAGCCAGAATATTTTCATTCTAATTTCTGACATCAAACATTCACACATGTAGCATGCTCAAGAAGAGTATCAGATTTAGGTTAGGAAAAGAGTCAGATTTTTATTTCAGTTCAAATTTATAATTTGCCATTTATCAGCTAAGATACTTGAAAATGTTAAACAAAAAAAAAATAACCCCAGCCTTAGGGTTTTTGTCTATAAAATGTAGTGAATAAAATCTATCCTGCCAAACTTATGGTTACTTTTGAGGATCAAAATCAATATAAGATGGATCCCTCTACCCAGATCTCAACATTCTCACTCTATATTTGTGTGGAGCATATTTATTGTTCTAAGTATTTGCAGCTTCTCTCTATAAAAAGAACTATATATTGCACCTCATTGACATCAGTCTTGGTCATTTGCAATAGGAACAGAAATTTCACGTGCTGCTATAAAATGGAAGCTTTAGGAGCCATCCTGTGGTTTTGCCATTTGTTTCTCTCTGGAGCAAGACTGCATATCTCAAATAAAACCTACTCCTTCCAACTTTGGTCTAGGAATTAAATAAATAAATGTGAGTGTGTGTGTATGCGTGTATGCATGTGTATAAATAAATATATATTATATACACACACAGATACACACAAACATATATAAATAAATCTATTTATCTAACTATCTACAGATAGAGAAAGAGAGAAAGAGAATGCACACAGAGCTGCAAGCCATCTTTGTCGTTGCAGGACACTAATATATTGGGAACATTTGTTATTGCAACATAACTTCACAAAAGCTGACTGATACACATCAGAACCCCTCAATTAATTTTCAGTAAATACCCCACCAGATTAGCTGATGCTCTCTACTTCTTCTGTAAAACACACTGAAAGCCCAGAGTTATTAGACTAGTATATTACCACTTTTCTGATCCTACAAGTTAGGTGAATAATTACCAAGAATCAGTTTCTTTTATGCCATGTATAACTACTGTAATTTCATATTGTAATTCCATTCTATGAAAAGTAAGTTAAATACTTTGTAAAAACTTGATAAGAACAAATCACTAAATAAATTGCTGTTGATTTTTTTTAAATCAAATGATGAAATGTATATGAAAGTGTTTTATAAATTACAAATTGCTGTGTTGGTATATTAGTTGATATTAATTTGTCAATTAGTACATTTTTGAGCAGCTTCTTTTTGTAAGACTCCATGTTGGGAATAAGGTGAGGCACATAACGCAGAACTACCTTCGAAGGACCTTCAGCCCAGAGCATCGCAAGAGGACATCAGGAGGAGCACATTCACAACACATCTCAGTGGTTGGTCACAGTACCAATAACCTCTAGTAGAGCAATTAAGACAAACAAACAGAAAACGGTGGAGAACGTTCCAGGCCCACTAAATCTGGATTAACAGGATCAGAAAGGTGATGTCTCTTTCTACTGTATTTGATGTTTATATAGCTTAGTTTGTTTTTTTATCCATTCCAAAATAACACAAGTTCATTAAGGAAATATATATTAACATTTTTGGTACTATGTTTTAGTCATCTAAAGCCTACTCAAAACAGGGGCCCTGTTAGAGGCTCTCCTGTCAAAGGCCTTGTGAGGCTCAGCTGCCTCACTGCCTTTACCCGCAATCGATTCATCAGACCCGGAAAACCGTAAAGAAGAAGGTACTGCCCAGGGAGCCACACAGAACGACTTCTCCAGAGAATCTCTGATTTAAATGGATGAGGGAACTTTCATTTCCCTGACTTGGGGAATAAACCTGATCTCAGGCAAGAGAGGTGATGAAAAAACCCATAAACCTACCTCATCACATCTAGATCCATCATTTACGTGGAAGGCTTTTACAGAGAAAGCCCACCACTGCCAATGCACGGCATCAGGCCGCAAGGAATAGCTCCAGTTTAACTTAGAGATCCCATTTTAAGAAAGAAGAAAGGAGAGAGCAACGCTGTATCCCCAGGATGGCTAGCACACAGCCAAGGAAGAATGCCAATTCCTTGCGGACAGTAGACTAGAGTGGGAAAGCCCCAGTGCAAAGGGTTAGTTGCCAGGTCAGCTTCTGGAAAGTGAAGTACAAACACATGCTCCTTAAGGGTAGACAGCAACGGGAACATCTCTGTTTCCAGTGCTGAACCCACCTCCTGACATACAACCAGAGCTCAATAATTACCTCTAAGTGAATGAGAATAACTGATCAGTTGATTGACTGACTGATTATCTAAATAAATAAAGCAACGCATTAGAGCGTTTTGACTTTTCTTCAGCCTTATCACAAAATGCAAAGCATCTGGATTATTTGATAGAAGCCTAAATTATATGAGTACTATTGTCTGAATGGGTGAAATTTGTATTACTTTTAAGATTTTTATTATACTCAACTCATCATTCAAGGCCCAGCTCAAACATTACCCCTCAGTAAAGTCTACCCTAATCCTCAGCATGCGATCTATGTCTCCGGTTTCTTTCAATACCTGGTAACATGACAAAGAGCAAATATTTTCAAATCCTGCTGTGTAACCCATTTGTTTTGTTGTAAAAATTCTTTAATGGGTCAAAATCAAAATAAAAAATAGGATAGAATGGCTTGGGATGGGATGGTATAGAATAGATAGGATAGGATAGATAGGATAGAATAAATAGGATAGAAAATGTTAGAAAGCTTCGCATATAAAGTAAATACTTCCATGCATCTGTGTGTATGTGTGTGTGTGTGTGTGTGTGTGTGTGTTTGCACATGCCCATATGTGTGAGAGCTTGTCTGTGAAATGCTACAATTAAGATATGTTTATTTCTATGGGGGGATATGAAGAAGTTTATAAATCACTGGCACAGATTTAAAATGCCAGATAGATCTGATTAATATCTTGTTTCCACTACTTGCTAGTTTGGTAACTTTGATCAAATGACTCTGCCGTTTAGAGCATCAGTTTCCTCAGCTGTTAAGTGGGAGATTTGTGACCTATTTTTCAGGACTACTGTATGGATTAAAATAAATGAAATAATGTAAGCAAAGCTATTAAGGCATAATAGATCCTTAACAAAAATTATTTCTCCCTTTGTTTTCCTTTTTTTCTCTTGGTTAACACTATAACTCTTTAAGGTAATTAATATAATCTTTTTTGCCTTATAATTATGTGGGTATGTGTCAGAATTCCCCTACTAGAATTTAAATTCCTTAAGAGCAAGGAAGAAGAATCATTTATTCATTCAATGAATACATATTGAACTCCTTTTTTAGTCAGACATTGTTCTAGCCAGTGAGGATAGAGCTATAAACAAAATCAATAAAAAATCCTGGCCCCCATAAAGCTTTTATTCTAGATGATGAAAATGAACAAAAAGCAAACAAGTAAGTAATATGCTGGTATCTAACATGTTAAGGAAAACATTAAAACACAGGTGAGAGGAAGAAAGTGCTGTGATTTTAGATAGGATGGTTAGGGAAAGTCTCACTCTGGTGAAGTTATGTTTATACATGTCCCATATACACCATGACACGAGAAATGTTTAATTAATTGATCAACTATGCAAAGGAATGAAACTGGACCCCTATCTTACACCATATACAAATCAACTCAAAAGGGATTAAGACTTGAAAGTAAGCTCTAAAACCATAAAATTTCTAGAAGCTAACTTAGGGAGTGAGCTCCTTGACTTCGATCTCGGATCTTGAGTTTTTGGATTTGACACCAAAAGAAAAGCCAACAAAAGCAAAAATGAACAAGATTACATAAAACTAAAAAGCTTCTGCACAGCAAAGGAAACCATCAACAAAATGAAAAGGCAACATATAGAATGAGAGAAAGTATTTGCAAACCACATATCTGATAAGGTGTTCAGATTAAAAATATACAAGGAACTTATACAACTCAATGGGGAAAAAAACAATTAAAAAATGAGCAAAGGAACTGTTACAACGGCTATTATTACAAAACAAGAGATAACGAATGCTAGGAAGGATATAGAGAAAAGGGAAGCTCTGTGCACTGTTGGACGGAATGCAAACTGGTGCAGCCACTATGGAAAACAGTATGGAGGTTCCTCAAGAAATTAAGAATAGAATTATCATATGATCCAGCAATCCCACTTCTGGATACATATCCAAAAAATGAAATCATTATCTTGAAGAGATATCTGTACTCCCATGTTCACTGAAGTATTATTTACAATAGCCAATGCATGGAAACAACCTAAGCTTGTCGATGGTTGAATAGATCAAGAACATGTGAGAGATATATATAATATATGAATATTATTCAGCCTTTAAAAAGAAATGGAAATCCTCTCATTTGCAACAACATAGATGAATCTGGAAGGCATTATGCAAAGTGAAACAAGCCAGACAGAGAAAGAAAAATATATTACATGGTGTCACTTAAATGGGGAATCTTAAAAAAATACAAAAATAATCAAATTCAGAAACAGAGAGTAAAAAAGTGGTTGCCAGGAGCTGGGGGGTGGGGGAAAAGCGGAGAGGTTGGTAAAAGGGTACAAACTTTCAGCTACAAGTGGAATAAGGTCTGAGGAGCTAACGTAAGACATGGTAACTAGAGTTGATAACACTACATTGCATGTTGAAATTCACTAAGAGAGTAGAACTTAACCGTCCTCAACAGAGAAAAAGAGTAAATATGTGAGGTGATGCATGTGTTAATTAACTTGATGGGGGAATCTTTTCACATTGTGTACGTTTATCAAATCATCACATTATACCCTTTAAATATCTTACAATTTTATTTGTCAATAATACTTTAATAAAGCTGGGAAAAAGGTAACCAACTGAAAAAAATAGAACGAGGAGAGGGTAAAAGCAACAAACATTATAAACAAGTGTAGAAATGGAAGGAAACAAAACAGGCCCTTTACAACTCTTTCTGTAGTCTGCAAAGTGACTTAAAATCTGGGGAAAAGAAAATCCAGCTTTTGTGCAAAGTACACTCAAAGGCAATGTGTTTAAGGAGGATGCCAAATTCAGCATAGCAGATGACTTTCATCCGATCTCTGCTCTGCCATTTTATGTTAATAGCCAGCATAGGCATGTCCCCAGGGGCTGCATCTTTAGTGGCCAAAGGACCTGTCAGGCTTGATGTTTCAACTCTGAAACAGTTTCCAACAGACAGATGGAGTTCTTTAGAAATAGTCTAGGTTTCCGGAGAGATGTTTTTAATTCTAAGAAGAATCAGACCCAAAGAGATTCAGAATTGTTCAGTCTAAAACAGGGTCAGATTTCAAAGGTCCCTAATTCAGAGGGGAAATAACTGTGGATACGGAATCATTTACTCCACGTTTATTCAGTGCTTATTGGCTATTTTGGGGAATATCTAGAGTGAGGAGGGAGCTGAAACGACTAGCACTCACCGAGTACATATGATATGCTGTGTTTTCACCCTAGGCGCTTTACACAGCCTGTTTCAATCCTTACAAGAATTACATGTGGTGGGTATTTATGAGAGAGATTGGAGGCTAGTCATCAAAACTTGCTTTCTCTTCTTCTTAGGCACTTCATGAGATGACATTTTCCAACCACTTTTGAAATTACATGTGACACTGGGCCCGAGTTTGACCCAATGGGATGAGGGTAGAAGAGACACTTAGGACTTACCAATCCCGGCCCTGGGAGTCTCCTTCACGTGCTGCTCTAGCTTCTCCCCTCCCCCAGCCAGAAGCTGATACTCATGGCAGACCTGGAAGTCACACACTGAACATAGCAGTCTCCATACAGCAGCATCCCTGAAGACCACAAGAGGCAAAGCCTCCCACACTTTACAATCAGTAGCACCACTCTGTGGTTGGGCAATCGATGCCAATGAAACAGAGAGAGTGGGCTGGATGGCTGGGGTTCCCTGTTTTGAAATAGCAAAATATTTGGTAAAACTGTCACTTTTGATAACTTCTAAGGCAAACCAAGTGCCTACTGAGCCTGTTGCTCTACAAGAAATGGATGGTGTAGGGACCTGAAATTGGCCACCCCAAGATATGTCTCTTTGGCATCAGGATCATTTGAGGCTGACTGCTTTTGATAAACTGGGACAGGGAAGGAGGCTCTGAGGAATGGAACTTGCCCTTTGTTAGGACACTTACATTTGTAAGGTAAATCTCTATCTTTAAAAGGTGCCTCCCTCTCTGTACCAGGAAGAAGAAAGGAGATGACTTTCTCTCTAGAAACTCTTAATCAATACCAAAGGCAAGGACTTAAAATCTGCATTTTATTGTGCTTCTCTGGTAACCTCCTATAACTGACTTCCCTCCCCCTCCCAACATTGGCATCTCCTTAAAGATTAAGCATCTTTCTTTAGGCTGGGAACCGATTGCAGCGCTCATCTGTGACCTCCCCCCCCAGCCCGAGGCAACACACCTGCCACCCCGCCGCGTTCACTGAGACAGCAGACCTATCTGCCTCCATCAAGCGCTGTGCTGACAGAGCAGCCTCATGACTGTTGTAAAAGGGACATTTCAATCACATGTGAAACACCCTGTTTGGGGGTATATAACCACTATGTGCACCCCACTTCTTCGGTGCCCTTTCTTCCTACGGGAAGAGAGGCCCCGGGCCATGGTTCCTCATAAAGCTTTGTTTAATTTTCTCTTGCTATTCTGTCTCATGTGAATGTAATTCGTTCTTCGGCCAGATGAACCCACCTTTGGGAAGAGGAAATGTCTTCCTCCCCTACAATGGAAAGAGCCGAAGTATTTGTGTGTATTAATTACTGCTCTCTTTTTACACCAATGATTACAAAGAAGAGATGAGCTCAGGAAAGAATGTACCAGTTTTCAAGCAGATATTAAAATTAGAGAGGAGGAGAGAAGGAGAGATTGATTCCAGAAATTGGAGGCCTTCCAGGTTTAGAAAAACCAACTGAACCTGGATCCCAAATGTCAGGAAGCAAGAAAACAGCTCTAAGCAAGGAAAGGCCCATTAAGACTTCTACGTTGGATAAAAGGACTCACCTTTGTGGCAATTATCAAATGAAAGCTGCTGCCTTCCTTACCAAGCCCTTTCTTTAGAAGAGCTCAGTGTAGCCCTATTAAGTTGAGAGACAGTAACATGGGGGCACAAAAGGAAGGACATAATGTAGGCTTGAGAGTTATGCCAGTTATGCCTTTGATATTTTGCATATGGCAAATGGATCTGCCTGAAAACAAACAGAGCAGAAGCTTATGGCATTTTTGAAGGAAGCGTGTAGCCAAAGAAACCATGGGTCTATTTTAAAAGAGCCCATGACTGTAAAACAACTGCCAATGTCCCCCACATGCACTAAGAGAAAACAAGCTCCATAAAGCACTCAGCCCCCAAGGAGGATGGGCTCAACAATGATCACTGTCCATGGGGTCATGGAGGACACTGAACGAAAAAGAATTACCCAGTGGGTGAACTTCCCAGGGGACAATAGATAGAAAATTTCCTGCTGGAGAGCAGAATCAGACTCTAGGTGAGGAATGTCTCCAACTGCCAGGACAGAGGTGTCATTCACCAGACCACGGACCAGTCACTGCTTTATATCTCCAATTCCTCTCTTGCCAAACTCCAAAACGTCCAAATGTTTTATTGTGATAATCCTGTCCTTCAACCCATTAAAGAGACGTTTATAACTTCCACTTAGTGGGATGTAATGTACAGTATGGTGAATATAGTTAATAATACTGTATTGCATATTTAAAAGTTGCTAAGAAAGTAAATCTTAAAAGTCTTCATCACAAGAAAAAAAAAGCTTGTAACTATGTATAGTGACAGACTGTTAACTAGACTTATTGTAGTGATAATTTGGCAATATATACAAATACCAAATCATCATATTATACACTTGAAACTGTTATATGTCTATTATATCTCAATAAAAAATTAAATTAAAAAAGGATATTGGAACAAGGAGTGGCAATCTTTTTAGTTTTATAAGCCACTTTTCCATGAAAAGCCATGTCTGGTCATGAAAAAAATGAGTAAATATTATTAAGTGATCTTGGACTTCGAGCTGGATGCAATAGTTAGATTCAATGTTTTGTCTAACTTGAGGCTATGTGTGTTCTAAATATGTGAAGAAGAGTGCAAATGGATATTTTTGAAAATATTGTAGCTAAAATGGCTAGCTACACAACAAAATCCATTTCCTATTTTTTCTTGGCATTAGGCTGATTCCTCTTCTCAGGCTCTGCAGCCAGGTAGACCAAGGGACTGCATTTTAGCCAAAGGGATGCAAGAAGAACTGATATGCACCGTTATGACCCTTCAAAACCTCCCAGGTGTGCTCCTCCATGCTCTTTCCTCTTTGTTTGGCTGGAAGAGAGTGCTCAGGGTGACCTTGGATGGCATGTGTCCAAGATTGCAGAGCCTCTGTTAGCCTGCGTCCCTGGGTGACTGTGCAGAGCAGGAGCTCTCTCCTCACCACAATCAGAAACACTCATTTCAGACTGTTAAGTGAACAAAACATAAACTTACATGAAGTTGACCCAGTGAAATTCTGAGGTTTTTTTAATAGTAGATACAATACTATACCCACCACTTTACAGATATGAAAAATGAGGCTTGGAGAATTTAATTTACTTAATTTAAAGAGACTACAAATGCAAGAGTTGGTTTCAAATCTATGTCTCCCCAATTCCAGCATCTCCGTTCATCATATCACACACTATCCTTTGGCAATGGAAGATACGCTATTAGTCATTAAGAAAGGGATCCATTGGGGTCAAGAGAAACCAACCAACCTTTCCCTACCTTTGGACATTAGGTAGATTTGTTTTTGCCCCCTCGTTTAGGTCATGGGTTTTCCTCCATATAGCACTACTGAAAAAATTACTTTTCTTTCACTAGCTAAGGAAGCGGTCAGGACTCAGTGTGAAGAAACAGAATCTGGGTGTGCCTGGCAAGCTACCGAAAGGAGCCCCTCCCCCAAGTGCTGATTCCACAGGGATTCTTAAGGTAAATGAAAATCTTAAGCCATTTGATCCTCAAAGTTTTTCTGCAGAAAGGCAAAATCAGGTTCTTCCTTTGTGTTAAATCTTGCCTTGATTAAATTGGCTTTTTTTCTTAGTGAGTTTCCAAAGCACTGAGTTACTAACAAGAAAAGGCTTTAATAGGGTTCTCGATTTTAAAGTCATGGGCAACACAGCCTGAGTCCTTTATTATGTGTAATGAATAAAAGTACCCAAATCACTGCTTTTTAAAATCAGCTAAGAATTATAATAATTTTCCCCTTTTTTCCACCCTCCCTTCCCTTCATTTTATATGTCCCAATGTTGCATGCTTTCAAGGGCACATATTAGAGAAGCAGAAACTCTGCGTTCCATAGGAGGTCACCCTGGCTGGAAGGACCTTCTCCTCTGGCGGGTCCGATTGCAGTGTCCCCAGCTGCTCTTGCAATTGGAGAAGCAGTTGTTATCTGCTTCATTTCCTCATCTGTTCCTCCTACCCACCCCCACTGCCCCTCCCCCTCCATCCATGTCCAGGCAATGGCTCTTCCTTTCCATCCTCCTACTCATTTTATCTTTGTTCTGCCCCTTCTTTCTCTTACACTCTCAATTCTGTGCCTTCCCCTAGTCATTTTAACAAAGCAACCCCACACTGGTGAGGATCACAAACTCTTCTCCAATCAGGGCAAGTTCCTGTGTATAAACAACAGAAAAGCCTTCCCTTTTCATGGTAACACTGTGCTGCTGTCTGAAAGCGTCCGCCATCCTCAGCATGTGTCTCAGAGACTTCTTTTGCCTTTAGGCTGATAGGCAGTCTCCAACTTAATTTCAAACTGTAGCTTTTGAGGTTTTTTTCCTTCTACTTTCAGAGCCGGAGAAGACATGCAGGGTGATCTGAAATGAACTACAACAATTTTCAAATCCTATCCTAGCACAGAAATACTGGCTATTCCAACAAGAGAGACAAAACAAGGGTGATGTGTGTCCCCACTGGTCCTCTCTTACCACAGACACACTGCAGAGGTGCCAGGGAATACAGGGTAAGCAGAACATTTCCATGAAAATGTTTTATTTTAACCACTTAACAGCTTGAATGCCAATGACTCATCCCTTGGTTGAGGAAGGAGTGCCTGCAGAGATTCATCAAGACCACTCCTGCCCATGGCTGGAGAGAGGAGGGAAACGACTTCAGGGGCCACCCAGCTGTCATTACACAGTTAATCAGAAAGCTCGCTGGTCAAACAGAGCCACATTGGAGTTTCTTAGGTGGAAAACTTGTTGCCTATTTAAAACCTAGGCAATGTGGAATACTGTGTCAGAACACTTTAATTCTCTCCTCTCCAGTCCTCAACAGGCAGCCTTACACAATTCAGAGTAAAAAGATGCAGGACATTTCTAAACTGCCCAAATCGTTCAGGACTTGTCCACCTAAAACACCTACCACATGCCAAATCTCATCTCCCTCCCTTATGTCAAAACAAATCGATCCCAATAGGGATTGGTGAGATCATAAAAGGATCAGGTTATTTAAACTTATTATAAACACATACATGTACACAGACTCTCCCCACAGGTCCAAACTGCAGAACTATGAAAGCACTTGAAGTAATGACAGGGGGATAGGTCTGTAGAACAAAGTACTTCCCATAAGTGATACAGATTCTGATTCAGACTGCGAGCATGTAGATGCATGGGTTACATGCAAAGTCAACTCTTGCTCTTCTTTGCTCCCATAAGCCCTCACAACTTGCTTATACATCTGCTGTGGAATTTACTACTCTGCGTCATAATCGTTTGTTTGCCGTCCTTTCCACCACCAAACTGAGTGTCTTCAGGGCCACAATGAAAGCTTCTTCTGTTAACAAATCCTGGCTCAGGCCAGTGTTTGGCACATAGTATGTACTCATTAAATACATGGGAATGAAATAATATAGAAAATAATGGTATTGTCTCCCTTTCACTTTTGGAAACGTAGTGAAAACTCACTCTATTTCTACACAGAACACTGTAAAAGTCAACTAATTGTCCATTTTTTAAAAAACTTATTTTTTTGAAATTCTACAAGTAAATCATCATAAAACAATCTGGGGAGCTTGGAGGGGATCAATAGAGATAACAGAATTCAGTTTCTTGTTTTTAATTAAAATTTCTATTTTCAAGCAGGTGTTTGGCAAACAGATATTGGCTATATCCACCAGGACTGATGGAACACCACTACCAGGTTGAATTTGACTTGACAATAGAATCCAGACCTTTGGGATTCTATGAGGAGATAACAAATTAACTTTATTCTGGATATGCCAGACACCACGTTGCGAAAAGTTTACCTACTGTTTAAGGTCTGGCTACCAATCTGGTAAAAGTTACCAATTCCTGTTTCAAAAATATGAGTAGAAGTAACTAAGGCATCCAAGTAGTTTACTAATACCCTGAATTTTCTTTTGATATCCATTCCCTCCACTTCCCTACAGTTCTTATTCCTTTTCAATTAGTTCTAAAACTATATTCCATGTGGTTTCAAGTCAGCAAGCAATTAATTGTATATCGATAAGGGGCAAAGTGAATATGACTAAGTTTACTCGGCAACAATAAAGTTATAAAGCTACCTTTCTGTCACCACCTGCTTATCTATATTAATTAATATGTGCAAAGAGCAATGATTTCCTTGTAGTGAATGACCTTACATATTCACAAAGGGCTATTATCATTAATTGCCATTTAGTAATTAGATGTCACCATTCCATTATCATATCCACAGACTTGTGAATGTTTCAACCATAATGCTTGAGTGGAAAGTACTGTCAAAAGTGGATGTCAAATGTCTTTCAATGTTAAATCCTCTTCTGAGCAGAAAAGATGACATCTTAGTGCTGCCTACTGGGCAATTTTGAGTTAATAATGAGGCAAGTATCTCTCAAACAGCTTCTAACAATATCCCCTTATTGGATTACCCAACAATGAATTAATGGCCACAGAGAGGCTGCCCGATCATATCTTAATTAAGTTTGGACAGTTGAGAGGGTTCCATAACTCCCTTTCATTGCAACTCTAGAGCTCATATGGGTTGTACTCCACCTTGGCCAGAGGTTTGCCCAATTTTCTAATGCCAACATAGCAAAACAACTTAAATCACTATAAACAGTTGTGAGCGTGCACTGGTTTCTTTGAATCTTAAGAAATTACTATGTCAATTGCACACAACGTCATTGCATATTTCCTTTAGTTTAAGTCTCAGACTTAGCATGTCCTAATATAAAAATTGGACAGCCTTGGGCTGGCCCCATGGCTGAGTGGTTAAGTTCGCGCACTCCACTTCAGCGCCCCAGGGTTTCACCAGTTCGGATCCTGGGCACGGACATGGCAAGGCTCATCAAGCCACGCTAAGGCAGCGGCCACATAGCGCAACGAGAGGCACTCACAACTAGAATATGCAACTATGTACTGGGGGTCTTTGGGGAGAAGAATTAAAAAAAGAAGATTGGCAACAGTTGTTAGTTAGCTCAGGTGCCAATCTTTAAAAAATACAAAAAAAAAAGGGCTGGCCCAGTGGCGCTGCAGTTAAGTTCGCATGTTCCGCTTCTTGGCGGCCCAGGGTTCGCTGATTCGGATCCCGGGTGCGGACATGGCACCGCTTGGCACGCCATGCTGTGGTAGGCATCCCACATATAAAGTAGAGGAAGATGGGCACGATGTTAGCTCAGGGCCAGGCTTCCTCAGCAAAAAAGAGGAGGACTGGCAGTAGTTAGCTCAGGGCTAATCTTCCTCAAAAAAAAGAAAAAAAAGAGAAGAATTCTAAAAAAAACAACAAAAAACAATTGGACAGCCTTACCTCTCGCCTTCATCAGGGAGACGGACTGATGTAGACCCCTGTAATCAAACCAGGGCACAAGTGGACAGTTAGACTTGAGTTAGACTGGGTATCCCTGACTTTCCGTGTCTCAGTGTACAGCACGGACAAACAGAATATGATCGCTGTCTGCCCACAGCTGTGTGGACCTGTTAAAGTGAATATATCTGAAACGCCCTTGGGGTTCATGGATTCAAGAGTGCTACATCTGGTTTCTAACTATGCTTCCAATGGTGTCAGCCAGAGCAGGTTAGTTTACCAGCTCTCTAAGCCTCAGTATCCCCATTTGAAAAATGAAGGAATTAGACCAGGACCCTAACAAGATTTGTGTTTTCTAAACTGCATTGTAGGGGACTTGTTTGCCACAGATGTTAAGAGGTGATTCTAATGAGAGGGTTCCCTAGTCAGGTACACTCAAGTATGCAGGTAAAAAACCGGATCAAACACACATTAATACATTTCAAAACCAAAGGGTTCCTCACAGCCTTCAATGCACTGGTGTGCTTTGCAATTCTCCAAGCTCTGGATCATATAAGCAGCATTTTAAAAACTTATTAAACTAAGGAAACATGTTTTGGCAGAATATGCACAAGTCTAGTTTGAGAACTAATACCAGAAAAACTTAGGTTCCAATTCTATTCACGGAGCCCTGGCATTCTCCTTCGGGGCCTCCAGAGCAGACCCAGGCAGGGAGAGCCTCAGACCTCTTCAGCTCATTAGAATGAGCAAGTCTACTCTTTTTCTCTTCTGATCTTGTTTGTTTGCTTTATTTTCTTAAATTGGAAAGATTCGTTCAGAAGAACAGGTTCTCTGACAAAAGTCGTTTGAAAACCACTGGACTAGATGTTCGAAAGTCACCTCCATTGCAAACATTCTAGGAGTCTATTACTATTTTGGTGAAAAACAGATGATAAGATAAAATATTCAAATGAGTAGTTTCCTTGAGATCTCTTAACTCAACTTACGATGATTTTGTTCCAGGTTTTCCAGCCTACGCTGTTGTTCGCTCTATCACCAATTCATACTTTGTCTTCAAAAGTATGAGATACACCTTTATTTTTGAAGCAGGCTTTTTATCTCAACTGAATAAATGAAGTGTGCTCTCATTCTTAAGATTCCAGAAGTTACCTCTAAGGCTGCCTGACTTCACGTGGCTCCTTTCTTTCCTTCTGGCCATGGAGAGCCCATGAGGAAGGGCCTCCTCCTTGGCTATCACTCCAGCTGCCCCCACTGGCAGTCCCTCTTGACTTTGTAATCAATCTGGACAACTGTCTTTTCTCTTTAGCTTGTGACTGATTTTCTCCACAAATTACTTTAGGCTGTTCTTATGTATCAGAGGCCACATTATACTGCATTGTTAATGGCTCCCTAAGAACGGAGATTTTTTTCCCCTTTTTCTCCTGAAAGCAACTTACATTGCTTTGGGTTACAAAGGTTTCTGCTTCAGATCTTAATTGGACATTAGATTTTTATCACATCTAGTCAAAAGAAACAAAGTCTGCTCTTTCTGACTATTTTAGATCCCAGCCTTTATTGGATATATTTACACAAGCCTTTAACCATGTCATACAAGCACGATGTTCAAATGGCTTTATATATTCAAGGTTAAGAGTAAATTAGTCAGTGAACTGGCAAGACCTTAAAACCAAAACCCTTTTTTCCTTTATGTGAGGGAAGCAAGTGCTCATGAATGTGACGACTTCAGTTGCCTGGGGCTGAAGAAGTGGTGTGCACCTGAGTGACTGGTGAAGCGCAATCTGAGGACAATTAAAATGTACAGAACTATCTGGCAGGGCTAGAATAGCCCTTGCATGACACACACGAGTTCTTTGTTTTCACAATAGGAAGAGCAGATGCTCTTGGGAAATTTGGCATCACAACACGTGGGGAGACAAAGCACGGTACTGAAAGCACATGATGTGAAAACTGCTAAGTTTAGTTGGATTTTTCTCCCATTACAAATGCAGCAAACTAGTCCTCCATTCCTCAGCTCTATCAAATGGCAGTGGTGAGTGGGTGGCAGAGAGCAATCAATGCTCTTCTGAAGGATGGGCACTCGAGCCTCAGTGTGTGATATGCCAAATATATTTGATTTCCAATATGCATGTATGCATAGAAAGCTTCCAATAGATGGGGTTGACATTTATCTTCAGCATCTAGGACTGGTGGGGCTGGTCACCCCTGTGCTCATGAGTGAAAGTAAATGTCAGGAAAGATTAGCGGCCATGTACTACCCACACACGTGGATATTTTTCATTCTCTGTGTATTCCTCATGCTGCTTCCTTCATTTAGGTAACACTTGTGAGAATTAAATGTACCTGTGCTCAAGAGGGAGCAGAGTTATGGAAATGAGAGCTGTTATCACGTGGGGCGTTTGCTGTGATTCTTTTCCATGTAAAATACTACGGGCTCACCACAGCGGACTGTTTTCCTACAAAAATTTGAAACAGAGGCAGAAGACAGACTTGGTATACTGAGAGTATGCCCTTGACCTATGGATCTTGGAACTCCAGAGAGCATATGGGACTTTATTTATACTATTAATTGGATCCATTCATTTGTAAATGTGATTACTCCTGAATGGGGGTAGAGGAGAAAACTGACTGAAACGTCCTTCTAAATTATCTGTGTGTTAACCAGTGTACCCATCTCCTACAGTCAAAAGAAGAAAATGGGAAGCAAGAAAGGAAGAATTTAAGAAAACACAAACATACCAGACGATTCCTTAGGGTAGAAAATGTGAAGAGAACATTGAAAATTGTCAAATGTAAAAGGCAGCTTATAAGTAGAGCTGAGTGATGGCTGTCCATTGGACCAGATTGCCTCCCACCAGGCCAACTGGCAGCCAAAGCCAGAAGGGAACCAGACTAATCAAAACAGCTCATCTCTGATACTCACCCATTCTCAGCTCTAAGTCCACGCACCACCCTCCTCTCATCGCGTCAACTTTATTCTATTAACTATGTTGAAAACTGAGTTAAACTGCATTCAAGATTTTCCAAATTAATAAAGAAGAAAGAAAACAGCAATCAAACTGCACCAATCACATGTCTAAAATGCATTCAAAGGCCACTTAGTTCTTTCTGAAAAGGTATCAAGACCCCAGGGAACACAGCTTAGGCTTCACTAAGGATGCTTGGCTGCTGGTACTGGAGGTACCCGATTCTCTGCTGAGGCCCCCGGGGTCCCGAGTCCAGCTCATCGCATCCCTGATCCTGCACAGAGCACACCACAAAGCTCTCCAAAATAAATGACGGCAAATTCTGGGCAGAACTGTTTCCTTTTCCTGATGCCCATGGAAACTTGAAATTCCACTCCCCTCAGGACCCTCTTCCTTTCAAGTGTAACAGCAGTAAGCTGACGGCTCTCGAATGCAACCCACATTCTCCCTCACAAGAAGGAAACTGTTGAGAAAAGATTCACATGAACTCAGGCTGAAACAGCACAAAACAGCCACAGTAGGAAATCCGGTGGTGAACAACTCTATCACGCAAGTGTGTGAGCCAGATACACACATACATCACCTTTCCATAACCCCTGCAGAGTGGTTCAAGCAAAGGGAGCTTCCAATGATGACAAGTCTATTCACATAGGAGTCTAAGCCTTTAAGCTTTTTTTGTTTATTTGTTTGACTTTTTTTTCCTTAACTTTTTGTGGTGTACAAACCTAGGAGACCAGACTTTCCATAAGCAGGAAAAATCCTTATTCTGGTCTCACCCATTATCTGAAGATATAGAAGCTGGCAAGAAACAGGAAATGGACAGAGAGAACAGGGAGCTATATGATCTAAATTTTTTCTAAGGCATAAAATGGGTCAGATTACACGTCTGAAAACCATCCACTGAGAGCAGAATGCTTACCTGTCAAGGTAGCGAGACCTCTTCAAGGAGTTTGCAAACTAAATGGGGTGGGGACTCCGGAGACACAGTATAGGCATAAATAACTTAGAACATCTGTGATACGCTTCAGCCTTTTCAGAAGTGTAAACTGCCCCAGACCATGTCTTATTTTCCCATCTAAATTTGAGAGTTTTTCAATAACACTAGTATCTAATAATTATGATATGTTAAGAATGTGCCTGGCCTTGCATGCATGTTATCTCATTGAATTTTCACAATCACTCTATGAGAAAAATAACATTTTTCAGATGAGAAGGCTACGACAAAGAGCATTTTAGTGATTTATCCCAGATCATGTTCTTATAGGGGTCAGGGTCAAAATTTGAACCTAGGCAATCTGACCCAAGAGCTCGTGTTCACACCTTCTAATCTATTTTCACTTTATACATATCTTTCATGCACCTTTCAGACATTATACTGTGCTCAGAGTAGATGTTAAATTATGTTTGTTGAATTAACCTGAGAACAGAGAGGTATGAGTTCACATGTAAATGATAAGCATGTTAATGCTGATCACAGTTCAAGTTACCTATAGGACAAACATCTGGGGGTGGTAAGCAAGATGCAAAAGGAGTCCTGTCTTAAAAGTGATAGGCTAAATATACTTGGGACAAGTAATAAATTATCAACTACACAGTTTTATCACAGTTCATTCACTTGTCCATTTATTCAAATATGTCTAAAATGCCTATTTGTGTCAGTCATTCTTCTAAATAATGCAAGACGTAGAAGAACAAAGCCCATGACTCCTGACCTAAAGACTCCACCGCTATGGAGTGGACGGGCAAGTACGGATACTTCCCAGGAGAAGCACAGATAAAGACACAAAAGTCTTCCTCTGGATGGTGGGGAGCTGAACTGAATCCACACGCTGTGGAGTAAGGGCCAAGTTGGGGTCCCCATATTCAGAATTCTAGGCTTTGGAATTCCCAAAAGCCCTGAGTTCCCACAGTAGAGTCTTGTGCTCAACCTTCTCTGTATCCTTCCGGAAGGACTGAATCAACCGAATGGATTAGAAGGGATATGCGATCTGGCCTTGTTTTTTACACTTCCCTTTTGTGTAGTCCTCCCTGGTGATATAATTATAGATGGGAACAGAAGGAAGAGGCAGCCTTGGCCAGGGGAGGTTCTAGGGAACCTGAAGTCCACTTTAATGAATTTAGAGTTCTTCGCGAGTCCTGAAGACCCATGAGTTAAGTTGACTGTTCAGCACATAGTATTTATTTTGTTGTTGTTAGTCTGTTTGCTTACTTGTTTATTTGTCTGATTATTTGTTGGTTTGAATTGTTTAGCTTTGCTAGAAGGTATACAGTGATTTAGACCTCTCTGAATGAGATGGGTTCAAAAGGAAAAAGCTGACTCACAATTCACTCAACTGTGCACAAGAAATCATTAGACTTCCTTTCATTTAGAATGATATGGCGAGATGGTAAGTGGTGCTATTTTTTTACCCTTAAAAACATCTTAACTGCCCCCGACACTATAGCTGGCAAACTACAAATAAATGAAAGATGCACCAATGTTGCAGTTCCTAGGGTTTTATACTCTAACAATACAGGAAGAAAATACATTAAGAGTCCTTTGGTCCAGGATAGCCTCTGAGACTCTTAAGGAAACCATGAGGGTCATATCATGTGCTCTGTCAGTACAAGTAGACAGAAAAATGACGAAGAGATCCAGGCAGAAACACAGTCACAAGAAATAAAGCAGAGGAAAAGGAAAACCATCCGACTGGGTAGTAAGGCTAGAATAACACAATAGTATGGTACAGACCCGGGAACAGCAGAACAAGGGGAGAGACAAGAGAACTCGGAAAGAGAACCGTGAATGTATAGGAACTCGACATGAAAACAGCAGCCCCACAACGCAACAGGGAGTGATTGACTGTTTAGCAGATGATACTAGAAAACTTGTTCATACTTGAGGAAAAATAAAGCTAGATCCCTACCTTCTGTTACATTAAGGTTATATTATATTATGTTAAAGTGGACTTCATATTAATTACCGAAATGGGAAAGGTGAAATTATAAAGCTAAAAAAAGAAATGATTTGTTTTCATTGAAAAAAATATGTATAGAACTTACTCTTTGCCAGCTACTGTTGTAATTCTCTACAAATTTTAACTCATTTAATCCTAAAAAGAGCCTTATAAAGAAGGTAACCTTAATATACCCATTTTACAGACAGAAAACTAAAGACCACCACTAAGGCCACATAGCTAGAATTTGAACCCACAGAGTTTGGTTCCAGCATATATGCTTTTAATCATTATATAATGCACCACTAACAAAGGTAATAGATAATAAAGCAAAAAATAAAAAAGGATTATTTTCAACATCTAAAACTGACAAGTAATTAATATCTAGAATATACAAAGAATTCTTAGAGATCTATAAGAAAAAGATAGGCACTTCAATCAAAAAATAGGCAAAAGAGAAGAATCTGCTATCCATAGAAGGAAAAGCCTCAAAGACAAACTAAGCCATGCTAGGCGCTCACACTCACAGCAAACGATGAAAGGAGACTGGGAGCAACGACGAGCTAGCATTGTACACCCATGAACAGAGTTCTAAAAAAACAGAAATCAGGAAGTGGATAAAACTAAGCGTTGGTGAAGATGTGTGCAGACGGGAATTCTGACACTCTACTGGAGAGTGTCGACATGTAAAGCCATGTTGAAACAGAATATGGAAGCTCTTAATAAAAATTAAGCATTTGGAGTCCCATTAGCCAGCAATGCCACCACTAGCTCTGTTCCTAGTGAAATTTCGTGTTGGTGTATAAAGCCATGTTTGTTGTGGAATTGTTTGGAATAGAGGCAAACTGGAAATGGCCCTCATGAATTAGAGGAATGGACAAATCAGTGACATATACATACAATACATCATCGTGATTCATGAAGATATAAGCACATTCAATGAAATTTATGAGACACATTTGTGTGGAGGACCACGGAGGAAGGGGAACAAGAGTTAGATCATGGAGGAAGAGGAAAAATAAGAGCACTTTTCAGAGATAATAATGTCTATGAACTGAGGAATGTGATTGACAACCTTCAACCATCCTGCATCTGTGGTGTAAATAATGAAGAACAGCGAGTAGGATTCGGCATGGAGAATGAGGAAGAGCCCAGGTGTGAGAACTGCAGTGCCAACTGTGGTCAGACAAGCTGCCAAGCTGGATGCTGTTAAGTCCCAGAATTTAGGACTCGAACAATTTAGAAAACTGCTGCCTCAGTGTAGGGTCCCGGGAACTGGGAACAGACGTGAATCTGCAGGTAAAAATCAAACCGCCAGCTTGGGAAGGATGAAGTCTGCAGAAGAGGACTGATGACATTAGGCTTGACAAATGAATGACAACAGGGCTTACCAATCTGGAAGGTCCATGTGGAGTTGCAGTCTACCCTGCACAGAAGTGGAGAGAGGCTCAAAGGAAATGAACCTCAGCCCAGGCTCACTAGCCAGTAGAACATGGAAGCAGCCAGGAAACACAGCTGAATCTCATGACTAACTCAAGCCGAGTTAAGGTAAAATACAAGGAAATCAGAGCCATGATGAGTGTCTTTTAACATCGTCATTCTTGACCTGGATGCATGAGGACAATTATGATTTGGTTGTGATAAGGTGTGGGTGAAGTTTCTACCTGCATAACTTTCATTGCCTTTATCTATGAATTATCATCTTTCTTTCCTTATACTAAGATGAAAACACAGAAAGGGGAGAAAGGGCAAAGGGTTCACTGGGGTTAGAGAAAAATTTCAGTTTAGAGAGCAGGTTACCATTTTCAAAATGTATACAGTGTCCATTCTGTATAGTACTCAAAATTAGACATAATAGAAGGACTTCAAAGGGACAGATCTGTCCAGTGTCTAAAATACTTCTAGTCACATCCTGTGACACTAAACCCCAAACAATGAAACTCTCGATATCTATTATATGGCTTTAATTCATAGTAAAAGGCATGGAGAACTTAGCATGCCCCACCTCTATCAGCCTCCAAAGGCAACAGATTAAAGGTCCCTGCTCTCCAGAGTTGATGGACAAACGGTGTAGGTCAAGAAGACAAAGTTATGAATAATTACAGAAAAACATGAACAAGTACAAATAACTCACACAGAGGATGACTAAAAGAATAGAGTATATCTGAGGTTAGGAGGAGAGAAAACCATGAAAGGTCTCCTGGAGAATGTAGCCTGCCTTCCAGCGCCTCCCTCTCCCATGGAGTCCCCCACTTCTTATGAGTAACCAAGACACCTGGGTAAACTCTCTTTACTTCTGATTAAATATTCTTGCCAAGACTTTGGCCTTTGTACAACTATTCCTTAAGCAGCCTACCACCCAAATGGAAAACAGAATTAGTTCTCTTCTGCTTTTAATCTTGAATTGCATGCTAATTGATCTTTAAAAGCCCTGCTGCTGTATTGTATTTGCCCTATAATTAACTGTGTTTGATTACAGATGTTTCAGAGATAGAGGCAGAGTCCCCTTGCCTGCTGACAAACGAATTCACCAGGTAGGTCTTAAATACCACTGGTCTTCAATAGACGTAAGGAGCAGTAAGAGAAACAGTCAGTGGGGAAATAGTTGAAATAATCATCAGGAGAATTAACGGGGTAGAAAGTTGTTTGTGTTCAGTCACCTAAAAGCTCTATTCAAATTGCCTTTTAGAGAGGATATGTGTGATGGATAAGAATGAAAAAGGAATTACCACCCCTGTGCTCCACTGGGGATCAATTATCCCACCAACAACCTCACTGCTCCAAAGCCCACTATACTCTTGCTACAAACCATGGGGCAGCCAGCAAGATCCAGAAGCACAGTGCACAGAGTAGGGAAGACATAAACCCTAACCAGGCAAGATGGGGTACTTCATGAAGAAGAGACAAAGAAGTGGGCGGCCATTTTTAACCTACTCTGTGAGCCCCAGAGCCTACCTTTTCTGGGTGCCTTTGAGGATGGCAGCAGTAGCCTGCCATTCTTTAACCTTAACATTTTCAGGAAACAGTTGTCAAAGATGGTGCTGAGTTTAGAGAATCATGAATGAATCCTCTAATGGCACATAATGGGCCTGAGGAGGCTCTAGACTCAGGATCCAGGGTACTCAGTGGCATAGGCCCTATGTTTCCGGGCAGCTCATGCTGTGGAAAAGCAGACCTCAGCTTGCAAACTGGTTTGATTCTTGCTTCCGTTTCCCTGTGATGTGAGCAAGTCACTTTCACCTGGTTAGGGCTTAGTTTCTTTATTAGTAAAAGGGGGGGGGGGGGGGGAATGTTCATTACTTACTTCATAAGATCATTGTGAGACTTTATTGTGATAAAGTATATAAAAGTGATTTTAAATCGTAAAGCATTCTTGTTGGTAAAATACTAGTTACCATGCATTAAGCACATGGCTAGCTACTTTATATACGTACCTTTAATCTATTGCTATATAAGCGGTATGATTGCAATCACATAAAAGACCACGAGATTTGGGGGAATGGTGACATTTCCATCTTTCTATCCAAATATACACAGATCTATTTGTCTCACAAATTCTCTCCCAGATTCTGAACGTGCTAAACAGGTAATGACAAGAGCGAGCTCCTTACCCTCCACAGTTCAGACAGAAACCGGTTTTCTGAAATACTGAAAACTCTATCTCTATTTTCCTTTCCTATTGCTGTCAGCTATGCCCCCAGGAAGCAACGCATTATAAACCATAGCCATGCCTCAAGCAGTTTCAAAAAAAAAGGGAGAGAGAAAACACAAAAACCTTCTTTTCAGGCTTAAATTATGTTTTCTTTCCTATTGATCTGGTGATTTCTGTTTTGAACTGAGTGAAAGGACAATTGGTTTTGCTGTCTTTTCCCTTCCTCCCTTTATCTTTCCCCCATCTCGGCCCCTCCATCCCCACTGCCACAGTTCCACTTCAGGTCCTCATTATCCTTCACACAGCTCCGTGCCAGTCTCCTGAGTGGTCCTCCTGGGCCATCTGCACAGGACCACCAGAGTGGCATCTGTATAAAACAGACAAACAAAAGCACCAACAAAACAAGCCCAGTTGAGATTTTGGTACTCCTATTCTCAAAAAAATATCAATAGTTCCCCATCGATCAAACAATTCCAAACCTTGGCAAGGCAGTTGAGACCATCTAGGATTTTTGGACTTCTCCTCTTCTCTTAGTGCTCTCTTCTGACCTTGTGATTTTAAATACCATCTACGTGCTTATGACTTCCCAGTGTAAGCTCCTACCTGGACATCTCCCTTACGTTCCAGCCTCTTTTATATTCATCTGCCCACCTGACATCTGCACCTGGGTGTCTAATAGTCATCTCATATTATCTTGCACAAAATAACTCCTGATCTTTTCCGACAAACTTGCCTCACCCACAATATTTCCCAGATATTGACAACTTGGCCAAAAACCTTGGAGTTACCCTGACTCCTCTATTTCTCTAAACTCTGCATCTAGTCCATTAGCAAATTTCATTGGATCTTCCTTCTAAACTTCTCCAAAATCCAGCCCTGGGTAGCATTGCCCTCTGAAGCCACTTTCCTCACCACCATCTGTGGCTTGTATGACTTCAACAACTTCCTAACTGGTCCTCTGCTTCCGCGTCTGCCCCACATAGCCACCAGAGAAATCCTTTTCAAACATAAGCTGCTCCTCTGCTCAAAATCATCCAGTGGCTCCCTATTTTCTCAGAGTGAGACAGTCCTCGAAGCCTGACACAATCTAGACTGCTGCCGCCTCTCTGTCCTCCAACCTCGCGGCATGCACACTACCCTAGACACAGTGGCCTCCTGGCTGCCCATGAATGCTCCAAGTTCACTTCTGTCCTAGAGCCTTAATACAGACTGTTCCCTCTGCCTGGAATTCATCCCCTAGACAAATGCGTTAATCATTCCATCACCTCTTTTAAGATATTACTCAAATATCACCTTCCTAATGATTTACCCTAAATATGCTACTTGGGCCTGTCCTGTATCTCACTCCACTATTCTGCTCTTTTTTTCATCCATAAGCACTATTACTTTTTGCATTCTCTATTATTTATTTGTGTATTATATTTATTACCTGTCTCTCATCACTAGAATGTAGGATCCATAAGGGCACGTGTATTTAGCTGTTTCATTTACTGACATGTCCTAAGCCCTCGCAGCAATGTCCAGCCAAAGTAGTCACTCAATACATATTTGTTGAAGGAAAGAATGAATGAATGAATCAATCAATCAAGATCCATTCTGCTTTAGCAACCTTATCTCCCACTATTTTCTTCTGTCTAGAATCTTGCTGGAATGAATTGTCATTCTTTTATCACACACATACACACTCTGTACTTTTGATGATGGTACTCAACCTCAAATACTCTTCCTCCCACCACCATCCCCAGAAAAATACAATTTATTCTTCTAGGTTCAGCTCAAATACAATTCCTTCCCACCCTTCCTTCCTTCATTTCTCCCTTTCTCCTTTGCTTCCACCCTGCCTCCCTCCAACTCTGCCTTCTTTCCACAAATATTTTAACATATTTTATGCAATATTTACTATGTTAGCCATGGTAAGTTTTAAAAAATCAGACACAGCCCCAGCCTTTAATTAGTTTATAGTCCACCAAAGACTTCCTCACTGCCTCCGTACGAATAAATCACCGGAATGCTTTGCTTTGTGGGTGGCAGCCTGAGAGGGTGAGAAGAACACACAGGCGTAAGAGTCATAAGAAATGGGCGCGTGTTCCAGCTCCCCATTTAACAATGTGCTCACTCAAAACACTCAACCTCTGTAAGCTTCTGTTTCTTCGTCTTTAAAATGAGGACAATAATTCCACCTTGAAGTGCTATTTGATAATTACACTAAATAATAACTCATAAACAATTCTATACAACATATTCTACAATATAACATATAATTAATGATAAATAATTAAACTACAGTGTGCAGATGCTCTTTTAGCATACAATTGGCATTCAAGCATGAAGTCCCTTTCGCCTCCCTCCCATGCCCAGCAGTGACCTAATTCCTTTATTACAACCCTTATTTTATTCTGCTTCACTCTATAAGCTATTCAGTCATCTGTTTCCCATGAGATGTTGTGTTTCTTGAGAACTCCCCGTAGTATATACCTTTGCATACTGTAGCCTTCCATTCACAAGAGTTAAGGAATAAATCTCATTTCTTGCATCTCCCTCATTTGTTCTCATGCTTCTGTTTATTATCCTTCCAATTCTCTTCCTTATTTGTCAAACCCCTTTTTTTCCATCACTCTATTTTTCATTTCATCCTTCTTATAAATTATCTTTCTCTTCCTCTCCAGACCCATGCTACCCCTTCCCTCCGCCCTCCTGGCTCACACTCTCTCCCTTTCCTGTTCCCCAGGTTACAGCACAATCTTCTCCTCCCTCTCCTCTCCATCATCACTCTCTGTCAGGCTCCTGTCCTCTCAGACCAGCCGGGGGAAGTTTTATTGATCTCTCGGTAATGCCCGAGTGCTTCTGAAGGTTAAGGTCAACAAGAGTAAAGCATCCTGCTGAACCACAAAACCTAAACTCAACTTCAGTATAAGTGAGTATCAATTATTCAGAACTGTCAGATCACAGGGAACTCTCCATCTGGTGACACTAAGTGGGAACATGTTGGGTGATCACACGGAAGGTTAGTGTGTGGAAGACCAATATAACTATGCTAGTACTCACAACCAAGGGAACCCCACCACTGCTGCCAGGAGGGAGACAATAAAGGTAAGACCCAGCCATTGGTCATGGGAAAAATGATGCCTAATAGAATCCCATAAGGAAGAGAGACTGTTAAAGAGGCTATTAGCATCCAAACAGTCTTCTGGGCTTTGAATCTTTTTCTTCTCTTCCATAATCCTCTGCATAACCGGCCTTAATTTCTCTACTTGCTAAATAATTAGGCACCTGGGGTCTATGAGTCCTACATAAATCAAAAGAAACTCAGAGAATGGTGGGTTTTGTGTATAACTTCTGCTATGCTCTGGCTTACTTTACTGACATTTTAGAGGCTCCTCTGACATCCTGACAATAAATGTATGGAATATTCTAGATCCAAATACACAGGAAATAGAGAGCGGTGAATTAGAAGTCTGGGGAAAGTTTCATCAAGCTTACTCTTTCCAAAGGAATGTGTGCCTTAGAGTAAATGACCCATCAAAGTAGATATTATCATGAGCCATCCCAACTCACCTCCACTGCCTTTGCACATGCAGTTGCACTACTGGAAAATCTCTTCACCACCTTCGACTGGTTAATACCCGATCACCCTTCAGGATCATTCTTAGATGTCACTTCCTCTGTATGCCCTTCAGTCTGGCTTAGAAACTCCTCCTAGATGACCCCAGTTGTTCTTGTATTAGAAAGTCACTGAATTCATGATACTGTGTGGTAATCCAGAAGCAGTCTAAGACAGAGTAGTTAGAAAGACAAACTCGAGAAAATGCCTGGGTTTGAATCCCGACTCCATCTGCTTCCCTCTCAGTGCCTCAGTTTTCTAATCTGTAAATATGGGAATAATAACAATAACATCTATCTCAATGTGTCACTTTGATAATTAAAATGTAAATTACTTAGAAAAGTACTAGGACATAGTAAGCACTACCTAAGTGTAGATGCCACCATTATTATATATAAGTTTTGTCAGGGAAGAAATCATTACTATGTTATTTATCATATATTCTGTGTCTATTCCAGAACCTGGAACATTCTGGTAAGTACTTACTGAATCAAGGGATGCTCTCAAGCCAGGATTAGAGGTGTGACAGTCACCTGGCCCAGTGCTTCTGGCTTGGATCCTTTTAGCAACGTCTTAGGAAAAATTTGCCATAGGTCATTTGCATTTCTGCATATCTTACAAGCAAAAGACCCAATAATCTTTCCACAGATGTTTGTAGATAAATAACCTTGGAAGATAATAGTATCTCCCTTCAGAGCAGAGGACATGTTTTCTTTAGTGCCCACTATAATAAAGACAATGTCTCCCTCCCAGGCACACGTTGAGCAGGCTTTTTTGAAGTCCATTATAAAAGATTCAGGTTCCCTAAACTCAGGGTTACTCAGCTGCAATGCAAACCCACTGGGTGCAGAGCACCCACCTGGCTGCTCTCCATCACATCTGTGGACTTGGGGAGCATGAGGAGGTGATGTGAACTGAAGTTTGTGCTGCTTTCTGTGCCAGAGTAATGAAGTCCTTTGTTTCTGACCCTAGAGTCTTGTGTCTTCTATCAGCATCCAGGAAACAGTAGCAGGCTACCTTGTTAGACTGAAAGTATGGTAGCATCTCAGACCCTCCACATTTCCTGATAGGTTTCAATGATGAGAGTAGGATATTAACAGAGAAAGAGCTTTCTGGAAGAGAAAAAAGGTAGGCTTCATCGGCTGCATTAAGGGATAGAAAACAACTCTTTGGGATCCTGTAGCAAATGTCATTGCCCAGTGGTGGGGGTGGAGCAGTGAGTAAGTGTTCCCGCTGTCCTACCTATTAATGAATGTTGGAGATTGAGTGGTGACAGGGAGGATTGAAACAAGTCCTCAGTGGTGTTTGGTTGCTGCCTATGCTCCTCCAGATGGGAGGAGGAAGGGATGTTATCATGACAGTGGTGCAGCAAACTTCACAGCCCCATAAGAAAGATAATATGGCTGTGGCTGCTGAGCCTAGGAATCAGCCCAGAGCTGAAATAAATGGCATCAGCAATGAGATATATAGAAATATAGAACTTTGAGAGGATTGAAAACACTAGAAATTTGTTTGGTTGGCTGTGCGTGGCTTATTGGTGCAGAAGTGCTTTCTACCTCCACACCCCTTGATCCTACTCACCCCCTCTGCCCTGACCTCAGCTACTTTGAGCAGAAAAATGATCAGCAGGGGGCATGAGATCTCCCTGTCCCCAAGGCGGACTGAAGGCTGTGTGTACCCATCCAAGTATGCTAGGGAAACTCGACGAGGGGAAGGAATCAAAATGTTATGGATCTGTTGGATACAGAATCCTAAGTCACCATCCTACCTGTCCCTATTGTGAAGGGGTACTTAGATTCAGCTAATGGGGCCTGAGCAGGGCTCACAGTGGAGAAGGGAAGTTAGTGTAACTTTGTGGGCTGGGCCCTTTAAGCCAATTCAATGTACTGTTGCTGCCACTGTTGCTTCTACATCAACAGTAGGATCTGATGTGTTATATGCTTGTACTTTCACATCCCATAAGTGTCACAGAGATCCTCTCAATTAGGAAGAGCTATAGATAGAAAAATGCTAGTGGGACAAACTCCCCTGACCTGTGTCACCAGGGGGTTGGATCAAGATTTAGCACTAGTGCTTCTACTCTGTCCAAAGTTTTTACTCCATAGATGATGTTCTATTGATTGGCAAGTTAGAAGCCTCAGTCTCAATGACCCTGAATGCAATTCTTTCACACCTCCCCCAGCAGAAGAGGCTAGCTGATAAACCCCTGCAAAATTCAAGGCCCTGCCTGCCACATAAAGTTTCTTTGGACTATGTATATAGATATACAATGTTCAATCTCCCTGGAGGTCAAGGGAAAACTCCTGTCTCTTCAGCCTCTCACCACCAAGAGGAAGGTCTGGCACGTCAACAGACTCTTTGGGTAATGGAAAAAGGATGCGCCTTACTCAGCCTTCTACTTGCTCTTCTATACTGACTGCCTCTCAAGTCAGCTTCCTTTGAGTGGGGCCCAAACCAACAGGCTGTGTTGGAAGCTGCCCAGCAACCTGTGGCATACTCTCTACTCTTGGGGTGCCCCAACCCTAAAGACCCTTCTGAGCTACAAGGCTCTGTGAGTGATTATTTTGCTGATTGGAGCCTCTGGAAAAGAGAAGCAGCCTCATCCAGAGGTCTCCCTTGGGGTTTTAGACTCTTAACCTCCCTGACATGTCTACCAGATACACCTCTTTTGAAAAGCAGCCATAAGCTTGTTACTGGGCTCTTGTAAAAACTGAGCACCTGACTGTTGGAGGCCTCGAGACTCTCTGGCCTGATATCCCCATTTTGAGGTGGCTCAGTTAGGACCCAATGACTGTCAAGGTGGGAGAACCCAACAAGCCTTGCGTGTCAGTGGAAATGTTCTATTGAAGAATGCAGGCTGCCTAACTCAGTGGCATCTCAGCTTTACATGAAAAGTGTCAGCTATACTTCTGCAGAAACTTTATCCCCAATTCCATTGCCTGAATCAAAGCCACTGACTCAGTAGGGCCATCAGTTCACAGAGGTTCCCCTAAATGCTGGACCTGGCTGACTGATGCTCCAACTAAGCTGAAACCCAATAGTGTCCTCTACACTGCTGCAGCTGTTCAATCTCAGAACCAGCAGACTAGAACCGAAAATGGACATAGCCATTCCACTCAGTGGGCAGAACTCAAGGTCATTCACATAGTTCTGGCTAACATTCTCCTTTATGAATCTTGTTACATATTTACTGACTCTTGGACTATTGTTGACAGCCTAGCTATTTGGTGTGCAATTTAGAAAACTACAGAATGGAAGATTAGATACCCCTCTTTGGGGCCATGATCTATGGAAACAAATCACAGAGCTGCTAATCAAACCTCCTAGGTCACTCATAAGGATGACCACAGCAATGGCCTGTTCTCTCAAGAGACCAATTGAAATCAAGTCACATCACCTTGATGAACACCATTGATGCCTGGATCCATCATTGTCCTGGATGTGGCAAAACATCCATCATCCAAGACTGGGCACAAAGTAAAGGACTCTATGTGTCTAACACAGGGACTGCCACTTGTGACTCTTGGCGAAGGTGACCTGTTTACCTTGTGGTGAGGGAGGCCACATTGCACGGGGCATTGCTCCTGCCCACTGCCTACATGTGACCTTTGACTCCCCCACTTCAGACCTATTGTTGTTGCCTCGCTGCAGTAGACACAATTTCACAGCAGAGTACTGCTCTTCTAGCATAATCCGCTAATTCTAGCCAACACTTCTGTGGCCCTTGAAAAGAATCTAGGTCATGTGTTAGGCTTTCTAGAACCTCTGCAATCTAGCAATGCTGCACCTTTTATCACTAAAACAACTCAACAAAGAGCTGATAGTCAAGGTATCTGATGGAACTTATTCTTCCTATCAGCCATAGGCATTTGATATTTTTGAGTGCTGGAACAACTTTTGAAAAATTGGATCAAAAACATTTCTGATTCTGCTTCCCTCATCTCCTCCCAGTCTACGCACCTTCATATGTCACTTTGGTTGCTGAGTGTGGCTGTTCCAAGAAAAAGATCTTCTCTTTTCAGCCACTTCCTGGATAATGAACAGGACAAAACAAATGGGAGGTTATAAAAGCCTGTCTGAAAATTCAAGATTTCACTCTGACCATTCCTGGGGATGATGTTCTTTCCTTCCTCTAACAGAAACCCCAGACCAGCCTGGTTAGTTCACCCTCTAGGTGACAACCTGATCAAAAGGTGATCTAGAGGATTCAAACTTAATTCTGGCTCAGCCCCCTGGATTCTCTTGTTGGACTGACATGGTCCTAGATCAAAAGGATAATGGTCATGTGACTGAGTACACTCTTGTCTAAAAGCCTCTACAGTGGCCCACACAGGCCAAAGTGGGGACATAATGCATCTCTCTAAGTTTTCTAAAAATTCCCTTGACCCTCTTGCAGCTGACTCTTCTGGATAAAAGATCTAGGTACAAAGATCTACATTCCAGTAGGCTAGAAAAGGTAAAGTTATAGCTGCTGGATGTGACATACCAATCTTGTAGACGTAGAGAAGAAAAGCCCAGGCTGCTGGGGAGGGACCCCTCAGACCCTGGGAATTACAGGGTAGAAGGGACATGAATCACCTTTTGTCTTTTAGAACTGCCTGTGGAACCATTTTCACAAGGAAAATGACCAGTATGGCTCTCTAAAATTGTATGAACACATTAATTTAACTGACTACTGGGTCTGCCATCCCACTCTTGATGGCTCTGACCATAATTTGACCGCTATTCCCCTTAACCTCACTGAAAAGTTTATCAGAAACAGTAAGGGATGGCCCCAGCTCCTGGAACTCTCTCAGGAAACATCTGCCAACATCCTTAGTTGTCTTCCCCATTCCCTTCCCATAGTCATTCAAATTGAGTATACAGTATCCACCTGAGCCACACACATCACCTTCTTGGGACTTGAAGGACAAAAGGGACTGACATGAACATGAAGCTCATGACACTTGCTGTTCCATGAGTAATGAAGTCTTTTGTCTCTGACCCAGGGCTCTTGTGTCTTCTGCCGGCATTGAGGAAACAGTGGCAGGCCACCTTATCCGCTTGAAGTCAGGTAAAATCTCAGACCCTTCACAGTCCTTGAATAGGGCACTGAGATGTCTTAGTAGGTGAGAGCTCCTCTCTCTCAAAAGACACTGTTCCCCCTACTATGCTGATCATAAATCTAATAGAATTCCCCCAATAAATGACAAGAACTCTCGAACAGGAAAGTGAGGGGCTCCTCTAAATGCCCACTTTTCACTAGTATGCTAAGATGCATTGAGCTGCTTCGGTTATGGAATACCAAGCTTCACATTACAGAATGCGATTTCACTCATCAGCATATATCAAAATTTAATTTATCTTCTTCAAAGCTCTTTGGTTTCAGATATAGAAAATAAATTGGAGGCAAGAGTTGTGTGTGTGTGTGTGAGTGTGTATGTTTCTCTGAGATCAAAGCCATTGATTTCAGGTTGACATCACAGGAGTTGTTGATACAAATAAGTTTTTGTTTTTCCTAATGTGATTTTCTCATTGATGAGTAGAGTTATATAGGGGAAGTTCTTGAAGTCAGTGCTAAATTATGAATTAAGATTTAATACCTGCAGTTTTGACTTACTTGTGTTGTGTTCTCTGCGGCCGGGATATCTCATTACTCTATCCAGCCTGGTTATTCCTTTTACCACCCAGCAGGGCCTGAAACTTCATATTAAAGGATCGTGCGTGAGCAAAGTCTGTTTCCCTGCGCGATACCACTTTCTCTGTGGCACTGAGGCACCCAGGGTCCTTTCCGAGGGCTTTTTATGTTCTATGTCTCTAAAGACTGCTAAATTGGGTCGGATGTGTGGGATTAAGCTCACCACATAAAATTTCCTTGAGAAAATCTCAGATCCATTAATGCTTCATAAAAATTTTACAAGGTTTCTGCTAAAGGAAGGAAAACAAACAGAGGTGGTGTCGGCAACTAGGCGCTCTTTAAATCAAACATTCTCTCTCTAATGCATTTTTTTTACGGCACCAATCAGAAAAGCAATCAACCATGAAGCCTGCGGCTTCTTCTGCTGCCATTCCTAGAGCAAAATTTCCAGGAGCTTTAAACATATTACATGAAGTCATGGGAGAAATATAAATATATATACACACACGCCTAGCTACATCCCTTGGAAGAATTTTCTGATTCTAAAAAGTCTACATTCATATTAAAACTCCACACCTTCTAAATTGAGATTAGGGAACTAGGACAAGATGATAAATTAATCTCTCCTATTCCAAAATGCTCCATGGTGGGAGAGGGACATAAACAATGATGGCGGAAACTAGTGGGATGGCAACTAAAATACTCTTATATTTATTACTTTTATTTTTATTTATATTGTTTGTGACAATAAAAATCATGAGTAAGAACTGGATTCCAGGGTTTAAGGATGCATGAGCCCTGGGATGAGGCAGGGAGATATTTCAGAATGTGCTAGCACGAGTGGACATCTGCAGGACGGGAGGCTGAGCCTGCTCAGGAGAGCCTGGCCCGCTGCAGTCCAGAGCAGTGGACCCTAGAGCAGAGCTGTGGCTGAGTTTCCAGGGTGACAAATGGACCTTTTGGAATGACGCTGTAGGAGAACCGATTTCCTGGGATGAGCAGAGAGACTGTAAGTTCTCTCCCCTTGTTTCTCCAAGTTGTGTTATTTCCTTTCAAAGCCAGGACCTTTGGAAACTTGCCTTTTCATAACAGAGAGGTGACTAAAATATAAAAGCAAGAAGAACACGACCAAAAAATGCTTAGACTGTTTTCTTTTACCTTTCATATATATTATAATCATCCGATCCTCAACACAGCCCTGTGAAGTAAGGCAACTATAACATCTTGGAAAGAAAACAAGATTTGCACTAAAATAAAAACTGATGTTCAAATCCTAGCATGGCCACTTAGTAGCTTATACGACCTTAGACTACTACCAACCTCAGTTACTGAGTATGCAAATGAGGGATGAGACTCCCTAGTTAACATACGATCAACAAGATTAAACAAGATAACTGACAAGACACAAAGTGGACAGCACAAAATGGATGCTTGAGGAATGAAAGTGTGCTCACTCATCCTTTTGGACAGTTCAGGAATCCGATTCATACACAAAGCTGGTTAACAGAAGAGCTTTGAATTCACTCTCTCTGCCAATCCCCACCCCCGTACACCTTTTATTACATGACTCAGGGCTGCCAGCATTGCTTCTGGTTGACACTGTCCCACACAGATGGAGGCTGACCTTGGAGAGAAGGGGCAGGGGTAGCCACTCCTGCCCAGTTTCCATCAGTGAATGGCAAGACACCTTGCTAGAAGAGAAATGCAAATTTTAAGAGGATGAGAAGAAAGCTAATAAATGTGAAGGAGAGAACCATGTCCCGGTGCTGGAAGGAAGGTCCTGTGTGGAGCACTGCTCTGCACTGTGGCCCAAGCGACCCGGAGACACATTCAGAGGAGACTATGCCCAGCAGTAGCCCGAAGGCCAGGAGACTTCTCCAGGTATCCTCATTCCTAAGAGCCTTCCTGCCCAAGAAACTGACAAATCTGGCGAGGGACCCAAAGGGATGATAAAGGACCATAAACCTCCTTGGGAAGCCTGCTGAAATCACCTGTGTCAAGAAGAAATCAATGCAGACATCATGCTTGTCATCTTTTCCCATATCCCTTCCACTCCCAAAGGCCTTTTTAGTGTGGACGGCTCTAATGGTATCGGTAATAACTAGGACTTTCAAGTGCTGAAGGTCACTATTCTGACTTGGAGGTGGGGACCCCTGTCTTCTCCTTCCACTCAGATATGGAAATTAAGCAGAGCAGCAGTGCAGGACAGAGGTGAAATGAGAGCACGGGATTCCCCGTTCTCTTTGCCTGCCTGTGATCAGGCCTCTACGATGCTGGCTAACGCAGGGCTGTGGCGTCTGCAGAGAGGTTCGCTCTCAAGAAAATCAATGGCAGACTCCCAGACTCCAGGTATCAGACATCCTAGAGACACCGGCTTCCCCGCCAGGCCCTGGGAGTTCCTGGGCATGTTCAGAAAGGAAGTGCCTTTACTCAGCCTCTGCTCCCACAGGTTTGGTAAATAATTCAGCAAGACAAGGACGGAGCTATCTTAAGAACAGGCTGTCTTGCCCTAGGATTCTTAGACGTCGCAGAGTGCCCCTCTGGTCATTTTCTGCTGTTATTTTTAAAAGCTAAAGCATGGACTTTATATTTAGGAGAGGAAGATTTTGTTATCAGTGAGCTACAGTAGGATGTGTCCCTGGTGGGGACACTGGTACAAAATCACGCTGTTATAGTGGAACACTGGAGGTGGTGCTGGGAGAGGGCACTTCCCTTGAGGAAGGCACTTGTTCCTATACTGGAACACACTCAGTATAGGATTCTCACCCAACCAGTGGATTTCCTAAGATATTTTGTTCTTTTACCATTTATTATCTTTTGAGTTTTTGCCTTTCTTAAAAACTATTACAGTTGCCCTCAGTTTGTAATTTGCCTCTCTGATCATCTACATTTCTCCCCTTACAGTTTTAAAATCTTTTTTGAAACGCATTTTATGGAGCATATTTTCTATCTAATGCTTCTCCAATAAAAAGGAAAGCCTAAAAGTTGCCATATTGCCACTTTTAGGAGTGCAGCCGGGATCCATGTGCGGAGGTATCTGGGAAGAAAAATCAGACAATCAATCACTCTGTGGGGGGAAAGTTAAAACTCAGTACTATTCAAAGAAATGCAATTTAAAACAATGGCATGGCATGTCTACCTATCAGACTAGCAAACCTAAACAGAATTATAACAGTCAACATTGGTCATTGATGTTGGGGGTGGGCAGGGACCCAGTAGAGAAGCGAGCATGAGGATGTACTCCGTCTAGGAGTGCACAGGGTCACCCATCAGGGGAACTTTGACAGCAAGTATCAACAAGCACTGGATGTTGGTGTATTCTCTGCTACAATTCCACTTGTAAGAAATCATCCTAAAGAAATAATCATGGTTGCAAATAAACTGAACAACAAAGATGTTCATCTGAATGGTATTTTCAGCAGCCAAACAACTGGAAACAGTCCAACTGTCCAATCATAGAGGATTATTAAATAAATAATGACCCATCTGTAAAATGGAATATTTCGTAGACACAAAATATAATTTATAAGCTATTTAATAACATATAAAGGTATTACATATATAACATAGATATTCCATAATACCTTTCCATGTCTATATACATACATGTAACAACAGATTGTGTAATATAGAGACTCATTTTTATAAATGAAAAATATAATCAGATATATAACTGTATAAAGTAAAGAAAGCATATATACCAGCGTGTTAATGATGATGAACTGTGGGTGGTGAATTACAGATGGCTTTAATTGTGTGTGTGTGTGTGTGTATTTTCTTATCAGTGTTTCTTAAAACTTTCCTAACAAACATAAAATGATTTGTTTTCTAAAAAAACAATTTATTCTGTAAAAGTTGATTGAGCACACACTTCATGCGAGGCACTGTGGGGAGAAATTGCTTCAACCAGGCGCACAGGCTCCCGGGAGGTGCTGATGGGAAAGGAAGAATCTATACAATCCTACGGCAGCACCAGGAGCCCTGAGTGAGCCAATTGTTGGCTGACCGTGGACTCCGTGCCATAGAGAAAAGCGGGTCATCTTCTCCCTGCGGAGTCGGAGCCTCCGCGCCATCCAGGCAAAGGTGTGGCCGGCAGCTTGGGTGCTGTTGAGCTGTAGCAGTCCTCCTGCCTCCCGGAGCCTGGGTCAGAGTACAGCAGGCTGGTCCTGCACCTCCTGTCCCTGCCACCAGTCCATTGAGGCTCCCTGCCTGGTCTGGGGAGAGAAGCCTCCTAGGCTATTTGCAATGCCTGTGTCTCATTCCCCAAACCGCTGACCTCTGATTCCCAGACTCCCTTCAGTGCCAGGAGGCATCCTTCAGGTGGTTACTGTAGGGAAAAGGAGGTCCTATCCTAAATCACAGCTCTGTCAGCATCTTACCCGGGGAAACAGTGTCAGAAGATGCTGCTGCATCCCTCTGATTTGACCTACTTAATTACAAATCATTACTAAAAGGAACTCACTTGTTCGACCTGACAGATAACTGATATTATGAAAGATAGTGGCTGCTAAGGTGATCAAGGAATGTGATGCCTTCTCTGTCTCTGAAGAGTGGCTTGGTTAATCAGACTCACTTTCAAGGTCTCCATTCTCTTTACGGCACACCATTCCTTTCCCCTGTCTTTTTTCTCATCTTTGATCTCTTTATCTTTCCTTCTCCTGGTTTATTAAACTCTTGTTAGTCTACCAACAATTTTCCTTTTTCCCTACTCTTTTCTCCTCCTCCCTTTTCATTAGAAAGTAAACCACTGCTCCACAGAAGTCTGGGAGCCTGTGGCCGTTTTGTATTTTGTCCAACACTGAGCCTCAACCAGACTTAACGCTGCTCAAGCCAGTATGACTACAGAAAACCAATCACAGAAAACCACCACTCCGATGAAATTACTTACCTAAAGAAAGCTCCTTCCTTCCTCTGGTTTAGGTGGTAAGAGTGTCTACTTTCCCAAAAAAATTAACATAACTTTAATACTGCATTTCTCTGTATTTCATGCCCCTAGGTAGATGTACTGGTCTGCAAATGCCTGTTATCAGTGCTAACAGTGCACACCCCCACACACACAGCCACACACCCACACATACCCCACGCCCCCCAACACATACACACACAAACTTGGCTTCTGCCATTCTAACAGCCTTGGGTACCATATCCACCTTACCCTCATAACCAGGAAAATGGATCTTAATTTTTAGTCCCAAAATATGTTGTGAAAATATCTTATAAAAATATCAGGGGAAAAGGATATATTGTGTCTCTATTTTTGGACAACTTAGCACCTCACTTTCCACGCTTATTGCAACATCAAAGAAATGTTGCCACGACAACAGACCATCCAGTCTTTTCCTGATGCCTGAAAACCAACGAGCATCTGATTTCCCTCCCCAGGCTCCACCTTGCCAGCAGCTGGAGGGCTTGATGATTTCCGTCCAGGAACCATGATGAGTGGCTACCTTCTGATTTTGCAAAATTGATAAAATTGACCCAAAACAAACAAGTTGATGTGTGTTACTAGGGTCAAGGACTTTAAATGTACTTGCCACTTCACTAGCAGAATCACAACAAATTAACTAATTTGCCTTTCTTTTCTGGAGTCTGGAGGAACTTTTAGCAAAGATAGGAAGAGAGAATAGAAGTGATGTGCTGGCCACCTGGCAGCTACCACACCTAAGAACCACGTGTGCTTATTTATAAGGTACAACTATTCCAACAAAGATCTTTGTATTAGAGTAATGAATTTCCTCTTTTTTAATGAAAATTAATAAAATTTTCCTTTATTTTCTGCCAAAATTTAAGTTGAGAAATACAGCTACACTTTCTAGAAGATATCTGATTCTAACCCCTTGCCAGCCAGGCAATGAGCATGACAGTGACAGAGACATGCATATACAGAGAACTTTCGCCTACATGCAGAGAATCTGAAGCCACTGAGGGCAAGCTGAGAGACAGCAGGTAAGGTTAAATTGCTATGAGTTTGCACGAATTGATTCAAAAATATTTACTGTATGTGAATGTACATAAATCTACACACACAGATATATTGCAAATAAGGTTAAATTCTAGGAAATACATAGAAGAACAATATAAAGTCCCCACCTTCTAGGAACCTAGATTCTGGTGGTAAAGCACATATCCAAACATTCATACTACAAGTATGAAAATAGTGAATACCATGAAAAATTATGTTCCGATTCAGTGTGAAGGGGGATTGAAGGAGGATGTGGTCACCCCTGGGAGGGAGTGAAGTTGAGAATCAGAGACACTCATATGGGGATGGGACATTTAGGTGGGTCCTTGAAGGATGTGTAGGATTTGGGGGTAGGGGGAGGCATTCCTGTAGGAGGGATCTATAAGCAAGGACATGGATGCAAGAAAACAGGGATAATAAAGGAGAATTTATTATCAGACTTGTTAGGAGTAAGACCAGGGTGTTACTTCCTTGTCGTGCACTTTTATAGGTCATATACTATCTACAAACCCAAACAGCAACTCTTGACCAATCAAAGCAGAAATCGTGTTATTATGACTTCGGGTTGAAATCCTGGTCTTCTCAGCAGGCAGCATGGAGGCTGGGAGGGGTGGTGGAATCTTCAGTTTTAGAACAGGACTTTGCACCTATCTCTAGAGCTCAGGAAACTCCTCCAGGCCTCTACTGTTGTTTCTGTGTGAAGGCTCCTTGTCACGGGACTTAGTTAACAGGGTAGAGAGGGAACATCTGCTTCAGAGAAGGCCATCAAGCGAAAGGCAGTAACACTGCCTCCAAACCAGCTTTTCATAGGCTCTTACTTATTATTTAATTTGGCTGCAGTGTATGGAATTAGGCTAATGGCTGTTAAGTGGCTAAGGCACAAACATGGTCCATCTGCCGAGAAGGCTCCAGGCCATTGTCTATTTCAAAGGCTAAGGAAAAAAGATGAGTGAGACATACTGCTACACTAAGAGCCTCATCAAATGCCTTTGTATTCACCCTCTGATCTTACTTCTTTCGAAACTAATGATTTTCCTAGTACCATATTAAGAGCTCAAAAGCAGGGCCTAGCTGCAGGGCCATTACCAACATAAAAATCAGACTATTCTTACCTGACCCACAGGATACTGTCATAGAATCAAGTCTGGGCAGCAGCAAAATGATTGGGTCCATTAAAAAATATACAGAACACCTGCAGCGTAGAGTACTGTGGAGAACACAAGACAGGCTTCCAGACTTCAAGGTGTTTCCCATCCTAGATGGACAGATGGGAAGACAGAACATGCGTGTGAAGAGTTCTAATTCATGGCCAACATGGCCACAACCTCGAGGAGACGGTAAGGAAGAAATGAGACCACGCCCGGGAAGATTAGAAGAAAGTTGGCAGAGGGTAATTTTTCTGAGTTGGGCTTTGAAGAGAAATAATAGTTTATATTTATGAAACACTTATTCTTTGCCAGTCCATATACAGTATATAATTGAACGCTCACAATGTCCTGATAAGGTAGGTACCATTATTTGCCCCACTTGACAGAAATTAAACAGAGGCTCAGGGAGGAGTTATCCACTGGTCAAACACAGTCAGGATTTAACCAGATTCTATGTTCTTTTTAAGCTCAGGTGGGACCTAAACATACAAAGAAGGCGACGGGGTGAAAGGGGAGTGAGAGGGCTCCTCAGACAGAGGGTGCTGTGTGAACAAAGTTTATGAGAGAAAATGCAGGCTCTATCTGATGAAGGTGAGTTGTCTGGCTTGGCTGAAGCAAAGTGCAGATACAGGGGAGAAAAGTTAGAATGGGAGGTTGAAGTCAGCGTGTCAGATGCCAGAAAACTGGGCAAGGGAATTTGATGCTGTCTGGTAAGCAAAGCTTTGTGTGCAGTGGAGAAAGGAGGAACGTGCTCTGCCCTGGGCCATATTCAGGAGCATCCTTCTGAGATCCCTGCTGTGTAGGACACATTGCAGAGTGAAGAATCTAGAGAAAAACAGACCCAACAGAGGCCATAGAGCAACCTAGGAAGGTGGTACTGAAGGCAGGTTTGGGAAGGGCTGGGCATCCCGTTCCTATCACCCGTGGGATGCAGCGTGAAGGAGAAGGTGAAACAAAGTTAAACCGTCAATCGGCGTCCAGTCACTACTCTCTAAATATGGTCAAGCACTATGCTTGGTAGTCAGGACAGGGTGGTGAACAAAATAACAGGGAAGCATTTCTCATGGAGTTTATATTCTAGTGAGGAAAACAGTAACAGACTAATTACAAATAGTAAATAATAGGAAGTGTGCAAAGTGCTGGGAGAGAGAAATAAGAGTAGCTATGGGAGTCTCAACAGGATGGAAAAATAGGGAATGGGGCATGAGAAGGAATGAGAAATGTCCGTCTTACATCAAAACAGAGCTTTCTGCTCTCCCAGGACTTTTTAAAATGATCTGCAAGGCTGACAGTGCTAGTTCTTAGTGGGTCTGGATCTTCAACTAAAACCAGGCTTACAAGTGACTCAGGCCTCACACAGGGCATTCTCATGACTCAAACGGATGCTCTTCAGAGACTGTGGGGATGTGGGTCACTGTTCTGGGTCTAGGCCCAGTACTGAGAGTAGACTAGGCACAAGACTCTGAATTCCCAAGGATGTCAGAGCTGATCATTTCTCCAATCATTCTGGGAGTTTCATTTTGTTCAAAGCCTAAAACTTGGACTGAGATTGCCTTCCATCTTAGTAAATATTAAGGACAAATGAAATAGGTGCTTGGATCTAAGTCTAGGACAGTACATTGTTCTAGACTCTGAGAAAACAGCAGTGAACAAAACAAAGCTACTGCCCTCATGCCTCTTAGGTTCTGGTTGGGGATGACAGGGAATAGACGGGTGAACAATAAATACACAAAACTATATTAGCACTCCAGTGTGCACTGTAGCACTCTTCACAACAGCCAAGATGTGGAAACAACCTAAATGTCTGCTGATGGATGAATGGATATAGAGGATGTGGTATATGTATACAATGGAATAGCATTCAGCCTTAAAAAAGAGAACTCTCACAATATGCAACAACATGGATGAACACAGAGGACATTATGCTAAATAAGATAAGTCAGTTACAAAGGGCAAATACTGCTTGATTCCACTTATCTCGTAATTCCACTTATCTCATTAGTGATAATGAGATACCTACAACAGTCAAACTCAGAATCAGAGAGTAGAATGGTGGTGCCAGAGGCTGGGGGAAGAGGAAATGGAGAGTTGCTAAGCAACGAGCACAGAATCTCAAGTATGCAAGATGAGTAAGTTCTAGGGATCTGCTGGATAACAACATCCCTGTAATTAATAATACTATGTTGTACCCTTGAAAATCTAAGAGGGTAGATCTCATGTTAGATGTTCTTATTCTTTAAATAAAATTTAAAAAATAAAAACATCAGGACATGTCCGGTGGTAGTAAGTGCTAAGGAATTGCCCAGAGTTGGGGCCGTAGAGCTTTGTTACACCAGTGGTCAGCGAAGGCCACCCTGATCCATGTCCTTGAGAAGCCAGTGAGATATCCAGGGGAAGGCAGAGGGAACAGCAAGTGCAAGGGTCCTAAGACTAGAGTGTTGAGGGAAGCGCTAATTTTCATTTAAGCAATCATTCTTTCTAGACACAAAGCAAGTCAACTTTCTGAGATACACTAACTCCTTTGTTATAACAAGCCATCATCAGAGGAACAGCAATGTTTTGGTGAGCAAAAATGGCTAAGTTTTGTTAATTCCTCAAAAACACATCTTTGGATATAATAACCATTGTGCTAATTTTTTTTTAGAATGTCTTGCTCAGGGTAGCACCTATGGCCTTATGGCCAAAGACATAACTGCATTTATCGTCTTTGCACTTAATAATAATAAGATAGGAGTAATAATGATAATAAAATTACAGAAATCCTATTGGTAAGAGCTAATATTTTGGGTGCTTACTTCATATCAAGCTGGTCCTGGTTAAGCTTGGGTGCTCTTACTGCCATGGCCCAGTTGTTTTCTGGTGTTTCAAATACCAGCAGGGTCATCTATGGTGGATAGGCTTAGCAGAGCTTCCAGACTAACACAGACTAGGAAGAAGGACCTGGCCACCCACTTCCAAAAAATATTGGCCACAGAAACCCTATGAATAGCAGCAGAGCATTCTCTGATAGAGCGCCGTAATGGGAGAGGATGGCGCACAAGACTGGGCAGGGTCTGCTCTGCTGTATACAGAGTCACTAGGAGTCAGAATCAATTCCACGGCAGTAACAGCAAACTTCATATCAGGCTCTGTGCCAAGTGCTTTCAATGCATGATCTCATTTCAACCTCACTACTAGCCTAAGGAGGAAAAACTGAGGCTTAAAAAAGTAAATTAAACCAATCACAAAATCAGTGGGTGGTATGGCCATTACTCACATTCAGATCTGACTGATGCCAAAGTCAATGTTATTAACTGGTATATTAACTACTCCCCATATGGGTAACTGAATGGTATCAATGTGTGAGGAAACAGGCCCCAGAGTGCTAACGCAGTAAAACAAGATCACAGAGTCAGAATCAAAGACAGACCTCAGGGCCTTTGTGTCTGGCAGATGTTATATTCATCCCAAATTCTTGGTGCATATTTGTATCGTCCTGCTCCTCTCCCCCACCCTCCTCTTAGTTCTTCCTTCCTTCATCAGCCACTTTTTGAGTGCTTCTATTTGCCAGGAGCTCTGCTTGGTGCTGGGATTCACTGCAGCCAGACAGACGCAGTCCCGAGGAGACAGCAGGCTGACAGGAATGCAGAACTTGCTGACCTGACTATGAGGGTGGACACCGGCTGCACAGGCAAAGGCAGTTCCTCAAGCAGCCCCTGGGGCTCCCCCATACCTAACACATGAAGTGAGGGTGGACAATAAAGTCAGGCGTGAAGATAAAGCTGGTTCGTCAGTGCCAAGCACGGGAGGAAATCATGTAAGAGAGCACAGTGTAAAAAAAGCAAGCCCACCGTAATTGAAAGGAGGAAGCCATTCTCCAGCCAGCTGCCAGAGGCAGGAGAGAAGCCACACAACAGAGCACTGCCTTTTGCCCCCACAGCTTTCCCAACAAGAGGGCCTGTTACCAAGAAAGTCAGAGAAAGCCCTCTGGGAGTGACAGGTGAATGTCCACTGTCTCAGACTTTCAGATGGAGAGGAGCAAGGCTCCAAGGAGCCAGGACAGCCAAGAGGGTCATCGGGACCACACGGAGGCACCAGCACGATGGAGTCTCACGGCCTCTCCTCTCATCTTGTTCCCCAGATGGCAATTAGGGAAAATCTAAAAAGGATACTTAATGTGGGGAACTCTCCCTGACAAGTATTGAAAGAGTTTACAAAACAGTAATACTTAAAAACAGCATAGTACTGGCTCTAATAGTAAGAGCCTGACAAATCAATGGAATAAAAGAGAGTTTAGAATTTGTTCAAGATACATATGGTTATTTTTATATAATAAGGATGGCATTTCCACTCAGTGGGAGTAGGCAGACCACTCAATACATGATGCTGGGACTATGAGCTTGTTTATACAGAAGAAAAACGCTGGACGCCCCACCTGGCATAAAATACATTTCAGATGGATCAACAAGTAATCATGAAAATTAAACAAACTATTAAGGAAATAATTCATATTGTTCAAAATCTGGGGATGGGGAAAGGAAAGATCTTTTTAACCATGAGGTCAGAAGTCACAAAGGCAAAATTATTTGACTACATAAAAATGAAACATTTTATACAGAAAAATATGTTTGATAAACAAAATAAGATTGGAGACAACAAACTCGAAAGTAATTTATAACATTCATAACAATGGTCAAATTACCTTAACACATTATGTACTCTTGCAAATCAATGAGAAAAAGAGACAACAACAATAGGAAAGTAACATGAACAAGCAATACAAAGAAAATGAAATTGAAAAGCCCAGCAAATATATGAAGACAGTCAACCTCATCATTAAAGAAATATAAATTAAACATTTCTCACCTACCAGCGTGACGAATGTCAAATGTTTGAAAACACACACTACTGGCTAGGTTTTCTGGAAACTTCTATACACAGTTGGCGGGATGGCACATTCCAATAACCTTTTTGTTAGGTAATTTTACAATATTTCTCAAACTTTCAGTGTGCATACACTGGTCCCGCAATCCTGTGTCCAGGAGTCCGCCTTACAGAGACGCTCCCATGCATGCACCCAGACACACACGGTGGGCTTGCTTGGCAGAGCAGAAGAACTGGAAATAATTTGCATGTGAATTGATAAGGAACTAGTGAAATACATTATGGCATCTTAGAAAATAGAATATTATTCATCTAGGTAAAAGAAGCAAGATTAATTTATTCATACTGACAAGGATGTATGTTGCCAATATACTATTTGTAAATTAAAAAGCCACAGGTCAATACGTGAAACATGTTTCATTAGTGTACAGCTCATATTTATGCACTGTATTTGGGCAGAAATGAATGTAAAAATATATGCAAATGTATGGAATCCTCTGGAGGATGAGGAGAAAGACCTCTCCAAGGAAACGTCTCCTTTCTACTTAAAATACCGAACCGTTTAGGCTTTTACAATGAGCTTGTCTCTTTTTCTCCCTTTCTTTTTCTTTTTCTAAACAACAACCTTTTTCTTTTCCTTTTAAAGAACAATAAGGATAAGTAAATCTGCCTGTTTGACTTTTGAGGCAATTTATTTTACCTAGGTGCTTTCTCCCGTCTAAAATAAGGGCATTGGTACAATTTCTAATGTCTTTTAAGACAAATGTTTCTAGGGTTGAGAAAGAAGATGCTTTTATAAAAAGCACATATGGCTGCCCACCCCAAGCGTGCTAAGGATGGAAAGCTGCAAGGCGCTCTTCAGCGGTCCATTTCCTCATTTCTCCCTGGGTCTCCAAAGTCTCTCACTGCCGGCAAGCCCCAGCCTCTCAGGCCTGTTTATAATGTCTATCCGCCTGATTTATCTGCCCCTTTACGCTGAGTCCCTGGACTGCTTCCTCATTCTCCTTCTGGACAGAATGTGGCTATAGACTTCTGGGTTCTATCAGTCTTCCTTTTAAGCAACCATCCCCAGTTCATTAGCTGTATACAAAGTATAGATATATTCCATCAATCACCCCACGCCGTGCTGGTGACCGTGCGCGGAATGTAAGTGTCTGCCTGCACTGGAAGACACTTAATAGGCAAGATTGCTTATCACTGGCAGGAAGCGACCTGCCAGACGCCGCCTATTCATTTTAATACTTCTGTCTCGCAGAGATTTCAGGATGGACGCACCACGGCCAGCAATTACATCTACCCTTCCGTGTGGGACCTTGGGAGGGTGTCAGTAAGGGTGCAGGAGGCCACTATACACTTCAGACACTACCCCACAGGGGCTATTAACCAAGTAATGTACGCAATTTGCCCTTTCTTCTGACAAACACTGGCTGGCTAATGATTCACTTTTGGGTTAATTCCTCAAATAATCTTAGAAATATTGAATATTTAGCTAAAAACTTGAATACCTAGTCGTTTTACTCTTGATATTTCACCTCTTAACTATTTTCAGAGAAGAGTATCCGCTTACATATGATTTAGGGACTCATTCTCGATTCCCTGACTTTAATCTTTATCCTCCGATGGACCAGAAAGGAGCAGGTGAAAACACCCTGGGGGTCAAGAAGCTGCCCCCAGCCACACTGGTGGAGTAAAGGGTTCCAAGTGAGCTCGAGGCTGGATTTGCCCACACACGAGAGACGCGCAGGCATCCCACTCCCCACACGGCTTCAAATTAAACACCTGAATGCATCACTAAGTGTCACAGCAGACCTCTGGGCGCTGTGCATGTGCGTTCCGGGTGACGGGAGATGCTAAGGAAACAGGGAAAGCAAAGACTTTGTGTCGCATAAATACTTAAAAATTGGACTTGATTTATACTATTTTGTGAATCTCTCTATAAGGAAAATGCTATAAACTTTTAAAGCACATACTGCTGCTTTCCTAGGTTTGTTCTTGGTGAAAGGGGGAACAAAAACAAAAACAATGAAATTCTAGAACACACCAATGGGAGTGTGTTTAGTTCAAACTCCAGGCATGAAGCCCAAATAGATCCAGGCTGGGCTTTATCCTTACCCAACAGGGGAGCTGATCAAACGCATTTACTTAGTCTTGCATCATGAGAGCCAAATGACTCCAAACCGAACTAATCCTGTTCTATCCCAGGAGCAGTGTTTTGATTCTATACACCACATATGTCAAAATGGGGATGCTGTGGCATGGCACATTTGCACGACACCCCTTCGAGTGTGATCAGGCAACTACTCCAACACATAAATGCTCCGTATACATGTGCTTAAATAAATAATTCATGAAACTACAAATACCTAACCCTGAAGCAGCTCCCACTCTTAAACACTATAAGCCTGCTCATCCTCATTTTAAACGGGAGGAGATGAAGCGCACACTGCAATTCAGATGGAGGGGATGCCAATCCACTGGGACCTATTTTGAATTAGTGAGGAGTGAGCCACTGGATATCAGAGCAGCAGGCAGAAATTTATTTCAAGGGCAAAATGCTGAGACGACATGCTGATATCATTGCTCCTTGTGTGGAAGCAAAGCCGGGACTAGGAGGTGGACCTTCAGACTACGGGGTGTGTTCCCTATGTCTTTTGCGTGGATCAGAGAACTGCCTGAGCTCCCTCCGGCACACAGGAGTTCTTCACTGAGGACTCCCCTCTCCCCAGCAGCCCCCGCCTCTGTGTCTAACATAAGACAAGGAGGAAGATCCACAGAGCACAGCACAGAACCCAGCACTGCGAGCGAGCGCCTGGCGATTTTTTCTTCTTTCTTTTTTACAGAGAATTTTACACTGTGCCTAGTAATTCTGGATATACAGAACTTCATATTCTCCAGACAAATTGTCTTCATATCAGCCAGTGGCATTTATCTGCTACCAATAGCATATCAGTGTGGCATATGATGGTTTAAAATTACCAGTCCTTTGTAAGCTCTCATAAAAAAGGGAAAAAGAAACAACTGAGTCAGAAAAGTTTACGAGCAAGAAGAGCAGAATTTTCACATGCAAATAATGCCCAGATCTGGATTTTATAAAGTCCCTCTAAGAAAGAATCTTCTTTAAGGACTATCAGTCTATCCGGTAACCCGTTCTCTTTTAGAGAAATGTGAGTGAGAATGAGAATGTCTGCCAGGCTGTGAAGAGAGCAGCTCTGGGCCGGCACCAGGACGTGTGAGGGAAGGATCAGATTCTGACGCCGCACATCTGATTATCTGCATTTTGAAGGATATTCTTGGCTTATTTGTGATCTAATTTGGCAAGACATTTCTAACGACAGAACCAGCACTTGTAGAGGAAAAAAGAAGTTGCATTTCTAAAATTTTTACCCATGCACCATGGGCCAATGTGATGGGAAGGGCTGGGCAGCAATGAGCGTAGTGTCTCAGAGGGCAGAGGGGAAAGAGAGGCGGAAGAGTCACCCCGGTGCACTCCTTCCTCCGTCCCTTTCATTCTGCCTGAGAGTCTTTCCATTGGTGGCCCTCCTGTCTCTCCTAGTCTGTATATGTTTGAGGTAATACGACAGCACAGAGGCTCTCCAAGTACGGCCCCCAGACCAGCAGCATCGGCACTATCTGGGAACTTGTCAGAAATGCAAATTCTCAGGCCCCACCCCAAGCCCACTGAAGCAGAAATTTTGAGGGTGGGCTCAGCAGGGAGAAACAGGTGAAAGTGGTGATTCTCAAACATAGCACACATCAGAAGCACAATGGGTTCGAAACACAGATTACTTGGCCCAGCCCCTAGAGTGATGCTGGCCTCTGGCTACTCCTTCTCCTTTGTGTCACTAGCCCAGAGCTGACATCTTTGATGTGGCTTTGGTTAGGATGAGCCTAGTTCATATGTCCAAACCCTACATGCCAGGAAATTAGCAAGGCAAGTATGTGGAGATCTTCCATAGGTGAGATGGCCCCTCCGGGAGCACATATCAGAGAATCTCCTCGAATAGGAAAGGAGTCTGGATGCTGGGTAACCAAAATGGTAAATACCCACCACCAGGTGAGATGGTCAACAGAGGGCTGGGAAGAGGACGTGAGGATGTAGTGACAGCAAAGTGCTGCCTGAAACGCCCCTTCCCCTGATGCCTCCCCGCCCCTGACTGCATTACAAAGATCCACAGGTGCATGCCCAGTCCTCCTGCGTCTCTCTGCCTGGGACGCCCTGCAACATTCCCACGTGGCTAACCCCTACTCGTTTTTCAAGAGCTTTGGCAAAGGTGGCCTCCTCTGCAGAGTCCTCCTGGATTCCCTGGCCCCATTCTTGCTCTCAATGGGCATAACTGTTCCTTGTGCAGAGAAAATGTTATGTGTCCACACAACCATTGTCATTCCTCCCAGAACCAGAGCCAGGATGCCTTTCCCTGCTCCTTTCAGCTAAGTGGGGACATGTTAGAGTTCTAGGCTCCATTACCAGGCCTGACCCCAAAAGGCATTGCTTGATTCTCTATCCTCTCTCTCCTCTCCACCTGCATGGACACAAGGGCTCCAATATAAAAAAGCCATACAACGGAAAGAGCCCAGGTCCCTAAATCACTCCCTGAGGAGGTCAACTGGGACAGCCACGTCACCTGCAGTGGACACTGCATGAGTAAGAAGTTAACTTGAATCCTGTGGCTTGCTAGGATCTGGAAGCTGTTAGTACAGCAGCGAGTAACAATTACCCCACTAATCCACTCTCCCTTCTGTTTCTGCAGAGCAGTTTGCGCCTGCCTCTGCTATATCGCTTTCCATTTGCATTGCAGTGAGTTGTTGAAGTACCCATCTTCCCATGGCTTTACAGTTCTCTTTAATTCTTTTTTTTAAATCTCCAGCAAATAACAAAACCCTGGCATAAAATAGGTAATCAATAGATGTCTCCAGAAGGAAGGGGAAGAAAGGGAAAAAAGGAAGCAAGTGGAGGAAGGAAAATCAGTTGTAATATGAGATGATGTTCAATAATTTTAAGTGTGCTCTTTAATGTGGATTATTATGCAGCAAACACTTGCCCATTTGAATACATCTACACTTCACCTAGATTGAAAGGTGATAAAGTCAACTGGAAACACAAGAATTGGGTTGAGAGCTCAAATCCATTATTTAGTCGTTTTTGGGGGGGTTTGTTTTGATCACTCCAAGTGAATAATACCTGTTCCCCAATAATAGCGATAAGAACCTGCATTTGCTGAGCTGTGTTTGGTGCTTTGCAAGCATTATCCCAATCCTCCTGGCGCCTCCCAGGCTTGAGACAGGAGTGAATAAAAGTCTATCATTCACTTCGCCTGTTTGTTCCACCGTGTTATGGACCAGGAACCATGCCTGGCTGTAGAGGCGCAGAGATAAAGACACTCCCTGCTCTCCAGGTGCTTATAGTCTCCAGGGAGAGAGGAGTAAAGAGACTATGAGGAAATGCTTTATAACCCAGAAAGCACTACTTCACAGGTAGAAAGAGCCATTAGCCCATGTTCAGTTTGGCGACCCAGAACAGTTTAGTGAAAAAGATCAAGGACATAGGAGGCAGATAGCCTTGGGTTCAAATCCCAGGGCAGCACTGATTAGCTGTGACTGTCACAGTCATGAGGTCACATACCACAGAGTGCCTCCACAGCACCTGCCCCATGGGAGGGGTCCAACCACTGTCAGCAGCATCCTCCCTTCCCCAGGCCAAAGAATGGCTGAACCAGAGGGAATGACATCACCTGGAGCTGTGGGAAATGGATGTGCAGCTCTCGGGCTGGGGGATGCCATGGGCTGCCTGCCTTTGCACCCAGCCCTCTACTATGAACATTATCTCCTCTAATCCTCGTTTACAAAAAGGATTACAGATAAGAAAATGGAAGCTAAGTAATTAATTAATTGGCCCAAGATCACACCCAGCTATGGAGTGGGAAAGACAGGATTTGCATTCCTATCCCAAGGGCTATTTTCTTTGTGCTATTCTGACTCCCCCAGGGGGCTGGGGCTGGGGCTGGGGCTTGCAGAGAAGTGAAGAGCGCTCAGGGATGCAACTCCAGCTCCAGACTAATGAGTTTTCACTCTGCCCACAAATACAGAACAGAAGAATGCCAGTGAGTGAGTGGAATCAAAGCAATAGTTTTATGAGTTATGGTCCTTTAAAAAAATATGTAAATACAGGGGTGGGCCGGCTGGCTGGGTTCAGATCCTACGCACTGCTTATCAAGCCATTCTGTGGTGGCGTCACATATATAAAATAGAGGAAGATGGCACAGATGTTAGCTCAGAGCCAATCTTCCTCAGCAAAAAAGAGGAGCATTGGCGGTGGATGTTTGCTCAGGGCTGGCCTTCCTCAAACAAACAAAAAAAAACCCAAAAAAGTAAATACAAATAAGATGTGTGAGAAATTGTAAAATGTGCCTCTTCTCTTTTATCCACCATAATATCCTCCTTCTCCCCTTGTCTTCTTCCACATGGGACATTCATACTGCCATGTGAACTTTCCCTTCTGGTCAAGAGAGTCAATTAAAAGGAAACAATGTATATTTGGTGGGATGGGTTCACTTTGATAAAATATTTTGGTAATGTGTACCCATATTCAGAAATGGCATTTTAAAAACATCACTGGTTGTGTGAGCTCATAAACTGATTATGTCATCAAAACAAGGCTGGTGTATTTAAATAATTTTCATGTTTCAAGGATGTAGCAACATTGGGACAACATGCGAAATTCAGCAACAAATCCTTCCCCAGCACTTAACACTTGTTGGGTACAAAGAGTGACAAGACCCACGTGTGGTGTTAGGTGCTCAGTTACTCCACTGAACTTACCCACAATCAGGAGGAGGACACTCTGACCCTGAGAAACACCAAGAGTTATTTAAAGAGGTAAAATAAAGAAACATTCCTGAAAGCTTCGGGACAATCATTTGCAACAAAAGTGTCTATAAGTTCTGTAACTCAAGGGAAACGAACTAGGTCTATAAGGTGTTCTGTAATGAAGGAAGGGCAGGCAGGCCTATGGGCACCATGCACAGAAATTTGCTTGTGCATATAGTTGGTGCTATTTGTAAAACACTTGAGACAACCAAGCAAATATAGACCCCCTCCAGTAAACTTTAACATATTTATCCAGTAAATTACACCAATTAATGTCTTTACTTGTTTGATCTCCAACAAGCATTCCCCACTCCCCTTCCTCTACGATTAACTGTTCCTGGGAGCAGACGACAGCATTTGTTGCTATCCCGTTATATTATATAGCAGTGGGATTGCACAGGAGTTGCACGCAGCACTTTGCACAGGTCAAAAGCAAAAATAAGAAACCTCGATCAAGCAGTGTCTGGTAAATGCTCTCAGGGTGGAGACTGGAAGTCAAGACAAACCAGATGGCTTCAAAATTGTCCATCCCATTTTGGGGTCATCCACAATGAAGCTAAAAATCATGAGGAAAGTTCTCTGGGGTGAGATGTACACAGACAGTTTAACACAGATTCTTCTGGGGGAAGGCTCCGGGACGTAGCGGTTAAGTTCCCGCACTCTACTTCAGCAGCCCGGAGTTTGCAGGTTTGGATCCTGGGCAAGGACTTAGCACCACTCTTCAAGCCATGCTACGACAGGATCCCACATGAAATAGAGGACTGGCACAAAGGTTAGCTTAGTGGCAATCTTCCTCAAGCAAAAAAAACAGGAAGGTTGGCAACAGATGTTAGCTCAGGGCCTATCTTCCTCACAAGAAAACCAGATTCTTCTGGTTCAGCTCAGATCTGTAGAACAAAACCAGTTAGACAAGAGAGAAGATATAGGTAAAACTTAAGGGTGATGAAGTAGCCCATATTGGGGCTCCTCAAACCAAATGATATTCTCCATGTGCTCCAGCACTGGGCCACACGTCTCCCACTCCAATCTGGCATCCATCCCCACTGCTCTCAATTCCCCCAGGCCCGCAAAACATCACTCATTCATCCATCTCCATATGCAAAATTCCTCATACTCTCAACTAGCCTATTGGAAAATTCATAAAAATATGTTATCAAATCGTCCCAGCTGAGTGGTTTACAAGAATAAGGGGGTTCTAAAAGAAGAAAAATTTAGGAAGCAAGCAACAGAAGCACTGTTGCACCGAGAGTGAGCCCTTGCTTCTTGCGAAGGCCAGCCCTCGACTTCTGCTCTGCTTCTCATCTCTGCTCTCTTGCATCATAAAGATTCCATCTCTACTGGAACCTTCTCATCAGCACGCAATCAGGCTCCAGGTCGCATGTGTCTGATCGCAGATACAAACACACAATTATTTTGACTTGATTTCCCTCTCCAGTTACTATTATCTTTTTTGTTCCTCTTCCCTACTACTCTTCTGAAATACCTATTGCCAAGATCACGAAGCCTTCATCTTATCCAATCTCACGGACATTTCTCTCATTTTCCAGAACTCCTGGTTGGGGCAGCCTTCCACAAAGTTGGTAACTCCCTCCTTAACACTCTTTCTTCTCTTGCATTTTTGGATACCACGCCCTCCTGGTTTTTTCCCTATCGACTGGCTGCTGATTCTCTGTATTCTTGTTGGCTCCTCCTCTCTCTAATCTTCAAATGCTGTGTCGCTTCGGAGCTCCAATCCTTGATTCTGCACTCTAGCTACACTCTCTCCTATTTTGGTGATTTTATCCAGTTTCAAGACTTTAACAACAAATACAAGCTGATCTCTCCCAAATTTATATCCCCAACTCTCATCTTTTCCCTGAGCTCCACGATCATAAACCTACTTGAAAACTCCTCTTGATTCTAAATCTTAAACTTAGTATATCTAAGGAGATCATCTTGCTTCCTCATACTCCCCACCCCACTTCTTCTCCAGTTTTTCCCTCTTGGTCAAGAGAATCATGAAGCATCAAGTGCTTAAGTCAAATCCCTGGAAGTCATCCTCGATTCCTTCTATTCTCTTATCACAAATTCCAGCATCACGTCCTATAGTTCTCCTCCAAAATATAGGCTTCCACAACTACATCTCTGCATATCCACTGCCACAACTTTCATCCAAGCTACCGCCATCATCTCACGTTGGCTTGACCACAAGAACCTCCAAAGGGGTCTTTCGTTCTTGTCACCCTCACACTTTGCTGTATACAAAGCAGTCGGGCGTTTTAGAAACACACACACAGCCAAGACACTCTTTTGCTTAAAACCTCTAATCCTTCCCACTGCACACAAAGAATGCAAAGGCTTCACTCTGGCCAGCAAGGCAGGGCATGAGCTTGTGCCTGCCTACCTTCCTGACCTCTCTTATTGCACACTTGCTCTTGTCACTATGCTCAGCCACAATGACTACCTTGACTTTCCCAAACATGCCAAGATGGTTGTAGCCACACGAGCTTTGTGCTTGTTTTCTCTCTTGTTAGAATTCTCTACTTCCTTCCACGCTCTTTTCCTGGCTGGCTCCTTTCTATCCCTCAAGGCTGAGTTCAAGCATGACCGCCTCAGCAGCCCATTGCTGACCACCCCGCTCCAATTATTCTTTATCACCTCACCTGCTCCTTTTCTTCTCAGACCTTATCATCAAAAATTTCCTTGCTTAATTGTGTGTTTATCATCAGTTTTTTCCACAAAACTGTGACCTTCCATGAAGGCAAGGACTTTATCTTGGTCAACTGTGTATCCCAACCGTCTAGAATGATGCCCAGCACGTAGTTAGCACCCAGTGTATGTCAGATCAATGAATGGACAAATCAGGTGTCCTAGCTAAACTGACAGCAAGCACGCCTATTATTACCCAGACATAACAGACAACATTATTTTGAGGTCAGGCTCAGTAACATTAGACAGAAACAGTCAGGAACAGAGGACAGGCTACGTACAATCTAAAAGAATTTCATCTTTTCTCTGCCCTTTGAGATATTTTGCTGAACATCCCCTAGGAAATAGCTTTGGTCCGTACCTCATGCCCTTTATTATATCTCTAACATAGGGGCTGCCTCTCTAAATGGAATACTGGCTATAAAGAAATTATGATTTATTTCTACAGTTAGGCCCAGATCCAGACTGTCATGGTATTAAGTGCAGAGTATTCCCTGGCCTAGATCAGTCTATGACTAGAGAAATGGGAACAGACTTGACTCTAGAAGTCACTTTCAGATGAAAAATTTGGCATCATATATGAGTGACTTTGCTATTTCATTCACCTTTGCCCAGGAAATTATCCAAAAGACCTCAGTCACTTCAGCAGTGATGAGAAGGCATCACTGTATCTCACCCCCTCCCTGCAACAAGCGCCCACTTAATGCCGACCACTGCCAGCGGCCCATGCGTTACACAAAGAGCTCCGCGCACACAGGCCAGGCAGCCTCACACTTTATCTCCCTGCCATATCTGTCTAATAGAACAAGAAATAATACACAGAATATTAAAAAAACATTAATAGCCAGAATAAATTATTAATTCAATTAAAGTACGAGTCCAATACCAATTCTTTTTCATTGCGTTTATTAAAAGGAATAATTAATTGCTAAGAGGGTATTAAAAAACACACATAAACTGCTGACTCTACTCCTGAGCGAAAGTGCAGAGCCTGTGTTTCTGCAGGAATAACAGAGCAGACGTCCTGGCTAGTTACAGACAGGGAGGAATACCCTCTTGTCTCTTATCTTTATATTGTCACAGGTGAAAACTAAAAAGTTAAAACAGTAGGTAGGTTGGACTTTTTCTTTCGGATCTAGGATAAAAGTCTCCTTTGGAACTGAACGAAAAACTTGGTTCCACTACTTACTAGTCATATTTTTTCGGTCATGTTATTTAACTTTTCTGGACCTCAATTTCCTTACCTGCTAAGTGGGACTAACAGTAGAATCTATCTCATTGGCTGCTGTTAAGAGAGAGACGTAAGCGCTTGGAACACTATCTGGTACATAACAAGTGACGAATGAATCCTGGTACTAACTGTGTAAGATCTGCATGCTCCTCAGTTCCCTCCACTGAGGTACCACAGGTAGGGTCTTTTTTCCGAGCGGTGGCTGATCTTACGAACCAGTTCCCTTTGGCCAGGGGTTTGATACCTCATCATTTAGCTATATCCACAGCGCGATAAAAATACACCCAAGGAAACAATACCTTCTTAAAGACACTCAAAATGTAAGATAAGTAAGAAACAAGTATTTTACAGTAAGATAAATAGAAAACATGCATTTTTCCAGTGATATGTCAGTTTTCTGGTATTATATATAGGAACGCAACATATCATATAAATAAATATGGAGACAAACCTGAAGTTTAATTCTATACGACCTAAAATTATCACCTTAATTTTAACCAACTTTGATGACAAATTGCTTAAAATATACAGCTTCCTTCAATGCCTTGGGAGACTGCATATGCTGAATGTAATTTAATATATTTTAAAATGATGTCTCAGGTTCATCGTTCTGAATACCAATTTTTATACTGATACGCTTAGGAGTTAATAAGATATTTAGGAACCTGCTCTCTATATGCATACATACCTATGATTTCCTTGATTCCTCTCTTTTTATCATTCCCAGTTATTGCAATACTTGAGTAAAATTATAATACTAATACTTTAATGTTGATTTTGCATAGGAACAAAACATCATTATTAACGATAGCAAATGCCAGCATTTTATTAAAAGGTGAGATATGTCACTGTTTTCATCTGCACAGTCTTTGTTCTTCGTTCTACAAGAAACAGGGCTTGAATCCAGGACTAAGATCCCTCTGTCATTTTGGGCTAAAACTCTACAGGTAAGAAGACTAGAGAAAGAGGCCCTAACTAAAATACGTTATTCTATGGAAGACGAAACTAGGTCCACAGAAAACATACCTGGCCCTGGGAGGAAGCGGGAGGGGGTCAGAGGGAGATGGTGGATTAGGTCAGGGTCCCTCCACCCCCTTTCCTCTCCTCACCGGGCCCCCGTGACACCTCCCTTGTTTTGCTGAATTCTCTGTGGGCAGCAGACACACAGCACTTCAATCCAAAATAACTATCAGGAAACTTCGGATGCAGACTTGGATACAAATGGACTCTTGGGGAGAATATTTATAACTTTAACAAACAAGAGAAATCAATCTCAGACTCATAAGTAGAGAAAGGGAGTAAAAGCAAAAAGGAGGCGCCTCTGATCGGGTTTTAAGTAGAGGAGGCGGGTAGCGGTGCTTTCTAAATTAGAATATCCATGTTTGATTCAAAGTGCAGTTGTGGCAAATAATTCTATGGGTACATCTCAAGATGTAAATAATTCATTATGTAAATACCGCAATAATGATAGTCCAACAAAACCACCAGTAAAGTGTTATTTAAAAATAGCACAGAGTACAATTATTACAATCACTAATACCCTTATATTAACTGCATCAGCTTAGTCTGGTTAACCATCAAACATATCTGCAAGCATCTCTCAATCTCTCCTGCCTCCACCATGGTCAAATCCACTGTCAGCCCTCACCTGGATTCTGCATAATCTCTACAGGTGTCACAGTTTTCACTTCTCAGCCTTATAAACCATTCCCCAAATGGCCAGCCAGCAGCCTCTGGTTGTAACCCAGTAACTCAGGCCATGTCATTGCTCTATGAAAATGCTCTGATGGCTCCTCTTATATAATGAAATGAGACCCAAATCCATTACCTGGCTCGCAGAGCCTTGCCCGTCGCATCCCTCCCACAACATCCTGCAGGTCCCTCCCCATTGTCTACTCTGCTTCAGGTACAATGGTCTCTCTTCTCTTCCTGCAACACAGGAAGCTTGTTCCCTGTGCCTGGAGTGCCCTACTCCCAGATCCTTCCCTCCATTTAGATCTCAGCTCAAATGTCACTGACCTGCCATTCTAGAGCAGCCACCCAGGTGGCCGGGATCACAGCACTTCATCTTATCTGATACATTGTATAGGTCTGCTTGCTTGTTCACCATCTCCCTTCAGGAGAATATAAGCTCCAAGAATATATGATGTCTCTCTTATTCACCACAGAATCCATAACACATCATGTGCACATAATAAATATTTCAATGAGAGCATGAATATTTGCTCTGCGCCACGTACTGCTAAATACTTTATATGAGTTATTTTATTTAATCTTTAAAACATCCCTACATGGTAATTTCTATTAATTACTATTCTTATTTTGCCAGCGAGGTTAAGTAGATTTCCAAGCTGACAGCAGAGTCCGTTCTCTTAATCACTCCCCTATATTCTCTCTATATTACACCATGATATCTTCCAGGGAATAATGTTCCTGATGAGTTGCCACAATCCTATAAAAAGGCTTCCCATTCATTAGAGAAAGATCAAAGCTGGTTCCTTAGTTTTACTGTGGGGTTTATTGTGTCCTAACTTCTTTGAAATTGGTAATTCCACCCCAGGCGCACACAGTAACCACAATAGGGACGTGGAGTGGTTGCCAGGAGCACAGGCCTTGGAATTAGTCGTCTGAGATCAGACTCCCACTCGGCCACACCTAGGCATCAGGCCTTGAGCAGGTTGCCTAAAGTCTCCATGCTCAGGGCCCCATCTGTAAAATAGGGATGATAATAGATCACCCAGAGATAAGTGAGATAGTATATAGATGGCTTGGAAAAGGAACATGGCCAAAAAGAGAGTTCAGTAAATGTTCGCTAGACCATTTTATGTTTTCTTATTACTAAATATATTTCTGACGACTTAATTACCCAGTACACCCTTTTTCTCACCAAGCTGGATTACATATATTACAATAACCCGAATGTATTACCCACAGGACCTTTATATTAAGACAGATCTTCCTCCCCCTCTGCTCTTGTTTGGGTACAGGTTCAGAATCCTGCAAGGAGAGTGCACCAGGGACACGGAGCACACCACAGCACTGACTTATTCAAGCTCGGGGGTGAAACCTCTGAGAGTGGATGCACGGTCCCGGCGTCCGTCTTACACACAGAGGAAACTACGCAGAGGAGAATTAGATAACCATCTAGCAGCTAGAGGAGGAAAGAGCAAGTTTAGTATCTTTGACCCAGATAAATAAATATCTTAGGAAGAGCATAACCACTGGGGGAAGGTAAAGGGTCAGGGAGGTGGAATTCCTAACTGAAACACGAAGGTGTTTGGAAAACAACCTGTGGTCAACAGGACAGGCAGGAAAATGCAACGCCTCACCAACTGGCCAAGTGTAACCAAAAGGCCTGAGCCGCACAAGCCTGTGGGTCTACAGGAGCGGGCCGGCCTCCGCCGTTGTCTCCATGCGTTTCCCTGACAGTCCTGGGCCCAGGAGCCAACTGGCAGTGCCGGCCGCACTTGCAGGAGAAACAGCGCGGCACTGCCAGCTTTCAGTGACAAAGGAGTGTTTATAGCAGGCGCGCTGACAGCTGTCCGAGTGCCACATTTATTTACAAAATGTTAGTTAAATTACTGACAGTTGGCGCTGTGGAGGAAAAGCTGAGAGAAAAGCTGACATTTCTTGATCTAGCGGGCGCTCACAGCACTGGTTCTGCTCCTCTATCTATTAATTCCATTATTTGCTTGTTAGTTTATCTATTTACGACTTCTGGCTTATTCACCGGCCATTGCTTTTAAGAGGCTTGCGGTGTCCAGGCAGTTAAACTGCTCCATGCAATTTGGTTCCAAAGGCCCTTGGGCTAAAAGTTGCCTGAGGATTGGCTGTTCCAACCAGCCTCTTGTATCTGCACCAGCTCTGATTCAGTGCTCAGAACCTTCCAGAAAGCCTCCTGAGGGCAGGGTGTAACTCCCGTCCTGTTCTTTGCAGTGCCCACTGATGATAAGCGCATGCTCATTAAGCTTTGAATAATCACCATAATCAGCAGCAGCTTGTTATCCCTCATCCATTGATCAGAGACAAGTTTTCAGTGATGAAGGTGGACAGAGTGTTTTCATTTTTATTTTTTCAGACGGGGCAATTAAGATAGAGGAAGAAGAACGTAGGTGATAAATAAAGATCAACATTGTGGCTGTAAGGGTTTTGGACTGAAACATATTCCTGATATAGCTTGTACAATCTCTTTTCCTCAAATGTTGAAAAAAGTATATACATTGGACCCTCCGTATCTGTGGGTTCAGAAGCCCTGGATTCAACTAACCGTGGGTCGAAAGGCCTACGATGGCTGCATCTGAGCTCAACACGTACAGACTTTTTCTTGTCATGAGTCCCTAAACAATATAGCATAACAACTATTTACATAGCATTTACATTGTATTCGGTATTACAAGTAATCTAGAGATGATTTAAAGTACACAGGAGGATGTGCATAGGTTATATGCAAATACTATGCCATTTTATATAACAGACTTGAGCGTCTGGGTATTGGCAGGGGGCATGTCCTGGAACCAATGGCCCTCAGATACCAAGGGATGACTCTTTTGCCTTAAACTACTGTCTTTAATTTTTTTTCTATGTGTTTCTTCTTATGTTAAAATAATATCTGTTTCTGTTGACAATTTAAAATATACAAATAAGCAAAGAGTCTCTAGGTGCCTCATTTCAAAGTAGACTTCATCCTCCTTTCCCACCTCCCCGCCCCTCGTTCTCCGCCACAGTACGCACCAGCAGCTCACCTCCTCCGTTTTCTGTAGGAATTTTGCTCACTGTCTGTCTCATTCTGCTGGAAGGTAGGTTTGGTGGGGACAGGAACATAGTGTGTTTTGTTAACTACTGTATTCCACAGTGCCTAGAATAGTGATGGGCACATGGTCTGCAAACAATAAATATTTGCGGAATAAAACTGAGTCTAACATAGCCACACAGAGCATGCACTTATCAGTCTGTGTTCTGACAGACCCTAACTGCTCCTGGCTCAGCTCTGGAACGGACTAAGGCGTGGCCGTGGGGGCAGGACTAGCTGAGGTGGCCCAGAACTCTGCCACCCTCTCCCCCTCTAGGAACTAGCTAACTTCAGTTAGTGACCTCCTGCTGCTCCAGGCCACTGGCATATTCTGGCCTTGCCAGCCCAGCCACCCTCAGCTCTCACACACCCAGGCCCCTTCCTGCCTTCTCCTGCCACCCCACAGGACCCCTTCTGTGCTTCTCCAACCAGCCCTTCCCATATTGCAGATTATAAGTGGCCTCCCAGACCAGACCAGACCAGCCGTGGCACCCTTTTAAACCTCTTTCTGAAGTCCTGGTTCTGAAGCTTCTCCTACCTGGCCAGACTGGAGGCTGGATGAGGACAGGAACCATGCCTCACTCATCTGTGCAGCCTACGTGGTACTTAGCAGAATGCCCTCCAGGGTAGCATGTGCGCAAAAAGCCCTGTGACCCATACACAGTAGGATGGGTAACCTATTTTTACTTCTATTAGATTTTATAACACTGATCTCTTTTTGATTTTAGCAAACTAAAATTTAATAATTATAGAAAACACAAGGAGAAAAATCAAAGTGACACGTAACTCCATGACTCAGAAACTTTATGAGCGTTACTGTGTTGACAGAAGAGCCTTCTGGTGTTTCCAGGGTTTGGCAGGTGTGTGTGTGCACACACACTCACACTCACAGGGCAGGGACCCACTTTAAACTGATGAGTCGTAAACCAGACAATTATCCATAATGACTTAGACAGAATTCTGCCTTTATTCCTATTCAGGATGATATTAATTTCAAATGATTAGAAAATACATAATATTAAATTAAAAACATTTGCACAATAATAAATAAAAATTCTTTTTATATAAAGGAAAAAAGCAAACAAAACTGGATAACATATTGTTTAAGAATAGTTACATAGTTTGTAAAACTCTAAAGAAAAGAAGGAAACAATAAAAAAGAAAAAATCAGGGCAGTGGTCAGCTCCTCAGGGAGACAGGGCATAAAACAGAGTGGGAGCATGGGAGGTTCAGGTGACGGAAGGTCCTCTTTCTTAGAGTGGACAGAGGGCACACAGGAGATCAACTTGTTATGCTTTAATGCATAGATATGTTATATGCACATTGATATACAACATATTTCATAATAAAAAGGAAAATAATACATATTTGGCTCCCAGTATACATTAAATATTGTGCTACTCAAACAAACATTTCAGCAAACATTTACCAAGAGGTGGCAGCAGATCCAAAATGAGTCAGGAGAAAGAAGGACCAATCACAGGGCAACAAGTGACGCCCACTCTTCATCACCACCCATCTGCCCGGACCATAGCCGCATCACCACCTGTCCGTTCTTTCCCATTTTCTAGCAGACAAGAATTTGGTGATAAAAATAAAGAAATAATAGAAAAGTTCAAAATGCATTTCTGACAGGAAGTATATGTAAATATCTCCTTTAAAAATAGGAGTATGTTTAATTAACATTTTTTCTGCAACTCAGCAGTAGTTATTGGGAAATACAGACCAAAAATACCATTGGCACACACTGTAGGGTTAACAAACAACCCGGCACCAGCTAGGGCGATAATAACAAAGTGAAATGAACAGTAATTATGTGCTTTTTAAAAGCTATGAAAAAAATTTCAACTAAATAATAAAATAAGAATAGCAGTTTATGGCCACTCTGCCGAAGCATTTATTACAAATCATTCTTTCAGGACATTTCATCAATTTCAACCATCGTAAGACCATGAGCAATAGGGGCCTGGCAATGTGGCTGAGCCTTTGATCATCAATGAAAATGAAAGTCTAGAGATGGCATACTCTTTATTCACCCAAGGACGCCAACGGACTCGTACTCCGGGGATATTTCACGATCCATCAAGGAAATCCTCACAAGGGAACAGTTGGAAGTGGCTTCATACTTTGTGAGTCAGTGTGAGCCGAACCAAAGAGAGAGAGACAGAGAAAGAGCTTTTTCCGTGTATTAAGGTGAGCGCTGATGAGAGGCGGCGGCTCAGGTAATTGTGAGAGCTCAGAGGAGATTCACTAAGCCAGCTGAGGGCTCTGTCCCATCGCTGATACAAAGATACAAATCAAATATGGTCTTTGCTTCTAAAGAACTAAAAATTGAACAAGGGTAGGACATGAAAACAATAATAAAATACAGAAAAACTTTTTTAAATGTTAATATACAGCAGCTAAAATGATGAGACTGCTCCAGTGGCTTCCACAGTACTAAGAATGAAATCCCGAGTGGTCATTGTTGTTACCGCAGCCAAGCGGCCTGGCCTTGGCTCCACTCTTCTCTCCTGTCTGTGCAAGCCAAGGATGCTCCCGCCTCTGCACCTTTGTATTTGCTGTGTTTCTGCCGGGAACACCCTCCCCCAAATGTGCACATGCTCACTCCCTCACCTCATCAGACCTCACTCAAAGGCCCCGCCTCCGACAGACCTCCCCCATCCACCGGGTCTCAAATTACCACCTACTCTCCATTTTCCATTCCTTGATGGGTTTGCTCTCTAGAGTAGCTATCACTACCTGACATTATATAAGGTAACCACTTCTTTGTCATTGACTCTCGTGTCCCACGGTCTAGAACAGGGTTTGGCACGCGGCAGGTGTTGAAGAAGCATTTGTTGAACACATGAGTGAATGGTTATAAATAACATGCTATGTGAACATAGGAGAATAAGAAGTTTGTTCCATTTGGAAAGATCAAGGAAAGACTGAGATTTGTGCCGTTTGCGGCACTTCCACTGGACTGGTGTCTGGGAAACAGAAGAGAAGAAAAGAATAAGGGAGAAGGGATGGAGAAAGCAATCGGACTGAGGAAGCCACAGAGAATGGTGTTTTGCAGGACTTGAAGGCACCTCTGTGGCGGGACATCACACAGATGAGAGGCACAGAAGAGGTTTACATCCACAAAGTCTGGCAAGAGCCACGACATGGATGGGAGAACATATCTTCCATCATCATCCATCCATGACAAACAGTTTTAGCTTCCTTTTTTGCTAATTTAACATATTACTAACAGAAAAGAAAATGTTTAATGCCTAAAAGTGCCAGGCACAATCGAGATTTTGCCTATTATCCTATATAATTATTATAAATAATTATGATCATTAAATGAGATGGCCCATGTAAAGCGTTTATCATGTAATGCTAGGTTCCCGTTACGTGCTGCTAATGATGTTGTGTTTTGTTGTTATTATTATTATTGCATTCTTACAACAACTCTGTCAGGTAGGTATTAAGGTATTATTTAGCCCCATTTCACAGATAAGAAAATAAAAGCTAAGAGAGGTTAATAAATTCACAAATCAAGTTCGAGCTCCAATTTGTCCCAACCCCAGAGTCTATTTTTTTTTCCCACTAGAGAATACATTCTCAATTAGCACGTTTTACATAGACTAACAAGAGTTGAGCATATATGTTTAGGATCAACGTTTATGTATTATATCTAACCAAGCTATAAAGAAAGTTCACAGGATAGGCATTCAACTCTGGGAAGCTGACAATGTGTTAACCCATCTCCCAGGCTTCTTTAAATCCCATAATTTCATGTCTCTGTGACAGCTTCAAAAAGTCAGTCCTCCTCAGGGTAAAATGCCAGACCATCAAGCATCCCACCTCGCACTCCTTCTTCCTTCTGGTTGGAGGAGAAAGCCATGCTGTGAATGGGAATTTGCAGGTCTGCTGCACATCTCTGCTTGAAGGAACAGCACAAGCCAGCGTGGGCAACAGTCAAGTGCACTTGCTCCTCCAGCAGGAAGGTCATTTCCTACCATACTGAGAATGGAAGGCAGCAAGGAAATCAGGTGCTTTGGATAAAAATTCAAAAACCTATTTCTCTAACGCTCTTGCCTAGGTTAACTCTCCACATCTTCCAGCCAGCGCACTCTGAGTCAGGCCCGTCCCTCCCAAAGACCAGAAGCAACTGGGGAGGGGCAGGACTCAGTCCCTGCCGACTCCCTGCCACCTGCGCTGAGCTGCCCAGCGCCCCAGTGGGTCCTTGGAGCTTGGCACCAATGACTAGTTATATACTAACGGTAACAAGCAAAGCAACTATTTTTTCAATACCAAAGATAACCCTAAGGGCAGGAAAATGTCAAGCTGGATGCTTAATAAAGTCAGTGCAAAATGCTGTGGGGGGAGCACAATGCTAAACTTTCAGACACAAATACATAGGATCCAAAGAAGGAAAAAAAGGCAAAAACCTCACCTTCTTAGCATACGCAGTGTGTAGGTTTGATTACTGAATAGAGATATGAAATATGTGCTAAATAATTCTTCTGAACAGCTCATTAGCCCTAATCCATCTCTGATTTCTATGAGTCCATTAGTTCCAAATATGTGTCTGCTTATACATCCACACACATCCACACACGATCGTCAAACGCCGGCTTCATCTCACAATGTAATATCCCGGAAATGGCAAGAGGAAAAACGTCAAATCGGATATTATGCAGATTTTAAATGTTTATAGTTTTCAGATGTGATAAATGAAAACGACAAAGAATAATGGACCAAGGAAGGACGATCTTTCAGTTAGAAAACACTAGACCCTCACAGCTTGAGGTGTGTGAGGCAGGGCCAGGCACCCAGTACCGGCTGCCTGCCACACGACCACCTGGCTGTGACGGCTGCCCAGCGTCCACCTGTGAGCTCTCAGGCAGCCACATGCAGCAAACAGAATCGACACAGCCGTGGCATTTGTTTGTGTGGCATTTTTATTTTTCTCATTTGCTAAAATCCGTGCTTCTCTCACCATTTGCTCCTTGATTTTGGTGTGTTACACTAGTTCTCACAGACACTCAGGCCGGATCTGTCTCTTCTCACTCTACTCCTTCTCCAGTCCCGAGACCGCCTCCTTCTTGCCCTGCTCTTCTTTTAATAGGCAGGAAACTTGCTGATTCCCCTGCCTAGAATGTTTTTCCTGCTGACCCCTGCAGGGCTCTCCCCAACGGTCATGCTCCTGACCCTGTAAACACCCTTCTCCCTGCAGCCCAAGCTAACCTGCCCCTCACCCACATTTTATTTTCTGGCATAATGCTTTTCACCACATAATGTATTGTTTGTCTCTTATGTATCCATTGATAGTTGGTGCCTGCTAGGTATAGTTGTGCAGGTTGTACACTGCTCCAGGGCACTGGGCTCGAGACATTGAAGAGGCGCCTAGAATGCAGTTGGGACCCTGTTCACCCAACCAGGAGCCCTAGTGAATGAGTTGGCAGACTGGAGGAAGGGCATGGATTCCTGACTGGTCTATGAAGTTGTGTGCTAGGAGAGGACACCTTGTCTTCAATGCATATAAGCTGCAGCCCCGGTTGCCCTTCACTGACAATCGCTCCACAGGAGGAACTCAGCACCTAGAACACCACCTGGCACAAACAAGACGTGCAGTGAGTCGTGCTGAAGTGACACATGAAAGCTGGTCCATCTACTCTCCAAGGATATGTTAAGGTCCTACTACGTGCCAGCACTCTGCGTCATACTGAGGCGACAATGAAAGTAAGACCATCCCTGACCCCGAACCAGGAAATCATGGAGCGGAGCTGCCTTAAGTCCCGATGTCTCTGCATTGCCTCTGCTCTTCGGGAGCTGTCACCAGGCTGCCTCTGCATGCCCCTCCTGCCTTCCCACCCCTTTACTCAGCAGCACGCGTGACCAGCCCCCAGCTCGTGCTCTTCTGAAATCTGACCTCCTCCGACAGAGGTTTTCTCTCCTTTTTCTTCAACATTTTCAGAACAAGCCTACAAATCATCTCATCTGTCTCTTTACTGTGTGTCAATTAAAACACTGAACGTTAGACTATCTCCAGCACAAAAGGTTACACCGAATAAGAAACCTGCAGCCATTAATGAGCCATTTGTCATCTGAGAGGGATTTTCACTAATTATAGTATGTCTTGAGTGGTATCCATTACGGACATGTGCTAATTTACTTCGAGGTAGAACTTTTCTTTGTCACTGGCTTCACCTACTTGTAGAGGAAAGCACACATTTTACTCGGTTTGGAGATGTAAAGACTCAAGCAAATGAAAATCAAACATTTGAGGCTTCAGTTGGAAAAGGCCATGGTTCCCACCTTCAGACACATGCAAAAACCATCAAAAGGCTTGCCAAGAAATTTTAATAAGTGCTTAACTTTGGATTTAAAAAATATATCCATGTATTTCTATGCAGGTGAAATCAGAAAATATGAATTAGAACATTGTGTTGCATTAGACAGGGTAACTGTAGCTACTGCAACAAATAAACTCCGAAATCACGGAAGGCTTTTCTGAAGGAAGCACATTTTTCTTCATCAATGACCTCAGGAACACGGTTCCGGGTCAGTGGGCAGGGCGGGGGCAGAAGCCCTGCTCTGTGCGGGCCTTCAGTGACTTGGCTCGTGCAGCTTCTGCGAAATAGGACACAGGTTTCCAAGGTAATTTTGGACATCAGCATCCAGATGGCATGAGGAGAAAGAGCATGAAGCACTGCATTTGGGATCTTTTGATGGGCCAATCCACGCATAACTGCTGCTCACACTCCTTCCTGGGGAAGTGTCACATGGCCACACCTGAATTCCAGAGAGGCTGAGAAATGCAGTCCAGCTCTGTGCCCCGGGAGGAGAATAAACAGCTGACGTATTTTTGAACAGCTAACAATCTCCCTGAAACGTAAAGAGCTGAACAGAGCAGTACGCATCACGCCCTGCTTCTTCTCCCTTCAGACACAGGGAGACTGAGGGCACGCCAGTATTCTCAGCAGTATTCCATGACGATGTGATGGATCCAGGACTGAAACTCAGATCACTCTAGCCCTGGACCACTACTCACACTCCCCAAACAAGGAAACTTGAGGTTTCGAAATCATCCCACCACAAAGAGAGCCACGTCGCTGGGGGATTTGCACCCCTGTCAGCCATGACCCCAGTGCCCCCCTTCCTGTTCTTTGTATGTCTCCACAGTGCTCCCAGGATCACGAGGTTCACAGCATTACTACTGGCCCCTGCTCGGAGCTTCACTGGCCGTACAAAGCTTGACACTTACTTAGTGCCGGGCACTGATCTAAATGCTTCCTATTTCACTCCTGGTTCAGTACTCACACTCTAAGTTCCCTTAAATGATGACAAAGCTGGGGCGGAGCGCAGTTAACCAACGTGCCAGAAATCACATACCTGGAGGTGGCAGAACCAGGATTTGGACCCAGGGAGAGGTGGCTCCAGAGCTGGTGCTTAGTTGTTATGCTCTAGAGCCTTAAGGTAAACTTCTCTTAATACAGAAAGTTTACAATAATAGAATGGACATTGAATAATGTGTTGAATTTCAGGCTCGCAGCCCAATGTCTGCCTCACTGCCACTTCCTTCCTTTCCCCTAAGCCTGTAGGCCTTGAGCTAGAAACCAATCCTTACTTAAGCACTTATCAGATATTCTATAAAACCTCTTGTGAAAGTGGAAATGTAAAGGTCCTTTCGATTCCGCACATGCAGATTTTACGAAGTGTGTCACACCGTCCCCACGATTCCCTCCTCCAGGGCCCGGTCCACTCACTGTCCCAGAAGACACGCAACGGGCGGTCACACACACCGTGTCAGAGCTCTGTGCCAGGACACCCAGACCTCTGCCAACGCAGAGACCGCCGAGCCTCCTCTTTCGGATAAAAGGGAGACAATTTTTACCAGTAACAGCTCATTCTTATTCCTATTAAACTTTTCATTCACTTGACAAACATTCCTTGATATGTCCCATGTTCCAGGGGGTAATTTAGCTACCATAAATGACAGCAATAAAGTCAGGGGCCTTGTGGATCCTACATTTTAGTGGAGGAGGCCATAAATAAGTAATAGATAAATAATTAACAGAATTTTCTAAGTGTTAACAGCTATGATGAAAATTAAAGCGAGGTGGGGTAATAGAGTGACGTGGGGGCCGAGGGTATGACTTTTTCAAAAAGCATGGTCTGGAAAGTCTTCTTTGAGGATGCAATATTTGAGCAGATACATGAACGCCATGAAGGATCCTGCCAGACAGCACTGTAGTGGGTCTCGGCAGAGGAGAGAGCACTTCCTCAGGCAAGAATGGACCAGGTGGGCTCAAGGAACAACAGAGAAATTCAGGGAGCTGCATCCTTGTGAGTGGGACAAGAATGACAGAGGCAGATGTCTGAGTAGAACACTGGTACCAGGCACAAAAAGTCTTGTGCACCACTGACGTGTTCGCATTTCATTCTAAATGTAACTGGAGGCCACTGTCGAGTTCTGAGCAGAGAGCGTTGCTACTTGATTGATGCTCTTAAATGATAACTCAGGCTCTCAGGTGGAGAATGGACTCTGGTAGAGCAGAAGTGGAAGTAGGAAGACCGGAGGAGATGCTACCAACGGTCCAGGAGAAAGTTGATGGTAGCTTTGAGTAGAGAGGTAACGTTCGGATGGTGAAAAGTGGTGTGACTCAGGATATATCTTAAAAGTAAAGTCAAAGAGGATTTATTGACAGAGTGGATGTAGCATAAGAGAGAAAGAAAAAATGTCTATGTATTAGGTTTTTGGCCTGAGCAGCTAGATGAAAGCATGGGGGTGCCCATTCCTAAGGCCAGGACAGGCTGAGGGAAGACCAGGTTGGTGGTGGACAGTGATGAGTTACATGGGGCTGGTATCAAGAGCACTGCTTCGGATGCATCGAGGTGGAAATGTCTGAGTCCTAAGGCAGATTCACTTTAGGACACGGAGTGAGGGAGACTGGTCAGGATAGACAGCAGAAGACCACAGCGAGGGAAGGGCTGTGGGGAATATGGCATGTGCCCCAATGTAACTGGAGAGTTTGAGAAAGATGGAAAAAGAAATGTCCAGAAGCTACAACGAACAGCAAGGAGAACATCTGTCTTTCAGGCCTTGTGGGAAGCAGGATATAGGAGAAAAACAGTCACTTTTGAGATGACTCTAGGAGTGGAAATAACACAGAAAACAGCTAAGCTTCAGCTTGAGGAAAAAAAAAAGACGGGAACAGTCAGAGAAGAGGCTGAGGACAGAGGCATTTTGCTAATGGCAGATCCTAAAGACAAGAGAGCAGAACTGTTCAGAGGATTAGGGAGAGGTCTGCAGCTGGGTCAGATTAGGGGATGTACAAGACCATGTGGTGACAAGAATCTAAACAATGACACGTGGCCTGGGGAGGCCTTTGACCTCTGAGGTGCCTAAGATAACTGAGAAGTAAGATACAATAGGGTTTGTCCTGATGGTCTCTTAGGAAAAAGAGGGTAATCAATTCTAATTATATTCCTACTCCCCATCAGCCTCCCAGACATTTGTGATGGAGAGGTTGGGGGGTCATGACTGGGAGAGAAACAGTCGTCTGAGCGTTTCAGAGTTCTATGGACTGCAGTGGCTCGTGTCATGGCGGGTGATGAAATGGTCTAACCATGTCTTTCAGTGGTCCTTTATATGTGATGATTATTTAAGAAAACTTTTTATTAATACCCAAGTGTATCAGTTTCCTGGGCCTGTTATAGCAGAGCATTACAAACTGTATGGCTTAAGACAACAGAAATTTATTCAGGAGGCCAGAAGTCTGAAATCAAGGTGTGGACAGGGCATGCTCCCTCTGAAACCTGTAGGAGAGAATCCTTCCGTGCCTTTTCCTAGCTTCTGGAGCTCCACTGGCGACCTTTGGCATTCTTTGGCTTGCAGCTGTACAACTCCAGCATCTGTCTTCATCATCGCATGGCCTTCTCCGTGTAGGTCTTCACCCTACACTTAATTAACTAATTAGCTAATTACTTCTTATTTAACTAATTACATCTTCAATGACCCTGTCTCCAAACAAAGTTGCATTTTGAGTTACTGGATGTTAGGACTTCAAGATATATATATATTTTTTTCTTTTTTGGGAAGGGTGGAGGGGGGTGGCACAATTTAACCCACAACACCAAAGTGCTGCTCATTCGAGTTTTCATGTATAAGAACTACACCAACTTAAAAATCATTTGCACATCTTCTTTTTCTTACTTTCTTCCTCATAGCTTCTGACCAGTTAGAATACCGTTGGATTGAGCTCTCTGGATGAGTAAATTTGTCCAAAACTGATTACTCTGAGTGCAAGAGCACTTTCCTACTCATCGACTACATTACAGCCTGTTTGAAAGCCAGAGAAGATCAAGAAATTATTTTCACACAAACCTATCTTCCTTTTCCTCCACGGGGCCAACAAAGCTTTATCTGAAGGTTGATTTCAGCTTTGCCGTTTTCCATCAGTCTAGAGGTTGATGCTGTTTTCATTAAAAATTATATTATTTTTAAAAATCCATCAGTAAGATTATAAGATTAATTCATATGTTCATTTTATGACAAATCTTACCTCCCAAAAGCTTTCTAAGCCAAAAGTTCTCACACTGACAAGACAGAAAGTTGGCCAAATATGCCCAGATAAACCCAAATAACCGAACCATGTGAACCAATGAATTTTGGGAAAAACGTATCATGAAAGATTGAGACTGCTGTATATAATTTAAACTAATTTAAGCCCCTGGTATAGGGCTGAAGTGAAAAGGACTGTTCCTGTGGCTCTATCAGTGAATTCCGAGATCAGTTTCTAATGCCAGACACACGGGTCTTGCCCTAGACTCACACAGAAGAAAAATTACCAAATGCAAAGACAGTTCTTTTTCTATTTTTGCCGTCACTGTGCCAGTTCTGAGCTCGCCTCTCAATGAATCAATAGGAGATGTGAATGAAGGGAAAATACAATCAGAGAACATTAAAGCTGGGAGAGCTTAGACCCACCCGCCCCGCCAGAGAGTGGCATCTCTACCCCTGTTTTGCCAGCTGACTCCGGTGGAATTATCATGGAAAAATCAGTCTTGAAAGGAAAAAAGGTCTAGATTTAATCCTAAATCTATACACGAATTCCTGATCACACTATTCATTTCAGATAACCTGGCTCAACAGAATCTTCCATATGGTTTTTTCTGGTAGAAAATTCATCTTCAGAGCCATGAACCGTCCTAACTTGCTATGCGACAATCTTTTTGTGAAAAATAAAGAATTACCTTTCTTCTCACTCCCCCTCTGAAATAAAACAACTCAAGAAATTATGAGTTAGGAAGGTCTTGTTTGTTGGCGATCTTTGTCTCCATCAACTGCACTCCCATTAAACATTCCGACCGTTCCCTCCTCTCCCTTGGCTCACACGTGTAATTTGAGTTGCATCCTAAACCCAATCAATTCTTGACTTCCTAAAAATAGTATTATTTGACCATCAATATGATGTTAATGGTACTATTTATTTATTTATTATCAGTAGTCTACTACACAGAGTGGGAACCCATCAACCTGTTCCCAAGGAAGTAAAATGACTTCAAATAATAGAAGGATAATGTTATATTTTACCCATCAGTGGAGACTTTGAACCTAAGAGAATAAATATGCTAGTAATAATAGTTATAAATTTTTTCAAGATTCCCCAGGAGAGACATCAATGGTCCTAATTTAGTACAACAAAGAAGGAAAATTATAGGTCAAAGTCTGACTTATTCTACCTCCCACTGCCAGCACATCCAATCCTCATAGAATTGTGTTCCCACCTAGATTTGTTCCATATCCCATTCCAGAGGAATACATGGCCATGTGAGAAATTGTTAACTCTCTGTGTAAGAGTCCAAGATTGCTGAAATTTGAAGCAAGACGTTGGTGGAAGAACTCGGAATAAAAGTCTTACACTGAACAAACTATGGAGATTCTAGGATTCTCTGATGAGATGGGAGCTCCAGAGGCCAGCTGGGTCATTCTCTGCATCTCCAGGCCATAAACTACAGAAAACATTAAACACCCCTGGGCCCCATTCCTAAAATACTTCCAGAAAGGAGGTTCTTGTGCTCCAGGACAAGAAGGAACAACCAAATTCACTTGGTTTCTGAGAAGAGAACTTGGCAATGAAGAAAAGAAGGCATGGAAGAGAAGAGCCCTATGACACAAAGAGACAGCTGGCCCAGGAGGCAGACCAGGGGCCTCCGAGTCCCAGCCACGCCTGCCTGTGTGATCTGGGAGATGCCACACTTTGCCGCTCTGTGCTTTGGTTTCCTGGTCTGTACAATGGAATAATAACTGCACCCAGCTCGTGGAGCAGCTGTGAGGATTAAAGAAGACTGCTGGGAGAGTGCTTGGCGCCTGATGCATAGTAAACAGAGCTGTCCCTAAAGGATCAGAGGCAGAGCCTGAGGACTGAGAAGGTAGGCTTCAGTACCAGACAAGGCCAGCGGGTGGGAGAGAGCGTGGTGATGGACAGCTGTGGCCTCCGAAGCCCTCACTGTCAGCAGGGTACATTTGCGCTTACCAGGAAAAGGTGGCCTTCTTTCAGGCACAGGTAGCCCTGAGCTAGGGCTCCCGTGGGTGATGGAATGTGGGCTGGATATCAGCTCCTTGTCACCCTTGCAAGAAGGCATCCTTGGGAGAGACTGATCATCACTAGCCTCATTATCTGTAAAACCAGGTGGCTGAATTCCCTGGTCACTGCAATCCTTTCAAACTCAAAAGAAAAGAGAAATATGTCTGCAAAGCAGCTATACTTGTAGGTGATGAGTGTCGGAGAACTGACTGGCCCTCCGAACCCTTCCCTAGATTCCTGTGACAACTAACATGTTCCTTCTCCTTCTGCCCCAGGGTTGGTTGGGTTTTCAGTTTCCCCATTTTAGTTTTTGGCTCCTCAACAGGCTGAGTGTGCTTTCAGGAGCCTCCCTCCGCAGCCCCATCTGTCCATGCTCTTTGGAGCCATGGTCTACCGGCTGGACGCGTGGCGAGCCTCAGCGGTGAGCCCGCAGTGCTCGATCCTGGGAGGGGGCAGGGCGGTCAGGGCAGCAGACACCGCCTGAGTGGCATTGCTATTCTGAACAAGTTAACTCATAAACAACGGATCGATAGTTACACCAGGAGACAACGCTGCCAGCAGACTCCAAATAGAGAGAAAGAAGGATGGGCAGAGAGGCGGGGTTCTTGGCCCCTCCTTATCTTGAGAATGCTAATTTCCCTAAGGTCCAGCTGGGGTTGAGTACATCATCAGAGAACAGCACTTCTTCAGAGGCTCAAGGACTGGGTAGGGAAGTGACCTGGCAGAGAGAGGGCAAGTGTCATGGGTGCAGCTATGAAATAACAGATAACTGACACCGTCCATCTGTGTCCTGAGCAGAAAGACACCAGCTCGTCCTGATGTGCATGCGTAACCTCCTCAAGAGCAACCTCACACACAGGAAAGCCTCACACGGCTGCACGACCTAGACAGAAATGACAGGGAGCCAGTAACATGTCCAGGGCCAGGAGAGCAAAGACAACTCCAGAAAAAGGACAGAGATGAGCGAGGAGAAGGATATGGTGGTCTCAGACATTCATCCTTCACTCGCTCACACTACAACCGTCTGCTGAGCACATTCTTCAGGCCAGAAAGACTACATAGTGCAGAGCAGACAGAGAAAGTGCCTCTCCTCAGGAAATCACAGTCCAGTTGGAGGTACACAGGTCATAAACACATGATGAAATAAATGAAGGGAAAACTTGGGATGCAGATCTCGGCTCTGAGCTCAAAATCCAGGACGACACACCAGAGGAAGAGTGGGGGAGGCGGGTGGGGATTATTTTCACTTGGGCATCAGGGGAGGCCTCCGCGAGGGGCTCCATTGGAGCTGAAGCCAAAATGAGAGACAGCCATCCATTGGAAGATGGCGGGTAGGACTGTCCTGGCATGGGGAGTCATGAGTGTAAGGGCTCTATAGCTAGAAGCAGCTTTCTGCCTCCGTGAAGCAGACAGAAGGCCAAGGTGCCTACGACAGAGGGAGTGAAGGGAAGGGCAGCAACACAGTCACTCAGACTTTACCAGCAAAAACCATGGGCCGAGTCGTGTGCCAGGTATGGGATACAAACCTGAAGCAGGCACGGTTCTTCCCTCCGCAGGCTGTGGAGCAGCCGAAGAGACTAACAGAGACTCCATCTGCTGATGAACGAAGGCTAAGAGCTGTACCGGATATGAGGAAAGTGCCACAGCCTCCTACATCCGAAGGGAACTCCCTGGGTTTTCTCAAGTATCAAAACCACATTATTCTCTGCTAGTCCATGGAACTGTTACATCAAAATGCAACTTCAATCTTGTACCTTTCTCAGACCTTTTATTTCTAACTCATCCCCCCAAAACGACATGGTGCAGTGCAAAGCCTCTCATCTAGATAGACTGCAGAGGTGTAGTTCAGCCTCTGACACTCACGAGATGATCCCAAGGGAAAAATTCACTTTGCTAGTTGCTGCCATATTTGGGGAATCTATGAAACGCATTCATCAAAATTGCCAAGTGATGGGGTCAGTCTGGTGACATAGTGGTTAAGTTTGCGTGCTCTGCTCCAGTGGCCTGGGGTTCATAGGTTCGGATCCCAGGCACAGACCTACGCACTGCTCATCAAGCTATGCTGTGGGAGCATCCCACATAAAATAGAGGAAGATTTGCACAGATGTTAGCTCAGTCACAATCTTCCTCAAACAAAAAGAGGAAAACAGGCAATCCATGTTATATCAGGGCCAATCTTCCTCACCAAAAAAAACAAAATTGCCAAGTAACACAATGATTAGCAAAGTTCTCTAATTAATGACACTCACACAGTTGGACATCTCAGTAGGACTGCTCTTCACTGCTTTCTCAGCATTTCCATCAGAGGAGCTTGGGCCCACCACACTGGGAGAGAGGGTGCTCTCCTCTGACCTCGCATCACCCATTTGTGAATGGGCATACTCTCCCTCAACTGCTAACTACTTCTTTGTCCAAGTCCAGCCCTTTGAGCTGAATCCAAGGCCTTGGAGTGAGAAGTCCACACCTCATACCTTTTCATACCTCAACACTCTGCTCAGTTCCCTTCATGTAGGAACCGCTCAATAAATCTTTGTTGGTTGACCACAGTTGCATTTTAAACTAAAATGATAGAGAAGTGTGGTAAAGAGATAAATTGAATATAGGCTGGGGGATATTTTAGTTTTGTTTTCATTCATTTCATCAGTTCAGTAAACATTTGAAAGCACACAGTGCTCACGGCGTTACAAGCCATGATCGTTGTTTTCCAAGAGCTTACTGCTCGCCAATCCCCACGGAGAAAGAAGACAGAGAGCTAAGCAACATTGCAACACAGGAGCTAAGCCGAAATGAGTGGAGGGGATTTTAAGCACCAGCGAGGAATTAGGAGGACACAGAATTTAAGAGGGAACCTTGGTGTGCAAAGTCAAGGAGCAAAGTCCCAAACCAGCATCCCAGCTCTGCCCTGTGCTACTTGTGTGACTTTAGTTAAATTTCCCTCTCTGGGCCTCAGCTTTCTCATCTACACAATGGGGATAATTAAGTCTATTTCAGAGTTGTTGTGATGATTAAATGTTACTATGTATACAAAATGTTTAACTCGGTAACTGACCAATAATTGATAGTAGTATTCATCTTATAAACATTATTTTTACTAGTGCCTCATAATCTGGTTTCAAAACTTCCTAGCTGTGCAATCTTAATCAAATGATGTAAACTCTTCATGCCTCAGTTTCCTCATCTGTAGAATGAGGATAATAATGGCACCTCCATCACAAGGTTTTTATTGGGGTTAAATGGTAATGCTATGAGGTTGGATGATGGGTGAGATATATGAAACACTTAGAACACTCCCTAACATACAGTGAGCTCTCAATACACCCTGGTTAATATTACTATTACTGCACATTCTGTTTTATGTAACCTCATCCTTTTAAAAGAATATGCATAGAGACTATCAGCAGGAGGGCAGAAAGAGTGGGAGAATGCAAATTGTTTGCAATTCTTTTCAGGCTGTCAACGCCATGTTAGGGGAAAGGTTCCCCAATACCTCTGCAAGGATTGTTAGTGCTAATTGGATGAAATAAAACCTTAAAAAACAGTTGCCTCACATTAGAATCTGCCACTGAAAAAGCATTCATTCTTTGGGGACTGGAAAAGATTCTCAAAAATGAAACTGGTGGAGAACAAAGCAGAATAAAATGAAATTAGAGCAAAAAGTCCTCTGCTGGTTGAAAAGAAAACTACAAGCGTCATGCCCATCATCACCCACAGCGATGTGGACAGGGTGGCTCTCCAGGGTAGGGCAGAGGCGCTCAGGGCCTCTCTAGTTGTAGTTCTGTGTAGCTTGGTCAGTTGCTGAACAAAAAAATGAAGGAAGGAAGAAGGGAAGGAGGAACAGAGAGAGGGAGGGAATAAAAAGGAAAGAAGAGACCCACATACACACAATAAAAAGCAAAAACAAAATGACCCAGAGCTCTGAACTACTAGATTGTTGCAACCTGGAATCAGGTTATGTGCAAATTTATCACTTTTCATGCAAACAAAATGCATTCTGGAATTCCTACTTGCTTCTTTGCACACCGAATTACAAAGTGCAGAGCTTGTATTTGAGAGTTCAAGGGCTTCCACTCCACAAAAGTCCACCCCAACATGGCGGCACTTCCTTCTTCCAGTACATTAGAGCCTGAGAAGAATGAGGGTCGTCCTGCAGAGACAAGAGCAGCCTCTGTGCAGGCTGCCTCATGCACCTGCTGCCCAATTCACATCCTAAATCACGCCCACGGGCAACAGGTTGATGTCAAGCAGATTCTAGCTCCTCTAATCCCTGCCCTAGAGGGCTCCATCCACTAGGAGGGTTTTCCTCCTGCATATCAGGAGGAAATTCAGCCCCAGGGACTGGCACAGAAAGTCAGGAGGGGTTCCAGGAGGACCTTTTTATGACATGGCTGGGTTGGGTGTAGAGAGGTGTCCCACCATATCTCACTTCCTCCTGTCTACACCCAAACAAGACCAGTGAGTCTAGAGCACATGTGAAAATGCAAACAAACATTAGTGCCTGAAAAAGACAAGGAGAGTGACCCTAGTCTGAGAAAGAAAGAGGTGCGGAAGGAAGGACAAAGAAAGAGAAGCCAGCTAGGGCATGACAGTGTGACTAAAAGGAAAGCTGCTCCTAACCCAGGCCCATCCCCTGGCTGAGCATCTGCTAATTCAGCTACTGTCTAGAGAGCCCTGATTCTCATGAGCCTGGGGGCTGCCTTCTGGAGACTAGATCCTGGCCGTCCAACCCCCCTCACTGCTCCTATCACATGGGAGCACCTTCTGTCAGGGCCCCTCTGCTATTTCTTTATCTCCAAATCTCTACAGCGCTGACTACCTTCCTCCCTCCTTTTGAAAATACCAACCCATTTGTTTCTAAAACATTCTCCATGTGAGAATGTCCAGTTTATCTCTTGGAGGCTTCTCCTTGCAGCCAAAGGTTAGGGACAAAAGGGACATCCAGAGAACCTTAAAAGCCATCCACTATATTGCTTTAGAGGTTTGTTTTTGTTTTTCTCTTTAAAAGTCTGAAATCATGGCATACTCGGAACTCCTGTGAAATCCCTTTATGAAGCAGATACCTAGTTATTTCAGGTTGGGAGGCAGTTAGATGTTCAACCTTTGTTCAAAATAGTCCCTAAAGGGCTCAGTGGAAGAGGTGCATTTCCTGAACCAATGAGTAACTACTAGTTCACCAGAGCCATAGGGGTTAGCTCCCCAAAGACAAAGAAGCATGGGATGCTTGCAGGCCTTGCAAGCGTCCTTAAATCACACACTTCCTTTGGTAATCTCCCGACAAGTCAGCTCTGTGTTGCCAGTGCCCCCTCCTCAACATTTTCTATCCCGTGGGTACTGCCTTAAGTGTACCATCCACAAAGAATCTGATCTTAGAAGAACAGTCACCAGGGCGAAAAACAGTGGGCACCAGCTCCGAGGCTATCTTTCCAAGAATCTTCCTGTGCAAAGAATGGGAATATTGCCATGCTGCCTTGCAGTTAGCTCAACGACCTAGTTTGGAAAACTTTATTTAAGAGGGCATATGCAATCAAAGAGAGGCAGGGAAATCATCCTTCCCATGAACCTTCTTAACGTCTACTTCATGCTGAGTCTCTCATAACATTCCAGAGAGTAAGATTTCCCACTGCAGCCGCTAATTCTGTGTTGCTCTCCTGTGAGCGGCTCAGTGCGCAGACACAGGAAATCGAGTTAGCGTTTCAGCAGGCAGGGCAATCAGGGAGACAGACTCTTCCTGCCTCAGGAAAACATGACCAAAAGTCTTCTCCTCCAGCGCCTGTAAGCCTCAAGCCCAGAAGCCAACTGGGACCGAACCCAACCCTGACAGCTCGTTTCTGCTGGGTAGACGAGTTCTGCACGTGTTGCTTTGGTGGACAGCACCCAGAGAGCACAGTTAACCAGAGTAAATTGATATTCCAAGGACAAATCAGACTCAGACTCACCTCCCTGACATCAATCTCAGAAAGCCATGTTCCGACAGAAGAAAGCATATCCCTCTGCCCGCTAGCTCATGGCATGAAGGCGCTCAGGAAAGCCCGGGCACCCTCAGGCCCAGGACAAAAGAGCAGCCCTACCAGAGTAGAGGAGCCAGGCAGGCGACTCCCCATGGCATGGGCAGAGTGAGGGCGTTCACAGGAAGCCAGACCCGCCCTTTGGGACTCATTAACTTCAGAGAAGACTGTTGACGCTGAGCCCCAGCCAGGCCACTAGTCACCATGGCCACCAGGTCCCAGCAAAGACAGTGCCCAGGCCACTGTCCTCAATCTCAGCAGCTTCCTGCCCAGACACCCCTCATGCTTACCAAGTCCTGAGCCAAGGAGGCCAGTTTTGGGGAAACGGCTGATGTCTAGAACCTCTGAGCATTTCCCTATGACCACCAAATTCCCGGGTCGCAGCACCCAGCTCGTCCATGAATTGTGCAGCCCAGAGACCTCCGTGCCAGCGGCTCCCATCACACACACCTGCACCCCTGCCCCTCTCCTCCCACACCCCCAGACAAATCATTGATAATTCACACAAGAATGGCAGCTCCCTACCTGAGGGTGGCGCTCTCCCCCTGCCGGACCGTCACGTTGTCCATAGCTTTGGGGAAAGTGGCATCTCCGCTGCGCACCGGCACTCCTGTGGGTACAAGGAACAGCAGCCTGAGAGACACGACCACGAGGCACTTCCACGGCAGGAACAGGTACCCACAGACCCCCATCCTCGACAGCCACAACTTCCCAGAACTCCGGCAGCGGCACGGCACACGCCCCCCGGGCGAGCACAGGAAGTGGGTGGGGTGAGAGAGCGAGCACAGGGACGGAGCAGTGAACTAGCCGCGACCAAGAGGCGCGGGGAGGAGAAAAGCGCGCAGACTCCTCCAAGTCTAATATTCCTCCCCCAGATCCAGCTTCAGTGCTCCAGCCTCGGAGAACCAGTTTCCACGGAGGACATCCTAAGGGGGGCTTCCTCGGTGCTGCTTCGGCCGAGGAAGGTGGCCGAGAACGGGAAAGCGCAAGGCAGGTGCAAAGGTGTGGGCACGGCTCAGGAGCCCCTTCTTCCCATTAACAGTTCAGACATGGCACTTTGGAGTGGAGTAAGCACTTTGGTACCAGAAGGGGACAGGGGTTGGGTTAGATCCGGCTACCCAGAGGTGGTCTGCAATTCCTCTGTTCGAACAAGGGGAAATCCAACACTTTCTCTGTAAGTTTCGGAGGAAGGCTTGCCAGCAGAGAATAATCTGTAACAATAGCGGAGATGGAAAGTAGAGCACGCAGGAGGCGGCAGGGGGTGTGCGAGGAGGAGAAGGCTGCGCCGGGCTTCGTGCGATCCGGACCGGGGATGCTGCCGCAGCCGCCTCGGTCAACTTCCTCGGAGCCGAACTGGGCGCCGCAGCCGCTGCGATGCGCCGGCCTCGGCGGGAGCAGTCGCCGCGGCGGCGGCCGGGCAGGAGCGGACCGTGGCGGCCCCCGCTCTTGCGCTCGCTCGCTCGCTGGGGAAGGCGAGGCGCAGCCAGCACCGGAGCCGCGCGGACGCCACGCTCAGCGGCCGCCCCCGGCCTCCGCGCCGCCTTCCTCCCGGGAGCAGCCCCGCCGCGCGCGGGCCCCGACCGCCGGGGTTGTCATGGCAGCGGCTCCATCACTGACCGCCACTTTCTCCGGTGCCGGCGCGAGCTGGCGGGCCGATTGCGCGTTCATCCCGGCGGGCGGGCGGGCGCGGGGCGAGGGCGCCCACCTTAACCCCCGCCGCGCCGCGCCGTGCCGCAAACGGCGGTGCGGGCGCCAAGGCCACGAGTTTAACCATTTCCCCCTTAAAGAGCTGTCACTTCCAAATTGAGAAGAAAGGCAAAGTTACCACCCAGTGTTCATAAGCCCGAGACATCTTAATAAGGGTCACAAACTAATTAACTAGGACAGGAAAAGCCTGCAGCATGCATACATGCACCTTTAAAATTATCAGATTAATTCCGTTAGCATTTGGGGTAATTTTAGAGTGTGGGGAGGAGGTTTTAGAATAACCTCATTTTTATTCAATAGTTGACGCCCACCCGACAGCCCCCCCAAAAGCTACTTTCAAACGCCAGAGACTCAACACCACTATTCTAAGCAGAGAGCTTCCATATATAAAACAACGCAACATCAAAGAAGCCTCTTCGTGTGCGAAACTGGCAAAATCGCATCAAAATTTTGGTCAAGTTCCGACACTGACTTACATTCTTCATTCTTGTTTTGTCGACATTAAAAGACGCTAGCCTGCAAAGTGCCCCCTCAGACGACCCGAGTGCGAGCCCCTTGCTTTATTTATACAGCTGACTCCCAAGTTCCCTGGCTTCACACTCTTGCAGAGCTGGTTTCATTTTAAGAAGTGTTTTTTCAAATTCTTGAAACCCAGGATAAACTGGATTTGCCTCAGTTCCTGTCACTTCTCCTCTCTGGCTGTTGTGGGTTCCCCTGTACCCACATTTTTATTTCTCCCTTAACTTCGGCTGTGACAGAGTGGAATGCTTGCTCCCTCCTGGGCCTGGGCCCTGAGGAGGGGGAAGCCCAGGGCAGCCCAGCCTACACAGGACCCCTAACCCTGAGTACTCTCTCCTGAGGGACGTCCACATCAGAGCTCCCTGCACGGAGCAAGTTCTCCCTGGGGGTGGAGAGGAAGCAACAGTGGCTCTGTTGTTTCTGCTCGACTTTCGATCATATCCAACCAGGAAGCTTTTTTTTTTTTAAACAACTGTTAAATAACAGAAAATTCTTCCCCAAAACTATCCTGCCAACACCAAAGAGACTGTGTCATTATAACTATTAAGAGTCCTGGTGTCATAAAAGTCCTTGTGCCTTGCAAGTAATAACCATCACTTACATGTGGCTGACACGCGTGTTAGGGATGACACAAACTTTTCACTCGTCATATCCCCCTCACTCTAATTACTTTAGGTCGCTAGAGGTGAAGGTAGGGTTTACAGATGTGAAAGCCAAACTCCAGGGTGACGAAGAAAGCCTGAGCAGGCTTGCCTTTCTCTTTTAACAGTTGACTAGAAAGTGGTCGACCGTGAAAAGTTGAGCAACTTTACACTGAAGATCTCAATTAATCCATCATTAGGCCCATTCTTCTCTCGTCTCCTCTGGTGACTTTTCCTGATATTAAATTCTCCGGGAAACCCATCTGCTACTTTTGGCCAGTGGGGACCTTTTGATATATAGCACCAAAAAAATCGATTGTCAACTTATGGCCACAAAAAACGACTTTACTATCAGGAAAAAATATGATGTCTATGGAGAACAGGAGACTTTTGTTTATATTTTTGGAAGAAAAGGAGAAAGATTAACCTGTTTTAGCACCAGTCCATTCTTGCAAGACCCTATTTTATCTCCGTTTTACAATGAGAAATTGTGAAAATGGGAAGTTGAATGATATCACCAAGTTAAGATGTTGTATGACAGCAGTCGCCTGGCGTGAGGTTACGTGTGCTTTCAGTCTGCTGAATTTGGCATTCTTCTTCCCCCAAAGCCAAGGAATTATCTCTAATCATCCACCTGTCCATTTTAACCATCCTTCATGCTCCCCCACCGACCCCTCTTCCTAAACCCATCCTCACCACCTCAAGTGGAATCAAAGGCCAGTCATGGGGGGAAGGGACTCATCCTGGGCTTTGGAGTCATTTCCCTATGGGCTTGAAAATGTCAGTGATGATTCCTTTCAGAATAAATTCTAAGCCTGGCTCTTGCATCTAATTCCAAGGTAGGTACAAATGAGCATTAGTTTTTGCATCTAGGAATGTGGATAATGGCAACAGCAGGCCTTCCCGAGGGGCCTACAGACATGATTAACTCTACAGTAAAATACTTAGAAATCCATTTAAGGTGGAAGATGCTTTATTAATACATTTTGCCTGCCACTGCTTCATTATGATGGCTGGGCAGAAAAATAATTCTTTTTATGGGCCCTTTAAGATGCTCCATTTGTAGTAGTCTGCATGCAGTTGATCTAAAACGGTCAACCCACCTTTGTCTCTGGCCGAGGGGACAGCGCTGCGCTGCAGCATCCTGGCCAGGAGCGGCCGGCAGAAAACCCCGCCGAGTTCAGGCAGTGCTCAGGGTGGACAAAGAAAAGCCACCCACAACCTCGTGGCTTCTTTGTGGACCCAGGGATCCAAACTTTATTCAAAAATGGAAGTTTAGAAAGTGGGGAAAGGTCAGAGATGCCTGCTCAATTAACAAAGTGGAATCCATTTTATTCAAACTCCTTATTGAAGTGGTTTAAATAATGAAGATCAAAATCATATGTCAACTCCCTTCCCATCTCCTAATCCCTAAATATAACCAGCACTTAGTGGCTTATCTTCTAACCTGTCTCTTGCTTCATAAAAACTGCTGGATTTATTTTATTTTTCCCAGCGTATCCGAGTTAATGAAAAAGGGATGACAGTCAGAGCAATTTCATTATTTGTGTTCTTTATAGAAACAACTTCCTTTCTGCCTCCTGGAAAGTAGATTCCTAACGAGCGCCCACCTCCACCTTCTTCCCCCATCTCCCTCTCCTTCCTTCCTTCCCTCTTGCGTACACATATACCGTACACATAAATCAACTTGTCACAGCTTGTCTCTGTGCTGACAGCTGTAATTGCTTCAGGTTATAAAAATATCTATAGGACAATGCCTTTCAAGCTCACAGACACGCGCGCGCACACACACACACGCACCCACACACATATTCTGCCTAAGCAAAAGAAAACAATCATATTCTCTTTAATAATCCAATGACTACAGAGGATGGGGAGAGAAGGGGTTCCCTGTGCAGACTCCAGAGGGCTGGCGGGCAGGTGAGGAGATGGGAGACAGAGACTTCTGGCAGTGTAGCATCTACACACTAAAGCAGGGTTGGAACAGGGAAGAATTCCCACTGAAAGGGAAGTCAACTGTTGTTTGCTTTTACTCTCTGTTACCTACAGCAAGCCAGGTTAGCTAAAGAGCCATGACTTTTCCACACACACAAGAGACCAAGAGAAGAGCACTAGCTTGAGAAATGCCAGTTCTGCTTCCTCTTTTCTAAAAAGGCTAAAGGCCCCCCTCTCCTGGTGGAGATTCCAAATAGGAGCACAGGCAAGAAGATGAGAAATGCAAGGCAGTTAGAGTGGCATGGCACCACATAGATATTGGAAGGTTTAATCAGAAATGGCAGTGTCCATCTGGATAAAGAGATGCCTCCAGGAGAGTGAGGAAGGGCTGGACTCTGGAAAAATACGTGCTATTTTTTTCTCCTATATGAATATAGGATCAAAATAAAACCATTGTTCATCTGGGCTAGAGTGCAGCATGTTAGGATTTCAGCATGAAGAGCAAAAAAGCAACTTGAAGACAGAGAAGAAGCCTCCAGGGAGGAAAAAGAGGTCACCAATAGAGAGAATCAAGAAGGAGGGTAGGGAGAAATGGCAAAGGTTAGGCTACTATGGACTTTGAAAGTCATAAATCTTTATCAGAAATGCATAAAGCAGAGAGATGGTCGGTAGAACAGTTGGTAGGTAGACAGAAAAGTAAGAAGGAATGATCGAAATCAAAGAACCAAAGGAGCCAAAGTCAGACACCCAAAAGGGAGCATCCCAAGAGCCAGGGGTCTGTAGGGCGGGGTCTCTCCTTACCTACGTTTCCAGTCATAACAAGACCCGGGATCCCCAGAGTCACAGAAGGATACGGCAAGAGGGGACCTTGGGAGATGTTTAGTATTGACTGCTCTTTGCATAAGTGGAGGACTGAGCCCAGGAGGAAGGCATCATTGTCATGGGGACACAAAGTCAATAACTGGTAAATCAGGACTGGAACTCTGGACTCCTGGCCCCTTTCCACTGTTCCTTTCACTCCATTTGTCAGGTAAGGAAACTACTGAAGAGCTAAATAATAAAGCATCTCCTTTACCTGTGGACAAGAGAGAGAACCACAGAAGAAGTGATACTATCACTGTCCAGTATCCCTCTGGGTATCCACTTATTCATCTGAATTCAGTTTATTCAGTAAACGTTGACAAGGAGATTTTGAGCTCCTCCTATCCACCAAAAGCTGTGTTGGAAGTTAGAGATTCAAAGATGGAAGACGTAGCTCCTGCCCTCAATTTGTTTATAGTCTAGTGTTAATGAGTTTGTCAGGAGTTTATTTGTATTTACATTCCTGAATGTTGAAGGTGTAATGAACTCAACCCTGTGCTCCATGTCAGCTCTTGAGGACATCCTCATCACTGAGCTGGGGTCCATCCACCCCTTGGGAACTGTTTGCCCCATTACACTTGTCCAGATTTCCAAGCACTAATGATGGTTTTTAAGTTCATTTAAAATGGCATTGGGAGGGGAAGGGTACTCTCAAGGATTTGTAAATGTAGGGAAGAAGTTAATCTACTCAACAAACAAGTGTTTAGTGCACCCTAAATGCCAGCTATGTGCTGGGTGGTGGGTTCACACTGGATGAGAGGGACAAAAACAAAAGCACCGGGGGTCTTACCCTCATAACTCCCACTGTCAGGCAGGGAGACAGATACTAAAAGCACTAGATAGAGCTATGGGGAGGGAATGGAAGAATGCATATAACAGAATTTTCTTGTAGGATCCAATTAGGATCAGAAGATGTTTCCCTAAGGAAATGCCTTTAAGCTGGGACTTAACAGCGAGAAGGAGGTGAAGGGGCAGGCAATGCATGTGGGCAGGAATCAAGTTGCAGGCAGACAGGACAAAAGTGACACAACTCAAGCCCAGAAGGCCCATGAGCAGAAGCTGCCTTTTGTATTCACAGGTGGTGCTTATTAAAACTGAGGATGGGTACGTCTGACGTGCTCTGTCCAATTGAAAACCTCTAAGTGCTTCAACGTTCTGTGTTTATGCATTCATCGATTCATTCAGTACACATTTATTGATTAAGAATGACCATACGCTTTGGATCACACAAACTGGAAGTCATCTTCCCGTGACTAGCTGTGTGATCTCAGGAGAAAGACCTTGTTTGTAAAGTGGTGGTAACAGTGGTACCTACTACAAAGTGTTGATGTGAGGATTAAATAAGACAATTGATGTAAAGAGTTTAGCACAGGGCCTGTTACACAGCAGGGACTGGACACACAGTAGCCACTGTGCTTCTGCACTGGGACTAGAAGTGATGGCCAGTGGATAGGCTTCCCTCCTTCAGAGGAGGTCAAAGTATGACATTTGTTCAGAGACCCCAGGAACAGCCCTCTGAGCGCAGGCCTATGAGCACTCTCAGTGTGCACATCCTGCAGGGTTGCATCCCAGAGACAGAGCAGAAGCTTCACGCTGAGATGTGGGCAGACAGGGGAAGTAGCTTAGCCTCCAAGTCAGGGCAGGAAGAAGGGTGACCCTCCCGCTCCCCTCCCGTGTCACCACCCCAGTGCTCTCCAAAAGTACACAGGATATAGGTCTCTGGGAAACAGCCTGCGCTTGAGAAAGAGGATATGGTTTTCTCTTTCTGCGGCAGCTTGAGAACTTTTATCTGTCATGCTCCCACGTATATCTGAAACATAGCAAAATAACCTGAGAAAAGACAAGACACTTCCATCCATCAGACAATAAGCAATGCCCTCTGAGCAGCTCCCATGAAGCTCTAAGCCCTTCTTTGCTCCTGTCTGCCTGATGGCTGAATCCAAAGCCTCCTCAGCTCTGGATCTTAAACTAGTCTTTAGATGATAAGATCCTGTGTCTGCCGCATCTCTCCTAATTTCTACCATTGAACATCCCAGAGCAGTGCCTCGGGATTAGCATCAGAACCTCTGTGCAAGGGAGCAAGGGTTACGTGCAGACATTCATCTACATGCATAGACAGACAGCAATTCCAAGGTTTACAAGATGCATACCAACCAGAGTCAGGCAGTGGTTTCTCATATGGAAAGAGTCTCATGAATGGCAATCTCACAGCCCCAAACCAGAAGCTAAGAACCCAAATTTACCGTCAAAGGAATTGGCTTGCCTCTGCCCCTGCACACCTTTCTCTCTAACAGTTGTCTTTTACTCATGTCTCTCTTTAACCTTTTCTCTGCATTTTCTTTAGAGGTTTTATCTCTTGTTCCCCAGCCAAGAGCAGCAACAGAAGTAAATTTTAGTGAGACAAGAATTTGCTCAGTAACGTATGGGTTCAATTGTCCTTTTTACTGGAGATGACCTTTTGTAAGTATCATTTTGCAAACCAGAAGACCTGGGTTCTATAGTCAACTCAGGCCATCGTTATGTCACCTTAGATAAGTCACTTGCTGTTTTGAATTTTTGGTTTCTTCATTTGTCAAAAGAACCAACATCTTCATGATAGGTGTGTTGTTGAGAACATCTAGGCCTAATGCATCCAAATGGGCTAACATACTTTTGACAGAAGAATTATTCCAGAGTAAGACAACAACGTGGTAGAGGGGCTGGGGGTTGAGAGTGTTGCATTTAAGCCCCAAGTCTGATGTATGAAGTTGCCCAGTTTGCTTCGACTTTCCTTCTAAATGAGGAGTTTGGATTAAATGACTTCCAGGACCCTTCCAACTCTAACAGCCTATGGTTATAACGCTTTTTCACACTTTTCTCAAAAGCAGTTTATTGTTCATATTCTCTTACCAGTTCCTCTCATAGGGAAATAGCCCCCATCATCATGTTCTTCCACTCTTCTCATTCATCAAGATATCCACTTCAAAATTCAGAAAAGTGTTCTACGAAGTAATTAGTGAGCAGCCCTGGATCTAAGGCAAGCCGATAGAAGAGTCAAGATGATTAAAAGTCTTGCAATAAAGAGTTTCTTTAAGGAAAAGGAAATCCCACAATGCAACCAGCAATGTTAATCTTCAATAAATATGCTGTTAATATTTAACTGGCATTTATTTAAGCTTACGGTAACTGTCCTATTAAATCTAAATTAATTGCCCATTTGGGAATCTTCCCCTAAAGCCTAGCTGGGACATGGCTGCCTAGATCATAGTCCATGCCAGGCACCCAGCCATAGAGAAAATATTTAAACCATCCTTTTAAGACTAGACTATTAGAATATCATAGTAGGAAGGGCCTGAGAGGTCAACTGGACTAGTAAGTTTTATACTGTGTCTTTTGACTTTCTGGGGACCTATTTTTTGCCATCTCTTCAGTAAGAGCTTATTCTGTGTTGCCTATATCTCTCTCCCTCTTCTTACTTTTATTTTCAATTCCTCTCTCGGTCTCTCTCTCTCTTTCTCTCCTTTCTGTTAGCAATTTTTGCATGTGGACTTCATGTTTTAGACTTGTTCTGATGCAGTTTTGTCTCAGTCTTTCCTGAGTTTCTTAGGATAAGCCATTTAGGACACACAACAAATTCTATGTACATATGCATTATTTTATATGCCATCAGGAACATTCGATAAGAGCAGCTGTATATAAAAGACTAAGAGCTGTGAAATAATTCCTGAGTCACGCTGCTTTAGAAGGGGCAGCGAGAGTGTAATTGGGGAGAACTGATCTTTGCTTTCCCTGAAATCAATCAATATTTTTTATTATAAACGTTGTCCTGGCTGAACTTCTGGAACGTTATTCTGCTATGATTATAATACATTTACAAAATTTCTACACGCATGCATACAAGCACACACTCACTCTCTGGTTTCATCAAATCAGTTTACGAGACGTGGGTTAAAGATAAACGCATAATCAGATAGGCTAGTGTTCAAGCTGAGTTAACTTTTCTCAAGACATGGAAACTGGTTGAGACTAAAATAATTGACCCTAAGGTTTTCAGAGGTTTAGTTTCCGGAGTTAGATTTATAAATGTTCACCGTTTGCCTCACAGGCCCTGGAGAGGGGGGAGGGGATGGAGTCAGAGATGGACATGGGGAGGGGATATGGAAGCATCCAGGAGAAGGCATTCCACAAGTTTCTAAGAGAACTAAACGTATTCTCACTGCTTGCTTGTGAAAGGCTTGCATTTGTACTTCCTGTGGAAGCCTTGCTTCTTTGTGTTTCTAATTAAACTAATACACAAATTGTCCCACTTCCTTTTTTCTCCTTTATTTCAATCTCTGTCAAGTCAGACTAGAGACACTTCACAATCCTTACAGCATCTTCAGTTAAAAAAACGCTCCATATTCAAAGCGTCTTTATTTATTGAGTCTTAGAAACTCAAGAAATAATCGAACACATTTCTGTAAGCTTACGCATCCTCCTCCTTTTACCGTCCGGTCCATCTCTACGTCTTACCACTAGAAGTGCAGGGGCTTTCCCATTGAACAGTGAAGGCTGCAGTTAGAGTACCACACCCTTCCCAGCCTGGGAGTCGATATGGGCTTTCCCTCCTGGACAGGAATGACTTCCCTAAGCCTTTTATACACTTTCTCCATCTAGTTTACCAAGAAGCCACAGGTGCAGCTGCAGGTAGTGAGAAAGTCAGAGAAACTTGAGAGTGGCCTGGGACAGTGGCCTTGAACAGTGCTCAGGTAGCTTCGAACCTGTAGGAGGGAGGATGGGGAAAATGTTGTGAGTATGCATGTGAATAAGGGACAACACGTGAAAATAATTTAACTAGGCTTTCACAACAGTTTTGACAAGGTGTCAGGATCAAAGATGCCTTAAAATAACAAAGTGGGTAATGAGGGGACTCTTTTCTTCAAAAGTGGAGAACTAGCGTAAAGCTAAGACAAAAATCAAGGATATATTGACATGTTTCTATACAGCAAAGTATTAACACTAGGTTCACAAAGGGCATGTTGCTAGGACAAACCAAACGTAGTATTTTTGTCAATGACCTGTCAGAGGGAATGCATAGAAAACTCTCCCAAGTTTGCAGAAGTCAAGAAGTTCCCTAAGTGATTAAATCTTTCGCTGACACACGTGAGCTGGAAATGATCCATAAAGTCATGTGTGTGCAGAGAAGTGGACAAACGTGATGTAATATATTTTAGGAAAAATCATCTAAAGTGTGTGTCTAAAATGCTGGACTCCGGGCAGTGGACGAAGGGACAGTGATGAGGAGTGGACCGAGCATGGATGTTGGGGTTAGTGGCTTTGGCTCCGTAAATTGCCAGCTTGACATTGGATAATTTTCTTACCTTCAGAGCCTCGATTTTCTCCTCTATTAAATAGGAATATCGCCTACCTCGTCTGTTTGCTGTGAGTGTAATGAGATGGCATGTGGAAAGTACCCAGTGAAGTACCTGGCATGTGGTACAAAATCCAGAAACAGTAGCCAGTAATTACTCTTTTATATCCCAGGAAAACAACATTGGAATCAGTCATGGCCAGTGGTTCCTAGGTTATGGTCTTCATATTACATTTTGGAATATGATACTGTAGATTATTGTCTGAGGTATCAGGATTTTTGTCAAAAATGAAGGGTTGGGCCAAACGTTTTATGAAAGCTATTAGCAGGATATTGGGAAAAATAGAAACAAAGAAAGAAATATTACCTTTACTCAAAATTACGATGGCTAAATTCTTCAGTAGTGTTTATAGTAGTTATCATCATAGCTCACAAATAATACAGGAACTTCATGCACCCAATTGCTCAAGTCAGAAATCGGGGGGAGTCACTTTCAATCTCTCCTTCTCCCTCACCACTGCCTGCCTCCCCATAATCCAATCTGTCTGTCTGTCTGTCTCTCTCTCTCTCTCATGGGTTCTTCATCCAAAAATGGATAGCCACTTTTCTCAACCCCGACTGCCTCACCCTGGCCTTAGCCACCATCTCTCTTTATTTTCTTCCTTGGCATATCAATTCCCTCTTACATGGATTTTCTCCATCTGCTCTTTCTAGATCTGTTTCAGGATCCACACTGGAATAAAGTTTTCCTGAAAATCTGACCAGGTCACTCTCCCCATTCCGTCCTTAGTGACGCCACACAACGATTTGAATAAAGCCCAAAATCTTTTATGTGGTTTCTGAGCCTTCATGATGTTGCCTTTATCTATTTTCAACTTTTTCTCCTGTCACTTCTTCCTTTATAGATCCGTGTTGGTCTTTATTTTAATTTATTATTGTTTTAATATCTCAAAGGTTCCTTTTTCTCAACTCAGGGGCTTTGCGTATGCTGCATTCCTGCCTAGAATACTGTCCCCACATCTTTCTGGGTAAGTCTATTCATCCTTTTAAGTTCTGACTTCCTCATAAAGACCTTACCCTAACTATGCCATTCAACTGGGGTAAATGCCCACTGCATCAGCATTTCTAACATTTGTAATATGTGTAATAGTTCAAATTCTGTCTTTTTCTCTGTTATGTTCCTGAAGCCTAACACAGTGCCTGGCACATAATATGTTTTTGATAAATATTTGCTGAATTTAAATGAATAATGCAGTCGGGGAAAATTCAAAAATTAAAATGGTTTTCTGGCAGGAACTTACAAATGAAAAGACATTAAGAAGATGGGGACATTTGGTATTCATAAAGTGTAAGGATAGGGTGTACACACGCTTAATGAGCGAACTCCAACTAGAAATAAAAAAGAATCTCAAGAAATTGAAAGATGATAGATTAAGGATAAGAACAAGCATTTCTGTATAAAAGGTTATACAGGCAAAAATAATATCTAAATAGGATAAGGAAGATTTGGATAAATTAATGGGTGACAGACCCATACTGGTTTATTAGGTTAGGGTGTCTGATATATATTTCTAACCTTTGAAGTATGATTCCCGTGCAAAATTGCCACTGTCCAAGATAGGTGACTAGGACATCTGAATTGATGTGACCTGGTGTGACCTTTCTAATGTCACGTTCTCATCTACCCAGTAATTCTATTGTCTACATTGCCAGGGATAATGGAATTATGCTTATCATTCCCCCTGCATACAATATAGCACAACCCATTAGAGAACTTTTGTATACACTTGTAAGAGTATTTTTGGAATGCTCCAAGAAAATAAGTGTGTGATTTGTGTGAAAAATGAACCCTGAGCAAGGGAAAAGCATCTTTTTAGGTAGAATTAGTCGGAGTGCCTTCTGTTCCTATCCTCCACTCCCCTGACTATTTCCTCCATGTCTGACTCCTGACTTCCCCTCTTAACAATGGCTTGGGATGCCTACTTCTCTTTGCACTCACTATTTCCTTGGACATTCCCTCCTGATGTACTTCGGGCACTTTCCTCACCTCCCTTGGCTCATTCCTTCCAAAGACTCAACTGTTTTTTTCCTGAGGAAGATTTGCCTGGAGTTAACATCCGTGCCCATCTTTCTCTATTTTTAGTACATGGGTCACCGGCACAGCATGGCAGCTAACAGAGTGGTATGGGTCATACCCGGGTACCAAACCAGGGCCGCCGAAGCAGAGCACACTAAACTTAACTACCAGGACACTGGGGCTGGCCCCAAGGACTCAACTTTTAATGACCAGAAGAGCCGGATTACAGCATGTGCCTTTAAACTCTTGATTCCGTGCTCTTTCTTCTCCGCCTTGTTGCTTCCCTGTATCAGCCTACTTTCCAGAGCATGATGGGAAGCAATCAGTTTTACATATAATTCTTCATTTTCCATTCTAGTGGAAGAGCATTATGACGGCCATCATCCAGAACAATAGATAATGCACAGGCCCGGGCCTGCAGTTTATGCTCCACATGATTTGCTTCCCCAGAAGGTGTCTAACTATAACATTATTTGGGAAGCTATATTAGTCACTTTGTTTTCCAGAAGACATAGCTGAAGAACATGCACAGGGCCCCAGCGATCTAAAGGAATGGCAGGCTTAAGACCAGAAGGACTCTAGAAAATTTTCTTCCAAATCAGGTTTCAAGTAAGCTGGTTGGAAAGATGGTTTCTGATTGCCCAGCTGGGATGAGAGCACCCTTCTCAAATGTATTCAACAAGTATGTACTAGGATAGGCAATGCGATACACCAGGGACTGTCATATCCTTGGTCCAGCCCCCAAGGCTACCTCCCACTGAAGAGATAAACGTTAGAAAAATTGTACAGATAATCAATGAATCACAAGCGGAATATATATTACAAAGGGAAAGTGAAAGATTACAAGAGAACAGGAAAGGGAAAGGACAGTGTCTTATTAATAATCACTCTATCTTAGCACAGAAAGAGATAAAATATATTCAATAATAAATCAATGTAAGAAGGATGATTGAATGAATGAACATGTAAAAACATCTAGAATCTAACATCTTAATCTTTTTCCATGAGGCCAGTTGGTTGTACCTCCCTGCACAGACGTCTCTACCAGACTCCTTTCTTCCTTCCAAGAGGTAGTACAGTTCTAGGGAACTGAGGTGTCCTTCCCATGTTCTTATTTATCAAACTAAAATAGGAGAAGTTATAAATCAGGTTATATAAATATTTTCAGTGCTCTTATTTTGTTCTTGGGAAAGCTAGCTTACCACGCTCTCATAAAAACCCACTCTAATCCCCAAATCCAACTTATGACCTCCTAGCACTCTCCATCCAAGAATAACATTAATAATAATCAAACTATTAGCCAGGGTGCTTGGTTTGAACCTGAAAAATGTGAGAAACGATCTTATAAATTATTTTCCAAGGATATCATCTTTAAGCATTAACAGGCACAACCGACTCTGAATTCTGGGAATTGAGCATAATTACATGGAAATTGACAGGACACAAATGCCAAGAATCCTGTTAACCTTTACTATCTTGAAAAAACTCCCCTTGTAATTATCTCTTTCCTTTGTCTTAAATGTTACTGATGAATATTTAGAAGCATAAGCAAACAGAAGTGGATGGATTGTAGAATCTTTATCTTTGTTTGAATCCTAGAGTTTTCCAGGCTTTCCATAAAATAACAAGGTACTAAGTAGAACACTTGCAATTTGACTGTTTCCAGAAGTTGTTTCTATCTTTGCGTTTGCTCTGCTCTAGTTCTCTGCATATAATTCTCCATGCTGAGCGGAAGCTCTTTTGCTTTAGTAGTTACAGCGAAGTGGTAGGTCTGAGGCGTTGGGTGTCTAATGCAATTCCTGACTGTTCTGTGTCTTTGGAAAAGTCGCTGCACCTTTCTAGGGCTTCAGATTTCCTTTCTGTGAAGTGATATGATGACATTTAACTCTAGCAGCAACAATGTTTGCATGGAGCTTCAAACTTTCCTGCGGACCTTTCCATCCTTCTCTCACTCGTGTAGGGAAGTCTCCTACATTTCTTCCTCCTTTCCAGGACTCCACAGCTAAGGCTAAGGCTAAGGCTCCCCTTGTTTCTTTTCTCTACTATTTTAATTAAATCTTAACTCATCTCTCTGCCTCCAACGCTGCCTCTACCTAAACTGCTGCTTCTTGGAGGGGCTGGGCAGACTTCTCAGGGGAACTTGGTTGTCACTATAATTGTGGAGACGCTCCTGCCCCCTAGTGCATGGGGGCCAGAGAGGCTAGACTCAGCAAAGTCGTGGGTGCAGAATGCTTGTCAGACATTTGGGTGAGTGAAACCTTTTTTTTTTTTCGATAAGCCTAAAATGAACTCCGCTTGATATATAAACACAAAATATTTTTGCAAGGTTTTCATGTTCACTAATCTTCCAGGAAGGCAAGCACCTATAAGCCAAGGGAAGATTGTGCTTTGATTTGTTCAGATCTTCACCAAGAATCATTCACTAGCTTGGAAAATCACGTGACCGATGGTAACACTTCTCATGGTATTTAAGTCACCAATTCTACATACACCCCAGTATCAGCTTGTGCTGTAGCCATCACATTCGTGGAGATTCTACATGCAGATATTCAATACAGCCTATGTGTAGTTGGGCCAGAAGATTTATTTTATACTTATTTGGTTATCAATCATTTTCTATTTATTTCTCTTGTAGATCCAGTTAGGACATTAAAGAGGTCATTTTTTGAACTAAGTGTATAAGTAGCTTATTTTATTATCAACTTAATTTTGCATAGTAATAAGTGTGTTACAAAACATTTTTTAATGAGATTTGGATCAGAAAAAGTGGATAACTCCTGATATAAAAAATTCTATCACAGAAGCCAGCTTTACGTTTTTGAAGGATAGTTCCGTAATGTTCTTTATCTGTACAGGAAATTTCAGTGGCTCTCCTGCCTATGCCATATAGTTCAAATTCCCAAGTTTGACAGCCAAGGCCCTTAGAAATACCCTAAGCTAACTTTATAGCCTTAGTTTCTGTTGTTCCACGCTCATCCACCATCCTGTGACTCTTCAGCCTCTCTGCGTATCCCAAACTATTTGCTCTGATTTTTGCTCTGCCAGGATTCTCTTCTCTTTCATCCACAGATTTCTAAGTCCCATTCAGATTTCAAAGATGAGTTAGAATTCCATTTCCTTCTTGAAACTTTACTTTTACTGATGCTCCCTGCCCCTCCCCCCACTAGTTAAAATCAAACTCTTTTTAGAATATGTGCATATATATATTAATTTATTAAACACATATATTTCTGACTTATGGTTGACTGTGTATAATTGCCTGATCTCACCTACCAGGCTATAAGCTCTCTGAAGGCAGGTGCTATTTCCCGTTTATTTTTTTTATTTCCCAAGGCTGAGCAAAGCGCATGGCCCAGAGTGTGAGTTCAATAAACCTTCATTGCATTGAAGGAGCCGCCTCTCAGTAGCTGAGAGAGACAGCCTCGGTAGTATTATCTGTGTTTCACGCATAAAGAAACTGAACTCTAAATGAATTCTGGAGGGTTGTTTTCTGCAGAGCATCAGATGAGGTATGCTGCAGAGGCGAACGTGTTATTACCTCTAGCTCATGCAAGGCTCAGAGCTGCACCTAGAAAAACATCTGCAGAGGTTGGCCTACATTTTTGCCGAAAGAAAACAAAAATTTTCATTTCTAGGTCAGCTTTCCAATAGAAGGGTTTGGATTTATATCTCTCTAGATGCCATTGATGATGGCAAATCTTCTATCTCTTAAAACCTTGTCACCAAATAGAGCTGGAGGTTTCCTCTTTTTAAGATTGCTCCCAACAGAATTCAGCCAGAAATAAGACATGGGCTTCCTAGAAACCTCCTCAGGCTCGCCTGGTGGTGGAAGGGTCAGGCTCCAGCTGCGCTCCCTGGCACCGCTCCAGCCTTGACTAAGCCCATCCATCACAGCCGAAGCCTGCCCTTCTCGCACAGCACTGGAGTTGGAAAGGAAGTGGCCTTTTAACAGAACATTGTCTTAGGACCGTGTGAAGCAAGGCTGACAGAGAAAGGAAGATTCATTCCTGACACCAATCATACTAATATCTGTCACCAAAATGACATTTTCCCTTTAATGATGAAAAATGCATCAGGAAAGAGGGAGGAGAATGAATAACTTTCATGTGCTGCTCTGGTCTGATAGGGAGGAAACTTCTGCTGCTGCTGCTGGTTTGCAATTTGAGGAGATGAGAGGAAGGATGCCCAGTTGGTTACTGAACAAACACAACTGGTACTTCATTTGGAAGAGAAGGGTGCAAGCAGATGGAAGCCTGTGGGTTAGGCAGTGTCACAGAACATCTGACTAATTTCTCATTAGGCCTTCTGCCTGGTTTTTCAATAGAACTGCCCCCATTTCTTTCAGGCCCAAGCCAGGATTCAGTACTGGTTTTCAGGGCTGCCATACACATATTTTACTGTATCCAGTTTTGCAGAGTTAGTGAACTTCCCAGGAATGCAAAGCTGCTTGGGGTCCCAAAGCCCTCATTTACATACTCTCTGTTGTGTGGAAGGGCTACAACAGAGGCATCTAGTCTACAGTGCAGGCGCCATATGCATATCCAGTAGGGTCTGTTGTTGGGGATGATCCGTGGGTAGGAGAAGGCACCGCAAGGCCAAAGCTTGAACACACAGAGAGGCGGGGACCGTAGAGAAACTAATTAGGCAAGCATATTGCTGGCAGTTAGAGAGAAGCTGCGCAATTGTCTCAGGTGTTCAGAGAGTGAATATTTCCCAACAAATCCCTGATCTTTATCTACAAGTCCACTGTTTACAAAGGCACTAGGAGCTTACATCTATATAAAATATCTTTTTTTCTCCCTTCCTTTCTTTTCCACTGGCAGAGGCTGTCTCTCACAATAAAAGCGAAAAATGCCAGATAGTCACTTTCCCGTCTGTTTGCATTGAAGGATGACCACATGACTCAGTAGATGGGCTGGATATTCCCCCCCAATCAAAAAGAAGCAGGTGCACTCTTCTATGCCCGCTTTGTTCCTGTCTTTGATCATAGTCAGGTGACAGCGTGAGGGCTGAAGAAATGCAGCCACTTCCCATCCATGGAATGAAGACCCCACATCTCAAGCATGATGGAGACTGACTGTGAGATCCTGGATCCCAGAGGCTGTTATGGAGTTTTTGGATAGCCTCCCTCCATGCCTTTCTGTTGTCCTAATACTCTAAGCCTCTGTTGGTAAGGGTTCGATTATTTGCAGCCCAAAGCATCTGAAGTGTTGCATTCCCATTTCCTCAGCAAAGGTGAGCTAACGTTATGAGGACGGTGCTCTCTGAGGTACACTATGAGGATGGTATTCTACTTTAGATTCCTTTGCTCAGCCTTGAACCGGTCTTGCTCTGTGGGCACATGTCTTCTGCTTTCTGCTCCCTGCTTTCTCTTGTTCTCTCACTCTTATAAATGCTGGCATGCACAAGCTGGTTAATGCGCCAAGAATCATACTACACCAGGGTACTTCTCAAGTTTTTATGCTTTCACAATTCTTTAAGATGTTAATTAACATACACCCACACATTAGCTAACCTGCCAGGAAAGTAACTCAGCGTTATTTTCTTCTTTATGGAGAAGGAAACTGAGTCATTTATGTCCCTATATTTGCACAAGTGGGCTTCTGGCTCCCCCTCTCCACCTCCAGCATTCGCACTTTCAAATGTATTTTAGACCAGCAGTGATGCGATTTTAAAGGGCCTTCACCTGAACAATTGAGCCCTCCAAAGTAATTGATACACAAATGCATATTTTTAAAACTCCTAACCCTAATACAAATCCCTACAAATAGCCCAGACTACGCTGCCCACATCCTCGATTTTGGACAAATATGCTGTTCTTCTCTGATGTTCTTGGCCTTTTCTGCCTCCCGGTATCCTTTAAGATAAGGAAGAATCCTCCAGCATAGAGCTTGAAGGTTCAAAGTGACTTCTAAGCTCCAAAAATGACACTCGGAGCTCTGCCTTAGGGGAGAGAAAAGATATGCCACTACTGTTCCTAGAGAAGGAGCAGCAGGGGGCAAGAGAAAAGCTTCCTGTCTGAAAGCAGAAGTGCCGCCGATGGACTCGGGCAGGCTGGCGGCCCCTCTGCACACTGCCTTCTGTGAGAAGCTCCAGCCTTCTGTGGACTCCAGTCAGGAGAAAGACACTCTTGCTCCTTGAGGGTGTGGGCTGGCCTGAGCGCCACTGACAGTCCTGGGCAAGGACCAAGTGCTCTCTATCGGTCCTGTCTACAATGTGATCTGCTCCTTGAGAAGAAGACAGATGAGCTTGGACACTATAGGACCGTTAAAGTCCCTTCACCACCCGAGTACGATCAACCAGAGGGCAGGACGTGGTAACCTTTTGACACGGTCTACCTGTGCATCCAAATGCCCAGTAGAGGCACCTGAGGAGTTCCACGTCCAGTAGAAAACGCTTGGAGGAAAACAGGTGAAAAAAAGCCATGTACCTGACTTAAATCAGAAATCGGCCACGATTTCCTGACGAGAAAGAAAACTGCACACTGGTTGAGACAAGCTATGCAAAATGTACACATAATTTTAAGTCATATACATTATTTTGCTTGTAGAATGATGATGATTTTTATAGAATAGTTTATAGAATAGTTGATGAATTTTTTTAAATGATAAAGATTCCCTCTCTCTGTGCAGTTATAATAACCATAATAGAGATCAAAATGTTGCACCTGCAAAATAAATTAGCTTTTGCCATGTAATTTGAGTCTCTTTCAATTACTTTGTCCAGAAGAACCATTGTCCCCATTTGATAGATGAGTAAACCAAGAATCATATTTGTAAAGGCAGCTGACAAATCCCCATGGTAGAATGTGGAAGATCTAAGTGTCAAATCCAGTCTTTGAACTCTAAAGTCAAGACTCGCTTTACTCAACTGCGGTTTGATAAACACAAGACTCCAGCCTCGCTCCTTGTGGAATAGTCCTTATGCCATGGCCCATGGGGAGGCTGAGGAGTACTTACACAGGACAATGGGAGTAATTTATAAAGAACAAAAGGAAGATGACAATTCAGGAACAGATGGAACGAGAACCAGAACCACTGTCAAGAAATAGGCATAGTGAAAGAATGTGACACAGAGAAAGAAAAGGAAGACAATCCAAAATGTCTGAGCAATGTAACAGACCTGCCATTCATCTCCCAGTGTGTCACTTCTGAGTGTCTGGAAAAGCAGCATTTGTTGCCCATATAACAATAAGCAGGATTTACAGATGCCACAGGCTTGGGGAGCACGAAACCAGTTTCTGCCATGAAGAGCACCATGGGGTGGTTTCACAGCTGGCCATTAGTAGACCCCATCCAGCACACCAGGAGGACCAGAGGCCTGTTATCGGGAGTAGTGTTCATTCAGGATGTAATGGTTAGTCTCCTTGATCTCTTGGCAGCATGTGGCCCCCCTGAAATAGTCTCCTCCTTCTTGAAATGGCCTGTTTCCTTGGAATTCAAGACAACATACCTTTCAGATTTCCCTTCCGCTCTTCCCAAGGGTGAGATGTTCCCATCACATGACATGCCCTATCCCCTACCCCATCTCTGTCAATGAAACACTCACTCCCTGAGACACAACTTGAATGACCCCCTCTTCCACAGAGTCCCCTCTGGTCACCCCAGTGAGGAATGATCTCCCTCTTCTGAATTCCTGTAACATTTGGTATCTCCTATAGCATGTACAACATACTGCCTGTCTTATAGTTGAGTATAAACACATGGCATCTTCCCTACAAGAAACACATGGTTATCTTCCTTAACTCATTGTTAGAAGGGGTTTTTTTCTTTTCATTAGATCAATTTACTTTAGAGCTAAAAAGGCCTATATAAGTCGTCTAGGTCAATGTCCTCATTTTATAGATGAGGGAATGAAGGGCTTGAAAGCTTACATAGTAGAAACAAGTTCACATGGCTAGGCCAGAGTAGGGCTGGAATTCATTTGCACCCTTAGCTCAGTGAAGTACTCGCCAGGATGAAAGGCTGAATGAATGAATGATTCTTACAAATCCCTGAGACCTGCCATCACATGGCCAACAGTGGTCCAGATAGAGACACATAAATTGATATGGAATCCTTAAGTCAACTTCATTTTAGAGATAACCATTTCATTTAGCACGTGTCTGTTTCCATCCAAAGGAGTTTTCATGAGGGGCTCATTTGAGCTCTTAATAAGCAATTGGGTGGTGATGTTGCTTTTATCAGCTGACCAAGAATGAAAGTTCTTCAGCTTATTATGCTTTAATGTGTAAAAAAATGAACAGAAAATCAATGTTGGCCTAATAAAAGATGATTGAAAATTGCTAATATAAATCCAATAGTGCAACCTTGCTTTATAAAAAAGGAAAATGCTTATGGATTTCTTGTATCCTCCACTGTAAACACTGCACAGGGCTCAGCCCCCACCACTGCTTCTCTCCTACACACAGCAGGCTGCTGCTGCTGGTTATTATAGGCAGGCCAACTTAACGGTTAGCACAGCAATGCCCATTAATTGCAGTAATGAGCAGGCTTCACATTTAAGGAAACTCACAGCCTCATCTCTAACAGCATTTATAGACTCAAAATGTGTTCAGGATGCTCTGTTTCCAGGGGATATAGTGTGTGTATCCACAAAGATGTGAAGGCTCTGAGAGTTAGGGGTGTGGTATGTGTGTGTGTGTGTGTGTGCAGGCACGTGTGCATGTGGGCACATGTGCACACATGTGCCCTATCTTGGAGTAGCCAGGCGCCTTCCTTTAGAAAGGGGACCTGGATCAGGGAGGAGGGTCCAGTGAAAAGAGGTGAGTGCTGCTGTGGAGAGATGAGTTTTGCATGTCTGGGAAGGAGGAGCCTGTGTGAGCAAGAGAAATGAGACTTGGCGGACAAGGGATTTGGGAAAGCTACTAAACGCATGCTTAAGTAGGACGTTTCTGAAGGTGGAGGCAGAGGGTTCGTGCAGGGACATCCATCCTTGGTTCTGGAAATGATTTAACACGCAAAAGCCGTGTATTCCAGTGGGCTTCCGCTCCGACGGTTCCCTTCCTGTCCTCCCCCATTGGCTTCATCAAAGCCTCATAGATGTGCCTCTCTTTCCCTGCCCTGTGCCCTTTTCTTTCTCTGTCCTTTCTATCTATTTGTAGGTGAAGGCGGTGGGGAAGAGGCAACTGCTTTTTACTGGAAAGACCAGTTCTGGTGATTCTGTTGTTTAGAACCATGTAGAAGTCCTTGAAACAAACCCCAAAAGGAACACTGTTTCCCCTTGAGGACCTTCTAATGTATTTTTAAAAAAAGCCCACACACTGGGCCGTCAAAGTCACATGCAGTGTGACAAAGTGGGTAATTATGTTTCACTTAGTGCACATCAAAGGAACAAATGGCTGGAGAGCATGTCCATGTGCACCCATGTGTGCGGGAAGGGGGCCGTGTGCACGGCCAGCCCTGGGTGCAGCCTGGAGCAGCCTTCTGGGCCAGGCTTGCCTCTGGTCCCCCACCCTTGAAAGGAGTGCGGCTGTGTGACTCCTTTAAATCTGGGAGCTGCAGGGGAATGTGTCTGGCCTTTCTCTTACGTTCCTTTGTTTGGTTTTCATGGAAACCTGTGTTTATGAGGAAACTCTGAGCATGCTTGCTACCTACAGATGTTTCTCGTCTCTGTCCCTCATTGTGTTAAGAATGTTCCTTTGGGAGATGAACCATCACTTTTGTCTCTCCCACCAAAGCAGAAGATGGAAATAAATTAATGCTTCTACAATCCAGAGGTGTCTCTGGAAGCAGGTGATTCCAAGCAGCCTTTGGCAGAGACCCATTCCCCGCTCGGAGTCTGCTGCTACAACTCGGTGGAAGGAAAGACAGGACCGAGGGCTCACATTGTGTCCATCATCCTTGTCACAGATGAAAAAGAGGATTAAGGCTGGATTCTGCATGACTGAATCACAGCCCAGGCTTCTCCTTCACCCTGGACCATCCCAATCCCATCTTCCCTTCCCTCTACTTCCCCATAGGCTGAAACGTTGTCACTTTAACATTTAATTATATAAAATCCTGCTCCCTTTACCCCCTGTGGATGAGCAATTGTTCTGCTATTTCTATGAAACGCCACAGGAAATATGAAAATAGGAGGCAGGATTTGGAGCAAGACTGTTCCTGAGCGCCTGTGGTTAGCAGCAGCATCGGAGATGGCTGCACGCATTTTACATCTATGATAGGGAAGTGGAAGGGGCAGAGAGCAAGAGAGGACCATAGGGTAAAGGGGAGGAACAGAGGGAGAGAGAGAGCAGGCAACACAAGAGAGCCATGTCAAGATGCTGCAATGTGACCTTCCATCTGAAGGGACTGACCCTGGGGCTGAACCTCAAGGAGGGCAGCCCCCACCTATGCCAGGCTCACTGCTTAAGGCATGAGAGCTGGGCCAGCAAGTGGATCAAAAGTGAGTCATAAGCTGGAAAGGAATGAACGACATATTTCTCTGCAGTATAAGATATTCTTTCCAAAACAGGCTGGACAATATCCGTGCTGTCATTCATTCTCTAATCAGGTATTTTACTGCGAAGCAGTGTGGAGCAATGACTAAATGTATAGGCACTGCAGCCAGAGGCCAATGTTCCACTCACAGCTCTCTCACTTGCTAAAGGTATAAATGTGGCCCTTTACTCTCTTCCTGCCTTGGTTTTCTCCTCTGTAAAATGGGGTGAACAATAATAGTACCTCCTTCATACAAAGTGCCTAGAATAGTGCTATTATAATGGCCTAATAAGTAACTACAATGTAGCAAATGCTGTAGTAGATACAGGTGCTGCAGCGGTCTATAGGAGCCTGTGCTGACATTCCAGTGGCTCATCGCTTAATGGAGGAGACAACACATATACAAATTACCAACAGGATGATGAGAGCTAAGATAGTGATGTTGAGGAAGTCTGAAATCTTGGAGGTGAGGATCAAAGGAGTTGGGGAACACTTAGCAGAAGAGACAGGTTTTGTAGAATAGGGGGAAAGTTACCAACTGAGGAAGAGAGATCAGATTATTTCCAGCAAAGAACAGGAAAAAAATTTAAGTTTTAAAAGATCATGGCTTGTTTAAGAAAAAGTGAGAAGTTGTTCTTGGCTGAGGAGTGGTGAGAGGTGAAGCTGGAAAGAAGGACCCCACATGGCTTGCTAAAGAGTCTGCGTTCCATTTTGTTGGAAATGGGGATTCATTGGAGCTTTTAATAAAAGGTAGACACATGATCCATTTTGGACTATTCTACCCACTATTATCCTTATTTGAATTGCTCTACGGTCATTATGAATTCCTTATATAATAGACAAAATTAGTCATCCTTCCTTAACTGTAAAAATGACAGTAGAACAACACAGATGTTTTGAGCATCAGTGGATGATTGACTGATGGGTTGGGAGACAAGAAGTAGTGGACACCCTTAAGGGACTCGTGATAAACAACGTGAGAGGCAACAGAGGGCTCTGTCTTTAAGAAAGAATAGTATAGAACGTTACTATAGTATATAACTATAGTATAGTTAGTATAAGTACAGAATGTTAGAGTTCCCTTCTAGTGGCTTCCTCTCTCTCCCGGAAAAGTCTACATAGTAGAAGATATCTGAAACTACTAGCCGTCTATGTAATATGTGTCTCCTCATCTTCCTTTCTCAGCTATCTCTGAGTTGGTTTAGGGCACCAGTGGACCTAACTAAAAACTACCTTTCCCAGCTCCCCTTGTACCCAAGGGGCAGCCACATGATGGGGATCTGGCCAGTGGTCTGAAAATGGAAACCTCCCAGAGATGTCTAGGACAGTTTAGTTTCTTGATTCTCGCACTACTTATTTCCCCTTCTAACTTCTTTTTCTTCCTGCTTGGAAATCAAAGTGAAGGGGGAGATGAAGCAACCATCTTTTAACCATAAGGATAAGAATTTCACACTGAAGATTGCAGAAAGGAAAGATAAGAAGATTCTTGGAAGCTGTGACATCATGATGCTTCTCCTCATGGAGCCTGCCTATCTCTGGACTTCATGCCCTATGGTTAAGTTTATGAACTTGGGTTTCTGTTACCTGCAGTGGAATGCACTCTCTGATATCAGGGGTCCGTGTAGATAAATGCCTCATTTAATGTACACTGCTATTGAGGCACAGCTGTTTGACACATCAGAAGAAAAATAAGCTTCTCTTTGGCATTTGGAATAAAGGATCCATATCTCACCAATATTCCCTGCATGTTAGTGACTCATAACCTAAATTCTTCTCTGTTGTCAGGTGTTAATTGTAGATCTCCTACCAGCCTATGAAGAAAAATTTCCCTATAAGCCAAAGGCTCAGCCTCTGTATGACTGACTTCAGAGAGAAAAGTAGAAGATAAATGTTGGCTATTAAATGTTTGCCACATCGCTGGGGGCCAAGGATGTGTCTTTCACATGAAGAAGGAAGATAATTCCCTACATAACATTAATAGCTTGGTTTGGGGCTGGTCAAAGGGGAGGCAGCTCCCTTGGGCCTGAATGGAAGGCTGCTGAGGAGCTAAAGAAGGGCCTAGAAGAAGAGAGCTGTGGCCTCAACCTAAAGTCTAAAAGTAGAGATGGGGAACAATACAATCGACTCGGGATTAAACTGGGATGAATTAGTAGTAGGCAGGAGGTAGATATAAGGACCCAGATACAATGTGGTAGAAAAATCAGGGGCTTTGGAGTTATATTGATGTAGATTTTACCAAGTAGTTGAACTTGGGCAAGCGTCCTAACCACTCTAAGACTTAGGTTCCCAAGTTGTGAAATGGAAAAATTGTGCCCACTTTGAGGTTTATCATGAGGATCAAAGTGAGGATAATGTCCATGACAGAGCCTAACACACAGGAGGTATGCCATAAAAGAGTGGTCTTAGTATCCTCAGGGGGGACGGATGGAAACTGCAGAATGGGGAGCAGTCTCCAGGGAACCTGGCCCAGGGGCCCGTGTGAGACTCTTCCTCCTTGCTAGGAAAGTATAAGGATAGCTTGTAGCAAACTTTGGCTCTACCATAGTCATGATCAGAGCTTTGTAGGAAAGACCCCTCAATATCTCTGACCTATTTTTGCCCCATTCACCTTTGGGGTACAGGGATCTTGTCTGAATCCCCAGCATGGCCCTGCCCCTGGTAAGGAGAAGAGGACACACAATCAACAATCCTCTAGAGAAATCCTTCCCCATTTAGTTGGCAAGAAAAGGGGACCACATTAACACGGTTCACTCTATAAACCCATGGAGCACGCCTAGTACTCAGGCAGAAAGGATTCTCTCTGATGTAGAGCCCAAATATGAGCAAAATTAACTCAACCCAGGACTGGAAAGTGGTCTGCTCCATCACCTAAAACCCCGCGCCGGTGGCAGCTGAGAGGTTCCCTTAGTACAGCCCTACCCGAGGGCAGAGATTCTCCTCCCATTGCACACCTGGGCAGGAGGGCTTGTCAAAGAGAATGATGGCCCAGGAATCAGACAGCCCAGGGGATCTATCAGCCCTTCCAGCCCATGTGGAAATTCCCTCTCCATGGCCAGCCAGGAGAGTGGGGGCTTGGGTTTATGCAAGGCAACCTGGTGTTTTTCACGGTGGGACCATTAACACAAACAGGTAGGTGGCACAGATTGCAGGAAAGGAAGCATTTAACCAGGGCAGAGTGAACCAAACAGGATGAAATTGCACCTGTTCCCTGGCTGCACTGAGTCCTGCTTGTGCCTAGCTTCCTTCCTGCGATAGTCGGGTTGAAACCGTCCTGGTCAACAAAGCCATCCTGGAAGACAGGCATCTCCTGGAGAGACGAGGGAGGGTGAAGGAAGGCAGAGAACCAGCTGCTCAGTCTCTCAAGGGAGTAACCCACTCCGCTCCCTCCCTGGTAGGAGAGAATGAATCCAGAGTCTTCAGGGTGTCGTGCCTCATGTTTCCATCAACTCCATCTCTCTGATCTTCAATGGCCTGTACATGCAGACTTCGTAAATAGAAAGTTTGCTTGCTCTTGTGCTGGAAATCAGGGGTCCTGAATGCATAGGGAGCACTGCACCACAGGGAACTTCTTGTGTAAAATTTATCTAGTTGATCCATAATTTAACTGCAGCCTCAATACAAAAAGCTCTTCTGTTGTGGTGGTGGCTGATAATGTAATGAGACACCATCCCCTCTGTGAGCTAATGACGTTTGTGGGGAGATGACAGGTGGGTATGAAAATGGAATCGGATGGGGTAGGGGATGACTCTGGCCCCAATCCTTGGTCTTTGCTGTTTCTGTTGCTCGGCTCCTGAGGAAAAGCGTGGGATGTTATCTATTAGTCTGTGCATCAGGATTTTCATCTAATTTCATAATGAAGATGTTACTCCATCAGATACAGACGACGTGTCAGCAGAAATGCAGAAGGCCATTTTTATGTGTCAGCTGGCTCTCTGTGGGGGGCCCCCACCTGCCTGGAATAGTGTAAAAAGTGTTGGTTTGAAGGAGTGATTCTGCCATGCTAGACTGCTTGTCACAGATAGGCCTGCTCTCTCCTCTCCTTTCCTTAGGAGTGAATGCTGTCAAGCTGTAAGCTCTCTGAGGGCAGGAGCCCTTTCTGCCATGAACATGCTGGGTGCTAACATGGGTGAATGAATGAATCCCGTGCACCCTGCTTCCCAGGCTATGCATGATGGGTGGCCGGTCTTTACAGACCTGCTTACTCCTTGAAGCTGAGACTCCGTCAACCCTGGTCCACTTCTGAGCACTAGTACTTACATTAGGATGAAGACGCACACAGCTCTGACCCAACCCTGTGAGTCTCAGCATCAAGTAAACTCAGCTGTTATCTGGCTGTAAATCTGGCCTCATACACTAAACCTTTCAGCTTCCCCTTCTGAATAATAGAGACAGTAACCGTGCCTGCCTCGTGGTTTGCTGCGAAGGTCAAGTAAAATAACCTGTAAAGGGCTAAGAACAGGACCTGGCACACAGGAAGCACTCACTATAAAATTCTGGAAAAGGACCTTAATCTTCTTGCCCCATATTTGAGTGCTTTGTCCCAGGAACCTACTGAGGTAAAGTTCCTCCAGCATTTGTCAATCTACCTCTTGCAGGCATGATCCTATCACCAACTCAGATCAGACCGTTACCTTTTTCCTTCCTGCCCCTCTTGCCAATGTTTCCCACACTGTGCTCTCTTCTTGGAGCCTTCTGGACCCCATAGTTTGCCTGTACTAGACCCAAAGATCTTTCATTTGTGGAAGGCCACACTTTCACAGATGAAGTTTTCTGTAGGTAGCCAAAGCCAAATGGGCACCACTGTGTAGGAGTTTAGAGTCCTCCCTCCAGAGTCAAAATTTCAGCCCTGTCATTTTCTAGTTATGAGACCCTGGGCATATTAACAACTTCTAACACCTCAGTTTCCTTGTCTGTAAAATTGGGACACTGATAGGATCCAGCACTTAAGACAGTTGTAAGGATTAAATGAGTTGATTCCCATGAAAGGCTTAGAATAGCTCCTGCCTCATATTAAGTATTCAATAAATGTTAAATATTATTATTTGTATCCACCATATTCCACCTTCCCAACACACACAAACAGCTTCTTAATTAAGGTTAAGACTCCTCACATTCTATGTCATCTATCTATGGATCATTCTCATGTACAAAGGTGGGATGCTGCCCCTTCTCTTCTCTTGTGAAAATGAGGTTTACCTTGAAGATCCATCACAGCTCAGCACCTTTGAAGGAAGAACCTTTGAACAACACTCTTTGGCACCGGTCTGTCATCTTCTCCCTACCACCTTTCTGCTTTAATAGTTCAGACTCTGAGTTTCTAACTTAAGCCAAAGAGAATGTGCACCTGTCAGGGGTTCAGAAAAACTGAGTTCCAGTCTTAATTCTTCCACAAATTAGCTGTGTACCACCAAGAAGATACTTCTCTCTGGACCTCAGTTTCCTCATCTGAACAATGATAGGAGTATACTAGATGCTGTTTTGTTCTCTTTCAGTTCTGAGGCTCTCTGAACATGGCCATAACTCAAAGGTCTCTGAGAATCTGGCCATGATCTGGATAGGTTCTGCTGCCTGATGCCTTGCAAGCGGATGTGTCCACCTCTGATTTGTTTGTGTTTTATAGTATTATGGTGGGGAAGCCAACACGCTCTTTATCACCACCTTTGGAAAGGAGATAGGAGATATCATGACCTTTCAATATGAAATATTAATGTTTTGACTTTTTCTTTTTAATTGTTTGAGATGCACTGTAATTGACATAAAAAGGTTGTGTGCTGATGTATAGGTCTTGACAAGCCACAAACAGCCAAAGAGAAATCCCTAATTTTCTCATTGATGGGGACTGCCTGGGCCACTTCCCGGGTGAGAGGCTAAGAACAGAGGAGTTCTTTCCTCCCAGGAACTGCCACCTCCCATCCTCAGCGGGAATGTGGACTGAGGATGTGCCATACAGTTCTGTCCCAGGGAGCATAGCTTTTGTGCCTTTAAAACAGCCTGACCCAGTCACTCATGATTTTCTTGAACTTTTTCTCACCCACTTTCTGTTTTCTTAGAAAAAAAGGGGGAATAAAATGAAGTAGAAACTCTTATCAATTGCTTATTATATCAGGCCTAAACTTTCCAATGCGTCATTCAAGGCTCTCTATAATTAGGCCAAGAATCACCGGCCTCAGCAACCATCACAAATTGGCAGAGAATATTTACTCCCTCTCCTTTTCTATTCTGCAAACACATACTTCCTCATCTCAGTTGTGAATTGCCTTTCCCCTCACTTCCCCCTTCATGCGTGGCTCAGTCCAAACCCCACTTTCTGTGAGACACTCTAGGAAGGAAGGGAGTGGTGTTAGCATATGTGTCATGAAGTAATTTCAGTCAGGTTGTGATGGTTGGTATTGTGTGTCAACTTGACAAGGCCGTAGCACCCAGATAGTTAGGCAAACATATTCCAGATGTTTCTGTAAATGTTTTTTAGGTGGGGTTAACATTAAATCTGTAGACTTTGAGTAAGGCAGATTACCCTCCATAATGTGGGTGTGTCTCACCCAATTGGTTGACCGGTTTAATAGAAAAAAGACTGACTCTGCCTGGAGAGAAAGGCCTTCTGCCTGCAGACCCAACAGAACAGCAGCACTGACTCTTCCCGGGGCTTTTAGCCTGCTGGCTGCCCTATTTTAAACTTACCAGCCTCTACTTTCAAGAGAGCCAATTCTTTAAAATAAATGTCTCTGTCTCTGTCTCTCTCTCTATATATGCATGCATATATGTAACACACACACACACATCCTGTTGGTTTTCCAGGGAACCCTAATACACATGTGATATGTGTAGTGTGATGTTACCCTTTGCCTATAGGCAAGACGTTCTCTCAGGCACTTTGTTGAAGTGTATCCTTCCTCTATAAAGCTTTCCTGGATTTTACCCGATTTTCTAAATGCTGGCTAATTCAACTTAGGCAAAGAGAAGAAAGCTGCTTGAACTTGTTCTCTGCTATTGATGGAGACATGGAGATAGGCACAGCACACCATTTGGTCACACCCTGCTGCTGCCTGCCCTGCCCAGGCTGGCACGTGTTCACTCAACAGCCGTTCGCTTCTCACAGCCCCGTCTATTTGAAGGTGCGGGTTCCTCGCCCCATCACCAGCCCTGAAAGCACAGAGACAAGGTATTCAGTGACTGGAAAGAAATCAATCATAGTTTGAAAATATGACAAGCCTAAAAGCCTTCTTGGTCTTCCCTGAAAGAATTTTGGGGATAATCTTTCTCTCCTCTAAACTTTCTTAGTGCCTTTTTTTTAGCTTTTATTAATGGAGGAGGCGAATGGTGCCACAGCTCTTGCTGTTTGTATGCTATATTTAATGTGCCTGCGGTGCTAGTGTCTACTGCTTACTGGCTGCTCTCTGTCAGAGACTGCGCACGCGCACACACACGCATGCATGCATGTGTAATGAAACCTCACAATTATTCTTTGGAGAGGTTTTATTATCCCCAAAGTGAAATTCACCAGGATCAAGTGAATTACCCAAGATCATACAGTTAAGTGACCAATCTAGGATTCACACCCAGTTTTTCTGGCTCCAAATCCACATACTTTCTAGGACTGCAGGGCCTCCTCAAGTCTTACTAGTAAGGATTGTAAAAAAGAAATTATATTCGCCTTTGTTCATATTGTTTTAATTTGTCATAGTAAGTGCTCAGTGAGTGTTAACAATGACAATCTAATGCAAGGCCAATAACAAGCAAACAATGGAGACCCAAATTCACTTGGACAGCTAAGCACAGGCCTTCATAGGACATCCGAAAGTAGTGGAATCAGGGCTGAAAATACAGGAAATCTGCATAGGAAAGCAGATCATATGTGAATATACTGAATCCTTTCAATAAGAATATTCCTAACAAGTTCCACGGAGGCTCAGGAAATTCAGTTCATGACTAACGGATGCCTTTTATGGTTGGCCACTTCCTAGGACAAGAAGCAGCCTGGGGAAAAGGCCATAATGAGGGGATTCTCAGAATGGAATCCCATGGAGCCGTGAACTAGTTAGGGGCGCCAGATGGCTGCAGATTACCAATTTCCACTAGCGATTCCAGCGCTTTTGGATGCCAGAAAGAAAGACCTGGCTGAATCAGGACAAGGGTAAGAGAACGGAGAGCTGGCTTTCAGATGAAAATGGTTGGAACTAAAAAAGACGTGTGTAGATATTATACTTGTTAAGCAGTTTCTGGGACTAAGCTAAGTAGCTCCAAGTTGTGTGTCCGTCATGTGCCCTGAGACTTGTCACAAGGCAGAGGACTGTCCAAAGTGTCTGCGCTAACGCAGCTCTCAGAGGTCTTGGGATACTGGGATCAGTAAAGTTTAGACTCATGCTTACATCTAACAATGGCGATAACTGTGACCACCAATCTATTTTCTGGATTGATCAACAGCAGAGATGACCAGAAAGAAAGCAAGAACCTTCAGTTTAAGGATGCTTTGGGAGATGTCAACAAAACCACCCAATGGAATATAACTCAATAAATACTTTTTAAGCACCTATCATGTGCCTAACCTATACTACGTAGGTATTGTTAGAATGGGTGGAAAAGAGAATTCAAATAATATATGTCTAAACCCATAACCATATCTATATCTATCTTTACATATATATATAAATATACACGTGTGTGTGCGCATATCATTTAGAACCCAAATTTGGCAAATCTGTACTGTTAATGGAAGGTGGAAAAATTGGGTGGCAACGTGGGGAGAGAGAAATGGGGACGCCCTATGTTTGCTGCGTAACAGGCCTGTGCCAATTGGTTTACCTAAATCTCACACCAGCTCTCAGAGGTGGGCGTTATTATCCTAGATTTTCAGCTGAGGAAACTGAGGCTGAGAGAGGCTCAGTTAATACTTGTTCAATGTCATTCATCTAGATTTGAGAGAGCTAAGATTCAAAACCACATGGGTCTCACATTCAAGTCCTTATTTTTTCCTCTGTTCCACTTAATACTTTTATTGGGAAGATAAGACACATTCAGAAAGCAGTCAAGTAATAATTTCATCAGTAACAATTATTACTGGAATGTTCTTTCTGTTGTTCCTACTATCTTTTAAGTGTCTTACTATATCACTTCCTTACCCACCAAATGTGGCTCAAGAGCCCTACATTTTGCATATGGAATTAGTGCTTCTCGGGGCTGGACCCGAGTTATCAAGGTTGGGCTACAGGTACCTCCAGCATCCTGGGCAAAAGGGAAAGAGTGAGACTCTGAGTTTGGCTTTCAGCTGTTACAAAGGATCAAACAGAAGGAATTTGTTTCCTGAACAGCCACATTAGAAAGTAAATGCCTGAGGCAAAGTTTGTGTGGATTCCAACCTAGGAATGCAGATGATAACCAGAGAGCTTTGGGTTAGCCCCCACGACTCTTGAATCCGCCAGGAATTCTTCCCGATGCCTATTATCATGCTCTGTCCCGGGTACCTGGCACAGGACTCCCAGGCCTAGAGCCCTGGGCAGAAAACTCTCTGTGTGAGGAGATTTTCTGCTAATCCCCTACCTAAACTTTCTCCTCCTCAGCTCCAGGCTATTGCTCCTTGTCCTAGCACCTGCTAAGCAGATGAATAATTCCCTTCCCTCATTTGCATTGTTACCTTGAAGGTATTTATAACCTGTGATCATCTGCCTGCCCTCCAGTCCTCCCTTCTCTAGACTGTAATTTAGCATAGACCCAGGTATGTTAGCCATGGCGCTGGTAACGGGCATGCCCAGGAGTTCTGCTGCCAGAGCTGGTGCCAGGGAGGACTGGTGCCTTGTTAAGGATTCAGCAGTGGTTCAGAAGAGGAAAAAAGTTGCTCTTAGAATTGGTCCTCTTGGTTCCCTCTATCAAGAGTTCTGTGATTGGTCTATTGGGTTAGAAGAGATTTAGAGATTTGCCCAGAAGGGATGTTTTGTTCATGGTGGGGGAGGCTAGGAAATAAGAGTGGAAAGAGGGAACTTGATTTTCCTGTGTCCAGTTTCTATCTCTCTGGCCCACTATGGCTCTACATTACTTCTCTATTGTAATTCTTAAAAATGGCAAAACCAAAAAGCAAACAAAAACCAAACAGTAAACAAATTACAAACGGCATACACACAAGCACAAAAATCCTGAAACATCCCCTTGTAACATAGATAATTCTTTCAGCTTTTCAAGATTCTAAGGCCACAGACCATTGAACCATAAAGAAGACCATGGATGGGATCTAGAAAGAAGAGAATTTAAAACAATAATTTAAAAGACTGTCAGATAAGAGCTACAGCTGCAGCCAAGGATCTTCCCTGAAGTTTATCCTTAAGACCTCAAGTAGCTGCATTCTTCTCCTTCTGTGACTCAGAAGGTGAAAAATAAAACAAATAATTTTCAAATAAATTTTCAAAAAATAAAATTGAGAATATTTGAATTTGAAGCCTGTCATATCCTTCCAAAGACATGACGGTGGGACTAAGCTGACAGGTAAGAACATTTCCCATTCCCACCTTGCTGAAACTCTCTTTTTTGCCCTCTGTTGCTGTATCAACCTCATTGACCTACTTCAGTTTAAGTGCAACAGTGCTGAAGATGGGTTTGGGAGTGGGGTCTGGCATCAGGATGACTTCAAATTTAGACTTTTCTCAAGTTGTTTCCAGGAAAGGTTGTCCACACAGGAGAGTAGCCTGGCAGGCACTAGGTTGACCAAGGAATCAAGCCGAACATCTCCAGGACAGGCGGACACTGTGCCGCCTGATGCGTCGCACTGGGAAGAGTGCAGCTTCGTGTCTGTGATACTCCTGCCAGCAGTGCCCTGTCTGCGGCTGGTCATGAAGAAAGGTGGGGCAGACCAGGCAGGCTCAGGGCCACCCTGCAGAACGGAAAGCCTGGATATACATGACGTCTGATAAGGACACGGGAGATGCGGGAAGACCAGGGAACTGCCCCAGATTGAAGGAGACTGTGAGTTATGACAACTGAATTTAATGTGTGCTCTGGAAAAGATCCACGGCAGAAAGGAAAAAGACACTCTTACAACAATTGGCAACACATGAATGAGTTCTGTGGGTTGGAAGGTTGCATTGGCGTCTTATTGATTTCCTGATTGGGAGGGTTATATATTGGTAGAAGATAGGATTCTTATTTGGGGGAGATAAACATTGGAATATTTAGGGGTGATGGGGCCTCATATAAGACAAAGATCTCTTTCTCCCTCTCTCTCTCTCTCTTTTTTTTTGCTTGAGGAAGATTATTCCTGAGCTAACTTCTGTGCCAGCCTCCTCCACTTTATATGTAGGTGGCCACCACAGTATGGCTGACTAGTGGTGTAGGTCTGTGCCCAGGATCTGAACCCATGCTTAAGCAGAGTGTGCCAGACTTAATAATCACTATGCCAAGAGGCTAGTGCCCTCTCTCTTTCTTTTAAGAGACTGGGCCCAGAAGAAAGGAATAGGAGCTTAAGAGGCTAAGTGTATCCCACCAAGCAGAATGGTCAAGTGTGCCAAATCCACTTTGGTTCCCACTTCTGTTTATTTCCTCCTGAGCCCTCTCCTCTCCCCAACTCTAGCCACTACCCCATATCTCCTTCTCATGGGATGCTTTTTTAAAATTGGCTGTTACATAATCCCGAAGCTCCCTGATAACAAGTTTTCCTTCCAAGGATTCCAGAACTTGAATAGGGAACACTTGTAAAGGCAATGCCTTCAAGGCTCAAAGGAATCAATCCCCAAACAGAATTTCCGGTGCTGGGAGTGGATAATGAGCCCCTACACGCCTCACATCGCCTCACTTCTCAGGTGGTGAGACTGAGAAGAGGTGCCCAGCCCGCGGAACCCGAGACCTCCCAAACAACCCAGAGGGCAGCTGAATGTTCTCCCAAAGCCTCTGGACCCCTTAGTCCCCTTTGGTGCCAAAGATAGCTTGATATAGAGGATAGAGTCCCTCTAAGTAAAATTCCACAACAAAGCATTAGAAAGAGGTGATAAAATATATGTTATTAAATATTGTCCTCAAGATGAGTAATAAATCAGACAGTTTATGGTTTCTGATTATAAATTCCATTTATTCCATAAGCATTTAGAGAAAGAAAGATGGAGACCCAACGGAGATTTAAGCAGGTCTGGCATGGGTGTATTTCATTATTGCTGTGTGTCTGCTGCATCCCAGGGGAAGAACGGAGGCCCTCTCAGAGCCGCAGGTGTGAGCTGCTGTCTCTCTGGGACTCCGTGGGTGCAGTCTTTGGTAATCAAGAACACTCCTATGAGGTTTTTGCAAGTCTGGAATTCTGGCCAGACTCCTTCTGGAACTGAACTTGAAGACAGCCTGTCCCTTCAAAGCCCCAGACCAAACCAAGAGAAAAGTGCAAGAAGGAAAAGCCAAAGAGGGGCCATTGTGGAACAGGCAGTTAGGCACCGTTCCAGTATATCAGGCATCAGTTCAGCAAAATTATCCTTTGTGTTCCTATGGCACTTTACAGTTTACATGTGTTTTCATGAAATCTTACACTAGCCCTCTGGAATAGCCATAGTTATGTGTGTTCTACTGATGGAGAAAATGAGGACGTCTCACTCCTGTAAGCAGGTCTCTCTCAGCTCCTGCCGATGCTGCACTCCGAAGCAATCTCTCTTTACAGGTGGGTCTGGTATACAGAGGGGATGAAAACCCAGTCTCCTGACATTCCTCACAGCGGAATTTGACCTGCTTTTGGCTTTGGAAAGTCTCATATGTTATTCTTCTAGCAGGTTTCTCTAATTATGTTTTGCTTGGGCTAAGATTAAAATTAATTGGTCTTTTCATGTTCACACATCAGGTGAGTAATAGGGCCAGGCACCTGAGGACAAGCTAGACATTAAAGATAGGTTTTGGGTAATCCACAAGCCAGAGTCTGAACATGGTAGAGGGGAGTGGAGTGCACCTCTAACTGCGCATCCAGCAGCTTGTTTAGTTACTGGGATCTTAATCACAAGCTTCATGTGACAGTATTTAGCTGTATGGGGCCACAGCTGTTGGCTCAACATGCATGCACACACGTCCTTGTACACAGGCCCCCATGCAGACAGAGGAGAACAAACGTGCATCCTTCTACAACACTCACACTGTTTATTAGACTCTGAGGAGTGTTGACTTTTGGAGAAAGACCAAATAAATCACTTTGGAGAGGAAGAAAAGGAAAAAAGATGACAAAGGAAAAAAATCTACTTTCTCCCCCCTTCAAATGCCACAGGAAAATGTCAAGGAAATCGCTTTACTGGAAATAACACAGAAGTTCAAAACAAAATTGTCAAGTGTCACTCCCTTGGCCTGACTCTCCCTTGTACACAGGGCTCTTCTTCCTCTGCCCATTAGCTGCCTTACTGCCTCTGCCACCATTTACCCCTCAGGACCCCACTTCTCAGTTCTGCAAAGGAGGATGAACCGAAAAACAGCCCTTGGAAAGCCTTTCGCTAAAGGGAATAATAGAGAATGAACAAAGGGACAAAGAAATGAGTCGCCAAGAGAACTTTCTCTGCCCAACTGGCCATATCCATCTCTGGGACAATGTCCGTGGAGACCACATAAGAGAAAGTTATCATCATTTTCAGTGTCATCATTATCAAAAGGCTGTATTAAATGATTAATTGTGCGAAATCATGTACAGGTCACTGTGGACAGGGAAGTATACACGGATACTTCTGCTTTCTCGTGACTTAAAATCCGTCACATATTTCACAGTCCAACAGAAAGCTTCCCTGATTTTCTTTCTGTTCTACTTCTATTATATAACAGCAACCACAACAGCACTTGCCTGAGGGACATGGGACAAGCGGTTTTCCCATTATTATAGATTCATTCATTCATTTGATATTCCAAAATCAATTCAGAGTCTCCTGTGTTATATACCAGATCCTTGGCTGGGCTCTATACAGCAGTGGACAAACCATGGGTCCTGCCCTCAGGATCTCCCAGACCACTGTAAACCGTGATATTCAGTCGTTCTTTCTTTTAAAGTATGGGAAAACGATCTTTACATAAAATGTTTCCAGGAGGCCCAATATATGAGATCAACAAACCAGGTGTTTTTGGTTAGGTGGGGAGGAGAGGATGATGAGGAGAAAACTTTTAAAGGACAAAGTATTAATCCCACGTCACGTGTGGTGAAACCAGGCTCCAGAAAGTTTGGTAATTTTTCCACCTCACAGGAAACCGGTAGAGAATCCACGATGTGGCGATGTTTCTGTTGGAGCTCAAATCTGTGTTCTTGCCATTTTTCCAGCTGCTGCCCTACTGCGTCCTAAATAGAAAGAGGCCCCAGGAAGGGAAAGCCCTGGCCTCAGCGAGCTTGTCCTTTGCTGAGTTAGACAATATCAACTTTTCTCCCATCACAATTCACAACTTAGTTTCTCATTTTGGCAGCTCTGTCAGTGGTTCAGAAAATCCAAACTGGGATTGAGAATGGGCTTTTCGACCCTTTCCCTGGGTCAGAAGGAGAACTTTGGCAATAATAAAGGTTTTGATCAATCATTTCGTAGACTTTGATAGGCTAAACCATAAAGACCTTAAGTATTTCTTTCATATAGATGAACTAGTTTAGAGTAGTACAGTACAATTTAGGCATTTTTAGAAGGAATGGAGAGAGATTTATCTAACAAACAGATTTTGCATTAAACTAATTGGCAGACCTAGGCCAAGAATGTACAAGAAGCAGCAAAGTAGTAAAGATTTAACTATAACCCCCTAATCAGGGCCTGTAAGATTTGAATATTACGGTTAAGAAACTTGACCCATTAGATATATAAAACTCTAGATTTAAATTTTTTTCATATGATGCTTAGCAATATTTCTTTAATAGAAAATATCCTACTGTTATTTTGCTGCTGCTGTTGTAGTTTTCATTTTTAATAATGGTAACTGAAAAACAAAGCATCATGATGAAAACAATTCATCTTGAAAGAAATAAAATTAGGATGAAAAATATGGTTATATGCAGCACACCACACACCAAATTTTCACAGTTCTCATTCTTTGTCTTGCTGGACTCAGTGAAAGCAACTGACACCATTTGTGTGCAGAAGGAGAGGTGATGGGCCCCATTTTCCTCAACCTACATCAACTGTGGGAGCCAAGAAGGTCTCTCTCTATATTCTTTTCACATTGAAGCAACCATCAAGGCATATGGTACTAAATACTCTGTTGCTGGTTTTAAGTGCCAACACTACCCATTCTAAATCTGGCCCAGTATCCAACAATATGATAGCATAATTCATTAATCAAATCTTAATGGTACCAGCTTTCAGTATAGCCACTATCCACTGATGGAAGAATACAAATCACCAGATTGGATGTGTTCATACATATTACAACTGTGTTTTGTACTCATTATATGCATCATCCCCATCCTTCCAACACATAGATATACCAACTAGTGAGCTTTTTTCAAATTTACTGAAATTTGACAAAGAAAGCCAGAAAACAATACGTAACTATTTGGTAATACCAATCGGATGACTGTTGTGAAAAGGAGAATTGATGAACATAGATCCTGGCTGAACAAGCCAATATATGAGGCAGCCACTGGCCCTTTCGGGGAATCAAGACAAATGAAACAAGGTAGAAGGACGCTGAGAAATTGATGAATCTGGGCATCCCTAAGTATGTCGATATCTGCTCCTCCTTGTGCATAATCTTTCTAAAACTTTCTACCAGAAAGCCAGATACTGCTGAGCCCGGTGAAACTTAAGGAAGGACTTCCTCAAGGTTAATCGAGGGTTGGCCCAAGCATCTGAGCTCTGCTTGCTCACCTGTTTGTGGCCAGTTTGGCCAGATCGGCCAGAATCTACTCCACTTTTGTTGGAGGACATCCGGGATTTGGCGGGATTATGCCTAGCAGAGAATGATCTGCTAATGGGATGTCTTAGATGCACTGAAACATAATCCAGTAGCATGGAAGAATGAATGAATCTTGTGAAAGTGCCAAGGGAGTTCTGTAGGTGTACACAGCATGTCTTCATGAAGAGCCTTGAAATCCCTTAAAAGCATTGACAGTTTTTCCCAGTTTTAGGACTGAAATTCACTGAACTTCTTCATTCTTAATTGGGAGAAACTGCAGAAGCTGCAGGGAAACAAGTGGAAGAAGACAAAGTACGCGATGAGAAAGGAAGAACCTAGGGGACCAGTAGTTGCAAATAGGGAGGGAAAGGGAGAAAGTCTCCCACGAACCCAGGGCAGGACGGCCCACAGGAGCAGGAGAGGGTGGACAGGGCTCCAGAGGGAGGGTCGGGGAACAGTGGATGGGTGTCATGCTGTCACTGGGTTTCTCCTTGGACTAATTGGAAGAAAACAAGCTCATAAATGTAAAGTATTCATATTGATAAACTATGTATGTAAGTTTATACAAATCAATTAATAAGCATATAAGAGGCAACAATGCATAAACAATATTTCAAAGCTAATAGCTATAGTTTTATCATCAAAGTATAAAAACTCATTATAATAATATCCAGTCCTGCTGTGTCTGCCTGCCTATGATACCTCTCCTTTCTCAGAAGTCACTCACTGCCTCAGTAGCTTTATTTATTTACTCATGATTTATATTCCACCTACTTAGAAAAAGGGTCTGAGACAGCTTGCGATGTTAAAATACATATAAAACAGAATAGCTCAAAATGAAAACAGGAACACAAACCAGTTGAAACGAACAGGGAAAGAAAGGTATCAAGCACCACCTGGGCTGGGCAACTGAGCTTAAGTGAGCCCAAATTTAGCTCTGAGCTGCCGAGACAGAGGGACAACGTATGTTGGTTTTAATGTTCTCACTGATTAAAACAGAAACAAACCAGCTCACGTGATCACGCAGCCTCTTTCTTGGCCCTGTTTAGCATGTGCAGCAACACATAATAAACTGACAATATCTTCAGCTATACTTTATAAAATATGTAACACTGTTCTCAGATGGGCTTTTTACATCTGCTCCCTATGACGGCAGCTTGCTGATTCTGTATTTAGGCTAGGTCAGGTGCTTAAATAGGCCCATCCGGCACCTTGCACCATTCCTGCTCAGTGGTTCTGAAACAGGGATATTTTTAAAACACAGATCTGAGTTTTCATCTCAGCTATTATGAATTTTTAGGAGTCAGTGGGGTAGGGGCCTCAAAGATAGCTTTATAAAATTTAAATAATTGGACGCTACACACAGGGCATTTTTGATGCTCATTCCTGATTGAGAAACACCATACTCTGGGCTGAAAGCATTTTATTTCAATCATTTTCTCTCTGAGAATTGGCTTCTAAATTTTTCAGGTTGGTGTCTTTCTATCAGCACTTTCTCACCTTGAAAGTTCAAGGAAATAGAACACCTCCAACCTTGGAAATGGTAATGTAGCTCACGCCCCAGCGGGGAGGGGAGAGATCCTGCTCAAAGCTACAAAGGGGCGTTGCTGAAAGAAGAGAGCCAGAACTGGCTCCCAACCTGGTGTCAGAGCGGGGCTGGGCTCCAGGGAAAGGCGCAGCTGGCCCTGGCTCATCCCGTGCAAAGCGAGGACTTCCAAACTTTCTACCCCGAGAGGGAGAAACCCGCCTTCAGAGAGAACCTGCGATTCCCCAGGCACCCTTGCCAGGAATTCCACACCTAGAACTTCAGTTACTGTGCTCTTTTTTTTTGAAATAGCATTTTCATCTCATTTTGCTAATAAAGACACAAAGGCTCAGAAAAATTGAAATAACCGTCTCAAGATCATACAACAATTGGTAAAACCAGGACTTGACTCAGTTCAGTCCAAACCCAAAGTTCATCTTCTCCCGTTCTGCTGTGACTTCACCGTGGAACTATTTTCCCTGCCCTGAGGGTTTTGCCTTCACAGGAGCGCGGTAAAATGGACGAGTTAAAAGCAAAGGTTCTGTAGTCAGAATTCCTAGGCTCATGTCTTAGCGTCGCCTCTTAAGGGCTGGAGCATTAGTCAAGTTACTCAAACTTTGCATGCCTCCATTTGTTCAGCTTGTGAGATTGGATCCACTTTGTAGGGCTGTGGTGAGAATTAAATGAGATGACATTCACATGGCACATACGCAGTAACCAGCAAGTGCCAGCTGATTCAAAGCCGTGCGACCCCCAAGTTACTCGGGTTCTAGGGGAGGGAGTGAGCTCCGGCCTTCAGTGCCCCACCGCGTGAGGGCTCAGAGCTGGACAGCCCAAAGTGTAGCCTTAAGGTTCCCTCTCATCCCAAAAGGAATGCCGGGGCTATTTTGGATGAGGAAGGACAGTGACGGCGAGAAGGGATGTGACAGCAGCCACGGACTTGAGATTCACAATTAAGTCTTCCAAATTATCACTAAAGGTTCCTTCTGTTTGAAAAAGTCTATAATCTTACTAAGAATAAAATAAAACAAGAGCATAAATTTTTAGAAATAGCACTTGGGAGGCTGAAAGTTGGCATCAACTAGGCCATCTGAAATAATTCTAAATTTTATTTGGTTCGGAAGACGAGCAAGGGAGGGACAGGCCAATTTCTTGGGGAAGCTCGTGAAGGGTAAGCGATGCCAGAGCGGCAGCTTCTCGGCTGCTGGTGCGCTTCCCCAGCCACCCCAGGAGGGCAGGAAAGCTTCAAGACGCGAAGGGTAGAGGGCAACCTTGGGGTCACAGTGAGCACAGAGCTGCAAGGCCGTTCTTCCTCTGAAACGGTGGTTTTCAAATGAGTTGTGGGAGAGGAGAGGGCAAGGGGTTTGTGGCAGGAGCCAAGGCCCCGTCTTTCCTCCTTGAGCCTCGTGGAGGGGAGAAGGCCCAGAAGGTAGACGGGCCTGCCACTTGGGGGCAGCGTAGAAGTTAAAAATCAAATCTCCTGATGCCCACTAATGCCCCATGAAGAGGTGAGGGAGCTGGAGCAGGCAGGGGTAGGGAGTGCTCATGGTCATGGTGGCCGGGCAGTGGAAGACAGGGTCCTCTTGCCTCCTGTTTCCAAGCTGGGGAAAAGAAATCACCACAAACTGCCTCAAACTGAAGCTTAGCTGAGAAAAAAGCACATTAGGGCAGACTCTTGGCCTCACTTCCCCGTCAGTTTTGCTGAGTTCCCCTGTATGGCAAGGGTGGGAACAGGAGGAGATGTGCCACCTGCAAGGCAGGGCCAGGGGGGCAGGGACCCACAGCGGGTGAACGAGGCCAAGTGCAGAAGAGAGGCGCTGGGACAGGCTGGGGGTGCGGGGCAGCAAGTGGGCATTTCAAGCTGGTGTGACCAGGACGGCTTCATGGAGCAGGTAGCGTATGATGGGGAGATCTGAGGAGACTGGGGCATTTGGAAATGAAATTGAAAATGAAAACACTAACACAGTAGAGGCAGAGCTCTGGTTGTATGTGGGAAACAGCAAGGAGCTAGCTCTGGCTCTGGAACGAGCAGAGCAAGAGGTAACACGAAGTGCGGCTGGCGCTGTGTGTGACTCCCAGACTGAGGCCAGGCTGGAGACTAGGCTGGACCCCACAGCTGGCAGTGGAGACGCTGAAGTGTCTGCGCCGAGCGATGTAATCAGAACTGTGCTTGGGAAAGATTAACCTCGTGGCAGCATGCAAGACGGATGGGAGTGGGAATGACTGCAGGCAGAGACGCTGGTAGGAGAGGATTAAATGAGCTCAGATGTGAGGTAATGGAAGGCTTTACTGGACGGGGGAATAAGAGATATGAGAGATGTTTTGATAAAACTTGGCCAAGAGAAAGATCTCTTTCTCTCGGTGGGAGAGAGGAAGGGAGAGGGCAGCTCCAGGGTTGAAGCCTCGTTCCCGCAGCTGTACAACAAAGGGGTGCCTTATCCTCCAACGTATATCCAAACTATAAAGTGCTCCTTCTAGGTGGCGCGAGGGAGCCAGCGAGCCCGTCATCAAAGATGGAGCCATATGAGGCATCATTTAGTTGCAACCTGCAATTCAATCAATGAGTCTAAACAACACGGGCTCCTTGGTGAGGAAGCAGAACTCCTAGGTATGTTCAGGGTTTGCTTGCTTTCCATGCAGACGGGGTGTGATCTTCCCTTAAATCCTGCATTCAACATGGTAATTACTTCTGAGGTCTCCAGCAAACCTGTAGCCTTGCCTCTCTCAAACTTGTGCCTACAGCACCATCTGCTGGTGTGGGATCCTGAGGCCTGTGGTCCTGTGCAAAATCTTCATTTTGTGCCTTTAACACTCCCTCACCACACCCCATCCCCTGCATCACACACGCACGCACACACACACATAGAGACACAGACACACGGAGATGCACACAGACACACATACACAGATGCGCATACAGACACATACATGTAAACACACATACAGACATACACACACATACATAGAGACATACACATAGACACGCACACACATGCCTGGCTCCTTCCCTCTCTGATGCCCCTTCTGCAAATGCACAGCCTCTCTGCTCCAGTGCCTGTGGCCTCTCCGCTGCTTCCTTGCATCCTGCATTCTGGAGCCCCTGAGGTCTGCTCTCCCCAGGCCCTGGAATTTGAGTTGAACCACACTGTTCCCAGCCCTGCTGCAAAGTGGAAACAATAGACTGGTAGGACTGATATATTTGAGAGGGCAAACAGTTGGAGATCTGAAAAGTTAATTTGCTGGTTAATTTACTTGCAGGCTGCTAAGTGATCTTGCATTTCCCTCCTACCCTGCTCCCTAGTCCAAGAGACCTGGAAGGGAAAAGACAGGCCCTTCCGCCCGCCCATCTGCGTCCTGCTCTCTGTCTTGGTGGCAGCGCACAGTGTCCTGCTCTCATTCCAGAGGAATGGGGAAGACAGCCTGGTTCTTCCAAAAACATTTCCTATTAACCTACTTTCCCTAAAGATATCAGTTTGCCTAAAGAATCCCAAGTTCAAATGGATTTTATTTTTAAACCAGAAAAATCACGACACTGTAATGAAAATAACCACTTTTTTTTAACCTTTTAAGAAAAATGCTGTTCCCTGCCACATCTCTTAATAGCTGCCTCCTGGCGGTAGCCTAAATGATGAATCCGCCAACCTGTTTAAAATGTAAGGGAGGTTATTTCAAAAGTAATCGGAGGGTGTTTCTGACTGCAAATGCAAATTCCTTTGTCAGCGGTCTCCGGGGCCGTGGAGCGCACAGGTATTTTTAGTCCCTACAGATTTGCAGGGGAAACACACACACACACTAAATTAATGCGAGGTGCGTTCTTAGTTCCTAATAATTTTCCTTCCGGATTTGGAGATCTGAAGGGAATAGCGGATCTGTCCCTGCAGACAGATGGGTCCAGGCCCCTGGTGCCCTGCTCAGCGGGGTTCGTGCTGGGCTCCTAGCCCCCAGGTGCCCCCTCTAAGAAATGGGCTTTGCCCATCACAACTGACTGGCCTGGCAGTTCCAAAGCACCAGCCAGCAACCCACTGGTGATCTTGAGGGGTTCGGTCCCTCACTCCTAATAGGTGCTTGTGTTTTTTGTTTCGTTTTGTTTTTGCCCATGTAAATTCAAGACAAGACTGAATAGGAAAAAAGAATGAAAAGGCAGAATGTGTGTGTGTAGGGAGCGGGCAGGTGTGGCAGAGGGAGGCAGTCCACAGGCCACGCACGTGGACGTGACTGGACTAAGGCCCCGCTAGCGCTGTTTGCCTTTGTTTGTTGTCTGTCTGTTTCCACCAGCTGTCAAGTGCAGAGTGGGAGGGACGTGTGAGGCTGGCTATGCAAAGTAGAGGGGTGACCTTTGGAATGACTCTGATGCTAGACAACCATTTAGTCCATATACATATAACACATTCAGGATCTTTCTGGACACTCCCAACTTCAAATAGCTATTTGTAACATATACTCCCAAGCACATTCTTACATGGTAAACCATGTGTCCCAGACTTTTGCTGGGCGTGCCATAGGAAAACAGGCTTTGGAGTTAACAGGCACCAGCCTGAGCATTGGCTTTTGCCATTTGCTGGTCACATCACTTTGAGTAAGCCACTTAATCTTTCTAAGCCTCAGAATTCTTACTTAAAAATGGAGATACTAACACCTACCTTCCAGGGTACTTACACATCGTATATGATACAGCATAATAACTGAAGTGTGCGGCTGTTTGTCTCCCTGCTCATCTAGGAGATCTGAAATGCAGGCGATAGGAGGGACAGCTTCAGAAGCTAGTACCCCCAACACAGAACGGCACTCTAGGTGGCGGATCCCACGGAGTAAAGCTCAGTGGAGAGAGGGACCAGCTTTCCTATTTCCCAAGCTCAGGTACTGCTGAGATCAGAAGACTGGGTTGTCCAAGCCCAGAAATCTTGAGCACAAGGCAGAACTGAGACTGAAGCATGGAAATTAGCAAGAGGCAGATGTCAGCTCAACACTAGGAGAGACATTCTGACTATGAGAGCTGCCCAACAAAGGACCTAAGGTAACAAGCTCCCTGTCACCAGTTGTGTTCAAACAAAGCCAGGTAATCCTGGTCACAGATGGCATGCAGGGAAACTCTTTGATGCAGTAGAAGGTCCAACTATATCAAAATCAAAATCGAATGTTCTCCCAATGCTAAGAGTCTTTGTTTCTGTAAAAGAGAAAGAGAGTATTGCTACTCCAATTTTCCCTTGAAATCTAACGCTCTGGAACTCCCTGGTCCCTGCTGGAGGCAAAGAAATAATAGGAAACCTCCAGTGTTTCAGAGCCTTGCACTGGGACCATTAAGCAATCCGTTTAGAGCAAGAGGGAGAGTGAGTCTGAGAGGCAGATTTAAAATTATAATTAGCTTTTCTGATAGTCTTAATTGAAAACGGTTAGTCCGAGGAGAGGATCTGGTGGGTGGGTCCCGCCGGTCGCAGCAGCCCTAGAATGATGGCCTCATGTGACAACACTCAATGGCCAAAGCCCTGTGTCCAGCAGAGGAGTGATTGGACTCTTTCCCTCCTGATGTGCTCTGTCCTCTTTGACTGACTCTGTCTTTCACTGGATTGCCTTTCTCTCTCCCTCCTTTTCTTCCCTGACTGCTTACACTCCAAGAAGGATACATAGCATTCTAAACTATCTAGTCCTTCCATTTGTTGTCGTCAGGGTAATTCTGTGATCGCCTGGTCTGCCTCCTTGTCTCTTCTCTTCCTTCCATCCCCGCTTCTCTCTTTCTTCTCTGTTCCCTCTGACTTCCCTGGCTGGGTACAGCATCACAAATTGAAGTGCCCCATGCATTTCATTTTGTATTTTGCCAATTCCATTCCCATAGGAACCCCAAATACATCAGGCTTACTCTCAAAGCCAGCACTGGTTTATCTGAAATTTGATTGTGTTAAATCATATTGGTATAACTAGCTCTGACTTTTAAATAAGAATGCATCAAAATGCTTTCTAATCTTTTTTTTTTTTTTTCTGCTTTATCTCCCTAAACCACCCCGGACATAGTTGTATATCTTAGTTGTGGGTCCTTCTAGTTGTGACAAAATGCTTTCTAAAGTTAGCCAGCCCCACAAGCTCTGGCCAGCCCTCCCAGGCCATGGGGCAGCCTGAGCTCATGTTCATGGACAACAGGAGATTCTGCGCTCTTGAAGGGTTTTTAGAGAAGAGAAGGCAGATAGGAAGAGGGAGGGAAGAGGCAGCAGAACCTGAGGCTGTGTCCTGGTTTTGTGGAAGTCAGATAGGAAGGCTCTGTGCCTTCAGAGTTATGACTTGCAGACTGAGTTTAGAAAGAAGGAAAGGGAAAACCCTTCCCTCATGCCATCATCAATCTCCAGCCCTTAGTTTGCACAGTTTTCTATTTCTTGTGCTCCAAGGCTAGATTGCTGACAGTCAGTGATGCTAATGAGCGGCAGAGTGCCTTTGATCATCACCTCCTGGATCTAAGACATGGTGCTTCTTGGGGACATTCTGAATAGGCTCAGCTTGCTGCACAATGGAGTCAACAGGACTCCAAGAGCATCTACTAACACTAGATTTGAGATAAAGGACACGAACGTTCTGGTACCAGGAGATGAAAATGAAAACATCAAGAGCATGTTAATGAAATCCTTCTCAGAGGCAGGCTGGCTCCAAGGCCAAGTACAGCAAAGGGAACTCACCCCCTGGGGTTCAGAGACAACAGCCCTGCATGCCCATGCCCTCCTCTCCTTACTACCTGACTGGCCACCCTCAACACACATCCTGAAGGCTTCCATCTTCTGGAACACCATTTACATGAGGAACAGGGTTTTACAAATGGAGAAAGCCAATATAGTAGAAAAACAGAGAAGAAGGAACATTGCTTTGGAGTCCAAAGACCCTGGGTGAAGTGTGGCTCATTCTCATGCTAACTACTTGAGGAAAGCCTCTTCAGTTTCCTCACTTTAGAAGTGAAAAACTCCACGTGATGACCTTGATGTACCTTCCAGCTCTAAAATACTGAAATCCTGTATGGATATTTGTGAAACATATAGGATGAACATCACTGATTGCCCTTCCCCTTCCTGAAGGACTAGAGAGATTGTCTCTATATATTTTAGTTCGTTTAGCTAGGTTTATAGTTAAACCTTAAGATAGACATCCAATAACGCATATTGTGAGATTTGGAGCCATCTTGCCTTAAAATAGCAAACCAGTTTGCAGTTTCACGCAAGCAGAATAGTCATAGCCTTGGCAGTCTGGGGAACATGAAAGTCCTCCAAAACCTGAATGTCAGGACAGGTTTTAAACTCAATACTTAGATATGGAAACTTCTTTTAAAAGTAACTTCACCCTCAGGGCTGGCCTGGTGGTGTAGTGGTTGAGCTCACATGCTCCGCTTTGGTGGCCCTAGGTTCAAGGGTTCGGATCCCGGGTGTGGACCTACACACTGCTCATCAAGCCACGCTGTGGTGGCATCCCATGTACAAAATAGAGGAAGATGGGCACAGATGTTAGCCCAGCAACAATCTTCCTCACCAAAAGAAAAAAATAAATAACTTTACCCTCATAAAAAACTCAATACATAATAAGGCAGCTGTAGCCATTCCTAAGATTAGTTCTGTCTATGACACATCAATAAATATGTTGAATGAACAAATAAATGAATAAATAAATGAGGCTTCTACCTGAAACATAACTCCCTGGAGAGAAGGCAGCCACAGGCTTGTTTTGCTCTGTTGAAGACACTCTCAGGGACAAGGAGGTTGCTATCTTGTCTGGTGACTTTTTTTTTCCAGCAGTGAGGAAGGTCAGTTAAAAATTACTTCTTTAAGTCAGACCCATATTTGACTTTGTTCCCTGTACCCTTGGCTCCAGTTAAGCCAGAAATGCATATTTCCTCCCCCACACACTGTTCTCTACTTACAGCTACCATGTCCCTCCTTATCATCAGAATCTGAGAATCCCCACATCAGCTGATAACTGGCTTTGAAATACACATGCCCCAGGCCCCAAACTTCCTTATAGATTTACCTTCAGAATCATATTTTATCTAGACTGAACTTGCAGTCCTTGAACCCACACTAAGAGCAGGCAAAGGGGAGAAAGGTGAGCTAGATGTCTCTCCTGGGGTTTAAAAATGGGCTCCAGATACGTAGACAGGGATGCTGAAGAGCTGATCATACCCTCAGGCATTAAAGAAGTGTGAACATCTCCTAAAGTGGAGTGGAGACAGGACTAACTAGCATTCACTGTCTCAAGCTGCTACCTGTGCCAATGATCTGTGCCAGGCCAGTAACACTGCAAGCAGCTGTGTGGCCTACAACACCTTTTTTTTGCATTCTAAGACATATTCATTAGTGAAATATCAGAAACCTCAGGGGCAGCATGTGCTTCTAATTCATTTTCCAATTGTATAATGAGCCAGGAGTGAAATTTTTAGGGTGAATTTAATTGACCTTTACAGCAACATCAGGCAGATTGGCTTAAATGCTATTAAAGCAAAATGTAACCCGGTGAGACTTTCTGCGAAGGTTATCGGAAAATCTATCAAGTTGTTTTTTCCTTAATTTTCATCAAGAAAGGAAAAGATAGATAGAGGACATAGAAGGATGAACAGAGAAGCAGAAGGAAAGAGATTTAAAGCAGGAGTGAGATAAGAAGAGAAGAGTGAGAGAAATGAAGTGCCAGGCGAGGGAGAGGGGCAACCTCGCCCCTTATTGCTGGGGGATTACGTTTTAATTTAGAAAGGCTGTTTGAAAATGTGCAATTAAGCTACAGGTCACATTGGTCTGAAGTATTTCCAACACTTGGGGATAGGACAGCACAGTCCTCTCTTTATTAATATTTTGGTGTCACTGTTTAGGCCTTTCTCAGCTCCACATAGGAGAGCTCACATGAATAGAAGGCAGTGTCTTCTCTTGGCAGCTGACGTGGGTCTTCTTTCTGACTCCATTGTCTTCTTCACCAAAGACATGCTCAGTTCCCAGTAAAAAGGTACCCATGGAGAAGCCAGAGACCCAGGCATAGGGTGGAAGAAATCCTCGAGTACTAAGATTGCACCCTTTGGGACATCAATGGACAGGGTCCAAAAGCCCATGGCAAATTGGGACAATTCTAGGTCATGTTAAATCAGAGGGAGATGGCCAGTGTACTGGGTGAGGGCCAGCAGTGAGCATCAGAATCAGCATTAACTTAGTTAACTTTGGGATTATCATGGCCTCTGGCTCCCGGGACCTTCTCAGAAGTCTGAAACCAGTAAGATAGGGGGAGAAAAACGTGTGTCCATGAAGGCTGTGAAACTCATGGAGAGGATGCAGACTCATCAACACTTCTATTAAGAAAGAGGAGGTAATAATTCAGGAGGGGGACAAGGAAGACAGCCTGGGAGCTGAGGCAGAGATCCAGGCCTAACGGGGAACCAGAGTGTGTGAAAGAGGGAGGCTGAGGTTCAGCCAAAAGATAAGGGAAAGGCACAGGCTCCCTGGAGTTCATACTGGATCATCAGTGCAAGATGAATTACATAGACCACAGAGCTCTTAATTAACTTCCCACCCTGGGTGGGACTGGCTCAGAAATCACACAGGGCTGAGTCAACAAGTGGAAAACAGTACTGTTAGCTGGGGAACGGAATGGCCCTCTGTGCAGAATGAAGTTAACACAGCAGGTCTGAGGCTGCTGTCCTTAGAAGGGCCTGCTTGCAAGGTTGGTCTTTCGCTGGTGCCAGGGAACTTGGATTTGGGAAGGGTTCTCACGCTTCTCTAGCTGATAAGCCTGGTTCTCTGTGTCTACATTGTTTGTACAGACAATATGGTTTATGCTGGACACCTGCTTTCCTTCTGGGAGTCTGGAATTTTGCTATGTGCTAGGGAGAGGGTACTCATATGACCAGCCCCCCCATTAAGATCTTGGTCACTGAGTCTTTAAAGGGCTTCCCTGGGCAGAAAAATCACACACATTTTGCTGCAGGAAGAATGAGCTTTGTGCAGCCCCTCTTGGGAGGGAGAGAGCACAAGAAAGTCTCACACGGGTTCCTCCTAACTGTGTCTTTACCCATCGTGATTTGGCTGTATGTCCTTGCTATGCCTCTGTAATAAATCTTACTCATGGGTACACTTACATGCTAAGTCCTATGAGTCTTCCTAGAGAACCTCCAAATGTGGGGTGGTCTGCAGGACTCCTGATACATCCTCTCCCAGTGAAAACCCTCCTGCTGGTTTTTGTCCTATGCTTAATCCTGAATCTCACATCTGTTCCTGGGGTTTCTTTTGATGCTGGTGGTGGCTATGGATATGGGCTGTCACCCAGTACAGGTGCATCACCTCCAGCAGTGCCCAAGCTCTCTCAGCACTCAGGGGACTCTCATAGCTAGGAGAGTTACTCACAGTAAAAAACACGTTTCTTCCTGCCCCGGGAACCTAGAGAAGAAGGAGGAGTGAGGAAGAAGGGCAAAAGGGGGGGGCGGGAAGCGCTTACAAATAAGAACAACCTTTAACAGTCTCAGAAAGAGAGAAAGAGAAGAAGAGAAACAGTGGGGGACTTCTAAAATGGAAATGCAGAATGTCTCAGAGACTATCATTAACATCATGCAACATCATCATCCTCTTCGGCACTGTTAGTTGAGCAACTACAGTGCACCAGGCATATGCAAAGCTCCTTACATACATGGATTTCAGCTAAAATTCACAATGGGATGTGATAGGTAATGGGTAATATTATTATCCCTATATTTTAAATGAGCAAACTGAGGGACAGAGTGGTTAAGTAATGTGCCCAAGTCACAGAACTGGTAAATGATAGAACCAAGATCTCATCCAGGTGTACTCTTCAGGAAGACAAGAGAAGTCTCAGACATAGCAACACCTTTTTACTGAATATTGTGCGACTTGCAAAATGTGGTTGAAAGGGGAGAAAGATAAACCAGAACGTGACCCTTAATGGCACTGTTTGAAAAAGACAAGCATCAGTTTTACCTCTAATTGTCCCTTAACACACCTGGATTCCCAGTAGCACAATGTGGAGAAAGCCATCCAAGATATCAAGGATGTTCTCTATTAGCTTCAGATTTTCAGTCCTCTATACAATTTTAAAGAAATAAGAGTTTCTGTGAAACCTTAATTTTTGAATGTTTTCTCTTTTCTACTGGTCAGGACTATAGATTTACAGAGCACTCTCAAAGATAACACAAAATATTTACAAATTGTTAACTCAAAGAACACATCTTTGTATTCCCTGAAAATTATACCTGGCATCAGGCAGGCACCTTATATATCTGTTAGACGGATAGATAGATGGATGGATGGATGGGTGGATGGATGGATGGATGGATGGGTAGATGGATGGATGATTGGGTGATGGATGAATGGGTGGGTGAATGGATCGACAGATGGATAAGTGATGGATGAATGGGTGGATGAATAGATGAATGGATGGACTGTTGGATGGATGGGCGGATGTTAAAGGTGAAAATAGACTTTGAAGAATTGAAATCATTTCCTAGGAATAGAAGTGTGGCAAATCCCTGAGTGGGTGAAGTGTGATCTTTATGTTCCAAGTTTTCTATACTAATAATTGATTAGGTTAGAGGAATAAAGTTTCTCTCTACCGTTCCATCCCCTTTTATACTTGAAGTACCTGAGGTAGTCCCATAAAGAAGCAGCGATGGAGAAACACTGGGAAGAGGAATGCAGTTGTCTGGATTCTTGCCAATTTCAACTGATTTGGAGATTTTTAAGGAAGAATGAAGCCCCACAGCCTGTTTGCCAGTCTTTCAGTCTCTCAGGCCCTATTTCTGAAGGGAGGATTCAAGCATGTGTTCCTAGCTGCTAGGGCTCAACTTTCTACAGAGCCTGCTTAATGGAAGTCAGTGAGCCAAGATGTCAGTTTAGAATAGAACAAAGCACCTGCAACTGCTATGGCCTCCCTTGCAGGATTCTTCTTACTTAACTTGGTGTCCTATTTTAGATGCATGTAGCCCACCAGTGTACAGTAGCCTCATTGGTACCAGGAACTGCAACCATTTATGCATTTGTTAATTTATTCAACAAATACTAAGCTCCTTACATAGGCCAGGTTCTTTTGTAGGTAGTATAGACAAAATGATAACTCAAACAGGATCCCTATCTGCTTGTAACCCCACGGGGGAAATAGATAAATAATTCAATAATTGCAAAACAGTGTGTCTAAAGGTATGTGTGTGTGAGAATGGGGAGAGGCAAAGAGGGAAGGAGGAAGGGGAGAGAGAGAGAGAGCAATCTGTTCATCATATAATATTCACAAGAATCTCAGCATAGTAACTGGCAGAAGCATGGCAGACAAAGAGAAATTAAGAACTGCAATAGATAGCAAAGATAGTGTATGGGCAGGTGGGGGTTAACATTCAAGGCAAACGCAATCACATGTACGAAAATCACGAAACAATTTTCATATTCCAGAATCTCTAAGGGCTCAGTATGGCAAAACAAGCTGGGAATGAAGGTGAGGGGTAGGGGGTGGGGAAGAGACAGAGTGGGGAGAGAGAGAGAGAGATGGAAGGGCTTTTAGGAACCAGACAGTGAAGGGCTTTATGCTACGTGAAGGAGTTGGTGCTCTTTCCTGCAGATTATGGGGTGCCTTTGGAATGACTTGATGCGATTTCTATTTTAAACAGGTCATCTGGTAGGAGGGCGGAGGATGATTGAAGCTGGGTGAGCCAGGAGATGAGGAGATGGGTTAGGAGACAATAACATGACCTAGACAAGAGATAACAGCCTTGGATTAAAGCTTTAACAATGAGAATGGAAGAGATGTACACATTGAAGATGTCATTTAGTGAGGGTAGGGAGAAGGAGAAATCCTGACTGGTTTTCAAATTTCTCAGTTTTTCCTGCCTGCTTGCCCTATGGGAGTTATAAGGAACAAGACAAGATGCCTATCCACAGGAAAGGATACAAAATCATGCAAAGACAACAAACAGCAAAGAGTCATATGTCTTCACTGCCAAATTAAGGTAGAGACTCTAAGTACCGTGGGAAGGGAGAGAAAGGTGAAATGGTTGCTTCCAGCTGCACTCATCACTGGAAGCTGTATGCAGAGCTCAAAAGATGGGCAGAATTGAGATGAGCCAGTAGGAGGGGGACAGCCCAGAATATGGGTGAGAAAAGATGCAACAGTGGAGAGCAAGGCATACTCTGAGCAGGGAATAAAATAACTCAGAACTTTGACTTTAGGATAGGATGTAAGCTGGGAATTATGGAAGATAAAGATGGAAAAGTAGAGGGTGAAGGAATTTAAATGACAGGTTAAAGAGTTTGAACTTCTTATCTGGGCCAGTATTTCCCTAAGTCTGTTCTGTGCAAGGACCTGTGTCCCAGGAGGTGTTCATAACTGCTTTGTGAAATGAGGGGATTGCGGTTAAATTAAGTTTGGAAAATGCTGGATTAAACTAAGTTAAACAGGTTCCACTACTAATGGACTTCTAAGATACTTTAATATTATATACAAAGAAGTAGAAGAAAGAGGATCAGAGAAATCAAAACAGAAAGAAAAGAAAAACACAAGATTGGAAATCCATGTCTCAGCTCTAGCCCCAGCTTTATTACTGAGTAGATGTGTGACCCTTAGCAAGCCACTAAAACTCTGTGTGGGTTTTAATATGCCTGTCTATAAAATGGGCTATTCCACCAGTGGGATGGCTTAACACTGGAAGCCTCCCCCGGTGTATTCGAGCCTCTAAAGATGGCCATGCCTATTTTCAGTTTCAAATATAAATGTAAAAGAATACATTTATCTAAAGATGGTCATACCCATGTTCAATGTTTCAAATACATACATAAGAGAATACATATATCCAGTTGAATACATATTCAAAGGCAGTTGAATCTAAATAAAATGTCTTTTACTTTGGCTGGAATCATATAAACTCAGTAATGTGGTAACACTGGATATTTCCTACATTAGATCATAAGGTTTGTGAGCAAAAGGAGCCTGTGTTTTGCTCATCATTTAATTTCTGGCATCCAGCACAGCACTGGGGACACAGTAACTCAATAACTATTTGTTCAGTTTATGAATTAAGGCTGATCAGTTGCTTTGAATGGCAGATACATATACTTTTATTTGAAGGAGAAAATGAGCTGTTGCTGAAAATAGATTTGGGGAGACATACTTGAAAATGGTGTCATGGGGATTAAAAGAATGAGTAACACATTGAAAAATTTGGAGAGCGTTGATATAGATAAACTCTAAATGTTTCTTAATTATAAAATTACACGATATACAATTTTTTCGCGACCTAATAAAAAGTCACTGCATTTGATATTGTCAGGAACACTGCCACACTGTCAGAGACGGAGAATCTGCAGCAGCAGTGTGATGGGGAAAAGCCTCAGCACTGCACGCTGCTAAGCAGTGAATGGCTGACGAGGAAACTGAGACCACAGACAGAGCTTCCTCATTTTACCCACTACTGCAAGCACCTGCGCACCTAAGGCAGAGCTGCACCCTAAAGGGGCACGATAAATATGCTTTGACTGTCTCATCAATCCAACAGGTCCTTCTTTCATTCATTCAACCAACTTTTGTTGGGCATCCACGGTCTGTGAGGTGTGAGGATCTGGCAGTGTACATGGTGGACCATTTTATACATAGTTCAGTTAAACAACATTTCAGAAGCAGCTATTTTGTGTCAGGCACTAAGCTAACTACTAAGATACAAAGATGAATAAGGCACAGTCCTCATCCCCAAGAGGCCAAACTTCACTGAGGGAGGTGAGGGTCCCAAATCTGTAGGGAGCCCAGAGATCTCCCAGGGCTGCAAACAAGAAAGAAAGGATAGGAAGAGAGATTCCATTGCATCTGGTCTTAGGGGTTTTGGACCATCCTTGAGTGAGACCTTTAAGAATGTTGTTAGGATGAAACTTAAAAAGCATTAATTTAAGGAGAAATGGAAGGCAAAAAGATAAACACCAGAAAGTGTGTACAGGTATGTAAAGAGATTTGACACTAACAGGAAGAAGAAAAAGGGTTAGTAGGTTGAGGAATGGCAGGGTCAAAAGAAAGTTTTGGTTTCATCTGTTTTCTGTTATTTTTGTTGTTGCTGCTATTAGGATGAGGAGGATCTAAGCTTCTTGGTGGGCAGCGGGGAATTTAAAGTGTGAAAATTGCCAAGCAGCGTCACAAATGAAGATTTTCAGTCCTCTATTACTTCTGAGGCTGATATGAAGAGGCCACCGTTACTTTCCTTCAAATTAATATCTCAACATCGTGGATGTATCCAAAATAACCTAGTTTCCCTTAGCAACTCATTCCCTTCACTCTCCTTTAACCTCTTTAGATTGTCAGCCAGTGCCATGTCTTGGAGTAACAAGTTTCATATACTTACTACCTGCTGGGTAAAGAAATATTCACTTTAATTGCTCTAAATTTACCAATTCTAAGCTGCATGTGGTGCCTCTTCCTTCTGGTGCTCTAGAACTGCCATCGCATCTGCGTTCCCTGACCTGCATTGTGACTGGCTGAGTCTCAGGCCCATTCTTAGCACCCCCCCCCCAACCATGGCCGTCACATTGGTTTCCACTGCTCGCTTTTCTACTCCTGCCCTCCTGCTGTATATTCTCTACATGGCAGCTGCAATGATCTTTCACAGACAGAAATCATGTCACCATACTGCTCAAAATCAGGGAAAACGTAAGCCCCTATTTACCTGTGAGACCATTGTGCAGGTGTCATTATTAAGAATGCCCCTTTCACTTTCAAAAGCAATCCCACTGACAATAAATTAAAGGTTCACCCTACTTTAAAACTTCCAGTGACTTCTCATTACTATTAAAATAAAATCCAAACTCTAAAGCTCCTGGCCGGATCTTTCCTCCTCCATCTCCCTGAGCTCACCTCTCCCCTCTCCTGACTCACCGTGCCCCAGCCATACTTGATCTTCTCTGCTTTCCCCATACACCGAGCCCAGGCTTATGTCAAGACTCGAGCACTTGGTGATTCCTCTGCATAGAATACGGTTCCTTCTGCTTTCTGAGTACTGGCTTCCTCTCTTCCTTCAGAGCTCCTCTGAGATGCCACATCCTCAGAAAGGCCTGCCCTGACCATACCATCTTCAGGTAGCAATCCCCTCCCCATAATCACATCCCTATCTTTAGTGCCTCCACAGCGCTCAAGAGTGATAGACGTAACCTTATTTTCTAAATTTGTTATTTAGTGCCGTACTTTTCACTCAAATGATAGCTTCCTAGGAGAGGACGTGGTGCATGTTGTTTATCACTGTGCTCAGCATCTCTCACGCCTGAGCCGCCATTACCACGAAGACAGGTCAGAGACCATCCCTGTCCCATGGCTAGGACCCTCGCAGCCTTTACACCCTGGAGCACACTAGAAAACACATATCTTCCTCTGAGACAACTTCAGTGGTGATGTTCTCTTATTATTACTAATGTTTTCTTTGTGAGCCTAAGAAATAGAGTTAGCACAAGGTGTCGCAGTGTGTCTGGGTGCTTTCCTAACTTACCACGTGCCCCTACCCCAGACCCCTCCACTGTGTAATTTCTATTACTGGCATGCTTTTCTACAGAATTCAAGAAAAAAATACATTATTCATTCAATATGGAGTGTATAAATCTTTCCCATATTGTACGAATTTATACATTTATATACAACATAGGAGTGTATGAAGCAGTCATCACAGAAACGACAGTTTATGATGACATAGTTCTCAAAAGAACCTGCTTCACAGGACCTTGGAAGAAGAGGCGCACAGTTATCACATCTATTAGTGAGTAAAAGAAGTGAAGTCTAGAATGGCTGAATTACTTATTCAAGATCACTTAATGCCCAGGCTGAGACGACAAGCCAGCTTCCCTGACTCCTCGCACTGTTCTTGGAGCTGGCTTTGTGTACAGGCAATGCACTTCTCCAAATATTTGCTCCAGATATAGCGGGGCAAACAGTGCAGAGACTTCACACAAAAGCACTGTAGAACTCTGTAAAAACATGAGCTAGAAAGGGGGGTGATCTTCTAGGCAGCCCACACACAGCGAGGCTCTACCTCAGCCTCTCACACACATTGACCTTTCAAGGGGAGACATCCCTCAGCTACCAGATGTGGCGTCTCAGCTTTCTGCTGTTGCCTAAGTATATTTCCCCATCATAGTTAATTTACTTACTGGCTTGCTTGTTTATTTCTATATTAATGATTATTAGTTCAGGGAATATACTATCATCATTAGCACCTGGCTATATTTAGTTTATCAAATCAGTTAGGCAGTCACCTACAGGATTCTGAGAACCCCTAAGGACAGAAAGATATTGATGGGTCAGAAGTCAGAACCAGTTTAGAGCAGTAGTTCTCAAACTTTACCATGTACCAGAGTCATCTGGAGGGTTTATTAAAATACAGATTGTTGTGACACTCCCAGTTTCTGATTCAGAGGGTCATGGGTAGAGTCCAAGAATTTGTATTTCTGACAAGTTCCCAGGGGATGCTGAGAACGGGTGGGTACATGGTGGTGAGTCGATGGGTAGGAACTGGACACACTGTGTGACCAACCAGCCTGGTTTGCCTGAGACTGAGGGATTTCCTAGGAAATGAGATTTGCAGTGCTAAAGCTAGGGAAGCACTGGGCAGTGCTGGGCAATACTGGACGAGTTGGTCATCCTAAAGATGGTGAAAAGACAACACTATGTGGGGCCCTCAAGGGGGACTTGAGGGACAGGTTAACCTGTGTGTGTCAAACACAGGAGGGTGGCATTAAAGAACTGTCTGCTTCTGGGTCTTTCCCAGTGTAGAATACACACTCCTCAAAGGCAGCACCACACGTTCTTCTCTTTGTATTACCAGCATTTAGCATAGTTTTGGGCACATAGTAGATGCTCTACAAATGTTTGTAGATGTCTATTTGCCTGAATGTTCAAATGAATGAATGATTGAATGGATGGATGGTGCGTAGATAGATGAATGGGTAAGAGATGGATAGATGAATGGAGGCAAACCATGTCTTTTCCAGGTATGGTCCAAGGTGAGCTTATCTACTCCAGCAATCAAATCAAAGTACAAATCCTAGGGTATGTGGGTTTATACGCAGGTGAGCAAGAAGACCTGCTCCTGACCCAGTGGGGGTTGACTCTGAGCAGGATTCCATGAGCATCTTTAGGGCAGGGCAGGGCAGTGGCAAGGGGTTCCATCTGCCAGTCCAGCTCCTTCCTCAAACCTTGTTCACTCCTCTGCTCCCAGAGAACTTTCCAAAACCTAGAGAAAGGAACAGTTCAAAGTGAAGCCAAAAAGCAAAATAGTTAAAATGGATGATATTGAAATGTAAGGTTTTCCGTTTTAGAAAAATTAAGGGTGAGGGAGCCTCTGTTGGATTAAATGTTCAGTATGTTCAGAAAGTAAATACTGTCAGCGAGCGCGCGGGAGATGAAGGTGACAGGGAGAGTAGTTTTGAGCCCCGTTAGATATTAATTTCCCATAGATCATCCGTCTGTCCTCTCCTTGTTTGAAGTTCCCAAGGCTGGAGGCTTCAAAGCGCACACCGACTGCCATTTGCACACAGCTCATGGCCCCGTGGGGAGCCGCCTCAGCAGGTTCGAACACTCCATCCCTGCGGGAGCCTTCCTCACACTGCCTCTCTGTCGGCCGCTGCCTGTCGCTCCATTCCAGAACATCAAGGACAAGTCTATCAGCGAGTCCAGCGGCTGGTAATAAAGCCACTCCTTCCCAACATGAGGAGAGGCCCAGGCCCTGGCTCCAGACACGCAAATTGATTTAGGAGATGAAATGAAAATGACCCAAACCTTCCTCAGAACTCTCACGAAAATGAGGACTTTTTCCTCCCTCTTGCTTCTTTCTCTGTCTTCTTCTATATCCCTCTTTCCCCTCCTTTTCTTTTACAAAAGTTTTGAGTAATGTATGGGTCATTCTTACATCTGTCATTTGACAAAGGTATTTTTAATTATTAAATTACGGCTGTTCTGTGCGGGGGGTGGATGGTTCCTGCCCTCGCACGGATCATTGCCTGGCAGGACAGAATGGCGCTCTGTCCTGAATGGTGCCTACTAGAGAGCTGTATAAGGAAAGTGGCACAACAGAGGGATGCTAAGTCCTGCTACGAAGCATGAGGAGAAATTTCAGAAAAGTGGGAGGACTTCTCCTGAACTTGCCTCCACCAAGCGCCAGACACACTGCCACATTGTTCCGGAGTGTGGACAGTTATAGAGCAGCTGGAATCTGAAGGAAGTTTTAATTTAGCAAGTGAGTTTGGAGACACAGGCAGTCCTAGGGATAATCATATTAAAAACCAGCCCTCTCTCCAATTTTGAAGAGAAATGCTATTCTTTACATTTACTAAGGGATGGAAACCATGCTGAATGGAAATGTTAGCCAAAAAATAAAAGTAATAAAAAATATTTTTTCATTACAAAGAGGACTGACTGGGGCTGGCTCAGTGGTGTAGCAGTTAAGTTCTTCTGCTCCACTTCGGTGGCCCAGGGTTTGCAGGTTCGGATCCCAAGTGCAGACCTACAGCCTGCTCATCAGCCATGCTGTGGTGGTACCCCACATACAAAAACTAGAGGAAGATTGGCACATATGTTAGCTCAGAGACAATCTTCCTCAGGAAAAAACAAAAAAAAGAAGAAAGAAAGAGGACTGACTTGTGGACAGCACATCATTTAATCACTTAGGATTCCAGTTTTATGTCTGTGAAATGCGGGTGCTGGACTGTATATCCTCCAGCCCCTTTGTTGCCCAATATTTGACAGGTCTATGTTCCTAAGACCCTATTGCTGTATGGAACCAAAGATTTCAAACATCAGGATTGCTGCCATAGTTTTTACTTACATTTAATAATTTATTTAGATCTATTTGACACCAATAATTATGTACAACCTGAACTCAAATAGTCTCCTTTAGACTTGGCAAAGCAAAAAAATGACCATATTAAAATGTGGATCTCCTTGACCTACAGCAAGTAGTAACTCAGCTTAGAGGTGGACACTCAGGAGGACACGTGCTCACCCACTAACAATAGCAAGACAGCTGTGGTAGGACGACAGCTGCAGAGATGGGGAGACGAAGCAGGAGGGCAGGGAGGACATTGTACACGCAGCTCAGCTCAGCAGATACGTCTGCTGAAAGGAGTGTGAGAGACAGCCTGTGGCCGCTGCTTCTGATCAGGAAACCCTGTGGGTCGGCTCCCGAACTAAACACAGGGCAGTTTGTTTATAGGAATTTCCTGCCAGGTCATTTATTGACTAAACAATCCTGGCCAAATCCAATGGCACAGCCTGACCTGCTGACCTCCGTTTGAACATCGATTGTTGCTGCTCACTTCATCAGACCATTCTCCTCTGCAGCTCTACCTACCCAAAGGAATTTCGCTAATCCCTTTTTTGTTTGTTTCTTGGTTTTCTTTAAGCGAGTTGAGAACAATGACCTCCCATTTTGAAGGACAAGCCAAAGTCTCAGGACAAGGAGAGAAAACCTACTCCTTCTGACCAGCCTCCCTGCTCTGCATCTCCCAAGTAGAAATGTGTATGCTACAAGGTCGTGGAGAAAAGGGTGACTTGCTAGTGTATGATCAGACCTGCTGACCTCAGAGCCAAGTAAAGTGGAGAAGGCTTGGGAATACTACCAGCTTTATTTTTTCTGTGGTTACAATGGGCTAGTGTCATTTAATAGCTGCTAGGATGCAGATTTAATCTAATGAATGGACTAAGTGAGTATTCATTGTGTATTACGAATTGTGCAGCAATCCTTCACTTCAGACAGTCTGGTTGCTAACCCAAATACCTAAAGCTGTAATGGAGAATGTGAAAGTGCATTTACCTGTCAATGGAATGATTTCAAGTGTTTACATTTTCACTAATATTAGCAAGCCATTAAAGCTAATCCTGGGCATTAGCCTACTACTAATGGTTACTGTAGCCTACACTTAGCATCCCGTGTGCAGACCACATGCATCTAGATCAGAGGTCTTAACTCACATCCAAAGATGAGTTTTAACTGATCTATAATTGCCTCGGGAACTCTATGCATAATTTTTTGTCAATGAAGATTTTTCATGGAAGGGCCACAGTCCTCAGAGGACCCAAACAACTACTTGACTCAGAACATCATAAGAACAAGTGCTCTAAATTACAATCTTTCCTGGGGAGAGGATCTGTGTCTCCATATCCCTCTAAATTCTTAATTTGTCTAGCAGTAGGCTTTGCTTGAAACACGTCATTGGTAAACCAAAATAAGTAAGCTTGAAAACCTAACTATGTTGAGTTCATTTAGTCTCATATAATTATCATTATTAGAAGAAATGATTATATACCTATTTCATAGATGAGAAAAAAAATTTACAGGCAGGAAAACAGCTTGTATAAGAAAAATCAGCTGTTTGGCAAGGAATTGTTTAAGGCACCCTTCCCTGGAAACATTTAAGAGTAATATAAGTTAGTGACTCCAACTTATGAAAAAAAAAAGTTGGAACTTCACAATGCAACATGATGTAATTTAAAAAGCAGGCTCAAAGAAGATTTGGGTTCTAGTTCTGGCTCTGATATTTCCTAGAAGTGTGATCTGAGGCCCATCTGATACTCTCCAGAGCTAGGATGAGAACCAAAGGCAATGATTGATATGAAAGCTCTTTGCAAAATGTAAAGACCATCTAAATGCTAGTTATCAGGAGTATTCTGAAAATGTGCATGCAATGAATGCTACTATCAAAGGTCAGAGGGAAGTGGATCTCTTCAAGAGACACTGAAGGAGAAGCTGACATAGCAGGTATGTTTCATGGGATGCTTGCGTTCTGTGTGATAACATCCATCACGACCTTCCCCATAGCCTTCAAGGCATCTGAAGGCTACGTTACTATTGATATTATCACATCACCAGGAAAGAGACTTTCATGTGGATGAAAAGGATTCCAGATGGCCACAGTTTAACTTTATTAGAGGAGAAGAAAGGGAATCAACTATTTAATAAGAATAATCAAATAAACTTCCACTGGAGAGTATGGCTACCTGGAGGGTTCCATGTCTTTATCTGCAGTTATTAAATTATTTGTTTAGCTGAAATCCACAGGCAAAGATAAAAGTTAGGCCTGAAGGGAGGAAAGGGCATTTCAGTGAGATTAAGAAAAAAAATATCAGGATATCTTGTATTTTTATACCAACTTTTTATCTGAAGTTTAGAATCCCTAAAGAAAATTCCATTCAATAGCACAACACATCTATATGATCCTCAGAAAACTGTTACAAAAAAAGAAAACAAAGAATATAGAGAAAAAGTGTTTCATTCATTCAGTAAACATTTTACTAATATATAACAAACATGTCCTATGTGTTGCAGCCAGCCTCCAAGATGGTGCCAATGATCCTTCCTCTCTCCCCCTATATTTACACCCTTAGGTAAATAAATCCCCTCCCGTTTTGTGTGGGTTGGACCTAGTGACTTGCTTATAACAAACAGAACACAGCAAAAGGATTGGGATACCATCACTGTCTAACATTAGGTTATAAAGGACTGTGACTTTCCTCTTGCTCACGTTCTGTCTCTTGTTCTCTTGCTTGCTCCCTTGGATGAAGCGAGCTGCCACGTTGGGAGCTGCCATATGGAGAGGTCCATGTGGCAAGAATCTGAGGGCAGCCTCTTGCCAGGAGCCCAGGAGGGAATGAATCCTGCCAACAACATGTGAGTGAGCTTGAAAATAGATCTACCACCAGTAGAGACTTAAGACAACAATAGCACTAGCAGACACCTTGATGTCAGCCTTATGATAGATCCTGGGCCAGGAGAAACAGCTCAGCTCTGCCCAGACTCCTGACCCAGAGCAACTGTGAGAAAATAAATGTCTGTTGCTTTAAGCACTAAGTTTTTGAGCAATTTGCTGTCCAAAAATAGATAACTAATATACCATGTGCCAGACACTACACTGAGTGGTCCATAAAGTTGTGCCAGCTTGTAAGATTCCTAATGCTTTTTCTTGCCTGATATTCTGTCCTAAAGTTATGGCAAACTTTCTATAACACACAAATCTGCAGATGTCTATTTCCTTGCTCAGGGCCTACTAAAGTTCTCTGTCGTGTACAGAGAAACATCCAAACCTACCACCATGGTGCAAAGCCAGCTGTGCCCGATTCCTGCCTTTCTCTCCATCCCACACCACCTATAGTAACATTTTGTGTTCCAGCAACATTGAACTGCCTGTGTTCCCATGTACAAGAAGACATTTTCTCTTTTTGTCAAGATGGCAGTATAAGCAGACCCTGAACTCATCTTCTCCCATGAACCCAACCAGGTTACAACTATTTTTGGAAAAATTACCCTGGATAGAAAACTGAAAACTGGATAAAAAGAACCCCCACAACAAAGGACAGTCCTGACTAAGGCAGAAGAGGCATAAATTCCTGCTGGAAAGAAAAAAGCCACCTTCGGGAGCAGTGGAGTTTCTCAGCTGGCCACCCTAAGGTACACAGCCCTCCCTGGAGGAGTGAGGTCCAGAGCAGGGGCTGATACTGCTATAAGCATCATTCAGACTCAGCACAACTGAGATGAGGGTCTTACTATCTGACTTTGCTGGCTACTAACTGCAGTGGGGATACCCCCAGAAAAGCTATCAGATGAAAGCCAAAAAGACCTGGGTCTTAAAGGGCCAAGGCACAAACTCACCCATCTCAGCAACCTAAAATCACCAGAGAGAAGGCTGACAATCCTGTGGTGAAAAGAGACTCACCTGGTGGGCTCTAGGGGCTGCTCAGTGAGAGGAGGGACCTCTCCAGAGACTGAGACATTGGTGGGGGCCATTGTTCTGACCTGGTCAAGGTGTGCTGACACAGACCCCAGTGGACTGGACGCCATTGAGTTTCTGCCCCTAACCTGTTAGCCCAAGAGTCTGCCACACCCACTAGAACACAGATTTAATCCAGTTCAGCCAGGGAAGACAGCCTGCCCTAGGGACCAGCCCTGCCCAACAGCAAACCCTCAGGCTACTTGTCGGCCTGCATTGACTGGGTGCCTTGATCTTCTACAGGCAGGCAAGTGTGTCCGCCTCTGTGGGGCAGGGCCCGTGTGAGGACCAGCTGAACTGTGGGGGGCATTGGTGGAGGGGGGTCCTCTGCAATGGGGCATTGGGGTACGCTCCAGGGGGTTGGGAAGTGTGCAGGGACCAGGACTGTGTTGATAGTGTGCGTCATCTTGTGTGTGTGTGTGTGTGGGGGGGGGGTTTGAGGCTTATCAGTGCAGAAGACCTGTGCTTCACAAATAGCCATAAAAATGATCAGCCCCACCTTCCAAAGCCTGAAACAATTGAGTGCTCCCATGCCTAGGGCCAGTCCCACTCAGCTGCACTCCTAAGAGAACTGACAACAGCCTTGTAGGCCTGAGGCCTATAGCAACTGTAAACCCCTGAGTCTAGCAACCAGCTACACTGAGTACCTACCCAATTAAGAGTAAAACTGCAACAGGAGTGTGCTGTTAGACCTTTTAGCCAATGGTGTTGAGGCTCCCCAAACCAGATTTATAAACAGCTGGCCAGGGAAAGAAAGACTAGACTCCCTGGGTACCTGCAATGGGAGAAACCCTGCCACAGCAGAAGGACACAAGTAGCGCACAAAGGGGTCACTCTTGGATCATTAGGGCTGGTGACAAGAAGGAAGCACACTGCTGGGCCTCAAAAGACATCTCTTACATAAGGCCACTTCTCCAAGATCAGGAGACAAACCCAACTTTCCTAATACATAGAAATAAGCACAGAGAAAGAGGCATAATGAGGAGAAAAAGGAATACATTCCAAGCAAGAGAACAGGACAAAACACCAGAAGTAGGACTAAATGAAACAGAAATAAGCAACCTACCCAACAAAGATTTCAAACAAAATCTCATAAGGATGCTCACAGATATTAGGAGAAGACTGAATGAACACAGTGAGCCCATCAACAAAGAACTAGAAAATATAAAAAAGAACCAATCAGAAATGCAGAATACAATACTGGAAATGAAAAATTCACTAGAGGGACTCAATAGTAGAGTAGAGGATACAGAAGAATGAATCAGTGAGCTAGACAAAAAACTAGAGGAAATCACCCAGGCTGAACAGAAAACAGAAAAAGAATTAGACAGAATGAGAACAGTCTAAGTGAATTCTGGGACAATATCAAGTGCACTAACATTCATATTATAGGTGTCCCAGAAGGAGAAGAGAGAGACAAGGGGCAGAAAATTTATTTGAAGAAATAATAGGTGAAAATTTTCCTAATCTAAGGAAGGAAACAGACATCCAAGTACAGCAAGCACAGAGAGCTCCAAACAAGATAACCCCAAAGAGGCCCACACTAAGACATATTATAATTAAAATGTCCAAAATTAAAGATAAAGAGAGAATCCTAAAAGCAGCAAGAGAAAGGCCACAAATGACATACAAAGGAAAGCCCATAAGGCTATGAGCAGATTTCTAAGCCAAAACCCTATAGGTGAGAAGAAAATGGCATGAAATATTTAAAGTGCTAAAAGGAAAAAAACCTACAGTCAAGAACACTCTATCCATCAAGGTTGTCATTCAGAATGGAAGGAGAGATAAAGAGCTTCCCAGACAAGGAAAAATGAAAGGAGTTTATCACCACAAACCAGTTCTACAAGAAATGCTGAAGGGACTTATTCAAGTGGGAAAGTGATGACCACAAATAAGGATAAAAAAAATCCAAAAAAAAACCTCCCCAAAAAACCAGGCAATAAAATCACTGGTAAATGTAAAAGATAAAAAAGGTAAAGGTAGCATATCAACCACCTGTGAAGATAAGATGAAGGTTAAAATATGAAAGTATTAAAGTTACCCATTTCAATGATAAGAGGGTAATAAATAGACACACACAAAACAAGAGATTAGATATGGTTACAAAAATTAAAAATGTGGGAGGAGGGGGTTGAGAAAGTAGAGCTTTTCGAAAGAGGTCAAGCTCAAGAGTCTATCAACTCTGTATAGACTGTTATATACATAGAATATTATATAGGATCCTCATGGTAATCACAAATCAGAAACCTATAATAAGTAAGCAAATAAATAAGACAAAAGAAATTAAACATATTACTAAAGAAAGCCATCAAACCACAAGGGAAGAGAGCAAGAGAAAAAGAAAGGAACAGAGAAGAACTACTAAAACATCCAGAAAAAAATAAGTAACAAAATGGCAATAAATACATATTTATCAATAGCTACTTTAAATATCAATGGACTAAATGCTCCAATCAAAGGGCATAGGGTGGCCAACTGGATAAAAAAACAAGATCCATATATATGCTGCATACAAGAGACACACTTCAGACCTAAAGACACTCACAAACTGAAAGTGAAAGGATGGAAAAAGATATTTCATGCAAATAGCAAAGAAAAGAAAGTGGGGGTAGCAATACTTATATCAGACAAAATAGAGTTTAAGACAAAAACTGGAACAAGAGACAAAGAAGGGCACTACATAATGATGAAGGAAAAACTCCAACAAGAAGATATAACACTTGTAAATATCTATGCACCCAACATAGGAGCACCTAAATATATAAGCAATTATTAACAGACATAAAAGGAGAAATAGATAGTAACACAATAATAGTGGGGGACTTTAACACTCCACTTACGCCAATGGATAGATCATCCAAACAGAAAATCAATAAGGAAACACTGGCCTTAAATTACACATTAGACCAGATGGACTTAGTGGATATATATAGAACATTCTGTCCAAAAACCACAGAATACACATTCTTTTCAAATGCACATGGAACATTCTCCAGGATTGATCACATATTAGGCCACAAACAAGTCCCAATAAATTTAACAAGATCAAAATAATACCATGCATCTTTTCTGACCACAGAAGTATGAAACTAGAAATCAACTACAGGAAGAAAACCAGAAAAGCCACAAATAGGTGGAGAGTAAACAAAATGCTGCTGAACAATGATTGGGTCAATGAAGAAATCAAAGGAGAAATAAAAAAATTCCTGAAGACAACTAAAAATGAAAATACAACATGCCAAAATCTATGGGATACAGCAAAAGCAGTTCTAAGCGGGAAGTTTTAGCAATTCAGGCCTACCTCAACAAAGAACAAAAATCCCAAATAAACAATCTAACAGCACATCTAAGGCTACTGGAAAACAAAGAACAAACAAATCCCCAAATCAGCAGAAGGAAGGAAATAATAAAAATCAGAGCAGAAGTAAATGAAATAGAAACTAAAAAAAAAATAGAAAAAAATTAATGAAACAAAGAGCTGGTTCTTTGAAAAGATAAGCAAAATTGACAAACCCTAGACTCACCAAGGAAAAAAGAGAGAAGGCTCAAATAAATAAAATTCAGAAATGAAAGAGGAGAAATTACAATGGACACCTCAGAAATACAAAAGATAATAAGAGAATACTATGAAAAGCTATATGCCAACAAATTGGATAATATAGAAGAAATGGATAAATTCATAGAAACATACAACCTTCCAAAACTGGACCAAGAAGTAGAGAACTTGAATAGAGCAATCACCAGTAAGGAGATTGAAACAGCAATCAAAAACCTCCCAAAAAATAAAAGTCCAGGACCAGATGGCTTCCCTGGTGAATTCTACCAAACATTAAAAGAAGACTTATTACTTATCATTCTCAAACTCTCCCAAAGAATTGAAGAGGAGGGGAGGTTTCCTAACTCATTCTACAAAGCCAACATTATCCTGATACCAAAACCAGACAAGGACAACACAAAAAAATAAAATTACAGGCCAATATCACTGATGAACATCAATGCAAAAATCCTCAACAAAGTACTAGCAAATCGAATAACAATAATATATTAAAAAGATCATACATCATGATCAAGTGGGTTTCATTCCAGGGATGCAGGGATGGTTCAACATCCACAAATCTATCAATGTGATACACCACATTAACAAAATGAAGAATAAAAATCACATGATCATCTCAATAGATGCAGAGAAAGCATTTGACAAGATACAGCATCCATTTATGATAAAAACTCTAAATAAAATGGGTATAGAAGGAAAATACCTCAACATAATAAAGGCCATATATGACAAACCCGCAGCAAATATCATTCTCAATGGAGAAAAACTGAAAGCTATAACTGTAAGAACAGGAACCAGATAGGGATGTCCATTGTCACCACTCTTATTTAACATAGTATTGAAAGTCCTAGACAGAGCTATCAGGCAAGAAAAAGAAATAAAAGGGATCCATATTGGAAAAGAAGTGAAACTGTCACTCTTTGCAGACAACATGATTTTCTATACAGAAAACCCTAAAGAATCCACTAAAAAACCTTTAGAAACAATAAATGAATACAGTCAAGTTAGGGGATACAAAATCAACATACAAAAATTGGTTGCTTTTCTGTACACTAACAACAAAGTAACAGAAAGAGAAATTAAGAATACAATCCCATTTACAATTGCAACAAAAAGAATAAAAGACCCAGGAGTAAACTTAACCAGAGAGGTGAAAGATCTGTACACCGAAAACTGTAAAACATTGTTGAAAGCAATTGAAGAAGACACAAAGAAATGGAAAGATATTCTGTGCTCTTGGATTGGAAGAATTAACATCGTTAAAATGTCCATAATTCCTACAGCAATCCATAGATTCAATGCAATCCCTATCAAAGTTCCAACAACATTTTTCACAAGAATCCTAAAATTTATATGGAACAATAAAAGACCCGAATAGCCAAAGGATTCCTGAGAAAAAAGAACAAAGCTCGAGGTATCACACTCCCTGATTTCAAAGTATACTACAAAGACATAGTAACCAAAACAGCATGGTACTGGCACAAAAACAGACACACAGATTAATGGAACAGAATTGACAGCCCAGAAATAAACCCACACATTTATGCACAGCTATTATTCGACAAGGGAGCCAAGAGCATACAATGGAGAAAGAAGTGTCTCTTCAATAAATAGTGTTGGGAAAACTGGACAGCCACATTCAAAAGAATGAAAGTAGACCATTACCTTACACCATGCACAAAAATCAGCTCAAAATGGATTAAAGACTTGAATGTAAGACCAAAAACCATGAAACTTCTAGAAGAACACATAGGCAGTACGCTCTTTGACATTGGTCTTACCAGCATATTGTCAAGTACCACGTCTGAGCGGGCAAGGGAAACAAAAGATAAAATGAAAAAATGGGACTACAACAAACTAAAAATCTTCTGCACAGCAAAGAAAACCATCAACAAAATGAAAAGACAACCTAACAATTGGGAGAAGATATTTGCAAACCATATATCAGATAAGGGGTTAACATCCAAAATGTACAAAGAACTCATACATCTCAACAACAAAAAAACCAACAACCCAGTTAAAAAATGGGCAAAAGATTTGAACAGAGATTTCTCCAAAGAAGATATACAGATGGCCAACAGGCATCTGAAAAGATGCTCAACATCATTAGCTATCAGGGAAATGCAAATCAAAACCACAATGAAGTATCACCTCACTCTGGTCAGAATGGCTGTAATTAACAAGACAGGAAACAAGTGTTGGAGAGGATGTGGAGAGAAGGGAACCCTTGTCCACTGCTGGTGGGAGTGCAAACTGGTGCAGCCACTATGGAAAGCAGTATGGAGTATCCTCATAAAATTAACAACAGATTTACCATATGATCCAGCTATCCCACTGCTGGGTATTTATCCAAAGAACTTGAAAACGCAAAGGCATAAAGATACATGTATCCCTATGTTCACTGCAGCATTATTCACAATAGCCAAGACTTAGAAGCAACCTAGGTGCCCATTAAGGGATGAATGGATAAAGAAGATGTGGCATATATACATAATGGAATACTACTCAGCCATAAGAAGTGATGAAATCTGGCCATTTGTGACAACATGGATGGACCTTCACGGTATTATGCTAAGTGAAATAAGTCAGAGGGAGAAAGTCAAATACCGTATGATCTCACTCATAAGTAGAAGATAAGAACAATGACAAACAAACACATAGCAATGGAGACTGGGTTGGTGGTTACCAGAGGGGAAGGGGGGAGGGGAGAGGGCAATAGGGGTGATTAGGCTCACATGTGAGGGGATGGACTATAAGTAGTTTTTGGGTGGTGAACATGATGTAATCTACACAGAATTCGAATTATATTGCGATGTACATCTGAAAGCTATGTAACGTTATAATCCAATGCTACTACAATAAAGCAAAAAAAAATTTTTAATTAAAAATGAAGAAGACATTTTCTCAAATACATGCCTTTACTCTGAACCATCTATCCATCTGGGTTTCCCTCACTGCTCTCTTGACCTCCAGCTCTACACAAAGAAAGCCTATGCATCCATTAGGAGCCTGAGAGGACACTAGCTTCTCTAGGAAGTCATCCCTGATCCTCACAGTTTGAGTTAGGTGGCAGTCCTTTGGGTACCCATACAACCTTGGGCTTATTGGTGTTGTTACATGTACATTTATAGGAGCTGTGTTCCCCTGTGTCTATTTCTGTGCTTCAACTCTGAGCTCCTTGAGAAGGGGTCTATGTCTTATTCATCACGTATTCTTAGCATCTGTCTTATCTATCAGTACAGATGTGATAGAACACGTGCTGGGTGGGTAAATGAAGGGATGACTGGCACTCCTTAAGCATATTTAGAGTATATTAAATATGATCCCAAGCAAAAGCACAGCACTAACTCTGAAGCTCATTGGGAGTAATGGTCAGGTTGGGGTTATTACCACAAAGCAGATAGAACAAATTGCAACAAGATTAGCACCTAGACAATTTACAGATGGGGTAGTCCATTCCTCTACCTGAAAAACTGTCTATCCCACAGATTTTCTATTGGGTCTTGGGAGAACCAGTCAGTCAGATTTCCTACATAGGCATTTTTATTCTACTGGGGGGCTAACTTGGCTATGATAGGGAACCTCAATCATTGTTTTCTGTGGCTTTGATAGGTGAGACTTCTATGATTTGGGAACAACAAGGACCATATTGGCTTCCTAATATAGGTAGCTGCCTTGTAGATGGTAGGTGTTAACCAACTCTTGGCAATGTGTCCAACATCTTGACTCGTAAGGCAAGCAAGTAGTATATTTTTAGATCTCGAAGCAACCTGACAAGTGAGGTCTAGACTACTCTTCTCAGGTTACAAAAATGCTGGTGTAAGTACACTTGTCCCCTGTGTGTGGCAACCTCTCTACGGAAGCCAACACAGGCCAGGCGTGGAGCTTGCTGCCATTGGTGGAAGGCTGCAGTAGTATAGATAACAGCAAAACTCTTACCCAAAAGGTAAGAATAATAATGGGGGGAGTAGGAAAATATCTCCCGCTGAATGAGAGGCAAGGCAAATAGAAGGCTTTGTTCAAAATAATTTTAAATCTCCTCACTTAGACTAAAATACAATTAAAGTGAAGGCCTGTATGCTTTTGCCTTTGGCTTTTGAAGGACAGTCTACTGAAGTAATGGGACTTCCTTACAGCATACCATTTCCCCCATTAAAGAACGTTAACATGACTCCTTGCCCCCAATTTTGGTTTTTGATCTCAGGCATTTTGCTAATGCCAGGCTCTGAGGCATTATGATTCTTGAAGTTAAGAAATGGTTGGTTAACTCTAGACTGATGTCTGACCTGATGTTACTGCCCCAGCAAGTGGGGAGAAGAGGAGAGAATGTTGTTGGACTTCAAGCACATGAGAAGCAAAGATGCTGCCTCCATTCCTGCAGGAACTGCATGATTTCCACCCGCCGAAGCTGCCCTGACACAAGCCAGACCTTCTGACTCCCACCGTGGGTTTGCCTGTGGCCTAGGCTCTGAGAGCACACCCTATGCCTGCTCAGCATAGGGCTGTACCTTCTCTCATCTTGTTTTGCCTTATTATAGTCAGTGAGTATAGGTATTCATATTATGAAATTATAGAATTAAAATATTTTTAAAATACAAATATAGCTAAGATTCATTGAGTAGCCACTAGATTTCACAGACCAAACTAACCATTTTATTATTTAGTTTTCACAATAACTCAACATGATGAATGTTATTATTATTCCTATTTTATGGAATAGAAAGCCAAGGTTAGAACACGGTAGTAACGCAGCTGTAGTCCCTACAACCAAATGAAAGATGTACATTTGAAATTAAATCTATGATCACAGAACTAGAAACATTAACCATCACTTTATGATCAAGTTCCTATTTTACTGATTTTTATGCCAACATCGTAGCACCGAGTCCCTGGTTCTTTTCCAATGCAGGTTTTGCTAAACTGACAAGGTCCTGGTTGCTCCAGCTCTGATCTTATGCCTTGCCCTTCCATATCCCATTTTCTACTTTTCTGTTGTTAGCTTCCCCCAAAAATAACTGGGTTTCTGTCACTCAGACCTAATCCATGACTTGGGCTCTGTCCCATCCTGAGAACTACTACCAGTCCTTCTGCCTCCTCAGCCCAGCCTCGGATCCTTATTGTCCCCAGGCTCTTCAGAGACTCGGCCTTGCCTGGCCTGATGCTTACAGAAACCTGCACCTAACAAATTAGAGAAGGATTAGGGAATAAACATTCTTTGCAAGTGCACACGGAATATTTATCACAGATTACTATTTAGACCATAGAGTAAGTCACTACTTATATAAACATATATGTATATGAAACTTTCAACTTACGAATCAAATAAGAAATAAAAATATTTGGAACTAAATGATAATGAAATATCAAACAGAGGATATAGCTAAAACCATACAATACTAACGGGAGATTTAAACATTTTTTAAAAGACTGAAAATTAATGAGCTAGTCATGTAACTCATGTAGTTAGAAAACAACAGAATAAATAAAGAAAATAGCAAAAATAAGGGAGGAAACTACTGAAATAGAAGCAAATAAAAATTATAGAGGACTGATAAAGTCAAGAAGTAGCTCTCTGAAAAATACCAGCAAAACCCTTAAACCTCTGTTAACATAGGTAAAGAAAAAAACAAAAGACAAGGCACAAATATGCAATATTAGGAATACAACAAACCAGCATATGATGATAAATTCAGGAGAATCTTTTATTAATAGGAACAAACATTTACTGGTAAATTTGAAAACAAATAAAGAAACTGACTAAAAACATGGAAAATCAAATTAGACATGTGACATTTAAAACAAAATGTCATCAGAAGTTAAAAAACCTAATAACCACCATTAGGCATAAAGTAATTTACAGATAAGTTATAACAAAAATACAACATACAGAAAACTCAAAAGTTAAACTGTTTCAGAGAGGATAAGGAGAGGAAAGAATCCCCGGATCACTTGTTCAGCTAGAATAGTCTTGATACCAAAACCAGAAGAGGATAGTATCAGAAAAAGAAAATTATAGGTCACTCTCCTATAGAGATGCAAAATCCAGAGATGTCTTTTTCTTTAAACGATCAAGTTATTTTGTCCTATGAATGTAAATTTGGTGTAATTTTAGAAAATGTGTTAATAACTAGGTTACACAAATGAATTTGCCTCTGGTGTTTGAAGGACACTGTCTAAGAAGCCTTCTCAAGCTTTAATGGGCATGCGATGTGTCTGGGCATCTCATTAGATCCAGATTCTGATTTAGTCTGGCTTGGGTGGGCCCGACACTCTGCGTTTCTAACAAGTTCCCTGGTGACACTGATGACACTGGTCTGTCAACTATACTTTGAGAAGCAATGATGTAGATGACTAGTTTTGAAGAAGTAGATTTCCATTTGAGTCAGGAGCCTCTTCCCAGCTCCGTTCTAGAAGGTGGACACCATCTGTGTGATCCCTATTTGCTTTTGTCTCTTGTATTTTTCTTGAGCCAGCCTCTGGGTTACAACTAGCGGATTCATTCAGTGAACTTCTGGAATGGTTGGGCAATTCTGAGGAGAAAAAACCCCCCACTAATATTCTTTTCAATAAGTGCAGAACAACTATTTAATAAAATGTGATCCATTTGTGATGGAAGCTCAAAGAAAACTATGAATATAAGGCACTTCCTTAATTTGAGAAAGGGAATTTACCAAAAACGTATGACAAACATCATATTTAATAATGAAACTATTAGAAGCAATCACTTAAGGGTCAGGAACAAAGCAAGGATGCTCATTCTCACTGCTTTGGTTCAACAGTGAGTCGGGTCAGAGTCAGCACAGAGAGAGAACACAAAGAAATAAGGAAAAGAAGCATTAGAAATGAAGACAACAAACTGCCTTGTAACGGTTTCTAATGATATGATTATCTAAGTAGAAAATCCAAGTAAATCAAAAGATTAACTGGAATTAATATGTAAGTTTAGAAAAGTTGCTGAATATAAGATCAATATAGAAATATTAATTAAATTTTTAAACACAAGCAGCACACAAATAAGAAATTAATTAGAGGAGAACCATATATAATGGCAACAAAAACAAGCTTTGTAGGAAAGACAGTATAAAACATGTGTAAGAGATTTACAAAAAAAACAATAAGACGTTAGTGAAAACCAAAAAATGAGACCTAAATAAATGGAAGCACATTGCACATTCAGGGGTGGAAAAACTCAGCATCATAAACATGTCAATTCACACCAAATTATTCTACAAATTTAATTTAATACAACTCCGATCAAACTCCCAAGAGAATCTGGGGTGGTTCTAGACATTAATTTTAAGAGAATGAACAGAGTCAGGAATAACCAAGATGAATTTGAAAAGCAAAATGGGAAGACTCATTCTACGAGATCGCAAGATGTATTTCAGAGCTAGAGTAATCAAGACATGTGGTATGGGTCCAGAATAGACAAATGGACCAGTGGAACAGGATAAAAGCCCTGAAACAGACCGCATTATGTGGAAACTGGATTTAGGAAAGCAGTGACTCTGCAGGTTCCTGGTGAATCAATAAAGATTGCTGGGACCCCTTTCTCAACCATACACAAAAATCAACTGCAGGCAGACAAAACAGCCGAATATGAAAAGCAGAGCTTTGTCATTTTTAGCATACAAATATAACACAGTATTTTTATGTGCTTCTTGTAGGAAATGATTTTTTATGCAAACACACACACACATAAAGGAGAATATAATTTTAGTTAATTAAAAGAGAAACAAAACAAAAAAACCCCTTCTTTATCCCCTAAAAATCATAAAATGAAAACACAAGTCATAGACTTGGAGAAAAAAAATTTGCACTTGCAATGCATATAACTATAAAAGAATTAGTAACCAAAGTGTGAAAAAAAATATTTACCTCCAAGAAAGGGAAAAAAAGGACTTAATAGGAAAGATGGGTAGTTCAGTAAGAGAAAAACCAAATGGCCAGTAAGTATTTTAAAACGCTCAACAACAAAAGTAATCAGGAAAATACAAATTAAAACAACAAGATATCATTATACACTCAGCAAGTCGTGTACTCTCATGCACCCTAGTGAGATTGTAAATTGGTAAAACCACTTTATCAAGCAATTTGGCAATATCTAGAGATTTTGAAGGTGATTTACTGAACACTCAGTAAATCTCTCTCACGCATACACGAACAGCCACATACAAGAATGTTTACTGCAGCGTTGTTTGTGATCATTGGAAACAACCCAATTGTCTTGAAATGATAGAGAGCCAAAACAGTAGTATATTCATAAAATGGAGCACTACACTTCAATTAAAATGAATAATATATACATATATACGTCATATGTATATCAGATATATATAATCAATGGAAATGAATCAAATCTCAGAAACATAAAGTTGCATAAACAAGGCAAGTAGATAGAAGGATATAACCAGATTGAGATCACTTATAAAAGTTCAAAATCATGGAGGACAATATTATATTTTACTTACACACACAAATGCATTACAATTAGGAAAAGAAATCCCACTAAATTCTCTAAATTTGGGGTACGTCTGGGGAGAGAAGAAAGGAGTGAGGAGAATGGAATTGAAGTAGGATAAACAGAGCGATTCAGTTTGACTATAATGTTTTACTTCCCTCACAAAGAGGTCTGAAGTAAATTTGGTAAAAATGTAAATTTGGTAAAAATGATAACGTGAGAAAAATGGGTAGCTAGCACATGTTTTTGTGTTTCATTGTTCATCATGGCTTTCTATATATTTGGAATATTCATGTATAAATGTTGATAATTTCAATAGTGTTTGCATGAAAACGTATGCAAATTTCCTTACTTGATAGCTGATATAGTCAATCAGACACTTCTTTTACAGTGTCTTTTAAAAAATGGTCAGTTCTCCATGCACTTGTTTTCCTCTAGATGCCTTGAACACGCTCAGTAGATGCTGTGGTTCATCTCTAGGTCACCTCCAGGTGTCAGCAGATTCGTGGACAGTATTTTACGGCACGCTCCTGACTCTCAGTGCTCTCCTCACCACGCCACATTTTCTTAACACAGTAAATCGTGAGAAATGAAACAGAAATCACAGCTTGCAAAACTGGACCACAACCCAAAAAGCAGAGAAGCCCTACCAAACCATGGTACACCACACAAAGAATCTAAGCTCAAATTGTTTGAATATCAGTTCATTCAGACCCTTATGTTTCAAAATAAGACCAGAGAATAGACCAAACTGATTTAATAGTAACTTCTCATCAACTCATACGTTCCAGAGAAAAGACCACTGACCATTCCAGCAACTCACATGGTTTACAAAACCGAACCAATCCCTGCTCAGCCCCTGCTCACTCACTTTTGCCCTAAAACCACCCTGTGGCTGACCCCAGCCCCAAGAGCCCTGTAAAGTGCCCTTCCCGAACTCCTGACCCTTCTGCGAGTCCTGCAGGTGTTCCACTCCCTGCTCAGCAAATTAATGAACCCAGTTTTGTATGATAGGCAGGCTTCCCCGGCCATCTTTGAATGAAGATTCAGCAACAGCGTGGGGACAAATCTCGTTGTTTGCCCTTTCCAATGTGGCTCCTGCCTACCGGTCACTCAGCATCTCTTGCCACTTTTCTCCTACTTCATGCCCCCTGCTCTGAACTTACTGAACCACTCACGGATTTCTGAACAGAGCATGTTCTTTCATCCCTCGGGCTTTGCCACTTCTGCTCCTTCAGCTGCACTACTCTTGCCTCCTCACTTCCCACACTGACTTTCATTCTTTACTCTACCCAGGTGGCCCTTCCTCTGGGAACTCTTCACCGATCCCTGTGCCTGAGGTGGTGAACCTTGAGCTGGGCTCCTCTAGTACCTCGTGCTTCCCTATCTTATAGCATTTATCTCACCTATATTTTCATTTTCTATTTTCCTATCTGTCTCTCTCACTAGATGAGCAGTTCTCTTCCTTGACTGCATACTGGAAACACTGGGGAACTTAAAAAATTTTGACTTATTGATATGGGCTACGGCGTGAGTATCTGTATTTTTAAAAGCACCCAGGTGATTCTAATGTGTAGCTAAGGTTGGAAATCACGGCATTAGCTGGTGAGCTCTTTGAGTGCAGAAGTTATCTTATTTGCCATTGTAGCATTAACAGGTAGCATGGTGCAGGACATTTAATAAACGTTTATTGAGTAAATGGAAGGTAACTATGGAGCACCACATTCTGATTCAGATGTGAAATACCCACCAGCTTGCTATGTCACTATATTTGGCAACACCACTTGGCAGTAATTCCCAAAACAATGAGTATAACTCATTTCTAGAATTACCACAATTTGTTATAGTTATCGATTTTACATTTCAGTCTCTCTTCCTGCAGGACTGTGAGTTCTTTGAAAGGAGAGGCTGCATCCTATTCATTTTCACATCTCCATAGCCAAGAACAGTTCACGACGTATAAAACGTTTCAAAAAATTGTACTTAACTGACCATAAATTGAAGGATCTCAGTTTAAATTAATCCTCAAAAGCCTCAAGAGAGCTTTGTATTGCTGGACAACCATTCCATCCCACTAGTTTATTCAGTGTTCCACTCACCGAGAGGATCATTTCACACCTTCTCTCTTCTGCAACCTCTAATGCTCCCTCCATCATCCTCAGACTCGCCTCTTGACTTCACTTCCTACTTCACTGAGAAAATTAAAACTGCTCAGAAGAGCACTTCTATAGACTCACAACCCCTCCACCTACCTGCCAGCATCAGTACCCACAGCTGCCTCCAATGAGCACAGGATTTCTCTCCATCTAATGTACTCAAAGACATCATTCATACTGGCCTCACACTCACTCATTCAGGTCATGTTTTCTCTCCCTTCTGGATCATTCCCATCAACATATAAAGGTGCTGCTGTATATTCCATTTAAAAAATTTTAAAAGCCTACTATTTGACCTTAATTTTATTATTTCTTTGCTCCCCTTTGTAGGAAAAAAACTCCTCAAAAAATCTGTATATTTCATTGTTTCCTTTTCACCTCTTCATATTGTCTCTTAAATTCTCTTCAATCAGGCTTTTGCTCTCACCACTCGTCTGAAAATATTCTCAAGGTTGCTGTTAGAATCCCTGCCTCCAAACCCAATGGTCCCTTCTCAGGCCTGGTCTAACCTGACCTATGAGGAGCAGCGAATCGCCCCACCCTCCGTGCTACGCCTGCTTCACGTGGCATCCACGTTCTTGGCTTTTCTCCTGCCTCACTGGTTGTTTCTTTACAGACTCCCTCTCCGTATCCTCATTTCTTCCCCTACTCCTTAATATCGGAGTTCTCTAGTCTCATCCACTTCCTTGAGGATCTCGTGGTTTTAAATAACACCTATATGCCAACACCACCCAAATTTATATCTCTGGTACAAATCTGAACTACAGAAATGAATATTCAATTGCTTGCCCTTCAACCTCACCTATGCCTAACAGACACACTAATCTCAGTATCTTCAAAATGGAACTCCTCACCTGACCTCCCAAACATGACCCACTCACAGCCTTCCCCATCTCAACTGATGGCAAGTGCATCCTTCCACTCGTCCAGGTCAAATGCTTTGCAATTGTACATGCCTCCTCCAAACTGGTCACTTCTCAATGGCTGCACTGCCACCGCCTTGGCCACCACTACCTCTTCCACAGGTTACTACAATAGTTTTCCTTATTGTTCTCCTTACATCTACATTTGCCCGCGCTTACCCAAATCTAGTCTCAACACTGCAGCCAAGAATTTCTTGATCCTTTTCAAATGTAAGTTCTGTGCAAAACCTGTGGTGGCTGTCATTTTCTCACAGAATAAATGCCTACGTCCTTACAATGACCTAGAAGGCTCTCCTTTTCTCGCTTCCTGTTATCTTTATTACCTTCACTTCTACAACATCCCTGGGACCCCTTCGCCTCAGCCACTAACTACCTTGCAGCTCACTGAGCGGCCTGGCAGGTGCCCTGGGGCTAAGGCACAGGCTGATTCCTCACCTGGACTATTCTCTCCGCTGATGTCCACATGACTCACTTCCTCATTTCCTTCAAATATTTGCTCTAGTGTCATCTTATAAACGATGCCTACCCCAAATACTCTGCTAAAACTGCCACCTGCCTCAGCCCTGAAACTCGCAAGCCTTAAGCCTTTTCTGTTTTTTCTCTCTGAGCCCTTATCAGCTGAAAACATATAAGATTTACTTACTTATTGTGTTTACCACTCCTTTTCTGTCCACTCTCCCCCTTGAGAAAGTAACTTGAAAGAGGGCGGGAATATTTGTTTTCTTCGTGGACACTACAAAGCACCTAGAAGAGTGCTTCGTAGATGGTAGGTGCTCAGTAGCTATTTGATGAGTGAATAAATAATAGATTTTTTTTTAATTCTGGAAAATTCTTCTCAAAACTTAAGCCCCTCTTTTTATCCATCCAGTTCCAATATCTTCTATCAGATCAACTTGATGTGTATTAAGGCTGCCCCAGCTAGAGAAGCCCAAGGTGACCTGGCCTACATGCCAAACTATACGACCCAGTGGACTTTTTTTATGGTATGAATTAGGGCTGCCCCAGGGAGAGAAGCCCAGGGCATCCTCACCTACATGCCGATCTATATGGCCAGATTCGTATCTAAAGTTATATGACCGCACAATAACCAGACCCCATCTGCACTGAAATCATTTAATGACTTTTTACATCATCTTTTCTTTTCTCCAGTAAAAATAAGTCACGTACCCTTGCCTTATAAAATTAGCCCTAACCCTCAACTCGGGGCAGCAGCAGGAGCTCTGACTGCCCGTGGGTCTTGTCCCCACACACCAGCTCTGCCTGCCCATGGGTCCTGTCCCCATGCCAGCGGGGGCAGCAGCAGGAGCTCTGCCTGCCCATGGGTCCTGTCCCCATGCCAGCGGGGGCAGCAGCAGAAGCGCTGCCTGCCCATGGGTCCTGTCCCCATGCTATTCCACACTATTCTCTAAATAAAAGAGCACTACTGCCAGATCTTGAGAGTCTAAGAAATCTTTCTTTCGACTCCTCGGCTCACCGACCCCGCATCATTTCTGGTGGCCCGTACGGGGATTGCTTCATCGGCTTGTGAGCTCGAGTTCTGGTAAGTGCCCTTTTCTTCCTTGTGCCTTGCTCTTTTTCAAGGATGGATCTAGATTCACTGCTCCATCGGGAACTTTCTCGGACAGCTGTATGAATCCACGTTTGCTGCCCATGGCTACTCTATGGGGCAAATTGTGGCATTCAGCTTGAAGAGATTCAGTACCTTAAGCCTCAGGGTGATGGAGAATGAATTAATCCATTCCTTCCTGCTCTTTTTCAAGGATGGATCTAGATTCACTGCTTCATCGGGAACTTTCTCGGACAGCTGTATGAATCCACGTTTGCTGCCCATGGCTACTCTATGGGGCAAATTGTGGCATTCAGCTTGAAGAGATTCAGTACCTTAAGCCTCAGGGTGATGGAGAATGAATTAATCCATTCCTTCCTGACTCTATCTCTAATAGACAAATTTTACGTGGGTGCGGGTCGGCCACTTAAGTCATTAGGACGGCCGCCAATCTCCAAGACTCCCGTGGAAGGTTTCTTTTCCTAAGGCTGGATTGGGATCCCTCCCTCTGGCACCTGACCACGCTCTGAACTGCGAGGAAAGTCCCACTCGGGACTCCAGTTCAAGGGAAGTACCAAACTCTAACCTTTGGTGGAGTATGGGAACCCCTTCTTGGGAGAATGGCTCCAGGATGCAATTGGGTAGAATGTCCCCCAGACTGGCGGAAAATTCCTCACTGTCTTTCTCTTTCTCACTGTCTTTGTCCTTTTCTCTCCTGGGGACCATACGCCAGGCACCTATTACTGTCAGACAGAATAGGGAAGATGTTCAAGGGATGCCCCCATCATCCCTTGCTACAGGAACTCCATTGGGGGGATTTTCAAGGTAATGGCTCCCTTTCTCTGGGACCATACGCCAGGCACCTATTCCTGCCAGGCAGAATAGGGAAGATGTTCAAGGGATGCCCCCATCATCCCTTGCTACAGGAACCCCAATGGGGGGATTTTCAAGGTAATGGCTCCTTTTCTTTCTCCTTTTCTCTCGGGGACCATTCACCAGGCCTATGCTGTCAGGCAGAATAGGCACCAGGCACCTGTTACTGCCAGGCATAACAGGGAAGGTATACAAGGGATGCAATGCCGGGGGACGCCCCCATCACCCCTTGCTATAGGAACCCCACAGTAGGAACAACGGGTAGGACGCTGCCCTAGGTTCAGGGGGGATTTTTCATGGTAATGGACCCGTTTCTTTTGTCTCTCTTGAAGTTACAATGGTCATTTTCATCTCCTTTTGAGCTTTGTGACTGGGAAACAAAGAAATCTTTAAAGAGTAAAAGGCTCCACCCCTGGGAGCCCCAACTTTGGGTTTCTGGGCCTGATCACCCCAGCAACCCTAAGTGGGGGTGCCCTCTCTTGACAGTTGACTCATTGAGTATTTTAGTCACCTACTGAGTCGGTTATGAGGGTAGGAGACCTGTGATTTATTCTGTGAACTGTCGTGCTAGCGTAGTGTGCCCCAGCACGGGAAATGTTGTGTGACTCTTATCTTGATAACCCTTTGGAAGAGGCCATGAGGGTGAGGTCTGATCTCTTCTTTTCCTTTCTTTTTCTGTTTTGCTCATCATCTCTTCTGTTGTCACCAAGTCGAGGTTAAGTTCAGGCTAGACCTGAGCAGAACCTTGACCTTCTGTAAAATTGGAAAAATAAGCCTTTTGCCAGGGATTTAACTCTCAAACCTGTCTCTGGGAGCCACAGCCTCCAGCCAGTTCCAGGCCTTTGCCTCCTGCTTCCCTACCTCAACTTTGCTGGCTCAGAGACAAAGTGCCCAGGCTGAGTGGGACTTGAATAAATCTTATAACTATGTCAACACCCGCAATCAGCCTCTGCATGCTTTCTCCAGCTGCTGTCAGTCAGACACTGGCTTTACCGCCACGGGGAAGGCTCCTAAGCATCCCCAGAGAACCACCCTGTGGATGCGTTCTAACTCCATCTGGGAGAAAATTTGAGGGGTTTCTCTGTGCCTTTGTGATGCAGTTGGACAGGTAGATCAACCTGGAATGTAATCTGAGTTACAATCCAGTTTCTGGGAAATCAAGAGCAACTGTCCTTAGAAAATCCTTGCAAGACTGGAAATACAGCTCTAGAGGCAGTTCAGATTCCACCTAGTTCCTTTATCACAGAAAGGATTATCATCTCCCCTCTCCAGGAACTACTATCTAGCCCATCACTAATTCCTAAGACTGAAGAAAAAAAAAAAAAGAAAGAAAGAAAGAAAGAGGAGGGGAGAGGCAAAACGGCCATAAGCGTGCCCTTGCAAAAAATCTAGCATCTTGAGTATCTTCTCCACAAATATTGGTAAAAGACAATAGCTGTAACAATAGCTGTGCAGTCTCTGCGTACGTGTGTCTATGTGTACGTTATATGTGTGATATTTTACCTCCGGATGGTGTTACCAAAATTAAGAGCTCTGTTTAATTGGCTTCAAGTAAGCGCTTACATAAATTCTAAATGTAGTAGAAATTAATCCAATGTCTTTCAAGTTAACTTGATGTGAATTAACTTTTGATAAATGAAAGCTTGTTTAAGTTTGTTGGTTTGATTGAAAATAGTCTTCTTGTCAGAGCTGTCAGTATTTGCATATGATGGAGGCATGCAGCCTTGGTTTACTAGTTAAATAAGTTCACATTGTCTGTTAAATTCGTCAGCAAAATAATAGCTTTAAATGATGACCAGTTTTGTCTAATGTCTCATGAAGTTTTTGTGGGTACAATAACTGTTTTATGGTCTGTATACTTGAAAAAAAAAAAAACCAGCTTCCAAATTGTTTTGATAACAATCTTGAGTTTTGCCAAGTTAAGTTAAATGTTAAAAATCTGAGCATCTGGGTCATTTTTGGATTGGATAGCACACAAGCATTACAGCTAAACTTATCTAAGTTATCTACTTTTGGCTTCTTATTGCAGAGAGGCTAAAAGTCTTTGGGTCTGTTATTGTAAAGCAGCATGTTTCTAGAAATTATGAAGTGTTTAGAATGCTGGTATAAAAAACAATTCATAATTGCTTACCTTTTTAGTGTTTACTATGGTCTGTTAAGGGTTAAAAGTTCTTATTAACCTATATAATTAAAGCTACTGGAAATTAATAAGGAAAACAGCTCTGTATCTAAGGAAAGTTAAAATGTATGTTTTCAGTAAAGAGGGTATAAAGAATGGAAGTATTTTTGTTTGATGGGTTAAGAAAGATAAGTTTGTCCTAAAGTACTAGAAAGGAAAAAAGACAGACTTTGGGACAAATTCTGAAGGCAAAAAGAAAGTTGTAGAAGGTTTGTGAAGGAGAAATTCTGAAAGGAGTTTTATGCCTGGTCAAGTAGACTAAGATTAGAGTAAATCCAATTAAGTGAATGAGTTTTAATGTTAAAAATAAGCTGGTACAGAAATTAAAATTTGGTTTTCTCTCAAAGCATAATTTTCTTGAACTTTTGGCCTGCTCTAACTCTACCTAAAAGACAGAAAATCTATGTTTTGTTAAAATAATTTCCTATATTCAGAAAGAAAGAGGTCTCTTCTAAAATTTTTTGACGATGTTATTTGCTCTTGACTGTCTCTGTTGTCACTTTGAATGGATGCCTGAGTATTGTTGAACAGTGAGCGTTGTTTCCTATTTGAACAAGTATTTTAAAAACTTTTGATATTTTTGACAAGCTTCTCCCTCAAAAATATTCAAATCCTGAATAAAGGCTTTCTTTTGACCTGGTAGATGGAAGAAGAATTTCTCTGAGGATTTTCAGAGGGCTCCTGAGACTTCTCAAAGAAATTTGCTCTCTTCCTATAAGGAGGAAAATACTAAATTAATTAGGTTTATTTGGTTTACTAAATTACATGGGAAGCATTGTCAAATAAGCGATGATAAACTTTCTTATGTGGTATTACGTGGGTGAATGTTATTAATATACGTGTCTTAACATTATATAGCATTCCTAAAATTCTAATCTGTTCTGGTTATCAGTCATAATTCCAGTTATTATCTTAAAGTGTTATATGTCACAGAAATAGCCAAGTTTCTTTGTCAATTGCCCTTTTGAGTCTTTTGTCCATTTGCAGATAGTTGCTGTTTTACTGTGATGCTTTTTGCTTTTGCAAATATGTTTCATCTTCAGAGAAATTCCTGGAAAGGATTATGACAAAGGTTCTAAACTACAGGTTTCTGATAAACTTTCAGATTGTAAAACTGAATTGGGTAAGAAATTACAGAATTCTAACAGAAACTAAGCTCATAGATCTGCTAACAGAAGATTAAGCTCAAGAACTGATTATACAGGACTGTGTGAACTGGTGAGGATGATTATAATTTTTTTATGACTTCTGTTTGAAATATTGCTGATGTTTTGTTTTGTTTTCTCATGTTTAAGGAAATCTTTCTTTCTTTTCTCTTATGCTAACTATGACTTACAGCAATTTAGTGAAATACATTTATGAGCAAAACTGAAACATTTATCTTTTTCTCCCTACCTGATCCCTCCAGAATTAAGAATTAAGAAACTCTGTGAGTGAGCATGGTTATTTCGTGGCAATATAGTTATTTGCATAAGTTCAATAAGAACCTATTCTCCTTATAACAGGATACATTGGTTATATTACCAAGGCTTTGACTGGAATGTCATATTTGAAACATACAGGCTCAGATATGACAACACAGCTTTTCAGGAACAAAGATTGGACATTCTGGAATATAGCCACTTGGAAACATGGGCCTGGTACCTTGTTTACAGAGATTCTGGCAATCTTACCCGGTAAGTAAGGAAGCTTGCTTATCTGGTGGGTGCAAGGAACCTCAGAATATTTTGGGGGACCTCGAGAAGAGAGGAGTCCACCCAAATCTGGAGGTACTGCAGGCAAAATCTGATGGCAAGTCCTTGGCTTGGCTTTTCTGGCCTCGAGAGGCCTTTACAGTTCAATCTGAGATTCCTCATAAAAATTCCAGCAGAGCAGATTTAAAAAGCCTGTATAATCAATTGGTATTCTTGCTGCACTTATGTAAATAATTGGCAGACCAGTTCATCTTAATTTGGCTATCTTTTATAAAAATGAGCGTGATTTTAGAGAGAAAAAATTACGTTTCAGTAGAAGCTATAGTACGCATTCATGGATATTAGATTCTAGCTCTTCTCTTCTGCAAGATTCATCTGTTACTAATCACAATGTCTCCTTGTGGCCATCCATCTCTGATACCTGGGAGTTCCCTGCCACAAGCAAACCTTTTCCTTCAACACTACTGCCCAAATACTAACTAGATTTGCCTTGTCACAGGTGGATCATAAAGGACAAGTTCCAAAGGTAAAGTCCCCAACTTATTGATACACACAGGATGGACTATATCAAATTTGGGACGAATATATTTGGCTCACTCCTGCTAGTGATCAACTCAGTAAAAGTCCACTCTATGTTGGGAACAAACCAATCACACCTGTGATACATGGCCTAATAGCACCCGACCTATGGGAAAATTCCCTGTCATATGTGTTCTCATATCATAACCTTAAAAAATACTGATTGGTTTGAGACTGACTGGGATAGACGGCCCAGCACGCGTTGGTTAGCCCCTAATGGCACTCAGTGGCTATGTGGCTCCAACTTATGGCCTTGGCTGCCACCTGGATGGATTGGACGATGCACTCTAGGCTTTGTCTGGATGCAAGGTAGAACTACATTTACTATATCTCCTCCTGCTAACCTACCCAACCTGCAACAGCGCTGGACCTGCTCTGTCTTCCACTGGTATGACCATCTTTCCTCAATTTTCCTTCCCCAATTAGGAATTGAAAGTGTCATCTTGCACATGGAAGTCCTAAACAAATTTACTATGAAGGCATTAAATGATACACAACATAGCCTTTCGCTGCTCGATTTAGAAGTATCCCAAATGCGTAAGGCAGTCCTCCAAAACCGAATGGCACTGGATGTCTTGACAGCAGCACAGGGGGGCACCTGTGCCATTATAAAAACTGAATGTTGTGTCTATATTCCTGACTTCCAGCAAAATATCTCCGGCTTCCTATCTGATATGAGCCACCAAATTAAGTCCATGTCTGACCCTCCCCTATCTCTAAACGATTGGTTTAACTCCTGGTCAGGACCAGGTTTCTAGACTACTATCAAAACCTTATTCATTAGGTTAATCATATTGCTAGTATTTCCTATTATGATTTGTTTGTTTCATTGTTTGTCTTCCGCATGTCAACAAAGTTTCACCTCCTGGACCACCTCTCGTCAAATGATTCTCTCGTCTCCAGAGGATCTGTACACCTTGTCAGGCTTGGACTCCACGGGTGCAGCCTTCCGGTCCACTGAACTTCCTACCTATACCTATGGCCCCATTTAGGGACAGCTCTACGACCTTGTACAGCCGGAAGTAGTTACAGAAGACTGACCGTCGTCCTTATCCCCAAAAGATTTCGGGGCCAAATGGGTTCAGGGGGGGTTTATGATGTGGATTAAGGCTGCCCAAGCTAGAGAAGCCCAAGGTGACCTGGCCTACATGCCAAACTATACGACCCAGTGGACTTTTTTTATGGTATGAATTAGGACTGCCCCAGGGAGAGAAGCCCGGGGCATCCTCACCTGCATGCCGATCTATATGGCCAGATTCGTATGTAACCTTATATGACCGCACAATAACCAGACCCCATCTGCACTGAAATCATTTAATGACTTTTTACATCATCTTTTCTTTTCTCCAGTAAAAATAAGTCACGTACCCATGCCTTATAAAATTAGCCCTAACCCTCAACTCGGGGCAGCAGCAGGAGCTCTGACTGCCCGTGGGTCTTGTCCCCACGCACCAGCTCTGACTGCCCATGGGTCCTGTCCCCATGCCAGCGGGGGCAGCAGCAGGAGCTCTGACTGCCCGTGGGTCCTGTCCCCACGCCCACGCACCAGCTCTGCCTGCCCATGGGTCCTGTCCCCATGCCAGCGGGGGCAGCAGCAGAAGCGCTGCCTGCCCATGGGTCCTGTCCCCATGCTATTCCACACTATTCTCTAAATAAAAGAGCACTACTGCCAGATCTTGAGAGTCTAAGAAATCTTTCTTTCGACTCCTCGGCTCACCGACCCCGCATCAAACTGGAGGTTATATTTTGTATTGAGGTGTGTGTGTATGTGTGCACACACATGTAGATACAGACACACAGAGTCATATATTTTTAACTTTCTTTCACCTGTTCCATATTCTCACACTGACCACTTTCCTATTGACCGCTGATCCTGGCACTGTACTAGGTACTTTCTCTACACTATCTGCAATCCTTACAACAACGTTGAAAGGCAGATATAATTATCTTCATTTTAAATATGCAGAAAACGAAGCTCAGGGGGATTTATTAACCTGTAACATAACTAACAAATCATAGAATCAGGGTTTGAATCCAGTATTCTCCAGTCTAAAGCCATTGTTCTGATCTTCTACCTTCTGTTGCCCCATAAAAATGCACAATATAAACAAGTCTAGACACTAAAGTTTACTATTTCCGTATTTCCCACCAGCATAATAGAACATTGGATACTCCTTCAGGATCTTTGACATTCTAAAGGTCTAGATTGCAGGCACGGAGGACACAGCCCGCCTTCCTAACTAGGCGATGGCTGAGCATGCGCATAGACGGGTGCAGGCCGCGCCCCACCCACTGCAGCGGCGGTGCTGGAACCAGGTCTTCCTTCCCGCTACCGGAGGTAAAAATAAATAAATAACTGTGAAAAAAAAATCCAATCTCGTTTGGAGGCACTAAATCCCCTCTCCTTTCCAGATGGCTGGGAGATTTCTCCCAGGTGGTAAATATATTATTAAGAACTCATTTCACCGTGAAATTGACTATTCAAAACACAGACAGAAGTTAATATATTAGGACAACCTGTCTGAAAACTCGCGTTAGAGAAAATTTATTTTTGTTTAATATAAAACCTGGTATTATACACGACCTCTTTCTAGCTCACACGGTTAAAGTCATGCCCAGTAAGAACACGTGTTCCAATGTCAGGGAGCGCTACCACCAAGAGTCATGTCTCCCCCCATAGAACGGGGATCACCCCTCCCCTGTCAGCTGTGGTGCCTGACATCACGGCGGTTAATGAGGACGGTCCCCTATGAGATTATGCATAGCCCGTGGGTGCACAGTAACTTTTTCCATTCAGGAGCTGGTGCCAGTTTAAAAATCCTTCGCTGGGCTTGTTCTGGGTTGGCCTTCAAACTGACGATTAAGGACCATCCTGGGCAAACGTGGCAGAAGAATTCTCATTACTTAGCGGGAATCTGTTCGTTTCATCGTGAGGAAAACCACATCGCTCACAAAGCAGAAAAAAGGCTCTCGGCAAGGACCCAAGTGGATGTGAATCTCCTAAATGTTAACTCATTCGTGCATTGTTGATTCACTCTTTACTAGCTCAGCTGATTTCTCAGATTACAAAGATGATCACCCCGGCGGGTCACAGTCTATCAGCGAACGCCTGCAGCATAGTGAGAACAGTATTTTAGGATTTGAACAATCTGTTAGAAAACCCAATTTATAGAGTCACTAACTACTTAATTGAGGGGGTGAGGGTCAGAGAAGGCATGACAGAATAAGTGCCTTTTCAAACGGTCTTGAAGAAGGGGTGAGCTTCGGAGAAGCCTGTGTGGAAGGGCTCATCTACGAATGGACGCCCACCCGCCCTGCTCTTGACACGGCTCAAAAAATACCTTCCTTCCCCATCAGAGTTTTTCATGTTAATATATATGTACTTTCTTCTGTACCCTGACTCTTTTAAGTCTTGTCAGTAAACTAAAGTTTAAAAACAAAATGCAAAATATGTCGTAGCTTATAAGTAGGGAATACTTAGGTTTTCCACAGGCCTCACAAGAGACTTCCCTTTTGTTCTGAAGAGGCTCCCTTCAAGAGTGACTGATTTATTGCTAATCACACAACAAATTTGTTACACACCACCAGTAGCACAATCAAACTGACACCTAAATAATGTCTATTAAAGGATTTCTTAATTTAGTCAATTATTTTGATCCAACTAATTACTCACTTAAATAAGAATTCATTCAAACTGCCTAGACTTCTCTTTTAAAAACAGTTTCAGAGTAATTAGTAAACCAGTAATTAATAATCGCCTGAGGAATGAAAGCATTTTTCACATATTTAAAGTAAACAAAGCATCCATTATTGGGTACCTGACTCCTGCAATGACTCAGCAAGGCCCAGCCACTCACAAAACGGGGAGAAGCACACATGCTCACTGGAAAGCCGTGTTAAATAAGTTTGAATTTCTAGGCTTAGATAAACTGCATACTAGTATAGATACTAAAAAAGAGTATTAATGTAATTTACAAAGCATGAATTCATTCCTTCATTCCAGTATTCATGTTCTGCTTACTGCGTTCCACGCACTGTGCTGTACGATGGCATAAAAAATGAGAAGTTCCTCGACAAATATTTTAATTCATTCACTATTTAAGTCCAAAAGATTTAAGGGAGGTTTACAAAGATGAAAAAACAAGAATTCTTCCCCGGAGAAGCTCTCAAACAAGTTTACAGAATTAGAATTCCGTGAGAAACCTTGGAAAACAGAGGAAGAACCAGGAAATGGAAAGTGGTAGATATCCTAGTTATTTTTAAGAAAAGTGTTATTGAAATATAAGATACATATAGGAAAAATGAGCACATCGGAGTTTACAGCATAATAAGTACTCACACAGTGACCACAACTGTATTACTACCACCAGTTGTAGAAATAGGACATTAGCCCAGCTCAGAGGCCCCTCTCTTGGTCCCTCCACATCCATACTCTCCAAAGGTAACAGGATCCTGACTTCTGTCTACCGGTCACTTTTGCCTGCTTTGCACTTTATATAAACAGAATCACTTGTTATGAATTCTGCAGTGTCCGGCTTCTTTTGCTCAACATTGAGTTTGTGACATTCATCCACGTTACGCATGGTTTGTCGGTCTTAGCAGTTTATAATATTCCATTGGATGAATACATCCCAATTCGGATATCCATTTGACTGTTCACATTTGAGTTGCTTCTAGTTTGAAGATAAAATAGTGCAGCTACGAACATTTTTGTAAAAATGTCTTTTGGGGCATGTATAAATCTACACTTGGGGAATCTATGTTGGAAGGAATAATGTGAGGTTCTGTAGTTAACAGTGCTAAACAATTTCCCAAAGTGTTTGTACCAATTTAGACTCCCGACAGCAACGTCCGAGAGTTCTAGTTGCCTTGCACCCTCATCAGCTCCTGGTGTCGTGAAGCTCTTAGCTTCCGCCATTCCATTCTGATGGATACACACTACGTAATATATCCTTGCGGTTTTAACTTACGTTTCCCTAATGATTAGTGAGGTGGAGTTCCTTTACAAATTATTGGTCATTTTGTGAAGTGCCTGTTTAAATATTTTGGCCATTCTTATTGGATGCCTGTCCTTTTATTTTTGATTTGTAGGACTTGTTTATACATTCTAGATATAAATCTTTTGTCAATTATATATACTGTAAATATTTTAATCACTCAGACTAGGGGGCTTAAAACCAATCCCCAGCAACATTCTGGACGGCATAAGTCATAGCCTCCAAGGCACTCATACACTCATGTATTTGGCGATTTTCATTTGCTGTTTTGAATGGTTAGGGTGGGAGCTGTGCATTAAACTTTGCATTATCACCTGGACCTTAAAAAAAGAGAAATGGCTCCAGCTCTGAGCCCAAAGAGATGTGGGAATCCTGAGTAAAAAGCAAAGGACAGGTATCTACCATCCCCTGAAATCTTCTATTCCTCTTATAATACATTTAACCTCCAGGTTAGTAAGCCCCACGAGGGCTGGGATTTTTGCGGATCTTGTTTGCTGCTGTGTTCCTCAGTGTTGAGAACGATACTGAGCACATAGTAAGAATGCAAAAGATTTTGTTAAGTGAAATAATGGCCAGGGTCACCATGGAGGCAACGTCCCTCAGAGGATTTTAGCTGCCTAATATCCGCTGATAATACATAAACCCCATCTTACTTGTTAGATATTAAAGAAACCAACATTTTAGGTCATATATCCAATTTGGAAGGTAGTATAGCAAGGTAATTTAAATCATGGACTATAGACCATGTATGCCTAAGTTTGGATCCTGGTTCTTTACTAAGTAACTGTGTGGCCTGGGTTAAGTTACCTAATCTCTCTTTGCCTCAGGTTTTTAGTGTGTAAAGCATACATAATAATATTGCTTATTTCACTGTGTTGCTGAGAAGATGAAATAAACTAATGCATGTGAACCTTTTCAAGGAAACTTGATCCAAGTAAAGCTCACTAGGTAGTAGTGATGATGACGATTCTTATAGGGATGACAGTGATAATGTTGACAATGAAGATCATAACAGAAGCTCTATGTGGTCAGACCTTAACTGTATTACTCAAAGCTACAACCTTGAGCATGGTGCCTGCCACATGGTAAGGATCCAATAAATAGTTGTTAACTGAATGAAAGGTGAATGAGTAATTACTCAGGGGAGGAAACCATGAAATCGTCTCACACGAAGCCATGGTCTCTGGTCATAATCGAGACCCTGGGTGTAGAAGAGACTGGAGAATGGGAGAAGACGGAGTGAGAAGCCCAAGCCATAAGGAATTTCAGCCTTTCAGAGCTTGCTAAAGGAGTGTGAGGATGCAGGACTCTGAGCCCCCTGCTCTGAGTAGCACAGAGGCAGGGAAATAAAGTGAGATGAAACAGAAGTCAATGAACAAAGACTAGACAGAGGATATCAGGATAGAAATGAGACATTCGTATACTGATGTTCTCCCTACCTCACCCCACCCCCACGCCATGAGCCTATGCAAACTTTCCAGAACTTAGATCAATCTCAAGCAGGAAGGGAGAATACAGCAGGGTGGGGGAGGGAGCAAGAGGAGTTTATAAAACCGCTGAGGAAAAAATCTTGGAAATAGTTAGATGAAAATTTCTGTCTTTGAGCAAAATGGAGTCCTGTAACAGAAATTGAGTTATTGTAGGAAGAAAAAAGTTACCCTTTTGTATAACAAAGCTTGTGTCCTTGCACGTCACACCACCTTCCCTGTAACTGCCAGGCTGTACCACCTCCTCAGGAGAAAGGAGACAGAGCTCCTTCCTGTAGGACAGGCTGGAGTGGAAAAGGTGGTGGGGCAGGAAAGAGCACCAGCTGGGAACCAACTGAGTGTTCACTTCACTGAGTGGTTTTGTAAAGACCTCAAGTCACTCTTAAGTCTCATTTAGCCTTGACCGCCACCTTCCGACTCACATGTAAAGCTAGAGATGCCCTCGGTCTCCTGAGCTGGCTTTACCCACGCGTGTTCAAGTGACGGCTCCAGTCCCCACTGCCTCAGGGAACTCCAGAAGCCCTTCCTCTCTGACTGGCCACGGTTGTGCACCTGAGATCGATATTAGCACCTCCTTCCAGTCCTCTTTTGATTTTTTCCTTCCTTCAGACTCTCCCTTTCATTTTAAACTCAGCCTTTCCCGCTCCGTGCTGTCTTCACTTCCTGCTCCCTCTACAGTCCACACCTAGGCCTGCCTCACCATGCCTGGGCCTGGCTCCAGGAATCTCAGATCAAATCAAGGCTCTAGGGATGGGTAATCCAGAAACCGAGCTGAGATGCTGAGAGGTAAGACCTTTACTGCTAAGTGAAGCCTATTGGAAAAGCCTGGAATGTGGAGGTTGGCAGATCTGGGCCCAGATCTTGGCTCTACCTTTAGTGACCTGTGGGACCTGGGTGAGTTTTTGACACTAATCTATTAATTATTAATTTTCTATTTATAAAACAAAAAAAATAATGACTATTTTATAAAATTGATATAAGGGTAAAAAATGACATTGCATTTACAACACCAAATAAGGTGCCTGGTCGTAGGCAGCTCTCACAGGTGGTGACGATTGCTAGTGGTTGAAGTTATCATAGTATAACATGTAATTTTAAGACCTTCTCTCCCAATTAAGAGCATGAATCTGGAATCAGATGGGATCCAAAACATCCCTCTGTCACTTGCTAGCTGTATGACCTTAGGCAAGTCATATAAACCTCTTTGTGCTTTAGTTTCCTTCCCTTTAAAATGGGGATAAAATTAGTATCTACTTCATTGGGTATTCTGAGGATTAAACGAGATAATGTGTATGAAGCATTTAGCGCAGCTGCTGGAGCATATTAAGTGTCGGCCAATGTGAGCTACTGATAGCAATAATAGAAATAGAGAGTGAGTTACTCGTGCTGACACAGCTAGGAGGTGCTGGAACAAGGGTCAAACTCAGGTCTATTTGAAAACTCCCTTTCTTTCCACTGTGTCACAATCCTCAAATATGAAAATCAGGGAAGATACCCAAGGAGAACATTCGAATAGGTGTAATCTCCTATGTTTTGGTAAGAATTATATTTGCAAACTCCTGTTCAAGACACAACCGGTAGAATAAGTTTTATGACCTTAATATTTTCTGGACTAGTTAATATCACAGAGAAAAACTTTATTTTATAGGTATTAACTACAATTCTAATCCTGCCGTCTCATACATATTTTGTTTACCTTATGAGCAATAGCAAATTAGTCCAGAATTACCAAGGAGAAAATATTATTACAACAAATACCTTACAACGGAACACCCTAAATTATATTTTAAAATTCATTTATCATTTGGATAGCACTTAGTTTTCAAAGAGTGTTCTCATATAGGTTTGCATGCATGTATGCATGAGTATAAGTGTATCTGTACGAGTGTGGATGTGTACGCATGTGGGCTTACATGGACACCTACATACAGGCATACACTTCCGTCAGTTGATCCCCACAGCAACCCTGAGAAGGAGTTAGTGTTTTTGTTCCTCAGTTTACAGCAGGGAAGATGGGGCTTGGAAAGTGTTAGTAATTCATCTGAGGCCACAGAATAAGTCAGTGATGAGTCCGGAAGTCTGATACCAGATCCTGTTGCGGGCTTACCTACACTAGATTGCCTCGTATCCAAGCTGAGGGTGAAGTCAAGAGTAATTTTCATAGGCCATTGGAATTTGTCACAACAAAATTTGTCCTGTATGGGGATTAAAAATAGATCTCATCGGGGCTGGCCCAGTGGCGCAGTGGTTAAGTCTGCACGTTCTGCTTCAGCAGCCTGGGTTCGGCATACTATGCAGGCGTCCCACATATGAAATAGAGGAAGATGGGCACGGATGTTAGCTCAGGGCCAATCTTCCTCAAAATAAATAAATAAATAAATAAATAAATAAAGCTCATGGTAAATTCTTTACTGCTAGTGAGTCTACAGAATCATGCTTCCTTTTTACCATCAAAGAACAGATATCCAGGTCAAATCCTCCTTAGGGCATCCATGTTTTTTTTCCTTAGAAGTGAGGTTTCTTTGTAATGATTGCTTTGCCAAACATCACGTGCTCATTCCCCTGGCTGTTTAGTCTGAGTTCTGTCTCTCAGACTCTGACATTGAGTTAGCAGGTGAAAACATTACTCTGAACTCATGAGTAAAAAGAGAAAGCATCATGCATACATATGACCTCTGCTTTTTTCCTCCTTTAACATCTAGACTTTGACGTGAGTGTTTATACTTGTGTTTGAGTGTGTGGCTTGTTTTGATGGCTGATTTGGGAGTTGAAGTAGATTTGAAGCAAAGTGTTTTCCCTTTGTTTATCCATCTGTATGCAGAAGAACCCTCCTCTGTGGGAGAATTGACCAATACTGGCTTTTCACATATATATGTGCTAGGAAATCAGACCTCTCCGCTCTCTACCTTCAGTATGCAGACTTATTTGGCATCCTTTGTGCTTTCATGAATATGTAAGGGTCTTCTATAAACCTTGAGGTAATCTGAGCATGGGGCTGTTCTGAGAGTAGTCAAGTAAAATTCATTCTCTTTAATTTAGGTTGCAGAGTGAGAGTATCTGCTACTTAATTTTTACTGCAAAGCCATAGTATGAATACAATTCCAGTCTCCTCTGGAGTTCGAGGAATGGCTTCCCCATGGAAAGTTATTTGCTACATAAGCTGTGAAGTCTCCTGAAAAGTTACACATTCCCAAATTTGAGTGGGAAGGTTTTAAGTGTGGCCTGAACCCTGTGACAACAGCCCAGAGTTCTGCCCTCCTGGAGACTCAGGGAAGTCACCAGACTGCAGCAGGGACTCCTGTCAGAATTCACACGCAGTCCAGCCCCGGCCTGGTGTGCGTGGGTGACACGGCTGAGGTTGAGGGCTCTGCTTTACCACTTTCCAGCTGTGTGGACTTGGGCACATCACCTAATTTCATGGCAGAGTTGGTTATCAGTAAAATGGGACACAAGTGCCTCCTCAGAGCCATGTTGGGTCTTCAAAGGAGACCAAATTTGCTAGTATGCTTTGTAAACAATAGCAAACCATAACAATTTCAGTCATTTATTAATTTTTATAGATGTAGACATGAAAAGGAGCCCTCCAACATTTTGGAAGCTACTATTTTCAATTAAAGAAATGAGTCCCAAATAGGACAAAGGTTTCCTTTGACATGATAGTGAGGATCAGTGCTCTGGGAGTTCTTATCACTAGTATCTAGATTTAGGTAAAGGGATGATTAAGGAAGTTGTGTAACCTTGAGTTTTGGAGATAAGCATGTATGTGTGTGTATGAGTATGTGTATCTTTGTAGCGAGAGAGAGAGAAAGGAAGAGACAGAGAGAGAGTAACAGAGGTGGTTATGATGATGGTGATGATGGTGGTGATGGTGATGATGGTGGTAATGGTGGTGGTGATGATGATGATGGTGGTAATGGTGGTGATGGTGATGATGGTGGTGATGATGATGATGGTGGTGATGGTGGTGATGGTGATGATGGTGGTAATGGTGATGATGGTGGTGATGGTGGTGATGGTGATGGTGGTGATGATGGTGGTGATGGTGGTGATGGTGGTGATGGTAGTGATGGTGGTGATGGTGATCATGGTGGTGATGATGGTGGTGATGGTGATCATGGTGGTAATGGTGGTAATAATCATGCAAACAATAATAACAAGTGACAGTTATTGAACACTTGCTATGGACAACACTGTGATAAGTGCTTTGCATGAATCATTTCATCTAGACCTAAAAACAGCCTGCTGAGGGAGAGGCTTTTATTACTTTCATCTTATAAATGAGGAAAACGAGGTATGGTGAGTTTAATAGCTTTTCAAGGTCACATAGCTGTGTGTTGAGCTAGAAATTTGACCCAGGCAATTTGACTCCAGAGCCATGAACCTGACCATTTTGCAATTCTGCCCAGAAAAGACAGAAAAGTAAGGACCCAACACAGAGATAAATTTATACCAATGGGGAATTGGTTTATGTACAATGTCTGAAATGGGAGATCTAGAGAATATTATCAAGTAATGATGTTATGGGATTGCTTAAAGTGCGGATGAGCATAATCTTAAGAGCAGAAAAAGGATGGACTTAGAAATTAGAGAGATAACTGTCCATAAAATTTGAGCATTTTTTTAGAGTATGACAAGCTAAATTGAGACATGACACCAGATATCTATCATTTACCTACCTGTATATAATTTGAACTTTAAGATAACCACTAAATGTAAAACTAAATTTTTATTTTCACTCTTAGCTAATGTACTAAGCTTGGGTTATGCTGCATAATCACAGTAGAGGAGTGTGACAAAGGGGAAGTGGTGTGGTTCCAAGGTTTCAGATTTATAGAGAAAACACAGGCCATTGAAAAATGGGTCAATTAGGGGTAAAATGTCAGGCAGGCTTTTCTCAATGGCAATAAGTTACCTCAGAACTGATAGGCATGAATTCTGAATGCACCTAACCACTTCACTCCTCTCTTTCTTGGCCTTCTAAATCCTTCTCAGTGCTACAGTCAGGGTGATCATTTGTCGTTCCATTGTGTGCAACCCACAATAGCTCCCTATTGCTCTTTCCCACTTCTGCCAGGAGTGCTTGGCCCCCAACACTTGACCTCTAGTGAATCCCCTTTAATGCTTGAAAATTCTCCTTTGTTATTCTGTCCAACTTGTATTCCAACTGTCTCCCATTCTCAGCTTCCTGCTATCTTATCCAATAATAAGATGGGATAAAGTGCTAAGTAGATCTTTCCCAATTTTTCTGAAGTTATCAACCACTGCTTACCCCACATTCTCAGTTCAGAGAAACAGCAGCTGTGGTACCAATCACCTCCTCAAAGGTTTGACTGAAAGGTTTCTGCTCTGCAATCCCTCTATCCTGACCTAATATAGAAGGCTAGAATGGAGGATTTTTGAAAAAAGGACTATTCGTGAGGGACAGGAAAAGCAAGGGAGAATGCCTCTTGACTTGTTCTCCTTTCTCAAGGGGAACAGGATTGCTGCAAAGGTTTCTCATGAAGTTGATGTCTGCCTGTAATAATAAAGTCTTACAGTTGTCACTCAGTTAATAGTCTATTGAGCTGCAAGGTCTACTGAGCTTACTTGTATTATTGAAGCGAGGAGATGAGCACTCTGAAGAAATGGAGTGGGGTATGACCGGGAAAGGACATCAGAGACTATTCCTTGGGAACTTGAGTTCACAATACTGGAAACTTACACATGATATTTCTAACAGTGTCCATGGGCCATGAGGAAATAGGAGTGGATGAGATTGTGGGGTTGAGATTTTCTGGGAACTTCATTGGATTGGAGCAAAGAGTCTAGAGCATCCAATAAAGTGATGAGTTGCTGCCAGCTGAGGGTCAACTGGAAGAAGTAATTGATTTTTGGTTCTGAAGGAACTAACATCAACTAGAGGAGTTGCTGGGAGTTGAGACTCCACTAGCTGGGCCTTTTGGGGCTCCACCTGCCCCCCCCAGAGTCTATAGATAGTAAGCTAATTGAGTAGTTAAGATCCACAACTTAGAGTGCAGCCAACTCTCTTTGGGCAGAAACCATTCGTTTTCTTTTTTCCAGTTTTATTGAGATGTAATTGACATATAACATCGTCTAAGTTTAAGGTATATAAGGTGTCAATTTGATACACTTATATATTGCAAAATGATTACCACCATGGCATTAGCTAACACATCCTTTAGACTACGTAATTACAATATTCAATTGTGGTGAGAACATTAAAGATCTACTCTCTTAGCAACTTTCAAGTATAGAATACAGTATTTAACTATAATCACCATGCTGTACATTATATTCCTAAAACTTGTTACTCTTATAACTGGAAGTTTGTACTCTTTGACCAATATCTCCTGATTTGCCACATCTCCCAGCTCCTGGTAAACATCATTCTGCTCTCTGTTTCTATGAGTCTGGCTTTTTCTTTAGATTCTACATATAAATGATATCATGTAGTACTTGTCTTTCTCTGTCTGATTTATCTCACGTAGCTTAATGGTGACAGGGTCCACCCATGCTGTTGCAAATGACAGGATTTCCTTCTTTCTGAGGGCTAAAAAACATTCCATTGTATTTATATACCAATCTTCTGTATCCATTCATCTGTTGACAGACACTTAGGTTGTTTTCATATTGTGGCTACTATGAATAGTGCTGCAATGAATACGGGAGTACAGATATCTCTTCGAGATTCTGTTTTCATTTTCTTTGGCTATATACCCAGAAGTGTGATTGCTGGATCATAGGTAGTTCTATTTTTAATTTTATGAGGAACTTTTATACTGTTTCCCATAGTGGCTGCAGCAATTCACATTCCCACCAATCGTACACAAGGGTGCCCTTTTCTCCACATGTTTACCAACACTTATCATCTTTTGTCTTTTTGATGATAGCCATTCTAACAGGTGTGAGGTGACATGGTGGTTTTGATTTGCACTTCCCTGATGACTAGTGATGTCAAGTGCCTTTTCATGTATATGTTGGCCATTTGTATGTCTTCTTTAGAAAAATGTCTATTCAGTTCCTCTGCCCATTTTTGAATCAGGTTGTTTTATTGTTATTGAGTTTCATGAGTTCTTGGTATATTTGGGGTATTGACCCCTTATCAGATATACAGTCTGCAAATATTTTCTCCCTCAATTTTTTGATTGTTTCTTTTGCTGTGTAGAAACTTCTTAGTTTGATGCAGTCCCACTTATTAATTTTGCTTTTGTTGCTTGTGCTTTTGCTGTCATATCCAAAAACTTGTTGCCAAGACCAATATCAAGGAGGTTTTTCCCAGAAGTTTTACTGTTTCGGTTCTTATGTTTTGTCTTTAATCCATTTTGAGATAATTTTTTAGAGTGGCGTAAGATAGGGATCTAATTTCATTTTTCTCCATGCGGTTATACGGTTTTCTCAAAACCATTTATTGAAGAGACTATCCTTTCCCCCTTGAGTATTCTTATCTACATTGTCATGCGTTAGTTGACCATCTATCTAAAGGTCTATTCCTGGGCTCTTGCTTCTGTTCCATCGGTCTATGTGTCTGTTTTTATGCCAGCACTGTACTGTTTGGATTACAATAGCGTTGCAGTGTAGTTTGAAATCAAGAAGTGTGATGCCTGCAGCTTTGTTCTTATTTCTCAGGATTGCTTTGGCTATTCAGGGCCTTTTGTGATTCCACACAAACTTTAGGATTGTTTTTTCCATTTCTGTGAACAATGCCATTGGAAGTTTGATAGAGATTGCCTTGAATCTATAGATGGCTTGGGTAGTATGGACATTTTAACAATATTAACTCTTACAATCCATGAACATGGGAGATCTTTCCATTTGTTTGTGTTTTCTTCAATTCCTTCATTAAAGTCTGTGATTTTCAGTGTACAGATCTTTCATGTCCTTCATTAAATTTATTCCTATTTCATTGTTTTTGATGCAATTGTAAATGAGATTGTTTTCTTTATTTCTTTTTCAAATATTTTATTGTTTCTGTGTAGCAACTGATTTCTGCGTGTTTATTTTGTATACTTACTGCAACTTTCCTGAATGGTTTATTAGTTCCACTACATTTTCGGTGGAGTGTTTAGGACTTTTATATATAAGATCATATAATCTGCAAACAAAGCCAATTTCACTTTTTCCTTTCTGGTTTGGATTTGTTTTATTTCTTTTTGTTCGCTCCTTTGTCTGGCTAGGACTTCCAGTACTATGTTGAATTGGAGTAGTGAGAGTGACATCCTTGTCTTGTTCCTGATTATAGCAGAAAAGCTTTCAACCTTTCACCATTGAGTATGGTGTTAGCTGTGGGCTTGTCTGTTATCGATTTCTAGTTTCATACCCCTGTGGTTGGAAGAGATACTTGATATGATTTCAATCTTCTTAAATTTGCTAAGTTGTTTTGTGACCTATCATATGATCTATCTTGAAGAATGTTCCATCTATACTTGAGAAGAATGTGTTATGCTGCTGTTAGATGGAATGTTCTCTATATGTCCATTGGATCCATTTGATCTAAAGTATAATTCAAGTCCAATGTTCTGTTCTTGATTTTCTATTTGGATAATCTGTCCACTGTTGAAAGTGGGGTATTGAATTCCCCTACTATTATTGTATTGTTGTCTATTTATTCCTTCATGTATGTTAGTATTTGCTTAATATAAATAGGTGCTCAGATATTGGGTTTGTTAACATTTATGATTATTATATCTTCTTGATGAATTGACCCCTTTATTACTATATAATGGCCTTCCTTGTCTCTTGTTACCATTTTTGGCTTAAAATCTATTTTGTCTGATATAAGTAGAGCTACCCCTGCTCTCTTTTGATTTCTATTTGCATGGAATATCTTTCTCCCTCCCTTCACTTTGAGCTTAGGCATGTCCTTAAAGCTGACATGATTCAGAGACTGTCCTTTCGCATTTGCTTTCTTCCTTGCATGAACATCATCTCTAAATGGAAGGCAAAAGGGTTTAGGAGTGAGTAAGCAGACCATATCCACAGCCCCACGTACATTCCAAGCCATTCAAATAAAAATCTGAATCCTTGCGGGGAAGTAGATTTGAAGAAACATGAAATTACAATATTAAACGAAAGTGGTCAAGTTTTAAAAATTTAATTGATTGAATAGTTATGGAGTTGAATAGATATTATTAAGAATCCCTGCTGGCCAAAGAGGAAAGGGGATTTTGTTTTTCAGAAAAGTTGACAGAATTTATTAGAAAACAATTCTGTGTTTATACTCAAACTGAGTATACCCACTATCATCCCTATATCAGAGCACATTCTCTTTTTCCTCCCTACTAGTAGAATACAAGAGTTATTGCTCCTCCTAGCTAAACTCTCTCTGTCATCATCTCACTTGGGTCTTATCCCCTACAGCTTTCTCCAGAACCTGGTAGTGTTGATTTTCCCTTCACTCTTTTGTATAAGTAATCGTTTCCTGTACAGATCTTCCTTGCCTTACAATGGGATTATTTCCCAATAAAACAATCATGAGTTGAAAATATCATAAGTCAAAAATGCATTTAATACACCTAACCTACCAAACACAGTAGCTTAGCCTAGCCTCCCTTAAACATGTTCAGAACACTTACATTAGCCTACAGTTGGGCAAAACCATCTAACACAAAGCCTATTTTATAATAAAGTGTTGACTTTCTCAGGTAATTTATTGAATACTGTGACTTCTTAGAGCCTTAAGTTCCCAGCACCAATCTGAAACCCAATGGGCACTGAACAAATGTTATCAGAACTGAATGATATAGAAATTTTAGGGAACAACAGATTGCAATATCTGAACAAATTTAAGGCATAATTATTACCAAATGGCTTGAATTATTTTCTCCTACACTAAGGAGTTTTTAAAATTTGCTGCTCCTGCTAAACAAAGTTATGCCAAGTAAGTTCTTCTGTTCAGCCTCAAGCTTGCATGGAAGGAAATTAACTGTCTCTCCCTCAGATTCACTTATAACTTGTGCCTCAGCTGATGTGTTCCACAATGCCTTTTGAGAATTCCTTTCAGTTCTCTTTACCCTATTATTCCCCCCACCTCCCTTAGATATTGTAACCCAGGGGAAAACAAAGCCCTTAAAGGCAACTAACACTGTAATCACACACAGTCTTAAATTGCACAAAGAACACACAGAAACTGGAAAGTCTTCTGCTTACCCTCGTGTCTTCCTGACTCACACTCTTGTACTGGACACTTTAAATGGAAACATAGACCAAAGCACCAACCTTTCACATGTGGGCTTAGTTGTTGAAATGCTTTTAATTGCAGTTGAAATAATATACCCACAATTACTTCTCTAACTCAAAGTTGTTTTTTTAAAGCAATGTACATCAGGGTAATTTGAAGAAGATATAAAAAAATCTTATGAATATGATAGGAAAGTGTTCTTTTCACTTAGGCTACTATAATGTTAATAATAATTTCTATTTCTATATTTCTTTTTATCTAAAGTTCCTAAGACACTGTTAAAGACTGTATTCTATTATGTTAGAGTTGAGCAAGAAGCATTATCTATAGTTAACAGAACAAAAACCAGATCCTTGTTAATTAGAACTCTTGTCACAGGCCGTCCAGGTGTTTCATAGCAAATTCCTTCATTCAATGGAGATATAATGTGCGTCTCCTGCGGGCCAGATGAGCTAAATCTGTTCGTAATTTAGTTTCTCCCACTTATAATTTCATACTCAACTAATGTCTTGGTCATTTAATCTTCATCTGAAGGACAAAATCAAGAGATTTAGATGAATTCAAAGAAGTTGCAAGTGACTGCAAGCTGAGAATCTATTTGGACTTTGCCTCCAGTGGCCAAATTTTCTTTTATCCAACGTTAGAGAAGAAAATAACCCTTTGAGAGTCAACAAGGAAGTTCCACGGTCTCGGGATGCCCTGTGCTTATCACCAGTGATACCACTCACCTCCTAAGTAATATGGTTTTCTTCCCCATTCCTATCACTAACTTTGAAGTTCCTCTGTGAAAGCAAGACTCCTATCGCATTAAAGATCCAGTTCGTCTCCAGACTTTCAGCATTGAAAGAAAGAAAAGAAAAGAAAAAACTACTGCTCTCTGCCCAAATGTAGATTGCCTTTTAGTCTACTCACAGAGACAAGGTATTTTCTTGTGTATGTGGCTTTTCTTTTAAACCTGCTTTTTTTGAGAATCAAATTGGTCCTTGGATGTCGAAAACTCACCTCCACACCCACTTTAGTTTTCGTAATTTCCCCTTTCCCATCTTCCCTCTCCTATGACATAAGATATCGTTAAGCTTGGGGAAAGGCAATGAGCCCTTTACTTAGATACAGGAACACGTCTGAACTCCACACAAATGTAACACATTTCATTGACACGGTGAAAAACGATTCAATGGCGAGTTTCCTACCTTCCTTCTTTTTATCAGTTGCTCATTCATAGACTCAAACCAGCTGTTATGAGGGGCTGATATTTGCTTTACAAAAAAAGAAAAGCTCCCTCTGTACACCCATTCTTATTCTTCCTACTGATTCTAGCGTTAATAGTATTTGACAGGTGGGTAATTTGTTTTTTTAAAACCATAATTCATTTAGTGCTGTTCTGCTTTATTATTGTAAATTTTACACATTGGTGCACAGAAAACATTGTCGTTTTTAAACAATTCTGTTCCTTCCAGTAATCATTCATTCAAGAGGGCTGCAAGAGAGTCATTGGGGAGAGGCAGGTGAATTGTGGAGGTGCCAGGAAGTCGAGAGAATGAGGAAGAAAACACGAGGAGAGGGTGAGAGAGAAGTACATCAGGAGGAGCGGGAGCCAAGACAGAAACAAAGGCAGAGGGGTAATTAAATTGGTGACAACTGCATGAGAAAACAAGGAGAACTGTGAAGAAGTAAACAACGTAAAAATACTATAGCTTTGTGCCCTATAGTGTACAATGGATTCTGACCCTGTCCTCTCTCCCACCTCTAAGGGGATCTGAGCAGTGTCTTGATATTCCCGAGTTTTTATTGGAGAGGAAGGACACTGCTCTTACACCTCCCCAAAGTACAATTACACGGAGGCGAGGAAGAGGGTCAAGATGGAAGCCACTCCTATCTGAGCCTTTTGTCCACACAGAAACTGGTTTTCCTAGTCTCCTTGGTAGGGTCTGGGGTAGGTCTAGGAAAGTCCTCTGAAGTCCACCACACTGTCCCCACACTGTCATGGATCACCGTCATGGTCAGCATCGCCCGTGTGCTCCGGCCCAGGGAAGGGAAGGAAGCCCAAAGCAAGGAGGTGGGGGCAAGTCTTCCCTGCAAGGAGCCCTTCCCCCCACGGGGTATTCAGGCCACCTTACACCTGACATGCAGAGCACAGCATACGTTAAAACCACATCTGCTGTTCAACGGGAGATCACCGGGGGCCAAGCACTGTGCTTTTTGATTTGCTGTGCTTTCTTCCCTAATCCTTGCAACTTCTCTGCAAGGCTAGGGTGATCATCTCATTTTACAGATGAGGAAACAGAACCTGAGAAGATGTGTTTGTTTGTGATCACAAAACTAGTGAGGGTGAGAACTCAAATTCAAGACAGAGTCGTAAGACAAACTCGCAGTTCTGCCGGTGTGCTCCCGTGACTTGCTGAGGCTCATGGCAACTGGAGAGCATGCAAAGCAACATGCAGCTCTGGTCATTGAGCAGAGCCTCTGTCGCAGAGCAGGGACCATCCTGCCACAAGAAAGAGTATGTCTGTGACTAAGGCTCCTACCTGGCCGTGGCTCTAGGACAGAAATTAAAGTCACCAAGGAAAACAAAAGCAAGGGATGAGTTTCCACTTCCATTGGGAGGATAGTGATGCTTCTGTTAAGCTAAGACACCCTGGATGGGGGGAGAACAAAAATGAAAACTTGGGGCAAGTGGTTTTCCTTTCCCCAATGCTATTGTCTTCCTGGCCAAACAAAGGGAGAGATCATTTCTCTGTGCTCACATGTGAAATGTGATTAACAATCCCTAATTTTCATTTTCTTACACTTTTAGGAGAAAATCTCTTTGGAGACACCTTGGCATTATCCACAAGAGATGAAGATGCACAGCTCTAACAAACAGCAATCCCACATGGAGGCTTGTGCCTATGGAAAGTCTTGTGTATGTACGCAAGGAGATGTGCACCCAGATACGATGGCAGCAACATTTGTAACTGCAAAGTGTATGGAAGCAACGAAACGTCCTCCAGCAAATGGATAAGTACACAGTTGGGGTTTATCATATGACAAATATAGAACTCAATGGTAAAAATTTAGGAACTTTAGCTCATGTATCAAATAGAAGAATGTCACATATAAAACTTTCCGATTGTCAAGTACACATGGTATGATATACTTTCTATAAGTTTAAAAACATGCCGACAGTATTTTACGTTGTTTAGTGGCACACATATTTGGTAGAGATAGAAATGAATGCCTGGGAATGGCAGATATTAAATTTGGAATCGTGTTGAACTCTGTGGGGAGGGAGAGAGGCTGAACAGATCAGACATGGGTTCTCAAGAGTCCTCATCTATATGACTGACATTTTTTTGTTCATATGGGCAGTAGATACAATAATGTTCATTTTCTCTCTTTTTTATATGCTTAAAATATTTTGTAATAAATATTTTAGGTGAAAAATATGTAAGAACAAGCACAGAAACTCCTAAATACCAACAAGCAGCCATGGTTGAGATGGGAGATTCCACTCCGCAGGGAACAGAGGCACCGAGCAGACCCAGTGTCCATGTGGGGATCCTGTGGTCCCTCAGAATCTTGCACGATGCCTCTTCTCCATAGACCACTGTGTTGCTTTAGGGGGTGGAAAAGTGTCCAAGAGCAGATAGAGATGTAAGGGGGGAAGACAGAGAGGATAGAAGACAGAAGACGGAGAGCTCGGATCCAGCGGATGAGGGAGAGGAGGGGCCCTTGTTAATCTCTCCAGGCTGTTGTGGTTGAAAGGACCCACTTTGCTCCCAAGCAGCCGCTTATGTTATTATTTCTCTCAGCGGGTTTCAAGCTGCCTGCAATTCTCTGTTAGTTAATAAGAAAAGTGAGAGATGCAACAATTGCTTTTGCTTGGCTGGCTTGTAAAGGCTTTGTCACTCAAAAATGGAACAAAGGCCCTAATATCACCCTTTGCTGCAAAGGCAAGTGTCAGGGAACAGACCAAAATCAATTATCTGGGTGAAATTCAGAGACAGGAGGAGCGGCGCACACGCACACAGCAGCATCCACACCACATAATCCCATTAACAGGGTGCTGCTGCTCTCACGGGAGGGCAGAGCCACGCAGGAAAATTATAATTAAAAGTAAATAAAGGGAAATGAGCCCCTGGTACCTTCTGTCATGGTCCTGAACATGAACGTGGTCCCAGCAGACGATGGCAGGGCTCTCGAGCGGCTCCTGTGTGAGGCAAGCTTGGAAAATGGGACCAGCTGAAAGCCTTCACGGGCCTGCTGGCTAATCCTGCTTGTTAGTGATGTTTAGTAACTGGGGGACGGGATTTGGAAGGTGCCTGTGGAATGCTGGGAGGCTGGCAGAATCTTCCTGACACAGGATATGGATTGCTTTGGAGATGTTCTATGTACATCTTTCTCGTTAAATTAATATCTAAGGAAATATATGAAATGAAATGCATGAATGAACATGGTAGTAGAATGTGTGGGTGAATGGACCACTTGAGTTGTTTCTAAAAGCAATATATAAGAATCATCTAGGACATCCTTAAAAAATTCAGACATCCGAACCTGGACCCAAATCAAATAAATTAAAGTTCCCTGGGGTAGAACCCAATCTGCAGTGGTTTTACATGCTCCTCTGGGTGACTCTAAATCTGCAGCCAAAGCTTTGGACCAGATGGTCTCTTATAGTCTTCAGCTGGATTTACAGGTTTTGGTCACAAACTCACACAGTAGGAAGAGTAGTGAGAAGGCATTAGGACAAGTGGGGTCTGATCTCTCCTCCACCAATAACTAACTTCGTGATTTTGGCAAGTAACCTAAACTCCCCAAGTCTCAGCGTCCTCATCTATTAAAAAAGGATTATCTGATAACTAGACATTTTTGCAGTCCCTTTGGGTTTGCCAGTTCCATGACCTTAAAACCCCATGACCCAGAACTCATGTAGAACAACCAGTGCAAATGTTCCCTGAGTGCCTTTTCTGTGTATTAAATCTCTGTGGGGAGATCAAAGAAATGCATCTGATAAGAAGCAGAGATAGGACTCTATAATTCCTGCTCTACTCTGCATGGATGCTGGATGAAAAGGCAGACACACAGACAAGTGGTAAATGTAGATAAGCAGTAGAGAAAAGAGCTATATAGCAACAGACTTTGACACTATTATTATTTCCCTCCAGTGTCTCTCCAGTTACTGACAATGTTTGACACAGAGGGTATTCAGTAACTATATATTGGTTGAATGAGTGAATGAATAAATGAATGGACGGTGCCTCTAATGGGTGAATCAAAGTGCGGCTTGTCTTTGGAAATTGAATATTTCTGTCTCACTAGATATTAAATAATCACCTTCCCCACAACTTTCCAAGAAGCAAAGTGCTTCCCTGAGTTGTGTTTTTTATTTTCTAATATCCCAACCCGGCTCCACAAGTCCGTGGAGTCTATCAATATGCAAATGTATGGCTTTAAAGCCAAGAGGGATATAGTTTTTCCTCCAGGAAGGATAAGTTTGCACCTGCTGAGATTTCAGTCTATGTCACTAGGTAGAGATCTCTATAACTCCTTAGAAACTTGGCTTCTGTTTTATTTAAATATGTTTTCCTCATTTACTGAAGTCAGTAGGCGAGAGAATGGGTTGAAATCAGGCAGGCTTAGGGCAAAGGGAGCCCTTTGCAGAGATACCAGCAGGATAGTAGAAAGCCATTCTAAATTAATTCCCTGGAAATCATCGTGAAGGATGCACTGCAGCGTGAAGGTCGGCTCTGAAGCAAGGAGGGAGATTTCAGGTCATTGTCCCTCTCAGACTCCTTCAGCTGATGACTGGAGGGTGCAAAAATCTGCTAATGTGTGAGAGTAAGCAAGTGCAGAATGCTCATTGTAAACACCCCAGCTCCCCAGCCAATCATTTCGGTGTTGGTGATGAAAAATCTGTTTGGAAGAAAGCACAGTCGAGAGAATTCACCCTTATTTGCAAAGACAATAAGTGGTAAAATTCGAAGCCAGCAATAGTAGCCGGCATCAGCCCATCTACTTCTCAGTCCCTGTAAGGTCAGGAAAATATCCGGAAGTCTTTCAGTATAAACCAATGACATAAACAGGCAGCGTTGAGTCTTGAGTCAGTGCACACAAGGGCTGGGGGTTATTGTTAATTGAAATGGTGTGGCCAATGCTCCAATGCTAGACAATGAGTTAGCTCAGAAAGGTAGAGCCAGAGCCGTAGAAAGACGCATGTAGATCTTCAGCACAGAAGCTCGGCACCCCCTTCCAGGACAGACTGAAAAGACCCAGTGCATGCTGCACATAAAACACTAAGGATTCCTGGGATATTCCAATTGGTGCCCTGCCTTTTCATGTTATTGGCTAAGAGATGAGAGAGCAGCTGTGAATTTGAGGGTGGCACCCCTGCTGGAGAGCTGCTACTGAGCTGCCCAGCAAAAGCCTTAGTTTGAGGCCAGGCTGAGGATAGTGTCCTGGTCACAGTGAAAGAAAAGACTAAGAGAAGCTGTTTTAGGGTCAACTATTTGTTTTTCAAAATCAGCACCATCCATTAAACTCTCACTCTCCCTAAATCCCTAAAGATGATTTTATTTTTTAAGCAGATCTGTTCTATGTGAAATAATTTTTAGTCTTAAATGTCATATATACCCTGAGGTCGTGTTGCTTGGGGTGCAGTAGTAATGAATCAGATATATTATTAATACACAAGTACAATGATGCACTTGAGTCTTTCAGGGAAATTCACGCAGGCTTGCAGGTGCTCAGAACAGCCTGGAAGTGAATGCAAGGAGAGACTGAGCAGTTCTGGGAGAGAATGACATTAACATACTGAAATTAAAACCTGAAACAATAGATCCAGGTGAAACAAAGCCAGGGAATGTATCCTCAAGTGCCCGGATTTCAAAATGCCCATGCAGCCTGCAGCCTGAATAAGGAATATTTGGAAATAGATGTTGTGCCATAGGAAAAAAGGAAAATAGTTAAAGATCTCAGGGAGGGTTAGGTGAAATATTTGGAAGTTCCAGATACTCAGAAACTCACTCAGAGAACATGAAACTAGACAGTACAAATTCAGCATTTATCCAATTAATGTTCAGTGAGTGCCTCCTATGTTTTAGACTATACTAAGTGTGGACTTGACCTAGAAACTCAACTCTAAGCCTTCAAACTAAAAGGAAACTCAAATGGCACATGACGCCATTTAGCTCTGTGTAAGGCTCCCATCAAAGACCTGTGGGGCTTCCCCCATGGCAGAGTGGTCAAATTCGGCATGCTCTGCTTTGATGGCCTGGGTTTGCTGGTTTGGATCCCAGGCATGGACCTACACCACTCGTCAGCCATGCTGTGGTGGCAACCCACATATAAAGCGGAGGAAAATTGACACACATTAGCTCAGGGCTAACCTTCCTAAAAAAAAGAAAACCCAACCCTTAACTTCTTAAACCTCTACTGTGATATGGCTAAAAGTAGGCCAGGCCTAATTCTAAGCCAACTCAGTCAATACATGGTTGCATGATTTGGGGGCAAGTCTCAAAGACTCAGGTTCTTCACCTGTCAATGATGAGTTGGATTAAATAATCTTTAAACTCTTTTTCCAGTTTTAATATCCAATGAAATTATTTCCCCATCTAGAGATAATTGCTTTTGTCTTTAATCCATATTAACAAGGCTTTTAAAATGTGGAGTATCCAAGAAGGAATACCCCAGATTTTGCAAAAATGTTAACTCTCCTTTTTCAGGGCTCTTAAGAAATTATCATGCCCTACAGTTAGGGTAATCTTGGGGGCAACTGTCTACTATTTGGAGAGTGCTGGGGGCTGAGAGAAAGATACTATACCCAGGGCCACACCACCTGACACTTGTGAAAATAGCAGATGATTGGGGATCAGTGCATCTGAGGTGCACTGCATTCAGGATGAGTGACTGAGCCTCAGATATCTCCCTGTATGGATTCACTTGATGTGATCCACAATAAATCCTCTTCTGCTTCTGTGTCTCTGGATTTAGCCTTGGTTGTTACATAATCCGCAAATGTAGAATCTTCTAGTCACTAATGAGAGCACCTCACATTTAGAAACAGGAAAGCTTTCTGAATTGTAAATAAAGGAGTAGATAAGAGAAGATAATTCAGTTGGGTTTTTAAAGTGTTGAAATGGAAACAATTGCCTCTTTGCCAGATTTCTCTCTCTATTCCGAACTCCTGGCTTCCTCAGTGCCCACCCCCCACAGCCTGCAACTCAGAGGCTCAGACATTCTGCAGCCCAGCCCTGCCCACACGCTGGAATCTGCTCCCACCACCCGGACAGAAGCAAGATTAAAGGCAGCTGCTTAATCCTCCTGCAAAGCTTCTTAAGCGTTTCTATCAGGGTCAGCTCAGTGGGTGCTTACTCAACCTGCCTCTGGAAAATATCCCAATTTAGGCCCTTCTGCTGACTGTCATGTTGAGAGAAATGAGAGACTGGATCCTGATCAAGAGAGGGACTGGAGAGAGATACAGGTGGCAGGGGGGCAGATGGTGGGGAGAAACCTAAGCCATCCCCCTTCCTGTGCAGAGGGGGTTCTCATTCCCACTCCCAGGATAGTTTTAGTTTCATCCCTGATTGGCTTCATCCCTCTCTCCCTACCTCCCAAAAAGGATCCTTCAAAGATATTCAAAAGGATTCTTAAGAATTCCACTAACGTATATTGAGTACCTGCTGTGCTCCAGGTACTGTGCATGATCACCAGGAGCAAGAGAGGTAGTGCCTGCTCTCACAGAGTGCAGCCTAGCAAGGGAGACAGCAGTTTGATAAGCAGCTACAAAAGAGCACCGCATGGTAAGTGCTATGCTCCAGGGATTTGGAAAGATATGGAAACACGTAAGTGGGCCATAGAACAGAGTATAGTTGAGTTGGAGAGCTTCCCAGAAGGAGGTCATATTTAAACTCTAAACCAATAGGTAAATTCTAGATAGTGCCAGCAGAAAGGTGGGTCTGGGGGAACAAAGAGGGCATTGGGGATGAAGGGTCATGAAGGTTAAGAAGATCCTTCTCACCCAAGTAAAGGAGTGCAAGCTTGATCCCATCCAGAGAGTGATGGAAAGCCATGGAAGTATTTCAACTGGAGAACAATAAGATCATATTTGCATTTGAACAGATCTCTGATTGCTGAGTAGAAGAAATACTGCAGAAGAGTAAAAATGGAGGCACATCATCCAAAGCCATTGCCTATGGTGTGTTGATATAGAAGGTGGCAGTGGAGCTAAGGAGACGTGGTTGGTTTTGAGACATTTGGAAGTTTGAATTGCCAGGCCTTACTTGGCGATTGTCTGGATGTGATGGTGAGGGGGTGGAAGGAATCAGAAGTCTAGGTTTCTAGGCTGGGCACCAGGGTGGGTGCAGCAGTGCAGATCAAAGGGCAGCTGTGGAAACAATATGGAGATGATGAGCAATGCCAGGAAACATGGAGGTCCAGCGCAGAACAAGTGGCAAGAAATTAGAATGGTTTTAAATGTGGGTCCCTCTCACTTCCCCATTCTGTTTTGAGGGTTTTAGGTTTTTTCTCACTTTTTCTTTTCACTGGATTGATTAAGAACAGAACCAAGTTTAGGAGTGTCTTTTAGGATCCAAGCATTGGATAATTTTTTTAAGAAAACAAGGTGTGGGGAGGAGTGAAAACGAACTACTGTCTGAAACTGCATGAAAAGGTTCCAGTACCTTTGTTTTCACACAACAACGTGTGTGTGAGAGAAGAACATATTTGTGTGGACTCACAATCTGGGCTAGCAGAGAACCAGCTGGGGAGGCACCTAGAGGGAGGGATGCTGAAGGAAGAGAGCCAGGTACAAGCCTTCATAGCAGCTTTGTTAATGATCTGGAAGAACAAGTAAACTGCACATTCAGGAAGTTTTCAGCTTCGTAGCAAAAAAGGAAACACTAGGGAAAATAGCAGAATAATTGGAGCAAAACCCAAGCGACTAGCAGAGAATAGGGGCCATGTGTACCCACTTTTGTGGTGTTGATTTATTACAACAGGACCACATTCTTTCTGAAGAGAGCTCTAGTAAGGTTTCTGGGAGGTACATTAGCTCCATAAAGTTACTGTGTCCTGGTTCATTCAAAGTTTCATTAGGCATTAAATGACAGATAATAATAATAATATTAATCATACATGGCTAACGTTTATTTAACTCTTACTATGTACTTCACACCGAGCTAAGTACATTATCTCTTTTAATATTCTATGAACTCTGTGAAGTAGGCACTCTTACAAGTGAGGAGAATGAAGGTTAGAGAGATCAAGTGACTCATCCACGATCTCACATAGTAAATGGCAAAGATGAAATGAGAACTCACGTCTCTGTGATTTCAGAGGTCCTAGTCCTAACCATGACCTTACCCTCCGAGGAGAATCATAGAAGTAATGTTGCAACCAAGTCCTTAGAAGAATAAAAGATTACTGTGTCGAGCTCAATGAACTTAATAACATAATTCTGATTTTCTTGGTGAAATTCAATGAAACTCAATGTGGGTGAACTATTTACATCAAAACTCCCTAGTTTCGTCATCTGCAAAATTTGCCCATGGAAAACTCCTAAACATTCTTTAAGATAAAGCTCAAATATCTCTTCTGTTGTGTGTCACAGAGTCTGGCAAAGGCCATAAATTCCTCTATTCCCCAGAGCCCCAGTCATTCTTCATAATAGCTCAGTTTACGAGGTGTTGGCAATCATTTCATATACACGTGTGCGTCTTCCTCATTAGTTTATGAAGACTCTTATGTTATTCATCTTTGTGTCCTTAGCACCTATCAAAATGCCTTGAACTTAGTAGATTCTCAATAAATGTGTTTTGAAGGAATGAAAGAATTGTTGGATGATAAGGTATGGATGCTATTAACATTTAAAATTAACTTGCTGTCATGATAACAATCATCTGGTTTTTGAAGAAGTACATAAAATACATTAAACGGAATTGACAAATGTTTGGTAAATTTTTAGTTCTAAATATTATGTGCTTAATTACAAGCAGTGAGCATCCCCAAAGGCACAGCTTTGATGATAATTTTTACTATTGTCGACAGGTATTCCTCGCCACACAATTGACAGTCATGTCCAGAAAAGACTCAGCTTGTTAGAGGCAAATACGTGGATAGGGCGAATCTAACACATCATCGTCTGTACCAAGGGATCCTTTGTGTCTCATAGTCCACACCGTTAGACAGGTGTAGCCAAGCTCTTCAGGATACAGATGGTGTCTTTAGCCTCATCTCTTAACTGTCCCTTCCTGAGTGCTTCTTTTCTCGTGTATTGCACTAGTTGCAGGTCCTCGAATTTTCCAAACTTTTTTGCTTTAGTCATATATACACCATTTTGGGGGGTAGAATTTCTCCTCCCTACTTTGCTAACTTGCTAACTTCAGTCTTGGTTCAGATGCTAATTCCTCCAAAAAGTCCTCCTTGTTTATCTGACAGCCATGTTCCTCCCTTTGTCCCATGGAGATATTCCTGTGCATTCCCGTGATCCCTCCCAGGCATTTGTAGCAGCCATCGTGAAGTATTGTCATGAGATTCTTTTCTTCTCTGTGCCCTGTGCTCTAACCTGGCACCTCATTTGCTGCTATGTCTCCAGCGCCTCGCACAGTACCTGGTGTACATTGTGTGGAAGAGGAAATGAGAAAGGAGGGACAGGGAATGGAGAGGAAGGACAGGCAAGTGGGCAGACTCTAATGCTATACTGTCATTTTTCGAATGTTGGAGGACAAATATGAGGTGCTCTTCATCCATCAATTTAGGTCCAGCAGTCTATCCTTGTGGCTGAATGTTTAGCTGGAGTTGATTCAAACATCATTATTTGTTGAAAGGATAAATCCATTCCCCATACTCTCAAATGTAATAGACGTTAGTCAGTACTTGATAATGCGGCCTTATTAGGGGAAAATTAAATAGAGACACACACACATAAGAGGAGAGAGAGTCTCTTCCTAGCATAGGATGGAGAAAACCATAGGATGGCAAGAGTTTGGGGGAGGCAAATGGAGTTTTAAAATGTGTGTTCCAGTCTTTCACATGGTTACTCTACAAGCACCCTAAAGTTGTTAGACTGGGGATAGATAAAAGCCACGGAGTATTTTGGTGTGCTAACAACCTCCACACAACTAAATTTCATACCAGCATCACCATCTACTGTAAGCACTTGATCCAGGGAAGGTATGGTGGCTTTTTAGAAAACCTTATAAAAGACGTAGATTATCTCAGAGCTAAAAGGTGAAAAATAATTATATCTTTAAAGTTCATTGCAAATTCCAGATGCTGCCACAGCTGTATTTTAATATTCCAATTCTAGGACAAGAGTGAATCTTGCTATGTGCCTCTTATCTTCCCCTCACATACCAGTGCTGTCAATGCCACTGGCAATTTTACATGTAAATGAGCCCATCCATCACTCCTTACTTTGCAGCATCTCACTTCCAAGCCTGCCATGGAGTTACACCATTAAATCTCCCTGCTTTACAATATACATCATGACATATTTGACATCAATCAGCTGTGTCAGCCTGCTCACTGTAAACCATAAACTTGCTCTGCATCCCTCTCCGCATGGGGTGATTAAACCTGCTTGTGGTAGCTTCCTGATTACAGTGATAAATGGTGATTCATTGCCCATCGCTCTTGCTCTGCCTGTTCCTCGCCTCTGCCCCAAGCTCTTCACACCTGCCTGTTGGAGGAGGCAGTGGTCAGTGGAAAGAGTGCACTGGAACAATAGTTTATACATTTGGGTTCAAATCCCGACTTTGGCAATCACTGCTTGGCAATGAGTTATGAATTTGCTATTTTAAAATGAGAATGAGAAACGGTATCTGTTGTCATGCCATGAGGACGCAAGAGATGAGTACTTGGAGTTCTAAGGACAGTCCTCCTGCCTAGGTAAGAGAGACAGTCCAGGACAGTAATTCTCAATTCCCACATGCACACAAGACCTCTATATACAATGTGTAATTTCTTCCAGGTTACCTCTAAATACATCCCATCCCTATTCAAGAAATTGTATCATTTTCATATGAGTGAAAATGACATTATAAGTATAACCTTGAATCTGTTTTAATTGATTGTTTTAAGTTCATTTGCAAATTTCAGTACTTTATTATTGGAAGTAACAAATTACTTGTGACATGCTGGGGTGTTGCATTGCACCATACAGCTGATTGCAACACACCAGGGTATCATGACACTGCAGTTGAAATCCACTAGACTAGACGATACCCAGGCTTTTTTTGCCAGCAGGGAAATCCAAGAGAATTTTAGCAAGATAAAGAGATACTCCACTGAACTGACTAGGCAATCCATCTAATCACTCCAAAAGTCCTTTTGCCCTTCCTTCTGTTGAGTCTGAGATAACAGCTACTTCTCCTGCATCCTGGCACACTGACCAAGCCATCTGCTGACCAGTGGAAGCAGCCTCAATTATGCGTGCACTCCAGAATATCTCCTAGGCAATAAATCAGAGGGCTCTTTGGACCCAACAAAACACACAGAGGTAAGCATTCTTTATCTACATTTATCCCGTTTCAGCCACAGACTTAGTGCATTCCCACCTGTCACTCGTTCTGATTTCTATCAATCTGGCTGCTTAGGTCTCCTTTTTCTAATGATCTCATTCATCTCCTGAGTGCATAGCAGTTTGTCCAAACCAGGGAGTACAAACCCATCTGGAAGGAGCAGAGTGGAGTGTTGGGCTATTGATTACAGCCACAGATCAGATTCAATGTCACAACACTTCCAGGATGCCCACAATAAAGAACATCTTTGGGGTGGGTGGCAAGGGAGTGAAGAGAAATATAAGGGAACATGACAGAGATGGGGGATGGAGTAATTCCATTTTGGGGATACAGTTGGTTGCATGAAGTCAAAGGAAGGGGTGGGCAGAGAGCAGGAGGGAGGAGAGAAGCAGAAAGCAAAGGAGGGGCAGGATGGGAACAAAAGGAGAAAGTTAGCTTCTTGCTTTCATTCTTGGGACATCCAGAGTAATGAACCCTCTTTCTGGAGAAGATGAATGGGCAGCTGTAGAGATTATGAGTGAGGTTTTATTGCAGATCGATAAATCTGTGTCACAGATCCCCATCTGGAGGGAGTTTTAATTTAAAGGAAAGAGTGATGAGCTCACAACGACAATAAATCAAAAAGTTGTGTATTCACGTATGCATTAACCTTCTATCAAAACACACATTGATGTCAAGGCAGGGGTTTGGAAACAAATCTGGTAGATGATTTGGAAGGACAGCCACTGGAGCCCAATAGCTCACCTACCTTGGGACACAGTCAGAGAAGCTACTGTCTCATTTGGCACCCTGGCCCCCAGGTTTGTGAGGAGAACTGAGGGGGAAGCCAAGGATTTATATTGGTACCATAAACAGGAATTGCTGGTTGTCACCAGATGACAACTGCCTCAGATCAAAATCAGGGAGAGTTCCCCAAAAAGGAGAGAGGAGATTTCACAGCAACAAAACTGAGAGTGCAGCTGACATAAAAACGGGGTGGAGGCATATCCAGGAAATTCTGAAACCTGTGCTCAAATACAATTTGAGGTACTGGACGTGACTCAAAAAGCTGCCTCCCATTGGTGCTGATTGTTCACAGTTTCTCTGCTCTCCACAGTTCCCCATCTTACACTAATGTCCTCCATAGGCCATAGCTTGACTGGCTGCTCCACAAGGCACGGGCATGAACTAATGGCAGCAAATCCCCTGGGACAGGTGAGGGTGGATGCGCAGCACAACACTGAAACTTGAAGAACAAATCAGGCACAGGTGGTATTAATCAGCAACCAAGCTATCCCAAGACGGCCGGGAGTGTCTTAAAGAGGATCGCTTATTTGCTAAGGAATTAGTGCCATTGCTGCATGTTGATCTAAATGACTATACTAGTCTTTCTAGAAATTGAGGAAGGAACTTAAAAAGTTAAGCACTGAGTCTCCATCACCAAATCAATCAGTATCTCTCTCTGCAAACATTTTATATATGTATATGTGGACACGTTAGGCATATGTATCCACTTACCATATAAGTATTCACTAATTCCTTTATATTTTATATGTATTTTCTAGGACATAGGACATGTTAAATATCTCTATTCACATTATCACTACTAAACAGATATGATGAATCTTTAATTACTGATGAGGAAATTGAGACTCAAAAGCTTCAAGAAGCTAGGATTCTGCTCCAAATCTGTCTGAACTCATTGGCCACGCATTTTCTTCTGTCCCACCAGCCACTTGGTGTGCGTATGTGTGTACACGAGCATACTTCTGTAGACCTGACGCCTTCCTCCCTTTGCAATCTAATTCTTGATATGTTCTCTTCTATGTGGGCTGCTTCACAGTAGTGACTTAGTACAAGCTTTGCGTGTGCTGTTTACCAAAGCTGGGACCACCCCGCTCCGTGATCCACCTCACACTTGGACACCCAGCTCATGACTCTAGCACCTTCCCTGACCAGCGCCAACTCCATTCCACAGAGCTGATGTTTCTTTGTTTTCTATCTTGTGTATATCTCTATGATAGCACTTTTTTCTCTTTATTGAACTTATTTTTTTATAGGTAGCATTTCTTTGTGTTCACGGTTCACAAGGACTCTGTTTTATTTACACTTATTTGCATCATACTTAGCAGAGTGTGATCCATAGTAGGTTCTTTATAAGTGTTTGTTGAAGGTGGCTGGAAGAATATTTTTCACTAATAAGATTTTAATGAAGAAAAGTGAATTATGATCAAAGAAATGCATATGCTTAACAGCAGAAGTGCAAAGAGAACTCCAGCCCATGAAGACTTAGAACTGGACTGGCAATTCCTGGTTACCATTAGGAATCCGTGCATGCTCTATGAAGTCTCTCCATCTACTGCCGTCATCGTCCTTCACTAGCAACACATATCCAGTCATAAACGCAAAGTTTTATGAGGTCAGCTCATAAATCCCATTCCAAAGACAAGTAAAGTAAGTCTTAGAAAGAGCATGGCTCAGCTCTCACGACCCAGTGAGTCCACTGAGCAGCCAAACAGAACCCTCGCCTTTTGAATCCCTACGGCTTAACTTCAGCTCACAGATCCTCTAAATCAATTCAAGGAATGATGCCTCCAACATGTTCATCTTCAGCTTACAACTTCTGTTTCCCAAGCCCTCTGCTGAATAAATTGAAAGTGATAGTTTTAGAAAAGATTGTGATACCATTAATAATCTTCCACCTATCAATGCTTACTATCTGAAGATGCCAGTTATAATCCTTATGTAAATAACTTCATATAAAATCATATCAGAAGGGTATACAGGGAGAAGGTGCAAAGCACAAAAAACTTTGATAACAATAACAAACACAATAACAAATATTTATTAAATGCTCAATATGTGTCAGACACTTTTCTACACACTGGGAATACAGTAGTGAGTGAAACTGTCTGATTTCAGGAGACCCACATTCCATGTTAACATCTTGGTACCAACAACAACCACTAATACTTACTGAGAACTTTCTGTGAGCCAGGCACCCTTTTTAGCACTTTACCATTGCAATACTATGAGTGGGCACTTTGCAGATCAAAACACTAGGCACAGCGAATTTAAGGAAGTTGTATGAGGACACAAAGGGGACAGCCAGTCAAATCCAGAGCTCAAGATGCTAGTTCTTCTCTATCACAGTTCCCCTATTTGTTGCTTTCTTTCTATTCTTAACACTATTTTCCTATCTGGAGAGCACTTTTTCTGGATTTTGAAAGGGGCTTGTAACTGCTCTCCTTGCCGCCATCTCTCCACTCTAATCGTGCTAGAAGAGTTTTCCCAAAAGGATAGTGGCCACCTTCATCCACCTTCAATGGCTCCTCATTACATCTCAAAGTCCCAGTTCCAAGGCATGGCATTCCTGGTCCTCAGTGATCTGGCCACATTGACATTTCCAGTCTTTGTTCCATATCCCTATTGTGACTCCTTCAAGTCACAGCTGTGGGAGCGGCACCGCCACCCTCCTCCTCCTTCATGCTCCCGGACTTTTCCTTTGTCCAGACTGTTCCCCCTCTTCTTAGCTAATGCCTGCCCTGTGTTTCTTTCAAAGATCAGCCAAAAATATCACTTTTCCCATGAAAACCACTCCGCAGCCTTCAACTTTGCCCACCCTATAATCCTATTTATTAACTCCATTCATTGTGAGCCCACAGCACTTTCTCTGTATCTTCATTACAGTACTTATTTTCTAATAAGTATTTAGTAGCAGTTTATGTGTTTTCCTCCTCCATGAAAGTTTGTGACCTGACAAGCAGAAACCATGTAGTTCATCTTGTAATCCCGGGAACATACTAAAAGCTTAATAAACGTTAGTTGAAATGAATTGGTTTTTTCTATCTTCAAAGAGTTTATCGCATCTGGGACATGGCTGATAATGGTGTGACAGATGTGAAAAGCATTGGATCAGGAAACATGAAATCTAGAATCTGCTCCTTGCTCTGCCAGTAGCTTGCTGTGTGACATTGGGCAAATTCCTTGTCCTCTCTGAGTCTCATTACCTTATCTAAAATAAGAGAGTGGCACTACATAATAGGAATTCTAATATATTACACTATAAAATCCTCAAAAATCTTCCTCATCTTCTTCATGTAGTCAATAAATCTTTCTTGAGCGCTTCTTCTGTCCCAGACACTCTATTAGGCTTTAGGGATGTGCAAGCAAAGACACACTCTGGAATCAAGAACTTCACATGTGGTTCTCATATCAACTTTGTGATCTAAGCAAAGAGATTATTATTGACCTTGCTTTCTTTCTCAAAAGAGAAAACTGAAACTAAGAGATCTTTAAATTTGATGGTTACCAGATATTCTTAAGATTCTGAGACGTAGTAGTTGAAGGCACATAAACAATTCTTTCTATTTTTCCCATAGTTGAGAACAAAGTTCTTTAAAGATTTTCCACTTAGATTTATAGGATAGTTCAACTACTGCATGGAATTCACCAGGTAATCTAATTTACCTCATTGACCACCTTTGAAAGGAATGTTGTCAAGTCAATGCTGTTTCATTTTTTTCACGCTTATAAAGATATAATAGGCAGTCCTCACAGAGAGAATGAGCAATATTTCTATTAAAGACACTAAATTGAAATGATGGGTGCCTAATCTGATTTTCCCATAGAAATATGTTATCATGTAGGTTACATTCCTCACCAGAAGTGTAATGTCCAACATTTTAGAGGCATGACCATAAACATATTTAATTTTGTGCAGATAACAAAACTATGTTCTTTTTGAAGCATAAAGTTTTCTAAATCGGTTTACTCCATTAAATTCAACACATATTCTAAACAACTAAATTATATAAGGGGCTCTGATAGTCACTGCTGGGAAAAGAAATGTGAATAAGATATTGTCCTTCCACTGGGAGCTTTGTTCTATTATCGACAATAAGAAAATGACATGAATGTCTGTGCTAAAAGTCATAAAATGATAAGTGCCTCAAAGAAAGAAGAACATGAATTAATCTTTATTGATCATTTGCTGTGTTCCAGGTGCCATCGTAGGATCTCTCATAAGTATTACTGTCCTTGAAAGAGGAGTTGTAATATTAGAGTAGTGTAGAGTAAACTTCTAAAAAATGAAGGAATAAACTTCTATTTGTGTGAGTCAAAATCCTAATTCAAGTCTGATAAATATGAATCATGATCTTTCCATATTTGGAGTTTACACACACACAAGGACATTTTGTAAAAAGAGATCAAATAAGGCTTCTTATGGGAGAAGGTATTTACCCTGAGCTTTATAAACATGAGTAGAATTTTGGTGAGTAGATAATAGAGGAGGGATTCCAGCTGGAAGGACCAGAGAAAAAGCAGAGAGAGAAGAAATCGTAGTGATGGTCGTGTAGTAACAAATTTTCCAGACTGGTTAGGAGGTGAGGGAATAAACATGATCCCATGTTTATTCTATGTTGGGTAGTTGCTGGGGCTATAAAGACAAATAAGATGGTCAAGGTGAACCCAGCTTTATAGAAGTGGATATTATAACATAGAGATGTACAAGGCATGATGAGAGTAGAGAGAAGGGAATGGCTAGCCCCATCAAGTTAGGTGAAAGAAGACTTTGCAGAGAACATAATCCTTACACTGAGTTTTGAAAGATAATAAAGAGTTTGTCAAGGTGGAGGCGATGGAGTGAAGTTGGGTGGGATTGGGGGGTGAGGGGATCATAATCCCAGCAGGGGGAACAACATGATCAAATTTAGAGGCATCATCCAGTGTGGCATGTTCAGGAAACTACCAGTTGTCCAGTGTGGCATGGAATGCTTGTGCACGCTAGAGGAAGAAGGCGAGGGTTTGAGGGGACTAGAGCACCCACGGGAAACAATAAGTGTCCAGCTTACGAGTTTGGCTGACTGCCCCCTCACCCATGCCTGAGAAAAGAATTTGGACTTAACTTTCCTGGCATAAGAGGTATCATTAATGGTTTCTGCTAAGGAGTGTCAGGGTCAGAGCTGTGCTTTGGGAAGATTAATATAGCAGAGATATGAAGGGTAGAGACAGAAGGGAGAGAGATTAATTAATGGTTGTTCTGATAGTTCAAGTGAGAAGTAATGAAATAATGAACTAGGATGGAGGTGGTGGAGATGAAAAGGAGGGGTGGAGCATTATAAAGTTAGAATCAGCAGATCAACAGTGCCGAGAGACAGATCTTATGTAGGGGCAAGGGGGAGAGCTGGTGATATTCCTCAGGCAATTACAAATGCAGAATTAGATTTCAAGATAGGAGTCAAGGCTGGAGACAGACTTAGGCATCGTTCCCACAGAGGTGATAATTGGACAGTGGGAGGTGATAAGAATGCCAAGGAAGAAAATATGGAAAAGAAAAGGGCCACAGACTTAACCCTGGAGAATACCTTTGCCTGGGGGACAAAAAAAGGTGGAGCCTCCAAGGGTACAGAGGATGAGTGGTCACAGAAGACGGAGAAGGGCAGGAAGGCCAGTCTGAGACGTAGATGCCCGAGTGCAATGTTGCAGGAGGGAGGAGGGGGAATTGAGACCCAGCCAGCTTACTTGATAATTAATAAGTCAGTTTAAACTTCAAGAGAGGAGTTGGAAAACAGTGTTATGGGAAAAACAGGTGGCAAAGTATGGAGCTGCATAGAGATGGCAGGAACTCTAAGTGCGTGGTGTTCTCTCACACAGTTTGTCAGGGAGAGGGAGGAAAATACCCCACAAAATGAAGCTCCCCCATCAGCCACAGGAGGGAAAGTGATTTACCTTTGCCTTATCTGCTACTCTGCAGTTCTGTGAAATGTCTGGAAGCTCAAGATGCCCGGTAAATAACGTGCTAGAATTATTTGCACCTGTCAGTGATGGGTGTCATTCCTGACTGCTCTGGAGTTGGGTCTGCATCTGCCCAGATCCTCCCGGCCCTGTGGGCAGCATATAAAACTCTCTCCTAAGAGAGAGGCAGTTTTTCACAACTCTCAACAGCAGCAAAGGGTATTGTACAACAGAATGGATAAACCTCAATCAATAATCCGATAAGCAATTTTATAAAGTGGGGGAAAATAACACCGCGTTTTTGTTTTCCCCTTTCTTTCCGCAGTTGCTCAGGCTACTAGTCAGCCATCAGAAGTGCAGGAAGGAAGGTCAGCACAGCACTTTCCTGCACAGGAAACCAGCCACTGCTTTCTGCACTTGCAACACATGCCGATGATGGACAGTCAGTCAACAGATCACAAGCAGAGCTGCCGATGCCACAGGAGAGACAGCCTGGCGGCGCGCCAGCATCACTTTGTCCCCACACCAGGCACTTTACCAGCAGTCCTTCTTGTTGATGCCAGGACCCTCCTATGACATCCAGGCCTCCACGGTGGTCTGTACCCTCCTACCTGAAGGAACCCTCACTTGGTGCAGAAATGAAGGCTGTATCAGGGGATTATGAATTCTGAGGGCGAATAAACAGCAGCAGATAAAAACCTCAGGTAGCTGAAATGCGTTTTCATGCAAATGGCCCTAAGTAAAATGAAAAGAGGCAGGCCTGGGAAGGAGGGAAAGGAACAAGAAAAGACGCAAGAGAAAAGCTGAATTAACTCCAAATGGGAGATTTTTTTGAGAGGCATTAGCCACTCTTCAAGAAAATGAATAGGCTTTCTCCCCACACTTATTGAATTTCTATGATTCTCTAATTTAAGAGTCTTTTATTTTCAATAGAAAAAGGAAAAACTTCAGGTGCATTTCACAAGGAGAGGGTCTCTATTACCTGTTTATTGTAATGCTCAGAATTATTTCTTGAGGGAAGGGTGAAGATGAGGAGAAACTTCCTTGAAGGAGAAAAGAGGTGTAGCAGAAGGTGTCGGGGGCGGGGGGGGGCGGCGAGTAGGGGGGCAGAGCAGGCCGGGGCGCGTTGACTGCATCAGGAAGCATGTGCCCGGCTCACAGTCAGGCAAAGGGAGCGGGAGACAGTTTAATGATGTCAAAGCGTGTCAGGAGAGAGCATTTCTAGTGCCATCGTTAATTGGATATGTCATTTAACCTTGGTTTCATCATTTACGATAGCGCATTATAAATACTTCACCTCCCTTCTGTACTGTGAGAATAAAATGGGATAAAAACAGGAAAAGGTGCAGGAAAAGTGGCTAGAATAGTTGTATATAAATACAAGATGTTACTATACTTGAAAGAGGAATAGAATGTCTCTTGGTAAGGACATTTTAGAAATGAAATGACTGTCCTTGTACAAAATGGCCATAGTATCTATCTCCACGTGCTGAATGGAACACAATCTCTAAGAGGAGACCGGAACTTCAGTGGGAAATTGAACATCCTGAGGTTACTGCAGGAGTGGGTAAGGAGAAGGGATGGCACTACATTCCACTGATGGCCTGTTCCCTGGCTCGGGGAACAGCTAGATGTCTTAGCTGGGTTCTCTGCCCAGCCAGTGTGGTGACTCTTGACATGCAATTGAACCAAAAGCTGCCCTACGTTCAGAAGGACAAATACATTCTACCCTTAGCTGTGGTGTTCTCATTTAAAATCTCAACTTCAGAAAAAGTCGTTTCTCTATTTTTTTCTCCTTGCCTTGGTAAAAGTCATTCGTGTGGGTCACAGTAGGTTTGATTTGATGCAGAGGTGACTCATTGGGTGTTGTATAAAAGTGCTAATCTTCCCCCAACCACTTCTGAATTATTTAATTCCTCTGACACATTAATTCTAACCCCAGCATAAAATGCCTCAACATCCCTGAGAATCCCAGAACACAAATTACAGCAATTTCCTATAACTGGAAACAAATTCCAAGGTTGGAGAGCATGGGCCATGTCCTGCCATTAATTCAAACGTCCATGTGAAAGATTATGGTGGGCAGCTGTGATTCCATTAAAGGGGGCAATTTCAACTCCGTTTCCTTGATAAACAGACACAAACTCGCCTCTAAATTGGACTTGATAGATTTGATTAGGGTAGAGTTTTTGGAGGTTCTGGTTTCTGCAGGAAAATTGCTGCTTGATGTGCAAGGCCAAATTGCACTTGAAATCTCCTTGCCTCCATAGAGGGGGGAGAAGGGAGAGGATGAACACCTAGCCAGTTGCTATCATCCAAGCAGCAGGGGAGTCAAGCTGTTGTGTTCAAAATATCGGTTAGGTATGCAGTCAGTGTGTGTTGCAGAAAGCGTGCCATGCTCAGGGGAACCAATGATTAAAAGCAGCAAAAGCAAATGCTATTTAAACAAAGCAAAATGTACCCATCCAATTTCTTTAGCCCATGTGACGCTTTTGCAGAAAGAAGGAAAGATATGTAGCCTCCTTTGGGGACACCTGTGGTTCCATGTTTCAGAATTCCCACTGAGAGCCTAGGGACCAAGGAAGGACAGCATTTGAAGCTCACAGCTTTAAAGCACACTCTGCCAACACAAACACAGAAATATGAGCTAAATAGCAGTGAAACCTCCTAGCCTGCTTGTTTTGTCTTCAGTAAATGAGCAACACCACTTCCTTAGGTCAGCTCCACCAGAGAAGGCGATGGCGACCGTAATCACTCCTACAAACCCTGTTCTCACATTCCAGAAGTCCTAAACCCTTCATGTCGGTAGATCTGTTTGCATCTGAAGTGTAAGCATTTACAGGAGTGTCTGGATTCCTTCACTGTTGCCCATTCTGCCAGGCCTGGTGCTGAGTGTTTGGGAAACTGAGATTTATTGACGATCTAGAATGTGTCAAGATCCACACCAGGTGCTTTATGCACATCCCCTCATTAAATCCACCAATAAGCTTGGAGATGGCTGCTGTTTCCCAATTTTTAAAGAATGGTAATAAGTTTCATAAAAGTTAAAAAAAAATGACCAAGGTCTTGTAAGTGGTAAGAGGTGGACTAAGGATGCAAATTAAATCACATGACATCCAAGTCCAAATTCCTTCTATTATATGGCACTGCTGTCGTAGTTGACTTGAGGGCAGTTAAGGACCCTGCTGAGGAAGAAGACGTACCAAGTCAGTGGCACTAGAAAGGTTTCGATCCTTGATAGAAGGTTCAGAGTGTGAAGCAGTGTCAGTATAAAGACTGAGAAAGGATGAAAATGATGCATCATTTAAATTACTGGAATTTAGCATTATATAAAGCAATCATCAAATCAGCCTCCTTTAAAGAGAAAAGTAGATTGGCAAGTGCCTGTTTAGATGCTCCTATGTTAGAGCTACCTGAGGAATTAGAGAGAGAACTCCCGGAGACACAGGGTTCCATGCATCCTTCTACCACTTGCCAAAATGCTCTGTACTGTGTACCCTTGGGGAATTTAACAAATTTAGAAATTCATTAAACATCATCTTCTTGAATATGTCACTAAGTTTTAATGAAACCATTATGGGAGTCCAAAACAAAGCTATTTGAGAATCCAGGTCTTATCCACAGAAATCTTTTTTTTTTTTTTTTTTCACAAAATCAATACATTTTTGTCCTATATCATTGTCTCCGATTATCAACATGGCCAACCCAGATGTTTAATAGAATCTACTGCAACCATAATTTTCAAACTTTTCTGTATTCTTCTCCACCCTCCTGAACTTTCACCCATCTACTTATTCAAAGCTTTCAGAAGTGACTTTCTATAGGGATCAAATATTTTATTAAGAATATCAGAATATACTTTGCCAACCCAGGGACCAAGCCACACTTGCAAATACACTGATTCTCTATTTCTTTTCTCCTCCCCTCTTCACAGGTGCTCTTCTGTGCCCACATCAGAGAAGGGGTCACCCTCCACTTAGAACTACTCCTTTGATCAGCTGTCACTGGATTCAAAGCTCCAGAACCTGCCTCCTCACTTCTGGTGCACAGACAGAAACCAAATCTCCGCTGAGCCAGGATGTATCATGCTGGGCTCCGAACCTGAAGACCTCCTGGCTTCCCTGATGTCTTCAGTGACCTTTAATTACCACTCCCTTCCTCCAACCTAGAATTCTTAATGAATCCTACCCTATGTATGGCCCACGCATTACCTGAGGATGTAGAACAAATAAAAAAATCTTTTGGGATCTGATTTGTGCAGCTGCTATGTTTCTTCTTGATGCGAAGGGCAGAGATACCCATTAACTCAGATCAGACTATTACTTATGTGGTCCTCAGAACTGTCCCAGTGTGCCGCGCCAAGAATAACACCCCAGCCTGACTCTGTGCATTAGCATGGGACAGTTTGAAGCACACACTCCATTAAGAGTCATATAGGCGAAATCAACAATGCAAAGAGGCTTATGCACCCCTGTGTTCATTGCAGTACTATTCACAAGAGCTAAGACATGGAAGCAACACAAGTGCCCATCAATCGATGAATGGGTAAAGAAGATGTGGTATATATATACAGTGGAATACTACTCAGCCATAGAAAAACAAAATCGTCCCATTGCAACCACATGGATGGACCTTGAGGGTATTATATTAAGTGAAATAAACCAGAAAGAGAAAGGCAAACACCATATGATTTCACTTATTTGTGGGACGTAAATAAACTTATGGACAAAGAGAACAGTTTAATGGTTGCCAGGGGGAAGGGAGGTGGAGAGTGGGCACAAGGGGTGAAGGGGCACAGTTATATGGTGACTGACACATAATAATGTACAACTAAAATTTCACAATGTTACAAACTATTATGACCACAATAAAAAAATAAATTGAAGAAAAAAGAATTAAATAGGATGTTAGTCAGGATTGGGGTCACATGGGGTTGGGGGTGGGGTATAGTATATGTAGCCATTTTTGTCTTTCAAGATGAATATTTATTCTTAATTGACAATAAAGGGTGCAAGGTGTTGGCAATTTTGTTCTCTGTTCCTTTTAATGTTTTAGAATTTTAATCAACGATTAATAAAGCAAATGTTTGTACTGGGCTAATTGCAGGGAATGGATTGTTGATTAATATAGACATGAACTCTGCTCTCCCTGGACTTAATGGTCTAGTAGGGGAGAGGTCATTGAATAGGCAGTTAGAAGTTCACTGGGTGTTGCCATCTGTTTCCTGAAAGCACCTCAGTAACCCAGGGCAGGGGCAACTACAGATGGTCATTTTCCATCTACACAGAACGAGATTGCAGATACCCTAAATGACCCATAATAATATCTCAGAATCCATAAAGTCAAAGATCATCTATCTACATCATTTCTGACATTCGCACATTAGAAGAAAGGGACAAAGAACATGTATCATTTTATGAATATAGATCCACAGGCCTTATATGGTTTGAGGTGAAAGACCAAAGGAAGTATAGTGCCTCTCTTTTTAAAAGTTAAGAAACCCTAACATCAGCACCAACTGTAGCACATAACCCAAAGTAAGTGCTCATCAAATATCTGTTAAATAAATCAATGGAAAGATTGTGATCTCTCTAAAAGAATCAGGCTTTGCACTCCTCGTTCTCAACTCTGCACCCTGCCCTTCTTGTGGTGGCAGCAAGGTTGTGGGAGGGAGACGCAATGAAGCACCGGGACGAGGGTACCTCTCCTCCCTGCACTCAGAGGCCATTCCTCAGCAGAAGAGAAGAGAACTGCAGTACTGACCTGGCCGCTGACACCAATACGCCAACAATGACAGTCAGGAAGAGGAACAGACAGGCGCTGAGAGAATCTGCAGACTGCAGCCTGTACATCCACGTGCATCATAAAAATGAGGACCACAAGAACCAATTCGTAGCAAATGTTCAGTTAATTTATTTTACCCTGCCACCCGTTATCACTACCCTTTTCTTGTTTAGGTCTCTTATCAATATGCTTGGCTAATTTTTCCTGCCCAGCTGCCAACCTTGGGCAGAAGAACATCTGGTGTGTCCCCAAAGAGCATTAGCCCATTAAGAAAGGCAAATTGATTTTTTAAAATTTCATAAATCAGCAGTCAAATGAAAAATGTCATTTTAAATTACAAACACAACCGAGTCGAATGTGTGGCTGCTACTTGTACACAATTGGAATTATTTATGACTGCTTAATATTTGTTGGGGGGGCATTGTAATTTTAATTATGTGATACAAGGTGAGATGATTATTTACCGGTGCTGACATGGAATTGCCAATAATTACTTAATATCTGTTGGAAATTATTCAACAGTTTTTAATTAGTGATACATACTAAAGTGATTGTTATTTTCCAGCAAATATAAAATCTGTCCAGGAGAAAAGACATCTGGGACTTACATCAGTAATTGTTCTAAAATGCATTATTGATTTACAGACATTACTGTACTTGTCTTTTTACTTTTCGATATTTGAGAGATTCTTGCCTGCATCAGCAAAAGAACAAAAAAGTAAGCAACGACTCCCACCGTGGGCCATCAGCTAGAGGGAGAGGTATATTGAACAGGTCCCGTTTGTCTCATATTTCTTTAGGTTTTATCCATGACAAACAAACATGTTGCCACAGGCATAGGCAAATGCTGTTTGTCCACTGTATCTCTTCATTTCGCTTATAAATTCCTTGGGTCAGGAACCAGGTCTTTTTCCAAGGCTCCTGTCCTTCCTTACAGAATCACATCGAGAGTCAACATTCTATGAAGATGTGGACAGAGACAGTCGTTCATCTGTACAAAATGCCTTCTACTGTTTTGCTGATGCTCTTGTGCTCATCCTTGGAAACCACAAAGAAAAAAACAATGAAAAAATGATCCTCCTAGCTTCTAATAAATGGTCTTAAGTCATTTGCTTGGTGTAAAGATTACTCAAGAACACCATTACTTACTAAACACATTATTCAGAATCTTTTTTTATGTTAAAAAGCATTTAATTAGAATTACATTATTACAGCCTGCTAAGAATTTCCTTTAGTTATTCCTTGAACAATGAAGTGCTTTACCAAGAGAAAACAAAAGGAAGGAAGGTATTTCCATTTAATCATTTCTAAATATTTTTGATGACTTGCTGAGGATCATTTCCAACTGTTTGTAAGTGTGACATTCAGCTCCTCCCTCGCTGACTTATTAATGTCACCCTCTCTAGGAGGAAGGCAGACAGGGATCCATCCTCCCCATAAGGCACAATGTCGACAGTGGACCTTGCATTACAGGGGGACCGGGTAATCCTGAGACTTTCCTCCCTGGGCGCTCTACCTAGCTCCAGCTCCAGCCTTTCGTCTCATCCACTGATGCCAAAGTCACTCCTGTTACTATAAACCACTGTGTCTCTCAGCTCCGCATGGACTCTCTATACTCTGCTTTGTGACGCTGAGGCTGGGATTCAACAAACTACATTTCTTCTTTTCCAGCTGGCTTCCTGTTAGGTTTTTCAGCAGAGGACATAAAGAAAGGATGAAAGGCAGGAAATGTGGAAGGGACTTGCTCCTTTCTGTTGGCTTGCTCTTCCTCAGTGCTGCCCCAGCAATGGCCCTTCGCTCTGGCAGCAGCACTTAGTTCCAGGAGCAGTTGGTTCCATTTCTGCTTCTTTCCACATCCCCAACTCAGTTCATTGTTTGCTGTCACAGGAAACAGCACAGGCAGTGGCAATGCCCCCTCCCCAGAGGCCTAACTGCCAGCTCTGCGCACGCAGTGCCTCCTACAGCCTCCTGAGACCCCAGCGTCAGCCCGGCAGCACCCTCCCGCCGGAGGACTGGTCCCAGTTCGGCAGGCCCTCCTCAAGTCTGCAAGTTCTGGGTTCTGACAATCCCAACTTCTTCCCGTCGTTCTCCCAGCTCCCAGAGGGCTTCAGTATTTCCTTTTGTCCTTTCAATCTTCCAACATCTTCTTGCTCAATTCCCTATATGAGGTAATCTCTGGTAACCCCACTTAGTGTAGGGTGGGTTACGTTTTCCTGCCCAGTCCTGACTGTTGCAGCTCTGCACACAAGTGCTGGTTCACAGCCTTTGCTCATGACTTCCTCTCATCTGCAACACCTTTTCCCCTTCCTCACATGCAGTTGTCTGGTCAACTTTCATGACGCAGCTCACGCATCACTTACTCCAAGAAAGTTACCTCTCCCTCCACATTAGACTATGCACCACCCTCTATAATCCTAGAGCGCCCCATACATTCTTGTGACTGTGCTCATTGTTCTATCACTCAGATATTTTTATGGCCCTGTCTCCCCAGCCAATTGTCCCCCCAAGGCAATGTCACAACATGGGTCACTGCCTCTACCACACCTCAGACCACATCCAGTGTATAGAGGAAGGATCACGAATATGTACTGTTTGTCCTGACACCATACTGGCCTAAACGCCAACTGAACTCAGGAGAATCCTAGGCCTCTGCACTGGTGAGGCCAGGATTCTCATGGATAATACTGGATAAATATGTCCTTGCTGTATTCTGACATACAGTGTTTTGTTATCATAAAGAATCATATAAAGGGGGGTAAAAGGCAGCTTAGAAGTGAACTGGTACCATTTCTTCAAGTTATATATTAAGCATTTGACCTAGTACCGGTAGTCTATCTAAGAACAGTCCTAAAACATTACAACTCTTTTCTTAAGTGATACTTAGCCAACAGCTAATAACGACAATATCCACCACTTACTGAGCATACGCTGTGAGCACCTAGACACTGCACTCATTAAATTCTAACAATGACCCTTTGAGGGAGAAATTGCTGTCTTATTTTAAAAATGAAGAAAAAGTGATGCTGAAAGGGTGATACTAGGGTGGGGTAAGTGAGGTCTTCACCTTGGGAGGAAAATTTAAGGGAGTGACAAAAAACTCAGTAATCATCATACATATTTTAGTACATTTTTTTAAAAAAATCAAAATGAATGTAAAAAGTGACAGTAAATGAGAGATGAAAATTTTAAACAAAGACTAGTATTGCTGGTTTTTCCCTTTGGTCTCAGAATCCAACAAGGCAGCACTGCTGACTGCTTCTGTAACTTGCACAAGGTCACACATCCAGTGACATGTGGAGCTGAACTGTAAATTCAGGTCTCCCTAACTCCAAAACCTTAATTATCCACCAATTACTACATGGCCAGGTGATCATGATATACAGTCGCCCCTTGGTATCCGCAGGGGATTGGTTCCAGGAACCCTCGTGGATACCAAAATCTGTGGATACTCAAGCCCCTTATATAAAATGGCGTGGTACAATGAATATGCTTAGTGGTTCAGGGTTGGTTGAATCTGCCTGCAGATACAGAGGGCAGACTGTGTATCTATAGAGGGCAGTACCTACTGTAGCTGTCTGAGATGAGCATTTTATTTAATGTAGAGCAATCCAGGTGAGGGCTTTCAAAGAACATGAATTTTTTCACATGTCTCAAGGAACTCTTTATTTCTCTAAATTCTACACAATCTGCTTTTAGATGCCAATGTATTCTAGGACACTCTTTCTTAAAAATGACTGTGAAAAGGTGCAGCTTTGGCCATATATGCAGTTTGGCCATATATTCATGCATCTATTCATTCAACTAATAGTCATTGAGTACCTATTTTGTGGCAGTCTATTGTCATTGTTTATTCAAGCACTTGTGAAATTCAATGAATGGATTGGTAAAAAGCAGCAAGGAGTGAAAATCTGTCTTCCTTGGGATAACTCCTGAGGGATTAAGTAAACTGTGGATGAGAAATAAAGGCAGACTACATATGTTACAGTATTAATTTATACCAGAAACTAAAGATCATGAAGACAGTAGCTGACTTCTTTGGCTAATGGATCCGAGGATCACTGGAGTTAAAGGATTATCCTTTTCCCTCTGTTGCCTTATTTTGAAGGAGGCCATAGCAAAATGACTACCCAGCGCTAAAGACTGCATTGTACCCAAAATGTTGGTGTGACTGCCCACAGGGCAGATGCAGAGATGCAGTTACCTCCCAAGCCACAGGTGCAGAAGAGCCCCTGAACAGTGAAGGTGGCGTCAGGCAGGCAGCGTGGCACTCAGCAGGCTGTGTGTGCCGCCACAGTCCACGCCCTCCCAAACCCCTCGTTCCTTTCTGACAACCAGCATCTACTTGCGTGGAGAGTGCAGTGGTCTGAGATGATTACCCCCAGCAAATATTGGTAGATGGTTATCCTGTCTGTCCCAGTCACAGCTCTGACAAATGATGAATATTGAGGCCTTTTAATCTTATCTCACAAGTCAATCCCTCCAGCCCTCTAATCATTCTTGTTGCTCTATGGCAACAACCTTTCCATTTGTCTATCTCTCTCACACACAGAAATGATGAGAAGCAGAGCCCAGCACAGCATCTGGAAGGTAGAGCTTGACCTCGGTCCCATGTTCTAATGCTCAGACCAAAGCAGAGGCCTCAAGACTTCGTATCCCTGTTTCAGGAATCTTCTGCCAGCATCTCTTCCTAGCACGCTGATTCCCATTTTTGAGAAAAATAGAGTGGGAGGCAGGAAACATGATGTAAGATTTGCATAATATGAGGATTTTACCTGGTCTAAAAGAAGCTTTTGCCTTGTGGTTCCAAAAGCTGGCACAATTACAGAATAGTGGAAGGTACTGTACAGACTCAAATCAACCTGACCCAGGAGGGAAACACTTAGGTGCTGTGATTTGGCAAATTGTTTAACATCTCTGCTACTCAGTTTTTCTGTTTGTGAAATGGAGATAATGCTCCCTATTATATATGATTGCTTCAAGTTAAAGGAGATAACATAGCAAAGTATTGGGTATAGTATCTGGTATTCCTTTATTCAGTCATTAACTGATATATATTGAGTTGCTAGTCTGTGCCAGATGTTCAGCGCTGGCATTAGGGTATAAAAAGACAGAGATAGTCTTTCATTTCATGAAGTTCAGCAGATACTTAGCATAATTATTATTATCACTACCACTAATAATAATAACAACGAAAGGAGTAGTAGCAGCCAAATAGTAATATCATTACCATTATTACTACTCTGAAAACTATTCTGCAAACATGGTAGGCTCCATATGAACCTTTCAGACTACATTCCCAGGTAGCTCTCAATGTTTTGCAGTTTTTGTGATGGAGATGGAAAATGGAAGTACTGAAAAGTCCTTCTAAGCAGTGGCAATTCTTGCTGAGAAGAGTTCCCAAGGCCTGCATTTTAATGATACTCTTGACTTGCCTACTATATGTTCATTTGCCCAACTGCACTTTGAGGAATCTGTCCCAGACCATTCCATTTCACAGGAGAGTGTTAAAAAAGAGACAACAGGCCCAAAATGGAGTCATTTGTGCTAAACCCACATCACCAAACCAAGACTTAATACCTAAAACAATTGCAGTTGCAGCCTGTCCCAGGAATGTAAACTTTAACCAGTCAATCTGGAGTTACCTGGTCAACACTAGTGAGGTAATCTTTCTTCTACCTTCCTCCAAAGGAAGGTGAACTTGCCTGAAACAGTCCTTTCTTTTGCTAATAACTTCCTTGCCCCCCCCCCCCTTTCTTTAAAAGCTTCCATTTTGTACAGCTCTTTGGAGCATCTTTCTGTCTGTTAGATGGAATGCTCCCTGATTCATGAATCAGTGAATATAGTCAATAAGATTCAACTCAGTTGAATTTGTTTTTAACAGATTTGGTGGCAGCAGTGGGATCCAAAGTGAACTTTTGAAAGCATTCAAGGACAACAGGAAACACAGGTGTGGCACCAGCAAACTCTTTTTGAGTACTCTGCCTTTCTCATTGTTTCTGAAGGCCATGGCTAAGTTCCTCTAGGTTCTGTGCTCCAGTCTTTCTGCATTGAGCTTCTGATCTAGTTGACTTTCTAGTCTAGGGCAGGTCAACCTGAGCTAGCAGATGGTTCCACCCAGAGCCCAAGCCTCTAGCCTTTGCTTCAGTCCACAGTCCTCCATTGGTTGGAAACCCCCAGCCTTTGGTTTTGTCCCCTGCTACCCGGATTTCATGTTGGGAACCTCTGGTGGGAGCTACAGTTCTCCATTTGTTTGGAATAAGTCCACAGTCCCCATTCTATGGGGTCTTCTGGTTCAATCCTTTCCCCAATCCCCAGTTCCATGTTGGGAATTGCCAGCGATGTGCACAGCGCCTTCTATTGGTCAGTCCACAGTAAGATCTTGTTTGTTTCTGCTGGCATGTTAATGTGCACATGAGGTGAAGTCTATTGATAATGGGAATCTTAAAGCCAAAAACAAGCTGCAAAATTGCTGGGTGCAGATGGAGCTCTTAAAGCCACTAGAGCATGGGGACATCTAAATATCAGACTCTCATGTTAGTATGGTAAAAGAAGGTATGAGACATGGAGATGAATTTTGTTGAGGGAAAAGACAGTAAATTTGTCCTAACATGAGACTGGTTATTTCACAATGGGAAAGAGGAAAAACATAGGACAAAACATAGGAATGTAAAAGAAAGTTGCAGAAAGTTTGTGGGAAAGAAACCTTGGGAAAGGAATTTTATACATGGTCAAACTAGATAAGATTGAATGAATTGTTATAAGGGTTTTAAAAATAAGTTTTAATATCAATAGGTATGTACATAAAAATAAACCTTAATTTTCTTTGATCTGCTGAAAGGACAGGTTTTCTTAGATTATTGGTCTGCTCTTAATGAGAAATTGTAGATAAAGGTGTTTCTTTACATTTTAAGTAATCTGCCTAGAAAACAAAGGTTCTGTGTTTTATCAAAATAACTTTCTGTGTTTCTTCCTGCCTTTATCAGGTCTTTGATTACTTAAGAACACTGAGTCTTCTCTATAAAAAGAGCTAAGTTTTTTTCAACTATTTAACTTTATGAATTTGCATGGAAATCTCTAATTGTCACTTTGGCTAAATGCACAACTAAGTATTGTTTCACAGTGACCTATGATCTTATTTAATTAATGTTTTAAAAACTTTTTAATATTCTTGATGAACTTCCCAAAAATCAAATTCTAAATGAAGTCTTTTTGACTTAAACTAACTGTGGGGATTCAGAAACTCTTGAGTATTATTGTCATGGCAAAATCATTGGCTATTAACATAAGTTTAATAAGAATCATCTGTTCTCCTTGTAACAAGACAAAATTGGAAACATTGGTTATATTACCAAAGCTTTGATTGGCTTTGATTTGAGAGAAACATGCATAGACTCAAATATGACTTGACAGCTTTAAGAAACTGCTTGGAAAATTCAGCCTGGTGCTTGCTTACAGGTGGTAGCCAAACTCCAGGGACTTAATAGGTGAGTGAGGAAGGTTACTTTCTGGCCAGCCCAGGAACCTCAGGATGCTTTTGAGGACCTAAAGAAGAGAAGAATTCACCCAAACTATAGATATTGCAGGTAAAATCTGATGGCAAGTCCTTGGCTTTGTTTCCTGGCCTCAGAGGATTTTAAGAGTTTAAACTGAAATTCTCTATGAAAAGTTCCAGCTAAGCAGCCTTAAAAAGAGCTTATATGGTCAATCTTTATTCTTGCTGTAAATAATCAGAGCAAATTTAATGCAAATAAGTTAGCCTTGCTAAGATTATGTGTGGTAAAAAAATTGAGAATAATTGTAGAGAGAAAAATTATGTTTGCACTTTTATAGGTCCTAGATTCTAGTCCTGTTAATAGTCTTTGAGGCTTTGTTATATACCTGTAATTTGAACTGGATCCTGACTTCTTCTAGTTTCCTCAAACATCTGGCTATAACTCTCCAAACTAACATTTCCAATTTTCTCCACCCTTCTGATTTGGAATCACTAAGAACAAAGACTCCCTTGAATCTCCTTGGAAAGGGCTATACCAGGCCCTCCTCACAATCCAGGTGGTAGCCAAACTCCAGGGACTTAACCTTTGGGTACACATCTCACAGCTGAAGAAGTCACCACCTGACATCTAGTCCTCTGCAAACACTGGAGGACTTCAAGTCAAATTGACTAAGAAGAAAAGTAGCTGACATTGAGATAGATGGCTTCCACCCAGGACACCAGATCAAGACTTCATACTTTAACTAAACATGAAATTCTTTCTTTTGTTTATTCTGGTATTGACCTGGAAAGATAGCATCATCATCCATATCTCCCAGGCCATTGCTAAGGGGGGTAGCCTTTGCCTTTCAGACTGCTGGATTCATCCTCAAAAACTCCTACCTGTCCATTAAGCATGCCACCTTAGTGGGAGTGGTTTGTGCTCTGCAGACAGGATTTGTGGTGGTAATCATTTTCCTTAAATCTGTAAATGCCTAGATGGATGGTACATAACCGAGCGATGCTTCTTAAGTTCCCTAAATGTCCACAAACAAACTGAGACACCTCGTTGGTCAACTCCCCTGAATTTACATTGTCCAGTTAGAAAGAACCTACCAGGCAATCATAATTCAGGATTCACTTCCTTTGGCAGGTCCTTACTTCTCTGCTTAGGAGTGAATACAAATCAGGTTATAAGCAGGAATCTCTCCTTAGTAAAGGAGAAAATATTGCAGAATCTGCTGCTAAAGTAATAGCTGCCCAAGAAAAGTCTTAGACTCGCTGGCCAAAGTGTTCTTGATAATAAGATAGTCCTTGATTATCTTTAGCTGAACAAGGAAGAGTCTGTGCTGTGGTCAACACCACTTGCTGCATCTAGATTAACACTTCTAAGGAAATTGAATCTCAGTTCATAAGATCACTAAGCAAGCCACTTGGCCTAAAAAGGTGACTCCTTCAATGGGGTTTTTCTTGGACTTACTTGACTTTGACTGCTTTGGGTCTTGAGGACGATGGTTCCAAAGTACACTCCAGACTTTGGGAATTATCCTGCTTATAATAATAATAGTAGTCCCCTTGGTATACTGTATTCTATCAAAGGCTTTAAATGCATGCTCACAGCTGCTAACCACAAAGCGAATGATTTCCCTAAGACTGGAACGTCAGAAAGGGAACAAAGAGAAAGATCAACCTAAAAAAATTGTGAACTGGAAGTTGTGGCCTGTGAATGCCACCAAGATTCATCAAAAAGATGTCATGACCTGTGAATACTACACAAAGGATCAGCAAAAACTGTGAGAGCTTCAGAGCAGTAGGTGGGAGTGGCACTAATGCCTTAAATTTTCATCACATCTCTCACTTAAGCTGAAAGTCTGATCAAAAGAGAAGAATTGTTAAAAAAGAGACAACAGGCCCCAAATGGAGTCACTTGTGCTAAGCCCATGACACCAAACCAAGACTTAATACCTAACTTAATTGCAATTTCAGCCTCCTCCAGGAATGTGATCTTTAACCAGCCAATCTGGAATTACCTGGTCAACACTAGCAAGGTGATCTGCCTGATAGACCCTGCCATCCCCGCAAAGAAGGTGACCTTGCCTGAAACAACCCGCTCTTTGCTGGTAACTTCCTTTCCCCATCCCCTTCTACCTATAAAAGCTTCCATTTTGTACAGTTCTTCCGAGCTACTTTCTACCCACTAGATGGGATGCTGCCCAATTCATGAATCTCTGAATAAATCCAATAATATCTTTAAAGTGTACTCACTTGAATTTTGTTTTCTGACAAGAGATAACTGCTAGCAAGAGAAATTAAACAATTTATCTAAAGTAAATACAAATCATTTGATAATCAGGGACCTACTCAAAAGATATTTGACAAGATATGCAGAAAACAAACCATTTCTTATAACCTGATCATTCTTGTTACATATCAAATCAACTGCCTCTATGCTTGCTCTTTTTAACTTGAAAACAAAACGAAATTCTTTTAATTTAAAGAACAAGGGCCATACATTGCATTTCAGGAGGAGTCATGTGAAGAGGCCGTGTCCATCTGTTATGGACATTTATCTGCATCCTTTACTGCCTCAGATGGAATAGGGAGCAGCAAGGAGGCAAAGATGGCTGGAGGTGGCGGTCAGATAGAGGGAACTTTGTGCAGAGGTGGTGGCAGCACAGCATAGATGTGAAGAGCATGAACTCTAGTGCTGTGGGTCATGTGAGGCTAGATTATTGTAGGACTCAAACAATCAAGGTGTGGGGTTGGAACTTGGGCTTGACATGACACCAAATTAATTCTAACCAGGCTGGGCTGGGGCTCCACCACCAGGAATAAGCCAAGGCCTGGAGGGTCAGAAAACCGTGAGAACATACCATGAGCAGAGGACACTATGGCAGAGGAGCAGAAACCCAGATCAGGGCCTCAACTTATTCCACGACACACACTAGCTGCATTACCCCCATGATATTCCCTATTTGCTGATTACTTTTTCTTTTTTTTCTAGGATTTGAATGTTATTTAAGACAGAAAAGATCAAGGTAAGGAGATTAGTCATGCCCCAAATACAGAAAGCTGGATCCATTTTCTTCAAATAATGACAACAGTTATTAGGTACCAATAATAAATAGCCTATTAGGTGCCAGGCACTGGTTCTACATACATTAACTTTAAGGCTTATCACAAAAAGCCCTATTAGATAGACATTGCTGTTTCTCTTTTTAGATAAGGAACCTGATGTCCAATAAGATTAAATAACTTGCCTCAAGTTACACAACCGATTAAGATTGAGCCTTCTCTTCCATCTCTGGCTCCAAAGCCATATTTGGCAATGTTTCACCTTCTAAGGCTCTCTTCCCTTACTACTTGACTCAGTTATTCATTGACGCATTCATTCATTCACTCATTCAACAAATATTTACCAAGCACAGGAAACATTCTGTATTAGATGCTGGATATAGAACGGTAAATCAGGTTGTCCTTGCAAAAGTTATCCAGGCTGTTGGCAGTCAGGGTAATGGTCATTTGAGGCTTGGGTAATGACTGCAAAGGAGCATGGAGGGCTTCTTAAACGTGAGTAATGTTCTGCTGCTTGACCTTGCTGCTAGTTACATAGATGTATTCAGTTTGGAAAATGTATGAAGCTGTATACATAGGATGTGTGGATTTTTCTGTATATACATATCTATGTATGTATACACATACACACACACAAATGATAAAATAAAAGTGTAAACACACACAAAAACAAATAAACAAGCAAAAAAGATACTGTCTGTGGCTTTAGAAAGTTAACAGCGCATCGAATAAAAGAAAATAACTTCCTTAGCCAGAATATCTGAAAGTACTCTGTTCATATTGAGGCTGGATGTTGTTCATTTTTTTATATACTTTACTTCTCCTTTACTGTACTACATTATTATCTACTTAGCTTAAAGTAGATAGAACAAAACTAGTCTTGATTTTCTCTTGCTTGTTAAAACGGTTATGTAAACATCAATGGAATTAGAAAGACAAAGCCTTGGTGTCATTCTTTATCCAGTTGTAAATTTAGCCATTGCACTAAACAATTTGAACCTCTTTTCTCACACTAACACCCACAATACAGGGTGATTTCAAGGATCAAAAGTGTTTGGTAAACCTTAAAATTCCACTACTAATTAATAACAGCTGTTGCTGCTGCTTGCATTCTGGGTTTGATAGAGATCGCTCCAAAGATATTTCTGAATAAGTAAAACAAACCTGGTAAAGTGATGACCTGAATGCTTCTCTTTTCTCCTCATTTCCAACTTTAATCTGTGCCTCTTGAGCCACATATCTGGGGCCAAAGGACAGTCTGATGCAAGAAACTGCTGGAATTGCTATGAAGAGAATTTCTATAGGACTTGCTCTCTGTGAACTGCCTTCGGGGAGTCTGTCCAGACCAAAAAGTGGTGGACCTTGGGATAAGCCTATCCCACATCAATCTGTGCTCCTAGGAGGAAGACTACCATCTTAACATTTCCCTAGTGTGAGTGGCCTGATTTTCCTAGGTCCTAAGGAGGCTTAAAAAGAACTGAACAGGCAAGCTGAGTCCTACTTGTTCCTGACGGCAGAAAGGTAAGAGGAAGTGGGGGCAGGGAGCAAATTCACTTTTTATTCTGCTGATCACCAGGAGCAGAGCCCTCTTCACCTTTCAGCACGTATCCAGTAATTTCTCAACATGACCTGAATCCCAAAGAGAAAAAAGAAAAATAATCTATTCATGGGGGATCAGCAGTTAGAGAATAAGGCTCTGTCAAAACTAAGAGGGCACATGCTCAAGGAAACAGGACTCCCAGAGATGACAAATGGAATTAAAATATATATATATGTATACATATATATATGTATGTATGTACTCAAGTTTAGCACACAGGTATTTCTGCAGTAAAAAAAAAAAAAAGAGAGATTGCACAATTTCTCAACCAAAAAATTCTGAAGTGAATGTAGAGAGAAAACGCCATTGTTGAGTTTCAAATTAGTTGCCTGGAACATCAGGGGCCAAGTATTCTCAAAGCACATATTAAAAGGATAAAGAGGCGATAATCATGAGGATAGACACAACAGTCTAATAAACAAATAAAAATTGTTTAACACAGGGAAAAGAACTGAGAAAAAAGAGGTGAAATCTGAACAAATAATAGAAGAAAGTTTGGGGGAGCTGACAGACCTGAGTCTGAATGTTGAATGGGTTTACTCTATTCCAGGCTGGGTTGATAAGTAAAACACATGCCTCAGCATATTGCAACAAAATTCCAGAATTCTATATGAATATATAGTCTTAGAAATTCCTATGTAGAAAGAATAAGTGGCTGACAAAGGAAAAAGACAGGCATTGAGCTCATCAGCAGCACAGGAAGCTAGAAGACAATGACATCACATCCATAGATCACTGAGAGCCAACCACTGCAATATTAGAATCCTATGCTCATCAAGATATCATTCACCTGTCAGAGAAAAAGAAAGATACTGAGACCAGGCAATAATTCAGAAACTGCTTCATGCATACAGTCCCTCTGAAGAAAATACTCAAGAACAACTCAGAGTAATCAAGGAATGAGCAGAACAGAGGCTGCAGGGAGAGTAAGATGAGAAAAGGTGATACAGGGCTGAGAAATGAGTGCCTCTCCATTCCTCTCAGAGTGGATAAGGATGAATTGCCCCAGAATGTGTTAAACTCACCCTTGAAAAGAAAGGCCTGTATTAAAAAAGAAATGATAAAAATTGTCCAGAATTCTGCATCAAAACCTAGAACTTCAGGTTGAGGGGAAAGAAAGTGGGAGAAGCAAGTTAAAGAATATCAAGGATTTGATGTGAGGTAAGAAGGAGGAGGAACACAATTTTCCCAGGCATCATGTCTACCTGGGGCAGATTGGGAGAAAAATAGGACATCTTTGTAGATGAAAGTCAGTGTAGTGGGGAGGTTAGATTTTATGTTGTTTTCAAATAATAGGGAAAGAATACGTATGTCAGCAGAGAAGACTATAACCATTGATAACAGAATGGAACTTCTAAAAGTACAAAAAGGGGAGCCTTAGGGTGAATAGTGATTAAGATGACATAGGTAAAAATCTCTATATAGTATACAATGTACAGTCAATTATGTAAAACAAAATTATCCATAATGCGAAAAAAATCTTTAAAAGAATAGTTATAATAGGAAACAGTAATACAACTTCCTTAGAATTGGCATATTTAGTAGACAAAAAACAATGATAAGAAGATAAAATAATTGAAGAATATAGTCAATAAAACTGACCTCAGATGTAATCTCATATTCTCATATTCTATATTCAGATAGTATTAATTTATACCATCTAAAAGGGATAGTTTTAAAAGTTAATCTTGCACTAGGCTACATGGAAACTTCATGAAATTTTAAAAGTTAAAGATTTTACAGCAACATTCTCTTATCAAAATTCCTTAAATTAAAAATAAATAATAAAAGCATGATGCAAAACCTTTACTTAGAAAACAAGAAATATATCCCAGATCATCTTTGGGTCAAAAAAAGGAATTGCAACTTACCAAAGAAGCAAATTAAATTAAAATACCTCACATCAAGTCTATGGAACACCAGGATAAATCAGTGTATCCCCAATTGTCTTTATTATAATGAAAGAGGTGAAAAGTGAATGAACCAAATATTCATCTCAAGAAATTAGAGAAAGAACAACAAAATAAGCAAACCAATCAAGAAGGAAGGATTAACACAGATGCACTCAAGAATTAATTTAAAAAAAAAAAAAAAGAAAAGAGAAGGGGAAAACATCCACTGTCCAGTTCATTGAAAACTCCTTTGTGAACCTAATTAAAGAGAAAACAAATATAGACACAATAAGGAGTGAGAAAAGAGAAAGAAGGGAAAAAGAAAGAAGAACAAACATTGACTCCAGGCCGATTAAATCATTTTAAAAGAATACTACATGAAGCGCAATAGCAACATAGACAAAATGGATAAAATCCCAGGGAAATGCCAATTATCAAAACTCACTTGAGAACTGGAAACTCTGACTAGATTAAATTAAATACCTGTCATTTTTAATAGGAATCAGGACCAGATGGGTTCACAGTTGAGGTTTAGCTGACCTGTAAATTCCAATGACATACGAAATATTCCAGGCCATAGATAAAAGAAAACTTCCAAATTTGTTTTATAAATCTGATATTACATAATACCAAAATCATTTTCACTCCTCGTACAGACACAAATAGCTCATTAAAAATATTAATAATACAATTGAGCAATTAATTTAAAAATATTATAATAAAATATGGCTTAATCACAGAGGGTGGTGGAAGTCTAAGTAAAACTGGAATAGAATCAAGAGGTTACTGGATATTAGAGCTGGTCGAGAGCTATTTCAGCTTAGGATCTTTGAAAAATAATCTCTCAATCTTAATGAGTGTAGTATCTGTAGTTAATCAGAGATTTCATCCTAGCTATCAATAGCAAGTGGAGACTAAGTAATACCATTGCCCATAGAATGGCATATGCATAGACGTTTACAGAAATGCAGAGTTTCTATAATTCTATTTATATAATTCTATCACATTAAAAAAAGCACATGACAATTAATGTGCTATAAGCACGTGACAATTACGTGTTATAAGCATATGACAAGTTTAGTCTATTTGCGGTATCTATTAAACTGGTCTTTAACTCAATGGACAGAATAGTCTGCAACCAACAGATCTACTCTATGAATGCCTCTTAAGACTTGTATCTAAACTCTATTGCTAACCAGTCTTGGGGTGGAAATAGACTCCTGCAGGTGTAATCTCTAATTTAAATTCTATCAGCTGGAGCTAGAGTTTAACTTATTTTCTAGGTCTCCTTTCATATTTAAATAACATGATAAGTCTAAAAGATCAATTCTGTCTTTGTACGTTTCGGGTACTTTAAGAGTGTTTTATTTATTTTTTTAAAAAGTCCCCTATAGTGCCTTGATGTCGTTGTTTCTGTTTCTTGATCTCGTTGATGTCTTGGAGGGTACTCAGTAATATTCCGGGACGTGAAATAATGCTGAATTAAATTGTGTCTTCCTCCACTCTTTGTTTGACATTAGTTAGCCTCCAGAAGAATCTGAATCTGAGAGTGTCAGCATCACTTCTACCAAAGTTGCAAACACTACATTTGTAAGGCATCCATGAGCACAAATATGTTAAAACATACATAACCCCAATACACAGGTGAAGCTTTCGACTCACCTTGTAGCTTACTCGTCTTGGCAAACACATCAAGATGTAGCCTGTCTAAAAAATAGGTATTCCATAGTGTGAACACTGAAGCTCCTTTGACGGACAGGGTTGTCAGATATAACAGTTATCTCAAAATTTTTTAAGCTAAAGCCATTTTTTTCCAGGTTGTGTAAAACTTTCAGGTCTTAACCAAACACATGCTTAAGTGCTTTAGAAGACAGAGAGCCCTTCCCTGAAGAAAATGCTGGCTTTACCTGAGAGAAACCCTGCTGTCCCCACCTGTTCTAGAGCGAGACAGCCTTCTGTCTGGCTCCTCAACTTTCACAGCAGAATGACATCTTCCTCTCCATCTGGTGTCAGAAGCATATGGCCATCACAGCAACATAGAATGCCTGCACTATAGGTACTTGTTAGAGGATTCAATCATAAACTGTCTGAGTCCCAGCATCAGCCAGAAGCCTCTGAACATATCTGATATTTGAGGAAGACTGTATAATATCTTCCGCATCTATTTTTTTATTCTCTCCTAGTGCTATCACCACTGTATTAAATTAGATTATCAGAAAGCAATGCCTTAACCTTGTGTCCCAAATTGACCATCTTTATCTCCATCTTAGTATCACCTCCTCTGCCCTCTTGGGCACAATGACTGTGTCTTTGAGCAGGGTTTCTGCTTTTTAAAAATTCTCTTGAAATTATACACCATGATTAAGTGGGATTTATACCAGGGACACAGGGATGGTTCAACATCCACAAGTCAATCAACGTGATTCACTACATTAACAATATGAGAAACAAAAACCACATGATCATCTCAATAGATGCAGAGAAAGCATTCGACAAGATCCAACATCCATTTATGATAAAAACTCTCAATAAAATAGGTATAGAAGGAAAGTACCTCAACATAATAAAGGCCATATATGACAAACCCACAGCCAAGATCATACTCAATGGACAAAAACTGAAACCCATCCCTCTCAGAATAGGAACAAGACAAGTGTGCCCACTTTCACCACTCTTATTCAACATAGTACTGGAGGTGTTGGCCAGAGCTATTCAGCAGGAAAAAGAAATAAAAGGAATCCAAATAGGCAATGAAGAAGTAAAACTCTTGCTGTTTGCAGACGACATGATCTTATATATAGAAAACCCCAAAGAATCCATACAAAAACTATTAGAAACAATCAACAACTACAGCAAAGTTGCAGGGTATAAAATCAACATACATAAATCAGTAGCATTTCTATATGCTAACAACGAACTAACAGAAAAAGATCTCAAGAACTCAATCCCATTCACGATCACAACAAAAAGAATAAAATACCTTGGGATAAATTTAACCAAGGAAGTGAAAGATCTATACAACGAAAACTACAAGACCTTCTTGAAAGAAATCGACGATGACATAAAGAGATGGAAAGACATTCCATGCACATGGATTGGAAGAATAAACACAGTTAAAATGTCCATACTACCTAAAGCAATCTACAGATCCAACGCTATCCCAATCAGAATTCCAATGTCACTCTTTACAGAAATCGAACAAAGAATCCAAAAGTTCATATGGGGCAACAAAAGACCCCGAATTGCTAAAGCAATCCTGAGAAAGAAGAACAAAGCTGGAGGCATCACAATCCCTGACTTCAAAACATACTACAAAGCCACAGTAATCAAAACAGCATGGTACTGGTACAAAAACAGATGCACAGATCAATGGAACAGAATTGAAAGCCCAGAAATAAAACCACACATCTATGGACAGCTAATCTTTGACAAAGGAGCTGAGGGCCTACAATGGAGGAAAGAAAGTGTCTTCACCAAATGGTGCTGGGAAAACTGGACAGCCACATGTAAAGGAATGAAAATCAACCATTCTTTTTCACCATTTACTAAAACAAAGTCAAAATGGATCAAAGACCTAAAGATTAGGTCTGAAACAATAAGTCTTCTAGAAGAGAATATCGGCAGCACACTCTTTGACATCAGCTTCAAAAGAATCTTTTCGGACATCATAACCCCTCATATGAGGGAAACAATAGAAAGAATAAACAAATGGGACTTCATCAGGCTAAAGAGCTTCTTCAAGGCAAGGGAAAACAGGATTGAAACAAAAAAACAGCCCACTAAGTGGGAAAAAATATTCACAAGTTATTTATCCGACAAAGGGTTAATCTCCATAATATACAAAGAACTTGCACAACTCAACAATAAAAAAATCAAATAACCCAATTACAAAATGGGCAGGGGACATGAACAGACATTTCTCCAAAGAAGATATACAGATGGCCAATAGACACATGAAAAAGTGCTCATCATCACTAATCATCAGGGAAATGCAAATCAAACCTACACTAAGATATCACCTTACACCTGTTAGAATGGCAAAAATATCCAAAACCAAGAGTGACAAATGCTGGAGAGGCTGTGGAGAAAAGGGAACCCTCATACACTGTTGGTGGGAATGCAAACTAGAGCAGCCGCTATGGAAAACAGTATGGAGATTCCTCAAAAAGTTAAGAATATAAATACCTTATGACCCAGCCATCCCACTACTGGGTATATATCCTAAGAACCTGAAATCAGCAATTTCAGAAGCTCCATGTACCCCTATCTTCATTGCAGCATTATTCACAATAGCCAAGTCATGGAACCAACCTAAGTGCCCAGCAACAGATGATTGGATAAAGAAGTTGTGGTATATATATACAATGGAATACTACTCAGCCATAAAAAAGGACAAAGTTGTCCCATTCACAACAACATGGATAGACCTTGAGAGTATTATGTTGAGTGAAATAAGCCAGACAGAGAAAGACGAACTCTGTATGACTCCACTCATAGGTGGTAGTTAACATATGGACAAAGAGAACTGATCGGTGGTTGCCAGGGGAAAGGGGGGCGGGGGGAGGGCACTAGGGGTGAAGTGGTGTACCTACAACATGACTAATAATAATGTACAACTGTAATTTCACAAGGATGTTAACTTTTATAACCTTAATAAAAAAAATAAATGAGGAAAATAAGAGGTAAAAAAAAAAAAATTCTCTTGAAGATATCATTTACCTCATTACCCAATGCTCACTGTCCCCCCAGAAAATGCTGTCTTCAGTTCTGCTCCAGGAACACATTTTCTATCAGAAAATGGGCATGCTTTCTTTCAGTGGAAAAGGATAATTAAGTAATACTACGTAATTTCTTTGTTAGCCTTAGTGCCACGGGCTCAATTGTAAAATTAGCTTTCCCAGCTATCTGGAAGAATCAATTCTCTCATTTTTGAGACTATTTCTGATCTGTTCTTATCTCTGTCTCACTTTACATTGTGTTTCACTTGTTAAAATTCATATAGTCTTGATTTTTGCTTTGGATCTTGTTTTGGCCTCACCACAGATCTTGTTCTGTGTATGGTCATCTTACCCGGCTCCCACGGGCCACTGCCTACACCTGCCACTGCCCACACTCCTATGTATCAAGACCAGAGGATTGTACAGGTGAGCTCCAGAAAGACTCATGAAGAAAATTGTAAGTCTTGATTCCAATGCAAAGGCTGATCAACTCCTGCTGTTTTATATTTTTTTTTTTAACGATGAATGCAGTACATCTTTGGTAAAAGAAATCCTACATTTGTATATGTGCAGTAAGGAAGATTTAAAGGACTGTAGTTTTTGTAGATTCTGATTATAGTATGTAGAGTTGACTAGGTTGCTTGTAAAGAGTACTTACACAATGTCTCCTGCAAGAGCAATAAAAGTGGATACAAATAATCTTTTAGTTTATTTTTGATGAAAATATTAAAACATGAATTTGGAGAGAGAGTTTGGAAAAATACAGAAAGAGCAAAAGGAGAAACTTAAAACCATTTATAAAGTGTATGGTTCAATGAATTTGGACATTTTATTCACCCATGTAACTACCACCACAATCAAGCTTTAAAAGATTTCCTAAACCTCCCAAAGTTAGCTCATGTCCCTTTGCAGTGTATTTCACCAACTGTCCCTCTACCTTAACCCCAACTCTGACCCCAGGCAACTCAGCTCTGTTTTTCTTTCTTTATAGCTTGGTTTTGCCCATTGTAGAACTTCATACAGTTGGAATTACATACTATGTTCTCCTTTGTGTCTAGCTTCTTTGGTTCAGCATAATGTTTTTGGAATTCATTCATTCTGTTTTGTGTATCAATGGTTTCTTTTCATTACTCAATAGAATTCCAATTTATGGCTTTAATACAAATGTCTTATCCATTCTCTTTTTCACGGATATTTAGATTATCCCCAGTTTTTGGCTATTGTGAATGAAGCTGCTATGAGAATTTGAGTGCAAATCTTTGTGTGGACACATTTTCATTTATCTTATGTAGATGCTTAGGGATTGCAGATTATATTTCAAGTGTGTGTTTTATTTTATAAGACACTGCCAAATGTTTTCCAAAGTGATTGTACAATTTTACATTCCTACCAGCAAAACATGACAGTTCTACCGGCTCCCACATCCTCCTTAACACCTTATTTTACAGTTGTTTTAATTGCATTCATTTTAGAAAGTGGGAAGTGGTGCTCCTTGTGGTTTTAATTTGTGTTTGCTTGCTGACTTGCTTGATGTTGAACATTTTTTCATGTGGATATCAACATTTCATTAACATTCTTTTGTGAAAGATTTGTTTAAACATTTGCCCATTTTTAAAAAACATTGTGTTATTTGACCTTTTACTAAGTTTCAAGATTGATTTATAGATTATGGGTACAAATCAATTGTCAGAAACATTCATTAAGAATATTTGCTTCCATTTTGTCACTTGACTTGCCATCTTCTCACATTTTCAAAGAGTAAAAGATTTCAATTTTGATGAATTTTCATTTGTTAGTTTTTCTCTTTTGGTTTATGCTTTTTGTGTCAGATCTAAGGAATATTTACCTACCCCAAGGTCACAAAGATTTCCTCCTATTTTTTTCTAGAAATTTTATAGTTTGCTCTTACATTTAGATCTATGATCCACTGTGAGTTGTGTTTGTGTATGATACGAGGTAAGGATAGATGTTTATATTTTTCCATATGGATATCCAGGTTTTTTCAGTACCATACATTGAAAAAGCAATCTTTTTCCCCACTTAATTTCCATGGTAGCTTTGTTGAAAATCAATTGAGCATATGTGGATGGCTATTTTAAGTCAGCTTGTCAATTTCCATGAAAACTAATGCCAAAATTTTTATTGGAATTTCATTGAACCTATATATAATTTTGGAAGTATTTACACCTTACGCATATTGTCTTCCAATCCATAGATATGGTATATCTTCTTTTTTATTTAATTTTTAAAAATTTCCCTCAGCAATGTTTTATAGTTCCAACTGAACAAGTCTTACAAATATTAAAAGTTCACACCTAAATATTTCATGGTTTTGTGATGCTACTGTAAGTGGGATTTTTTAATAGAATTTTCCAATTCATTTCTGGTATACAGAAATAAACCTGATTTCTGTACATTGATCCTGTAACATAAAACTCTGCTAAATTCATAAGCTCAAGGTAAAGGGATGGAAAAAAATATTCCACACAAAATGGCAACCAAGAGAGCAGGAGTATCTATACTTATATCAGACAAATAGATTTTGAGTCAAAAATTGACAAACCTTTAGATAAACTTATCAAGAAAAAAGAGAACTCAGATAAATAAAAGTATAAATGAAAGAGAGGCTATTACAACTAATACCACAGAAATACAAAGGATTATAAGAGCTTACTATGAAAAATTATGTGCCAATGAATTTGACAACTTAGAAGAAATGGATAAATTCCTAGATACACATAAGCTACCAAGTCTGAATCATGAAACATGATTCAGAAAAGTACAAGTAAGGAGATGAATCATTAATTCAAAACCTCCTAACAAAATAAAAAAGCCCAAGGGCAGATGGTTTCATGGGTGAATTATACCAAACATTTAAAGAATGAATATAGTTCTTCTTAAACTGTTGTAAGAAGAAAGAACAGTCCCAATCTCGTTTTACTAGGCCAGCATTACTCTAATACAGAAGCCAGATAAGGATACTACAAGAAATGAAAACTATGGGCCAACATCTCTGATGAACACAGATGCAAAAATTCTCAACAAAATACTAGCAATCCAAATTAAATGGGATTTATCCCTGGGATGCAAACATGGTTCAACATACACAGATCAATAAATGTGATAAACCACAAAAATAGAATGAATGACAAATATCGTGTGATCGCCTCAATAGATGCAGAAAAAGTATTTGACAAATTCAACACCATTTCATGACAAAAATGCTCAACAACTTAGGTTTAGAAGGCACATACCTCAACATACTAAAGGCCGTATATGACACACCCACAGATAACATCATACTCATAGTGAAAGGTTGAAAGATTTCCTTTTAAGAACAGGAACCATACAGGAGTGCCCACTCTCACCATTCCTGCTCAACATAATACAGGAAGTCTTAGCCCAAACAGTTAGGCAAGAAAAGGAAATAAAAGGCATCCAAATCTGTTCAATGAAAGCATGATTTTGTATATAGAAAATCCTAAAGACATCACCAAAAAACTGTTAGACCTAATAAACAGATTCAGTAAAGTTTCAAGATACAAAATGAACATGCAAAAATCAGTTGCATTTCTATACAATAACAATGAACTATCTGAAAAAGAAATTTAAAAACCCCATTTACAATAGGATCAACACCAATAAAATACTTAGAAATAACTTCAACTAAGGAAGTGAATGATCCAGACATAGAAAACTATAAGACATTGATAAAAGAAATTAAGACAAAAATAAATGGAAAGATATCCTGTGTTCATGGATCATAAGAGTTGCTATTGTTAAATGTCCATACTATCCAAAGCCCTGTGTAGATTCAATACAATCCTTATCAAAATTCCAATGACATTATTCACAGAAGCAGAAAAAACAACCCTAAAATTTGTATGGAATCACAAAAGACCACAAATAGCCAAAGCAATCCTGAGAAAGAAGAACAAAGCAGGAGGCATCACACTTCCTGATTTCAAACCATACTGCAAAGCTATCATAATCCAAACAGTATGATACTGGCATAAAAATAAGTATATAGACCAATGAAACAGAATCAAGAACCCAGAAATAAACCTTTGTATCTACAGTCAACTAACACATGGCAAGGGAGCTAAGAATATTCAATGAGGAAAGGATAATCTCTTCAATAAATGGTATTGGAAAAACTGGATAACTGCATACAGAAGAATGAAATTAGACCTCTACTTGTACCACTTGTAAAAATTATTTCTAAATGGGTTAAAGATGAATATATAAGAAGTGAAACTGTAAAACTCCTGGAAGGAAACACAGGGAAAAAGCTCCTTGACATTCATCTGGGCAATGATATTTTGGATACAACAACAAAAGCACAAGCAACAAGAGCAAAATTAGTAAGTGGAACTACATCAAACTAAAAAGCTTCTGATTGGCAAAAGAAACAACCAACAAAAGAAGCAACTTACAGGATTGGAAAAAATATTTGTAAACCATATATCTGATAAGGGGTTAATATCCAAAACATATTAAGAACTCATAAAATTCAATAGCAAAAAAGTTAACAATCTGATTAAAAAATGAGCAGAGGAGCTGAATAAATAAACATTTTTCCTAAGAAGACAAATAAATGGTCAACACGTACAGGAAAATGTACTTGACTTCACTAATCATCAGAGAAATGCAAATCAAAACCACAATGAGATATCACCTCACTTGTTAAAGCGACTATTTTCAAAAAACAAGAGATAGCAAATGTTAGTGAAGATGTGGAAAAAAGCGAGCCCTGGTGAACTGTTGATGGGAGTGTAAATCGGTGTGGTAACTATGGAAAACAGTATGGAGGTTCCTCAAAAAATTAAAAATAAAACTATCATATGATCAGCAACCCCACTTCAGATTATATGTCTGAAGGAGACGAAATCTCTATCTTGAAGAGATATCTGTACTCCTATGTTTATCGCAGTATTATTCACAATAGCAAAGACATGAAAACAACCTAAGTGTCCATCAATGGATGAATGGATTTTTAAAAATCTGATACATATATATGATGAAATATTATTCAGCCCTGAGAAAGAAGGAAATCTTGCCATTTGTGACAACACGGATGGACCTTGAGGTCATTATGCTAAGTCAGATAGAGAAAGATAAATAGTGTATGAGCTCACTTATACGTGGAATCGAAAAACATTGAACACATAGAAGTAAAGAATAGAATGGCGGCTGCCAGGGGCTAAGGGGTGGGGAAAATGGAAAGATGTTGGTCAAATGGTACAAACTTTAGGTTACAAGATGAATAAGTTCCAGGGATCTAATATACAGCACAGTGACAACAGTTAACAATTCTGTATCATACACTTCAAAGTTGCTGTAAAAGTAGGGCTTTAATGGTCTCACCATAACAACAACAACAAAATGATAATTATGTGAGGTGATGTGTTAGCCAACCTTACTGTGGTAAATATTTTGCAATATTACATGTATAAACCATCATATTATACACCTTAAACTTACACAATGTTATATATCACTTACATCTCAATAAAGCTGGAAAAAGTTCATTCCTAAATATTTCATGTTTTTGACGCTACTGTAAATGGGATTTTTTAACTGAATTTTTCAATTCATCTAGTATTCAGAAATAAACTTGATTTTCTGTATATTGATCCTGTATCATACAACCTTGCTAATTTCACTTATTAGTACCAATGTCTTTCATAGATTCCTTCAGATTTCTAAGAATACAATCATGTCATCCACAGATTCTGACAACTTAACATCTTTCTTTCCAATTTGTAACATTTTATTCTTTTCCTAATATTTTTGCTCTGGCTAGAACCTCCAGCTCAACAATAAATAGTAGTGAAAGCAGACGTTCTTTCCTAGTTCTCAGTTTTAGGGGGAAATCACTAGGTCTTTCGCCACTAAGGATGATGATAGATTTTCTGTAGATGTCCATTGTCAGACTGAGAAAGTTACATTTTCAACTTATTTTGCTGGGAGTATTTATCAGGAACAGAAGTTGAACTTTGTCAAATGCTTTTTCTCCATCTATTGAGTTTTTTCTCCTTTATTTTGTTAGTATGGAGAGTTATATTGATTTTCAAATGTTTAACCAATCTTGCTTTCCTAGGATAAAATCCACTGGTCATAATGAATTATCATTTTCATATATTTCTGGATTCAATCTGCTAATATGTTGTGAAGAATTTTTGTATCTATGTTTATATGTGATTTTGGTTTAAAGAGTTTAAAAAAAATCTTGTAATTTCTTTGGTTGTGATAACAAAATGATAACCATTTTGTTATCTGAAAACCATTTTGTTCTCATGAAATTGGCTGAGAAGTGTTTCTTAGTTCTCTATTTCCTGACATTGTTTCCATAGGTTGGTGTTATTTCTTCCTTAACTATTTGATATAATTAACCAGTGAAGCCAAGTTGGTTTTGAGTTTTCTTTGTGGAAATATTTTTAACTATGCATTTATTTAATTTATTTTATATATACATATATGGCTTTTCAGATTTTCTATTTATTCTTGTGACATTTTGGTAATTTTTGTTTTCCAAGGAATTTTTCCATTTTATCTAAGTTGTCAGATTTATTCTCATACAATTTTATTATACATCCTTATTATCCTTTTCCTGTCTGTAGGAGCTGTAATAATTCTCCCTCTTTCATCTCTATTTTGGTAATTGTTGAATTCTTTGTATTTTATTGATCAATCTTCTTGGGGCTTATCAATTTTAACAATCTTTTTAAATAATAAACTTTTGGTTTCACTTATTTTCTGTTTTGTGATCCTTTTGTCATCTTTACTGAGCACCCCACACGTTCAGTCAGGTCTCTCCAGTCTAGCTGGTCAGAACTGGACTCTCTTCCAACTCTTGTGGAGTTCTAGGAGTGATCCATCTTAGAAATCCCTGATGGTTCTTTTCCTGGCCATGTGCATGTTTACTTGATGGATGTGCCTCTTAGTATTCACCAGTAAAATCATGGGGCCCCATATGCCCATTTCTGCAGCTCTTTGTCCGTGTACCTCCCTCCTGCCAGTCTCCTCAACTTCGTTGAACACTGATCTCTAGTCTGTTCAACTCGGCAAGACTAATGTGCTTCCCGAAAGTGCTTCCAGACTGAGTGCCAAGCAGATCATAGGGTTCATCTCCTCTGTTTTCATTTTTTCAGGGATCATGGTCCTCACTGATTGTTGTCCAATATCTGAAAAATATTGATTCATATATTATGTTCCGTTTTCTTTTTACAGCAGGAGGGAATTCTGGTACCAATTAATCTTTCTTGGCCGGAAGCAAAATTCTAGAAGCTTCATTACTAAATTTTTGATTTTTTTTGCAATATTTTATAAATCCATTCAACAGAATCTTATTCAGCATTTACTATGGTGCCAAGTATTTAACAATATGAATTAATATATAATATAATGTATTTAAATTGGGTTCATATATGCCTATGTTCTTTTTTTTTCATTTATTTCTCCTAGTGTTGACCAAATGTTTTCTTTCTGTAAGTTAAAGTGTCTATGTAGCTTAGGAAATAATTATGTATTCTATGTATGTTGTTCTCAATTGGTATGACATGTTCTTGTAGGATGCACGTTCTCCTTACGTAAGAAGTGTTATTCTTTCTGCTCTAATTTTTTCATTTCTTTGTTCTTCACATTTCAATTTTGAAAAATATTCTCAAATGTGTTCTCTGCACCAGTGATTAAATTTTAGACTGCTATTTCTTTCCTATACTCCTCTTCTTAAATTGTAGTTTCCTTAAATATTTCTCGATATAATGGAACTCTCTTTTTAACTCAATCTGCTAGCACAGCATCTGATATTTTATCGCTTTTTCCACAGAGCTAGTGACTTTTTTTTTTTTTTGCCTTTATGGAAAATATATATAAGATATTCTAAAGCTATCTTCTGTTTTCTGTAGCATAACTTTTTTAAAATTCTGTTTCCTCCCTTAGATCTTGGGTGTGATAACATGCGTCTTGTAAGTACAACAATTCTCCACCGCATCTTCTCACGAGTCTCTTACAGTTATAACTTCTTTGTTTGGATTTATTCATGAATGAGGAAGTGAATGAAAGCTGATGGGTAGGTGGATTTTCCTCCATACCAGCATCACTTCCCACCTGGAACAGTCAGAATCCTCTCACATCAGAATCTAAAGGGCTGCTGGATGTGCTTAGCCCATTTCAAACCTTTTAATACTGGATATACATATGTATTTTTCTAAGTGTTCTTTTAATAAAGTGGAAGAGAGGAAATCAAGTACCAGTGGAAATCTTAAGTCTAGAAGTCTTAAAAAATTTTGGAAGAGAACATTAAGCAGGAATTATCAGCTTGGAAACACTTTCTCCCTGTCATGTACACTCCAAGTCCCTGACATCCAAATTCATGACCCAGACTTTCCTAGTGACCTCACCCATATATCCACTTCCTACCAAACATTTTCACCTTGGTCCCACAGGCCTACCAAACTCAGCATACCCAAAATGAAACTCCTCATTTCTTCTATATTTCCTACATTTTAAAATGACCACTCCATCCACGTAATCATATTAACCAGACACCTGAGGTTTGTTTTAGACAACTCAGTTGCCCTCAGTTACCTCATCTAGTCTGTTGTTCGAATTCTAGATATTCTGTCTTCTTAGAATCCGTCTTATTTATCTGCTCCTTTCTGTGCCCACTGTTCCTGCTTTGTTCTCTTGCCTGGACTATTAGAATAAAGTTCTAAGTGGTTTCTGTCCCATACTCTTGTAAACAGTCCTTCTCACTTCTTCCAATGCTTTTTTCTAAAAGATGGATCTAATTGTGTTACCCGTCTTAAAAACATTTCATTTATCTAAAGGAGAGGGTGCAGACTCACCAGCATCAGGACTCTCTGAAACATGAAAGTACCTGTGAATCACTTGAGGAGGTGTAGAGTCTGTTGAGTAGATGTAGTTGGGGCCTGCATTTCTAAGAAGTCCACAGGTGATATCCATGCTGCTAGTCCTTGAAGCACACTTTGGGTAGCACATCTCTATTCAGATTTATCTCTAGACTCATCTCTCTTTCTTCCTCCTCCACCACAGCCTATCCTTTTCACCTACTTACCTACTTAGAGGGCCTACAAAAGCATCGCTGTGTGTTTGGTCATATAGCTTCTCTGTTCAGAATGCTCTTCTCTGTCCTTTCCCCCTGAAGAACATCTATTCTTCTTTAACACTTAATTCAAGTTACATTTTATAATAGAACCTTTTCTTATATGTCCCCTACCCATAAGTAGACTTATTTACTTCTTCTTCGTGTCCTGGCCACACCAGATATGAGCTACTCTTAGAACACATGTGAACCATTCTTAACAGATTTTGTTGATATACCTATTTTCTTTACTAGTCTATAACCTAGACTAACTTTTCTTAACTAACCTATATCCTACTAGTTTGGTACCTGCCACGCCATTTTTCATATTGCAGCTACTTAATAAATATCTTTTGTAAGAATGAATGAATATAAAATGAAATTAAAAAATGACTTGAACATTAATTTGAAATTTTGCATATGGTCATTTTAGTTTTCTATTGCTGCATAACAAATTGTCATGGACCTAGCAATTTAAACAACAAAATTTTACAATTATCTCACAGCTTTCATGGGTCAGAGGTTCATGAGTCCTCGGCTCCGAGTCTTCCCAGGCTGAAATCAAAATGTTGGCCAGCGCTGTGATCTCACCTGAGGTTCCGAGTTCTCTGTCTGAGGAATCTCACCTGCGATTCTCTCTTTGAAGCTCACTGGCTGTGCCGAAATGCATTTCCTCTGCTGTAGGAGTGAAGTACCTGTGCTCTTGTTAGCTGTTGGCTGGGTCCACTCTCAGCTCCTAGAGGCTAACTGTGGATCTTGGGCATGTAGCCCTCATAAACCATTCATGACAGTGCTATTCACTTTCTTACAGGCCAACAGGAGCACATCTGTCTGACTTTCTATCCCTCCCCTGTCTGCTATGATGGAAACTTACATAATGTAACATAATCACATTTGCCAAATAGCATAACCCAACCCAGAGAGCAATAAGAGACTATCTCATCATGCTCACAGGTCTTGCTCTCACTCAAATTTCAAGGTTTACACAGGCATGTATACCAGAGGGTAAGAATCTGGGGGCCGTCTTTGAGTTCTCCTGTCGTAGTTAACGGGAAAACTTCAAGCGCTCAAGAGGAGTTTGGGAGACTGGAAAAGGGAGCCAATATTGAGGGGAAATAACAAATGAGACTTAAATACATATAGAATTAAGATATGAGTTTTACCATCATGATATGCTGTTTTTGTTAAAAAAAAATGTTATGTGGTTAAATTCCTCATTTTATAAATGAGTGTAGAATTTGAGGAACTTGTACTTTGTGGTAGAAGCAGCATTCCTGACTACTATTAAAATGATCTTTCTTCTACCCTGTAATTACCTCCTATTCCAAGTCATTGCAAACAGACACACAAAAACCCTTCAGCCTTTGAATACTTACATGTGTGAAAAATGACTTTCCTGTGTATTAAGTCTGATCAGCCACTCAAATTTCTTGCTCAGCTTTATCGACTCTAAATAGAATCTTAAACTTCTATTTCTTCTTAAACTTCTTAAACTTCTATAGAATACAGTTGGTGGCTTTTGAAGTAATACTGACAGCTTATCCTTTTGCAAAGCACGGGGATGCATGGATCCAGTTGAATTAGCTTCAGTTTAACTTTCTGGAAAGCCAGTCACCAGCTAGCACTGCAGGTTTTGGCTCCTTGTAGCAGGTTCATGTTGCTTTTCTACAAATCCATCTGGATGCTGGGATTTGAATGACAGGCGCTTACTGTTACTGAGCAGACCCGGTTTACCTTTTCATCTCCTGCATTGAATGGGATTAAACTTCTGAGCCGTGACAGGTGATGTAATGACAGTATTACCAGTTTTTAAATTTTTTAATACTTGCTCACTCATGGCTTATTCTCCTGGGATAGTTCCTCCCTTCTCCCAAAATCCACCAGTGATCTATGTATCATAATTCAATGTATTCATCCCTTACCATGAAAGCATAATTGGCTCAAACATTTTTGCTCATAGGTAAAAACCCCCAAAGGCAATTAATTCCCTTTATGATTAATGTAAAAACTATGGCGTGTCTATTAATGGAAGTGCATGGTGGAACATTCATAGTCATATACTGTAGATAAACTTTGTCATTACACTAATACAATGTAAAAATTCCTGAAGCAACTAGGAACTTGGTAGCAACTGTAATATCCGAGGTCAATCTGCCAGGAAAATAGAGTGAACTAGCAGCATTACTGACAATGCTTTTGGGAGCCATTTCTGCAAAAACGAGGATAAGGTTTTGGGTGTTTTTAAATATCATAATTTGAAGCAAGAACACAATATGAGAGCAGACTGTGCAGAGCAAACGTCTACTTCAAACACCTCCTAAGAGTGGTCAGCATGAGAGAAGGATCCAATACTGCTTGCCTCAGTGCCGGCTGACACCGAGCTTGCATGCAGGAAAGTGTTTACTCATAAAAAACCGAGTGTGGAAATTTATGGTTTATATATTCCAAAATTTTTAAAAAAGAGGCCTTGTGTCATAAGGATGAATTGGAATTATATTGCTCACGAAAAGATCTTCACTTATGAGGGGTGCGTGTGTGTGTGTTACGGTGTGTGTATTTTCTTCATGGAAACTAGTGTTTCTCATTGACATTAACTCTTCCCAAACAAGGCTCTCTAACTCAGGACTGCAAAGAGAGGGTACCCTACCTCTGGAGGGTATTGGTGGAAATGTTATATTTATTGTGTATTATTATACATAATATATGATACCAATATAATACTTAAATACATAAGTATATGGATGAATATGCTTATGCGTATATATGACATAATATATACATAAGTATTACTGAATATTTCTTTTCCTTCCAGAATAGAACTCAGTAATTTCTTCTAAAACTTTTCTCCACTTATGGAAGAAGCAGCTTCATACCACCGAAACCTTGTGATTCCACCTTTTCTAGTGTCCTGTTGTCATTGGGAAGTGGCTGCGCACACGGAGACCACGTTTAACAGTCTCCTCACACTTGAGCACAGCCATTCACTGAGAACTAGTGGAACAGAGCCTGATCATAAGTAACACAACACGGTGCCGCTTCCAAGGAGGGTCCGCAAGAGCCCGCCTTCTTTCCTCCACTGCTAGCTGGAGGCTGAAGACCTCGAGGCCATAGGACCGCGAGGAGGCACAGGACCGAAGCAACCTGGGTCCCTGCGCCAACCATGTGGAGGAAAGCCAGCCTTCCGTGAAGCAGGGACTCCTGCACTGGAATTTGCATGGAGGGAAAATAAACTTTACTTTGTTAATAAACAAACTTACTTTGTTATGCCATTAAAATGTGGGAATTTGCTTCTTGCAACAGCTAGCATTATCCGATACAATACAGAAATCAAGGTCTTGAAGCAGACGATGCTGCCGTAAAAAACATCTGAAATAGCTGACAGGAGCTTAGCAGTTTTGTGGTAGGCAATGAGGAAACAGATCAAGCAAGCTGGAAATCCCTGCTCTGCTGCAGTGAAACATTTGGTAAAACGGTCACCCTTGTTAGTGTGGAAGGCAGACCAAGTGCCTACTGAGCCTGAGCATCCCGGGAAAGTGGTTGGAAAGAGCCAGAATGCTAGCATATGTTGATCTTCTCTTGCTGTGTTTGGCAAGGTGTTTCAAGAAAAAATGAGCTCCTTTGCAGACAAAAAGAAACAGAATAAAAGTATCAGAAATTTGGAGTCGCACAGGTTTGAAACTGCTTTTAGAAGACAAACAGTTGAAATATGGCTAAACCTTTGAGCCTCGCAGACCCATTAAGACTTTTCAATTAAGCAAAATGACACAGCCCTGCAGCTGAGACCAGACTAAGAGTGGGGCTTCCACCCGTGGTGTTCTAGATAGCCTCAAGGTGCTGACCATTGCCCTGACAGAGAGGGACGGGGCAGAGGTGTAAGCAGAGAAATAAAGCAGGCACCAATGTTGCTCCAGAAAAGAACTTTCAGTGTAATTTCTGGCCCATGGAACTGGCTGGAAACACAATGAGCGGTGTGGGTTATCTTTGTAAAAGTGCTTATTCTGCCCTAACCAGGCCACCATCCCAAATAGTCACTTCTGTGCTTAACTCCCATCAGAAATTGTCCTGGCTCAACATCAATTTCGCATCACCATTGCCTATTTGGCATGGAAGGCTTCGTTCAGCCATACGCCTCATATTGACTGAATTTCCCGTATTCCTGTCTATTCTAAATTGAAGCCTCCTGGAGGAGACAGACCTAGTATATGCAATTCTTTTCATGGTGTGCCTAAGTGAGACAGAACTACTATAATGTGCACCGTGCACCAAGAGTTGCTTAATGACTATTCCTTTTGGGTGGAAGAGATGATCAAAGCTTATATCCGGGACAGACGTTCCCCAAATGCACACCTTCAGGTGGTGTCAATGGAGAGAAGGGGGAAATCATGAGGGCAAATTTTTCCTTTGGGGATTTACCAAGTAAGGAAAACTAAAATGATAAAATTTTCAGTTATGTTGATTCCTGCTGCCTAAAAATTGCCAAAATTTCATCTCATCTTTGCCTGGCAGAGAAGCTCACCTCCAGGGAGGGAACATGTGGCCTTTTTCCTGGTTAAGCAACTGCTGTACACAGCAAAAAGCGACCTGATATTAAACTATAAACCAAGTGAACTAATAAATAAAGGTGCCAACAGCAGTTGAGTATTAATGCTCCACATCCAATATTTTCAGGGGACAGGCCTCATGCAAAGTGTTTCCATGTATTTTTCCTAAGATGCGGCTGAGTGTGTTTTGTAAATTATCGATCAGCTGGAAGTGCAGCTCTCCCCTGGCGGGCGCTGTGCCGTGTTACAATCCAGAGATGCTGGAAAGAAGCAATGATGAGTCCGCCTGTAAACTGGGCAAGCATTCACCTTTGGAGTGATTATCTCAACTCCCAAAAAAACAAAACTCCAAGGTGTCGTTAAGCCTTGTGAATATGTGCAGGGAAGGGAGAGGAAGAGAAAGAGGAAGGAAACATAGATACCCTTTTTCTCCTGAGACATTACAGGATTTCTCCAGCAAGCTGAGTTCTCTCAGTGGTTTGGAACTCTGAGTCTGCTCTAGAAGCCACAGACATCTTAGGAAGGAAGTAGTCCGCAATAGCACTCAGATCATTAATGATACCCTTGTATCGAATGCTGAGGCAAAATTATTTTCACCTTAAGTTTAATGCCTTCCTGGAAACCACAAGAAGAACAGCTCTGAGGTATGTCCCTTAATGGCAAGCAATAGAAAAGACTCTTGCCACAATTCTTGGCGACCACACAAGACCTAAAACAGAGATGGAAAATTGTATTTGGAGCTAAAAATATGACCTCCTCATTTATTCCACAGGCCATGAATACATCTGTGACAAGGAGATGCTCTATTGGCCTAGCTGGAATGATATTAACTAGAGACCATTCTAGAAAGCAGAAGGTGGGGAAATGCATATTATTCTGCCAAAAGGAATTATGGTTGAGTGACTTTTGAAAATAATTTCTCCAGCTCTTTAAGGAAGTATGTGTAATTTTGTGAAGAGTCAAGGGTTAGTGTGAGTGATAAGAATGGGCATCCCCAAGAGGAGGACAGAAAGGGGAGAAGGAAGAAATGTCCTCCCTAGGATGCTGCTTCAGAAGAAGAAATTGAGGTTGTGAGGGACAAAAATCAGTGCCTCAGGGGGAGGAAGCTTAATAAAAGCTATTGAGATAAAGGAAAGCTCTCGGAATAGATAGGTTTCCCACTGACATTTATGAAGAATTCACTGACGATTAAGTACTCCAAGCTCAGTGGAAGGTTTCAGAGCAATTTTGGAAAAACGGAAGAAGGCAAAGTCAATGACACCATGGCTATTGACTATTTTGTTTAAAAATGGCACAACAGAAGATGTCAGGATTTGGAGGTCCTTAACACTATTGAATTCAGGCTTTAAAATGCTTATGGGAATTGTACTGTGAGTCCAGCAGTTGTAGCTGACAGAATGATACACGAGGACCCCCAAGCACATAATAAAAGAGAGGAAGCCCATGCAGTGCCTAGTCACCCCAAGTGAAGACATAGGACACATGGAAGTTGGCACACAGCCAGGTTTCTTACCGCCCCTGGATAAAGACTGTATTTGACAAGAAAATGTGTGACTTTGGATTGCTAAGGTTATGAGTTTGAGGTAGCACATTAGCCATATGAGATTGACGGTAGTCAGAAAGAAGAGAAAATGTCATGAGACGAGGTAAAGATGTCCACTCAACTATTTGCTGCATGCATTAATAATGTTTCTGATTTAAAAATAAATCAATATGAGACTAATGCTGAAAAGAGGGATACAGAAAATGCTGGCCAATAGCATATGAGGGACATCAATGATGTGCGAAACTAAGATGAAGGTGACTCCACTTCTTTACCCATGGAGAAGTCCGTGAATATCATTGTGAAATGGCTGTACTAAGAAAGAACTAAATAAGCATAGGTACCCTACCCTTCAGGTATGTCAGCGGACCAGTTGTTCCACAAACATATCTTGGATGATATCACAGCCATAAATGTCTCTCCCCTTTGTCTGTCTGGCAAATCTACTCTCCCTTCTGGTCTCATCTCAAATAGCATCTTCTCTCTGTAACATTCCCGCTCTTTCCCAGATGGAATTAACTATTCCCTCCTCTGTGATCCCCTGGTATTTGGTATAAACACCATGTGTTAGTTTTCTCTTGTTGCAGAACAAACCACCACAAATTTTCCACCTTAAAACAACACAAATTTATTATTTAATGTTTTCCATGGGTCAGGAGTTCTTATGTTTTAGCTCAGTGATCTGCTCAGGATATCGCAAGGCTGAGACTGAGGAGCTGGCCAGCTGTATTGTCACCTAGAGACTCAGTCAGGGAAAGATCCACTTTCAATCCCCCTCCGACTACTGGGAGAATGAGCTCCTTGGGACTGAAAGATTGAGTCTTGTTTTACTGCTGGCTGTCAGCCAGGGATCACTCTCAAGGCCTGGAGGCCATCCTCAGGCTCCAGACATCGAGTCTTCCACAGGCTGCTTTCTTCCAGGCCAGCAGGAGAGTGTCTCTCTGACAGCCGCCTTGCCTTACTAGGGCTTATCTGATCAGCTGGGTCCCACCCAGGATAGTCTCCCTTTTGATTAATTTAAAGTCAGTTGATTAATAACCTAATCACAGGAGTGCTCTCCTGTCATATTCACTGAGCTCACCCACACTCAAGGGGAGGAGGTTATACAGATTTTATTCAAATGGGAGGAGGAACTTGAGGGTCATCATAGAACTCTGCCTACCATCCTCTATAACAGTCAACCTGTGGTATAATAATCACATGTATTACAGTTAGGAGATTATATATATATATATATATGCACAGTCTCTTCAGTGTAAGCTCCCCTGGAGCAGAGACCATGCCTTTGTCAAATCGGCATCCACAGCAACTAGCATGATGCCAAAAATAGAATAGGTATTTGATAACTTCTTTTAAGTACCAATAGAAAAACAACATTTAAACAACAAACCACCACAAAACTTGGGGTTGGTTTGAGGGGAAATAGTGAAAAATAGATTTGGAAATGGTATAAGAAGGTAGAGAATGGAAAGAAAAAGAAAACTTTCTGCAGAGTAAGGAAGATATCTTCTGGCAGTATGTCCAGTCCAGCCTACACGTTCCACTCCAGGCTTCTTCACAAGGCCTACATTATTTTATACCATTACCAACAGAATCATCAAAGTTTTCAGCTGTTTTTTATTTTTATTTTTTATTTTATTTTTTATTGTTTTTGAGGAAGATTAGCGCTGAGCTAACTGCTGCCAATCCTCCTCTTTTTGCTGAGGAAGACTGGCCCTGAGCTAACATCCGTGCCCATCTTCCTCTATTTTATATGTGGGATGCCTACCACAGCATGGCTTGCCAAGCAGTGCCATGTCCACACCGGGATCCGAACCAGCGAACTCCAGGCCGCCGAGAAGCGGAACATGTGAACTTAACCACTGCGCAACCGGGCCGGCCCCTCAGTTGTTTTTTAAAGTCAATGAGAAACAGCATGTCCATCTCAGATGTGCAGGGATCAGCTTATACTCTCCCCCGTCCCAGAGCTTTGGGGCACTTCCCCTGGAAAGAGGCGGAGAAGGCAGGAGGATGGCGATGCCAGTTTCAGAGCAGTGAGGAGGACCTTGAGGCTCAAGTGCGTGTGCAGCTGGTGCTGGCGGCGGCTGCCTCTGGGACAATAACCCTTAGAAACACTCCACCGACACCTGAAGAGCCCAGGCTGCTCACCTCGTGGGCCCAGCAGAACAAGGAGTTCCTCTTCTTGAAAACACTGACATTTCTGACTGAATTATAAAGTAATTATGAAACAGTATGGACTTGGACCCAAAGGAGGTCTAGTAACTTCCCTTTAAACTACTCTCAGGTTTAGTTGGGTGATGAAGAGGATTAAAGGCCCAGCACATGCCCGAGTAAGTCCTGACTGGTACACCTGGACAGAGCGTGGTCTTAGCCTAGCCAGACCCTGGGGCCATCATGAATGAAGCCCTGGCATCTTCATTTCCAACCTTGTCATCTACTTAATGAATGCTGCTCAGAGCTTGAACCCTGAGACCTTCGTGTCCATCAGTATGCTTACAGAATCACATAAAAACCAACTGCATTTTACTGTGACCATGAACAGGAGTGACATAATTGATAAAAGCTTTATGGTGAGATGAATATGTAGCATTTTGAGAATTTCCAAGATGGCTTGTATCAAGAAACTATATTTTTTATTGCTATTTTTGTTGCATAACTTTTATAGCTGGTGGCGGTTGATTTTTACAGCTCATTCAGAGAGGTGGGTCTCTGTTTTGCTAGGCACATGATTAGAGGACCTCTTCATGCGAGTCACCAGGGCTACAAAAAATGTGAAAAGGAGCATCATCCTGAATTTGAGCATCCGCAAAAACCAGCATCCAGTGCTCAGAACAGCAGCAGAAAGAGCACCTGTACCACCCACAAAGATCTCCAGGCTCTGGATGTAGGGACAGACACTGATGGTGTCTCTTCAGTAATGGGCCTTTCTGACTCAAGAAACGTTGGCTGAGGAGAATGAGCAGCGGGCAGTGATACTCATCACACTGACCATGAAGTTGCAAAGTAAAGTCGTGATGAGCCAGTGTTCCCAATCGTTCCAGGGATCAATGGCAAAGCACTGGAAAAGAAACAATGAACAGGAGACTTCAGGAAACTCCAATTGAGTTTTGTGTGGCTTAGGATCTGGGAACTTCTGCATGTGGAAGCTATCATTTCCACCCAAAGGCTATTGATTTAATTTAGCAGATTTATTTCTTATTAGAAAAGTTTCATGACTTACGAAGCCAGGGCTCAGAAGTGGTCATAACCCTGGAGCCTACAAAGTCAACACTTAACTCCAATCGGACTTGCCTAAGAACTTGTGCTGGGAAAGCTGCACTGACTGTCCTCGGATGCCGAGACCATTTGGAACGTGAGTACTTTCGCTGCTGATGGAAGAAGGAGAGAGCTCCCACCGTGTCGACCACTTCAGCTCTCGAAAGCTAGGCTGGGTAAGGAGATTTACGGCCTCATTTTCCCTTTCACCTAAACGCCCTGGGTTCTCCACCTTCTGTACAGAGGGAGGAGGGAAGCAAAAGTGTGAGAATGCTCATCCCTGGCCATCTGGTCTCCCCTGTCAGGCAGAGGGGCAAATCAGGTGACTGGGAGCATGAATCCTGCTGCCTAGTTAGCTGCATGAAGGATTTAATTACAAACAAGTGAACAAACAAAATAGCAAAGTGGACTATTTGGGCGTTGCCTGATCGTCTTAATTCCATGAGGAAATTTGAGCTGGAATCACGCTACTGGCCCCTCACTCTCACTCACTCTTCCCCCTGAGGGGAGGAGAGACCTGGCTGATTGGTGAGCCTGGGAACCATCCTGAGCACGTGTGCTCTGGCTGGCTGGGTGCCTCAGGATGCCGTGTGTCCCCTTCCACCCTGCGGAGAGCAGACTGCTGATGAGCAAGAGGCTTGAGGTCGCATTGCTAGTCTGTCTGAGACTGCATGGTGTTTATTACCAGTGACAAAGCCAATATTGTCATCTGACTTCTTGGTCTCTCTCTCATTTGGTTCAGGACATGCAGGGCAGACATGTGATTGGTGCCCCCCTCCAGCCTTCCCTAATGCACAAGTGGAAAGGGCACAGCATTTGGAACTCAAGGCCTGATTCAGGTCACTGGCTGTCCCCTTGAGCACTTCTCACCAATGCTCCAAATCTCTGTTGCCTCACTTGTAAAAAAGAGTCAATGAAATGTGCTCCGCAGGCAGGGTGTGCCGAGGAGCTTCCATAGGACAGTGGCATCCCAATGCAGTAACTAATGAACTCAACATATTTTGATCTCCCAGAAAAAAGGAGACAGAATGCTTTATGGGCACCAGAAGCTAGTTACTGATGAGCACTTATTCCTCTTCTTTGTTCTGTAATTTACTTCTCTTTCCTTCCTTCTTGCTTTCTGTCTCATCTTGTTGCCACGCTGGGGCTTCTCTGCCAGCGTTTTCAGCAGAGGCATAATGCGCGAAGAGTGCTGAGGGCTTTCTTTCCTAATTGAAAGAATAGTTTCAATCGGAGACTTTTTACCTTAAAAAACTAAAAATATCAAATCACTGGAGAATAAAATAAGAACTGATGGAATGGAAAAAAGCATAGGGGATTCAGAACTGGGTATGAAATATTCAAACTAGGAAAATATAGCAGAGAATCTCTGCGAGACGACATCAGCAACGGAAGTCATTAAAGGCTTAATTGTGTGTTTCTCTGACAGGAAACTGCTGGAGCGCTGGATATACGCCTGGTCTCTCTACTTGCTACCTTCTGTCAACGTTCAACAACTTTCTCAGATATCAAGACCTTATCAAGACCCTCCACCTCACCTATTCAGGTTTACTTTTCATGAAATCAGTAGCATTTAAATGAGTTTATATTACTAAACACAATAGCAACTGCACACTTTCAAAAATAATACAAAAACGTCTAGGTCATATTATTTACCCAGCCCACAGTGCCCAGGGGTCTGGCTCCTACAGAATGGGAATCATGATGTAGTCTCTACACGGGTGCTATTAGGACCATAAATGCTCTCATTACTACTATAATTAATAATAACAATAATAATAATGTAAAGATGTATTGAGAAATGACCAAACTCTTTATATGGATTATCTTGTTTAATTCTTACAACGACCCCAGGAGAAGAGATTGTTGAACTCTCTTTGGAGATGAAGAAACTGAGGTCCCAAAAGTTTTGCTCCTGAGCTGAGATAGAGCCCAGGCCAACTGATTCTGGACTCTGGACTGTTGACCCTTCCATAATCTTTATTACCGTCCCTGTAGTTGTGCGCACAAAAGAAAACATATGCAGAGAGATGACATAAAATAGCTAAGTGATTCCTACTTGGTCACATTAGTGAATAATTTAAAAATAAAATAAATAAGAGTGATGACTATTGAAGAAGATAGAGTTATGGTGACAAAGCTACGGGGAAAAAGGGAGAGGAATATCCTCATGAAGGTGAAGTGAGAAGAAAAATGGGAATTAGAAAAGGGACACAGAGGCCTGGATCTGAATATTTATACTCTCTGTTATTAATGTGGCAGTGAGTGAAATGTGATGTGTAAGAAGGAACAGCGTCTGATTGAAAACGAAAATAGTCAGTGGAAAGGAGAAAGAACGCATTGCTATAAATAACATCACTTATATTTTTAAGATCACACATATATATCCCAAGGAAGGAAAAAAGCATCAATAGAATAATAATAACTAGAGGACAGGTGGAATAATGGCATTTGGTCTGTCTGAGTTCTTTGGAGGTAATTGTACAAACAAGAGATATTCTCGGCAGAATGGGGGCCTGCTGTCTGACCCCTGGAAACGCAGCTGCTCTGAGTCCCAGAGTTCCAACTCAAACGTCAGTTTAGAACAACAGCCCTGACTTCCATCACATTTATGGAAGCAGGAGGTGCTCTCTCCTCACACTCCCCAGTGCCTCTGGTTTCGCTGCCTTCTCCCTGACAGATCCCGCCTCCTGGCTGACCACACTACCGTCCTTCTCTGCTCCCAGCTCCTGGCCCCAAAATAGTCTCATCTAGGTCTAAACTTTTGAAGATGGGAGCTGTATCACCTCTTGGATGTTAATCAATATTCCTCATGAGAAAATACAACCTCCTTTCTTCCCATTACGCATGAACTATTTAAACCCCAAGGGCATATATGACCACACAAAGGCAGATAGTTGTTCTTTCCATAGGCAAATGTTTACTGAGGTCCAGGTCCTGAGCAATGTGCCAGGGTAGGACTGTGAACAAGCCAGACACAAATGAAGTTTATATCCTAGTGGAGGACACACTGCAAAAACCAAATGACCAGAAAAATAAAATAACTACAGGGATAATACATGTAACACATGAAACAAGACTTTTCTTAATGAACAAGAGGACGTGGGGTCAGGGTTAATTTAGGAAAGGCTTTTGGGGGAAATTTCTTAGGAGAGATTATACACAAGCTGAGACCTACAGGATGAGAAGATAGAGAGCACTCCAGGCATCAGAAAGTGAGCACAATAGCCTGAGAGAGATGGGGGTGGAGCTTGGTATAGTCAGGAAAGGTCGAGGGGCCTGCATGTGATGGAGATGGGGAGGAGGTGAATTGGAGAGGTAAGCAGGGGTCAAGTCATAGACATATTTAGATTTAGGCCCTGGCAAGAGGTTGAGTTTTATATTAAGTGTAATGGAAAGCCATTGGAGGGTCTAAAAGGAGCAATAATGGCATCTGATTTACATTTTAAGATGATTAGGTAGGCTGCTCTGTGGAGAATGGACTGGAGAGGGGCGAGAGGGGAAGGAGAAAGTTGGCTCCTCAGAGAGGGGAGGTACTCACATGGCTGCTTCTTTATGTGGCTGTGGGATATGCACCTGGAGGGAATACACAGTTTGGCTTAAGAACACCTGCTGTGGAGACAGCCTGGCTGGGCTTAACCCAGGCACCACTACCAATGAACTAGGAGGATTTTGGCATGTCTCTCAATCTCTCTGTGTCTCAGTTTTCTCAACTAGGTGGTAATAATCATACTTACCTTTTAGGCGGTTGTGATGATTAATCAGATAATGCATGTAACGAATCTGACATGCAGTGATTATTGGCTAAATATTAGCTCTTTAACTGTTACGGTGATTTTCGGGGGTCTGGGAGGGAGGGAACTCCTGGTCACAAGTTGAGAAGACTAGAACAAGGTGATTTATAGAAAGGAGAAACTTCAAGTCATGTTCTCCCTCTTAATCTCATTGACTGGCAGCTTCAAAACAATAGCTACCAACAGGCGCTTACTGCAGGCCTAGAATTTGATACCTGTTATTTTATTTCATTCTCACAACAGTCTTGCAATGTAGATATCATTATCCCCATTTTGGATAGGAGGAAATTGTGGTGCAAAGGAGTTAGGTAACTTACTCAAGGTCACCTAGTTAGTAGCAGAGCCAGAATTCAATCCAGATCTGTCTCTTTCCAAACCCCATGCTCTTTCCACCGTAATGGCTCTTCCACAGCACACACCTGGATCTCAAACAAATCTCAGGTTCTTAGGATTCTGCAGCATCTGTGTCTCTCAGTACAGGGTATCCTATGTATGGAAGGGCCCCAGGTGACACGCAGAAGAAAGAAATCTGCCCACTCCAAGCCTTATATAAAAGGATAGAACAGACCCATTCCATCTGGTATTCTATAAAGCACAGCCTTGCCAGGTAAAGTCTGGAAATGAGATTGTACCCACTGCTGAGTACCAAATGTTATATAGCTAATTAACCACAGAGACTTGGGAAGGAACCCATTAAGGAGACCAAATACAGCATGAAGAAAAAGCAAATGGTGATGTTGCTGCTTATTACCGTTATTGCCATTAATATTAATATTAATACTATTATTTAGTTTTATTATTACCCTGATAGATCATTATTATTGCTGTCTCCTAGCATCTTCCACATAAATCTATCACCAAATGTTTTAGAGGCTTAATATTGTTGTAGTTATGTAATTAAGCAAATAGAAATAATTGTTGCCGAATTGCAAAGTTACATAATTATTGCTCCGGAATGGAAACAATAAATAAAATTTACATGCCTCCGTAGCAGTTACATTAACAACAATAGAAACATTGAAGGCTGAAGCTGAAGAATTATGTAATGGTTACATAATTAAATAATAAATTATCCCAGAACTACAGGGACAGCACTATATACAGCAGCTGACAGAAGGGAGGAGAAAAGGAAACTGTTACGCAATACAAAAAAAAAAAGATTTGCCTATGGATACGAAGCAAAACACCAAGGGCTCTGGAATGAGGAGCCCTGGGGTTTGTAGTACAAAGGGCACTCCAGTTTCCCATTCTAGACTCAGACTTGTGAGTGGATTTTATCTCCCCTAGAACACAAAGTAATTTGTTTAAGGCTATAAATCACTTGGATAATATAATCCCCTTAACTGAACACCTTATCACATGTGACATACATTTAATCTCTGTGTTTTAAATTATCTCAAAATTTAGCTTTAGTCTTGGCTAAATATTATGTACCTACTCTTCAACTACCCGCTCTGACTGAATGACTAGTGTGTACATAGAGGATGGACTGCTTGCCAGAGGTTGAGAATGATACAATTCTGAAAATTATTTGAGATTATTGAAACACTCGATCACCGTATCACAATGTTTCTTTGGTTGTGTTATCACAACATTAACATACTCAAATATTTGGAAAGACTAAGTTGCTTGATGTTAAATCACATATCCAGATGACTGACTGACTTGCTAATTTTTTCCCCTAAGGTTTTGCAGTCAAGCTGCTTAGATTTTATGTGAAGGTGTGTTTACTGAGCTCCGGAGCGAGCGGCACCATTATATACCTGAGGATATAAAAATGGGCACCTGCTCTAAAGACTGAGTTCGGATTGGGATGCCAGAGTGATAGCAGTACATATCGCACTCTGAATCCACCTGTCTCCCTGCGTGTCAGCAGATCGAGCCCATTGTTGGAATGAATGGCATGATGGGATGTTCCTGGGATGCCAGCAGCGTGCGGTATGAATAAGCACATGGCATCGCTCAGTGGTGACAATGGGGAGGCAGAAGGCTCCTGTCCAGAGCCAGCAGGGAACAGAGGCATAGTCTGCCAGCCTCTCTGTAATTCACATTTCAAGGAGGCTCTCACTTCTCCATCAGACCTGTTCTGAGAGCAGCCAGGTTGGGCCATTATCATAATGGGGTCACCTGGGAGGCTGGGCATAGACAGGGGAGCAGTCTATTGGGGAGAGCTAATTGACTCCTGTCTCATTACTTGGCTCAGCTTGACAAGCAAACCTAGTGATTGGAAAAGGATGGCCTGAGAAGAGGCCCACGGCAAGGAAGGGCCAAGAGGCCACTGCACCAGCTGCGCCTGGGGGAGTGCGAGCGGACTGCCCAGTGTCTGCCCCACAGATTCAGGTCGCAGTTTTCAAACATGCAGCTCTGACTTGCCCCTGGCCTACAGGGAGACGAGGCTGCCCATCTGCCTGTGTCCTTGAGCTACAGTGATGAAGGACACTCAGAATTCAGACCCTCTGGCATCATTTTGTCCCCATCCTCCAGTATCTCACCTTTAAATCTTGCTGTTAAGATCCTTTTTACCCTTACCCAGAGGAAGGGGAAAGCAGGGTCCCTCTCTAGGTAAGCAGGGCAAACGTCTATCATCCTGGGATTATAGGAACTTTTCCAAGGGCTCTCCTTACCACTGTTACATTGAGCCATGTGGAAACCTATGCAAAGAATGGTCAGTGTCCTCAATCACTATTGAGGGGCTTCCTGGAGGCACTTCCTGGAGGTGCTGTTGGAAGTCCTGGGGCTTCAAACAGGAACAAACCTGGTGTATTGGTCAGCTTAGACTGTCATAACAAAAGACCATCGACTGAGTGGCTTGAACAACTCAGTCAGAAACGTATTTTCTCGAGTTCTGGAAGCTGAAGTCCGAGATCAGGGCGCCAGTATGGTCTGGTTATGGTGGGACCCCTCTTCCTGGCTGGCAGATAGCCACCTTCTCGCTGTGTCCTCACATGGCCTTTCCTCCCAGACATGGAGAGAGAGAGATCTCTTTCTCTCCTTCTTCTGATAAAGTTACTAGTCCCATCATGAAGGCTCCACCCTCATGACCTACTCTAACTTTAATTGCCTCCCAAAGAACCATCTCCAAAAGAAGATCATATTGGGAGTTAGGGCTTCAACATATGGATTTGGGGGGCACACAAACATTCAGTCCATATAACACCTGGGTTTGAATTTCTGCTTCCTCTTTCATTAGGTACAGCTCCTATATGACTTCATGCCCAGAAGTCCATTACCTCCCTGTGACTAACAATATCTACTACATTGGATCGCCATGAGGATTAAGATGAGTTAATGCAGAAAAAGCCTCTGACATATACTAGGTATCAAAAATCTCCGTTCTGGTCCCTCCTTCTTGCCTCTTTCAGAGTCTCTGATCTACAGTACCATCAGTTTTCATCGGGAGGTCTGTCCTACCCCCTACCCAACATGGAAAATATCTCCTCTTTGAAATTCTCTCCATCCTGATGAGTTGGGCTGGGTTGCAGCTTACTTTCTCAGAAAACAACAACAGCAGAAAGAATTGTCCCCTAGGAGCCAGGAGATGGGCGCCAGCGGACCCAACAAGGAAGAGGTCTCCGCAATAGGGCTGTAGAAAAGTGTGGAGTTCACTTTCCATTCTCATGATTTCCTTGAGATCAGTTTTCCTCGACCCACTCACCATCCTGTGTGTCCCCTTCCTGGCCCCCCCTTGCCTCACCCTTAAGTCTCAGTGTCTGCAGCACCAAGCCCCATCACAGGGCCCTGTCTCCCTGAGACTTTTCCTGGAGCTGGAATCCCCTGGCCTCCCCTCCCCAGCCCCAGACACCACTGATCCTCTCATCAGGGTTATCTCTATTAGCTGCTGCCAACGTCAGTACACTGAAACAGGGCATCATTAGACACTTCCCCTGACTAACATCTTTGTACTGAGCAGGGGAATCAGAACGGAACAGATGTTTTAAGGACTCCATAAATCCGTGAAGATAAAAAACCACCCACCCAGCACTTTTTAACAATGCGCCATGCTGATGAACCAGCATATCGGAAATACCAAAATAAATATAAAATCCCACTGAAGCCTCAGAATAAATCTTAGGGTTTCTTTTTTCTTTTTTCTCTTATAACATACACCAGACGTCATTTTTAATACTCAGTGAAGACCCACAACTGGGAACAGAAAGTCTATAAAAACACCGCTGCCTCCCTCTAAAGTGACCCAGTGATCAACTGCCATGCGCGTGAATCACCCTCCAACTGCTTCCTGAAAAACTCATTTCACTCTCCCCAGAACCTTCTCCCTCTCCCACCACATCCAGTGTTGTCATGTTTCCTCTCATAACTCCTTGCTCAATTCCAATGAGGTTTTCTAATTAGCCTAATTAATTTTCTGCCCAACTTAATAAGACTGTCTCTGGTTCAGAAATAATTGGACTTCCCAAACACCATTTTCCCTCCCTCTGTTTCTCAGTGGTGAGTTGTGATCCAGCCTCCTTTAATAATTCAAAATTAGCTTCTGTTTTTCAGATGATGGGTTCATGTTCAGAAAGTTATTTAGTTTTTTCATTAACACTCTGACATCGCTCTCTCCCTCTTATAAAGAATACCTAAAAAGCACTAAAAATAAAGATGAAACTTGGATCTCTTCCTGGAGAGATAAATCCATTTGGGATCGAGCTTTCATTGGATTCTTGCTTCCCATCTCATCAATGTCAGGAAGCTAAATTAGTGACCCGGATAAAGCATATTATTTCCCATGAAGTTTGTAGCAGCAATGAAAATAAGCCCTAATGAGCCCAAGTATTAAAATCATGGAAAATGTCCTAAACACTTGCAGGCAACTGGCTTTCTTTGGAAGGTCTTTCTTCTAACCTCTTACAAATTTGTTTTATATGGCTGTGAATTTCTTACCGTAGGCAAATAAAATTGTTGTTAAATACCTAAGTGTGTGTTCTCCAAACAAATGAGTTAGAAACAAAAGGAGGAAGGAATAAGAGCTAGGGAAAGGGAGTCATGACAGGGAAGTTGACGAGCCAGTGAAAAGGTCCAGGTTCCAATGCTTCTTTGAAGAAGATCTGCAGAGCTGCGTAAAGTGAATACTGACTTCTGTTTGCTCTCAGGCTCCAGAACGCCAGGCAATCTTAGCCTCTATAGTATTAGTTTTGCAGCCCCAGGAAGACTGTACTTGGAACCATGAAGATGGAATTATTTTCTCATTCCCTAAAAAGCCTGAAGCATTTTTTTTTTTTAGAGAATTTATAAATATGCCAATGAACAGTACTAAGGAATAAAGAGCGTAGTGAGACTGTTGCTTCCAATCCCTTCCTTTGCCCCAGGATGGCACAGCTGTGAACTTTCTCGTTATGGTTGCCATGTTCTAAGTGGAGTCATAAAGGTGTGAAGGCTTTCAAAGAATGTGTTCCAAAAAATAGCTATAAGCGTGCCTCCTGTTCTCTTTGGATTGTCATAGACTAAACTTTTCAAAAATGAAATGCCTGGAGTTATTAAGGTTGGCTCCTTATGTCAATGAAGATGGGTGATCCACTCATGTTCCAGCAGTCACTGCTTCTATTAGAACTCATCTAGGCAGATGTTTTAAGAAAATATGATTCAGAAATCTTCAAGTGCACCAAAATGGTAGATTTGGGGGCAATAATCTAATAATCTCCTACTAAGAAAGAATCTCTCTCTCCTTCTCTCCTTCTCTCTCTTTCTCTCTCTCTCAAAGAGCTCTGGAGATGTTGCTTCAAAGACAGTATTTTGTAGTGAATGTGAAGTATGACTCAATTTTTTCAAATGTAAATAACACTCAATTTCCCACATATGTCCAGAAATGAAATATGCCTATATTACAAGCTCACATCATTCCTCATCATCAGAGTTTGCTACAACTAGCTAGTAGGAAAAAAAAAGACAGAAGTTGGATTAAGACATCAAAGATGGAAGTGAAAACAATGATAAGATCCATAGCTATATATTTAAATGAAGCTTATTCTTGGCCATCAACTAGAACAATGTGAAATTAGGTAAACAGCGTATCTTGGATTTAAAATCTTGGGCTTTCCTGCTTGTTCCTTAAGTAAGACCACTTGCTTTCAGCAGCATCTTGCATTGCCCAGTGACCAGCTGGGGGTGTTTTGAAATACAACCCACTTAAACCCATAGAATACTCGATGGAGGTCTGTTTAAAATTTGAAGCTGGTAGAATAGTAGCTAAACGTCAAAGCCTTTATCCACATCTTATCCCTAGAATGCACTTTTTATAATTGTGTTTCTAAAAATGTTCTTTGCATTTTAATGTTGGAGAGGCTTCTTTCCTCACCTTGGGTACATTTTTACTGATGTTTCTCCCACTGCCCCCGTTCCGGTTAAGTTCCTCTGTAAAATAATTAAATGACTTTGAATCCTGATTTTGCATGAAGACCTTAGGGATAACCTCCTCTTAAGAAAAGAAAAAGTCAGGCATAACAACAATAACCACCTGCTGATTGAATTTTAAGTCACACGAGTGAAAGTCCAGAACGTCAAGTCCTGGCATTGCTTCCATCTTCCCCGGGGAAAGGTGACTATCTCCAGATCTGACCCCTCTCACATGGCATTGACTATGGAACTAGCACATCCCTGTACATGGGTCCTAGAAGAGAGGGAAGAGAGTCAGTACCCAGATTTTCTTCCATATAATTTTGCCTTGACCATGCAGCCACATTGATCATAGCTAATATATACATCTTATTAAGATAGAGTGTGACAGGTAGAAATAACCCTGGGGAGAATGGCACATCCAGGATCATCAGTCAGGGCCCAGTCAGACAGAGTTCATGCATGATAGCACTCCAGCAGAAGGAATTTCATACTGGGCACTAGTTATAAAGTTTTTGGAAAAGTGAAAGAGGAGGTGATGAGGGAACCTATAGATTAGCAACCAGAGAAAGTCTCTACCAGGCCTAGGACTGAAAGGTAAAAGGAGAGATGTTCCCAGTGCCAAGAGTGGGGCCCAGGAATGTATTGAACAAGGAAAAGTGAGCCCAAAGATAGCCTGTCCCTTGGGGCCGGCCCAGTGGTGCAGCGGTTAAGTGCACACATTCTGTTTCGGCAGCCCGGGGTTCACCAGTTTGCATCCTGGGTGCAGACATAGCACCACTTGGCAAGCCATGCTATAGTAGGCATCCCACATGTAAAGTAGAGGAAGATGGGCATGGATGTTAGCTCAGGGCCAGTCTTCCTCAGCAAAAAGAGGAGGATTGGCAGCAGTTAACTCAGGGCTAATCTTCCTCAAAATGAAAAAAAAAGATAGCCTGTCCCTGCTGAAGGCATCAGCTGTCATTCTGTCACCCTGGGCTCCAAGCTGCCCCTGCTCCAATCTGCATTAGCAGTCAAGATTTTATGGATCATAAAATTCCTGGGTCCTCTTTTTAAACATAGCCCCTGGTTCTGCTTCAATGACCTCCAACGGCAGTCAACTGCATAGCAGATAAAGAAGCATTTCCTTTTAATGGCTCGGAATTTACTGGCCATAAATTTCACCAGTGCCCTCAGGTCTTTGTGTTATTGTCAGGTAAGGTAAGTAAGGAGAGCGAGTAGTTTTCACTATCCCCTGGAACAGCCCTGCCTCTTCTCTTCCTTAGATGAAACAATCCCCTATTTTAGCAAGTCTTTAACATGAGGAGACCCCCTCCAGTTTCTCCAGAGCAGATCAAGACCCCTCCCTACTCCTCTTCAATGCTATACCTCTTCCTTTCTCTCAAGATGCATTAGCAGAGTGAAAATGACATCTTAGTCCAGTTCCTGCCACCACTGCTACGATACTGACCTCTTCAGGAACACCACCGGGAGTGGGATGCTGATGGTGATAACTAAGATGACCACCCAGCATCCCTTTTAGAATTAGAGTTACTGCCAACAATGAGCAGCTCTTGCCTCCTGTCCAGGCACCACAGTGTTATAGTTCCTGAAAGTTGAGACACTGACCTCTCCTGGCCAAAGCAGTATCTAATCCTCCCATTACCACTCCTCTCTGAGTTAGATGTTGTTATCCTCATTTCACAGATGTTAAAACAACTTGGCCAAATTCTCAGAATTAGGAAACAAAGTTGAGGTTAGAATCAAGGTCTGACTCACTATAAAATCTACATTATTTTCACCAAATAGTATTGATTCCAATTTTCCATGTGAGTAGCATCACAAAATGCAAAACATGTTCAAAAGACAATCTTTCCATAGATGACTTCAAACATTTGGGTGATAACATGGTCTGCTGGGAGAGATGCTAGGCTTAGTAAGTAAAAAAGCAGGACACTTAGCTAAATTTGAATTACAGATGAAAAGCAAATAATTTTTTAGCATATATGTCCCAAATATTGCATGGGACATACTTATATTAAAATTATTAGTTATTTATCATAAATTGAAATTTAGCAAGTCATCGTGTATTTTTTTCTGGCAATCCTAAATGTAGTCCATCTATATCTTAATGCGTGAGCCCCTGCTTCACTTTGCTGTGGCAAACTGAAAATGCCATCAAGGAAAACTGAATGGCTCTCTCCTCTGCCACCTCGCTCAGTCTCCACTCTCTGGGGTTGCTGGGATCCCTCCTATACCAAGGCTGAAACCTCTGTATATGACCAATGAAAACTTATGCTCCCTGATATGCCAACTGAGCTTTTTTTAAAATTTTTTTTGAGGAAGATTTGCCCTGAGCTAACATCTGCTGCCAATCCTCCTCTTTTTGCTGAGGAAGACTGGCCCTGAGCTAACATCCGTGCCCATCTTTCTCTACTTTATATGTGGGATGCCTACCACAGCATGGCTTTTGCCAAGTGGTGCCATGTCCGCACCCGGGATCCGAACTGGTGAACCCTGGGCCGCCGAAGCAGAATGTGCTCACTGAACCACTGTGCCACCGGGCTGGCCCCCAACTGAACTTTTTAAACCAACTTTATCAAAGTTTATACCTACACATACTTACATATATATACATATATGTATCTATGTGTGTGTCTACGTATATGTATGTATGCTATATACATATACATACATACAATAAAATGTGCGACTCACTGAGTGTGGCTCAGTGAGTGTTTATGAATATGTACCTCTGTGTAACCACCACCCCAATCAAGATAGAGAATATTGTCATCAACCCAGAAAGTTACCTCCCGTCCTTTGCAGTCAATCCTCATGCCACTCCAGGCCCAAACAACCACTGCTCTGCTTTCTGTCACTATAAATTAACCTTGCTTTTTCTATAATTTCATATAAATGGAATCATAAAGCTGTACCACCTATACTCTTCTGTATCTGCCTTCTTTGGCTCAGCATAATAGTTTGAGATTCATCCATGTTGCTGCCTATATTAATAGCTCATTTCTATTTATTGTTGAGTCCTATCCCATTATATGCATTTACTATAATTTGTTTCTCCACCCACCCACTGATGGACATAGATAGTTCCCAAGTTTGGCTAATATAAATGGAGCTGCCATTAACATTGGTGTACAAGTCTTTGCATAGACATATGGCTTTATCTCCCTTAGATAAATACCAAGGCGTGAAACAGCTGGGTGATAGGGTGGGTATATGTCTAACTTTACAAGGAGCTGCCATGCTGTTGTTCAAAGTAGTTCTAGCACTTGACATCCCTTGCAACGGCGCATGGTAGTTCCAGTTGCTCCACATCTTGGCCTACAGCTGCTGTGGTCAGTCTTGACTGAGAGTCATTGTTGGGGGGGGGGGTGCCGTGCTATCACGTGGTACTTTGGTTTGCATTTTCCTGAAGTCAATTGAGTTTTAGAATACTCAGAAAATAAGTAAAGTTTGGCTGCGCTTTTCATCGGGCACTTTTCTGAGCACCTGTTTTTTTTTTTTTTTTTTTTTGCCAGTTGCTGTGCTACAGGCACTGAGCATAAAATGGCAAAGGACAGACAGGATCCCTGCCAGACACAGAGCTTGTCATCCAGTGTGTGAGCAGATGTTAAACAAACACACAGATATAAATACATACCTGCAAATGGTATGTATCATTAGAAATACAAACAAATAATGTGTACTAAAAGACAATGACAGAGGCCACCCAGTTTAGGTGGCCTAGAGAGGTGAGAGATGAGCCCTCTGGAAGGAGAACATTTGAACACCCTGAAGGCTGACTAAGAGTTAGGAAGTCAGTGAGGCTGGGGAAGTGGGGAGAGTCTTCCAGATGGAGGGAAAGACATGTGAAGATCCTGAAATGGGGCGGAGCTCAGTACTTTTTCCTCAGACTGCAGGAAGGCCCATGTAGTTGAGAACACTGAGGCAGGGGGAGAGAGAATGTGATGGGAACGTAGAGGGAGGCTAGACTGGAGCCAGTGGAGCTCTCCAGATCACGGGAAGCACTCAGGATCTGACCCTAAGTCGGGAGGAAATTCACTGATAGATGAATGGGAGCAGCATAAGCTAGCTCATGCTTTCAAAGTCTCATGCAGACTCCAGTGATAAGAATGATTTGAATGAGGCTGGGAATGAAGCGAGATGCCAGTCAGTGGCTATTGCTGTAGTTGAAGCAGATGACCGAGGCATTGGCCTTGATGGAGAGAGTGGGGATGGAGACGTCCAAGATGAATTTCGGAGGTGAAATCAACAGGATTTGGTGATGACTGAGATGACAGGACTGTAGGAAGGGAGGGTCTGGAGGCTACCGGGTCTCTGTCCTGAGCAGTCAGGTTGACAGAGGCACCTATAGAGAGTTAGGAAGCGGCAGCAGAGCCAGGAGCCCTGTAATTGTCACAGTAACTTGCATTGCAGGCTGGAGTGGCAAGCTACAGGGAAGGAGGTGATAATCTTGTTGCCAGAGTAACATTTTTCCTGACGGTAAAAATAAAGACAGTAAAAATACATGAGTACGTGGCAATATGCATGTGACTTAATGCAATGCCTTAGAAGTCTCTCTCTAACTCAATACGCAGGGCCACCACATACAGATGTGTGGACGGTTCACTGTCCAGCTTGAACAGCCATGTACAATAGCCCTAGACAAAGTTAACACCTAGTCTCATGAATAAAAGAGAAAGACGTCTCTCTCAAAAAGAAATGCAAGAGAGTTATTCTGAAAGACAAACTTAGAGAGAACTGGCAACACTAAGGTAATTGGTGCTTTTTCCTTGTCGCATGTAAGCAGGTGCCTAATGGTTTGTCACCTAAGTGGGACCTTAAGTAAACAAATCAAGGAGCAAGTGACCATGGGACAGCTTCCCTGGCTGTCTTTCACTGGACACTCATAGGGCTGCTGCTGTATGACAGAACCCTGTCCAAACACGACAGACATAAGATGCTAACAACTCAGCCTCTGCCCGGTACAGCTGACGGTAAAAAGTCTAGTGGCTCAGCATGTAAAATAATGACAACATCGGGATGTACGTGCTGCAACAGATGTGTGTCCTAGGGGTTGCATCGAACAAGCCTGGTTCCTTCAAACGGAAAAAGAAAGAGAATGATTTCCCATAGTGTTAACTCTGTACAATTAATAGCAATACCTTTCATGCTTATTACCACTTCTGGCTGCTTACTCGGTGCCAGACACAAGGCTGAGCACTTTGCAAGCTCTATGCCACTGACTCCTCGGAGCAACCCTGGAGATTATCGTCATTCCTTTATTACACGTTAGGAAACTGTGGCTTAAACGTGTCAGTTTGCCCAAGGTCACATTCTTAGCAAGAGGCCAAACTGGGATTCAAACCCAGACCTGTGTGACCCAGAAGCCTGTGTGCCTGATAACCATGTGGCAGTCGATGCTGTTTATTCCGAACACGTTTCAGTGGGAAAGGAAGCCGTCTGCACATATTACACCTGCTCCCGCGCCAGATCCTGCTTCAACTGCTGATCTGCTGTGGGGCCCACGGAGGGCTAGGACTCCTGTGCAACGGCCGTGGGTCTGAGTGCGGAGGACACATGCTGCTCTGTGTCCTTTCTTCTTGATCCAAACAAAAGGACAAGGCCCCAGAGGAGGGAAAAGTCAGGGCCCTCCTGATGTCAAGGCCCCGGGCCTTGGAGAAGCCCCGCTACGCGCTGTGTCACGGCAGCACGAGGCTCCGCCAGCACGCGGCTCCGCCAGGCCCCTCGCGCCGCGGTGAAGGGCCCAGGTCTCCAGGCGGGAGGAGAGGCGGCCGGGCTGGGCAGTCCCTCCCATCTGTTTTGCAGAAGAGAGTGAGGCTGAAAAAGCACATCAGATTAAATAAATTAAAAGAATTGCACCCCCTGGGAACATTCTCAAAACAGAAAGTCGTTTGAACCGATGTACTCTTCACTCACAGCCTCTCTCTTTATAGGAAATGAATGCAATCAAAATAAAAACCACTCCTCGCTCCATGCAGTGGGAGGCAGGAGACTGCACGCACGCGGAGAGAGGGAGGAGGGGCGGGTCACAGCAGCACAGTGTTTACAAAGCCATTAAAGGAAACGAATAGATCTAGTCTAGTCCCAAAAGGCAAAGAAATGTGAATTTTCACATATAAATAGAAAGCGTTTAAAATGTTATTAATTCAAGACAGAGCTCCTAATGCCTCTGCGACAGGGGCGTCTGGGCGTCTGGTTAGCTGCAGTGACCCCTGCTGGTAAGAATCCTTCTCTGCTGCTCCAGTCCTCTGTTTTCGGAACTGTCCGTGGTTCTGCGGGCTATGGGGGAAGGCTGTGTCCCATTTATATACTATCTGGCACACACCCCGGACACCTGACCAAGAACCCCTTCACCGCTGTGTTACCTAGAACTGCTGCAGTACCTGGCACATAGAAAACCCTTACAAAGCTGGCTGAGTGACTGTATGACCAAATGCACACAGCTCTACTATAGAACTGAACGGATTTGGCCCATATGGCATCTCAATCTTGTAGGAACAGTGACATCAAAACTTCTTGAACCCAGCCAATGGTCTGTGCTTAGAAATATGTGTCAGTAAAGTTACAACCTCTGTGAGAGGTAACAGGTGCCATGGGGTGTCCTGGGAGTGCAGTGGGGGGCCCATGATCTATCACAGTGACACCGTAATGATGTGTTGGCTGTGTTCTGGTGGAGGCATGCCTGAGACCACAGGATGATCATGCCAGATGAAGAAACCTGGGAAGGGGCTTCTATGCAAGAAAAACAGAATGTTCACAGACATGAAAATCGCATGGGGCTTTCAGAAAACTGATTTGGTGTTGCTGAGGGTTCCAATGAGAAGTAGGACTGTGGCGGGTCAGCATTTGAGAGGTCATGTGATAAAAAGCCCTCTTTATCCTGAATAAAAGCTTGAGATTATTCTGTCATCCAGGGGCATCCATAGGGGAGGAGTTATATTTAGGATTGGCATGGTTTGTTTTGCATTTCATAAACATAGCTCTGGCAAGATTTTGGAAGATGATTTCAGAGGTGAGGAAAAGACCAAAGGCAGAGAGCTCAGCTATGAAGCTATTGCGTTTAGTAGAAACACAAGAGGGGCTTCACTGAGACATCAGTCGTATGAATAGCAAGGAGATGACTGATGGGAGAAAGGTTTAGGAAGTACACAGATAGCTGTGCCAGCAACTGCAAGGAGGAACAGGTCTGCAGGGACAGCTCAGAAGAGATGCTGAGGCTGGGTGCTTGTGAGTTACCCAGCTGGCATCTTGCTGTAGGAGTTTTAAGCTCATAGTAGTTTTTACCACATTAATAGATTCAGAGCTGTTAGTTTAAAGATTGCAGTAGGAAAAAGTACATTTTCCATCTGTGACTTAGTTTCCCTCTGGCATATTTATATAAAAAGTAAACTGCTCCTAAGGGATGTAGTGGCTTCTAAGAAATGTTTATAATAATCATCTCAGATTTGTATAATGTTTTACAATGAAATAGGTATCTCATTTTTTTCCCCATCACAACACTACAGGTTAGATATTTTTACCCCAATTTTACAGACAACAAAGTTGACTCTCTAAGATTAAGTTACTGCAACAAAACTACTTCAGCAAGTCAGTAAGTGGCTGAGTCAGGACTTAAACTCCAGTCCTCTGATTCTTTCCTGTATGTATTGTTAAGTCTTTGTTACAATAATTTGTTGATATTGTTGTCATTTTTTTCTGATGGTACCCTAGACTCATGAAGGATGACACCCAAATTCGAAGTTTTATAAGAAAATTAGGTGTCTGAAGCAGGGAGAAAAAAAGCAATATCCCATCGTTTATAACACTCTGAGCTTCTTGGATGATAAAGGGCATTTAAATGCACAAACTTATTGATGTCTCTGCAAATGCACAGATCTATCCACCTGAGTATGACCTGAAACTGCAAACTGCACAGGAGGAGATAGACAACATGCTTAACGCTCGTCCTGGTCTGGAAAATTATGCCATAAGGATCCAGAAAGGAAAACTTAGAGGCTGGGTGCATAATGAAGAAGTGCATTCGTGAACATCTGTCTTCTTTCTCTTTGCAGTTCCTCCTTTGCTGTCTGTAAAACTTCACCACACCAATTTGGCTGCACCATATCCTTACGAACAAGTCAAGAAGAGCTCTCCTTTGAGCGGTGTTTCAGTTTTCCAGGATTGAAAAGAGCAGCATGTCTCCCAGTCCCACCAGCATGCAGGAAACGTACCCAATCAGCTCTGGGAAAGATGTCTGTCCCTGATGGCTGCCACAGAGAAATAAATTAAATCCCGCCAACCCTGAAAGTGACCTTCTGAGGGAAGATTTTTTGTTGTTCTCCACCATATCTACTTACCTTGTCCTTCTAATTATCCATAGGAGTAGGAGAGAATAAAGACTTCCAGAGAGAGGGCGAACGACACATCCCCTGATGGATGACAATGCAGGCTGAGTGGGCTGGGCGGCCCCAGCCTCCCACACAGCACTCTGTCCTTCTGCCGTCAGCCAGCCAGCAGCCCAGGTGTTAGGAGGTGCAGCAGAAAGAGGGGCACAGATTACAGAATGAGCATTTCCCCTTGAAATGCTTCCTCTGGTGAAATTAAAAAACAAAACAGAAAAAGTTTCTTTTGCCCACTGAGAGGGATTTTTTTTCAGCGCTATTACTTCAGTTATTCTCTGTAAGGACGTTAGGTTCCCTAAGAGCTAACCACAGCAGATGAGGACAGAGTGATGGAGCCTGAGGCATCATTAAACCAGGGAGAAGGCTCGGATCATAGCAAAAATAGTGGTTCTAATAGCACTGATTGTATTTGCATAGGGCTTTTAAACTTTGCAACACCTTCAGAGTTACGGCATCCCATAAGGCAGGTGGTAGCTTTAATAAATCCCCCCATTTGAAAGATGAGGAGACTGCACCAGGAAAGATGGAAAGATGACGGGAACTGCACCAGGCCCCCCAGGCGGCACCTCCTAATCCCCATTGTAGGACACAGACACTCTGTTCTCTTTAGGAGGACTTCAGTCCTCTGGGGATAGCTCCAGGAAATATAGTCCCAGTTACATGGGCAATAATCATTGTCACCCAAGGCTACAACTCTACAAAGTGTTTTCTGGTAGCACCAGGGATCAGAGAGTATGTCAGCACAACACCAATGCAGGTCCCTGCTTTTGTGTGCAGCGTCTGTTTAAAGAGCATCACCCTTTATAAATACAGGAAATGGCTTCAGCTGAATCATCATTTGGGGACTATGTCAGTATGCAAAGTGCTTGCATGTGCCCAGGAGATAAGTACACGTGCAGCCAGTAGTCCATGTAGTCTCCAGCGTGACACAGCATGATATAGCAGGACACAGAGGCTGGAGTCGACCCACCATTGCGGTGCGATTACGTCAGAGGAATATACAACAATTAGGATCTGGGACTAAAGGAAGGTCAACCAATTCCACAATCTACTCCTGTGTCCTGAAGAAATTAGGCCTGAGGGCAAGTACGTTATGCTTATTTACCAAAATTGTTTCAAAGTCTAGAAAGCAACCCAATTAGGAAATTCTTCTTGTTTTTTTACCTTTAATTGTCTAATCCATATCCAATCCCTTAATAGACCTCTCTGTTCCTTTACCTTCTCCGCCAGCTTTCCTGAGCCTGCGTGAGGAAGGGATTGCAGCAGTGTTTGAAATGGGAGAGACTTTCCCCCAGGACTCAGTTTGCTTCTAATGACAGTCATTTCTTTTATGTTTTTATTAACTTGAGCAGGTAGGAGAGGTTGATTTGCATGTTCTGTATACAAAGAAGAATAATCTCTTTATAAACGTTAGGTGAAAAAAACCACTTTTTGGGGGTTTTTCTAAAATATTATAAACTCGTAAGGAGGAAGTCAATTATTCAGTCCCTTTGGAGTCCAGATTGCAATTTATTTATATGGAATTTAATAACACTTAGCACTTTACATATCTAAAGTACTTTACAAACATTAACAAATTAATCCTCTCAATAGCTCCTTAAAGTGAGGAATAATTACCTCTGATTCACAGATGGGGAAATCAGGAAAGGTTAAGAGACTTGCTTCAAGTTACAGAGAAAGTCGGCTTCTCCAAAGATAGGAAGCAGAAGACTTGCTCCTTGGATAAGGGCTAATTTTGGAATATCAAGAGCTTCTAGTGCAAAAAGACACTCAGTTTCCTCCTAAGAACCAATCAGATGCTGGCGGATTACTAGAGTCAGAGTAGACGGACAGGAAAATGGAAACGCCCACGAGGGTGTGTTTGGTCCAGGTGCGGGAATGAACAGACAGGATGGTAGAGGGCCTTAAGCACTCGAGAATCGTCCTGGACACCGCAGCTCTGCCCCAGAGAACCGGATGAGAAACTCTAGATGAAACTCTAGCTTATCGGTATCATGCTGAAGGGCGTACACATTTCAGAGAAATAAGAACAGCTGCCTCCACTATTTCACGTGACTTTCCAGTCTGACTGCTTTTTTGCTTGTTCTCCTTGAGATGTGGAGGGAATGTGCACAAAAAGGGGCAGTGGTTGGCAAATAGATTTGGAAAATGGGATAAGTCATCATTCTGACTAATATACCTTCCTTCTGGCCAAAACACTTGGTAGGAACACTACGTATGGCAATTACATTTAATTGAATCCATAATCCTGAATGCATTTAAAATCCACATAGCAAATTATCCCTCTGAGAAAGAGTACTGTGAAAGTCCTAGCATTATATTTGGCTTAGTTTTATTTTGTTTCACAGTTTTTGTGGAAACTTGCCATACCTTGTCTCTAGAAAATAGCATGTTGATTTTAAAGTGAAATTTTGTAAATGTAGACTTCATAATGTGGCTTTTACATTTTATTTTCTCTTCCATTTTAACTCTATCAAAATTATTTCTTAAATAATTACCAGACCCAAGAAACAGATATATACTAACCAAGAGTTAATATTTTTAAAATATGAAAAAAAAGCAATATTAACAATAACCAGTGAAATGCACAACTAGGAAGGGGTTAATGATAAAGACACAGCTAGTTAAGTCATAAACACATGCCAGGCCTGGAGGTGCCACCAAGTCTCAGGCCTTGTTCAAACAATGGCATCCTTTATGAGAGGAGGGAAAGGAGGCGAGGATGGTTTCTGCCAACTCCCTCTGCAGTAACCGAACTGAACAGTGACACAAAGCTGAGACCTCGACGGTTGATAAACACGCTCAAACAGTTGAAAAACGTGGAGCTGAATCTGCCAGCCTCTCCTGTCAACCCTCAGAGCTGCCTCTTCACACACGCCCTTAGCAGACAGTCAGCACTTCGGCACTCAGTTCATGCAAATTTAACGTGTGCACTTGCTGAATTGTTGCTGGGAAAAACAAAAGATTATTTCGTTTCTCTGTTCTCACCCTTCACCTATATTCTATTCTACTTAAAGCGTGGTCCCTTTTTTCTATTTCCCCCATAGCAATCAATTCTACTTATGTTGGTTTTTAGCTGACCAGCTTGTTTACCAGGATTTCCTCTGCTTAAAATGAAAAGAAATTAAATGAAAAGAAACAATTTATGCTCCCCCTCTCATATATTTCACCCAGCGCTCACAACATCTTTAAACTGACATTAAGTGCCCTTTTGTCTAATGTGGGAAGCAGCTTGGCTAAAATCAGTTTCTGTGTAATCCACATGGGCTATTTCTCTAGCCCAAGAGAAAAACTGCAACATAATTCAGATTACAGATACCAAAAGATACTCATATTCTCTTAAAAAAAAACAAAAAATCATCATGTACATAATGTCCCTTTCAATATAAATAGTTGAACCAAAGGCTCACAAAATGAATAAATCTAAAGACAACCAATGAAGTAAAGATGTCACTTATAGAATGAGGTAACGTGTTATTATTTAGAAATATTTTCTGAAGTTCACAAGAAAATTTGCCCAGAACCTAGATATTTTGTTTCTTTATTAAATTTATAGTATTATACAGCTATAAATCCTTGTTTTTTATTTTACTATATTTAATTCACAAATTATGCAAAATGCAGGCATCATTCGTTCATTTTTTTCATGCCCTCCTCTTTCTGAGTTTCTTCCTTCATCTCACCTTTCAACTATCTTTTTATTTGTAATCCCAGCTGCAAACAAGTTGCTTACAATATTGAAATATTAAATTAGCTTAAATATTTTTCAGTTCCTAATTGTGTTTCCATCAGAAAGTCTGTGATCACCTCAGTGAATGAAGAAGGCAAGTCAGTATTTAGGAGCAAAGCCCCAGGAGCCAAAGATGACCTGAGAAATGGAGTGTTTTCCTGTGGCGCTGACAGATTTGAAATCGAGGCTCAGCATCACCAATGGACCTCGGTAACTTCTCAGAGCTCAGACGCTCAGGTCAGAGGACACAGAGTCCACTCCCACAGGTGAGTGCAGATCACAGGCCTCACCCCACCGCCGGCCGCCTGCCTCCTCCACCCACGCCCGGCCCGCCTTGGGCTGGGCCTCTCCCCAGGACTCTGCTGCTCTGACAGTGCCCGCCTGGTTCTCTGTAAACATCCTATCTCTTAAAGGTCACAAAAATGATCAAAGATGATCAAACCTCCATTGTGACGATTATGCTTTGCCTGAACCTAGCCTGCCCTCAGTTCCAGCTGCCACATTCAGGGTCAATAAACTATTATTCTAACCGCTTTTCACAGCCCACTGGCTCGAAATTGACTGCCTGGAGCTCCGTTTTACTACATGGAGGACAGAGAGAGAGAAAAGGAGAGAGAGAGAATCATGGATTAAATGGAAGGAAACTCTAGAGTCAAGAAAAAAATTTCAGAAAATGAGAATTTTCTAGGGATTTTAGTATAAGCCATTTAAAAAAACACACACAATTTAACTAGTGTCTTATTCCAGTCCAGTTAGTAGGTAAGACTATCTATTTTTGTGTATAATAAGCTAAAATCAATTACATAATAACGTCAATGATAGCCGCTTACTAGAGAAAGATGGCAGATCTGCTGCCTATTCATTTTATCGGGTCCTATGTCGTAGGCTTCTCACGTGCATCACATGACTTAATCCTCACGACACCCTTGGAGGCAGCCTTCACAAACGTGGAAACTGAGGCGTATGGATGTCAGCAGCTTTCCCAAAGCCCCACCGGTGGTAACTGGGTAACTGGGGTGGGGCTGCTGTTTGAACACAGTCTTACTCGGCAGCCCTGTGAGGGAGGTATGGCTCTCCGATGTAAATAAGAAAACTGAGAGTGAATGAAGAAAGAAACTTACTCAGCGCTCTGCTGAGGAAAGTGTCAGAGAGGCTTCAAACCCCTATTTGACTCCCAAACCATTGATCTTTCCATTAAACCGAACTGTCAGATAATCCTTCTCCCGGTCTCAGAGGCTGTGCATCTAGCGCCTTCATCATTATCAGGCTTTCCCCTCACTTGGGCCTCCTAGTTCATGGCTTTTACAGGCTCCCGGCCTTCAGCCAGCTGCTGTATATCTGTCTGCAGGTGAAGACGGAACAGAAGTCAGAACCTCAGGCAGCCTCTGGCAACCGCAGGTCCCCGTGTGTGACTGACGGCAACGCTGCAGCATCCTTCCTCCCCCGCTGGCGCCCTGCTACTCTGACCAGGAGCGCAGTCCTGGGAGACAGCTGTCTGCCCTCCCTGGATGGGAAGCAAACGATAGGTTACTCTGTGGCTTGACAGGTTCCGACAGGCGGCACTGAGCACCCCTGACTTTCAAAGCCCTCCACAGGCCTCGGAAAGGACAGGAGAGTGGACACAGGCAGGCAAGGGGTGACCAGTGTGGGGGCATGAGAAGCATGCCATAGGTTATAAAGCACCTGAGAAACCAAAGTCTCTCCATGTTGGAAACGTACTGATATAACGAAGACAGTTAGTCATTCCTGCAGCCTTTCACGGGAGGCATTACTATCGTCACTTTTTAGGTTGGGAAAATAAAGTTCCTAGAGAGTAGGTAACTTATCCATGATAGTAAGAAGTGGTAAATTTGGGATTCAAACCTTAAAACACTTGATTCCAAAACCCTTCTTTTTTGTTTATTCCATTCCAACAAAGTGAGCTGTTTTGGTTTCTCAAAAGCAAGGAAAATGCAGTTAATAGTGGTTCCTTTAACAAACTGTGGGGGAAGGGGTTTGAGAAAGAACTTTTCCTTCTCAGAGGCCTTGCAGCTCAGTCATCTCTAAGGTGCTCCTGTGAGCACGGCAGGGCAGGGGTTGTTACCTCACTTGGCAGCTAGTAGGTGAATGGCCACTCCAGCCAGTGGTGCGGCTGCTGGGATCCAAGACCGCACCCCTTGGCCCTAAGTTTAATCAGAGGACCCCATAATCTCATTCTCAAGTATTGGCTCATTTGAAGGAGTTGTTCACACTCTAGGAGTGAACACCTAGAGTGATGTTCTGTCTAAGTACAGAGTATGTCTGAACACTCCTCTCTCCACACACAAGTCATTCCCCAACATATTATGGGAAAATTGAAGGAATGCAAGTCATATTTGTGAATAAACAGTTGGCATTCACCTTGTAGATGTCAGAATCCCATAAGTTTCTTTGGGGAGTAATACATGGCTTTTTGGCAGAGTAGATGCTGGCTTGAGGGCCATAGATCTTGGTGCCTAGTTATACCAGACAAACAACGGTGGAGCTATGTATGAGCAGTTTAGAATTAGCTATGGGAGTTGGGATATGAAGAGAAGCCATGGTCTTCCTAGAAGTCACAATATTGAACACAGCGTAAAAGCCACTTCACTTTCATTACTCTGGAACATTTCTTGTTGCCTTATTTCACAAGTTCTTACCTTGATGTTAATTCACAGTGGCCATTTTTAGCAGGTGGACACAGGCTTCTGGTAGGCAGGATGGTAACGGGAAGTGTGTAGAGACCATGGGAAATGGGTCAAACCCTTCTTGTTGCTGACATCTAAAAGCAGAAGAGTCGTAGTGCTTGCCACCAACAGGTTGAAGGGTTTTCCCGTTGCCACCACCATTCACCGCCACACTGTGGCAGGAGACCTGAATGCTGGGTCCATCTGTGTTTCTCTGCAATGTACGTGTCCATGCAGAAAAAGAATTTGAGGAGAGAGCTACGAATGATGGCTAACCCAGCCCATCCATCGCCATGCCCTTGCTCTGCAGCTAATGAAAACTGCTGCTGCTGGCTCTCCTGGCAGCCTCAGGGACATCAGAGACGGAAAAAGCCACTGAAAACAGAGGAGTCAGTTTGATCTACAGTGCAATTACAGCCGCGCTGTGAGACAACACAAATTTGGCCCCTGTGCAGGCATATTTCTTTTTGTCCAAAAATTAATTTTTATATCAAAAAAGAAACCATTTAACCTCCTAAACTAAATTGGACAAGGGACAGAAAATGCCCAGGATGGTAACCCAGGGTCTGGGATGTCAGCCTGGTACTGGGCATTCATATTTCTGGTAGAGTTTGAGGAGAATGGGAACTCTCCCCACCCCGCCTCCCCTCAGGGCAGAAATCAAGAATCAGATTCCAAGTGGAAGATATTTGTGGAAGCAAGGGCAGGGGAGAAGGAGAAGGCACATAAAGAAGGAGAAAGGATAAGGGGGAAGGGAGCAGAGAGCATAGACATCATAAAACCCGGATCTATTAAACTTCCCCTAGGATCAGGAAGGGAGAAACAAAGCGAGTTTGATGCTCTTTTCTGAGCTCTGGAGGGCAAATGAAATAACAAATAGGAAAATGCTGAAAAATCAACACATTTTATACCAGATAAAAATAGTGGTACAGTAAAACAAATATCATGGATGGTTTCTCTTCTACTGAGAAGAGAAGTGGAGCAGAACAAATATGCTAACTGAACTTCAGAACAAAGGTTCTCCTTGATCTCTGCTGTTTGCGGTCCAGACGGGAGTGGGTCTTTTCAGACAGAGGTAAGATCCACTATTCTGCTCCTGTAGCTTTGCCCCTCCCCTTCCAATCCACTGAGAACCCTCCCAGTCACTTTGTTTCCTTTCTTAGCCCTTGTTTCACCCAGTGGTTGGGCTCAATTCACGTGACCAATTGTTCCCTCTTAAATGAGCTACCAGGTGAGGAATGCCTTACACAAGGCTAGATACATCAGAGTCTAGTGAATGTCCATTCCGTTCCTCTCCTTGACACCGTCAGCCTGACAACTTGACATCCAGACATAGCAGCTTTCTAAATAAATGGAGAGCACTATCATGTGTATGAAAAAGCAGATAGGATTTTAAGCTCCCTAGGGACAGTCACTATACACAAGAATCTTGTAATGACACTGCTCCCCATACAAGAATCCTCTGTTAATATGACTTATTTACAAAGCAAACACGTTCACAATAATCCATGAGAATGTGATGGATCAACACTAAATTCTCAACTAAGATGGACAAACCTCCTTCCAGGATGGAAGCAGGAATGACAATTCTTTGCTCATTCTTCCTCTTCTGCCTCTTCCCTCCTCTCCCTTTATGCCACCCTAGGAGAAGTCAGGGGGATTTTTGCACTACTTTAACAACATTGAGTTAAGCTAATCATCCACCTCTTTTTCTCTCCTTTATTGTGTCCTCAGCTGCCTTGCCATGGAATGAGAGGTTTTTGGCAGCTATGGAATGTATCTCAGGAGCTGACAGAACACCGTCTCTGAGCCATCTCCAGCTGATAAAATGTCAAATGAGATGGAACAGAAAGTGAAATCCATTTCAGGAGGCAGCAGACGCTGGGCTGACTGATATGAGGAGAGAGGGAGGAGGCAGTGGGCGGGGCTGCCCGGCCCCTTCTGACTGGTGCCATAGTGCTTTGTAAGTAGAGAAGAGTTTGTGTCTCAGACAGACAATGCTCTTTCCAGAGTCACCTAATAGAATGCATGCTGAGTACTTCTGAACTTGTGAGCAATAGAATAGACCCGGCAAATGGGTGGAAGACAGGTAAAGGTGTGCGTGAATCGGTAAAGGAGAGGTGTAACTAGTTTCATGGCATTCTGGATACAAAGTAGCTTTGGTAATGTGGAAATGACTCTTGAATCTAAAACTGGCTGTACTAGATTCTAGATGTCAAACATCCCTTGAGGCATATGACCTTGGACAAATCAACTTTCTCAGATCTTAGTTTCTCATCTTTGAAACAATGGAAATAATGTCAGAGTTGGGAGGGACAACTTGCCCAATGCCCTTAATTTTTTTTTTATATGAGAATACTGAGACATGGAAAGGAGTGATTCGTGGAGCATCATGCTGTTTTGAGTATTTACACAGAGTTGGCTCAAGAATGGTCAAGGATATTTATCTCATGAATAAAAACCTAAGGAGTCTCCAAGGCCTCTGGCTCCCATTCCAGTGCTCTTTCCACTACACATGTGTCTGGCCTAGCAACATTGACCTTCAGCATAAAATTAGCAGAAGGAGCAACTGAGTTACAGAGCATGAAAGCACCCAGAGAAACTGCCAAGCATGCAAACACAGGGGACAACTTATCATCTATTAAAGGTAAAGCTCAGTGACATACTCTCTGTTCAATGTTAAAAACCTTACCCATGTATACATAAAACAGAACTTGCCTATTCGAACTGTTTCTTTCTTTCAGCTGATTTTGTTTCAGACAGTAAAATTCCATCCCCTCTAATTTTTAATACTCATATGCTTCATCAAAATGACTTCACATTACTATCGTAAATGTTTTGTATAGAAGCAGCCATGTTACTTGGCTTTCTCATGAGCTGTACATCTGAACATTATATCTATTTTTCAGATGCATTATCTGAGGGTAAAAACCTGCAAGGGTGGGTAGAACATGGGGGAAATGAAATGTCAAGTCGCCCTAAAGCTCCAAAAAGCTTTCTGTAGGAGCTGGGCAGCTGTGAAGGGTGCCCAGGAGCTTTGCCAGCATCCAGCCAGAGGGGAAATATTCTTCAGTGTGACTCTCATAATGAAAGAGTTTTCTTTTCTTTTCTTCATCTTTTTTCCCCCTTGCAGCACATTTTTGGCAGGATCAGCTAAATAAGTGTTATACAATCTAGTACCTCTTGAGACCTCAGTGGCAAAAAGGCCATTGAGCAAGAAGGAGTGAATTTTCAAGTTCCCAGGAAGGATTTTGTTATGTATTCCTAGTTGATCTTATTAGCACCTGTCACAGTGAAGTTAGCCCCTTGGTTATATTCTCTTGGCTTTTTCAGTATTTGTCATCTCATTTCTATTGTTCTTGGTGTTATTTTAATTATTCCTCATTCTTATTATTGGATTTTGATTTTCTGAGCAGCCCCTGGTTGATAGTGGGGAAATAATAAAAAGAGGTATTATAATAATGATTGTGAATAGTGACTCAGGGGGATATTGTGCTGCTGGTGATACTCATATTGTTATTGGGATTGTTAATAAAGATACTGAGAGTGGCAAGAAGAAGAGTAATTTCCATCTCAGAAGCTCAGAGCATTTTAGAGAAGTATTCACTTGTGCATAATCACACATCTTGGAATAAAGCAAAGGGCAGGAGGCTGGATATTAGAAATGTCTTTAACCTAAAGTAAGAAAAACAGGCCAATACAAGCAGAAAGAATAGTTGGGAGTCACTGAAATGATATTACAGTTAGGGACAAGAGTAAAGATTCTTGACTCTATATCCTGCAAATGATGAGATTCACTCCTTTTGGCTGGGGCCACGTCTTATTCACTTCTGGGTCCCTCTACCTAGCACACTACCAGACACATATTTGGCCTACAATATATGCTTACTGAAAGGATGGAAGGCAGGCAGGAATTAAGAAAGGAAGGAAGGAAGAAAGGAAAGGAGGGAGGGTGAGGGAAGAAGGAAAGAAGGCAGCAAGGAAGGAATTAAGAAAGGAAGGAAGGAAGAAAGGAAAGGAGGGAGGGTGAGGGAAGAAGGAAAGAAGGCAGCAAGGAAGGAATTAAGAAAGGAAGGAAGGAAGGAAAGAAGACAGGGAGGGAGTGAGAGAAGGAAGGAAGGAAGGAAGAAAGGAAGGAAGGAAGAGCTCACTAAAGTAGAAAAGTGTAAATCAAAGTCAGAAAAGAACCAGGGGGATTTAGTGGATCCTTAAGTGGGACTTATCAAGTATTCTAACTGCATTATAATGGTAATGGCTATTCAGCCACTCCAAAACCAGGTTCATTTCCAGAATGATTACTAAAAGGACAAGCCTCAATTCACCCAGGAAGTCAGTTCTGAGCTGGAGGATGAGGTGGCAGATCTGTGGATGGGAAGTCAATGACTAATAGGTTTGTCCCCATCTTTCCTTGTCTCTCTCCCTGTACTGCCTCATTTGTAGGGTCCCTTTGTTGTCAGATATGTCTAAGTCCATCAGGAGTCTGCCACCAGTCACTATTTTAAGCGTACTTTCAGGTTGTCAGTAAGTTATTTCAAAAAAATATCTGTTGATGTAGACAAAAAATTTGAACAACAATGTTCTTTATAACATTATTCATAATACCAGATAATTAGAAACTATCTTAGTGATCAACCACATGGGGATGTTAAATAAATTATGGCCTATCCATATGATAGACTATTACGCAACTATTGAAATAATGTTCTAGAGTAATTTTAAGGGAGTGGAGAACTAGGATGATGTTAAATGAGGAAAAAAGCCAGAAAGAAAGCTAGAGGTCAAGGTTCTTGGCAGTGGAGCAATGAAAGAGGAGGCTGGGTGAGTAGACTATAACACACATTGAATGCCATGCTAAGGGAATTTGGATTTAAGTCATGCAAATGGGGGAAACAGCAAAATTTCTACATGGGAGAGTACCATAGCTGTCAGCTGACATGAAAACAAATTTTTTCATTAAAACAAGACTTTAATATTTGGGTAATAATTATATTCATCATGCTAATGCTATAAATTAATAAATGATTATCACTGTAATAAAGTTAATGTAAAACATTATATTATAACAACAGAATCAATCCAAAAAGAAAGTGAAATGTATCATTGGGAACAAATGACTACAGCGTGTGAGACTTTAACTTTTCCACGTGTATATTGTTTCGTGGTGGAGATTATTACTAATTGAATATTACTAATTGATTTGATTCTTCTCAGAGGGTGCTGATCTTTAATGAAAATTAAAATTGTAGTTAACGATTTGCCCCCACTCTGCTCTCTATAAACATTCAGTGTTTCATTGTTTGTGTGTTCTTTGTAAAGTTTAGATGTTAGTTGTTATCAAACTCTTTCTAATTCTGATACATATGTAAACATGATAGTATAGCCATTTTTTCATACATGAGTATAAATAAAATAGTATTTTTAAAACTTAAAAAATGCATATACACATATGGAGAAATATATATCGTTTATAGACCATGATCATATATCCTGGCAAAAGAAAAATGTCCATACATTTTAGACATCACCAAAAGCTACCTCAGTGCCCTCTAAGAATGCATAAAACTAACAATGCAAGCACTATGGAGTACTATACCACCAGGCTTGAGATAATAAGACTTTGTATAAACAAAAAACCCATGCAAGTAAAAAGTATAGGGGCATTTTATCAAAATTACAATTGACAGATTGCCTGAAAATTTCTCCCACTGAAATCTCCCATTGAGAAAGTCAGTTGTTCAATTTGTCATGGCGACTGTGTGTTTAAGAAAAAGGACTCTGAAGACACTAGGAAAGAGAAGAGGAATAGGATGGCGGAGGACAGGAGGCAGAATCACTGAAACATGGTGGAGCCTGAAAGAATCAATGGCAGTGGGAATAGAAAGAAGGCGATGGATTCTTGAGACTTTCTGTGATACAGCCAACAGGAAAAGGAACCAATTAGATAAGAGAGCAGGACTGAGGAGAGAAGTAGATATTTACAAAGACTTGAGAGGTTCCATCTTGTTCAATTGGGTAAATAAATAACAAATTAGGTTAATAAATAACAAAATGCAAGATGAATTTTGCACTTCCTATTGTAATAAGGACTGCTGTAGCTTATCTCATTAATTCCCTTGAAACAGGATCTTTAATTAACTTCTTTACAGACAAGTAAGTGGAGGCCCAGAAAATTTACATAAAATATGCTCAAGACCACACAAAGCAGTGGTAGGGGTAGTTGAATTTGAAAGTGCATGACTCCTCCTAACCATTATGCATACTGCACACAGCAGGACACCAGATAGACAAGTGCATGTACAGATAGAAGCATTGGTGGGCGGTCTGCAGAGGGAGCACCAAGGCACAGAATAGATACCCACAACAACCGGCACACCCAGCCCAGGAAGCATTTTCCGTAGAAGAGGATTCTCCATCTCTGAGACTGGGCTGAGCAGGCCTTCGCCTCTGTAAACGCATTTTGGTGAATTCAATCATGGGATCCAGTCAGCCAGCTGCATGCCTGTTGGTGAATTTCTTCAAGGAAACTTTGCAGTCAATATTCAGGGCCAGTTCTGTTCTGATTGTTTCCACTAAATCAAGAAGAAAATTGAAACGATTGACATACGCATGCACAAGCCCAGGTGGAAGTCTGGAAAGGTGATGACTGGCATTGCAGCCATGACCTTTATTTTCCATTAATGGACCTGGGTTAGTGTCAGTTGTGTTTGAAGCTGCATAAAATGAACTGAAATAAGAGGCATAAACAGGAACAGTGACAGGCCTTTTCTAGAGGAATTTGGAGTTGATTAAATAACACTATATACAAGGAAACACTTTGATCTTGGACACAAATGGGAGATAAGCATCAAAACTAAGCACTGACCTACCCAACAAGACCAAATGAGTTATTTTAAGCAACATGAAAATGGGAGCTGATCTACATATCTTTGATCTAAAGAAATAGGTGAGCACAAAGTTGAGAAAGATTCACAATGCTTGCGATTTTCCTCTGAGTCTTCTAAATAGAACAAAATTGGGGTCTAGAGAGTGAACATGAAGGAGCAAAGGGAGAGCACACTTTGGGGGGAGGGGCAGGCTGTGGGCCGTGCAAAACGTTAGAACCGTCAATCAGGTGTTTTCCTTTGTATGGTCATTTTCTTTCTGGCTTGAGAAACTATAAGGGAATATACTCTGAATCTGTAAAGTACTTCATAGATCTTTTTAAAAAGCAGCCTAGCAGGCTGATATGAGAAGCATTGGTAATAATATCCCAACTATAATTCTTTTGTTGTAATAAAACTTGATGAGATCTTACTGACTGGGTTCTGGAACTGGCAATGATCTTCCTGGGGACTGTTTTATTTCAGAGAGAAAACACTGACCTCAAGCAGTTTGCTGATCCCAATAAAATTCCTCGAAATTTGAATTCTGCTCTCAAATAGGCACCCTAGATCCATTCCTGACTTTTGCAGACCCCTTACTTTCTTCTTCCCTTTCCCCTCTTTTCCTCTCCCACTAAGAGTGGATGTTTCTAGAAGTTCAGGGATTCCCTGATCTTCTGTTTTTCCTAGAACTCATGCCTCTTCATGACTTCAGCAACCACCTATATGATGATTATTACAAAAACTCTAACTCCTGTCTCACCTGCTCACGTATTTGCCCATGTCTTTATAAGGCATATGTTACCCTCTGGACAATTTTATTTAGATTTACCATCCCCATCTCAAATGCAGTATGTTAAAAACAAATGAGCTGAAGATATACAAATGACAATAAGCATTTGAAAAGATGCTCAACATTATTAGTCCTTAGGGAAATGGAGATCAAAATCACAGGAACTGCTTCGCACCCTCTAGGATGGCTCTAACCAAAATGAAGCCCTGACAAGTATCCGCAAGGATGTGGAGAAACTGGAAACCTCATGCATTGCTGGTGGGAAAATAAAATAGTGAAGCCACTTTGGGAAACAATTTGGCAGTTCTTCAAAGTTTTAAACACAGAATTACCATTTGACCTAGCAATTCCATTACTAGGTATATATCCAAGAGAAATGAAAATGTATGTCCACAAAAATCGCGTGCATGAATGTTCATAGCAGCATTATTAGTGATAGCCAAAAAGTAGAAATATTCCAAATTTTCACCGACTGATTAATAGATAAATAAAATGGGATATATCCAAACAATGGAGAAGTCAGCCAGAAAAAGAGAACGAAGCACTGATTCATGCTACAACTTGGATCAGTCTGGAAAACATTATACTAAATGAAAGAAGCCAGACACAAAAGGCCACATATTGAATGATTCCATCTATATTAAATGTCCAGAACAGGTAAATCCATAAAGATAGAAAGTAGTAGCCTCTGGTGGAACTCGGAGGAGGGGTTGGGAAGTGATTGCTAATGAGTACAGGGTTTCTTTCTGGAGAGATAAAAATGTTCTGGAATTAGTGGTGATGATTGCACAACTTTGTCACTATTCTAAAACCCACTGAGTTATATACTTTAAAAGGGTATATTTTATAGTATGTGAATTATATCTCAATTACAAAGAAACTAATATATTGTTAAAACTAATTTGTTTTCACAAAATAACTCTCTTTTCATTCTCTTGTCTTCAATAGTGACACCCTGTCACCTCAGACACCAATCTGCCTGATTTCATCTCACCAATATTTACTGAATGTCCACTGTGTGCAGTGGCCCTCATAGCCAACATTTACTGAGCACTCAGCCCATTCAAGGTTTTTTTTTTATGTGTTTTACGTGTATTAACTCATTTCATTCTCATAACGACCCCTCTGAAGAGATGAAAAACTCAGGGCACAGAGGTTGTGTAATTGCCTAAGGTCACATCTCTTGTAAATGCCAGGACATTTCAGATTGCAAATCCATATAGTCTGATTCCTAAATTGATAGTTTTCATCATTGCACACTGTTACCCAACCCTACACTACATTATCCTACATCTTATTGCATTACCCTCCACTCTCCTAGTGTGTACCTGGACAGGTACTACCTGAGTGTATTAGTATGTAAATTGGCTGCTTTTGAAATCAGATGCCCCAAGAGGACCACGAAATTTGTCTTCATAAGAGAACTCTGCTTTCCTTTAGGAAAAGACCTTGCTGGGCTCTTTGTGGTGATAAAAGGCAAAGCCCCCCAAGGGTGTATTGGAGGAGGAGTAAGGAGACAAGAGAGTCAGTCTGCTCTCTGCAAAAGAGTAAGAGGAATTTAGGAGCTGCCCAGGTGACATGGGAATCAGCTTCAAGAGCAATGGAGCAGTGGATTCTTGGGAGAGTGTAGCGGGTCTAGTTACAAACCTGGAGACCAAGGCTTGGAAGAACAGCCAACAAGACATTCCCAGCATGGGGGATGGCTGATGAATTTTTAGGACTGTGATGTTTCATCCTCAGTTTAAGTTATTTTCTGTTCTGTGCTATGCTATCACTCTCCAGACCCAGCAAGCTTTCAGTAAAAGCCTTTCAAGTCCCACATGGTTCCCCTTTTACTTTCCTGATCTCATTTGCCCCACTCTCCACTGTCCCTGTCACTCATTCCAGTCCAGTCACTGAGGCCACTGACTAGAGAATGTGCCAGGCTTGCTTCTGCCTCAACACCTTTATTGAGGCTGCTTCCATGGCCTGGCACACTCTTCCCAAGGTGTCTGGCTGGCTCAGTCCCTCCCCCTACTCAAGTCATTTCCTCTATGGAGCCTGCCCTGGTCACGCTGCTTGTAATTAGGTTCCCGCCCACCAAGACTACCCGTTCTTGTTTTCTGATTTGTGTATATTTCACTTCCTCAAATTTTATATTGTCTGTCTCACTCTGCTAGAATGTAAGCTCCAAGAAAGCAGAGATGTTATTTCAGGCTTTCCTATTTTCTTCATTGATACAGTACTTGATTCATGTAGTGATGAGTATTCAGTAAATATTTGTTGAATGTGTGAATTTAGCCCTTATTTTCTGTCTCCCCTTTTTCATAAACTGCCCCGTCCATTGTAGTCTTTATTGCCAACTAGCTTGTAAGCTCCACAAAAAAAAGATACCCCACCTTGCATGCCTGCCTTCCCACGGTACATAGCACCATGCTGAGAATTTAGAGAGCACAAGATATTCCTGGATTATAGGTCTGACCACATTGTCCCCTGGACTTGGGATGCCCATGCAATGCCCATAAACATCTGGAGCTCCCTCCCCACTCCCACTCCAACACGGTTCAAAGCTCTCAGCCCACTTCCCCTTCCTTGTCCAGTCATAATTTCCAGCCATCTCCCCTGACATGCAAAGAATCCACCTCTCTCTGGCTGCTCTCTCCACCCCCAGGCTGCGCCTGCTCAGGCAGCCTCCATCTGTCCCTCACCCAAGTTCCAGCGACCCAGCATGACAGCTGAGATCTATAATTTATCAGTGCCCTTCTGCTGGGCATTTTTCTTTCTTTCTTTTTCTCAGGCATCATTGGTACACAGGCCTTAGTCAGCACCATCAGAGGGGCTGCAGGTGTTTGAAAGGCCCCCAAATGGAAGTAATCCGAGTCAAGCATTGGGCTAAGACAAGCAATTTGAGATTCTGGAACATGCTGTGCAGGAAGAAAAACTCTTCACTTTAAATAGTGTCCTGGAATCTCTTCACTACCCTTCTTATTTGCATTTGCCTGAATGTATAGTAAAGTGAGATTTTGTTCTTTGAAGAAACATGTACAATGGTTGAGGCTAAGAGCCTCTGAGAGGCAGACAGCACGCGTGAGTTGTCTTCTCAAACCTCAGTAGGCAATATGTGTTGTTAATAATCATCTGGTAATTAACAGCTGTGATTCAAAGCCTTTCATTTGGAAAAAATAATAATAATTTTACTTCCTGGTGCCAGGAGCCAGATGGGCAGCCAAAGAGGACGCCTCCAGCTATGCATCAGACACGTGGAGAAGGTGAGGTCCACGAGCTCCCTCAGCACGCTGCAGCTGGCACAGCATCTGGACAGGAGGACAAAGCAATGGCCTAAACACCTGTGCCCGCTCCCCCCGCCGCTTGTCCGCTTAGCGCTAACTACAGGATTGGTTTGTAATCCCTGCTATAAAAAGTGTAGCCCCTCCTTCCTCTGACTTGCTCAAATGACCTCTTTAAAAAGATGTACTGCCTGATAAATAATGTCAAACTGGGAAATTATTTTGAAACATCACATGACTGTGAATTCTTTATTTGGTTCAAAGGAATTGCACTGGCCCCTAGGCCTTCTTGCTGCTCCCTACCACCACCTCAGCCATCTCTCCCTCTCCCCCGCCACCTCCCGCTGCTGATTTCTGCCACCTCAGGGTCAACAGAGAGCAAAACACCTTTCAAACACCACGTGTCTGTAGCAAGTATACTCAATATCTTCACAACCCCCTCTCTCTCTCACACACACACATCTTTTTGCTGAAGATACCAGAGGAGGGAAAATGAGATAAAGGAGGATGGCAAGAAGCAGTAGCAGATCTGGATATATTTATATTATATTCTCATTAAGACCAGTGTCTGTTCTCTCAGGGGCCTAGGGCATGATGGGGGAAGCTATCTGCTCAGCTGAAACCATTTGAAACTTGACGTGGATTTGGGGGCTGTGTTATTGTTGACACAAAAAGAAAGAGAGGAAGGAGGAAAAGAGGGAGGGAGAGTAGGAGTGGTCTTCTATAACCTACCATTTTTATTCCTGTTTTGTTTTTTTTTTTTTGCTGTGTGTTTAACATAAACCTATCATGGGGTAGATACCATACAGAAAAACCATCATGGAGAAGACTGAATTCTGGTCCAGCGACTGTGTGGTCGACATCACTTGAGTGGAAGAGGATCAGAGGCAACGGATTCTGGGCTCTGCTCTATTCCATCCATTACCATCACCGGGAACAATAGCAGAGCTGCAGTGGCCTTTCCAATCCTGCTTTGAGGGGCTTAATATTGTGATGGTTGCCATGGCAAACAGCTTAAAACACCACTGGATAATGTGAAGGAGAAGAAAATGCTTCATAACTTTCAATGACCAGACTCTGAAAAGAGGATTTTGGTATTTTCTTTTTTTGTAGTGGAAAGAATAGCAAATTGAGGATCAGAAGAACTGGATTCCAGTTGCAGATCTGTCACTAAATAGCTGTGTGACCCTGGATGGCATGTCACTTAACCTTTCTGGGCAGAGAGGTTCTTCTCTGAAAAATTAGAAAATAGTAATGAATGCTAAATATTGGATTTTTAAGATAATAATAATATAAATTATGATCAAAGGGTTAGAACCTGGTCCTTCCTCTCCACTAACCAACTGGGAGACTTTAGACATTTCACTCTTTGGGGTCATCATTTCCTCATTGGTAAAATTAGAAATTAAAGATGCACAATATAGATATTGTGATTGGGTGATACCAACAAGGGGTAAAGAAAAGCTCCTATCTCAGACCAGCAAAATCATAATGGGAGAGAAGAAACAGCTCTACTGGCCTTGTGGTGTGCTTATTTGGGACCTATTGACTACAGCTGTGACCCTATCACTCTCTAGTGGCCCTGAAGCACCCTCCAAGTTTATAGAAGCTAAACCAAAGGGGTCAAGTGTCTTTCCGTGATTGTCACTGTAATCCTCTTCACCACTAGAATATATGAGAAAGTAGAAAATAAAACACCAACGTTGGCATATTTGCTTTAATCCCTAAGTCATCCCTCATCTTTCTCCTTCGCACTTTGTAAGAGTTGTGCAAGACCTTGAACTCTGTATGTTTCTAAATTAAAACACGGACTTAATTATTTATATGCTTGAGGAATAACCTTTGAATCTTGCTCTATAATAACAAGTCCATATCAAAGGAATCTCCCTAAAGTTTTCCTTTCAGCAGTCAGGCAATAGGCATGGGGTCATTTTAAATGTCAAGCAGGTCACTCTTACTGACTGTAGTTTGTGGGGGGGAAAATGACTGGCAGGAGATCCAGAACACACCCCTATTGCTCACCAGTGTAGTGAGCTGGTTTGCATGTCTAGAACTTGGAGAGTGTTACTTAAGCACATAAATAGTACTGACAGAGTGGAAGGCAGATGACTGAGAAAGTAATAATGAGCATTACGCAGTTATGCTGGCAATATTTAAGTATTTAAAATGGACCAAACATTCATCTCAGTGCTCTACTCATTTAACCCTCACAAAATCCCTATAGGGTAGATACTTATTATCAACCCCATTTTATCAGTAAGAAGACTGAGGCAAAGAAAGGTTAAGTAATTTACCCAAGATCTCTTAGATAATAAGTAGTGAAGATGGGATGTGAACTCAGGAGGCCTATTTCATAGTCCACATTTCTAACTACTTTAATATACTGCTCTGGAGCCAAAATAGTTCATTAGCCTGATGGTGGTCAGCATGGTGCTAAATTATGTTGGGAATGCAGAATGATGTTGTGGAAAAGCCTATATGTTAGGCAAAGCTGAGTTTGAATCTCCACATTGCCGCCATCATTAGGTTGCCAGCTTTATCAGACTAAGAATCTAGTCTGATTTGTTTCCCCCATCCCCTTCATCGTCTACAACACATGCCTGTTGAATGACTGATTGATTTTGGGGGATGGAGACAGTCTTACAAACTACATATGTCTGTCAGATTCCAAAGCCCAAGAGCTATCTGTTTTCCAGGACTACTTCAGAGAATAAATTAACATAGACCTGTCCAAAGCTAAGGATTCTTCAGGCAGGATAGGCAAAGAGCTTCAGATCTGAAGGTAGAAACACTGCATCCAACAAGGTGTATGGCATCTCTGAATCTCCACTTCTTTCTCCATAAATTTGACACCATGCTGTCACACGTGCTTGTTATGAGAATTAAAAACAATAACTTATGTCAAGCGCCTAGCACATTCCTGGCACAATGTAGGCATACGATACAGTCACGCATCGCTTAATGATGAGGACACATTCTAAGAGATGCACCATTTGCATGGTGAACATTGCAGAGGGCACTTACACACACCTAGGTGGTATAGCCTACTACACACCTAGGCTGTACGGTATAGCTTATTGCTCCCTGGCTACAAAGCTGTATAGCATGTTACTGTACCAAATACTGTAGAGAATTGTAACACAATGGTAAGTATTTGTGTATCTAAACACATCTAAACATAGAAAAGGTACAGTAAAAATATGGTATAAAAGATCAAAAAGTGCTACACCTGTACAGGGCACTTACATGAACGGAGACTGCAGGACTGGAGGTTGCTCTGGGTGAGGCAGGGAGTGAGTGGTGAGTGGATGTGAAGGCCGAGGACATTGCTGGACACTGCTGCAGACTTTGTAAACTTTAGAAACATATTTAGGCTACACTACTTTTATAAAAATATCTTTTTCTTCAATAATAAATTAACCTTAGCTTACTATAACTTTCTTACTTTATAAACATCTTAATATTTTTAACTTTTTGACTCTTTTGTAATAACACAGCTTGAAACACACATTGTAAAGCTGTACAAAAATATTTTCTTTCTTAGTATTTTTGTTCCATAAGCTTTTTTCTATTTTTAAACTTCTTTATCTTATTTTTTTACTTTTCAAACATTTTGTTAAAAACGAAGACACAAACACACACATTAGCCTAGGCCTACACAGCATCAGGACCATCAATATCACTGTCTTTCCCCTCCACACCGTGTCCCACTGGAAGGTCTTCAGGGGCAATAACATGCATGGAGCTGTCATCTCCTAAGATAACGATGCCTTCTTCTGGAACACCTCCTGAAGGACCTGCCTGAGGCTTTTCTTGAGGAGGTGTCACTCTTCACAGAAATATGGCCATGGTGGTTTGCTTGGTTTGTTTCTTTTTTTCATCATAGATTTGCTTGTAAGCACCATGAACATTCTTCTCTATTAGTGAAAACCTTTCAGTGTTGGGGTCCATGTTTTCAAACCTTTTAAGGAGCTTGTTGAGGTCTACAAAGGTTTCTGCCAAATCTTCTCTGTGAACATTTTTGGGGTTCTTCTTCTGCAGTTTCCTTTTCTCTTCCTCTTCTTCAGCTATGCATTCCTGTCCCAATTCCAACAACTCTTCATCAGTCAATTCCTCAGGAACCACCTCTAGTTGCTCTTCAGTGTCAGCTTCATCCACACCCAGGTTAAAGCTGTCTGCCATCTCAACCACAGCCTGTTGATTTTTTGTAACCTCCTCATCCTTGGCAAATCCTTTGAAGTCATAGATGAATCTCTTGAGTGTCTTCTTCCAGATGCCATTCTTATACTCCTTGGTGACATCACCCCAAGTCCAAATAAGGTTCTTAACGGAGCTATAGACGTCATAATCCTTCCACAATTGTAACAGTGTCTTCTGAGTGTCTTCGTCAGCTGCAGCAATAGCCTGGGCAAAGGTCCTCCGGGGAGTAGTCTTAAAAGCTGCTGTAACTCCTTGATCCATTGGTGGGATCAAAGAGGTGGTGTTTGGAGGGAGAAACACAGCTTTTATTCGGATGAAGATCACCAATAAAAGGAGGATATCCAGGAGCATTACCAACAATGAGCAAAATCTTGAAAGGTATGTTATTCTCCAAACAGTACTTCTCCATTTCACTGGCATAGCAATTCAGGAGGCCATCTTGGAAGAGGAGCTGGGTCATCTGACTTCTCATCCTCCCTGTAGTACACTGGCAGAATGTGCTTAATGATATGCTTGAAGGTCCTGGGGTTCTCACCGTGCCAGATCAAAAAGGGTTTCAATTTGTAGTCTGCAACATTGCCCCCAAGCAAGACTGTTATCCTGTCCTCAAAAGCCTTGAAATCTGGCATTGATTTCGCCTTCTTATGGATGAAAGTCCTTTAGGCACCTATTTCCAGAATAGGAAGAATTCATCCATATTTAATATTTGCTATGGCAAGTAATTTTCCTCCACATTCAGCTTATCTAGAGTTTCTAAAAATTTTTCAGCTGCCTTCACATCGGGACTCACAGATTCACTACTCATTTTCATCTTATATAATGAATAACAATTCTTGAATCATTTAAACCACCCAGAGCTAGCAGTTAATTCAACATTGTAGTAGGTCCAGCCTTCTCTTTCAACATCACAAACAAACTTGCTTTGGCCGTGATCGTGCTGGTGCTGAGAGAGATATGCTACTGTGTCTGGTCTTCAATCCAGGTCATTAGAAGTTTCTCCATGTCTGATGCAGGCCCTTCTTGAATTTTTGTTAGTCTTATTGCTTTCAATGAAGCAGATCCTTTAACAGCTTCCATCACTTTGTTCTTGCTCTTCAAGATTGTGCCTATGGTGGAATTGGACATACCTGACTGGTGAGCAATAACTATTGCTGATTTTCCACCTTCATAGTTCTTAATCATTTTTAATTTCATTTCCAGGTCACTCACTCTATGTGGCCTCTTACTGGATTAGCAGTGAATTCTGTATGCTTAGGGGTCACGATGAACAAAACAACATGAGGTTAAATCTCAACACAAGAGAAAATGGTGCAATCAAGAGACACAGTAAACATGAAATGGATGAGGCTGCTGTCAGAGTAACAGTATACTGTTTTACAGTAAACTTTTTTTTATAAGTAGAAAGAGTACACTCTAAAATAATGATTAAAAGTATAATATAGTAGATGCATAGACCAGTAACACAGTCATTTATTATCCAGTGTTATGTACTGTATATAATCGTATGTGCTATACGTTTATATGACTGGCAGCACAGTAGGTTTCTTACACCAGCATCACCACACACGTGAGGAAGGCATCGCACTACAATAAGAGCTCAACTTTATCCCTCTCCCTGAATATTCTCTCTGACATTATGGACCTGGCACAGCCAGACATCTGTCTCTCCAGGAGGACATTGCATGATTTCCCCTAGATTCAAATACAAACTGTCAACTTCTGTTTCTAGTCAAGATGGAGTAACAGGCACCAGAGTACTCACCCATCCGAAACAATAACAGTGGAAACAAGAGAGACAAAATATACGCAAGAGTAGTTTTTCAGATACTAGATAGCAAGCAGAGAAAGACAGTGATCCCTCAGAGATGGAAAATAAATGAGGTGAGCTCTAAACTGCCCCAGCTGACTGCCTGGACAGAGTTTCCAGGCAAGGTGCAGGGAGATATAATCACACGGGCCTAGAGGACTCCTTGAATGGAGCAGCTGAGCGACCAGGGAGATGAAGGCAAAGTTCTCAGAACAGAATACCAGGGAGAAGAGACCTGCCCAGAGACAACTCCAGAGATCTGTAGAGGGTCTCCTTGAGTATCAGCAGAGTTGTCTGCGCATGTGTGTGATGAAATGACCAAAGTCTAGGGAACGAGCCATCCAGAGAATTGGAGGAAACAGTGACCAGCACTCACACAGGGCCAGGAACAGTGCCTGTTCCTACCAGCCAGACTGGAAAACCTATGGTTCATGAGACGTTGAATTGAGTACTCATAAGTAGGTTGCATCAGTAGCGGGGCCCAACACCAAACATTGCATTGATCCCACCTAACAAATCTTAAAAGTCAGATCCAAAAGCAATTAGATTTGTAGATAAAAACCTTCCCACAAAGAAACATGCCAGCCCAAATGGCTTCACTGGTGAATTTCACCAAACATTTAAGGAAGAAATAAATTCAATTATACACAAACTTTTTTAAAAAGCTGAAGAGAAAGAAATAATTCCCAGTTCATTCTATGAACCAGCATTACCCTGACACCAAAAGTGTAAAGAGACACTACAAAAAAATAATACTACAGATCAATATCCCTCATGAACATATACGCAAAATTCTTAACAGAATTTTAGCAAATCGAATCCAACAATCTATAAAAAGAATACCTCAGGACCATGTAAGTTTTATCCTAGGAAAACAAGGTTGATTTAATATTTAAAAAATCAAATGAATATCATTCATAATATTAACAAACTAAAATAAGAAAATCGTATGATTATTTCAATATATAGAGAAAAAAAATCAAATTCTAACATCCATTCTGATTAAGGAAAAAAAAACCTCTCAGCAAATTAAAAAGAGAACTTCGTCAGTCTGATAAAGAGCATCTATGAAAAGCCTACAGCTATCAGCATATCTAAATGTAAAAGACGGAGTGCTTTTCCTGTAAAATCAGAAACAGGACAAGGATGTCTGTTTACATGATTTCTATTCAACATTGTAGTGGAGGTTTTAGACAGTGCAATAAGGCAAGAAGAAGAAATAAAAGGCATCCAGATTAGAAAGGAAGATGTAGAACTGCTTTTTGCAGATGCCATGATTGCCACTCTAGAAAATCTGATGAAATCTACAAAAAAGCCACCACAACTAATGAGTGCAGCAATGTTGCAAGATAAAATATTCTATGCAAAAACCAATTGAATTTTTATATACCAGCAATGAATATCTGAAATTTAATTTAAAAACAACGCCATTCAAAATACATTGAAAATTTAAATACTTAGTGTTAAATTTGTCAAAGGATATCTAAGACCTGTACATTGAAGACTACAACACATAACTGAAGGAAATTGACGAAGACCTAGATAAATTACTGAGCTAGATAGGTAAATCAGATACTGACCTACTAGATAAATCAGTCATAAGACTCATCACTGTTGAGATGGCTTTTCTCTCAAAATTAAACCATAGATTTAATATTACAATCTCAATCCAAACGCTAGTGGCTCTTTTTAGTAGAAATTGACAAACTGATTTCAAAATCCAGAGGGGAATTTTGAAAAAGAAAAACAAAGTTGGAGGCTCAACATTACCTGATTTGGAGATGTGTTGTAAGGCTACAGTAAACAAAACAGTGTAGTATTAGCATAAAGATAGAAATACAGATCAACGAAACAAAATAGAGTCCTGAAATTGACCCACTGTTACAAGAACAGCTGATTTTTTTTTTTTTTTTTTTACACAAAAGAGCTAAGGCAATGGAATGGAGAAAAGATATAATCTTTTCTACAAAAATGGTGCTGGAACAATTAAATATCCACAGGTTCAAAGAAAAAGAGTTTCATTCCATGCTTTGCATCATTTACAAAAATCAACTTAAAATGGATCAAAGACTTAAACGTAAAACCTTCTTGAAAAATGCATGAAAGAAAATCTTTGCGACTTTGGGCTAGGCAATGGTTTCTTAGACATGACACCAAAAGCATAATCTATAAAAGAAAAAAATAGTAAATTGGACTTCAACAAATTTTAAAATTTCTCCTCTTTTAAGGACACTGTTAGGAAAACAAAAAGATAAGCCACAGACTGGGAAAAAATATTTCAAATCATATATCTGATAAAGAACTTGTATTCAGAATATTCAAAGAACTTTCAAAATCAATAATAAAAAATAAAACAATCTAATGAAAATTATCAAATGATTTGACCAACGCCTTCACCAAAGAATATATACAGTTAGCAAACAAGCACATTAAAAAATGCTGAACATTATTAGTCATTAGGGAAATTCAAATTAAAACCATAATGAGATACCACTGCACTCCCATTAGAATGGCTGTCATTAAAATTCCACAGTTAGCTAGGTTACGGAGCAACTAAAACTCTCATAAACTGCTGGTGGGAATGTAAAGTGGTTTGGCAGTTTCATAAAGAGCTAAACACACACTTACTTTGTGGTCCAACAATTCCACTCCTAGGTATTTACTCACGAGAAGTGAAACCATATGACCACACCATCTTATGAATGCTCATAGAAACTTTATTTCTACCAAACAAAAACTAGAAACAACCCAAAGGTCCATCAATATGTGAATGGATAAACAAATTATTGTATCTTCTTACAATGAAATACTATTCAACAATAAAAAAGAATAAACTATTGATAAATGCAACAGCATGGATAAAATCTCAAAATAATTATGCTGAGTAAAAACACAGACAAAAGCAAATACATACTGTGTGATTGCAAATATATGAAACTCTAGAAAAGGCCAATTAATTTCTGGTGACAGAAAGGAGATGAGTGGCTTCCTGGGTGGGGAGGGCACTGACAGGAGGGAGAGTATGTTCACTACCCTGGTTGTGGTGATTAAACTTCAACAATTCATGAGTCTACAGATAGCTCAAAGCTTATCGAACTTCACACTTAAACATGTGCAGCTTATTCTGTATCATTTATACTTCATAAGCTGTTCAATATAAACAGCAAATAATGATTGGTGGAGGAAATAGTCTGAAATGCCAAAAAAATCTTCCCACCTATTTGTCCCCTATTCACCGTTGATTTAGGTTTTTCCCATCTGAGCAGACCAATTTCTGTTTGGGAAGTATTGCTGGATTTCTTACACAAGGACCCTATGGTTTCCCTGACTCAGTTGACTACAGATAGGAATAGGAGTTCTGTAACCGCCTCCCTCTTTGCACTGCCTCTTTCCCTCACGTGAATCTATCTTTTAAACAAAACTGCATTTACTGATGACATAATATACAGAATAGGTCTAATAGCCTCTGTAGTGAGTTGAATTGTGCTCTATTCAAGTCCTGATCTCTGGTACTTGTTTATGTGACCTTATTTGAATATAGGGTCTTTTAAGATGTAATCAAGTCAAGATATGATGTTACGGTTTTGTGTATGTGTGTCCCTGCAAAATCCACATGTTGAAGCCTTAACCCCTAATACCTCAGAACGGAACTGTATTTGGAGATAGGGCCCTTAATGAAGTGATTAAGTTAAAATGAGGCTGTTAGGGTGGGCCCAAATGCAACCTAACTGGGGTCCTTATAAGAAGAGGAAGTTTGGACACACAGAGAGACACCAACAGCATGCACACAGAGGAAAGACCATGTGAGGACACAGCAAGAAGGCAACCAGCTACAACCAGGCAACCAGGTCTCAGAGGAAACCAACCTCTGACAACCCCTGATCTTTGGTCATACTGAATTATGGTGGTCCCTACATCCAGTGACTGGTATCTTTATCATAGAAAGGAGAGGGAGATTTAGATAGATATGCAGAGAGGAGAGCACCATGTGAAGATGGAAGCAGATATTGGAGTGATATGTTTATAAGCCAGGGAGAACCAAGGATTGTAAGCAAACACTAGAAGGTAGGAGAAAGGTTTGAACTGATGCTCCCTCAAAGTCTCCAGAAGGAACAAACACTGCCAGCATCTTGATTCTGGACTTCAGCCTCCAGAATGGTGAGAAAACACTGTTGCTTTAAGCCACCCAGTTTGAGGTAATCTCTTATGGCAGCCCTAGGAAACCAGTACAGCCTCCTGGAAACCATGTTTCCTTTCTTCCTCTCAGTAATAAAAACTGCTTCTCCCATCTTCTGTTTTAGTTGGGCATCCAGCTATGCACTTACAGACTATATTTCCCAGTCTTCTTTGAGTGGATGTGGTCATGTGACTAAGTTTGAGCCAATGGCATATGAGCAAAAGAGGTGTCCATTGCTTGCCCTGCATTCTTCCTTCTTCCTTTCTAAGTGAGCATTGATGATAATTGGAACAATCATGGAGACCAAGCGTTGGAGATGACAGAGCTGCTGTGGGGCCCTAGCTTACTTACTTCTGAACTGTGAGGTGAGAGAGAAGTAGAATTCTATCTTAGTTAAGCCACTGTATTTGGGGTGGCCTGTTCCCTACCTAACAACCACATATCTAATAACCATGCTTTTCTCTGTCTTGTATCATAAGCTCTTAGGAGATAGTGTTTGTTGTGTTGTGAATCTTCCTGAAGCACCTGGCATAATTTTATGTGCAAACAGATCTTTGTGTACAAACAGATCTTTATTTTATCATTAGAAAAGCATTTATTAGGCAAATATTATTCTAGGACTGCTTCAGCTTGCAGAATTAAAGAGTCCATTTCAATAAATGTCAATGACCATAAATCAAACGAAATAGCACCACTCAGACCATAATAGCATGTTTCTTGGTCATGGGAAATAGCAAAGGCTGTGGAAGTTGGCCACGTCTCTGTAGAGAGAAGGAACAATGTGGTATCTAGCGTGTCACAGACATCACTGGGTAACAGTGGACTAGAGAAAGACAATGCTATATGAAGATGTAAGATGTGTGCCTTACATCTGTGCTACTTTTAAGGGTGGCATTTGCTTAATCTGTGACATAGCACATTGAAATTGATTCTAAAATGAGGGGAGTAGGCTTGAGTAAGACTTGGAAACAAAGAGAAGAGTACGTGGTTTCCTGCCTGTAGTGCACACTTTCGAGGGGATAAAAGAGAAAAAGAAAACATGCAGAAAGGAAGAGAGGAAGGTTTTTCAAAGACTAGTTCTCTAAAAAATAGAAAAAATGAATTGGCCCCAGAGAAGTTAAGAAAATCACTCGAGACACAATTGCTCCTGGTGGCAGGAAGTGTTAATGAGGCATTTAACATTTGGACTTCACTTAATGGCTGAGGCTAAGTTGAGACAGACTAGGCTGAACCATGTAGATAGAAGCAGGACAATAAAGTAAATGGTTAGAAACAGAACTTTATCACAGTTAAGTGACAACAATACCCTTTTGTGCGTAGCTGGATCTCTATCTTTCTCTCTCTCTTTTACTGCGTGTATGGCATTGTGTAGTTATATTTAGAACATGTGCTCAACTATTTTCTATTTTGCTGCTCTAAAAATTTCCATTTCTTTATAATTACAAAGCCGGTGTGTAGCATGATATCCTTGTTTTCCATACAAAGCCAGACTAAATTCCCAGCCTTATGCTTTTCTAAAGAGGCACTGGCAGCAGCTACAGTGGACGAGATGGAATACTGAGAACATACACATCACCACAGCCATTCTTAAACCTCTGCCCTGGACCAGCCTTGGGCCCCACCTCCCCCGCCACACCATGGACTCCCCATGCAGTCAAACCGCATTGCCCAACATTGCAAAGAAGCTAGCATGCTTCTCTTTTCTTTTCTCTATTCTTTCTTTCTTCCTTCCTTCATTGATTAATTCATTATTATTTCTTTCTTCCCTTCTTTGTTTTCGATTTTCACTTGTTTTTAGCATACAAGTGAAATATGCCCACTGCAGAAAATTTGGAAAATGCAAAAGAAGAAGGAGAAGGAGAAAACAAAAGCCATCTACTATCTCGCCACTTATGGGCAATTGTTTACATTTTATTATATTGATACCTATAGATATGAATAATGATCTGTATGTACTTATAAAATATGTGTATGAATATACACACACACATTTACAAATACACCCGTGCAAATATGTGATAAGATATTTATCCTAATTGTTGCCAGTAGAATCCCTCCCCTTAAGAAAGACTGTTTGGTAGGATATTTCAAACGTAAAAATGTTGAGAAGAAAAAACACAATAAAATTTATGTGCGGCTAAACTACTTTATACAAGACAATTGAAAGTGTTGTTTCTATTCCTGAGAGGGTGAGAAGTGGGAAGATGGATGAAAAGGAAGGAGGCCTTGGAGAGAAGGGAATCAGGGAAGTGGCCAGGAACACTCCATGATATGGTGGTGGGCAAAAGGATTTCTAGCAAAAGAAACATCTATTAGTCATTTTTATGTTGTTTGCACTGTGGCATGAGATGTGATCCTTCTAGGTAACTCACAAATGCCTTCATCTTACGTTTGGTGATGGATAAAAATTAGAGTACTGGTGGTATGATGCAGTCTATACAGAAATTGATAAGTAACAATGTACACTCAAATTACACATTATAAACCTTTATGATTTCAATAAAATAATTGGGGGAAAAAACCTTTTTTTACCTACCACAGCCTAGAATATGTTGAGAGTTTGGAATAGTGTATCAAAATGTCCTGGAAGGCTTATAAACCACAGATTGCTGGCCCTGATCCCAGAGTTTCTGATTCATTGAGTCTAGGATAGGCTGAAGAATTTGCATTTCTTACAACTTCCCAGATGTTGATGTTGATGGTGTTAATGGTGCTTGTCTGGGGATCATACTTTGAGAACCACTGGATTAGAGACTAAGGAAAGGAGACTGAATCCCATGTTGGGTAGATGGTGGCATCACATTGAGTATATTATTTGGTGTTATGTACTTTCTTCAACAAGATATCTTGAGCATTATCCTACGTCATTAAGCAGTTTTTGAGAAGAGATAAGAGAAATTGTAGAACATTTGTATGTTGATGAGAGTGGTCAGGAAAAGGAGAAGACTGATGCTACGGGAGAAAGAGGTGAGAACTGTCTTTGAATTAGTGAAAGGAGACGATTTCTGTGCATTCATGGACGCATTAGTTCAGACTTTCAGCATATAATTGCCTCCCTCTCCATCTCTCTCTTTGCCCCCACCACTGCACTGACACTGTTCTTGTCAAGGTCACTAATAAGCTCCACGTTGCTAATCCAATGTCCTGTCCAGTGCTAAGTCCTCATCTCACTCCATCTAGTAGCAGCATTTCACTCTGTTGATCATTTACTCTTCACAGCACATTTTCTTCACTTAACGTGCAGGACACCAACTGTCCTGTTTGTGTTTTAGTTTTGTTTTTTCCATTCTATCACAAGCACTGCTCCCTCTTAACCTCTGTGGCTAGATCTTCTGCTTCCCCTACTCCCTCAATGGTGGAGTGCCTGGGCTCACACTTTGGATAGATTCTCATCTGTTATCTATGCTCTTGTTGGTGATATCATCCAGGTTTATGGCTTTAAATAGCATTTATACGCTGACGACTTCCACATGTGTCCATCCTGCAAGACTTCTGCTCTAAACTGCAGATTCACACCACGTGCTACCTAGTCAACATCTCTGCTTGAATGGCTAACACACATCTCAAAGTTAACATGTCGGAGGGTGACTGCTGGTCTCTCCTAACCAAAGTTTCCCCATCTGTGTTAATGGCAGAGCCATCCTTCCGGATGCTGGGGCCAAAAACCTTTAGGACAACTTGACTACTGTCTCTCACTTATAGCTGTCAACCAGTCCTTTAGGAAATCCTGTTGCTTTTGCCTTCAAACTAACTGCTCTCACATGGACCTTACCACCTCGACTGCTCCTACCATCATTTCTTTCTTGGATTAAGCAGAATAGTCTCCCAAACAAGTCTCCCTGCTTTGCCTCTTGCCACCCTGGAGTCTACAAACAACAGAGAAGCCATAGTGATCCTTCAAAAGCATGAGTCATTTCATGTCACTCTTCTGCTCATAACTTGCCAATGGATTTCCATTCAGCTAGAGAAAAGGCAGGAGCATCTACAATGGCCTACACAATCCCACTCTTAGGTAGGTACCTCTCATCCTCTCCTCCCCTGTTTCACCTCTCTGTCCTTATCAGCTCCCATGCTCCCCCTTGCTCACTCTGCTCCAGCCACACTAGGTTCCTTGCTGTTCTTGAACACACCAGACAAGCTCCGATTTCAGGGCCTTTGCAGCCTCTTTTCCGTCTACGGAATGCTTTTTTGTCTCCATGGATGTCCACAAAGCTGACTCACTTGTTACCTTCATGCATCTGCAGAAATGACACCTGCCAAGTGAGGCCAACTGTGATAATCCACTTTAAAATTGCAACGCCACCACCTCATTCTTTGGCCCTGCCCATCGCCTACCTACCTATGTTTTCTTCTTAACACTTACTATCTTCCAGCACTTGCTGTAATTTGTTTGTGTTATACTTTTTATCTATTTTCTCCCCACAAAAACGTAAGTTCCTCAAGGGCAAAGATTTTTGTTGTTTGGCTCAGTGATATATTCCCAGGGTTTTGAACCATGTCTAACACCTAGACGCTCCTCAATCGATTTGTGATGAATGAAGGAAACCTGTGACTTCATAATTTGCATCCTATTTACTGTATGTAACCATTCTCTGAAGGCTAGACATTTAGGTTGTTTCCACTATTTCGTTGTTTTATAGATCATTGCAACAAAAAACCTTTTACGAAAACCTTTTATGAGTTATAATTTTATCACCCTAGGATGTAATCCTATAAGTGGGAACGCCGGGTGAAAGGGCATGGGTATCTTAAGATCTTTGCTGCATGCAGCCAGGTTGCCTTCAGCTTACATCTCCAACAGCAGTGTTTGAGAATAGACACCAGTAAGGTAGAGAGTCAACATTTTCTAACTTTTGCCAATTTGTGAGGCAAAATGAGGCACATCTCCATCTTACATTAATTTGAATTTCTTTGATGAAAGTGATTTGCAGTTTTTGTTATGTTTCTTCATCATTAACATATGTTTAACTAGCTCTTCAGATCCTTTGCTTATTTTGCTGTTGAAATATTCATGTTTTTCATATTGATTGTCAAAGTTCTTTATGTGTTAAAGATATTAACAGTATTGTTAAAAATATTTACTCATATTGATCCTTTGTTTTTAAATTTGTATGATGTTTGACATACAGAAGGATTTCATTTTAAGGTTGCCAAATTCATCAGTCTTTCCTCCCTTATTATGTCATTGCTTTTGGACATAGACAGACTTTCTCCATCTGGAATCCTCAGATAGATTTACTTACATTTACTTCTTGTTTTAATGGTTTTGTATTTTACTTTCTGCTCTGTAATCTAACTATAATTTATTTTGAAGTGGGGCTCTATATCGATTTTTCACTATTAGAAAAATCTACTTCACTTATTGAATACCCTTTTCTTTCCTAACTGATTTCTGAAATTGTCATATTCATGCACAAAATTCTTGTATTTCATAAAAGTGTTTCTGGGCAATTGATCCTGTTACATATATCAATCTATTGATTCTTATGCCAGAACCCTACAGTTTATATTACTGTAGTTGGGTGGAATGATTTAAAATAGGCAGGGCTGTTCCTCTACTCTCCATTCGGTTTGTCTTTTGGAGTTTTCTTGGCTATGCCTAAAAGTGAACATTATTCTCCCCTGACAGCTATTCCAACTAAATGAAATAAAACTATTAGTATGTTGCTTGGAATTGCCTTAATACTATAAAGTCACTTAGGGAAAACTGACATCTTAATAATATTCAATCTCCTTGTCAAAAATACAGTTTGTTTCTCCTTTCTTTGTTTGGTGGTGGTGGTGGTTGTTGTTCATTTCGTCCATTACACACCTCTCCAGACTCTAGAAACCCTCTCCCCTTGCTCGGGAATCAGAGAGCTTGGTCCCACCCCAGCTCCACCACTTGCTCACTTGAACAGGATGCTTCATCTTTCTAAATCTGTAAATTCATCAGTAAATTGGAGTGACAGCAGTAACTAGTGAATAGACGGTTTTAAAGATTAAATAGGAAAAAGATGTTAAAAGCCCACTGTGTGGAACTCAATAGACACTATCTAAATGCTGACTTTCAAAAATCACACATCTTTATTGTTGCCTTCTTCACTTTTTAGGGACAAGGAGTGGAGATCATTGGATTAGCAGAGTCTGACAAACTAGGGGTCCAAAGAGTAGACTAATTCCTGGTGACGGAGAGATCAGAAAACTGGTGTGAGATCCTCTGCTTCTTAAGGTAATCTGACATTTGGGTTGGGCAGAGGGTGAAAAGACAAAGCCATGGCTGAGGAAGAAGGTTTGAGGACCCTTACAGTAGCCAAGGGGAGGCCATAGGGAGCCCTGGGAAAGGGAGCTCGGTCTTCCCCGCCAGGGCTGGCCTCATGAGTGTGTGCCCAGTACAGTCCCATAGCTCAGAAGAGCCCTGACTTTGGCTTCATGTCCGTCTGTTGCTATCCTGAAATGCTGAGTAAGTTTTGAACAAGAGTCCTACATCTGCCTTTTACAATGGGCCCCACACATGGTGTAGCTCTCCCACCCTGCCCCTTTCTTGACTTGCCCGGCCTTCCATCCAATGGGGTGGGGACAGATCTGTGTTCATCCAGGTCCTTATCCCTGGGGGCATGGCTGAGACACCATTAAACTAGGAAATGAAAATGTGCTCAGCAGTGTACTTGCTGTAAAGAGGAGGGAAGACCTGGAGACCATACTTTTTTCAGAAACATGGGCATTGAACATTGGAGTACAGTTAAGATATAGGTCATGATTTACACACTAACTCACTAACTCGACACTCACGTTGTAAGAAAAAAAGGATAAAAAACAAGAGAGATGGGGTGTCAGAGGCACAATTGTTGCCCATGATTCTGGATCCTTTAGTTTACGGCAAAGCTGACAACTCTGCGGAGTTGCTCCCTCTTCCCTTCCCATCCACCAGGCCCAGACACTTCTCTTTCAGAGGGTTCCTCATCCCCTCCTCACAGTGGCCCTGTGGGTGGGGAGTATTATCTCCATTTTACAGATAAAGAAACTTGGCCCAGTGAATTGACCAACAAGACCAAGTTACACATAGAGTAAGTAGTAAAAAAGGACATAATCCCAGGTCTGTCTGTCACTAATTGCCTTGTTCTTTTTAGTGTAATATGCTGTCCACCAACTGGAAACTGAGACAGATGGAGAAACATTTCATGACTATATTCCAAGCACTATTCTGAATGCATTACATCCTTAACTCATTTAATTCTCACGATGAAACTGGGGCTCAGAAAGCTTAGGTAACTTCAATAAAGACTTGTAGCTCTTTAGCGTCAGAACTAAGATTCAAACCTAAACAGACTGGCTCCAAAGACAAAACTCTTAGCCATTATCTGATGCTGCCCCTTGAGGTAGGGGAGAGCAAACCTGGTGATGGAATGCAGACTGAATATGGAAAAGGTCAAAGGTGATTTCCAGGTTTCATGTTTGAGCTCCTGGGGGGAAGATGGTATCATTTAATGAAATGTGAAATACAGAAGGCTGAGTGTAGGTTTTAGGGGAAGGGCTGTGACATCAGTTTTGGACTTGTTGAGTTTGAGGTGCTTGGAAGGCATCCAAGAGGATGCTATACAATAATAGCGCCTTCCTCAATGGGTTTCTGTGAAGATTGAATGGGTTAACACATGTGAAGTCCTTAGAACGGTACAAGGCAGAGAGTAAGTGCTATATAAGTGTTTGTTATTATTATGGCCCAGTAAACACCTAGGTCATTGTGGAGCTAAGAAGATTATTATGACTCAGTAAGCAACTGGGTCAAATGGAGCTAAGGGGAGAGATCTTGACTAGAGATATAAAATCAAGAGTTCTGAACTTACAGATGATAATGGAAGCCATGGGAGAAAAGGATATCCCTTAAGGAGAAAGGGTAAAATGCAAAGAGAAGAGATCCTTAGGAAGCAAGTATCCTGATAGATATTCAAACTGTCTTTGAGGCATTGGATAAAAGCTGGTCATTAGAAAGTTTCTGAAGTTTTAAGAAAAGGGAAACATTTCTTTATATATGCGATAAAGCATTGAGTCTCTGACCAAGAAAGATAATTGCTTGGATCGTAACCAATATAATCAGAAATAACAAATGAAATCAGATTAAACCAAACTCCTAGAGAAAGGATACCACAGCTAACCCAGCTGCTCTGCTTAGTGCCTGAACAGAACGATCACCAGAGTCTATGCCCAGTGCCATCACACACTGATAATTTCCCAGCCCCTCAGTGACCTTCCACCCAAATGCGGTATCCAACCTTCTATGTGGCTGAGAGTCCTGGTCTTCAAGAGGGGGGGTCTAGTTCAAGACACTGAACACACACACACACACGTGCTCAGTACCTTCTGACTGCTACTTTTGCTAGTGGTCCTGGAGGATTTCTCCTGATCTCTAGGGCTCAGTATGGACTTCCTGCAGAAAGCCTTTCATGCCATTCATCTAGGTTTGAAGCTCCTCCACAGTTTCCTATTCTTGCCTCTATCATAGCACTTATCCTCTGAATTGAAACTTTTTCTTTCTCTGTCTTCCCTGGTAGACTGTAAGTTTACATCAGAGATCATTTTAGTCACAGTCCCAGGATCTAGCATAGTGCCTGACTATCACAGGTCCTCAAAGACTCTCATTTTAAAACATTCATTCCTCGAAAGTGCATTTTTAATTTCAGCATCGTCTGTGTTTTCCAGCATCACTTCTGTTCCTAGATGAGACTCAGAGAATCTGTGAGGATTTGGTTCCTGGACCTCTGTGCCTCCTTGTCCAACATGGGAGTTCGGTTTTCTCAGTCAACTTTGTTGAGGTATAATTTACAAACAATAAAAGGCATACATTTTAAGTGTACTAGTCAATGAATTTTGACAACTGTATATACCTGTATAATCACCACTATAATCAAGACGCAGATCATTTTCATCAACCCAAAGGGCCTTCTTGTATATTTCCCCAGTTAATTTTCCACCCATGGCCCCAAGAACTATGCTTCAAGCTGGAAGCTTTGATGTATAGAATAGATGGGGTTGGGTCAATCCCAGGTTCTATAAAGGGAATGAATGACTGTTTATTGGAATGACTGCTGTCATGTGGGAGGTGGAATACGTGGCTGGTGTCAAAAAAAAGGGGAAAAAATATACCTCTGGTAGAAAACACACTGGCACAGTCAGGAAGGCAGGAAGCTGAACTTGGGTAGTTGGTTTCAAGCAGAGGTTTTGGGTCAGGAGGAAGCAATCAATGCAGCTGATGAGATAGGAAGTGATGGAGGTAGGAACAGAGGTTTCCACACAAGTGGGGCATGTCGGAGGCATTGCATGACCTTCCTGGCAAATGCCTGCCCTGCCCTGGTGAAGCACAGTTCCTCATGGCCTCTGCCCTCTTAATGATGCAGTCAGTAGGCCACACCAAGCAGCATAGGGAGCTGAGAGCTCTCTCCTAAGAGGTGCAGTCACCCATCCACTCCGGCTGATTCTTTGCCTTCTTAGACTCAGAGGGCTGTTAATTCAGACCACCTCCTGCTGTTTCCTGGCTTATCGGACCAGTCAGGTCCCAAGAATAGCTGGGCTCCAGCCCCAGACTTTCTGACTTGCCCAATCTTGTGTTCCAGGCCCAGTCATCGTCGTGAACAATGTGAGAGAAGCCTTCAGGACTAAAGGTAAGAGGAGGAGCCTATGTTTCACTGTTGCTTTTGGTTTTTAACCATAATTCTCTACAGAAGTAGAAATATAACTTCAAAGCATAACTCAGAAGCTGCTTAGTTGATTTCAGCAGATAGATTATTTTTCCCAAAACAACTCATATTAAAGGAGGGGGTCCACATCAACCGTAACACTTTTCATTGAGAGATGTTCTATCTGTACTTATAAATCTATCTGGGTTTATAAGAAACACCCTCCTCGGAAGATGGAAAATTTAACACCCACCTCTTATAATGATTTTGTGGTCAGTTGATGCAAAGCCCTTCCCCAGCGCCAAGGTTGTTAGACAGATCCGCAGCAATATAGGGATCGGAGACGAGCGACCAGGCCGACCGTTAGGAAAGGATGCCATAACCGTCCTCTCCCATATCCCTCAGCAAATCAAATCTTAACTGTGACATAAGAAAGGAATAGAACTTCATCAAAGGAAGACCCTTAACAGGGAAATTTGCCATTTCTGACTCTGATGAGAACTAACTATGTGAACCTTGGAAAATCATTTTCCTTTATGAATCTATTTCTTCTTTCTCTGCTAGAAAATGATTACGCAAATATTTAGGACTTATTTTTTTTCAATGGGGAATGCTTGTTCTTTCAAGGAAATTACAATTTTATCATCTGTAAAATGGGGATAATTATAGCATCTGCCTCATAGTGTCATTATGAGGGTTAAATGAGTTAATCCACTTAGAGCAATTTGAACAGAGCTTGCACGTATTACGATGGCTCAATAAATGTTAGCCATGATGATGATGTTGCTAATGATGATGATGATTGCAAGAAAATAAGCAAATTCTCCAAGGATCAACAACGAAGTGAGGACATAGAGTGGCGGGGATGTGAGCTGGTGCTCAGCTGCCTGGGGCTGTGGGAGGGGAGGGTGCAGCTCCTGGTGCTGTAAGTGAAGGGGCCAAGTCTTAGCAGGGGCTTGGGAACTGAGGCTGGAACTGGATGGATTGGAGCCCCTGAAAATCTCCAAATGTTGAATTAGAAAACAATTTCAAAATTAGCATGGGGACCGCAGGGAACTCTGTGTGTCCTGACCTGGGCTCTGGGTGGAACAGCCATGTCTCCCCAGGAATTTGTAATCGCAGCCTGTGGGTTTGGGGCTCTGATTCTTTCCTGAGGCCCCTGGCAGAGCAAACACAGAACGTTCTGGGAGGCACATGCACTCACCCCAGGCCACACAGAAGTTCCAATGCCCGCATTCTCCTGCTGAAGATGTGCTCACAATCCAAAATTAGCCAACAAACAAGGAAGCATCTCAGTATGAGCAAAAGAGATGAAATAAAAACGAAGAAAAGAAATAAAAAAACAAAGTCATGAAAATTTAAAAATCTCAGTGAATGGTTGAGCATTATCAGAGAAGATAAAATTACCAAAATGGAAGATAAATCTAGGGAAGTCATTCAGAAATACAGAAATGAAAAATACAAAATTGCAATTAAGAGTGAGAAGACTTGACACGTGCCTAGTAGGAGCTTCAGAGGGAGCTAAGAAATAGTATTTGAAGAGATAATGGAAGATTAGTAATGCTCCAAAATTACTAAAGGCCCTAAGCATTGAAAATAATCAGCCAATCTGTAAAACAATCCATGTGACATGCTTGATGGGACTGCAGTGGCAGGCCCAGCAAACCCTCACGATGGCCACCACGCCAGCAGTGGCAGTAGTGTACTGTCTCCTCGGCTCTGGATGGATGTAGGCACATTTTCAAGTTCATTACAAACTTTCAATGACTGTGACCTCTGCATTTATCACATTCGCTGCCGTCTTATCCTGTATCCTCATCCTGAAATAAAATCTGAGAGATTAACAAGTACAGAGTCTGACAAGTAAGTGGCCAGTCCATCACGCCCCCAGCTTGCTCCCTCTAAAAACCGTCCTCCCGCCTGCTGTGAGCAGACTGTGTCTACGCTTTTCTCCACACCCTCAAGGCTATTGCACTAACGTTTTCAAGTTCCTGTCTTCAGTGCCAGGGGCAAGGTGACATTCCTTAAGATTTATTATTATTGTTTTCTATAACCTGAGGAATGTCAGTCCTCTAAAAGCCTCTGCACCATGTTGATTTCTAAGTTAACTCTGACTGAGCATAGATTTATTGGCCAGGTTGTGGTTTGCCCTGTGTGTGCACATGCCAGCATGTTTGAGACGCAAGGGTGAAGGGAGAAAGAAAACCAATGTTTACTTAGCTTTACTATGTGCCATCCCTGAGCTAATTGCTATCACATAAGCCAATTCTTTCCATTCTCATGGCAATCAGATACCGAGGAGAGTATCGTGCTCATTCATCGCATGAGGAGGATGAGGCTCGGAGAGGTTCCGTAACAGGGAAGGGTTACTTAGCTACGAGACTAATTTTATAGGAAAGGAAAAAGGAACAACAAGACAGAGAGAGCAATGTGCTGGAAAGAATCCAGAATTCATATGTAAACAGAAGCACAACCTGTGTGGTCTGATCTAGGCGTGTGGGGCGAATGGGAGGTCCATGGGACTTGGGATGCTCTCTTCCTTAGAGCCAGCAAGTAACTGTGCCGGGCTAACCCGTGTATCCCAGACAGCCTTAACCCAAGAAACACTACGACTCCTACACAGACCATTTAGGCTGCATCCAGCTGTGTCACCAGGGCTGTTTTCCTGGGCTGACGCTCCTCTCTCCTCCCTGGTGGCCCCATATCCTCCTTTGGGCGGTCCGGCGCTGCACTGTGTCTCCCTTCTCCTACTGCTCACAACAACAAGCACTCAACACAGTTCCAAGACTCAAGGCAGCTCAGAAAACTTGTTTGCTGAGGATCACAGCTCTTTTCGTCCCAAATGGAATTAGCTGCTCTCCCCACAGGGGCCAGCTCTCCTTGGCTTTGGATTATCACAAGTCTATTGTATCAACAACACTTTGTGTTAGGAAACTAGTTTATTGGAACGTTAACTAGATGAGCACTTTTCTGGGCTGGAAGCTCAGCCTTCCTAATGGACGTCAGCCCTCCCATCCAAGTGGGCACACAGACCTCAGTTCCTGTCCCTCTCAGGGCAAGAGCAGAGCCGAGAGCATGGCTGTGGAGGTGCATAGATTGCTGGAAGTTACTGGTTGTGCTGCCTCGGGCCATTAACCTCTCTGAGCCTCAGTTTCCTCACTTGAAAATAAGGATAATAATCCTACCCGTGGGGCTGCCCCAAGGATTAAGTGGGAAATGACTCTGTAAGCAACTCAGCTGCAGCTAACGCTCAAGCACTTGGCATCCTCCATCCTTCTCTCCTGCAGGGTCCCCCACCGTTTTCAAGGTGGGTGTGCAGGTCAGGCTTCTCAGTCACTCGCTATCCACAGATTTACCACCAATGAAATAGAGAAACATCCTATTTCAAAGGACAAAGGATATTGAGAGGATTTGGTGTTAAATAGTAGAAACAGCCTGAGCTCTTGAGTCAAATTTGACTACACCATTTCCTGGCAACTCATGTAACTTCTCTGAATCGCATTTGTTAAATGTTAATCCGCACCTCACAGGGTTGCTCTAAGGATTAAATGAGATGATGTGTATGAAATATGCATGGAGCCATATGAGGTCAATCTTTCAGGAAGGCTTCGGGCTAACCCCGTCCAACCTTTAACACCATCTCGTGGGGGTGGGGGCTGACAGGTGGGCACGCAACACAATAAGCACGAGACCAGGGGCGTGTGGGCGGTGCTCCGGGGGGGGGGGGGGGGGGCCTGGCCTCTCAGCCAAGTCCAACGTATCTTGTCAGTAGCATCACAGACATTTCTTTTAAACTAAATCCTTGGCCGGACCGTACCCCAGACGCTTTCAGGGAAAAACGTCCGGGCAACACAGGGCATTTCCCCTCGCGGCCAGGCCTCCCAGCCCCGCTCCCTGCGGCGTAAACTGGAGGAGGAGGCGCCGCCGCGTCTAAACCCTTCCGCCACTGCCCTCTGCTGGCCGCAGCTCGCTCCTGCACGGGGCTTCCGGACTGCCAGCTCGGCGGCTCCTTCCCGGCTCCTGGCCCCAACCCAGCCCTAGACCCTGGGGAGCATCTCCTCCGCGCTGAGAGAATTCAGCTGGGGGGTTCCCGCCCCTCCCCAAAGCGGGCAGCTTCTTCGCAGGCTCTGGATCTCTGTGCTGTCAGCCTAGCTAATCTTTCCTCTCTGTTTAGGCTCCTTCCAATCCAGAGTGATTTTTAGGCAAATCTGATCCCGTCGCTCCTTGTCTAAAAGCTTTTAATGGTTTTCCCTGCCCTCCAGGAAAGGTTGTGATCCTTGGCATGAAATAATATGCACTTCTGCGGTATCTCCCTTGCCCACGTCTCCCTTGCGCGCTCTGAGATCTGGGGCCCGTGCTCCAGGGTACCGGGGGCCCTGCGTTCCCCCAGAGGGCCCTGCTCCCCCGTCCTGCCCCAGGTATTATTGAGCTGGTTTCCCACTTGAATGCCCTTTCCTGCCGCCAGCTCGGCTGGCTAATCCCTTCCAAACCAGGCTCCGATGTCACTTTCTCAATCAGGACCTTCTCTGGCACACACACACCACCTCGCCCCCGGAGCCCTTCCAATTCAGGCGCTGGAAGCCCCTGTTCTCAACTCTGCGACCACTCTTCCCACCAGTCTCTGTGCTCCCAGATCCGGGAGCTAGCATTTTAAAAATTCCCATATCCTCAGGACAGGGTGCAGTGCCTAGCACATAGAACTTGCTCCATAAATGTTGAATGAAAAACGTATCTAGCTTAGGAACCAAAAGAATGGCAGATGCTGCAAGGGCAAAGAAAAAAAAAATCACAATTACTTATATTTGCATAATAATATAATGGTAGTTATGGAACATTTATTATAGGCAAGGCACCATTAAGTGCTTTGAATTCATTTTCTCATTCAGCAGGCACAGTGCGCTCCCCATATACTATCTCACTTAGTCTTTACCACAACCCCCGCAGGCCCCAGGAGAGCAGGCATCAGGCCTGTGTAGCAGGTGAGAGGACGAAGGCTGGGGAGAGGTTGCTGGCCAAGCACCCAAGGATAATGGGAGAGCCGGGGCTTTCGCCTAGTTTTTGTAGCCCTCTCCCAGTGCTATCCCTTATTAATACCCTGCCACCTCTTCCTGACAGAGGCAGATCCCAGGAGACCAAGCCGAACAGAGAAATGTGCTTTGCCTGCAGACCCAGGCTGTAAAAGCAATCACAGCTTCTCCTCTCTCGCCTCCAGTTCCTAATCAATTATAGAGGAAATGACAAGGAAGGGAGAGGAGAGAGACTCAAGAGTGACTGCAGTTCATTGCAAAGCTACCTGAGGCTTTGTTTCTGCAGCCACGATGCCCGGCTGGGGACACAAGGGCACAGAAAGGTAGGGTTTGGTGGATGACATGGAGACAAAGGAAAAATGACAAACCAAGTGAATTAGTGCAGGTGAAATAAACGGTGCTCAGCAACAGATGCGGCTGATGCGGGGTAATTTTCTCCTGTCACCTCCCCTCAGGTAACAGATAATCCTGCAGCTGCTCGAGTTCCTGAGCACGTGGGCACAGCGCTTCAGCTTCAGTCTCCTTCCTGTTTCCAAGCTGCACCCCCATCCCTTAACCTGTCTCCATGAGAAAAATCTTAAGAGCCAAAACTTTTTGCAAGACTTATAGGGCGATTTACCTCAGCCCCAGCTGCGGTTGCAATCTGTCGTGCTGTCACGGTGACGGGCAGATTTGTAAATGCTCTGGCTCCCGTGTCAGGGTGAAGGTGACATCTTTCAGCTGGAGATTTTTTCCCCATCCCTCACTGAGACAGAACGTCTTAGAACTAGAAAAGCAGCCCCCGAATGAAGCTCTGTCCCACTCGCTGTCACACTGACCAGCCCGTTGACCCTTGAGCTCCGAGACTATTGCTTGGTTCCCCCAGCCCACTTCTGCCCCCACCCAGCACACCTAAAACACAGCAATCCCTTGTAAGGCCAAGCCCCCGTCCCACGCCTCCTCCCACCCCAGTGCCGGGCCTGGCCTGACTGCCTTGTCATGACTTGTCTTGGCTGATGGTGCTCTGCCATTACCACTATAAATACTTACATAGATTAATTAACCACAATATAAAAACCCAGAATCCCAACTAAATTCATTTAATGACCTGCCATTCTATTTTTCAGCAAAAGCATCTAAAACTAACCCTGAATGCTCAGTGACATTCCTCCCTTTGATTTCTTCCTGGAATCACTAAACCTTAATCAAGTTTCTGTTTTAACCCCTTCTTTTCCTAGGATTTTATTCTCAGTGTCTTTAACCCTGACAGGGTCACACTGGGGTTTCTTGGCTTCCTGCCCCATTCTCTGCATTTGTCTGCCTTCTTTTAGGAGACTCAGCAAGGCACTCTCTGCCCTGAGGCCACATCAGAGCTCAGCTAAGAGTCCCATGTCCCCATTTCCTGGCCCAGATGCCAGAATGGAAACGCCCTCCTCCCCTCCCTCCCTTCCTTTCTGATCTCTTCTCTCCCCCTCCTTTCTCTCTCTGCCCTCCTCTCTCCTCTGTTTCTCTCTCCCTTTCTTTAAACGGGACTAACGTTGCACCTTACCCCCCAGAGTTCTGCAGGAAGGGCTCCTCTCGAAGCCAACCTCTAGGAAAGTCCCAGGAAACCCTGGGGGAGCTCGAGGCCCCTCCCAGATGGAAGAGAGAAATGTGGGGGTTGTAAAGAACTGCAGAAGTGTATCCTGTGACTTTCTGCCCCCCTTTTTCTTCTGTGCTCTTCCCTTCCCTCCTGCATTCTGTGGGTCCTTGGGGGGGGTGTGCCTTGGGGGGGGTCACAGCCCCCACACTCCACCCACAGGTGCTGCCAGGAGCTGTTCCAGCGCCTTTCTTTCTGGACCAGATGACAGAATCTTATCCACATTGCAATCATTTTCAGTATTTGAATTACACAAGTTACTCAAGCATCTTAATCTTTAATTTCTTTGCTTAGAAAGAAAAGTTAATGATATCTACCTTGCACAAGAGTTTGTGGGTTTTTTTGAGTGCCGAGTAAGATGGCATATTAAAAATACCTCACACGGAGTAAAAGCTCAGCGGACACTCACGAAAGCCTGCCTGCAGCAGCTAGCTCATCTCGGCCAAGATCATTCTAGAAAACCTCACCAGCTCCACCTGGAGGAGCAGGGCCTGAGCTCAGAACTGCCATGGCACCCCCACGAAGCTGAGCAGGTGCCTGAGCCTCTGGGGGTGTAGTCCTTATACTGTCCCCTTTGGGGTTTATATTAAAGGAGAGGAAGAAATGAAAGAGAAGAAAGAGAAGAGAAAAAAATGAAAGGGATGGGAGGGAGGGTGGGGGAAAGACTTCCAGAGAGAGTAAGGTGGAAGGAGGGTATCTCAAGGGGGCTGACACTGAGTAGCTATGGAGAGACCTAGGAGGAGGAGTGATGGGGACCAGAGGGGACAGACAGACTGCCTGCTGCCGCCTCCTTGGCGCTGATCTCTCCTCTCAGCCAGGCTGGGCCCCAGATTGCCACATAAAGTGATCTTGTAGACCCCACAGCAGGAAGGGAACAACCACAAAAGACACTACCAGACCCCTCTGTGGGAAAAGTACCCTAGCAGCCACCGTCAACATGGGCGGTCGCAGGAGGTGCACGTGGGAGGCAGTCTGAGCTTCACATAGGAAAGGAGAAAGCCAGCAGAGGGAGAACAAACCACTTGCCAGCTTTCTACCCCCAGGCCACTGGACAGAGGGGCTATCACTGTACCTTCAGATGTGAATGGAATTCTGTAAAGGTTAGCGATGGAAGGAAAACTGCTCCTAATGCTGAGGGTGGGGAGGAGGCATAGCCGGATCAAGACTGGTGGGTGCACCGGGTGCACCAAGCGGGCAGTGATGAATCCTCTGGAGGAGCTCAATGCTTGTTAGAGGAGAGACGGAGTGCTCCGGATGGGGGCAATGGAGGAGAACCCCAGGGCAGGCGCAGCGACTCTCCTCTGCCTGTCTCAGCTCTGCAGCTCAGCTCCAGGCTTGCACACCCTTCTAGAAAGTGAAGGGCCTTCCACTTAGTAATCGGCTCCTGTTACTCTCCCTCCCCTCTCCAAGGGGCTTGTCTGAGTACTTCTCCCACTAAGAGCAGTCTTCTTGAGAACTAATAGCTGAAAACTTTCCTAACCTGAGGAAGGGAACAGGCATCCAGGTACAGGAAGCACAGAGAGCACCAAACAAGATGACCCAAAGAGGCCCACACCAAGACACATTATAATTAAAATGTCAAGAATTAAAAATAAAGAGAGAGGGGCTGGCCTGGAGACCGAATGGTTAAATCCATGCACTCTGCTTCAGTGGGCCGGGGTTCCACAGGTTTGGATCCTGGGTGTGGACATGGTGCCGCTCATCAGGCCATGCTGAGGTGGCTACCCACATAGCACAACCAGAGGCACTCACAACTAGAATATAGGACCATGTAGTGGGGGCTTTGAGGAAAAGAAGGAAGAAAAAAAATAAAGAAGATTGGCAACAGATGTTAGCTCAGGTGCCAATCTTTACAAAATAAATAAATAAATAGAGAATCCCAAAAGCTGCAAGAGAAAGGCAACAAGTTATATACGAAGGAAACCCCATAAGGTTATCAGCTGACGTCTCAGCAGAAACTGTACAGGCTAGAAAGGAGTGGCATGATATATTTAAGTGCTGAAAGGAAAAAACCTACACACAAGAATACTCTACCTGGCAAGGTTATCATTCAGAATGGAAGGAGAAATAAAGATTTTCCCAGACAAGCGAAAATTAAAGGAGTTTATCACCAAGAAACAATGCTAAAGAGACTTATTTAAGTGGGAAAGAGAAGACCACAAGTAGGAATAAGAAAATTATTTTTAAAAAAAAGGCAATAAAATCACTGATAAAGGCAAAAATACAGTAAAGGTAGCAGATCAACCAGCTATGAAGATAATATGAAAGTCAAAAGACAAAAGTACTAAAATTACCTATTTCCATGATAAGAGGTTAACGGATACACACACACACACACACACACACAGAGGTTGGATATGATACCAAAAGCATAAAATGTGGGAGGAAGGGAGTAAAAGAGTAGAGCTTTCAGCAAGAGGTCAAACTAAAGACACCATCAACTTAATATAGATTGCTATATATATAGGTTATTATATATGAACCTCATGGTAATCACAAGCCAGAAACCTATAATAAAGATATAACAAAAAATTAAGAGAAAGGAATCCAAATATAAGAGTAAAGAAAGCCATCAAGCGACAAGGGAAGAGAGCTAGAGAAGAAGAAAGGAACAGAGAAGAACTATTAAAACACCCAGAAAACAAGTAACAAAATGGCAATAAGTATATACTTATCAATAGCTATGTTAAATGTCAATAGACTAAATGCTCCAATCAAAAAGCGTAGGGTGACAAATTAGACATGAAAAACAAGACCCACGTATATGCTGCATACAACACACTTTAGACCTGAAGACACTCACAAACGGAAAGTGAAGGGATGGACGAAGATACTCCATGCAAATGGCAATGAAAAGAAAGCTGGGGCAGCAATACTTACATTAGACAAAGTAGACCTTAAAACAAAAACTGTAACAAGAGACAAAGAAGGGCACTATATAATGATAAAGGGAACAATCCCACAAGAGTATATAACACTTGTAACTATCTATGCATCCAGCATAGGAGCACCTAAATATGTAAAGGAATTATTAACAGACAGAAGGAGAAATAGACAGCAACACAATAATAGTAGGGGACTTTAACACTCCACTTACATAGATAGATCATCCAAACAGAAGATCAGTAAGGAAACACTGGCCTGAAACAACACATTAGACCAGATGGGTTAAGTAGGTGTATACAGAACATTCCATGCAAAAACTGCAGAATACACATTCTTTTCAAATGCACATGGAACATTCTCCAGGATTGATCACATATTAGGCCACAAAACAAGTCTCAATAAATTTAGGAAGACTGAAATAATACCAAGCATCTTTTCTGACCACAAAGGTGTGAAACTAGAAATCAACCACAGGAAGAAAATCAGAAAACCACAAATATGTGGAGATTAAACAAAATGCTACTGAACAACGATTGGGTCAATGAAGAAATCAAAGGAGAAATCAAAAAATACCTGGAGACAAATGAAAATGAAAATACGACATGCCAAAATTTATGGGATACAGCAAAAGTGGAAAGTTTATAGCAACACAGGCCTACCTCAACAAACAAGAAAAATCACAAATAATCTAACAGTGCACCTAAAGGAATTGGAAAAAGAAGAACAAAGCCCAAAATCAGTAGAAGGAAGGAAATAATAAAAATCAGAGCAGAATTAAATGAAATAGAGACTGAAAAAAAAAATAGGAAAAAATCAATGAAACCAAGAGCTAGTTCTTGGAAAAGATAAACAAAATTGACAAACCTTTAGCTAGACTCACCAATAAAAAAAGAGAGAAGTTTCAAATAATCAGAAATGAAAGAGGAGAAATTAAAACAGACACCTCAGAAATACAAAAACTACAAGAGAATAGTATGAAAAGCTATACGCCAACAAACTGGATAATCTAGAAGAAATGTATAAATTCTTAGAGTCATGCAACTTTCCAAATTTGAATCAAGCAGAAATAGAGAATTTGATTAAATCAATCACCAGTAAGGAGATCGAAACAGTAATCAAAAATCTCCCCAAAAATAAAAGTCTGGGACCAGACAGCTTCCCTGGTGAATTCTACCAAACATTCAAAGAAGACTTAATACCAACCTTCTCAAACTCTTTCAAAAAATTGAAGAGGAGGGGAGGCTTCCTAACTCATTCTACAAAGCCAACATTACCCTGATACCAAAACTAGATAAAGACAACACAGAAAAGAAAATTACAGGGCAATATCACTGATGAACATTGATGCAAAAATCCTCAAGAAAATACTAGCAAATCAAATACAACAATACATTAAAAAGATAATACACAATGATCAAGTGGGATTTCTTCCAGGGATGCAGGGATGGTTCAACATCTGCAAATCAATCAACATGATACACCACATTAACAAAATGAAGAATAAAAATCAATGATCATCTCAACAGATGCAGAGAAAGCATTTGACAAGATATAGCATCCATTCATGAAAAAAAACTCTGAATAAAATGGGTATAGAAGGAAAGTACCTCAACATAATAAAGGCCATATATGGCAAACCCACAGCTAATATCATTCTCAATGCAGAAAAACTGAAAGCTATCCCTCTAAGAACAGGAACTAGACAAGGATACCCACTTTCATCACTCTTACTTAACATTGTATTGGAAGTCCTAGCCAGAGCAATTAGGCAAGAAAAAGAAAGAAAAGAAATTCGGATTGGAAAAGAAGAAGTGAAGCTGTCACTATTTGCAGACAACATGATTTTATATATAGAAAACCCTAAAGAATCCACCAAAAAACTTTTAGAAATAATAAATGAATATGGTGAAGTTGCAGGAATACAAAATCAACATACAAAAATTACTTGCATTTATATATACTAAAAACGAATTGCAGAAAGAGAAATTAAGAATACAATCCCATTTACAACTGCAACAAAAAGAATAAAATACCTAGGAATAAACTTGACCAAAGAGGTCAAAGATCTGTACACTGAGAACTATAAAACATTGGTGAAAGAAATTGAAGAAGATACAAAGAAATGGAAAGATATTCCATGCTCTTGGATTGGAAGAATTAACATAGTTAAAATGTCCATACTTCCTAACGCAATCTACAGATTCAATGCAGTCCCTATCAAAGTCCCAACAACATTTTTCACAGAAATAGAACAAAGAATCCTAAAATTTATATGGAACAACAAATGACCCCATATAGCCAAATGAATCCTGAGAAAAAAGAACGAAGCTGGAGGTATCACACTCCCTGGTTTCAAAATATACTACAAAGCCATAGTAACCAAAACAGCATGGTACTGGCACAAAAACAGACACACAGATCAATGGAAGAGAATTGAGGGCCCAGAAATAAACCCACATGTCTATGGACAGCTAATTTTCAACAAGGGAACCAAGGATATACAATGGAGAAAGGAAAGTCTCTTCAATAAATGGTGTTGGGAATACTGGACAGCCAGATGTAAAAGAATGAAAGTAGACCATTATCTTACACCATACACGAAAATTAACTCAAAATGGATTAAAGACTTTAATATAAGACCTGAAACCATGAAACTTCTAAAAGAAAACCTAGGCAGCATTCTCTTCAACATCAGTCTTAGCACTCCTGTCAGAATGGCTATAATAACAAGACAGGAGACAATAAGTGTAGGAGAGGCTGTGGGGAGAAGGGCACTCTCATGAACTGCAGGTGGGGTGCAAACTGGTGCAGCCACTATTTGAAAACAGTATGGAGATTCCTCAAAAAATTAAGACTAGAACTACCATACGACCCAGATATTCCTCTGCTGGGTATTTATCCAAAGAACATGAAAACATGAATGCATAAAGATACACGCCCCCTATGTTCATCGCAGCATTATTCACAATAGCCAAGACTTGGAAGCACCTAGGTGCCCAACAAGGGACGAATGGACAAAGAAGATGTGGTATATATACACAATGGAATACTACTCAGCCATAAAAAATGATGACATCTGGCCATTTGTGACAACATGGATGGAACTTGAGGGTATTATGCTAAGTGAAATAAGTCATAGGGAGAAAGTCAAATACTATATGATCTCACTCATAAGTAGAAGATAAAAACTACACCAAACAAACAAATAGAAACATATTGGATTCATGGTTACCAGAGGGAGGCGGGGAGGGAGAGTGGCAAAAGAGGTGACAGGGCACGTGTGTGGTGATGGATGGTAATTAGTCTTTGGGTGGTGAACATGATGTAATCTACACAAGAATCAAAATATAATGATGTACACCTGAAATTTATATAATGTTATAAACCAATGTTACTGCAATAAGAAAGAAAGAAAGAAAGTTCAGTGAGCTGCAGGAATAACTTGGAGATACTGCAGGTTCAGTTCCAGACCACTGCAGTAAAGCAAATCTCACAATAAAGCCAGTCACACACACCAACGAGCAGCTTCTCCCTGACTGTGTTTGACCAAAGGAAGATTCCATTTCCCTTTTCTGGGCACACTAGAAATTCTTGAAGAGTTGTCCCATGGCCTCTCAGCATTCTCACTCTGGCTCTCAGGTGGGTCTTTCCTGTGCTCCCTTCCCTCTTCCCCTGGAGGCCCAGAACTGGCCAGTGAGGGAGAATAAGGACCATGGCCTGTCCCTCCCGGCTCTGGCCAAAGAAGAGACGTGGCAAGTTTGCCCAGACAATTGCGGAATGAGTGTCGGGATGGGAGTATCTGGGTTGGCCCCAAGCATGGAGTAGAGAGGTCTCATCTGGGTCCTTGGGCTGTGGAGGAGCCCTGCACACAGCCCATCTGCAGGTGCCAGGAGACAGCCACTGGTTGCTCTGCCTCAGCCCCCTCAGCTGGCTCTCTTGCACCCTATGGAGGTTCTGGGTCTCTCTGCTGCTGTCTTAGTCCATGAAGTCCAGAAACTCAGAAGATGTGGGTGGGTGGGGACAAGAGGGCTGGGCCTCAAACGACCCCTCAAGGCACAGTGATGTGTGTCAGCCCCCAACACACCCTGTCCCCCAGTTTTTAAACATCATATTCATCCCAGATTCCTTGGGCTAGGTTGATAAACCTACTTGGGGAGACGAGTCCCTGATAGCAATACCTATCATTTCTGCTTTCTGTGTGGTTGATTTTGCATTGGTGGGAGAGGGCAGTCATGGCCACCTCCACTAAGTGGTTCATTTATTGGATATATCTTTGAAACTTTGCATTCAGCCTGCAAAATATGTTCTTCCAGAGCTTCTGGCCTCTGGGCTCCCGCCTGGATACTTGTGTGTGTCCTGCCCATCCCTTGGGTAGTAGAGGCGCATGCTCTATGTACGATGGCATTCCCCTGGGAGAATGCCTACTCCTCAATTCCCAGGACCTTGGTAGCTTTGTCTGCATTCCTGAGGAAATGTTTGTGGACATGTGAACTGGGCCAGGATGTGCGGGAAGACCTCACTGTGTCGTACCTTTTCCTTCTTCTGTAACCTGGGATCCAGGCTTCTCCTTGCCGGCTCCATGCACTCCTGTACCCAGTTCTATGAATGGATGGCTCAAAGACAGATGTGTGCGAGGGGAGGGACCCTGTGGCCTCAAGTCCTGACTGTGGAGCCAGTTTCCCTCGTCGTGGACGTCACAGCATGAGTTCCAGCCTGAAGACCACTAGGTTCATATACAGTTGAATTTCATCACATGCAGACCTGGGAGCCAACAACGTCAAGGAAAACACCTCTGTCTCAGGTGATAGCATATGATCATTAATAATTGGTATTTACTATCAAAGCCAAATAATTCCTTTTCCCTGCTAAGTCCTTCTAGAGGGCTGGCAAGTGGTGATGGTGGGAGGGGTGGCCTGGGGAATGGTGTGAGCTGCTTGCAGGAAGGGTAGAGGCAGGCCTTGGTCCAAGCCTTCGGAGGTGTTCTGTCCAAGCCTGGGGGAAGGGAGGGAGGGGAAGGGAAGCGAGACTGGACAGGGTGAATGCAGAACTCATGTCACCCTTGCCTGCCTCCCTTTTCCACCCCTGGGGGTGTCTACATCTCTATTTTGTATACATTTCATCACTGGAGCACTGAAAGCAATAGAGTGGCATTTCTCTACTTCTCAAACCAGTGAGGGCACATTAGAACTGGGGTATCCTGCTGGGGAGTGACTTTCCCTCTGCCACGCCTTACTGGGCCATTCCAGTGGCTTCTGCCTGTGCAACAGCCCAGCCTCGGGGTCAAAGCATGGGCTGGACGTGAGGCCCGGCGCTGCCCAAATGAGAAGTGTGACCAGGACAACTTGCAACTTCTCTGTGGCTTAGTTTCCTCATCTGCAAAATAAGGGTCATAATGGCACTGACTTTTTAGGATATGAGAAAGGAATTCGCCCATGAGTGTAAGTAAAGTGCTTGGCACACTGCTCACACCGGGCAGTCCTCAAGGTCTAGCAGTGATTTCTAGTAGAAGTATTCTGTGTTATCTTTTGATAATGAACATGAAGGAAACAAGAGAATAAAGTGCCAGTAAGGTAATAATATCCTGATTTTTCCCACTTCATTTCTTTCTCGTAGCAAGCAGTGGGAGGCTGGAGGAAGGCAGGTGGCTACGTAACGAAATTACAGGCAGGTGTCCTGGAAGAAGATGAACGCGGTGTCTAAAGAAGTGTTTTCTGAAACAGGCTTCTCAAAATGCAAGCAGGTGAGCCCATGAACCTTGGGTGACCTGCTGCCTGGAGGAGGCACAGGGAAAAGGAGGAGCTGAGGTCTCCCTGCTGATGGGGCTCCATCCCCTCCCTGCACAAGGCCCTGTGCAACCTCATCCCTCCCACTGGGGTTCCACAGGCCAGGCCAGCCCCTCCTCGTGGACTCTCCCTCCACCTGTTCTCAGAAAGAACCAATGCTTTCAGGGGAATGGGGCTAAAATCAACATCACAAGATAAATCTCCTAGGTCTGGCCTAGGGACTGAGCTAGCCTTTGAATTAAGTCCTGCAAGTTAAACAAAAGAGTCCTCCTGCTGCGCTGGGCCTGGCCGGGGAGCAAATGCGCTCTCCACCTGCTCCCCCACCCCGCTCCTTGCCCGTCGTCCTCCCAGCCCCTCCTGAGCGGTCCTGTCAGGAGTTCCTGGGTTTCCAAGGGCTCAGCTGTACCAGGGAGGCCGAGGCAGCGCCAGGACAGCTCCCCGCCGGCTATGTTCCTACTTGCCTCTGGTCCCAGGCTCTCCCTCACGTCCGCACGCGGAGCCCAGGCGACGGCAGAAGCCGGGAGGGGAGACAGGGCTCCTCCTCCCGGCAACAAGCCCGGCTCAGGGTTCGGAGGCCCGCCTGCAGCGTCCTCCCTTCCACGGCCACCAGGGGGCTGCCCGGGATTTTCCTTAACAAACGTCCAACTCATTTGCCAGCTTTTGCTCTTACTGAAGGGTATGCTATGTAAAATTAAAACTAACTAAATACATTTTTAAAGACCAACTAAATAAATCAAATGTGCCTTGCGGTGCTCACAAGTGCTCTAGAAATCCTGAGGAAACACTTCTAAGATGTGTTGGGGTTCACAGGCCTCTGAGATTGGTTGCGACCATCTCCCATGGTGATTGGGCACCTTGCCCAGAAGTCTGTGGGACCGACGGCCACATTTTCGGATCCCAATGATGTCACATTGTCTGACAGCAGGATCGACAACTTGGTTGCCATACCATAAGCACGAGCATCGCTCCCACCGCAGAAGCAGCAATATCGAGTTCAACTCAAACGTGAACTGTGCACACATCTGCTATGGGCCAGATCCTGGGGACACAAAGGTCAATAACGCAGCCGCTGCCCCCGCTGCAGGAGAGCCCGCAGGGAACAGGCGGCAGGGGGAGCAGACCCCATGCCCGGTGCATCCGAGAGAAGCTGGGGGGAGAGGGAGCCCAGACTACTCTTGCCTTTGTGATTTTGGAGCTCAATTCACAGACTCATGTATCCCAAAGAGAAATGATACATCTTGATGTGATTTGAAAGCACTGTCCACGGGCTTGACACATAAATTATGTTAACGTGCTGGTTTCTGATTTAGTGATGTGAGCTACCCACCCTCCTTCCAATCCTGTCTGCAGGGTTGGCTTTGCTAACCATTCTGCGTTAATCCAGCTGGCGGTACGGAGGGCGGCACCAACGCAGCCTGCTCACCCTCGGGGTACGGAGCCTGCTGCGAGAGCCCTCGGGGCGGGGAAGGGGGAGCCGGGTGGCGGCGCCGACCCCCGCAGCTGCGGCGGCGCGAGGGGAGCCGGAGCGCCCTCCCATGGCTGTCCTCCGGAGCTGCGGGCGCCGGATCCAGATGTGCGGAGAGGCTGGCAGCTCACCGGGCACCCCTCTGGGGTTTATTAGCCTGCTGTAATGTCAGTGCACAGGTAGCCCCGGGAAGGCCATTACACCACTATTTCCATCCAGAGGAGGGCTATTCCATCAACTGCTCCAGAGGCCTGCTTGGTAAATGAGTTTTCTTTTAAAAACACGTTCACTTGATTGCTTTGCTAGAGCACATTCGGCACTGGGGGATGTGTGTGTGCAGGGAGGACACGTGCGGGCTGGGAACCCGCCAAGAATCCACAGCAGAGGCCACGAGGGGGCGGTTCACAATCCTCTGCTGCCGAACTCAGGGTGCCCCTCTCCTCCTTGTGACCCTTTGCCCCTCTCTCCCCGGTGGCACTAAGGTCGACTTGTTTTGCTCCTTGAGAAGAGTACTCTGCCATTCATCTCTGTGCCCACTCCCCTCACACCCGGTCTTCCAGCCGCAGCGCCTAACACAGGCTTCTCAGGCACTTGGGCAGCATTAATTCAAGCGAATCGTGGTTGCGCTGTTCTGCAGTCACACCTGGGGAGATGGGCAAGGCAAACAAGTGCCCACTCCAGGCTGGATGCCCCCAAGCCTGGTGATCAGCCTGCTGAAGGGGCTGGAAGCACAGGGGTCTGCTGGGACCCTGGAAGTCCAGGACGCAGCAGGATGCAAACTCCTGCCCTTGTTGTAGCCCTCATTAGGGTCACTGAGGGGGTGAGAAGGCCCGCGTTCCTGCTGGAGACGCAAGGTGAAAGGGGCAGAAATGTCACACTCAGACTACTTAGGTGGGAGGGGACCTGGGAGAGGCAGAATGTCTGGACACCCACCGAGCTCCCAGCGCATCAGTGGTTCATGTTATTAATTACCATATCTCATGTTTTGTCATATTTCATGCAGTTACACTTGGTACTCTCCCCTGGAACACTGGATTCGTCAAATTGTTATTCTACAGCAGTAGGGGAGGTCATTCGTGAAGGGGCTGTCTGCACCGGCTTTGGAGAGCACGGTCGTGGCCCTGGTGCCACTGGCCCACAGCCCTCCGGCCAGGGTGCTCAGCTCAGGCTGCTTCACCAAGCATGCCGGCAGGTCAGGTCTGGGTGTAATTGTTTCTAATGAGCATTTCCTGCAGCTGGAGCATCCCCACCCACATCAGCCTACAGCTACCTGTTCTCAGAAGCGACAGAAATTCTTTTCTACCTTTGAAAACATCAAAGGAAATTAGCCTGTTCTCATCTGTGCCTCGCGGCCAGCCTCTCTGTGGTGTCCGGGTGGGGCCCGGCCAGCAGAGCTGCAGACAGGGCTCTCTGAATCAGGGTCTCTGAGTAGGCCTGGCCGGCTCCAGGCTGGCTGCCTCCTTAGAAACAGTGCGGCTCCCGCCTCCTGAGGTCTCTGTGGTCCCCTGGTTCTTCACCACCTTCGTGAGCTCCTCCCCTCTCCTCTGTGGTAATAAGCTTCTGGGGGACCGGCCCAAGCCCAGACTTCTTTGTAAACATCTGGTGCCACGCACAGCACTACTTATGCAGCATAGGGTCCTAGGGTCTCGGGGCTGGAAAAGTCCCTCGAGTCACCAGGACTAGATCCCCAACCTTGATTCATTACGTGCCTTCTTTGTGCCAGTGTTCTTGACACTGTGGATGGAGACGTGAGCAAGGTCCCCAGTCATATGGAGCTGTCATTCTAATGGGGAAAGAGTAACGCTAAACAAATAAACAAGTAAATATACGTCAGGTGTTGAAATGGCTAGAAAAAACAATAGACAAAGGTAAAGAGATGGAGTGGAATGGCCGTGTTTCTACTATGCAGGGGGACTGGGAGGCCTCTGATCAGGTGGCGTTTGATGAGAGGCCTGAAGAAGTGGGGGAGTAGTCGACTTGATACACCAGGGCCAAGCATTGCCAGCAGAAAAGCAGCACTGCAAATGTCCTGAAGCGAGGGTGTGTTAATGCACGAGCGGGACAGCCACGACACCGGTGCCGCTGCAGTCGGATGAGCGGAGGGTGAGGGCAGGAGGAGGGGTCGGAGGCATATCAACTGGCAACAGAAGTTGAGAGAGGTTTTCAGAGAAGGCGTTCCCTGCAGGGCACAGCAGGCTGCACGTGCCCTGGCTGTGTGGGGAGCACCTCCTTTCCTGTGCTGACGCAGCTCAGGCTACATTACGTTACAGTGTGGCCAGTCCTGGGAACCCGGGGACTGTGGGCCTGCCAGCCTCACTCTCCATTCAATACCCATTATGCCTGCTTAGATGCTGGCTGGGAGCCCTCCAGCCACGGCGTGAATGTCCCCAGGAACGGTGCAGATGAAGGGCTGAGTTTGCTTGGCAGTCCTAGCCTTTTCCCAAGCTGGGTGATGTTCAAGTTACCCAGCTCTTGGGCTCCTGATTCCTCATTTCTAAAACGGCCACTGTAAATCCTTCCCCACAGGGATGTTGTCAAAATTAAATGAGACTCCTGTGTAAGGTACAAAGGATAGCTAACCCCCTACCTTCTAATCTCTAGAAAGCTCTCTCTTGGGTTGAGCTTTCCACCTAGATGGTTGGTAGATACTGAGAGCAGGTTGAGCAGGGTGCACTTGCCGTGGAGCGAGAAGGAAAGACTGAATCTCCTGAGTCAGGGCACCAAGAGGAGGAGTGGCTGGCCTCCTCCCTCCTCCAGCCTGGCAGTGTTAAGGGCCTGCAGGATCCTCAGTCTCCACCAGGGGGCACAGGCTGAGCACCACAGGCAGAGAAGAGGGTGTCAGTGCTTCCTAATTCTACAGTTTGTTCACATGATGTGGAGTCTGGGCAAGGTAGGATGGGCCATAGCCCATCTCAGCCTGCTGGGGCTCCCAGCCACTGAGGAGTCAGGAGAGCCCAGAGGGGAAGGAACTTCTGAGCCTGTCCTCCCTGGTACTTGCAGAATACTCCCAGAGGCAGGGCTCGAAGTGCCTTCAATGGCATAGCTATTTTATGTGCACAGATTCTGGATGAGTCCTCACAGGTACTATCCCATTTTCCAGGTGAGAAACCTGAGGCTGCTCAGGTAGATAGCATGCCAACAGTAACACACCCTTCCTGTAGCAGCTGACAGAAGAGGGATTTGAAATCAGGAACCTGGTGGAGCAATGCAGAATTTTTAACCCAGTGTCCCTCACGGCCTGGGAGATGTCTCAGCCATGATCCAGCCACAGCCCCGGAGGCCAGGGAAGAGGTGCCAATGGTGCAGAGGTTTTGCCTCCAGCCCTGTGGTCTGGACCATGGATGTGGTATTTCCAGAGATATCACCTGAGAATGGAAAGATGGGCCAGCTCAACCTACTTAATTTTCATTTACCTCCATTCTCTAGCTATAGTGTTGAAGAAGGGAAAATACACAAACACGCACGCACACACACACATAAACACACACACACAAATTCATGCCACTAAGTATTCCCTTTTCCCTCCAACAGCACATCTGGTATCTGCTCTGCTTCGCTTGAGTGAAATCTGAAACACCAATTCCATGAGCAGGGATGCCTGGAGAAGTGAGGCAAGGTGGTACGGAGCCAAGGCAGCGGTGCAAACACCAGAGAAGGACGCCATTGCCGGACAGCTTCGCCCCCCCCCCCCCCCCCCCCCCCCCCCCCGCCCCGGGAGGGATTCACTGAAGCTCGATAAAGTCTGCCGCTGAAAATTGCTATAAAATATAGGTCCTTCTCAAGCGGCTTCACCCAGAGACGCCTAAACCAGTAGTTTCACCTTGCCATGACTTTATTAAAAGAAAGAAAGGAGATATTCAAAAACCATCACCAGCCTTTTCCATTTCAACTCCCACATCCCCCATTTCTCCTGTTCTGTTACACAGTAGCTCTCACAGGTTCACCTGTATCAGGATAACTTGAGGGGCTGGGCATAGATTTCACAGATTTCTGGGTCTCACCTCAGTTTTGAAGCCAGTATATCTGTGCTTGGGATCAAGGCTTCCACTTCTAAGAAGTTTCAGGTGACATTGATACTGTAACATTTTTACAACATTTCTTACTGCCTTATTATGGAAACTAATTGCCCCAGAAGCTGTCAGAGGAAATGGCAGAAATTGGACACAAATAGCAAAAGGACTAGCATACTCAGAGGTACGGCATCATCTCTTGGATGACTAAACACCAATACTCCTATGTCCATGCCCATGGCAGGCATTATTAATCGATCACGGGCTTCTTTCTTGTTGAGCCCAGACTTGACTTCAGAATCCTTCTCAATTTACTAATCCAGAAAGCCACTAAAACTGATTGCAATTGGCAGGCAAGACAAAAACTCTTTGCTATATTTGATCTAGACTTTGGACTACACTATTGCAGGCACCATCCCCGTTGCTCATTCCTTCTCTCGTGCATGAAACGTTTCCTTCTGACTTTGAGCACGAGGGGACATCTGGACCCAAGAACGAAAAGGAGATGGAGGAAGAGCCCCCGGCAGATTGAGGAACCTGAAGGAAGTGGGGCGACTTTTGTTTGTGGACAGATCATGCAGTCACCAGCTGTGCGCTGTACGTGTCCAGGCACACATGGAGAGGGAAGACAAGGAGAGTGGCTCTTCTCCTCAAGCACTTTCTCCAAAAGTGGAATATTTCCCATTTCAAAAGCAATTATGTAACATGATAGGTGCGATAACCATCACAGAAGGTGTCAGAAGAAGCTGTGTGCCTGCCAAAGAGGAAGCACTGGGAAGGGTGGTCCCAGGGGCTCTGGGAATGCACTCTCTCCAAGTGCCCGTGGTGCGGGACAGGCTGTGGGAAGCAGCCCCAAGCTTCAGCTTTGTGGGGAGGGTTAGAGGTCAGAGACGAAAGGTCAGTAATGGAAGGCAGACAGAGCTAATGACAACCTTTCCCTCAAACTGGAAAACAAACAGTTAATTGAAAGTCTCTTGACAAAGAAAGAGAGAAAGAAAAGAGAGCAATGAAGAACTCAGCACAAGAGGGTCTGAAGAACTGTGGTATGAAGGGGCATCTGGACAGTTAGATGTCTAACCCAGCTCCCCAGCCAGCCTTCCCACACACACGGCTCCAGGACGGGGTAGGCAGGAGACTGGGGATGGGCATCCGTTTCACATTGCTTCTTGTTTCTGTGCCATGCCCAGACAAGACTCAGGAGACCTTGCCCACATACCCAAACTGCCTCCCTGGCTTCCAGTTGAGCTGGTGCAGAAAATAGGGGGAAGCAGAATTCCGAGTGATGGGCGCTATTCCCAAGTGGACAAAGCCACTTAAAGGTGTGCACAGCCTGAGGGCACAGTCTCCTGGCCAACTGCAAAGCCTGATATTTCCAAGTTTAACGTCCAATGTCAGTTCCATAAACCCTGATGGCATATGCATCGACCCTGTTGAAACCAGCATGACTGCCTAGAGTGTGAGCTGCAGAGAGATGTCCAGGAGAGCAGTCTTGGCATGACCCAGGGCACCTGAGTTTACTGCCTCCCCAAATCCTGGTCTGGCCCCCAGGCAGGGGAAGGGAGACAGGCTGCTTGTTACCAAGGGCCCCGGGAAGCTGCAGAGCTCCAGGAACTCCTTGAAGAGTCCTCCAGACTCACACCACTTCACAGAGTCAATAAGTAAATGAAATGGAGGTCGTCAGATGCTGCTTGGAACCAGAGCTTATTAGCATACATCTGCATATCAATGAAGAAATAAGGTCCTGCCTAAAGAGAGTTGATCTACAGATTTAAATAAACTCTGTTACTTTAGAGTTGGGCCTGCTGACAAGCTTTATGTCACGTGACTCTATGTCACTGAGCCACCAAGGAAGGATTGGGAAGAGTTTCGAGGACAGTCATCACACACACAGACACACATGCACACACACAGCAATGCCTCTGCGGGAGGTGTTACAAGTTTGCTTCTTGATTCTGCCATTTTCTGACTGTGTGACTGTGACGTTGAGTGAAGAACATAATCTCTCTGAAACTCCGCATTTTAACATAGAAGTCATAAGACCTTTCAGAGTTATTATGAGCATTTTGGCTTCTCTTGGCAATGCCCTTGACCTTCAGTAGATGCTCAATGCGCCATGGCCATGACTAGTGCTGGAGCCCCTGGTAGTGGCGAGAAGGCGCCACGGGGCACCCTGAGAAGGGCCCTGAGCGCCACGTCCAGCTGCACGCCCAGCAAGCCCGCCCCATCAGCTCCGCTTCTGCTTCTCTCCATCGCGTCTTACAGACCTTTCCAGCTCACTCTGCTATTCTGGCTTCAGGCTGCCTCGCTGGCGTATTAATAATAAATTATAATATGATGCAGTGGTGCAGCACTTTGCTCTAGTTTACTAAGCACTTTTACCTACAATATGCCACTTAATTCTCATTACTGTCGTGGGAGGACCTCACTTTAGAAAGGAGGAAACCGAGGTTAACAGGAGGTAGTGACTTGCGCAAACTCAAATGGCAGAGCAGAACTCAAACTTCAGGCACCCTCCCCAGTGCCTGCCGTCTCCAAGGTAAGTCATCCAGCTGGCAGGCCGGGCTCCAGGGCCTGTGCCCCCAGTTCACAGATTCCCTTCCAGTCGCTAACTCTTACTAGATGTTATGTGCCAGACGTGGGACTATCTGCAGGTGATTTGAGCAACATTTGAACTGCACCCTGCACTCCCGAACAGTCTGTGTCAACTTCACAAATGTCAGTGTCGGGAAGACAAAGGCTGCAGCACCACGGCCGATGGCAGGCATCTAAAGAGGCGTGTCCAGTGAGCATGGCTGAGCAGACTGCGCCCGTGGCCGGAAATGTGGTCAAGGACGTTATTTGTAGAACTGAGGAAGCTTGAAGACAGACCACGTATAAAAGAACAGCATCCTATTTGTGTCAAATTTCCTGAACTGATCATTGCTGTGGTTATACAAGAGAATGCCTTGTTCTTCGAAGATGCATGGCCAATATGAGTGAAAGCCATTCAATATGCTTTTCTTGTTACTTTTTTCAAGATTTGAAATTTTTCGAAAAAAAAAAAGTGCACCAGGCAGACTTCTTGAGCAAATCTCTCTCTCTGATAACCAATGTGGTACCTAAAGGCCCATCTTGAAAATTTAATTATAGAAGTCCAGAAAATGTGCAATTGTAAAGGTCATCTGATTAAATCTCCTATCTTCTGTTTGCGTGTGACCATGTGCTTACGTATGCACGTACGAGCACGTGCAATGGGTGTTCACACACACACACGCACAACCCTCCTGTGCCAGAAAATTCCAGTGCAGCCCTTTCCTTCTTCGGGCACCTCAGACCTTTAAATTTATTTTATACTAGATTGATTGTTCCCAATCAATGTAAGCTTATTCCAAGGTTTTGGTTTCGCTTTATGTGATCCTATAGAAAACATCTCACTCCTTTCCCACCACACCGCACGGAAATATTTGAAAACGGTTATCTGCTCTCAGAGACTCCTCTCTTTCAGTTCCTCTTCCACAGGTTCACATATTTGAGAGCCAAGGTGGACTTTGAGTCCTCTCACAGTCTCCCGTCAAAACTCAGATTCTCCAGACGAGAAAGACAAGATTTCAAGTCCAAGGTTCTTTTGTGTCAGAATTTGGCTAAGCGTCGTTCCTCTCAGACAAGGGCACACAAACCAGCTTGGTTAAGTTTTGAAGAGTCAGACCAATGACCAGGTTTCTCTGCTTGAGCTGCCTGCCCGCCCTGCACTAAATACTTTCACATTTAATAAAAGGCCCTCGCATATTGCATTTGGGCCCCAGATTCCTTGCAATCCAAGCAGATGCCTGAGCTTTCCCTCTGCTCCAAGGACAGGGCCAGTGTCTCCTAGGGTGCTCAGACTGAAAACACACTGCCCTGGATTTTGAGTCACCTTCACACGAGAAGACACACAGAGCCTCAGTCAATGTGCTGGCCAGATGACCTTCTGGCGAACCAGGGCCCAGACAGAATGTCAGCAGGGCCAGGGCTGTGGGTGGCTGTGGGTGGCTATGGGGGGCTGTGGGTGGCTGTGGGGGCTGTGGGGTGCTGTAGGTGGCTGTGGGGGCTGTGGGTGGCTGTGGGGGCTGTGGGTGGCTGTGTGGGGTGCTGTGGGTGGCTGTGGGTGGCTGTGGGTGGCTGTGGGGGCTGTGGGTGGCTGTGGGGGCTGTGGGTGGCTGTGGGGGGTGCTGTGGGTGGCTGTGGGTGGCTGTGGGTGACTGTGGGGGCTGCGGGTGTCTGTGGGTGGGTATGGTGGCTGTGGGGTTCTGTGGGGGCTGTGGGGGCTGTGGGTGGCTGTGGGTGGCTGTGGGGGCTGTGGGGGCTGTGGGCGGCTGTGGGGGCTGTGGGGGCTGTGGGGGCTGTGGGCGGCTGTGGGCGACTGTGGGTGGCTGTGGGTGGCTGTGGGCAGCGGGTCCCATGAGAGAAGCACAGGCGTGGGCGCCAGAGCCGTGTGTGAGCCTGGTCTCCTCCAGGAGCTGGTAGCTGTGAGCAACTGAGGAAGCCGCTCTGCCTCCCTGAGCCTCAGTGTCTCCATCCGGTAGAATAAGATACCACTGTCTCCCCTCTAGAGCTGTAGCAAAAACAGAAGAAATCAGTGCAAAGCTCAGCCGCCCTGAGTAGGCACTCAGTGAGGACTAATTATTTATTAATGTGGCCACCATTCCAGAAAAGTTATAATGATACATTTGGCAAAGGTCTACTCTGTTTTAGGCTATGTAAGAAACAAATTAATTATAATAATAACAGCAGTGAAATCACATCATAGTCAGTAATAAAAATTTTAAAATGTGTTGGGAAAACAACCCATGATATATTGGGCTAGAGCCAAGACAACCAGGCGACAAACTGTGGCCAACAGATGAGCCGCTCTGCTGTTTCATACGCTTAATGAAACAGTCAGCTTCCTGAAATCACTCCCTTGCTAAACAGACTTCCCAAGGGCTTCACCAGAAAGATCAATGACTCTATGCATCTTATCCAAGAGCCGCAGAACATATGACACTGGGGTACCGGGAAGTCCATCCAAGACCAGGAGGCGGGGTGGGTGAGGGTCAAAGTCTGCTCACATGGGTTAAACATTTAACAGCAAACAGACTCTTGCTATGAGGGGTTAATGCAGAAAACGGTACTCTTTTGGACACATGTGGCACACTGGGGAGCTTTCTTTTCTAGCAGCAAGTGAGTGAACTGTGTTAAGATTCAGATGAAAGGGAAAATTTAAGACGAAATATCACTAATTGTGAGCTCCACGTTTTGGTCCACAATTCAGAGCTCAGGGAGTCATGTGCTCATGAGCCTCCTGTGGGTGCAGACCTGGGAGCTGGAGTGAGTCTAGGTGCCTGATAATCTACCTCCCCAGGGGAAGGATTTCTCTCTCATCAGTGTGGGAGAGGCAGCGTTGTAAGTAACCAGACAGGGAAGTCAGGCTTGGTAATAACAATGGGGATATTCTTCTAACAGGGAATGGGAACAATAGGGCTGGTTCTGTTACACTGAGCCTACACGAGATTCATCGGAGCTAGAGAAAGGCTATAATAGTAGCACTTTAAATGCAACGAAGCAACCCCATACTAAGAGTTCCTCCACCAGACTAATATCAGTGATCGCCAGCTCTCTGGTGCTTCAGCATTCCTCAAGGGCTGCTGAGACTTGACAGACTATCCCAGCTGGAAAGAACCGGAAGCATCGTCCATTTCAAGTTTATCATTTTGCAGGTGATGAGACTGAGACCCACAGAGGATCTGGAGGTGATAAGCTGCAGATAAAGACCAAACCAAGCTCTTGGATTGAATTGTATTCCTACTATACCTACCTCTTCTCTTCTAGAATTCCAGCCAGCCCTAGGAGTCACAAAAATGTCGTGAGTGGAGAAGGGAGACCTTTAGGAGCTGCTTTTCAGTTCGCTCTGAGGCGCTTTCTGGTTGCGCTTCAGGCAGTGCCCAAACGCTTCTGCCACAGCCTGCTTCTCTGGGAAACAGAACACAGGATGTGGCACTATTTCTAATGGCCGCGAGAGGGCGCCAGTACCCCGTGCTAGGACACTCTTCAGTCGACCTGATCGCCCGTACAGCGTGTGTATATTTATTTTCAATGAGGTCAGGAGTATCAAGGTTGTAAAATAACATATTTTCACTTGTTTTCTTCCTACATCTCAGACATAGCTTTTCTGAAGTCAATTATCTCCCTGAGACGCCGTTCTCCCCACCTCCTTCCTCTTGCGCTGCCTTTCAACACATCAGAGTCTGACACCAACAGACTGAGAAATGAAGAGCGGGTGGCAAGCACGCAACTTTTTCCCTGACTGGAGATGTGAAATCCCTGTTGCCTGTTCTGGCTCTTTGTTTTAAAAGGCAGTCTGCAAACGTAAGGCCTGTGTTCTCCAGCCCCAAAGGGGAAAGCCCGGAGGGTGCAGGGCCGGGATGCCGTCCAGGGGAGGTTTGAGGCTCGGCTGGGAACCCGGGCATCGGACCGCCTCTCCAGCGCCACTCCTGGCGGAGGATGGAGGAGCATGGAGAGATCCCGAAAGAGGAGAAAACTGGGGCAGTGAGGAGACACCCAAACTGTAGGGTGTCATTAGCTGGGTGCCATGTTTAAATGGAGGCCCTGTCCAGAGGCGGGTGACAAGGATGGTGAGGGGATAGGAATAAAGGACGCACATGTTCACACTCAAACACTCACACAATGGGAAAACAATTTGCAGCTCTTACAAAGTGCAGATCTGGAGCCTGGCAGAAGCATCAGAGTTGCATCTGGTCTAAAGGGCCACACACTCCTTCCGAGCCTGCCCAATTGCCCTGCTCAGAGAAGGCCACTGGCCTCACTGCGTCCTGTAAGGCAGGCTTCTTCACAGGTCAGTAGAGATCCAATGGGTCAACTGCAAGCCCCACCCGCTCAGTGAGGAGCCCTCAGCGGCCCTGAGTGAGGGCTGCCCCAGGGTTCACCAGCAGCGCAGCTGGTGGGCAGCCAGGAAGGGCAGTGGAGCTGCCTTCTGGTCTCACTGCTGCCTCACAGTCACCATCAGAAACGTGGGTTTCCGATCCTCTGGCCCTTCCCAGCCAGGAGCACCAAAACCTAAGTAAGATCGTGTCCCTTTCCTATAAGTACCAGTAGTCCACTGGGAAAGAAAAATAAATACCTCCACTGCCTTCTCGTTAATGCCATCATAGTGCAATGGGAACAAAGATGGGGGGCTTCAGCAGGGTCTTGAAGGATGAATGGGAAGTAGCCAGTCTGAAGAGAAGGAACAGAAATTCCAGGAATCCAGAACAGCCTGAGCAAACACATGTCCCAGCGAGGGTCCGTGGTACCTGGTAGGGGTGGGGACGCAAGCCGTCTGGATGGCCGGTGCATCTAGTGTAGTTTCCTCAGGGTTGCAAAGCTGCATGGACCGCAGCCCGAAGTTGGCGCACATTTGTCTCGTTAAGTATTCTCAGGGTTTAAAATAAGCTTTGAATGCTTTCAGATGAGGTGGATTTGGTCCAGTCTGCCGCCATCCGCCATCCTTCTCATCCAGGCGGGCTCTGCTCATTCACTTGCCCTGCCTGGATCCTGAAGGCATTTGGGACAGCCTGCCCTGTTGTAAGTCCTCCTAAACGGAGGGCACATGAAGCATCCTCTTTTATACAACGCTCTTGGGGCCTCTGATAGAGAGGGAGGGAGCGGGACGCCTGTGCCAGCAATGCTCAGACGTGGTCCTCCTGCCTCTGCCAGGAAGGCTCATCATCCAGGACCCATGGGGTCAGAAAGTCTAGTCCACTCCAAAAACAGACCATTTGTTTAGAAACAGGGATTGGGGCACACTGAGAGGAGTGCAGAAGTGCTCACAGCCCGCCTCTCACCATCTGCTGCCCAGTGGAGGCACTGGCAGGGGCAGCCAAGAGCCGGCCTGGCTCTCCGAGACTGAGGGGGGAGGCCTCTGCTCCTGAGCTGGGTAACTGCTGCTGTCAAAGACACCATATTCTGGAGACCCCAACCTTGACTTGACCTTCAAAGGGGCCTCAGATCCCAAACCAAGAAGTATCACTGCCTCAACCAGGCTCCCAGGCCCTCATTCTGGAGCGAGCTCAGAAGACACAGTTCTCTTTGCCATTTTTGATGCCATCCATTTGATTAACCCATGTTGATTGGCACTTTGTCACCCTCTGGTGACCTGCAGATTTACACCAGGCCTTAACTTCTTACACTTCTGACTCTGACAGTTCTCACAGGGCTCCAAGCCATTTGCCAGCTCTGCCCAGTCCAGCATGGGTTCCAGAGGAGGCTGAGGGTCCTGCTGGGGCCCACCGCACCACAGACCCAGAGTTAACTTGATTCAACCGCATTCTCTGTAAAGCCCAGAGCTAATAAGGCAAGTGTAAGCAGGAGCTGCGAATTAATCCCCTTGAATATGCAGGTAATCTAGATGGAAGGAGACAGGTGCCGCTGGCCCTCCATAAATAAATTGTGCATGAGGGGGTGGGGGTGTGGGTGAGGCTGGAAGCCAGATGGAGCCCCAGGGAGCAGAGGGGGTGGAACCAGCCTTGCAGGCTGATTATGCTTCTGCCCGAGGGGGACAGAAATGGCTGCGTCTTGACAGCCATAAAGTTGCTGAGTGTAGAGCTTACCTAGAAAGGCAAGAAGCCAAGAGCCACCTACAAATACCTGAGCTAAGCCTTCTATGGAGGAATTCATGGCCCTTCTGTATAGAAAGAGACAAGGGGAAGAGGAAGGGTGAGCAGAGGGTGATGGGGCAAAGAGGATGGAGGATGGGAGCAAGAGGCACAGACAAGGATGAAGAGCGACATGTCAGAGGAGGGAGGGGGGAGGAAGCCTGAGAAGGGAGGGCTGAGGGACGAGGCTGAGGCACTGGCATCCCTGGGGCCTCCTGGGCCCTGGGCTCTTAGCGTCCAGCTAGCCTATACTCACACAGCCCCACAGGGAGGAACAGAGGCAGGAAGTGCCATCTCCAAAGAAAGGTTCTCCCACTCCCATACTACATGACCTGGGCTTAATTCAGCAACATCGAACGACCTGCCACATCCTCAGTGGCTCAGGGACACAACATTCCTACGCCTCGCCTGGAAAAGCAAAACGTGGAGTGAGGGAACAGGACAAGCATTCTTCTGAGAATACTTAAGAAGAGGGGTCCGTGCACCCTGGACAGCCTATGTCGGAGCAATGAAACGTTGCTGACCCTGCAGCTCCATCCATGTTGGCCCAAATAGCAGGATTTCCTTCTTTTTTAAGGCTAAATAATATTCCACTGTATGTATAGACTGCATTTTCTTTATCCATTCATCCATCCTTGGACACTTTGTTTACTTCTGTGTCTTGGCTATTGAGGATAGTGCTGCAGTGTACATTATGCTAACCGAAATAAGCCAGACAGACACAGAAAGACAAATTCTGCATGACCTCACTCACATGTGGAATCTAAAACAGTCGAACTCCTAGAAGCAGAAAGCAGAATGGTGGAGGGGGGCGAGGTTGGTCAAAGGGGACACAGTTTCAGTGATGCTAGAGGAATAAGTTTGGGAGAGCTAACACACACCGTGGTGACTACAGTTAACATTACTGTTTCGTGTCCTTCCAATTTGCTGAGAGGTAGGTCTTAAGTGTTCGCATCACACGCAAAAAGGAAAGTGGTAACTCTATGAGCTGATGGATACGTTAATTAGCTTGATTGTTGAGACCATTTCACAATGTATTCAATATCACCACATTGTACACCTTAAATGAGTACCATTTTTATTTGTCAATTATACCTCAGTAAAGCTTAAGAGCAATGGTGGGCGGGGTGCAGAGCTGTCGGTGGTCCTTTCTCAAGCCCCTCCCTGTCCTGCCCCCCTGGGCTCCGTTTCCTGACAGCCTCGCGCAGCCCCTTGTGGAGTCTCCATTCCAGGTGGCAGAGAAGGGGCTCACAGAGATGCTACGGAAGCCTGGCTGGGCCCTGTCCCCAGCCACCTTCCCAGAGCACTCCCCAAGTGGGAGAGAAACGCACCGCCACGGAATAACCGACGCAGGCGTTTGTTCTTCAGCCAAAAAAACACATAAAAGAAGAAAAAAAAAAAAGATTTTGACGGCAAGTTTTTCTTTTCTTTTTCCCATTTGCATCATTTTGCTTAAAACCCAAGAGCCCAGTTTTTGCCCAAAAGGAAGAGGCTGGAGTGGGGCCTGGAGGAGCAGTTTTGGGTGCCTTCCGTCTCTCAGAGTGATTCAACCCAATGTGATCACTTAATAGGGAACTCATTTTAATAGTCTACAAATGAGAAGTCAGAGACAATTAAAATTCATTCCCAATTAATTGGTTTTTTTCTTCTTTCATTACCAAGGTTTGCCAGTGAGATAACAACAAAGGCTTAAAAACAAAAGCAGCCTGCAGCCTCCACTCCGGGCAGAGGCCGCCGGACGGGGCCTGGGGGGCGTCCCCGCCTTAGTTCAAACTCCTCTCCCTCCACCGAGCGCCCTCCGACCCTGGGGCAGAGACAGCCCGACCTTCAGAAGCGGAGGAACCTCTGAGCCGTGAAGTCACGGACGAGTTTATTACCAGGACGCTGCCGAGTTCTTTTTTATGGTTTTTAATTCCGGTTTATTTACTCTCCGGAGTAATGGCCTCAGCAGCCACATTTATTACTGATTCAGCCTGCGCTACTTGGGCTCCGAGCGAGGTCCTCCTCCGCCTCCCCCGCCTTCCCTCCTGGCTTCTACCAAAATTCCAGGCGACGACGAGCATCCTGAGAGGACAGAGCCCCGAGCCGACCGAGGCCAGGCGCGCGCTCCTCCGACCCCCGCGCGACACTGGCGGGCCCGCCCCGCCCCGCGCGCCGCCCTCCTCGTGGGAAGGACCTGGCTCGGGCGCCCCACCCCGGGGCCGGCTCTGCCGCCTTCACCTGGCGCCAGGAAACAGAATCCACGGGACGCGCAATGGGTACCAGCATCTTCCTTGCGCCGCCGACTTTAAGCCTCATAATCAGCCCTCTTGACTAGATACCTTTGCTGTCACCAGTTCTCCGGTGACGAAACAGGCTAATAACTTCTTCAGACACAGAGGCAGGGTTTGAATTTAGCTGATTCCAGAGCCTGACCCCTGACCCTCCATTTCCTTTGTGGTTTTGACCTCTGCTGCGTCTTTTGGATGCTAGAGTTCATGGCAAAACCCGTGGCCTTGTCCTTTCTTTGAGGGGGCAAGGCTCCTGCTGAACTCCCGGCCTCACCTGGGTCTGGTGGCCCTGAGTGGACGGCTCTGAGCGACCAAGCTGGAGACACGGGGGGCTGCAGGTCGCCGAGAGGCTGAGGCTGGGGAACCAGTCCTGGGGCAAACCCTGAGCGCACAGTGGCTTCCAAGAGATCGAGAATCGGCCCCTTTAGAAATCAGAGCTGTCCCCTTTGCTCCCACCGCCAGCGGGTCTCGCCAGGGTTAGAGTTCTGACGGAGCCTTTACTTTATTATTATCATTGTTGTTTGAAACGCCTCATAATAACTGGGATAGATTTCTTAGGAAGCCAAATAATGGGATGCGTTTCCACCCTGGCTTTATAATTAATGTTTGCATCATTTATCTTTCGTGGAAAGATTATTCTGACTAACGAGGTTCTGGGCCACTAATTCATTACACTGCCTTGTCACTTCCTGCTCCTCTTATTACCCAGAAATAGACTCATTAGTCAGAGTTCAATGACAGGGAGAAATTGTGTTCGTTAATTTAATTCCCTCACTCACTTGTGGGCCCCATGTTTGTCCAAAATTGGGGACTAGAAGGGGGAAAAATTGGTATCTTAAGACTTTGCTTCTGCCTCGTCATACTTTCTACCTCACTCCTGTTTAACAAGCACGGGGCCCAGACAGCTCGTACTGGTGGCCACGCAGGCCCTGCTCTTTCTCAGCTCAAAGCTCTAAGTGGTGGACGAGGGGACAGAGGACAGGGTTTAGACGCTTCGGAAACATAATCAAGTTCTTGGGGATTTTTTAACCTCAACTCTCAACATGTTCTACCTGGGAACCCTTAGGAATACCCAGCATCCCAAGAGGAAATGCTGGAGATGTACATGTATGTTTATGACACAGTGTCCCCGAAGTCCGGCACCACGAGAATGTAAGGTGATATGATATAGCATCTATAGGCTGGGCTCAGGGGTTAGATAGACTTGAGTTCAAATCCTGCCTCTTCTTGTGGGAGCTGCATATCCTTACTGGAGAAGCTTAGTCTCCCTGCACTGCGCTTTCTCATCCACAGAATAGGATTAACAACTGTTGTAGGGTCAAGCTGGGAGAGGCTCCAGAAGAGGTTCGCAAAGTGTGCTACGACTATTAAGAACCTGGAAGAAACATGCACTAATCAAACTCACACGGCGAGAGAGAGGGCGCCTTCCAGCAGGGCTCCTAAGCCTGGCTGCGCACGGAACACCCGAGGATGCCCAGGCTCCTGGACCATTTGGGTAGGAATCTCTAGGCATGAAGGGAGGGCATCAGTGCTTCTTAAAACCTCCCCCAGCTGTTCTAAGGAGAGGTCAGGGTTGAGAACTCCTCAGCCTCCTGAGGTTGGCAGTGAACTCCTTCAACCTTGATCAAGCACAGAGAGTAACCCAGTTGTGTTCTTTCTGAATGGGCTCCCTAGAGGTGTTATGCTCCTGGTCCAGCCTGTTCCAGAAAGGAGTTCACTGCACAGGACAGGGACATTTCCCTGGGTCACTCCATGAGCAGGATTAGTGCCTACATTGTTCCAGGTGCTGGGCAGACCATGGGAAATAAAAGCAGCCCCAGAGCTTGCTGTCTTGGGGCAGCTGGTCCACTGGGGAGCTGGAATTAAATCACCAGTGAATGCTTAAGTGCAAACCAAAACAAATGCACTCGGGGAAGAAGGTTGATCCCAGGGCCATGACCCAGCCTGGGGACCAGGAAGGCCTTCACAAGGAAGGATCTTGAGTTTAGTTATAAAGGATGCCTAAGGTCATCCACGTGAAGAGAGAGCAAGAGCGCTTTCCAGGCAGAAGGACCAAAGACCAGTGCACAGCCCATGTGGCCGGAGCAACGGAAGCACGGGGAAGAGCTGAGCTGAGAGCAGCAGAGGCAGAGCTGCAGAGCCTTGGAGATGTTTGAGGATTTGGGTCCTCCATGTAAGGGCAAAAGGACGCTCTTAAACTGAGGAATTTTAAGTGGGGCAAAGAGGAGGGATGGCGGGATGGAATAAGTCATCCTTCAAGCCAACTCACTTCATAGCACTCCGGTCCTGACGGCCAAAGTGATGGCAGGGTGTGAGGGGCCAGTCACAGCGCTCCACCCTGCTGAGGCCCTCTGGTCAGCCCCTTATGGAAAACTGCAGTGGCCCAGATATGCTCACCGATGCGTGGGGCCCTATCTCACAGATCAAATCTATGCTCGGATTTCTACCCACCAAGAAACTAATCAATAACTCAGCTCCTAGAAATGTTGATAGCAGCAATCTCTGGAAAGGCATGCCCTCTTCCATGGTAAACTGTTCCATTGGAATTCTGCGGTGCTCATCATCTTTTTGTGAGTGTAGCTCTGTGAGTCTGTCACCATGAGTCTGGCCATGTCTGTTAGACTGATTTCATCCATCCGTTTGTAGACCCAAGAGGCTGAAGGCCATGTCCTTGGTGAACACACAATGGGGATGTCATCCAGTGCTTCTTGGCTTCCAGTCAATCTATGCCTGGAGGTCATGGGCTTCTCTTCTCTCAGGATGTCAGACTGGTGTGTGTTCACTATGTTTTTTCATTCTGAGATCCTCTGTTCTGGGAAGGGCACATTGTAGGCAAGTCTCCATGTCCAAGTAGACCAGGCCTTGGGCAGGACAGTTGATCCCCCTGCCCTGTCAATGTCTTGTGTGTTCGTGGCGCATTATATGTTCACAGTCCGTAATCTCAACCTCAATGATGTAAATCCTTGTAAGTGAATCCTTAGAGTTTGGCCACAGTTGTCTGTAACTGTAAGTGTCATTAATATAGAGGGACATCTGGAGATAGTAAGAGGGGAGGCAGGCCAGGGATGGGTTGTGGGCTTCTGACGAGCGGTGACCCAAGGCAGTCCTACTTCCCAAGCCAGTGAGGCTGAAAGCTGACAAATATCAGTCAGGCAGGGTGAGGAGTGGAAAGTTCGAGGCCTCCACTCAGACCCCTGCCTACAGGCTGATGAATTCAACAAGCCCAAGCACAGAGTCCTGAGAACAGAGTTGCTGTCTTTGATTACCAGGAGACAAAATGGCCTAACTAGATGAAGTATCCTGGGTGGATATTCAGCACAATGCCTGGCACATGCTAAAAATTACAACATTATATGTACAATTATTTTTTATTCCTATCACTACTGAGAGAAATAGCTAGAGTTAGAGAGGTGGATATTGAGCACTTAGAGTCTTATAATATTTATTACTCATCATCTCGATTAATTCTCAAAGTGGCAGTGAGATAGGTGTCATACTCATTGTACAGATTAGGAAACTGAGGATCAACATGGTAACTTACCATAGGTCAAGCAAAATACGGCAGAGGAGGAATTTGGATGATAAGCCTGCCTTCTTTGCATGACCCCTAGGAGTCTCTGCACATTCTCGACACTGGGGCCGAGTCTTGATGTGCCCATGCTGTGACTGTCTTAGTCAGCTCAAGCGACCATAATAAAGACCACAGACTGGATGGCTTATGCAACAGCAGCTCCTTTCCTCATAGTTCTGGGGCCAGAAGTCCAAGGTGAGTGTCTGTGAGGTTGGTTTCATTCTGAAGCCGCTCTCCTTGGCTTGTAGGTGGCCATGTTCTCCCTGCATCCGCACCTGGTGTTCCCTCTGTGTGTTTCTGTGTCCTAATCTTTTCTTCTTATGAGGACACCAGTCAGAATGGAGGAAGGCCACACATATGACCTCACTTTGCCTTAAATATGCCTTTAAAGGCCCTGTATCCAAATACAGTCACATTCTGAGGCCCTGGGGCTTAGGACTTCAATATATGAATTTTGGAGAGTCCACAATTCAGCTTATAACATTGACCAAGTAGTTTAGACAAAGCTCTTTATCTTTCACTTGCCGTGGGCTCTACACTTGGCTTTTCACATCAGTGTAATCACTGTGTACCCAAAATATTTTTCACCCTACAGTACAAAAAAGGTTTTTACTCTGAATGGTTGGGCAAATGTAAGGATTAAGATACCTCACTCCAGAGATGAGGTATGGAAAGGAGGGGTAGGACGAGTGCTCTGTCCAGGTATCAGTCTTCAGAGGAGCTCCTTTCTTAATTTCCCTGAGGGACAGGAGAGAGTGTGTGAATGCCACTGGCAAGCACAGGAGGCATTTGGAGAGTTGTTTTCCCAACTGCGTGTGGTGTACCTGGACACAGTCTGCAGACAGCAGTTTTGTGCGTTCTGTCCCCAGTGCCACATAGATGCACAGAGAGTTCCAGCGGCTCAGAGTGAGCCACACGTGCCCCAAGGACGTGCTGAGTGGCCCTGGCCCCTTTGTTCAGCTTCTCTTCCCTCACTATGCCGTTAAAAGATGGTGACCAATGTAAAAGGGTGGCTTTTAAATATTGTTGGAAAAAGAAAATGTTGAAATCCAAGAGAATAATGTAAGAGAGCAATAATCACCTTCCCGTTGACTACATCCTATAAACTTTGGCCCTCGGGGATAATGAACTACATCTCAAATCTTCTTGGTTTGATGTGTTCTACTAAAATGATCAAATTAACATACAGGAGGAAGAGACAACGGAAGGGAAACATGTGGCCTGTGTATTCACTTAGTACCTGGCACTTGGGAGTAGACAGCTGGAGAGAGGGAGAATTTAATTTCCTGGGGCCCACACATTTCTGAGTGATTGGCAGGCAATTTTGCTCTCCACTAGGCCTGGTATTAAAAGGAAGTAAAGACTCAGAAAGCTGCCAAGAACTGTTCCTTGCTTTTGGCAAAAGTTGTAGATCTCATCAGAAAAATCAAGAACTAGACTTAGAGGTTTGGGGAACCAGGATGCAATGGAACATCTCAGGTAATGATAACAAGTGCATGTTGGTAGAGCATCCTTTCATAGGTATCATTCTCTGATTTGGTCTCCTATTAAGCTTATGAAATAGTATTATCCTGCATCTGCCTTTGTCATGATGTAAGAAGCTCAGAGAATTAAATAAATTGACGGAGAGCACACAGCAAATTAATGGCAGATGCAGGTCTCAAACCCAAGTTCTTCTAAGCCTGCATGTTTTCACTACCTGTGCTGGCTCCTCCAAAGCCTGTGCAGAGGCTACCTTCATGGTCAAGAGCTCTATTGATCTAAACAGCTAGAAAGGAGCAAGTCCAGTGTTGTTGGAAGACATTCCTTTCCTGCCACCCTTCGCTCTTCTGGGATAGTATATTCTATATACAAGCAGTTAAGAACATGGATGTCATAGTAAGAGAGTTACAAGTTCAAAGTCAGGCTTCAAGGTTGAGCAACCTTGGGCAAATTATCTTATCTCCTTAAACCTTGATTTCCTTGTTTGTAAAAAGAAGATGGTAAAACCAACATCATAGGATTTTTTAAAAAATAAAATATGTGTGAATGTGAGTTTGTTTGTGCATTGTTTAGCATGGTATCTGAAACCCAGTAAAGGCTAGCTTTAAAAAAACATGACAAAATGGTCCTTGCCCAAAGAGTAGGGATTCCAGCAGTCCCCAAAGCAGGCTTTGCAAGGGTGGCAGAAGGTTGGGCTAGTTGTGGAATTCCATATATTCTTTTGTTTCAGTCTCTACCACCTTGCACTCAGTGCAAATTCCATACAGCAGCCTGGCCTCCTTCCAGGCTGGGACTGGTGCAGACAGAAAGAGGAGTCAAAGAAGGCCACGGGATCCAGAGCAGAGAGGGAAACAAAGGGAAGAAGATCAGTGGTGGACCCCACATGATGAACTGTACCAACCTGGGGTGCTGAAGCTGGGAAAGCAGCCAGATCAATGGGTTCCAGAGCAAAGGAAGAACCTGAACCTATTGCTTTTGGCATCCAAGCCAGGAAGTTAAATCCAGTGACTGGGCAAGGTGTTTGGTAAGTGATGGGAGATAAAACAGGCACATATATCTTGGGAAACAACAGTGAGAGGGCAGATCTGATTCTGAAAAATGTCTTTGCTCCTTGTCACCTTCCAAAGGCAAAATCATAGCTTTGTGCATTTGCATCTAAAAATATGCGTTTGTATGTGCAAGTGCTGGTGCGTGTGTTTGGGGATGTATGTGTGTGCAAGCACTACTCATTTGTCCTCCTACTCCACAGGGCATGGTAATGCCAGAAAATGTGTTGTTTATAAGGTAGGTGCAAATAGCATTTTATTCTCATAGTTCTGAGAATTGTAGCATATTTACACTATTCAGATAAGCCCATGTATTTCTATACTCTGTGGAAATTTTTCTTGTAAAATTAACATATGCTCTATTACCTCCTTATTAATAAGACATTCTGAGGCTCTGACCTCCTCCATCACAGTCCCCAGAGCCTCCCCACGTCCCTGCCTCTGAGCAGACGAGGCAAGCTCCGGCGTCCCAGGAGAATCCTGGAGAGACAGCTGCCCTGTCCACCCCTCCACCACCTGCCCCTACATAGAGGGCAGCCTATCAGACAAGGAAAATCTAGCCTCCAGCCCTTATTCTGCAGACAAATTCCAAAAAAGAGGCGTTTTCTAACAAAGTCAATGGTTCCATCAGCCTTGATCCAAAGGCAGCAACAAGAAATCTGCGTTTTATGATGAAGGGGTGACACAGGGGCTGCCTATGGCTAGGAACCCCACTTTTTAATTCATCTGCTGGGCAAGGTTCGGGGGTGGCTTTCTGGCTGCAGTGTGGGGGTGAGCTGAGCCCTGGCCTGGGCTGGAACCCAGAGAGGTGGCAGCTTTGTTTTCCCCATGCTGCGGGGCGATGCTGAGAGCGTCCCTGGGCCCGTCTGCAGCCATGAACATGCACTAGAAGGCACTGTGTCTTCCGTGAAAACATGATAAATGACCACAAGATTGGGAGATGACTTCAGGAAAAGAGGTATTTTGGGGTTTTCCACATACAATAAAACTTTTCCCACTTCAGAGGAGGAAGTTGCATTTTGAGCTTTCTTTTTTTTTTTCCTTTTTGTTGAAATTGAGGAAAAGAGACTTTAAAGAACATGTGTATATCAAATATTAGCAACAGAATTAAACAACTTTCATAACAAATTCTGGTATTTTTGTCTCTTTTAAAACTTCTAACACCCACAGATTGGTCTCTTGTGTGGTGAGATCTCCTCCGAGAGTTCGGCTGAGTCTGGCTTTGTTCCAGTGTTTCTCCCCTTTCTAACAACCCACCCTTCAATCAATTCTGTTTATCTCCTTAATTGGATGTAAGATAGGACTGCACAGTTTAAATATTTTTATTGAATTGAGTTTTATGTTCCCAGTCTAGATTTATAGACTATTAAGTAGAATGTTTTACATTTCTCTCTCTCAAGGAAAATAACAAATACATGTGGGCAGAGCCATCAGTCAATTATTTCTGTGGATCGTTTGCAAATTATAAGAAAACTCAAAGCACTTCCACTTTGATTTAGGGGAAAGCAACTGAATTTCAGAACAGTCTTGAACCCAAGACCCAAACTAGTCTTGAACTTCAGAACTGCTTCCTTCAATGACCAAGAAGAGGTAAGGTGACTATAATGACAAATCATCCTCCAAGTTTAGAAAGCCACTCTGATCCCAGCTGAGGAGAAAATAAGTGGTACTCTAGCCTCGGCGACCAGGTGGGCACAGACAAATCCATCCCAGTGATGAGACGGACCCTACAATTAAGTAAATGATGCTTAACATACCAGTACCAGAGGATCTCAGTTTCCCCACAAATCTCCTTTCTGTCTAGAAATTTCCATACCATTTGCAGTTCCATCAGGGCATCTTCCACATTCCTAATTTTCCTCCTTGGAATATTTTAATCCTATATCTCCAGATTTAAACGTATTTTCCCCTACTTGCTCTTCCACCAATCCACAGCAAAGAAGCAGATACATCGCACCAGGACTCAAAACCTCACCTCATTTCAGATTTGAAACTTCACCAAGGGAGACCCCTTGGCCAGAGCACCAGCCATCCATTTCACTGAACCGACCTCTTTCCAAGAGCAAAGGCATCTCCATCTCAAAAGCCACAGCCGTGACCGGACCTCTCGTCCTGGGGACAGGCATTCAGCATGGCCTCTGGGGGGAAGAGCCCCCCTCGCCTGTCTGTGAAAGGACGATGAATTCAGGGGCACCTACCTGTGCTGCCCCGCGACTGCCACCTCTTCCCACCTTCCCTGTTCCTTTTCCGCTCATTTTTTTTTCCACTTTAAAAACATCCAACTTTGCCTTGGGGATGAGCAGAATGAAATGTCACTTACCTATAAAAAGAGAGACAGAAGAGAAAGCCATGCATCACATTACACGCAAGTTCTTTGAAATCAAGGCCAGCTTCCGACTTTGAAACTGTAACAATGAGTGAGTATTATTTTTTCATCCTACCTTTCTATATTTAATGAAACTCGGATTTTGCGAGAAGTGCATCCCCAGGGCTGAGCCTCCCTCCATGATTCTCCTTTTGTCTTGTTACGGCTCACTGTCCCTCTTCACCAGCCTCGCCCTGCACTGCCTGCTCCCTCTCTTCGCTGAGGAAAGGTCAGGAAGGAAAGAGGGAAGACACTCAGACCACAGAGATCAAGGTAGACTTAAGACGCAGGCACTGAAGTTGTGAGGCGCGTGGAGCCTTTTTTCTCACAGGCGGGTGCCCCGGAGACCTGGGGTCAGTGCTGGCCGATGCCTACGAAGGAGGCAGGTCATAGTTCTCCACAGGGTGACTTTCCATCTGAGGCTCCGGGACCTTTTCAAATGGCTCTGGCTCTGAGTCTTCCTCCTCGCTCTCCCTTGCCCATCTTCCCCCTCAGTCCTCCAGGGCGGGATGAGCTCACCCAAGGTCTCCATCCTCCCCTTTGTCACACAGCAGCCATAGTTTCATCTTAGTGCTCATGGTTCAGGCTTCTACAGAAATAGCTCATCACAACACCGTAAGGCCAACTGAGACGTGTGTAGGTAATTTTCTCCAGTCCCCTGCCTCAAGGTAGGATCCAACCTGGTTCATCCGTGTCCTAGGAGACCCTCTGTCTGGGAACTCCAAGATGCTGAGTCCATGCCTTGCCTGCTCCTGGCCTCGGAGTCTCCCACCCTTCGCACAGCAGATTCCTCACAGCCCAATGGCTGCCCGCCTCCCTCTGCCGAGGGGGAACAGCCCCACCCTGCGCCATGTACCAAGTCCCCTAACACGTCAAATAGTTTAGAATCAACTTTAGTGTACTGCCAGTATCTTTTCCTTATTCTGCCTGAGTAACTCAGTTCTTTTTAGCCTTTTCTTAGAGATTTTAGTTTTCTGGTTTTTCTCCTCAAGCTCCTCTGAGAACCTCTGTGGAGGACACCCCAGAGCTGAGTTGACTCAAAAAGTAACCATGTGTCCCCCATTTGACTGATTCTCATACTGCATTCCACAAAGGGTTTTCCACTCAAGGTGCTCTGCCAAAAATGGAATCATGGTCAAATATTTTCAGAAAACGCTTCACCTTCCTTCACCTCTTGGAGATTGATGACCACAGTAGTACACTGAAGAGCTGGAGAAGGTCCCCAGTGAAGAGCCACACTTAAGCTCTTCCTGAAACTATTTCTCTCAGAAACTTTGCTCCCTACGCACAAATTAAAACACTCTTCTCTACTTCAGAAGGATGGCTATTTTTTGTTGTTTTTACGGATGTTACACTAAGAATAACTGTTTGGGTCTTATCACAGGCTGTGGCCAAGGGATCCTGAGAGCTATGTCGCCTCCTGCCACAGCCTGTGGGAAGCACAGCCCAGGACTCCGCCCCTCCCCCAGTGTGGGAATCCCCCCGCCCGCTCTCCCACTGCGCCCTCATCTCTGAGAGGGGGAGCTCTCTGCAGTCTGCGTACTCCGTCAGGATGTATGAGGCTGCAGGGGTACTTGAAATGGGCTTTGTAAACTGTAAAGAGTTTTAAGGGCTTGGTGTTCAGCACTGCTGTCCTTGGGCCACATTCTGGAAAGACAGAGAACACTGTGCATCAGTGGACCAGGGAGCTGGTGAAGATGTGCTCTTGTTTCCCCAGTGAATGAGCAGTCAGGAGCTGGTATGCCCGATTACTTCTCCCGGTTTAGACTCGGAGGGAGGGATTGACCTCGTGGGTCTTTTTCCACCTTTAATATCTATGCCTATGAGCTTCCTGCTGTTGCACAGGAATGATTTCTGTGCCTTCTCAGTGTTTACACCTTTCAAAGCTTGTAATCCTGCTCTGCGGCTTTGCAGCTGGGCAAGTTTCTCAGTAGACCACGAACCTCTAAGCGGGGAAGGGAGAGAGAAGTGCTAAATCAGATGGTGGGGTAAGCAATGCCTTGTCTGTCTTCATTATTACTCTTAAGGAGAAGTGAGCATCAAAATAATAACATGCCAGTGTAGCTATATCGACTACAAGTAATGGACCACTCAGGTGGGGGATATTGATAATGGGGGAGGCTGTGCGTGTGTGAGGGCAGGGGGTATGTGGGAAATCTCTATATTTTCTGCTCAATTTTGCTGGAACCAAAAATTGCTCTAAAAAATAAAGTTTAGGGGCCAGCCAGGTGGTATAGTGGTTGGGTTCATGTGCTCTACTTCGGCAGCCTGTGTTCGGATCCCAGGTGCAGACCTGTATACCACTCATCAAGCCATGCTCTGAGGAAGCATCCCACATACAAAGTGGAGGAGGATTGGCACAGATGTTAGCTCAGTGACAATCTTCCTCAAGCAGAAAGAGGAAGATTGGCAACAGATGTTAGCTAAGGGCCAATCTTCCTCAATAAAAAAAATAATAACTAAAAAAAAAATAGTTTGCTAGTTTAAAAAAGGGTGCACTCCTTAAGTTTTCATTTATTCAAGAAAATATTCTTGATCATAAACTATGTGCAAGGCCTATATTTCCTGCAGAGCAGGAGAATTCTGGAGATGACCGTATTTTGTTGGTACAGTCCCAAAAGTAGTGCTCACAAGGCCTTTTACTGGGCCGTATAGAAAGAATGAAAAAAATGGAAATAATGTCCCAGTCCTGGGAAAGCTTGAAAACTTCACAGGAAGATAGAAATATAATAAGTTTGGGAAATACTCAGAAAACTATAACTACCATCCCAAGTTTACCCCCCCACCCTGCCTCCTCATCTTAGGGAATCATTTCTAAGATTTAAAACCAGCTGAAGTGCCACGTCGTCTCGGAGGCCTTCTTGTGGCTCACCCCAAAAGGTGTTACTTTGTCCTGTGTACCCAACAGCTTGCTGCTCGCGTTCGCTTTTAGCACTTCTCCCATTTTGCTGTTTATTAGTCTATTGTTTCTACTTTGCTACTACATTTAGACTTTGCAAACTTGACAACACCTAGCCCAGGTTCTACTACAAAATAAGTTATAAGAAACCTTTAGGTTTTCAGACCTTTTTGAATTTGGAATTGCAGATAAGGGATTGTGGGTCTGTATACACCAGATACTATGATATCTCTAGGACTACAGAGATGAAAGATATGATTCTATCTTCTTGTGGTCTAAAGGGGAAAACCAACAGGAGACACAGAATTATAACGTAGCATCATAGCTGACACACAGGGGTGGGTGTAGGGTGTGTGAGAGGACAGAGTGTCGTGTCTTTCATTTGGGTGCTGAGATGATACAAAGAGAAAATAACCCTGGAATTCGGTGGAGGCTGTCAGGGAAAACTTCACAGAAGAGGCTGGCCCTTTTTGAGCAGGTCCTGCTGCAATGCTGCCTTAAAAATGCACTGACCACCATCTGTCTCCATCCCTCCATGGCAAGGGCAAGTTTGCCTGGTTTTCTCCCATCTTGCACTGCAGAGTTCTTCTGTGATGGATTTCCCACTGACCTGCCCCGAAATCTAAGGCCTGGCTCAGGGCCTAGAGGGGCCAACTCAACATTCAGTCCCCACTCAAGGCACTACAAGCCCGATGTGTTTCTATAATTTTTTGGCTGCTTTTCATAGGGCCAACGTAACACCAAAAATGGTGACAGCCCAACTGTTCAAAGCAGTTTCAGCTGAAGAGGTTCTTCTCCAGATCTCCATTCCTCACTTTAACTCAGTTAACCCATTTGCTCCCACAGCCAGGGACGCTCCTCAGCCTTTGGGGGATAAGGAAGGACACTTGAGGGCTCGCACTGTGGCCTGGTATTGGGTGTGCTCCACTTCAGCAGCCTGGGTTCAGTTCCCAGGTTCAGACCTAAACCATTCATTGGCAGCCATGCTGTGGCAGTGACCCACATACAAAATAGGGGAAGATTGGCACAGTTGTTATCTCTTCCTCAAGGAAAAAGAGGAAGATTGGCAACTGATTGAGATGTTAGCTCAGGGTGAATCTTCCTCACCAGAAAAAAAGAAGAAATAGAAGAACAGCTGCCCATGAGGATGGCTTATGGAACACAAAGGTCTTGGCCAAATTCAAAATGTGCATATTCCAAATGCAGTGCAAGTGCTTTCCCAGGGGGAGCATTTATATTGACAAATGCATACTTACTCCAAACCTGGCCCGAGAGTGGCTCTAGTCTTGAGCCAAGACTAGCTCTCCTCTAACTCTCTGTCTTATGGCCTTTGGGCCTTCAAGGAAAGAGACAGGATGAAAAGGCAAGAGCTTGGATCCAGGGCTTGGGAGTATCCCTCCTCTCCTCTCTGCTCCTACACCCACACTCCTCCTCTGTCCAAACTGGGAATGTGACAGTCCATCCACAGGAGCTCTGCTCCCACATCCATGCTGCTGTGACCTTCAACAGCATCTCTGTAGCGGGCCACATGTGGTCAAGCCTTGAACTCCTCCTCTGTAGCATCTGTGAAGGCTCTATGTCAACTCCCAGCTCTGTCCATGTCATTGGGAGGATGACTCCTAAAGACCTGCAGTTATTCCCTTGATTTAGAGGTATCACGTCACAGCCCATGCTATATTGCCTGAAGAAAAAGAAATGAGGATTGCTTTTGAGTCTATTTAGGTGGAGAAATGACGTGGGATCATCTAGAGGTATGGTATTTTTAGGCAAGTATTCTATAGGCAGAGGGATTGCTTGAAAACCTCTTCTCCAGCTAGACCCCCAAATGGGATGGGGATGGAGTGGATTCTCTCGCACTTCTTCCCACGTTCTCTTCTTCCCTGTTGCAGAACACTCTTGAAACGCAAATACCTCCTGCCTTTCCTACCCACAGCTTCTCCACACTCTAGAGAGAGGTCTGGTACTGACATGCTGTTGGTAGGAGAACCGAGGCCCAGGGAGATGTCAGCTGGAATCTGGTGAATGCAGGGGAATAATGGGAGGAAAGGGGAGAATTGACAACGTTCCTGGCTGTCCCTCATATGCCCTCACATTCTTTCCTAGGATGAGGATGGAGGGCCTCCCAGGAGCCAGGCAACATGTCTAATGGTGAGATGGGGCTGAGGCCAACATGGGCAATGGATTTGGTCCCAGCATTTCAGAAGGCAACCATGTTTTTTGTTTGGGTTTTTTTTGGTGAGGAAGATTTGCCCTGAGCAAATATCTGTACCAATCTTCCTCTATTTTATATGTGCATGGCTTGATGAGTGGTGTGTAGGTCCACACCTGGGATCAGAACCCATGAACCCCATGCTGCCAAAGCAGAGCACACAAACTTTATCACGATGCCAAGGGGCCAGCCCTAAGAATGGAACCATTTTTATGCTGCTCTGAGGCTCCCATGGGAGACCAGAATTCCTCTGAGTAACGCTTTTCCATTCCTCTGGTTGCTTCACACAGAACTTCGCTGGGCAGATTTTCCTTTTCTTTCCAGTGAGTGTATTTGTTGATTTTCACAATCAGACATAGCAGTGTGCTAAACGTCTAGGTGATCTCAATTTTCCTCCCTGCCACCCTCACCCTTCTTTCTCTACCACGACGAGGTGAGGATTTGGAGGGAAAGTAATATCAGGAGAGGGGGTTGGGACTATGAGCAGGGTTGCAGCCCAGCCCATTCACTGCGTTCAGCCTCTGTCCCCTCTGTGTCTCTGACACAAAGTGCTAAAGAATGCCACCTGTGCAAAACCAGCTGTGCCAGTGACTTCCCTGTGTTTCCAGGAAGCTTCAGGAACCCTTACTGACCTCACCTCATGGCACATTCCGTTCATCTGTGAGATATCTCTAGAAAGGAAGGTGATCAGAGTCAGCTTAGATGCTACTAATTAGCATCTTCTCCTTAAAGACTGGGCAAACGTCCAGAAATTGCTGAGAATTCCAGAAAACAGGGAGCATAGCTGCCAAAGTTCTGGGCTAGGGTAAGGATCTGAGGCCGCCTTTTCTCAAGGGCTGAACTTTTAGATGACTATGTCAGTGGCGGTCCTCCTCTTTTCAGATTAGAATCACCTGAGTAGATTTTAAAAATCCTGGTACCCAAGCTTCATCCCAGTCCAATCCAATCAGAATTCCTCAGAGTGGGACGCAGGTATCAGAGTTTTTGAAAGCTGTCCGATTGATTCCAACACGCAGCCAAATCTGAGCAGCAGCATGCTGGCATGTGTGTGAGGCCCCCGAGGGCATGAAAGCCAGGCTGCCGAGCTCCAGCCCCATCTCTGAATGAGCAGGTCCGAGATCTGACCCGAGAACCTGCATTTCTGAGGGGCTGCCGGGCAATGCTGTTGCTGCTGGTGGGGACCAGACTTTGAGAAACACTGCATTAGCTCATCCCTGAGGCTCTTTGAAAGAAAAAAGGCCCGGAGGAGTTACTTCCCATTACAACTGCAGTTCTTGGGGCTGCGAGGACCCCGCACATCCTATATTCAAGTGTATCTTACCTGGAACAGATATAAGGACACTGGCTCTGCCATTGAGAAAGGGGTCCACCTGGCTTTTCCTTATCTTCCTAGGGCTGCACTTAGAAAGACTGCTTTCTGTGAAAGGAGCTTCCACAGCCGAAAGGAAAGGAGGCCAGCATTCCCCTTTCCCATCTCTTCTACTGTCAGAGGATTGATCTTGTTCCTTTAAAAAGAGATCCCATGATCCCACCAAATAGCCTTCTGAGGACAGCAATGGGGTTGTCTTATAGGGCCACCACTAAGTACTGCTGTGTGCACAAGGAGACACGGGTTACATGTCAGCTAAGTCAATGAGTGAACGACAACTGGACAGGCAAGAAAGCCAAGAGGCAGTCACACAGTTTTCTGGTAGAGAGTTGGATGTAGGCTTCAATAGCGAGCATCTAACAAACGCCTATGGATTTCGCATCCACCTTTTGATAAGGCTGGAGGATGTAATAACGTGAGATGGGTTTCTATTTGCATGAATTTTTGTAATTTACAGCCCCTTTTCAGCCACATTTTATCACCAATACATCTCAATCATCCCACAAGCCACGTCCCAGGGGAGCCTACAGAGATGCTGGGGAGGCAGGGCCCTAAGAGGGGAAGCGTGGGTGTGTCCTCATCTGTGTTCTCCTCCTAGAAGTGGCTCCAGGCTCCCTGATGTGGGTGCCCCAAGCTCTCTGCCCAGGACATTCTGGCAGGAGCCGAGGGTAGGCCCCACCTTTACATCTTGCTGAAAATCTCGCACTTTCCAGAGGAGGACTGGGGACAGCTGCAGCGGGCGTGTGCTTGTTGCACAGCACCCTTTTCCACCTTCTCCAGGACGGCTCCGTTCAGGGCGGGCATACGCCCACAGCACAGCAGCAGACACGTCTCTCTGTGCCCTCCATGCAGCCACACTGCAGCAGGGGAGGAAAGAGGAAGCGGAGGGGGCTGCATTGCCTCCCTCCCTCTGAGCTTGTTCATATAGTAAAACACAGAGGCCCCGCTGTGACTGTTGATCACATTCAAAGCAAAGGCAGGTTTGGAAATTCATCAGAGATTTCTCCCACAGCTGCAGCCAGCCAGGCCTGAGCCTCGCCCTCCCCCGGGGCCGCTGCTGCTGCCATCCCTCCAGCCTGAGCAGGGAGACTGTGAAGTTGTCTTTCCAATGTCCCACATCTGTTTCCTGGGGCGAAGGGAGATGGTAGGTGGAGGCAGATTTGTGAGACAGAAAGAACAAAGGGAGAAAGAAAGGACACCTTCAGAAAACGATCCATCAAAAGGGGAGAATTTAAAAGAGAGACTGTCAAGGGCTCTTTCTTCTTTCCGTCCTTCTCCTTCTTTCTGGAGCTGGTTCTGGGGTCCACACAGTGCATGCCACTGAGGACCTGGTGACCAAGGTCTGCTCAATCCAGCCCCTGGTTAGTAACTGCAGAGGCTCATCATGTAGGCTGGTGGCTGTAATAATGCTATAGCCTGTGATCTATGGATTTTATGGGGATTTTTAGGAGATTGGTAATAAGGTTGCTCCAGTAAACAGCCTGGCAAAGCAGGCACGATGAAGGCAATTGCACAGGTTGCGTTCCAAGCGACTTTCTGAAGGCTAGTGCCTGCCACCAGCTGTACGTGTTCCAGTGCTTCCTTCCCTCCGAGGGTCTGATGCCCTCCACATGCTAAGATTCCTGCCCCATGACAGGAAGGAGCAAACACACTGTGTGGGGCACCCTCACCTCTTTGCTTGTCTACTACTGAGAAAGTGAGTCTGGTTCCTTCCTCTCGCCTTCAGGCCAACGAGCAGCGAGGGGAGGGCGTGCTGGACGGAGTCACGCTCCTGAGCTTCTTGCTCAGAATTCTGACTTCATGGAGCCCCTAAGGAGGTAAGGGATGGACCCTCTCCCCAAGCCAGGACCTGCTCTGAGTCCCTCCAGGGTTATGGTGAGTCAGCTCACCCTAAATGCTAACTGCTACCTGTTGTGCCCCAAGTTGAACTGCTATATATTTGACAACACCACTTGGGAGCAATCCTCCAAAGAGATGGACAGCGATAGCAGGTCGAGCACTTAGGAAGGTGAGCCACCAACTGGGTGGACTTGGCTCTGGGCCCCATGCCAAGGGAACTGAGACTGGAGCACCAGCTTGCATAATTTTGGTTTGTGGCCACTGGAAATCTGGGTATCATCTGGACACCTGCCTTCCCAATAAATGCATTTGGTTTCCAAGGAAGTCTAATCAGGGACCACAGCATATCATACCGAGCCTTTTCTCATGGGAAACACATCACAGTAACAGTATCTCTATTCGTGTGCTATCCAGTTAACAGTCCTTTCGCGTGTCCTACTTACTATCGCATTTGATAAGAAGTCTTATGAGGTCAATATTATTTTATGTTCCCATTTTACAAAAGAGGAAAGTGATGTTAGGGAGGTCATCATTTGCCCAAAGTCACAAGTTGTTATTGTTGCAGATCTGGAACTCAGCAGCAGACCCCAGTTCCTGTGCCATATTCTAAGGATTCAGATGGAAGGCTGTCAGCTCCTGGACAAGATGCAGCACTGCCGGAGATCCACTCTCGCTATCTTGAGCCTGTACCCACCGCCCACAGAGCTTCGCGGACCAGCACAGCTGACAACCTGCCCCAGGCACTCCCTTCCCAGCGGACTCATTTGGTTTTTATATTCTCTTCGTTTATCCTCAGCCCAGAGAGCAAACATTTAAACCTATTAGCCCCAAGCTGAATGTATATCCAAGCATCCTACCAGTGTCGGTGAACGAGCTTCATTCCACGGCCTCTACCAGGAAATCCCACCTAAAATTTCCCATCGAATGTGGCCAGTTGATTTGGGTGCAGACAGTAACAAGGACTCAATCCTCAATAACTGGTTTTAATAACTGGTTGGTATTTATTCAGCTTGTTTTTCAACTAGATATTTATGCCTAAGGTTTCTGTGCTGGTTACTGTGTGTGAAATGAAAGTCAACTGATTATCAAAAACATATTTACTGAGGATTAGTTCTGCAATAACCACCTACACAGGATCTATCAAAGTAAATCCTCAATAAATGCATATTCGGGAGCTTAGTTTAAATTGTTTCTACAAATCGAACTTAAAGGAAATACTTTCAAGAGGAGTTGGCAGTCATAGAAGCCAGGAGCTAGAGTTTCTTGTTTTGTTCTAAAAAAATGACAGCATTCTTGATCTTTTTCATCTGCAGACTTAGAAACTACATGTACCAAAAAACAAGAAACAAACAAAAACCTAGGATTCTTGACGAGTAGATTTAAATTTACATGTAATTTATTGATGATTAACTGTATCTAAATGCCTGAAAACATTTGGAGCTGGCGCTGAAGTCACCCCATCTCCAGATAATAACTCGTTTATCATCCCAAGAAGAAGGCAGGTGGATTTTTAGATATTTCCTTGGAATCAAATAATAGAATCTTTCAGTGATTTTATTTTTAAAAAATTAGATATTTTTTTGGCTACAGTTTAAGCCCATTCTCTTAATGAGGCCATAGCGGTAATGAAAACTAGTCAGTCACTCTTCTCCTCACATCTCTCACACAGCCCTTCTTAGAGGGATGGTGCTGACGGTGATGAGGACAATGAGAACTGTTCACTGAGGACTTTCTATGAACCAGGTACGTAATCTCAGTTCATCTTCATAACCATCCTTTTGGCAGTTCTGTTATCTTTGCTGTTCTTCAGTTTTTACTGAGAAATCAAGGAAGTTTAGATCTAGTCTTAGTTGTGGATCTAGGCCTAGCTTCTTAGAAGCTATGGAGAAGAGTGGGGAGCAAAGTTAGAGCTGAGTGATCCTGGAGAGAAGATGAGCATGGGCCGCCTTCATCAAATGAGGACAAAAATGCAGAAGCAGCAAAGGCTAGTGGACCGGGTTTACCCATAACTCTGAGACCACCCCTTACAGGGGTGAGGGTGTGAGGATCCGTCCCCCCAGCTTAAGAGGGCATTGTACTTGGCATTAGTGGGGAATGCAGAGATTTCATCTTCAGGAAAGGGCGTGTGCTGCCCACTGCGTCTGCCTTTCCCCCTCAAAGAACCTGATCTCTAGGTGAGACAGCACCCTGGACCACCTCACAGTTCTGCCACACCACGGACGACCCCTGGGACTTTGGACAGCCCTCCATCTCCCAGGTCTTGTTTCTCTCATCTGACAGACTTAGGAGGTGAGAGCAGGTGATTCCTTCCGAAGGTTCTTTCCTGTCCAACTGTCTGTGGTTCACTTCCTCAGGCCAATGGGAAAGGAGTTTGTTCAGATGCGAAAGCTACAGTCCTGCGCCACTGCCGACCCTCGACAGCTTGACTGTATGAGGGTGGATCAGTCTGGGGAAGACTAATTTTGCAAAGCAAGTCCATTTAGTGATTACCAATACTTCAAAAGTTTTCACTCCAAAAGTTAGGAAAGGAAAGCACAAATAACTGGCTATTTTTAGACTGTCATCCACTTTACTTCCACATACCTGGCCATCTCTATTGTCCTGGAATCTGGGAAGATTTACACACACACACACACACACACACACACACACCAGTTTCTTATCTCTAGGCCTTCTACTGAGCGAGGTGATTAACTCCTTGACCTTATGGAGCTCTAACGTGACCTCGGAGAATAGATAGAATCTTGTTATCTTGTAATGAGTTTTATGGCTTATTTCAGTACATTTCAGCCATGTTTCTCTAGTGATTAAGGCAATTATCAGCCTATGCATTTCAGGACTGTGAATTACGGCGTGCTCTCCAGGTGCTGAAAGGCCTTGGGAATGCCCAGACCTCTTCCTGTGCCATAAGTACTTATTCCCACTCCCGCTCCCCACTACATACACAGACGCTGCATTCTGTTTCTGGGAGCCCCACCAGCTCCTTCTAGCCTGTATTCAAATATAGTTACCAAAGCAGTGACTTTAGATTTAATTGATTTAAGTAAATTCCCTACTTATCATTAATTGGTGCCATGCACAGTGCTTTAATTACCATCATTATTACTTAGGATTTAGAGAAAGAAATCTTTCCATCTTCCCCTGCAATGTCATAGAGGAAGTGCTGTCCTCAACTGAGCACTTGTGGCTGTCAGCGCAACCTGTTTCCATGCACCTGGCACACGATGTGATGAAATGTACACTCAGCACAGCATTGGGGAATGTCACAGGCCCACTTTTGTCTCTGGCTCATGCTTCAATATTTGTCAGGTCCTTTTGCTTTACATTTGTACTCATGTGACCAAGGGTGATTTCTATTCCTCTATTTCCTCTTTCTGGAGATATCACAAAAAGTAGTTCTTGAATGTTCTTTAAGAAGGCCTCCAAGAGAAATGTGCAACAATCTCAGGTCCTATATCCTTGCACCCTATAATGAAGTATGATGGGAGGACAGGAGTGGGATGATGGCTTACATGCCACCATCCACACTTTTCCCCTTTTCTTCTCCTAGTATGATCATTAGGGTATTTTAGTGTTCAAAGAGACGGGGCTGTTCAGAGTGTATGTTACCAAAAGAAACTAGGTCCTAAGCTAGACTCAGCCTAGGACACAATATATACCTAATGGAAATTACCTCAAGTAATTGTGCTAAACTCATCATTTCTAGTGAGTCAAAAAAGACCAAACTTATCTATAAGCTACACAAAAGTCAACTCGTTCACCCAGCTTTGATTCCAAGAGATCAGGGGACAACAGTTTTCACTCAGCACGGTGTAGTGCAAAATTGGATAAGAATTTGCATCTAGTTCCATCATTTACAAACTATATGACTTTGTACAAATTGTTTAACACTACTAAGGCTTAATTCTGTCGTTTATTAAATGAGCCTGATTTATAGAATTCAGAAATCTGGCAGGAATCCGATAAGATCAGTCTGTCGGATGGCTCACGCCTGTTTTTCAAAGCTTGCCCTTCCTCGTATTGGAAGCAAGCTTCTTCGAAAGGTCTCTACTGTAGCATTCTATACTGCAGCACCACAGACAGTGTGGTGGCCACCCTCTGTGACCCTATTCTCAAGGTTACAGATGTACTCCCCATCCCCAGCTCTCTTTAATAACCTATTCAGGTCCATCCATGCACTTAGGAAAATCCTTGATGGTGAGACTCTCAAGTCTGAAGTAAGCTGTAAATTTCTTTCTTTGCTTAGGGCTCATATTTTCCCTGGATCAAATGCTTCTGAGTCTCAAGGACTTGCCTTGCTATTTCTGGACCCCTCTCCATGATCCACTTGACCTTTAGTTAAGGAAGGTTGGTGGGGGATATAATCCCACTGATAAATGTGTGAGATTTAAGATGGGTTAACCCAGAGTTGTCAGGTGGTACTGCTTGGGTCTGAAGGCTAAACATTTTATGTACAGCCTAAGGCCTGGGAGCCCCACAAGGCAGCATATCGAATCCACGCCTGCTTTCACGTTTTCTGGCTCTCTATAATTCTGGACTTAGGGCTTCACACATTCCTTAGTAAACATATTAAGTGTGAACATGGCCCAGAAACAGTGAGTACGTTCTTGTATTTCTTCTATAATATAAAAATCAATACTGAAAACCAGGAAATATGTCTTACTGGGAATAGTAGGTTAAAATTGAAACAAAACTCCAAATGTTGAAAAAGCTGAGATTGAAACCCCCTCTAGAGTTCATTTCTTTTCAATTTCCCACTATACATTTCTGGTTGGAGGTGTCAAGAACTGTCTGATGGTTATCACACCTACTCCAGAAATTCCTGGCAAAATTGCAGGATTTGGCAAAGAGATTCTACGTGTGAGACAATGCACAAAGAATTTTAGTACCATTTATGCTAAAATGTACTCTAAAAAGGAAAAGTACAATAAAAAATGTGGAACCTCATCTAAAATCTGTATCTAAATAGACCGCAGCATTGAATATTCTGAAGAAATAATTCCTTTGCAGAGATAGACGTTCTGGACATCTTTTTTTCAAAATGACATTTGTAGAAGGGAAGGGAAACGGGTTAAGGTATGGGTGAAAAAGTTGGACTTCCAGGAATTTTTCCATGTGAAGTTTAGAAGAGAGTCATATGCAGCAAAAATAGAGAAAAGGGCTATGCAGTACATATTGAGGCTTTTGGGTCCCACAGTCTCTGCCTCATTGCTCACCTCTACTCTGCAGTATGATAGCAGCCCTTGGCCACAAGTCAAATGATGAGTGTGGCTGCATCCCTATAAAACTTTATTTTAAGAGCAGGTCACAGGCCAGATTTGGCCCAGAGGCCGTAGTTCGCTGACCCATCTTAGATGATCAACTGTGTGTTTGCCCTTGAAGTCTATCCATGAAGTAGACTTCCCCTCTTGTCTATTTCTCTGAGCTCACTGTGCAAGTGCATTTTTTAACCTTTTACATGTGTGCTTCTATACGTACATATCTATAGCTGAGATTGGTCTTGGGGTTTCATATTCTTAATAGTTAGAAGCTAAGCTTTGCATTTCTCCTTGAAAAGGCCAAGTATCATGGACATTTTGATGGTGTAAAATGGTGTCAAGGTCATGATCATGATCCAGTCTCCAACGTTAGCTGTTCATCCATTCTGTGCACTCCACATAACCCAGTATCTACAGATCTTCCAAAATCCTCTTGGAAAAATGGTATGAAAGACAGAATATTTGACCCTTCCCAAGGGGAGCTCCAATCCAATGGAGGCAACAAGAAACATACATACGTGTTTTACAAGACACAACATAATCATGCACAAACAAACACACAAATAAACATATGCAAGTGCAGCTGCAAATCTAGCTCTCTATACCTAGAACTAGAAGAATGCCAAAATAAGCAATTGGAAGAAATCTCCATGGAAGAGATCAATTTTAAAACTGGGTGACTATGAAAGAGTAAGACACGGCTTGAGGATAGAGAAGAGAAGACTTCACATGGTTGGGTTTAATGCACAGAATTCCTTTCCCTACTTAGCATGTAGGTCTGCCGTGAAAGGCGTGATTGAAATGGAACGCTCCTTCCCCACTTCCCCAGAATGCTCTGCCTGTGCCCTCTCTCCAGCCACTGGGCTCTCACTCGGCAGGACTTGGTGCTTTGTGGAAAGGCTGAGAATGATGAACACGTGAGAGGAGAAGGAGGGGCTCCGAGGGTGGGCCTCACTAAGCAGGCGCATGACACGGTTCTCCAGCACAGGACTTGTCAAGGAAATTAGACCCCCTGGCTTCCTTATCCCCCTGGGTAGTCACTTCACCTCTCTGTGCCTCAATTTACCTAACTTTTAAGTGGCTAATAATGGTATCTGCCTCCTGTGATTGTTGTGAGGTGTACTTATTATAAAGGAAGCCTGACTCAGCAGTGGAGTCAGGGCCTTTCCACGTGGACCAAGAGCACAGAGCCCCCAACCTGACCCTGGGAAGCTGGGCAGAGCACACACTCGCCAATGTTTCCAGCCTGTCCTCTTCAGAAGAAGCATTTGGTAACAATGCACAAAATGGGATAAATGATGAAGTCCCTGCTCCCATATATAGCACCTGGACATACCTGGGCTGACTGCCATCCTAAGTTCTTTTTCAGGAAAAAACAAATCATTTCCCTTCTTATCCAATTTGGACAGTGGAAAATGTATCTTTCAATCTTATTAAGACAAATATCTCAAGCTGATGAAATATTTAGGGAAAGAAATTGAGAAATCCTGTAAACTAAGCCCCTTGTTGTAAGTCTGCTCCTAAAAGGTATATACTGTTATGAAGAAAATCCATATAGGAAAGGATTTCTGAATCCCTGCTGTTTTACAGCAAAATTATCTGATATAGTATTTGGTACAATAAACTTCTCTGGCAGCTAATGAATTCGGGCATTCCCTCGGCAAGAGCAGGTCAGGTAGGAGAAATCCCATCTGCTGGGACTGTTTGTGGCCCATGAGACCGGGACTGAGGGTGGCATCTGGCTAGTAATCAGTCACGCAAATCAAGAGTGTGGCCTCAGTCACAGCTCTGCGGATGAAGTTTCTCAACATCCTACCACATTCGACTGCAACCGGAATTTCAGGTGATCACACAGATCACAGATACAAATGTTATCACGTCTGTTCACATAGATTTGCATATGCCATGTAGTTAGATAAATGGTTAGGCACCCAGTCTAACTGGTCCCTCTGAGCATCTTCAGCCTCTCTCCACCCCTTTCTACTGCCCCCATGTCAACACTAATCTTAGCTGGGAGGCAGAGAGGAGGGAGGGCTGAAGATGAAAAGAAGGAATCTCTCAGGGAGATTGCATCTAACCTCCCACACATTCAGCAGAGCCACAGCACCTCATTTCCAGCTCCTTGGCCTCCAAATGGATTCCCTGCACGACAGCTCTGCACCCTGGGAGACCGTGCAGAGGTAGTCTCGCGATGGATGATCATAGCAGAAACACAGAATTTTTGTGTACATGCAATTATGACCGTACTGCAAAAATCCACACCGGACCCATTTTTAGGTGGGATATACCCTCAGGATACACTTCTGGTCCTTGCTTGAGGATTCATACAGCTCTGCTACACACACTCAGAGTGAATTTGTGCAAGCAAACTCTCAGCCTGCCCCATGTGCTGTGACACACAGACCTGCGGCCTTGCTGGAAGCAACACTCTTGTCTGCATTTTGTTGTTGTAGCGCCAGCAGCCGGACACAATCTGGTATGTGGAGGGTCACTGAGTGGCTGAATGGATACAGACAGGGTTGTTGGCCAGGGCCAGCAGTGCTGCACCTTCTTGTGGGAAATGGACTCCCTGCAATCTCAGGATGAATGGTCCACAGGTTTGTGCAGAGCTGGGCAGAGCCCCCAGGGAGTGCTCAGGCCAGGGCACAGGAGAGTAGTTGGCCAGCTCTTGAGAAAGAAGATATAACGTCATTAGTATCATTCATGTCTCGCATCTTTCATCCTCATGATGAGCACACGGAGCTCTGACTGTGCTGGAGCACAGGTGCACCAGGTACCCTGTGTGCTGGAACAGTCAGCAGGCTTCCCCCAGCCCTGGGCCAGCGCAGGCACAGCCAGGACAAAGCAGGCACGTGGAAAGTGCCGGATCAGCAGGTGTCTCCTGTTGATAGAATCATCCCTTAATTCACTCTGAGCTGTGCCGCTTAATTACCTTGATCCGTGCTTTGTTTTGCTAAAGTGAATGTCACAGATTGAGTATTACTTGCTGAAAATAACGACAGAGGCTTGAACATTTCTGCAATGGGAGTTGAAATATGATCTCTCTTTTTCCCTGGACCATTTTCTCATTCTCCTCTTCTGGAATTCCTTTTTAGTCTTTTTTGGTTTCTTTTAAGAGTAAAACGTAAAATATTAATTCTGAGCAGAAGTAAAATTAAGCCCTCTGGAAGCGATTCTGAGAAACCGAGCCATAGCCTGACTTAATTAAGGAGTGATTATGCTGAAGAGCCTATGCTAAGCCTCCACGTTTCTGGTACAGGCACAATTGCTGTTAGAGAAGTCAAGCCGGGCGGCAGAGGGGTACTGAGGGAGGGGACAGGACGATAATTGGGTAGAGGAGAAAAAGCAATGTTTGTTGTAGTGGTGGAAAAAAAGTAGGGAAATTTTAATTGGTTTGGAGATTTCCAACTCTGTCTTTTGGGAAGGTCAAGATGCGTACATGGGCAACTCATCCAAACTTTCTAGATCTCTCCAGGACTGGCCGTCTTCACTTTTCTCCCTTTCCCTCCAGCTCAGGCGTCTGAAGAGGCAGGGAGAATGGGCTGTGTGTGTAACAAAACCCCAGGGAACGTGCTTAGCCCCCTGCTGCTCTCAGGATGGCAACGACTAATTAGCCCCACAAATTTACGGGCTCCAGGGATGTGAGCAGATGGGTGTTTAAGTTAACAGCAGATCCAATTTGTCCTCCATTAATTCCAGAGTGATACCTGAGTTTATTGGAGTTTTATATTGTTTCATCTGTTTCAAAGTCACTTCTCCCACTTCCCCAATTGTTATTCTTTTGATGAGCAACTCCGCATCTCTGCCCAGTTTCTAGAATGGGATACTGACTCAACTCCAGACAGCTCTGACCTTCTAACGTGCTGAGGACTCCTGCTGCGGCTGCCCCGAGAACCCTCTTCCTGGTCCTTCCCGGCTTCCAGGCTCCTTCGGCATGCTTGTCACTGTCCATTCCACCTGAGCAATTGTTCCAAAATGGATGAATTTGTGCCGGGAAATAGCCCTGTTGTAAAAATTTGGATGGGCATCTCTTTTTTGTCTCCTATTTACTTAGGAGACATTTTAAAAATCAAGAGTCTCAAAATTCAGAATATCAGAACTGTGAAAACTTGGGGATTATCTGCTGCTGTGATTTACAAGTTGGGGTACTCCACGTGGCCACCGTCCGCTCTCACTCCTCGTCTCTCCCGGAAAGGAGGGGCTGGCAGCTGGCGGCTCCCAGTGGAAGGTAGGCAGGATGACAGCGCAGGGCACTGAGGCTGTCCTCAGCGATGACAGGTGAGATGCAGCTCTTCTCCCCCTCCGAGCTCCCAGACCAGAGAGTCGTGTGGTCTCAGGGAGCTTCACAGAGGCAGAGCTTGGCTCCCACCAACTGACCCCTGCCTGCAGCCAGAGAAACCCGCCTTTAATCTGTTTTATTCTAAAAGGGTTTCCCTCTCAAATATCTTTTGAAAACTGTCAACCTAATTTACCTCCCCTCCTTTTGTAAATGAAAAACCTAAGGCCCAGGGAGGTTAGTGACTTGTCCAAGGTCACACCGGTGGGCTATCAAATGAAACTGACGCCCCATTCAAAGTCACGCCTATTATTTCACAGAACTCAGTGTAGCAAATGGGTAAAATAATAATGATGATGATCATCATCATCATAATGATAATGTCAATCTGGGTACAGAATGTAAGTTGAACCAGAGAGGTTAGCAAGTAGTGACAGTGTGGACATCCATCAATTGTCCTCAAATGGCAAACAAGCAGAGAGGGACAGCTCCTAAGAATCCGTTTTTCTTGTGTAGACCAATTTCAGGTCTCTTGAGCAATGGCGCTCCCTCGGGCAATGACTCCCTTGCTGTTTATATCGACAGCAAACACGCAGTGCTGATTTTAGTGCCTGGGAAATGAAAATAACTTGTTTGATACCATAACCCGGCAGCTAAGCAGAAGGTAGACTCTGGCAGCCTTTGGTCACCGACGCGCAGAAACTGTGTGTCAAATAGAGTCCTTCTGCACGGCGGCTGTGCATCGAAATCACCTGTGAGGATTTCAAACAATCCTGGCGTTTCGGTCCCTCCTGGTGATTCTGATTTAGTAGTTGTGGGGTGGGTGGGCCGAAGGCATGCGCAAGTGTTAGAAACCCTCACAGATAATTTCCACAGTGAGCTGTGGGAACGGCGTGGGTTTAGGAGTCACAGCGCTTAATTGAAGTCACCTGTGGAGTGTGACGTCCTGCAGTCTAGCCTCTGGATTCACTTTTCAAGGTCTTTTCCAAAGCAGTCGGGGTAGCGTTAGCCTCATTAACAAGACAAGAAATGGCAAGTTAGGTCAATCCCATGGTTCGGGTGACACCAAAATATAGCTCACGAGAGCCAGCAGGGGAACCTCTGTCGGGAAAGATCGCTGTCCTCCCTGAGCTTCACCTTCGAAAGGCGGGAGGAGACACGCTCTGTTAATAATCTGTCTTGAGGTCTGTGGATCTAAACCTTTCTTGAGCCCGTTTTCATTTTCAGTCTTTGTCTTATTGGCATAATGATAAGTTGCATATGTCTATCCTTCCAGGAGGAGGAATGACTGTTTCTTTCACTTTGACCTCATACTTTTTCCAGATTTAAGGAAGCCCTCTGAAGGCTAATTCTTCCCAGCTGTAAGGAGGTTACAGAAGCAGCACAAAATCACAGAAGAAAGAAAGCAAGAAGACACCTTCTGAACTGGAGCTTCTCTGCCTCTGTCCTTCCCCAGGATGGACAGCCGTCTTTCGCCAGCTCAATGGAACCAGAGGGGAACATGGCTGCCCCCTTTGGAAAGGCTACCCACCCCTCCTGAGAGGCTGCAGGAGAGGGCTTTGCCCAGTGGGACAGGGAAAAGCTGGTTCTCTGGAAAGAGACCATTCCACTCTTAACCGAACAGTAAGATCGGCAGGGCCTGTGAGCCCCAACCACACTGGGACTCCAGATCCAGCCTCCGAGGGAGGACGTCTGTGGTGTGCGGTGAAAAGTAGCACCCATCATTTGTTTTAGACTTCTAAGACTTCTTTATTGAAAGCAGCATCGCTACTTCAACTATCAAGTCCTATCTGATAAACAGCAATTTTCTTTGGAAAATAAATGCTATCAGCAAAGAGAAGGTCTAGTCAGCAACTTCTCAGGAAATCCCCAAGCCGGGAGAGAAAAATAGTATCAGTATCATTTTCCATTCCAAATAGTATGACTTCAAAGATCTCTTTGCTAACATCTTAACATTCTAGGAAACCTCTCCATGTAGTGCTGTGACTGCCACCTTCTTAAATGTGTTAGGAAGGCAGTCTGAGATTGCAGTGCCAGTGTGGGCTCAGATGGCATGGTTCTAAATCCTAGCTTTGCTACTCATTAGCTGTGTGACATCAGGAAAGTTACTCAGCCTCTCTGTGCCTCTATATTCTCATCTGTCAGATGGGCATAGTAAGAGTAACCTTTCAAGGTGACTGCGAAGATTTAATGAGTTAGTTCATGCGAAGGAGTTTAGAGTAGCACCTGAGAGCACTCTGTGAGTCTGAGCTATGATTGTTGTTGTTAGTAGTACAATTATTCTAAAATTTAACTTTTAGAAATATTTTCATGTGGCATGAAGGGAGAAATATACTGTTTTCAGTCTAGAAATAGAACTGTGACCAAAGAGATTGTTGAAGACACCACAGCTATTTGGTGGCAAAACCTGGAACCAGGATCTAGCTTTCCAGAATGTAAACCGTATGTCATATGGCCTCCAAACCACACAAAGGGGATGCAAACCCACTGTCGTAAGAGGTATGACTTGAGGCCAGCCCATCCCATTTTAGCCACAGCAATCTCAGAATAACGCCTGCTTTATCTAACTTACTTATGAGGCATCTTTCTACACGTGCTTTTGAAGAAAGTTTTCCTAAGTTTCTTAAACTTAGTAGACGATTCCATCGACTTTCCTGTGACAATAGTGTTCCTAACCTTATTATAGGGGCACAATTTTCCTGTAACTGGAAATTTCCATGAACTGGTACACCTACACTCTTCCTTCCAGCAAAGCTTGCGCCACCTGAGAAGCAGGATGTGTCAAACCATAGGGAGCTCCTCAGATAACGGCGGCTGCACCATCGAGGCCATGCTGTGCCAGGTGCCGCCGTGTGACCTGGTAGGATATGGCTACTGAGGACATGGGGCCACTGAGGGGGACTGTTACTTCTTGGCCATCAGTCCACAGAGAAGCTGCACCACAGGAAGAGACTGGAATCAGAATCTGGGAAGCAAAGAGAAAATTCTACCGTTTTTTGAGATTGTTCCAAGATTTGAGATTGTGCTGTCGTTTGAGTCTAATCCTTGTAACTTTTCTACAAGATAGGTTCTCTCGTGCACCACCAGGGCTAGCTTGACTTTGGGGAGGTAAGATTTCATGCAAAATATCTACTTAAGGACAGTGTATTGTTATTCTTTTTGGCTTGGACACAGGAACTGGAGGGAAGGTAGGTGGTGGCAGAGGTGGGCAGAGAACAGGATGAGGGGCAGGTAAGACTCACCCTTGATAATGGTGAGTGGGGCCAGTCATTTACTGCTGCTCTATGGCATCGATTTGGGGCCAGGCTTCATTCTCTAGCAGGAAGGACAGGATTCGTAAGTGAAGCTGCTGGGCTGGCAGCAGCGGAGGAAACAGATAGCACGTCCTGAGCTGGGCCAGAGGGAAGGAGCTGAGAATACAGGTGGGGCCAGAGAAGCCAGAATGGGAACCAGGAAGGAGACATGACGTAGTCGTGTGCAGAGGGCCTGAGAGCACATACAACATGCATACACGTTGCTTGAGACCTTAAAGATTGCTCCCCTTGCAGGTGGAGGAAGAGTCTCTCCTCCTGCTTTTTGGCTATCTAATATTTAATTTATTTTTTTCCGTGGAGAGAGACTCTGGCCTTCCATGGAGAAAACAAGCTCAGGAGCAGCAGCCATAGCCAGTCAGAGGTGGATGTTCTGGCCATGCGGTGCAGGCCTCCCTGGACTAGGTTTTGAAAGGGAAATGAGCACAGCACTGTGGAGGCTAACCAGGAGACAGAGTGGGCATCCACTGCCTTATACAAAGAGGCAGACATTTTATTCAGAAGCTGGGAGGTGGACAGGGGACAATTTCTTCGGCCACTTCTGAGCAGAAGTCACTATGAAAACAGCAATGTCAAAGTCCAACTCTGTCCAAACTAAACCAACAATAATTGGAAAGGCGTTCAGGAGACAACTAGCATGAGTTAGTGCTCACCATGTGTGTTATCTCAGTAAAACCTCTTCATTACACTGGGAGATGTTAGCATCTTCATTTTACGTATGGGACTATGATGTCACAGAAGACATGCGGTATCTTGCTCAAGGACACACAGCCCCTTAGTGGAGGAGTCAGAGGGGCCCAGGGCAGTCTGATCCTGAAGCCCATGCTTCACCCACTGGACTCTGGGGCAGCGCAGAGATAGTGCAGCCACAGTCGCTGCTGTTACAAGTGAACATTTAAAAAGAACTCAGTGTGTGACAGATAATCTGCATTATTTTATTTAACACTTCCCACAACCTAATGAAATATATAAAGTTATTATTTTCGTCTTACAGATGGAAAAACTGAGACTCAGAGAGGTTAATATCCAGGACAGGATTGGAACTCCAATCTTTCTGAATTAGACCAGAGTTAAACTCTTCTTCCTGGATGGGGCTGGGTGTCTCTTCCTGATTATCTTATTAATTGTTGCCTGTGGTTGGGCAGAAATGAGTAAATAAATATTTAAGCAAGAATATGAATGTATGAATGATAACTGAATGGATATATAGACCTTATGTATAGATACACATATCCATATATAATTTCTACAATGTGTTGAGTGCCAACTACGTACAAGATACTGTTCAAATAAATGTATTATTTCTCATATTTACAGCAACTATACAAAGCAGGGAAAATTAGATCATATAATTAAACTAATTTTACAGAGATGGAAACTGAAGCTTAGAAAAAAATTAATTGCCAATGTCACAAAGTTAGTAAAGACTGGAGCAAGGGTTCAAATTTAAGGCTGTTTGATTTAAAAAGCTCATGCCTTTTTTTTCCTGCTGGGCTGTCCTTGTGTAAAACCATCCTAAAGTGACTTCAGAGGGAAATGATAAGACCTCTCCAGCATAAAAGCTTGGGATGTACGTTACAAAATAAGTTTACAAGTGTTCAATATCAACATTTTTTTGGTCAGTGTATTCAAATCCAGGAAAACTAGTTCAGGCTTAGAAGAGAGATTTGTTTTCATTATTCCATTATGCAGAGGAAGAGTCTCTTTGAGAAAGCATTTTTTTTTCAGGGGGCTTGAAATTTCCTCTGAGCAGCTCTTTCGAGAAGAGTTATTAGAATTTATTTTCAATTATACACCAGAATAAGCCGTCTGCAGTATAGTTAACTTTCAATTTCAGCCAATTTTCGACGCATTCAATCATAGATGCCTCAGTGATTAAGAATCTATGTTGCAAAACAATTCCCACTTTGCAACAATGCAATCAAACAGATCTACAAGTCATAACATATTATCCAATGCTTTTTCAGCTCACTGGTGAAGTGAAATAGAATTTACCAACCATCCCGTTTACCCAGTGTGCTCCAAGCTCATTTGCAAACAGATCTGCAACTCAAAACAGCTCACAAGGGGGTTTTGGTTCAACATAGCCTTGAGGAGATGGAGTTGAGCTGCTTTGGATATTCATGACTTTGGGTTGTCTCATTTTCTCCTTCTACCCCTAAGATGCCTCCACTGAGCACATCACACCACGAGGAACAGAACGCCTCCTGACGTAATTCTGAAATTGATCTCCATGGTAGGAGTTCTGCTTCATTAAGACCAAGACAGGTTTTATGTCCAGCTGTTTGCTCTTCTAAATCGCATGGCTGTTAGTGAGTGACTGTGGGTCTATGTGTGTGTCTGTGTGTGTGTGAGAGAGACAGACAGACAGACAGAGAGAACCCTGGGTGATACACTGAGAAGGATATGCAGCAAACAAATTCTTTCTTTGACATTTTGGAGAATAGGAGAATCTTTTTTTTTTTTTTAAAGATTTTTTATTTTTTCCTTTTTCTCCCCAAAGCCCCCCGGTACATAGTTGTGTATTCTTCATTGTGGGTTCTTCTAGTTGTGGCATGTGGGACGCTGCCTCAGTGTGGTCTGATGAGCAGTGCCATGTCCGCGCCCAGGATTCGAACTAACGAAACACTGGACCGCCTGCAGCGGAGCGCGCGAACTTAACCACTCGGCCACGGGGCCAGCCCGAGAATAGGAGAATCTTAATACATGTAGAGAAAACTCTGAGTTCAGAGATTGAATCAAACCATAATATTCACTTTTGCTGGGCCTCACTTTCAATTCAAAGCATCAGACACTGAATTCTGTTTGAGGTTCACGGGACAGGAGAGATTGGTAAAATGGGTGAAGAGGAAACAGAACAACCTCTCAAAGAGGATTGGCTTCCCGCTGTCTGAAGTGAAGTCTTGCGTGTTCCAAAATGACAGACTCCCAAGCTGAGGATAGCCCCCTTGGGAATGCACGTCTAACAAAATATGAGAGGATAAGTCGGAACCCAATTATTAAGAAATACTTCAAACAGACTCATTTGACATCTCCCCCTCGCTGGCCCTCAGGCTGTGATGAAGTGGAACACAATGTCAAGCACCTGGCTCTCGGAACAGGTTTGGGACGCAGTGAGAAGAGGGTATCAGAACAGATAGTTGGACGGACTGCACAAAGCTGCCCAAGAATGATCCGGATGCAAGGAAGTGCTATGGCAACTCTTTAAATATATTACAGAAAGAAGGGGAAGAACAAATTGGAAATAAAGGAAGAAACTTTGCTTGCAAACATCAGTGAAAAACACTGGAAGAAAATCTAACTTGAAATCCATAAGAATATTCTCCATGAGTGCTCTGTCCTGTACAATGACTTGATAAGAGCATGAATGTAAAATAAAATAAGATGAAAAACAATAGAATGAGATGAAAAAGTGAGACTGGATCTGAGGCCCACACTGAGGATGATTTCAAGACTAATGAATTGGGAACCAATAATAAAAGAGGGGACACAATGGACAATTCAATTGCTGGCGTGAAGGAAACTCCTGAGATATCCTTAGAGAAGATGATGAATATGGAGGGAATCAACATAAGAAAAAGTGGCATCTCTGAACCAAAATACCTAATAAATACACTGAAAAAGTATTCCAGTATACAGTACAGGAGAACAGCCGTGAAATTAAGGAATAACTGGATCGGCAGCTCAAAAGAGTGCTCCACATCCTTGAACACTTGTTTCAGAATGATTCGTGCTGAGACAGAACCTTGTTACATGAAATGCCATGGAGGAGAAGGTAAGAACTCTCCAGCATCTTGGGGGGGAAAAAAGCCACCGGAAAAAATTAAATAAATAAGTCCAAGCTAATCTCAGACTTCTCCAAGATAACATTCAATGCTAGATGATGTGAGAGCAATGTTTACCAACATTTGAGGGAAATAACATGTGACCCCCCACCAAAAAAAATATGATGGCAGCTGAGTGGCCTTAAAGGCACAGGGCACATTCCCAAACGTGTAAGAATGTGTGAGCCAATCAAAATGGAGGGGAGGGAGGAAAAGACTTGTTGGTTCTGAAACTTAAATGCATTTAAATTTATAATTAGGAGCAAGCAATTATGAAAATTGTAGTAACAAAAGTGAATGACAATGGGAAAATAGCAACGTGATCCACAGTCAAGTGGAGGAAGCATTACAACGCCTATTCCCACATCCTTCTGAGTCGTGAGTCAGTCGCTACTGTCTATAGTAAAAACATGTAGTTTAAAAAAATACTCCACTCTCTTAGTAGTTTTAATCTCTGTTATTAACATTAGAGGGAACTTTTAGAAAATAATACACATTGCGATTTAAAAATCCATCCTGGCTTTGAAAATATCTTAACAATAACGTGGACCAGGAACAGAGACTGAAATTGAGAATTAGATTAATTGAAAATGTTGTCAGTTTGGGTACTTTCTGTGGTTTGGATGGTTTCCTCTGTCTAGGTACTTTAGGCAGTAAGTTTATTTATTACATGAACACACACACATATGCACTTATTGAACTCAGTCAGCTAGGCACTCTTCGTACATTATCTCATAAACTCTTCACAATACCCCACCATAGGTGTTATTATTGCTATTTAACAAGTAAAAACCTAAAAATCAGAGAGGGTAAGCAAATTGTTAATAGGGGTTAGAGCCCTACTGAAATCCATATATTTCTCAAGACATCCCTGAGTTCCTAACCACTATGCGGTACTTCCACAGTTACTTGATTTCACCCTGACCAAAAGAACAGTTTACTGGAGAATATTGAAAAGCAGGTTAGCGATTGTGGAACATATAAACAATAAAATTGGGGGAAGCTTTTGGTTTCTGAAAGCAGCTTTTACTTTTAGTGTTTTTCGTCCAAACTTATTCCCTTGCTCTGAAGAATGTCACAAAGACATCATTAAATATTAGGTTTTCAGAAAAAAATAATTCTAAAACCTAACAAACCCTAGTTAAAATTTCATGTAATATACCAGAGAGAAAATATTCAATAAAAGGCTCAATCTGCAATACAGATAACTAATTAACCTCCAGGAGCTCCCAGCGCGGAAGGTGATTATCCTGATCTGACCCAGGAGGGCTATAACAAAGAGTAAAGCCAAGTTTCTAAAGGAGCCTATTGGGTCTTGATTGGATCATATGTTAAGAGTCCTTGACTCTTGACTTGATCTCTGACTGTAAGTCTCATTTCCATCATTTGGCTGTATGGTCCAGGCATGGAGGATGAATGCTGAGGAGTGAGACGATAATTGAAGAAATGGTCATCAATCCTGGTAAACTCTTACCACACACAGATTTTTATTCAACTCAAGTGGAGTATGGAAAAGGGTAACACTGAGAACTCGGAAGAGCCAAGCACATCTAAAAATTTCCAAGATTTTCCCTAGATTCAATTTAAAAGGGCTTATCCAAATCTTTGAAGCCAGGATTAATCATAAGAGATTAAGTTGGCGCTTGGAAGAGAGAAAAAATATTTGAGAAGCATCTCCTCCTGGGGATATCAGATTTTTGGATATTAAATTTTATAGATTTATCCTGATCCAAGGTGAATATTGCTAACTTTCTGTCCCAATATCCATTCTCATCTTCATAAAATCTTCAATTTTTAGTGAAACAGTGGCCCAATCTCCTTTGCAGTTAGATGTAGTCATGTGATTAAGTTCTAGCCGGCAGGAGGGTTGTGTGGGAGCCTCTAAGAATTGTCCTAAAATATAGTTGATTCATGTGCTTTGACTTTTCCTCTTCCGTTTATGCCACTTGGAAGGTGAATTATGTGATGGCTGGAGCTCTGACCAAGACCATGAGGCCAAGTGTCACACTAAAATTAGTGCAGAGGAGCACTGGTCCTGGATGACTGCAGAGCCATGCAACCATCCCTGAACAGCCTATCTTTAGCATTTTACACATGAAAAGGGGATTTCTATACTATTTAAGTCACTATTTTTCGGGTTTCTATTTCTTAAATCTAAACCCAGCTATGATACATCTCCTTTAGCAAAATATAACTTTGGATCCTTTATTCTTGCACACAGATTGTGTGTCTAACAGAAAACAAATGAGGTTCTGTCCTCTGTTCAACCACACCAACCGAATGTAAATATTCCCATTTTGAAATTGTGTATGTGTATTTGTGCATCCTCCAGAGTATTTCTTGTAAGCCAGCTGCTTTCTTCTCGGGGCTTCCATCAGTAGAAGCAATTTTAAGCAGATAAGTGTAAGCAAGAGGCAACGGAGTGTCCCACTCTCCCCAGCCAGCCACTTATTCAATGTATGGATACCCATGCAGGCACATCCTCATCATATAGCTGCCCATTCTCAGAGCCCTCCGCTCAGAAATGGGATGCCCTCAGGTAAGGATGCAAAATTTTTCCAAGTATAAGACCATTTCAGAGGCTCGACAGACATGCAGACTTGGAATAATGGAAGGTAAGGAGTGATATAGCTTCCTTGTGCTTGGGTTGAAACTGGACTCCATTCTGGCATGACTAGAAATGATCAGACTAAGACAGCCTTGTATGAAATGACTTAGGCATTCTGTAATGGTTCTAAAGATTTAAAAAAAAATCATTAATGTATTTGCAGTCACACAGCTTTACTCTTCATTGAATCTGTTATTAAGTTCCTGGGAAGACCTCTGTCATCTTCATTTAAAGGGATGATAGAAAAATTCCCCAAACTCTGAGTTACAATCTTTACAAGGATGCTGTCTGAGATCTCTCTGCTCAGAATCCATGAGCCTGGCAGAGATCTAAGGAACAGGCTGAGGCGCTGTGCCTACTGCTTCTCCCTTCAACTTGATCCCTGCCCCTCACACACCATGCAGCAGATGCCCCCCAAAATGAGTCAACCAACTGCCTCTTTCCAGGAACTGTGTCCATCTCCTTTTACTCTGTTTGCCTTTGTCCCATATCCCTGGCTCTTGATCACACGGTTCATCATCCCAGCTGGATACTTACCTCTATCCCAGGGGAACAGCAAGGTCCCCTTTGGATTTCTTGTAAAACTTCAGCAGTACGTCAGCATCCTCTCTTAGTCTCCAGTGAGAGAAGCCCTTGCCTAGTCTTCAACTTAGGTAGCCCTTGGTCTGGATGGACTAGCACACTCCTGACACATAATGAGATTCAGACAGAGGCAGTAATTTCCTTAGAGAGCAGGATAATTAGTATTGGGCATGAGGATGAGAGACATGAGTACCATTTGAATATCTGACTCTTGGCTACCAGACCTGCCCCAAATAAAACCGATGTGCAGTTAGTTCCAATACACACACACACACACACACACACACGGGCACACACACTCAACGATTCTACCTAAAAGCTTTTCAGATGTCTATGCACTTGGGCAAAAGATCTGGGTATGTTTGAAATATTCTTGTTAGCACCATGTTTATTAAGCATATGCCAGATATTATGCCAAACACATTACCTCATTAAAATAGTCTTTGTGAATTACTAATAACTACTATTCCCCACATTTTGCAAATGAAGAAACAGATTTAGAATGTTAAGAAGTTCACTCACGTCCACACAGCTTATGTGCGGCCAGGCTCTAAACCATCCTTCCTTATCTATGGTCAGTGATGATGGCACGGCTTTCCCAGCTGTGGCTCACTGAGGGGAAGGGGTCACCTGGGGAGAATCCACGAATAAGTGGAAGGATTTTCTTGTAAATTCCTGCTGATTTCAGAGCATGTAGATGTGAGAGATTTTGTCTCCTCCCTCCTATGTGTTCTTCCAGAAGGTAAGTTTTGTCAGTTCCCTCACCTGGCTTCACAAGCCCTCCAAACTTTCTGAGTAATCTTGAAGCAGAATGGAAGTTTCGCAGCCTTGACTAGCCCACATTTTTTCTGCAAACACAGCTCCTGCCACAGATATCTGGGCTCAGGGGCTGGGGCAGAGGCTTCTGCAGCTGGAGCCAGGGGTTCTTGTTCTCCCCTGTCGAGGTCATATTTCCTTGGTCCAAGCACTAACTCTTTAGGGCTTGTATTTCTTTCCCACGGGGAAATCTCTGTTATAAAAAGGACTCCTGATGTACCTGGAAAGATGAGACTTAACTTGTCCTCCACCAGGGGACTGCTTCTCCCGTAGTCATGGAGGCGGCACAGGCTTGCAGAAGGGAGTCCTTGCCTGGCACTCAGGAGTCAAATAAAGATAAGGATTCTGGCTCCACTTGGCTCCTTCATCACATTTCCCTCCATCTTGCCTCAGTTACACTTGTAAAATAATGCCAACCTCACTCTCCTCAAATGTTACACTTTCCTCAAAGAGGCACCCTAGGCACCCCCTTGCTTCTGAGCAGGACGGGGCAAATTCTCTTCCCAGTCCCACCTACACCCCCTCCCTACTGCTCCTCCAAAAATACAGTCTGCTTTATTTCATGTACAAATCGCTATTCCCAACCAGGAAGAAACACCTGGGAGAGTCAGGGCGCTCATGCTACAAGATAATTAGAGATTATTATAATCGAAATTTCATTGCCACATCAAACTGTGTCTTTTAGCATTAATTAATCTCCAATCCCAGCCCCTGAGCCTCTCAACTCTCCTGCTGGAGAGACCAGCTTGTCAGACACACAGGAGCTTGCATCTCATTATCTTATCACTGGGTGCATGGGAGGGAGATAAGCACAGAGACTTCTCAGAGCTCCTGCCCAAGCAGCTGTCATTCACAAGCTGGGTTCCCTGGGAAGAGGCAGGAGGAAGAAGCAATTTTGGGAAGGAGAGCTGGGCTCTTTTTATCTTTTACTTATTTATTTGTTTGTTTATTTTTTATTTATTTATGCTTTCTCAGCAAACTAAGAAGCAGAGGATGAAAACTGCTTCCATGAGGAGAACCGACCCTGGAAGAAGGTTCTGCAGGTCAGGGTGGAGAATAAGCACGGACCGTCCAGGAGCCCTCATCTCTCTGCTGACTCTCTGGCTCGTTTCGGCGAGTAAAAGGCATCTCCGGATTGTGCCCGTCGTCTCCCTCTGCCGTCGCCTGGCAGCGTGCGGCATTTGCTGTCACTCCACACGTGGGAAGTTTCCAGACTAGTACTTTACAGGCTGATCATTTCTTATTGAGGAATACTTTGCCTGCAACTGAGGTAAGCTGCCACTGTTGGGATGAACAGCTAAGTGTCCTACAGCTGTGATTCAGTGATTCATATGTTTCTCACACACTTCCTACTCATTTTGGTGACAAAATAGAACTCTTTACCAAACAACCAAACATTGGCATTTACAATGATTAATAATTCATATCCATTTTGTAGTACTACTAACTATTAGCACTGTAATAATTACTAATTACTACGAAGAAATCTTTGAACAAGTATAAATGCTTTAGTGCAATTAGCTGTCTTTCTCACCACGATGTAATAGCTATATTCTCTACGTGTATTCAAAATTTGAAACTTTTCCTCTTCTAGGAAACTTTGATAAATACTTTCCATGAAGTGTAGCCTATTCACACAAGGGAATATTACCCAGCACTGAGGATGGCAACCAAAAACACAGGCAACAACATGCCCAAATCTCAGAACACGGTGCTGAACAGAAGGAGCCGGCCACAGAGGACAGCATGCTCTGCGAGCCGGTTCGTTCACACGAGTTGAAGAGCAGGCGCACTCACCGCAGGGGCTGGGGGTCAGCGGGAGATTGACGTGTAGGCCAGGGGAACGGTGACTATAAATGGGTGGGATTGGGCTGCTCTGTTCCTTAACCTGAGGCTGACTATTTGAGTAAGTTCGGTTTGTGACACTTCACTGAGCTGCCGTGCTGTGAACTTGGCTCTATGTATGTTACACTCAAAGGCAATTTTTGAAAAAATTAAAAAGTTATATGAAATTTTCCTTCTTTCCTGTCTTCCTTCCTCCATCCTCCCTCACCCCACGTCTCTCTCTCTTTCTCTAGGAAAAGTCTATGTAAGACTAATTTCTATGAATCCCAAGAAGTGACTGAATTGCCTTCTGTACATTTGGTCAACTCTGAATCCTGAAGATTCTTGATCCTTCCTTTGCCATTTACAGGAATGGAACACCAAAGTCCCTCTCCCTGTGCAGGGGGCTCCCCGTGACCCCCCAGGGGAGGACCTCAGGAGGGTGACCAACCACACCTGCATCTTGGCCTCTGATGTATCCATATGATTTGATGGGACATATTCCTCTCCAAAGAGCATGATAATTTAACACACTTAAATAGAACACGAGTGTTTTTAAAATGAGGTGGCTTCTCCATACGGGTGCCTTCCGTATAGCAGAGGAAATAAGCTCCACCAGTACTGCAGGGTGTCTGACGTGGTAACTCTGTTTCTAGTTTGATGACAGCTCAACATAACAAGGTGTGGGTTATTATTCAGACACCACCAAGATTTTCAGGTTATGGAGATCTCTAAGTACTTTGAATCACTGAGAGTTTCTTCTTTGAAGGGACAAAAATGCTTCAAGCAGATCAGCAACTGAAGCCCCTAAAGTGCACGCTCCATGGGGATTACGGCTGCCCAGCTCCTGGCCACCAGCCCCAGGGGCCCGGCACTCAGTAGGACGTGAGACATGTACAGTGGGAGAACCAATGAATGCATCCAGCAGACTGAAGTGTAAGCTGGAGAGTGGCTTGCCCTCTCCCTGGGCCACGGAGCACTTCCTGATTAGCACGAATGGGTGTTCTAACTTTACTATTCATGAAGCAAAACAGACTTGAGCTAACAAATCATTCATTTGTTAATGTCCGCCCCACGTTCAGCAAGATGCTAAGTGCTACAAAGGTATGTGCATGCATGCTTCCCACCCTCACAGGCAGCACTCTGAAATAGCCAATAACACAAGGAGCTCACAAACAGGACAAATATGCAGCAGGGTGCTGTGGCGACGCAGTGAAGAGCAGTCAAGAGTAGTGGAGCAGCCAGGGGAGACTTCCTGTGGTGTCCGTGGTTTACAAGGTGACAGAGAGCATCTTAGCTCTGTGTTTGGACTACATGAGTACTCATAACTGCTCTGTGAGGTGACTGGCAGTGGGTCCATCGTATGGACGAGAACACTAAAGCAACGTGCCTGAGATCACTGAGCAGGTCAGTAGTATTCCAAGCGCAGAGGCACGATGCATGTTGCTGCTAGAAGATGTGTTGGGTGAGTTGGTCCTCAAAAAACGAACGGGACACCGTTGGATCGGACGCCCAGTCCAGACCTCACTATAGTACCTGCCAGGAAATCACTTCCATGAGCTGGGAAAACAGAATCTGGGGCCTGCCAACTGCCTGCCTCTTCAAGCACAAATGGGACCACCGGTCCTCTGAGCAGAGCACAAGATGCCCACAGAGAGCTTGGGACAAAACATCCCGACAGGTCCCATCAGCTCTTTTCACAGAAAGAATTAAGGATCTTTAGCCACCTTTGTCAAAGCAACCGCTTTTGCTGGGTGAGAGTTGATGCGGGCATTCAAACGCTGGTCTCCCAGGGCCTGCCCTCCATTTTATGCCGGATGTAGAAGAGTCATGAGGCTTTTCTCAGGTTTACAGCAGAGGAAAAGCCGGACACAGACAAGATAAGGTAAAAAGCAAACATACCATCAACTCCTCCCCACTCCCTACATACACATTAGGTGCTTAATCGTGTGGCGTGCTTTCTTGTGTGGGAGGGAGCGCAGGTCCTGGCCCAGAGGGTGACAAGCGGGAGCATGAGGAGCACCAGCTCTGATCACTCGCAGGCTGGTGTCACTGCAGGTGCTCTGCATTCGCATCCGTATCAGGGCCTAATCCATTGCTGATTATTTGTTTATTTAGTTACCGCTGTCTTGCTCCAAGCATGCTGCCATCCAAGTGAATTTTCATTTAAATATGCAGGCAGAGGAAGATGGAATTTTAAAATGAAAGTACTCGGACTCTCTAACACGATTTGGTATAAAGTGGAATTTGGCGTACAACATGGTGTCTGTCTTAGTCTTTAGTGAAAGGCTTTTAGTTATTGAACAACCAAAAGGATCTCATTGTAATAATAACCAGTATTTGTATATGGCTTTACCAAGTGCAAAGTCTCTTCTCATATATTTTCATTTGATTTTCAAAACGGTCCTGGGAGGTAGTATTGCCATATATACCAATGATGAAGGAGCTGAGGCTGAGAGAGGTGAAGTGACTTTCCCAAGGTCATGCAGCTATCACAGGGTAGGATCAGGACCCAATCTCCATCTTCTGATTGTAAACTTCATACTCTTTGCACTGTGCCCACACTACCACTTATCTGGGGCTGTCCACTACGTGGTGGGCTCATCCTGAAGGAACTTACAGAGTAAAATTCCAGTTAGAGGGGCGCCTGTGTGCTCATGGGGCCCCACCTCTTCAATGCTGGGGGTGAGTTTTCTGAGATCATCTGAGATAAGCTGTTTCTTCAGAGCCCTTTTTTTTTTTCTCTTTTTTTTTTCTTTTTTATTCTGGAGAACTCCAATCTGAAGGCCAATGTACCAACAGGAGCACCTGAGTGGAAGGCAACCAATGTCTTAGTGACAAACACAAACACGTAATTTTAATAGATGGATGCCCACTGACTGACAGTTCCCAGAGAGCTCATTTGATTTCTTCTCTTATTAACTCAAGGGCCCAACACACAGGGTCCATGCGGAGCTCTTGGGGTGTGGACTTCCTTGGAGGCCGGGGTGCCTACATTTTCCTTCTGCTACACGAAAAGAATAGGGGCCCAGAAGCAGAACTGAAGCCAATTTATGCCCTGTTTTCCCTCCCTTATTCTTCACTTCTTTCTCAACTGTGTTGTTGCAGGACAGAAACAATCAATTTGTACTGTTTGTGCAGCAAAATTTTGGCTATACCAAATAATGGTTAATTTAATAATCTGGTCAACTTAGAGGTAATAAATGAAATATTAACATAAATGAATTAACTTTTCAAGCAAGAAATAAATTATTTGTTCATTCTTTTCAAACCATTTTTGAATACTAGGCTATGTTATGCATACAAACGAATGCTGTCCCTGTGTAAGGCAGTCCGATGACAGAGCTGGACGTGTGCTGGGGATCGGAGTCTCAGCTTTCATGCTTGTTTACATGAGACTGTGCAAACTAGGAGATAAATAAAACACACATTCACCTATTTTATTTCTATTCATCTTTCCCCAGTCCTCATCAGCTTGTGGGTACCCCTGAGGTCACATTATTTTTTTATTTTTTAATTAATTTTTTTTAAGAGATTGACACCTGAGCTAACAACTGTTGCCTTTTTTTCCCCTGCTTTTTTCTCCCCAAATACCCCCAGTACATAGTTGTATATTTTATTTGTGGATCCTCGTAGTTGTGGCATGTGGGATGCTGCCTCAGCATGGCTTGATGAGCGGTGCCATGTCTGCGCCCAGGATCAGAACCAGCAAAACTCTGGGCTGCCGAAGTAGAGCCTGGGAACTTAACCACTGGGCCACGGGGCCGTCCCCGAGCTCACATTATTTTTAGGAGATAAAATTTGCTGGCTTTCTACCCATTTTACCTAACTACAGGAACTTAATCTCTGGCCACATCTTCCCCATCGATGGGTTTGGATCCCTAGAAATGGGCCCCACCTGCCCTCACCCCTGGCCTCCTGTTAGCCTCTACCGCCTGCAGACGACTCCAGCACAGCACCTGCCACGCCCACAGCTCCGGATGCTCCCTCTGACACTCAGCTTCATGGCTTACACGCTGTTCCCCCTGCTTCCAATGAGGCATTGAAAGGAAGTTTTGCCCCTGACTCTATGTTGTTCTTTGCTGTTTAGGCCCCTGAATATGGGCTGCATGTCTCACCAAGTCCCCATGGAAATATTCCTTTCAGTTCCTGTCTGTAGCTCCCTTGTCTACAGGGGTGACTCTTGACCTGAGGTCTGCATCTAAGGACAGACAGCACTCTGTCCCTTGCATTCACCCATGTCTACCCCTCATATAGGCACCCACAAAGCTCCCTCAGAGGTGGTCAACGGACATCTCTCCTCTCCTCCCTTCGTCTCCCGATTCTCCCACCACGCTGCCTACTGTACTTTACAGGGCTTCTTAAGTGACTGTCAAATCCAAACAGCTGGTCTTCCCAAGGAGACTCAGATTGTCTTTAGAGGACAAATAGCTTACTGAATAGTGTAAACAAGCAATACTCTGGCCTATGACAGTAGAGACCTAAGTTCCTGTGTGGACCACCACGTACTAGTTACGTGAAAATTAATAAATAGGACATTTTGAGTTTCATTATTCTAACAGGGAGTGGGCTCAATCAGCTCTGAATCCCCTTTGTGCTCTTGTATGTTACATCATTTGGGTCTTTTGTATTCTTGCATCATACACCTTATGGAGCGTTGTGTTCTGGCAATGCCCGATTACCATTAGCGATTGAAGTCATTGGTTAGCATCATTTCTAGTTATGATTCATTATTAGTTCATTCATTTCACAAATAGTCACTGAACATCCTCCACGTGCCAAGTGCTTCTTCAGGCACTGAGGTATGTTAATGGACCAACAGACAAAAGCACGGCTACTGCAGAAATTACATCTTAGCCTAGGAAAGAGCTCAGATGTAATAAATAAATATGTGATTTACAGTGAGCAACGTGTTACGAAGAAGGATAGAGCAGGGCTGGTGGCACAGGGTGTGTTATATTAGGAGGTAGCATGCGAGCCTAGACTTGAATGAAGTTACTGTGCTACCATGTGAATATCTGGGACAAGAACATTTCAGGCAGAGGGAACAGCAAGTGCTAAGGCCCTGAAGCAGAAGCATACTTGGTGGGTTTGAGGAACAGTGAGAAGTCCCAGGTAGCTGGGGATGAGCGAGCAAGGGGTGTGGTAGGACAGGAGGCTGTGGAGCAGCCAGGAGCTGGATTATGAAAGGCGTGTGAGCTAGGCTGGGGCATTTGAATTGAATGCTGCATGAGATGAGCAGCCATTGGGAGATTCTAAGCAGGAAGCGACATCATCTGATTTATGTTTTAAAAGGATAACTCTGCCTGGTGAGTAGTGAACAGGAGAGAGGGAGGGATAGGAAAAGAGTAGAAACAGGAAGACTGATAAGAGGTTTCTAAAGAAGATGGTGACATTGAAAGGGTTTTAGCAGTGGACATTAGGAGATCCTTGGGGTAACAGAAGGTGGTAAGAAATGAGAAAAAGCATAAGGAAAGGAAACCAAATTTCAATTAGTCCTGATGGGTCTAAATTTAGAGTCACAGAACTTACCTCCTTGGGTAAAATCTCATATTACCTTTATTTATTATCTATATTCTGTGCTTTAGTATATAGATAATTGGGGTAGAAATACTGCTTCTACGTTCTTCACTGTTATTCTCCTGGACACCTCGCCTTCCACAGTCCATTCTATACCACACCTGCTGTTCTCTATAAGGTCTAATGTTATAGTTCCATACGGACATTTTCCTCCATTTCATGCAATTTTTGCTTTTTGACCCTCTTGACTTTCTTTGTCTTTCACGGGTACACCGTGTCTATCACCAGCTGCCCATCATTGCAGTCTGATAAACTACATTTTCAGAGACAAACTCTTGTGTTGTAGTACTAAATACATAACTACTCTTTATTTCCTCCTTTCTGCTTTTTATCCCTGACCTTCAAGCAGTAGAAAGGGTGAAGATATCCCCTGTGCTCCCACTGTGGTTTCTCGCCCCAACCTTCAATGTTACTAGAGACACGTATCTTCCAGGGTCTTCTGTCCATGTCAAATGTCTAACATAAAATCAGAGTGGGAGCAGTAGTGGGACTGGTGCATCTTAGCTGCCTCTCCATATGATTTTATGGCCCAAGAAGAGAGGAAACTTCCTAAATAGTCACGTCAGGTTTCCATTTATTCACCTCCATTTTCTTTTTTGGGTATTACCAACCACTGCCAAACATGTCTTTTCCTGTCGTCAGAAGTAGACGCCTGTGCATTCTCTTTTGAGCTCATTCCATACGGAGCGATACTGCATCCCAGGAGCTCCACCTACGCTCTCCAAGGGCAAAACTCTTAACATTTAACATTTTCCTCCCCCGTCTTTTTTTTTTGCATACCTCTTTAGCCTAGCATTAATCCTTCCATTCTCAGCATATTTTTATCCACAGGACTTTTATCCTATCTCATCAGTCTTCATATGCTCTGAAAATATTTCTTCTTCTTTAGTATCACCTTAGGAATACCATCTTGCATTTGTAGCACAAATAATTGGTGACTAATACATATGAGCAATTGTGTAGCACATTAGAAGAAGCTCCTTTGTATCCATGCATGGAAGAGGTTCTAAGCCTTCTGTTTCCAGAACATGTTGGTTTTTCACTACTCAGTTATCCCCGAACTAGCAAAAGTGCAAGCTGACTATGGAATGCAAGCAACTAACAATTAAATTCCAGTTTGCCTGTCTCACTTGAACATCAGGGAGGCAGAACCAGGGTCCACATTCTTATGTTATCAGGGACAAAGACTTCTGCTCACCTCTCTTCTTTGAACTGAAAATGTTGTTCCCCCCAGAATGAATCAGAGTCAGATAGGAGCCCTGAGCAATATCAAGCTAATTTAATTTGGAAAGCATGTCACCAGAGGGCACAGAGAAGAGGTATATTGGCACATTTACTGACTAACTGCCTGCTTTTGAAACATCTGTATCCATCTTGGATTGTGCTTGGCTATGGTCCAGAGGAAATTTGGTCCTCTTTCTGCTGGGCTTTGTTTTGGTACCTGTGCTTTAGGGAGTTTATGAAACGTTCTTGAGAACTATTTAAAATGAAACGCCGTTGTTCTCGAATGGTTGTGGACACAGACCAGAGAGGGGAGGGAGCTGCACTAAGCAACCTCTGGGGGCTTTTGAGGCCTTGGATCTGCAGAGTGTCTACTGTCACCAGAGTTATACCCAGCTGCTGCTTCGATACAGATCTCTCCCACAGGTCTCCCTCCCTGGAAGAGAAAGGAGCAGCCTGCAGCCTTTCTGGGATTGCTCTTCTGGCACTAACTCCCTTCCTACTTCTCTGTCCAGCATCCCAAGAGCTTGGTTCCGGGCCACATCAGAGCAGCCCAGATCCGGCCCAGAGGGGCCAAGCTGACGGCCCCTGCTTCTTCTAAGACGGCTCCATCACTCTCCATCTCAAGGTGAAACGGCACACTGGACAGCCCGGTGCCCTCGCCCCCTGCCTCCCAATCAGCTTTCTGGTCTAGATTCACCTCTATAATCTGTAAAAGGCATCTGGCTGTCTTTGCAGTGAGCTGTTTCATTTCTTCAGCCTCAACAACAACCACCTCTGGGGAAAACGCTTCGTTTCAATGACAGTTTGTGTTGTGGAAGCTGGAAATGGGAGGAGAACATCTCTGCTCTGGTGACATGAGCCCTTATATTGCCAGTTCAGTTCATGAACAATGTAGCACTTGGACGCATTAAAGCAACACAAATCAAAAATCACCTTTAAACTAGACCTGACACCTGTACCGTCCAACACTCCAAAGCCGGCCGTGAGCACACCGGCGGTACGCTGAGCCCAAGCAGTTCCCGCAACTCTGCTCTACTCTGCTTTCACTTTAGAGAGTGGCTCCGTTGCCAGGCCATGACAGATGCGCGATAAATATTTGCTGTCTCTGACTCTGTTACATCAAAACCCCAAATTACAATCTCAATAGAGTAATGCTGATATCCTATTAATACAAAAGACACGTTAGAACACAGAGGGTCAGGAGCGCAGCAAAACGGAGGCTGAGATAAACTTCTTAATCAGAAGCATCATAAAAATCTGGCTTCCATGTGTACACAGGTGCATGCACATAACACACACTTTTTTCCATAAACCATATTCAGTTTCCCAGTGACATGACAGATTTGTGATCAGTTTTGCCACCATGCAATCCCAGATTCTTACAGTCCCCACTCCCACCACTCATGGCACAATTCCAAAATACAAGTACAGCCTCGATTACATACACACATGCATGCGTTCAATCAGAAAGGAGAACCAAGGCAGCACCAGCGTCTGCCACACACCCCAGATATTTCCACCCTCGCCTGCAGCAGCCTCCAGCCCACAATGCTCCTTCGCCAGCCAGGCTGATACAGTGTGGCACTCCCCTCCAGATTCATATGATGGAGTTGCTATCTGCTGAATGAGCAGCTTCCATTTCAAACCCAGCATCTGGGGCATAAGAACTCAGATCCTGGAACTTATTTCAAGGTCAATTTGCTTCAAAATCAAAGCCCATTTGCCATAAAGTAGAGATATGCTAGAGAGAGGCAGAGGGCCTCTAAAAGGGAAGGCACATTCATTAAAACAGCTGTAGGAAAGCCAACCACCACACACACACACACTCGACCTGCATGTTTTTAAAACCCTGTCTTGACATGAGTTTCTTCTCCACATTCTCTCCATCCCCAAGGCTTTTCTGAGCGGCTGTGCTCAGCCACCGGAGGAGTGGGCCTGGGGAAGAGGCTGTTTCCACATCCTGTCAGCGTGGGTTGAAAACAGGAGAGATCTCCCCCGGCAGAGCAGCAGCCTCCATCTCATTCCAAGTCAGCAGGTCATCACTAAACTATTATGGTTCCTTGTGGACGTTTTCCTTTTCCTGAGCCCGTGAGTGAAGCTCAGGGTGTCAGGGAGCAGCAGCAGTGGCAATTTTCACCTCATTGTCAGATGGCTTCCTCTATTTTGTGATGGTCTGCCTCTCCCCTGCTCTCTGTCCGTGGTGATTTCCGACTCCCTAGTTTTGAGAACTATTTCTTTTTCCTCTGTCCTTCAACTCCAAATACTGTTCCTGGGCGATGGGGATCTGTACTGAGCAGTTTGCCTTGGTCAAAGAAGGAGAAGAGGCCATGGGAGAGCGGCCTGGGAGAGGAGGGTGAGGCGGGAGCCGCGTCCTGTCCCGGATACAGTCTCTCCTTTGCCACTTTCTCCTGAGCGGAGCCGGTAATCGATACTTGTAGACGATTTGCTACCCGGGAAGAAAGAGGCCCTGGAAGTGCATGAGACAGAGGAAGCAGCCGAGAGCAGCCAACAGCACTGGTCAGCTTGTAGGATTCCACTGGAGGCCAAGCAATAAAATGAAAAAACCAGTCTGCTGAATATACTCACCCAAGTGCCACACTCTGTACTCCTCATGGCTGACCAGCCGGGTGTGCTGCAAACACCCTCGACCTTAGCTCTTGCAGGACAGGCTCGGGGAGGACTCCAGCCATCCCCTAGGTCACCGCAGCCAGCCGGCTGGCAGCGGTCCTGCCATGTTCACTTGCCCGGACTCGGTTGTCCATCAGCTGACTCAAAAGGTACTCCGTGAGCGCCTGGTGTGTACATTCTCAGCACCGTGCTAGGTGCCAAAGGGTTTAGAGAAGAAGCACAAGGCGCAAATCCCTGCTCCCTGGGAGCTGCGAGCTGCCAGGGGCCACAGCCCAAACATCCGAGTGCAGGCGGGGCTCCTGTTGATGCAGAGATTTCGGTGAGTCAGGCGGAGTGCTGCGCTTCTGACTTGGCCTCCTCACCCTGAGAGGCAGATACCATCTTCCACGGATTGCTGCGGAGGAAGCAGGCTGAGAGAAGCTTGGTAACTTGATCCAGGTCCCAGAGCGGGTAGGTTCTGAAGAGGCAGAATTGGAACCTGGTCGCTCTCAGACGCCCGTTCTCAGTCCGAGCTCACAACCGTTGTGCGTGCCGCCTTCGGGAAGCTGGGCTACTGCCTTGACCACAAGCGTATCCGCTGCTACCATCTCGGGACGAGAGGAGGGCTTCAGGTGAAGACCCCTTGCTGGCTGCCAGACCTCCGGCTTCCCTCACCTCACACGGCTCACGGGCGAGGGAGGCGCGGCAGGAGGAGGGTGGGGCGGAGCCAGCTGTAACAAGGTGAGGACCTGGACCCAGCGCGGGGGGACCCCGTGCTGGGGCCGGTCAAGTGACGGGAGGCCGCCCAGTGTCTCACTTTCCACTAAGAACACTTCCACCCAAGCACGTTTTCCAGCCTCATCGTCTTGTGGACAATATGCAGTTGCAACAGCTTTTTGCGCTCTGAGACCTGGGACAGACGACGCAGTTTTACAACCCAGGGGACGTTTAAATAAGAACTGACAAAGAAGTGGCAATCTTAGTGAAAAAGTCACCCAGAGCTAGCCCTAGAAAACGGCTACACGGGCGTCGAACTGCAGCCGGCTCTGGCCTCGGGGGATGGCCCCGCAGCGCCCGCCCCAGGGCCGTCCTCGGGCCGCTCTCTTCCCGGGCGGTCGCGGAGTTGCCGTCCTCGCAGGGTGTGCACTGCGCGCGCCAGCCGTGCCTCCACGCCGGCCCCTCACCCTGGGGAACATCAGCGAGTTTGCTCCCTCTGGGAAGAATAAGAGATCAGAAGAAAAAGAACTGACCCATTTTGGGGAAAGCGTTCACTTTCCGGAGTGGATCTGTAACTGCTAATAATAGAGCTGGAGCGGGCCGCGGGAGCGGGTCCCCATGAAGGTGGGGTAGGGGCCCCTCCCGAGCTCCGCACGGCCACTGGGCTCTTGTCAGGGGGCACCAGGGACACCTCCAGAAACGGAACCCGGCCCAGCGCACTCGCAGGCCAGTCAGAGGCCCTTCTCGGCGTGAGCGGAGGGCAGCTCCCAGGTAGAAAGGCTGCTCCTCAAAACGCCTTCCTCTAGTTGGACTGGTGACGGCCAGCATCCTGCGCACACCTGGCAAGCACAGAGATCTCCAAGTCTTTGCGCAGCCCGGGGTTAAGAGGTCACTCGAAGTCCCTTTACGACTCCAACATTTGAAGTTTTCTGCAAAGCAAGGAGGGAAATGCACGACGCAAGTCTGAGTGGAAGAAACAGATTTTCACCGACAAAGGAGGCAGCCGAGGGTAGGAGAAAGCCGGGCCGAGGAGTTGGAGCCCGCAGCTCCTCTGCGTCCTCAGCTTCAGCGTCAAGGCTTGCAGGGGACGGTCTCTCAGGATCCCTCCAGCGTTATGAGAGTGGGCGTGCCCAAGCACCTCAGAGTGGGGATGCCGCTAACTAAACAGACCTCAGGTCTCACAGCTGTGTGACTTTGGGCTGCATACTTAGCTTCTCTCATCTCAGTTTCTTCTTCTGTGAACTAGCAATGATCACAGTAACTCTCAGTGGTGTGGTGGGGATTAAATGTGGTCACGTATATAACCTCCTCGGCACAGTGCCTGGCTCTTCGCCAAGGCCCAATAAGCGGAAGCTGTAATTATGAGTATTTTCAGATTAGACTATTGAACTTGAGTCGTGGTAAGTTTTAAATTTTTACTAAATTTGGATGAAGTGCCCACTCTATCATGGATTCCCTCCTCAGTCTGGCATTTGGGGTTCCATGTTAGAAAGGAGGGGACAGCATACCCCAGAGGGGCAGCCTGAGGAAGGGTGCTGAAAGATCCTAATGGTACCGCCTGGAAGAAAAATCCAGGGGGCCCTGGAGGACTTTGGAATAATTAGAAATGCCACTGCAGAGACCTCAGCGTGACAGCCCAGGCTTTGGGCAGACTAAGAACCAGCTTTTGTCTGCAGTCGGTGGATGGTGAATGAGGCCACCAGGGGTCAGCTTGTGAGAGTGACCTATGAGCTTCAAGGCAAGGACAATGCACAGGCATGTGACAGATGGCTAGCGCCCAGGGAAAAGCTCCCAACCAGACTGCAAGAAGTGGGCCAGGTGGGAAAGCTAGAAATCTGTAAGGGAAGCGGGCGTTGAGGAGCGGAAGCTTCAATGAAGACGACGTGGGGAGGGACAGACCAGGAGGCTCACTTGAGGACAGCCAAGGCTATGTGTTCTCAAAAGGGCCTGGCCCCAAGTCACCCTAGGGAAATGGCATCAGATTGGAATGATTTCGCCTACTTTGAGGCGAGGCTGAACTGTGGGTGTCACAGAAATAGACCCCCGCAGCAGAGGCCAAGGGAGAGGACGAGGGCAGGCCACTGAGGAGCACAGGAGGGCGAGGGCTGAGCCTCTGTGGCTCTGCACATGGGCCCTGAGCCAGAGGGAAGCTGCTGCTCCTGTTGGCGGAGCCCTCCTGCCCGCCTTCCCTCGGCGCGGCTGGCTGAGCTTGCATTCCACCACAGTGACTTTCACACGGAAGCGTTCCACGCGGCACACTGCTGTCAGGAGTTCAGCAGTTGATAAACATGTGAGGTGACAATGTAAAGTGCCTCATCTGTAACCGTCTGCAATTTCAATTCAATTGAACTCAATAAGCACGTGTTTGACATCTAATACGCATCCATTTCTCTTCCTGAGCTCTGCTTCCCTGCACGAAACTTTGCGTACTTTTGGATAGACCTTGGGCTGAAAACATTTTATTCATAAATTTCAATAGCTTGGTGATGCATTACAGCAGCCAAAATGTTTTCTCATTAAAATTGAGATGAGCACTCTAAACAGTTCTAGTACATTTCGTATGACTCTAGTGTGTTAGTTACCTATTGCTGCATAACGAATCAGCCCAAATCTTAGTGGCTTAAACCACAGGAAGACTTTATTACCTCTCACAGTTTCTGTGGGTCAGGAATTCAGGAGCAGCATGGCTGGGCAGGCCTGGCTCAGGGTCACTTCTGAGGCTGAAGTTTGATGCAGCCTGGGGCTGAATTTATCCATAGATTTGACTGGGGCTGGAGGACCCACATCCGAGGTGACTCCCTCACAGGCTGCCAGGTTGGTGCTGCTTGTTGACTGGAGGCAGGTTGAATGTGCTTCAGACGCAGGGGCTGGCTTTCCCCCAGCAGGTGATACAAGAGATCAAGTCAAAAATGGCCACGCCTCTAAAGTCTCCTACCATCACTTCCCCCGTATTCTTTTAGTCACATAGGGCCAGCCCTGATTTGCTGTGGAAAGGTACTATACAAGGGCATGTATTCCAGGAGCTGGGGCTCATTGAAGGTCCTCTTGAAGGCTGGCTGCCACAACCAGCAATTCATCTTTGGAATCCACGTTTACACTATCCTCGGCATCATGTCTTCATGTATACAGACATGCAGGTAGACAGTTATAGCTCCACATGGGAAAAGTCCAGCTTTTCCCACCTTGGTTGACATGTTTTAGTGTGTTTCATTGGTTCTGGCAGCTTCTGTTCCATCACCCAAGTCCAGTTCAGTTCCAGCACTATGTCTTCTCTCCTAACACCTGTTTTCTCTTTAGTTCCACTCTGCTTCTCACTCCACTTCTTTACCACTAGCAACAGGAACAGGATGTGTGTTAGGTCTTCAGCTCCATTTGAATTAGAAACTTCTTGTCATTCCTACTTGCTCTTTTCCTCTCTCCTTATATAAGAGGATTCCCTTTTGATCTATTGTTCTCACAGTCCCAAAGCAATATGATTCCATGCAGAGGAGCTAGAGAGGCAAAGAGCCACAGGACTTATCCTATAATTACCAAATTCATTTACATACGCGGAGCGTAGCATGTGATTATAAAATGCTATCATACACGCAGGAAGCAGGACTTAGTTCTGCACAGATCCAAGGTGCCATTTGAAGTTCAAGTTCTAATCGAGTTTCCCCAGCTATCTGTGCTGGAGTATCCTGCTACTCTCTCACGCCTAACATATTTAAGTAAAGGCAAATTCATCATCTCCCTAAAGTCACCTTTCCCTCCTAACTGATATTTTTCTGTCCATGTTTCCACCTAAAAAAAGGCGCAAAGGCTAAAACCTTCAGCATCCCCTTGGCTTACCCTGATCCCCTGTGCCCTGTCTATACCCACAGTGACCAATGCTGAAGTGTTTCTGTTCTCCATTTGTTTTCCATTCTTACAGCCACCTTATTCTGTGTTTCTATCACCTTTCAACACGTTATTTGCATTAGTATCCCAGGTCGTCTGGCCACCGTTAACGCCTCCAATCCAATCGATTCTGCATGATTTGACCAGATCCATTTTTCTTAAATGCCACTTTCATCATTTTATTCTTTGGCTGAAAAAACCTTCCATTAGTTCTCCACTGATGTCAGGATGAAGTCTAAACTCCTTGGCCTAGCATATAAAATCCTCAACATTTATTACAAAGTATGTTTCTACTTACTTTTCCCTCCTACCCAATCTGAGACCTCTCACCACATGCCTCTGCTCATGCTGGCCTCCGTTCCTGGTATGGCCTTGCCCCTGCACATCCAAATTATACCCATTCGTGCTCCCCGTCTTCCCATCACACTTCTTTGAGTGTTTTAGCTCCTCCTGAACCTGCCTCTCTTAATCTCCAGTTCCACTTGCTGTCCACTCTGCTCGTTCGCCCCAGTGTACAACCTTGTATTAAAATCAGTTTCTCCTTGCTCTGGTGTAGAACTCCTTTAAAAACAGTCTTCTTGTAGACAAGACCGTGGGTCTTCTCCACCCAGCTGGGTTGAGCACACTGTTCCACATTTGAGAAGAATTCAATACTTATTTACAAAAGTGAATTCTGTGAGCCGAAACCCCCAGTAAAAGCCCCAGGAACAAGGTTTTTAATGGATTCCTTTCTTCTTCATCTGGCTCAATAGCTACTTTGGGTGGAAAGAGCTGGGTTTCCCATCATGGTTTAAACCTGGAACACTTGATTCTGTGTCAGTGAGGGCCTGGCAGCATCCCGCCCAGCAGAGGAGACACTCACTTGCTCTGCCATTGCTGATGCCCTCGTTCTGTTTGCTTTATTTTCTCTCTCTGTTTGGTTTATTTTCTCTCTCAGTTTACCCTGTTTATTGTTTGACAATTTAGCAATTGTTTTTGGTACCATTGGCAAGTGTCTTGTTTGGGGCTGCCCACTGTGGGAAGCGGGAGTAATTTGTGCTTGTACATTTTTGTTTTCCACAAGATGCTGCTAGGGTGATAATGACAGAACTGTGCAAATGACTGAAACAAAGAAATGTATTTCTCCTTCGCCAAGGGCAGAGCCTCCCACCTCCTTGTTTAGATGAAGGGATGGAAGCAAGAGAAAGACAGGCATCCTGAGATCTGCCCTCCTCTGGAACGGGAAAGCCTATCCTTGGTGTCTTCTCCCCGAGAGAGAATAATGACCTTAAGCCCACATCCTAATTAGCATTTATATGAAGTGAACCAGGGACTGGGTAAGAGGGTTGAAGACAGAAGCTTGCTTTGGCTGTTAGAGAGGAGTGAATAAAGGGGAGTAGTTATTTACTCATCCAGCAAATAAGGATCTATTAAGTGCCAGACCAAGGACTGGCATTGTTATTCATACAAAAAGAAAAAAAAAAACCCAGAAATAAATCCAGCTCAAACACAAAGCATCATCTGCTTTTCCAGTGCCTTGTCTCCATCAAGGAGTCTTCGATCTTCTCCGGATTAAGTCAAAGCCTGTTGATGGAAACCCAAACTGAGTCACAATCAGGGGACCACACGGCATGAAAACAAATATGGAGGAGATTGAAATCAGAGCTGGAGAGGGCGTCGGTCACGGCTTCCATTACCAGATGTGGGCAAGGTGCTTCCTGCAGTGTGTTTTCTCAGACTAGGCCCTGTCTGAGTTTAACTGACTAAATAATAGAGCTTTGACCACACCTCAACATCCTACTATGAAGCCAGGCATGATAACAAAGAGAGAACCCACTATGCCAAGCACCCCAAGCCTAAGCTCTCCCTGTGGCTGAGACAAACCAAAGGCAGAACCTTGGTACAGTACCCCTTTATCCGTGGTTTCGCTTTCCATGGTTTCAGTTAACCGTGGTCAACCACCGTCTGAAAATATTAAATGGAATATTCCAGAAATAAACAATTCATAAATTTTAAATTGTACACCATTCTGAGTAGAGTGATGAAATCTCACGCCATCCCATTCTGTCCCACCCAGGACATGAATCACCCAGGATATTTTTCCAGCATATCCACAGTGTACACACTACCCGTCCATTAGACACTCAGTAACCATCTCAGTTATCAGATGGACTCTCGCGGCATTGCAGTGCTTGTGTTCAAGTAACCCTTATTTCACTTAGGAATGGCCCCAAAGAGCAAGAGTAATGATGCTGGCAATTTGGATATGCCAAGAGAAACCATAAAGTGCCTCCTTTAAGTGAAAAAGTGGAAGTTCTCTACTTAATAAGGAAAGAAAAAAAATGTGTGCTCAGGTCTCTAAGATCTACGGTAAGAACGAATCTTCCATCTGTGAAATTGTGAAGAAGGAAAAAGAAAGTCATGCTGGTTTTGCTGTTGCACCTCAAATATGTATGTATGGGAAAAAACATAGTATATAGAGGGCCCAGTACCATGCGGGGTCTTGGAACGTATCCCCAGCAGATATGGGGGGACTACTGTAGCAGCATGACCCAGAGAATGTAACCCCAACAGTCGCCCTTCACCAAATCCAGTGCTCATAGGAAAGTGGTCTTTAGACCCCAAGTCTCTGCACAGTCAGCCTCCTAAAACTTCAGGGGAAAGCTGAGTATGTGTGTTTCTGTCCATGCCCTGAACTGAGCACCTCCACTTTTCTTAGTTTTAACTATTGGTCATGTACATAGACTTCCTTTGCTAAAAAGAGTTCGCTTGATTTTTTTTTTTTAAAGTTCTAAATTATTATTTTAACAAATATTTCCAGCTGATATAGGTAGCACAAATATAGGAGTGCCAAAAAGATCAGGATTAAAAGTTTGCTATCTAATCATGACTTTGCCACCAGCTTCGTGGGACACTATTAAATCCCAATGTCTCTGAAGAAGTGGTCTTGTCTAACAAATGAAGCAACTCCACCAGATAGTACCAGAGAAGGTTCAGAATCAAAGCACAAAGAGAGGGAGAAGGAAGGAGTGAGAGAGGGAGGGAGGAAGCAAAAGAAAGAGAGAGAAAGAGGGAGAGAGGAATAATTGGCAGGCTGAGAAGCGAAAAGGGAGTGGTGTACACAAAGTTCCTGGAGACGGTCCAGGGAACGAGGCCTGGGCACCAGGGCAAAGTCATCTGCATCTGACCAAGGCACAGGTCCCCAGGTCAGGAAGTGTTAGACTATCAGGGCCCATTACTTAGGAAAAATGGTGTGACACTGTCACAGAGAGAAGGCTCAAAAGGAAGGAATTTTCTCCTTAACTGAGATTTTCTAATGCGCTAATCTGTACACAAAATCTGAGAACCATTCAAACTGAAAGAAATAACTATTTTTATAAACATGTACCATGTCACCCTGAGCATTGAGCACTCACTCATTCGCATGTGCTTACCAAGCGAATAATGTGCAACACGTCTTGCCAATACGGGGAGCACAGCAGAATCACTCCCTGGCCTCCTGGAGTCTACAATCTGGTTTACTGTAGAGCTTGGGAGAATGACAATAATTAACTAAGTTCAACAGTCGTCAAGTACATTCTTTTCTAGTAAGTGCTACAAGAGTATTCGAGTCCTCGTGTTTTAGGTAATGGGACTGAGTTCTAGAGGGCTCACGTCCCTCGTGCAGCATTTTGCAGCTAGTAATCATTAGAGGCAGAATTTAAACCGAAGTCTGCTTACGCCAAACGCGTACTCTTCCTACGGGACCCGATAGCCACCTCTCTTCCCCCAGGAGAGAAAGGTCATTCGCAAGGGAAGGCAGAAATGGGAAAACAACTAAACTGAAATTGTGTCATGTCGTGATTGAGGTTGACTGGCCCAGGAGAAGTTAGAATGTGCTCATCAAAAATTTCACATTTCTAATTTGGCCACTGAAGTAACCGGAATAACCTACTGGAGCAAGATTGTTATGAACAACCAACATACAAACAAAATAAACCATGGGGAGGACGATGTCACGACAGCAGCCGAGAAGCATGGGCCCTGTCCCCCTCTCTCCAAGGGAGAGGATGTCCAGGAGCCCTTCTGAGCTGTCCTGAAAGGCAATTCCCAATTTCACAAAACTTGCAGCCATGACTGTGTCTTTTTTTGCCAGCTCCTGGCTGTTTGTGAGCGATGCAAACATTTGTGTGAGATATACAAAGCCATTTCAGCTGCTCCAAAGCTATCAGCACTTACATGCTAGGTCTGAGCAAGACAGATCCTGCAGTACTCAGGGCATCAAAGAGGATTACCCAGAAACCGATAACAGATTTTAATTTAGATGATCACGATGGGACTCAGGAGGAGGAGGAGGCTGAGACATGGACAGATTTAACTCCAGGGTGGTAAAAGGAATGAGATGAGACTGATGATAAAGGTCCATTTAGAGGTTTCTTTAGCCAACCACCATGTGGTCTCCTCTGCCATGGCCTTTTCCTTTGTCAGCCGCAGCAGGCTGGGATAGGAAAACCCCCAAAGCAGGCTGGCTCCGTGCCTACAATGCTAGCCTGCTGGGGAGAGTGTAATAGCTATTGTCGTTCTTTGTCACCCTGGAAAGAAACAAAACTCCCTTGTTAACAACCCAGACTACTGAACACAATGTACTTGGTTTGGGTGTGGGGATGAGGGCGTTCCACCCTCACAGAGCTCTTCTTGTGGTCGGTTCCCACATCCTTTTCTTCTCTTTTTGTCTTGGCCATTGTTTGAAATCTTCCACTTTAAAAGTTTTTCTGCTATTTTTCAGACTCATTACTGTAATGTCTACTTAAAGGTGGATAATTGGCCATCAGTCTCTTCTACTTCCATCTAATGAGTGACCACTCAGCACCTATCTACACAGAACACTCATTAATTCATTCAACAAATGTTTATTCATTGACCAAATATTGACTCATTGATCTGCCAGGAACTGTGATAGACACAGAAAATACAGCAGTGAACAGGACAAACTTGGTCCCTGCCTTCCTGGGGAGAGTTTCATGGATGTGGTGGGGTACAGAAAGAAAAATAAGACCAAGGAAGGTAAAAAAAATTATAATATTTAATAAGGAATATAGAAGAGGCAGTACAGGACTGAAACTTGATTATAAAATCAGCTGACATGAGATTGTCCGGGAAGAGTTTAGGGATCTCTAAGGAAGGACCATTTAAGCTGACTTGAAATTGAAGAAATGCCTTTACGTGATAAAAACATTTAAAAAACCAATTAGGAATAGAAAGGAGCATCCTCATCATGATAAAGGGCATCTACAAAGCATCCATAGTGAGCATCATACTTATTGGTGAATAACTAAAGCGTTCCCTCTAAGATCAGGAACAAGACGAGGATGTCCACTCTTGCCACTTGCATTCAACATTGTGCTGCAGGTTCTAACCAGGTCAATTAGGCAAGAAAAAGAAATAAAAGGCATCCAGATTGAAAAGGAAGAATTAAAACTCTATTTGCAGATGACATGATCTTATATAGGGAAAATCCTAAGGAAACCACAACAAAACTATTAGAACTAAGAAATGAGTTCAGCAAAGTTGCAGAGTACAGATAAATACACAAAATAAATTATACCTCCATACACTAGCAGTGAACAATCTAAAAGTGAAATTAAGAAGACAATTCTATTTATAGTAGCATCAAAAGGAATAAAATACTCAGGAATAATTTTAACAAAAGAAATGCAAAACGTATTCTGAAAACTATAAAACATTGCTGAAAGAAATTTAATAAGACTTAAGGAAATGGAAAGTCAGTGCATGTTCATGGGTTGGAGCACTTAATATTGCTAAAATATTAAATCTCCAGACTAAACATTATTAAAAAAAGAATAATCAGATAAATTGAACTTCGTCAAAAGTAAAAACTTTTGTGATTCAAATGACGCCATCAAGAAAGTAAAAAGAGAACCCACATATTTATCCAAAGAGCCTCAAGTCAGCAATCCCAAAAGTCCTGTGCACTCCAATGTTTATTGCAGCATTGTTTACAATAGCCAAGACGTGGAAGCAACCTAAGTGCCCATCAACAGACGAATGGATAAAGAAGATGTGGTACATATATACAATGGAATACTACTCAGCTGCAAAACAGAACAAAATCATTCCATTTGCAATAACATGGATGGACCTTGAGAGAATTATGTTAAGTGAAATAAGCCAGCAAGAGAAAGATAATCTGTGTATGACTCCACTCATATGAAGAATTTAAAACAATGGACCAAGAACAGTTTAGTGGATACCAGGGGAAAGGTGGGGTGGGGGATGGGCACAAAGGGTGAAGTGGTGCACCTACAACATGACTGACAAACATTAATGTACAATTGAAATTTCACAAGATTGTAACCTATCAATAACTCAATAAAAAAAAAGAGAACCCACAGAACAGAAAAAAGTTTGAAAATTATATATCTGATAAGGGACTGGTATACAGAATATATAAAAATCTCTTACAACTTAATAACAAAAAACAAACATCTAATCTAAAAAATGGAGAAAGGGGGGTCAGCCTGGTGCTGCAGCGGTTAAGTTCACACTTTGGTGGCTCGGGGTTCGCCAGTTCAGATCCTGGGCGTGGACGTACACACCGCTTGTCAAGCCATGCTGTGGCAGGCGTTCCACATACAAAGTGGAGGAAGATGGGCACGGATGTTAGCTCAGGGCCAATCTTCCTCAGCAGAAAGAGGAGGATTGGTGGCAGATGTTAGTTCAGGGCTAATCTTCCTCAAAAAAGGAAAAAAAGATGAAGAAAGAATCTGAGCAGACATTTCTCCGAAGAAGATATACAAATGCCAATAAGCACATGAAAATATGCTCAGCATCATTAGTCATCAGAAAAATGCAAATCAAAATCACAATGAGATGCTACTTCATACTCCCTAGGAAGGTTATAATAAAAATGATAGATATTAACAAGTGTTGGGGAGGGTGTGGAGACATTGGAACCCTCATACATTGATGATGGGATTGTAAAATGATGTGAGCACTTTGGAAAAAAGTTTGGCAATTATTAAAAATTTTAAACATAGAGTTACCATATGACCCACAGAATCCACTCCTGGGTGTATACACAAGAGAAATGGAAACATATCTCCACACTAAAACTTGTGCATGCACGTTCACAGCAGCCTTATTCATTATAGCTAAAAAGTGAAAATAACCCAAATGACCATCAACTGATGAATGGATAGAAAAAATGTGATATGTCTATATAATGGAATATTACTTGCCTGTAAAAAGGAGTGAAGTATTGATACATGCTACAACATAAACTTTGAAAAAAAATACGCCGAGTAAACAAAGTCAGTCACACAGACCACGTGTTGCATAGTTTCATTTATACGCAATGTCCAAAATGGGTAAATTGGTAGAGACAGCAGTAGACTAGTGGTCGCCTAGGGTTGAAGGTGACAGGGGCTGTCAAGAGTGACTGTCAATGGGTGCAGGCTTTTTTCGTGAGATGATAAAAATGGTTTAGAATTGCCTGTGGTGATAGTTACACAACTCTGTCAATATACTAAACAACATTGAATCGTACAATTTAAATTGGTGAATTGTAAGGAATGTGAATTATACCTCAATCAAGCTATTTGAAAATAATTGAGGAAGAGCTAGCCAAGCAATAAGCTGGGAAGGAGTAGTCCAAATCTGTCTTGGCAAGGTACTCAAATTATGTCCATGGACGAATGGTCAGCGGCACTTGGAAGCTTATTAGAAATGCAGATTACCGGCCCCACCCAAGACACATGAGATCATATTCTGTATATTAATAAGGTCTCCAGTTATTCACATGCACATTATGGTTTGAGAAGCACTGTTCTAGATAGAGAGGGAGAGAGGGCGGAGGCTCTGAAGTGAGACAGATATACCAATACATTGTTATGGTGGATGAACTGAGAGCGGCCAGGATGGTTTAGCACGGAAGAGAGGGAGAAATGGCACGGGATTGGTGGGGAGAAGTAAGCCTGGGGCATATTTTGCAGAACGTTGCAGTCTGGGGTGTGAAGTTTGAATTTCACTGTAATTGGGAAGGATTATAAAGCATAGGGGTAGTATTACCACACTTGCTGTTATGTGGAATAGTAACTAGGAGGGAGCAAAAGCAGAAATTGAGAGACTAGTTGGTTGTTGGATGGAGAGATATTTGTGCCTTGAACCAAGATGATATTAGTACAGAAGGACGAAGGGATAATTACAGGGCATGTTTTGGAGGCAGAACTGACAAGAGTGGCTGATGACTGAGGTGGATGGTAAAGGAAAGGACTCCCGGGTGTTTGACATAAGCACTTAAATGGATAGAGGTACTCTTTACTGACCATAGTGACAACCAAATGGGGGATGAGTTTGTAACACAGTAGAAAAAAGGAACTCAGTTTTGGGAAGATGAAGTTTGGGTTTTCTGTAAGGTGTCTAAGCAGAGAGCTCGAGGAGACTGTTGCATGTGTGCATCTAGAACTCAGGATGTTTGAGCTGGAGATAGACATTTGAGAGTCATTAACGCAAAGATGCTATCTAAATGAGATCATCTAGGAGAGAACAGAGAAGGCAAAACAATATTAAAATGCTAAAGAGGGATATTAGTTTCACTATCTGGTTTCAAGCCAGAGAAACGCTAGGAAATCTATGGGGAGTGAATATTAAGTGGAAGCCGTCTTCTGGGAACTTAGAATCTACAGAAGCATTGACATAGCATGGCTTTTTTGGGAAGAGGGTTATTCAACATATTTAATATTTGATAAGGTACTGGCACTAAACACTCAGGCCGGGCTCTGGCCATAGCCTTCGAGGGTCCAGAACCCCTTCCCCTCCTCCTAGATTTTAGAAGAGTGGCTGGATCAAGGGAAAGTCGGGGATGAGTGGGTACAAGCTAGAAGGCAGTAGAGGACACTCAGGAAACGTGAGCAGAGTCTATTCACCAGCCCACAGGGCAGTATTTCAATATTTTAACAACGGGGATAGCCATCCTGGTGCAGCATGGTGAATTTAATTAATGAAGTGGCCTTAAAAAAATGAACTATGGAGACATTTAGCTCATTTCTTTTTAAACTTCATAGTTTTTACCAGTAAACAAATTGCTTGTACATCCAATATCACTCTTATTTCCTGTGTTTTGAAGGATGGCAAGTTGTTTAGATGTCTGTTGCTCCATTAGAGCAAGGACCACCTCTTCCACACGCTCTGTATTCAGGCAGTCCTTGTATTGTATTCTGCTTGCAATGCATGTGCAATTCTCAATAAATGTCTGTTGAATAAATGGATAAATACATGATGACTTGAAATAAGGAGGAGTAAAAACAAGGTCAGAAGAAGCCGTTCTCTCATTTCGACTAGTCATACATAGGCCACAATTCAGTATAAGAAACTTCCAGCTGGAAGAGACTTATATATCACCAGAGACATTGGTTTCCACACTGTGCTCCAGGAATCCCTGTGGCATCAGAGCTCCCAGCTCTGGGCTTCCTGGGAGTGCCTTGAAAAGGCAGAGGGAAGAGGTGGGGGGCAATTTGATGCCCTGGTCATCCTTAAACTAGAGAAACACTTCATCTGCTCCCAGGTGAAATTACAGTAGAGCAAAAGGTTTAATTATCTATTTTTTAAACTGGTTTTAAATAAAAATATTGAAAATTATGATCTAATGCAAATTGCTCTATATTCTTGTCATTAAACTGAGACCCAGAGAGGTTTGTGATTCTGGCAAAATTACACAATTTGTTGGGAAGAGGAAGGGACTGTGAATGTACTGTTCATAACAGCGTGTTGTTTCTGCCTAAATTCCTGCCCTAGCTGCTGGACGACCTCATGCCCCCCGACCCTGCAGTACCCTTAGCCCAAGACCAGCGGCCGCAAGAGCTGTCCAAGCTGAATCAGACCCTGGGGTTGGTAGGATGTGGCCCACTCCTCTCAGATCCCCTCCTGTCCCCAACTCTTCCTCAACTCATAGGAGAAAATTAATACTGAGCGAGGATCAGAGAGGTGCTCTTCCCAAGCCCTGAATCTGAATCTATTCAGAACCCAGCTCTGAATTTTACTGGGCACGAGGATCTTCAAGCTGAGGAGCTACAGCCTGCCCAGAAGCAGATGGATAAATCAGGTGATCCTAACCCTGACTCAAGTCATTCTTCAGAAATACGAAGCGTGTGGAAGTACACCTCAGAAGTAACTCCTGGCTTCACGGGGACAGCATCGGGAATGTCTGCTTAGGAGGTAGTCAGACTTCAGGTTTCTCAGAGATGGCAGGCCTTTAGCCTGAGGCTTTGTTTCTTGTTGTGCCTGGACCAGCAAATCCATTTCCCAGCCTTTCTTTTTTCTGCCCATTAAGTACTGGTCAATGGTCAGGTTGCTTTCTTGGCAAGTGACATAATAAATGTAGGCAGGATATTTACATTCCCTATTACGTGCTTCAACATTTCTTTGGCAAAAGAACTATAAATGCAAAGCAATAGTATGGCTGTGAGGCAGGGGGCCATAATTAAAATTCCTTTTTGTTTTTTCAATGGCTTATTAAAATGCTTGTGAAACCTGCAACACAAAGCTGCAGCCAAAATCCCTCTGCTGCTAAATGGAAGAAAATGGATTTTTCAAATGTCACGCTAGTATCCACTTAATAATACATTTTCCTATAGATGGGACAATAATATATATTTTAATCACTTTTCTACAGGCAAATAGACAGCACAGGAGCTGCCCTTCACTGGCACTTGGAAATTATGAATTTTTCAATAACCTTGTCTATTATTCATCCTGTGTTATTCTGTAACATTTCTGCATGAGGAATGTGCTTCCCCGGCACTTTATGAATCTCTTCTATTATTTACTAAACAGCAAGGTGTCTCCCCACAGCCTCGCCCCAACCTCCCCGAGAAGGCTGCTTGGAGGAGGAGTCCTAACGTGAGCAGCTGCATCCTGGGCTGTTCGTAGTTTCACATCTGTAAGAGACGCAGACTCAGGGGTTCCCTCTGTTCTGTTCAACTTTGGCCACCAGAGGTGTGCTGGCTCAGAGAGGGGACGAGTGCCATTTGGGAGAAGGCAAGGGAGATCGTCAGCCGCAGACAATCCCTGCTTATCTGCTTATAGCAACTGGGCTCTACTCTCTGCTTCCAAACTGTCCCTCTTCCAGAAGGGAGGACACTGGGGGCACAACTCTGACCAGGGAGTTGGGACTCCTGGGTTTCACTCTCTGCAGATAGAGGACCTAACTTGGAGCAACTTGCGTTTTCATTACGCCCCACCACCAGTATTTTCTTTGCGTGGATAACTCCAGCTCCCCAAGCACATTAACTCCTCCTGCCAGGTGCTTCCATGGTGCCCTGTGCCTTTCCTATTACAGCATTTGTCACACTATATTATTTAATTGTGAGCCATTTGAGGAATGGACAGGCTCTCTTCTGCTCACCATTATAACCCCAATGCCTAGGAATATATTCAGCATAAAGTAGGTGCTCAATAATTATTTGTAATGATTGAGGAGATATACAAATAGTATGGGCAACCAGGTGCTGCTCTCTAAGGTGGCTGTTAAGGTCTAAAGACGCTAAAGATCCATGTGGCAGAACCACTTACTGCTCGTTGAATATCCGTGTGCTTCCATACACTTCCCAGTCCCCTTGAAGTTGGACAGGACTACGTGGCTAGCTCCGGTGCACGGATGGGTGTGGAAGTGGCATGGAACGCTCGTGGGCAGGTCTGTGGCTCTCTAGTTCTTCCTTCTGTTGCTGTGGTGATAGCTTTGGAGGCCACGTGTCCCAGATGGTGTGGGTTCAGAAGGAGGAACCTCCATCAGCCTGGGTCTCTGAGTGGCTAATGTGGAGGAGAGCTCCCCCACACCACACACACACACACACACACTCTCTCTCACACACACACACACACACCAGACACACACACACGTTGACCTGCACTATCAGCCCCCAAGCAGACCCTGAATGCTTCCCATCGGTAGAGCTCCAAGGAGCAGAACTAGACGACAAGGAAAGGAGTGGAAGAGTGTGGTCCCCAGCCACCCAGGCTGGCAGCATGTAGAGCTTTGTGGCTTCTCTTTCTTGAGGATTTCCTGATAGGCCGTGGAACATTTTCTTCACCCTGGGCAAAGGGACTCTTGAATCCTTCTGAATTAAGTTTCCCTAAAGCTAATCATAAAGGACACCAACAACGGAGCGGCTGCTCTGCCAGGAGATTCATGTGCCCTCACTGTGTGCCAACCTTAGGAATGAGACATTTTGATGGAATGTTCCCCCGCTTGCTTACTTGTCTCATCCCCCTTATTCTGGGGGCAACATGAAAAGTGGAATAATCACTGTGAAGACTACTGAGGGCATAGCTCAGGAGGCTGGACCATTCCCTTCAAAGCCCACTCCTGCCCAGGGAGAGGGTGCAGGGTAGGCGCAGTTCACACAGAAGTAGGAAGAGGGACTCGTTGACTTAGGGCTGGACTTTCTAGTTGGCGTGGGAGAGGATCCCTCCTGGGGAATGGAGGAGCTGAAGTGAAGGGCTGGGCTGGGAAGTGGAATACAGTTTCCCAGCTGAGGTGTGCTGAGGGCAGCCCCTGCGGGGGCTTCACCACCAACGACTGCAGGGAAAGCAGTGACTTTGGAGGCAAGGAGAGGGGCAAGCAGGCAAAGGGGGAAGGGGGTCAGATTGAGAGAACAAGGGGGATTGGAAGAGAGGTGAAGGGGAAGGGAGAGGGAGAGAACAATAGACAGATGGAACTTCCCATATGGTATTAAAGGGGTCCCTAAATTTTCTGAGTGCCCAAACTGAGCCTCAGATTAACTGGGAGAGTAAATCAAGATCTAGCCCCAAGAGGAAGTCTGGCCGAGCGCAGGGCTGCAGCACGGGTGCAGGCAGGAGGCCGGCGGGTGCAGGACAGAGGGCCTTTGCCTCTCTGGAGTCCTCAGACACGCCTCCTGTTCCCATGGGTTCACCAGAATCCCAAAGGAGGGCCTTGCTCCCTCCTGGCCAGCAGAGCACGGGGGAAGGAGAGGAACCAGGAGAGGAACCAAGGGCACGAGGAGGTAGGCAGAGTCGGAAAACCCAGATGGAGTACGTCAAGGGTCAGCACACTATGGCCCTTGGGCCAAATTCTCGTTGCTGCCTGTTTTCATAAATAAAGTTTCACTGAAGCACAGGCGCTGTCATTCCTTACCTGTGTTGCCACAATGGCAGAATGAAGTACTTGCAGTAGAGACCCAAGGCTCTCAAAGCCTGCAATATTTCCTATCTGGCTCTTTAGAGAAAATGTTTGCTGATCCCTGCTCTCTCCCTTAAATAATAATCTTGAATTTCACTGAAAAAGGAAGACAAACGTTGGATTAAGCTGAGTAGAGTGGGAGGCATCTCCGTCACCCAGGGAGATGCAGTCAGGTCGGGGCACTTTTGAGTCAAAGGAGAGTCCCTCCGCTCAGTGTCACGAGGTTGGCGCAGTCCCCAGGTGGGTGTTCTCCTCACAGAGAAGGAGGCTGAGTCCTGGGATGGTGTTCCGATCTCACGGTTAGGGATAGTCTGAGAGAGGCCTGGGCCCAGCCAGAGCAGGGCTTTCCCCACCACCACAAGGATGAGGAAGGCAAAGGGACCAGCTCCTGACAGGCACGCCGTGAGCCTGGGCGCGGTCTCCGGTGTGTTCTGTCCTTGGCTCTCGTCCTCCCGTGGATGCCCACGCCTCTTTCCTCTGCTGTTGCCCGGCAGGAGACACCACTCTCTGGCTGGCTCTGGCTCTGAGTCTGCCCTGAAGCATCTGGAGTTTGCTTCTGAGGTCTTCCTGAGCTACTCCTGGACAGAGGCCCGAGTGGCTTCAGAGAGGAGGCTGTGCGGTTCAATGCGCCTTCTCGGTCACCCCGAATCCTGCAGGCGTGCACAGCCCATCCTAGGGCTTGCGAAGGGGGTGTCATGGGAAAGGCTGGCCCCTGGCTTGCATCTCAGCCATGCTGCATCCACAGTCAGCGGCTCTCTAAATACCATTTATTTATGTGTTTTTTAGAGTGAGGGGGAACACAGTCACTTGAGAGGGAGATGTCATTTGCAAAACAATAATAGCATCCCAGCTGATGAGAGGCAGACACCCCCAGGGTCAGTGCTGCTGAATGGTGCGTCTTTCTTAACCATTTAGCTTGTAAGGATCTGCGAGCAGAGCACTTAGACTAATTTCAGGGTCTTTTCTTCCCTCTGCATGAACCGCTCGGCCCTCTTGAATGTAGAATCTGTATTCCTAATTGGATCTCATCAACGCTTTCTGGCTGCCTTCAGCTGGCGGAGGCGCAGGGCCATGTGGAGGGAGGGTACAGACACCGCAGGTGATCAGCTGGAGGGCCCTGCCCAGGCGGCGGTGTGAGCCCCTGCCTGCTCCATGCAGAGCCTAAACCGTCTCATGCTGCCACTCAGCTGCAGCCGCCCAGCTCTTTCAGGTCACTGTCCTTACTCCCAGTGTGAATACAGCAATGGTATTAAGAGCCCCCTTTAACTGAAAGCTTACTGTGTATTAGCCACTGTTCTAGGGGTTCTGCATACAATTTTTTTTAAAGATTGGCACCTGAACTGTTACCAATCTTCCTTTTTTTTTTAAATTCTTCTCCCAAAGCCCCCTAGTACACAGCTGTAGATTTTAGTTGTGAGAGCCCCTGGTTGTGCCATGTGGCATGCTGCCTCAGCGTGGCCAGATGAGCGGTGCCATGTCCACATCTGGGATCCCACCCGGCGAAACCCTGGGCCCCCGAAGCAGAGCACGCGAACTTAACCACTCAGCCACGAGGCCGGCCCCTGCGTATATTTTATGATTGATTTATGCCCAGCAAAATCCTATAAGGCAGAGGAATCATAAGCCCAGTTTTATAAATAAGGAAATGGAAGCACAGAGAGGTTGAGTAAGTGGCTCAAAGACACACAGCTCGTGAGTAGGTGAGCAGGGACAGAACACCAGGCAGGAAGAAGGAGAAATCATTGATGTGACATTTAGAGAACGTAATGATTCACTCTTCCTTCCTATCAACTTCTTTAGGTCTTAATGCCGATCAACAAGCCAGAGCTCCTCTCATTCCTTCTCCCTCCCTTCAAGCTGCTGCAATATTTTCCTTGGAAAGAGGATTGCTATGAATGTTTCTTAAAGCAGTAAACTTTCTTTTCGTTGTAGATGTAACGTGAGAGCATTACGAAAGGCTTGGGGGGAGGGAGCTCAGAGGACATCCACCCCTGGTTCTCCTTGCCAAAACTGAACGCTGTCAGGACAGGGACAGGCGACTTGACGTAGATTTCAAAAATCTACAGGAGTATCAGAGTTCCTCTCCACAGTCCTTACGAGTGCCAAATTCAACAGCATGCAAGTGGGGCTACTGGGGTGGATTTCTTCTTGAATCGAATTGTTATGAGGTATAGGCTCTGAATTGTCCCGCCCTCTAACTTTGTCTAAAACAATCAACCTTATGCATCTGGAGGCAAAGAATTCTCCACGTTCAGCAGAAACAAGAGTATATGAGGCCGGGGCAGAGAATTTAGCAATTGCCAGACAGCAATCTAAACAAAGCAATGTCGACCCTCTGAATACATTCATTCTCAACCAGCTTATGAAGAAGACCCGCCAGGCGCTGGGCGCTGCGCTAGGTGCTAAGGGGGAAAAGGAAAGGACGCCGGCCCTGCACTCAGGCCCCTGCAGTCTAGCAGCAGGCGGACAGGCAAATGGGTGATCATAAAACAAGACGGGAACTGCAGAGACTGAGTGTGTCCAGAAACACAGATAAACACGCAAAATAAAACAAAATACAATAAAACACGGGGGATTTGGAACCAGATGGTGTTCATTCTAAGTCCCAATTTCCCCACATACCATAGCTGGGTGACCTTGGACTGGGCGCCTAGGTTCAGTTTTCTTATCTACAAAACAGAGATAATGGTGCTTTCTTTGCAGAGCTGTAAAGGGGATTAACCAGGGTCCCTGCGCAAACGGCTTAGGACAGCACCACGCACGCGGGTGGCTCTCTCCACCCTGTCTCAGACACCCTGATGGAGCCCGGCACTCCAGGGAGGCTCCGCCCTCCGCCATGAGGAGTGTAGCCACAGCCGTCCTCTGGAGAGCCCAGACACCACCTGCTGGGAGTGCTCCAAGGGGGGTGCTCCTCGCCGTGCCCCCTAGTCTGCAGGCTCACTGAAGCAAAGTCCAAGCTGAAGCAGGAGCCCCAGCCACTGGAGGACCGGAGGGAAGAGGCGGAAGCAGGCGTGGGGCGGGCGGAGGCTGCAGGAGGGCAGGTCTGTTCTTGGCCTATTTCATCTCTTGAGTGGAGAGGGAGAGAAAGAGAAATAAATAATAGTTTGCTTTTTTGCTAGATGTTGGAGCACATTTCCTGCCAATAGTACCTCTCACAAGGGCAAGCGCTTGACACTTAGGCAAGAGAATGCGCAGGGAGAACAGGACGAGATAAAATTACAAGTGACAGCACAGCCTGTGTCTGCAATCACAATGCATTGTAAACAAGGGGATTGCAATTCCAGCTGCCAGGCATGGCCAGAGACTGACAGGGACGCACGCTGGCTGAGAAGAGGCAGGAGGCTGCACATCTGCCACAGGCCCAGGACGGTGGGGAAACGGGGACAGGGAGAGAGGACCTGGAGGCTGCGGCGTGGGACGGGTGGCCATCAAGGGCTGGCAAGGACCCCAGGTAGAGCAAGGGAGCAAGAGGTAGCAGGGGAGAAGGAAGAGAGAGCACCGAAATGTCAATTTTGAACAAAAGAGGGAGTGTGCTGTGCGCACATGCATGCTCATGCACATGTGCATGTGTGTTGCGGGCGCGCACTGGAGAGAAAATTTCAGACCCTGGTTGCATGACTCCCATTACCACTGCAAGGCAAAAGAAACTAGCTTTTTTGGGAAAGCTACTATATGCTAAGTTCCATAAGGCATTTTAAACATGCTATTTCAAGCATCTCACAACCATTCAAGCATTGACCTATTACTAAAGTAATCACTGAGCCTCTGTGATCTCCAGACCTTGGGTTAGTGATCGCAAATTCTAGGTTAAAAGGGTACAGCAACTGCGCTTAAAGAGGTAGATATTATGACCCCATTTTACAGATGAGAAAATTGAGTTGCAGAGCAGTTAAGTAACATGTCTAGGGCTTCTCAACAAGTAACAGCAGCGTGAAGACCGCGGTGGAGGTCTGAAGCCAGCACTCAGCACCCTCTACTACATATTTCATGAAAGCCCCAGAAATTCCTCTCTGGTTTTGTCAAATGTTAAATTGAATGGGATAAAATTTGATGAGTTCATTGTAGACACTCTATAAAAAATAGTTTTCTTCCCTTCATCATCAACTTGACCAATACAAGCTCCTATCACAAGGAGCATCATTATTAGACCTGAGCCAAAATGCTACTTGTGCAAGTAGAGGGAAAGAAGAGCAGTCTTGGGTTCACAGAGAGTTGGAGACACTGAGGAACGACTAGTGCTGGTTCATCCCCAGAGTGTAACACGAAGCGTACTTTTCCAATGAAACCAAAAGGGAAAATAGAACTAACTGCAACAGGAGGGACTTAGATCAGACACATGAGAGCATACTTAAGCTATGAATAAGACGTCCACTCTCCATTCCGGGCTGGTCCCCCAGTGCCAGTTACATATGTACTGGGGGTATTTCTCCACTGTCTGTGATGAGCAGGGACGAGCCATCCACACTGACCTGTTCCCTCATGTGATTGAGGCCACATGTTTACCTGGTACAAGATAGGCTGAAGGCAGCAGAGTGGCCATTTTCTCTATCAGTGGTTTTGATGGGGACCAAATCCCTGGCCTTGCCTTATGCACAATGGCAACTCCTGGCTCAGCTCATCAGCAGACAGTCCTGTTGGTCAGGATTTCGTGCATCTCCACATAGGGCTGTCAGATGGGATGGAACTTAGCAGGCTGGGTCCTAAACCCAGCGGGGGGGCAGAGTGTGGCACCCGGTCTCCTATGGGTGCACCTCCCCAGGCTCAGCTCCATGGCCTGTCAGCAGTCAACAGGCCAGGCAGGCCCACTGGGAGACATCAGCTTTCCTCAGCAGGGCCTCTGAACACAGCTTGTCTCCCTAGGAAGTCGTTTGTTACAGATCTGGACTCCCACAGGAGGACCTCCCCTCCCCAGGGACCATTCAGTGTTCTGCCAGGTCTTCTGGCCTGAGATGAGTGAATGGTGTTGGGAAGACGGGAACCTGGAGCCGTAAAGTTGGGGCTGGGAGGACGTGAGGTGTTTGAGACTTAATGGCTGAGCTGGCAAGAAATTTCCCTAAGAAGTTGAAGCTGTGGCTGGATCCACGCTGCTGGCTCCTGGAACGGATGAACCAAAACCATACCCAGACATCTCCTTGGGTTCGTTTGGCCTGCTTGTTGCTGTTGTCTCCTCGTGCACTTCAGCCTTCTCCTGGGAGCTTCCCGTGCTCACAGCAATGGAGCACAGCCTGCTCTCCCAACCCCAGCTGGACTGCAGGTGACGGAGCACTGTCCAAATGCTGCTCGGCTGTCACCTTCACCCTCATGCCCTCGGAGTGAGTGGAGACAGCAAAAACCAGTGGTTAAGATCATGGGCCTTGGGGTCAGACCTGGGTTCGAACCCTGGGTCTGCCACTGACTCCAACACATCTTGGACAAATTGTTCAAGCTCCATTAGGGGATCCAATTCCCCATCTATAAAATGGTAAAATGGCCTTCATGTCAACATGATTGTCATGTGGATCAATTTTGATAAAGTTGTAAAGCTTTTACTCAGTGCCTGGCCCAGAGTAAGCATTCAAAGAATGAAAATTATTCTTATAATACATGGAAGTGCTGACAGTGACCTGACATTGGGACATTAAGTGGCCATCCAAATGTCTTCATTTGGGGACCCAGAGGACACCTGGGCCCCAGAGAAGGGATTCTGTGGCACTCTCTCAGAGCCCTGTCATCGGGCCCCCTTAATGCTGCTCTCTGTCCCTGCCCCTGCCCTCCTGGGCTCTTACTCACTTCCCTTGTTTGCAGCTCACAAGTGGCCTTCCCACCCGACCTTGGTTCTGCCCCTCTGGCATCAACCTGTTTGCTGTTTGCACTCAGCTCCTGGTCAACCCCACTTCTAGTCACTTCAGGCAACTCTGCTCCCACTGGCTCCACCTCAGACCTGAGAGTTTAATTTTGACAGAAGCCCTCAGAGCCAGCACTGCTGGGAAAATCCTGGCCCTGAAAACAGAAAGGACAGAGAGGGCTGCCCTCTGGGGCAGGACAGAAGGTTGCCCCTTCATGAGAATGAACCCTGCCAATGATAGCGAGGACAGGCTGGTGGTAGGGGCTTAGCAAAATAGTCTGAAAGATTGCAAAATTATATTCAGAGATCATCTTGAGAATAACATTCCCAGTATTGGGGTTCGAACATGTTAGTTCCTTAATGAATATCTGCATTTATTCGGACCCTGGGTATACCTGTAGATGAGAGGATTTCTTGCTTGTTTGCTGCGTTTTGGTTTAGGAGAGCTATTCTTCCCTACTTTCTGAGGTGAGGAATATACTGCTCACACAGGCATCAACCTATCACCCTGTCTTGTGTGACACCAGCCTTATACCCCGAGCTAAGAAACACTGGGCAGGGGTCAACAAGTTACCTGGAAATTTGGCTTTTCTCTCCTCAGCAGTGAGGCTAGGGCAGTAACACCAGTGCGCTTAGCTGGCATTGTGAGGGGTGTGTGTATGTGTGTTTGTGAAAATGTTTCAACAAATGTGATGAGGAAGGGGTGGGTTTGTGCTTCCCTGTCCTGTATATGGCATGTTCCAAACTTACTGCACGCACGTTACTAAACACAAAATGACAATTGTGATTTGGGATTAAATAACCCCGAGAGGAGAAAATCACCTTGGCCTCGTGCTCGTGTGCAAGGAAGAAGAGGACAGGCCAGTCTTGGCCCTGCAGAAGCTGGTGTGGGCAGCCCTGTCTGCAGGTGCTGGGCTCTCAGATATTAACGGCAGGATAGTCACAGGAACGTGTTCTCCTGACTTCCAGCCCAGTGCCTTTCCCTTGTCCCCAGAGCCTAGATAGTTTTTTCCCAGGTTAACTCCATGGTTCCTGGTATAACTGCTTTCTTAACCTCGCTTAACTACTGCTTCCGTCATGTTGCCTGTCTTGTCAAAACCTTCAGCAGTCACCCACGACCTACAGGACAAAAAGCCACCCGTCTCTCTAATGTGCGCACGCTGCGGGACCCTGCAGCGCTGTCCCGGCTCCACGTTCCTCGTGCAGTCGCGCCTTCCTTAAGGCCCTTTCCCCTTCTCCCTCACTGGCTCAGTAAGGGCTCTCGCTCAAAACTCAAATCACAGCACGCGAGCTGTCTCTTGGACTCATCCAGCAGTTAAGATCTTTACTTCACTTAGCAATGATTGCACATCACCCTGAGTTATAGAATGATATGTGTTGTCTTCCTAACAGACTAGGGACCTTGTCTTATATGTCTTTATCTACCCATAGCACCCAACCCCGGGCCCTTGCCCATAATAGATACATAAAAAGTGTAAATATTTGATGTTTGGTAAAATCCTACCAGGACTGACTATTTATTCCCACAGTTCCTATTCCTTTTGATTGTCTGTTCTAGTTCTAGGTGGAATCAGGTTGCCAGGATGTCACATCCCTCCGGCTACAGGGGGTTTTTGCTCCCCTGTATTACCCAGGTCCAACATCTATAAAAGACACCATAAGATGAACATCCCTATTCTTCAGTTCAGTTCAAATTGCTTCAGGGCCTTGGCTTACTAGCGCCACTGCCTCAAACTATACTGTCAAGAAAACTTAGTGTAGTGGTTAAGAGGAAGGGTTTTGGACTTGGGCGATATTGGATTTGTGTTCTGGCCCTTCTATTTACTAATATGGCTTGGGATTAACAGTAATCTCTTTATGCCTCAGTTTCTTCATCTGCAAAATAGGGATAATTTTTGTAACCATGCCATATGGTGACATGCAGATCAAATGAGACAAGACATGTAAATCATTTGGAATAGTGCCTGGCACATAACAAGCGTCCCATTGTTGCGTTTCCGCATCCTTGTCTGACTCATCAATTTTGGGTCACCCTTACTCGTCGACCTCTTCCTAAAGACAGGGATTTGATTTTTCTCTCTCTCACTTTTATTTTACCAACCCTGAACTTGTTTTGATCTCTGGCCACCTCTCCTTTAGGACTGACAACTACCATGCTTCTCTCCGTGCTGGGCCCTGTCTGGCCTACTTCCTCCCATTGTTTCTGATGCATAGTCACGAAAGAATAGAGTTACGTACTGGGTGCTTTGGAGCATTAAAGAGACAATTCTACTCATGTGGGTGTGTATTATGACTGGCAAAATAAGATCTTCCATACATGATATGGAGTTTTAAAATATACACTATAGTATCGAAATCATTTCGTGTCTAGGTAATTCATCAATTCTTCAACCAATTAATTTATAAGTTTTAAGACCTGATTGTATTTAATAACTTGCATTTGAGGCCAAGAGTAGGGGCTCTGAAGTCAGACTTTTACCAGCTATATCACATTGAGAAATCTATTTAAACTGTCTGTGCCTTAGCTGTCCCATCTGTAAAATGGAACTCATAATAGAATGCACTGCATAGGACGAATGCGAGGGTTAAATGAGACAACAGAACGTACGCCATGTGAAATAACACCTGCACAGTTAGCACTATTTAGTGTCCCTCCCTTGTCTGAGTAATTCCACTTCTTCCATAGCCTCCCAATTGAACATTTACTTATTTTTTAAGTCAATTGAATTGAATTTGATGGACAGCATTGTCTGATATCTCTTTCAATAGCTGAAGTTGCTCTGGTTTGAGATACAGCCAGTGTGAGATCAGTAATCTAGATTGTTTTTTCCAAAGAGGTAAAAATACTTTAAAAAATAGTCCCTTAATGCTAAAGCTGGTTGTGTATTTTTTTCCTTTTGAGAACCTACGGTCGTTTTCTTTAAAGCATCATAAGAGGAGGATGGAGTGTTATAGTGGCCTGAGACCCCGCTGTATTAGTTATCTATTGCTATGTAACAAGCTAAGCAGCTGAAAATAATGAACATTTCTTATCTCACAGCTTCTGGGCCCAGAGTCTGGTTTCAGGTCTCTCAGGAGGCTGCGGTGAAGCCGTCGGCCAGGGCAGCAGTCTGGACTGAAGGCTTGGTTGGAAGGAGGAAGACCTGTTTCAGGCTCGCTCACACGACCGTTGGTTTCAGGCCCTGGCCAGGTGGGCCTTTCCACAGGGCGGCCTCACAACATGGCAGCTGACTCCCCGCAGGGTGAATGCACTGAGGGAGCGGGAGAGAGCTTGCCCAAGGCACAAGCCAGAGTCTTTTTTATAACTGAGTCTCAGAAGCGCCATCCAAGCACTTCCACTGTGGTCTTTCTGTCAGAATCAAGTCAGCGAGTACCACCCAATCTCAGGGGGAAGGGATTACACGAGGGCGTGAGTGCCAGCAGGAGAGGATCTCGGGAGCCCTCTCAGTGGCTAACTGCCACAGCCACCTATAGAAAAAGTGACCTCTAGAGAGTCTTTGCACACTGTAGCTTTATGAACTTGAGACAAAGAAGGAAGAAGTGAAATATTGTTTAAAAAAACTAAGCTAAAACATACACACACACTAGAGATGAACTATGATAGGGTATCATCTCATTGACCTTTTAGACAGCAGTTACTATATGCCAGGCTCTGCGCTCAACAGGTTGTAAACATGACCCCATTTAGTTGCCAGAGAGAACTTTGTGGAGGATACAAGCCCTGAGGTAGGTCTTGGTAAATTGGTGAGAATTTGCTCGCCAAGGAGACGAAAAGAAAGATAGTAAGAAAAAACACAAGGAAATGACATGGCCTGAAGCCAGGGTGGGAAAGAAGAGGGGACACAAAAGAGAATGAGCTGAAATAGAGAAGCAAAAGGCAGAATTGGCCATAAGCTACAGTGATTTTGCGTGGGCAAGATTTTTACACCTCTAATATCTTGGCGCTTTGATGAAGTGCCAGAGTTGGAGACAGAGGAAGGGGTGCGGATTACATACCCTTTCAAGATGCACTTGGACTTTGGGCCTCAGAGATTCTGCACCAAATGGTATCCTGATGAGAATAAGAAGCATTCTGCACCGACCACTACGTGTGCTGTGTGGACAAAGACAAAATGGTGGTGGTGGCCTGGGCACCTTCCTTGGGCAGAGAGAAATTCAGTCCTGCTGGGGGTCCCCTCTGCCCTCCTTCCCTCCTGGCACTAAAGCCCAGACGAGGGTCTGGCAGGGTCTGCCAAGCCAAACTTCCTCCCACGAAGCCTGGGAGGACTTGTCAATCGCAATCAGCCACCAGCGTGGGTTCCCCCAGCCAGGCCAGCTGGCAGGAAGGCTGCCAAGGCAGCAGATCTGACGAAAGAATTCTCAATCACATTTACATGTGCACGGTGCAAAAAGGGAAAGGAAGGGGGGAAAACCTCTCCGGAATTCAGAAAGAAAGTCACTAACTAACCGCAAAAAAAAATCAACCACAGATTTGTCTCAGATGTTCTCAAATTGCTGTCCTTAAAAGCTCTGCTCTCCCGTCTTCCTCCTCCTCCCATCCGTCCAATCTCCCAAAGAAAGTCTCTAATTTTGCCTTAATTTGTGCCTTGGTTGCAAGAACAAAACAGAACGTCACTGCAGCTTTCCCCCGGCCCCTCCCCTTGGCCCCTCGACAGCTGCGCTTCCTCAATGGCCTGATAGAGTCCTTTCTCCACCATCATTGCCTATTCTGTGCCAAGCTGATTCTTCCAGAGCCAGGCCCAATGGTGCACCAGGAGGGGGAGCCCGAGAAGGCAGCCCACGTACTACCACACCTCAAAGGGTCACATTTACACCAGCTTTACCCTTGACCTCTCAGGGAATGGGGAAATGCAGGCTCTGGGCCAGGGAAGAGCAAAAAGTGAAATGGGCCAGCCTGGGGTGGCGCGAACTGTAATCTTGAAAAACAGCAGATATCTTGGGCATCCTGCCAGGAACCAGGGGGTAGTAACAAATTTGGGTATTTACATTATTTTTCAAATAGAAAATAAACACATATAGCTGGGTTACTTCCTCTCGATTGAATCCTTTTGGAATATCAAATGACACACTGTTTCTCTGTTGCCTGCAAATGGGACAGAGGGTTTTATTCTCACATACAGCCCTGGCTTGAACCAGACAAGCCCTCACTTAGGATCCTCACACCCACTCTAGGGGGAGACTAATTGAACTCCCCTCTCTTGGCCTCCACCAAGGAGGAGAGTTCTGAGGTGCTTCTAATTAATCTTTGTAAATTGCTCTGCGATCTTGGGATATAAAAGCAAAGTATTATTAGAAAACGCTGGCTGGATTAGTAGCTGGCCGTAAAAGTCGGATGCTGATCAGCTCACTTTTTATGCTGCAATTATTGGGAATGGTTGCAAGAGGTTTTATGCAATGGGCACATAAGAAAGCATGGAGCAGGGACCTGGGGACAGACACTCCTGACTCGGGCAGGGTGTTAGCCAAAGAAGGCTTGCAGCCAGCTCATCTCTGAGCTTTCCGCCTGTCCTGGTCCTAGTGGATGGAAGCCCAGGAAGATGCGGGGGACCTCTGTGATCTGTGCTCTCCCATAGCAGCCCTCCTCCTTCTAATTTTTGGCACTTAGGAAAGATCACTTTTGGCTGAAATGGTCCCTCAAAATCATGTAGTCCCCATTCTATTAGGCAGGGGGACCTCTTCCAGCTGAGGACTCTTGGAACAAGTGAATATCTGATTTAAGGGGAGAGATGAAAGCGTTTCTCAGGAGTTCATCTGTCAGGTTCACGCGAATGGAGGAGAAGAATTAACCCCTAAGAAATTCAAGATAAATAACCGTCGGTCCCTTAGCCCCACTTGTGGCTTGTTTCTGGTCCATTCGTGAAGATTGAGGTAAGAATCCCCGCCCCAGGATTTGGTGTGATGTGAGACGGGACTCAGCGTTGCTCTCTGTGAGTCTCCGTCCGCACTAGCAGATGTCAATCCACGCCTCCCAGGGTATTTGGTGGAGAACTCATTGATGTTTAAGAAAGCTCTTTGAACATGGAAAAACACAGTTTCTGAATGTGAGGTGCGATTACTCTTCTGAATTGCACGTTTGCCAGGGTGATTTTTGTGGAGGCATATGACCTTCAGAAGAAAAATAGAAAAATACCCAATTACTGCAGTTTGTTTATTATTTCATGCTAAAACATTGTTAACACAGACATTTTCCCTTAATATTTTATGAAGAAGATATCTTGGACAGATTTAATATTTTAATATCTATTTGCCACAAGGGCTAAAGAGTTAGATAATGGAGAGGATGTAGTGGGGGGATAGGGAGGGAGCACTGTTATGAGACTTCAAATTTCTTTGAAATGAGTTAAATTCGAGAAGCAGAGAGACCACCTTCTCTGCTCTCGAGGACCAACAGGATGGTCTTCAGCTCAGGACTCTGAATCCAATTGCAAAACCAGACCATGATCCATTCTGTTGGAACCCAAGGCTGTGAGAGCACTTTCCGTCACTGCTTCCCAAGCTCCGTGGAAACAGGCTCGCAAAGCGCTGGGGTCCTCCCAGTGAGCAGAGAGACGGGCCTCCACGCGGGAGCGGGGCACAGGAACAGCAGAGCGCGCTGGAGCCCTCGTCCTGAAGGATGTCCTGTCCATGAGGTTTCCTGAGAGCCTCAGTTGAAGGCAGTGCGGCCCTGATCCACAGCCGGGAGGAGATGAGACCGGCTGGCGGGAGCTCGAGACAGCAGTCCCCAGTTCTGACAGCGCAAGAGTTCTGGTCCTGCCCAGCTCCGACCCGATGCAGTGGCAGCACCCCTAAGCTGAGTAGGTCTGAGAAGAGGCTGCTTTCTGATTTTTTTTTTTTAAGATTTTATTTTTTTCCTTTTCTCCCCAAAGCCCCCTGTTACATAGTTGTATATTCTTCATTGTGGGCCCTTCTAGTTGTGGCATGCGGGACGCTGCCTCAGCATGGTTTGATGAGCAGTGCCATGTCCGTACCCAGGATTTGAACCAACGAAACACTGGGCCACCTGCAGCGGAGCGCGCGAACTTAACCACTCGGCCACGGAGCCAGCCCCCTGCTTTTTGATTTTTGAGGTGTCTGTTCGACAGAAAAGTGGTAGTTGGGGAATGTGACATTGGTTGTTATCAATAATATCAATATGTTAGCTGTTGAGTGCTAACTTCATACTGAGAACTGTCCTAAGTGCCTTGAAGGCATTGAGGTGAATATTGCTCCTCCTACCAACTCGGAGGGGAATATTATTCCCTTTTCAGAGGAGAAAACGGAGCTTGTCCAGAGGGAAAACAAAACAAAACAAAACTAGCAAGCGGTAAAGCTTGGGCTGGCAATGCAGGCCGTCCAACTCTGCCGCACGGCTTCACCGCTGAGCTAACTTGAGCAGCATCCCACTTAAATTTAGACATGCAGTTACTGCTACGGCTCTAAAAAAAGACCGGGGGATTCATTTACATACAGCCAGGGCCCGGCTGACAGGCGGCAGAGCTGGCCGCTTTTCCCTGCTCCATGTTTCTCATACGCTGGTTGGTGCCAGTCAGTGTAGATTCTAGTCCATACTTCCCCCCGCGAGGCTATTCTTGGTGTTCACGTAAAGCAGATTTCGCCAGCATAGGAAACCCCCCAAGGGGTGGAACTGCCACAGCAGCAGCACTTTCTGCCTTCTAGGGACGGGGGCAGGACCCACCTGTCCCGAGTAGCGCTGGCTGTCGGGGGGATGAGGAGGGTGGGAGTATGCAGGGCGAGGAGGACCTTAGCGGGCCTCTTGGTTTGGAGAGTTGAGGATCAGAGCCCAGTCTGGAAGGGGAGTTTGAGACCCTCAGGATGGAAATGTTCTACATAACGATGTCAAAGCCCGTGTTCTTTGCGGGCAGAGCAAACGCTGGGGAGTGAGGATGGCCGGGGCACTGATGTCCCTCCCCTGAGAAGAGGCAGGGAGAGTAGAGGGCAGGTCAGGGCCCTGGGATTCAGCGAAGGACCGGGCACGGGAGGAGCGGGAGGACGCCAGGGAAAGGCCGTGAGTGACGGTTTCACTGTGCGGCGTCTTATATCTAATTAGACTTCTCCTCTCCCCTGAAGCAACACCCCCTGCTACCATCACGTGGTCATGCCTCTTTGGGGAACAAGGAAGAAACAGTATCTACATTTGAGGATAAAGAGGAACAGAGATGTGGGACGACATAGTGAAGAGGTGACAAGATTGCCTGAGGAGGCCTGAGCAGCCACGGGCAGTGAGAGGAGACCTGTGGGGGTCTGGGAAGAGCCTCCAAAACTCAAGCACGCTGGGGAGGAAGAGCAGGCTCCACCCACCAGAGCGAGGAGAGCTTTTCCAGGCTACTGGGAATAGTAAGAAGGAAGCATGGCAAAGGACTGAAAATTTGGGTTTTTCAGAATAAAAAAGCATTTATTACCCAATATCCCATACTTTTCTAGCAACGACTCAGAGGCCCACAATTCTCTAAAATTTTACTATCCCCTTCCCATTTTTTTGTTTGTTTACTGACCAAGAATAACTGTGCATTCTGACCTCTTCATGGCCGCCATGACTTCCAGATAGGGAACTTTTGTTACTTCGCCCGTCATTGTGGTTCCAAGGCTTCATTCACAAGACACACAAGAACCCAAGTGCAATGAAACAAAAAAAAGATGATTTTTGTTTGTTTCTGTAACAAAAGCAGTCTTACAAACGTGGCAAGCATGAGGCAGAGAGCAAGAAGAAATGCTAAGTTCTATTCCTGATTCAGATGTAAGATAAAGAAAACCTATGGCCCCATTGTCAGCTCTGAAATCTGGGGGCTCCCAAGAAAGGTCAGTTCAGTTGTAAACTTCTTTCCCTCACCTCTCTTTTCCTTCCATTAACTCTGTCCGTCTGCTGGGACTCTGCCAAGAGGAGACAGTTCTGTGAGTTCTCAGCCCTGTGGAGGAGCCCTCATCTGCCCTGAGTCCTCGTGAAAGTGTGCCCGCCCCTTTGTTCTCCAAGTCCCCCTCAAGGTCCAATTTTTCTATGTCTATAGCACGATCTAGAGCTGCCCGCAGAAGGCAGGGCTGGCAGGTGGGTGGGTGTGGGCCAGATCACTGTTTGTGGCCTTGCAGTGCTCATGTGTAATCACAGCTCAGCCGTAGACTGTAATGTGGCTATAAAGATCTCAGAACCACAGTCTAGGAGAGTTATGCTTGAAATGAAGTCCAATCTGTGATAAAGCAGCTAGCATTAATGCCACAAATATGTGACAGCGGGCAGAGAAATGACTGATTGGGGATGTTTATAAATATAGGAAGTGAGCTGCTTGTGGCATCCAATAGAGGGGGTTAGCAAAATGAAGACAGATGGCGGCCGATTAGCTCTCACATTCCTTTATGGCTGCCAATCCACACAGATAGCTCCAGTGCTCAACTTCATCGCTCGGCCCTCCCTGGGGGGCCCTCCAGCTACATTATAGACCGGCTCCACCTCCTGGCTCGGCAGAGAACTACAGCTTGCTTAATAAGGACCTCCGCAACTGACAGCAGGCAAAGACGACATCCAGCACAGCCATTCCAAAGATGGCACTCATGCACTGGAACCACAGCCAAAATCCTGGGATTTACTCAATTGTCTTGTCGTAGTTTTCGTAAAAACATAAAACGCTATGTTTGGGAAGAAATTTTAAAGACCGCCATCAGCCCGACTCTTGAAGCAGCGCTGACGCCCCCGTGTGTTTGCCAGCCCTCGGGAAGCATGCCCCTCTCCAGGCTGAGGCTTCCATCCTGGGCGTTTCACTGGTTTTGAATTTAAGAGGTAAAGTTCTTTCCCTGGACCTGCCATCCTTTGTTCCTCAGCAACATGTTGAGCAAGGACTAGCCTCTCTTCCTTCACGAGACAGCCTGCGAATATTCGAAGAGGCCGCGTGGTCGTGTGTGGACTTGGCTGTGGTTCCCTCAAAGGCACACTGCAGGCTCTCCTGTCCTCTGTTCATGCAATGTGCACTCGTGTCGCTTCCCCATCCTGGCCAGCATGGGCTGCTTCTAACCTTTAAAAGTGTGGAGCGATGGTTAGCGTGGAGCCCCGGGCATTGTCTGATGGGCTCAGGGCAAGGCGGCACACAAAAATGTTTTTGTTTTATATAACATATACCTCAGTCTTGTAACTTGTAGGAAACTGACAATCCATAAAATCGGCACAATTTTCCTCTTCCTGTTCCACTCTGCTAAAACGAAACTTCTCCAATCTATTAGCCTCTTCCTAACTTCCAGCCTCTGTGCCCCGTTGTTCCTCAGAACAGGGTCCAGAGCAGGAACTGTCCACAACGGTGTCCACTCTGCCTTGTGTCTACAATCAATCCTGACCTCAAACACCAGGGCTTTAAAGTGTACCCGCCTAATGCCCCAGGCTCTCCACTACTTGCTACCTTGACTGGGACTTTGCATTTCTTTTGATCACTTAAATTCCATTTTGGCCCCCAAATCCAGTTTGCTCCTTGTTATCCAGTTCTGGCGACTGGCTCCCTGTCTTGCTTCCTGTGATGGTCCTGCTAAGCTTCTGGGCCTCGGGATCTCCAGCGCTCAGTGTTCTGCTTTGATTCTGCTAAGCTTCCCCCCAAAGAAGTAGTGGGCCTTGCCCTTCCTCCCTCGATCAAGCTGTGCACTCAGTGAGCAGCAGTCGAAATAACAAATACTTTCTATGCATTATTGAGCTGGATCTGCGCAAGAACCCCGCGAGGCAGGTAGCTACAAGTACATCTCCATTTTATAGATGAAGGAATTGAGGCACAGAGAAGATAAGTAACTTGCCTAAAGGCACACAGCTGGTAAGTAGCAAAGCCAGTATTTGATCCCACAGCGTCTAAGTCTAGAGCCCGGGCCCATAAAGACGGTGTGCCCAGGCCTCGAGATGAGAATGCCTGGAGAGAGCGAGCTGGAGAGTCATTCTATGCTCCTGGCTTCCTGTCACCATTCGCAGCCTGGAATGGCTCCAGCTCTGACCCATCACCCTTTCCTGCAGCCATGACTTCTTCAGAACCCACGCTGTGCCTGACGCACCGGCCTGCCTCCACTGCCGTCTCCTGGCACTCGGGCTCCCCGAAGGGCCGTCCTAAAGGGCCCTGAGCCTAGGGGAGCTCCTGCAGCTACCAGGGCTCGCCTGAAGCTAACACAAGGGTGACACAGACCTTTATTTCAATAATTCACTTACTGAAACTAATTATAAGGTATGCATCCTCCTCCCCTCCCCCCCACCGTTAAATTTCATCATCTTAGATTTGGCCCATTCCTCCAGCCCGACAAGATCTTTCTGGATTCGATCACCTGACAAATTTGCTTTTCCTCATGATCATGTCATCCACAGATTTGATAACTGTCATCTCTCTGTCTTCATCCAAGTTGCCAATGGAAACGTTTAAAGCTTCAGGACGTAGCTGAAGCATTAAATACTGCATCCTGCAGCCCAGTGCTTGACGTTGATCAATCAGGGATTCAGCATCTGTTGGCTATAGCTGTTCATCCACTTACTAATATACCTAATTTTACTAGTATTCAGTGTAAATATCTTCGTCATTCCACAAAGCTATTACAAAGGCCTTGTAAAATGCATTCCTGAAATACCAATTCACTATGCTTACTGCACTTCCCTGGAAAACACTGTCAAAGTCGGAAAGGAGACTTGTCTGACACAACTTAATCTGACTAAATCTAAGACAGTGGGAATCACCATTAACGCACACCATGCATTGAAAGAGTCTAAAGAAAATGCCATGGCTTTGGCACATTGGGGTCTAAACTGTCTCTCGTGGAGTCCCAGATTTCCTTAGAGGTGCTCAGAGGCTGCTGAAGGGGCTGAGGGGGAGATGGAGCAGGCACCCACACCCTTCACTCCGAGCAGCTCCACTATTTTGTATATTTTTCTTCTTCTTCATTTTATTTTATTTTATTTTTTTGGTGAGGAAGATTAGCCCTGAGCTAACATCTGTGTCAATCTTCCTCTATTTTGTGTGTGAGATGCCACCACAGCATGGCTTGATTAGCAGCATGTAGATCCACGCCCAGGATCTGATCCCATGAACCCTGGGCCGCCGAAGCACAGCACGTAAATTTAACCACTATGCCACCTGATGGGCCCCTATTTTGTATATTTTAATAATGTTCTATTTTAGATCCTTCTTGAAAAAGTGAGATGTAAAATATAATTTGAAAACGTCTGCTTCAAAGGGAGAAAGCAACCTGTCTGTCTGGAGTCATGCTTGATTGGGCTGTATTGACTGGTGCCTGGGACACTCACTTGTTAATACAGTCGACACACCGCTATCCACATTTGCTCTGTGCCTCACAGAAGTGCTATGAGAGTTGATAGATAGCCTCAGGACAAAGTGACAAAGCAAGCCCATTATTGAAATGCACACATTTAAATGCCCGGAGGAACCCATGTCATATTTTCTGAGTGGTCTGCTCAGAAGACGTTTTCCTCATCCCCGAACATTTATTGAATGCCTCCTAGCTACAAGGTATTTTCAAACACATGATTATTTCTGTTTACCAAAGAGGAAGCTGATGCTATAAAGAGGTTAAATAAGTTGTTTATAGTCATACAGCCAGTAATCAAAAGAGCTAAAATTCAAACTCAGGTTTGATTGGTCCCCAAATTATTGAAATTTGCCTTTATACCACACGGGCTTCTATTATTGTCGGTACATTGAGAGCTGATACTTTAGAGCATTGACACTGAGCTAGGCGCCGTGCTAAGGGTCTACACAGATTATCTCATTTAATCTCACAAGAGTCACACTGCTGGTAATATTATCATACTCAATTTTGTAGATGAAGATGAAGAACTTCCTGAAGGTCACACAGGAAGCAAATTGTCTAAAGTCCAATTCAAACCCACATAACCTGATTCCGGAGTCTGCTGTTTACCATCATGGTATTATTTATATCAGGGCTCATCTTATTATCAAACCTGACACTGGCAGGTGCTCACTGGCCATTCTTGGAGGGTCCTGGAAGCTGTATCTGTTCCCCGAGCTCCTACGTGAACCTACACTTAGAGATGCTCTTTTTCCTTGGAGGGAGGCATCGTCTTCTATTTAAATGGAAACTGTCTTCGTCAGTCATTAAGGTTTGGTCTGAAGTAGAGCTTCTCGCCCAATGTGTCCAGTTGAGAGTAAATCATTGAAAGAAAAGGACAGAAAGATAGGTAAGCTTTGATAATCTTAGGGGTGAAGAATAGGGCAAAAGCTCCGACGATGGGTGGAGGCAGGTCTGGGTCACAGCCCGAGGAAGGAGGGGGCAGAGCACCATCATGGGAGGGCAGAGGCTACCGAGGCAGGCCTTACCTTCAGCACGTTTAGTTACAGACCAATCCTGGTCCTTTTGACAGAAGACCCCTCAAATATCCACATCCTGCTGTTTCCTCTCATCTTTTTCCAGCTGTGCTGGAGAATGGTTGAAAGGGACACGAAGCTGTAGAATATGTAGCCAATGTGCACAGAACCATGCTCTGGCAGGGGGATTTCAGTGGCGGAGCTGTTATTTATGGTCTGGAGGTCAGCTCTCTCCCTCCCCTAATTGGCAGGAGCAGAGTGGAAGGAAGGGAGCACAAATCACAATGACCCCCTCCTTCCAGCGCATCTTCTAGATACTGTGTCGGAGGCTGGCTTTCTGCCGACGAATATATTTCTATTGCCTACTGAGCACGAAGGAAGATAACAGTCCCGAATAACATCAGACAAGGAACGAAATGAAATTTTAACCCTGGTAATGTAAGATGCATTGCACTTCGCCTTCTTTTAGAGTATATTTGCCACTCGAGATAATTCGACTGGAATCCACAGAGTGCCCAGTGAGCCAGGAGAAAGCAGGAGCATACAGGTACCAGAGGGAGGATTTGAGTTAGTAAGGGAGAAATGTGGTCCAGGGATGGTCTGTGCAAAGTTTCCTGCACCTTGGACTGTCTTGGACTTGGGGAAGGGTAAGCCAACATTGTCATTATCGCTGTCCCCTCCCCCCAGCCCAGTGATTGCTTCTGAACACCAGCAAATTGTTTTCTTGAAGACGTTCAGCTAAATCACAGGAGGAAATGGGATAAAAGGAGGAGGGATATGTTGAGAGTTCCAGAAAGGTAGGCTCCAGCTCGACTGTCTGAGCTCTAAAGGTTACAGCAACCGGACAATGCGACAAGATTACGTCACTAAATGCCATTCAATTTGGACGTACTACTTTATTCAATGTTCTTCTACACCCTTTTGGAAAAAGCAGTATTGAGCATCTCTATATGTTGTATACTATGATGCAAGTAATATGGTCTATAGTCTTTGTGTTCCAGAAACATCTCAACTAGAAGAGAAAATAAAATATGTCCACAAGCCCAAAGACATATATGTACCATAAAAACACTTTAGGAAAACATTTTAATGTATTGGTGGACTTTCTGTCACTGAAGCTGTTTAAACCATGTCTGTATAAAAGCCTGTTAGTCTTATCATAATTTGACAGTTTTCCTTGTTGCAGGCCTTCTCAGAGCCTTTGTATGCCAAGGTTCAATGTGAATCCTTAGACGAAGATAGTTGTCCAACAATTTCACAGACTGGTGAACTATAGAGCCCTCTTTGCTCTTGTATTTAAAGAACATCCAGAGGGACTGGATTTCTGGGAAAGCATTTTGAGAAGGCCTGCTGACTAAGGTGTTCTTGTAGCAAGTGCAGATTGAGATCGATGTTCTCTAAGGTCTCTTCCAAGCCTGAGAGAGCTCAGGCCCCTGGCAGTCAGGGCTCTGAAGAGGGCAGGCAAGCAGGAGAGGCCCGCCCCTGGGGGTTGCTATCAAACAGCCCAGCGGCCCCTCGCGGCTCCAGCTCTTGGAGGCTCTCTCAGCGCGTATTAGGGTGGAGAGCCTTCCTCCTCTCTGCTGGGAGACCAGTGCTGAGTGACCTCATGCAAAGCTGAGGGAGGAAAAAGGATTTTAAGGAGCGATAATATGGCTTCCTTTACAAAGTCTCGGTCTGTCCCCTTCCTTCTGCTCTGATGCTCTCCTTTGCTTTCTCTTTCTCCTTCCCCTAGGGAACCTCTGCCTGGCATTGACCACCACGATGGACCATAGGAAGGGAGCCCAACAAATGCTAAGGGAACGTAGACCTGCGCACACCCCCTCAAACACACTCACGCGCTCTAACGGGCATTCTTGGATCTCTCAGTGTGGCCCGGCGGGTGCATGGATTCTGCAGTTCCCTCTCTGACACTGAGTAACTTTGGCCAGAACACATCTCTACCAGCCAGGGCTCAGTTTATGCAAAATAGAGAGAATAGGAATGATCCTTTTTTCCTAGGAAGTTGAAAGAATTAAAGGGAGTGGTGGACATGAGGGGACTTGAAAAATATGGTGTACAGTTACTCGGGATTGCTTTTGGCTCATGTTTCCCTCGACAGAGTGGGGAACACAATGACATGATTTCCTAAACTGCAGTCACCACTGGATGCTTCACCTGCAACTGCAGAGAACAACGTTGCCGTTTCCAGATTGTTTCATTTTCCAATGGCTGAGCTGGATCTCTCTCTCCAAGCACCTGACAGAAACTTTGCATAACCCAGGCGCACACACACAGGACATCTGGCTCCCCCACCCCCAAATCTGAATTCAGCCCTAACACTCATATGCTGGAGCCACGAGGGGGAATAAAGAAAATTGCATTCAAAAGAAGGAAGAGAACCCACAGGCCTTCATCATCCAACCTGGCATGAGCCTGCCATGGCCTCCTAAGACCCGACCACGTCGGGTGGCTCAAAGACGAAACCTCTGGGGATTCAAACGTTCCAGGTGGAAAATACTCCTGACACTTTAGAAGAAACCCGCAGAAAGGGGTAGGCTCATCCTCATCACCAAGACCCCAGAGATGATTGAGTAGCCTGTCAGTAGGATCTGATCCTTTAAGATTAAGGTCCCCAACCTTTCTGTGAAGAAGCACTACTGGGTATTACCCTGATTCAGGAGACATTTGGGGATGGGGTTCTGGGTCCCTGCTGGCAGGACCAAGGGTACTTCTTTTGGCTAAAATAATCTCTGTTTTTTTCCTTCCTGCTTCTCCTGGTAATCTTAGGAGAGGGAACTGCTTTAGGAGAAGGGGCTTTGGCAGAACTGGACCTGACTGAGAGAGGCATTAATCTACCACGTGAGACTTTGAGAAAGAGCAGAAATTCTGTTTCAACTCAACAATTGGAGAAAATTAAAGTTACTTTCAATTGAATTGAGCCCTAACCTGCTGGGTGGGACTCCTTGCCTTCGTTTCCTTGCCATTTAAGAACACGGCACAGGCTAATCTATATTGGCTTTCTACTGTGAGGCACTTAATATGAAACATTTCATCTGTTCCTTTCTACAGTTCTGAAAGGCAGGAATTGTGCAAATAAACAAACTGAGGCTCGGCGAGACAATGATAAATTAGCAGAGACAGGATTTAAACCCTGGTTTCCTGGTGCCAAAGTCACTCCGTGGGTCAGATGCTATTTCTGGGAATGATAATGAAGAGCCTGGGCTCAAGCCGGCAGGGGGGTATTTACTCGGAGTTCTCACCCCTCTTCCCAGCGGGTCACAAGGCTGTTGCTGCTGCCTGCTCCGGTTCAGGATTCTTCACGGCCCCAGGAGGAAGAGGGGGTGCAAGGGTGGGGTGGCGCCCCCTGCTCGACTCCAGCGGAGACCTTTCCTGGATCCCAAGCCCCCTTTGCACCCCTCATGCTGGCTCTGGAGGCTGTGGGGAAAGGACGAGCAGATAGACAGGAGGTGACAGGCGGGGGCTGCGAGCCGTCCCAGCCAGGCTGCTGACCGTGTGCCAGGAGCCTGCTTCTCATTCTCCGTGCGTCCAGCCATGTTCTCCTTCATCAGCAGAAGAGTTGGGTGTCTTGAAACACTGAAGTTTTCATCTCCTCTTGATTGGGCTCTACAGCAGTTTAAAAAGCCTCTGTCTGAAAGCGAGAATCGTGTCACACCTTAATAGCCTCATTTCTAGGGCAATGGGGCCTTTTTAAACTCCCCGAGCCATGGTGGGGATGTCTGCGCTGCTCGCTTTGTCTGTCTCCTGTGCATTTCTATTCAGGGAGCCGTCTCTGAGAAGTCATTCACCGAGCACGCAGTCATCCAAAGGGAAAGAGAAACATGCTCGACATGAACATTGGTGGCAGCTGAAATTTGTCACACAGAAGATCACAAAGCACAGCCAGGTAAAGAGAGACAAAGGGAAGGAAGCAGAGATGGGGGAAGTGGGAACGCCCAGACTGGATGGAGGGTTGCAGTGGGAGTGGGAACGTTTCAGGTTTAGTTTTTATCTTCTGGAGAAGAACAGACAAGAGCTTTCTTTCGGGGCAAACGTGTTCAATTGCTCTGTGTTTCAGAAGGATCCTTGGCTCTGGCGGGGGTCCTCTTGGGGCCTAGCCACGGAGAGCCTGAGAGCCAGGCTGTCCCATCCATGGGGGCAGCTCTGACTCGCCTGCCTTGTAGGGAAATCCTGGGGCCTGAGCATCCTTGCTGAGAGAGAGGCAGCTCCGCGTGTGCCCCTGTTCTGTCTGCAGGCCACAGGGCGCACACTTGTATATCTCCCTGCAAGCCGGAGCACCCAGGTGTGGCCATGAATCAACTGCTATAGGCCAAAGTTATTTTAGTGGGCCCAACCAGCATCTCACACTGTTGTCTAAGGTTGTTTGCCCAGCCTGTTGTGACCTACCCAAGACAGAAGCTGGTGTTGTGGAACAACACACCACGTAGGAAGACAGACAACCCTCTTCGTGTGTGCTCTCTTCCTCCCAAAGCCCATGGTACCAAAAAGGAGTGTCTGCGCCAGGCCCGTTTGTGACCTAGTTCTGAGAGGCCGACACCTGCACAGCTTTGATTACGAAGGACAGGATTCAGACGGCGGCCCCCCTGCTGCCGGGTCAGCTGCAGACGGGAACCAGGGCCCCCTTCATCTTTCCACACCGTGCTCTTTAACGAAGAACATAAACGGAAGAACAGACCTGCCCCCCAGGAACACAGCACAGTGTCTTCTGCCCAGCCCTCTCCTCTGACCTTGATACCACGAGCCACTGGGCGGGACGCACGGCGGTCCCAAACATCCCAGCTCCCCTCGGTAACTAAGTACGGAGCTTCCCTCCCAGAACTGCGTCTTCGCCAAGAGAAGTGCTAAGAATGTGCCTGGGCTTTGGGTGGGACTTGGTTCCATTCCCAGGTAGACGACCTGGGCAGGATGCTCAAACTTCCTGAAAAGCCTCTGTTTCCTCCTGAGTAAATTAAAAGAGGTGTAATACCTACTCTGCAGGACTTCTTTGGATTCATGTCAATATATGTACGTCGTCAGCTACGGCGCTTGGGGCCCCTGCAAAGTCATTGTGTCAGGGGCGCTTTTTCAGGTGGAGCAAGGAGCTCCTGTTACACTACTGATTCCACTTCCCCTGCCTAGCATTTATCAAAAATATGGTTAGTTAGTTACCTAATGGATAATACTTATTGAGCACTTAATGTGTGCCAGGCATCATTCAAAACATTTTACTTCTTACAACAACCCAATGAGGTACTACTAGTATCCTCACTTTAAACATCAATAACTTGAGGCACAGAGCAGCTAAGTAACTTGCCCAAGGCCACACAGAAGAAATGTACTTGAAAGTTGTTGCTCTTCCCACGATACTGCACTGATGTGGCCTTAATCACTCTTCGGTGGCTGTCTTCTCTGTTACCCTGTACATTCTAGGAGAGCTGGGATGGTATTGCTCTCGTTCATTCTGAGTCTGCAGTGCCTGGCGCGTAATAAGCAATCCTGTTTATTGAACAAATGGTTATTATTCTTAAATTATTATTTCAGCCTGTACTATATCCTGTGGGTGAAGGACTCTGCAAATTCATGACCTACTAAATTCATTCTAAATGCATTTCTTTCAAGGTTCATAGAGCACTTCTGGGTTTTAGAATTTCTCAGAATTTGTGAATAATTCCAGCTCCCTCTACCCTTCAGGCATAGAGGACTTGTGTCATCCGCCTGCTTAGGGCCCGCTTTATACCCTGAAGGGTCTCAATAAACTTTAGTTAGCACCCCAGTCTAAGGACTGATCATTTCTGCTCCTCTTCCTGGCCTGTTTTCATAGAGGCATGCTCATCCAGGGTCAGGTGAGGCTGGGGGCTCCGCCTGGTGGAGGGAAGAAGGCCCCTGGCATCAGCGGCAGACGAGCTCTTCTTCAACCAAAAGAGGGCCAGCGGCTCAGAACGAGGGCCACGAGATGGAAGGCATTCCTCTCCTCGTGCCCTGGCACCTTGTCTCAGCTGCGTCATGGCGCTCTGGAGCCAGTGCTGGCCTGTCCTTCTCACACAGTTGCTCTTCCGGTGGATCTTCAAGGGCCTGGGTCGTTCTTCTCGCAGGCTTGGCTCCCACGTCACCTTTTCAGAGACCCCTCTCCTGGTTCCCTGTGTGAGGGGCTGTCTCTTCCCAGGCCCCCCTGACCCCTTACCCTCCTTAGTTTTCTCTACTGCACTCAACACTCTGAGGATGTCGTACTTATTTCTGTGTCTGTGTGTTTATATCTAACCATCCTGTCTGTCTTGTTCACTGCTGTGGCTTGTGCTCAAAGAACGCAGGACATTCCATAGGCACGCAATAAATGGTGGGGGGATGCATGGAGCAGTTAGTGACATACCAGGATCCATCTCAGGAGGGTGAGCTCCTTGAGATCAGGGGTCCCAGCGATTTGCCTCTGTGGCCTTGCACCTAGCATTATTCAAGTCAAGAAATGCTTCTAGAAAGGAGTGAATGAATAAAGGAAAGTTTGAGGTTTTTGACAGTGGGGGTGGGAGGGAAGGCAGTGGTGAGCTAGATGGAAAATGGCTATTCCTGTCCCTGAAAAGAAGTTGGTGACTAGAGACAGAAGAGGGGAAAGAGAAGGCATCTAGAAACCAGGTGAGGAGCATTCTGGAAGGGCAATGAGTATACCAGAATTGTGAGGAGTGTCCTAGAAGGGTGAGGAGTGTTCTAGAAGGGTGAGGAGTGTGCCAGAAGAGTGAGAAGTGTAGCAGAGGTGTGAAGAGTGTTCTAGAAGAGTGAGTGAGGAGTGCCCTAGCACAGTGAGGGGTATTCTAGAAGAGTGAGTGAGGAGTGTAGTAGAAGGATAAGGAGTGTACCAGAAGGGTGAGCAGTATTCTAGAAGAGTGAGCAGTGTTCTAGAAGGGTGAGGAGTGTCCTAGCATGGTGAGGGGTGTTCTAGAAGAATGAGGAGTGTTTAGAAGGGTGAAGAGTGTCCTAGAAGGGTGAGGGGTGTCCTAGAAGTGGGAGGAGTGTTCTAGAAGAATGAAGAGTGTACTAGAATGGTGAGGAGTGTACCAGAAGGGTGAGGAGTGTTCTAGAAGGATGAGGAGTATTCCAGTACTGTGAGGAGTATACTAGAAAGGAGTGAAAGTTTTCCAAAGGAAGGACACAGGACCACCCACTTCAGAATTTCCTGGAAACCTTGTTAAAAAATGCTGATTCTGATGAACAGAATGAAAGCCTCTGCAGTTTAGGTCCAAGAAGTGACATTTTACATGAGCTTCGGGTGATTCTTTGCATTCGCATTTGGAGGAGCATGAGGTCAGAAGCCTTGAGCAGAGAGATCAGAGGACAAGGAAGAGTGAGACAGACTAAATGACGTCGGGAGGAGTGCAAGAATTAACAGAAGGAAAGCCAAGCTGGGAAGCTGAGCTCGGAGCCCGGCAGCTGCCCTGCACAGGGACCATGCACCCAGTAGAAGCTCAGCTAGTGCCAAGGAGAACGATTTCTCAGGCCGAGAAGTGTGAACCCAGAGCTTAAGCCAAGAAGGCCCAGGTTTCTGGGACCTTGAAACATGAGAGAGAGAAAAACCTGGATCCATAGGTAGAAATGAGAAGAAGTTTCAGTAAAAGACACTGGGAAAAAAGAAAGCACCTGATAAACAGGAATGAAGACTGATGCCTGCTACATCACGGACGACCGTGGAAAACCGTGCTGAGCTAAAGAAGCCGGACATGAAGGACCACATAGCGTCTGATTCCACGTAGATGAAATATCCAGAGCAGGCATTACTATTGCTTACTAGCACATTCATTCAACCAGTAACTATTGAACGCAGACCATGTGCTACGACAGCACCTCTGTGACTATAAACATCTGTAAGAATTTGAGTCCCTGGGTCCCACCCCAGATGGGGTTCCATCTCCCCACCCCCTGGCCATGGCTGGTACCGTCTTTCTCATTGTGATGGACAAATGGGATGGATCCAGGTAGCATCTTTGTTTAGTTATTTGGTGCAGAAACATCAGCATTTACACAACTGAGCTGATGCAGAAGCACATTTCCATTTAGAATTATCATTGTTTCTAAAAAAAGAAAAGAACATTTTTTTAACGTTTGGGTGAATTTGATTACTTATAATCTGAGAGGACTCATGGAATGGCCCTGAACAGCCGCACTTCCAATGAGAGTTTTTTCAGGTTTTTGAAGTCAGAGCTCTTTCAAGTGTCTCTGACCTCACTCCAGGTTTTTCCTAAGCCCCCTGCCCCAGCCCAGCCCTTCCCAGGCCCCCCAGACCAGCTCTCTGGTAATGAGGACACCGCCTGCTCCTCACCAAGGCGGATTGGAGCAGAGTACGAAGGCTTCTTTTCAAACCCTGCCCATCGCCCAGCAGAGCGCCAGCCTCCCAAGCCCCCTGCCCAACTCTGCCCGCTGTGGGGGCAAAATTCCAGCTGAGCCATCTTCCAAAGCTAAAATGTGCAGCTTCTCTGAGGGACTGCTCTCACTTCCAAAGCATCTTCCATTCAAGGCAGTACCTGGCAGGACTTCTAATCACAGGCAATTGATATTCTACTGAGCATCTTCAGAAAATAATCTGCAAACAAGAGCCTGCAGGCTATAAGAGTCTCTTTCCTACTTCCTCTTCTCCCTCTCTTTTTTTCTTAAAAACATGGCTTACAGCTTAATAAAAATACAACCCAAGCAAGAGCAGGAAACCTTAGCACTTTGCCCAACAGTATTATCCTTTTAAGAGTTTTATTAATTGGTTTAAAGTTGTGCCACATTTGGCTGGGAGGCGCAAGGTGCCTTCCCCTGCTGACAAGACTGTCCTCGCATTTCAGGAGTTGGCACGATTGGCTCAATTAACAGAATGGCCAGGAAAAGAGGGTCAGCCCTGGAAAGCTCAAGACTCACACTGCGTGTATGATGAGTTGAGCAACAATTTGGCTCTCCTGCTGCATTCCCCCTGCATCCAACACATACACACGCACACACACTCACACACACACACCACAGGCAGGGACACCGAGACTCCCTCCTGGAGAAAGCAGCATAAAGGTAGAATAAAGGAGTTCTTGGTTTGTTTTTATCTCCTTGCTGTTAAGGAATTTGTAATACCCATTCTGCAAAGAAGCCTTAGTAGCTTGCAAGGACAAATGCATCTGTCAATTTAGCAGCATCATTTGATCTCAATCAGTGTGGCGCTAGAGGAGTCCCCTAAATGTCTAATTTCTTCTAGCCCCGCAAGCGCTGTGATAGGTCTTATCAGGATCGTATTGACTGCACAAAATGAGACACGGTGTGGGGCGGTTTTCTTGAAGGGTGAGACATTAAAAGCACACACCAGGAATGCATTTAACACGTTTCTAATAATATCATCTCATATCGACATCACATTTTCATTGCTAATCACTTCAGTCTTGGTGTGTACACACAGATTACTCATCCTGCTCTAAAGTGCAGTGTTTCCTAGCTCGGGGCTGATAGGACTGAAGGTTGAACAAAGGCAGGACTTCCTGAGGACATTGATTGATTGGCATAAAGATCAAGATTGTTTCTTGAGAATATGGACCGATAGAGCAGTCGCTGAAATATGTGTATGATTTTGCTAGAACAGAGCGACTTGATGGTCTCAGCAAGCTGCGTTGGAGCACATTTATCAGAAGTAGTATGCAGAGTTCCCATAGAAAATCAGGGCCCTATGCAGATTCCTCAGTATTTTTCTGGCACATAAGCAAAATAAACCAAATGTATCATTAATTTTTGCTCTAAAAACATGGAATTTAGAGGCACTTATTTGTGCACACATGCATTCATTAAATATTTATTGAGTGCCAGCTAAGGGCTAGGGACTGTTCTCAAGATGCTCCTAGACAAGGAGGAGAATTAGCTATGAAAACAAGAATGTTCCACCCAGCACAGAGCATGCTAACAATCAGTTACCCACAGGGTTCCATGATGGCGCACAGGAAGATGTGACCTGCTCCAACTACCTGGGAAGAGAGGGAGGGGGCAGGGAGCAGACCCAGAAACTTCACCAACGAGAAGCTCGGCCTGGGCCAAGAATATTGGTTGGAGATTTCTAGACAGAAAGTGGAGTTAATGCTATTCCAGGCAGAGGGATGAGCATGAATAAAGGCACAGAAGAATGGAACATGACACGTTCAGGAAATGACCGATGTTTCATTGAGACTGGAGATAGACTTTGAGGTGAGAAACAACTGGAGATGAGATGAGAAATCAGCATAGAAGTCCGTCCTGCTGCTCTTGTCCAGAGGGAACAGTGTTGGAAATAATCACAACAGCCAACGTGCAGCAATCAGACGTCTGCTACGCGCTCAGAATCATCATCTTCTCGTCACGCTTGCCGTCTTACCAACACGTGAGACCTGAGAAGCACCAAAGCTGGTGTACATCTTCCAGAGTCTCACACACTGTGACGGTACAAGCGGAGAGCAGACCGCTGTGGCCTGGGCAATACACACAGGAAGTGGTCCCAGAGAAAGTTAAGGATTTCGGTTACAGAAGAGAAATGTGTGTGTGCATTTCCATGTGTGTGTGTGTGTGTGTGTGTGTGTGTGTGTGTGTGTGTGTGTGGTGAGAATATTCCTGAAAAGAGGTATGTGAGAAGAAAGACTCAGACAAGAAAATGAGTCTTAAAGCCTGGGGCAGGGATGGTGCCATAGGGACGAGCTGCCATAGGGAGGAAAGAGAAGTGAAAAGCTATTTTTGTGTTCCTCAGTTTCTTCCTCAGTAAAATGGAGTCTACACTAACCTTTACATTGCAAAAACTCCTACAGAAACAAGGAGCATAAACTACCGAGAGAAAAAGCCTTGCACAAAATGTCTGCTCCTGGCTCGGAAGCTAATGCGCAATTACAGCGTTCCTCGAGAAACACAGACTCATGTGACTTTCTGTGTGGCTTGAGGTTGGAGGGTCAGGGCAAAGCTTGGGCAGCAGAAACCTATCTGTCCCTCGGTAATGCAGCAACATAAGTGTTGCAGGTTGTTTTGAGAAACAGCTAAGGAGAAGTCCTGGAAGTTTGCTGGGGGACTGAAGAGAACCTGGCGTGGGGAGCCAGGTGGTCCATTAAGCCTCAGGAACAGGAATAAGAAAGGGAGAAAATGACTGCCAACACCGCGCACTATTTTTATCCCCCTGGAAAACACGGGCCATTGTCTTGGGGGAGGTGGTTCATTTGACACAGAAAATTAGTTTGACGCTTTTACAGGAGAGGGTGCCCAGTTATTTGAAATCATTCCAAGGGTATTGTATGAAGTCTTGTTCCTTAAAAATACTTGGCATTTGGCTTCTATGATGAGCCAAAGGAAGTGTGGAGAGCTGGGAGGATGGGGCAGTTGGTGGAACGTGGGGCTGGGGCGAGGGCCCCTCAGCACAGGGAAACCAAAAGCACGTTCAGCAGAGCTATGGCCCTGGCCCACCTAGCAAACACCTGGACCATGTGGAGAGCAAGAGGAGAGCAGGGACCAGAGAAGGGGCATGCAGAGCAGATGCCCCGGAGGATGGAAAACATGAAAGTTTTCTTGCAATGCTCACTGAGAGGGGCTGCTGGAACTTCCATTTAGACAGCATAGTCCTTGACAAATGGTAAATTTTTTCCCTGCTACCTGACAAATTACTTAGAGTTAAAATTAATATTTTTTTCTTCAGAAAAGAAATAATTATTAACCTCAGCAGCAAAATTGGAGTTAAAGCTCCAGTGATATAATAATAATAATTTGCACTCACACGGATTCTTCCAAGCAAAGGTCTCGGAAGCTTTGCCAAACATTAATTAATTAAGCCTCGCAGATTCCCCCCAGGAGGCAGGTAGCTATTATCTCAGCTTTCCAGATGTGGAAACTGAGTCTCAGGGAGGTGAAAGTGATTTGCCCAAGGTCACTCTGGGAATGAGAAGCAGGGCAGAGATTGAAATTGCAAAACCTGCCCCATGCTCAGAGTTGGCAAAGCTTTCTGCCGCTTCTCCCCCTGGGGTGCTGGAGGGGCCGAGTTTGCAGAAGAGTGTGGGAAAGGAGCTGGCTGGCGCCTGATGCATGTGCAGGACTAAGAGAATTCCAGTCCACCAAGCATGTTTAAAGGGCCAGGGAAAGGCTCCCTAAACTATCTATTTTCATTTGCAAGATTCAGGCTGTTTGTGAGTGGGGAGAGCTCTGCTAGAATTTGGAAATGCACAGGGAGCACTCTAGCGAGAAAGCTCCATGTGACACTTTCCAGTGGCTTGTTTAGACCTACCCTCCAGATTCCACGTCTGCAGAGCCTACAAGGGAGGAACACAAAGCAAAGGGCTGGGGAAGGTGAATTTTATCCCGGGAAGGAGGGCCTTCAAAGAGGTCTCCCGTGTGCCTGCTGAATCTCCTGATTTCATTCACTGTGAAACGCCCCCGGCGGTGCCAGCCTCCTTGGGAGTTTGGTGGGAAGGCTGTCTGCAGCGTGAGCAGGGGAGCCCGGGCCCTCTCTGCCACCACGCCTGGTTTAGCAGCTGACAAAAACCATCAGCAAGTTCCCCACCCTCTCCCACCCTCCCATCTTGGGTGCTGCTGACGTGTTTTGATATTTCCTCGTGAGATTATACTTCACATAATGAATTTGATTCTTCAGTTCTTTCTCTCTTCTGCTAAAACCTCTGTAGCTTCTGAGAGTTCATCTGCCGCGAGATGAGTCGCCCAGAGACTCCTGGCGCATCTTTCTTTACACCTCGCCTCCCCCACTACAGATGAGAAATGGACTTTCCCCTCATCCATCATAAGTCAGCATGACAGCCTGGCTCCCAGGCCTGGCTCCCTGCATCGTCCTTCTCTTTGCCCTGCTTCAGTGCATGGCCTGCTTTCTCAGGAGCCCTCAGGACCTTTATAAGAGACTTTAAATTGTGGTAGTACCAGACTGAAAAGTAAAAAGCAATAATAATTAGAGGAAGAAAGTAAGTTTTAAAAATAATGTAAGAGAAAATTATTTTCAAATTTCTTTTCTCAGTGGACTATTTTCTGTTTAAATAGGATATTGTGAAATTCTAATAAAATCCAGTCTTTTTCCTGATGTGTTATCAATCTTCGAACATCCCTAGAGGATAGAGGGTAAATCCTATTTGTCTGATTTTGCAGGTTGGGAAAATGAGACAAAAGGAGGTGAAGAAGACAGGCATAATGGAAGGAAGGCCAAAGGAGCCAGGAGCGGGCAGTGAGGCAGTGCAGTGCTGGCCATGTGTGATGGGAATAATGAATACAAGTGGGGTACTGATAAATTTTCCTATCACTCCACCTCCTGCCCAGCCCCAACGGGCACTGAAGGAATAAAAATAGATGCAGATGTCAGCAGAGGAAAAATCCACTTGTAACACTGAAGCAAAAGGTCACTGGGCTGGAGGTCAGGAGACCCAGGTCCCAGGCCAATAGGATGAAAACTGCTGAAATGAATTTGGATATGTCTTTAGCCTTTGGGGAAGGTGGGAGAGCAGGGGCTGAGCTTCTCATCTCTAAAATGAGAGGGTCCATCTAGAAGACTACTAAGTCCTCTCCAAATACTAGGATTCTTAGATTTTATTATTAACAGGGTTCTGGACATTAAAAGCTACCAAGGAGAGTTAAGGGAAGCTGTTATATTCAAGGTTTTCAAAATCAGAATAAGCATCCATTGTGGGAAGATTCTGATGAGGGCTTCTCTGCAGTCCAGGACATGCTCTGAATGAGCCAACTGGCCAGCCAGCAGCCGTCCGTGTGACCCGAAGAGCAGCAAGCCTTCTTTTCACCAGGACAGGGTCAGAAGAACAGCCTTCTAGAACTGTCACCACACCTTCAGGAGTTCAACCAGCGGCGGTCGCTCCATTCTCGCAGGCACTGTGGAAATGAGCGATGATGGCTGAGGGCCTCTGCCAGTCATGAGATGCTTTCCCAGCCAGGCTGCCAGTGAGCAGCCCCATGGAAAGTGCTGGGCTGTGCACAGTGCTCTCTTTGGGGCTGCCATGAAGTGAGTGGTCACAGCTTTTGGGCGTGGTTTGGTCTTACCATGAGTTCCTGAAGATTCCGTCCACTGTCCTGTCTCTTTTTCCTTCATGAACTGCGTGGGCAGGGTGAACCTTTGCTTCCAAATGTTACCGGGAGATTTAATTAAGCGCCATTTGAAATGTTTGAATGGAAATTGCCACATTAGTCATGATTATTACCCATTTTCTTTAAACATAGGGCCAACTGCTAAGCTGTTAGGCACAAGCATGGAAATTACAAAAATATTCAAATATCCATTATCTGAGACCCTGTTTGCCAAGCATCCTATCTAATCAGGGAAGGCCTGCTGGAACAGATGGGCCTTACACTGCGCCCTATAAGCCGGGAAACTTGGACTTGTTAGAACCCAGTGAGTCAGAGTGCCAAATGCTGCTGCTTCTACAAAGAACTCTTTTTCTACTCGGCAAAAGACTGACTATCCTTATTCTTCTCAAAGATCATACGTGTCCCACCCACAGCAAGTCCTCGGACATCCCCCGCATTGTGCCAGGAAGGTGGACGTGGACATTGCTGAGAGACAAAGGCCCACGGTTGGCTGCCTGGAGCCAGCAATCATGCTGAGCTGTTTCCAGGTGATTGGAACCGTCAGCATAAGGGGCCCAGGGAAGACAGCAGCCTTAAGGAAAGGGCCGTTCAAAGCTGCTAATGCAGGTGCTCAAACAGAGAGAGAGTGCCTTCATTTCAACGTTATATTTATGAGGAGTTTACAGAAAGCTTTCCAGCCAAAGGAAACAAAATTGGTAAACACAGTAAGTAATAGATTCAACAAATACAGCTAAGGATAAAGAACTAATTTACATTTAATGAGACAGTGATTGTTTATTAAATGAGAAATGTTGTGTTTATGAAGATGGCCTTAAAGGTTCTTCAGGAGGAATACATTAAGCATTGAATATAGCTTTTCATATTCCAAAGATGTGACTGGAGGATGGGGGGAGCCAGCAGAATGAATGAAGAAGGTAAGTAACTGATCACTTCTCCTGGAATATAGGGAACCCCCCGGAGAAAAATGTAATGGAAAATAAATTCCACAAAAGATTCTCTTCCTTGGATGTTTTACCACAGGCTGACTTCAAGCTACTGATTTTTTTTTAAAAAGTACTATATGATTACTAGAAAATTTATGGCATGTTGGAACATATATTCCAGCCCTGACCCTGGATAACAGATTTTTTTAATCAAAATTTCTGCAACTGTGTTTGCCACTATGGGGATAGATATATGCTAGTTGCAGCTCTCTCTGTAATTTCTGCATGAGGGAAAACTGTGGCTTCCCACGCAGAAAACTGGAAAACTCCCTGGCCTCCATTGAAAGATAGGATGAAGCAAAAAGTGCAACAGAACAGCAAAGTCATTTCTTCCTAGGATTAGCAAAGAGCAGCTGCATCTCAGGTCTTGTCTGAGACCTTCACCTGCAGGGTCCCTTAAAGATGGGGTGTAGCAAATTGTGTGCATTCATTTTGGGGAGAAAATCATTTTTTAACTTTCTGTTTCATGTCTTAAATAATACCATATGGAATGTCAGAACACCTGAATTTGAGTCCTGGTGGGCCACTAGCTAACTGTAGCAGAAAATTCTAATTTTTACCAATAACTTCTTCTCTTCTTGTTTTAATAGCCAGTCTTCATTTCCCATTCACGTTTGCAGCTAGGTCTGCATGTGGCACTGTCTGACCAATGGGATGAGAGCAGAAGTGATGTGTGCCACTTTCAGGTCATGCCTTCGGAAGGAATGAATGTGTGATTCTCTTGTTCCCTTACTCCTCCTCGCTGTTCGGGTTACAGATGTGATGGTAAGTACTGAAGCAGCTGCTTTGGAACCAGATTTGAAAGCTATGACTGTCTGGATCACTGCACAAGTCCTAAACTATCTACCTACTTAAAAGAGAAATACATTTCCACCTTGACTAAGCCCCATATTTGGAGTTGCCTTTAATAAAGCATTGAAGCCTATATCTTGAATAATACAAAACTCAATTATAATCTCCTTTGGAACTAAAACATTACTTTACTGTTTAAAACACAAACTTCTTTAAAGTCAGGACTACATCTCATAAACTGGAGCCTGTGAAGTAAACACACCACACTCTTCCCATGGATGCTAAGGGGCAGGAGGACAGGAAGGACAGGAGAAGCAGAGAAGAATCCCTAATGCAGAAAATAGAGCCACTTCCTTGTTTTCCCAGAGAACTGTCAGGAATGCCAGGTGGAGATGCTAGATGTGGCTGATGGGCCTTTCTGGAGTAGCATGACTGCTGTAAAGGCCAAGTTTCACTAAAGAGAAGGAGAAAAGTTAGATCAGGCCTTTGGGTATACAGCTGGGAAGGCACAAAAGTGGAGGTTGGCTTATTGAGAGAAATCCAGGCCAGCCAGAAGACATGCTGGTAACTGAAATAAACAGAAACAGTCTTCAGGACCGGCCCCGGTGTACCATGCTTTGGCAGCCCAGGTTCAGATCCCAGATGCAGACCTACACCACTCCTCTGTCAGTGGCCATTTTCTCACAGTGGCTCATATAGGACAAAAAAGAGTAAGATTGGCAACAGACTTTAGCTCGGGGAGAATCTTCCTGAGCAATAAACAAAAACAAAAACAAGGGGGCTGGCCCCATGGCCGAGTGGTTAAATTTCTGCGCACTCTGCTTTGGCAGCTGGGGTTTGCTTGTTCAGATTCCTGGCATGGACATACTCCACTCATCAGCCATGCTGTGGAGGCATCCCACATACAAAATGGGAGAAGACTGGTACAAATGTTAGCTCAGGGCTAATCTTCCTCAAGCAAAAAAAAAGAAGAAGAAAAAGAAGAAGATTGGCAACAGATGTTACCTCAGGACAAATCTTCCTCACCAAAACAAAAACAAGAACAAATAAACAAAAAAATGCTCATTCTTGCTCTTTTTTGTTTTACATACCCTAATATGTATTTCATCATTATCCCTTCAATTACATTTTGATTTTACTTTTTATTAAGAAAACATTCAAACATTCACAGAAAAATGACAAAATAAGCCCCATGTATCCATCATTCAGAATGAACAATTATCAAGATTTTGCCACATTTGCTTATCTACCTTTTTGCTTTCTTTCTTTTTTTTTCTTTTTTCATTTTCTGAGCTCACTATGAGCCACATACAAGTAGAATGGTACATCTGAAACTGAATTCTCTCTCCCACAAGCTTAAGTTCTAGTCAGTGTCTGCACAGCCACTCAGAGAACATCATCCCTTCCCCTCAGATTGACCACCGTCCTCTTAAAGACATGAAACTACGTCCTGAGATCCTGGTGGTACTTGGCTGCCTTTCCAATACCGTACTCTTCAGGCCAAGAAAGGAACTGCTTGGAGCGTTAGGATTTTGCCAATCCCGTTAGCAAATGATATTCTCAAAATCTCAGGGGATCTTCTTGGAACTGTTTCAATAACAGGATGGGTATATACACAAAAAGAGAAGAAATCCTCAAAACTTGAGAACAAAACAGACTTCAGCTCTAGGGAAAGAAGAGACACAGCTGAGGTTTGGAATTGTAAAACCAGCAACACTTTTATATAAAACTCCGAGGTATAGGGAACAGATCTCTCTGTTCTTTGATGCCCTGACGATCTGAGTAATCATGAGCTACTGGACAATTATGGATGGTTCCAATCCCAGCGTCTTAAGCCCGCCAGAATGGGTCTGTCAGATGGGCAGGGGTCTTCCTAGGAGTGAGGGCTAGACAAGCTAGCCCAGGGGAGGGCCAGGGGACTCTGCAGCAGCAAGTGGAGGAAATGCAGGAAACAAAGATGCCACCCCGGTTCCAGGCCAGCCCGTCTCTGTACATAGATGGTTTCTATTTCTAAATGGATGTTCTCAGAGGGTAAAATCTCAGCATATAAAAGGCTTGACCAGTTCATTAGGGCGGTTCCTGTTTGTGTATGTCAGGACCAAACAAGTCAACAGGAGGGGATGGGGCTTCATTGGTGGGTAGCTGTTCTCTTTTCAGTGGCCTTGAGGCAGAATCTCTAGGTAGCAGCAGTGGTGTCAGCCCCTAAAGCCAAGCTGCATGCTGCAAAGTGAGCTGGGTGTGGGGCTCTGGCACTGAGCTCTTTTGATGTTCCAGTCTTAAGACTACATTTAACATTTGCTCAGAGATTCAGGCATAATAGACCATCACTCACCTCCCCCGCCCCATCATCAAAACGGTCTAAGAAGCATTTAATTGATCAGGCACATTGGATCAACGACAGAATCCACTGCATTCAGGAAGGTGACAGTCCAAAGCAAAGACCCACACACTCCTATGTGCCACATAATAGGGCTGAGAAAACATGATCAAGTTGATTTAAAAATATGTCTTCCAGGTAGAAGTAAGATAAACCTATTACTGGCTTTAGGTCAGGGATCCAAGGCTTCCTGAACCAAGAGGGTGTTATGAGCATTAAAAGGTTGGAAGATCTTGACGCTATGATTCAGTCATGATGACTAAAGGAGCCAATCTCCTTCCCGTGTGTAAAAAGGATTCTTGTCTTCACTGTCCTTTCCAAGGAGGATCTTGAAGCACAGAAAGGTGAAGTGGCTTTCAAAGGGTCAGCAGTCAATGATAAGATGGAGGGAACGGCCAGTGCTCTCAGAATCTTGCTCTGCTTTTCCACTCCTTGGAGCCAAGTTGCCCAGGTCACAGAACCACTCATTGGCTCAGAGCACACCTTAACCATAAAGGCACATGCAATAGCCTCAGTTACTCTACTTTAAGAATAGCTTCTTTCCTCTTCCCCAAGGTAAGAGGCTTAGCTGGAAGGAGAAAATTCATCTAAATATTTGCTTCAAGAAGAATGGCAGCCACAGCAGCATCTTGGGGCTGATTTTGCCGTCCTCTGAGCCGCCTCCGACGCTCAGCGCATCCCAGCCCACCCTCACCCTGCCCGTCTGTCTGGTTCCACACTTATTGCTACACACAAACCTGAAGCCCCAAAGCACACCCAGAGGACTCCAGCCATGTCCTGCTTCCCTTCCCGGGAAACCCCGGAAAATCAATCAATCAATCAACCAATATTTGCTTCAAAACACTAGGATGAGCTGCCCCTGCATGTCATAACAGACTTGAAAAAAGAAGTCAAAAATCACCTGAAATTCCCCTTTTCAGTCACACACACATACACACAAACATGCATACATCAAGACAGTGTACAAGTTTTCCCATCATTAATGTTCTGCATCTGAATGGGATGATTATAAGTGACAATACTAGCTAACATTTACAGGACGGTCTTCTAAGATAGATAGCTATATATATATATATATATATATATATATATATATATATATATATATATACCTGGGTAGCTATAAGATATAGATAGATAAAGAGATTTATGTTTTTCACTTATCAAAATTCCCTCTGAGATAGGTGCAATTTTTATGACCTTTTTTATATAGAAGGATGCTGAGGCACGGAGTTACAGCAATTGGCCCAAAACTCACAAACTGGAAGTAGCAGAACTGGGCTCTAAACTCAGGTCCCCCGACTTATCCACTGTTAAATGCCATTCCCAGTAAGAGTGTAACGTGAAGTATTAAATGATAAAACTCTGCCTTTCATGTAATCTAGATATAACAGGTTGTTTTTCCAACTTTATAGTAATTGGTGATATTCTGTCCTTTCTAAGTGTGGTGCTGGTAACTTTTTTGGTTTTAATGGTCTGACTCTTGATATGGGAAGGTGACTTGGGGACTGGACATCAATAAGAGTTTGACATCAGAGTCATAGTGGTTTGTAATTTTGTCACTTGTATTGTCTTTCACTCTTGTTTCCAATCTTCCATCTCTGTTCACCTGCTGCCTTCAGCTCCAAGGACATATTCTCCACCATGACAGCTCTCAGAACACAAGATGCTAAACCTTCATTTCCTGGCAAAAGCAAAAGGCTTTCCTTTGACTGTTTCCTCGGAGGTTGGTTAACTTCCTCGAGGCGTGTGCACAGAGCTGGAGGCCACCAGCCATCAACAAAGGCAGCCCCTTTGCCCCTTTGTCATATGTAATTCTTCCTTATTTGCTACCCCGGAGGCCTGAGACGGTGCTCGAAGCGCATTGTCACTTCTGGGCATTCAAAATTGTCCTATTAAGCCTGTTCCCTGAGGGAATTGACTGCTCTGGGGAACAGACGCTGTCAGAGAAAGCGGGTGTTGTGCCCTCTGGAGTTGTCACTGCCTAGAGGACCGCACTGATAGAGGAAAGAGAAGGCAGCTGCAGGACCTCTCCTGCCTGGGGAAGAGCGAGGAACCTTCCGCTCCCCAGACACCATCTGGAAACCAAAGCTGACAACTGGGCTGGGTCTGATTGATGACAGCAAGAAAAGAGCCCCCCAAAATGTTCTTAGGCTGCTCTGTGCTTCGCTTATTCCTAATCGACCCGTAACTGGATGTGCCACAGGCTGGAAACTTTGGGTGCTATGTAGGCAATTCAGGGCCATTAGTTAGTTCTCTAGTACTGGAGGGCTCTGTTCTACAATCCATTCCCTCATCAAGAGAAAACTTGGGGAACTCCCAATGAGTTTCAAGCATTTTTACCTTTAGAAGACTGTCTTCATTACAGATTTCATGGTAAGGACTGAATGATCACCCTGTCTCATGGAATTCTGGTCAGTTTATCCCATCCTTCCCCCAAGAACCACCCAAAAAAGGACCAAACAACAATGGTACAGAGTATAAATTGACTTCGACCACAAGTTGGGAAAAATGTTTGTGTTTGTTTTATATTTATGACATGCAGATTGACTGTATTTAATACATGTTGATGACCTAGAAAATGTGTGACTTCCTTAAAAGAGCCAGGTTCTTGTGTCTTGCTGAGCTGGTCACCCAGAGACACGCTGAGCAGTTTAATCAGAAAGAGCAGTGGGCTTAGATGCCATGTCATCAGCAGCCTCTGCTCCCCGACCAGGAGGAGAGCTAGGAGGCAGTGCTCTTCACAAGGCAAGGCAAAGCATCTGAGCGGAGGTTGGGTTTCTCCAATAAATAATGAGGAAAAAAACATCCAAGTGATTTCAAAAAACTTTGTTGAAACCTAATTACTTTTCATACCTAGCAAAGTGGTGTTAATATGTAACTTAATCCTGGAGATTTTGTTGCTCTGCACTTGTGAATTACTTAAGCTAGCAGTCCAAAGCAATGGAAAAGCCAGGAAACTACTAGAATAGAGTGATAAGAAGTAGCATCCTCTCTTCCTTTGTACTCATGAGTTACTCCTTTGTAGATGCGTATGAGCATGTGCTTGTGGCTGTTTGAAGGTGACCTAAGGAAACTTTGTATATAAAGAAAGAGTATTTGTAGCAATGCTTGTTTATAAGCTGTTGCATCCTTGAGGATCTTGATTCTCCTTGTCAAAAGTCCTAAGTGGCTAAACATTGTGTTTAGTCAACAACTGACATGCTGCTAAACATTGCAGGGGCTGAGCTGCTTCACCGTATGCCATGTCTCAAACTGCCACAGGGTCTCATGTGAGTCATTTATTGTTCACTCATTCGCTCAGCAGCTTTTATTGAGATCATACTTTGTGCCAAGCATTGTCCTTGGAGCTGTGGGTGTAAATGTGACAAAGTCTTTTAGAAGTTCACTTGATCTGAAAAGGAGACAGACATGACAACACATAATAGCCAAAGAGAATGTTAAGTAACAAAATAAAACTAAGGTCAAGCTACTGAAGCATAAAAAAGAGGGAAGCATAACCCTTACAAGACCTAAAGGCAGGAAGAGAAGCATCCACAGAGGAGGTGCCATTTGATTTGGGCCTTGAGCAATTGATAAATGAGTGAGGTTGACTAGGCAAAGAGTGGGAATAAAGCTATTGGCAGCAGCGAGAAGAACAGGTACATAGGTTAAGAGAACTTGAAATAGCAAGTCAAGTTCACTGGAAACAGGAGTGAAAATATATGTAGATGCCAGGCTGTAGATAGCTGTGTGTGCCACATGGAGAGATCCGAGCTTGATTTTACAGATGATAGAGAAATGGTGAAGACCTTTAAACTATGATCCGACCTAATAAGATTTGCATTTGAGGAAGATCCCTCTGAGAGTAGTGAGGCAAATGACATCACATGGAGGGGAGAATAGACACAGAAAATATTGGGAAGTGTCACTATCGCATAGGTCAGGAATTATGCGGTTCTGACCAGGATTGTGGCAGTGGGCCTGAAAGGTGGAGATAAAATTTTAAATGTGAGAGAGGTGGAAATAAGTCAGGGTTAGGAACTAAATGGATGTAAACAATGTGGGAGGAGGAGAGAGGATGAGTCCCAGGTTTCCAGAACAGGATGGTGCTGCCATTACTAAAATCAGAAAACACAAAGGAAGGAACAGACTTGGAGGCCAGAGGGATGAGTTCATTACAATCCTTAGAGTTAAGGGTGGCTGTTGGACCCCGGGTGAAGCTGTCTGGCAGGCTGTCGGGAGTCTTCATATAGCTCTCAGGAGAGTGGAATTGGTCTGTGTTCACATTGAGATTTTTTAAATCTTGTTTTAAAAATGTAAAGGAGCCAGTCTAGTGGCATAATGGTTAGGTTCACATACTCCACCTCAGTGACGTGGGGTTTGCGAGTTCGAATCCCAAGCGCGGACCTACAGACCACTCATCAAGTCACTCTGTGGCAGCATCCCTCATACAAAATAGAGGAAGACTGGCACAGACGTGAGTTCAGCAACAACCTTCTGCAAGCAAAAAGAGGAAGACTGGCAACAGATGTTAGCTCAGGGCCATTCTTCCTCACCAAAAGCTACTACTACTACTAATTGCATATAAAATACCCATGAAGTGCATAAAACATAGATATCTAGCTTGATGAATGATTGTGAACCAAATACCCTTATAACCACCACCCAGACAAAAAAGAGAATAGCCAACACCCCAGAACTCATGAGCCCCTTGCCCTTCATGTACTCTGCTTCCTCACTAATCGTAACCTCATCCTAAATTTTATCATAACCACTTCCTTGGGTTTTTTGCTTTGTTTTTGTTTCGTTGGTTTTCCCACCTAAGAAAGCAGTGCGTAAGAGTTCAGTTTTGTCTGTTTTGGAATGTTGTACGTTACGTGTTCTGCAGCTCGGTCTGATTCGTGTGAGTCAGCCTGTTGTGTGTAGTTAGAATTGACTAATTTTCGATGCTATTTGACATCCCATTGAAGGAATACACTACAATGTGTGTCTTCATTCTACTATGATAGACATTTCCATTGTTTCCATCTTCAGGCTATTTTACACAACATTGTCAGCAACATTCCTGCGTACAGCCCCTGATGCACACGTGCACGCATTTCTTATAACTAGGAGTGTAATTTCTGACTGATAGGGTGTGCACATCTTAAACTTTGGTGGATAAAGGCAAACTATTTTCCAGAGTGCCTGCCCCCATTTACAGTCCCTCTAGCTGTGAGTGAGACGTACATTCCTCTACATTCTCTTCAACACTGCATTGGCAGGATTCTTTTCTGTTCTCTGTCTCTCTCTCCTTTTACTTCTCCCTTCATCTTCCTCCCTGTCCGTTTCCTTCTCCCCTCCTGACTCCATTCCTTCCTCCTCTCCTTTCTTCATTCTGGGGCACGTGCCTTAGTATGTCACTGTGGTCTTAATTTGCCTCTCCCTGATATCTGATGATGTTGAATTGGCTATCTGGGACATATTTCGTAAAACACCCGTTTAAGTCTTTTGCTCACTGGAGACTACTGGATTGTCTAAAACTTTAGACTTTGATCAAAACATGTAAACTGAGTGACATTTTCTTTAAAGGTGTTTGTAGCGATCCTAGACAACAGGAAGCTTCGATTCCCCTGCCCGTTGTATAACTGCTATGGATGCTGAAGAGGTCTTGGCCCTCTTTTCTGCTCTACCCTGTGTGTGGTAGTCTCGGTATGGGAGGTGAGAGTTTAACCTCAAAACATTAATTAATTTTTCAGTACGCCTCATCGGCTGGCTGGCGGTAGCTCCCTGCTTTCTTTCTGCACCTGGGGACTCAGGGTTTGCAATCGCAGCCATAGCTTCTGGCATGGGTCTCTTTCTCTGATAACCAAGAGGAAGTCTGCAAAGGACATCTGTGGGTCCCGTCAAGGGCAGAACAGGCAGGAAAGAGACATGGGGATAAGCACTTTACCCACAGAGCAGTCCCATGGACAGAGGATTCTTCACTTCTACAAGGATGGTAACAGAAGATACAAAATAAAATGGTGGATGAGTTGGTTCATGGTTCCATGTGTCTGAAACACATTGGTTTTAACAACGTTCAGTTGGTTTCTCAGCTGCAAGACTTTCTGGAGCCTTTGTGTACACTGAAAACTGAATTTCCAAGAGAGCCATAATAGCAGATATCATGTTCTTAAACTTTGACCATTGCAATCATGAGATTTTATTTTTATTTATTTATTTCTTTGAGGAACATCTCACAGTATTTCCACACTAGATGTGTTCCTTCCTCCTTCAAAGTCCATTCTTTTTGGTTCATATAGTTCTGACAGTTTCACTTACTCTCTTGGCTACCTTAGAAGTCTTATCTTTACAAGCCATTATCTTCCCTCTAAGCTGCTGCTCTGACTCGAATATCCCCCTGAGTCCCTCCTCTCCTCGAAAGGGTCTGGAGCACAGAGTCAGTTCAATGCCAGGGCGCTGGAGTCTGAATCCAGGCTCCCACTGCCAGCTGGGTAGCATTCACAAACTACTTTATATATCTAAGCCTCAGTTCCCTCATCTAAAAAAAGAGAGAATAGTGTCTATTTCACAGGGCTTTCTTTTTTCCATAGGGCTTTCCTTTTTTTTTTTTTAGCCTTAATTAATGCATTTCATGTAATGTGTTCAGAACAGTGCTTGGCACATAGTAAATGTTTAATGTAGCTATCTATTGTTCTCATTATTATCTTGTTATCATTCCTGCTTCTTTCGCCAGTGTGGATCCCTAATTCTCCAGATCCAGCGCCACATGCTTCCCCTGGGGCAATGCAAGCACTTCCCGTGGCTCAGGAGTCCACCGTGTGGGACGCAATGCACATCGCCACATGCTTGACCATGTCACCATTGTTCACTCTGCACACATATGCACATGAAAAGGATGCTACCTTAAAACGTGTGTTATCATTTGAAAGATGGAACCTAGTTTTTAGTGTTAGGAGATGTTAATCATCTTTGGGGCAGAATTTAATTTCCTCATGTGAATATTTTATTTCCCCCCACCCTGACTCTCCACTAGTGAAGATTTTTGAAAGGCTGCATGGAATAGCTTTGAATAACCTCCAACAGAATGTGTCCTTGACTGAAAACCCTTTCTCAGTGTCCAAGGCACATGAGCACGTGGGGTATAAAAGATTTTGGTAGCAGAAAACACAGCCCTTTGTGACTTGGGGAAGACTATTTTCCATCTTTGGATGGCAGTGTTTTTTCTGGCTTGTTTTTCATTTTGTTTTGGTTTTTTTCCCTAAGAAATTAAGGATGTAATCACTACCCTATGGCTTATTGTAGGATAATACGCATGAACATTGAGTTTAGCTCCTGACATCTTGAGGACAGTCAATAACCCTTTAATCTCTCTTTTCCTCTGTCCCTTTCTGCCTGGAGTTTCTCCTACCTGGGATGTGACCCCAGACATATATTTCTATTCACCTGATTGCAGTCTGCTGAGCAGAGTTCCCAGAGGCACCTCCATGCCTCTGCTGTCAAAATTGAGAGTGAGATCTGAAGATGTTTCAGAAAAGGAGAAGGCTTCCTTCCCTAATCTGCCTCTGATCTGTTACCACTTTCCTTGGCATCCTTTTTGGGGCACTAAGAAGAGTAGGGAATGGTGGAGACGAGGAGGAATTCTGCCTCTGAGTGTTCATTCATTCATTCATACCTGGATTCTCCCTTCAAGGACCCCTAGTTTGGAGGGCAATCAGATCACCGGCCATGAAGCTCTTTATTACTGTTGCTTTCTGTATCACTGCTCCAAATTGCCAGGTATCAGCAACTGACTTCAAATTATTGGTCCATAGTGGAAATTTGCTGTTGGTTTGTTTCTTTTTATTTGACGTATATGCTAAATACTGGATTTAGATATACTAAGAGGCCTGGAGGCAACAGGTGCATTTGATACATATCACATAAATAAATAAAGCTCCAAAGGGTCAGCCTCTCTTCTCCACCCCCCCACCCCTAGGCAGTCCCGCTGGATCAGAATAGAGGAGGTTGAGGAAAGAGACTTGGCTCTACCCATTCCAGTGGGAATCAGCAAATCTTTGTATCTCCTGAAGGCTTGTCAGTATCACATTTAATCTGAATGTTACCATAATTATTATAACTTCACATTTGTGTAGCACTGAGTCTCTGGGGAGAGGAAAAGCACCATGAATATAAAAGAAGATGATCAAGCCTCACCCCTCCCTTTTAGGGAGTCAGAATATATATATATATATTTGCCTTTGATTCTTTTCCTGACTCACTCCTGAGGCATCACCTGGATGTACTGCCTGGGGGCTATTTCTTGCCTGGGTGGGATTGACTTGGAAAATTGCAGAAGGAGAGGGTGGTAGTGGAGGCAAAACATGCTTGTGGCCAAAGGAAAAGATTCTTGCAAAGAAAGACGGGAACTAAGATTTATTAACACCTATTGAAATCCAAGCCCTGAGTTACTTGCTTTACATACCTAAAGTAACAGTCTCTAAAACTCCCAGAGAAGGATCACTGTCTCTATGTTATAGTAATGGAAAGAGAAGCCCCTTTACGTTCAGGCTCTTGCCCAAGATCTCTGAATTAATACGGGGTATGTAGGGGGCGGGGCTGAGTTTCAACCTCTCTGTCTCTTTCCAAAGTTCTTGCTCTTTTCCTTGTGATCTTGAAAACAAATTTGTGATCTTATCTCGATGCTTCTAGCTGCCTCCTGCCTGGCACTGTGCTGTTAGATTTGGGAAGCATCACTGACACATAAACCCTGCCTCCCACCTTCAAGGAGTTTCCAAAAGGGACATAGGGTCGACGTACAGAATCTAGGGGCACCTAATCCCTGATAGATGTGAAGTAGGCGGGAATTGAGAGGACAGGAGATAAATAAGAACACAGGTCCTAGGGAAGTCTTCCTGGAGGAGGTGGTTTGGAGCAGGACCTCACAGAAGAGGGGTGGGCACAAAGTTCGGAGATGGGACCAGGGATTTAGGGATGGAAAAAGCAGCCCAGCCCGGAAGAGGAAGACCAGCCAAGGGGAGAGAAGGGCATACAGAGGGGCCTGAGGCCTCGGAGAGGGGTTCAAAAGGAGAAGGAAGGCACAGCCTGAGAAGCAGGGAAAAGAAAGAGGAAGGGTTCTTTATCTGGGCCTCCCAATCTCCTCGCAAACCCCAAGGACAGCTGATCTTTCGTTTCCTCCTGGGGTCCCTGGCAGCCCTGCAGAAAGACCAGTGTGGCTCCTGTCACTCCTGCTTTATGCAATTTCTGTTCACATTCCCCAAGTGGCTGAGGCGGCTGCAGAAGCTGCTGGGGCTCTCTTGCTACTGGGGAATGTGGTGGTACCAGATGGAAAAGCTCCAAATGAGAGGAGCCGGGCAGCTTGGTGCATCGGCTGGTGCAAGAAGCTCAGGCGGCCTCCTGAGTCTGGAAAACGTGATGGAGCTGACTTTGCTCAGCGATTAATAGGCAACTTTTCAGCCCTAGCAGAAATCCCTGCTGTGCAGAATGGAGGAGGAGAGGCAGGTGTCTAGAAACAGAGTGACAGGGAAATGGGACGATCACCAGGGATGAAGTGGAATTGCTCACGGAGCAGTGGGGAACCTTGTTTGTATCGAGGGTCATGGAGCAACAGAAAAATAAAGTCAACCAAGAGTTACTTAGAGGTAAAAAAAAAACACTTGGTTTAGTTTGTTAAAGAAATGTAGAAAGCGTTAAAGTGAGGGCATAGGAAACACAAGAGCGTTAGTCTCAGAGCTGTCACCCTGCCTTCTCCCTGCTCTCAGAAAGGAGGAGAAGCAACACCTTACCATGGCACACGATGCTATCAGTCATTACTGTCACTTTAACACTTTCAATAAAATTATTCATGTCACTTTTTAATACTTTTAATAAAATTATTATTGTTACATTTTAACAAATAAACATGCTCACGGTATAAAAATTCAAACACTACAGCCAGCTGTTAGGTAGAATGTAAATGTCACCATCCCTACTCCCTCAGCTGATGACCCACGGGAAACACTGTTTGCATTTTCCAGTAGCTTGCCCACTTCTTGATGATCACATTCAGCAGCTAATCTCCGGACCACTTCATGTCGCACTGTCTCCAGCCGGGTGAGACGACTTTCTGATGCTCAAATGTTCCACTGCCGCACGCCTCTGGGCCTTTGCTCAGGTGGCTCCTGCGGCCTCAAACCCTTCTTCTCAAACACCTGCTCTCTGCCTCTCACCCTGTCCTTGGCGATACCTTCAACACAGTTCAATATTCAGCCCAAACGTCACTTTCTCTATGAACTTCCCCTGATATGACCCCGTAAACCTGCTCATCACCTTCTTTAAACTCCCATAATATCCAGCATCCATTTATCAGTTTATTTGATTTTGCATCTTTCTCCTCAAACTGATTCACTCTTGCTTGAAAGCAGAGATTATCTCTTCATCTCTCTATTCTGCGAACCAGTAAAGAGATGGATGGAGAGTAAGAACTTAGTGAGTATTGGTGAAATGAGTGAATGGATGGATGAATAAATGCATTAAGTATATCAAACTAAATTTAGAAATGCCCTTCAACTCCTTGTTGTAATCAAAAGGAGAGAAGAGAGAATGAGAAAGCTGAGAGAGAAAGAAAGTGGTCAAGTAGAGAAAAAATAGAGGAAAGACGAAGAGCCATAGAAAGGGAGACACTTAAAAGAAAAAAAGAGAAGAAAGAAACAGAGTATAAGGTCCCATACATTTAAAAAGACAATCAGATAAACCATTCTACTCACACTCTATTATTTACTTGGATCTGTTCATTAACATCCTTAGAAATGCTCCCTCATCACTTTTCGCAGTTCCTTACACTCCCCTCATTCTTAAACCCTCAGAGAATCAGTTCTGGGTGGGATAGACTGGGCAGTCCATCCACTGAGGAAGAGAGTCTTTCTGAATTGCAGTGATGGTGATAGAAGAAATGTTACCGTTGTAGCCAAATGAACTGATTTCTGTAAGAAGGAGGATTGGATTAGCAAAGGGAAAATGACAGATTGAGAGGGTCTGGGTCCTCCAGCAAAAGGTGAAACCATGGGTGAGATTTGGATACCACAGCAAGCTTCTCTGTTCCTCAAAACGCCCCTTCCCACAGCCACAGAGTTCCCTTCCCAGGTGGCCAGAGATCCATTTTTATCATTCAGCTGGGGACCACTTGGAAGGCTCACGACATGGAGGTGTCAGCCTCCTCAACAATCTAGCAAGTAAGTTCTTTCAACCCCCACGCTCCCGGGGGCATGGAGTCAGGGACTGTTTTGAGAAGTTAAACATTCTGCAAATTTAGATGCAGACCTGAGTGAGAGGCTGTTTCTCTAATTATATCTAATTGTCACAAGCCCAGGGACTCAAGTAAGAAAACATCCCAGACGAGGTGTTCTAGGGGCACCGTGCAGCTGACTCCTCCTCTTTGCCTTCTCGAGCCTAGAATATGATCATGGGAAGGATTTTTGAGTCAGGAGAAGTCTAGGGACAGAGAGTGGGGAAAAGCTTTGCAGAACAAGGAGGGAGGGGCTCATAACTGGGATAATTCAGTAGTCAAACGAAACCACGTGTGCACAGGAATAGAGGAGAATAAAATCAGAGGAGGAACTGGTGAAAGAAGAGGAGATGGAGGAGCCAGGGCTGTGCACAGACCACCCAGTGACTCAGTCTTACCTCTGGAGTAGGACTGAGGGAGGCTCTCCGTTCCTTCTTTACAGACTTCTCTAGTATTTTAATTTTTCAAAGCAAATTGCATCCTTTTGTAAATTGGAAAAAATATTTAAAAAATAAGGGGAAAAATAGAAAAATTTGTTTAATCCCAAATTCCAGGGCAAGCTGTCTCAGAACCTGAATGGACCCAAGGACCTGCTTCACAGCCCTCTGCTCTCGAAGCCAGAGCCTCTCCGTTGCCTGGGCTGCATGGACCTTGTTCTCTTCCCGTTTGCCGGGAACTGAGGTGAGAAGTAACCTGAGATTTACTAAATGTGGCAGTAGGGGCGTTGAGGAGGCATGGCAGCTCCTCAAGAAACAGACCCAGCCTCTTTCCTGGGAAGGGAGGAGAGGCCACCTGCCTGCCGTGTTTGCTAACATGCAGGAGCTGTGGCCTGTAATCATCATTAGCTCTCTTTGGTGTTTACTGACTGTTATTAATTAGAATGAGCAAATTTGGCACTAATGTGCCTGCCATAAGGATGAAGGCTCTTACTGCACAACCATCCTGCATAAGCAGCTAAACTGGGAGTCATTTACCAACTGTTACCGGGATGCTGCAGGACTGCAGCACTGGCTGATGGAGGACTGGGCAGAAGTTGGGGGGTGGGCGGGGAATGGAGCTTGGCCCTGTATTTCTCTGGAAGTTTAGGGTTTGGGAGAGCTCTGTTAGAGCAGAGCTCATGTGGGAGCTGCTAGAAGACTCCAGGTGGCTTCCCAGAGCAGCCCAGGCATACCCCTACGGTTCTCAGTCACCAGGCAGAACTTCCCTCTGGCTCTGACCACAGCAGCTTTCTCCACAATCAGAAAACCACTGAATACGATTTCCTTTACCAGTCCATGGGCGAGTGTCCTGTTGCCCTTCAGGAAAGACTCCACCCTCCAATGGGTCTTGTGAAAGCGATAAGGGGGTGCAGTTGCCAAGAAAGGGAAAGCATTGTCTGGGAGTCTGATCTGTCGTACAATACTGATGTTCTCTTGTTTCTCTGGAAGAGATGTTATACTTATGTATTTCCTCCCCTAAAAGAGGAGACTGCCACTATCTGGGACATTTAGAAGACAGTAGGTAGAGGAACATGTCAGCTAGAGAAGAGGGTCAATTTCCTCCTGCCTGGATAAGCAGCCTGAGATGTAGGAGGGGGAGGTCTCAAGACAAAACGGTGAAGTTTCAACTGACTCAGAAGTAGGATGCACAGGAGACTTAAGGTAGGAGATAAATTCATCCTGCCCACAGAGGTTGCATGTGCCCCTTCAGGTTCCCTGAAAGAGGCAGAGTGTTGGCAACTGAGTGTATGGCCTTCAAGAGAAAGGGTACCAGGACTCATCCTCCCGGCTCCAGGCCCTGTGTTTTGGATTGCTTTGAGCATGACTGTTTCCTTTCCCAGAGGTTTGGGTACAGGTCGGACCCACTGCAGGGCTCAAGTCTGAGCAACAGAGGAAACCAGCAGCAGCTCCCATGCGGACAAGGCGCGACCAGGAGCTGGGCTGCATGCCTTCTCACCGCAGCCTCCCTCCTTCCCACTCTGGCATGCAGAGGATTCTGCATCTGCATGGGCAGCAGCATGTCTAAATACACTTAACGCTCTTTGAACTGAATCATGAGTGGAAGTAGGGGATTGTGAAAAGTGGGGAGATGATGGACAAGGGCACTGAAATGGGGAGAGATATGGCTGATCTGGAAATTTGGGGAAAGGATAGGTTAGGATTCTGTGTCACGAAAGGCAACATATGGTCTCAAAGAAGCCTGCAGGGAAAAACCCTCCAACAATTCCACATTTCTGACATCTCAGCCGCTGAGAGGAAAGTCCCCTCAGTCATGGACTTTTTGCCCGTGGGGACATCTGGCAAACAGCACTTACAATTGTCACAGTGGTCATGAATCAAACACCTTGAAGTGCACAGTGCCGCTCTGAAGAGGTGCTCGCTTCTGATTTCCTATCTTTTCAGGTGCTATTTGCTCTCTTGGAAATCTAATCATTCCATTAGGCGTTTGAAGAAATTCATGCAGTTTCAAGGCCCATCTCAAATACTACCACTATGAGGCCTTCTTGACCCTCCAGCTGAGCTGGCTTTCTCCATCCTCTATGGTTGTACATTCCTTAAATGCAGACAAAGCACAGAAACAGAATGGACAGTCTTTCCCATTTGGCTGCGAACTGTTCAAGGTCAATACCTAGGTTTTATTTGTCTCTCAACTTCTCTAGATCCAGTGCCTGGCATCCTGTAGGTACCAAAGTAAGAGCCAAAGAACAAAAACCACCATGCAAGTCTTCTGGAAGCTGCTTTTATATTGCAAATACACTGGTGTTCACTGACAAGAAAATACGCGAATGATAGATTTACGGCTAATATTGAGCCAATGTCTAGAGAAAAGGAATAAAGCTTTTGAAGATAATTTAGATGTTAACGTATGGAGGAAGTAGAGGCAGGCGGGAAGTGACATTTGTTGAGCAACTAATCCCTACCTGGTGCAAGTTCTTGTTAGTGTCACTGAGTCAGTTCTGACTCCTGGAGACCCTGTGGACGGCAGAGCTGAGTCCTGCCCTATCTTTTTGCACCATCCTCTCATCTTCCAGTGCTGTATCAGACAATGCTCCGCTGCTATTCATAAAGTTTTCATGGCCAATGTTTTCAGAAGTCGGTGGCCATGTCCTTCTTCCTAGTCTGTCCCGATCTAGAAGCTAGTGCAAAACAAGCTGGTGCAAGACCAGCTCTCAATATGTAATCGAGTTCAGCCTCCCCACAACCCTTTCAGGTAGGCGTGGTTGCCCTCAGGCATTCACTCCTCAGATGTTCGCTGGCGCTGTTCAGGTGGTAGTGAACAGTGTGAACGAGGAAGCAGAGACGATCTCGTCACTTGTTTACTTCCAATCTACAGACGATTCTACAGCTCAGACGGGGTTAGTGTCTTGTCTGGCTTTATATAGCGCACAAGGGTTCAGCCAGAATTTAAAGTGTTGTCTGTGCGCCTCTAAGGGCCATCCTCTTTGCACATTCTAGGCTATATATATTCCAGAAGAGTTGGGCCAGGGGACTCTGAAGTCTCCACTATACAACGAAGAAGGGCATCCTGGAAGAGCTATCAATTCTGGAGCATTCTGGGGCCTCCAAATAGCCTTTGGTGATGTTGAACAGACTCCGTAATTTCGTCAGTCAGTATTGGGCTTGGCAGTAGGCATTGGATGGGAAAGGAGAGGGATGCTTCTCTGTGTCTTTAAGTCCTAATTGTTTTCAGGTGCTTATTTAGAGACAGCACTGGGAGGTTGCCTGCCACAGGGAAGAGGGTGGACGTGGCCTCCTTTAGACCTCTCCTCATCAGAGTTACTGTTTCAAGTAACGAGGAAGCACGGGAATTGATTTGATGCCTAATGAATAATCAGCTGCCATCAATAATTGTAATCACTAATCTGGTGCAATTAGAGGCAATTATAATAAATGCAATTTCCTCCCGAGCCACTAACGAACTACAGAAATATGAATTGACTTAAGGGGGCTGGCAGTGATTTATGTGATTGTGAGATCATGAATTTCATTATCTTGGTAAAGATTCTTAAAGAAGCAAGTTCCTATTCTGATTTCACACCTAACTAATGAGAAGCTAGAAAATACAATTCCAGAGGCAGTGAACACAGAGGCTACGGTCTGTCTCTCACAACTAGCTTTAGGTAATCCCAGAGACCTGTGCAGACTCAGCTGGGGCTGCCATGTGAAGGCCTGTTTCTTTAAGTCTTGCTCACTGTGGATAGATAGTCTGAGTTCTTACTTTCAAGTTGAAGAATGAGAACTAAATAGTCTGATCAATTCTGCAAGAGAGGATGTTGACGGGAACATCTGGATGGAGACCGTCTTTTTTCATTCCCAACGAAGCCACATCTTTTGGCCCATTACCCTTTCCACATCCAAATGAATCCCCAAATTTCCACAGAAAGGCATCTTTATGTAAATTGATGACCCTAGAAATTATCAGTATCTTAAAAATGCTGAAATAGCTTTAATTATATTAACATCATTTTCAAAAATTATGAATGGCCATCTGTTTTCTAATGAATCAACCAGAGTTTTTGAGAAGCTCCACAACATGGCCCCAGACAATCATGAAAGGACTGTAGTAAGCAAGAATGAGGGTGGGAGGTAAGGTGACCAACCCAGAGTTCTGAGGGCATCCACTGGATGCCGGACCTTCAGTGCTGAAACAGAGGGAAGTCTTGGGCAAACCAAGGTGGGTTGTTCCCACAGAGACAGAGGCCAAGGTCAGATAATGCAGGGGAGGAGATTAGACTTTATTTTTATTGCACTCAGAATGAAATTCCGTCTCCAAGCCATGGACTAGAATGTTCTGCATAATTTGACTCCCGCTCAGCTGCCCAAACTCCTCTCGCACTGGTAGACTCCACCAAAATTCACTTCACACAGGCCTTTTATTTTCTCGTTCTCAAATGTGCCAAGCTTGTTCTTGCCTCAAAGCCTTCCACTTGCCTTTCCTCTGCCTGGAGGCCTGTCCAACCCTGCTTTTCCCACGGCTGGCTTCTCCTTGTCACTCAAGTCTTACCTCAGATGGCCCCTGTCAAATTAGGCTCCCAGGCACTTGCTGTCACATCAAAATCTGCGTGTGAGTATGTGCCTCCCATCCTCACCCTCTCTGTCTTATTGGCTGCAAAAATCACAGGCCTACAAGGGGGCTGGTCACACAGCCGGCCCTCAGTAAACATCTGCCCCTTGAATGGCTGAAGTCCCTCCCAGTCCCACTTTCCACCACCCCTGCACGGCTGCTCGTTCCCCATGCACACCTTCCTGCATGCTGTTCCCTGAACACATCCTATTTCACGTTCTTGCTTTTGCTGGAAATGCCTTCTTTCTCATCAGCTGAAATTCTTCCAGAAGGAAACTTCAGTGCTGCTCCCTCAAAAAGCCTTCTTGGGCTGGCATGGTGGTACCGTGGTTAAGTTCACATGTTCCTCTTCGGCAGCCTGGGGTTCACCAGTTTGGATGCCAGGTGTGGACATGGCACCACTTGGCAAGCCATGCTGTGGCAGGCATCCCGCATACAAAGTAGAGGAAGATGGGCATGGATGTTAGCTCAGGGCCAATCTTCCTCAGCAAAAAGAGGAGGATTGGCGGCAGATATTACCTCAGGACTAATCTTCCTAAAAAAAAAAGAGACTTCTCTGGCCCCTTGATGAGGGATAGTCCCTTCTTGTCCTCTACAAACATCTAGCATGTACTGTGTGCCCTGCACTGAGTGCTTCCAACATACAGCGAATGTCATTCCTGATTGCATCACATTTGTTCTGTCATCACCTCAACAAGTAGATAAGGTCCTGGAGACAGTGACTGCCTCTCCCTCTGGCCCTGGTTCTGCATCACACACTCTGTGATCCAGGCATTTCAACAGCTGAACAGATCGGGACAAATGCCTACCCTTCCGGGGCCTGGTGAGAGTAAAGCAGCTGATGCGCGGGGCTCTCTCACAGTGCCGAATGCACAGTAGGGTCTCCTACACAAGGCTGGCTTTTTCACTTGAATAGAAATAGAGCCTGCATGGTGTAGTGGTAGGAAATTAACTTCAGATTCTGCAGACATCAGTGCTGGTCTCAGGGCTGCCTCTAACTAGGTATGTGGCATTGACCGCGTCCCTGTATGCCACGCCTGTGTGTCCCTGTGTGTAAAATGAGGCAGTGTTGTCTGGATTTCTCCAGTGCTTCCAGCTCTGACATTCTCCGGTTCCATGTGTTGCTGGAACTGCAGGGGACCAGGGAGGGAGGGGAAACCTCATACGTTCATGTTTAAAATTTCAAATTGAGGAAGTTGTTGTTTTCTCCCCTTGTCCTCTCCCTGGTGGTAGCAAACAAGCAATAAACATGGAAATCCTCAAAGCCAGAAAAAATAGTGAGTGTTCTCCATCTTGCTGACAGAGTACACAGAGGCGTGGTCACAAAATGAACCGGCTTCTGCTTCCCCCGTGCTGGCTTGAATTCCTCCCGGCGAGCGTGGCTGGACCATTCACAGGACAGGTGCCCTTTGTTCTGTGAACACCAGGCGCCTGGCCTGCTCCGCCCATGCCGCACAGGGCGAGCATCTCCACAGAGTGCAGGCGCTGTGTTCCTTCGCCAGGGAGCCCCAGGTGGACTGAATCCATGCTCAGTAAACCCATTCAAGGGGATGGAAACAATGCAGGTGAAAGGCAAGGGTGGTTCTGGGAGAAAGTGGAGGAAAAGAGAAAAACCAAAGGCAATGCAGAGTGTTCCAGCTGCCTGGGGCCAAAGCCTCTCCTGCCAGGGGACAGGCAACGAGTTGTCGAAATTGTGGAGACATGCAGACGTGCTCGGAGATTGCTCTGCACCTTCTCTGTCTGCCTTTTGGGCACAAGCCGGGATCCTGTCTGTCTCCCGTTACCAGCAAATGTCCCAGGAAGGACCTAAGCAATAAGAGCCTTTTAAAGCTGATCTTCAGAAGCCTCTTCCCAAGAAGACACCGAGAGGAAGGCTAGTGTTGAATGGGTCTGTCAGCTCCTGCTTTCCCCTCCAGCTGCCTCCACCCTATGCTGGGACTGCTGCATGTGCTCCACCAGTGTGTTCCCCTCCATCAGGTCTCTGTCACTTTCCCTGCTCAGGAGGCAGGCAGACCAGCTGCCCGGAGTCTCAAACTCCCCACCTACTTCCTAACCGTTTCCTCAAGTTCCAACATCCCACAATATCCAGATCGAGTGTTTTCTTTAACTTCATTCTGGGTGAAAACGACTCATCCCTCTGGACCAACCTCTGGAAATACTCTCAACAAGAAAAATGCCAGCTCCCTCAGGGTCTGAAGCCCCCAGGTATTCACATCGAGTTTTCGTCCTCAGTACTGATGATGTTGAGGATGACGATGGCCCCAGAACAACATCAGGCAGGAAGGAAGAGATGGTGCGTGCTGGTCAAAGCGTTCCTTCTCACCTTTTCCCTGGAACCCCACTCCCGAAACACTGTGCTCTCTCTCTCTACCCATCCCAATCTTACTCAGTCTTCCAGACCCAGCAGAAGCCCTGCTTCCCTCCGGGAAATGGTCTCTGAATATCCTATCCTTCATGGAAGATCATCTTCTCAGCTCCAACCAGATGCGTGCTTAAATCTCACTATTCAGCACTGTCTTGTGAAACACAGAGCAAGTGTTTCACATGGATATGCCTTGTTCCTTAAGCGGAATATAGCCTTTATAAAATCAAAATCATCAGATTGATGGATGGATAGCAGATAGACAGATTAACTTCCGACAAACGGAGTAAACTGTTAATTGTAGAATACAATTACAGTGGGTATTCACTGTAGAATTATTTCATCTTTTCTGTATGTTGGATAACATTAATATAAAAATGTAGAAAAAAATGAAATGTTTCTGATCTTCTGCTTTATTCGTTAATCTATTTATTCAGTAAATACTTATGAAGTGCTTACCACATTCTGGGCTCCATATCTATGTGACTGTCCCCTCTAATAACCAGGTTGATGCTGAGAAAAGTTACTGGGTGCTCAGTAAATAATTGCTAATTGCCAGTCCAATCTGTTCATGTGCCATTGATTGACCTTCCACCCTGCCTCTGCCTTTCTGATTTGCCATCAGGGTTGGGCAACATTCACAGAGCAGGCTTGGGAAAGTTCAGGCGCCCAGGCTATACTGCATCTTACTCTCTTGGTTACTGCCCATCTCCTCTGCTCCAACCGGAAGGAGAACCAGCATGCTCCTACAGCCAGTAGGATGCAAATGACCTATTTGCCCCTGGGACTGCTTCAGGGAAGATATAATTGAGCAAGACCACCCACTCCCCCAAGTTCTCTATCAAAGAAAAAAGGAAATAAGGTGAGTGCTGCCACCCAACCACTGAATCCATACTTTTGTTACAAGTGTTACCTTTTTGACAAGGAAAGAGTCATTCTTTCCAGTAAAGCACTATCTACTCTTAACAGTTCTTCTATAGATAGATATATCTGGCAGCAGCAATACCTTGTCAGTAGCATGCTGTAAGGGTTCATTCAAACACGCTTTGGGAGTGGCTTCTGTGTGTCAGTCACCATGTTAAGCAGTGGCACAGAGGAAGCTACAAAGCAAATAAGACAAGGCCCTGTCTTTGGATGGTTTGTGCTCTTATGAGGGAGACAGATGCACCAACAGTTTCAAGGCCATGTGATGACTTCTCCAAGGGAGATGCACACCAGAAGATGTGGGCGCTAACCTCTTGATGGGGAAATTGCACTCCTGGCCTCCTTCCCCTTGGGGACTTAAGCGCAGAGGCTGAGCACCTAGAAAGGGAGGGGATGGGAATTCGGATAAAGACCTTTATGTCATTCGCCTAGCACTTAATGGACTGCCAAGAACTTCAAAATAGTGTTAGATGAGGAGGTGAGGGAAGGGTCCTTAGAAATATCTTGCTTGTTTCATGGTCACAGGCGTGTAAGAAGCAGTCAATAAATACACACTGATTGATTTCTTCCCATAGCACTTAATGTCTATACCTTTCATTTGGTAATTAATCATGGACCGGAGTATTGCGTGACATCTCCTATATCATTGAATTGAGCCGTTGTTTATTTCTCAAATCACTATTTAATTTTTCACGTGCATATATTTTATCACCCTTGGCTAGAATTTAAGATACTGGAAAGCAAGACTGTGCCTTATTTTCTACCCCCCACTGTGCCTAACACAGTGCCTGGCTCGCAGGATGTGCTCAATCACTGCATTGATTAATTAAGTCCTGCTTCTGCCTGGGGTCCTTCATGCTTGAGAACTAACAGCTGTCACCTGGACCACCCTTGGCCACAGGGGCACATAGACAAATGAGTTCCCTTCCCTTCATGAGCAGCATCAAGGACCCTGAGAGGCAAAACCAATGTGAATGTTAAAAACACCTTCAGTGGTGGTTGCAGAACAAGCCTGATTGCAAGGAAAGCTTTTTTTCTCCTTCTCACTTCAGTGCCACTGGAGCGGCTCCCTCCATTGCAAATGCAGGGATTTGCAGCTGGGGGCGGCTGAGCGCACACCAGTCATCAAAGACTCAGCACGGACTGAAGGGCTTTGTGCTCCAGACACTCGGGCAGCCGGCTCCAGTCTAGCACAGCCCTCTTCCTGCCAAGGCCGTGGTGCAACCGTTTCTGCAAGTGACTTTTCAATAATGGCTCTGTGCCCAACAAGGATACAGGGTGATCATTGGGAAAGTTTCTTTTTTCCCAGAAATATCACAACAAAGCTTTTTATTTGGACAAAGAAATAAGTATATGATTTTCTTTTATGTTGGGTTAGGGACTAAGGAACTAACATTTATTGAGCGCCTACGGGATGTGCCAGAGACCCTCTCTTATGCTGTTATATTGAATCCCAACAGATTTTTGGTAAGAAATTAGCCCCATTTCATGGAGGACGGAAGCAAGATTTGGAGAAGCTTTACAACTTGCCCAAGGTCACAAGCCAAAAATGAAAACTTGATTCTAATGCCCCTGCACATGTGTGTCTTTCACTTGCTGTCCCTAGGGCTATGGTCTGATGTCACCATTCATACAAATTTCCCATAAGCATTAGGAAAGGCTCTACCCATGTTTCAAACCACAGAGGGCAAAGCGGTGGCAGCAGCTTGGTGACGGCTGTTCTAGACGCTCTTGGAAATGTCATAGGCCGTTCACTTATTATTCAGAGAAACCCCCAGCAAAGCGATGACTTCTTTCCTTGCTATCAGTATCCACTACCAGCTGTTCACTTGGATGGGTGGATACGAGGGATTTAACGCGGAATCCATGCATGCAGCTGAACCTCCCTTGGAGAGGCACCTTGGGGATTAGCTCGTGGAGCAGGACTGCCTGGTAATTCAGAGCCCAGGGGAAGAGAGCATGTGTGGGGGAGAATGCCTTCTGGGAGCACCAGGTGGGGGACAGGCACAGGAGAGGTTCTGAGCCATGGGAGAGGGGCCTTCAAATCTACAGGAAAACACAACAAATAAAATTTCCAACTGTTAGATAACATCTGCTTTTGACGCTGGACAAAAATTGCCATTTGTTTTTCTATGCATATGTGCTTTGCTGCTGTCGCCTTTTTCGCCTTGTTTATTTCTTCTTCTCTACCACTGTCAGAGTGTATTTCTTGTCAGATTGCCTATGTGCAGAACATGCTTTGTTTTGTATGAATCCTATTACAGTTCTAGAGTGACAGCTCCATTTCTCCATTTTGCAGAAGGAAAGCCTAAGGTTCGGGAAGCTCTAAGGAACACGAGCAGAGCTGGGCTCGAAGGCAGGAGTTCTGACCCCCAATCCTGGACTAGATCTGCTAGAGGACACAGCTGCTTTGATGTAACTGATGATCCAGGATCAAGTCAGGGCAGGGCAGAGAAGCCCTTAAACTGATGGACACAGGTCTTGCTGGGCCCAGGTCTCCCATTTGCATGATCGGAGACATCTACCCCATTCTTCTCCAGGGCTGCAGTTACAAACACAGAGAGAGGCATTCATCAAGGCTGAGCTGGATCACCCTTCCCCATTCCCTTAAATGCTGGGATGTAAATCACACTTGAAGTTTACTTGGAACATGTGAGTGTTAGCAAATCAGACAAGGGTAATGTGTTTCTAATCCAGTGGCTTTCACGCTGTATGATTTACATCCTCAGATTGTTTCCTGGTGGTCTTCTGGGTTTTCGTTTAGCTTGGCATTCCCACATCTGCTCTGAGTTGTATTACCTTTGGCCATGGGAGACTGTGGAGGGGCTACTTGTTCAAGAAATACAAGAAAATATATAACAATGACAACAATAGGACTTTTTAAAATACTTCTCCAGTCTCACATTTCAGCAAGGCAGAGCTGTGCCTTTGGCAGAAGCCGAAAAACTCTATTTGTTATATTTAGTTCCAATTCCATAGGCCCCGAGACTCAAAACTTATATATTCATCAACAAAAAAAACAAACAATCCCACTCAAAAATGGGCAAAGGACTTGAATATTTATTCCTCCAAAGAAAATATATAAATAGCCAATAAGCACGTGAAAATATGCTCAACATCACTAATCATTAGAGAAATGCAAAACAAAACCACTGTGAGATACCACTTCATACTCATTAGGATGTCTACAATTAAAAAAAACAGAAAACAACAAATGTCGTTGAGAGTGTGAATAAATTGGAACTTTTGTACATCGCTGGTGAGAATGTAAAATGGTGCAGCCACTGTGGAAAAGAGTTGACCAGTTCCTCAAAAATTTAAACATAGAACCACCATGTAACTCAGCGATTCCACTTCTAGGTCTATACCTAAAGGAATTGAAATCAGGGACTCAAACAGACGCTTGGACATCAGTGTTCATAGCAGCATTATTCACAACAGCCAAAAGATATAAACAACCCAGTTGTCCACCAACAGAAGAATGTATAGACACGATGTGGTATATACACACAATGGGATACTTTTCAGCCACAAAAATGAACGAAACTCTGATACATACTACAGCATGGACAAACATTAAAAATATTATGTAAGTGAAATAAGCCAGTCACAGAAGGACAAATATTGTCTGATTCCACTTATATGAAGTCCTTAGAACTGACAGATTCAGAGACAGTAGGTAGAATATCGGTTGGTGGGAGCTGGAGGGAGGCGGGTGGGGAGCCATTGATTAATGGGGTGCCGAGTTTCTGTTTAGGATGATGAAAAAGTTCTGGAGATGGATGGTGGTGATGCTTATACAACAATGTGAATGTACTTAATGTCAATGAATTGTGCATTGAAAAATGGGTGAGATGGTAAGTTTTATGTTATGTCTATTTTACCACAATAGCCTGCTCCTAAAAACAAACATACATTAAGGCAGCAGATTTTGAAAACTGACTATGATCTCTACTTTCTCCCCCATGAAAGAGCCTGGATGACTCCCTGCACCCCAAATGCAATGGTCCTCTCATGGTCTGGGCCTTTGTGCGTGCTCTTCCTTCTGTCTGGAATGCTTTTCCCAGCTTAACCTCAAAAAAATCAGCTTATCACAGAAGCTTTCGCTAATTCCTCTCGCATCAGAGGTCTTAATGTGTCCCCACTTACTTCTTCAAGCGTTTACACATGTCTTACTAAGTCACCCTACCTTGTTTTACGATAATCCCTTTAGGTGGACTGGGAGTTTCCTATGTCAGGGACAATGCTTTGCTCATTTTTGCATCCCCAGCACATAGTAGCATTCCTAACTCATAGTAAGAGCTCAATAAATATTTATTACACTGGTCGGTCTTGGACGTGTTTTGTTTAATTCTATGCCGTGGGGGGACAGGCAGTCTCAACCGCTCAGAGAAAGTTGTTACAGTTGCAACACAGAAAAGAAACAAGGAGGAAGATAAGAATATGTCACTCGGCACCCCCCACCCCCAGCCCCGGCCGCACCCCCTACATCGGTTCTGCTTCAACAGCATTGCTGTGTTATCTGACCCACGTGGGTTAAATCCCGACTCTGGTCTGGTGGCGGAGTCTTGGTCCTGTCATTTAACCTGGCTGAAACCAGCTTCCTCGTCTAGGATATGGGAATAGCAGGGCTACACTCAGTGTCGATGGTGAAGACTCAGTAAGATAGTATGTGGAAGCCCCTGCTTGTGACTGTTGCTCAAGGCACACTGCTGTCTGTCGCAGGGGCCTTTCCTTGTAACTTTGCTCATTGGTCATCTCTCCCTCCCACTACTTTTCTCTCTTCTCCCCCACCTCTAGTTCAGATTTCTTGCTTAATTACCTCCATATTTTTTCTGCATAAATTATTCCATCAGCAACATGATCTTAGTTTTGCTAGCCTAGTAATTAACTCTTTCTTTTGCTTCCTTTAGCAATTAGGAGGTAGGGAATTAGGGGAAGGGTCAGGATAAGGGTGCTTCCTCTTTCCAAAATGGGCTTCCAGCACAGCTGTTCTAGGGTCACCATTAGCCTGCTTCAATCCCTTTCCTTGGCTGCGGCAAAGAGCAAACGCCCCACATGAGCTGAGGCTGGCAGGACCTCTCGCGCCTTGGCACGTAGTTGTAGAGCTTTAAGTTTCCATTCTTGGGTGAATCACAGGGCTTTTGTTCATGTCCCAGCCCTCCCTATAGTGAGGAAAGTGCTTTTTCTTTCTCTCTTATTTTCCCACCCTCCTTTCTCTTTTGTGAGCTTTCAAGTCCCCCAATTAAGTAACTGGTAAGTTCTCTCTGTGAAAAGCACTAAACTTTACTGGATGCCTTCCATGGTTAAATGCGTTTCTTTCTTGTTTCTTTTTGCCCTTAAATTCTCATACTTTCAACCTTCTTATAGAAAAAAAAAATAGATTAAAATAGGGGATATAAAGCATCCATCATAGCAGGTTAGGTACATCTGAAACCCATCTAAAGTTTCCTCCATTCATAGATTCAGCAAATGGTTATTGAATGCCTACTATGCACCAGACACTGTGCTAGGCACCAGAGAGTACTAGATCGATGGGATATGGTCCTTGCCATAAAAGAGCCTCCAGCGAATATATGACTGCAAGGTGCCTTGATGTCTGATGTGCAGAGGGATTTCAAGGTACAGAGGCAGCACCAAGTAATCCCGCTTTCGCAGATGGGTCCAGTGGTGTGTGATGGATGCACAAGAATGGACAAATTCCTATTCTGCTCCTTTCTGAAACTCACTTTCACACTCCTCGAGGAACTCTACAACAGTGTGTGAGGTGGAGAGTTAGAGTCCTGGGAATATAGACGGGGAGGTGACTTAGGGCATGGGCGGAATAAGATAAAAGAGTTCATTCCTTCCAAAAGTAGGTTATTCATGGAATTACAAAACAGGAATGCTTATGTCTTTTTGCAAAGAATGCCAGGCTGGTTAGATGCAGGGAGGATAACTAAGGATAGGCAGACACTCAAGGCCTGGACTTTCCTGTCATCCTCTTGACTTTTCTTTTACTTACTTCCTAGAGAATCTATGATCTTTGGATAAATATGTATGCCATGACGCCAACATGCGTATCAATCATTCTTGATTTCAGGTTGGTGCTCATTAAGTCCTGGAGTCTGGGGTGCTGAAGAAGCCAGGATTTCCCTACCTGCTCTTGACGCTGACCACCAGGGCTCTTCTTGTTTCCTGGGGAACCGGGAACCCGTTGGCATTTTCCCGCCCTATTGCCCTCTGAGAATTGTTTTTTCTCCCCGCTTCCAGGAAGGAGCATGGTTGATAGGCTAATTTTGCCCACAAGTTTAAAAGTAGCTTTAGGATCAGAAAGAGTTGAGGTAGGGGTGTGTGTGTGTGTGTGTGTGTGTGTGTTTGCAATCGTCTCAGGGCACCATTCATTCAGTTAGCGGAATTTTATCAATTACCTTGGGGTCTCTCTCTCAGACTGTTGCCCTCTAGATTTCCGAAAACCTGCATAACACCCTTTCTCTCGGGAGACCAGCACTCATGGGCAGATAGTAAGTACCCTGTGGTAGTGTGTCAAGTTGTGCCTTAAGCCAGCAGCCTGGACACTGCTCCCTGACCTGTCAAAGACATCTGTTCAGCAGAAACCACATGGCAGTTTCTCTGAAGACTAAAACAACTGCCCAGGAGGCTACTGCTATTTCAGTGTTTCTTTTGGCTTGTAGTGTGCTGAGGCAATACTCAATTCCATTTCAATCTATATTTACTGAGTACGGTTATATTCTGGGAACTGGGCTAGGCACCATGGAGGATACAAGGGAAATATAATACGATTTATTAGGGAATACAAAACACACACATTGAACACTTAGAACTAACAAAGGATAGAATATAATCAAATGTCTAAACATAGAGTGGGTGTGAGAGGTCAGAGAAGAGAGAAAGCAACGTAAGCTTCAGCCATAGACTGTTAGACCTAGAAAAGAGTTCCAGGATCAACCATGCATTCACCCATTCAGCTAGTGTTCATTTACTGAATATTTACTGAAAACTTGCTATGCACTGAGACCTGTGGAAGGTGGTGGGTAGAAGAAAAAGCTCAGTTACTTAGAGGGAATGTTCAAGTTAGTAGCAGAACTGGAAATAGAATCCATGTCTTAACTCATCAATCATTCAACTAGCACTAAATAAGAATCTACTGCGTGTTGTGCACTGGGAGGGATACAGAAAAACTGTGTTGCACACTGATTTAGCATCTCCCACACTTAACTAGCTGCATGAACCTGTGTATGTTTCTTAACATCTCCCAACTTCCTTTTCCACAACTATAAAACGTGGACAATAACCTCACTCCTCAATGGAAGGGGTGTGAGCATTAAAGAAAGTAAACAGGTAAAGTGCAGAGACACGAAGCCAGTACACAATAAATGTCAGCTTTTATTATTAGTATGGAGCTATCTCAATGGATAATACATGGTCCCCATCCTTAAGAAACTTAGATTAATTCTAATGGAGAAGAACAGCATATTCCCAGATTAGTGTGTCCTCTTGAAGACATAAAAAGTAAAACGAAAATAAACAGAATGAGAACAGGAGCTAAGAGAGAGATAAAAGTTTTATATGATGGAATGGGCAGAATACTATGAACAATCATTTTATTTATTGCTTTCCAAATCTACAGAATAGTCAGATCTTTAAATCCTGGAAAAGAAAACATTCAGAGGCCGTCTAGTCCATGCCCCTGTCTCCCATCTATTAATATATTAAAAGCACTAATCAAAAGCCTATTATCCTATAGCGCACGCTCCAATAATGTTCTAAGTATCAGGACCCACGGTCATTTGGCCCTGAAGTACTCTGAAGTGCTGGAATCTTGAAAATAAACAAAGAAGAAAGAAACGATAGAAATGCTCTTACAGGGATGGGCCTTGGGAAGCTAATTCAGCAATGAGGCTTCTCCCTCCTTTCCTATCCCCGACTGGAACAGAGCAGAGTTCAAATGTCGATGTCCAGGAGACAAAGCAAGTCTTAGTTCTTACACAGACTTACAGGTAAACAGTATGCCAGGGAACCAATTTTGGGCATAGATTGAGCGTGGCAATGGGAATATCCAGGTGGTGGTGATGTTCATTGAATGCAGAAGATAAATGGTGATCACAGATTTGATCGAGCTGATATAAGACTAGCGAAGAAGGAAGGGGAGGAGAGTGCTGAGCATGAACTCCAGCTCTCAGGGGTGGGAGAACAGAAGTGATTTTATAGAAAACTGGGGCAGCAGTCAACCAGTCTGGAGTTCAGAATAAGGAGACTACTGGAATGAGGACAAAAGCCTATCCATTTAACCCAGGCACATAGGATGTGAGTGGGGTAAGCTCTGGGTGCACAGGGGGGTGTACACATAGGCACATCAGCCATGCTATGGGCAAAATTACCACAGATGCTATTCATTAGCATGGATGAACCTTCTAACACGTAGACGAGATAGAACTTAAACCAGCAACTTCATTCACTGCCCCCGGACAAGCACCAACACGGAGGACAGTTTGAGGAGCAATTTGCACAAATGCAAACCTTAAGATCCGCCCCCGCAACGTATGCACAATGCTTAGTAAACTAAAGGGTCTCCCCATTAGTGCATTCTAGAAATACAAACTGCTTTGTCGCCTTGGCAGCAGCCTTCTGTGACCAGGCCCAAGCACAAGACACACTCTGAGCTCTGCTCCAGCCTGATTCTAATCAAACGCTGACACTTGTCGATATTGCTCTAAATGTCACTGCTGTGGAAGCCACCTCCTACACGTTCCCTTCTGCTCCCAAACTGCCCCCAATATACTATTGTTTTTAAGCAGCTCATATGTTAATTAAAAAGTAGAAATCAATAGACCTCATCTCTCCAGTCCAGGCTCCTGTGCACACAAGGATTAGAGCCGCCTCTACTTAAGTCAATTAGAGATAAGGAGAAGCTGACATTTCCACAACCTGCCTTATCACGCTGCTCAAAAGGGCTCAGATTAAAATGTACAAAGACGATTTCTTTAGACCTTTTCCTCCTCCTTTACCTTCTTTTAATCATTATGAAGAAAGCTGACAGTCCAAGCTGATGGTGGAGATGCATGCTCCAGCCTATGGTGCTGAACCATCCTGAAATGTGTGACCCCTGGTCGTGTGAGCCCTGCTGTAGACCCGGGACCCCTGCCAAACACCAGGGTGCAGAGAAAGACTTAATCTGTGCCTCAGCTTAGGGCAGGTAATGGTGACACGGTACACAGGGGAGACTTGGGGTCAAGAGACCTGAGTTCAAGGCTGCTTACTGCACTACTTAACCCCTTGGGCTCTTAACTCCTCTGAGCCTCAGTTGCCCTCTCTGCGAAACTGGGCGATAATGCTGTGCAGCAGTACTACTGTACTACTGTAAGGCTCTGGTGAGAGCACACATGTGCAAGTGCATGATGCGGAGCTGACACAGGGGATGCTCAATCAATGTTTAAGCTGAATCTAAATGTTCTGGGATTTAGCCTGGTAATTTCTGAATGGAGAAAGGAGGCAATTCACAAGTAACCCATCTGTCATAAGAATTTTTACTTGTTGATCACAGGCCTTTCTTCCAGGCAGTTTATATATACATGACCACTAAGCAAGCCTGCAAGTTTGCCTTTGTGATCTCCATTTTACAATGAGGAAGCTGAGGTCAGAGAGATTAATTCACTTGCTAAAGTTCACATGTCTGGTGCATGGTAGAGCTGGAATCTGAACCCAGAGGCCACTATCTTTCCATAACCTCATGCCCCAGTGATGCTGAGAAATTGTGGGGAAGAGAAGGAGTGGGTCCCATGACCTTTCCCTTTCCATTCATTCACATGGTGAAGAGAGTGCTACCTGCTAACACTGCTCTGGGAATGTATTAGCAATTTTCAAAATTTGCCCAGTCCATTAGCTGGGCTTTTTCTGGCTACCTTTGACTCCTTGCCCACCTGGACTGTGTTAAACGCTGATGCAGCCCTTATGGTCTCACTAGCTATCCTCTGGTTCCTCTCCACATCATTGCTCAGAAAACTGCCCTCTAGCCTACAAACCCTTTATCACAACCACTACTGGCAAACAAAAGCTGACATTCAAACAGTGCTTACAGTGTACAAGAGCTGTGCCGGGGTCTAGAGGTTGACTAACATGGCACGGGGGACGCTGAGGTGTACTGCCCAGACCCCCTCCAGTGAGGGGTTGTTGCTCCAGCTGCTGGGGGGTGCTTCAGCAGATGCCCTCAGCTGTCAGCCCCTTCAGGGATCCCCTCAGCTAGAGAGAGCCATCTCGCTCAAGGGCCTTGGCCCTTTCCCAGGTGGCCACAATCAATGACTGAATAGAGACCTGACACTCAGTCTACTCAGAATTACTCTGAAGGGCCATTCTCACTGCAAAGTGCTCCACTGTGGGGTCCACCAAGGTGACGACTGGCCTGCACCAGAGCTTGAGTTGTCCCTCTGTCCAATTCTGCTTCCTTCTCCACCTTTCCACTGGTGTGGGTTTCAAGGGCACTTCCCAACCAACAACTTTTTGTTAAATTGTGTTTCAGTTCCTGCTTCCTGAGGAATTCAGTTTCCGTTCAGGTAGGTCCTACTTTAACCACACTTTACAGACGAGGAAACAGTCCAAGACTAATTAGTTAATAAGTAGCTAAGGTTAGAAACTAGATTAGTCTAAGGCCAGAGCCCCACATATACTTTTTTGCCTCAATCTCTGTTTTATTGACATGTACAGGCCATTCAATATATGTTCTACTGAATTTTCACTATTTTCTACCTCAGAATTGTTCATTCTTTGTTCATTTGTTCTTTCTAGAGAGTGACTGTGCCCGAGTAAGGATGGCCACAAATTGTTTGATAGTCCTGTCATCGAGAGGTGGGTTCCGTTCCCCTCTCTCTGAATGTGGGCCAGCTTCAGTGCCTTGCTAGACAAAAAGAGCACAGCAGAAGTGATACTAGGCCTGTGCAGGCCCAGCCCGAGAGGAGTGGCAGCTTCCATCTTGGTCCCTGGGAGCTCTAGGCTACCACATAAAAGGCTAGCAAACAGACTGGAGAGACCAGGTAGAAAAGTGCTGCATCCACATGGAGAAGGAAAGAGCCCAAGCGAGTATGGCTTCCAAAGCAACAAGGCATGTGAGTCACGCTGCCTCCGACCCTCTAGACCAACACAGTCAGCAGCCAAATGCCACCCACTGACCCCAGTTGATACCACACGGAGCAGGAAGATCCCTCAGCCGAGTTCTGACCAAATTCCTGGGTTTAGGGAAGTTTGTTGCTTAGCAACGGTTAACTAGACCAGAGGCACACCTGAATTACTCTGAGAAGTCTTCTAGCTGTGTCCTCAATCTTCTTTCCTCTGGAGCCTGCTTTCCTTGGCTACACTGCCCTGCCCAGCATCTTAAACCTCCTCCCACCATCCTTCCTCTCTACCTTCAAACTCACACAGAGAATTTTTCACCTTTTTTCACCTCCAGGTGTCCCTCACGGTCTCTTCTTCATTTTACTTCCAAGCGTCACAAATGAGTGATCAACTCATACTCCCTCCACTTCTGTACCACCGTCTTCCTTGTTGACCTCTGAATTCTGACTTCCAACTCTACCACTTTTTGATAGGAAAGTCTTGCAATTTAGCAGATGTGTGTGTGTGTGTGTGTGTGAGAGAGAGAGAGAGGAAGATTGCCCCTGAGCTCACGTCTGTGCCAGTCTTTCTCTATTTTATGTGGGATGCCTCCACAGAATGGCTTCACAAGAAGCGTTAGGTCTGCACCCAGTATCCAAACCAAGGCCACCAATGCAGGAACTTAAACATTACACCACAGGGCTGGCCCCAGCAGATATTTTTGAATCACAATGTCTAGCAGCCATTTCTTAGTTTAAGCACCACTTGTTTTGGGGAAGCCACTCTTGAAATTCACCTCTGCAGGTCAGCCTTACAAACTGACAGTTGCCCTCCTCTGAGGTCTTTTAGCATTCATTTCTTAATTTATTCATTCAACAAATATTGACTGAGAAACCCATGCTATGATGCTCTCTGGGACTTGAGGATCCCAGGCCACTTACTAGCAGAAAAAGCGGCCAAGTCAGAAATGGGGATACTAAATTGACTGGTATAGCCATAACCAATCCAGCTCAAATATGACTCTCTTGAGTTTTTTTAAAACTTAACATCTACAGATGCTTTCATGACCAGTTCCTAGGACCCACGTATTCAGGAAACCTGTTGCTTCATTTAACCCAGTGGTTTTCAACTCTGGCTACATATTAGAATCACCAGCAGAGCTTTTAAAAATACTAATGCTTGGGTCTCACCTCTGGAGACGCGCTAGTCTAGGGTAAGACCCAGGCGTCAGTATGCTTTAAATGGTGGCTAAGTGATTTAAATAGGCAGCTGGGGCTTCAGGACCATTGACTGACCTAAATCCCTAATAATACAGCTTAAGATGGTTCCCTTGGTCTGTGCTCCATGGAGACAGAGGAAAGCACTGGTTGGAGAAGGTTTTGGACAACACTTGAAGTTTTCCTGAAATCTCCGTACAGCTTTTCTGTCCCAGGTTAAATACGACCAGTTTCTCCGACCTTTCCAAATCGTTCTTATTCGCAGCACTTTAATCACTCTTTAATCTTGTTTTGATTTAGCTCAGATAGGTCTGTTTCCCTGGAGAAAGCTTTTCCAAGTTAGATGTCTCTGTTTTACAGAAACACGGAACCCTGATAGCTCATCAATTCAACTGTGAATTGCACAGTTGTTATGAAATGCGTATCAGTCAAGATTTCAGCAGATCATCCTATTTTATTTCGACACTGACATTAGCTAAAAATGAAACACCACGCATACCGACAGGGGGCTTTTCTGTGTTGTCCTGCAAACATTGTTAGCAGCACATCTGGTCACCTAATGTCTGCGTCAGCTGAGATTGCACAGGGCTTGGTCTTGGTTCTCCTGACTCTCTCCTTCTTCCAGTAACTGCAGTTATCACCAGTCCCAAGAAAAAGGCGACTCCTCGAAAGTCAGCCTGTCGGTGCTGAACTTGGAAAGAGGGCATGGTGGAGGACCCCGGAACTTAATCATTACACAGCCATGAGCTCGATTAGCAGTCATAAAGTTACTCATTCCTCTAGTCCAAGCACCCGGAGCCACTCCACATTGCTGTCTTGTCTTTTATATCCTCATGGCTGTCCTTCCATATAAATCACATCAATTTAAATTTTAATTTGCTTATGTTTCCAAGAGAAGTTTGACCTATTGTTATATTAGAAATGAGAGAAACATTGATTTATGAAAAATCTAGGCATAAATGTCTTCAGCAATTACGAAGGGGAAGCAGGAGGCAGCGAGGCATGAATGTGGGGTCTTAACATTCAGAGGAGGAGTAAGCATGCTTCAGCTCGCATCTGTGCAGATTCCTTCTGGTACATACTTGGACGTATGTTACATTTGGAGTATGTTACTTCTGAAATGCCCCTGAAATAGGTTTTGGAAAACATGTTGGTCTAATTAGCTATTATGATCAGGTATCTATGGAAACAGCCATATATTTGTCCTTAAGCCAGATAATCACTTACTCATTTAATAGCATGCCATCCACACAAACTAAGCTTAGTTCTTATAACATTAGCTCCTTGCAGAACATGCAAAAATAGAGAGAGCAGAAATATGAGGAAAATAAACAAATGGAGGAAAGAGGACCTGTTAGACTGGGATGGTACCCTGCCTACAGTGAGTAACTAAAGAAATCCAAAGGCCAAAAGTTGATTTTTTTTCACACAGCATCAATTTTGAATGAGCCAGATGAAATACCTCCCAAACGTGTAGCAGTGGAAGGAATTGTCCTGTTAATAGCACACTTTAGCTACATTATGGGTTAAACGGGTTAACTGGGCTTTTGTTGAATGGCCTTGTAACATAGTAACCATTTATAACATAATTTCTAAGGGAGAGTGTGTCCTGAATTCCAAGTGCTCAACTTGTGAAAGACAGCCTCTGCCTCTGATGAGGACTTCTCTGTTCTCTGAGACACGGCCAGGTAAAGCAGAGGAAGCCGAGCGTAGATGTCCAGATCTGGGCTCTAGGCCTCACTCCTGCACCTACCATGTGAGGGACATGAGCCTTTTACCTTCTCTGGGCCTCAGTTGGGTCAGCTGTAAAACAGAAAAGATAACACCTACTTTCTCTAGAATATAAGCCCCACGAGGGCAGAACCACGTCTGTCTTAATCACCTCCCTGGCCCCTCCATACACATTCAGTGAGTGAGGAAGGAATGAATAATTGCCTACCTCCGAGCATTGTAAGCAGAATCAAATGGGGTAACGCATGTGAAAATAATTCAAGAAGCTGTAAAATAGAATACAAATGAGAGACATGATAATTATAACCTATTGTTACAGACAGAATGTCACCTTCTGTGCATTCCATGTAAATGAGGATGTTTGTGTTAGTGCTAATTCAAATAGCTGAGCCGATATCCAGAATACTGAGCGGTACAGATGGGCTGTGCAAGCTCGAGTAGCAGCAGGGGCTCAGGCAAGAGGGAGGGCTGGGTAATGGGAAAGTAAGTAAGAGAAGTTACGTGTGGGGACTTTGGCTGGAAAATGGGCTAATTGAACCAAAAGCCTGATGGCAGGTGAACGCAGATAGAGGGGTCCTGTAAAGTCTCTTCAAGGACCATGCTAAGGACCAGAAGGCCATTCTGCCTGAGCCGGAGCGTAAATAAAGAAGAGCTAGACTCTAGTTGGCTAGAAAAAATAGAGTGATGCTTGGGCAACCAATTAGGAAGAATATAGACAGGGCATACGTAAGGCACAGGATTTCCCATGTAAGTGAAATAAAGGAGGGCTCGATCAGGTCTCTGCACCACCATTTGCTGGCCTGCGTATTATTTTTGCCTGTTGATAATGACTCTTGTGATTAAGCCACTGGGGTGCAGTTAATGCTAACATTTAGAGTGTGCAACAGAGAAACGGTATAGCTGACATTAAAGAGGAAGGGTCCCCAGTACAGTGAGCCTGGAGTCTTCGTTGGACATGTGGCACAGGCAGCCAGAGTCTGGTTGTTCCACATGTTATTCAGAATCTTGCACAGACATCCTGGGTGCAGACAATCAAGCATCCATTTGCGGGGCACGATTGGGATATCTGTAAATTGAGACCGAAACAGCAGTTCAGACCTGAGCCACAGCAGAGACGATGAGAAGGCAGACCTGCCGATCACCACCCAAGAGACCTGAGTCTGTGCCAAAACCGGAGACTTCCCCAGGGGCCTGCTGAGCCGTCTTGAGCAAACATACACCGTCTTCCAACGGCGACCCTCCTCCCACGCCCACGCCACGTCCGTCTCCAGATGGATGGCCCCCTGCTCTGCCGTAGTCACCTTTCCCGCTTCAGCGACCAACCCTGAAACGCACTCTAAAGTGGCTGTATATCCGCTTCCATGGAAAACACTTAAAAGGGCCCAGAAGCAGGAAAGAAGGTTCTTTTTCACATTGCAGAAGAGAAAAAGATAGAGAGAGACAGAGACAACTTTCTCCCTGAGCAGTCACACAAGAAATTCCTCTGTGCCATTTTTCAAGTTCTCACCCCCCACACCGTGTCAAGTTGATACAATAAATATTTTCTCACAATGCAGGTGTAACTTTTCAAGAGGGACGGTCATCCCATGGAAGGGGCACAGGTTGGAGATCCTGAAGCCTGAGGTTCCAGCTCCAGCAATGCCACCACATCCCCTGTGCTAACTGCCTCAGGAGCGGAAGGCTTGGTTCCTCCATCTGTTCTACGAAATAAAATAATACCTGCTTCCTGCTACACAGGACCATTGTGTAGATCAAATGAGATAATACAGGTAAGAGCACTTTGAGAGATTAAAAGCACACTCCAGAAATAAAACATTGATTAAAGGAAATCTATTCAATCAAGCAGTGCCTTCTCTATATCTAGTGTACTTACTTTTGAAAAACCAAGCAAATGAACAAATACACATGGTTATCAATGGGGACGACTAAGTTCTACGTACACGAAAACATTAACTTGAAAAGATACATGCACCCCTATGTTCATTGCAGCATTATTCACAAGCCAAGACTTGGAAGCAACTTAAGTGCCCATCGAAGGATGAATAGATAAAGAAGATACGGTGTTTATATACAATGGAATACCACTCAGCCATTAAAAAGATGAAATCTTTCCATTTGCAATAACATGGATGGACCTTGAGGATATTTTGCTAAGCAAAATAAGTCAGATGGAGAAAGACAATTACCGTATGACTTCATTCATATGTGGAAGATAAACAAACAAATAAATAGATATAGAGAACAGATTGGTGGTTACCAGAGGAAAGAGAGTTGGGGGATTGTGAAAGGCTTAAAGGGGCACATGTGTACGGTGACGGATGGAAACTAGACTTTCGGTGGTGAACACAATGCAGTCTATATAGAAGTCGAAATATAAGGATGTACACCTGAAATTTATTTAATATTATAAACCAATGTTACCTCAATAAAAAATTTTAAAAGATAGAAGAATAAGTTCTATTTAGCTCATTGGAAAAGTTACAAGTTTAGCAAGTTGTGCATATTTTCTAAACCCAAATTCCATATGGGTCTTCTCTTCGTGACTACTTCCCGACCTAGAAACTGGGTAGAGAATAGACTCATTTGTTCAGCCCTGCTATGGCAGTACATAGGATAATTAAACAAAAATGACTGTAAATTAGCCTGGGTATTCAGAGGAGGCTTTATATGTGCAATCTCTATGAAATGTTTCTCATTTCTATACTTGAACACCTGATCCAGCCAAACTGGCCAAATGAGCAAGAAGAACGCTCTGATCCTAGGGCCATAACTCTATAAGTTCATTAACTGTGAATTATTGTTTTGAACCAGGCTTGGCTTCCAAGGCCAGATTTGCACATTCCTAAAATAATGTGCCTGACACCAGCAGAAAATGATCTTCACAATTCTCACCTTGAACTCATGGAGAACTCCCACCTCATCTGTTACCTGCTCTCTGGGTGGGTGACTCTATCCAGCTCTCCCATTTTGCCTGTAATTATCCCCAATATTTAAGGGCTTGTCCTAGTGGCAGAGGAGGATACACAGCACCAAACTGTTCAGCGGGTGAGTAAATGTTCACAGGGAGGCAGGAAGCGCCACACACCCCGGGCAGAGAGCCGTGTTCCTGCTCAGGTTCTGGAGGGCGGCGGCCATTCCCCCGGCCCCAGGATGTGAGAGCAGGTCCTGAGCCGGGCTGCGCGCTGGCTGCTGTGCTGTGCTTGACGTGCAGCATCGACAGTAACCCTCACAAAAACTCCGAGTTAGGCCCGTGATTCTGATTTCGGTAGTGAATCTGATTTTCTGATTTTGGGTATAAAAAGAGATTCTGATTCATTAGGCTTGTGAATGGGCTCCCGTATCTTCCGAGGCGTTTCAAAGACTGGTGATAGCACTAACAGCCAGCTGAGACAGGCTCCTCCTCTTGTGACATTTGCATCAATATTACAGGAGATACTAGCATTATCTACACTTAAAGATAAGGAAACCGAGACTCAGAAAATCAAACGACAGGCTAGCACCTGTCAGGGTGGGTGTTCAGGCCCCATTTTCTCTGACTGGGCTCTTTCCACTTTATCAGCTACAGCAGAATCCTAACTTGGGAGAGTAAATCAAAGTGTTTATGCTGCGGGCGATGATCTTGAGGCCTCCTTCCCTGGGACGTTAGTGATAGTGTCGGCTGACTTACCATTACTATTATTATTATTATCACGAATAATCATTTTTCTTGGTGATGCCTGATGCCAGGGCTTGGGAGCATAAGTGCCTGAGGCAGGAGGCAGGGTGAGGCTGGAAGTCATGTGTCTGTTAGGAGGGCAACGGTGCTGCAGGAAGGGGAAACCGGATTCTCTCCCTGCTGGGCTCTGACTTGGCAGAGAGCCACTTCGCAACACATAATTAAGATAAAACTTAACCTCCAGCCCTCCACCACCTTTGTAAATGTCTCCCGAATCCTAGCCTGCCAATGACCTTTACACAACAAGACTTATAAATACTTTCAGCTTCCAAGGACTCTGCCCAGGCAGCCAGAGACAGCCCACCATATCCCCACAAATCAATGCTACCATCCGGTTAAAAGATAATCAGTAGGGCGGGCAAGGTGGTGTAGTGGTTAAGTTTGCACACTCTGCTTCAGCGGCCTGGGGCTCACAGGTTCGGATCCTGGGCACGGACCTACACGTTGCTCATCAAGCCACACTGTGGCAGTGTCCCACATACAAAATAGAGAAGATTGGCACAGATGTTAGCTCAGCCGACAATCTTCCTCAAGCAAAAAGAGGAAGCTTTGCAACAGATGTTAGCTCAGGGCCAGTCTTCCTCACACACACACACACACACACAAAGATAATCATAATGCCTTAGATCCTTAAAGCTCCTTTGAGCCTAAAAAAGTTCAAAGCACTTTCATATCTATTCTTTCGTCCCATCTTCACCACATCTGACAGTGGAAGGGGGATGTCAGGAAGGAAGCTGCTGTCGTTCCTTAATCCTGTCTCACACAAACTTGAAATTGCTCACCTTCCCCTTGTGTCACAGGCTCAGGGAGGAGCTGCCCCTTGACGGGTGTTCAAAGGGCTTTCTCTCTCTTTGTTCAGCGTTTCTGGTCCGGCTGGCTTGGCCTTCTCCAGGGTCTGCTGCCATCTTTGCTGCCTGCTATGGAAACCCCAGAGGCTGGGTGTGAGCCGCGACTCCTTCTCGGGGGCTCAGTACAAAGTTCCCCCCAGCACGTTGGTGAAGGGAGCCTTCCTGGTGACAGCACTGACGGGTCAAGTAGTTTCCTTCTAGAAAGGCGGTGCCACACGCAAAGTGTTGACCTCACTTTGCACTTGGTTTTGCCCCGCAGCAGTGGACAACACCCTGCATTCATGCATTAATGCAGCACCGTTCGTGGCATCCCACATGTGAGGCGCAATGGAGGCTTCCCTGAGAATGCGTGGAGAATGCGGCATCACAGGCAGAAACGATGCAGTCACAGAACAGAGCAAGAACTGAATGCAGCTGGAGAAAGGGTTGGAAAGGACCAGACGGGGCATCAGGAGCTGCCTCTAGTGCAGCCTCAGAACCAGGCTCCAAGTCTCAGTGATGCCAAGCGCACGGCTGAGCATTGAATGCTAAATTGGGCGTATGTCAAGACTGAGGAAGGGGAAACCTTCCAGAAGGCAAACCTGGGCCCACAGAGGGAGGGCACAGAGTGCGGGGTTGTCCCTTCAGGGACCGCACACGTGACAGGATTGCATTCTCCCCCAGTCGTGGATGCGGGTCTGGTAGGTGGCTGAGGAGATGGCGCGGGCAGACAGCAAAGCAAAGCAGCCTGTGGCTTGGCCGGCACCTTTTTTTTTTTTCAAGATTGGCACCTGGGCTAACAACTGTTACCAATCTTTTTTTTTTCTCCTTTATCTCCCCAAACTCCCCTTGTACACGGTTGTATATCTTAGTTGCACGTCCTTCTAGTTGTGGGATGTGGGATGCCACCTCAACGTGACCTGACGAAAGGTGCCATGTCCGCCCCCAGGATCCGAACCCTGGGCCGCCGCAGCGGAGCGCGCGAACTTAACCACTCGGCCATGGAGCCGGCCCCAGGCCAGCACCTTCTGAAGCTATTTCCTGCCCCCCCCCCCCCCCCCCCCCCCCCCGGTTACGTCCAATCTTCTCTGATGTCATTAGCTCAGGAACGCAGAGCTGGGTTGACCCTGCAGCAGGGCAGAGCCTGCAGAAGTCTGGCTAAGGTTCAGACCAACAGAGACGGAGGGAGCAAAGCGCTGGCCATCTCCCACGCTCTTCAAAGCCTGAGGCTGTGAGGAGCGGCCTCGCGGCTGGCTCTCCATCGAGGTGAGAGCACCACGCCTGAGTCTGCTGCCCCTGCACTGGCCTGCGTCCTTAGGAGAGCACTCGCCTGGGCTGGACTGAGCAAGAGCAGCAGGCGGGGCCGCTGAGACCCTGCGATTGGAGCTGAGCAGCAAGGACATGGACAGAGACTTTACATACATCCAGAAGGTGAACAAATGAGAGACAAATGAACAAACACATAACAAATTATTTCTGCGATCAATTCAGCACCCCTGCTCCAGTGTGTGTGCCCCAAGGGGCACTGTCACAAAACAAGAAGCCCAGCAGTTCGGTCCACTGGCGTCCACAGGGCCCTCAGCCTGCTCCGTTCTTCCCTGGAGAGAGAGTTGGTGACCAGGCCTGGCGTCACATGTGGGGTCCACAGTGGGAGCCTGTGGGTCTCTGTACTTGGTGGGCGATTACCTCTCTGGCCCTTTGTCTGTCTCTGTTCCCTTCCTGGATCAATGGAATCTGTTTGCACAGCAGGTGGGTCTGGCTTCGCTTGACTGGAAATCCTGTGCCTTAGAGTGGGGCCTTGTGCCTGTCAGCCCTGGTTGGGTCAGGTTCTTCTGCATTCATGTGCTGAAAGGTCACCCTGGGACACAGAGAGTGGCTTTGCAAAGTGCTTCCAGTTATAATGGGATTTAGTAAATGCCTCCGTCTGTGCCATTGGAGCTGAGGATTCTGGGGGCAGGATAGAGCTGGATGTTGCCTATTTACAAGTGTTTGGAAGGAGGAGGTAGAGGGCTCAGCTGCCAGGTGTCTCAGCTCATGATTGCCCAAGACAATAATCCCATCTTTCTGGCTTCCTGCAATCGGGGATGGAGAAAAATCAATCCTAAGCAGAGATTGGATGCAGTCATGTAATATGCATAACCTTGGGGCTTTTGTTTTGTTTTTGTTGTTTTAAGTGCAGGCCTGAAGTCAAGCTTACGTGAGGCCCTAGGTTTCAGACTGAAGTCTGGAGGCACTGGCACTGGTGTATTCAAACCATCCTCAAGCAGGGAGGGAAATGAAGGAGTGTTTTCGAGGTTACAGGGTAACAGCACAGATATCATGGAAGCCCTGGCCAGAGGCAGGCCAAAACCAAGAGTCGCTGGCTGCCAGGCTACCCCGACCTCGCTTTGATTCACTTAGGGCCTGGGACCACTGTGCTCTTCCCACTGACTGCTGTCTCAGCCTCACCTGCTGGGCTCATCCAGCTGGCTTGGGACCTGAGTGGGTGGCTTGGCTCCTCCTGAACTTCTGCTACTGGTCCCTGGAAACTGTGCCACCAACCAGCTGGCATCTCTGCTCAGACACGTCTCTGTGTGTGTGGGTCTCAGAGGAACATATGACGAGCTCCCAAAAGCACCAGCTGAAGACCACATGGCCTGGAGCACAGGACCGACAGTTTATGGTGTTTCCACAGGGATCGTCTACCTTGATCCTAACAGCCCTGGAGAGGTCTTATTCTCTTCAAAACTGTTTTCAACCTGAAGAACTGGAGTTTCTGAGAGGTTAAGTGACTTCCCCAAACCACACAGTAAGTTGCGGGCAGAATCTAGGTTAGGACGCAACATGCCAGTTTCGGTCCATGCAGATGGCTCATGGCTCCTTCCAGGCCATCAGGAGGTAGGCTTTGCTGGACAGAGCTCCTCTCATGGTGGAGCGGTCAGCGTGGACCCCGCCCAGCCAGGGATGAGCAGAAGAAAGAGCCCTGCGCCAGCCATCCCTGGAGAACATTAGTTCCTCCAGCTGCACCGGTCCCCGGGACTTTTAGAAAGGTCTACTGATAATAAAATAAAAGCAAGAATAACCAAGTGATAATAAGAGGATATGGGAGGTAGGAATTGCTGAGGCTGAAGTTAGTAGGCACCAAGAAGTTACTACATTGACTGCAATCCTACAAGAAGTGAGAGGTGGAGCTAGATTTGAACTGAGGGTTGTCTGGCTCCAAGCTCCACTCTTTGAAGGGCTAGGAAACTGGCAAGGACAGCAGGCAAGTAGACCCATCTGACCATTCCCCATCTATACCCAGAGAATGACAATGACAGCGGTGCTGGGTGGTGTCAGAAGCAGGTTCTTCCTTGACCTGGAAAATGCCACCCTAACTGGCTCTGCTCCTCCAGGCTGGAGCTGCAGGGCTCTGAGCCAGGGTCCAGAGGGGCAGGCCTCCTGGGGCTGGCGGCCACCCAGGGGGAGTGTGAAGCTTGAGATCACGGGTGAGGAGAGCTGCATGGGCAGGCTCATTCCCAGCACTGGGACGGCATGGCTTTGCCCCAGGTGGCAAAGTCTGGATGGCTTCATACAACTTGTGAATTTCGATCCCTGTGATGGCCATGTGGAAATTCTAGAGAAATTGAAAACGTGACCTGTCTACACATCACATCCTTTGTGAAGTCTGTTCCAATCCTTCCTGCTTAATGATTTTGCTCTCCCTTTGATGGCCTGTGGTATCTGCATCTACATCACCCAAATAGGCGTCATCCTCTTACCACCCTCAGCTACTTGAAGCAACAGGCCTAAGATAGAGCTTTAGCTAAAAAGCTTTCTAGCTTCATAAATTTGGGCAAGCCTCAGTTTACCTCTTTGAGCCTCCATTTCCTTATCTTTAAAGAAGGAATTAAAACCTAGCCTCCTCTCACTAAAGGGAGGATGGAACAAGATACTGCTGTGAAAGTGGTGCACATTATAAAGGCAACAAATTACTTTGATTTTTAACTTATGTATATATCCTGTCTTCCTAGGAAATTTGTGAGTTCCTTGAAAACTAGAACTGGGGTTTATCTTTTTTCATATCTTCCATCGGATCTAGTTATGCAAATGTTATTTACTCAGTAAATGCTTGCTGAAGCCTCACCAAGAGAAGCTTGCATTCTGCTGTGGACAGAAGCATGCTCACGATACGGTGTGATGCCACTGAATGAGCTGTTCGCATCAGCCGGAGGAAGGCAGCATGCCAGTGAAGATAGGGAAAGAAATGCACAACCAGAGAGAGCCTAGCAATGTGCTGCGAGGACAGAGGGAAGGGGAGCTGGAGCCCAAGTAGTCACGATGCAATGTTAGGTGGCCCTCGGGCAAATGTCCAACTCATAAGCAACCCCACCCCCAGTCTAAGATCATTCCTTAGGGCAGCTGTCCGCCGAGACTGCTGACCTTGAGGAGGAAAGGGGACTGTGCCAAATACCTTTCTAGAGAATGCAACACGGCGTGGGGGGCTGGGGAGCAGGTTGGGTTTAAATCACAAAATCTATGTTGAGTCCTAACTCAGCAACTTAAACTGCTGTGTCCTGGAACAACCTATTTAGGTTTTCGAGTGTAGTGTTCTTCTCTAAAATGGAAAAAATATACCCTGCTCTGCCCATCTTTCTCATCTCTCGTGGTGCAGGCTATCAGGGAACAGTTTTCTGACGTAAGTGACTTGGCTTCACAAGGAATTGTGCTCAGAGGGTAATTAATCTGAACATTACATATCTATCTATCTATCAAAATATTTATCTTTTTAAACACTGCTTTTACTCCGAGGCATCCATTTTACCGCAACATCAGGATGGACCTATTGTGTGTTCCTTCTCTGTAAAATCTACCGTGAGCCTTTCTCTGGGTCTTGTTCCAACGGGCTCAGAAAGACAGAGGTACCTGCTTTATGCAAACATCCTGAAGTCCTCTGCCCACAAGCCCTCAGAAACAGATGCCTTAGAAAACCAAAGAGAAAGAGCAAGAGGCAAAGAATAAAGTCTATTTCCTACAGACCCATTGCCTCATTTCCCTCAAGTTCAGTCTGGTTTGTTTTAGGCCCTGGGGCTGTGGACCCTGGCGTATTTTCAGGGCTTAGCTCAGCTCTCCAGCAGAGTTAGTAACTCACCCTGAGAACCAGATCCAGAGCAGCCCCCTCCGCGAGCCACCACACGGCTGGCACCAGGAGTGAGCCCTTGCTCCCTATGGTCCCCTCTCCGCCTCCTCCTCACGGCGACCCGGCAGGATTTATAGGGCTGTCCCAGCGACACGCCATCTCAGTAACTGCAGAATGGCAGTTGTAAAAAATCCCATTTGCCAGGGTATTAGAATCCCATTAGCACTCCCGATGGAGAAATAACCCCGACCCTTCAGAAGGAATTAAAGATATTCGGACACCAGCATTTGGAGTGTTATAGGCTCTTCCCCGTTTGGATGATCACACCAACAGACATAAAGCCTCAGGCACCAGATGTCCTTGGTCCATAAACCCCTTGAGGAAAGTCCTAGGAATGATGTATGAAAGGGTCTCTAGTCCCACAAACAAGCTCCAGAATAATCACAAGGAGTAATTGACACAGGGCCCTCTGATTTGTCTGTGCTTGAGCATGAGTGGTTCTAGGGGAGGCCAGGTTTGGATTTCTGAATTCAACCATTCTCTCACAACCTCTTACATCCTTTTTTCCTCTCCCCCCATGCCAACTCCATCGCCTGAGTAGTGACTGACATCAGACCAAAACACAGACAAACTTCTCATGCATATGGATTGTCAGGACATAATCACTTGCAGAATAAAAGGATAATAACAGAGGAATATTGTTATAATATCTGATCCAATCATCTCACTTTATCAATGAAGAAGCAGAGGCTCAGAGAAGTAAAGCAACATGCCCAAGATCACACAGCTAGTTAAACTGAAGTCTCCTCCTCCCCAGTTTGGCATTCCTGCCACCACACCTCCTTCCAGTGAGGGGAAGGAAGACAGTTCTCAGCTTGTCTGGGCTTCTGACTTCTGGGCATTTCGGGCCACGGGCTCTGAAAGCACTCAGGGGCCGTCCCCCTGCTCTTGCGGGCGGGAGAGTGCACGATTGTGACTACATCCTCCTGCGCCCCAGGCTGTGGTGGAGAGGACTGGAGTCAGAGAGGCCAGCCGCAGGACCCAAGACTTGCCTGTGCTAGCTGTGTGACGCAGAACAAATTAGTTATCCGGTTTATATCTCCATTTGTTCACCTGTAGAATGAGGATACAGGATGGTATTATGTCACTTTTCAACATCTTGGGGATCTTGTTAAAATGCCAATTCTGATTCAAAAGGTTTGGGGATGGAGGAGGAAGTTCTTCATTTTTTAAAATTCCCAGGTAATAATAGTGCTGCTGTTTCAGGGACCACACTTTAATGAGCAAAGTCATTGGATTTTGTAAAAATTGACATAACGAAGCATACGAAGTCCCTAACATGGTGAGAATAATTATTCCCTAAATGGTAGTTGTTAATATTACATGTTTGAGGTTTCCACCATATGCCATAGATGCAAGAGCATTTTTAAAGACCTACTATGTGCTGTAAACTTAGCTGGACATACAGTAACATCTTGTTGTCTAGACCTCCAACGACCTCCATACCCCAGGTCGCATTATCCCCATTGCTTAGTGTGGTGAACGGGGCTCAGAGAGCTGAGTGCCCTCGCCATGGTGGAGCAGGAGGCAGGGCTAGCGATCTCACACCAGTCGTGTTGCCATCCCGCTGGGTACAGAGCGGCACCCTGCCTTTGCATTAACATCCTCGGCCTGTTTCAGGCCAGCGATGCTACTGCTGCGGACTGTTTTCAACTGCGTGTATGTTGATTCTGAGACATGAGCGCCCAGTGCCAAAAAAGAGAAGGCTGCGGTAGGGCTGGGGTGGGATGCAGGCAGAAGAAGTGGAAGCGGGTGGACAGATGGACAGGGTGCGCCATGACAGGGAATTTACAGCCCAATAAATAGACAGATACCGGGGGAGTCTGACAGCTGACAGACGTGTGGGGGTGCACCAACACCCAGATGGCCACAGAGTACACAGACAGGCGGAGTCTGGAAAATCTGCAAATCTAGGTAGAGGTGCGAAAGCCCAGAGACAGATAGAAGTGGTACATGTGAGTTCAGCAACACCATCTGTGGATGAGAGAACCCCTGTGCCATGGGAAATGGGCTCTCGATTCCATTTGGAGCTGGGAATGGGTGCTATGGTGGTGCTCAGTTGTTGAAAATTCCTTCTGACTCTCTGCCAAGAAACAGGATCTCAGACAGCCCCTGTCAAGCCCCAAGGGGCTAGCCAGGGGTGAGCCGGGTGGCTGCCGTTCCACCTGATTTGAGGGGACCCCCTGTCAGGAGAGGGCAGGTGGCCATGTTTGCCCCTGGGAACCTAAGTCCAGTGAGTCCCTGTTCTGAGGTCAGCCATGGACCAGGCAGCCAGAACAGGCCAACGGCAGGGCGGAACTGTGGGGGACAGAGAGGAAGCGCGAGCACAGGGACAGCTGGTGGGGCCGGGCGCGAGGCAGGCCCTGTGGGGAGGGACATGCCACAGTGTCTACAGTGAGTGGAATCAGAAGCAGGGACCTGGAGGCAGCCAGCTGGGACAGATGGCTCTGATCTGAGTGGCCCTCAGGTGCCTGGGTCAAAGGGAGCCAAGTAGCGCCTTTGCTGGAACCCAATTCCCTTTCAAGCCTGTGGCTTGGGCCTTCCTGCCCAGACCCACCTGCTCTGGAGGCACTAACAGCCCTTTTGTGGTTGGCATAGGGGTTGTTGACAGCATTGCGTTAATCCCTATTCCAGTTAACTTCACCTCTAACAGAGCAGCTAAACGGGTTAGAGAAAAATGCGTTACCATGCCACCAAGCCTGTTTCAGTTTCTGACCTCAAACATCAAGTGGGCCTGGAATTGCCCCATGACCTTAGTACTCTTTCTCCAAGGGAATTTGCTCTCCTTTCCTCTAAGCTGGCCACCCCACAGCTCCTGCTTTCTCCCCAAGCCTCCAAACCTCTTTCTCTTCTCCCAGGTGAAGACCTCGCCTCTTACCTCTGAGGAGCTGGGAATAATCAGAGGAAAACTGCACAGGCTCCTCCTGTCTGTGCCAGCAAAACGAGTAACTTGGCCAAAGAAAGAGAAAGGAAGCGTGGAGGCCTCTCTCAGCATGAGCCTACCGGGATCGTAGTTTGTGCGGGTTTATTCTCTCTCCAGCGTCCACTGAGGTCAGGAGGGGGCAGGGCTGCCACAGGGATTGTGAAGTTTGGAACTCACAGCCACCAATGATGTGCCGGGAATGAGAAAGCATTGGGATCGAGGACTTAGGTATTCCACAACTATTTATTGAGCGAATATCTCCCATGAAGCTCTGCCCCACGTGTTCTATATCTATTTATCATCTCTCACAACATCCCCACGAGGCAGGCATTACTATTATTGCCTTCATTTTACAGATGAGAGACCTGAGGCACAGAGAGGGGACGTAGTTTGCCTAAGACACCACAGTTAGTAAGTGGTGTGGCTGGAAATCGAATTCAGACAGTCTGACTTCTAGACCTGCCGAGTTATACAACCAGACACTCAACATCCTTCCCTCTTGCAGTTTCCATTCTGATGAGAGTGACAGACAACAAACAGGTAAATAAAGACAGGGAACAAATCGTATTGGTCTGAGAGCAGTGAGTGCTGTGAAGAATATAAAGGTAGGAAGGGGATACAGAGTGACCTGGGTGGGGGGAGGTGGCAGTTGTTGATAGTGTGGTCAAGGCTGTTCTGAGGAGGCAACTTTTAAGCAGATGAAAAGGGCTGGCTGTGTAAATATCTGGACGAAGAACGTTCTAGGCAGAGAATCAGGTGGAGGACTTGTCTTGCTGGGAACTAGTCTTGTGCTGGAACATGGGGAGTGAGGAGGGACACAGCAGGAGACGAAGTTCAGAGAAGAGGCAGGGCCATCGCAAGACATCACAGGCCAGGGAAGGAGCGTGGATTCTATTCCAGCGTACTGGGTTTTTAAGAGAAGGATGCTAAGATCTGATACACGTGTTAAAAAGGTCTTTCTGGCTGCATTTTAGAGAGTGAAATCAGGAGGACCAATTACCAGGGTTTTGCCAGTCCAGATAAGAGAGAATGTGGAAGTGGGATGATGCAATGGTCCAGTTATGATGGTATTTCCTGTAGAATTGAATGTGGGACAGGGGCTAAGAGAAAGCAGAATCCATGAAGATTACCAGAGCTTTGGTCTGAGCAACTGGTTGGATGGTCACATCATTTATTAAAATGGCGACCACCAGAGAGGGAACACGTTTGTGTGTATGTATGAGGGCTTGTGTGCCTGTGTGTAGAATGGGTCAGCCTGAAATCAAGAGTTTCGCTGTGAATATGTTAATTTTAAGATATTTGTCAGACTTCCGGTGGAGAGGTCATGGAGTGCTGGATCTACGAGTCTGGAGTTCAAGGGAGGGGTGGCAGCTGGAGACATCAGCGCTTAGATGGCATTAAAGCCCTAGACTGGATGAGGGCTTCTTCCATCCCGTGACTGGTGCCAGAACACACATCACCCAGGGGTTTCATTTGCAGTGATATAGCTTCTCAAAGAGCGCAAACGATTCACAAAATAACAAAAGATAAACAAATTAGTGGAAATATGTATACAGCTGACATACAGGTGCACATCAAAAGCACAGGACACTCTCAGAGCATGTCATCGCAGGTGGAGAGGAATCTGGTTTGGGGGCTCAGGAGATTTTATGCCCTGATGCAGAAGGAACTTAGCATATTTTAAACAATTAGAAAAAGCCAGTGTGTGAGACGAGATTGGAAGGGCACAAAGGACAAATTAGAGATTTGGGAACCTCTTTCCCCAAGAAAAAGGGGAAGCCAATTTAGAGTTTAAAACAAATGAGTGATGTGATCCAAATTGTGTTTAGAAAGGACAGTCTGGCATGGTTTGGAGAACGGGTTGGAAAGAAGCAAAAGGGAATATGGGAAGATTTTAGAAGGCAGGCAAAGTGGTCCTGGTGAGAGATTAGAATGGCTTGGATGACAGCAGTGACAAAGGAGATAAAGGGGACTGAATGAGCCTGGGCAAGGCCCTGACCTATTGGACGCCATCCTAACTCTATGAAGCGCTTCCCACTGACCCACTCTAATGAGGAGAGCTGAGGCTCAGAGCAGGTGAGCTCCTCACTTACCTAGCCTTTACGTGACAAGATCGGATTTGAACCCACGTCTATGGACCCCACGAATGCTTTCTTCGCCTATTGCCTCACTCACTCCATAAAGAGTGTACAGAATTATGGAATCCACGGTCCCCGACATTCTCCTGGGGAAGCAGGGACACCTGCTTAGCGGCCATGTCTTCCCTGAGCTGTAATAATCATTGTGCTTTATCGTTCAGCTCTTCTGGATTCCAGAGGGGGCCTCCGAGTGCCGGAACGGAACGTCCCTGGGACCACTTGGCCAAGTGACACTGCTCCCTGGCCCAGTGAATGGCCAGGACCAGCCTCCCGCCACTGCAGAGTGCACAGGTCGCATCTCCTGCCTGGAACTGACACTGGCAAGACCATGCCAGTTAGAAGAGCCCCAGGCAGGAGCCGGCATCCTCCTGCTTACCAGCAGGTGCCTCCAGGAGATGGCCAGCAAGCATAAAGGAGGTCAAATGAGGAGCAGAGCAAGTGGGCACCCCTCCTGGCAGCTCTGGCCCTGGCTCCTCAGCCAGCCCCTCCAACAGAGCTCCCTTTCAGGCCCCAGCTCAGCCCCACTCCAGAATGGGGACAAGCTGCTCATGTATATGCAAATGCCAAGATGGGAAGGCAGGCTGGGGGAATTAGCATTTTTAATAAAACAAGACCACAGGGAAAATGCAGAAGTAATGGGCAATAATTTGCTGTGGTTTTTTCAGAGCAAAAGGACGAAAAAGGTCCTGGCCCCAGGGCAGAGGTTGGAGCCATTTGCAGGACTCAGAAGAATCTTATGATAATCATAATAAAAATAACAGCAGAATCAATAAAACGACAATATAAAATATTTAATATTATTTCAGTAACTGTTAGTGAGCATTCAATAAATATTAGCCACGTGCCAAGCAACACGTGCATCACTCTTCATGACCACTCCTCAAGGCGGGTAGTAGTATCACCTCTATTCTAAGGAAAGTGAAACTGAACACAGTTCTATCTGACATCACAAGAGCGGTGGGGCCTAAGCCAGGACTTGAACTTGGGTCTGTCTGACTGCAGGGCCCATACTCCCAACGTCTAGTCAAAGCTGCCTCTGTCCTCAGCAGTTTTAACATGGTGGCACCATCCACAGCACCAAGCGCGATATGGGCTCAGGAAGGGCCTCTTGGCAGCAGCAACTTTTGGCACAAAATGGTAGGTGGGATGGAGATGGGGGCCCCATTCCCCAGGAGTTGGTGCGAGAGGAGATGGAAACGCGTGGCTCCTCGCCGACCAGAGATCACATGGAGCCACGTTTCTCCTCCAAAGCCTGAGCACCTTGCTGTGAAGCGAAGCCCAGCCTCTGAGCATCTATCTCGGGCTGGAGAGAATTCAGTAACAGAAATCTGTCTCTGTTCAGGAGCGAGCTGCGAGGGAGAGGCATGCGGGACCACTGCTGGGCTAGGCTCTGTGGGGGTTGTGTTGTCCAGGTAAGGCCTCACAGAGACCCCCCTGCCTATTCCCAGGTTGCTGTCATTATTCCCATTATCAGTTCCAATGATGTTAACATCACCTGGTACTCACTTCGAGGGTGGGTGGTGGAGGTGCTGGGAGGGGCCGTCAGTTGGGGCAGCCTTGTACCTGTAGCCACACTCCAATCCGAGATCATGCCAGGCCTTCACAGTTTTATTGAATGAATTATTGAACTGGAACAAGCTAAATGCTCTCAAATAAGCTGACAAAGATGCTGGGTCAAGATGACGCCCCCAGTAGGGAGGGCTTTGCTAATCTTTACCCCCTCAGCATGCAGCTCCCAGTAGCTTCCTGGGACCCCTCCAGGAGAGCCATAAGGTCATAGGATGTGGCTGTGGCCCAGGCCCCAGCGCTCCTTGCCCTTGGCTGTGCCAGCCCCTGGCCTGCTGGGGTCTCGCTCCCCTGCTTTGTCTGCAAGCAAGGATGCTGCCAGTTGTCTTCAGGAAGGTCCTTTCCAAGCTGAACACTACTGCCCTGAGGGCGAGGGGCCCGTCTGCAGGAACCCTGCCCATGTGACAGCAGCACAGATGCAAGGTCACCAGGAGGCCTGTTCCTTCGCAGACAGAGGCTGGACCCCACCTGGCTGCCAGCAGGACTGCGAAAGCATCATTCTTTGGGGCAAAGGGGTGTGAAAGCCATTGCCTAGGTTATTCTCAGCCATGAACCCTAAATCCCAGGGCAGGAAAGGACCCCAGAAGGCCCCCTCCTCCCTAGCCCTACAGTGGGAGCTTCACCCAGACAATCCCAGTGCTGACAAGGGCAAGGAAGGGATCTGCATCATTTTGAACATTCGGTCACAGACCACTCACTTGCTCCCCCGGAACTCAACGTGCCTTCAGTCCAAAGGCATCCAGTTTTGAATTCAGCCAAAGATCTCAGTCTGCCTCTCGCTGGAGTTGGAAGGCCATTCAGATTTCTTGCAATCACGTTTCAAATTCCTTGCATCCCTTTTGATAAATTGACACCTCCCACACCCTCCAGCGTTCTCTTTTGCTAGCAAAACCACCCACCAGTGAAGCGGAAAGCATCAGTTTGCTAGTTCTGTTGATTTGCAGCCGTTCTGGGAGTAAGCATGTAAAGCCGACTGGAACCTGGGGCTTTTGCTGCGCCTGGAGGAGGGCGCTCCCACGACAGGAACGGCTTTGGGGCTGGAATGTCTGCCAGGAGCTTGGGGGCCGTCCCAGAGCCTCAGGCCCCCGCCCAGCCTCATTTTCACGCCAGCTTCTGCTGGCTGCTGGCCCAGGCTGCGGCGCAAGATCTCAGCACCCGGGAGGAGGGAAGGAGGGGAACCCATGCTGGGTGGGAGAGGGAAGTTTGCAGGGCAGGGAGCAGGAGCCAGGAGCCCAGGACGACCGCACAGGCAGCGGCGGAGCCGGCCTGGGCCGCCGGCCGGCGCCACCTCCTAATCAGCGTGATTGCAATCAGCCCGAGAGCCGGGCGCAGACAACAGAGCAGGCGAAAACACGCAATCTGCAAAACGCGTGTCAAAAATCACAAACACCGCAAACAACAGGGGCGAGGGGCGAGGGCAGGGAGGACCCCGCAGCAGGCTTCTTGCAGCCGCGGGCCGGCCCGGACTGAAGGCGAGGCCCCTGCTGACCGGGCTGGGAGCACCGCGCGATGTGTGAAGGGCCAAAGACCCAAACTGGTGCCTCGGCGCCGGGGCGGGAGCGCAGAGTCAGCCACGTCAGCCCTTCAATCAGTCTCTTTTACTACTAATTTCCTCTCATGTTTTTTAATTTAATTCTCAGCTTCCTTCAAATACCAGTCAATGAACCATCCAAATTTCCTCCAAATACCCTTGAAAATGTTGAATTATGCAATTAAGGATGGTGTAATACAATAATAGGAGGAGAAATGTTGTCATACATATTTTAATGAAACACATGGGCTTGGGGAGGGGAGATTTCCAGAGCTATCTTCACCCACCTTCTGGTGACAGCTCCATCTTCTTCCTTATTAAAATCGTGCCATGGACAGCAGCCTCTGAATGAACATCACTGTGGACAGGACCCTGCAGGGGGCAGCTGCGAACCCTCAGGTCAGATTTGGGTTTGCAAATATTCAGAGGGAGGTCAACTGGTAGTGGATTATTCCTCTTGTGTATTCATGCATGATTTACTCATTCATTCATTCAGAAATATTTGCCAGGCAGCAGAGTGACCACAGTCCTGGTTTGCCAGGACTGTTGCAGTTTTAGTTCTCAGGGATCAGTGACTCAGAAAGACCCGTGGTCTCAGGCAGACTGGACAGCCATCCATTCACTGTGACTCTGTGTTCGCTTGGGCGACTTTGTCGTGTTCCCCAGGCGGCCCGGCCCTTTCTGAAAGGCTCTCAATGCCGCCACAGCGGGCTGGTGATTCACGGCACCGTCAGTTGCCCTCTCATACTCATCGCGTGTCCCCGCTTTCCTTCCATCCACCCTCCCCACACCCACCGTGGTTCCTGGAGGCCAATATCGTGTCTTATTTGTAACTGTTTTTCTAACACCTCACGGTGCTTGGACACATTGCACACACTCAAATAGTTATTGGATGACTGATGATGAAAATAGTGATAATATTAATAGTAATCATTTATTCATATTTACTCTGTTCCTGACACATGAGAGCATAACCTTAAGTGACATAGAAGGTTTTGAAAGGTAGAGGTGGGGGAAGCACATTTGAGAAAGAGAGAATTGTGTGTGTTGAGTGTAGTACTTGGTAAAAAGTAGGGAAATAGAACTTGTTGGATGACAGACTCTTAGTGGTACAAGAATGAAAGATATTTGAGGAGAAATGATTATAAGTTTGGTAAGAAATAAAGTTGAAATAAGAGGCTACAAAGAAAAAATTAGGATGGGTATGTAGGTTAGGCTCAATCGTGGATGCCATGAATATAAAAGTTAGTTGCTCAGCCTTGATGGAGTAGAAAATAGAATCCCAGTAATGGTTTCTGGGCAAAGGAATAGGGAGGTACAGTGTAAGAAAAAGTTGCCAGGGTTTATATTCTTTTAAACCTGGTTTAATTCTGATTTGCCTCTTGAAAAAGTCTCAATGTTTCTGGCCCACTGCCTCATCTGTGAAATGGGGGCCTCCGTCTAACCTGCAGATCGGCTTTGCATCAGAGGCACCGTCTGAGCTGCCATCATCGTCATCTTCATTATCACAGTTATTACCACCGAGGAGTCAAAAGCCAGGTACAGTCTATGCTTCGTCCGTCTCTCTGACTCACATATTTCTCTTTGGTAACACCGGGATAATAACAATACTTTTATTATAAAGTTGGGGAAGTTATTGAGTTAGCATTATACGTAAAGATGTTTTAGAAACTGAAAAGTACTACAGCTGAAGTATATTAATCCACAGTGTGATATAATGAAAAGCATACAGGAGTTGGTTTTCAGATCCAATACCACCACTTACTAGCTGTGTGATTAAAAATGTCACTTTGTAGTTTTAGATTTCAATTAATCACCCATAAAATGAGACTAGCAGCAACTGTCCTGCCAACTTTCCAGGACAACTAGGATTGCAAGTGAGATGCTGTCTGTAAAATTGCTTGATAAAATGCACGTTGCTGTACCAATGCAAGGTATTGCATTGCGCGTTGCTGCAGAAGCCGCCCCAGCTCCACCACACACAGGCAGCGTGCCCCACGGCAGCTTCCTGCCCCTCACTGTGCTTGCTTTCCTTGGTTACAAAATGGATAGGAGAGTGGAAAATGTCTTACAGGATGTTAAACGGGTCAAGTGAGTTAATACATACAAAGTGCTCAAAACAATGCCTGAAACAGTAATTAAATAAGAGAACTAAGCTGTTATTGTTGTGTTATTGTTAGCAGCATTACTATTCTCCCTGTGCTCCCAGATCTTGACCAGGTCTGAGGCTGCCCTCTGGCCACAAGGTGCTGTTTCCATCTGTCTTGGCAGCCACCAGGTGAGGTGACCTTCTTCTTTGCTTTCTCCATCCCTCATCTTGTCTTATCTTGCTCTAGTATCCTCTGATTCTCTATCCTCCCAGAAACACAACCCAAATGATTCATTTTACACTGAGCATGATTCCTCCATGCTGAGAGAGAGCACCAACTCCAGGATTTTGTTAGTTACTGTCCCACCATTCATTGCCTTTCAGAGAGAACTCTCCGCTCTAGGTACAGGCATCGCCCAGATTCAGTGGGGCCTGAATCTCACATAGTTTTGAGGTCCTCTTTAAGGAAAACATCATGAAATTACAAATATAAAATTAAGTATGAATGTGAATATTTATTTAAGATAAGAAATCACAAGTCGTAAATTTTTAAAAGCTGAAAAATATCGCGACATCAGAAACTCTAGAAAAATAACCTATTATTATTAACTATCTCCCCTTACATTTCAGTGATATTTTTCCTACATTCTCAGCTATATATATATATATATATATATATATATACATATATATACACATTTATCACTTCTTCACATGATAATAATTTTATAATATTTTCTAGAGAAAGAATAGAAAGATAATTCAGTGTGTCTGCTAGTATGGTTGATTTTTTAAATTGATAATTTAGAATGGTTTTTTTCAGCTTCCCAAATCAGGATTGGTAATGACATAGAAATTCTTAGGATTTTGGCCAAATCTGGAAAAACTCTATCAAATTCCTTTCATTTGTGTGCTAAGATATTTGGAAGAAATTTCCAGATTATCCTCAGGCTCCTCACCCTTCAAACCTTGTTTTTCCTCCACTCCCCACACACTTCCGGTGCTAGGCCCCAGAAGACACATTCCTGTTGCAGTGTCACATTGGGGTAACGCTGGGTGTCTCGTGCAGGCAGTAGGAACATTTTGGGAAGCCATCTCTACATCAGAAGAGCTAGCAAGAATAGAATATGCTTGAAAGTGACTGTGAAGTACATAAAGTACAGCTGAATAAACCCAAAATAAGGGTATCTCCAATGCAAATTCCTCTTTACTGGGTCCAAAAAATGCTTGTGGCCATTCAAATGCCACCTGACACAGGGGAAGTAGGATAAATGTTATGTCAAATTTTAAGTAATAGAAGTCCTGATTAATTACACTTAAAATGTCTTACTTTTCTATAGTTAGAAAATAATTTGACCAGCTGACTATTTTTTTTAGTGCCTCGTCCAGGGCCTTGTAAGGAGCCAGTAGAAGTGAGGGGTTCTATTTCTGTTATCTATTGCTGTGTAATAGACTGTCCCAAAACATAGTTGAGACCTTCTTAGATGTTCCATTTCCAAAGGAGCACCCAGCTGAATGCAGCCACATGAATGACCCCCACTATCACTGTCTGGAGCACACTTGAGCCATCCCTGCTGAGCCCTGCACTAATTGCAAAATCCTGAGCAAGTAAATGGTTGCTTGCCGTTTTAAGCTATTAAGTTCTGGGAAGGCTTTCTGCTCAGTAATAAACAACAATAGACAACTAAATTGCACCCAGAAGTGTGATGCTGCCATAGACGTGTGGCGTTGGCTCTGCGATGATGCAGCAGGCAAAGGCTGGAAGGGGAGAGTGTTAGTAGAGGCTCGAAGAGCAGAGAGGTGAGTACATTGCAAACGTGGCTAAGGAGATTTCCAGGGAAAATGTCAAGTGTCTTCTTTTAGTAGTGTAAGTTAAGGTACTGCAAAAGAAAGGGTAACCAGAGAAAGACTGAGCAGCATTCAAGCAGAATTTAGAGAAAACATAGGGGCCCCAGAACAGTTTCTCCAGGTGGCAAAAGACTCTGAAAGTAGGGGCCTTAGAGAAAAGATCAAATCAAGGCTGTGGCTAGAGGACCCTGTTTTAAGACCTCTAGAAGATTTAAGGCAATGACCTAGGCTATCTGAGCAAGACAAAAGGACTCCTAGGAATCATCAGGGTGTTGTCCCACAGCAGCTGTGCATTCCCAAGGTAGAAAGAGGTCAATCTCAGAAAGGATTATGCTAAGGCCTGGGGCAAACCCCAACAAGATTGATAGCTAACACAGGATAGTTTAAAGAGCTTTGTCCTAATGACAGAACTGCCAGATTGGATAAAGGAATAGGGAAGTTCAAAGTGCAATAGGCGTTGGAACTCTCAACTTCCTATGGGACGAAAGCAGGCTGAGAAAGTTACTCAGGTGTAAGCTTGGGCTATTTCTTATGATAAAGGAAGGATGAATTGGAGGGCAAAGCCAAGTGTCAGATGGTAGAAACAAAAGCAGTGGCTTGGGAGACTCTCACAGAGCCCCTAAGTAAAGAAAAGTCTTGGCCTCAGGAAGGGTGAGTGGACAGCAAATGCCTCTGGATTTTAGGATTACTGTGGACCAGTAACTGCTCTGTGCTTCCCATATCTCTCTTTTTTGAATGGGAGTGTTTAATCAAATTATCATGTTCCTGTGATCACACATCACAACTATTTGCTGAATGTGGGAGAATTTTACTCATATTTTTCAGTTCACAGTTCTTCAGCTCAAGAGGTGCTGAACCCAAGGAGACACATGCACATCTCCACTCAATACAGACCATGAGATACTGGCTTTGAGCTTGATGCCATAGTGGGATGAAAATTAGGGGTGCCTTGTGAGGGAGTAAATATATTTTCCACACAAGATGGTTTGAATTTCTTTAGTGAGAAGGCAAACTGTGCTGGATTGTCTGAAGAGAGGCCCCCAACAATTCTTCCCACCTTGTGTGTGCATGCTGCTCTTCCTATCATGAAGTAGAATCTATTTTCCTTCCCCTTGAATCTGGGCTAGTCTTTGACTTTCTTTAACCAATAGAACGAGGCAGAGGTGATGCTGTGCCAGTTCCTGATCTATGTCTTATGAGGTCTGACAATTTCTGCTTTTGCCCTTCTGGAAGCCAGCTGCCGTGGAAAGAAGTTCAACTTAGACTAGAGAATGATGAGAGATCGAGTGGGGAGAGAGAGACCATGCAGAGGAGAACTGAGGACCCCAGACATGCGAGTGGAGCCGTCTTGCATGTTTCAGACCCAGCTGAGCTCTCAGCTGAATGCAGCTGCATGAGTGGCTCCAGCTGATACCATGCAAAGCAAAAGAACCATGCAGCCAACCCACGGAAATATAAGGAATAACAAATCATTTTTGTTTTAAGCCATCAAGTTTCTGGGTTGTCCATTATGCAGCAAGACATAATGGAAATAGACCTCGAAGATTAAATTTCATCAGCTTCATGGAAAATCCACCTCTGGATATAGAGCCTGAGGAAGAAGGCAGTGACTCTCTTACATGCCAGCCAGCCATATGATAAAGGATCTCGTGCTCGCTCTATGTGCTATGACTCTTCATGGTCCAACCCCTGACAGACATTCTCTGCCCTTCTCTGCTCTCCTCTGTGTCAAAGAATGCTGCCCCCACCGACTACATCACTTTCTCCCTTGCTAGCTGGTTCCAGTTGTGTTTGGCAAATGCATCACAAAGAAAGTGGTCTTTTTCCTGTTCTCTCTATGCTTCAGGGCTGCCATCCTGACAGTGGTTGAGTCTTCTGAGCCACAAATCCTGGCAGGCAGACTCTTCTCCATGGCTCCAGCTCTCACTTGGCTCCAACTACATCATCTCTTCCTCTTTTCGCTATAGACCTGGAGATGGTAACAGCTTCCCCTGATTGTGAATCACTGGGGGCCTCAACATTCCTGTAGGATTTTCTTTACCTTGCCTACAAACTCTGTAATTCATCTCTTCATTACCATATCTTCATTTGAACCAAGTGGAATTCTGTTTTTTGCTCTTACCCTGACTAAAATACTCCCCTATGTTAGTCTTCAAATTCTGAATCTTAATCAGCAGAAAGAAAAATGAATGTGGAACATGAAGTCATAGATACTAGATTTCAATCTTAGACTTATAATTTATTAGCTCAGTGACCTTAGACTAATCAATTAACTCTCTGAGTTGTAACTTCCTCAACTGAAGCTGGAAATAATAATAACATACTTTACAGGTTTATGTTTGGGGCATCCAGGATTCACCAAGCCCTTAGTCCTGAATATGAAACTTATTAGGCACTAAAAAAACATCAGGGGACTGAGTTAGAGGTCTTTGTCCCTTCCAGAGTTCAGCAAGTATCAAGACATCAAGACTATAACAAGACTAAAATAATGAAGCATAAGCCTTGAGCTGAAATTAGCCTGGCCACCATTATGGCAGGTTCCCAGTGGCCTGGAGAATGGCAAGGCAGACATCAGGAGAGGATGTCAGACAAGCCTTCCTGGTGGTGGACCTGGGATCAGACAGCAGGAGAAACATTGGCCCTTTGCTGAGGTTTCATATTGATGAACAAGTAGGTGTGCGCCACTGCTGAATGAAGAACTGGTGGCATTAAGAAGAGTAAATAGGATAATATGTTATCGAAAGATCTTTTCTTTGTAATCAGAGGGCCTCTCCAGCTGTTTCTATGCACCGTGCATTATTTATGGCCCATCCAGTGCTAGCATCCTGCTATTTGTCAGCTTTCTGAGAGAGGCAGCAGGAAAAGGAATCTTTGACTCAGCAATTTTGAGCAAGGCTAAATGAGAGGACAAGGGAGAAAGAGAAGTTGGAGAAGAATATTGGTAGAAAGGAAAAGAAGAAAAAGGAAGACACTGACAGTCGTTCATGGGTGATTGGGGTTGCTCGACTTGATCGTGAGAGAACCTAGTGCTTTAGGAAACTAGCACCAAATGACAATGGATATGGAAGAAGGGATGGTGTGGGGTTCCGTTATTTTAAGTCCTGCCAATTCCTGACCAGCAAAACTTGGTCTAGGAAATCCATCTCTGCCAGGTTCCAAAGGGTTAATCAGAAGCAGAGCTGGGCGGCTACAAGTCAGGGAGCTGAGAGAGACCCCATCTGAGAGTGTCCTTACCATTGGGAAGGGGCACAAACTAGTGGTTGGCCCTGGGAACCTGAGATGTAGAAGACTGAGATGAGTGATCAAGCAGCTCCATCGATTTCCTCGTGCACCCTGGTGTCATGCTGGCCATAGACGGCTCGCTGCCTGGACTGGAACTTCAGGGCCTGCTGGTAGCATGAATCGGCAAAGCTGCATCCACCCCCGTTTCCACGGCTAGCACCCGACTCACTGCCAAGTTCTGGAGGCAGTAGAGTCCCATGTTTGTCTTCCTGTCTGAATACCCACAGTGATGCTCCTATTATCATTATCATCATCATCAAACACTAAATCTTTGCCAAATGTCCTTCGTTCTGTATTCCGTATCAGGGAACTAATATTAACTGAGCCTCCAGTAAATGGCAGTTGCTGTGCTTGGTATTTAAATTGCGCTATCTAAATTAAGCCTTACAACAACCCTGTCAGATGTTACAATCGCCATTTTCCAGAAGATATAACATGCTCAAAGAAATAATTTGCCCAAGGTCACATAGCTCATATTAGGCAAAGTATGGATTATAATCCATGCCTAGACTCTCTGAGAAATAGGGACCAACACTCTCCTTTTCTCCTTCATAATCCTGCCCTTGAGGCTGCGTTCAAACTTGAAGGTCGTTAGTCACTTTAAGGTTCCATAACAATATGTGCGCTGCAGGAGCTTGGGGTCAGCATGTTCAAGAAAAGTAAGTACACCCCTCAGCACTGGTACGTGACGCGTGAAGACAAGTTTAAATCAAGCCCCAGGTTCCCACTGGGGGTGGTTGGAGGGTAAGCTGATTTTCCCTGGTATCAAAACTCTGTCTGCGGGGGACATGGGATAAAAAGTTGACTAATTGCTAATTTACACCTTATTCCCAACTGCAATGCAAATCTTTATTTCTTTTAGGATTTAATGATCCTGCCACGTGTCCTCAGAAATGCACATGCCATGGTGGTAAAAGGCCAAGGCTCAGCGATCTTCTGGGGCTCTGGGAAGTTGCCATTCCTTATTTTTCTCTCCGACCCCTCTGGTGGCATTCTCCTGGAGTTGTTGAGACTGGATGGGGCAGGGATTCCTACCCCACACACAGGCCTGCAAAATAATCTATATAAAATGCCTAACATCGTACCTGGCACAGAAGGGCCTCTCACCAGTCCACGTACCCTTCCCTTGGAATTGTCTCAAATTCTCCCTGCCCCACTATACATGTCACAGTCTTTATCCTTCCTTCCAGCTTCCTTGTCAAGAGGATGGTAGATTTGGATCCTGACAGGCACAAGAAAGTGTCTCTTGAAGTTGGCCTGGGGGCCTGATGCCCTTATGGTTGTAAGTCAGAAGCTTCCCTGAGAAAAAAAGGTTCAGGTCCCCATTGAGAATTCAGAAGAAGGGTGGAATCAATTCACAGTTATTGAGCCCTGATCTGGTGACAGGCTCTGTGATAATTGCTTTGCATGTATTGTTTAATCCTTTAAACAGTTCTCTAAGGTAGGTACCAATAATCTACTCCCCACTACCCCAATTTACAAGTATGAGATCATAAGTAATTTATCCAAGGCAAGAAGGGTTTTGGTGAAATTTGCCATTCAGATCTGATTCCAATGCCCATGTTCCACTTTCTGTTTGACTATCCTGCTTTCAGCTTCCTTTTCTTAACCGTGTTTTTTAATTCCCTAGGTGTGGCCCATGGTCTGCCACATAGACGATGCTCAGTAAATGATCATAGAATGGATGATGAGCGAATGATTGAATATCATAAGAAGACCTTTAGGACTTGAGAGAGAGACTGGAAGAGTAAGAGGGTCTCAGTGAAGTGGCTGAGCTGACTCTCCTTGCTCCTGGGAAAGGGGTGGGATCAATGCAGGAGAAAGAAGGGTCTCCTGTGTCCCTCTCACTTTCCCTGCAAATGGGCCACCTGGGACGACTCAGGAATGACTAACTTTGTCAGCCTCTTCTCACCTATGCTCCCCACCTCAGCCCACCATCAGCTTTCTTGCCAGGAAACCAAGTGGGTTTGCACGAGGTGGAGCTGTGCATTCCTAAAGCTAAAAGCTTGGACCTCCCACATCCTTAACTGGCAAAATTAAAGAACAGAACCATTTCTCCTTCTCTAATATTTGCATTTGAAAAGGAAAATCAACTCTTGGGTGTGTGCCAGCCTTGTATCTTTTAGTGGTATCCTGATAGTCTCACCTTCAAATTGAAAAATCTTCCCTTAGTCTCCTTTTTTTCAAACACAAAATTTACCAATAAGAGAATTTTAGTAGAAAGATTTCTGGCATAAAGCAATTGCTATTTGTGGAGACGGTGGGACACAACATAACGCGGGCAGAAAATTAGCCTGTAATCACTGCTTTCTTTTGGATCTGCTTTAGGTGTATTTAAGCCCGAGAGCCTTCCTCAGTCTGCCCCTGGCACTCAGTCCCTCCTCCCACTCATTACATTTGGTTTTGTTATCTCCAACAAAGAAAATTGGGACACCACAGCTACTGAGATGCTTGTGTTCAGCCAGTGAGATGTTCACACAGAAAAATGACAGTCACTGCATAAGATTTTGGATGATTTAACGGCTTGAATTATCTTGCAGATTTGTGGAGGAAATGCCAAGGCTGTCAGGACCATGAGGACATCTTCTTCTTGTCCTGTCTCTACCCAGTCCTTAGTTCCCAAGGGCAGGAGACAGGCTCTGCATCCCTCATTGCCCTTTTGCTGGGTCCAAGGAAAAGGGCCAGGTAAGTGGAAGAGCCCACCAACCGTCTGAAGCTATGATGCAGGATGAAATGCAGCAGGAAAAGCTGCGGTTCTGTTTCTCTGCCGGATGATCACACTCTTTCAACAAAGGGCTCAAAGTAACTGTGTGTAGAGAATCACCCAAATGAGCTTGGCCCTTGAAACCTAAGAAAAGCCTCATAGTTTTCACTGAATTCTTGTCTTTATTTGAAGTCATAAAAATTCAGACTTCTACTGTGGGCTGAGGTGCTCCTTATGAGCTTTGTAACCGTGGACAAGTAAGTCACTCTGCGGCTTAGACCTCAGTTATCATGTTTACAAAATCAGAAAGTAATATCTACTCCAGAGAGTTTATGTAAAGCTTCAATAAGATTGTATGGAATTGCTGTGTAACCATGGAGCCTTCTGTAAAGCATGTTACTGCAGGCGGCATGCAGCTGCTTGGTAGTTAGTAATTTTTAACACACTCTGCTTTTTAAAATTCACTAGGGAAGGTAGCACCACAAAATCTGTTTCTGACTCTGAGGTCAAGAGAAGGAAGGTTTGAATGAGGTTTGAGCTGCTCTCAGGGCATCAATTTCAGTCTTCCAGTTAAACGTGTGAGCTGGATAATGCCAGAACTGCACATACCCGGTCTCAGGGGGTCTTCCCACACCCAACACACAGACATAATTAAAATAATTCCAGTGTTTGTTTGCAAGCCTCTAAGAATACTAAAAGAGATCTGATTGATAATTATCAACCAGACTTCTTAAAATTCACTTTCCCCTACTTCTCCTGTGCTTTTTCTCTCTCATGCACACGACACAGCTACCTTGAAGCTTCTTTCTTTCTAAGCCCCGTGATGAACTTTCCCCCAACAAATCATGACTGTATTGAATTAGACTGTCCTCCCTTTCTCTTTGCTCTGTGTCTGCTTTCTCCCTCTCTCCCCTGAGTTTATACCTTCATCTCCCCATTCCAGTTCTGTCTCTTTCTAGCCAGTGTCCCAAATTTGCATCACAAAAGCTTATCACATAAGATTAGCTTATAGCAAAGGTAGAATTCTCTCTTGGAGGGTAAAGGGAATAAGAGGAAAGGAGAAATGGAATGGACAAAAATAGCATTCTCTTTGTCAATCAAGTCAGGGCGGAAGACTGTGAATATTCACATGTTAATAATTCCTGTCACAGTCAAATATGACTGAGGACACATTCCAGAGTGGTTAAAGATTCTATTCCAGCTCACCCAGGAGTGTTAGAAAATGGAATACCAGCACCAAACAGGTGAAAGCAAGAGGATGTCACGCTTTTGTCAGTCTGTTGGATAAAAATCTGAAGCAATTTTTATCCATGAATATGCATCATCTACATGTCTTAGCTATCATCAGCAGTGTTCAGCAGATGGCTGGTATGTGTTAAGATCTGCTACACACTATACCTGAATATTGTGATGAGGGAATCAAGAGCTGGACAGAAGCTGTCAGAACACATAACACATTGTCTGGGGGAGTGGCCACTCTCTATTACCCTTGGTCCCAGGGCCAAAGGCCATGATCTTATAGAATATAAAAGGTAGCTCTAATGAGTAAGACATGAAAAGGGGCTTGACTATTAGTGGTCATTAATGCTCCCATTCCCAGGGCCATTAACCTTGGGTTCCTTGGCCCAATTCCAACTAGGTTAATTACATACCACCTTTTCAAATCCCTCCTGCCCTGACAGCTGTATTCAGTGTGGTTATAAGAAATGTTAGCAGCATCCATCTTCATTATCAACCTGAGGATGTTGCCTTCCTTATCAACTCCCATATTTTAGCCATTTCATTATGAGTAAGGAGACCAGGGGGGACTTTCAGTGCTGCTAAGGGAATGTCTTCTTTACCGGCCCTGTTCCTAAATGGTGTTCTAGAGAGGCAGATAAGACAACTTCTACCTAGGAGGGGACTGCATGGCTGCATTTCAAGAGAGGAGATAGTACTGTTAATGATGCAGAGTTCATACTGATTGTAGGGAAGCCAAGATAACAAAAGGGACCCCAGTTGCTATAAAGTGTGGGCTATATAGCGGCCTCTGCTGACGTAGGGCTGATTCTGCTGAGACAGGACCTGTGATCACATAGATCCTTTAGCCGTTTCTCATACAACGAAAACGTGACATAACATTTGGAAGCTCGAGACTCATGTTTGCCATCACTTCATCGCTGGTCTCATTGTGGCTGCCCCAATGCTAGCTACTTCTCAAATTCTCCCTCTTCTACACCACCAGCTCCCTCACTACTCACATGTCTTATATATTCCCAACCTGGAGCCAGTCCTTTGGCCCGCTTACTCCAAGCCTTTGCCCAGAAAGCCGAGCATGGCCAGCGATAAGGACCATGCAACCATGTAGACTGGAGTCATGTGCATTCATGCTCTCCAAATTCAGAGAGGGAAGCTCCCAAATCCACTCATTATCTTTGGTCAATTCTCTCTCCACTTCTCTTAACCTTCACTATCCTGCTAAATATTCACTCCAACCTTATAGTGTCGGAAAACAATCTTTTCTCTAACTTCTCTAAGGAAATTGAAGCTATCAGACAAACTCTACTCAAATTTTCATCCACCCTCCATCATTAAATTCTCTACATCAATCCTGTTCGTATCCAGTCTACCATTTTCTCCAGCCAAGCAGTGCCACACATACAGCCTTCTGATAGTCACTACCCTCCCCTCTTCTGCCTCCCCATCCCCAATGTACTGCATCTACACATTGCAATTCATTTGGAAAACCTTCACCCAACTCCCTCCTAGATTTCCAAAGGCCACAATATTTTCCAGCCCAAATTTTGCACTGACAGGATATATTACATCTGCATCAAGCTAGGATATAAAGTGAAAAGAAGCTTCAGGGGATGGAGAGAAATGAGGTTCACCACACTGAAGAGATGAAGACAGAGCTGACTGCTCTCCCTGGCCTATCACACGTTTCCCTCCCGCACCACCCTTTCCCGGGAATGTCTGGATGCCCTTTATGACTCTTTCTCCAGGTTTCCCATTTTGGAGGCTCACTGCTATTTCCCACAATCTGCTCTATAGGAATCCCTTTTATAGTACTGCTTTATTTTAAACCACCCCTATTTTAGAAACTGCTGGAGCTTAGAAACCAATTTCCATGCTTATTCCAAAGCATTTGTGGTATTCAGGCAAGATGCACACAAGCTGTATGTGAGTTTCATCATGGGAGACCCAAACTCAGTTTGCTCAGGGAAGAGCAATACGCAGGGTCTGCATGATATCTGCATTTGGTGAAAACTCCTAGCATAAAATGGCAACCTTCGGTGGGTAGAGGAAAGGTATACAAGGAAGAGAACCGTGTTTAGAAGCAGATGGAGTAGTCCTTCAATGGAGCAAGCCACCGTGGCTGTTCCTCCGTGCATCCTGCTTGACAATCATTCCTGATAACTCCCCTTCTCTCTTACCCCCTGTTCTGAGGGGAATGGCGCACTTCCTCCACCCTCCCCAGGCCCTGCCCTGTTCCCACACACAACCGCTTATCATGACCTTCACCTTTGCCTCCCAATTACCTTTCGAATCACTTTCTTCCTTCCGCACCCGCTGTCACAGGCCCAGTTCATTTCCTCATCATCTCTTTCCTGCATTAATATATAGTCCTCTATTTTGGTTCACTCATTTCCAGAACTGCCCCTTTCCACATTGTGATCTCACTTTTCCCACCATTTAAGAACCGTAGGGGTCCACAGTAAGGAATTCAAGCCTGTAGCGGCCGCAGCCTCATTTCTTTTAGGTGTGCCTTAGGCAACCCCTAAACTTGCGTCTCTAGCCTTAGTTCTCAACGTGTCCTCTTCCAGGCTCCTCAAATAATCCATCAACTATCATTTTGTGATGCATTGCACCTCATCTCTAACAATTCCCTGAAGCTCTCATGCTCCCTTCCACCTGTCTCACATTTTATATGAGCTCTTCTCTCTGCCTAGAATACTTGTTTCTTCCTTCTGTCTGGAAAACTTGCCCCTTGTGTAGATTTCTGTTAGAACTCACTTCCCACTACACTGTAATTGTCTGTTGGTACATCTGTCTCCTCCACCAAGCTCTACAATGCTTCTCAAGGGCAAGGAGACTGTTTCTAATTCATCTTTATATTGAAAGCATATAGCAGGTGCTCAAAACAAGTTTGATGGTTATATAAATGAATTATAAATAATTGAGTAATTGAATCATCATGATTAGAATGCTTATAAATAAGCCTTTATTAAGCTCCTGGCTTTGCAAGGCGGTGTGCAGGGCACTAATAATCAGTGCTGGCCTCAGCAAGTGAGTGTTCACAGTGCACACCACAAGTCCCGGAGCTGCCTGGAATCTGCCTTTTACCCCTCCCACCCAACACATGTGTGGGGCAGGGTAGGCGCTCAATAAAGAGCCCAGTTGAATTGAAATGTAGGTGGTGGGTTACCTGGAGAAACACATTGTGGCTTTCACAGGGTTGAAATGCCCAATTTCAATTCACAACTATTTCATTGGCTAGAACTCGCCATCTTTGAGGTCCCAAAGAATAGCCCAAACAGGAAACCCATTTCTAATGAAAGGAAATCCTATCTGGGGTAAGATGATTGAGGTTGAATCAAGTACCCATAGTATTTAGACCCTGAGGTGAAGATTAGAGATCTCGTCTGCCTCTGTGTTGGCCTGGGCAGGAGAAAGGATGGGTGGGGTGGGCATGGACAAAGCCTGGCATTTGTTTGAAGTTTTCCCTCTTAGACTCTCATAATATAAAAGAGCTGTTTTCACTAGAGGGTCTTTAGCCTTTTGTCTCTCTTGTCTTGATAAATCCTTTATTGGGGTAGCTTTCTTACAAAACTGGCCCAGAACACATATAAACCCCTCTAATCAAAAGTTATAAGCTTGCCCTCCCCCCATTGCTCTGGGGCCTGTAAATAACTAAGACTGATTAGAAAACAACGACTGGACTTGCCATAGCCCTGAGCTCTGTACCCCTTTCTTCTCCCCTTCCGGGCATGCGCCGGATGGCTTGCCCACTCAGTGGTCTAGACTAGCAGGGAGGCATTCTCTGATGCCCAGCATGGCTACAGGGCCCACGTACATGATCAGCTGGGGTCCTCACGGCACCGGGTTTTAGAATCCCAACTACCACTCACTTGCTATCTGTTTTAATAACTCATCAAATTTAACATGCTGAATTGATATACAGTCCACAGGTTAGGCTGATAAAGTGCTCCCTGACCTTAATGGGGAATGGATTTAGTATGAATTTTCTAGAAGAACATGCCATGGTCAAGAACATATCATAGGGTAAAAAGTAAAACAGTAAACTGTTAATACAGATTCATTTAATTTAAGCTATCCTAGACCAACAAATAGAGCACCTGTTGCCTTCCTTCCTCCCTTTTTTCGCTCTTTCTTTCCTTCCCTCCATCCTTTCCTCCATCCTTCCTTTTTTCTTCCTTCCTTCCACAAATATGTATACTGAGACCTACCTTGTGCCAAGCAGATATTCACAGTAGGGATTGTGTTCATATTGATCACCAATATAATCTCAGTGGCATAGCAGTGTCTGGGTAGTAGATGCCCAACACATGTTTATTGAATGTGTCTTTCTCTTCCTGCCTCTCTTCCACTCTTCCCAGTCTTTTGACCGTAACATAATTTCTTTCTCACTCTAGCTCCAACAACCTGTAGGGTACTGAGTTCATTATCTTTATCTTTCATTTCTAAAACTCAGACGTACTTTGGCCCATCCCACAAGATCCCATTAAATAAATAATCTATCTTTGGCAGCATTATTTTGAGGAAGTGAACATACGGTTACATGAGTAATGATTCTGTATTATTCAGGAAATCTTTTTATCTCTTCTCTTTCTTGGTGACCTGGGTATTAACCTGAATCCTAACTTACTGGCGCCATCCACATGATTCAATCAAGTTAGATCTGTGATGTGGACTGTCATATTTGACATTATCTCAGCTCTCTGTAGAGCAACACTCCTCCCCCCGACATTGCAATTTTTTATCCCATGTCCCATTTCACGAAGGGCCTCATCCTCAGCTAACTATGACCTCCTTCCCATAATATGTGGGAACTGATAAAGATTTAAGAGATTAACCTCCTCCCAGAGAAATTTATAGAGGACTCTCCAAAAATTAGAAGACAAAGGCGATCAAAGGAATGACTCAATAATAAAAATAATTTTAAACAATGGGAGATCACTAGTTGAGAGCTTTCCAAAGCCCCGCCATTCAAACCATGTGGATGGGCACCTACCCTATCTACTTATAATTTTGGACTTGGCTTGCCAAATTTATTCCCTTGGGTCTGTGAAGGACTGTGCTCTGTCAACTGAGAGGACAGACTAAAGAGCTAATGGAGCCAAAGACATGATGGAAGAGAGGAGAATGCGGGATGTTGCTGACAGAAGGAGCACTCTGGGCAGAGCGCTAGAAGAGATTTAACCATGATAGGTTGGGGTAATTGAAAGTAGCATGATATTGATATAACATAAAGAGCAAGGGAAGGCCATGAGGCTAGAGAAATGGGCTGGGGTCACATATATTAAACCTTTCTATGTAACACAAAAAAAAGCTCAAACTTTGTCCAATTGAATATGAGTACTCATATGGTCATCTCAAGATTTTGGAAACATTGCTCAGAGAGCAGTATGGAGGATGTGTTTGAGCAGGGGAGGTGATAGGCAGAGTGGAGGTAAGGATAACAGATAGGAGGCTGCTGTAAACATCCAAGAATGATATAAAGAGAAGCTAAACTAAGATAGTGGCATCAGGAAGACAAAAAAGGAATATCTTTGAAATAAAAATTTCAGGACTGGTGACTGGTTGTAAATGGAGCTCTGGAGAAAGATGAATATTGAAAAGTCCAGGCTCCTGGCCGGGCAACTGAGCATATGGAGATGCTGCAAATCGAGAAAGAGAATTCGGAAGAAAACAGGGTAGGAGATAAAGATGATGAATTCAAGGTTGGATATAAAGAGTGTGCAGCATATGGTGCCTGAGAGGTATCCAGGTGACTGTCCAGCAGACAGTTGGATATGTGGGTACGGAACTCATGGACTAGAAATAAAGATTTGGGAATTAGTAGCATAGAAGTAGAACTTTAAAATAGGAGTATAAATGAAATTGGCAAGGAGAACATGAAGAGTAAGTGAGCTAAGGGTAGAACCCAAAGAAACCGACCATTTAAAATGACAATTGGAAAAGAAAGGCAGGTACCATAGAAGCTGAGGAGGAGGAGTTGCAGGACAGAGGTAGTATTTAGTTGCTGCGTCAAACATTACAAATATGTGAGATGTGAATATGTTCTGAGAAAGATCAGAGAGATTCTGAAAGTGCTTTGTAGTTTTTGATATGTAGGTCATTATTTCTGACTTTAACAAGAGCAATTTCAGTGAAATAGTGGGGCTAGAGGCCAGAACACAGTTGATTGAGAATTGAATGTGAGGTAATAAGATGAAGACAGTGGGGGTGTGGACTACTCTTTCAAGCCATCTGGATGATAATGGAAGGAGAGAGAGAGCAATTCTTAGAAGGGGACAGATGTTTAATGTTTACTGTTATTCTTAATTTTTAAAGAAAACTTGATAGATTGAAAAAAAGTAAGTTGGGAAAAAGTGGTCAAAGGGAAGGAGAGGTTAAAGATGCTCGAGAGAGAAGGAAGAGATGAATGAATTAAAGTTCCAGAGGAGATGGGAGCAGGTGGAATGTGTGGTAGAAGCGGCAGGATCAGCCCTTAGCAGGGAGAGAGACACGGCGTCCTCTGAGAGGAGAAGGGAGCCAGCTGTAGCTATGCATGGTGGTTAGGCAGCAGGAGAGGTTGGGTTTGGAATAAGCACAGTGGGAACGGGCAAGGGAGCTGAACACACTCTATCACACTGCCATGATATATGAGAGCGGCCACTCAATGATGTTAGCTTCCATTTTCCCTTCCCTAATTCAATTATGCTTCCAAGTTTCTCAAAAACCTTGCAGCTAGGATAGTTTAAGTAACGTCTAATCTCTAGTTCTTCTGATATGATTTAAACCCTGCCCATCCCAGCCTCTTTGCTAAGAGGATAAAGGACATCTTTATCTGCAGCCTCCCTAGGTGCTGCAGAGAGGAATTGAGCCCCTAGTAAGGAATGGGAAAAAGATTAAATAGCTAGTGAACACACCCTCACCCACTGATTCACAACCCCTCCCTTCCCCGTCTGGGATCCATACATTTTGCTCATGGACTCCATTAGGAAAATTTCTTGGTACAATTGGCAAAGCATGGGGAATTTGTTTTTTGGCGTGGAGCCCCTGTGCCACAGCACAAGGTGCCCCTGCCTGCCCTGGCCTGGGCAGCGGCTTAACAGCCTGCTCTCGCTCTTGCCTGCTGCCTGACTCCTGAGCCAGAGTGCCCGGGTGTGAGAGGCTCACTGTTCTGGAGCACGGAGATGATATGCTTGGAAGCCAGTTGTCTAGATGCAGGTTTCTCATTAAATGAGTTAATATTTGTAAAATGTTCTGAACAAAACTTAGAAAATAGTAATTACCATGTAAACATTAGCTATTACTGTTATGGGTATTATTACTCTTCCTCATATTCCATACAGGATCAAAAGCTATTCCCTGCACACATTGGAAACTCAAATATTTTGCACATTAATTAATCACTGTGATCTTCAAGAAGCTTGAGAAAGGACTGAAAGGTGATGACTCCCTGGCTTGTAGTGGAATTAATACGGGACTTGGAGTCAGACAGACCCACCTATTAACTATGTTTTCTTAGCCTCGGCTTCTTCATCTGTCAAACAGACACATTAAATACTACCTCAGAGGGCTATTGTAAGGAGTAAAATGACATATATTCATTGCCAGACACTCATCAGTTAAAAAAAAGTTAAACCCTCCCCTGTTTCCTTCTTCCTAGATGAAGGAAGTGGTGCCGAAATTGTTTGAATAAATGACTATGCCTTTCTTTTGGCACCTAACATTTGCTCCCTTGTATTTTGTGATTATGTGCACGCTAGCGTTCTTCCCCATCCTTTATCTTCTGCCCCCCAAAACACACACACACATACACACATACACACACACACACACACACACACACAATTAATAAATGTTAGGTTCCAAACAAGTTCAATCTGTAAACCAGGGCAACTGTTTTTGTACATGAGATTAGTCTTCTTTTCCATCTACTTTCCTTCATTTTTCAAGCCCCTAGGCTGATTCCCTTTGTCCCTGGTCTTCCCTAATGTCTTTGCAATAGCTTCCTGGGACATGAGTGATGTCCAAGAGCCTTTGTACGGGGGTACGCACTGACACCAGTGGGGCATACCTGAGGCAATTACACAGAGCGGAGCTGGCTTCCCCTATGTGTCACCCAATTAAATACCCACACAGTAACTCACTCAAGGGGATCCTGCTGATGTCAGCAGAAAGAAGAGACACAATTACAGCCTCTGACTGGGCCGGCTGATTGTTATTTATAATACACAGCTTTCTGACTGGGAAGCCAGGAAGAGAGAGATTGCCGTTGAAGTGCCACACGTTAATTGAAATGTCTTAGTTTCAGGAAACTGGTTGGAATTCCCAGCCACCTCAACACCGGGCAGATACCCTTGTTCCCAATGAAATCTTTGGCTAGCAAATTTTGATTCTCCCCTTCTCAAGTCATTGGGGAGAAGAGCTGATTCCCAGGCTGATGCCACTGAACACACAGGGCAGAAAGACAGGTGCAGGCACTCTGCATCACTTCCCACGTCCCCGTCCAGCAGCTAGAACTCCAGGAGCAGCTCCTGTGCTCTGTAACACGTGAACGAAGGCAGGCTGTCCTGAAGACCCTTGAGCAAGCATATGCTCTGAGAACAGAGTGGATTTCCTGGCCTGCTTCTACACCAGCTAACCCGCAATCAGTTAGGGAGTCCTCAGGAAAGACAAACTCATTTTAACGTTGGCACCTCAACCTGCATGTGAGGTGACACTGGCACTGCACACTCTTTCCCTAAATCTTGATACAAACAGCCTGTCCTCAAAGATTTCTTCCTTCGCCTCCACCCTGCACCCTGGGCAGGTTTGGGTGGGGCTCCCTGTTATGCACGCTTAGAACACTCACTAATTCTCGGTAGCATATGCAATTATTGCAGTTAAACAATTCGTGTAATCATGATGATCGACATTTCCCCATATATGATCGGTTCTGCATGGACAAAGGCTGTGGCTGTCTTGATACCCTTGTATTTCCTAGTCCCATGCCAGCAGGTTGTATGCACTCTATCAATATTGGTTGAATAAGTGAATGAATCAAGCCAGGAAAAACTTCTTTGGGAAGGCAATTGATACAAAAAACTATACAGTGTGTCTAGAGGTCTTGTGGATCAGCCACTCTTCTTGGGTTCCCCAGGTCAAGAGTGCCCACCCCACCGCTGATTCAGAGACTACAGCACTCCTGCATGAGTGATGTTTGGGTGGGATGCAGTTTGGTCAATCCAGTTTGACTTCTCAGGAATTCACTGAGCATCTTCTATGCTCCCAGCGTGAGAGAGAAGATGTAAAAGTGTACGGCAGGTTTCCTGTCAACTCTGAGCTGTGATCTCCTGAGGGAGGTAAGAGTTTAGCAAGGGAGCACAGCGGAGCTCAGAACGGGTTACATGGTATAGATAAGATAGGCTGTGGGAGTTTAGAAATGCACGTGTTAACAGGCATTGCTTGCTTCTCACTCAACAAAATCTCCTAGCACACTGGCTGCTTTCTCTTCTGAGTTCACAGGTCTGGCCTTTCTTTCTCCCTCAGGACCTTGTGTAGCTTTGTTGCATGCAACCCGCCAACCAGCGTTCCTTTGGAGCTCTGACCTGCTCACTCCTGCCTGCAAGCCTGGGCAGCAGGTCTGTCTCCCCAGATGACAAACCCCGAGGCACTGGAGGAGCCCCCAAGGCAACTTTCACTGGTTCCCATTGGCCAGGCTTTGGACTCTCCAATCCTTCTTGTTGCTTTGGGTTATTTCACTTTTCTCCTCTCCCAGGGAATTGTCTGTTTTCAAGATAGCTGTAATGTGTGCCAGTGCGAGGGTCTAGTGGGGACAAGATTAATTGCTCTCTAGTCAGAAAAAGGAAAAGTGGTAAATTTTTATGTTTAGAGAAAGATGAGCTGATGAAATACAGCCAAGACGCTTTGCCCAGTCTTTTATTTTGGAATAGAAAATGCCTAATACAGTTAGACAAAAGCTCATTTTCTAAGGCGCCTCCTTTCTTGGGGTTTAACTCAGAATCTCAAATCCCTTTGCCTTGCGGACAACTGAGAACTCTCTGGGAAGCAGGACTTGTGGACGGGCGTCCTGCTTTTCCACTAACCTTTCTTACCTTGGGCTAATCGCTGAATAATTCTTTAAAATGGGGAAAGTACTCCCTGCCCTACCCACAGGGGATAATGTGAGGTTCTCACGTTCATCTGAAATGAGATGGAGACACGAGCAAGCGTTGCCAATAAGAGAGATCTTCATGTGCAAGCTGTGCGTGCTGCTCACAGTCATGCCAGTTTTCACCCTCTAATTTTGTTCTCATTGGCATAACACCATAAATAGCTACAGAGCTTTAAGAAAGTGTAAACACAGACCTGATTCATAGAATTTCCAAACCAAAGTAGACCTTAAAGATCATTGCATCTAATCCTCTCATGTTACAAATATGAACACAGACAAAAGCTAAAGAATGGTAGCCGACATGCAGTGTGTGCTTACTGTGCCCCAAGCTCAGCTCTGGGTTCTCTGTGCTGTAACTCATTCAATCATCAAAACCATTCCCAGGAGGGAGACACTATGATTATCACCTCCGTTTTATAGATGAGAAAACTAAGGTCAAGTAGCACCCTCCAAGGTGACCTTGTTGGCAGTACTAGGGTCTAACCCCAGAAAATCGAGTCCTGAACAGACTCTGCCCACTATTACAGCCACCTGCCGCCTAGGAACTGAGTCCAGAGAGGTATGGGCAACTTGCCTAAGATAACCCAGCAGTTAGGGATCAAAACAAGGTCCCCCGATCCACAGTCCAGATGTCTGTCTGTCTACCTGGTGGCTTGAATCCTGACTGGACATGTGGTAGTGGGAATGACCTTGGCAAGTCATTTGCCTACCTGGGATTTGGTTTTCTCGTCTATATAAAATTGTCATAAAATAATGTTTCTCACAGTTTATTGTGAGTTAAATGAGACAATATATGTAAAGCACTTGGGCGAGCCCCTGGATGTAGCTACTCAGCAGATAGTGGCCATTCCTGTTGCATGGGGCTGCTTCTTCCGGGAGGGTTCACAGAGGAGACATATGGCAGCATTGTGGGGGACCCAGAGGGGCTGCTTGCGGGAGGAGAGAGACAGAGGGAGGATGCACCAGAAGCTTGTGATTGCAACAGAGAGCAGCAGGGGCCCCTCCAGGATAAAGATGAAAAAATAAAATAGAATAAAAAGGCTAGAGCCACAGACAACCTAACCCTTTCTATCTGCTCCCATACCTTGGTATTTCACCCATTCCGTCTGCCTTAAATGGACCAGGAGCTGAATGAGGACAAGCACTGCCTCACTCCTCAGGTCGTGCCTGGTCCTCTCAGCCTCCCAGTTCATCCTTTGAAGGGTTCTGACAGTCACGTTTGGCTGGCCAATCAGCTGCCAAACACGAGGTTTCAGGCCAGGGAAGAAGCTGCTTGCTTGCTCCTCCTGAGGGAGCTCTGGAGATATGCAAACTTTTGCAATTGCTTCTGCCTACTCAAATCTCTCTCCCTCTGTTAACAACTCGACAGACATCTTGTCTGTGTTTGATAAATAAGCTTCTCTATTTATTCAAGGGAGTGAATTTGTAGCTATTATGATTCAAATGACACTGACATGATATTTTCTCTCTTTTTTCCCCCTGCTGTTGAATCAGAAAAAGAAAATCCATAGGCAAAAAAAAATCACAAAAACCCAAAGCAATTACTCTACATATTGGTCCATGAGATAAATAAATGCATAAACCAACTCTCTTTTGGGGGAGAGGTAAGGAAACTGATAAATAATTTAGAAATTGCTGCTGCTTCCTGGTTCCCAGCGATGCAGCTGGCATGTGCTAATATGAGGCACATGATGCATTCATTAGGCACCAAGCAACGTTTTAATTCCTCAGCCATTAACATTATCTGCAAGTAGGGCTGTGCACACAGTCAGATCCCAGAGATGTCAATCAACCCATTACACAGCGTTGGCTTCGTCATGTGGGTGTTACCTCTCATTAGGTTGCCTGAGTCAGCCAGTCAATCAGATGTGACTGAGCAGACGGGCAAGAAAGGGAGGCGGGTGAAGTGCGGGGCGGGAGGGAGGTGCACAGGCTAGAAGCAGCCTTCGCATTAGATGCCCTTCCTGTTACAGCAGCTTACACCCGCCCCAACCCCTCCCCTTCCCTAAGTGTACTCATCCAAAACTGGTCAAAGGGCTGACTCAAGAGGTTTCTGTAAACTTTCAGGTGTGGAAGATATGCTAGAATCTTCTCAAATATTCAGTCCCACAGACAGAGGAAAGCATAGCTTGTCATTAGAAGACTTCTCTGCCCCCATTTTCTGGATTGAAGTGGTCTCATGGGGTGGCTCAGGGTCAGAGGCCCACAGACTCTCTGTGGGCCTGCTGGGTCACTTGCTCCCATGGCTTTCAACTGTTCTGACTGTGATTCACAGTAACAAATTCATTGTTTATCACAACACAGCCTCCACATGCACCCCACCACCAAAACAAAATGTTCATGAAATATCCCGACTATATGCCATGCACTTTGATAATCCTATTTCATTTTTTTTAAATCACAGGTGGAAGCGACTGAATTATTTAATAACCTCAAAACCTGCAGTTTGAATAACACTGATTTAGTCCAACAATTACGTATTGCAGGTTTATGAAAATATCAGACCTGTAGCCAGGAAGGCAGCTACCTTAAAGACACAGTTCAAAAACATCTGGGGAAACTTTCCCAGTGGCCTAAACTCGGCCCTGTAAACGCGTTCTGGAGCACGGCTGAATTCCTCAGTGGTGTAAAAGCAATGCCTAGAGGCAGTGCAGCCCGGGCGGATGAAGTCCAGCGTGCTCCCACGCACTCCCGGTGGGGACCGGGCTCCTGACTGCCCCTGACTTATAATGGGAAGGAGAGAAATTTATACATATCCCTGTGAAATGCAGACGCCAAGGGCATGCTCATCAAGGTCACGGGCTTCTCTGAGCTACAATTCAGCTCCCCTTGGGACCTCTCTGCTTCTCCGCTTGATTTCCCAACTTGATCCTTAGTCCCTTTTTCTTCTTCTGTGCCTGGCTTTACCCTCTCCCTTCCCTATCTTTACTTTACCAATAATAAATACGTGTTTTTAAAATTTCATCATTCATCATTCACAATTGGCTAAAGCAATTCTTCAAAGTCCTGGTAGGCCAGAAAACTAAGGATTGGGTTGAGAGCGTGTGGTGTGTGTGTGTGTGTGTGTGCATGTGTGTGCACGTATGAAGAGCTGGAGAGTAGGCCAATGATTTCATTTCCTCTGTGTGAGAGGCTATGAGAGCAGGGCGTTGAGAGAAGAATAAGTCTGTAAATCCCCAACACTAAGAAAATAATTTAAAAGGAGAGAAGAAATCATTGCTTTGTGATTTTGCATCCACAAACGCCGTCTCCTTCCCAAAGGCTCTTGTTTCAGGTTTGATTCTAGCGTCTGGTCAGCAGCTGCAGGGTTTGGAGCCGTGACCTACTCCACCCCGATTCCCACGGAAAGGAGGGAATTCGTAGACACAGTCACCAGGGGTCAGCAATGTTGTGAACTTGAGTGGCACCTGCCCTGCCTTATAACCAGTAACTAATTGTGCTGCACAACATCTGAGAGAGAGACAAGGGGAGTGGCTCTTGCCTCAGGAGAAACTGAGGCAGGGCTGGCACACAGTCTGCACGACTCCACGGCAGGAGTTGAGACGAGGACTCAGACGTCACTCATCCCAAACCTTCACAATTTCTTAAGTCTTATTCCAGCTGGAATGTCTATTTTTATATGTCCTAGGGCAGGCTACTTAGACTTCAGAGAGTAAGTTTCCTCAGCTATAAATTGGAGCTAATAATAGCACCTATTGTAATATGATTGCTGTAAGAATTACATGAGATACAGTTTGCACACGGCCTGGCCCTTAGGAAGTACTCAGTGCATCACGGCTGTGTTATCAGCTGGAAAATAGCCCCACATATCTTGTTTCTGTTTCCTGCCCCGTCTTCCCACTCTCTTTTACTGCTCTCTTCTCCCTCTCTTCCTCTCTCCATGGCTTTCTCCCCGGGACCCTTTCATGGGCATAATCCTTGGCTGTCAGGACCAGGAGGGCTCCGCAGAGGCATCTGGAGGATCTGTGATATCCGGGAGGAGACAGATCACGTACCTGCTCCCCAGGTGCTCGTATCTCTGCTGACTATGCTAAAGGTGAGGGCTTCAGGCGAAAGCTTATAGGATCCTGTTAGACACACATCCTGCTCTGCTTGAAACCCCTGCTGGGTGATAGCTCTACCCTGATGAGTAGCTCAAAGAGCCACAGCCCCTGGTGGTCCTCTGCCATCTGTTGGATATTAGCAACCATCAGGGCATCCTGTTGTGGCTTTAAAGGACAGAGAAGGGCCTTGTGGCTCCAAGAATGGCAAGGGGACCACCACAGACCTTTTCTACTATCCTAGACAGATTCAATTCCTCTTACACAGACCCACAGAAACAGTTTGTGATTCCTTTGGCGCATTCAGACGGGAGTACCCAGTCCTTTCTGTCTGTGCTAATGATAGCCCGGTTTGGAATTCTGAGAAAGAAAGAGACAGTGTTCGCTGTGGAATTCAATACTTTATTGACTTTCAATCAGAGTTGGTGCTCTGCTTTGTGAAATTACAGCACCCAAGAAACCTCAGATCAGTATACAAGTCCCAAGGGCTTAGGCCTTGGGACCTGGGGACAGTAGGTCCCACGCATGACAAGGACTTTAATTGTGTATAGAAAAACATGTAGTAAGCTGGCACTGTGGACGAAATCATAGGCATGACTCTCCCGCAGCAATCACCTCTGTCACAGCTTCCTGCTTCCGCAGGTCTATTATTCCTAGTCCATGGCCCGCTGCATTTTTCTCAGATTTCAGCCTGATTCAGAGTTTCTAATTCCCTCTTGCAGTGTGGAATGCACAGAAAAAATGGGCTGTGATAGAAGCAATAACTGTCTATGGGAAGAGCAATCCCAGAGAGGTGACAATCCAGCGGGCTGCCTGTCTGTGGGGTCGTCTGTTTGTAGTTCATCCCTGAGCAGCTCTGCCTCACCACCCAGCTGGGATGTATTCAAGGAATTCAAACTCATTTATCAGCTGAGCAAAGCCCGATTAGGAAGGTGATGCCACTATGCATTAATTACCTATCATGTACACCAAAGCTAAATATAAGTCATTCTGGGGTTATCCACCATTGGGGAAATTGGGAAATGGCTGGATCTACAGCAGTATGTGTGTGTATATGTGCGATTTCCCCCTAGATTTGAATGCCATTTGTCCTTCCATCAAGGTTGTAGAAACACTGATTAAAACGACATTGAGTAAAAACGACAATTGGAGGCCTTGTCCAAGAAGGGTATCAACCCAGTATGACATGTTCAGGAGCTAGGGATTTTTAGGAGAAGCAGGCAAATTATTTGACCATCTTTTTAAGCGTGACTTATTGCTATCCTTGACCCCTGGAAGCCCAGGATGGACACTGATAGTTGAAATTCTGTCAGAGTCTCTGACAGAATGTGGTTCTTAGTTGGCAGAAGGACATCTTGACCCCTCAGAGGGCATAGCTGTTTCCCAGAATTCTGTCAATGACATCCCTGATTTGTGTGCCTGTTTGGGGTGTCACAGTGTCTCAGTTTGTAGGATGTTTGCCAAATTGGGAGCAGGGGAGGGGGCAGCAAGAAAAAGGAGTGAAAGAGAGGAGGAGGGAGCCAGCAAGAGAGAAGAAAACCAAGAGAGTGGGACTAGTGTCATGAGGCAAAATCCTTGTGGGGCCACCATTAATTTATACCCTGTGAAATATACACTGGGGTTGGAGATGGCTGCCAGAAAGAGCAGATTTAGTAAGGAATTGATGATGTGGCTTCCCTCCCCTTTCCCATCGGTTACTGCTGACGTTGGAAAGAGACAGTCTACCTCTTGACAAAGTTCTTTGATACCCTAAAGTTCCCAGGCTCTGCAGTGTGTCTGCAACTCCCTGTTCTTGGGAGGTGTCCACGTGGTGTCAGGTTTCCGAGGATGTGCTTTTTCCCCAACACTTTCATCAAGGGGACCGAGGGGCCGCCTTCCCTGCAGCAGTGTCCATCCTTCCTGCCCCACTCCCTGGTGCTTTCCTCACAGGCTCAGCAGCACTCTCATCAACATCTCTAGAGGGAGGAAACTGTCCTAACGTGGGAGACGAGGAGGAAATCACCTAGAGAGCCAAGCTCCGGGTCAACAGCATTTAAAAAACAAAAGATGTTACTGTTGTTTGACTTGTGCTGCTTCGTCACCCTGCGTTTCTCACACATTCATCAGAAACCTGGGCATAAATCATGATAAATCCCCAGAGGCCAGAAGCTGCCACAGCGCTGCCTCCACCCTCCAGCCTCTCCTCCTAGGCTCGGTTCTCCTGGAGCCGTCGCCTGAGCAGTGTGCAGCCCAGAGCCTCCAGGAGGCAGAGCCAAGTCCATTTTGGATGGAGGCTGGGAATCGGGTGGATGCCCCCAGCATGGATCTCACAGGGACAGGTTTAGCCATGAAGAAAGGGTCAGAAAGGAGAGTATGTATGAGGGTCAGATCTGAAGGTAGATGATAAACTGCATCTTGGTGTGTTGGACTGCTTTTCACATGCTGACTGTTACACCTTTGATGTTAATGATAGCAATGATAATAATAATAATAATACATTAGCAGCTGTTATTTAGTAAATACTCGCAATATGCCTGGCTAGTACACCAATCTCCAACGCTTAGTCCTCAGGAATAGATAAATATCTACGTCTTTCAGCTGTGAAAATTGAGCTTAGGCCTTTGCCAAGGTCACACAGCAAGGGGTAGAGCCAGGGTTCTAGGCCACCTGGTGCCGCTCTGCTTGGTTGGCGGCCTCCTGGTGTTGGATGTCTCCTGCTCCAGGGATCCTGGCGTGTGCGCCTGGCGGCTGCACTCAGAAGAACACCAGGGAGCTGCACGTCAAGAGCAGGGCTCACGCTCAGATCCAGCAGCCTCTGGCCGCTTCCCACTGAGAGATGGGAGCACGACAGGACAGAATGCTAGCACTGGGGAAGGACCGCAGGCACCTTGTCATCTTTCTACAGTCTTCTTCCGGAAGGGAAAGCTGAGGCCCAGAGAGGTGAAGTCGCTGGCCTCAAGGCAAACCTGGCCCTAGAACCCAGTGCTCTAACGTCCTGGGTCGGTCATTTCTCCACTACATTTAAAGAGGACGAGGAGACATTGTGTTTGAACCTTTGGAACAGTTACAACCTCTTTTTTTTTTAAGGAAGATTAGCCCTGAGCTAAAATCTGCCACAAATCCTCCTCTTTTTGCTGAGGAAGACTGGCCCTGAGCTAACATCCATGCCCATCTTCCTCTACTTTATACGTGGGATGCCTGCCACAGCATGGCTTGCCATCTAGGTCTGCATCCAGGATCCAAAATGGCGAACCCCAGGCCGCTGAAGCGGCATGTGTGAACTTAACCGCTGCGCCACTGGGCCGGCCCCTAAAGCCTCTACTTACCCATGCCTTTTTCTCCTGAGTAGATGAGCGGCCCTTGTAAGTCAAGGTTAACCTTTGGTCTCATTGGAGTCCAGCTCACAGGCTCCTGCCCCGGGAGAGGGGCCCTGACGGCAGGGCCTCGTGGAAGCTGCGGTCCACTGCTGCGAAGGGGCAGGATCCGCGTGGTGTTTGCCTCATTGCAGAACAAAAGGAAATCATTGAAACGAAAAAGTCCCTCCACAGAAACAGTAGCAGCTGTGTACTACGGAAAAGAGAACTCAGGATAAAGAAACACAGCCTTCAGGTGGCAACCTTCCCTCCCTCTTCTCCACTAAATCTAATTCACCAGCTTTGAAGCCCCATTTTTATCTTACCTCTTCCAAGGCTGATCCAGTCCTCTCTAGCCTCTATTTTGTTGTCGCTTATTTTTTTTAAAGTGAAGTATAATTGACATACAGTAAAATTCACCATGTTTAGGATACAGTTTGACATGTTTTAACAAACACACCATCATGTCACCAACTTTGTAATCAAGATACAGGATCTTTCCAGCACCTACAGAGTTACCTCATGCTCTTTTGTGGTCAATTCCTCCCCCCTCCAGCCCCTCAGCTGCTTCCTGTCACTGCAGTTCTGCCTTTTGGAGACCGCTGTGTGAGTGGAATCACACAGGATTCAGCCTTTTCTGTCCGGCAGCTTTGGCTTAGCATAATGCATTCGAGGGGCAGCCACAGTGTTGCATGGATGTTCTTTTTTAATGCTGAGCAGTATCCCACGGTACCTTAGTTTTGTATCTGTTCACCAGCTGAAGGACGTTTGGGCTTGCCAGTTTTGGGAAATGATGAACAAAGCTGCTACAAACATTCACGTGAAGATTTGTGTATGAACCTACGTCCTCATTTCTCTTGGGCTCGCTGGGTTTAAGGTAAGGGCACATTCAACTTGAACCTCTTTGTTTTTCATCTCTCACATCTCTTAAGTTCAGTTATACAGAGATTTTTCTTTAGTTGTTTTCTAATTTTCTTTTAATCAACCAAAAATTGTTGAATATAGATGGTTGCCAGGCACCACACTGGCACTGAAGATACAAACATGCATGAAAAGATTTGCACGTCTGCATGGTGCCCAACTTGGTGATTGAATGGTAGACATTCTTCTTTATCACAGTAGGGCGTTGGAATTGTAATGCACTGGCCAACTTAGGTCATACTGGCACAGGATTGGCCGTCAACAACGAATACATTGATTATTTATAAGCAATAAAACAAACAGTGATCCCCTGCAGACAGGCCCACAAATCCTGGATCACAGGCAGTCTCCCACTCAGATCTGCGGCAAGAGCAGATTTTGCAACCAATATCCTCATCTTCACAATTTCTGTCATACTTGAAAGCATCCAGAGGAAATAATATAAAAAATGTGAAGAATAAAAATATTTTGTATTGACAGTTCTTTCTGTGCACAGGCCTAGAAAAGCACAGTCACAGTATTTCCAAAATAAAGGTCATCCTGTTCAACCTCCTATCTGATGCTTGAATCTCCTCTGCAATGGCTGCATTTTCCCAGTGATAATGCGCTCGCCGTCCTGATAGTCTAGTTGAATCAAGCCCTGTATTTGGAGTAGCATGTGCTTTATGAACCTGCATGAGTTGCTAGAGCTTTTGCTCACTTCATCATCGTCATCATCAATATTATTATTTCACCTATGGATGATTCTGGATTCTAGAATATTTATCTTTGTATTAAGTCAAAATCTGTAACCCTATTACTTCATCCATCCATCTTACCTTTGGCCTTTGGGGCCATTCAAAATAAGTAGTATTCACTGAGACATTTCAAAATATTCAAACACGATAATCACTGTGTCTTCCTCTAGTCTTTTCCTCTCTAGGCCGAAAGCTAAGCCCTCTCAGGTCCTTCTATGACTCATCATAAGAATCATAAGACACATTATCCAGTCTATTCATCATCTGGGCCGCTCGGACATAATTCTGTTTGTCTGTGAATCCCTAACCACTTATAATGCTGCAAATATAGTTTGTTCTGGGCACTGTTGGTCTATTAATATAGCCCCATATATCAACTTCTGGGAAGTTACACTGCACTAATGACATGTTATGCTTTCCAGCAACCAAAATTCCTAAACATTTTTTTTTTAAGTTCCACTACTGAGCCTTGTTTTTCTTTACTGCTTTGATAATTGTCCCATTTTTTTAAAACCTGGCCCACTTGCTGAGCTTGTCAAGATCCCTTGAAACTCAATTCTGCCATTCTGACTATTAACTCTCTTGGTTTTGAATCAGGTGGAAGTGCGATCTGTGTGCCTGCTGTGTCTGCCTCTAATGCTGATAAAAATTGTTAAACTGGACAAGGTCGAAGAGCAAGGCCTTCCTCCGGCTGACACTGATCCATTACTCAGAACACTATGGAGACTGCCGTTCAACAGGCACAAATCCGCCCACCGCCCGGGAGCACCATGAGGAGCCCCGAGAAACGCCACGCTTAAACCTAGAAAACCATGGCTACCAAATTTCCCAAATCACTTGTTATAAAAAGGAAATGAGATTGGACGGCTAGGGCTGGTTGTCGTGAACCAGTGATTGCTCCTAGTGAGGGCCATTCTCCATTCTAGCTGCTCATAATCATCCTAGTAATTCGTCCTTTCTATAGTCTTTCTTCTTAAAAGCAGACACTGTGCAACAGCTAAAGTTCTGATTATCCAGAATAAATATGGCTCATTTCTTGTCCTCAACAACCTTATAGATGCACGCAGAATTTAGGGCCTCAATGATATGCATACGAACAAATCTATAAGATAGTTTAAGATATATCCTTGGAAGCCACCAAGCCCTTTTGGAACCTAGGTGATGAAACTGTAGAGAAGAAGGTGCAGGAGATTCTGTACCTGTCTATTTGGCACTCTTGCTGGGGAGTGCAAGAGGCCTGTGGCCCTCAGTCTCAGTAGGTCCAGAATGGCAGCTGTTTGGCCTGGTCTCTGATGGCTGTGCAGATGTCTGCTCCCTGCCCCATGCAGGAGGCTAATGCACAGTGCCATGCTGCCACTGAACAGCTTGGAGAGGTGGCGTTCACATCCTCCCATGCACCCAGACCAAATGCCTCTATGCACAAAAAACCGAGCCAGCTTCTCCAGGGAAGCTAAGTAACAAACATGCTTGAAAGAAATCACATTTCAGGTCTTGGGCAGTGCTTCTCAAAGTGCTTTTCCTAAACTAGAAGTCTTGGTAGCAATCGGGAGCTTGTTAGAAATACAAACTTCTGGGCTACTCCAAACCTGTTGAATCAGAAACTCAGGGCTGAGGCCCAGCAACGCGTGTTCTAATAATGTCTCCAAGTGATTGGGGAAAGAAGTTTGAGAATCATTGCTTCAGGGTTTGATGACCCAGTGTAGACTGCCCTGGAAGGGGCAGCCTGAGGTTGGTAACAACTCTCAGATTTTAATTCGGCAATCATTTTCCGAGTGGCCATTCCCTGAAGGCAATGCACTAGGTGCTAGAAGTGAGAGAGAACTGGGAGTGAGGCATAACGCACTGCCCGCATCCTTAGGTTGCTTACAATGTATACAGGGACGAACAGGTAAGATGTCACACAAATTCTACAGTGTGGTGAAGGAGAAAGCGAACCAGTCCAACTGAGCAGGGAGAGGATGGGAGGGAAGGTAGTTGAGGGTTGCTGCGATGGAGCAGATGGCTTTTGTGATGGGCCTGGAAGGATGGCTGGGGTTTGGTCGACAGAGGTTGTGGAAGGAGCTCCCTGGGGATGGTGGGACGCTATCTTCCTTCTCTGTACTCCCTATGCCCTATAAATATGTCTACTATGGGGCTCCCCTCAAAGTATGCATATCTGCACATCTCCGCCATGCCATCAGGAAAGCTCCTGTCAGGTCACCGACCACCTCGACACAGCTGAACCCCAGGGCCTCTTCCCAGCCTGCGCTGCCCCACCTCCGGCAGCACTAGCACCCGTGACGGCTCTCCCGCAGGAGGCGCCTGCCTGCCAAGAATCTACCCTCTCTTCTTTCTTGCCTCAATGGCTCTTCCTCCTCAGCTGAGTGTTGGAGGGACCCAGGACCCAATACTCAAACTGCTCTTTTCAACCCACACTCATTCCCGAGGTAAAGCAATCTCAAATAAGTGAAATTCCATACTCACATGATTGCAAAATTTCCAGTCCAGACCTCCCCTTGAACTCCAGGTTCACATACACACCTACTTCCTATCTCCTCTTTGCTATCTAATAGGAATCTTAAACTTCACATACTCCGGGATAACTGTTTCCCATTTCCAGCATACCTCCTCCCCACTTAATTGTCTTCATTTTGGTAAAAAGAACCTACATGCTTCCCAAACTTCTGGACAAAAACTTGGAGTTATCTTTGTCTTTACTCTTTTAAACCCCATATCCAAGTCAGCAAATTCTGTGTGACCTTTGAAATCGCAGAATCTGCCCACTCTCAGCTTTTCGACCTATTCACTATCCATTTCCCAATGGCTTCTCATCTCACTCAGAGTCACATGCAAATGTCAACCTAATTGCCCCGCAGGATCCAGCCCCTCCTTTCTCTCTGACCTGATCTTCTGCTCTCCTCCCTTCCCTCATTCCTCTTTAGCCCACTGGGCTCACAAGCTTCTGCTCACCTCAGGACCTCTGCACATGAGAGTCCCTACTGCATGCAGCGTGTTTCCTCCTAAACCATCTGCATAACCTCACTCTCTTTAGATCTGTGCTCAGATGTCACCTTATTTGAGAAGTTACCTGTGGCCACCTTGTCTAAAGAAGTATACCTCATACTCTCTATCCAACTTAGCTTTCTTTATTTTTCTTTACCACAGCTGTTTGTTTTGCTTTCTTTCTTCACATGGATCCTGGAGGGTAGAGGCTCTGCTTTTTTCACCACTATATCCCCAGCATCTAGAACAACTCCTGGCAGAGTGGATGCTCAGCAAATATTCACTGAATTATTGGTTTATAACACACTACATGTCCTCTTCCCCTAAAATGAATGTTGTACTCCTTGGGTGTAATTGAAGCATCTTATATCACAATGGGCCTCCATCATCTAACACCGTGCCTGGCATGTTACATTGAGTGAATTGAAAAGAAGACATTTCAAGTCTTAGAAGAGCTTAAACATAAACAGAGAGATAGGAAAGCACAGGGATCCAATCTAGTTTAGCAGGAGCAGAGGTTCCTATGAGAGGGCAAAAAAGGACAAAGGAACGTGCAGAGTCACCTGCTCCAGACTCAACTCAAATGTAACTGCCCACAAGCTCTTGCAAGTAGATGGGATTTTCCCTATAGTCAAAGATGTTCTTTGGTTCCAAGTTAATATGCATGATATTAAGATTTGCTTTTGAGCTCCACTTTCACTTCTCAGCTCCATTTCACTCGGAGCCCAACTTCACCTCTGACTTTCATGCTGTCTATCCTGGGCACCTCCCTCAGACAAGGAGCCATGCTGGCTTTCTGGGCTCCTCCATCTTGGGAGCTATGCTAGAACATTGGACTTTGGCATGCCAGATGAGGACCGAGGAGGGAAGTCCCAACCGGCTTCCAAAGCAGAGAAGGACATGTGTCAAGCAGAGGAGTGCCTGACGCCCTGGTCAGAGAGCCTCTCCTTGCCAAGACATCTCCCAGACCAGGCATACCCACTAGCATCTAACTGCTTTGCTCTGGAACCCTGATCTGTGAGGTCCAGACCTCCCTCATAGCTCCTCTCTCTGCTCCTGGGCTCAATCCTCCATTTGAGCCAGAACTTCAGCCAAGTCCTATCTGACTCTGAGCACCATTGCTAAGTCCCTCTCCCCTATGCTTTTTGAGACCCTTCCTCCATTTCTTCTCAGCCTCTCTTCCTACCTCAGGGGCCCGATTTCCTCCCAAGGAACAGTTTCCTCGACAAAATTATAGCCCCTGACCTGATACGTGGTTCTGTTCCTTTGTGCTAAGACTCTCAGTAAGGTGTTAGCTCGAAGGCGGAGGTTTATCTCAGTGGTCTGAGCCTGATGGTGGAAATTCCCATAGGAGCCTGATGGTGGAAATTCCCATAGCAGCCTGAGCACAGAGACACTTTAGATGATGCACAGCTCTCAGGTGGGCCATCTCTCCCTCTGCCTTGCTTGTAGCACCTCCCTGACTCCAATCTGCGACAACCCTTTGCACCCAAGGGGCTGGCTGCCGCTACCTGCAGGTTTCAGGTCAATTGCTGAGCCACTGACAGCACCTGGTGCCTTCACTGGGCCAGGGGCTGCCGAGCAGAGATTTTAAGTCTTGCTGAGCCTCTGAAATGGAACTATCATGCTTGCATTGAACAGCACACAAAAAATCAGAAAATTTATAGTCTGCAAGGATATCTGCAACAATGTTTCCTGTTTTGCGAAGACAGGATGATTAAAAATGTTAAACATTGTGATGTCTTCCCCCCTCCCTTGAGACCCCAGTCTTCTCTTCTCTGTGTTTATCTTTTGCTGGAGGCACATTTCAGAGGTTAAGGCTGACAGTTTCATTTAAAATTATTTAAACTATGCCAAATACAGGATCTGTATACAGGTGATTTTTCTTCTCTCTGTGGCCCCAGCTTATTACCAAGTCAGGATGCGGTGGCTCGCTGCGCGTGTCATTAATTTCTAAGTCTCTGGCCCTTTTCTCCCTGCTTCCCACCCATCCCCCTCCACTTCATGCATACATACTGCCCATGGAGGCGACTTCCTAAAATTTATAGCACCTGCAAATCGTGCACTTCCTCCGATGGATGTAAGCACTCTGCCTCTGCCTCCCCCGCCTCCACCCACAAGATCCCCAGCCCTGGCTCCAGCCCTGAAAAGAAGCAGGAAGCTGCCATGCGTCCTGAACTGCAGTCTAGACACAGAGAGAAAGGGTGTGTTAGGGGAGGCTTCTCACTGCCACACGTGGCCTTTCAGACACAGCGATGAAAGAAGAAAGGAAAAATTTTGTTTTTAAGAGAGAGTAATCCTCTTACAGATGAACTGAGGGGTGTCTGTTCATAAAAAGTCAAAAAAGATAAATATGTGCTTTGAGATTCAGAGCAGCCAGCGTGTGATGGGGAAAGGATCCCGGATGGAGACTGTAAGAGACACCACCAAAGAAGTCCTAGAGTTGGAAAGAGGAGAGGAGACAGGCGTTTCAGCCCCGCTCGTGTTGCCAGCCTGCTGCCTTGTGGGGCCTGCTGGTGTGGGCGGTGTGGAGGCCCCGTGCCGGGGAAGCCCTCCAGCCTGCCTGTCCTCCAGCCCACCCCGCGGGAGGGAGGGACACACTCCCTCACTCTCCCCTGATGGTACAGTCATCACGTGCCTCCTCAGGCAGATATTTGGAGCAAATGCAGGCAAATGTGAGAGCCAGCAAGAAGTTTGTTTTCAATAAGGACTCGGTGGAGGGGTTGTGAAATGTTAGATGCTTCATTCCGCTTTAGCGCACATATTCTAGCCCAACACACGATGTACTGATGCGCCCAAAATGTGGATCTTCTGTAAGGCCCCTGCGGGCCTGGTAATCCCTGGGTAAGCTCTTCTCCTTTTGTTTGCTTGCTTTGTTTTTTGAATAAAACTACTCTTTTTCCTTGTACTTGTCTCTCCCTCTCTCTCTGTCTCCTCTTTCTTTACCACTAGAGAAAAGCAATTTCTACCCTTCAAGCAGAAAAGTTGCTCCCTGATTCGTAGTGGGATTGTTAGCACCAATTATTTACTGTCCCTCAAGCCTTCTTAAAATGAAAAGTATTTCAGATGACTCACCATTATTAATTATAATCACAAAAGGTCTCCTCTCTTTGAAAGCACACGTTGGGAAGATGCAAGCTGGGGTTTCTACAGAAGGCATTCATTTTTTCCTCTCCTATTTCCCGATTTCCCAAACTAGGTCTCTTTCCACGTGCAGTTCTGAAAGGAGTTCCTCCTGCCATGAGTTCTGGGGGTTTAGGGCTGATGATCTGTGTTTCTGCCCTTGACCAGGGACCTGAGAGCATGTTGTGGGCATGAAAGGAAGCTCAGAGATTCAGGAAGTATCTATGCTCCCAAAATATGTCTCCTTTTAGGACAGACAGCCCCACTGAGATATGGAAATGTGGTAGAAATGCGGTCTTGGGAGAGCTGGTCCAATAGAAAAAAGAAACCAGAGTCCTGTGTGCTTTATCATCCAGGACACTGACTACTGCACAGTCCCAAGGGGAGCTGGACTACAGAGGTGGTTATTATTATTATTTTTTTTCCTGAGGGGTCACTGAATAAAGTAGCAGTCACAGTCACCTTAGTGATAAGAATCCCACCCAAAGGCATCACAGGGACCCGCTCAGCCTTTTTCTAATCATTGTGCTGAAGGAGGAGGAGGTGAGGCTCTCAGGAATCTCAGAGGAGCTGGGCTTACACCAAGGACCTTAACCAGCTGGGCGGTCTTGGGAAAGCCAAGAAGCCCCTCAAACTTCAGTGTCTTCACAGGGATGAAAATGAATGTCTACGCTGATAATAGCTGCTTTATAGAGCACTTACTATGCAGAAGATATTTTCCTAGATCATCACTTAGCTTTACATGATTGAAAAAAGGTATTGTTTGCCCCTTTCTACAAATGAAAACACACACATCACGTGGTTCAGAGAGCTTCCTGCCAGCCCATTTAAATTCAGTACACCACTAGAAATGAGTAGCCCTGTGCCAAGGTTCTAGGCTCAGAGAAGGGAGAAGTCTTTCCCAAAGTTTTGAAAGGAGGATGCCTTTAAAGCAGGGAGACTCCCCACCTGAGACCCCCAGTAGACCGTGGGCTGAGCAAAGAATGTGTCTGGGCTAAGGGCTTCCGTGCCACGGGAAATCTCTGAGAGGCAGTGCGGCCTGCTGGCAGGGAGGCTGCCCGAGAGCTCGAGCAGCACAGCAGCAGGTGGGGAGGGCAGGAGTTGCCAACTGAGTGAGTTTCCATTTCTCAGCCCATTAGGCTCAGAAAACTCCAAACATTCGGAAGGCTTCAACAGTGATAAAATAGCGTCAAGCTCACCATGCCACTGGCCCCATCCCTTCCAAGTGAGGCTCCACCCCAGGTCCACATCCAGGGGCCCCAAATTACCTCTGACTGTATGAGGATATGATGTGAGGGGCACAGGAAATGGGGAGACAGTACCAAAGCCCAGAGGAGCAGACGTGTTCTGTGTGGGGGGTGCTTTGGGCTTCTCCGGCAACCATCCTGGAGATGCCGAGGTTCTCGGTTGTGAGCACCCACCGCAGCAGCACACCCAGCCCTCCCTCCGCTCCCACCACGGGTAGGAGCCCAATGACATCACACTCAGATGACCCAAAGGGCTGCTTATGGGCCTCTGAGCTGCTGCTTCCTCTCACACCCACCTTCATGCACACCTTGTCAGAATCAGTTTTCTAGCATATGATGACCACAGTGTCCCCAGATCACACACCAACGATACTTATCATCATCTCCAGTTTGTCTCAGCTCTTCTGCCCATTCGTCAGAGTCCTTCGTCATTCGGTCCGCCTTCCTCAAGCACATGGATTTCATGTTCCTTCTCCCAAATGCCTTCTGTCCCAGCCAGACCTGTCTCTTTAAAAATGTCCAGGTACACCCGCCCATTTCTGAATCTGCGCATATGAGTCCTCTGGCCTGCATGGCTTCCCTCTGCCCACACTAGGTGCTGTGTGGGCCACCCGTCCAGGCTGAACCCACAGCCTCTCTCCTCTGCAAAGCCTTCTCTGAAACATGAGCCCACAATGACTTCTCTCTCCTCTTACACCTTTCACATTATTTTCCATACTGCATAATTAGCACCTGATGGTACACTGTCTTCTTCTCTAATTATCTGTACCAAGTAATGTACTCCTTACAAATATCTAGAGAAAATATTCATCTATAATTCTCCGTCTTCTGCATCTGCTTGGTTTCCCGACTGACATTGAAAATCCATGCCTTAGACTGTATATGTCCCCACAGTCCCACTTGAGATTAGGCATATAATTGGCACTCAATAAGTGCTTAAAATAAAATGTTTGTTAATTATTTTTCTTTCTCTACATAGACACATTTTCCCCATAATTCTGTAAATAGAAGAAAGGGACTTTATTGGGTTCAATTTATAATATCCAGAACAAGTCGAATGATTTTTAAAAAATAACTAACGTGGATTGGTTTCTGTGTGTAAAGATCACACGAAATGAGCATAACCCATCCACTGGACAATGGAGAGACTCCCATTGTGCTGCCCCATCTCCTTTGCATTCCTAAATGCTGGAAAAAAAGAGTTTATTTACTCAGCAAACATTTCTGAGGCATCTACTATAATGATTCTCAACCCTGAATGAATATTTGAGCTTTCAAAAAAAATTATCAGGACCCCACACTCAAAGATTTTGATTTAATTACTTGTAGGTAGGTCCAAAGCACAGATATTTTAGATCTCAGAGTGATTCCAAGTTATAATTTCTATTAAGAACCACTGAAAAAATACCTAAAAACAAAAACAAAGGCACAGTTTATGCCTTGAGACGGTCAGGGCGCAGTGAGAAAGGGGTGAGCAGAGTTAACACTGCCATGGACGCTCTAGGGCCACATTAGGGCACCCCAGGGAATGTGGGAGGCCAACCTCCCCGGCTAAGGATTCAGGGGAGGCTGCCTGGAGGTAAAACCAAACCTGACTTAGAAGCTGACGGAGTAGGAATTAGTCGAATGAAAAAGGGAGAAGGGGTCCAGGCTGCGTGGCACAGAGCGAGGTGACAGGCAGCTGGTGATGCCAAGGGCAGTGGAGCCGCGATGCAGTTCCGGCGGATGAAACCCCTGGGAGCCGTGCGCCGCTTCCGGGTCTGGCCCCGAGGCCCCTGTGTGAATCCCTGCGCCTGGCTCGGGAACCTTGGTTTTTTTCCGCATCTACTGGATGAACGGAAAGGAACCTGAGGCCTGAGAGAGGAGTAGCAAAGACAAGGAGGTGGTGAGGAAGGTGGTCCCTGGGAAGACTGATCCCATGGAATCTTAGCCTTTGAGAAGTTTTTCTGAGGGATGAAGTAAGTGGTGGCAACTTAAAGATAGAACAAGGCATCCTACCCTGAGGCCTGCAGAGAAGGAGAGCAAAGATGTAGGGTCTCCAGCTGTGGCCCTGGAACAGCAGCTCCCTCTGAGGTGACTGACGCCTTAACTATGGCGTGTCTGAGCATCTCAGAGTCCTGGTCTCCAGATCCAGCGCTGGGCTGAGTAAATGCAGGGACAGTGCCTGGAACCGAAGGGGCAGGAGCTCTCTCTCCTTGACCCAGTTCCCGTCTGGCAACCAGTGTGAGTTGACAACAGAGCCCTGTTTGTCCAGACAAACTTTCCCACACTGAGCGCACATGAGAGAGATGAGCTGGTTTTCCAAGGACTTTCCAGTCCCTCGTGGGGAGTACACAATTAGCTAGCACACCTGGGGCCCCCAGCGATTCTGCACACACACGCTCCCTTGAAGGGCCAGCTGGTGGAAATTACCACAAGGACAGAGAGAGAGCGAGTTAATTAGGAGAGGAGAGAGGGTTTGCTGGGGGAAGATGAAGGAGACAAAGATGTGGTGATGCTGGAATTGCCATATGGCTGTGCACCCATTGGATGCTCTCTCCTCCCTGCACTGAGAATCCCTCTGTAGGCAAGACTTCAGAGAGGGAAGACACGCTGTAAAGGAAAGTTTACTGTTCTAAATACTGGCCCAGGCTCTGCCACTAGCTTGCTGTGTGCCCTAAGGCCAGTCCCTTCATCAATCTGGGCTGTTGCTCCCCATTCATAAAATGCAGAGGCTGGACTGTAATTATCTCCAGGGTTCCCTCCCTGTCTGTAAATTCAAACTGTAGGCCCAGTCTCCTCGGCCCTGTGAGAGCCCACTAGTGAGCAGCCACACAGGGTCCCCCTCAGGCTCCTCTCACCCGTGCCTGCTCGGCAATCGGCAGCTCCCTGGCTGGCCCTCCTCTGTTGCTAATCTCATGCATGAGTTACTGCACGGCAGCTCCATTACCAGCAACAGCGTCCGTGCTGATGAGAAAAAAATAAATGTAAGCACCTAATGTGACTGCCGATTTACAGCCCAGAGTCCTGGAGGACTCCCTACCCCCCTTCCGTGGGAGTGACCAGCACAGTCTTTTGTTCACTACAATGTTCCGTCCCCTTTCTTTTTGTACATGTGTCCTGGAGGCCCTGCTGCTACCGCTAGAGGGATGGCAGAGGGTGGACAGGAAGCCTCAGCCCCGCGTGGAGGCTGCACTGTGAGAGGAGCTCCTCGACGACAGGCGCGGTGTACTAAGAAGTGGATCTGGTCTGTGTCCCAGTTCCAGGCACAAAACCCTCAAACTCTTGGGATTGCCTGAGTAATAGGATTGTTTTCTGTCATTCAGAAGAAGCCCCTTCTGAGCCTTTGCTAATGAGGTGATTTAGGGTGGTGTCCCCAGATGGCCCCAGGATGGGGCTGGTTACCAGAGAGACCCCGTGGTTACAGGGTTGGAACTTCCAGCCCCACCCACCAACCTCCTGGGAGGGGAAGCGGGGGCTGCAGATTGAGCTCTAGGAAAACTCTGGAACATCGAGATCCTATGAGCTTCTGGGTTACTGCCAGCAGGGTGATGAGCCCCAACTCCAGAGGATGAAAGTGCCTACACTCAAGATCCTTCTGGACATCCCCCCACTACCTCTTCATCTGGCTGTTCATCTGTATCTTTTATAATATCCTTTATAACACTGAGTGCACATTGTAATGTGCACTCAATTACACTGTGTGTAATTGTAAGTAGATGTTTCCCTGAGTTCTTTGAGCCCTGCTAGCAAACTAGTTGAACCTGAGGAGAGGGTTGTGGGAACCTCCAATTTATAGCCGGCCAGTCAGAAGCACAGGTGACAACCTGGACTTGCGATTGGCATCTGAAGTGGGGAGCAGTCTTGTAGGACTGAGCCCTTAACTTGTGAGACCTGATGCTCTCTTCAGGTAAATAGCGTCAGAATTGAGTTACATTTATGGCACGCCCAGTCAGTGTCCACTGAGAACTGGCCAACTGCTTGGTGGTTTCAAAAAACACATGGGAACAAGGAAGGGGCTACTGGGGCCTAGGGCTCCCCTTTTCTTCCACATGGCCTGTATCGACAGACAGAACAACACAGCACCGATCATGCTGGGAGAGTGGCAGCCTCTGCTGCTCTTCTTGTGAGGGCAGGCTCCTGTCAGCACCTGTAAGGTCTTCCTGGTCCCCAGAGAGGGCAGAGTCCAACTTCCTCTCTTGGCTTTCAGATTCTATCAGATTGTCTGGGAAATACCACACCTAGAGGCTCAGGGAGGGCCATACCACACACAGGTGTGTATTCTAGAGACACGGCTTTCTCCTGCCATCCAGACTACATCAGAGGGGAAGCTGGTGTTTGTGAAGCAGAGGCAGCAAATTGAATGAGCATGAGCCCGCGTGGGTAGCAGAGTTATTGGTGGGAGGACAGACGGTGCAGGGTGAGAATGGGCGCCAGGCAGGGAAGAAAGTGATGCCGCAGAACTGGCTTTTTCACCACCTCACTCGTCACTGGATGCTCAGCTGGGGCCGAGGCAGCCTGAGCCGGGGGAGGGCCCAGGGCACAGCAGCTCCTCTGAGCTGCTTCTTATTTGAGACCAACCTCTTCAGCTCTAAGAGTTGGAGCTCAGCAGGGGCTGCCAAGCTGCCATTTGTAAACACAAATCAGGAGATATTGCAGGCAGGAGTGACCTGATTTCACCAGTCAACAGGACATAGTCTGGCTCTGGTCACTCAGCCAGGCCGTGTGGCCCACTGCACCACAAAGTGGGGATGCAACAGTCTGAAGAATCGGGGTGGTCTAGCTTTCCACACTCCATCTTATTTGCTTTCTAGCATTTACCATAAATGGTGTGAAATCCCAAGACACAAAATGCAAGGAAAATAAGCAAAGATGCAGAACTAGGACAGGTGTGCAGAGCATCAGAACGGGTCCCCTCTCCTCCTAGTTGCCCTAATGCAGCTTCATTTTAGGCCTCTGCTCTGGAGGCTCAAACTGAGCTTCGAAAATCTCATAATGAAACATCTGTCTTTCCTTTCTTTTCCCTTCCCCCAACTCAACCAATTACCACATCTAACGTTATCCATCATCTCGTCATTGTGGCAGCAAGAATCAAAGAGCAGACGGGGGAAATTGATAATAATTGTGGTGTCAAGGCACAGGATGCAATCAGAATTCAGTGTGGAAACAAATACAAACAAACCATATTTATTCTTCTGAAAGATTGCTCAGTTCTCACTCCCTCCCTCCCCCAGGAGCAGCCAATGAAGGAGCTCAGGAAAGATATGAATCAGCACCAATGTGGGGATTAGGAGTCGGTTCTTCAGCCCAGCCTGCACCACCACAGAGAGCATCTAATTGAAATTAGAACAGGGATTTGGGAGCCTCTCAAGAGACAACCCAAATCCATCAGGGCCCCAGCGGGAAGCAAAGGGAAGGGACGTCTGTTTAATTCAACAGTGAGCACGTGAGCTCTGAAAAGAAGAAATGTAAACTGAATCATCAGTCTTGGACAGTCACGAGGAGAAGGAAGTGCTCCTAACCTTCACTTTTAGTGGTAAGAAGCGTGTTAGGGGTCTTCCACCAGCCCTCGTGGTCATCCCCAAACCAGGCTGTAATAGCCCCACATGCAATTCACCAAAGCCTGGAAGCGATCACTGACCAGAGTGTACATCCACCTCCGAACACACAGCTCAGCGGCCCGTGTCAGGGAGAGGGAGAACCTCAGCAGGAACCCCATAAAAGGGCAGAATATTTAAAGCAAGAATAATTATGTTTGGCTTTGGTGTTCATTACACATTCTTATTCACATCCTGTTACTGTCTATTCTTCCTGACATTATTTTTAGTTAAGACAATAGTTAAAAGCACTTGCTTTCCATCAGCTTCTTCACCCTCACCTGTTCAAACGTGCTTCCTGGGCTGTCAGCTTCAGCAGCGTGCCCTGGGTGGAGGGGAAGGACTGCGGGGAGACTGACTTGTTTGGAAACCCACCTTTGCCTCGTACTGTCGGTGTGATTTTGGACAATTCATTTAACCTCTCCGAGTCTATGTGTTTAGCAATATAATCCAGTGCAGAGATCTCTTATGAAGAATAAATGAGAAAATGTGTATAAAGTACGTAGGCCAGTGCCTGGCACCTGGTGGCTGCTCAATATAGGTAGCTACATGTAACCTGTACAAAGCAAGAGCCCTTCCCGGCCAGGTGCAATGTGCTGTTTCCGAATTCCAGTGAAAAAGAATGAAGGTTTATTTAAAGGGACAGCAGAGGACTTACACCATGTATTACACAGTGAAACTTCCTTAAAAATCCTCACTGCACATCGCTTTCTCTCAAAAGTTTCGCCCTCATGGCGCCTCACATGGTTTCCCCACTGTGACATGTTATGCCACCACCTCTTACCACACAAAGCTCTGGGTCCTGCTACGTGAAGCTTTCAGCTGTGCATAGTAACGTCTGGGAAGTTGTCTGTGGTTCCCAGCAGGACTGCTTTTCCTCTCGGGAGAAGCAGAGCTGCAGTTCTGGTCAGTCATGCTCACCCTCCTGCCACAGAGCTAATGGATGCAAAGAGCCCAGAGCTACCTGCCACGCGAAGGCGCTCCATCCATGGCAGCGTAGGGAACATGCATTAGGAGTCTGGAACAGTTTCTCCCACGTGTGTGCTCTGCAAATGCTATTGCCGTCCTTGCCTCCATTTCCTGATCCCCTAATCCAGCCCAAGGCAGGAACTGCTTTGGGAGTAGGTGGAGTTTACAATGAATTGCTCTAAGTTGTTAGAAGGTGTCTAATGAGAGCCTTGTGTATCCACATAACCCAGCAAATTATGCCTTCCCCGAACTTCCACTTTCATGGCCTAGAATGCAAGAATGGACCTGCAGGTGCTGGGGACCTGCCCTAACCCCGGTTGGACTGACTGGGTCCAGATAATGCCACCATGTAGGACTCTGCTATAGATAAATCGATTTTCTAGAACCAGACACTAGTGTCTGTATCCCTGTTGCTGACTCTATGTGCTGGGTTGGACCTCAGTGATTTTTAAAGTCAGCCATAATTAAATCTGAATTTGCCACATGCCTTCAAATGCAATTAGTCTGTTGGCTGTGAAGTTCCACAGCCAGTGTTCAGCTTAGGTCCTGGTAACAACTGGGATCTACTCAAACTTTAACATGTTTCCTGGGAATACTCTGGATAAGAGTGAAGATGGAGGCCCCAAATCGCACTGAGTGTCACAAGTCAGTCATCCTACAAACTGCATTAACCACTACAGATCACATGTAGTCAGCACTGGCTGTATGTACCTACACTCAGAGTTGACTTCATCCCAAACGCTGCATCAGAGAAGCATTTATGACTTGAGGAAGGCTCTGGGCGGGCAGGTGGGGTCCAATGCTATAAGGGAGGCCATAAGCACCCCCTTTGATTGGCTCCAGGGGCTCTGGATTTCAAAGGTCAAGGAGAAGAAGGTGCATGAATGCATGCCTCCATGTGATGGGTGGAGTAAATCCTTTTACATAAAGAATTGATATTTTTTTAAAGTACACTAACTAGTCCTGTTCACTGTCTCTACTGAGGATCAAAGAAGAGGGAAAGAGCAGAGTTTGAGTCCAGAACTCTGAGTGTGCTTGCTTGGAAGTTCTAAAAGAGAAAAAAAGTAACATTTGGAAGGAAGAGTATAGCCGAGAAGGGTGAAAGGAGACTATAATACAAAGGCTAATTCCCAGCAGAAATTCTGCAAACTGGAGAATTTGGGAGACTATTGTAAGACTGAGCTGGACCTAGGAAGTTCTGTTGAAAGGCAAACTGTATGTAAGCACAGAGAGTTCTAACGGGCTTACACTACCAAACTTGAAGGGGTTCAGGTGAAGGCTGAGAAATCTCTTACGTGTAACACAGCCTCTCCTCCAGCAGGCTGAGGAGGCTTAAGTTGAACACCTGAAAACTCGGAATTGTTGAAAATGAGCAGGACTGATCTGCAGAAATTAAGTTTTATCTCATTAGATACGTCAATCTCGAACAGGGGTCTTTTTCTATAAATAGCTGGATAGTAAATAGTTGAGGCTTGGTGGGTCATAAAGTCTTTGTCACAATTCCTCAAGTCTGTCATTATAGGGAAAAAGCAGCCAAGGACAATATGTCAGCAAATAAGCATGGCTATATTCCCATAAAATTTTATTTACTAAAATAAGTGATGGGCTGGGTCTGACTAGTGGGCCTTAGTATGCCAAGCCCTGAGACAAAAGAAAAATATTGAGCTCGTAATTTATCTGGTGCTCCCCAAAAAGCAATGCAGGTTGGATGGTATATATAAGTCCCATCCTGCAGAAACGTTAATGCCTGGCAGCTTCATCACTTGCAAAAATGGAGGTCAAGTGTGTCCTTGTCACTTACTCTATTACAACTCTCAACAACTTCCACCTCTCCATACCCTACTTCCACATTCAGGCTGATTACCATATGCCATGCCTCACCTCAAAGATAAGCTCCTTCCTTATGCCCCACGAGGACACAGCCTTACCCTTGGTACACCAAAGAGAACTGCCCAATTCTGGCAATGTCACCCCAGGCTTAAGATTTTTCTCTCTTTGCTTTCTCACCTCATCTCCTCTAGTAAATGTAAATTTCATTTTTCTCATTCATTCACTCAAATGAAGCTCTGTGCTTCCCAAGGTGACCATTGAGAACTGAATGAATTTCAAAATCTGATTGAGCTAATGTGCCAGTGGGTGCTAATGGTTTAATGCTGGGACTCTCAAACTGCCCTATAAATACCCTTAGGGGTTCAGGGAAATGTGCCAAGACAAACACACTGCAGGATAAATATAATGCAGCTTTCAGAAACATAGATTTTATTTGAATAATTTTTGGAGGAAAGTTAAATATTAAAACAAATTGAAACATCTTATATTAAAACATGGCTTTAATATGAATATAATATAAATAGTATGTATTAATAATTATTTTTAATTTTTAAGCTTGTTGCTGATCACTTTGTGCTATGGCTTCAAGTTGCTACAGATGTACATGAACTCTTCTTTCTTATTAGGAATATTGAATGGAAAAGTTGGAGAAGCACTGTTGTGATATGCACCCTTTCCTGCTTTGATAAGTAAATCAAGGTCAAGTATAATCTCTCACAATTTCTCTTCTTCCTTCCCAGAAACGTTTATACCCACATTTAGTCTTCCTTTATATCTTTTCTCCAGTCTTAGCTGATGAGCTATGGTCATATTTAGACCAACGGCCCCCACCTGTGTCCATGACTGCACCTTCTCCCACTTTCTCTGTCTTTCTTCCACTGGTGATCCTTAACCTATCCTGAAATTTCACTTCTTCTCTTCTTCTGTCTCTATTGCAGTTTAAACACATTCCAAGTACTTCCAGCATGAAAAGCCATTATTTTATGTCATATCTTCCTTTATCATCCAATCCTTCTCCCTTCCTCAATCATTCCTTTCAAAACATAGTCTAAAAACAAAATAAAAAACATGGTCTATGATCTCTTTTTCCCCTTCCTCATGAACCATTTATTCTTCAATCCACTGCTATCTGGTTTTTATTCTCCCTACTCTACTGAATCTGCCCTCATAAGATCACCCAAGACCATATCCCAATTTCCAAACCTATAGGACACTTCAAATCTTATATTACTGGAGTCCTCTGCAGCATTTGACACTGTTGATCTCTCTCTCTTTCTGTAAAATGCATCCTCTGGTCTTCTATAATGCCAAGTTGGCCTGTTTTTTCTCATTTTACCCTTACAGTTTTTTCTGTCCCCCATATTGTCTCCTTTTACTGTTTTCTTATCCTTTGACACTGGTGAGGATCAGGGTTCTACTTTCTTTTCTCTACACCTTCTTCCTGGATGAGCTCAAATATTCTCATAATTTTAACTACCTATATTAGTAATCTATTGCTATGTAGTAAATCACCCTAAAACTTAGCAAATTAATCCCACAAATCTTTATTATCTTCTGACTTCTGTGTTTAAAGAATCAGAAAGAGGTTTAGCTGAGTTCCTCTGGCTCAAGATCTCTCATGAGGTTGTAGTCAGCAGTTGGCCAGGACTATGGTTTCATCTGAAGGCTCAACTGGGGGAATTGGGGGAATAGAGAGGTCTTCTTCCAAGCTCATTCACATGGTTTTTTTCAGGCCAGCTGAATCTCCCCACAAGGCTGCCTCATACCACAGAAGCTGGCTTTCCCCAAGGTGAGTGATCCAAGAGGGACTGATAGAGAGATAGAATATAGAAGCCACAATACAGTCATATGCCCCATAATGACATTTTGGTCAACGATGGACCAAAATGTCACTGCTACCATATACAAGAGTGGTCCCATAAGATTAGTACCATATAGCTTAGGTGTATAGTATGCGATACCATTAGGTTTGTGTAAGTACACATATGATGTTCACACAATGATAAAGTCAGCTAACAATGCATTTCTTAGAACGTGTCCCTGTCATTAAGTGATGCACAACTGCACATTTATAATATAGTCTTGCAAGTAATATCCCAGGGCTTCTGCTGCAGTCTATTCTTTAGAAGTGAGTCAACAAGTCCACCCCACACTCAAGGCAAAGGAATTACATGCAGGGTGTCAAGATTAATAGATGGGGATCATTGGGGACTATCTTAGAGGCTGCCTACCATACTGCAGGTGCACTGAAGACCCCAGGTCTATATCTCTATCCCTAGATATCTCCCTTGAGTTTTAGACTCATACACTTACTCTTGCCCGACAGCCCTCCTTGGATGACCCACAGGCATCTCAATCTCAATATATTTCAAAGGAAACATTTTGTTTTCTTCTATAAATCTGACCTATTCTTTCCTATTCTTCAAATATGGTACAACCATGAACCCAGGCATCCTAGCTAAAAACCTGGAAGACAAACTTCATTTTTCGCTATCCTTTATTCTATCACAATATAATCAGTCTTCATTTCCTGAGTTTATTTGCTACATATTTTCAACCTGTTTCTTTTCTTTCCAACTCTTTACCACTTACAAAGTTCAGTTGCTCGCTGTGTCTCACCTGGACTCCTGAAGCAAATCTAGCTCATGAACACTATGTCTAAGTACCTCTGTCCTGCACACTGCCTGTTATGAATCAGACACTGTCAGGTTATGAAGACAGAGATGGACACAGATAAGATTTTCACCAAGTGCTGAAAGCTGTAATGTACCCTCTGCTGTAGCACTGCTGCTGCTGCTGCTGCTATCGTCGGTGAGGATGATGATGACAGTGATGATAATATAGATGAATTACACCATCTCTATAATGAAATGCCAGGTTCAGTCTCAACCATGGATGCAAACAAGTTATATCTATCTACTGAGATTTTCAGCCTTGTCAGAAATGCCAAAATCACGGGTTCCGACGCCACGTGTCATCATCTCTGTTACTGCACCTGGATGCTCAGTTAAGCCTGAGTCCTCAAAATAAACTCTGTTTTTGAATGAGGAAATCATCACAGTATAATTGGGGCTGCTAAAGAGCCTGAGATGTCATTCCAACTGAAGACTATCTGAAGTTTTCCCCAGTGACCTAAGAAGGAGCACATCTAACCAATCATCTAATCAATGATTCAATCCTTGTACATGTACCCAGACACAGGACCTCTATATACTTTTTCTCCAAGCCTCCAATTTTTTCCTGTATCCCACAAAGACATGAGCACTTCCTCAGAGGTGAACCCATTAAGTCATCACCACCAGCCCATGCACAGCAGAGAGAGAGCCGTGCTGGAAAAGCTCTGAGACAGATATCATCGCTCAACAGCAGCAGTCAACCCTATTCCTGCCTGTGAATTCAATGGACTTCCAAATGCAAAAAGACAGTTGGTGCCTTTGGACAAATTTAGCTGTGGCTGGGCTAGATCATGGTTACTAGCATGAAAATTCATTCATATGACTTTGGAATATAATACCTGACACAAGATATATCGTGGCTGCCATGCTCCTATCCCAGATAAGGACACAGCAGTAACAGATGGAGGAACAAGGCACTTATCTTGTTAGTTGATGGATTTATCTTTTTTCCCCTTTCCTACATATTATTCCATATGTAGGATTCCATAGTGTTTAGTGAGTGGTGGTTTTTACCGTGCAGCATATGGAGAGTGAATTGATTGCTTTTCTTCCTCCTTAATTCAATAAGAACCAGAGTGGAGGATAAACAGCTTGTTGCGCTAGAAAAATTTCCAAACAGTCAAGAAAATGTCAAACCGCCTGTTCTTTTTGGAGTTGGGATTTTAGTTCTGGGAAGCATTCCTCCCTCGGCAGGAGTGGAAATGAGAGTGCTTTGCGTGATTAGGATAATGGCACATTTGCAGTGTCTGGGCTTTGGTTGGGGACAGCATCAGCTCACTGTAAGCGTATGGCCAGAGAGAGTTGTTCTTAACACGGGGAAGGGAGGCAGTGCCCTGCAATCGAAATTACTCTTGACATGACTAATTATAGTGGCCTGAAGAACTGTGTTAAGTTCTACTTCCTTCCAATACCTCTCTAAAATAACAGCAATGAAAAAATCCATATAGACAAATTAAATGAGAGAAAACATCGGCAGATGGAATATGTAGAGAAAATTGTATAGGACAGAAAGCAGAGGAATGAATAGTAACTGATTTAGCCAAGTTGGGAAAGTTAAAACCGAAATGTCTGGATGGGAGAAGCAAGCTGATTCAGGCTGCAAACTCTAGAAATGCTCATGAATTTGAGACACCATCCATTTATGGAGACTGTGGTAATGGATGGGGGGAGAAACAAGGAGACTGTTGAAAGTCTCTTTGAGGAAAAGTCATGCTCCTTAAATCCTCGCTCAGACTGGGGCACCAAACTTCTATCCTGGTGATAGATGGAAAGCTTATTCTCTAGAGCAGTGGTTTCCAAAAATGTGGTCCTCAAGTCAGCAGCATCAGCATCACCCGGGAACTTGTTAGAAATGCAGATTCACGGGCCCCGCCCTAGACCTCCTGAGTCAGAGACTCCTGAACGGGCAGGGAGGGGCAGCAGTCCTTGGTTAACCAGCCCTGCCTTGACCCTGATGCTCACTCCAGGTGAGGACCACTTGGGAATACATCACTGCAGAGTCGAAGATAACTCTCAGTTAAGCGGACTTTTCCAAGACTTTTCAGAGAAGTTTTCTCTGGAAAATGCACCCACAAGAACAGAGCAAAATTGTTGATACTTGAAGGTTCCCCAACAAAATGTCTGGCTCCTCGCCATGAACTCAGGATGAGGCCCTCTAGTCAACATGCTCACATAGAGACTTTCCAAAGAGCTTCTTAGCACTTACCTCTCAAACGAAAACAAACAATAAGTAGAGAATAATAAAGAACTCTTGGAAATTAAAAATGTTATAGCTGAAAAAAATTTTAAGTAATATTAACTTTAAATATAGGATGACAAAAAATATAAAAAAATACAACATCCACTTAATAGGACTTCATTTTCTGTAGTAAAGAAATGTCTAGCATTGATAAAATAGCTTTCCAAGCATGTTATTTAGAAATTTGGAGGTAAACCCAAGGGAGTTGAAAATGGCTGCCTTTGGAGAATGGGATTCTTGGGCGAGGAGAGTGACGCCAATTTTTTAAAATTACACTTGTAGTATTATTGATAATTATTTTGATAAAAATAGGATTCTTTTTTAAGCCATGGACTTGAGGTCCTTTGACCCCTAGTCCTAAGCCTACTGCCTGCTAGCTATGTGACCTTGAACAATTCATAACCTCTCTTAACCAGACAAAGAATATGGTCCGTCACTTCAGTTTAACTATGACGTCCTCAAAATGTCTTCCCTGACACCCTCCAAAATAAAGGAGGTCTTCTGTCAGTTTCTCTCACAGAAAATTGTTCTCCTTCTGAGCGCTGTCCAAAATTTTTAATGAGAAAATTAGTCATTTAATATCTGTCTCATCCACTAGACTGTGGAGTCCATAAAGGGATGGGTCTTGGTTTGTTAACCGTTATTTCCTCAACTCGGAGAGAATAAAGGATGAAAGAATTTGTCTACTTCCAAGCTCATCCTGAAGACTACCTTCTCACATCCCAAATGGTAGTTCTCTCCTTAAAGAGGAATGCAGTGCTTCCCCTCTCTGCTATAGTGTTATCAGCAGTAGGAATTGGCACTGGTCAAAGATAGGGCCTTGGAAGCGCAGAGGGTCAAGTCCTCCCTCCACTCGAGGTACATTCAAAAGCTCCTGAGCTCACTAAGCTTTAAGTTCCCAAACGAGGACCCTTAAGTAGAGAAGTGTTTCTTTCTTGAAACTTAATTTTGTAGATGCCTTTCATCATCCTTCTTTCCACCACTCAAAACAAGAAAGTTCAGGAGTGATAAGGAGTGGTGGGTGGTAGGGACGGGTGAGGGGAGAGGAGGAGATGGAGGATGCTGGCAGGTGAGAAGTGGCAGGGATGGTGGGAGGAGTGATGGGAATGGGGGTGGGGAGTGAGTGTGTCATGGGGGGCGCTCTTTGCTGGGCTCTGTCCCACCCTGGGCTCTGCTCACTGTGTGGAAACTCCCTGGGGAAGCAGACCCTCATCCAGAGCCTGCTGCATCTGGAGATGCACACCTGGCTCCAGACTCTGTGTAACCTTCAGAGGGTCACCTCTTCATCTGTGAAATGGATGGAGAAATCAAAACTACTTTATCTAAATCTTACAGTGGTTGTGGGAGTCAAATGAGAGTATAAATATTTACTGAATTAATGAGTGGAGATGAAGTGTCAGCTGCGAGCTAGGGGCCAAGGGTAGTTCATGAGCACAGGAGTCTACTGTCCTAGAGCAACACGTCTGTGGGGGATGCAGGAAAGCAGATCAGGAACCTAGATTCGTCTTTGCTTAGAGGTATCTTGTTAGCCTACCTGCTGGTCCTTCTCCTCCACCTCCCCCCAAGTCAGTGTGAGGATATGAGCAGGTATAGGGAGTGGGGTGTTTGGGGCAGAAAGGAAGTGGGAGGGGCTTGGGCCTTAGCCAGGGCAGTAGCCCTCACAATGCTGAATGACTATTTCCCCTCCTGCACTCTCTTCTGCTTTCCTCACCCCTCCCACTGCCCACAATGCCCAAATGAGAAACCCACGGTGCCAGGGCATGATTCCCATCAGGAAAGCTGCAGTTCTGAGCATGGCGGAGGAGTGGCTATGAAAACAGACAGGTTCCACTGATAAACAGCAAAAGGCAATGTAGTCAAGGCCGTGGGGGTCTTTGCAGGTCCCTGAGACGCTTTGCACTGGGCTGCTGCAAATCAAGCTAATACGAATCTCGTAGCCCATCTCCCTGCAGCATGCCTCTGGGGACAGCCCAGTGGGTGGAGAAGATACTGACTGGGATCCAGCAACAGGATCAGGGGGCCTGTGGGCAGACAGGCTATTAAGGTGGCAGCCTGCAGGACCCTGCTGGGAGATAGCATTCTGGGGAAGCAGATTCTCCAGGATGAGCGACCCAGCAGCGAGGCCTCTAGCGCTGTAACCTGCAGGGAGAATTTCGATAGAGGAAATGGGCAGGGCTGCTGCGGGGCCAGGGACCCGTCATCCACCCCACTGTTTGAGCGCTGTGATAAGGTACAGGACTGCTGTCTCGCTTAGGAGGAACCATTAGTCCCAATGAACATGATGTGACTTTCAGGATGAACTTGTTATTTCCCTTTTCTGTAATCACTCTGGATCTTTGCCCGCTGTCACTCTCAAATAGCTCAAGGCTTTCTCTCATTCTCCTGACCACGGCTATGTTGTGCAGTGTGGTCTGGGAGAAAAACTCCTGGATTCCAGTCTTTGCTCTGCCGTCAACTGACCCAGCAACCAGGAGTAAGCCAGTCCTCCCATCTGTCTGGCTCTCTGGTGCTTTGCACATTCGAAGATCCAGACACCTTCCCCTCACAGGTTTCTGTCCTCTCAGAGGACTATTCTTCTCACTCACCTTTCACCACCCCACCCCTCACGCTCTCAGTATTATAACTCTTCCTCACATTTTAGATTTTAATATAATTTCCTCATAAATGCTTCCCCACACCCTCATAAATGGCTGGGGATCCTCGTACGTTCTCCTTGCACACTGTATTTTTCCTTTGCAGCACTTACCACAATTTAACTCAGTAATTCCTTCTGGCTGAGCCCTGCTCAGCTGCAGTCTCCAGAGTAAACGTGGCCACACTTCTGCGTGCCTGCGGCTTGACAGCAAAGGCGCTCCCCACAAACATGTGCTAATGAGTGAGCAAGGCCAGCAAGTACCTTCTAAGCACAACTTAAGTGTTGTACATTATTCTAGGTACCAGGAGCATAGCAAACGAGACACAGTCCCTGTGCTGAAGAAGCTCAAATCACATTTGAGACAGACTGAGAAGTAAATCAACGATTGCAATGTCAGTGCCATGATGAGGCTAAGAGCAGAGCGCCTGGGACACATGGCAGGGAAGTGCAAGCTATTTCTGGAGACCGGGCAAGTTTTACGGCATGAATTCATAATTGCATTATAAATCCTACTGAATAAGTGCATTAGAGCAGCACTATGTGAGTAAAAGACCCTGGTGATACAGAGACTAGACAAAAAGGCATTCTTCGGCATGTCTTTACCTGAGAGACACCTAGTTGGATGAGTTCAAGGAGCGTGCATGGAAATACCAGAGCTGTTGACTCAAGTGGCTTTAGTGTTCTCCAATTTCTTAATCTGTTCCAACATTCTCATGTAAGTTATACAGCTATTTATTTTTGTGTCGCTTTGTGTCTTTATTACTCATATTTCTTCATAATCATCATTATCATCAGCCTCACAGATGTTTACTCTAGAAAGTAATGACATCCAAAATCTGGGTTCATGGATGACTTGTGAATGCACTGGAGACATTCTCTGAGTTCTTATAACATCCTTGTAGAGTGGGTATCTTATCCCTACTTACAAAGAGGAATTGGAGGCTCCATAGGTCCTTGGGAAAATCTTGGAAGTGTCCTCTCAGTCTCGCCTGTGCTCTTCACGGTCCTCTCTGAGGAGGCTGCCCCTCTCCCGGCCATCTCTCTACTGCGTGGTTTAGGGAATCCAAACGCTCACCTCTGGGAGGTGATTAGATCATGAGGGTGGAGCCCTCATGAATGGGATTAGTGCCTTATAAAAGAGACCCCAGAGAGCTCCCTCGCCCCTCCCACCACCTGAGGACACAGGGAGAAGGTGGCCCTCCATGAACCAGGAAGGGGGCCCTCACCAGACATCGAATCTGCTGGCACCTTGATCCTGGACTTCCCAGGCTCCAGAACCGTGAGAAATTTCTGTTGCTTATAAGCCACTCAGTCTATAGCATTCCGTTAAAGCAGCCTGAGTGGACTAAGACAAAGAGTCTCACTAAAATAGAGGTATTGGCCCTTTTCTTCTTCCTTGTCCCTGGATCTGAAGAAGTAAACTGAGAAACTGTAACTTTTAAGATATTCTGACTTGTCTGGTTGATCTTTTCAGGATAATTGCCAAAAGATCCACATTTCTTACCCCAGACTTTTATTGGGTTTGCTTCGGGGAATGTCAAATGATCTTTCTTACAATTACCAAAAAAAAAACCTCAAAGCGCCACAAACCCAGATTAGCTCCTTGGCTCCTCAGGTGTGAGTCATCTGCTTCAGGACTGGACGTGCCCAGTGAGATTCCAGCTCCCTCTCACTCCATCCCAGACGTAACTTGAACTCAGGGAAAGCTACACACCTAGTTTATCTAAGGTCAAAGTCTTTCTCCTCTCTGGTGATCCCCCGACCACCAGTCTGCTGCCTTCCCTCCCGCCCCCACCTCTGAAGCTCAAAGGGGTAAAGACCAACTCGGGGAAGATAATAGAGTGACAGCACCTCATAAAAGGGAAATACAGGATGGAGGTAGAGCGCTGCCAGCCAGATTAGGTGCTTCTGTCGATATGGTGAAGAAGAGTAACGTTGACCCTGTGAACTCAATTTGCTCCACTGCTCTACACTTAAGAAAATCTTCCAGTTCTTCCTCTGCCTTTTGTGCCCCAAGAAAGCCCAATGGCCACAGCTTTCTGTAACCTGCCACCTGCCTACTAATTTAGTCGTTGAACAAGGAGCCCTAGTTCTGACAGGTGGGCCTCTGACAAGGGGAGAATGGATATCAGGGTCTCCAGCCTTTGGGCCCCAGTCCAGGCTGATTTCATTTCAGATTAAGAGCTGCTGAAATGCAGCAATCGATAACCCAGCTCTTTTGTTTGCTTGTTTTTCCCAAGTCCCCAAAGAGATTAGATCTGATTTTGCAGACCTTTAGCAAATTTAATTGTTTTTTTATTTGCAGTTGTTCAATACAACTCCTTAGAAGCTGGGAGCAGAGAAATTCCCTCCCTGCATACTGGGTTACTTTGAGATAGAAAGCTGGAGTTCCTCAGGTGGGCTGAGGAACACAGGAGCACGTCAGTGTGGAGACGCGTTGGCTTCCCGGGGCCCTTCGCCACTCCACTGCCATGCGTCCAACCCCCATCCTGGAACGGGACTTCTGCCCTCATTACTCAGGACCCACAAAGACACACGTGGACATGAATTCAAGAACCTGCACACTCAGTTCCCGCACTTCATCCTGACACCCAAATTATGGCCACTCAGAGTCTTCTGGAAGATTGAGAAGGATCTAAAGGGAAACATGACCTCTTGGCCAAACAGGACCCTTCTAGGGACAAGGAGGAAGCAGAATACAGCGACAGGACTCACCAGGCCCTCAATGACTGCTTCCAAGAGGATGACACTTGCCATCTACCAGCAGTAGTCTCTGCTGTGATCAGCCTTGATAGGGTCCTACCTGGTGAGAAGCCAAACTTTCTGCATACCATCCTGTCTTCGCTCTTCCACTGTCATTTATTATCACAACTTTATTATTCACAAGACTCTTGCTCAAGAAGATTACAGCTGCAAGTAACGTTATTGTTCCTTTCAGGAGCCTCCTGAAAGAGCATTAAGTCACCAATAAAAAATATCAAAGGACAGTTTCTACCCTAAGACTCTTTGTGTCCACCAATTGTAACCATTTACATCAGGATCCTTATGAATTCTAATCAGCCTCTCCCTAGCCCTTGCATTGAAAGACCCAGTTAAACCAGACTAGGACATCTCAGTAAGTAGCCCAGATTTGCATTTCTCCCTCAGAGACACAGAGAAGACCATGTGGAGTTGGTGTTCTCCTTCCCGCAGGAAGCGATGAACTCGGCTTTGCCATATTAACAGGTTGTTTGATTGGTTTTGGAGAAGAGCCAGTATTCCACCCTGGGTTCAGAATGCCTTCCCCACTCAGATTTCTAAAATCTCTTTATAGTGTTGTTGGGTTTTTAATGTATTTATTTTTTACTTTAGCGTCTGTGGGCCCTAACATCAAAAGGCTGCTACTGATTGAGACACTGACCCTGGTCTGTTTAGGCATGACGGGGCATAACACTCAGCAAGGAACTATGGGAAGTTATTTAAAAACTATGGCCTTTGTGGGGGATCAGAATTTGCCACCCCAAAATGTGTTTCTTTGGCTTATTTTTAGGAACAAAATGCTCTTAACCTTCCCACTAACTGCCTAAAAGAATTTAAGGTAGAAGGCGCTTCCCAGGACAGGCCATCGTCATAGATGACTCTGGGCGTGGTAGACTGGGAGGGTCCCTGCTAAGCCCGCTTATCAAAGTTTTCCCTCTATCTTTCTCTTTCTCCCTCTCTCTCTCTCTCTGTTGTCACATTGTCTATAGGTGGCCCAGCAAACATTTATTTACCAAACATCTGCTTACCAAACATTTGCATTTCTATTTACATGTGAATTACATTCCTCCACTTTGAAGTCCCAAACCGCTATCCCCAATATCCTCCTTTGTCCCTAGCTGAAAATGGTATTTAAGTTGGTGGCTTACGCCACTTTGGTAAGTTACTCAGTTTTCCTAGGTTTCTCCCATGTATACACGTTATTAAACTTTGTTTGACTTTCTCCTGTTATTCTGTCTCGTGTTGATCTAATTCTCAGACCAGCCGGAAGGACCTAGAGAGTAAACGAATAGTTCTTCCCCCTACACCTTACGTTGTACAAAACCTTGAACATAGGTTATTTCACTTAAATTATTTCTCAACTCCCCCTAACCAAACAAAAACCAAAAAACCAAACCAAACCAAACAAATAACCCCAAGAAGTAAGTATCAAATGTCTCCACTTTAAAAATGAGAAAACCGAATCCCAGAAAGGCTTCCATGAGCTGTGACGACGGGTGAGAACATGAAAACTTCAGCTCAGGCCTTTTCCCTCTTAGTCCAATGATCTTAACAACAAAGTGCACCTAAATTTGAGAAGATAAACATGTAAAGAGAAAGAAGTTACAAAATAAAACTAATCTATTACAAACTAGACAGTAAATTCTCACGGTGCTCCTTCTGAGGAAGACACGCTGGTCCACGGGCCAGTTAGATGCATCAGGCATTTATCTGTAATGATTTGAGGAAGTTGCATAACTCAGCACACTCGCCTATCAAATGGGCCTAAGTGTCAATGAATCCTAAGAAATGGAAAATTCAGCCTGGCAAAACTTTTGCAGCATAGAAAAGGCAGGCAGCCCACATGGGCATGGCTCAGTGCAGTGTGAATGGCTCCACCCTCCAGGCAGCCTCCCCCCAGGCCCGTGTGCAAATAATTTAGCAGGACACCAGGAGCCAATTGCTCTCCCATCTGCTATTTTCTCTCTTTTTTTTCTTAAAAAAACAAAACAAAGCAAAAAAACAGGCAGAAATTCTTTCCGCTCTGCATTAGTGCTTGGTGTAATGGTGCAAAGCATTTTTCATTTATCATCATAACACCAGTCAAAGGGACTCCTAATAATGTAAATGCAGGAGGAAAGCCATTAGGATTTATTTGCATGGCAGCTTTGAGCTCATTCTCCACTCTGGGTAGGAAGTGGGTGTCAATGGGCAGGGCCGCCTCCCTAACCAGCTGGCCAGGTGGACATTACGTCTAGCTTCTTCATGGAGGAGCCTCAGGAAAATGGGAATGCCCTACTCGTGAAAGATCTGAGCTGCGGATACAGAGACTGATGGTTGATTTTACTGAGGAACTCAGACTGCTCTCTACAGCTCCCTTCTGAGACTGGAAGGGGAAAGGTGCCACACCCTGACCAGCAACGTAGAAGGAACCAGATACTGTATAACCTAGAGGTAAGTTGGACATGTTGATCTCCAGGCAGCCTGTGTTTTTTGGGGATTCTGGGTTGATATCAGAAAGTACTTGTGGTCTCCGAGCAGCAGGCGCTTTCGTGATTCCTCAGCGACAAGCGTTCCCCCTAGGCAGGCACTAAGCCCCTTGGTCCTTGTGCCCGGGAAGTGACGACGGTGCTGCCGGGCACCGAGAGAAGCTCAGCAACAACGACATGCCTTCTCCACGAATGAATGAATGGACTGTACTGACAGAGAGTCCACTGGTCAGCACCTTTAGATGTTTTAACCAGAGCAGGTTTAACCCAGAAAATTTCAAAACTCGGTAAGCTAGGTATCTCTGAAGCTACAGTTTTACTGTAAACGGATTCTGCTGAGGTCAGCACAGCAGAGCAGAAAAAGCATGGAATACAGAGACAGAGAAAATGGAGTTGAAACCCCTGGTCTCTCACCTATTCAATAAACATAACCTCAAGCAACTCGTTTCACTTTCCTGAGCCTCATTTTTCTCATCTGTAAAATAGGGGCAATAATTCCTACTTCATAGAGTCTCTGTAAGGAATAGATGAAATGATGTAAACCAGTGCCTCTTAAGCTAAAACGTGCATATGGATAACCCAAGGGTCTTGTTCAAGTGCAGATTCTGACGCAGGAGGTCTGCAGCGGGGCCTGAGAGCCTGCATTTCCAAAAATCTCCCAAGCAAAGAAAATGCTGCTGGTGCTGGCACCACATTTTGTGCAGCAAAGATGCAAGGCACCCAGGACAATGCTGGCACATAATCAATGCCCAGCAAACAGAGATCCTACCGTCGAGTGTTGGATGCTTGCTGTCACTTCACTCACTGAAAGAAAGTGGAAACAAGGACAGTAATAGAGATGGTCCCTGATCTTAAGCTGACAATTTATTCAATGTTCAACAACTATTTAAAATTTAGGAGAAATAAATTTTACATGTAAAATGCATCAAATAAGTAAGTGGGTTTAAAGTGTAGGAGGAAGGAGTAAAATTAGCCATCTGCAATGAGTTCTCGCGTGCTGCCTCCTTGATTTATACCAGAATACATTCCTTTGAAGGGCAGGGGAGGGGAGGGGTTCGGATGAGATTTCCTGCCCAGACTAGTATCTAAAATGGCTCAGCTTCTCTATGATCTGGAGGAGGGAGGTGGGCCATTTACTTTGGAAGATACTTGCAAACTTTGGGGATTCTGAGAATTACCCAAGAAATTTCTTACCAAGTGGGTTTCAGAAGGACCTCACAGCTTCTTGTTTTCTATTTAATTCATGCCCGATCAAAAACTAATGATCTTTTTAATGACTCAGGTATTTGACAGCCATTTCTTCTCTAGCACTGATTTCCAAGCACCCAGTCCCAGGGGTAACGTCCTGTCACTTTAAAAGCCAAGGCAAACTGCTTCTTCCCAAAGTAAAACTCAAAATTAGATGATATTTGATAAACTACCCTTTCTTCAGCATTTCCAACAAGAAAAGCTTTTTGTTCCTTTCTTTATCTTTTGTCAATTTAATTCTTTTTCCCCAACAGGAAAACCAAGGCATGGAAAGTTAAGGTATTTGCTTAAAGTGTCTCAAACAGAGCCAAGTTAGTGGAATCAAGATCGCTATTTACCTTCAGAAATGCCCCAGGACTTCTTGCCTCCTAGGCCAGCATCAGGAGGCAGCACCGTGCGGCCTGCGGTGGTGAGAACTTCACTTTGTGTCGTCAGACAGACCGCATTCAAATCCTGACTCTGATTTTCACTAGCTTTGTAACCTCACGTGAGCTCATTTATCTTGCCAACATCTATTTTCTCCTGTAAGAGGGTGATTTTGAAACGCTGACCTTACAAAGGGTTGTGGAAGTGATTGAGCTAATGCTCGTGAAGCTCTCATGCTCTGCCTGGCACATATGAATTCTCAATAAATGTGATCATTAGTTGCAATATTAGTATAGCAGAGAGGTTAACAGCACAGATTCAGAGCCAAACTTCCTGGGGTCAAGTCCTGTATCTACTACCGGCTGAGTGTCTATTGCAAGTTACTTAAGCTCTTTGGGCCTCAGATAATAATAGGAATATTTATAATGCCCACTTTAAAGAGATGTTGTGGAGGTCGACTGAGATATTTTTAAGAGCTTGGAACAGTGCATGGCGTACAGTAAGCATTTACTATGTTTTAGGAGTTATTATTATTATTGTTACCATTCTCATGTCTACAAGTAGCAGGCTGAGTTATGTCTCCCCAAAATTCCCATGTTGAAGTCTTAACTTCCAGGACCTCAGAATATGGCCTCAGACTATTTGGAGATAGGGTCTTTATACAGGTCATTAAGGTAACATGAAGTCATATGGGTGCGCTCTAATGCAATCTGACTGGTGTCCTTATAAGAAGAGGAAATTTGGACACACATAGAGACACCAAGGGGGCATACACAGAAGAAAGACCATATGAAGACCAGCAAGAAGGCCAACTGAAAGTCAAGGAGAGCGATCTCAGGAGAAACCAAATCTACCAACACCTTGATCTTGGACTTCCGGCCTCCAGAAGTGTGAGAAAATAAATTTCTGTTGTTTAAGCTACTTGCTCTCTGGTATTTTGTTATGGCAGTCAGAGCAAGCTAATACATCTTTTATCAACTCTCTTTCGGTATCTCGCTGGCGTAGGCCAGGGGTATAAAAAATTAGAGATCCTAAACTGGAGTGTCAGTTCCGGAGGGTAACTACCAGTACAAGTCCATGGTCAGAAGCCTGAATCGAGTCCGGAAGGACAGAAAGTGCCATAGGAGGGCTCATTGGAAGGAAGGAGGTGGTAAACATGCCAGGAGAACTGGCAATTTGGCAACTTCCTCAGCCAGATTGGACAGGACAAGGGGCTGAAGGTAGAAAACCTTGTGAGAAGGAAACAGACATCCAGAGACAAGCGACAAGTGTCTAGATGGAGATTCTGGCAGCGGGGGCAGAAGGGAGGTAGCAGATTGGAGCTGGGCACACATCAAGATCTGAAATAGTGGATAAGAAATGTTCAGACGTGACTGCTATCAGATGTCACTCCTATCCCTCTGAATAGTCTATCAGAATCCTAAGCTATCCTCTGCTCAACCGAGATGGACCAAAGTCTTTCCCTTCCTCCATCAGGACAAAGCAGGACACTTACATTGTTCACAAGTTCACTACACTGTGGCCAAAACGTGGGGCTAAGATCTGAACGTGAGAATGCTCTGGGTTATTCGATCCATTGATTCTTCAACAGCTTATGCTGATGACCACTGCCTGTTCACAGGACATAGGAACAGCTAATATCTCTAGAGAGCATTTAAACTCCTCAGCAATTATGAAAGTAAAATGCATTTATAGGAAAACCCTTATTAGTGAGGCAGTCATCATAACAAAGTTAGGAGGGAAAGGAGAATCCTCATGTGTATTCATAAGAGGAAGAAACTAGCTAACCCCAAATAATCACACTGCTAAATATGCGTCTCTCCAAGGCTGAGGTGGAGCGTTCTTAATAAAGATACATAGGTTAGGCAGCAATTGCTTTGTTTAAATTTGAGGTAGCATGTGGGAAGCCTGAATGAGGCAGGCTAGAGGTGACAGTTCTGGGAAAGAGAGTCTAAATCTTGACCCATGTCACCCCCTGTCATCTTAGCCTTAAGCCCTTGGTGAAGTCGCCTGGAACTGCATATGCAGTAACTTTCTATAAATGAGCCCTAATTAAGCCCTTGTTCCCGGAGGCCTGTCTGGAGGGATACCAGATCATTAGTCTTGGTTTCAAAGAAAGAGTCTATGTGGGGAAAAGGTCAAAGGATCCAGAAGAACCCTCAGCACTGTCCAATCCCTTCTCTTTCCTCCAGGCAGGACTGCGTGCGGGCAGCCTCTGCAAGGGAGGGACTATCCCATCAGGCAGGGTGGGATTCTAAGTCTGTCTTAGATGTCTTTATCCTCTTCTTGACTGGTAAGCCCAGTTGCTTTCTCAGAGAAAAAGATTAGCCATGGGCATTTGGTCAGCCAGCACAGGAAGCTCATGGGCCAGCCATGCCAATGGACTTGAGGGGCATCTGCAGACCTGGGTGGTGGGTGCCAGTGGAGGAGGCATAGCTGATGCCAGATAGGTGTAAAAGTTTATTTCAGGGCAGATGCTTGATTTCTTGAAGTAAAATCTTGGTTAAAAGTTGGGATACTTTTGGTGGAGTATCTTCTGGTGGAGTCCTCTTCAAGCTTCGAGCCTATCTCACACCCCACAGGAATCAGCCTGCTCTGCTCCTGAGTTTGAAGGGTAGACACACTCCTTTGACTCAGAATGGAGAGAGAATAAAGGTAGGGATGAGGGCACAAGAGAGAAAAGCCAGTGCCAGAGAATGGGTAAGAGGCTCAAGAGCATGGTATAGGGTTGAATAGAAAAAGCTTTACATCATTAAGGACAATTAGACCCAAGCATTTTCCAACAAACACTCACTAGTTCTAACAAGCTATCATTCTTGCCATTGTTCAATATATTTACTAAAATTGACTTTTATGAAGAAAAAAGAAATAAAATAAATACATTCCTTGTTTGGCTTCCTGGGTTATGTCTCCTGAGCCTATCCAATTCCAGAAGCCCAAGGCTTGAATGTCCTCAGTTGGCTGCTCTGCTAAGGGAAGCAAACTTTGGATGCATCACAGTGGGAGGCTAGTGTCAGTCCAGTGTATCTAAAACAGGGAGCCTGGGGGGTGCAGCAAACAGGTCCTGACACACTAAGTGGGCCTTGAGCTTATCTGATTTCACCGCTGTTACCTTTTGCATTAACTTCTCTTTGCCACTATAACAAATTACCACAAACTTCATGGCTTAAAATAACATAAATTTATTATCTTCTGGTTCTACAGGTAAGATATTCAACACAGGTCTCACCAGGCTGAAGTCAAGGTGTCAGCAGGGCTGTCTCTTTCTGGAGGCTCCTGAGGAGAACCCATTTCTTTGTTTTTTTCAGCCTGTAGAGGTGGCCCATGTGCTTTGGCTCATGGCCCCTCATTGTACTTCTCCAACCTCTTATTTCCATTGTCCTATCTCCTGCTACAGCCTTTGACCTTCTTGCCTCCCTCTGAAAATGTTAAAAGGATTTGTCTTTACATTGGGCCCATCTGGGAAACCTAGGATGATCTCCCCATCTCATAATCCTTAACCTAATCACAACAGCAAAGTTCCTTTTGCCGTGTAAAGTAATATACTCACAGATTCCAGGGATGCCCTAGCATGGGCATCTTTGGAGGGCCATTATTCAGCCTACTGCACAGTCATTTATAGAATTCCCATTGAGCAACTGTTAAGTGAGAGTAGGACACTGTCCCCGGTGCTGATCACCTACCTATAAGAACCTAAGGAAGGGAGAAGGTTGATGAAGGCTTCCATAGTAGAATCCTCCAGTGACATTCCTGGGCACGGACGGCTCAGTCGTCAGTCTCTAAGAATGATGTGCCACTAGTCCTGACCCACATTCTCTCTTGTTTAAACCACTGGCATCTCTTGCTTAGGCTACTATGATAGTCTCCCAATGTCTGCTATTACCCTCCTCCAATTTTGTCTATACGCGGTAGCTAAAAGAATCCTTTTGTACCCCTATCCATCCTCCAAAGTCTTGCCATTGTACTCAGAATAAAAATCAACATTTTTATGGCCTTCAAACAATTGTATGATCTGGCTTCTCTCTCCTTCCATTGCATTTGGTTCCACTCTCTCCCTCACCTATCCAACCCAGGCACAATGGCCTCTTTTAGTCCCTTGAAATGTGCTGAGCTATTTCCCAGCTGATAGGCTTCTCCCATGCTCCTCCTTCTTCCGCCTTCTCTTTTCACTACTGGTCTCTCCTCATTCTTCAGGTTTGAACTTAAATGTCACTCCTTCAGGAGCCCTTCTCTAGATCATTCTGTCTATGGATCCCGCTGCCCCCCACTGGCTTGTTCTCCCTCATTTTGCTCTGTACACTGTCATAGTACTTACCACAAATTATAATCTTATACTTACTTACTTGCATATAATAACAGATTTTCTTACATGTATATAATAAAATAATTTGCTAGCAATTTAGCTGTTCTTTCTAGGACTGATGACTCCCATGACTCCCCCAGTAGACTCCAAGCTAACGGCAAGGACCAAGCACAGGTCTGCTTTTGTCTTCAGTGTACACTGAGCGCTTAGCTCAGTGCCCACTACCTAGTAGGCTGGGCCATCTGTTGGATGGATGGAAAAATGAATGGACGGTGGATGTTTGGGTAGATGAATGGAAAGACAGATGGATCTGTGAAAGCTAATCCAAAGGAGACACTCCACTCACCCTGACCTGTGGGGTCTCTGTGTACTGGTCTAATGTGTGCATGCCTTGGTGATTACTTCTGCCCATTTGGCGGTGAAAGTACAAAACTTGAAGAGTTCCTAAAGCATGCTGTGACTTTAACATATGGGGGAGTGGGTGTAGGGCGTAGACCCTCCTGGCTTTCAAACTTTGTCCATATGTCTACACATGTGACACAGAAATATCAACAGACAGGCAGACAAAACCCTAGTGATTTGTTTTGCTTTCTTGCAAATCACTAGAATCAATGGACTAACCGGGAAAATCTCTATGTTGGTTTCGTTGCCCCTAAACTCACAGTGACTCCTGCCAGGGTACAGCAGTTGGCTTTGCACAGGAGACAAACAGGAACATAATCACATCTGGTCTGTGAGTGGACGGGCAGGCTTGGGAGGCCAACTCAATCACGGCCCGCCTCATCCCTGTGCCAGCCTCCGCCCCCTCGCTCGCTCCGCATCTGCAGCTGTGGGTGAGCTCAGATGGAGGTGTTCCTTCTCTGCCTGCTCTGATTCCCCCAAAGGCCAGTCTCCGAAAGAGCTGTCACCAATTCCTTGGTGAGTGGGAGACGGGAAACAAAGGAGATCCGGGTATCTTCAGGTGGTGTCTGACCTCTGCTGATACTGTAATAGTAATAGTGATAGTCATGGTAGATAATAGTAGATGGATAATACTAATAGTAATAGCGATCCGCGCCGATAGCGCCTAGCCTGCACTGCTTCAAATCGGCCGTTTTCCAGCATGCTGATAAAGCTGTGGCAGGCTGCAGCCCAGGCAGAATGCTTCCACTGGGATACAACAAGGCATTTGGTTCCTGTGATTCCTCTAACAGCACAGATCTGAGACTAGTTTCCTAGTGAGCTCTGAATTCCACTCAAAATGGCTTTGTTGACATTTAAAGGTCTCCATCAGTCTAGTTGTGTGGCAGAAAGGACTGGATCCAATCCCTCCTGCCTCACTACCTCCTAGCTCAACCTAAGACAAAATAATTGCTGTCTGGAAGGCAAGCCCAAGAGTTCCTTCCAGCTCTAAAATTCTATGATCCTATGATGCCTCCTGTTCAGCCAGTTGTCTGAACCCTACTGACTGCCAATTACTCACAGAAAATCCCATTAAAAGAGCAAATGAAACCTGTAACCAAATCTATGAAGAGACTGCCAAAAGCTTAGGACATTTTCCACAATGGACTGTTTGTTTTCCAAAAGACTTGCACAGCCAAAGGGGAGTTTTAGGTGAGACATACGATACAGCTCCCTGACTGTATGTGTCATGGATCAAGGGAAGGAAAGCCATTGACTGACCTCCTTCTTGGGGAGGATTGGCCCCATCTTGCTATATGAAAACAAATGGGCCAGACGGATTTTAGAGGGCTATGATTGCTTAAGGTTCCTCAATTCTGTCTTTTTCTTGATAACTTACATAGCCCCCATTTCAATTGCCAAATTGAGCACCTCAAATAAAATAATGAGCATGCCGTTTTCCGTCTAAATAACAAAATTTCGGCCTAGAATAGTAGCACTAATGTTTCTTAATATAAATTCTCTGGAGAATTAAATTGTATTGAGAACAACCCAACATCCAGGTCAGAACTAACTGCTGGACCCTTCTCTTCCAGGGAAAGAGCCCCGAGAGGATTAGAGAAATGAAATGCTGATCTAATCCTGCATGAACTCGAACTTGGGGGCCTTTGGGTTATTGTGGTTTCAAAATGTCTTGCCCATCCATTGCCCTCTGCAGGGACCGCCCTAGGCAATCGCATGGCTAGGTGTCACGCCTATTTCTGCACTGCAGGTCTGCCCAGAGGAGATGTGCACATGACAAGGGGCATAGTCTGTGGCAGCTGGCAGGAACTCAATACCAGCTTCAAGTCCATCCAGCCACACCAGAGAGCCTAAAGACACCTGCTCCAGTCCCCTGCAAAGCCTTCTGTCTTGGAACATTTTTTTGTCCCCTCAATGATTAAGTTTTTAACCTGTGCACAGAGGGTTGTACACTACTTTCAAATTTCCTCTAGACCAATGAACTTATCTCTCCAGTTCCCACTAGTGTCAAATAACAAGTCCCTTAATGTCTAACAAAATTCAGCCCTTTCTGGAGCCAGGAAAGCCTTCCCCACTGAGGATAGGCTACACGGATCAGATCAAAGGGATCCCTACTCTAAAATCATATTTCATTAAAGTCTGCCCTGAACCCACAGTTTGAGGAGGCCTTGCTGTTATCACTGTAGAAGGTACAGGGGAAAATTATCAAATGTCTTTTCTCTTTCCTTGTGTTTAATGCACAATCTTATGCATGAAATAAGTTGCTATCTTATCAGTTGACTTCTTGCCTCTCATCAGTTTGCCAGGGCAGCAATGGTTTAAGTTGCCATTCAGATAAGTGGAGATCTGGGGAATAGTTTAGCAGATCCTAAGAGAAATGGTATAACTTTTTAGTCATTGAACTTGAGGTGGTTCTAATTTCACAAATACCCTCACTTTACAAATGAGAAGATTGAGAATAAGAAAGGTTTGTGACTCACGTAAGGTCACACGGTGATATTGAAATAGAATTGAGACTAGAAAACAAGTCAGCTGACTCCCAGTCCTAACTCTTTCCACCACCAAAGGAAATCAGGCAAGAGATATGGTGAGAAAACATTTTTTTTTTTGCCTTCCATTCTATTTGCACTTCTCTGCTAATATTTCTCCCAATCTCCCAATCCGCTCCCTACTTCAAGCTCTGTTAAATAGGAGTACATCAAAAACAAGACTGCAGACCTGTTCCCTTTGACTTTCAAGTCAAGTCCTATTGGAGGTTCAAGTTCATTTGGAAATCTTATGGTAAAACCCCTGATAGTTTCTTTGCCTCCTACAATATGCTCCCCACTCCTGCTCCCACCCACAGGAGAAACTGAGTCTGTTTGCTGAGTCTTACTCTGTGGCTTACAAACATGGACTCTGTTTTGCTGGTAAAGTCTAGTTGAGGCCAAGAGCAGTTCATTTGCCAGCGTGGTGAGTTTATCAGTAAACATTGGAGGTGGCAGACAGGGTGTTTGCTGGTGGGAGGAAGGGCACGAGAATTGCCCTGTGATTCCTCAAAGGTTTTCTTGGCCTCTTACTCAGCAGTTTTTATGATGTGATGAATGTGAAAGTGAAATAATATAATAAAAATGATAAGTTTGAAGGTGAGTTCCTTTACCACTACGTTCCTCTCTCTCCCGGCTTCTCTCACCAACATAGAAAGGGACTGGGGAAATCAGAGCACAGTACTGAGATGTGTCTGACTTGGGGTGTAGAGAAAGGAGGAGAAAATACACTAAAAAAGGATATTTTCCTAATTCATGATCTATTCCAAATATAGTTAACAGAGAAAATAGAGGATGCCCAATTAAATTTGAACTTCAGATACAAAACAAATAACTTTTTAGTATAAGTATGTCCCAAATATTGCATACTTGTACTAAAAGATTTTTCATTGTTTATCTGAACAACAAATTTAACTGGGTATCCCATAGTTTTATTTGCTAAATCTGGCAACCTTAATCACAAGGTAACTAATGTGGGGCATCCTGTATATTTTAAATCTTTTCTCCTACCTCCTGCACCCACTACCAAAATTAACACATAAAATGCCAAGGGGGAAACACCCAAAGCCTTAACCCATATCACACCAAAAACATTCTAAGTTGCTGCAAAAATTCAAGGAGCATCATGGTTTAGGCCATGGCAATTGTTCTTAAACTTCAGCTCGCATCAGAATCACCTGGAGGCCTTATTAACATGCAGAGCTCTGGGCCCCATCCCGTATTTCAGATTCCGTAGGCCTGGAGTTGGGCCTGGGACTCTGCCTTCCTAACAGGCTTCCCGCCATTGTCATGCTGCTGGCCTGGCCTCTAGCTTAGGGGAAGGAGGACTGGCCTCAAAGGCGGGTGCCCACACTTCTGGGTTCTGCACTGTTCCTCATCAGATGTGCAACTATTTACAGTTATTTGGAGTTATTTGTTTTTGTTTAATAATAGAGTACATAACTATATCCTTGGAAATACAAAATCAAGCAATATGGGAACAAATAAGGTACTAAAGCACTCTCCTTCGTGTCCTGTCTGCAGGAAGTTTCTTGGCTTAGATGGACAGTATCTGGATGCACTCACATGGCCAGGGATCTGGGAGGTTTGCAACCAGGCTCCACGCTGAGCTGCCTCCATGAAGCAGGCCCTCTTTATCTGCTTTGTGTGCTGGGAGATTCTCTTTTTATAAAGGTGCCACTAGTTTAAAAAAATGTCTACAACCCAATGACTTAGAAAATCACCTAGAATCTTTTCTAAGAGTCTATAATTACAGCTCAACTCCATCCCAATTCCATCCGCTATTATTTTCCCAGATGGCCTGCCCTTGGATTTGCTGTCAATAAATGGTCCTATCATTCTCAAGGGAAGAATCAGCTCCTGGCTTACACCTGATGCACCCCAAGTCATCAGCAGTGTTCATACTAGGTGCCAAGTGGCAGGATTGGCAGACTGGAATCGGGCGGGTTTCAGGAATGCATAACTTGCTTTCCAAAGTCCTGGGCAGCTGCATTGTGCAGACAATCTTGTTTGGAGATTGAGGGAATAACACGCAGGCCTGAGAAGGGTTAGAAAGAGCCTGCAAGAAATGAGGGAACTTCAAGTACTCTGATGGGTAAGTAAGGCAGATTTCCGTGAAGTTAAAGAAGGAATGAGGAACACAACCTGCACCTCTGTCCATCACAGGCCAAGGCACATGCAGACACCTGCAAAACCATGGACTCTGGGCAAAGGGCCAGGGTGGCGCCCGGAGGCAGTCATGTAGCGTCCCAGTAACCTCACAGGGCATCAGCCGTGCTCTTTCCTCCTCCTGGGAACTGTAGGCACTTCTGAGTGCTCCTGAACTTCACAAAGAAAATGCATGAGGGAAGTGGCCGTCTCAGCCTGCTGCCCTCATCTGCCACAGCATCTCTTGTCATTGGATAGACTTTGTCTGGCCTTCGCCACTGGCCCCTCCATGGGGCTCAGTGATCTAGGGCCTTGGCAGAGGGCAAGCTCCACAGTGGTGGGCCAGAGGCCTGAGCAGCAGATAATCTGCTCAGTCCTGGACAGGAAGAAAGAGCCTTCAGCTCTTCAGCCCCTATCCAGAGGAATGCCACCCCCTGGGTACTTCTGCTCCCTTTGTCTCCCAGTATTTGGGAAGGGAGCTCCACTGTAAAATTTTTCTCCAGGGTTTATGTTTTTCATGTCATCCCACCTTTGACCAGAATACCTTGCTCTTACCTTTCTTTGCATATAAACTCTTTCTGCAGAATTCAAGAATGTCATAATAGGAAAGAACATCAAAGATCCGACCATTTGCACTACGGCAGACGAAATGGAGATTCAGAGAGTCTGGGGCCTGCCCAAAGGTCCACAGCCAGTTAGTGTCTAATCGGGAACCAGGTCCCCCAACCGCCTTCCTGACACACGAGGCCTTCACCTTGTGGCCTCTCCTGTCCTGCTCACAGCCAGGCCACCGAGAGACCATGCTGGCTCCTCGTTCCTGCCTCTTCATCCTCTAAAGTTTTCTTGCTTGCCCCCGAGGGTCTGAACTGCCAGGAGTCTGCACGTCTACTGCAGAAACAGTGTGTTTGCATGCACCTTCAAAAGACAACACTGCCACAAACACTATTGTTTTCAATGAAATCCTTGGTCTTGGCACCCCAGCTGTTTGTGTGTCTGCCTTAATTTAATCAGACTCCCGTTTCTTTCAGCCAGAGGCGTGAAGGAAGCAGCACAGAACTGACAATGATTTGGGAGAAGATAGCGTCTGTAACTGCAGGACAGGGCTCTCTCTGCCCAAAGCTCCTGCCCAAAGAGCTGCGGCCGGAGAAGAGGGTGGCCCAGGGGCTATTCCCGGGACGGGACGGAGGCTGGGCCTGTCACTGATGAGGTACTCTTCGCACCTTGTACTCAAAAGGAGGGCACACACCACCCCGGGGTCCTTCCCACCGTGGGTGGGCTGGAGCTCAGAAAGCAGAAAGAAGCACACACATCACTGTTTATTACTGAAACAGAATAAAATGCTATTTAAAGGCAATCAGTCGGAATTACTTTCAATACATAAATATTTTGGGAAATGATTAGTTCACTTTAATTACTTCTCTAACATTGATAACAATATTTTTGCAAGCAGTGGCTTCTCTGAGGAGGCTGCAAGGTGGCACCAGTTCTATTCTGGGGTCTCTCACTCTTCTTCGGAAAAACAGCCATTATCTATTCAATAGGCACATGGGAGGAGCTGAGGTACCAGGGGACCAAAGAACTGTGTTGGCCTCCCAAAACCAAGGGTGAGGATTCTGGCTCACTTTCTCTCAAATTTACCATAAGTTCTCCTTAGATCTTGAAGATTCTTTGGCCTAAGGCCTCTGTAACTGGGCCAGGCCAAAGCTCCACTCAGAACCTAAAACCATTTTAGGATCATCATAGGTGACCTGTCTTAGGTGTTCTCCTTTTAAACAAACCACTAGAAAGCAGACATTCCCCTGTCTCATGATTAGTGATGATTCAGAAACAGACACACACATGCCCCACAAAGAGGCATTGCTTTCACCGAGAATTACGTTCAAGTACATATTCTTTTCTGAAACTGCTTTGTAGATTTTATTATCTCAACAAGCTAAGCACAAATCTTGTACTTATAAGCGCAGAGAGCAGATCAGACACAAGTGTCATCAATAAACCACACCACTCCACAAACAAATTCATTATCATCAACTACTTGGGAACTAACAAACTTGTCTACTGCTAAGTATCGAAACGTCTAACTTGTGTAGTGGGGAGGAGAAGGGAAGACAGTTTTGTCTTAATATTCCAGATTGTTACTTAGAAGTCGAGATGATAGATATTATAGAGGTGAATATTAGGATCCCAAATATGTGCTTTGGATTGAAAATGCACAAATACCCAAACTGTCTATTTGCTTTCTGTGCCTAGCTCATTCTTTTTCTTCCTTCCTCCCCCACTTCTTTCTTGCCATCCTTCCTTCCTTCTTCCCTTCTTCCCTCCCTCCATCCTTCCTTCTTGCCTCCCTCTCTCCTTTCCTTCCTTCCTTCCTTTTCTTCCATCCTTCCACACAGTATCATGTCCATGAAACTGAAACACTCAAAAAGTGACTCATGCTGAAGCTCAGAGTTGGTCCTTCCTGACAAGTTTCAGAGGTCCAGACTGCTGAGTTCATCATTGTTCCGTGATCAGAGTCTACAGGCTTATGAGCTCAAAACAAATGCTGTCCTTGCTCCTTAGCTCTCACATCTCTCTGGCAGGAGTGTCCAGGCTAACCTAGGCCAGGAGAAGAGGAGGTAAAAATCTAAGTCTTAGGGTACAATGTACTGAAGGGACATTTGCTATTAGAATCGCAGTGACACTAAATGACACTTTACTGGGCTGGCACCCAGCTTTCACTCCGCAGAAAGAGGGGCAGGGAACTCATAGCTCTGGGTGGAGGAATCACCCGGTTTGAAGACAAAGAGGAGCCAGCTATGTTTTCAGATCTAGACATGCAGGGAATTCTGCAACAGTTCTTTTCACATAAGTAAGACAAATGCTGCTTATACTTTTGTTCCCTTTGCTGCATAAAACTGTCCTCAGGGCTCTGTTCCAAACACGTAATTGGGGAAGAAGAATAAAAAAGTGACAGCCATGTGCTCTGAGATGCCCAAAATGCTCTTTGTGCTCTGCGAATCTGGCACGGTAGGCGGGAAGGTATCCCCACCTGCAGCTGAGATTTGGGGCCTCTGGAGGTTCTCTCCTCCACGTTTGGGAACAAAGCATCATTCCCTTGGATTTCAGGAACCCCACTAGTAGCTCACTGTGATCTCCTCACTGGGAATCGGCTTCATCAGCTCCCAGCTACACACACACACACACACCCCCCACACACATGCACACACACAGAAGGCAACCCCCCCAAATCCTCCAGCAGACTTTCTCTGTATCTCCTACTCCTGCCTGATGAGATAAAGTCCCAAGAATCCAGAAACCTCTTCCTCCTCTTTCTCTTCCCAGCACTGAATGTTGGGGAGTAGGTTATTGTACTGTATTATTATAGCCTTGGCAGTCTTCAGCTTAGATGTGTTCAGCGCCAACTAGGTCCCAGGCATTGTGCTGGGAAGAAGGATAAGGCATATTCCATGCTTCTGAACATCTCTTGGCGGTAAAATCTGTCCACATGCACAAATCATTTAAAGCTCATAGAACGAGCACATTGTTGGTGGCGCACACGGACTGCCGCGCAAGTGTCTCAGAGAAAATGGTTAAAAACTCCATGAAGAGTTCATGAAAGTGTCACAGAGGAAGTGACCTTTGAGCAGAGTTTTAAGGGACAAGAAGAGATTTGTCAGGTGGGAAGGAAGCGAAGGTACATGGGTAGAGAAACTGTGGGGCAAAGTCCCATCAGAACACGGCTTGTGTGAGAGCACAGAAACGCAGGGCACGAGTAGAGGGGCCTGGCAGCAAATGAGGATGCAAATGTTTCTAAAACTCAGGCACAGGAACCTCAAATCATGCTGCAGTGTTTGGAGTTTTATCCCAGGAGAAATGGGGAGCCATTGAAGGTTTTTAAGCAGGGTAGTTGTGTATTTTTTTTTTTAGAAATGTATTTCTAAAGCAAAAATCATAATCAGAAACTGCGAAAATAATGAATCTGCTTAATAATTACCAAAAATAAGTTAATATGAGGGATCACAGGAAGGGTGACAGGAGGAAGAAGTCCTAAGGCTGCGATCAACTGAAATCCTTCCAGTTCCAGGCCCCTCATTGAAGGAACTAGTTTGCATTGACTGGCCACATTTGCAGGCTTGCACCCAGAAAGCACCTTTCTCCGATGCGCGGGCCAACCCAATCAGCATCTTGCATTCACAATCCTTCTTCCCTCTTCTCTTCCCTCCTCGAGTGACGGCCAGCCAGCTCCCACCCTCCTGTCCTTCAACTTTCCTTTCTCACTCACTGGCCCTCTTCCCCTTCCACTGGCGGCCCCCATCCACCTGTCTCTCCCTTGCTCTCCTGTATTAATTGCTGAGACTCTGTGCCATGGGAGGCTGCTGTTAACAAAAGATTAGCCATTTTTACAGGAGGAGGCGATTAAAAAAGGAGAGATTTTTGTTTTTAAGGCAGATGAAAGCAAGCCCAAGGAGATGTGTATTTGACCCTCCAACATGCTTCTTCAAGCCTCCTGAGTAGTATTAAAGGCGCTTCCAAAGGAAGGCTTTATGAATGCAAAATGAAGTCAGAGCCTTGTGTCTGCTCCAGAAGAAAGGAAAAACGGATCTTTTATATACAAGATTCCCTTTATGGCGCGCGGCTCCACCTGCCCAGTGCTGCTGCACCACTTCAGACGCCGCTCGACCTTCTCAAGGTCACTCTGCTCAGCAGGCCCCCTTGTGCCTCTCCCAGGGACCTGCGGAGGAGCTGAAAGGGCCAGGTTTTGTTTTCTGTTTCTCTTCAGTCACAGCAGAGTCCTTGCCCGGGGGCAGAGACACCTGAAGTTCCCAGCAGGGCCATCCCAGTTGGCTACTGTGGGACGTGTGCCCCACTCAGTGGAAGGAGGCCCCAAGGCTGTGTGTAACCAGCTCCAGTTCACCCCACCACCCCCTTGGGCCATAGATGCAGCCCTCAGGGGAGCGCGAACGAGGACTCAAAGTGCACACAGGTAAGTGCCCCTTCTCAGCCGCCCTTATACACTCTCCTCGAATCCTTCTGCTCCTCAGACAGAGTTGGACGCCAACGCTTTGCAGTCTTACTCCATTTCGCTCTGCAATTAGGACTCGGCCGCACATCTGCTCATTATTTGCTTGCCAACATCAGTGGTTTCTGTCACGGACTCAGGTCTCTCGTTGGTGGGGATGGTGCTCCTCCTCTGCATGTCCTGGCAGCTTCGGAGGGTCAGATAGTGGCTTAGTCACCGCGGTACCTGCCACAGTACCTGCCAGGCACTCTGCTTCGCACATAATTGGCACTAGCTACATGCTAAGTTGTTTCCTTCTTTCCAAACATAATTTCCAATGCATGATGGATGATTCTGCTTCATGGTGATGACGATCCGACTGGTGTAAATTTCTGTATAAAGAAATTGCCTCAAAAACAATATTACCAACCTTTTTGGGCTTCAGTTGGAATCTGTGTGTGCCGAGAGCTGCGTAGCTTTGGGCGAGGTGTTTACCATTTCTGAGGCTCAGTTTTCGCATCTCTAAAATGGAAACAGTGCTGCTTTATGTCTCATAAAGTTCTTGCTAACAATTTATACTAGTGTCACAGTAAATGCTCCAAAAGTGGCAATTCTTTTTTACCCACAGGCTGATCGTTGTGAGGTAGAGAGCCGGAAGCCGAATGTCCTACCTGGAATGCTCTCACGTCGCTGTGTTTACATACATCTCTTCACGGCCCACTCAGCTGTCACCTCCAAGAAACTTCACCCCAATTCTTCCTCTCTGCTGGACAGAATTAATTTCTCCTTCCTCTTCAGAAGTCCCAGAATTTCCTAACTTACCTCTTTTATAGCATTTACAGCTTTCTGACTTAGAGATTATAAGTTTCTCACAGGCAGGAAAGGACCCATCTCCGTAAATATTTTGCACAAATGAACAAAAGGAAGAGAAGACAGGCACTTGGTCTCCCTCCTTCAGCAGGGGAGTGTTTTCAGGAGTCTGTGGACCATTCCTGGGCCAGAGCAGCCTCTTCTTGAAGCCTGCATAGCACTGAGTGACCCAATGATGAATAACTGGCTTTTAGTTTAGGGTAGGCCTGGAAATGCCCATTAAGGGGGGCGTTGAGGCATTGCACATTAATCTTAAACATTTCCCCTTAAACCCAAATGAAATAACTAACTGTTGCATAATTCAATAAGAAGCCAGGCTGGGGGCCGCATTCACTTTCCAAGTAACCAGTGAATAAGTACCATCTATGAAACTATTAAGTTAATTTAAAACCCTGACAATTTAGCACCACTCTGGCGAGATAAGAACCATTTATTAAAAGGCACAGTTCATTAACCCAAATGCTACTGGCATATTTGCTCAAAGAAAGGGGCGGGTCCAAACCTCATCAGGAGTCGCCTTCTCTCCCCGCCCAGGAACCACTGGGATCTGAGCTGGAGGCCAGGCAGTCCAGTCCTGCGATGTCCTGACCACGGGACTCCTTCCCCTCAAGAGCCAGTCACGGGCCGTCTTGCATAGTATTCAAGCTAAGGTGAAAGTGTGACAAAACCCGAGCCAGGGCAGAGAAGGTGCTCAAAGCTTTCCTTCCCACCTTCCAACCCCGCTGATGGCTCTTCTCTCCGATGTCCCCTCCTTGGCTGCTCTGTAAGCCCTCCTGGGCCTGAGGTATGTTTCCCACATAAATTTTGCATGTCACATTTCTGTCCCTGGTCACTGGGTTTTTCGCGTGTTCAGACTGGATGCAGCTATAAAATATTTCACAATTCCACCATGGCACAGGTTTCCAGGGCACTGAATGCAGCCCTTGGATAAAAACTGACAGGCAAAGGACAGCACCGAGCACAGGGCTCCCTTTTGTGACACTTTTTTTTCTGGCCACATAACAGATTGTTTAGGATGAAAACACACCAAATCCTACGACAGACACGTCGAGTCACTAAGGTCCTCTCCTGAGAGTCCTGTTTTTTGTTTAAATTCAGTGTTGTAACTATTCTCTAGAAACCCTTAGGCCACTGATATAAACAGAAAGTGGTGTGGGCCTTTCAGTGAGCCAGTGCCTGGAACCAGTGACACACCGAGGTCTTCAATATTGACAACGCAAATGTTATCCTGTCTCATCAACTGTAAAAAGCAAACATCCTAATTTCCAAATTGTTTTAATCAGCTTGAAAACTGCCTGAATGTGGACCAAGGTAAGATTAATGTTTGCGTGGGGGAAGGTGTCTTTACTTGTGATCTTTGGGGCTGTTCAGTGCAGAGTCCGATGCACATCTAGGCATTTTCCTAGACCACAGATGTCACTCTGGGAGTGAGGCAAGAGCTTTTATCTGATTCTCAGAGAGCAATATATTAAGGTTTCCCATTTGGCAAAATATTTGTTTGCATAAGTTATTTTATTAGTTCTTAAAACATTCCAGAGAGATAAGGATTTCTGTCTGGCCACTATGTAAATAAGTAAACGCAGGGTAAATGAGGTTTAACAAATTGTTCTAATTTCTAGAAAGGAGTTATATTTCATGTTTTGGAAGGGTGGTGTCACTCTCAGATTCAGCGACGCCACTTCCTTCATTAATTCTGACATTATTGAACTATCCTCTACTAGTAACCAAACACTGCCTTAACTTTTAAAGACACAATAATGAACGAGCCAATTCCCCACCCTTTTGAACTAGTATCTTAGTTGGAGGAAATAAACATCACACAAGTAAGCAAATTAACGAGAAAGCTTCAGGCATTGGTAGGTGCTCTGCAGGAAGCTGCACAGAGTGAAGTGACAGAGAAGGAGCACACGTGTAAACAGACTGGATGAGAAAGGCCTCTGTGAGATTTGAAGTGTAGTGAACAGCACTGCATGGGAAGGTCTGGAGGACAAAAGCTTTAGGAAGAAAACCAACTGAATGGAAAGTCCCTAAAGTAAGACAAAACTTGGCACATTTAAGAAACAGAAGGACATCAGAGTTCTTGGAGCAAAACTGCTGAGGAGGATGGTGACACGTGAGGACCTCTGGGAGGCAGGCAAGGGTCCAAGACTGCAGAGCCTCGGGGGCGTGAGGAGGAGTGTGCATTTTATTCTAAGTGTAAAGGAGGAGTGACAAAATTGGATTTATGCTGGGAAGTATTATATAGGCTGCCGTTTGGAGAATGGATTGTAGGGGGCCTGAGGTAAAGGATGAGTGGAAAGTGTGGAAGCAGCAAAATTGACTACTGCAGTAGTCCAGGCAAGAGTCACGATCCCTTGGATGAAGGCATTTGAGTGAAGGGGAATGAAAATGGATTGGAGATTTATTTTGGAGGGAGAACTAACAAGAAATGCTAACAGATTTGATGTTAAGTGTGAAGAAAAGGGAGGAACAAAGATAACTTTTTCTCTTCAATTATTTTCTTGAGGTCATATTGGTTTATAACTGTGTAATTTCAGGTGTACATTACTATATATCAGTTTCTCTATAGTCTGCTGCACGCTCACCACCAATAGTCTAATTTTTATCCATCATCATACATATGTGTTCTTTACCACTTTCACCCACCCCCACAACCCTTTTTCCCACCAGGAACTACTAATCTGTTCTCTTTATCCACATGTTTGTTTATCTTCCACATATGAGTGAAATCATACAGTGTTTGTCTTTCTCTGTCAGGCTCCTTTCGCTTAACATAATACCCTCAAGGTCCATCTATGTCATTACAAATGGGACAATTTTGTCTTTTTTTATAGCTGAGCAGTATTCTACTGTATATATCTACCACATCATCTTTATCCATTCATCAGTTCCTGGGTACTTGGGTTGCTTCCACATCTTGGCTATTGTGAATAATGCTGCAGTGAACATAGGGGTGCATAAATTTCTTTGAATTGTAATTCTTAAGTTTTGTGCTTGAGTAATATGTTTAGAAGGGTGCCAGTAAGTGAGTTAGAGATGACTGAGGGAAGAACACCCTCTCAGTGGAGTGCAAGATGGGGGAATAACGAGTTCCATTTTGGACACATCAAATGGCAGATGCCATTTATTCTAAGACACATAACTTAAGTACTACTAAGAAAGGGAAAAAAACCTCAGAATCACTTTTAACCGGTCATACCAGCCTCTCTAGATTTAAAGTCTTTTTTCTATCGCACAGGACTTGTCAGTTTCCTCTGCCTTAAGATGAAGTGTGTGATAGGCAACATTTTTTGTGTATCTAAACAGCCAGATTGTCGACTGAGGGCCTCCTTTCCATCTTAGGTTCAGTAAAGCATTTGATTGTTGTTTTGTAAGAGAATATGGAATTGGGGTCATTCTTCCATAGACAAATATGTACTTTCCTATAATCAAATTTACACCCTGCTATTCTGTTTCCACGCATTTCTGTGAACACAATCATTTCTATTTCAATGCTGAATTATTGTGTGATTCAAAGAATCATTTATTAAAGAAATTGTAAATGACAATTAAAACTAACACAGGTAGTAGCAACAATGCATATCACCGAGGGAAATCAAGAAAATGTGACCAAGTTTGTGCATGTGCAGGCAATGGCAGCTCGAAGTCTCCACTTGGCAGACAGAGATTATAAGATGCCACTGACTGTAAGATGCATCCCAATTTCAGAGATATGAAAATGTGAGAAAATATGGGTAATGGAATGAATGAAGTGACATATTAAGTTTAAGCTATCTTTATAAATCTTGAGTTCACAGGCAAAGTCTGGGCTACAGATACAAATTTGACAATCACCAGTATATAGAGATATTGGAAACTACAATACTAGATGAAATCTCCTAGAAAAGTGAAGAGAGAGAGAAAATGCCTGAGGACCAAGTCCTTGGCAACCCAGCATGTAGAGATCAGGTGGAAGAGAAGTCAGCAAAAGAGACGGAAAAGGAGTGCTTAGTGAGGTAGGCAGCAAACCAGGAGAGTGCAATGCCAGGGCAGCCAAGAGGAAAATTTTCAAAAAGGAAGAAAGGGCCAATGATATCAAGTGCAGCTGAGAGGTAGGTTAAAGATTAGAAATGGACCACTATATTCGGCAATATCAATGTTGCTGATGATGTTGATGAGAAGAGTAGAGTGGAATGGACCAATGCCAGACAGGAGAGTTGAAGAGTGAGTGAGAGGTGAAAAAGTGAAGACAGTAAATAAAGACCTTTCCTTTGAGAAGCTTTACTGGGGACAGGAGCAGGAAAATATGTCTGTAGCTGAAGGAGGATGTGAGGTCAAGAGAAGTTGTTGATGTTATTGTTGTTGTTTTAAAGGTGGGAGATACTGGAGCAGGTGTGTGTGTGGATGGAAATGATCCAGTGGAGAGGAAAGAAGTAATGATGCAGAAGAAAAAGGAAGATAATCGCAGGATTGAAATCCTGGAGAGAGGAGGAGAGAGGCCTCACAACATAAATTGAGAAGTTTAACTCTAAAATGGAAAGAGATTTTTTTATATTATAAGAGGAGTAAGGTATGGGTCTACAACTTAGAGGCAGGTATATTGGACAACTTGGTATCTAGAAGATGCGTTAGTTCTGATTGCTTCTATCTCAACAAAATATGAGTCATGCACTACAAACGGGAGAAAGGAGATTTTTGCAAGACTGTAAACATTTTGAGGAGAGGGGAGAAAGTACATATTAGATGTCTTAAGGAAAGGAAAACAAACCTTCTAGGAATTCACAGTAGGATTCCTAGGCAGTAGTAAGTACTCACTGAGATTTAAAAAGACATCAGATCAAATTGCTTTTTTCTAGCAATGTCTAGCTCCAGAAGTCCAGGATCAGAGAAAGTGGGTATGTGGTTTCAACCAGCCTTAAGGTTTGCCAGGGAAATGCAGCAAAAGGAAAGAGATCCAGAGAGCTGAGGGTGTTTGCAAAGGAGTGATTATAGAACCAAAGCATCTGTAGTAAAGACTAAAGTACAAATAGCAGAGGAGTGAAAAACTGTGGGGTCCATGCTTTAGGGAATGTGCTGTAATCTTTGGGACAAGGGGTAGGCTGTGTTCTTGGTGAGCAATGGAGAGTCTCATTATTTGACATGGAAGAGACAGAAACATCTGTCTCTGTCCATCTGAGACTGGAGAACAAGCAGTGTCTCTTCTCGGAGAATGATGACAGTCCAGGAGGCCCAAAGATCTAGGAATCTAGAAGAAGTGTAAATGGGTTGGTTGGCTTTTCCATTTATGCAGTTAAGCTTTTCCTACTGCAATTAAATTAGGTTTCACCTTCTTGAGTTTCCAAAGCCTAACGAAGAACAGCTGCTTGTCATCCACTTGGAGTATCCTTTATTTTAACTGTGGACTGGTACTGAGTCACCCCTTAACTTCTTTCTCCTGCTGAATGACCCTATCTCCATGTGACAGTCCTCGTAGGCCCTGTGATATGGCCTTTTGATCATTTCCACAGAGCGCCTCTGGGGTCCTATAGCACATGCCATAAAAGTCCTAGGGTTCTAATAAGAGTTTTAATAAAGGTTTGAATAGTACTAGTATGACCAGAGGATGTCCCATTGTGTCTATATTTTCCACCCTAGATTACATGCTTTGTTTTAATAATTGTTTTTTGGATACTAGCATCCTCTTGCAGGCTACTGTTTAGTTCTTGGTTGTTTCTGAGTATCTGTCCATCCCTTGTGGGCATAACTTGCATCTAGATTGACTCTACCCATTTACTGCCTTGTGCTTCTTATCCACAAGCCCCATTAATGGGGCCCATCTTCTATGGGATTCCTGTAGCCCCTTTTATCCTTTAGTTTCTCATTTCTTTAACCTTTCCTAGGGGATCTCTTCTGCCAGACTCCATTTGGCCACTGGGCAAGCAGGATCCTCCAACACTTGGTTGTTTTCTCTATGATCTAGTTATCTCTCTTTGTGGAGAGAAGAAATTGTCTCCATTGACCATTCTTTTCTGAATTCCTCAGTACAAGATGCTGAAAACTAGAAATGCTCTATGTATGGAACTGAGTAATGTAACAGAGATCACAATAATTGCTAAATATGGATCCAATATTTTATCCTTGTAGTTATGACATGACATGCGATTTTCATACTGTTACATCCATAATATTATTTTTGGAATATAATCGATGCGTAGGGCTCTGTGAAGCCAAATGCTCCCACCCATACAAATCAATGAAGATCCTTTACCCAGTTCCTGTCAGCTGTCTTTCCAAAGTTGGCACTATATCCAGAAACCATCTTAGAATGATTCTCAGCTCACAGGGCACATTTTCCTTCAGTAGCAAGGTAACTTCTGCCAAGACTTTGATGGCTGAGCAAGGCATAGCTAAAGATCTCTCCTTCACCTGCAACTAAGAGAGCAAGCCATGGCCATCAGTCACAGTTTAGTCCCTTTCTTGGTGAAACTCCTAGTTTAAATAAAAAAAGAAAATCTAATGGTCTGACTCAAATGATGATGAGAATAATTATGGGGTGATGAAGAAGATTTTGATGATAAAATTCATCTGAAGGAAATTCTTTTAGCTTACCATTCCTAATTGCACCAATTAGAACATCTTGTTCAAATGCCCAATATCCTGAGAGAGGACAGGGACACTGGTGAGCATTAAGGACATTCAATGGAAGATGGAGAAAGAAGAAATAGCCACTACTGACACATCTAAACACCAGAAATTAAACACGGTGTCTCTACTTTTTGAATACCTGCTATATATTGTCGACGAAAATAATCCAAACCAATCTATAAATGAAAATTTGGGTGACTTTATTCTGAGCTGAAATCTGAGGACCATGGCCCAGGGCCTTTCTTTCCAAAGGAAGAAAGGGCACCGAAGAAGTGGGGTGCACAGAGTGGTTATATACCCCCAAACAGGGTGTTTCACATATGATTGAAATGTCCCTCCCACAATAGTCACAAGATTGTCCTGTCGGCACAGCGCTTGATGGACACAGCAGGTAGTGGGTCTGCTATCTCGGTGGGAGTAGCAGGAGGCAAGTCTATTGTCTTGAGCTTAGCGGTCACAGGTGAGCTCAGCAATCAGTTTCTAGCCTAAGGAGAGATGCTTAATCCTTAAGGAGACGACAATGCCAACCTTGGGAGGGGGAGGGAAGTTGCACCTTTATCTCAAGGGCCTTTGTTCTTGCCATAGGGAATATCTAAAGCAGATATACAATGCATGCTCAGCAGCCAGGGTCAGGCCCTTTTGGAAAGACAAGGTCAGGCCGAATTAGGTTTATACCAAATGGCTTCCTCATATTCTCCAATGTATCCTATTGCTTGCCATTTTTATTTGTCAATATCAAGTGCTGTCATCTTTAGAACAACGCTCAGACAAAAGTTTATAGCTCCATTTAATGAGGCTAAAGAACTTACAGCCAGCAGAGGGCACATCAGGGATTTGAACCCTTGTCTGCTTGTTTTCAAAATTCATGTTTTAACTAAAGGAAACCACTGAGAAGAGATAGCCCAATAGTCTGCCCTGAGCAAAAGAAGGTGACAAACACATTTTCTCAAATGCTACAGGTAGCTTGATGGGATTTCGACCTTTGGTGGGAATAGGTGAAGCTAGATGACCTGGGAGATTATTCTTTATGTGGCCTGGAGATGCTTATAAGGCCCATAGGAGTTTGTTTTGTTTCATTTCTTAATGTAACTTTATTTTTATTTATTTTTTCGTTGAAGTATAGTTGAAATAAAATATTATATTAGTTTCAGGTGTACAACATAGTGCTTCAATATTTATACACATTATGAAATAGTCACCACAATAAGTCTAGTAACCAGCTGTCGCCATATGAAGTTATTACAATATTATTGACTATATTCTCTCTGCTGCACATTACATCCCTATGACTTGTTTATTTTATGACTGGAAATTTGTAGCATTTTGGTCTCAGTATCCGTCAGTTTGCTTCTTTTTTGTTTTTTCATTTTTTTGGTTATTTTAGATTCCACATATAAGTGAAATCATATGGTATTTATCTTTCTCTGACATTTCATTTAGCATAATACTCCCTAGGTCCATCCATGTTGTTGAAAATGGCAAGATTTCCTTATTTTTTATGGCTGAGTAACATTCCACTGTATGTATACATATATGTGTATATATGTATTTACACACCACATATTCTTTATCCATTCACCTGTGGATGGGCACTGAGGTTGCTTCCATATCTTGGCTAGTGTAAATAATGCTGCAATGAATATAGAGGGGCATATACCTCTTCAAATTAGTGTTTTGTTTTCTTCAGATAAATCCACAGAAACGGAATTGCTAGATTGCATGGTAGTTCCATTTTTAATTTTTTGAGGAAACTCCATACTGTTTTGCATAGTGGCTGCACCAATTTACATTCCTACCAACAGTGTATGAGGGTTTCCTTTTCTCCACATCCTCACCAACACTTGTTATTTCTTATCTTTTGATAATAGCCATTTTGACAGGTGTGAGGTGGTATCTCCTACAGTTTTGATTTGCATTTCCCTGATGATCACAGAGGATTACTGATCATTCCTGATACTGATGATTCCCTGAAGATTACTGATGTTGAGCATCTTTTCAGGTGTCTGTTGGCCACCTATACATCTTCATCAGAAAAATATCTATTCAGGTCTTCTGCCTGTTTTTTAATTGGATTGTTTGGTTTTCTGATATTGAATTGTATGTGTTCTTTATATATTTAGGTATTAACCCTCATCATTTGCAAATACCTTTTTCCATTCAGTAGGTTGCCTTTTTGTTTTATTGATGGTTTCCTTTGCTGTGCAAAAGCATTTTAGTTTGAGGTAGTCTTATACGTTTATTTTTGCTCCTATTACCTTTGCCTGAGGAGACAGAGCCATAAAAATGTTGCTAAGACGGATGTCAAAGAGCTGACTGCCTGTATTTTCTTCTAGGCATTTTATGGTTTCAGGTCTTACATTTACATCTTCAATCCATTTTGAATTTATTTTTGTACATAGTGTAAGAAAGTGGTCTAGTTTCATTCTTTTGCATGTAGCTGTCTAGTTTACTAAATACCATTTATTAAAGAGATTATCTTTTCCTCATTGTATATTCTTGCCTCCTTTGTTATAAATTAATTGACCATATAAGCGTGGTATTTTTCTGGACTCTGTACTGTGTTCCGTTGACCTATGTGTCTGTTTTTATGTCAGTACCATATTCTTTTGCTGACTACAGCTTTGTAGTATAGTTTGAAATCAGGGAGTGTGATACCTCCAGCTTTGCTATTCTTTATCAAGGTTGCTTTGGCTATTTAGGATCTTTTGTGGTTCTAGAGGAATTGTAGGATTCTTTGTTCTAGTTCTGTGAAAAATGTCATTGGTTTTTTTTATGAGGATTGCATTGAATCTAGATTACTTTGAGTAGCATGGACATTTGAACAGGATTAATTCTTCCAATCCACGAGCACAGTGTATCTTTCCATTGATTTTTGTCATCCTCGTCTTCTCTCATCAATGTCTCATAGTTTTCAGAGCACAGGTCTTTCACTTCCTTAGTTAAATCTCTTCCTAGGTATTTTATGTTTTTGATGCAATTGCAAATGCAATTGTTTTCTTAATTTCTCTTTCTGATTACTTGTTATTAGTTTAGAGAAACACAACAGATTTCTGTATATTTATATCTTGAAAATTTACTGAACTCATTTATTAATTCTAATATTTTTCATGGAATCTTTAAGGTTTTCTACATATAGTATCATGTCATCTACAAATAGTGATAGTTTTACTTTTTCCTTTCCAGTTTTGATGCCTTTTATTTTGTTTTTTTTCTTGTCTGATTGCTGTGGCCAGGACTTCAAGTACTATGTTGAATAAAAGTGGTGAGAATGGACATCGTTGTCTTATTCCTGATCTCAGAGAAAACGTTTTCAGCTTTTCACTATTGAGTATGTTGTTAGCTGTGGGTTTGTTATATATGGTGTCTATTATGTTGAGATCCTTCCCTCTATACCCACTTTTTGACAGTTTTTATCATAAATGGATGTTGAATTTTGTCAAATGACTTTTCTGCATCTATTGAGATTATTGTATGATTTTTGTCCTTCATCTTGTTAATGTGGTGTATCACGTTGATTGATTCATTGATATTAAACCACTTTTGCATCCCTGGGATAAATCCTACTTGACTGTGGTATATATATTTTAATATATTGTTGAATTTGGTTTGCTAATATTTTGTTGAGAATTTTTACATCTATGTTCATCAGGGATACTATCCTGTAATTTTTTGTATTGTCTTTTGTATTGTCTATGTGTTTGGGTAATGCTGCCCTTGTAGAATGGGTTTGCAAGTGTTCCTTCCTCTTCAATGTTTTGAAAGAGTTTGAGAAGGATAGGTAATTCTAAGATTTTGTTTTTATTTATCTTATTTATTTTTTTGAGGAAGATTAGCCCTGAGCCAACATTTGCTGCCAATCCTCCACTTTTTTCCTGAGGAAGACTGGCCCTAAGCTAACATCCATGGCCATCTTCCTCTACTTTAAATGTGGAGGAAGGTCATTGCTTGGGCTATTCACTCTCACTCAAAGTAGACTAATGCAAACAGTTCTTGATTCCACAATAGGAATTGGTCCCTGAGCTTGACATATTCAGAATATTATTCAAATTATAGAATCAATAAGAATGAAGATCAAATCTCCTGAAATGTCTACCACAGCATGGCTTGACAAGCGGTGCATAGGTCCACACCCAGCATCCGAACCAGCAAATCCTGGGCCACTGAAGCGGAATGTGCGAACTTAACTGCTGGGCCACTGGGCCAACCCCAAGATTTTGTTTTTAATTAAAGGTTTATCTGATGATTAAATATTTTTGACTTTTGGGATTCTAAGAGTTTAAATATCTACATCTATCTATTTATCTATCAATTCTTTTTCTCCCTCTGTCTCTAAGTTTCTGTCTGTCTCTATGCATGTCTCATTTCTTTTGTATCTCGCTATGGGAGAAAGGGCTGTTTGTTAGGGACGTTCAGTATCAGACTCCAAAAACTCAGAAGGCCCAAGGTTAGGTCTAGAGAAAGGAAGCAGAAATTGGTTTTACTTCAATCTCAAAGGAAAGAAATTAAATAATAAAAAACATGTCCAAGATTTCCTAAAATATGCCATATTTGAAATGTTATGGTCCATTGTCTACAGAAGCATGACTACACCTGGTGGAACTTAGGGGACAATTTACAGTTCAGCACATAGTGTTTCTCTATGAAGAGAGAACCTTCATACTTCCTCCTCTGGCATCTATCCCAGATCACCAGATTCAGAAAAAAAGGGGGAGCAAAAATGTCTTCCATGTCCACAATGCACAGGCACTTTTACGTATATTCTAGAATTTAACCATTAAAATCATCTTATAGTTGACAAAACCCAAGCTGAGAGAAAATAAACAAATTTCTCAAGGTCACATATTAAATGGTAGAATCAGGATTCAAACCAAGACCTCTCTAGTTCTAAATCCCATGCTTTTGATCAACATTGCAGGAATTTAGAACAGAGACACTATCCAGGGATAAGGACTGTGCATCTGGAGTGAGCTCCTCTGGTGCTTTACATTTCAGAAAAGGAATATGGTCTTCAGCATAAGGGGGTAAGAACCCTAACACAAGTTCACATGAAAGCTAGTAGGAACCGAAACAGAGTTGTAATTTCTTCAGGCTAGCTGGTTAAACCTGAGGTGATGTGAAGAGAGGTGGGAGAGAAGGGATAGGTGATGTCCTAATCATCTATTCATTACAGCTTCCTTATCCTACAATACTCTAAGTTTTTTGGGTCCCTTTGTAGCTTCCCTATGCTGGCTGAGGGGTGGGCAAAGTGGATAGATATCCATCTTCCTCCCTTTATTGCAATATGTCATCAACCAATGAATGAGCTTGCTGAGGCAATCAGGCCCCATACATGTACTAGAATAAGCCTTATGAAAATGATGCTATTGGACATCAAAATGGTTGAAAACTGGCCATTTTGTGTGTCCCAATCTAATACTGTAATCACAATCATCCACAGATCTGTTCCTAATCATGCCAGAGCACAGAGTCCTCGGTCAAATGTGGCTGCTGCCTGGATAACCACAGCAAATTCCTATTCAGGAAGAAGAGCCGTCTCAGTGGTTCTGGAAAGCCAGCCAGTAAAGAGGAGAGTCCTGAGAGTCCTTTATTGTCCCTCACTCCATAAGTGGGTTCTGAATGAGAGATAAGGATGAGAGCAAGAGCTGAACATATAAGGACCATGACCCGCCTCATCACACTTCTCAAATGTTTGGAGGACGTGGGGTGAAGGAAGCTGTGTGTGCACAGGGGAAGAGTGTACAATTGGTGGCCATGATTCCAAGGCTCAAATCTCCACCCTATCTGCAACAAAAAGAATAAAATACCTAGGAATAAATTTAACCAAGGATGGAAAAGACCTGTACTCTGAAAACTATAAGAAATTGATGAAAGAAATTGAAGATGACACAAATAAATGGAAAGATATACCATGTTCATGGATTGGAAGAATTAATATTGTTAAAATGTCAATATTATCCAAAGTAATCTACCCTTTGGTGCAATCCCCATCAAAACATCAAAGTGTTTTTCAAAGAACTAGAACAAAGAATCCTAAAATTCATATGGAACCACAAAAGACTCCAAACAGCCAAAGCAACCTTGAGAAAGAAGAGCAAAGCTGGAAGTATCACATGCCCTCATTTCAAACTGAACTACAAAGCTAAAGTAACCAAAAGAATGTGGTACTGGCACAAAAACAAACACATAGATCTATGGAACCTAGTACAGGGTACAGAAAGAAACCCTCACTTATATGGTCAATTAGTCTATGACAAAGGGGAAAAGATAGTCACTTCGATACACATTGATGGGAAAACTGGACAGCTACATGCAAAAGAATGAAACTGGACCACTATCTTACACCATATACATAAATAAATTCAAAATGGATTGAAGACTTAAAGGTAAGACCTGGAACCATAAACTCCGAGAAGAAAACATAGGCAGTCAGGCTTTGACATCAGTCTTTGCAATATATTTTTGGCCCAGTATCCTCAGGCAAAGGCAACAACAGCAAAAATAAACAAATGGGACTCCATAAAACCAGAAGCTTTGTACAGCAGAGGAAACCATCAACAAAATGAAAAGGCAACCTACTGAATGGGAGAAGATATTTGCCAATCATACATTCAATAAGAGGTTAATATCAAAAATATATAGAGAACTTACACAATGCAATATCAAAAAAAACAAACAACACAATTAAAAAATGGCCAGAGAACTTGAATAGACATTTTTCCAATGAAGACACATAGATGGCCAGCAGGCACATGAAAAGATGCTCAACATCAGTAATCATCAGGGAAATGCAAATCAAAACCATAATGAGATACCACCTCACACCTGCCAGAATGGTTATTATTGAAAAGATGGCAAATAACAAGTGTTGACAAGGATGTGGAGAAAAGGAAACCCTCATACACCATTGGTAGGAATGTAATTGGTGCAGCCACTATGCAAAACAGTATGGAGTTTCCTCAAAAAATTAAAAATGGCATGTGATCCAGCAATTCCACTTCTGTGTATCTATCCAAAGAAAACAAAACATTGACTTGAAGAGATATATGCACCCCTATGTTCATTGCAGCATTATTAACAATAGCCAAGATATGGAAGCAACCTAAGTGTCCATCAACAGATGAATAAAGAAGATGTGATACATATATGCAACAATTCCACTATTACTCAACCATAAAAAATAAGGAAATCTTGCCATTTTTGACAACATAGATGGATCTAGAGGATATTACGCTAATTGAAGTAAGTCACACAGAGAAAGACAAATAACATATGATTTCACTTATACATGGAATCTAAAAAACAAAACAGAAACAAATTCATAGATACAAAGAATAAACCAGTGGTTGCCAGAGGGGAGAGGGATAGGGGAATGGGTGAAGTCAGTGAAGGGGCTAAGCGATGCAAACTTCCAGTTATAAAATAAATAAGTCGCAGGGATGTGATGAACAGCATGAGGAAGATAGTCAATAATGTGGTAATAACTTTGCACGGTGACAGATGGTTATTAGACTGATTGTGGTGATGATTTCATAATGTATATAAATATTGAACCACTATGTTGTACACCTGAAACTAATAGGATATTGCATGCCAATTAGATAGTGTGAACTGAACTCCTGTCCTCTTTAGCCTTTTCATCTGTAAAAGCATGATAAATGTAGCAGCCATTTAATAGGAACATTGTAAAAATCAACAGAAATTACACATACATAGCAATTAGGATGGTACCTAGTACCTAATAGGTGGTCAATAAATTTAAGCTATTGTTATTATTGGAGACTATCTTTCAGGTTGTAAAGCTGTGCAGTCTACATAAAACTTGGTGCAGGCTTGTTGCAGCTGTCAATATTCAGAACAGTCACTCCATCTCTCTTCTACCTATAAATTAAAGAGGGCAGGAAAGGTCCAGTGGGAGAGAACTGTGGTTCCCACAGGTTCTAGCTTGGAATGAACATCGTGACAGAAAACCAAAGATACACTCTTCTTCTTCTTCTTATTTTTTTTTTTGGTGAGGAAGATTGGCCCTGAGCTAACATCTGTTGCCAATCTTCCTCTTTTTTTTCTTTTGAGGAAAATTGTCCCTGAGGTAACATCTGTGCCAATCTTCCTCCATTTTGTATGTGGGACACCACCACAGCATGGCTTGATGAGCAGTGTGTAGCTCCATGCCAGGGATCTGAACCTGTAAACCCTGGGCCGCCACAGCAGAGCGCATGAACTTAACCACTATGCCACTGGGGAGGCCCCCAAAGGTGTCTTCTTTTTAAAGGAGAATGGAGCCTAGTTTGGGGGCAAAAGTTTTTAAAAGGGGTTTAGGATCCATGTGCACATCAAGCATTGTCAACAGATGGAATGGATCCTTCTCAACATCCACGCTCGTGTTGTTCCTAAATAAATATGGACACTGCTGTATTTAATTTCACGCACATTGTTTAGAAGGGCTACGGAATTTATGGCAATTTTTATTGTGTTTTTTCTCAATCTTTGGATACTAAAAACAAAATTACTTCACGTGGACAACCAAGACGTTTTTCAAGCCCTTTTTAAAAATTCTGAGGACCACCAGATAGTGGAAGAAATGTGAAACCAGGAGACAAAAGGCCTGACTTCTGGTGTACATGCTGATCTTTTAACTGACCACAGTACCTGGAGTCACTTCATTTCTCTATGCCTCAGTTTCCCCTGAGTAAAATAAGAGAATCGGTGATAATAGGATTTCTAGTGATCTGGTCTAAAGGAAACAATTGTAAAACTGGGATAGGCTATACTCATGGAGATGTTCACTGAAACATTATTTATAACAGCCAAAAGTTAGAACAACATAAATGTCCAAACATAGGGTAATGGTATTATACACCTGCTTGATGTAATGCAATAAAACCAATTAAAATTATGCTCAATAACACTATGTGACAACATGGAAAATTGCTTCTGATCTAGTCTTAAAAGAAAAAATGAGATATAAATGATATGATTATAACTATATAATAAAAACCACGGCAGAGAATAAGGAAAAAACTTGGAAGGAAATACATTAAATGTAATTGTGCATGGGTGACTTTAAATCTTTTTAAAGCAACTTTTGTATGGTTTCCAAATTATATTTAATAAGGATACATTACTTAAACTAAACAAAATACATCCATAATAATCAGCTGGAAGAGTTGGGTTAAATGTTTTCTAAGGCCCCTTCAGTTCGAAAATTCAACTACAGTCAGGAAGATTTAAAGATATAATAGATTAGTGAAAGTCCTTTCAAATGTGTACAGCATTGCATGATTTTAAGGTCTTATTATTATTAACTTGTACCAAGCAAGAACTAACATAGATCCATTAATAAAGCAAAGTAGTGAAATGAGAAAAAGGCAGATGACACAATACTCCACTTGCTGTTAGAGCTTTTTTTTTGGCCAGAATATTCTTGAGGCAACCTTTGGAAGAATGAATTTTACACAGCTTTGTGCTATGCAGCCCTCTCTGCCCTTTGTGCTGACATAATTGTCAAGTGGGTTTTATTGCATTCTTGAGTGATGGGCAGAACAGATGGCCAAAGCCTAGCTTGGGGACTGGTGTCTGCTTAGAGTGTCAGTGATGCTTCGCAGGAAGGAGAAGGAGGTATGACTGTCCCTGTAAGAATGGGGGCTGGGACCACACAGGTAGGAAGACTAAAAACGAACGGGGTGGCTGGTGGATCTCCCCGTAGAAAATCCCATGGAAGCTCATTTATACATCGTGGTGCCAACGCGAACGCAAGCACAGTGAGGAATCAACCCAGGAAAGTAGGTTTTTAGCCCAAATCATAGGTCACTAGTTACAATTCATGCCAGAACAGGAGCAGCTGATACAGTATGTCTTTATTTTATCCAAAGTGTATTACCTCATCCTCATCTAAAGACAACGGAAGCGTGAGCAAAACAAGATGAAACTATATGAAACAGAAGTCTGGACTTCAATTTAGGGGACCTAGGTTGACCGGTGCCCCCGCAATGTGCAAGCTACACAAACCTCAGACCAGGAACACTACCTCTTCATGCCTCAGTTTAATCATGTATAAAACGAGGTTAGCCTACTTTAGAGAAGTATTAAGAAGGAGTAAATGATGTAATATAGGAGATGTCTGCTTCCTGGTAGGCCCTGAGCAGTTATCTCAACTTAATGTGTGGATGTGAGGCAACTTTGAAAATAAGTTCAAATCCACGGCTCTGAATGCCTTGCACAAAGAGGGGTAGTATCGAGAGGTCAGACAGTGGGTTGGAAAAGAACTAAATCTTATTTTTTATTTTCCCCATCTATTTGTGTCTGCTTTTGTTAGAGTTCTAAAGCCTTGGGCACGTTGCTTGACGAGACAAGGAGAATCTAAGAGCTCAGATGGTCAAAGGGACAGGTTTTCCCAATTAGGCCTGCGTCACTGCCACGGCCCTTTGGGCAGACTCATGTATGAGGCAAGCCATAAAATCACAGGACTTACTAGATCAAGGGGGCTTAGAAATATAAAGCCCAAAAGTAAGGGAAACGAGGCTGAGAGAGCTGAAGAAAGCTGTTCAGAGTTGCACAGTTAGTACGTAAGAGAGTTGATATTCAAATTCAGATTCCCTCATTGCCATTTCAATGTTTTTTTCTACTATACTTTTCCGGCTTGAGGAATATGATATAAATACAACCGAGATGGAGGTTTGAGGGCATACACACTCACGGGCCCGAACGACAACAGAGCACTGCTTTAGCAGGAGGTCGAGATATGTACGTGAAGCGGCAGAGAAAGGTAAGAAATGAGACTTATATGGACACCTTGCATCGATACATTAATTTTAAAAGTTTGGTATAATTTCAACTCCACCTAGTCTTTAGAGATTTAACCATATTAGTTAGGCAGGACAGATATGGGCCCCATTTTGTAGGTGAGAAGGCAGGTGAAATGTTTTACCCAAAGTCTCATAGCCCATTAGTGGCAAAAATGGGGGAAGTGGTGAGCTCTCTTGACAAGAAGGAGAATTCTTTAGATGACCTCATTCAGCCGGCTCATTTGGAGCATATTCTTGAGTGTTGGAAAAATCACATGGGCAGTTCTCAGCTCGACTTACCCCTGGAGCCCTTTATGCTCCATCCATCACCTAAAGGAGCTAGAAAACCACATCACGACACTGAGTCAGTAACTCCTCACAGATTGTCACCTGGGCCCTGAGAGTCCAAAGATATCAGAGTGGGTTTATTGGCCCGGAACTTTAAGTCACTAGGCATTTTTTAAAAGAGAAATATAGGCAACCAAAGAACAAACTAGGTTGGCATCTGGTAGTGGGGCCGGGGTGGAGGACAAAAGAGCAGATGAAATCAACCGGCTTTATCAGCTCCACCAGGCTTTCCCCTGGCAGGCCGCACAGAGGGACCAGCCACTTGCCTCTTTACAGTTTTAACTAAAAGGAGCATTACAGAGGTGAATTAACATTTAAAAAGAATGTAAAAACTCAGAGCTGTTCTAATGATGATTAATGGAGAGCTATAAGGGGGCCATGACCTGCTAGTGTCATTAAATGGATTGGCAGGTTTCTGAGCATTAATTATAAATAGCCACAGGAGTTCTCCTGCTTCACAGAATGATGATAAATCCAAGTCTGAGAGAGAAGAAGAAAGGAAAGCAAAGAGGAGAAAAAAGTTTGCCTCTAAGTACGTGCCCCCGTGTTGTGGGGAAGAGAGAGTGAGAGAGCAGAGGGAATGAGATAAATGATAAATTAGACCCTGCCAGTCAATCACATTTTCTAAATGTTTTATGTCCCAAAAGCTATAAAAGCAATATTCCTTTCTGCCCTTATTGGAACCATTTCTGTACAGCAATCACATCTGTTTCCTTGGGGATTTCAACCGAAATGTGCTTTGCCTTTTCTCCTTATATTTACTCTCCAGCCTGCGACCAAGGGAGGGGCAGAGTCAGCATACAAATGGCATGAAAGAGACCCAGCGACCGCAGTGGAGGGAGGGGGAGCGGGGAGGGAGAGGTGCTGGCAAGGGGCCGGCTGCCGCCCCCAGCGAAATCCACAAAAGCAGAGGCGCTTCCGCTTGTCCTGGGATGGTCTCAGCCAGCGAAAAGGCTAAGGACTGATAGAATATATAGTGAGGGCTCCGCAAAAACTATGCTCACCTGATAGACTGCAAGCGTCATGAGGGCAAGGACGAATTTTTTTGTCTGCTTTATTCACCACTGCGCGGCCAGAACCTGGAGCGGCATCTAGAGCATCTCAGCATCCTGTCAGTATCTGATGAATGAGGGAGTGAGCGAAGGAGTGAACAGATGAATTTACCCACGACTAAGAGCGCTTGCCAGGCGTCCGGTGAGAAGTCGCAGTCCATGGGGAGACACCCGGGTCCCGCGGAGCCTGTCGGCCGGCGGCCTTCAGGCAACCAGCACACCCCTGAGCGCAGGCGTCCATCTTTGGCCCCGGAATGCTGCGGGGCCGCCTTTCCTCCCAGCCTGCCCTGTGATAACTCAGATTCACTGCATTTGGGAACTGGAAGGGAAGCCAGGGAGGTGAAGGGACGGCCCAGAGTCACTCATCTGACTGGCTTAAGATCCAGCACTGGGTTCCTTCCAGTGATCTCTCCACCCCGCACCCTGCCTCTCTCCTTCTCCCTCCTGACTTGCAAATAGGGAGACACACAGCCGCAGCCTGCGAGCTGGCCTCCTGTTGGCGAAGGCTGAGCCGGCCTCCCTGACAGCTCTTGCGCTCATCGACAAGTGACAGGACTCCTCTGGGTTTGGGTTATTCCCTGTGGTAGAGAGGAGTTGAAGAGGGAAGGTGGGGGCAAGGAGGGAGAAGAATGAAAGAAAGATCTCCCAAACTAAGATTGGGAATAATGGATACTCCTGGATGATGTTATATTTTTTTAATGTGTCGTTACTTTTCAAGGCTTTCCTCTGCAAGTCATTATTTCAGCTGATTGGAAAATGGTGTTGAAAGACCTGCTTCTCCAGTACAATTTTCTTCATATCCTATTAGTTGCAATACAATTACAGAGAATACATCAATTCCCGGCCTGTCCACCGCTGCTGCCGGAGCTGCCTATTAAAAAGCGGCCTTATTAATGGAATTGTACATCTAGGATTAATCGGCTTGCGTTGGCCATTTACATTTCTCATTCCACAAGCACTTTTGTTTGCTTAATAGGCTGAAGGAGGTAGGAAATGACACAACAAAAGCCTCTCCCAATTGCCACGCGTATCACTGGTGGATTTAATATCCCCTCCTTCTTTCATCCTGAAGTGCTGCATTGGGATAAGATCTGGCACATGCCACGGGGGAAAAGCAAGGCGGCTGCAAAATAGCGACTGGTGGGGAGAGAGGGAAGGAAGGAGGGGCTGGGGAGAGGCCTGGGCCCCAGGAAGGTCTCTGCACTTTGGGGAAGGAGCACAGGCTGCCATTCTCTGTCCACTGGAAGACATAGGCATGCATGCAAGGGCGTAGCACAGAGGGACAAAGGCCAAGGAAAGCAGGGTCCCAGGGAAGGGCAGGGCAAAGGCGAGGAGTTGCCCTGCATTCGTGGGTGCGATGGAGGTACCGTTTTTTTGCTATGAGTGGCTTCCAAAAGTTGTCCTTTATCCGGGCTGAGTTGTCAGTCTGAGTCTGGCTCCCTGCCAATCTATCCATTCCTCCATCGTTTCCCTTTTAAGGCTTAGGGTTAGTCAATTCCAAGTCACTCTACTACTAGGTCAAGCAACCACAATTTGACAGGAAGGGGAGTTGGGGGTGGGTGATGGAAATCACACAGCTCCATTTAGCTTTCTTCTTTTCTGTTGGTTAACTTAGAACTGATGGCTTGGAATTCTCTTCAAAACTTAGGGAAGGAAAATTAAGGGCATCATGGCAGAGTTCTTGAGTTCACTGGACTCCAAGAGATGCACTAACAGGCAGCTGCTCTGCAGCAGCAGGAGAGAGCCTCTCTGAGAGACACCAGCGCACCTGCATGAGAATCCCTGACTGCAGGGGTGTGCCAGTGAAGGCAGGGTGGAAGGGAGGTGAGCGTGCTCCAGACCCTTCCTTATCCACTTGGGCTCTCTGGAGAGTGTCTGTATTATACACTTAACTGTGTAAGGGAGTCATTTACCCCTCCACCACATATTGGCCTGCAGGGAGCACCCTGGGATATCAGAGAGAGGTTTAGACATCCCAGGAAAAAGTCACTCAAAAATAGTAGGTCTCAGACCTTTTAACCAAACTCCATCTCCAGAGAATTCAGCCTTCCCAGTGCAGGATGGGCACTGGGAGAAGATGGAAATGTGGGCTCTGCCACTCGGTGGGGCTCCAGCCTTAACCCCGGGGAGTCCAGTTTGGTGATGAACGGGGATGGATTTCCTGTCCTCAGGCAGGAGCCGCACTTCCCAGCCAGAGCCAGGCACCCACCCGACCATCCTCTCCCCCGTCCTCTCTTCAGCCTGCTCCAGGAGGTGAGGGTCCTTTCCAGGGCGATGCTTTCTTCAGTTTGCGTCTCCTTTTGTCTCTGACTGGCTGGCTTCCCCCATGTGGGGAAGTCTGTGCAGGTCAAACATGATGGACAGCTGAGGCTTATGACATGCAAAGCCCCTCCCCAGCCAGGGCTCTGTGGCTACACGGAGGGCGGCGGGCTCGGGGACGGCAGTACTGTGGCAGCAGAGGCCTGTATGTTGAAGTGCCGTAATATAGCATGACTTTTTGCTTTAATGGAATTTTTCTAGACCACTAGGAAAAAAAGACTCCATTAACCACACTACAAAGGCCTCTACTTATTAGTATTTTAGAACAGTGGCAAAACATTTCGTGAATCTAATTATTGCTGACAAATATGAAAATTGAAATCAAAGTTAAATTTTCAGCTACAGTGCCTCATATGCCAGCCTCCTCTGACTTCAGCTATTGCATCAACACATTTATTCTTCCAGTAGTTTCCGCAGAAGATTGGTTACTTTGCCTCTCCCCACCACTGCTCTCCTGCCTCCCCCAGCCCTCCACTCGCTCCCTGGCTTGGACCCTATATATTTTGACGCATTAACTCTGACATATTCATCTTGGTGGCTGGCATGAGCTAACTAACTCCACGTTTACCTGTCACAAATGCAGAAGTGGGCTGAGCAGGGTGCTGGGCAGGCTGCTTCTCTCTCCCCACCCTGACTCCTCCCACCCCCAATCCTAGCCTTCTTTTTTCCAGATAAAAGTCATTTGACTGATTTCAAATTCCTTGTGATATCAGGACAGAAAAAAAAGGACTTGTCAACACCTTTCTTTCTTTTCCCCTATTAAGCATACTGTAAAAATCAATCCCTTTTGTCACTTCACTCTGCTTGCGAGAATGTTTAATGGATGTCAAGGGAGCTAATGATCGCTGGTAGAAAATTCATTTTAGATTTGCTATTTATAAAGTACTCAGTACTCAGGTGGGAAATTAACATGAGGCAAGGAGTCGGGTGGGGTGGGGGAGGAATGGAAATGTAGAACTGGGGCCCTGCCAGGCTGGCAGTGCTTTGTGCAGGGGGCACCCAAGGCATTCTGGGGGCAGAGGACGCCTGTCAGAGATGCTGTGGGGGATAGGGGAAGGAGCATAGGCTCAGGAAACATTCAGACCTGGACCAGTTGACCTTTCTGAGCCAAAATTTTCTCAGCAATAAAATCCTACCTATAACACCTAGCTCACAAGGTTGTAGAAAGGATTAAATAAAATATCACACATAAAACATTTACCAGGGCCTGGCACCAAGTACTAGTACATGTTTAATAAATGTTAAATTTCTTTCCCAAAAACTCCATAGCCCTGTGAGGGGATCAGGACCGAGCGGCTCAGCACAGAATTGCTCCAGGATCTTGACTCGAGCTAGCCATGGCTGTGCTCACCCACAGGCCTGCAGAGGAACGTGGAGCATTGCTGGTACCCACAGTGTGCAGGTGCTCAGATTAGCCAGTGGTTCCCAAACTTCTGCGAGTGTCAGAATCACCTGGAGGGCTTCTTAATACACAGCATGCGGGGCCTCGCTTCAGTTTCTGAGACTATAGGGCTGGGATGGGGCCCAAGAATCTGCGTTTCAGACAAGATCTCAGGTGATGCTGATGCTGCTGGCCTGGGACCACACTGTGAGAACCACAGAGATAGACACACAAACTGAACCGTCTCCCCGAAACACTGCATAGTTCCACTGTCTAGCCAGCGCCTCTCAGATGGAGCAAGTCCTTCCCCACTCCTCACCCTACCCCTAGCCCTCAAACCAGTATAGGACTCAGACTTTTGCAGCAAATCACTGAATGCTAGGTAATTTGCTCCCCAATTTGACATCACTGGTCAAGTGGAAGAGGCAAGTGTTGAGGTTAATTTTCTGGTCTGCTTCAATGTGTAGCCAAGACTCAGTTTCCCCTCTAGGTAGTTGGTGCCATCAGTGCTCAGATGGATGAACTTTGTCCCCTGAAGTTCTCTCAGTTGCACATGGAACTCCAGGTCAGAAAGCTCTGGTCTCCCCACACCCTTCTTCTAGTTTCTCCTTTTCCTGGCCTTCTCTTGGATGCGTCTCTGTAATATTTGGATTAACTGCAAATCTCCTCTGATTACTCACTCTCTGTTGAAACAGACAACCTGTTGGCACGTGTTTGATTACCGCATCCCAGGGGAGTTCCCGGTTGTAACGCAGCCAGTTACAGCACACTCTGCATTGCACACAGTCATTGAGCTGCTAATTCATTGTCTAAGAAGTCGCTTTTCAGTTTCTGATTTTTCAATAATAGGCTTCTCAGGAAGCCCTTAAGCTTCGGAAATAAGCCGAAAACTGCTTTTCCAACCATTTACATAAACACAAGCGGATCAAGAGGGGGGAAAATGAAGGAATGGTTGTACGTGTGATTCCTGGGGCTCTGGAAGCCTCGGTGGCTCGCACATCAAGGCTGCAGGCCTGGAAAAGCGCCGTGGGAAGAATGCCGGCTCACCGGGAACCTGACGCCTGGGCAAATGGTAAGTCCTGAGTTTCTCCTGACGCCCGCTGCAGTTCTGCCGAGGCTGGGCGGAGACTCCGGGCACCAGCAAATTGTTCTGTCAGCAAGCTGCTCCCTCAGCTGCATCTTGTTAGGAAGCCTGTTATTCATTCCCCACTCACAGCGCCACATTCCACCCTCTGAAGTGGCATCCTGTCACCTGGGGCAGTAAGGAGTGGCTGTAGACAACCTGCCCAGGAGCTGGGGCCTCAGGGGAGGGAGCTCAACTCTGAAGCTCGCTCCGCGTTTCTGTTGCATAGGCCGTGGGGACAGGGCCTGGCCCATGGCGGTGCTCATTTATGTCAACTGAGGGAAGGAACTTTCTGGCATGCGGGCCACTTGCAACCAACATCTTGTTTCTTTCTCTCTATATGCTCGCTCTCTTCCTCTCTTTTTTTCCCCAAATGTAGATTTTACACATAATCCAATGAGTCAGGAAAAGCAGCCGTTATTTTTCTTCCCTTTCAAATCATATACCTCTCCATTAAAGAGTAAATAAACCGGTTACTAAAACTAACTCCTGCCTTTTAGACATCTGATTCTGATCAGGCTATTTCCCTCACATATTTAACACTTACGGACAAAGGTAGAGTGTCACATAAAACAGAACAAGAGCAAGACACCCAGTTAAATTTGCATTTCAGATAAGTAGGAAATAATATTTTAGTATAAGTATGTGCTTTGCATAATAAAATATTATTTGTTGTTTATCCAGAATTTAAATTTACTGAGCATCCTAGATTTTTATTTGCTAAATCTGGCACCCTAGCAAAAGGGAATATGCATTTCCTTACATAGTAATATGTATTTCGTTACATATGAAAATATGTAAATATTTTCATAGTTTACATACCACCAAGCTTGCTCTGTTCTGGTGCTATTTTTTCTGAAGTGGGCGTATTCAAGAGAAGCAGTCTCCCCTGGGGGCAGGGCCGGTGACTCCCTCCCCGTGACCGTCCTGACGCTGGGAGCAGCAGCCCTTGCCATCAGCTCCCTCCCTCTGTGCCTCATGACCCCCTTAATTCAGCGCTTCTCAAACTTACTGTGAATCGCCTGCGGGGCTTCTTAAAACGCAGATAGCTGCGCGTCAGAAAGCCCCAGACTTTGGGATTCAGGGACCACACTGGGACAGCTGTGGCTTTAATAACATTATGTGCCATGGACCCCTCCTTCTTTCCCTGGGGCAGACTAAAAACAAAGAAAGTGTTGGGAGGGATCTGCAAAAAGGCCAGATATAGAAATGGTGGGTTAGAGTAGGTCTCAAAACAGTTTTGTTCTCCTTTTTCAGCCTTTTAAATTCTTTTCCTGGCCTCATTTATTCCCTTATCCTCGACATTAAAACAAGTCTGTGCTGTGTTGCACTGTGCTAATCCTGCAGGAAGGACATTCCCAGCACAGGGCAGCGTGTGCAAAGGCACAGAGCTGTGGAAGGGCATCAGTGTCCGGGGTCAGTGCTCAGGGTCAGTGGGGCTAAAGAGTAGATGAGGAGGATGCTGCGAGACACAGCAAGAAAGAGGCTGGGGCAAGAGAGGGAAGGGACTCTGTGCCAAGTTGAGGACCTTGGGCCTTATCTTGAAAGCCAGGTGGGCTAGTGGAGACTTTAAGTAAAGTACTGAGGTGACAAAATGTATTTTTTAGCAAGATAAGCAATTACTGGCAAGATGGAGGGTGAGCTGAGCTGAGATGTGAACTGGTAGCAGGAGCCCTACTATGAGGCTGCGTTGGTCCAAGCGATGACGTAAGCCGCACCTGAGCCAGTGGCAGACAGGCAGGAGGCGGGCAGATACAGGAGTCATTCAGAGGCGGAACCGAGCTGAGTTGGTGATTACGGGAGGGGGGAGCTGAGAAGGACTGATGGGCAGGCACGGCCACTGACACCTGGGCTGTGAAAAAAACCTCGTAAAATCGTTGGCTTTCACTTTCCCACTATGTATTGAGTGACAGGTTTCATAAACATAATTCAATTAAACATGAAAACTACATTCCAAGGAACTTTAAATATCCCCTTTTACAGATGAGGAAAATAAAAGCTTAGGGAAAAAAATCAATTCCAAATAGAACTGGGATGAGAAATGAATATCCTGATTGATGTGGAGATCAACAAATATATTTGATGTGGATGTGCTCTGTAAACGGCAAATGTAAAACTCTATCTTTGTGGTCTGGTACCATCTCCTAAATGGTAGCACCAGAACTGGAAAAAAAAGATGGAAAAATAAGGTAGTGGTAGATCTCTTTATATCTTAAAAATCGGGAGAAAAGAGAATGCCCTGAGGAAAGGAGCACCGAACCCTGCGTGAGACCCTTCGGCCTCACCAGCCGGCTCTTTGACCCATTAAATAAGGAACCAGTTCAATTCTTTTCTGCTTTCTGGAAAAACGCATATGTGAAGCTGTTCACACATGTGTGTAAACACACATCCTCCCCGAATTATGCTCAGAAAAAATAAAAGCCATCAAATGCAAACTGCTTCACTTTCCTGCCACCGAGCTTAAACATTTACCTGCATCCACACTGTGCCAAGGACAGCTAATTACCTCTTTTTTTTCATTTTTCTTTATTGGAGTAACATACACGTAACATAAAATTTTAATCATTTTTAAGTGCACACTTCAGTGGCATTAAGTACATCCACAGTGTTGTGCAACCACCGTCAACATACATCTCCCGAACTTTTTCATCATCCCACAAACTCTGTACATTGAGCAACTCCCCATGCCCTCCCCCCGGCCCCAGGGAACTTCTCTTTTACTTTCTGTTTCTATGAATTGGCCTATTCTAGGTACCTCAGATGAGTGTAATCATACAATATTTGTCCTTTTGTGTCTGACTTATTTCACTTAACATAATGTTTTCAAAGTTCATCCATGCTGTAGCACGTATAAAATTTCATTCATTAATTTCGTTAAGGCTGAAAAATGTTTGATTGTATGTCTGTACCATATTTTGTTTACCCATTCATCCATTGATGGAGACTATGGTTGCTTCTACCCCTTGGCTACTGTGAATGATGCTGCTGGCAACATTGGCGTGCAATATCTGTTTGAGTCCCTGCTTTCAAGTTTTTGGGGTATATACCTATAAATGGAATTACTGGATCATATGGTAATTCCATTTTTGGCTTTTTGTAGAACTACCAAACTGTTTTCCTCAGTGATTGCCCCAATTTACATTCCCACCAGCAATGCGTAAGTGCTCTAATTCAATTTTTCCACGTCCTTGCCAATATCTGTTATATTCCTCTTTCTTAAGAAAATAATAACCATCCCAATGGGTGCAAAGTGCTATCTTATTGTGATTTTGATTTGCATTTCCCTTATGATTAGAGACGTTGCAAACCCATGGTTAGATGCCACAGAGGAGGTGGCAATGCCTTAACCATGCATGTCCAAGGGCCTCTTCCATTCTGGTCAAGGGGAGTTCTAACCTTCCTTTCGTACAACACACTGACTCTTTTTTTTTCCTAATAGGCAAAGAGCCTTTTATTTATTTATTTTTTTAGGAAGATTGGCCCTGCGCTAACATCTGTTGCCAATCTTCCTCTTTTTTTTTCTCCCCAAAACCCCCCAGCACATAGTGGTATATCCTAACTGTGGGTTCTTCTAGTTCCTCTACGTGGGACACCGCCTCAGCATGGCTTAAGGAGCAGTGCTAGGTCTGCGCTCAGGGAACCCCGGGCCGCCAAAGCAGAGCATGCAAACTAAACCACTTGGCCATGGGGCCAGCCCCTAATTGTCTCTTAATATTCATCCTCCCCTTCTTCCATGGTGATAGGCCCCTGAATTTGTCTAGGCAGTGGATAACGTATTTCCCACATTCTGTTGCCTCTAAATGTGGCAATGTGACCAAGTTCGGCCACGGGCCTGTGAGGAAGAGTGTCATGTAAGGGCTTCCAGGAAGGACCATCTTGGGAAGACAGTACACTTAGCCATTCCACCCTTTCTTTTTCATCTCCTCCTTCATCTCACTGCCTGGCACACAGAAGCTGCCATCGTAGCGTAGTGTCACAGCTATGTACAACAGATCCAAACCACAGAAAGGGCTTGGTCCCTGAGTTTAGGGAACACTGCACCAGCCATGAACAAAGGGGATGTTCTGTAAGCCAAGGGGTAAAATTCTATCTTATTTAAACCATTTTTATCATGTAGTTTTGTTATTTGCAGCCAAACACAAACATAATGGATATTCTTAAGTGTATTTCTCCTTCCTTACTTTAAATAGTGATGCAATTGGTCTTTCTCTTTCTCAGTACTCATTCTTCTACCTGTGCTCAAGATTCACCGCCCCGCCTACCCTCTCATACTCCCTAAGGGACCCCACTTGGTCAGTCATCTCCTGTGTCTTTCTTCCATGCTTCCCTTTACTAGTCTCTGCCCATCAGCTTTCAGAGGGCTCTTTCCCGTCTTACAAAAGTGACGACATCCTCTCCAAGTGCACTCTCCTTTTGTCTCACTGCTTTCTCCCTCTTTTTTCACCCGAAACCCACGAACTTTTGAAGTAATTGTGCACATTTTCTATATCCTCATCCCACTTTTATCCACCACACTATGGCTCCGCTCCACAAAACTGTTCTCCCAAGGTGATCGAAGATATTCTCTTTACTAAGTGTAATCTTACTTGATCCTTCAGCAGCATTTGACACTGCTAATGTTCCTGCCGTCCCCCAACACTCATCCTTTGACTTCGATGGCACCACGTTCTCCTGGTCTTTCTCGTATGTTTTTGACCACTTCTTCTCAATCTTCTTTCCAAGATCTCTTCCCAATCTTTAAATACTAGTTGTCTGCCCTCATTTCTCTTCGTGTACTCTCTACTCTCTTCGTGTACTCTCTACTCTCTTCCTGGGTAATTAATTGTCTCTGTGTTGAGCATCTTTGTCCAAGCTCAGGTGTCTCTCCAGAGTTCCAGATCTATCTAGCTAATTTCATATTGGAGAGCTCCTAATATATGTTCAGCACGCACCTTCAGACCCATCATGGCCCAAATCGAATTCATCACCACCTCCTGAAAACCTACCTATTCACCATTTATCCAGAAGCTAGAAGTCCTCTTCACTTCCCTTTGTCACTTACCATCCTCTGTCTTCTCCATCTCCAAGTCGGAACCTTTCTACCTCCATGACTCTTGAATATTGCCACCTCCCTCCATCTCTGCAACTCTCCCCCTGGTTAACTCATGTCTGATCGGCTGCAACAATCCCTAGGATGCTCCTTTGCCTCTAGTCTTGTCCCCTTTTAATTCATTTCCCACACTGTAACTAGAGTAACATTTTAACATTTTTTAGTAACCCAAATAATGTTATTTAATGATTAAAACTGCAAATCTGATCATGTTGCTATCTGGCACACAACCCTTCACCACACTTTTCTTCCCTCAGTATAAAACCTTTAATAAGAACCATAAGGCCACCTAAGGTCTGATGTCTGTCTCCATCTTTACCTACACCTCTTGTCTTTCTACCTACATCCTTCCTCCCCCTCCACTTTTGCCCCTCTAAACCACATAGACACACTCAATCTAGCCTGATTGGCTGTTGGATTCCTGAATTCTTAATCATGCTCTTCTGCCTCTAGGTTTTGGCATATACAGTTTCCTCTACCTGTGACACTCATCTCTCCTCTTAACTGGCTAAATCTAGTCACCTTTGTGTCTCAGCTTTACCATCTGTTCCTTCTAGAAGACTTCTCTGACTTGAAAAATCTCTTAGATGCTGCCATGACAAACATCCTAGCACTTACCGTACTATATTGAGTTGTCTCCTTATTGAGTGTAAGAAGTATGTCTTGTTTTTTATGGCTAGCACGCAGTAGGGTCTGAATTGATCATTCTGGAGTAGATGAAATATAAATGTAAGAAAGAACTTGGGGGCCGGCCGGTGGCGCAACGGTTAAATTCACACGTTCCGCTTCTCGGCAGCCCAGGGTCCGCCAGTTCGGATCCCAGGTGCAGACATGGCACCGCTTGGCAAAAGCCATGCTGTGGTAGGTGTCCCACGTATAAAGTAGAGGAAGATGGGCATGGATGTTAGCTCAGGGCCGGTCTTCCTCAGCAAAAAGAGGAGGATTGTCAGTATTTAGCTCAGGGCTAATCTTCCTCAAAAAAAAAAAAAAAAGAAAGAAAGAAAGAAAGAACTTGGCCATGGCCTTGGATCTATTATGTTACTTTTTTCTTTTTTATCATTCACCTTGCTGATGTTGAGAAGACATGTTTATATCATTTGGGGATGAAACAAAACTGATGGTGACAGTTCATCAGAGTCCCAGAATAATCTCAATGGATATAAATAATGACCCAAGTTGCAGTGAAGTTTCAAATACTTAAAAGAAACATTTAAACAAAATTAACTGTAATCAAGGATCGGAGAGGTCTTGTATAATAGCTTTTTTGTCAGAGGAATGAGTACAACATCAATATGAGTCAATAGTGTGGTATGTCTGGAAAAAAAAAAAAGAGAAACTAACAGAATAATAGAGTGGGCCTACATAACTATATCGTCCAAAATGTTGTAGGTAATAGTTCATGCTCCACTTTGCCAATCAGACTACATCTGGAAGGCTCTGTCTGGTGATGCCTTTAGTGGATTGTTATCAAACTGGAGCATGTTCAGAAGATAACGATGAGGATGATTAGTGGTCCAGAAGTTATGCCTGTGATAATCATGAGAAGGAACTAAGAATGTCAAGATAAGCAGGGTCCTGGAGGGTCATCTCTTAGAAAGAAAGTGGATCACACAAAATTATTTGTATTTTGAGTAGCTCTAATTGGCAGAAGTTAGGAAGAGGCAACTTTTTGCTCCACATAGATTTATTAGGATTGTCTTCAGCTACAAGTAATAGAAAACTAATTAACAGGGATTTTTTTTTCCATAAGTAATAATAAGTACGAGAATATGTATTCCAGAGCTGGTACAACTGTTATATCATCTTGAACCTGGGTCCTTCTATTAGGTTGAGCCATATGAAATTGTTTATACTCAACTATTTTTGATTTACCAAAACAGCAAGTCTATTTGGTTCAACCTAAAAGCTTCCTTCTTTTCCAGTCATGATGTGCATTGTCTTCCTGTTTGCAAATTGACTCCTGGACCTCCAGGTAGTATGCCAATCTCTCAGTCAAGGAGAATTAGGAATGGTAAGGTTTACAAAGCTCAGGCTTCCTGAGTATACCCAGTAAACTTGTGCTTACATCTTATTAGTCTGAATTGTGTTGCGTGACCATACTCAGCTATAAGGGAACCTCAGAGATGAGTATTTTGAATGGGCACATTGCTGCCCTGAACAAATTTAGAACACTGTTTGTAAAGAGAAAGGATAGAATTGATTTTTAAGGAGGCATCCAAAGTACCTGCCAGGATAGTGTTTTCTCACACAATTTATCAACTATGAAAAGAGCTGCTAATGCCAGTTACTCTCAGATATATCTACCTGATAGAGTGATCTGCAGTTACTGCAAAGTAGAGATGACCTTGCCCTATTCTGATAAATTCTATGAGAATTTTTGCATCAGACCTGGGCATCTGCTTAGAACGAGCTCCACAGTTGATTCTGGCAGCCAGCTAGACTGGGGACTGCAACTCAGGCAGTGAGTGTCTGCTCACTGGAAATCTCTGGAATTGTTGAACAGTAATTAGTGAACATCATTCAGGTGAGATTGGTGCCTTGGGTGGGAGAATGGGTAAATTCCAAGGCATCTCACAACTCTAGGAGTCTGTGAAAAAGCTTTGGATTTGATGATTAAATTATTTTGACCTCGGACAAGGCTTCAGTAGTGCAAAAAAGTAATGAAAAAAATAATGATAAGGCATTTAGATTCTTCTATTAAAAAGTTTAAATGGAAAAGGAAGAAATGTGGATCAATTAATTAATTCTTATTTGTTTTCAGAATTAACAAAACAGTTTATCCAACTGTGGATGTCTGTGCATCACCAATTGCATTGAGAAAAAAAGCTGTCAATTAATCTTCTCCATGGCTGGGCCCAGCGTCCTGACCATTAGGAGGACAATCAAATGCCCCGGTGGAAAGCTTTGGGAAAGAAGGAGAAAGAGTAGATTTGAAGAAGCAGATAAGAAGCACCTGACCACTGCATCGTCTTCAACTCAATCAGTGCATGTAGTCACCTTCTCCTCTTCTTAGAGTCAAACTTCCCTTGTCCCTGTTGCTCCCTCTGATGCCAACGCGGCTCCAGATACCCACGCCTTCCTCCACTTATCTGATCTCTTGACCACTAGAGTGACTATTTTCTGCTCTCAGCTAAGATTAGCCAGAAATATTGAGCTCATCTACCACTACCTAGGTATCTATAACTACGGTTTATGACTGATTACAGCCACAAGGGGTTTCTAATATATGGGATTACAGATTCAGAGTCCAAAAAAGATCTCTTGAACCTAATAAGATGACTTCAGAAAGGGTAAGTTCTGAGGTCAGGTTGTTGTGTACATAGTAAAACAACACAGGCACAGGATAAAGAAGGATTGAATTAACAGCAGCTCACAACAGCTTACCATAAGTCAACAGAGTTATACAGCTCCTGAAAAACCTAAGGGGATCCCAGGCCTTTATCCCTCCCCCAACCCCTCTTTCCTTTCTTCCTGTCCATAAACACTGGGTGTCACATTTGTGCCAGGTACTGTGCTGGCTGTGCTAGGAATGAAGAGAGAAATCAGGCAGTCAGTCCCTGACCTCCAGGCACTCATGGTCTGGTGAGAGTTTAGACAGACGTTTAAGTAGGTAACTACACAAACACCTGGGGGACATTCAGAATGGAGGTCAGCACGAGAGCAACGGAGGCAGAAAGGAAGAAACGAGAGGCTTCAGAGGGAGGCTGAGCGTGGGATTTTGTCTTGAATGTTAACAAGTGTTTTCATGGTAGACAAGGGCAGCACTCAGCAGAGGGGAGCAGCGTGCCCGGGAGCTGTGAGGAGGGAACAGCAGAAACACCCAAGGCGGCCATGGAACAGGGAGTACAAAGGATGAGGAGAAAGGCTGACAGACCCAGCCAGACCCGTAGGATTTCTCATGCCTTTCTGAAGACCTGAGACTTCACACTCTCTGGATTTGGACCCTTGATATTCTTGGCTACTCCCAGCACACTGGGAGAAGAGTACGGAACAACCAGACTAACTCTAGAAAAGGCAGTCAGCACCCTTTCTATGGGTGATTATATAGAAAATGGAAGAAAAGCTTGGACTATTTAACATAGTGCAAAGGAGACTTGAGGGAATCATGTTTTCAAATATTTGAAGAAAAGTCATCTTGAAGAAACAGTAGACTTGTGCTGCAGGTGGTGGTATTAGCAGCCACCATAATACTCTTAGGCAATATTTATTGAGAGCTTACTATGTGCCAGGCAGCCTTCCAAGCACTTTATCTGCAGAAGCTTATTTAATCCTCATAACAGACTTAAAGGTAAGTCCCATAATTATCTCCATTTTATAGAAGAGGGAACAGAGTCACACAGAGGTTGATTAAATTGCCACAGGTTTCAAAGTAGCAAGTTGCAGAGCCAGGGTTTGGGCCCAGGTGATCTAGCCACAATGTTACAATTTCTCTCCAGACCTAAGGCAAATGGCTGGAATCTATAAGAAGACAGATTCTCCTTCTTTGTCTTCCTCTTTCTGTTTTCCTGAATGGTCAGATACAACAGACAATCTGGAGATGCACTTCCCAATAAGGACTGGAGACAGAAGCTAGGGGACCACTGCAGCTGCATTTTGATGTGTTGGAGCTCAAAGAGAGGGACTGAAATAAATCACCTTGAGAGTTGCTCTGGGCTTGAGCTGGATGTGACTTTGGGGTTGGCTGACACAGCAGTGTGAACACATTGGGGAGCCAGCAGTGTGAACACTTGGTGAGTTACCCAGTGACTGCACTCAGCACAAATCTGCACAGTAGCCCTGTTCCCCATGTGCCTCCTAGACCTGCTGACTCTATTAAAACAGACAACTTTTCCCTCCTACATGCACTAGAGGGACTGGCCTGGCTTAGAGAGTGGAACCAGCATTGCTTCTGTCTGACACACTAGGTGCAAAATTGCCATTGAGGTTCTTGGCATTGAGCCTTGGTTGCCCATGAGAAGGAGAGCAATGGAAGCAAGATGCCTAGCTCACTGATCCTGGGGAGGGGGAGGTAGGCTAGGGAGAAGAGAAATATGCAGATCTGTGCACTTATGAATGGAGCTTATTCCAAGGCCCACTACCACTTCGCAGTCTCTAAGTCCAATGCTAACACATTCATTCTTGACCCACATTCAAACGGCTCCTGAATCTCTCTTATGGGATTGATCAGTTAGAGTCATTATCATTCCTTATTCCCCCTACCTGAAATGCTGTGACTAGCGAATCCTCCTCCTAAACTAAGGATGCCTTATAGATAAAGAAATACCTGTGTATGTGGGGATGTGGGACACAGTATATATGATACAATATGTAGTGTTTGCATGCAACACACACACACCCCACTGTGACTTTGGTCATCCATCTGTGACTGTGTTATACTCTCAGCTTACTGCAAGCAGAGACTGTTTCTAAATATTTTCTTCTAGGACCACTACCTTTCAAGTATTATACTCAAAAAGACTATCGGCAGAATTGCAAAATGTTGAACTTGAAACAAAACTTGAAAATCTCTTAGTCCAATTTCTTTATTTTGCAGATGTGGAATCGGAGGCGCATATGGGTTGTGTCTTACCCAAAGTCGTAGAACATTTTCAGATAACTTCAGAGGTACTTCAGAGTTTTTAAACTTGATCATGGATTAGAACTTCTTAGCTCTTAAAAATCTTGATAGGAGGCCCCATCACAAAGAGATTCTGATTTAATTGGTCTGGGATAGGGTCCAGTCATTGGTATTTTTATAAAGCTCCTCAGGCAATTCTATGGGACACCAAGTTTGCGAGCCACTGGCTTAGAGAATGAGAGTATTGCAAATAAACACACAGTGCACACACCCCTTGCCGCGAGGACCTTCCTGACTTCTGAGATAGGGTCAGGAGATGTAGATCGCTCTGGCTGCTTGACTTAGAAGGATCATGGATCCATGAGAAAGGTAGTTACCTGTTCTTGTACATGAGAAAAGCTGAGAATAATCACCAACACTATGGACATACAGATAGAAGCAGCCAGGGAGGCAATCATCCTCAAGCATTCGGGGGCATCTGTAGTATACGGTATGAGCATAACAGAAGCTATATTCCCTCTGGGTACAAATAGCTGAAAACACAAGTTGATGGATTGAGAGAAGATTTGTGTCCCCTCCTCAGCATAGTGCCAGAGGAGAATAAATAAATGATGTATCTTTATTATTCCACAAACCCTACAGTAGGGTGTGATGAGTGGGTAGCAAATAAAAAGGCTCTCAGTGGGAGATCATCTTAGATCTACCCTGAAACTGAATCCCTCACAGAAGTTCGTGAACAGCTGTTGCCTGAGACAAATCCCTGCCTGGTGCTATATGGGCATCCGCTCACCCCTTACCTTCTTTGGCCCTCCAGTTCTATGCAGAAGGCACGAAACAAAGGAGGTGGGTAGGCTGCTGGACAGCATGGCAGTGGTGACAAGAATCAACCAATAACTTGAATGACAAGAGACAATGGTCACAAAGCCAACTAACTTACACCAGCTTCACCATCCGCATGCTAACTGAGGGCACATCAAACGTCCATGAGTTCCTTCTTGGCAGGAGACAACACGGAGCAGCAAAGGCAACCCCTCTCACTTATTTTAACACAGTCAGGGTTGTGCATCCTCCTCCACAGCTCCTTATCCAAAAACAAGGATGGAAGACTTGTTAAATTCACTTTCTGGCCACCCACGATCATTTGCTTGAGAAACCAGAGGCTGTGTCATTGAGTCCTCCCTTTTGCTGCTGGCACTTCTGTTGGTGCTTCTGAATGCTGCTAAAAAGGATGGCAAAACAAGTCAAATCAGGGAGATTGTACTCTATTTCCGGCCTCATCCTTTAGTTGGTTTTGGTCACTGATACATTCCCAGCACTTAAAACAACACATGGAACCTAATAGATGCTCAATAAACACTTGCTGGTTCAAACACGTGATTGAACCAATGAACAAGTAAACAACTAGAGAGAGTCTGTGTGAGGTTAGAGCTTGGTGGCACCACCAAGACAAAGCAAAGGAAGCACCTCTAGAGAGTGGATGTGAATAAGCAATTCAAGCCAAAACCAGCCAGTCTTTTGAAAGCCTTTTATTACTATGAAGGGAAATACTCTTAGAGAAGCCAAGAAAAAAAAATCAAATTTAGTAACCTAAGATGCCCTTAGTAACAGAGCTGAAGAATGTATTTTCCAATATTTGATTTCTTAGCTTGACAGCCTTTCTTGAAATACTTCCTTCTCAGCAATGAAAATGTGAATCTTTGTTGGTCTGTTTGCAGTCTGCAAATGACTTACAGAGCTCTTCTGGCAAGGTTTGTATTTTTCTTCTTGCAAATAAACAAAAGACCATTTCTCTAATATAACTTAAATGGAAGAGATTCTGTGATCTGTCTTGGTTTGGGAAGGAGGAAAAAAGGAGAAGAGAAAAAGAGAAGCAAGCAGAAAGAGGAATGAGGAAAACTGGAACAAGTAGGGTATAGAAGCTGAGCAAAAAGCAGGAAGGAGGGAAAGATAAATTAGATATGAAAAATTAGAGTGTCAGGTAACTCAAATAGCTGGGGACTGTGTAATCAACAGGACCCAGACACCCTTACTAGGGATGGCTGAACTCGCCCGTCGGCTCCTTGGTTCTGCCGCCCTCTTACTGCATTGGGAGGACAGACTTCCCCTCCTTCTCCCAGGCAAGCCTGCATGAGGCAGAGCAACCCCTGCCAGCTTGACCTAGATCTGTCAACTGATCAATTATTTTTCCCATGGAGGAAAAGGAAAAAGGAAAGGAAGAAAGAAAGAGAAAAGAGAAAAGAGAGGGCAGAAAAGAGGGAGGAGAGGGCAAAAAGGGGGAGGGAGGAAAGGGGAGAGAAAAAGGGGGGGATTGGGAAAGAGAGAATGGGAGGGAAGGGGGATGAACACGTGTCTTTCAAGTTTAAGCTCTTTTAAGTTTAAGCAGTGATAGAAGAGCAGGCTTAATCCAGAAGGTTGCATAAGTAAATACAAAAATACATAAAATTTAAAGCTCTCAGAGGTTGCTGACCAAAATCATAGTCAAAGCAGAGAATAGAGCCCTCTTTTTCCCACACGTTGCTAATCCAGATTAGAGCTGGGTTTTCCCCCTGTAAAACTCCCAGCTCCTGATCTCCTCCTCCCCCATGCTCCTCCTCTCTGCCGCTTGCCCTGCCAGCATTGCACCTGCATGTGGAAGTGTCTTGCACAAATGGATAGGAGGCGTGCTCCTTGCATCCTTCTTCTAAAGCCCCTTGGCCTTCTGCAGTGCACTGTCTAATGGAATGGAAGTGTCCACCATCAGCTTGACACCAGGAGATGCTGGGGAGGACTGCCACAACGGCGCCAACAACCCCACCTGACCTGTATGCCATTGATTACCTTATTTTTGCATGTTTTCATTTTTTATGTTTAATTTGTTTTATTGAATTTCAAATGACTATAGACATAAAGTAAACATGTAACAAGCCAATAGAGCAGAAAGGAAGTAAACTGCATAAATACACCAATCTCAGCATGGAGTTCCACTTAGCACCACATGTTTAGAGTATTACAAGCATTAATGAGTCCTTACAACACCCAGGGGAGTTGCTCCCCGGCTCGTCAGGCAGGTGGGGAGACAGGCTCACAGAGGGAAAGATTTTCCCCTACAGAAAACATAGGGACCTCTGAGCTCAGATGTCCCCAGTGAGCTGAGCTCAGGCCACCAGCACTGTCTTAAATTTGGAAGACACGCTCATTAGAGTGTGAGAAGAGTCTGTAGTCATCCCCCTTCCCTCCCATTCTCTCTTTCCCAATCCCCCCCTTTTTCTCTCCCCTTTCCTCCCTCCCCCTCTGCTGAGGTTAGATATAAAGCAAAGTTGTTTTTCATCTTTAGCATTCTAGTTGGCAGGCAGGAGCAGGCCGTGAGCCCCAAACCAAAAACCCTGGAACAGAGCTCATTCCCAGACGTGAGCATCCTAGCTGGAGTGTTTCCACCCTGAGTAGACAGCCCAGAGCATTGTGCATGTTTCCAACATGTGTTTCCTGCAAATGCCAGAATTAAGTGTTCCATATTGATGCAGAAATATTGCCATGTCTCAGGATATTGAGAGAGCTCACTTCATCCCAAGAGATAGACCGTGGCTGAAGCCAGCATCGGTTTGTTTGTCTCATTCTTGACAAGTAGCTGGTACCAGCCTGGGTCACTGCATCTCAGGGCTGCCAGACTGCATGCATGGACAGAGCCCAGGGAACTGCTACAGTCCCGAGAGGAGCAGCTCCAGCAAGAACCAGGCGACTCTTCAAGGACACAGCCCAGCACCCTTAACACCAGCACCATCATCAGAGAGGCTCACTGAGAAAGGACAGCAGTCAGGGGCTAGGCAGTGAAGCAGATAAGGAGGGGTTCTTGGGCTTACATTTGGCTTTAAAAGTGCCAAAATGAAGAACCAGTACCAGAACTAAGCTTTGCACCTGGTAAATAAAGCTGCAATTCCAAAAATGGCCTTCATGCAGCAAGGCCGGCTGGTCACTGCTGCGCCTCTCCAGGCACCTTGATCAACGCTCAGAGGACCGTCCCCGAGCAGGAAGGAGGGAGAGAGCTGCATTTGTTGCGCTATGCACGACTTGCCAACACTCGGCCAAGCTGGCAGCCCCAGCCTGGCAGCCAGGGGCTCCTTTGTGAAGCCCCTCTGTCCCCCTCCCCTTTTTCTTTTGGCCATGATTCCAAGTGCTCACAACGCTTACATCAGGCCCAGGGACCCATCCTCCCAAACCGATTTTTCACTTTGCCAGTAAACATTGTTATGGTTTCATCTGTCTCCCTCACACCTTAGAAGCATTGCCCAACTCAGGCTGCTGCTGGCACCCGGATGTTGACTGTGAGTGGCAGGAACTTGGCCGATCTGCCCAGCTGAACAGTGTCCGTGTTGTCGGCACTGAGCAAAGGAGAGTGTGAACTTAGCCAGTCTCCTTTCCCTTCTACTCTACCCTGTTGGCGTCTCAGGTGGGCAGAAAAGTTGAGGTGGGGTGGGAGGAGATGAGAGAAAACGAGAAAGGTAAGACAGAAATCTAGCCAAGCTCATCGGAAGGTGTTCAAAAGAGCATTAATCCTTCGAAGGAGAAATGGTCGGGTTTCTAGAAAGAGAAAAGCTGCGGCACCACCAGCCATTCCTTCCAGAGCCTCTCAGTGGCAGAAGGTGGGCGGTGTGCTGAAAGGACAGCACAGCGCCTAATCCAGCTTCCTCGCTCCTGCTCCAGGGGAAGAGGAGCTGCCGGGTTATCAACCCTGGTGCGTCTCAGGGCCAGAGCCCCAGGGCGCTCCTCACCCCTCCCTCCGCCCAGCACTAATCAGTGCTGATGCCTCAGAAATTTCCTCCCCCTCTAAGCCGGATCATGGTTGCCAGTTGGGCGGGGGGAAGAGCGAGTCAGAGAGGGGTTCATAACCTGCAACTAGCACTGGACACCTTTTCAAGAAGGCAAAAAAGCCAGGAAGTAGCCGCTCTAGGAAGAGCAGCTTAAAACAAAAACAGAGGAGAAGAAAAAATCGCCTTGGAATGTGTACTGCATTCTAACTAGTCCCTCTGGGTCAATGCAATAGGGGTGGATTATTGCAGGCAAGACCTGGGCTGCCTCAGTAATTCTGTAAGTTTGATAAGAGGTGGCTGGCAGACGCCGGCTCTCACCCCCTGAAAGAGAAAACAGACATCACCTTTGCCGGTCCACCTGGCATGTGGTGTGGGAGTCTTTGGGGGTCATTCTGCTTTAAAATTGAGCAGCCTCGTTCTATTAGGACCGATTGAAACCTATTCAGAGCTGGCTCGAGGGGAGCAGCACAAACATTGCCATCATTATTCTCCCTAGGAAATTCAGGACTTGGTCGAATGAGAGGAGGTCTCAGACACCCCAGTCGCCTCCACCTCCACCCCAAGAGAGGAGCTCCTCCAGATTTCACACTGGAGAATTTTGCACCACCACTTTCTACTCATCTATTCAGGGATGATTCAAAGTATGAGCAAATGTTATGCTCCCCTGCATTTATTTCTGACGTATGCTAATTTATATGTAAATTCGCTATGGCCCTGGGGCTCCTGGCGCGCTGCCAATGGGGCTGTTGATGGTGGAAGTTTGGCCATTGTCTCCAGTTTGCTGTGATGGATGGAAGAGGCACAGACCTCAGGACAGACGGAAATTATTGAGGACTTGGGAGCTTGCCTTGCCCTTCCTCTGATCCCCTCACTCCACTCCTCGCCTAGTTAGTTTTTATTTCCGTTGTTAGTATGATAGAAGCTGTTTCCTGGAGGGTGCCTGGCCCTGAACTCAGTTTCCCCCACTGCCAGCTTGGGGCTCTGATCTCACTGGGTGAGCCCCTGTGCACCAGAACAATCAGGGTGTGCACACCCCCTGTAGGGGCGAGACCACGCACGCTCTCACACACACACACACACACACACACACACACACACGCGCGCGCGGCTGCTGCTCCATATTACATAAGAAGAGTCAGTCAAGGATGTCTCCAAGTTGCCTCCTTCACCCTCGCACCCACCAATGGCCCCAAGGGAGAGGAGAGACTCCGAGGCCGGTGGCCCTCTGAGGCTGAGTGCAGCAGGCGACATCAAGGCTGTCCCTGCCAGATCCACCCAGTGCACCTCCTTGTCATCCGACTCAGATTCCTCCAGTGCCCCCTTGCCTTCCTCCTTGATTCTTGCCAGCCTGGTCCCTCTGCCCACCTTGTGAGGTCCTGCGTGGTAGCCTCTGGAAGCTATGTCAAGGGGACAGCAGCCGTCCCCAAAGCCTACCCTCAGAGAGAGGTTGGCAGGATCGGAGGTGGGGACTCAGAGACCATGCGAACTCCATACTGCAGTAGGAGAGGAGAACAAGGTGGGTGGGACTCCCCATCCTTTCTCACCCTATGAGACGGAACTTTCCTCTGAGAATACAACTGCACAGCACTGAGCTTCTGCATGGGATCCTCTCCGAGAGCCCTGCTGGACCACCCAGGGAAACTTTCTCTGCCTGTCTCCATCTCTGAGTTCAGGCATCTTTAATATGAAAAAGGCAAGCCAGACCCCCTGACAGGGTAGGGGGAGCAAGCAGGTTGGCAAATAAGACTGCTCCTGGAATGTGAGAGCTGAGACAGGGCTTGGGGCCACATGGTGCAGCAAATGGACTCAAGGTTGAAACAGATTCCAAATGAACCCCAACACAGCACAGGCAACATCAGAGCATACCCTCGGCCAGGGAGCAAGCTCAGCCCTTCCCTGCCGCCCCCACGGCTGGGCTTCCAGGCCGATAAATAAACAGAAAATTAGCATTTGACTCTACTGCCTCTCTGCCTTCAACTTAGATAAGGTTTCCTGAATTTCAGAGCCCCTGCTTGCTCCCACTTCCTTTTATCTGCTTGTTCTCCTCCCACCCCACCCCCACCGCCCCTAGTCACAAACACACCCCCAAACACATTAAAAACTAATACAGTTGTCCACCGCTGCTCCAAATTGATTCATCCCTTCAAGCTGGATCTCTGACCAGAGGCTTGTAGGAGGCACAGTTACCTGATTATTTCTAGCCTGAATTTTCTGTTTGCTCCTTTCAGAAGCTTTGCAAGTTTACTGGCGATATTTAAAGTTTCGTCTTGTAATTTCTTCCCAGAAACATAAGCAACACATTAGCAATCCTGCTGCCCTCCGAATTTGTAATTTTCCCTGCTTACATGTGTGCTCCGTTGTGTATGTGTGCAAGAATGTACATACAGCCAGGGAGACTAGCACATAGCCACGAACCTAACAGGAGCACCAGACACATTTTACTTATGCATATACATTCCCCCATTCCGGGAGCAGCCAGCAGCAAATCAATATTCTCACAGCCTGGTAGGGAGAATGAAGTCCCAGCCATGCTGTGTAAACGCTCTCTCCTCCACCTGCAAACCGCGCAGCAGAGCCGACTCAGGGAGTCTGAGAATCATATAAAGCACACTGTACAATTCTTGGGTCTACTGTAGGCAAATCAATCTCAAGCTCTTACCTTGAAAGAGAAACAGAGCGGCCAGCCCCGTGAAGATTGCCCAAGAGATAGAATTGTGCATTTTTGCCTGGATGGTTTTCATGATTTTTTTTCTTCCTCTTTTTCTTCTTTTTTGTCAGGTTCGGTTTTTTCTTCCTTTCTTTCCTGACAGACTGCGTTGCTCTCAAGCTCGTGGAAGGAGGTTTAAATCCACTGTTTTGCTGAAGGACACAACAAGAAAGCCGACGGTGTGAGAGAGTGTGACTTCTCAGTAATTATCTCTACTCATACTCTGGCACTGAGACACATCCTACAATCTGGCGCTGGACAGCCCTCCTACAAGCTGCAATCATTGGTTCTAATCCAAGGATTGACAGAGCTACAACCCCCGCACGCGGGCACACGCACACACACTCAGGAATCATTTACTGGGCAAATCAGGCTAGCTGATTAAAGAGACAGGAGCCCGGAGAGATGGAATGATAAATGCCACTTCGCCCCTTCTATGCGACTTTCATTTTTTAAAGTGACAGTCTCAGAGCCCCAAGCATCAAAAAATCCCTTTCTCTCTGGCATCCCCTGGCCTCCTGAACTCAGATTCCCTTGGCCCTGGAAAATCCCACAGCCAGCAACAGCTTATAGGAAATTCTGAAGGGTCATTTTCATGCTCAGTGGAACTTGCAAAGATGAGTCAAATTTCATATGTTGGTACCTATTTTCCTCTCTGATGAAAATATCATTCAATGACAGATTTCTTTCTCTCTCATCTTTCACCTTTCTCCAATCAACCTCCTACTTTGTTGCTTTGAAAATAATAAATAACCTTCTATTTTCTTCTTCTGTCACCACTGTTTCAGAACACCTGCATCACTGCTGTTTTCCATCCTCTTAATTTATTTCTTAAAGTCAACTATGTGTAAATGATACCGTGAAAAGGGCCGAGGCCCCTGAGGCCTGAGAAGAAGTACATCTGGATGCGTGGAGGCTCCTCCAAAGAGAACAAGTAATGAGTTTATTCTACGGGCCTCAGCCCATCTACACTCTCACTGAAAAAGCAATGTAAGCACTTGTGGTTTAAAGTGCAGCAAGTCAGCTTTCAGGTAGACATGCTGTAGGACTTTCTGAGTGTAGACGTTGTGTGTGGTTATAAAAAATGTCCTCAGAAAGTTGCAGACATTTATCTTCTTGGTGATGGGTAAAAATAAAACTCTGACAGAAATAATCGGATGGATATAACGACTTCTTGAGAGATCTTCTAACTCTAAGGCCCTGGAAGTTGATGATTCTAGTTTTTGGTTTCCTCTTACGGGAAGCAATTGTACGAGGAATAAAACTTCTGGAAAACTTAGCCCCCACAGAAGCTTCCCGAGCCGATTCTAATAAATTCACAGCATCGCGATGCCTCGGCACGCATTTTTGAAATACTTTTTCCAGATCTCCACAGCTAATTATCATACTTCCTAGTAACCCCCATGCATCATTTTAATGTATATATTCTCCAACTGCATAAAAAGAAAGCACTCGTATCTGTTTCTATTTGTGGGCAGAGAGGTGGAACGGAAACAGTTCCATCACTTTGCACAAGTCCACGCGGCACCATTCCCCATGCGTGTGTGCGTGAAGAAGGCAGGCCTGGCAGCAGTGCAGCCTGTAGCTCTGAGTGGAAGGAGCGCTGGGCTGTGGCGACCTGGACCCTCGCCTTAGTGCCGCACAAATCAAAGACGGTGGGCAGGTCGTTCACCTCTGTGAACCTTGCTCTCATCTATAAAATTAGAGAACTGGAATAACTTTTAGGGCCTCTTTCCATTGTAAAGTTGTTTTAAGTTAGCAGATTTTTTTTTTCCTGCCACTATGTTCTAATTCACATGTCCATCAAAACGTCCTTGATATTGTGAGCTCCCAACAGACATGAATTTTCTCTCTACTAGTCTTTTTGCACAGTGCCCAGCAGAGTGACGCACACAGTGAAACCCTTTGCAATGGCTTTGGTGACGGTGATAAAAGTTCAGTACAGAAGGAAAGGTGGCTTCCTTTTACTACCATTCCACTTCTCTCCAGAGTGCCCATGAAGACCACGGGTCATTATAAGTCTGTAGTCCCCACCTGGAGAGGCAGAGTCACTGCCATTTGTGAATGTCCTCACCCAATCCTGCAATGAACCTGCACATTTAACAATTTTTATTAAGTATCCATATGTGTGATGACAATAATAAATTAATACTTCCCATTGATTTATAGAGTATTTGCTATGTGCCAGGCGGGACAGTCAGTGTTTGCCTCCATTTTTCTCATCGAATCCTCACAACCTGTGAAGTGGTGCCATTGTCATCCCCATTTGATAGATGAGGACGTTGAGGCTCAAAGAAAACTTGTCCACAGCCACACAGCTGGTACACAATGGAGCCAGGACTGGAGCCTAAGCATTTGTCTCTCAGACTAACACCTAAGATACTATCCTCTGTTAAATACTGTGAGGGCCTCAAATAGACACCAGACATTCTTATATATAACCTCTTTGCTATTTTTAGTAGTATGTGAGACTACGAATTATATGAAACAGCACATGTCAGTAAAGGAAATACAGGAAACCCATATACTTCTTTTAGTATTAATTGAGTTGCAAATGGTTGGTGCACATAGGTAATTTCATAAGAATACAAAGAAGTGATAGATGGGCATTTTCTAGGATGGTTTTTAAAAGTTCTCTGGAGATGAAGAAAGTCATGACACACCTAGGAAGTGAGGTGGAGACTAGATCTAAGGCAGAGGGAAGAACACTGCAGGCAAGAGACACTGTATTAAAAGTTAGACACGGAAATACACCACCAAAATTGTGGGCTCTTAAGACCTGCCTGAGATGCCCCATCTTGCCCTGCTGTATTGCAATAAAATTTTTAAAAGATTAAAAAATTGAAATTTGGCACAATGTCTGATCCATGTTAGTTACTGTCTACACACAGATAATGTAACCGCGTCTGCACACGACAGGGACACTCAACAGACACTTGTCATCATCAACATGGCTGGTTGATGGTGGGGCACGGACTGAGGCTGCCTCTGGCTGGTTCAAACCCCAGCTCTGCTCCCTCGGGCCTGTGAGGCTTTGGTTGAGTCATCTCAACTCCACCTCTGAAAGGAGAACAGCAATTATAACTCCCTAACAACCATTGCCATACATCAGAAACATCAACTAATTTTCATTTGCTTCACTACTTTAAGGAAACAGACTAACGTGATGTACCCTGTGTCACTGGGAAGAGCTATCCGTGCCTGGGAACTAAGACTTCTGGAGGGAGCAGTTTCAGAATGGTGCTTTGTGCCCTCACTGAGGCAAACCATGTCCTTAGAGATGGTCCAAACCAAAAGTCGAACTTGGGCTCTGAGTGTTGCTAAGTGCTGAAATACCTAGAGAGGAAGATCTCTTCCAACGCTTGGATTTACCACTAGAGTAAAATTTCCCAGTGGCCTTCACGTTTTGCAAAAGCACACAGTTAACCTCTTTCTAGAGGAGCCATCTCTCCTCTCCTTTGTCTTGGAGTTTAACACACTGTCACCTGTATGGGCCTGTTGCCTCACTCAGCAGCTCATTGCTGTAATTACAGATTGAACAGCTGATGCCGGGCTGTCTACAGAAGGCTTCTGTTCCGCCAGGCCCATCCCTTGCCTAATGAAACGGTCACATCGATAAAGTCAGCCTTGTTCTTTTCCTTTTTCCATTTCAGTCTCAGAGTCTTTTAAGTCTTAGAGCTGGGAATCTCAATCCTGCAAGTGACCCAAACAGTGGGTGTCTTGGTCCTTCCGTGGTGGTGCGGCCTGTGGCTGTGGTTAGGGCTTTCTGTGACTGGAACTGAGCAATGACTAAAGAAGCCCTGACTGGGGGAAGCTGTGACTGGAAGGGGACACTGAAATCTCGGTTCCTTACTCAACAATCACAGCTCCTTCCTCTGCATGAGAAGGCGTGAGTACTCCTAACCAGGTGTCTGCAGGACTCAATCCGCCTCTTGGATTAGCCAGATGCATGTTATGCACCATTTACTTCCCAGTTCAAGCGTTGGAGGAGGAAGAATGGTCCTAAGACAAAATTAATGACAGGAAAGGGACCTCAAATTCTAGGCAGAATGGTATTCTCTCACCATCTGCACTCTTTGAAGTTAAGAGAACTTTACTACAAAAACGATTGCTCTGTTTGCAGATAAGGAATAAGGAGGAGGCATGAGAAATAAGGAAGGGGAAACAGATGAGGTCTTTAACATCCGAGGAGAGGGCAGCCTGGATGGCGTTTCATAAACCTTTCATCATCAGGTAGCTTAAGATGCCGCCTGGCGTGCGGTGAGCTAGTACAAATAGGGATTGATTCTCTGTAACCTGCCCCATGCCCACCCGTCACCTCGCCGAGCCCAGCAGCAAGTCCAGGGAGGTCACTGTGGGGCCTGGCTGCCCCGCCGTCCAAACGCCAGCTGAACCCTGACAGCAGCCCTGGGCGGAGGGGCGGACAATGTGGCACGCGGTGGGCCAGGCCCGGAGGCCCGGAGGAGGGAAAGCCCGAGTGAGGAGGAGGAGGCGGGTGCGGTGTGTGGGAGGGAGGGAAGAAGCGGGTGCGGGGCAGTGTTTTTTCTTTCTCTCAGCTATTATGGAAAGAACTGCGGGAGCTTAAATCTAAAGAGCGGCACTGAAATAATGTTCGGGACTTAACAAAAGCCGCTGCTCTTCCGGGCCGTCCGCCTGCTGCGGCCCGCCTCGGCCCGGCTCCTCGGTCTCCGACGCGGGGACAGCCCTGCCTACGGGGGCGGAGGGGGCGCCTGCCCTCCGCGTGCCTGGGCTGAGCCGGGTCCAGCTAGGACTCGCAATAGCACTTTGGGGAGAGAGAAAGCCATGGCAGGAATGGAAGAAGGCAGTCTCCTGCCTTTTAAAGGGGCTCTCCCTGGAAAGCCATGGTGGACGTGGCTCCTGTAGATGGTCAGTTTGCATGTAAATGGAGTGGGTCTAGGGTGCAAATAGTATCCGAATTATGTGGGTCTATTTTGAGTATTTGACTTAGAGCAGGAGATTTTCTCGATTTATTGATAATTAGCCTAAGCTGCTATTAAAACGAAAGTCTTACTCGTCACAGCACAGAGATTAAGGTCAGAGATTTAAACCCACATTCCTACAAAAGGAGGGTTTTCAGTGGAATTATGGGCACGGTAATCTGACCTTGATTTCTGTGAATTATCGTCAACATCTCAAAAAGAAGCAATACTCACGGTATTGTAACAGAGAGAATTTAAGATTTAAAATCAGAAGACCAGGACTTAAGCCTAATTCTGTTTATCAGCTTCAGTTCTGTGATCTTCAATTTTCTCATCTCATCTCCTCCCATCTCATTTTTTATGTTTTTTTAAGATTGGCACCTGAGCTAACAACTGTTGCCAATCTTCTTCTTCTTTTTTTCCCTGCTGTTTCTCCCCAAATCCCCCAGCACATAGTTGTATACCTTAGTTGTGGGTCCTTCTAGTTGTGGCATGTGGGATGCCACCTCAGCGTGGCCTGATGAGCGGTCCCATGTCTGCGGCCAGGATCTGAACTGGCGAAACCCTGGGCCTCTGAAGCAGAGCACACAAATTTAACCACTCAACCACTGGGTCGGCCCCTCATCTCATTTTTAAAGTGGAAATAATGATATCTACTTCACAGAGTTGCCATGGATTAACCAACACGAAGCCTCGGAAAGCCCCTGTCCCATATCTCACACACGCACCGGCACCTTTGTCTTTATAAGCAGCTTGCTTGAAAAAGCAAACGCTGTGCTGGAGACTGTTCAGTAAGAACTTCACAGCGTCACTGCCTTCAGGAGGCTTATTGCCAGGAGGTGCTCCCTGGGCTCTGGAGGAGACTGGGGAGCTGTTGTCTTTGGATGCACTGCACACGTTCCTCCTCCTTGGCCCCCAGGGAGTCAGTTCCACGTGGTTTGATTGGGGCTGTCATACTCTTGGTATGGGAGTAGGCAAATGACCCTGGCCTGGTCAATCAGTTTCTTCCCTGAGAATTTTCTAGGTGCTTTTGGAAACAGGCTCTGTTGCTCGGCTGACGGTTGGCGGTGGTGGAGGCGGGTAACTTTCCTAACAGGTGGAGAAAGTCTGCAAGAAAATGAAGTCAACAAAAAGCAAAATAGAACCAAGAGGAGAGGACCTCACTGACAGTAGGACAGCCCATGCCTAAAGGCAGACGCACACCTCAGGCTGCCTGCTTCCCTATTTGCTCAAGTTATTTTGAATCGAGTTTCTGTCACTTGCAACTGAAAGTGTCTGGACTGAAAGGGCCCACGTGAGGGCAGGTGAATACCAACTCCCTTTGCCTCCCTCTCCCTCCCATGTTACTTTCCCTGATATAGTGCAAGCATGGAGACATTCTGTGAAGCTTGTGGGAGAGAGAACGCCTTAGGTGGAGACATAGGTATCTGAGGCCGTTTATTTTTTAAAAAATAAATAGCCAGTGCTATTATCAAATTGCAATTAAAATAAGGTCATAGATGGAGTCAAGATAGAACGAATCCTTCCTCCTCCTAAAGAGTGGGGTGGAGGGAGTAAACCACCATTTATTGGACATCTCTGTGTGCCAGACACTGGGCTAGCACTTTGTATGTATCTTCTGAATTAACCCTTACAGTGTCCCTAGAGCGTGGATACTGTCACCATTAATGTGGAGGCAAAGAGTTAACTAAGTTGTTCACCACTGCACAGGTAGTAATTGGCCAGGACTTCACCACACCCAAGGCCCTGCTCTTTCCCCCACACTTGGCTACACTTCAAGTGAGACTGAGACTCAAAGCAAAAATCTCGGGGCAGCCTTGGGTGGTCAGTGAAAGCATGAGACATTGGCCTTTGTCAGCTTTGAATAAGAGAAGTTAGGGATTCACTCAAACTGGGAGAATTGCCTGGCAAAGGGTTGGAGGGAACTTGGAGCTCGGTGGAAATCAAGATGACCCAAAATGGGTGGATCTGAGGCTGTGTGTTCAAGGAACTGAGACTGCATGTAGTTTGGGCCTAAACCCTAGGGTCTTGAATGTCTAGGAGGTTTGAACTGAATTTGATAGGCATAGCTGCTGTTGATTCTGAGCAAGAAATTGAAAGCAATTAAAACTGGTACTTCTGGAGATTATTATGGCGGAATGCATAGTAAATCAAGTGACTTCCTCAGAGGGGCCCTGCAGATCTCTGGACTTGGACAACTGCCTGTGCTTCTCCTAGTCTAACCGGGCAGCTTGTCGAACAGAGGCTCCTGGCTCTTAGCCGTTCACACACGAGGGCTTCTGGCACACACGTGGGTCCCAGCATCCTCTTCTTTAAAGTCTGCTGCCCACCAGGCAGTTGAGCAGAACATAGTACACGCTGGGAGTTAAGCTTGAAACTAGAGGAAAGTGGAAGGATTCTTGGGGTACATGGAACAGCCCCACTTCTCTATGCTAGGGCTGATGACTCAGCCAAATTTGACAATAAAGTGTCAATTTACTGCTTTTGGCCACTTCCCTCCATGTGCACCTCTAAGTTGAAGACTTTGGTGGGGGAGGAACCTGATCTGAGGAAGGATTTATACATTTCTGAGTCTGTTGCCTCATGCTATCTTAATGCTATCGAAAAACATGCTGAACTCTACCAGTTGAATTTGGGGAAGATTGTGAAGTGAACAGACTCCGGGGACGTTTGTGTCAGTCCCCCACAGTGTCATTTTACAGTGAGAAGTGGTGTCCAGAGAAGGGCAGTAACATGCTGAGATTCATACAAGTTAAAAGCAGAACTAGGAGTGGAATCAACTCTTCTGGCTCCTTGTCCCGTGTTTGTTGTTTTTTTATTCTAGAATGCAGCTGGATACCTTAGTTCAAGTTTGATTGAATGACTACTTGTGAAGACTTCTCTGCTCAAGCAATATGCCCTGGCTTGTTCTTTTCCCCCAAATTATGTTCTTCATAACTGAAAGTTCTGAATCTTTAAAAATGGAACCATACCTGGAAAGAGTGGATAAATTAAGCTGTCTATCACTGAAAGCTTAGGGTGAAGGGGTTTCAACTTCTTGAAAAGGTTAGGTTTTCATAGGTTATGAAAGAAGGAGTGATAGTGAAAACACGAGGGCCTGTGTGGTATGAGTGTGTGGAAAGGGGAGGAGAGGAGGAGGATGGGGACCCGGGAGCCTGGGTTTGCCAACAATGACAACTGACTTGGCCTTCTTAGTGAGTCCGAATATTGCTCTGCAAGACGGGAGACACAAGGTCTAATGGTAAGAGGACATAGTGTGATACTCTTGACAAGAACCTGACTTGTCTGTGTGCTACCTCCACAAGCTGCGTTGGTGACTTCTGCAGGGGAAGGGGAGGCACAAAGATTCCTTGAGTAAGGTATCAATGGAGTCAATGTGGGTGGTGAGTAGGCTAGGCAGCAATAGCTATCCATCATAGACATTTGACTGATTCTAACCCCCTGTAGGATATCGAAGAGACATATAAAGGCTTAAAATCAAATCATGTGTCATGCTGAAGAATAATGGTACTTTCTGTAAGGAGTATGTATATATTTTTAATTTCTGAGTGAATTAAGTGCCTATAAAAGGTGTTGAATTGGCAGGCTAGAAAGCTAGAGTCTTTGATTTATGTCCAGAAGAAAAAAGACGGAGACAGTTGCCTGAATCATTCCTGAGAGCTCAGAGCCAGCCACCCGTACACTCTGCCTTTGTCTCCCTAAGAATTGTGATCCATTGTCCACGTGTTCAGGTCATTCCCACCATTCTGTAGAATAAACTTTCAATTAGGATGACATAAGGGCTAAATGGTAGGGAAATTTAATAAATGAATTTTGAGGTCCCTTACAAATGAATTGTTCTGCAACTATTGTTTGTGGACAGATCCACAGCACTAACACTTGTACATCTTTCTCTAAGTTGAATTTTTATTTTCAAAGTATGTTTGTATATTCTATTTCATAATCTTTTCTTAAAATATTTGCAATCTTTGTTATTGTCATTTTGCTTCGGACTGAGGTGGAGACAACGATACCATGTTAGATCTGGACGTAATCTTAGAGAAGTGATGGGACTAAAAATAGGATGTGGATTTCCTCAAGAGAGAGAAGGGAGAGGCTCCCAGTCGAAACCATGAGGCAGCAGCGAGGTGGGTGGAACCCAGGCTTCCTATCCCTCGTTCTGCTCTTTGAGGTATCAGTTATCATTTTCAGTACAGAGCGCAAAAGAAAATATACACATACACACACAGATGGTGTAATGGTGATAATCATATCACTAACAAAAGTAACACCTTATGAGAGAAGGAAGTAGCAAGATAGATTAGAGGTCCAGAGGTGTGGCCCTTGAGCTGAGGCCGAGCTGGGTTCTCCCCTGAGGCGCCACTCACACACTGCTTTTCTTTACAGGACACTTTAGCTGTGTGAGTGGCAGCTAACCCATTAGTGACCTGAGAGTAAAATAGTGTCATAGGATTAAATGCAGCCTGTAGGTAAAGCCATTAGTACTCAGTTGGCACAGAGTATATATTAATTCTACTAGGAGAGCATTATTTTTCAATCAGGTAGACAAATATAATTATTTTGGGGAGAAGTAGTTTTTAAGTAAACAATTGATTTTACATTAATTTTTGAATTTTATTGGCTCTATCTTTGACTTCTTTTTTGTTTTTGTTTTTTTTTTAGTTAAGAGTAGATTCTTGACTTGATAGATGAATCAGGCGTCAGTACATCTTCCTTACACTTGGTTCAGAAAAGCTTTCTGGGGGTTATGTATTGACAAAATATCAAAATACATTAAAATTGCCTACTAAGACAAGGAAGAAGAAGTGACTCCGGGCAGAACGGTGCTCTCTGCATCTGTCCTTGCAAACAGGAGACCTGTTCCTGGAGGAACAGAGGTTCTAGGGCCCTCAGTGCACAGCTTCCTGTCGCTGTTAATTGAAACGTGCGCACACGGACATGGTTCCTGCCTTCCACAGCAACCCAGAAATACCATCATACAGTCGAAAAGCCTTCTACGGGGAAACTGGCTTTAACAAGTATGTTTGTATTTGATGTTATTAGAAATGAAATGTTTGTAGAAATGTCACTGCACAAGTAAGGCACTTCCATGGGGCAAGGAGGTATGATCCTTAATAACAGCTAAAAGTACAGTTACATGCACGTTAACAAATATATTCTCCCTCCTTCCCTTCCAGTTATGTTTTCTTCATTTACCACACTCTAAATCATGTGTGAAAGTGAAAATACTGAAAATATAACCAGAATTCTAATATGTGTATATTGGTTGTCACAGTATGCTTTGCACACCTTTATTTTTCTTCCCCATCTTACAGATGAGAAAAGTGAGCAGTGAAAAGATCAAGGAGTCAAGGTATGTGTAATCAAACCAGACAGGAAACTCAGGAGGTCTGACCTCAGCCCTCACGCTGCGGTTACTGACTCCAAATGATGTCCTCCCTTTAGAAGAACATTGGTCATATTGCAAGAATATGGAAGTTTATATTTCCTTTAAATGTAATATGGTACTTTATTATGTTTCTCTGTCAAGTTAGAGAGGCGTAAAGACATGTATTCATGAATCAAACCATCAACAAAAATTTATTGGGCCTCAGCTCTGTTCAGGCATTGTGATAGGCTCTGTGTCTTATCCAGACACGGTGAATCCTTGCCATCGAGGGGTCACCATCATTCACTGGATGGATGGTCCAGTACTGATTGCGCGCCTACGGTGAGCCAGACAATTCACAAGTGCTACAGATATGACTATTACTAAATAGTTGGAGTTTTTCCTAATGTTGCTCACAGTTTAAGTGGGAGACTGACCAGCAGTTATAAACATAGTGGATACTGAATCAATCAAGATAAATCACATTAACTGACACAAAAGAAGAACTCTAGAATCTCAGTAGCTTAAGGCAAAAAAAGAGCTTCTAGGTTTTGTTTTTTAAGCTCATGCTAAGTCTCACGTGGGCGCAGAGGGACCAGTTAGGAGGTCAAAAGGAGAGTTTAGGCAAAAAGTGAGAGGGCCCAAACTAAGGGAACGGCAGGGAGATGGCAACAGAAGTCAGATTCCAGAGACATGTCACACAAGGCACTATGCCAGATGGGGTCTCCACCAGATACTGGTCAATACCAGGACAGCTTTATTAGACATGCTGATTAGGGTGAAAAATAATCGAGAAGACAAGGAAGCATATTCTAAGGGTCAAGCTATGCAGGTAAAAGTAGCAGTAGAAAACAGTAATACTTATAACTCAGTCTAAATAATTATTGATGCTATGCTTTGTGGAAAAAAAATGAACATCCAAAACTCAAACGTCAGCTGCTCTTAACGTGGGAGAGACCGAGGCTTTCGATGGATGGACAGCAGTGGAACAGAGAACCAGGAAAAATAAGAAACAAGCTGAGATTCCGCCTTCTTAAAGAAAGGAAAACCATGATAATTCCCGAGATTTTTTTCAGAAAAATACATTCAATTCCATGTGTTAAAAATGTATGGATTGGGGCCGGCCCCATGGCCTAGTGGTTAAGTTCAGTGCATTCCACTTCAGAGACCCAGGTTCAATTTCTGGGCGTGGACTTACACCACTTGTTGGCAGCCAGGCTGTGGCAATGCACATACGAAATAGAGGGAGATTAGCACAGACATTAGCTCAGAATGAATCTTCCTCAGCAAAAAAAAAAAGAAGAAGAAGAAGAAGAAGTATGGATAATCTGCAGAAAAATTGAAAGATAATGTATAACTTCCAAACTATTTGAGAAAAACTAAAAAGAATGAAAAGGAAAAGAAAAAATGGACACAGACAACTTTAAAAATACAGCAAAAGATCCGAGAGAGGGCTTACTAAGCAACTACAAAGAATTATAAATGGAAAACAAAGAGTTGGATGACCTGAAAAAGTACCAAGGTTTTACTACCAATAAACATAAGTATATTAACTTTATTAAAACAGAGATTCACAGACGGGGGGGTGTGGAATCTAATTTTAATCTACTTAATTAAGATGCATATAAAATAAAGCAATACAGAAGTTTTAATAACATACCAGGAAAACAATAAAAACAATAAAAAACAACAAAAACAATGATATTAATATCAAAAGGAACAGGAATCCAGGTGGAAAGACTAACCATGAGAAAGAATGGTATTTATAGGATAAATACTACAATCCACCAAGAAGAAATAGTAGTCGTGAGCTTTAGTGAAACCAACAAAATGGTTACAAAATAAAAACATTTGTGGAAATGGACAATTCCACAATTAAAGTAAAAAATATTAAAACAACTCTCAAAAAAAATGAGAGCACAAATAGGCAAAAAAATGTACTCAGAAGGTTTTAATAACAGAATCAACAGTCTGTAAATAAATGAATAAGACAGATAGATAGATGATAGATATAGAAATAAGGAAGAGAGAGAGAACTTTGGATTTAAAAAATAGAGAATGCTCATCGTTTTCAAACACAGTGGAATTTTCACAAATCAGCTTCCTTCAAGTCAAAAAATCTCAAAATATTTTAATGGTTTGAATGCCAAGAGCTACAGTCTCAAATCAAAATACAATAAACTTAGAAATTAACAGAGAAATCAGAGAAACTGCGTGAAAAGAGGAAAATCCTAGTTTAAATAGGAATTCAAATGAAAATTGCAAAATATTTATAAATGAATGAGAATATTATATATTAAATTATATGGAATGTGGCAAAAGAAAATCCGTAGCTTTAAATGACATCACCAGACAAGAAGAAACACTAGAAACTCATGTCTGTTAGTAGTATTTCTACAAGTAACAAACAAAAAACCAAATGCAAGTCTTTTAAAAAAGAGAACAAGTTGTTGCTATTGCTGTTTTCCTTTGCTTAGGTCCAGAGATGGGCAGCCACTTGCATTGATTCAGTGGTTAAACAATATCGGGACTGCTTTATCAATGCTTTGACAATTCTGTTAGTCTTTGCTTTCTCTCTCAAGATGTCTGTTGCTTCTCCAGACATTGAATTCACACACCAAGCAGGAAGAAGGAGAAAAGTAGAGTGTATTAGTCTTTGTCCATCCCATTTTTTCAGGAAAGCAAAGGTTTTCTCAAAATTCTAGTAGTTTTCATTGGCCAGAACTAAAGCAAATGGCCAATGTTGGCTACAGGGGAAAATCTGAAAATTAATAGTAGAGTCAATGGAAGAAATGAATAACTATGAAAGGAGAAAGATATAGAAGAAACAACAGTAAGACAGAAAACTCAATCAATAAAAATTAAATCTGGTTATTTGAAAAGACCAATAAAATAGACAAAACTCAAGCTAGTGTGATCAAAGGAAGTATATAATACAAGCAACATTAGAAATAAAAAAGAAGACATGAATTAAAGTTTAAATATTAGGAGAATGCTAGGTATAATTTTAAGCCAATACTTTTGCATATCTAGATGAAATAAAAGATTTCTTAGGATTATGGAATTGGTGACATTGATTCAATAGACAGAAATCCTGAATAGAAGAATAGCCATGAAATACATTTCAAAATACATCTACCAGCATATTAAAAGGATACAATGGAGTCTCATGGTATACAAAATTATATATAGTCAGGGGCCGGCCCTATGGTGTAGTGGTTAAGTTTGGTGCACTCCGCTTCGGTGGCCCGGTTTCACAGGTTCAGATCCTGGGCGAGGACCTACACCCCTCATCAGCCATGTTGTGGTGGTGACCTACACATAAAGTGGAAGAAGATTGGCATTGGCACAGATGTTAGCTCAGGGCTAATCTTCGTCAGCAAAAACAACCACAACCACAACAAAAACTACATACAGTCAAAATTATCTTTTAAAATCTCTTAGTAGTCTAGCATAACCAATTTTTTTCCTCCAGAATTGGAAGAGTTCACTGGCTTTTTAGAGATGGATCAAAAATGAAGCTACTTGTTCAAATTTAGAGGCATGTTGCATGAAAACATTATCTTCAGGCATTAGAATCACACTCATCTATATGAAATACACAGAAGAATAGAAACCAATTGAAAAACAACATACTTACAAACTCCCATCTCATTCTTCCTCTGGGTTTGGGATACTCTGGAATACAGTGTTTAGAACAAGATTTGTGTACCTGCAGGAATTTAGTTTATAATAAAGATGGTATTTTAAGTCAATAGGGAAGGAATTGACTATCAAATTAATGGCATTAGTAAAATGATAATTGTCTATCCAAAAGGAAGAGAAAGAGAGACCTTTCCTTTCGTGATCTTGTACAAAAAAATTAATTGAAGATAGGATGAAGAGCTTAAGGTAAAGAGCAAAATTCTTAAAGTCTTTAGAGAAAATATCAGAGAATATATTTTTAATTTGTATATCAGAAGGCTTTCCTAAGTAAGATACAAAACCTAGAATTTATAAAGAAAGAGATTGACAGGTTTTTCTGTACAAAAATTATAAATGTCTGCATGACAAAAGACTCCATAAACAAAGTTAAGACAAGTAAAAGAAATGTTGGTGCAGTGGAATAATATTTTGATGTAACTGATTTTTCCCTAACTTCCTATTATCCTGCCACCTTTCCCCACAATCGCCCTCTCCACATTTTGGCAGCAGCAAGGGTATTCTATGTTCGTCGCTCAGAGACTAGAGGATGAAGTAAATGCAGAGAACAAAGGAGTCAGTTCTCAGTGTTTGAATTTCAAAAGCCCAGGACATGGCAAAGAAAAAGTATTTGGAAAACATGTTTGTAACCTTCTCAATCTCTAGATTTGACTGTCTCGCTTCTCAATCAAGTTTCTATTGGCTTTGGGAAAAAAGAGGGGTTGAAGGGAAATAAAGGGAACTGAGAAACTGGAGGGTGCTTGAGAAAAACATCCTGCTTCCAGCCCCCTGCCACAGGCTGAGCCTGGTGTTGCAAGGGGCAATGTGTGTGTGTGTGTGTGTGTGTGTGTGTGTGTGTGTGTGTGTGTGTGAGGGGGTTGCTAGTGACAGAAAACTCAGAAACAAAGAGTCTTACATGTCTTTTTCCAAGTGGAGCCCAGGTACAAGCAAGGCCCCAGTGTAACCCAGCCCATGTTGTGGGAGAGAGAGTAGAGTGAAAATACCTGTGTGGTGTGTCCAGGAGGACAGGCTTGACGTGTTCTCATAGATAACTCTCATGCCCAACGGGAGCAAAAACAGTCAAGTTATCCCAGAGCATCAGATAATGGCTGAAGTAGCAAGTAAAGTCACCTTGAATGGGAACAAAGGATGATTCAGCTTTAAATTTGGATCAACAGCCAGAGGATATAAAGTATTTCTCAGGGGCGGCGGTGTAGACAAAAGATGACTGAGGACCAGATGAATCATGCCACCAACACCTTAGTACTCTTATGCCGCAGGAACTTGGCCCCAACTCAAGGAAAGGGGCGATGATGGTTGGGTCTGAGATTCAGCTTCTGCCATCTAGTGGAAAGGGTTGAAATCAAATTAAGGTAGAGAAAAATGAGGCGAGTTTCACTTCTAGCTTGTGAAGGTCCGAATCCCATTATTTTTGCAATATTTGTTTGGTATCCAGAATATCTAAGGTACTCCTAGGAATCATTACGGTAAAGACAGGCAGCCTGCCACGGGTCAGATTCTCTGGGAAGCTGACTCTGAGGTGGAGTATACATGAGAGGTGCTTAGGCTATCAACACCTAAAGTGGCTGACAACCCTCCCATGGTTGGGCAGTGCATCCCAGTATAAAATCAGGCAAATAGGGGCCAGCTTGCTGGCACAGCGGTTAAGTTGCACATTCCATTTTGGCGGCCCGGGGTTTGCCACTTCGGATCCCAGGTACAGACATGACACCACTTGTCAAACCATGCTGTGGCAGGCATCCCACATATAAAATAGAGGAAGATGGTCATGGATGTTAGCTCAGGGCCAGTCTTCCTCAGCAAAAAAGATGAGGATTGGCAGCAATGTTAGTTCAAGGCTAATCTTCCTTAAAAAAACCCCCCAAACACCCCAGGCAAATAGACAATGCACAGAAAGGAAATACAAAAAACAAACAAATAAGCGTATGAGAAAATCTTCAAGCTTACTAGTAAGCAGAGATATTCAATTTTAAATAATAATGAGTTTCTCCACTCCACCCCCTGCCATAGATTGGTAATATTTTAAAAATATTGATAATGTGAAGAGTTGTTGAGGGTGCAAGAAAAGAGCATTTTCACACACTGTTGGGCAGTGTCAATCAACATTTTAAATGTACATTCCCCTTTGGTCAACAATTCTACATTTTGGTTCTCTACTCTGAAGAAATATGCAGGGGTACAATGAACTATTTACAAGTACAACCATTGGCCTTGTCTGGAACAATGGAAATGAGGACCACTGAGATAACTCATTAGGACGGATATTTTGAAGTACATTTTTGTTCTTTCATTCTACAGAATTCTATACAATTGTTTAAAAGAATAGGGTATAGGTACACATACCAAAGGATTCTGAATGATATTATTACATGAAGCAAATCAAAGAACAATGAGTGCAGTATCCCATGCACTGATAAAAGATAAATACACCTGTGCATGTATCTTGAGAGGGGAATGCAGGTGAACCAATGGGCAGACAGTGCTCATCTTGGGAGCGGGGGGAAGGGAGGGAGAGTAGTGACCTTCTTATTTCACTTTGCATATTTCTGTATTCATTTATTCTTTTGAAAATATGACCATGAAATATTTGTGTAATAAAAATAATAAAAGAGCTGAGAAATTCACATGAAAAAATTAGATAGAAAGTATTTTGCTTTTATTTGGGTTATTTAAAAAAAACAAATCTGGAGTTTTGTGTTATTTATTACCCTCCGCACTTGCTCCAAGCTCCTGACTCATCAGGACGTCCTTCCCAGAGCTGAGCATGGTGCACGGAAGATGAAATCCGCTTCTCTCCTTCGTCCTCGGGGAGCCATCTCCTGACTGCTGGGGAGGGCAGGCAGATGAAAGGCAGCGGCACACGGCGGGGCAGGAGAAGCCGAGGGCTGAGGAGCCGTTCGATAATTCCCAGAAAGATGGCAGGCCTGGTGGGCCTGAGAGAAAGGAAACAAACAGGCAAAAGCGCCTGAGCAGAGCCATTGGGAATCCCACATGTTGCTTCCACTGAGGACTGTGTCCTTTGTCAGGAATTCTTTACAAACATGTCTGCACCCCCCTTTTCCAACTCAACCCTAAGCTACTGAAGGACGGAGTTTCTATTTTATCTTTCATATGCCCAGTACGTATGCTGAGCACAGGATATCACACATAATAAATTCACTAATTGTGTGTGAATAGATTGGTCTGTCCCAACGTTGCCTCTGTTGGCTGAACCCTCCCAGGGCACGGGCACCACATGACAAGGTAAGAGCAAGACAAGGGACTCCCCCGTTGGAAACACCTGTTAGAAGGTCATGTAGCAAAGATAAAGAGACTGCCATTCTTCATGATCTTGTGTTTCAGCGGCATTGAATTCATTTTGAGAAGCAGTGGTATGAAAAGGATGCATCTATAAGGTGAGAGGGTGTCTCTCTGATCCACAGTCAGGGAAAACTTACCGCAGGAGCTTAGTGTGAGAGACAGCAGGTGTTTGAGGAAGTTGGCATGCGTTCTATGTGGAAAGGGCGCCTCACAGGCACTCTTTGAGGCGTGAATTGGGAATGACGTGAGTGGCAGAAAGAGATGAGATGGACAAAAAGACATTTTGCTGAGCTTTTGCAAAAACAGAAAAGTTAGTAGAGGAATAGGACAAAGAATGAAGTCCAGGCCACAGTAGTTGGCTCTGATAGAAGATGTGATGCGGAGACAAGAAAATGTTGGAGAGAAGCAGATGGTGGGTACCAGTTAAATATTAGGGTGAGATTTTAGCCCTGGCAGGGCGAGTCTGAATAATAAGAGGCATTTGATTGAGAGGCAAAGATGAGACACCCAAAGGATGATTGGGCCCTTGGAGAAATGCCCAGGACTATCTATGCACATACCGTATCCTGGATGAATCTTATCCAAACCCACTCCCTGGCTGTTTGGATGTACGGTGGGTTTTATTCAGAGTTGCTGAATAAGGCCCTACTCACGCCTGAGAAACTCCCTGATTGTATTCCTGGCTGCTCGGAGAAAGCACTGGGCTCTTCCAGCCCTCTATGCCATTCACTAAGTGGTTCTTTCTCTCTTATCAGTGAAACCTGGTAGCCTGGGAAAAAAGAATATTTTTTACATGGGCCATCTATTTACAACTATTAGTTCCAGGTACCAGGAAATTGCTTAAGTCTCCTAAAAATGCTCTTGGATAAAAGATAGGCAGCTTCTACCCCAATGCTTCCTTCTGCAAGCAGCCACTCTAGAGTTTAAGCTCCCTGGGGACAGGGGCACTGGTGCTTCTTCTTGTGCTCCAGTCACTAACACAGCACCTGGGAGGCAGTCATGTTTTTTAATTGGTCTGAACTCTCTCTGCTTCTTTATCATTCTGCTCCCCGACTTAGAATGGCCTCCTCCACAAGTTATCACTTTGCACCGGTCAGCTTGCATGGGACATTTCTCACGATCTCTCCTCTCCTGGATTCCCTGTGACCATCATTGTCTAAATCAAACTTTTGGAATGCCATCTTCCATTGTATTGTATCAGTCCCTTATTATTTCATGTGAAGTCTTGTGCTCCTCGATAACTATGTGACCTACATGGAGTCAATTAGCCTCACTGAACCTGTTGCCTCACCCAGAAAATGAAAAGAAAAACGACCCCCAAAACATATGTCACGGGATTTTTGCTGAGATTAAAAGAGATAAAATGCAAGAGCCCAGCAGAGTGCCTGGCCGAGGGTAGGAGCTTGGAAGTGTCAGCTCCCTCTCGCTTCCCTGGACGAGGTCCTCGGTTCAGGGAACATTTGGTAAACCTCTCTGCATCCCACGATGCCTTGCACAGTGCTCAGCACAAAGCAGGAAATGAGAGAATTGTGGAATTTCAAGTTAAAGAGGGACTTAAAGGTCATAGACACCAAAGGCTTTCAAATTTTTTATGGCAATCCACATTTTACATCAGGACACACTGTGTGTGTGTGTGTGTGTGTGTGTGTGTGTGTGTATACTAAAAATTTTTACTCTATTCTACTCCATTCTTTTAAAAAAATGCTGACCATGATCCAATAAATTGATTTTGTGACCCATGATGTAGCATGACTTACGGTTAGAAAATAGTTATCTAGATTCTGGATCAACCACCCAGGAGATGTACATACCCTCTCGACACTGTCCATTCCATAGTGACTGTCCAGCATCCATCTACTTAGATAAAAAATACTCCATACTAAACAGCATTTTCTGAATAGAATTTTGAGGCACGAAATATAAAGTAATGCTGAGGCCACAGAAGATGCTGTCAGAGCACCTACCCTACACTGCTGTGTGCCTGCGCAAACAGCATCGGAGCAGGCCCCTCCACTCCCACAGAGGAGGCACTGGTTTGGCCTCTCAATTATGCACGTCTCTTTTGCCAGGGTTCTGGCTAAATGAAGTGGCTGAAGCAAGAATAGCCATAAATTTATAAGTGCAGGCGAGGGGGCACCTCCAGTCCTCACTCCATGATGCGTTCCAGATGCACTCTTTGTCGTTTCTCAGGCACTCCTGCTCTTAAACTCTGTCGGCATGTGTGTGGGTAGCTGGGGTACATTCATCACTGACAATGCTTCCTGCTGGCTGAGAAGTGGGAGCTGCCCCATGCAGGGGGACTGGGTAGGAAAGGTGGGCTCTAGTTTCTCTGGAGCAAAAGCCCCCCTAGGAGGCCTTGGAGACAGAGGTGCCCATTTGCCTCCAGACCAGAAAGGAGAAATCTTTCCAGCAAAGATATTCAGCTTTCACACAACATAACCCAGGCTAGTCTCCAAAACATCCCTGAACCCTGCCTGAGGTGTGGCGACACGGCGCTCTCCTCTATTGTGATTTATTTTAATTTTCTTCCTAAGAGTCCCTCCTACCCTCCTTCCTCTTCTTATAAAGATGCCAAGCTTGTTGGATTAGGGACCCATCCTTATGACCTCATTTAACCTTATCATCTCCTTAAGGCCCTGTCTCCAAAGACAGTCGCATTTGAGGTTAGGGCTTCAACTATGAATTTTGAGGGGACATAGTTCAGTCCATAACAGCGGAATTTACTATTTTTTGTGTCAGGACCAAGAAATGCACCCCAGGTGGGTCTCTCACAGCACCTGTTACTGCTGCTAGTAATGTATCGGGGACAGAAGAGACCTACGAGATTAACCCTTGATCAGGCCAGGATGTGGCTTCAGGAGGAGATGCTCAATTTAAGTTCCAGCCCATGTTAATGTAAATGCCAAATAGGATTTTGATTGGACTGAATCATGGCAACCTGTGATTTGTTTAACACTCATTTTACTCAAAATTTTAAGCATTATTTGTGGAAAGCAATGGGAAGATCTAACTTTATAACTGCCCTGGGCCCTAGAACAGCTTAACACAGCCCTGATAGAGAGACATGCGGCCGACGTCAGACACTGTGAAGCAGAAGGCTGAGTTAATGAATGCTTCCCTTACACTCTGAGAGCTCACGTTTTCTTTTATTCATGTCTGTGTTTCCTGGCTGGGTGCACTGACGACAGGGAATCAGGGCTGCTGGGACACATCTGGCTCCTGTATGATCCTCTTCTGATTGACTTAATCCACCCGATCGCCAGAATATTGAGCTTTGTTTAAAGGTGGAGACTTCAAAAGGAGCCTCCTCACTTTCCAGCTACTTATTAGGCTCCACACACACAGTTCTAACAACCAGCTCTCCCTGGTCTGGGAGGAAGTGACAAAGGAGAAGGCCAGAGCAATTGAACAAGAAAAAGAAATAAAAGGGATCCAGATGGGAAAGGAAGAAGTGAAACTGTCACTATTTGCAGATGACATGATTTTATATACAGAAAACTCTTAAGAATCCACTAAAAATCGTTTAGAAATAATAAAGAATACAGTCAAGTTGCAGGATACAAAATCAATGTATAAAAATTAGTTGCGTTTCTGAACACTAACAACGAAGTAGCAGAAAGAGAAACTAAGAATACACTCTCACTTATAATTGCAGCAAAAAGAATAAAATACCTAGGAATAAATTTAACCAAAGAGGTGAATGATCTGTACACTGAAAGCTATAAAACATTGTTGAAAGAAATTGAAGATGACACAAAGAAATGGAAAGATATTCTGTGCTCTTGGATTGGAAGAATTAACATAGTTAAAATGTCCATACTTCCTAAAGCAATCTATAGATTCAATGCACTCCCCATCAAAGTTCCAACAACACTTTTCACAGAAATAGAACAAAGAATGCCAAAATTTATATGGAACTAATTTTCAACAAAGGAGCCAAGAACAGAAAGTCTCCTCAATAAACAGTTTTGGCAAAACTGGACAGCCACAGGCAAAAGAATGAAAGTAGACTATTATCTTACACCATACACAAAAATTAACTCAAAATGGATTAAAGACTTGAACGTAAGACCTGGAACCATAAAACTTCTAGAAGAAAACATAGGCAGTATGCTCTTTGACATCAGTCTTAGCAGCATATTTTCAAGTACGGTATCTAACTGGGCAAGGGAAACAATAGAAAAAATAAGGAAATGGGACTACATCAAACTAAAAAAACTTCTGCACAGCAAAGGAAACCAACAACAAGACCAAGAGTCAACTTAACAATTGGGAGAAGATATTTGCAAACCATGTATCTGATAAGGGGTTAATATCCAAACTATACAAAGAACTCAAACATCTCAACAACAAAAAAAACAACAACCCAATTAAAAAATGGCCAAAAGATCTGATCAGACATTTCTCCAAAGAAGATATACAGAGGGGGACAGGCACATGAAAAGATGTTCAACGTCATTAACTATCAGGGAAACGCAAATCAAAACTACAGTGAAATATCACCTCATTCTGGTCAGAATGACTGTAATTAACAAGACAGGAAACAAGTGTTGGAGAGGATGTGGTGAGAAAGGAGCCCTGGTACACTGCTGGTGGGAGTGCAAACTGGTGCAGCCACTATGGAAAATAGTATGGAGATTCCTCAAAAAATTAAAAGTAGAACTACCGTATGATCCAGTTATTCCACTGCTGGGTATTTATCCAAAAAACATGAAAGCAGGAATATGTAAAGATACGTGTACCCCTATGTTCACTACAGCATTACTCACAACAGCCAAGACTTGGAAGCAGCCTAGGTGCCCATGAAGGGATGAATGGATAAAGAAGATGTGGTATTTATACACAGTGGAATACTACTCAGCCATAGAAAATGATGAAATCTGACCATTTGTGACAACATGCTAAGTATTATGTATTATGCTAAGTGAAATAAGTCAGAGGGAGAAAGTCAAATACCATATGATCTCATTCATAAGTAGAAGATAAAAACAATGACAAACACATAGCAACAGAGATTGGATTGGTGGTTACCTAAGGGAAGGGGGGAGGGAGGAAGATAAAAGGGGTGATTAGGCACATGTGCGTGGGTATGGACGGTAATTAGTCTCTGAGTGGTGAACATGACGTAATCTACACAGGAATCAAGATATAGTGATGTACAACTGAAATTTATACAGTATCATAAACCAATGTCACCACAATAAAAAATAATTTCTAAAAAGAGGAGGCTCCTCACTGTCCAGCTGCTTATTAGGATCTGCACACACAGTTCTAACAATTAGCTCACCCCAGTCTGGGAGGAAGCGGCAAAGAAGAGGGTTGGGAGGGTAAGGAGATTTTTGAAGGCTGGGGTGTCATTCAACCAACTGATTTCCTTTTTAAGTCTCAACTCCAAATCTGCCTTTGCCCTGATCTGTGTTCCAGCTACTCAGATGTCCCCTCTGCTTCGGAGAGCTCCCTTCCCCCTTCCTCCTCCCCAACCTCCTCTCCTCCACCACACTGCTGCTCCACCTTCCTCCCCATACTTACTTTGCCTAGACATTAATATCTGTCTTTCAAGCAAGGACTCAGGGTCTCTAGCCCAAGAAACTTGCCCAGCTCTCCTCAGGCTTGACTGGGTGCATTTCCCTTGTATTTCCATGTATTCTACATATTCCTGTTTTCTATGTGTTCTAGGCTTCTTTCCATTGCAGCGCTTACCACTTACCACATTTTATTGTGATCATCAGCTTACTGACCTCTCGCCCCCGATCAACTGTGAACAGTTTAAAATCAGAGTTCATGTCTCATTTATCCTTGTATGTTGCGTGCCTAACATAGTACTTGATATTTAATTAGTGTGTAATAAGTGAATGAATTATGAATAAATGAATGAATTATATTTTTCCTTGATCTCTATTTTTCCATAAGAAATTGAGCATAGCACTTTGATCCAGTGGAGAAGTTCTGGGGGGCAGTGTGTGTGTGCGTGTGTGTGTATGTTGCTGTTGTGGGGATAGAAGAAAGAAAGGCTGTCTTCCTTGGAAGTAACTGAGGCATCCCTGGAGATAAATTTTCCAGATGAAATCTGGAGATAGATTGACCAACCATCCTGGTTTCCCTCAGACTGAGTGGTTTCTTGGGACATGGGAATTTCACTGCTAAAACCAAGGTTGTCCTGGGCAAACTGGGATGATGGTCCTACCTGGAGATCACCTGATTCTCCACCCATAAGGCTTCATGGTAATCACCCCCCTGAGTCTTTGGCTCTAAGGCCCTCCGTAACTCAGTCATATGGACCAAGCTACATCTGATTCAGCTTTGGCAGATAAGGAGCTTACCATGCCTTGCTAAGAATTTTCCAGTCATCTAGATGCCTAAAGTGGATGTGTCTTTGACATTTTTCCCCCTCAAGTTCCCTTGCCCAGGGTCACCCTGTTCTCCTTTCTTTCTAGCCCATTATCCATTCTCCTCTTCTAGCAATAGAACACCCCATGAATTTTAGAGATGAGAGAACTGGAGTAGCTGCCTTGGACTCAGAGGCACAGCCACATGTTGGTGATGGCAGAGTTTTTCCATGGACTCTGTGCCACTTACCTCTGGACCATTAGGTAAGAGAGGAATAAACTTCTCTTTTGTTTAAAGCACTATAATTTGCACTCACTTTATTATAGAGATTAGTGTCTACTCTAAATAATATATTAGCCAAACATTATTTTTATCTGCAGAGCTCATGATCATCCACCTGTTGAAAAAACAGAAATTTCCCACCCCAGAGAGTCATGGAAACCGATAATAACAAAATCAACAATAACCACTACTGCCATTTGGTGAGCACTTACTTAGTGCCAGATGGGACCTCCATGCAAATCCTTTAGTGTACATTAGCTCGTTTTATCCCTACGATAGCCTCTGTGGTGAGTTTTGTTTTTTCTCTTTTGTATATGAGAAAAACAAAGCTGAAATATGATGTCATTGGTCCAAGTCATATGCCCAATAGTGGCGAGTCAGGATTTGAATTTTGACCAGTCTTTCAAACATAGAGAATCTAAGTAATTTTTCCCAATGTCTAATTCCTTAGACACTTAAAAGTTAATCAGAGATCAAATAAACCTCTCTCTTCCCCCAGTCTCCTGCCAAGACAAGCATCTTGACCTCCACATTACCCACCCTCTCTGCAAGACCCTTCAGTCTCTCCCGCCACTCATCTATTTTCTAAACAACCACCAGAGCTGTGTGTGCAAATCCATATGTTATTCATCGACATAAAAGCTTTTAAAGGCACCCCATTGCCTCCTGCAGCTGTTCTTAGCAAGATGAGGATCAAGTTAAAAGGGAATATTGAAATCATGTCTACTAATAAAAAAATTCCCAGATGAATGTAATAGCTCCCATTTCTCCTGTACCCTGCTCACACCTACATTGTAGGTGTGAACCTCTAGTCTAAAAAGAAAACCAAATGAGCAAACAAACAGCAAAATAGAATACCAATATTTATTGAACACTTATTCTAAACAGGCAATATGCAGTATCATATGTCATCTGATTTATTCTCTTAAATATACTGGCTGCATTTGCATATCTTATCTCATTCAATCCTCATAAATGTTCCATGAGAAAGATGTTATTATTATCCCTAGTTTAAAAGTGAGAAAACGGATACTTAGAGAGAATAATTCACCGAAGATCATACACTAGTAAGTTTCAGAGTCCAAATTTTATCTAGGTCTTGATTCCAAATCCAGAGCCTTTTCCATAACAACAATCCCTAATATGGTATGTAAGACCCTTCTCCATCTGGGATTAACCACATCTTCTGTCTAGTCATCTCATTTAGCTCCTTCTTACATAGGGCTCCTTGCATACCTCCATTCATTAGGTTGTGCAACTCATTGTGCCTGGAACTCTCAACTTCATTGTCCTAAGGGCTGTTTCCTCCTCCTTCCCAGTCTGCAGTTCCCTCTTGTCTTCATTCCTTTTCTCATCCAGATAAGACTCCGCGGTCTAATACTCCAGCATGCTACTGCCAAGTTCCCAAAATATCCTTGCTCCCTTTCCTTCCATTAGATTGACCTGGAAAGAGCTTCACCCCTAGAGGCATCCAAATGTTATTCTCCCCTCCTACTTGAGAGCTGCTAAGACCCTCTGGAGAAAATCACAACTCATAAACTATTTCATGGTCTCCACCCTGCACTCGGCCCCTAACATTGTGTGGTGATGTTTCTGTCTTTCCTGAGACACCTCTCTTCCCCAATGTCACACTCTCTTCTCCTCCTCAGCAAATGACCTTGCCTCCTATTTCACTGGAAAAAAAAAAAAAAAGGAAGTCATCATCCATTCATCCACTCATTCAACAAGTATTTATCGAGCCCCTTCTACAAGCCAGGGACACTGGTGTGTACTACGGAAGCAGGAGTAAACACAGGAGACAAAAATCCCTGACTTCGTAGAGCTTACGCTCTGGTGGAAAGTGACAGCAGCAAACAAGTGAACAAGTTCACTACTATAGAGTATGTCTGATAGCGAAGTTGTCACGGAGAACAACAGAGATGGGGCAGAGAAGGGGCAAGCTGACACTGTAAGCAGATGGTAAAGAGACGCTTCACTGATAAGGTGATATCTGAGTAGAGATTCCAAAGGAACCTCAACCTGAACATGTCTCTGGCTCTTGTCCTTTGCCTACAAACATCTTTGTATTCGCACCCACCTGTGCTTCCACCACGGCAGTCATGGTCTCCACCTGCTGTCGTTCCTCAAAGCTCTGCATTGCATTTCCTTCCTCCTTCCTCCTCAGATGCTTCCTTCCCTCAATTATATCTTCAGCCTCTCTTTTCTTTGCCAGGCCTTTCCAACTGCCATTTAAATATGTCATGTTAAAAAAAGAAATCATAAAACAAAATCCCTTCCTCATCTTTTGTGTTAGTTTTCTAAGACTATTGCAACAAAGTACCACAGACTCAGTGGCATAAAACAACAGAAATTTATTATCTCATAGTTCTAGAGGCCGGAAGTCCAAAATCAAGGTGTCGGCAGTGCCATGCTCCCTCCGAAGGCATGAGGGAAGGGTCTGCTCCAGCTCTCTCTCCTGGCTTCTGGTCGTTCCTTGGCTTGTGGTAGTTTAACTCCAACATCCACATGGCATTCTGTGTGCATGTCTCTCTCCAAATTTCCTTTTTCATAAGGACATCAGACATATTAGATTAGGGTCCCTTGTATTCCAGAACAGCCTCATCTTAGCTAATTACATCGACAATGATCCCATTTCCAATAAAGTTACATTTGAAGGTGCTAGGGGTTAGGATTCCAACATGTGAACTTTAGGGGACACAAGTCAACCCACAATAAACTTACACGCACCTAGGGTTTGACCTCTGTCTTGCATCCTGCTTCACAGCCATGGTTCCTAAAATAAAAGGTTTCTGCACTATTTCTATTTCATTTTTAACACTGTTTTCTTTCCATTTTATAGACTTTCACTCTAATCTGTTCCCAAGGCTTCAATTACCATCTCTATCCTAATGACTCCCAAATCTCTACCTCTAGCCAGATCTCTCTCCTGAGCTCCAGACCCAAATACCCAATGTTTGAAGGATATCTTCATTTAGACACCTCTGAGGCACCTAATATTCTATATACCCCAAATCTCCCCACACCCACTCCTAAACCTAATCCTTGTACTATTTCCCAAGTGGAGAGAATGGCATCACCGTTTGTTCTTTGCTCCCCCAGACACCTGGAAGTCTTCCATCTTTCCTACCTGTGCTTTGCCCCTCATCAGCTGCCAGTGTCTTGATCCCAGCCCCTGAGTGTCTCCACTCTGCATCCTCTCCTCTCTACTGACCCCGATTCTCACACCTTCATGCAAAAGCCTCTTAAGTGCCTTCCTTATTTCAAGTTTTCTTTCTCTCTGCAGTCAGTCCTCCAACTGCAGCCGGAATGATCTCTTTCAAGTGCCAAGTTACATCTCCCACCCCACCTTAAATCCCTTTGGTGACCATGGCCCAAAAGATAAAGTCCACATTGCTGACACAGCATGGAAAACCCTTCATGAGATGGTTTTTCTTACCTCTCCAGTCTTCTCTCTCACTAATCTGCTTCCCAATCTACACTCCACACTCTCCTTTTTACACACAAAAGCTCACAATTAAGCTCAGCTGTACTGAGTTATTGCCAGATTCTCTTGACTATATCACACTAGCTCTTATATTTGGGCCTTTACATCGGTGTTCCTACTTCCTGGATTATCCTTCTCCTTCCAACTTTTCTCTACTCAGGACTCCAACTTGGATGTGCCTCTTCCTGCAGGCAGTCTTTGCTGACCATCGCCCAAGGGGTGCTTTTGAAGTTCTCCAATGTCTTCTCACCTTGGTCTCTGCTTACCTCTACTAGACGACGGTCTCAGTTAGATTGCACTAGGTCACACTGCATAACAAGCAACTCCAAAGTCTCAGTAGCTTGCAGCAAAACCCAAAAGATGTCTTTTTGATGGTGCATGCCTGCAGATAAGAGCTGGCTGATGAGCCTCTGCTTCAGGGTGTGGGTCAGATCCAGGTCTGCTCCAGGTAGCCTATCTTGCAGGACCCATGCTTACGGGGCAGTCCCCTTCAGAGACAAGCTGTTCTCATGGCAGACGGCATAGGAACACAAGAGGCTGAATAGAACAATCCAGTAGAATGTAAGCTTCCTCACAGGACATGGTGTGGGCCTCATACACTCACTTCAACAGGCCAGAGCAAGCTACATGGCCAAGCCTAACATCAAGGAGGCAGGAAAGTATATTCCTCTCTCAGGCAGGCGGGGCAAGAATGGGTAGGTGTAATACTCCTACAGGAGAGGAAACTCATCATTGTAAACAATTTTACAATCTACCACAAGCCTTAGATTCAAATGCCTTTTCATCTGTCTGTTTCTCCCAGTAAAATGTAAGCTCCTTTAGGGCAAAATGATTTTGCATCATTTTATTCCCAATGCTTTATCTAACATCTGGCATGTTATAGGTGCTCAGTAGATGTGGGTTAAGTAAATACACACTTACATATCACTTCTTATGTGTTCTCCCGATGCTATAGGCTAAGAGAGTCACTTCTTTCTTTGTGCTTTCATAGAATGATAACTGAAGTCTATTCTACCCCTTATGACATTATACGTTTTCTTTATTATGTGTGAATTTTTCCCTTCTGGGCTAGACCTACAATGGCAGGGGCATCCTCTTATTTCCAGCACCCAAAACAATACCTGGAAAAGAGGCATTCAATAAATGTTTGAATAATTTAATCAGATGGTTCTCTCTGTTTAAATCAGCATGTGTTTGTTGATTACTTCCTAGGTCCCAGGTGTTCTGGCTCTAACAATTGGGATTAGAAGCTAGGAAGTGTCAAAGTCCTGTGAGGTCAAAAGAGAGGGAGAGGCAAGGAATGAGAACATGACTATGGCCCTGTTTGGAAGAGCTATACCTGCTTCCCATCAGACAGCCTCAGTGCCACTCCATTAGCCCGTGCTCATCCCCACCCACCTGCCTGTGCCTCTCCCCCCAACAGCATGGCTGTGATCTAATCTTCCCATCCAGTTGATTGCTTTGCACAGCTCAGCTCACCAAGCACATTTGTGTTTATTGTGCGATTAGTGCTGAGTACACTGAACAAGGTAATGATATGCAGTAAAGGCCAAGAGATGACACCCTGGCTCTGCGCATTGCTTAATACCTCAGGAGGATGAGGCGTCCCTCTGCCTCTCTCTGAAGCCCAGGTACATTAGATAGTCAAGTCTGAATCATAGATCCAAAGAAGGAGCCCAATGGAACACAGCCTGAGGAGCACTTCAGAGGCAAACCTGGTAAGTGGCAGCACCAATGATTTGGAGCAAAGAGCATTGTTTTCCATGGAAAGATAGCCAATAAGGAATTCAGTGTTTGCGAATAATCTGATATGATCTTCCAGACACTGAGTATGAGGCAGACAGAGGCTGGGTCCCGAACATGTTGGTCTTAAATTTAGGGAAAAATAGGAATTTGGAACAATGTAAATGGGAAGGAGAGCCTGAAAAAATTCCTTCCTATCACGGATCAGGCTCAGACATCTTCTTCCTCCAGCTAGAGGCAAAGATCCTCCTGTGACTAGACCATTAGGCAGAGTTTTCAAGGACTCAGGCCACTGCTGTCCTCTCCATACCTGGATGAAGTACAGTTTACAACTCCCATTCCCACCAAACAATAAATATTAACTCCTACCAAAACAGCCACCCACCCTACCACCTTTTTTATATATGTATTGAAAAGGCGGATTCAAACATCTCCCTTCCTATTCTTCCTCCAGCCAAGCCTCCTCTTTACAGAATGCATCAGTAGCTGCTGGGGACAGAAGGATCAGCAATAAGCACTCATTCATTCATTCGCTTGTCAATTCATTTCACAAATAACTGAGACATATATTAGCTGCCAGGCATAGGGGGTACATCTTTGAATAAAATAAACCATCTCTGTCGTTGTGAAACTCACAATCTAGTGGGAGAGAGAAACATTAAAGAAATAAACAAACAAATATATAAATATGGATTGTGATAAGTGTTTTGAACACTTCTTTCTTCTTTTACAACAGGAATCTTTCCGATTTGAAGGCTTTGCAAGAATTATAGGTGGGTTTCTGGGGATCCATGAATTCCTTATTGTTTTATGCAAAATATCCTTTGTATGTGGGTATATATATTTTTTTTTTCTGAAAAGTATCCGCGGCTTTCATCAAAATCTCAAAAAAGTCTATGATCTCATAAAAGTTAAGAACTGATGCTTTACAGCTACACCAGACAGGACTTTATGTTTTTCAGGCCACCTCCCAGAATTGATTAAATTCATTCATGTTTATGGATGGCACTGAAGCAACCATGTCAGAAAAGTAGAGCTAGCAAGACCCACGTTGTCTCCTGCACAGGCGCATGAGCGGGGTGAGCGAGCCCCGTCCCTGGAGAGTGTTCACCAGGATGTTAATGTTGGTTGCTTTTGGGGGAGTGGAAGAGAGGGTGATGTTTGCATTCTTTTCCATAGGTTTCTGTGCTTTTCGTATTTTTTACAATAAACGTGTTACTTTTGTTATCAGGAAAACTAACACGTTAGAGCTATTCCTATTTTGGGAGAAATAATGTATTATACTACTTGTACACATCTCTGTTGAATAAGGCATAGAAATATTTACACACAAAATATATTATACTGGCAGAGTGGTGATATAATATCTTCCTCTTACTAAATTAGCCTAGGTGGGCAGAGAGATTGAGACAAGTCTATCTGCTCAGCTATGAGCGGCAGTGATGGCAGTGTGCTTCTCAAGGGGAGCTGGGGTCTCAGGCACGTACAGCTCTGTGGCCTCTGACCTTGGCCTCCACCATGTGGGGTTTCTAAGTCACCAAGCAGGAATCCATTCAGGAACAAGGCAGGAGTATTTGAAATAACCTTTCCTAGGTCAGTGGTCATGAATGTGATGACAGTCCCGGATGTAGAGTCCAATGAGAAGAGTTCACATCCAGGCTCTTCAAATGTCTAGATATCTCATCTTGGGCAAGACCCTTCTCTGATCTGTGCCTCCACTTACTCACCTACAGAAAGGGTACGTCCTGTCATCCCTGCCCATCACGTGGTGTGACTGCGAGGCACAAACAAGCTATTGAGAACCAAGATCTCGTAAAGATCAGAGGAGAAAGGGTGTGCTACACAACCATGAGTCACCCAGAGACATAATTTTGCATCTAATATCGCAATGTCTGAGAATAAAGTACATTACTGAAATACGTAATCTTCCTAGATGTAAATAATAATATAGATGTGACTTTAGAGATAGCTCTTATACACTGTTTTTTAATAAACCAAGGAATGCTGGGGAAGAAAATACCATAATATTCAGTCGGGAGCTATGTTTTCCAATAACATATGTTCAGTCCCTGGCCCCAGCCCATTCATCTTATCTGAAAGCTTTTATCCCCGGAAAATGTCCACCTGAGATATCCCATTTCACAGAATAGGAGAAAATGATAAAGCATGCATGAGCATGTGGCAGGCCACTCATGGTGCAGGGGGCTTTGAGGGCAGGAAGGGAGCCTAGGCAATGGCAGATCAGCTGTCTGCAACTTTCGATCTGTCAGCTCTCCTGCATGGTAGAACCACAGGTGACCATTGCCGTTATTTATGGAGCAATTTCCCCCTCATTTAGACATACAGTCTAGTAAGACACTGGCACAGATACATAATACCTGATAGTCTGCCTACACATTGTTCTCAAAGTTTTGTGGGTTTTTTGCACCCTGAAATCCAAAGTGGATAGAGGAACTTGGAGGTAAAAGGAAGAGCATCCATTTCCGCAAGAACCAGGCGAGGGAATGAAAAGGGGCTGTGAAAGCCCTGAGTTCTGAACCGGGGCACAAAGGGCGAGTCTGACAATATCAGTAAAAGGGGAGAGAGCATCTTTCTTTTTTCATGTTTGATGACTTTATTTATTATGGAGTGCAAAATGAGGAAACTGATCCTGGATTGTTTCCAAGTCAGGGTCCAATCTCTGTGTCACAATGGGCTAAGCACTTAACCTCTCTGGTCTACAGTTTAGTTTTCAAGTAAGTGTGAGATTTGGACTAGATCAGCATTACCCAAGTTGTGTTCAACAGGACATTAGTTCTACAGCATGTTAATAAGCATTAATGTGAAGGAAAAAACAGAGTCTTTGGTCAATTAAGTTTGGGGAATGTTGTATTAAACAAAGTTGAACAGGTTTTTTTACTGCAAGGATTCTCAGAGCTTTTAATATGCTAATGTGAGTTCTGAATCTCCAAAAAGTGACCATAAATAGGAGAAACTTTCCCCCCCAACTTATTTGGCCATAGAATTTTGGGGGTTTGTTTTATTTTTGCTTCATTATGTTTTGGTTAGCATTGACAAAGATCTGAAGATAATTTGGGAACATTAGACCAGATCGTCTTAAAGGTTCTTGCCAACTCCCCAACGTTAGAGGATTCTGCAAATGACCACTAACTGGCCATTGTGCTATTTTATGTTTGTAAATGGGTGAGAGCACCAGCCTCAAGTTGATGACAACAGGGAGTCTCCCACTTTCTATATGTTTCCTCATTCAATCTTCACAATATCCTAACAAGGTGAATGGTATCATTCTATTCTTACAAGAGAGGATATTGAAACTTTGAGAGATTAAGCAAATTTCTGAAAACAATGCAGCTAGAAAGCTATGAATTCTAGTCAAACATAGGGATGTGTGGATGCAATTTTAAGTAAGACGACATTTGAGCAAAACCTTGGGGAGGTGAGATAAAAAGTTGCAGGAGATAGCGATGCACAAATCTGGGGAAGAGTGTTCTAGGCAGAGAGACTAGCCAGTGCAAAAGCCTAGAGATGTGTGTGGGCCTGGCTTGTGTGAGGAGCAGGAAGGAGGTCCAGAGCACAGGAATGGAGTGAGCAAAGGGATGGGAACTACGACACCTGGGAGCAGAGAAGTAACGTGGGGTCAGAGGGTCAGAGCACGTAGCACCTTATAGCAATCCCAGGAACTCTGGCTTTGACTCAGAGGAAATGGAGAGCAGAAGAGTGACACCATCTGGCTTATGTTTTAAAAAGGACACTTGGTCTGCTGGGTTGAGGTTGGATCCTAGGGGGATGTTGTGGTCATTAGTGCTGTCCACAAATGAGTTCCAGCTCTCCCGGGACATGGTTGGATTGCACTTCCTTGCCCCTTTGAAGTGATGCATGGCCATGTGAGTTGAGTGCCTTGGCCAATGAGATGTGACCAGAAGGCATATGTTTCACCTCCAAGCGGAAGCTTTAAGCTCCACCACGTAACTGACAACGGCGGCTGCTTTGTCAGTGCGGGTTGGCAAGAGACCGTGCTGAACAGAGCCCCTCCACTGACTGACCTGTGCTGACTGTGGAGTGTGTGAGAAGGGACTTTGCTGGTGAAGTCACTGAGAGATTGATGACATTTATCTTAGCACCACCACGTAGCCTGCTCTTACTGAGGTAGGAGGCACGGGCAGAAGCAGGAGAACTGCGAGGAGGCCACTGCAATGATCCAGGGGAGAGACCATGTCGGCTGGTCGCGGGGATTAGCAGTGGAGCTGGCAGAGGTGCTTAGATTGAGGATATATTTTGAAGGTAAAGCCAACAGGATTTCCTGATGGACTAGGCATCCTGTGTGAGAGAGGGAGGAGACAGCACGACTGCAGGTTTTTGGCCTGAGCAATTAGAAAGACAGAATTACCGTCCACTGGGGTGAGGAAGAGTGGATATAAGAGACTTGGGGAAAAACGGTTTATTATACTTTTTTATGTTTCAATTTCTATTTTATCATTTTGGGTTTTTTTTTTTAATACTTTCCGGTTATCTGTTGAAATTTTCGAGTTTGGCTTGTATCTCCTTGAGCATAGTAGGGGAGTCATAAACGGTCTAAGCAGGAGGGCCACAGGATCCAATTTACAAATCTGTCACAAAACCCAATGTGAAGGACAGTGTTTTATTTTCCCCTCTTTTGGGAAGTGAGCAAACTGAGTGCCTGGGGAAGATGTTAGCAGCATTTTATGTGACTCCTTTTTGGAGCCAGGGTTCAAAACAAACCGTTTAGAACTCATTGATTTTAGTTTTCTCTTGATTGTTTTCCACCTTGATTGAGTCCTGTGACTGTAAAAAGCCCATTGATTCAGTCAGACGTGTCTAATTTTCTGCTGCTTGGTGATTCGCACCTATCACGTTTGTTTCCTGTCTTCAGACGATTGTGGTCTCCTTCTTCTGGACCCCCCTAGACTCGCGGCTCCTGCGGAGGGCGCCTCTCCAGGCTCCAAGTGCCCCGGCCCATTGGTGGTTTGCTCTGTGAGCCTCTGCAGCTCTAACGGCGAAGCCAGTGTCCCTGAAACCTTTCACAGGGCAGAGGCTGCAAACTGGCAGCCTCAAAGCCAGACCCTCTCCCAGATTCCTGGTGTTTTGTTTGCCCCACACAATGATTTAAAAAAAAAAAAAAATTGGCCAACATTTTAAAATCAGAAAGCTTCTTTTAAAAAATAGAGAATTTCGGAGCTGGCCTGGTGGTGTAGTGGTTAAGTTCACACGCTCTGCTTTGGCGTCCCGGGGTTCGCAGGTTCGGATCCTGGGCGTGGACCTAGCACTGCTCCTCATGCCATGCTGTGGCAATGTCCCACATTAAATAGAAGAAGATTGGCACAGATGTTAACTCAGAGCCAATCTTCCTCACCAAAAAAAAAAAAAAAACCTCAGAAATGGCAATACTGGGCACCTACTTTCTGAATCTCTTGCAACAGTCTGTTACAACTGAGCAGCTTCTGCCTCTTTAAATGGGGCAGGTGCTCCTCCGGTACAGGGCACCCCTGTTCCCACCTGGAGAGCTGAGCTCCTCTTTGTTACCTGCCTGGCTCCTGTAAGCATTTGTGCTTCTGCTCTCTGCTTTCACGATTACAGAGGTCTTCCATCTACAATATTGTATTTAATCCTCACAACCTTATAAGGTCAATATTTTATAGATCAGAATCTCTCCTTCTTAGAGCTGTATTAATTGCACTTTTTATTTGAGTGCATTTAAGAGTACTTAAGTATTTTTATCTGAATTCTCTGAAGGCCATGATTAAATATTCTGCTTCCTCTCGCTAAACAGAAAACAATCTATACTCCACTCGGGGAAATGTCCATCCAGGCGTGCATCTAACCTGTGGTAGAAATAGCGAGCTGTGAGGCGGAGTGTGGACTCCAGGCTCACACTGCCTCATGTGTCCACTGTGTCTCCCTGAGCATGTTATTTAATCATGCCATGACTTGATTGTCTCATCTGCAAAACCGAGAAAAATTGTATTTATGATCTTCCTATAGAATATGAACTGGAGACAGTGAGTGACAAGCAATAGACTGCAGAACAGGCCGGGCCTGGGGCATGGAGGGCTTTGACCGCACAGCAAGCTCTTTTTCTTCTATAAGCCAGTGACTTTCAAACTGTATGTCTCTGCAGACTGTGCGTCTCCCCAAGGCTCTGCAGACTGTTCAGGGGCAAAGGAGGGAGTAGTCTGGACCCTAGGCTCCCAACCACACTTATGTTGAAGGATATGAGGAGCCACCACAGAGTTTTAAGTGGAAATTGAGCTGGCCAGATTGTGAACTTACAGAGATTGCTCTGTATGGAGCATAGACTTGACAAACCTGATGACGGACAGGAATGCAAGGAAGAGATGACATGTTTAGTAATATGGAGAAGAGGGAAAGATTTATGAGCTATTAGCAGGTAAAAATGACCACTAATGAGCTGGGTGAGTATAGCATCAAGGAGAGGGAAGAATCCAGGCTGACTTTCATGTTTTCGGCTTGGTGATGGTTATGGGGCAGTGAGGAGAGATTACTTAAGAAGGATAAACAGCCTTAGAGAAATGGCAATGTACGTGAGGATTGTGATAGTCCATAGGGCATCTAGGTTGAGGTGTTGATCAAGAAATTGAAGATGTTGACCAAGAAATTGAAGTGGTATGAGGCAATCAAAAGAGAAAGGTCCTCCCACTTAGCTACTTAAGAGCTTGGATGAGCTTGGGAACTTGCGTTCCATCTCAGAGCCCATTTCCTCATCCACCTAGTGAGCACATGAGGGTCGTGGGAGGGGCCCATGGATTAACAGACATGCAAGGATTCTTAATGCCATTAAGTTATATGTAAATGTAACATTGTACTTATTGACTCCCTCATTCAGCAAAAATGAGACACAAGCAAAAGATCATAGCATTTTAAAGTTGGAAGTTCCCCCAGAGACAGCACTAATCTGACTTGGACCTCCGCTATGACCCGCCCTAAGGTCTTCAGGGAAGTCTCTTCCCAGCTTCTCAGCACACCTCGCAAAGAGAGAGCTCAGTCCTTCTGTCTAATTTTACTTCCTGGCGGGAATCTTCCTGGAGGACCTTGCTCTGAATACTATGAATCAAAGCGACACCCGGCAGTTGGCTCTTGCCCTTTCTGTGCCCTCCAGGTAGGACTGGCCTCTTCCTGGAGGTCTTCCTTCATCAACTGACCATTCCTTGGGCAGCTCCTTATTTTCCCAAATAAATATTATTTGATTAATTTATGCCTAATTGAGATTTCCTTTTAGATAGTCTTAAGAAGATTAAATGGGAGATGGAATATGTATACACGAAAGTGAGGATTCAAATTATAGGAAACAAAAGCTTGTGTTTTCTGTAACTTCCCTATCCATTTCTTGATCTCTGCCACACAGCTAGAGATTAGAGAGAATGATTACAGAAATATGTTTTGCTTTTTATTTTTGTCATGTACAAGTGGTCTATCAAGGAAATGCTTCCCTGAGGACCTGTCGGGGTGGAGGAGCAGGACAGGGAAGGGAGAAAGCTAAGCAGGAGGTGACCCGAGGCCGATCCTGCAGAGGCCAGCTTCAGTCTGGTCTCAGCTGAGCTGCTCCTCAGAGACGTGCCAGCACGGAGCTGCATCCCCCCTCTTGCACCCATCAGTCATTCCCATGTGGGTGAAGGTATGTGAAAGGGCAATCTAAAATGACGGCTGTCTGGGTAATGCTTGCTCTATGTACAGTGGCTTTTAGTCAAGGCTCGTCGTGGACTCATGTGCAATGAACCCACTCATAGCAGATTAGAAACCCCCACACCAGTGGGAGATGCACCTGCTGTTATCATTTATTCAACTTGCTATGAGAAAACCTCCTGTTCTTAAAGTTGATGCCACAGGAGGGTCAGATGAAGAAACTAGACTGTGAACGAGGTTCTCTCGGTTCTGCCGTCCCTCAGATGTGATGCACAGGTCAAAGCTCAGCTCCCTCTTATTTCTACGTTGCTGCTGAAGTTGTGGCTGTGCTGTGGCCAGCAGGGTAGAAAGCTTCCCTGGAAGAGGAAGGGATAGGGGATTGCCCTCCTTTTCAGAGGGACACAAGAAAGCCTGTAGGGATCGTCCAAGCCCAGCAGTGCAGCCCCTCAGGTGGCTGCAGGTGGTCACAACATGGCTGGGTCCTTCATCCTCCCAAATGATATCAATAAAATTGGGGCTTGGTTCTGCGAGGAGGTCGATTTGCAAACAGTCAAGGGAGGCGACACCATTCCTCTCCGCTGCTTCCTCCGTCAGCTCCGTCCCCTGTGTCTACCTTCCCTCCATTGGCCACCCAGCCTCCCTCTGGTCAGCAGAAAGTACAGTAGCATCTGGGGGATTAGTTCTATAATCTGCCCACGAGAACCAGACGGAAATTGAATGCAGCAAGAAAGGGGCCCAGAAGCACAAGGAGAGCTTTAGGGACGGGATTTCTTTCTTTCTTATTCTTCTTTGGTTGTTTCTGTTTGTACAAGATGCATTTCTTCCCTCAACCTCATGCAGCTGTATTCCCAGCAAACTGAAGAAAAGAGGGAAAAAGCTATTTCAATTTATACTATTGAATTTCTGTAGGACACCGAAATATTTTTGAAGTTAATGGGAACTCTGAATAGTCTGTTTCAAATAATTACAGGAAAAAAATACATTGAAATAATTAGTAGTTGCTGCTAGAACATTCAGCAAAATGAAATGACATCTTTGCATGCCTATTAAACAGGACTTTATTTTCAGTTTAGGGTGTTTTGGATGAAATTAGATGGCAAACATACTGCATCATTGAGTGATTAGAAGAACTAGTATCATTTAGAGTTAGACTAGTACCATCCTCAGCTTTTTCCTCTTCCCTCTTAAAAAAAACCTGTGCTCTCCCGTCAGGGAGATTTTCATAGAAACGGGACCAACTGCAGCCCTTGAGACTCCAGCTTAAGTGGCTTAGGTGTAATCCCTCTGGACGCGAGGACAGGCCTTAAACAGAATCTGATTATTCCATATTTTCTAATTCTGGGAATCTCTTTCTACTCTGCTTAGAGAATACATAAAGCCTCCCACTCCTCCATCCTCTCCACTCCCAAAGCAGAATCTCATTTGCCAATAAAAGAAAATGGCCTTAACGTAATGAGTCAAACCAAATCTGTCTTTAGCTCCACCTCACCATGTTCACAGTTCCTTCTCCATTCTTCTATTCTTCTATTTAAAAGAAAAAAAGAATCCCAATTAAATAAAATATTGACTAGGAGTCTAATTTTCTACATTGCAGTTTACTAAAGCTATTCCCAGAACTCCGACCACAGCCTGACCCCCTTCCCGTCCCTCCTCTCCTCTCCTCTCCTCTCCTCCTCTTTCCTTCTCTCTTCCTCTTCTCTCTCCTTCACCCTCATTTCCACCCTCTGCCTCTCTTTACCTCTTCTTCCAGCTTGTGCCCCTTCTCCTCTTCCTTTCCTGCTCCAATATGAGGGGAGGAAACAGAAAGAAAAATGAAGGGAGAAATGAGGAACACTTGTGACACACAGTGTCACAAATACTCAGGTGTCTGTTGCATAATAAAACGGTGTTTATTTTTTAGTGTTACAATACATTACTTTGGAGGAACATTTGTGAGGCAAGAGAAAATATGTATGAGGCTGTTCTGCTTTTCTTCAATATTTTATTGTTATCCTCCAAGAAACATCAGAATAGCTAGCTGCTTCCTCATTAAAAAAAAGAAGAAGATGTTTGGGAGTTCTGAGATTCCATTCTGAGCAGAGAGGAACGACGAGAGGGAGAGGAATGGCCTGTGAAAAAGGCAGGTTCCTGATCCACAACGGGAAACAGCCAAGGAATGAGAGGACCAGAGATGGCTCTGCTCCATAGCTTGACTAAAGGCCACCATGTTTCTTTCCTGAGGCACAGCCATATTTTCTCATGTTGCTGGGCCTTTCTACCAACCCATGCATGGCACCTCCTTCACCTGGCACACCCACACTCTCTCCTAGGCCTCATTTGTCCAGGGGTACCACTATGATGCCCTACCCGCCCTCCCTCATGTCTGGTTGTGTCGCCTGTCCCCAGGAGAAGGGGATAGTATCTGCCCCTCCTGCCCTGGATCTTCACTCTCCATATGTCCTCCAATGGCACGGTTAAGCAAGGTTCTGAGGCACTCATAAGAGGGCAACCAGACCTACCAGCTTTCTTCTGTCATATATGCTGCTCAAGTCACTCCCCTCCAGAGAACAATTCATTTTTTTACCCCACAAGAGTGACACCAAATTTGAACATTTTAAGTAAAATAAAGGGAAGGAAGGGAAAGTAGGACACAGGGAGGTAGAAAGGGTCTTTTCATGACTCCTGCAGATGGTCTTGCCATCTTCACCCCCTCTTGCTCAGGGTGCCCTTGTTGGCATGTTGGTAGGCTTTTCCTGACACACGGAGGTAGTAATGTGCTGGAAGGGCCCGCACTCAGGCCTCCCAAGGAGAAGGAAAGTCGTCTTTGCACATCACCCACTTCCATCAGTTCAGCGGGCCACTTCTCCCTTTCCTCCACCTGGGCCCCCCTCCTCTCTGGGCATCCTTCTTCACCCCGTCCGTCTGTCTCTCATCCCTGCACCCGCTCTGTTGGTTGACTGCGCACCTCTTCTCTTCCTTCTGTCAACAGGGCCGCATCAGGTTGCATGCTTCCTTTTCCCTCCAGTGACATGTTGATGGGCTGTCCTCTCCAGCTCCCCCTCCTTGGTCCTCCCTGTGGTGACTTCTCCAATCGCTTGAACAGCTTTCCACTCGCTGAGTTTGAAGTGGGCACAGTGCAGAGCTTCATCAGTAGCCTGCCCTCATGCAAAAGGCTCTTCTGCAACTCGTTTCCCAATATCCTCCTGGGACAAGCTCCGGACCTGGCCGCTACACATCCAGGCACTATTTCCTTAACTGCAGCAAGGCCCTTTGGCAGGGCTGACCCATTCCTGCTGAGGCAAGAGGATATTTCAGGCCATGAACCAAAAAGAAACCAACCCCTTCTAGTGAGCGCTGTTTGGGGATGTCCCCGGAGGAGTTGCTGCCACTCAGAACTGGGACTGTCCAGCTCCCCTGCTGACTACCTCCCACTCCTGTCTTCAGTTCTGACAATTCTTCTTGATTCTAAGATCTTAAGATGATGTCGGCGCGGTTTCTGCTGGCTCCACGCCGCCAGCCGTGTCTGTGCTGGACTGCTTCCCCAGCCCGCCCGCCAGCTGGGAGGGCAGGCAGGGGGGCACTCTCCCAGGCGGCAGCTGCTGCAGAAAGGAGTGGGAGGAAGTTTGGTTTTATAGGGCAGCCAGGACGATGAAAGCCCTTGGGGAAAAGCCACAACCTGAGTTCCCAAATCAGGTCGGTTCGGAAGCTCTGTGCTCTGGATTTATAGTGTCTAAACTGAGCCAATTTAAACAATTTCAACCAACAGGCCCCATATGATAAATTGCATGTAACGCATCCTTGTAAAGAGAGAGCAGGCTTGGATTGAATGTGAACTTTGGTGGGGTTGGTGATCAAGGACTCCCAGAGTTTCCCCTAGAGTCACCGGAACTAACAGGAGGAAGAAGAGACGAGCCTGTGAGTGAACAGTCCCTCATGCACCTGGAACACGGCGGTGGCATGTCGGCAGCAGGGAGACAGCGCCTTGTGGGGAGCTTGGGGACAGGCACCTTCCAGCAGGCTGGCGCTGAATCAGAACAGTAATCGTGTCTACCTCGCTGTGTGGCTCGTATATTAAAGGAGATAAAGTAAAATGATAGCTTACATTTATTATGCGTTTAATATGTGCCAAGTACTATTCTAAGCACTTTGCATATAATGGTTCACTCAATGAAAGTTGAACGGTTCACACAGTTCCCAGAACATAGTAAGGACTTAGTAATCATTGAGAGTCGTTGTTAGTAACAACAGTCACCTTTAAAGCACACATCAGGTGTTGAGCTTTGTTAAACATCTTACATATTAGCATAGTTAATATTCATAGCAACTCTGTGAGCAGTACCACTGCCATTCTTCCCATTCTACAGATGAAGAGACCGAGGCACAGGGAGGCTAAGGGAAGCATCGCCAAGGTCAAGAACCGGTGAGTGGGGGAGCTGGGATTTGCGCCTTGGCGATTCCTGGAAAGGCGGGGTTCTCAACCCCTGCCTCCTGTCTGACAAACACTGACTGAGCTCCTTCTAATGCCAGGCACTATTCCAGAAGCCTGGAATACATTAGAGCCCCAAGCAGACAGAAATCTCTGTTCTCCACCTCCTTGAGAGGGACACGGAAAATAAAGAAATTAAATCAGGAAACTATCTGCATCTTAGAAAGTGGTCAGTGCTAAGGAATACAGAGAAGCAGGAAGGGGGACAAGACATTCACTGTCTGGGGAACATTGTAATTTCAGATCAGGGAAGCCTCACAGAGAAAGTGCTGTTCCAATAGAGACCTGCAGGAGCTGAGGGAACTAGCCATAAAGATACAGGGTGAGAGAATTCCAGGCAGAGGGAGTAAGTGCAAAGGCCCTGAGGCCTGTAATTGTTGGAAATAGTTGTCTAATTGGATCCACACTCCTCCTTAGCCCAAATTGCTAAGATTAGCAAATAATACCATCACCAGGGATAAAGGAGCAAAGGTTTGGAAGTGGGAAATGTTCCCACCTTATTAAAAATCCAGCTGTTCACCTGCACTTGAAATAGGCAAGACCATGGGATAGCTCCTGCAGGGGTCGTAGGACACAGTTAGGACACATCAGTCCCCTCTGAAGAACTGGGCACATCTTCTGCTTGTGGTCAGAGAGTGTGAGAGAAGGGCCAAAGCTGCAGACAACCTTATTTAAAACCACTTTGATCCGAGGATTGTAACCATTTAGTGTTTATTGATTTTTCTTTCCTATTTTTAGGAAGGTGGGAACATGTTAATTAAACATTTTTGAGTGAAGGTGGTTCCCAGAGAGCATGGCTTAAAAGTCCCTGAGAGCCAAACCTTTTGTTTACTTTCCAACAGAGGCTCTTAGGAAAGGAGGGTCAGGTGGAGCACTCGTTCCCAACCTCCAGCTCAGCCAGATTCTGGAGCTGGGCGGAGGACGTTTGCTCTCCACGTCTCTTCCTGCCTTGCCTCCTATCCTCGGCCTCTTATGCAGAGTCAAGACATGGTGAAGAGCTGATGTTTGGAACAAGAAGTCAGAACAGCCTTGCTCCCGACTGGCAGCCCCCTGCCAGCTCCTAGAGAGAAGCGGGGCTGAATGCCGGCACTCAGCTTGCCAGACCATCCCAAATGTCTTCCCAGGCAAGGCAAAGAGGAGAGGCGGGTGGGACCTCTCTGGGGACGTGTAGACAGGTGACACCTCTCTTTTGATGTATTTCTTTCTTCTCCAATTTTATATTTGTCTTTTATTCAATTTGTCTTTATTGTTGTGTCCCGTGTTGTTATATTACACTTTTAACAATAACAACTAACATTTAGCCCTACAGCATCTCACTTATTCTAATAAATTCTTTCTAAAACTCTGAAAAACATATTTTCTATCCCCATTTTCCAGATGAAAGGAAAATTTAGAGACATTGTGTCCTTTATTTCAGATCAAAAGTTAGTAAATGGCAGAAGGAAGATTTGACCCAGATCTGAGGACTTGGCAACACGCACTGTCAATCATTATGTTATACAGCTCTCCTTGTGTCAACTATCTTGTCTCTGAAAACACACACCTGCTCACACACACGTCTCTATGACGGAGGTTACATGCATATATACGTACACAAACAACATTGCGTCTTTTCCACACACACGCACACACTGCATGGTCAGCAGGCGAGGGGGCAGGATGAAGAGAGGAGGTGCCGCGCCGTGCGCTGTTGCGCAGAGCAGGGCGTGGAAAGGGAAGATGAGGCGGGGGTGCACTATTGTGGTGGGAACGTTCGCAACTGGTGCTCCAAATGCCTCACAGGGGCCCTGGCAAGAGTGGGCCGGCTGTGCGTCCATGTGCTGGGGGCCTTTTCAGTGCATGCTGGCTGAAAGTAAAGCTATGTGTCCAGCGTAAACTCACATTCAAATACGCACAGCCCCTGCTGCCTCTCTGTGCGTCCGTGTGGGTGTCTGCACACAGGTAAGTACCAGGAGCCTAAACCAAACCTGGCAGTTTGTCCTCGTGACTGGCAGAGGCCCCGGCAAGTCTTGGGGAACAAGGATGTTCTGCTGGTCGTTGCCTACTGGGCAGCGGGCCTGGGCTCTGAGAACTTTCCTTCAAGCTGGACAGGACTGGACATCTTCTTTTCGTTCAGGATAGGAAAACAAGCTGGGCTGCTGGACAGAGCGCCAGAGTGGGCGTTTTGTTTTAAAAAGATGGCGTGATTCACTACTCTTTCCCTTTTCCCCTTGGTGCCCCTCCTGCCTGGACAGGCTTCGCCATCAATCTACACACTTCCATTTCTTCCGAAGCTGCATAAAATCCACTCAGTCAATCACCCAGCATGAGTCCTGACTATGGCCCGGCGTGGCATGTTTGTGTTTTTGTTTCTCAATTTGTTATCATATTCGGTTAACTTTACTTTTATAATCCTGTCGTCCTCTGGAGTCGTCTCTGGAAAGCCTGTGACTTGATGTCTCTAACTGAACAGCATCTAAGGAGAGCATCACAGCACGGACCTCGCTCTCCCTGTGCTCCTGGTTACACCACGCTCCACACAGACCCTCGCTCAGGAGCAACAGCTGCTGCTCTTCCTCCTTTCCCCTTCTTTTACTTCTCCAGACAATCAACTCATTTCTTTATTCATTTGTTCAACAAGAAATTTCACTGAATACCCGCTATCTGCCAGGTACTGTTCCAGGTACTAGGGTTACTGCTGGGAACAGCCAGTGCTGGTGTGAAGACAGAGAGTAAAGAAGAGGAAACAGGTTGGATATTAGACAGTGAGGGGGCTGAGGAGAGCCGTGAAGCAGGGAGGGAGAGAGAGGGTCGGGGGCATTGTGATTTTACACGGGGCATCCGGGCAAGGCCTTGCTGAAACGACATGAAAATAAAGCCCTACAGGAAGTGAGTGAGTGAGCCAGCCGTGCGTCCACTGGGCAGAGCACCCCAGGACTAGGGATGGCAAGTTAAGAGACCCTGATGTGGGAGCACTTCTGGCAAAGAAGAGGAGCAGGGCAGGCACACGTGCCTGGAGTGGAGGGACGATGGGAGGACAGCAGGAGAACAGGCAGGAGAGGCATGTGGAGTGCTGTTGGCCAGCAAAGGCTTGTAGGGTATTCTCCTCTGAGAGGGATGAGAGGCTGTGGAGGATTCTGACCAGGCATGTTCTAACAGGTTCTCTCTCTGCCATCTAGAGAGTAACCTGGAGGAGGGCAAGGGCAGACACGGGGAGATCCGTCAGGAGCCTCTCGGGAGGATGTGCTGGTGGCTGGTCCACGGTCACAGCAGTGGACATGGGGACACCAAGAGGATACATTGGTGAACTTGACAGAAATGGACTCGGGGTGACCCCAAGGCTCTTTGGACTAATCAAATGAAGAACAGAGTTGACAAGTGTGGTGATGCTTCATGATTAAAAAATCACTTACCAAGCCCTCCTAATTTTCTCTTTTAGGGATTTATAGAATCCTTTTCTTTCATCCCTACCACTAATTCCCTAATTTATCCACCCATTGTTTCTCATCTGGATTAGTGCAAGACCTCTAACTGATCCCCCTATCTGTTAATTGTTCCTAAATCCAGCCATGGCACAGAGCGAGCTATGTAAAGTAAATATCGCATGGCATTACTCCCAGACTAAAACTACCCCTCAGCCCCGTCATCCACTCTGCTTACAGGGAAAATCCAAGATGCTGCACGTGGCTCATAAGACCTTCATAAGCTGGCCTTTCAACATGCCCTCCTTTGGAATTTATGCTGCAGGAGCACCAAGCAACCCGAGGTCAACTCACCCCACCCCCAACTCAAACACATACTTGCCATCCCTGCCTTGCCCCATCCCTGGGCCTTGCTTCTCCATGGCCTCTGCTTCAATGCCCTTTCTACCCCACCCGCTCTTCACCTGGTTACCCCTACAGGCCCTTGAAGACACGCCTGAGGCTTCGCTTTCTTCAAGAATCCTCTTTATCACCCCTTTACCCAGTGCCCTCTGTCCTTACTCTGTGCTGTCGTAGTTCCCTGTATGGCCTCCACTGTCAGCTCACCACACGCATGGCATGGTCCTGCTCCCTCGATGACGGTTGGGCTCTTGAGAGCGGGGTCAGGTCTCAGTTGTCTCTGTACCCAGGGCTTCCAGCCCAGGACTGGGGACAAAGTCAGAAATCAACAAATAATTGAGAAGTGAATGAATCAAAGAGGATTGTCTGGACTGCAATTTTGAGAAGAAACTTACATATTTGATTCTGATAATTTTGCATTCTGTCATGATAAAATCAACATATAATTCAAGTTGAGAAAACAAATATCTATAAAACATACCTTTTGAGAATATCTTTTTACTTATCTCCTCATCTAAGAAGCCTCAGTAAATCTCCCAGTATACTTAAAGTGTACACTCATTTGAATTCTACTTTTATTGCTGCTGACGTGTAGGTTTCTAAGTGTATCTGTAACGTATGAATGAATATGTGTGTGCACTGAGTGAGAGAAGGAGGAAGGGGGAGGGGAAGGGGGCGAGGGACAGAAAGGAAGAGAGGAGAGGAGGAGGATGGGGAGAGGAAAGGGAAAGTGAGGGAGAGAGAGACTTCGTCCCCAAAGTCCAAGTTCTTTGAGGGCAGGGACAGTCATTAGTGACCTTCACTCTACTCTGGCTAACTTGGGAATCTACAGAGAGGAAGCTCTCAACAAATGTTATAAACTCCTAGAGGAGCATCTTTCTCCTATGAAGGGGAATTTTAACAAAATAGTTGACAAGTGAATTGAAGCAACTCATATGAAAACCAGTCCATCCCTTACGTCCAGAGAAGAGAAGCACCAAAACCTTGCCATCCAGGTTAGGAATTTCCGTAACAGTTGTCTGCCTGTTGAGTCAAAATGTGCAAATCTGCTTCCAACACAGGAGAGCAGCCTCTCAGACCCAGATCATACCTGCAAGCGTCTCCCTGGGCCAAGGCGCTCCAGCAACTCAACTGCCGACTTCACAGAAAGGACCCAGGTAGACCTCCGTACAGGGAAAGCAGTCAAGAAAGTATTGGTAGGCACACACACTCACACACACCCACTCGCACACTCATGTGTCTTAGAGGGAGGAATTCCTGCTGCTTCAACTCTCTGCTTTACTTAGTTACACAAAGCTGGGTAATGGGAGAAGCGGGGAAAAAAAAATAGAGTCAGAGGGTCTGGCTGAAGACATCATAAAAACCTAGAGTAAAGGAGATGGAGACAGAAAGAGAAGTCAAAGGGGATCAGAGAGAATACTCCCTCGTTTGGGGAACTGAATAAAGATTGTAGAAACTTCCAGTCACTGTTTGGATGCTGGACTTTTTCTTGGGAAACAATTGAGCAAGGCGACTGCACCACGGGGGCTAGGGACGTGTTCAGTTTATGCCCTGGAGGTAAGAGGGCACAGGAAGTAAAGACATAGGCTTTACAATTCGCATTCTTAAGGATTTGTGCCAGTTGGGTTTTTTTCTGATTTCTCTCTTTTGCGCTTAAAAGACAATCCTTCTCTTCACCACAAAAAAGATTGTAAGATATGATGGATTCTACGGGATGTTTAAAAAGTCTCCTGTAGTGATGGTTAAGTTGAGGTGAACTCCACTGATAGCAAAGTCGGATACAAGGCAGAAACTTATCAATAAGTGAATGGTTCCTGTTCCCTGAAGTGGAGGCAGTCAAGTGAACAATGGTGAATTCTGGGAACCACCTTTCGGGAGGCCCTTGTGATTTTGTCATGGGAGTTAAATTCACAAGAGAGACTGGGCACATTCCTATAATTCCAGCCCACTCCACAGAAAGAGCAAGAAAACTGTGTCTGACCCTTACGGGACAAAGTGGCTTCCTACCAGAAGAAAGAAGAGCCAGGAAGTATGAATGCAGCTGTGAGCAGAGGGTGAGGGCAGAGGAAGGAAGGGGAAGATGCTTTCTTGAAGAAAAAGAGGACAGGATGAAAGGAATAGAATGCAGTAGCAGTAGTTAACAAAGACTATCAGAACTCTAGTAAAGGAGAGAGAGATAGAGTCCCTTGAGATTAAAACAAAGTTTCTTAGAGAAATTAACTCAGGAAGGGCCTGGGAAGAGTGATTGAAGTGCATACGACCATAATTCAGGGAACAGAACCACTAGCCCAGGGTTTTGGGGAAGTCCAATTTCAAAGCACGCTAGTGCCTGAATTGCAGATAATATGTATGGCCTAGTCATAGATTCTGCTAGGCATGGTTCACCTGGGCATCTTGGCTTTTTTCATTTCTAAACCTTGGAGGGACTGAGACGTGAAAGAAAGTGTGGGCTGAGGCGTGATCTCCAGGTACAGACGAAAGTGTGACTACTCCTGTATTTCCCAGTGGGTGATGACAGCTTCACCTCAAGAACACAAACTGCTCTTTGAGGTAACACTGACCATCCAGCTGCAGGTGTGAACGCCACAGACAAGGCTCAGCCAATCTCTGTGGTGCCAACCAGGAGGCTCCATTTGTGGAGTGAGTTACAAAGAACCCATTGTCCCACAGACCTCTGTGAAGGGACCAGTCATCACTCACATTATTCTGACTCAGGCACAAAACTGCCACTTCGTTGGGACTTCATGTTAGCCTAGCTCTTGCTGCTGCTTCCTGTTGGCCTTATCTGGAATAATTTCCTCCCTGCTTCCCCAAATTTTGTTCTTTCTTTAGTAAACAGGGTGAGTACTATCTCTTCCTTGAGGATTAGTGAACAGTTCAACGCCTAGTGACATGCCAGTATGGCTTAGAGACTAAGCCACATCACACAGAGCCTGATAACATATTCCATCAGGTTCAAATCTCTTATGAACAATAGGTGATGCTTGGTTAACCTCTTTCCATCCCGGTTTCTCATTCCAGTTTCCTGCACAAATGGTATCAACAAATCTACTCGTAATAAACACACCTCGGGCTGATTGTTAACTTTCCAATGATTCTCTCAGTGGTCATGCCACCACTCTCACTCCTTCTTTTGAGGAAACATTCATTTCCCTCACCTCCTGCTCTAACATGTGGCCAGAATGGAAATGGCGTTTTTTTATGACCTTTCTTTGCTAGTCCTACATAGTGTTTAGTCTAAGAGTAGGCACTTGACAGAAGCCAATGTCCTTACCAAGAAATTTCTTAGAGCTGGGGGAGGTATCTTTTACTCTGGTAGTAAAGATGTGGGGATATGACAGGAGCTGTCAGATTTCTTTGCCTTCTCTATGTAATAAAAGCTGGTATACAGTAGATAAGAGGGAGGGCTGACATGGAGAGCAGAGCAGAGATGAGAGAGACAGAAAGAAAAGAGAGAAAGAGAGAGAAAAGGGGAGCAAAGGGAAGGCAGAGAGAGAGAGAGAGAGAGAGAGAGAGAGAGAGGGAGAGAGAGAGAGAATGAGAAAGGAGGAGAGAAGGAGGAAGGAACAGGGGAGGGAGGGAGTGAATTTCAGAGCGAGTCCTGACAATGTTCATGCCTCCGGTTCTAGTTACTATTGTCCTGGGCTCTGCCCTGATATCTTTAATTTTATAAGCTATTTGTGCTAAATTCCTTTTCTTACTTAAGTCTATTTCTTACAACCAAGAGTCCTGACCCTGGCTGGGTAGTTTTAAGCATTAAATTGTATAACACGTTAAACGCTTATCATGCCGGTTAGCCCACAGTTTAAGTATGCCAAAAACGGTACTTATTTCATCCTTGTCACCCATCTTTGTGGGAAGCTGTAGAGCATAGCGGTCAGGTGCATGGACTCTAGACACCAATTTCTGGGATTCCAATCCCAGACCGACCACTTAGCATCTGTGTAAACTTGGACAAGTTATTTCTCTATGTCTTAGTATTCTTGTCTGTAAAATGGGGGTTGTGGTGAGGATTGAATAGCTCAATACTCACCAAGTCCTTAGAATGCTAACTATTGTTGCCATCCTCATCTAAACTATTAGTTTGCATGTCCACTTCCCTAGGAACTAGGATCAGAACTATCTTAATGCAGGGTCTTTGTCTTCAAATTGGCATACCAGATATCACATATAAAATACAGAGCAGGCGGGGCTGGCCCCGTGGCCGAGTGGTTAAGTTCGCGCGCTCCGCTGCAGGTGGCCCAGTGTTTCGTTAGTTCGAATCCTGGGCGCGGACATGGCACTGCTCATCAGACCACGCTGAGGCAGCGTCCCACATGCCACAACTAGAAGAACCCACAACGAAGAATACACAACTGGGTACCGGGGGGGCTTTGGGGAGAAAAAGGAAAAAATAAAATCTTTAAAAAAAAAAAATACAGAGCAGGCTTTCATACATGTTGAATAAATCACTAAAAGGATGTTCTTTTACAAAATGCTCTCTAGCTGTTTGATGTGGGTGAGTTTTCCCTTCCAGGTTAGATCCTTCACAAGCACGCATGACAGGCCCAGTGCTAGAGACATGGTCGGAGCCACGTAAACATCCTTTACCTGACTTTTGGGCCACATCTAAAGAGCAAAGGGGATGCACCAAAGGCACCTCTGAGTCGTTGCCCCTTTGCCTTCCTGAGATTTCTCTAGCAGTTCCTCAGGAGCAGATGGGAAGTGCTCTGTGGCGATGTCAGAGCTCCTTTGTCCCATTCCCCAAAGCACTGGCTTCTGGTTGCTGAGCAGAGCTGTTCTTAGATTCATCTCCTGCAAGTGCTTTGTGAAACACTTAGGGCCCCTTTGAGGTGACAGTCATGGGAGAACCCTAGGGTGATCTTCCTCTGTAGGGTGGTTATGAGATTATCTCCGTGTCCACTGGGGACCGTCAGTAATGGCAGCTCAGAGCAGCTGTGGCATCTGAAAGAAGATGAAAAACACTCTCACCAATCTTCGCACAGCGCCTCGATGCCATCAATGAATGCGGCGTCTATCTCCAGCTGATTTCATCTAATGTGATAACACTCATGATAATAAATATTGTTAAAAATAAAAGTCACTCTGGGGATTGAGAGTCACTGGGACAGGTGTTCAGAATGAGAAGAGTGCAGTAATTGGGTGACTTATTCATTATTGGAAATGCCGTTTAAAATCTATTGCATTTAAAAAAACAATACTTCAGCTGCTCTCTGGCCTTCGAAAGTCATTAGCTGGTGTTCTTTATCTGTTTGTTTTCCTCACTGAAGTGAGGTTTTTAATGTCACATAAGAACTAACTTGATGCTGTGCCAACATTTCAGAGTAAATGATGAAGCCTTCTGAGGCTCACACATCACACCACACGATGTTTCTCTTCTTTAGAGCTCATTGTCTCCGCAGTCAGGGGACGAGGATGGCACGGAGGGAGAGAGAGCTGTTGCAATTCCTGCCTGACAACAAAGCCTATGGAGTAATGCGAGAGGGCCATGGTTTTCTCCAATCCACACAGTCAGGCCATTAAAGAACTTTGAGGGAGGGCCTATATGTCCCAACCCTCAGTCGACTCTCTCTGACAGGAGAGGCAAATTGCTAATAATACTGGTTCAGACAGTACCCTCCTCTGGCATTTTTAAGTACCTCACCCATCTTTATCACAATGAGGAAAAGAGTATCATGACGGCAGTTGTCCCGTACTGACAAGTGGAACGACCGAGGCCCCAGTAGAAGCAATGAGCTCCTGAAGTCAGGTAGCAAGTTTCAATTTTTACTGGAAGTTGGTTTTGAAATGTTCATTCACATTCCTTTATAAACATTGGTTCCAAACTCTACGTGAATTATCCATGACTTGAATTTCTAAGGCTGTGTTTGCTCTTGTCCTCTGGAGGAATCCTCACCATGCCATATTGTGTGGGGGAAATTGGATGTGGGACCTTGCTTTGGCCTAGAAGATTTGCTTACCTTCTGCGGGGATAACCTATCGTGTTCTTGCTGAATTTCATCCAAGGTGGACTCTTCAGGGTTCTTCTGAGTCTCAAGGGGAAATCTATCCATGAGTAGGGGACCATATAGGCACTTTCCCCTTATTTTGACCCTGCATAGAGTTGTCTGAGGAAGTCTTGGACCAAAGCTTCATTGTTCAACTTCTAAAGGTAAGTCCTTTGGAATGATTTCCTGCAGAAGATATTCCTGGTGGGGTTGGAGGAGATGGTGAGGGGTGGCTGAATGTCCTCCTATCCTTTGGGGAGAGTGGGTAGAGCAATTCACAACCACAGCCTGAGGATAGGCACCCAGGAAATGCTGAATATAAATAGGAGAGTGTCTCTCATTCTACTGGGGGTCTCAGAACAAGGAAGCATACTGAAGACTGGGGACCAAAAGACCACAGAGGCAGAGTTTCTGTCTGGAATTCATGAATGTTCTCCACAAAGCAGCTTGGACTCTAGAGATGCAGCAAAATGGACCAACCCAGTTGTAGGATAGAAGCCAGGAGGCCTGGGTACTACTCTCACCTCAGTCATTAAATATTCATTTCCTCTTGGTTCTTACTCATCCTTCTAAATATAATGTAAATCATATTTCCTCAGGAAGATTTTTCCTGAAATCCCCCAGTCTAGACTTGGTCTCCTGTGTGTTTCTCTATGACATTTATCAAAACTGTAATTGAACAGATCCTTGTGTGATTGCGTGTGTACAGTGGGTCGCCCCGACCAGGCTCGAAGAACCAGGAGGCGAGGAGCATGTGCCTCTTGGATGTGTACCCCCAGACCTAGCACAGGACCTGACATAAATTAGATAGCATTAAATATATGAGAATAAATGGAAAAGGGGAAGTTTCACTGTATTAGTCTTGAGCAATGCCAAAGCTGATACTTAACATCTAAGAGCCAGAAATGATTTGAGCCACAGAGAAAACAACTTAGTCACCTTACCTTACCCCACAGATCGGGAACTTTGCCCTGAATGGAAGCGACTTCTTTGCTGATGAGAACACTTTGGAAGAAGACAGGACAGAATGCTTGGAAAGATGGTAAACACAAGTCTTTTGTGCTTGTCTCCTCCCATATTTCAACATTTCCCACATTTGTCAGCTTATGGCCATCTCCGGAGGAGGGGGCAGGGATCTCGAAAGGCAGGGCCCACCCTGCTCCTTCCTCGGCACGGGCAAAGCCCTACAAAGCATGCCAATGTAGAGACAGCCACAGCGCATCTCATCGTGAAGCAGCTTATAGGACCAGGAACTCCCAACTGGCTGCTGAATAGCGTCTCAGATATACCAAAGAGGTAAATTAAATGCATTAATCTCAGTGAGAGTCACCATTGAGCCATTGAGGGCTACACAGAAATTTCCAACAATTGGCCTCATTTGCTTCAATAACAAATAAAAAAAAGGGAGGGAGAGTTTGGGTGGATATGGGCGGCTTTTTTCTGCTCTCCTTCTCCAGACGGGTAATCAAAATGAAGTTACACATTGAGAATATGCATTTCATTTTATTCTATACTTGAAAGCAAACACATTTGGCCCTTTCTCCTGTAATAAGGCATATCCTTTGTCTGTTATTCATTTAAGAATATAAAGATGATGCTGCTGACACCAAGACCCTGCAAGCTTCATTTCAGCCTCCTCTCAGCATAAAAAGGCAAATTTATTCTGGTTAAGACAGTTTTGTGCTGGGTACATGACATTCATTCTCTTAGAGCCACGTGGACTGCAGCTCTATGGATCTATTTTTCAATAATTTTATTTTCATTTGTGGGCCTGGGAAAACTCCCTCCTCCTAAGTCACCCACCAAAGTTGACTGCACATTTTCTAAGAATTGAGGGAAAGTTCAGCACAAACCCAACCCCAAAAAGCCTGATTTGGGCTCATTTTTCAGGATTTAACCAGTAACATGGAATGGTGGGAAAAAACCCAAGACTAACACTGAGAACACTTGGGCTCCAGCTTGGGCTGCGTTGGGCGATTTTTTTTTAATCATTTTATTTATTTATTCATTTATTTTTTTTTTTAAGATTTTATTTTTTCTTTTTTATCCCCAAAGCCCCCCGGTACACAGTTGTATGTTCTTCGTTGTGGGTCCTTCTAGTTGTGGCATGTGAGACGCTGCCTCAGCGTGGCCTGATGAGCAGTGCCATGTCCACGCCCAGGATTCGAACCAACGAAACACTGGGCCGCCTGCAGCGGAGCGCGCGAACTTAACCACTCGGCCACGGGGTCTGCCCCATGCGTTGGGCGATTTTGACTGAGTCAGTTAATAGTAATAACAACATGTCCTGACCTCATCATCCCATTTAAGCCTCAAAACAATCCAAATTTCACAAATTTCACTTCCTATTTGAGGAAATAATCTAAGGGAGCTTCAGCAAATTGTCTTCGGGCACACACAGCTGGTACATGAAGGAGCCAAAATTTGGACCCAGGTTAACTGACCTAGAAGCCTGAGTTTTTAATGGCTATTTCACACTGTCTCAGGGCCTGAATTACCCTCTTAGGGATTTGGTTTTCTTCTTGCTGATATCTAATAATGTCTCTCTCCCAGGAGTTTTGGGTAGCACCAACTCAGAAAATACAAGTGCATTGGGAATTATAAAAATAATATAAAGGGAAAGTATTATTATTGTTATTATAACAAGATAATGATGTATCACACTTACTCACTGGATATTGAAAAACATCCCACTCTCAGATAACTTTTTAAATGTTTTCTCGGGGTATGGGGACAGAATACACACTTGTGGATATGGGTGTGCTTTCCCCGAAACAAATTTATGTGACATACTGAGAATCCCTCTGGGAAGAGACTTAATCCTGAGGCAGGAAATTAGACCTTTGGGAGATAAGAAAGAGTATAAAATAAGGGATAGGTGGGGAAATTTCTACCTCTAGAGCCAGAGATCAGTTAGTTCTGGACCCACAGCATGGACAAGATGGAAGCAATTAAACTGGATTGGTGTGAGCTTCCTTAGGTCCTAGGGAGCCACAAACAAAAAAGAAGGTTGACCTAGTAAGAGCCATTGGGTTACTCTAGTCTATCAATGTCCTGCTCACATCCCCTTGGCCCTCAATCTTCCCACATGTCCCTAGGATCCTATTGCAAGCAGCTGTAATTGTCCACCTGAGGGCTTCTCTCAGGCCATTGGAGAGAGGGCCTTACCACAAATGCCAAGGAGTTAAGGCTCCCAGGAGAAGCCTCAAACCATGACGGGTGAGAATTGGAGGATAAATACAAGAGCTTCTTTTCTTCTGGGCAGGAATGCTCTAAGCAAACTCCCAGAGTTCCTCACGTGGACTGAGCCCAATTGCCCCCAGTGATATCTTGCTTGATAACAAGCCCCTTTTCGGGTTCCTTCTTGTTCCTGTCTGACTTCCCCACTCCTCTTTCTGGTGCTTCCTGAGTTCACTTCCTGCCAAAAGTATTGCACTCAAATTCTTATCTCAGGTCTCCGGCTGGGGAACCCCAACCTAAGACGCGGAGTAAATGAGAAGGCTGTTCCTATACTTGTGGTAAAGGGGCAGAAATAAGTGTGATGAGTGTTCCCCAAACCAGTACTGAGAAGGACTTTGGGGACAATAAGGTAGCTGCTTAGGGCAGGCATTAGGAAGAAGCAATGCTGAATCTTTGCTTTTTGTTGCTGACAGCTGACAAGATGCAACCTCCTTCTGAAGAGATTAGCGTCCAAGGCCAGGGTTCTGGGGCCCACGGGTGGTAAGAGTGTATCTCCCCTAGTGAACAGAGACCTCATGTAGCCTTGACCATTTGGCAACGGACAGTCATTCCAGGAGGAAGTAGCTGGAGGTACCCAAGAGAAACCTGGACTTCCTTCTAAACTGGGAATATGCATTCTCAAAACTATTCTTTCGGGTGGCATCGATGTTATCTGTCAATATCTGTACCCTAATATTAAGAAGCTACATATGAGGGATTATTAACATTTTTAATAATGTAGCTACTTTTAAAAAAAATCTCATACTTACTCAATTCACAGATTACTTCTTTTCCCAAATGAAAAAGAGAGAGAGAATAAGTTTTGGGAAGGGGACAAACACGGATCTGAAAAGTGAAATTCTTTTAAGGCTTTGCATCTCACTAACCCTGATGCTCTGAAGAGGAGCCGCAACACTTGGATTTTAATTCAGTCCATTAATAAATGAATTATGCAATTAGTTGATATACAATTAACTGGATTCACAACGCATGTAGAGCTAACTGGGTCAGCCTGCATCTGTACGGCTGTAACGTGCCTGAATGAACCTGCCATCAAAGGACATGCAGTGGAATGGTGGATCAGATTTGTCGGAGGCAGGGAACCATGCCTGCCAGCTGCTGCAAGTGCTGCAGATAAAGCCTTGGTCTGAGTTGGCAGGAGAAACAAAAGCAGCACAATGTAGGACCCCAAGTGGCACTCCCTCTGTTGTAGCAGCATTGTTCTTCCCAGATGAGCTTGGACAGAGATCAATAAATCCCAAATCCTTCTGGGCAGAAAGGATGAGCAATTGGATTTGGATCGGGATCTATCAATCAATCACTAGTCAAAAGTCTTTCTGGCAGCACAAGATGAAAACCTCTCAGCGCAACACAGCCATTCTCGGAGACCTGCAGTTTTGACCGACCCAGATGCAAAGTCAATCAAACTACTCAATCCTGCGATATCTAATTCCAGCTGGAAAATGTAAGCCAATAAAACATTCGGTTGTGGTTTGTGAGTGTGACCAATCAATCCATGTCCAAGAATTTGTCTTACGGTCAAGGCTTTTGGTGGTCATGCTAAGGTTGATATCAGAAGCTCACTGGTGTCTGTGACCAAAGCCGATGTGTGTGTGTGTGCATGCATGTGTGCACGTGTGCTTGTGTGTGTATGTGTGTGACGGTGTTTTTCCTCCGTAGGGAGAGAGGAAAATTAAGGGAATGTCTAAATTAAATTTACTTCATTTTGTTTTTGAATTCTTCAAAAATGTTTCGGGGTTCCCAAGCCTTTCTGAATCAGAATCTATATTTTAACAAGATCCCCACGTGGTTCACTTGTATTTCTGGCTCTGTCTGGGAAGTCTGACTGTAAAGCACTTCATATTCATAGGACTAGTCATTGTAATAAAATTGGACATGAAGAGCTCTTCTTGGGTGCAGGTCCTGTGATGTGATAATTCATCATCGATATGAAGGTACGAGCATCACCATGCGAAGCACCATCACAGGATGGAGAGCAGACTGAGTGTGGGCTCTGCTCTGGGCCTCGCCACTGATTTCCTGCATACATCACCTCACCTCTCAGTCTCTGTTTCCTTATTTAGACGATGAGAAGGTTGAACCAGATTGCTAGTTCCCAGCCTGCATTATCTCCATGTGTGAAGAAGGTAATAAAGGGAGGCAGAATAAGGTGGTAGTTCAGAGTATGGGGTAGAAATCAACGGTCCTTGGGTCAGATCTAGGGTCAGCCACTGAATAAGGGAGTGACATTAAGAAATTTATTTAATCTTTCTAAGCTTCAATTTCTTCAACTGTAAATTGGACACATTTGAAGTGTCCAGTTGCATGGATTTTGACAAATGTATTTATTCCATGTAACCTAAACCCAATCAAACATAGAGCATTTCCATCACCCCACCACTCATTCTTCCACTATGCTGTACTGGCATAACAATGGTACAACATAGAGGGTAAGAGTAAGTGACGAGCGGTGGAAATGTACTATGTCTTGATTGGGATGATATTTACATGGGAACACATTTCTCAAAATTGTAGACCTGTACACTTAAGATGGGTCCATTTTATTGCATGTTAATTATACCTCAATAAAGTTGATTTAAAAAGAAAAAATAAAACAACTTTGGGGGTAAAGGAGTTCTTTAGCTCTATCTCAAAGAGCAGGTTTCCCTGTGTGATTCCTAGAGCGCAAACCCAAATAGCAGAGGAGCAGACAGAAGAATTGAAGCTTTAGAGCACAAGATGGGTATTCATGACAAAGCCATTGAATCCATCCTTATGGCTGACCTTCTGGGGCTAGTGAGAGAGCATGACTCACTATGTTTGGCATAGGGTAGTAAGGTGCAACTTCTCCTGTGACCCAGGAGTGGAAGCCACTCTGACTCCCCATATGCCAATCCGTCCTGAGGCAGAGGCATCTGAAGTCTCCAGAAGAGATGGGCAAAGGCAGAATCTCAGCCTTCTTCACAGATCCGACCGCCATCCTAGAGGCCCCTCAGAAGGGAAATGCGACAAGAGATAGCCTCCCCCATTACAATCTCCCAGAGCTCAGAGAATTAGCTTAAAAACAAAAACGCTTGTACACAAAAAACCAGCTACATATTTAACCCCGAGTGTCAAATGGAAAGAAGTGAGCAAATTGCTAAAATTAGTTGAAACACAGCCTACCACAAGCTGTTAGTCTCTGACCCGGGTTTATGATCAGATCCAATTAGCAGGTGCTGCCTTAAAATTATAGAGTTAAAAGGGCACCTTAGAGATCATGTAGTCAAGGGATTTCAAATTATTTTTAACCACCAAACACTTTCTTCAAACCAAATCTTATGCAGAGATATATACACCAGTAAAAGACATAAAAACATAGGTAATCTAGCAGAAGCAGAAGTGGGGATTCCAGCATCCCACCTGCCACCATCTCTACAATGGGCTCTGAGGAATACAGTTTGGCAAGCATGGGACCTGGTCCAGTGCCCTCATTCTATTGATTAGGAAACTGAGGCCCTCCGAGACCATGGCGCTACAGTTAGGCAGTGACAGAGGCAGGTCTAGAGAGCTCCTGACAGCCAGTAAAAAATGCTTTTTGTCGTTATGCACAGCTGCCTCTACTAATAGCAGAGAAACCCATTACTTTGGGCCAAATGATTTGTTCCATTCTGAGCCACTCCATGGAGAATCCTGGGAACTCCATGCAGAAATCAGCCAGCTCAGATTTGCCTAGCAACCGTGGGCCATCATTCACTAAGCATTCATTTCCAGAATCAGTGCCCTGATTTAGAGAATCCTGTACCCACCCAGACTGGAAGGGAAAAGTACCTCCGCAGTTCAGGAGGAAAGAAGGCCTGAAATAGGAAAGAAAGGAGAACAAGGAGGTCTCCTCGGCGCAATACGTAACTGGCCCAAGGTAGCGGCAAGGGGATGGGGTCAGATTTTCATGGAGGAGAATGAGACCCCACTGTGTCTGATGTCCCAGAACCACTAAAGGACTATGGCCCACCCAGTCTCCCTCCCCACTACACTTTAATATTCAAGTAAACCACTAACACCTAGAATCCAGGGGCCCACAGAGTTGGGTGAAATCTGCAATTAATAACTACTTCACGTCCCAAAGAGCTTGTTCAAAAGGCTACTGCAAGAGCAAGCTCCCAGGTCACAGTATTAACTAAGCCAGGAGGTGCCTCAAGCTGGTGCCTCCCAAGGCAGCTCAGCCTAACTGGAAAATGATGTCTCAGCCACTTACAACCAGGGACCTCATATCACCCAGTGGCTGCTGGTCCGCCATGCTTTCTTCCCCCAACCACGCTGGAGAGTAGGGAGCTAAACTGCTCTTCCTTCAGAGTTGGTCTAATGGCTCTGAGTTAAAGCTGTCCATAGACTGCCAAAGCTCCTGCCACCTGCCCCACCTCTGCCAGCCCCTGACCCTTGCTCACCTTTAGGGTAGGCCCCAGGTGCTCTGCAAGGAGGATGGCTCATTCTAAAGGAGTATCAATGTGTTCTTGATACACTTCTTGGAATAGCTACTGCCGTGCCCTAGTGTTTGAGTCCTGAAAGATACTCAAATGCTCCCAAGCAGATGCCTTCCATCTGCACGTTACCCGCTCTGCACACTAATCTCTAACCTGCTCCCCACCAGCTGCTAATGCCCAGGTTTTGTCTGACTCTGTCAGCTTCCCACAGTGCTGAACTGAGAAGCAAAGGACCCAAAACGGTCCTCTGAAGAGTTTAACCAGTCTCTCTTATTGTCAGAGAGGGACTTGGGGCCCGTGGAGAACCAAATCCTTATACTTCTTACACTTATCCTGGTGTCTATCCTGGAGCAACAGCTAATGGAAGTTGAGGAAGTTCTCAAAGATGCTTCAAGATGAGCTAGTCATGTTCTTAGAAGTGCGGCTGGATTCCCCCCAAGTGTAGAATCAGCTGCATCTCCTTGCCCCTCAAAGTCTTCATGTTAAAATGGCTGATGGCCCCAGTGGTGAAAGCAGAGAAAACCCAGGTCTCCAGACATGTGTTGTCCAATACGATAGCCACAGCCACTGTGATAGTGGCTACTGCACTGGCAGCATAGCATAGAGCATCTCCATCATCCGGAGAGTTCTGTCAGGGGGCGCTGCTCCAGACTTTTTGTGTAGCCATCACATATGTGAGTATCGATGAGGTGGGTGCTGGCACGCTAGGTATGACGTCAGGTTCTTGAATTACGAGTCCAACAGGGGGAGCTGGGGAAGGCTTCAGAAAGGTGATGATTTGCCTGACTCTCAAAGTCGAGCAGTGGCTCTTGGTGGAACAGGGTTGGGGAGACAGCGCCTTCAGGAAGAAGAACTAGCATCTGCACAGCGACAGCTCTCCTTCCCTTGTTCCCCTGGACTCCGCCTTTGCTCAGTTCTCAGCTACATTCCTTTACTTAGCTATTGGCTCTACTCCAGTTGGGGGAATTTGTTGAGCCTCAGTCTCCTTATTTGTAGAATGGGAGTAAGAGCCAGCTCACAGGATGATTTCAAGTGGAAATAAAGCATAGCATATGGAGGTATGTAGCACACTGTGTGACACATAGTAAAAGCTCAACAAATACTAGCTCATTTTTTTCTTTATCGGGTCCAAGGCTGGAGGTCCTTAGGAACAACTCTCTCCTGGGTTTCTCTGCTGAGGTTCTGGCTGCAGAGGGCTGTGCCTTGTCGTTCCCCATGTTCTGCCTGTGTGCTTGGCCAAAGCGCCGCTGCTAATTGCAGCTATTCTCAGCCCACAGTGAAGCCTTCTTTTCTTTTCCTTGCTTTGTTTTGCAGCAGGTGGTTCTCATTATTGCGTCGAGAGGTGGTGGCGGTGGACGACTGGCGTGTGCAGTAATTCTCGAGCCATGTGTCTCATGCCCAGGGCTGTGGGGAAAGTATACTAGTTGTGCAGTCTGGAATCTTCTCTGGTTAACCTTCAGTCTCCCGGGACGCAGCCTAGTGATAGAGAAAGTCTTTGGAGTCAGAGCTAGATTCTTGGAGTCCCAGCACTGTTTCTATCAGCAACCTAAGCTTGGGCAGGTTCTTTCTTCTCTCTGCATTGCGGTTTCCTCATCTGTTAAGTGGGGCTAATTCTAGTCAACTCATAGGACCATTGTAAGGAGTGACATGATGACATACAGGGGGCTCCTAGGAGAGTCCAGCACATGTATTCAAGGTCGGTTCTCTTTCCCTTCTAGTGTTAGGAATTGAAAGGTCCAGTGCAGAGAGGCAGCTCGGAAGAGCTCCTCTTGCTATTCAGAGGTCACGTATTCCTCACAGACTATGTGTGGGCACTTTCATTGCATGGTCTCCCTTGGTTCTTACACAGGAGAGGAATTATGGTTGCAATATGGAGGGGAGGAAAATGGGACTCAGAGAGTTGTGGTAATATTTCCAAAGTCACATAGCCAATGGTGGCAGAACTGGCAGTCCATTTCCAGCCCATCTCTAAACTCATCCCCTCAGCCTCTTCCCTGCCCAATCCGCCACTACTTCCTGAGGAAGGAAGAGGGCTCATCGGGATAGTTGGGGTTCTAAATGCAGGTGTGTGTTTGCATTCCATACCTAACATCTTGGGGAGCGGACATGCGCATGCATCCCACACCTAACACCACAGGGGAGTGGGCATGCGTGTGCAGGCCACACCTACCACCACAGGGGAGCGGGCATGCATGTGCATCCCACACCAGCATCATGGGGAGCAGAATAAGAGCTAGGAATTCAGAGAGAGGCACTAATGGAAAACCACTTGGGCTTGGCCACTGCGAACTTTCTAGCCATGTATCCTTACGAGGCCCAGTGATTGGCGCAAGCTATTTGCCAGAAGGCGGTAACACTCAGGGAGCAGCCTGGGTAACTAGAATTCGATGAATCGACTTCACGCAAATCAAATGACCCACTGGGACCAGCGACAAGGAGGTAAAGCCCCGTGTCCTTCTCACTGCCAGTTCCTGGGGTCCTCTTGCCTGCCTTAGTTAGACACCCAATTGTTTCCCTCGGTCCCAGCCCCTCTTCATCACCCAGAGCAAACTGTGATGATCAGAACTTTCCATGCCTACTGCTGATTTGCCTGTTCCTACTGATTCAGCAAAACCGGAGGCACGACGCTCCCCGGAGAACCCTTCCCCTGGCTCTGCTGCTGGAGAGCCGGCGTCACGCCGTACCCTTTATTTAAAGCACAGGTCCTGAAAGCCACACTTAGAGTCTATACACAGCGGCTTTTGTCCAATTTCCACTTGGTAAGTGCCCATCTTATACAACAGATCCTGCAGACAGAGTTCAACGGTCTGGGTTCTAATATTTTGGGGCACTAGGCCCCCAAAATAATTTCTCTTTGGATAAAGACATAGGGACAATCTTCGTGAATCAGGAGTTTGGAGCAGGCAGCAGTTTCAGCAAGGAGAGGGGAAACAAACACGTATCAACATGGTCTGCTTGCTGGTGATGCTTCTACAGTGTTTATGAGGACAGGATGTCCCGTGCGACGTAAACAGTGTGGGCCTATTACATTTATAGAATGTTTCATATTTTTTAAACTCTTTACACATAAGAACCCATCTCTTCCTATTATAACTCCTAAAAATAAAATAGGGATTATTATCCCCATTTTCCAGATAAGAAAACTGAGATGCAAGGCAGTAGTCATTCAGCCAGTTCACTGTGAGGCCAGGACTAAAGCACAGTGACCAGGCCTCATTCACTTCTTCATTCAACAAATATCCACTGAGTTCCTGCTATGGAACTACTAGGGTTCTAAGTGCCAGAGATGCAACAATGAGCAAAACACACAAAAATCCCTCTCCTGCAGAGAGCTGGGCGCGATAGACAATGAACCTAATTAAGAAGTAAATGACATGTTCTGTGAGGTGAGGGAGTCGGCGAGGGGCGTGGGGAGAGGACGGCCACTGCAGCCCATGAACTTCAGCATAGTCGAAGGACTTGCAGGAGGTGAGGGGCATCCTGCTAAAGCTATGAATTTTTCCAGTTTGCATTCCCACCCTGAGCCACAAGTGGTGCACAGGAACAGTGTCTGAGAAGATGAATGGGCGTTTGTCGGAAGCTGAGACTCTCTTGGCTTGCTCTAGCCAGCAGTTGGTGTCACCTTGCCCGAGGGTTGCTTCTGAAGGGTGGAAGAACAGAGGCCGAAGCTGAGCACAAGCCTTTCCTTCCTCATCAGGGATCTGACGGTAGGACGCAGGAAACAAAAGCACTCTGCATCGCCGCGAGAAAATCTTAATGAGAACTCGGAACGGAAACAGTGGGGGAGGTTTTAATTAGCACAGGGGAGAATGAGCGGAGAGGGGCTGCCCATTTTCATTATGAGGGCAACTACCAAAGCCGGTCGCCTCTTCGATTCTGGACCCGACTCCTTCAGTAGCGGACACCTGGTGGCGCAGCCTCCCTCCTTCCCTCTACTCTCACCCCTAGAGTGTCTGGTCTTTCTCTTTCTTTTGACACCCATGTGCTCAGATTTCACAACCTCTTTTTGGTGCCCTTGGGCCCCATCCGTCCAAACTCTGGCTTGCTCTTTCTTCTTCGTCCTGTTTTTGTCTCCAGCTCCCTCTCAACACGCCCCAACCCCTCTTGCCTGCTCTCCTTTCCTGTGCCAAAGCCAGGCCCACAGCCTGTCACCCATTTATCAATGCATTCGAACTGTAACTCAGGTATTGATCTGTGTTTGTTGGTTTTTTTCGTGTAAACTCGGGCTGTAAAGGTTTCATTAGCCTGCCTCACAGTCATTACATCAAGTAATAGGAAACATCCATCTTCCTCGGGCTTCACTTCTGCACCCAATGGAGATTGGTTTGAAGAGCGTTAATCAAGCTATGAAAATCATTGGCAGCTCATTCCTTTATGATGAAAAAGCTGGTTTGCAGCCTCACCGGGTAGCAGAGGCCTGACACCTTAGATACCGAGAGCAATTACGGGCTGCGTGGTTCCTGCTTAGGGAGATGATTCTTTGCCTAATGTCTGTATGCAAATCTCATTCTTGGCTTTAATGTGATTCTCCCAGTCATGTGCAGTAAGAACAAGGCATAGACGAGGCTGGGCTTCTCTGCAGAATGGAGGTTTGCCCATCACTGCCATGGATCCCTGCCAAGACCAGGCCTGTACAGAGGTAGGAAGGAGGTCCACCAAGATGGTGTCAAGTGAGGTGGGAGCTCAAATATCACTGACTTGCCCGCCTCCTCAGCTCCTTCCACCTTTCCTTCCAGGTAGATCTCAGTTCTTCAAAGATTATTCTGGGTGCTCTGTGGTTAGAGGAGGTAGGAGCAGGGGGTACGGAGAGAATAAAAACAGGGACACAAGCCAAGAGCATAGCACAATATGCCAGGTCAGTGGTGGAGGTGGCCAGGGCCAAGGTGGTAGGATTAGTGATGCCGAGAAGGGCTAGGAAATGTGCTAGATAACTTAGAGACACGTATCTAATTCTACTACAACTCTGCGAGGTAAGTATTATAAACCCATTTTCCGGATGAGGAAACTGAGGTGGAAAGAGTTTGAGAAACTTATCCCTGCTACAAAGATCCCTAACTGGTCTTCCCTCCAGGTTACAACTTGAGCAAAGTTTTCTCTGTGGCCATTTGTCTGATAGGAAGGGTTGGATGGAGCTGATGAAGGAACTAGGGGTAAACGTCTGTTGTTAAAGGAGCCAGGGGCAACCTCAATCTCCTTATTAACTATCTGTAGCTAACACATTGATCTGCTCCCCACAAATATATTTCCTGTATTCTTTCCTTTCCGACTTAAGCCTTGTTGTTTATCACTCCAGTCTTTGAAATACCTCCAACAGCAGAGAAAAGAGCTTCTCCCCCCAGGCTGTCAGAGGGGAGCCTCAAGTAGCACACAACAAGCGTGGAAGTGTTGGAAGTCACCTGTTTTATCTTTAAAGTTTATATGAATGTTGCACTCTCTTCACAATGCGTCTACGTTTATTTTAATGTTTAAAAGCATGTTTTAAATTGCAGTTAAGTTTACTACTTGAAGGCACAGATTTAAGAAAACGTTTACCTTCCTGAATTATTAATCATAATATTATAGGTACTTTGTATTGCCACTTACTGTGTGCCAGGCACAGTTCTGAGTGTGTTCCCAGAATGACTTCATTGTGAGGTTTCATTATCTCCACCTACAATCTACAGATGAAGAACTGAGTGCTCAGAGAATGACGTGACTTACCCAAGGACACATAGTTAGTACATGGCAGAGTCGCACTTTGAACCTGGGCATGTCTGTTCCAACACCTGTGCATGAGGCCACTGGCCCATACCCCCAGGCGGCTGGTGGCCCAGCTTGGAAAGCAGATCTAGATGGTGTCTGAAAGTTCATGTACAAAAATATCACTGTTCATTCTTCAGGTGGATTGACCACAAAGCACACTCAATCTTCAGTTTGGGGGTCTTAGGGAGGAGGATGACAGAAGGGAGCCTGAGAGCAAGAGGATAATGTGATTCTGGGACTGACCCCTGGAAAATGGTAACCAACAGGCCCGCAGTTCTGTCCAAGGGTCTCCTTAAAGTCCAGGTTGGTGCACGGGCAGTGGATGGCCACAGGCTCTGGGCTTTCTGGGCAGGAGTGACCATCCACTTGCAGTAGGGCCCAACTTGGTGCTGGAGAACGGAGCTCCGTTTTCAGCCTTCACTGGAGTGAGTGGGTAAGAAAGGGCAAGCACAGAGCCTAGTTAAACAGATCGTGATTCAGAAGAGCACACTAGCTCCAAGAGGAAAAGCAGTAAACCCAGCCCTCCGGATTGAACCACACATGAGAGTCGTTGGGATGAGAGCGAGGAGGCTGCACCTGGTGGGCTGCTGGCCCATGTCAAGTCCATCGCTGCAAAGTTTCTGCAGACCCCACTAGCAGCCAGTCTGAGCTTGCTGTTCTGCTGCCTTCTCCGGCCAGGTTCAGCTTAGGAGGCGGGGAGGAATCGCACTAAGGTTCCGAAATGTGGTGGCGAGATGCTGAGAAGGACAGCAACTGACATGACCTAAAAATCCTCTCCTGTTTTGTAGCAGTGAAGGGGTCTACACAAGCCTTTCCTTTAAGCCGTCAAGTTAAAATCCCCTTCCCTGTGGTCCAGCCCTCTTGCAATTCTAATTTAAATCGCAATTTGCTACCCAGCACTTTAATTCCTGTTTACACTTCTGACAAAGCAAAACAGTCCCAGACTAGTCTCCAAATAACAGTCTTCACATATTAAATACTTCTAAAATTTAAGACAGAAAGAATCCCGCCCAAATCCCACAAGGCAGTTTGGCCACCTTCTTCCTTTTCTCCCAAAGTTCTGAACTATATTCATGGGGATAAATAGGAGCCCGATACAAGATGGGGGGGACCGTATTTGAGGGGCCTCCCTTTTTCTGATATCTCTTGACATTTCGACATCTCTCATTCCAGCCCGGGGAAAATCCAGTTTGGGTCATTTTCACTCAATGTAACAAAAGGCCAAGATTCAGGCAAAGAGAGGAATGAGTTCATTTGCAACCTCAGGGCTGAGGCACAGTCTCATTGCAAATCCAAAGCCAGTTAAGAGACAGGAAGCAAATTCTAAGGGTAAATTGTCAATAACCCTCTCGGAAAAGGTTAATCTGGAGCTTCAGGGAACTTGTGTGAGGGCTGAGATCGTTCAGGACCTGTTCAACGTGTTAAAAGGCAGTCATTTCCCAAGGACATGGGGCACATGGTTCCAGAGGGATGCAGGAGGCTTGGAGGGAAGAGAAATTTCTAGTCAATCGCATAATAACTATTTGTTATTTAACATTATTGAGTTCGTCTCCTAAGCCAGACACTATGCGAAGTATTTTGTGTATATTTCTTGTGTTAACTTCTCAAAAGCATTGTGAGGATTTTCTTCTGTTTTATAGATGAGGAAAGTGAGACAAAAGATAACTGAGTTGCCCAAGATCACAGGACTAAGATGTGCTGGCACTGGGACTTTGAAGTCCCAGTGTGGAACTACGTATGCGGAACTAGAAATCCTTTAGTCGTAACCACTACATTTTATTGTCTCTTTACACTATTTGTAATAACTTTGCTATTTTTGTCTTGAGTTGATAAACTTTAGATTATTGCAAATTTCATATGTGAACAGCTGGGGTTTCCACCTGGTTATGAGTTCCATTAGGAAGAGACAGTTTTACGCTTTTGCACTATCCCCCCAAATGAAAAAGTGCCCTAAATATAATCATTTGCTTTTTCACGGTGCTTTATAATCTTCAAAGCATTTCCGTATATGCCTATTCCCTCACCCCATCCCTATGAGATGAATAGGCTACTATTATCTCCAATTTACAGGTAAGAAAGCAGAGGCGTAAGGATTTTTACAGTGTGCTTCAGTTAGCAAATGGAAGAAAAACACTGACTTTCTTGTTCATTTTACTTCTAGTCCACTGTCCGTTTATGTCAGGCACTGTTAACTGCCTTGCTTAAAGCCAGTTCTCTTGCTAACAGGCAAAATCTTGCTCCACATTTGTTTAGAAATCAGAGAGAATCCTTGGATTTTAGGAAACAGGAACTCAGCCCCTAATCCAGGGGTGGGCATTAATCTCATTTTAGTCAATGAGAGGTAAACAAGGAGAGTTTTTCTCCCAGATAAGAGAAATACTCTGTGCTGCTCTTTGTTTTCTAACTGGAATGCAGGACCTGATTCTTGGCACTGCTGCAGCCATCTTATGATCGTGAGGAAGTAAATAGAACTACAGATATGCTTACTTGAGCCCTAACATCATTAAACCAACACGAGCCACTGCCTACCACTACATCTTTGCTATAGTAAAACATAAAATAAATCTCTATTACTTGTAACTGAAAGAGTTCCTACTGATTTCACTTTCTACTGCACCAGTGAAATGGCACTCAGCTGATGTGTGTTTGGAAGAAGATGATGTATAAACACACTTTCTATAGAATTGCCAGTAAACAAATTCACTACACGAATGCAAATATCATCATTATGGTTACTATTTTATTCTAAACACTTACTGATATGATTTTGCATTTATATTTGGATTCCTGGAACCCAAGTCCCACAATAGTGAGTGAATATGCTTTACTGAGAACAAAGCCTGCTCTGATCAGTTGTTACTGAGCCAGGTCCTGGGCCTGTGGTTAGAACTGTTACTGTAGGCAAATCTTTCTCTGCCTCAGTTTGCTTCCTGTACTCTAACATAATAACGTCCACTCTCTCGACTCAGAGTTTTGTGTGACAATGAAATAGAGGTAGGAGAGGAAATTAAAGGAGCCAGGGAGGGGTGGCGGTGGGGGGAGGCGCTCAACACTCATGAAATGATTATTATGTTCTTCACTATGCTCGGCATCTTACCCGTGAAGTCTCCTTAACTGATGACCCTATGAGGTAAATATTATCCTCTCTGAGTACTGACTGACACGCTGGGGGATGACAGGGTAAACTGAGATGTCCCCACTAATCCCATGCCCACCAGGGACTTGAGGTGGGTTATTTGGGTCTGGCACCCTTCCTTGCCTCCTGCGAGAGCTTCGGAATATAAAGCAGTCTGGGAGGGCCTCTCTTCAGCCAGGGTACTAGGTCACGAGAAATGAAGTCAATAGAATTGATTTTGTGGATGGACCAAATGGGAGTCTTTTAATCCTTATGGTGACAGGGTGTTGAATTATAGCAGGAAAAGAATTTTGAGGAAAAATGAGCTCCACCCCCAGCCCTGCACAGTCAACAGCCACGTAGAAACCAGAATTCAGCTCTCTGCCCTATAAGGACAACAATGTTTGGCCAGAAGCAGCTGCAAAATTGGCCAGGCACAAGCAGGGGGAAGAGTGCTCAAAGTGCAGAGAGAAGAGAAAGAATTCAGAGAAAACAGTGTCAATGTGGAGCAACCTTCCAGAGGGCTGGCCGTGAGGGATGGGGCTCGATCAGGGTTCCCGCACCCCGTCTCCCATACTCACCCACCTCTCAGGGCCTATGCAGCTTTGAATCAGTTCCCGAACAATTGAGAGAAGAGTGCTTAACCCTTCCTCAGGGACCATTACAGATCTGATTCTCAGGTGAATAAAACTCTTCCCCCGCCCCCTAGGTGCTCAGTGTCTATATGGAAGCTTGAAGATGTAAACCCATAAATGCCCAGTGTGACCAGCATGGCACTGACCTTACGATTTGTAGCTGGAATTGCTGAGCTTTGCTTACTCCTTTATTTTAGTTAATAAAGTCTTCCTAAAAGACTGAGATATAGTTTGTTTTGAATGAGTATTAGAAACGTGGAGTTCTTCAAATGAGGCATACTATTACTGAAATTTAGATAATGTATATAAAACACTTAATGCATTGCCTCTTACACAGTAAGAAGGAGAATGGCGTGAAAAAGTCCAGGTGCCAGAGCCAGAGTGCCTGAGTCCAGTCTTGCCTCCTCCACCAAATAGCTGTGTGACTGTAGTCAAGTCACTGGCCCTCTCTGTGCCTTGATTTCCTCACCTGTCAAATGGAATAATAACTGAACTTGCTTCCTGAGTTGCACAGAGCACCAAATGAGTAAACACATGTGATATTCTTAAAATGTGCCTGGCACACGGTAAGTGCTCAGTAAATTTTAGCCGTGAAGAGGAATTGCTCTGTACACGGCAAGTAGTCCTCATAGTAGTAACAAGAGTAAGCTGGAGTCAGAAAAGCAGAAACAGATGCAACAGGTAGGTGATTGACTATCCGTGAGGAAGACTCAGAAAGTGAGAACACAGGCTGTGGGAGCACCACGTTGAGAATGGGAATGTCGAGGATTTGATAAAGGCTTGAAAAACTCTTAAGTTCTCAAATCTTTGCAGATTTACTTCTGGCCAGGGCAGATCTCTGTGCTCCCTATAAACTCCAAAAGAAAAAGGAGAAAAAATGGAAAAGAAAAAGAAAACCATTGTGGAGAATACAATTTTCTGACTCTCTCCAACCTCAATATTAAGTTGAGGCGAATCTGGGATAGGGGCAAGTACTCTGATGTAATCTGAAGTGACTTTTCTGTTTGATATAAAGCCATAGAAAATGCACAGGGACAGTTTAAAGAGCAAGCAAGGTGAGTGAGCTGCATTAAAAATAGGAATGAAAAATAACCCAGAAAATGCTATTTATTGTAAAAATTGCTGGCATGCTTAGAGCTGCTTTGATCATCTTTGCCTCAAAGAAAGCACAGCCAACAAAGTGAAGTTCCAGAAAAGGGCAGCAAAATGATCAGAGGCTTAATGCGTGAAAAAAGGTCTTTATCCCGAGAAGGAAAGAAACAATTGGAAAAAAATTCTTTGGCTTAATAGAGATCTAATGGATAATGAATGGTGAGTGGTGGCCATTCAGGTGCTGCCCTCTCCCCTGTCCCAAATCACAAGAATGAGAAGGAATTTGAAAGGACTGAAAATAGATAAATGGCCATCGTATGTTTAAAGCCTCAACTGGGGGAACTGGCAGCCTCGGGGCATTTTTGAAGCAAACAATAGAGTGACTTTCTAAGAAGATCAAAAGTTCTGCTCTTGCCCAATAGCAACTCACCATCCCGGGATGTTTGCAGAAAAACAGAGGGGCGATGGCCTGCCCTGGGCCCTCTGCAATAGAGAAAGCCTTCCCTGTGGCTGTCCATTGAAATGGAGGCAGAGGGGAAAAAAGACTGAATTTATTTCCCCTTTGGGACTCAGAAAATGCCATGAGATAAGGTTGAGGAGACACTGTCAGATTTTAGATGATGTAAGGAAATTTTTCTACTCTTTATGTCCCCCGCTCCCCTTCCTCAAGGAAGAAAGAATTCCATCTTGGCCTTAGCCACTGAAAGTTGACCCAGGACCAGCTATATCAGCTCTCCAAGGGAGCTTGTTAAAAATGCAGGGTCCTAGCCCCATCCCAGACCCGGGAATCAGAATCTGCACTGTAACAAAACTCGCTAGTGATTTGCAGGCACATCAAAGTCTGAGGGTTTGCTAGAATCTCAGGAAATTCAGAGAAAAGATTAGGTGTGCCTCAACCCCAGCTGTGCCATTCACTCACTTTGGGAGCGGCCAGTTATCTTACGTCCACAAGCCTCAGTGTCTTCATACAAAAGCTAGGAACTGAACTGCTGTGAGTATTAAACCAGATAATGCATTTAAAGCATTAGGAAATGGATCTAACATATAAGAAGAAGAATTCAAAAAGGATTAGTGAGCATGTAAGTTATTATTGATATTTATAATCATCCAACCACCAAGAAATGGGAAGACAGGCTCAAGAATGAGCTATAGTGTTACAAGAATGGAGAAATTGTATAGTAAGAAAAAGAGACAGGACATTGACTCAGCATTCCAGTTATGAGTGAGACGTGTAAGAGGTGGCACAGGGGACAGTGAACACTTGCTGCACTGTTCCAGAGTATGTAAGTGGCCTTATAGCAAACCTTCCTGTGAACAGGCTAAACAGGTAGAGACAGGTAAATGGGTTACAAGTTCACTGCGATAGACCATATGTGGCTCTTGTGTCGTCTACGTGTATGTTTCCTTCTTGGTCATTTATGAAACATTTTGATATTGTTTGATTTGCTCCTGAAGTTGTTAATTAAGGTAAATTAGTTACTTTATTATCTTCTAAATAAGTATTATTTTACTTTTTAATAAAAAAATTGCTTCATGCTAATCACTCAGAATTTCTCATTCTGTTTACTAAAGCAAGATTCAACCTGAGACTAACGTTCTTCCTGTAATGGTTACACAGTCCCAATATTATCAAGAAGAAATGTCATAATCGTGATAGGAAAATAGAGGAAAGCATAGATTTTTGTCTTCCTCAAACACCCAAGATAGTGGTAAGGATGCGTCACAATAGTAGAAATGAAATAAGCTGCTCCTAGAGTTCACATTCCGTAGAATTATGGAGGAAGATGCCGTTTGAGTTTGAGTTAGAGCTATGAGGTGACCTGAGGCCAGTGTCTTGTTGTCCCTGTGCCCACAGCCTGTCCTGGCAGCTCTGTGTCCTATCACCGTGCCTTAGCTCACGCTCTCACCATTTAAACACGCTCTGGAGTAGACACTCCCTCCCATCCTTACCCTCTGTCTAATTAATAGCATGGGTAATAAACAGCCACCTGTTATTCATGGACAGGTGTATACCCTTGTCAAAGGTCTTGGCTAAATCATCTGGATTGTCTCTAATAACAATGTTAATGACCGTCTGCATTAGCTTCAGGTTGTAAAACATCTTTCCTTGATGTTTGTTCAATATTTTCATGAGAACTAGAAACATCTATTACAGACTATAGGATACTAAAGGGGTCCTGGAACACAGTGCTATAATTCATGCTGGAGGCTCAGCCGAAACCACAAATACTTGAAGCTCTGCTCTATCACTGCCCAGAAGGAGAGAAATGCAGTTCTGAGCTATCACCGAGACTGTCTAGAATATTTCTCCCGAGGAATATATACAGACCCACAATAGGAAATCATGGATTTCTTAATAGGTTTGTGTGGTTCAGTCACTTTCTAAACAGAATGGCCACTAGGCTATGTAGGTGAATTATGCAACCAAACTGTCTACTCTGGTACTGAATGCAGTATCTTATCACTATGTAGATATGCAGAAGGACAAATCCAACAACAATTTAACTGATCAGGAAGGTGGATTAAACAATGGAAGACCTTAAAAATAGCCAGGAGCCTATACAGGGAATATTAAAGAACAAATGGAGATTTTTTCTTTTATAAAGGAATGTGCTCCCTATTACTGTGCTTGGTGGTCCTGAGATTATGAGAGGTCCAGGAAGATGAAGAAAAAGATATCCCCTTGAGAGTATCCCCCCAGAAAAATGAACAAATGTCTTCTGCTTGTTCATTCAAAATCTCTCTGAACTTAGGAGAGAACTTAAATCATGTCTGGACTTTTCAGAAGGCAGAACTTTTGCATTCTAGTTCTCATTTGGTCCAAATGTCTCTTGCTATATCCATAAATGCCACTCTAAATAGCTGTGAAATCTATATAATCTTATGAAATTTCCACATTCTGTAACCTGTGGGCTGGAAGGTAGCTTTGATGCCATTCTCTCCTCCAGCCCAGACCTCTCAGCTCATACCCCATATTTTTAACTGTCTATCATAAGTCCGCACTTGGATTGTCCTCCAGCATACAATGTTATCTAACTTAAAACCGAACTCATGAGCTGTCCTACCTCCTCCCTCTGCGTGTCTCCATTTCAAATCCCTTAAGCCTGCTCCTAATGACTGGCTCCATCAGTAAAGCCATACACAGTCTAGAAACTTTTTACCATTTATGATTCCTCTTTCTCCTTTTTCCTGGAATCTAACTTATTACTTGGAAATATTTCTTTTTTTGAATTGTCTATCACAGTTACTCTTCCCCTCTATTCCCAACATTCATCCACTTACTCATTCAATACATATTTTGGAGACATCTGTTATGTTCCAGGTCTCAGTCAGCACCTTTGAAGGGCTGACCCTAGGAGGTGTACCCAGAAAGTAGCTTTGCAATCCCCCTTTCGTTAGCTCACTCTCTGACTGGACCGATGTGATCTGTTTCTATGCTAGTTGGCTGCCAGAGAGTAAGGTGAACTACCCTGAAGAAAGATAACATCCTCCAGTATAATTCTTTATACTCAATGTCTAGAATTAAAAATATGTATATCAGACATACTAAAAGACAAAACCAAAAGGAAAAGAGAGAGTAGAAAACAGTCACAGATGATGGAGACTTGGGTTTACAGAAATGGACTTTAAATAGCTGTAATTAATATATTCTAGAAAACGGATGACAGGATGGAGAATTTCACCAGAGAATGCAAGGTATAGAAACAAATCAAACAGAAATTCTTCAACTGGGAAAAAAGCCGTGAAACTATAAATCCAATAGATGGATTTCACAGCAGATTTGATCTAACTAGCTTTATGAGACCAATGTAACTTTCTACCAAAATGTGACAAAAACATTACACGCACACACAAAAAGTGCAAGCCATCATTCTCAAAATCAGTTTCAAAAATTCCAAACAAAATAAGCAATATAACTTATCATGTATGTAGACTAAATGAAAAAAGTTTATCTCATTAGATAAAGAAGATTTGATGACATTCAACAATCATTTATGCTACAATTTTTTTAATTCTTATCAAAATAAAAATAAAAGGGAGATTCCTTGATTTGATACCAATTATCAACAACAAAAAAAAACTACAGCAATAACATTTAATGGAATTTTGAAGACTTCCTTTGAGATCAAGAACAAGACCACTATCACCATCTTTATTCAACATTATAGTGGAGGCGAAATAAGGCAAGAAAAACAGGGGTATCATGATTGAAAAGAAAGAAATAAAACCATCACTGTTCACAGATGGCATGATGGTGAGCCTAGAAAATTTTAAATAATCTATGGAAAATAGCTATTAGAATTAATAAGTACATTTAGCAAGGTCACTGGACATAAAGTTAATTATCTAAAAATCAATTACATTTCTACTTACTACCAACAAACAATGAGATGAATACAAAACCATTTGCAGCTTTGTATAACATTAAACTCTGAGAAATAAATTTAACAAAAAAAGTACAACCTTTTACATAGAAAACCACAAATAATTACTAAGAGAAATGAAAGAAATCCTACATAAATGGAGAAAGATGCCCTGTTCATAGACTGGTTATTCAATGATTCAATATTGTGAAAATGCTAATTCTTCTCTAATTCATGCACCAATTCCAGGCAATCTGAATCAATATCTCAAAAGCCCTTTCAGGTGGAAATTGACCACTTGATACTAAGATTATCAAAATACAAAGGACTAAAACTAACCAAGGCTATCTGGAAGAATAAGAAGAAAGTTGGGGGATTGAATTGCTAGATACTATGAATGATTAAAAAGCTATAAAACTACGTCAATAAGAAAGTTTAGTCTTATGCAGAAAATGGATAGAAAATCCAGAAAGAAATCTGCATACAGTCATTTGGTTTATGACAAAGGCAATACTGTGGTGGTGTGAAAAAAGGATAATTTTTTCAATAAATGATATTGAATACATTTAATATCAATGTTGGAAAACCTCACACCACATACAAAAGCAAATTCAGATGGATTTTAGTTCCCAATATAAAAGAAAAACAAAGCTTCTGGAAGATAAAAAGAACACTATCTACATTACCTGGATTTAGGCAGATTTCTTGAAAGGATATAAACCATACCAACCAAGAGAAAAAGATTGATAAAATGGACTTTGCTAAAATAAAGAATTTCTGTCTTCAAACCTGAGAAAGTAAAACTCAAGCCATAGAGTGGAAGGAGATATTTGCAATACATGTAATTGATAAAGGACTAGACTGATATACAGAATATATAAATACTTTTAAATCAATAAGTAAAAAAATAAGCAATTAAAACATAAGCAAAAGATTTGAATAGACATTTCACAAAATATGATATCTAAATGGCCAATAATCATATAACAAAGTGTTCAATTTTATTAGCTATCAGAGAAACATAAATTTTAAAACACTGAAATATCACCACACGGGTTACATTGAAAAGATCAATAATATCAAGTGTCAATGAAGAGAGAGAGCAACTGAAACTGACATGCGCTACTTGTGGGCATGTAAATTGGTATAATCACTTTGGAAAACTGTTTTGCAGTATTTCCTGGAGGAAAATATATGACTCAAAAATTCCACTCCTAGGTAAATGCCCAATAAAAATGTGTCCACACATGCACCAAAAGACGTGTATGATAATTTTCATAGCAGCATTATTCATAGTAGACACAAACTGGAAAGAACTCAAATATCTATTAACACTACAATGTTTAAATTATGATAACATCTGTGGAATGGAATACTACCCAGCAATGAGAATAAAGAAACCACTGCTACTTGCAAACATAGATGAATCCTACAGATATGCTAATGAGCACTAGAAGTCAGATACAAAGAATACAATATGTAATGACATTTACGCTGAGTACTCAAAGGGGAAAACAGACGGATGGTGGTGGAAGTCAGGAGATCAGGGAGGTAGAGAGGAGAGGACATGAGCGGAGGCCTGTGGGGTTGGTAACATCCTATTTCTTTCTCTGGACGGTGGTTTCATGGGAGTTTTGACGTTATGAAAACTGATTTATGTATACACTTTTTATATGGGCACTTTTCTTCATATATATCATACTTAAATTAGGAAATTTCTTAAAAGATGTTTCAGAAAGAAGAAAGTGATTGACAGTGTCTAAAATGTTAAAGGATTAAATAAACTGAAGACAGTAAACGAACATCATGTTTTTTAGTGGAGGTTATTGATAACTCGACAAGAACAATTCAGCTTCCTCATACTAGCTACAACACTCTTCAAATCCTTTAATTTATTGCAGTAACCTTAGAGATCTCCCTGACTTGAATATTTCCTTAATTTTAATTCACCAAGAATTTTTGTTAGACAGCCCTTTTTAAAGACTTCTTCGCATCATATAATTTCCCCAAGAATGTAATGATTTTCTATTTTCAACCTTACCACATCCACTTTTTTCTTCTCAACATTAAGATTCCTCCATCATCTCACCTCCCTCTATCTTGAAAACTTGCTCTTGACTACCGATCATGAGTTTTCCACCTTAGTCTGGCTGATTTATTTACCAAATTCCGTATGTTTCATGTTCATTGTCATTGACATTTCATCATGACGTTATTACTATTTGCCCATTTATGCCCAACATGAAAGATCTCTTCTGCTAAGGTAAAATACTGCAGGAATACCAAAATGCCTTCCATTCCTGGATGAAGGCTCTCATGTCTGTGACTACCAGAGAAAAGAACTCTATTGCACAAACACCTCAGAGCAAAAGACTTCATGAGAAAGAAGTTAGAAAACTCTTCTCTGGTAACTAATTAAATCTAGTCAGAAAGAATTGATTACTCACTACCTCTGAACCCATGGTATGTCAGAGTTATCTTGGGGCAATCTTCAAGCCAGAAAGGATCCTTGTGGTACTGGATTTTCAATTTTTTTTTTTAAGTTGTTCAGAGTATTTCTTGGGTTGAAATTCATCAATCCTATCTCCTCCAAGGATATGACCATTTTCCCCTCAAAACCTCATTTCCAAGGTTCTGTACAACAGTTGACATCATCATTCTTCTCCTACTCACCCCAGTGCTGAGACCTCTTCAACTCACTCTTCTTTTCTTCTTCTTCACCTCATTACTTGTCAAATCCCCATGATTCTAACTTAAATAGATTTCTTTGCCAAACTTCCTCCTTTTCAACCCTGCTGTCTCTGGGGAAGTTTAGGTCCTTATCACCTCTTGCTTAAACTATTGCAGCAACTTCGTTACTTAATCCTCCCTCTTCTGTATCTTCATCTGCATTCCAGCTTCTAGAATACCAGAAAAATATTACTGGAAACAGTGCTCAAAAAATCCCATTGGTCCCATATGGACTACAAAATAATACCAATGATACAGCCTGGCAACCCGGGTCCTACATAAACAATGCCAGTCCACCTTTCTAGCGCTACTTCCCACCATGGCATTTTCTCTACTCCAATGCCCCTCATTTGAGCACCTCCCTCACTTTGCTCATGTTTTCTTTTCCCCTGAAGTGTCATCAATTACCTCTACACTTATTCATTCCCTTTTATGTCCATGAAAGTCCAGGCCAACTCTCATGGCTTAAAATTCTACTCTCCAAAAGTCTTCTCAGATCTCCAGTCCATGTTCATTTGACACTTTTCCTCCCATTTTCCCACGTCCTCTGCTCATGGCTTTATTTAAGCATCTATCATGGACTGGCTTATATCTCAGGTACTTATATGTGTCTCTCCCACTCTAGGAAGTACACCTCTAAAGTGAAGAAACGGTGTCTTAATCACCTTTGTGCTTCTTTCTCCATTACCCTCTATCTGACAGGTATCAATTGACTGTCAATTGCTTACCTCTTATGGCAATTGTTATAATCATCATCTTCCCTGGGGTATGGGTTTTACTGGGGTTACACATTTCATTTTCAAAACGACACTAAGTTGTTGTATGTACATTATGATGTAGAAAAAGGAAACCAATCTAAGAGTCAGGTCACCTGGAGTTTAGGCTCCAGCTCTGCCACTAACTAACTAATCTGTTGTGTGACTGTGGGCAAGTCATGCACTGTTTTTAGTCCTCATGCCCTGAGCTATGAAAAGAAGGGATTGGTTGTTCTGTTGGCCTAGTGTTAAGTTCCCGTGGTCTGCATCGGCAGCCCAGGGTTCGTGGGTTCGGATCCCAGGAGTGGACCTACACACTGCTCATCCAGTCATGCTGTGGTGGTGTCCCCCATACAAAACAGAGGAAGAGTGGCATGGATGTTAGCTCAAGAACAATCTTCCTCACCAAAAGAAGAAGAAGAAGAAGAGCTTGAATTAGCTAAGCATTTCCAAAAGCACATTCCATGGAACACCAGTCCTGTAGGTACTCTCTCCACCAGAAGGATTGCACAGTCAAATAAACTGGGGAAATGGAAAATAGTATGTCACCTTCACATGGATTTGTATACTATACTGGTTTTTCAAATTGTCGGCCATGAACAATTAATAAATAGGCCATGAAATGAAGTGGGTTATAATGAATCTTTTAAAAAATAAATTAGAATAAAAGATACCAGAGACCATTATGTATAGAAAGGGTAAATATCATTTTATGAAATTCTTGTTTAAGTTGTCTGTGAGTGTTTGTGTATGTATGTGTGTTTGTACGTGTGTGTGTCTTTTTTATTGGAGTTTTGGCCAAACCTGTCTCAGGAACACTGCACTGTGCACTGGCACGTTAAAGCTCTAAATTATCCTGCAGTAAACCACCTATTTAACTCTTTTAGCCCAACCTTTTCAAAATTTAGACATTACCCACACCACACACGCACACTCATTTTTTTTCTTGACGTAACATTTATTGACATATTGCAAAACATGATTGTTCCAAGAAACTCAAATCAGAAAACAAACGTTGGTTTGCATGATCTCACAAGCTCCTTTATCCCCAAACACACTGTGGTTCCGTGAGTCTGGGGACAGACTAGCCCGGCGTAACAGGATGTTGCTGCTGGAACGTGCTGGAAGAGTCACACAAGAGGCCGAGGTGCTCCCTGCTCACCGCAGCCCCTGGGAGGCCTGGATTGTTTCCTTTCTCCATCTCTTTCAGAACGTTTCCTTGTTATACATCGCACACCAGACTGCAGAAAGAGAAACCTCCTCAGCGGACTGCCTGACCGGGGCCAGGCAAGCCCCTCTGCGAGTGCAGGCGTAGGATGTAGGATGGGCGTGCCAGCCGGGAGGCCGAGCCCCAGGGAGCAGTGGCTGTCCGGGATCGCCGGCCCTGGGTCACTGCTGCCTCCTGGCTCGGACGCTCCCTCAGCCCGTGGTTCCCCAAGCTCTCCCAGGAGGCACTGCAGCAAAGCTCTTGGCTTCCCACACGGTTTCCCCTTCCTATTACACAGCACAGACCCAAAGTGCTTTCTCAGCCACACGGAGATGCTGCTGGAGACGAAACCACGAGAGCACTTGAAACAAAGCTCCTGGCTGCAGATAGCTCCCCGTCTGGCATCCACTAGGAGTGGGGTTTGCCAGTATTTCCATATTGAACCCAAACACAATGCACTTGAGAGACTGGTAGATGTGAATGGAAAAATAAAAAGAAAAGTCGAGCACAGGGAGTCCAGTTTTTAAGAAAGCTTTGCTTCCCTCACTCTACCCCCGGGGCCGGGAAACCCCCAGCGTCCAGAGGAGCACGCCTCTTCCCCTTAAGGCCCTTCTCTCTGCAGCCCCTGAAGCAGTGCCCACCTGATGTGGAGAGCTCCTCGGCGGCAACCAGGGCAGGGCTCTTAAAATGTGTTCGCGAGGCCGCGGAGCCAGCCTTTCCTCCAGGTCCGCGTTCCTCTCCCACACTCTGGGCGTGGCTTTTCCGTGCTGCCGGTGGGGTGCGACTCCCGACTCCGTCCTTTCAGGCACGACAGAGTCAGTACACGAGACACAGACCGCTGCAGCAGAGTGCAGGGACTCTTGGAGCTGAACTGCGTGCACATGGGGGAACCGCAGGGGCCCGGACGCAGGTTAGCTCGGGCGGTTTGGTGTGGCTTCCCTTCAGTTTCCACTTGGCCGGCGGCTGGGAGCCTCCCTTCCACGGCTCTCTCATCTGTGCCCCAGAGAGCCTGCAGCTGGTTCCCTCGCTCCCTCAGCACCTGAGAAGAACAGCTCATCCTGTTTACGGCACAGGACCACCCCTAATGTCAGGTTAGATTGTTTTCCTGTTTTTAAATCACTCAAGGCCCCACTCAGTGGCATCACCAAGTTTTCACTGCAGATTGCCCTGAATCAAATTTATTTCCCTGTGGAGACCCAGAATAAGGGGTCAGGTTAGGCGTCCCCTCAGCAGTGCCCTGTCCCAGTGTTCGTGCTCTGTGCAGCTCCCTACTTTACCCACCTCCCGCTCTTTGTCTCACGGCAGTCGTGTGGGTTTTTTCCCCCCAAAATCCATCGTTAGCTCGTGAGAGGAGTACCCATTGCCAGGTTAGTGTCTTCTCAAGTCAAATTTCAGTAAAATTCACTTATCTTAGGTCAGAAAAAGGTTAAAGAATTTTAAAATGTTAGTTGACAGTTTCTTCCAGAGCAGTAATGCTGTGAATGTGTGACTCAGATCATGCATGTTAAGCATGAGTGTGCATGCTTTATTCTATAAGAGAAGGGGAGCATTTAAAAACAAGGAGAAAAGGGTCTGTTGTTTTCTCCTGAGACGAACAGCTTCCAAAGGTGGGTGTATTAGTCAGGGCTTTCCAGAGAAACAGAGCCAATAGGAAGTGTGTGTGTGTGTGTGTGTGAGTGTGTGTGCGAGCACACACGCACACACAGAGAGATTTATTATAAGGAATTGGCTCATGTGATTGTGGAGGCCGAGATGTGCAGTGGGCAAGCTGGAGTCCCAGGAGAGTGAGGGAGCACATTCCAGGTTGAAGGCAGGAGAAACGACGTCTCAGCTCACGGTCCTGCAGGCGGAGTTCCCACCTGCTCCTGGGAGGGTCAGACTTTCTGTTCTATTCAGGCAACACGTGGTTGGATGAGGCCCACCCACATCACGGAGGGCAGTCTTCTATACTGGGTCTACTGATTCTAATGTTAATCTCATCCCAAAATACCCTCACAGACACAGGCAGGCTGTTTGACCAAATGTCTGGGCACCTCGTGGCCTAGTCAAGTTGACACATAAAATTAACCATCACAAAAGGGTTATTAGGATCATCATTGGCCTTCACATTCAAATCAAAGAGGACAGGAAACACAGTCAGCCCAGTGGGCTAAGAGGAGAATGCAAAATTACTTGAGCAGAGGGTCAGCAATGGGAGAAATTAACTGAATCTGACAGAGAAAAGAAGCCAGAGGTGGTAGCCTTCAGTGTGTAGCTAATGCTGTTCCTGAAGGGCTCAAGTTGGCCAGTAGTCAGTATTGTCATTGTGGCTAAACTGGCCAGCACAAGCAGAACACTACATGGCCGGGGGGTGGATGACCACACAGCCATGCAGGCAGAGCGGAGTCCCTAACCTAAGGAAGTCCCAAACCTAGGTTTAGGAGGCAAATGACTAAAGAGAGCATTGTGGACTACATATTTATGTACCCCAAAATTCATATGTTGAAACTCTAATCCCCAATAGGATGGCGTTAGGAGGTGGGGTCTTTGGGTGGTAATGAGGTTTAGATGAGGTCATGAGGGTGAAGCCCCCCTGAGGGAATTAGTGCCCTTATCCGAAGAGAAAGACTGGAACTTGCTCTCTCTGCCATGTGTGGATACAAGATGATCCTCTGCAAACCAGGAAGAGCCCTCGCCAGACCACAGTCTTGCTGACGCCTTGATCTTGGGCTTCCCAGCCTCCAGGACTGTGAGAAATACATGACGTTTAAGCTGCCCCAGTCTATGGGATTTTGTTACAGCAGCCTGAGCTAAGAAAGGGAGATTGCAGCATGGAGAAGTGGGTGCAAAGAGCCCAAAAAAAGCCACACAGGTGAGTGTAGCTCAGTTGTTGTTGGAGCTCAGGGAAGCCGAAACCAGCTCAGCTCCACGCTCTCCCTCAGACACGAAGGGCAGCGGATGGAAGTAGGGGTACTTTCCTAAGGAGACTGCAGCAAATGTGTCCCACCCACAGCCCCACGCCAGGGGCAGATGTGCACACGCGAAAGCCTGGAAGAGCTGATGGACAAAGATGACCAACCATGCATAACAGTAGCAGGAGCAGCTTTTAAAGGAAAATGCTTGAAACAATATAAATTGGACCTAAATAAGGACAGAGCAGTATTGCGGTGCACTTGTGAGCCAACACGCTCTAGAGACCTTGTTATCACATAAAAGGAGGCCCAGCCTGCAGGGACCAATGTGGAGTCCGAGGGGAAGCCTGTAAAGACTTTGCCGGTAGCTATCCACAGCTACAAGAATGTGCTAATCCCTTTGTGACACAGCGTCACACCTGTGTTAGAAATACTTTGATTATTGATATATGTAGCTAGGTTAACTATTTAATAAACCTCTGCATAATTCAGACATCATCCTGAGTGAGTTTTCTTAACTAATTCTTTAGTTTCCAAATCTTCCATTATATAATCAATTTATTGATGGCTTACATGCTGTTGGTGTCTTAGTCACCCGCACATACAAACACACTTGTAGCTTACTCTTCTTAACTTGTATATCAGTTAGTTTTTGCTGCATAACAAATCACCCCAAAACTGTGGCTTTAAACAACAAACATTTTGATTTTTCATGAGTTCTGGTGGGTTGCCTAGGTAGTTCTTGTCTGAATGGCTTGGTTGATCATTGTGATCAGCTAGGGGCTCAGCTCTAGGATGGCTTTCCTTACTTGCTAATTAATGATGTCTGCGGGAGCACTAAATATGCCTTGTTCACACATTTCTTGTTATCTGTCAATCCAGCCTGGACTCCTTCTCATGGTGTGGTCTCAGGATTCACCAGAACAGCAAAAGAGGGTAAGCCATAAAACACAAGCAATTTTCAAGCCTTTGCTTCTGTTACACTTGCTGTTGTCTCATTTACCATAATAAGTTGCACGGGCAAACCCAGAGACAGTGTGGGAAGGGATTAACCAAGAGAAATTGTTGCTACCATTTTGTACATAGTATACTACAACTGGGTGTGGTCAGCCATACCTGCTTTTCTATTGGCATAGCTGTCACCACATTGCCAGTCAATTATGGCAGTCTCAACAATCAATTCATATAAATTTACAGCTATAGATTATGTGCACCATATATAACCTGTCACGTCTGACAATGTTGTCACCCCTCTACAACTCAACGGTGACCACCTCAGATGTATAAAAACTCTACACATTTTAGTACAGCCCCTTAACCTAGTAACAAGGCTCTTCTTTTTAGTTAGGTAACAACGATTATGTGAAACTTATGTTCAAAGTCTCGCTTTGTGTTTCATGCCCTTTGATGACTCAGCAGTACATGAGAAATGTACATAATGCAAGAAAAACAATATGCAAAATTCCAAACTTACAGAACAGACCAATTAGGGAGCATGGAGTGACCCACCCCATCACAATAGAAATCTTTGCTCTTACAGCGGGATTCTTTAAAATAGCCAGCTCCACTAGGACCTCTATACTAAAACTCATCGCCAGACTTTACACGTAAATTCTTGGGACTATGCCCGCTGCATACAGTAAGGTACTCCTGCATTGATTCTTCTCTGACTGCTTCTGCTTGACTTAACCTCTGCCTGCTAGAAGGATCAGTAAAGGATACTGTCCTTCTTAGAAGAGTGTATGAATCAAACCAGCAACACTGTGCCCAGGGGACATCTATAAAGCTCACACCATTACATGATCCCAAACATGTGAACATTTTGTCTCATGTTGTAGACTTGTGGAACTGAACCTACATCCTCTCCCAAAAGGGGAGAATTGAGTTCAACTATTAGACTTCAGTTGGCAAGTGGTGTGTGGAGGGACAATGTCAATCGGGTAGATCGGGGACAGAATCGAAGAGGAACTCCCTAAATTTCCCAAGGCACCATCTCAGTATCTGCCCCCACAGACAACCTGCTTCATTCTCCCAGCTCTGCTCCCAGCTTTGCCATGATTAATTTCCTTCTCTTGATTGACACAGCCCTTAAAGAGCAGTGTCTCCATTCCCTTGTTGTGTGTTCAAGCATGGCAATGCAGGAGGCATGGAATCCGTTATGTGGAAGAATAGCAGGGCCTTGTCCTCCATCTCACAGCCCGCTTCTCCTCTGTGCCGCCCCCCCGTTCCATTCACTGGGGCCGTTGTGAGCCAGCAGGTTATGTAACATCCCATAGAAGCCGCCTATTTAAAACTGATAGGTGACAGCCCGTATGACAAACAGGCTTCACTCTGTCAAGCGAACATCTCCAAAGCATCTGCGTTTGCCGGGCTGCTGTTTTCTTCCTTGTGGTCCATCAGGGCTGCACTCGGCTATTCAGCCCCTTCCAAGGATGGGAGCTGCTGTGTCTCAGCAAGGGGCTGTCAAATTGCCCCACTTTTCCTGCCTAATTCATGCAGGGGTATCCATATTTATATAGATCTGGGCTCATGAACGGCATCCTCATGCTAGGCATCAGCTTGGCAGAGATGATCCAAAGCAACTTGGCACTCGCTTAAAATTTCAACTCACCCACAAAATGCATATATTTAGCCTGGTAACTGATGTGACTTTTTCCCCCACTATAAACAGAAATCACATCAGTGATTGATATATGTGATGTGTGTGATATATATATGTTATATATATGATCTCTCTTCTATGTTAACTATTTAGAAATCCTGCCCATTATTCAGTCTGTTTGTCGATTTCCTACTGCAGCTCCCCTATAAACTGAGTGATTGTAGCTCCTACTGTTAACATGTTACCTTAGGGCCCTCATCTAACACTATCCTCAGATGCAACTCTAATGCAATGCCAACCATGGGGAAAGCAGCCTTACGCTGACTGTCGCAAGCATGTCCTGTCACAAATTTGCGTGTGCCAAGATGGAATGTCACTATTTCTCCATTACTGAACTTTCCTTAGCCCCCATTTCTACTCTGTTGTGGAAAACCCAACCTGGACCATTCAAGCTGGTCTGTTTGTTTTAGTTTAAAACTCAACGTCTTTTTGCTAAATACTCACATTCCATGTGCCCCCTCCCTGACCCTGACCAGGATGAGGAGAGGAGGGACGTGGCAGGCTCCGTGTCCTCCAGGACTGCTTGGGAAGTTGTTACCTGGTCCATTCCCATCCTGCGCCTTTGTGAGTTACCTTGGAGGTGCACCCACTTCTTGTAGTCTTTGCCATTCTCCCCAGGTGTCTTCCGTGATAGCCGAGAGCGAACACCCTGCATAGTCTTTGTCCCAAACACAGGCCACTTCAATTCTGTCTGCTCTCTCTCATCCTTCAGTGCCTCCCTGGGGCTCAGGACCCCCCAGCTTCTCTTCTGTGACCACACTGGGGTGCCAGGATTCTGTAAAGCTGCACCCAGGCCTCTTTATTCAGGCACCTCATTCACCTTGGCTACTCCGCAGCTGAGGCACCCTCCTGCACACAGTGAGTCTACACCCAGGGCGGAGTGTATAAGTCTCCTTCGTTCCGCTCGTACTAAACTTATATGGACGATTCATCCCCTATCCCCCACGCCCACCGTTAGCTCTGTGGTGGTGCGCAGGTGGGACTCCTCTGTAGAGGGGTCCATAACTTTGATGTTGTATTGATAACCATTTCCACGTCTCTCTGGAAACCACTGCAACCAGAAAGTGTTTTGATCACCTCTTCTGGGTGTGTGGAATCTACCTTTTACACCATTGTGTATTTTCTATTCAACTGTTGCAATGGAATACATTTTATGCCCTGCCAACTTCCCTTCTCTTAAAAAGCCCAGTACTTGCACATCAAAAAAGTTCATTTTCAATGACTATTGTTTCTGCTGTTCCTTAAATTATAAATTTCATGACACAATGGACTTCTTTGTTTTAGTATTTGTCCATCCTCCCCCAAGACAGTGCTTGTAGGAAACGGCTGCCTAAATCTCGGCTGAAAGGTCATAGGTACACGAAAACTGGGTGTTCCTGGGTAGGGGGAAGAGGAAGGAGTTTATATCTAACAATTTTATCTCCTATGTTCTTATGAGAAACCCATACTCATTTTCTTTCGGCACAAAAAAACCTTTGATATACATAGGGGTGCTTAATTATTACCACCATTACCCACTATCAGCTATAATAATAATAAAAATAAAATGACATGTGTTTAACTCTTTTATCATAGAGAATTTTCTTATCTATTTTAATAGCACAGGCTCCACTATATTTGTCAGCAGGACTAAAGTCTGTACACATGTCACAGTGGCAGTTTGGTGGCCCACTCCTTGGAGAGGAACAGCATCTACCTTGTTCACTGTGTATGTCCAGTGCCCAGCATGAGGCCTGCGTATCCTAGCTGCTCTGTGAATGTTGGTTGATTGAATGACTGACTCCCATCTGCTTCATGGCGGCTGAGATGGAGCTCCAAGCAGAACAGGATTGAAATATCCGAATTCGGGTTTTGTCTGCCCCGTGCTCTCTCCGAAAAGGAGACAGGAATCTCTGACAAATCAGAATTTTGGAATCCTATTGGCTCTGCTCACAGGAAACATAAGGTGGCTTGTCAAAACGAGCCAGGACGACGGCTGAAAAGCCCCTACCGTGCTGACTCTAATTTCACCTGCCTTTTCCTACTATGTGTCCACGTCATCATCTATCACCTCCGACATTATGAAAATTATTTATTTCCTCAGCCATCTTGTTCAGATTGTCTCCTACTTTGGTTAATCCAGAACCTTGTCTGATGGTTAAAAAAATAAGCGGAATCTATAAATCCATTCTGGAAAAATGGAACAAACTTAAAGCACACTGCCCAAGAAAAAGAGGTTTCTTGAATGGGAATTTAAGACCAAGCATACCTATGTCTCCTGATCTCCTTACTGTACCGGCAAGAGGAGAAGCCCCCACTAATGAAAGCTCGGTCTTCACAGGGGTGCTGGGCTCAGTCAGAAGACGTCACTCAGTGTTTCCACATCAGCTCCTGACACTGTTGCCTGTCACAGGAAAGACAGCCCGACCCGGCGCACAACTCTCCTTAGGCCAAGGTTAGTGTGCACACGAGCGCTCAGGGAAGGCTCTTTCAAGGAGCAGGAAAGGATTACAGGAAGGGGTGGGTGGAAGCATCTTTCAGAGCTCAGAGTCAACCGGAGCAAAAGTGACCAGAAGGAGCGGTCCTGCGGTTTGGCCCCCAGGTGTTCAGCATTCGAAGACTTCTCTGTGCTTTGTTCTTAGGGCAGCCTCAAGCACGAGCAGCCGCAGACGGCCCACTCGCACAGGCGCAGACATTTAACCTGCCCTTCCAGGTCCACAACAGGCCAAAGCAGATGGTTTCTCCCCCAGATTCTTCTGTGCCTTTTCCCTTCTATGGAGCCCAGACTTTATTCCTCTCATCACCCTTCCAGTTTTAGTGAAATCTACAGATAACGTCTCCTATAATTTGTGAGCTGTTTAAAAAAATCAACTCAATTTGTATTATTTAGATACATGTATTTTAAAAACATATGTATATCAATAATAGTGATAATAGATACCCCTATCTAAAGGGATTTCTGTGTGTTTTATGAAATGGTAAAATATTTCCTGAGTACTTCGGGCCATGGCTTATACCTCCTGAATCAGACTATCTGGGTTTGAATGCTGCTTCTATTACGTCTTACCTGTGTGACCTCTGGACCTCAATTTTATCTTCCACAAAGTAGATTAAATGGGTTAATACAAGTAAAGGCCTTAAAACGCTGCCCAGGTGATGGATGCTTAAGAATTGTGGACTAATGTCAGTGTTATTTATCCCTTCCCAGCTCCTCTTTCACCATACCTTTTCCAACCCAAAGATGTTGCTGAGGTGCCCCACTGGGCACTGTCAAGATCATGAAAAATGATAGCTGGAAAGGTATCTGCCTGGCACCTTCTGACCTTTAGATCTTGGCTCGAATGTCACTTTCTCAGAAAAGAGGCTTCCTGACCTCCTGGGTCCCCCTGCCACCCCCACTCTCCTCAGAGCACTATGCTTAATTTCATTTCTATGACACACAACTGTCTGTGCTGGTTTCACTCATTCATTTATTTGTTAAACATTTATACATTGTTTTTATTTAAATAAATACACATACACACCTGCATATATACTGTTTTGGTCCCCTCTATACTATAAAATGAGTTCAGAGACTTTGTCTGCCTTTTCATGGCTGTACCCCAGTGCATATAATAGTTAAATACCTGTTGAATGAATGAATGCTATTACTTTGCAGACAAGGAAACTAAAGCCCAATAGACAAATCACCTTCCCCAAGGTCACATACATACTCAGGAGCAACGGGGAGGAAGACTAACACGAGTTCTATTGCAGCCTGCCATGTCTGCGATAGACTGGAACAGTGGCGCACACTGTGGTCGTGGACCCCTGGGAATCCTCCACTCCTTTTTGGGAGGCTGTGGGGGTGAATATTATTTTCATACTTATACTAAGAATGCTATTTGGCTTTTTCACTCTGTCGATGTTGCCCTGGTACAACACACAACGGTGGGTAAAAGCACGGGAATCAAGGCAGAAGCACCAAACTGTCTAGTAGCCGTTGTATTGTTCTTTACCCCCACAGGCTCACAGTAAGGAAAATAAAAAAGACTGCCTTAGGGGGCTGGCCCGGTGGCCGAGTGGTTAAGTTCACACGCTTGCCTTTAGCGGCCCAGGGTTTTGCCAATTTGGATCCTGGGTGCGGACATGGCACTGCTCGTCAGGCCATGCTGAGGCGGCGTCCTACATAGCACAGCCAGAACATGTAACTATGTACTGGGAGGCTTTGGAGGGGAGAAGAAGAAGAAGAAGGTAAAAAAGAAGATTGGCAACAGATGTTAGCTCAGGTGCCAACCTTTAAAAAAAAAAAAAGAATTCCCTTAAACAGTGAAAATGCTTAATTTTATTAAATACCAACCCTTAAATACAGACCCTTTGAATATTCTACGTGACAGGCCGATGTGCACATAAAGCGCGGATGCTGCAAAACCAGGGATGACGGTTATGTCAAGGAAAAGCTTGTGTGCAGTTACGTTGTGAGCTCAACTAGCCACTTTTTTTCCTGGAACACAATTTTTGCTTGAAAGAACAAATTCCAGACAAACCGTGGTTATTCAGACTTGGGCATTTGGCAGACATTTTCTCAAAAATGAGCAAAGTGAGCCTGTCACTTAAAGGAAAACAACTGAGAGTATTTGTTGCCAGTGATAAAATGTGAGCTTTTGAGCAAAAATCAGAATTTAAAAAAATGTATATCTGCCACTGTGAGCTTGACAGCTTCCCAATACTCAAAGACTGTTCTGATATGATCAGTAGTTGTATTAATAGATGTCACTTTTTGATATCATATTATGAAATGTGTCAACTTCTGGATGATCTGAATAAGTTAACAAACCAGTATTTTCCACATGGCTACTGCCTGATGTTATGAAATCACACACAGGTAAAAGCTCAATTCGGAGTGCAAGATAAACCAATGAATTTTTATATAACAGACTATGAGAAGGTCACCGATATGGTTTCAGATTCCATATTGCAATTAAACTTTAAAAAACGGCTGCCACCTGTCAAGTTTTGGTGTAGTAACAAAGAAGACCATCCATAGCAACTTGAAAAGCCTGTTATAATACTTCTCCTTTTTCCTACTACATATCTGTGTGAGGCCAGATTTTCTTCATATACTTCAACCAAAACAACCTAATCCAACAGATTGAATGCAAAACCAGATATGAGAATCCAGCTGAACTCTATAAAGTCCAACAGAAAAGAAATGTGCAAAATGTGAAATAATGACGTTTTTCTTACTAATTTTTTTATTTAGGTAATTATGGTTATTTTTCATGAATACATTTTACAAAGGGTTTATTATTACTATTTTATATTAATCGACATTAATTATTTAATTAGTTAATATTTTTTGTTTTTTTCCTCATATGCTAAATATTGATAGTGATAATCTACACATAATCATAATTCTTTGAGGCTCTCAATTATTTTGAAATGCATAAAGGGATCCTGAAACCAAAAAGTTTTAGAACTGCTGAATTAGAACTTACCAGTTGGTGTTCAACCCCATAAGTGCTTATGAAAGTCTAAGGAGCTCTCCTAGATGGTGAGTCCCAAGGGCGTAAAGTTCATGACATCTGTGATCTGTGATACAGCTCTGCAAGGACATAGTATTATCACTTTAGAATTAATAAATGATCTATAAAATTTAAAAATTGGTAAACAATACACATATCTGTATTGATCAGGATATTGGTAAAAAAAAATCTTCAGGGCTAAAAACAACAAAGATTTATTTTTCACTCATGCTAAATATACATTTCAGGTCATCTGGGGCTCTGCTGCGTCTCTCTTCACTCCAGGACAGACGCTGATGCAGCATCCAGCCTGGGAAGTGTTGCTGGTTGCCGCGGCAGAGGAAAGAAATGTGGTGAGTCATCCGTCTCAGGAGAACTGGCTCTTAACCCCTCACCCAGAGGAGCTGTGTGGCACTCCCACTCACAGTTCACTGGCCAAAGCAAGTCCATGGCCCTGCCTGACTTCAAAGGTACCAGGGACCTGCCATCCTACCGTGAAACCATGGTCCAGGAAGTAGGAAGGGTGGGCTGCAGGATTCGTGGAGGCAGGACGCATCAGCAGCTCTGATGACTATCACAATGTAATGCTCCGTTCAAAACATGAACTCATTTATAAAATCTGCTGGTTTCTGATTCTTAATTTGTTCATGAATAATTTTTCATAGTTAAATTATTTTGTGCATACTATTTTGTGTTCTTTTCATTTGACACTATTTTAAATGTGTCCCTAGTTCTCATATTTGTAATTTCAATGACAAATTTTACTCTATTGATAAATTATTATAATTTTAAACATTTCTTAATTGTTGGTTATTTGAGCGTAGCTAGCTTTCCACTATTATAGATGGCATAGCAAAGCACATCATTATAAGAAAATATGTTAAAAAATTATTTCTTTTGGGGGGCCAGCCCGGTGGTACAGTGGTTAAGTTCGCATACTCTGCTTTGGCAGCCTGGGGTTCACCGGTTTGGATCCCGGGTGCAGACCTAAAGCACCCCTTGGCAAGCCATGCTGTGGTAGGCACCCCACATATAAAGTAGAGGAAAATGGGCACGGATGTTAGCTCAGGGCCAGTCTTCCTCAAAAAAAAAAAGTTATTTCTTTGGGGTTACTGAGTCAAGAAGTAGGATGAATTTCTGTGAGGACACGTTGCACAACACCCACCATTTTGTAAACTTTCGTGGACAAGGCTCTGGCTCTGCTCATTTCTGTATCCCCAGAGCCTAATGAAACACCTGGAGTTTGGTAAGCACTCAATACGTGTCCACCGAATCAATAACTTTTGCCAGATTGCTTTCCAGAACTATGACACCAATTTACAATGCCACCAGGACAGGATCATATCGCTCTGACGGAGTTTTTACTAGTTTGAGCAGTGGTTTTCTTTTCATTTATTTAATGACTAGCATTGCTAAAAAGAATTCCCAGGTTTTACTTTTACCATTTGTACTTTTGCTCGTGTGTGCTCCACTTAGTAAAGTAAATCTGGCAATTCCTCTTAGCAATTTATATATCGTCCTCCTATATTTTGGGGGCATCTATTGTGGGCTTGTTGAAAGAAGAGAATAAACTAGGAATAAGTGAGGTGAAGCCGGTGGGCCCAGTGGAGGCAATAAAGGATATAATTTATTATTATTATTATTAGCAGCCCCAGATACCATTCATTAAACATATATTGTAAACATTATCTCTAGTCCTCCCACCAGTATTGAAAGGTGGGTACTATTTGAACTCCATTTTTTAGGTCAGGAAATTGAGGCTCAGAAAAGTTGCAGTTGCCCAAGCCTGCACAGGTAGGAAGAAGAAACTCAGGTTTTGCTCTCTGTTTGTCTGAAGTCAGGGCCTGAGCTTCCTCTCTGCTCCCATTGCCTTGACACCGCTCTCTCGAGGGCCTCGTCAATGGCCCAAGGTGGGGTCTAGGGAGAAAGAGTGCACGTGGGCTGTGGGGGCTGACGGGACACATCAGCTCTGTGGGGATGCTGCTGCGATACCAACAAGAATGTGTGCCCTGAGGCAGGACCCCGGCAGCACCTGCAGTTCCGCAGCACAGGGTCTCATCCTCAAGGGTGTGAGTGCGCAAGAGAGAGGTAAATTGTCAGAGCCATCAGGAAGGCGACACCACGAAGCTGGCACTGGTCAACGGGAGTACAGGAGGACAAACCAGGAAGCAAGGCAGTAGCCCAGGAGGACGGCTCAGCTTGGCGGCACTCTGGGCTCACAGTGCCTCTTCGACTTAGGAGGCCAACAAGTTCCAGAGGGCATCTTTCACTGATACAAACTGGCTATGAAGCCAAATGACAAAAGCCTCTTCCTTAGTTCTCCAACAGGCAGCCTTTAGGCACATATGACTGTGTACATTTAAATTTATTAAAATGGAGTAAAATTAAAACTTCGGTTTGCCAGTACTAGCTACATTTCAAGGGCTCAGTGGCCACATGTGGCTAGTGGCTACTGTGTTGGACATCACAGCTATGGAACATGTCGGTCATCACAGAAAGTTCTGTTGGAGAGCACAGCTAGACCATCGCTTCTCAAGGTGGACCAGCAGTAGCAGCAGCAGCTTGGCCTGGGGGCTTGTGAGAAATGCAGAGTCTCAGGCCCCAGCCTGGCGCTACTGCACGGGGAGCTTCAGACTACAAAACCTACGGGCGATGCGCAAACACATTCAAGTTCAGCAGCCCCTGTCTGGACAGGTTCAGGGCATCAGTGGCTGTGCTCTGCCTGCTGAACACCCGTGCCACCTGAGATGAGTGGGGCTAAGAAAAGAGACACTAGCTCTTAATTTGTCATCTCTCCTGCAAGCATTTCCCCCAATCTATTGCTTTTCCATTTTATTTCAGTTTTGTTCATTTTTTATGAACATATTTTTGGATCCTATTAATATTTCAAAAATTGTGATGGTGGAGGCCTCCCTTGGCTCTTGTTGGGAACAGTCATATCCATCTGCCCCACCCCCTCCTCCACCCTGTCCCACTTTGACTCTGTAGCCAACACCTCTGCAGCATCCCCGCACAAAGATGGTGATTCAGAGGAGGTGGTGGAAGCCTCTGCACCCGCTTCTGCAGAGCAGGCCTCTGAGCTGCCCCAGAGCACGGCGCTTCTGTATTCCCGGGCAGTGAGAGGGGCCCATCCGGCAAGGCCTCATGAATATTTAACAAGCACTTTGTAAAGAAGAGTGTTATTAAGGGTGGTGCTGCCAGCAGCTTCAAAGGTGCCCATATATCAGGAGCCACTAACTCTGTGTGGACACAACCCTCTTGCAATAGCCCCAGGCAAACCAGCTCTTTGCCTTTTAGGGGGAGTTGGGAAAGAATTTAGAGGAATTTGCAAATATTCCTGCCCTGAGAGGAACCAAATTGGTTCTTCTCCTAACGGAAAATTGGCTTCCAGTAAATCGTGTATCTAAAAGAGAAAAAGCAGGGACCAGAAGAAAAAAATACACAAATATATAATATAAAATATATTATTAATTATTATAATAATTAATAATATAAATTAATAATATATTATATAAATATATAATATAAAAATAATAAATATATAAAGATATATGTCTCACACACACAAATATGTACAAACACACACACACACACACACACACACACGAATGCCCACACAGAGAAGAGCCCTGCCTGCCCATTTTCAGCAGGGCTTCTTTTATTCCGGTGCTGCCAGATGAGTCTTTCATCCCCGCGGAAGCCAGCCAGCCCCAGGTCACTTATTTCAAGCTTCGAGCTTTAAGGATACCGGTTCCATTTCTTTACTCTGTGGATTGGATACACCACATTGCAATTCAAATCACCCAACACCTCAGTACGGTGAGGTGATCACATTTCTTCCTAAGTGTAAATGGCTCTGCACAGGGGACTCATTCTGGGAGGTGGGGGCTGGGTCAGCATTGCTCTGGCAACTTCTTTTTCCCCAGATGGTCATCACTGGAGGTAAATGCTTAGGAGATTAAAACCCCCAATCCATGAGGCAAACTCCTGTTAGGCTCAGAAAACACCCTCCATCGGCCATCCCTGGGACAACCAACACATCACAAGGCATTAGAAAATGAAAGGGGCTGTGTGTGAGTATCACGATTATTACATTTTTTTCTGCAAAATAGCTGTTGCAAAGGGATCTGAAAAGCTGGTTGACTATCTCAAGGTTACCCACAGAAGCCATCAAAAGAGTATCTGTGTGTTTCCAATCATAAAACACTGCTCCCAAGGTCCACCAGAAGAAGAATCGACTTCCCAGCCCCCACACGGAATATGGGCCATTTGAAGAAACAATGTGTCCATGGAACTCACCTTTCACATGCAGAAACAGAGTCCTAGGGCTCTATACATGAATGGGAGCCCCTATGTAAGGTAGGGATCCACCTGCCTTCTCACAAGAGATTCTGCATTTTAGCCAGAAAGTCGCTCCAAGCATGGCCAACAGCCATGTGTTTGCACAGAACAGGTAAGAGAAGCTTAAGAGAACTGTGGGTGCTAACTGAACCGTGCACTAATGTAGCCATCACAAACCTGTCTAACACGTTTACGAGCAAGCGATTTCCAGTGCATAAGCTTTGTTCCAAGTTACAATCAAAAAGTTCACCTTTAAGTTAGTTGCTTCGGACCTGAAATAAACTTTCCCATAGAAACGATGTTATAAATAGTGATCCAGCCCAGCCCACGGATGCTAATCTAACGCGTAATGTGGGTCCAGTATTATGGAGTTGCACGAAAACTTTGTAGAAAACCGCAACTGTGCAATTCCAGTAATTAAGCTGAACAGTAGAACAATAAAATGAAATCTCCTTTTTTTACATCAAAGTTCATTCTCGAAGAAGGTAAGATTAATTGGAGGAAGGTGAAGAGGTAAACGGAGACTGTGTGATGCTCTTAAAGGCGGCCTTCAGGTTGCCTCAAGGGCTGTTGAGGCTGATGGCACAGGCTCTTTAATATGTCTCATTTCACTTCAAAACTTATGACTTGCCTTTTGCTTGATACAGGTAAATAGCTAGCACTACTTAGACTTATCCTCCATAATTACAGTCAGTTTTTGTTTTTCCCTCACCAGTTGAAAGAAGAGAGCAAGAGAAACAGGGAGGGGCAGGGAAGAAAAAGGAAGGAGAGAGACTGGAGGGAGAAAAAGGGAAAGTAATTTTCTTGAAGGAACTAAGCAAGAGTTAAAAATGAAGACAGTAAATTGGGAGTTTAAGAAAAATCTGTGAGTGAAAGATTGCCTTGGGGGTGTCAAATGAATCCGTCAAGAGAAGGGGAGAGAGGACAGGATGTGTCCACTCCCATGGTAAAGAGATGCTGTCTTAGGCAGCTCTTTCCCCAAGCTGCTTCTCCTTCCTCTACTCACTGGGTGAGAAAAGACAAGAGCCATATGAGAGAGTCCTCATGATGCGGGGTCGGTGAGCCGAGGAGTCGAAAGAAAGGTTTCTTGGACTCTTAAGATCTGGCAGTAGTGCTCTTAATTTAGAGAATAGTATGGAATAGCATGGATACAGACGCATGGTCAGTCAGAGCTTCTGCTGCGGCCATGGGGACAGGACCCATGGGCAGTCAGAGCTGCTGCATGGGGACAGGACCCACGGGCAGTCAGAGATGCTGCTGGCATGGGAAGCTGCTGCTGCTGCTGCTGCCGCTGGCATGGGGACAGGACCCATGGGCAGGCAGAGCTGCTGCCGGCATATTGCTGCTGCTGCCGCCGCTTCTGCTGCAAACATGGGTGGAGAGTAAGGCTAAATTTAAGGCGTAGGTATGTGAGCCATCTCTTTACAAGACAAAGGAAAGAACACGAAAAAAGTTAAAATGGTATCAGTGCAGGTGGGGTCTGACCATTGGGTGGTCCCACAACTTTTAGATAAGAATCAAATCGGATTAAGTAAAGGCCAGAAGCCAACACCCTAAATCAGTTACGTGAGGTTGCCAGACAGTAACCAACTTAAATTCTTGCCTTCCCCATTAAGAGTTTCCAGAGATAAGGCCATCCCCCTTCTTCTTGGCACAGAGAGGGAGGCATCCTTACAGATGGAGGTTTCCCTTACAAATGTAAAGGTTTCTCAACAAAGAGCAATCAAACTCCAGTCCTCGGAGCCTGCTTCTCATCTGCAGTTTTAAAATTAACCAGCCTAAAATCTTCATCACTCAGAACCACTGTCATGATGAGAACAAACTGTACCCCCTAACTGCTGTACCGGACTTGGGGGGTACAGATGGTACCCCCCAGCTGCTGCTCCATGGGCCTGGTCCATTAGCAGTAAATCCTGCAGGAGAGAGGACAGGAGGAAAGTGGTAAAGCGGGTTGCAAGATGGAGAAGATGGGATGGTTTGGCTGAAAGAAAGAGCTTTTGGAAGAAGGGAATCTAGAGGCTCCCAAAAGTCCCTGAGTGATTAAGAAGAACGGGCTCTGTTCTTAGACTCTGGCAAAGAAAGGCTCAGGAGACGCCGTCCTGGAGCTCCGGTGTGGACTGTGCTGCTTTCAATGTGACACAGCTCTTGGACTGGATCACATGGGTCAAGGCTTCTGCTATGTTGTGCAGAGAGATTTAATTCTCTTTTGTCTCAATCCTCCACTGCCGACTAGGCTTGGGGCCTAACCCAAAGGCCTATTAACTGGCTTTCCTAAACAAAAGAGCCATCTTCCCTGAGATAAAACCTGCCCTCCCTTACAATGCAGCAGTGGATGAAGTCATTTATTTTTTTTAAACAGCAATCTTCTCCCCTCAGGTTAGTCTTATTATATGTGTCCTTTACAATCCACGAAGAGTTTCCACATAATCCCCACCTGGCAAACCCCATCCACCGACAGAAACTCTCATTATTCAGGTAATAGCTGCTCAATAGTAAAAATATTCTAATCACCACCAAAAGAAGTAAAAACAGGAAAATATTGCTGCCTGGAAGGCTGGATCAAAGCCAAATGCCAATTATCTTCCCATTACTGGCAGTAAGACCCTGAGGAGGGAAGGAGCAAGCAGGAAACAGAGAGACCTAGATACATAGAGCTGGCAGAAGCCGAGCTGCAGTGGACCCCGAGACCGACTGCCCCCGCAGTAGCCCGGAACACAGAAGGGCTAGGGTTCTCTTTGCATCTCTAGGGATACCCCTCACAGCCCTCTTCTCTCCAGCCTGAGCCCCTGAACCATGGTGTGTCCCTTAGTTTCCTGACTCAATTCCCTGCATTCGTGGCTTAACTTGGCTGTCTTCCCTCTTCCCTTGCTTCGTAGTTTCGTATGGTGAGGAGGGGTGTGGAGGATGACTTGGGGACGGGGAGTTTTACCTTGACCTTCTTTGGCCTTCCAAGTCGTGTTGTGGTAACTGAGCAGAAGGATACCATGTTCTTTGCCTAGGAATACCTGCTTTAAGATTCCATTTGCGAAGACAGAAAAAGTTAAAGATTTTTTTTGCTGTTATTTTAGTAATGAATTCTAAATATAAAAGGATTATTCAGAAAGTGAGTTTATATAAATTTTGGAAAAAACACCTGTTGTAAAGCAAGACATAATTAAGTAATGCAACTGATTATTTTGAAATTGATTGATTCAACCTGGGTTACAGTAATACAGAATTACAGTACAAAAAAATTGTTACCTTTTCTTTATAATCTCATGTCATTTTAAATATTTTTCATAAAATGACAGGTTTTAGCAGAGATTCTGTAGGGGAGGAAGACATTTCCTCTACTGGCTCTGGGTTCTTCTGGCCAGAGAATGAATTAAACTCACATGAGACAGAATAAGAGGAGAAAGTTAAACAAAGCTTTATAACACGTATACATGGGAGAGGCTCAGGCAAGCTGAGCAACTCGCCAAAATGGCTGAATCCTCCACCTTAAATATCACCTTCATCTAAAGGCAGAAGATATTGGGGGTAGGGGGAGTCAGCTACGGGAGGTTACCAGACAAGTACAGTAAACAAGGGTTAGGTTATTATGCAGATTTAAGTCCTTGCCTTCTGCATTGATGAGAGTTTCTAGAGATAAAGTCATCCCCCTTCTTCCTGTACAGAGAGGGAGACACCTTTGCAGATGGAGATTTCCTTTACAATGTAAATGTCTCTTCACAAAGGGTAAGTAAATTCTACTTTTCAGAGTTTCTTTCCTGTCTGCAGTTTTTAAAAGTAACCAGCCCAAAATAATCCTCATGCCAGAGACATATCTTGGGCTTACCAATTCCAGTCCCCCACAATGCCAAGATGCAGTAGTAGGAAATTTCAAAGAGAGTGGTCACAGCAATGTAGATTACCAAAGAAAATTAATGAAAACTCATTGCACAGCTCTGAGCACTTCACCTGCTTTCAAGACATAAAAGGGTCAAGGGAGGATTTGAGGAATTTTTCACCATGCTTCCAGATTTAAGCCCTGGGGGGAAGGAGTATGCTTCCTTCTTTTCCCAAGGCTCCTGGCTAGGTTTCTGGCCGTCGGTGTGAGAGACAGTGACCTGCACCTGTCTCACAGGAAAAGGATAAATCAGATGGTGGCCACCCCCGGATCAGCCTGCATTCGCAGCTTCCTGTGGCCAGACGTGGGCCATGCCAGAGAAAGAGAGGTGGTCCAGAGCCAGTTTGAATCCTGCACAAGAGGACTCCTGCCAGAGGGTGAAGGGAACCCAACGGCAAGGCTCCGTGACAATTCCCACCACTTGGGCTTCTCCTGTCATTCTCTTGATATGGACATGCACCTTTTCCTCAGCCAGCATGTCCCAGTGCCCCCAAAGGGAGCATGACCCAGTTCCTGTGACCACTCCTCCCTCTCCAGTACCAATGCCTGTCCCCCTCTGAGGCTGTCTGCCAGCTGGAGGTGGAGAGAGAAGGCTACTGTCATGCTAGCTGAAGATTGATATGATGTTAAATCAAGTTCAGAACTGTGATAAAACCCTTAGACTGCGTATTCGCATTTCCTAACTCAGACTACATTTGTGACTTAAATAGATGATTGGCTATTTAAGAACCAATCTGATGTTGAACCAGCCAGCCTCATTACAGTCGTATGGATCACTTACTGCCAGTGTCCATTCTGATTGGCCAGTATGCACACCTATATAATAGGGAGCAAAATGTCGTGGGCCTACCAGGATTTTCATCCAAATGCAGGTAGAGATTATAATAAAATATAAAAAATTTTAAACATTGGGGCTGGCCCCGTGGCCGAGTGGTTAAGTTCGCGCGCTCCGCTGCAGGCGGCCCAGTGTTTCGTCAGTTCGAATCCTGGGCGCGGACATGGCACTGCTCATCAAACCACGCTGAGGCGGCGTCCCACATGCCACAACTAGAAGGACCCACAACTAAGAATATGCAACTATGTACCTGGGGGCTTTGGGGAGAAGAAGGAAAAAAAATAAAATAAAATCTTAAAAAAAAAAAAAATTCTCATTAAAAAAAAAAATTTTAAACATTGAATAAAATGTGATATCTTGATTTTAAACTAATTTCATGTGGTTGCTTCCACAAAATCATTTCAAAGTTGTTTACATACTGTTTAATACATGTTGTTGGTCTCATCATTTTTGGCTGAGATTTCAAGGAAATGATCCAATCCTCGAATCAGGTAGGAACAAAAGACCGCTCAGAGATGGGACTAATTCAGAAGTCAGTGATCATTTAAAATAGTTTTTCAAGCTACCAATTATGATCCATTAATTAGTTATGAAATGAATCTAGTGGGTTATGACCCAGTGAATTATTTTTAAATGCAATTGGATGGATGGGATGAAATAGAAGAGAGCAGAATATAATATAAAATGTCACGGTACATCACCCATAGCAAGGTGAAATATTGTGTAACAATGATTTTGTTTGTTTTATGTGTATGTATGGGTGTTTATCCATGTGTGCTGGGTCAAGGATATAAAGCCTATTTCTTACTATATCTCACAGTCAAAAAAGTTTGAGAGACTCCAGAAAACAGTGTATACAGAATCCATGGAGAATCCTACATCAGGATTTAAAGGCAGCCTTAGATATAAAACACGGGAAGTGGGAGAGAAGAGTGTGACAGAAGGATCAGACAATTTCCAGATGTGTCTTCAGCTGCCCCCTTCTAAATTTTTTTTCTAGGGTGGAAGTTAGTGCTCATACCCACAGCTCCTTAAAGGGGTCTTATACCTTTTGTCTTTGTCAACAGAAGAAAAAAAGAAAGGAGAAAGAAGGAGGAGAAGGGAAAAGAGGAAGGAGAAGGAAAAAAAAGAAAGAAAGAGAAGGAATAAACTAAAAAGTGATCAAGTTAGCAAAGACAATTAGGGAAACTTCACCCCTGCCCCTTCTTTTAAAACAATCTCAACTTCTTCAGCCTCTGGGGGACATGTGCCTCTAAAGCCCAGTTTGAAATGAAGGGAATTCCAAGTTATGATCAATGTACAATGCAGTTTGCAGTGTTGTCACATGTGACATGTGAAAGGTTGTGATAGTCACAAAATTACTGTACTGCATATAATGCCCTGATAATTAACCTTATAAACTTATTTTTTGAACACCCATCTTGTGCTGATCAAGTGGAGTATGTGGGACTATTTCACTACAGATAGCTTCTTCCCAGGGTGTCCGTTGATGTGTACATAAGACACATCATATAGGATAGACTACACTGGGGGCTGCCACTTTGTCTTGACTTTAGTTGGCACCTTTCCCAGTGTATACTACGTGAATGGTGCCCCCTGGAGTTGTGAAATGCAGTGGTTCTGACTATGCACTCCTCAGCCACCTGCTATAATGGCCCCTGCTGGCCAGGACCCCATCTGCAGAGCTATCTATAGCCCTGCCCTGTGTACTAGAAGTATGGGCACTGAGTCCTGGATCTCCCTTGGGTCTTGACTACTACAGGGGTCACTGCTCAGTGTTCATTTGCTCTCACCCTGACCTTCTCCTGGGCCCATGGGCCCCCCTGACTGCCAGGTAGTGTATATAACCTCATATTTACACTACCCCTAAGACTGGTCTAGTTCAGGAAAATCTCCTTCTTTCTAAATATGCTGACAACAAAAGCCTCACCCTATCTCCCTGTCTCAACTTCATTCTTCAAGGGCCAGTGAAGTTTCCAGAGCATCTTCAATAAAGCTCACTCGGCTCTCATTGGCCTTCCTCTCCTCTGAATTACCCCGGCACTGAGATTTTGCACCACCTAATTAAACTCTGGTTAACCACTGTCTTGCGCTGCTCACTGCAGTCCTGTGCGCTGTGCTAGGCCAGACTCTCGGTGAGACTGTGCCCCCTCAGCCGTTGGAGCCTTTGCAGCATCTAGCACCCAGCAGGGTCTGAAAGTACAGGCCACATTCAGAGTTAGTTGCAAGAAGTCAGTTCTTTGAGCATCATTCTCTTTATGTGTGAAAAGTGACTTCTGGATCAATAGATCCTTCTTGGAGAACTTATTAAAGCTTGGACATCGTTTCTGGAGACAAGAAACAGGAAAATAAAAGCAACTTATATGCCAGGCAGAATACAAATTGCTTTACACAGATCATTTTTCTTAACACTGGCCACAATCTTATTTGGTAGGTATTTTTAACCATAATTTATTGAAAAAGAAATGGAAAATCAAAGAGGTGAATTTCTCCTAAATTGCACAGCTAGCAAATGGCAGAGCCTGGAACCCAAGTCTGTACTCTCTTTACAAAAATAGTGTCTCTAATGTAGATTAGACCTGTTCTGAATTTCAAATAATTCAGGTAGATGGGAAAGTGCTTCACCTCTGCCAAGGAGTCATTCCAATTCCCCAAAAGGCCTGAGGACTTTCCTCCCCAGGGACTATCAGTTAGTTATCCAGGAGTTAGTAGGACTTTAGACCATGCCTCATGGACTCACGCTGGGCATTGGTCATTTATAAGAAAATTACCTGCAACCATCCAGATGAGATGGAGGCTGCAGAAAAAGAGATGCAGCAAGTGAGTCATACAATCTGAGGAAAATAGCAAAGAAATCCAAGATCCAGAAAGATTGCAGTCAGCAAACGGTAGTGTAGCAAGGTGAAGTCAGCGAGGAAACACACGGAGCAACTTGGAATGTGTGTACAGTTTCTACAGACTGGGTATTCTTTCAGAAAGGCTGCCACCTCATTGCTACGGGAAAAATAGAACTCGAGGACTACATGGTCAGAAGACTCTGCACTCCTAAGGCCAGGTGTAATAATAATGATTAAAAAAACTTTACTGAGCACTTATGCCTAATTCTGTGTCAAATTTTTAACATATATGTCTCACCTAAACTAATGCAAACCTGTTGAGGTTGATTGTTTCAGCAAATGTTTATTGGTCTTTTACTATGTGCTAGATCCTTTTCTAGCCAATGAGGGTACAGTAGTGAAGAAAATGGACAAAACTCTCTTTCCTCTGCATTCTTGGAAAAATTAATATTGCTGTATTACAGATGAGTAAAACAAGGCTTCAGGGTCAAGTAACTCGTCCAAATCACACAGCTACTCAATGGCAGAAGGCTCAGGTTTGAATCCATGCCTGTCTGACTCCAAAGCCTAAAGGGGGCCCCAGCCTCCAATGCCTCCAGCTGTACTCAGAGCACACTGTCAGGCATGTCGGCTGTAAGATCCCATTCTTAATTATCTTACTTGCTGAAGCATTAAACGTATGGTCTTTATGGTCTGTTCTGACCCTTGATCATATTGTCATTTACTATTTTCTACAAGTTTCATGGATGTAAGACTTGTTTGCCCACCTAAATTGAAATTCCTAGATGGTTGGGCAAGATAATATATTCTGTATATTATCTTGGGTTTAGGTGCATTTCACACAGGTTTTAAGCACCTGTTAATCTGCCAGAGCACAGTGCTCAGCACTATGGGGAATTAAAAAAAAATGAATAAAATATTGCCCCTGCCATCTAGAGTCTTATGACTTAGTGGACATCATCATTAAAAATTGACTGATGGAATTTTGGTTTCAAAAACTCCCATTTTTGAGATCTCGTGAAGGATTGAATAAGGTTTCCGAAGACTAGAAACAGACCAAACAATGCATGCTTTTAAAAAGACGGAAAGGTCAGGACTTGGAAAGTTAAAGATCAATGACAACCCCTAATTTGCCCATGAGAAAGACTCTCAAGATAAATCAAGAGAGAAACAATTGGGATAAAGATCAGTGGGTGTTGGGTAATAACCAATGTGACTTTAAAAGGACGTATCATGTCTGATCAATCCAAATTACTTCTATCCCAAAGAGGAAGATAAACCATGTAGAAACAGTGAAGCAATAGATGTGTTATAGTTTGACTAGAGCAAGCCTGTTGATTCTGCCCCATGCAATATGTTCATGAATAAGCTAATAAAATACAGCCTCTGTGACTGTGCTAGAAGGTGGGTGCGCTCCGAGGAAGCCACAAAAGCGATATTGGATAGGAATTGGTCTTGAGTCTTGAAGTATTTCCAGTTTCCATTGTTGATGTGCTGATAAGAGCAAGGACGGGCTTATTAAGTCACAGGCAGCCCCCAATGTGCAGTGCAGGCACTGTGTGGGACAGGCCTGGGGTTCTCTTTAGCTCAGACGGATTGCTGAGGAAATAGCTGAAAATGGGAAGAGGTTGGATTTTAATAGAGAAAGCATGTAGGGAAAACAGCTTCTGATCTTTCTCTGTTGACTTTCCTCCTGGGAACCACGTGTGGAGGAAGCCTTTATTGGAAGCCAGAGGCCGTGATATGGGAGAAGGATTACCTGGCTTTGGGTCGTGAGTTGGTCCACTGGGACCTCAGTTTGCCCATCTGTGCAATGGGGTAACAGCTGGCCTGCTGTATAAGCATTATCTTGTGTCGATTAACTAATTAATGATCATTTAGGGTCTTAAAAGTGCAAAGTGTTGCATAAATGCTAAGTATTATTATGCTTCACGTAAAGGGCAAAGATCTTGACTTGGAAAGAAAATGGGAGGAAAAATTACAAGAAACAGAATGAGAAAACACAGGAGACAAGACATTAGCCAGTTTGGGGAGTGCAATTGCAAGGGCTTGAGCATCATCAAACATCTGTGGTAATTTCCACTCACCTCTGCTCCTCCACTTGCCGGGAGGGAGAGAGCAGTCTGTTGTCTTTAAGCGAAGAATCAGGAAAGCAATAAAGTGAGCGTTTGCCCTTGACAAGGTTGAGGAAATCTCTCAACTGTCATACAGTTGCGGATGTTCTAAATGAAGAAATTACTTAATCTACCTGGGGGATTGTAGCTATTACATAAACCAACGTAAACAAGCCTCCCAATCCTGCTACGAAGGATTCTTGGGCACACGGCAGGCTCCTTCACACTGACGAGTGGCCTAGGCTGCCCTTGAAACTCAATTTGCTGACACTCAGTTCATCCCAAATTAATGGAGCTGCCTGTTCAACAGCCAAAGCTGCCCTTTTGGGTTGGACTCAAGAATCCTTCCTGGGGTATAAGGAAGGCTATAAAGACCAATTTTAGAAGTCCTAAGACCATGGGGTGATGTCAGTTAGATAAAGTGCATTGCTCTCCACTAGAGGCGGCGACGGGCGCTCTGACTCAGTCTTCCTCTGTTGGTAGTGATCAGCCAAGCCCCGAAACGTCAATGAGATTGGGGGTGGGAGTTATTTCAGAAGCCGGTGCCACAGCAAAAGGAAACACTATTTTCCCACTTCTTTTCCTTTCTGGTTCCAAACACCTGCCACTTGAAGTATCCCTCTAATAAATTAAAAGAAGCTTGTCAAGTAGCTGATTCTATTATTAACCAGACCTGTGTCTCTCATGGGCTTCTGGCGGATCAGAGGACTGTCAGCCTCCTCCACAGGGTCCCAGGGCCGCTTAGTTGGGAAGGATGAGGAAGATGATGCCCTTAATTTGTCCAAGTGGCCCGGGAGAGGCCCAATGATAACTGTGTGATCACAGTTGGAGTCTTCTTGGCACTGCCCCCCCCAAGGCCACTCAAGGGCATTGGTGCTGACCATGAATATGGAGTAGAGATGCCACAGTTCGGACCTTAAATATCCTATCTGAAGACCCACTGGACTTTTTACCTGATTGCATAGCTCCAGAGACAAGAAGCAGAGAATTAACTTTCTGTCCTTGGAGTTCAATTGTCACTGTGATGATACATTGCAAATTAGCACATGCCTAGGACTCAACAGAGATCAGGACAGACAAAATGAGACAGGTAGGATTCTAGACTACTTTTGTAAAACTTGACCTTTTCTAGGATAGTTTCATGGGTCTATTTTTGTTTAGAAATAAATGTATTTCTTCTCACATTGGCAGGAACAGAAGAAGGGAACAGTCAGGATGTCGGGAGGCAGAAATGAATGTGGATGGGAACATTATACACATTAAATCAGCAGCACTTGGGAAGCCCCGTCACTTTTCAGCTCCAGCTAGCCAGCTAAAGGAGCAAAAAATAGCAATAGAGACAGAAAAGGATCTTGCTACTGAAAGTTTTGAGAAGGATGACATCCCCCACTACACTGGGAGCTCCTCCAAAACAAAGACCACTTGTAAAATCTTTTTGGAAGCCCCTAGCATAATGCCAAGCACATAGTAGGTCTTCAGTCGATGTTTGTGAATGAGCAAATGATTAAAGAGTAAATTATAAAATGCCCAGAAAGGTAATACAGTAGCCTAACATTTCCTTTAACAAATAGTGAGGATCACATTCTAATTTTATAAATGCAAGTTAAACAAGTGAAATGTATTTTTAACAAAATGTAATCTATGTTAGGTCCTTGAAGCCGTCTTCATTAGAAATAAATTTCCACAGTCTCCTTTGGTTGATGAGAACACAATGTGGCACTAACAATGGCTGGTCCTCTCTCTCCACATTCATGTCAACTGCTCAGGAAATCAAAGATCTGTGCAGCTGCTTAGGCTGTTCTGAGCATAATTCATGTTGGTTTAGGATTTAGGCTTATAGGATTAGACTGACGATCATAAACCTCACCCATTATAAAATCCTAAAATCATTATTAATTTTAAAAGGAGTGTAAAACCTTGGGCAAAACTAATAACAAATGTGTGCCAATTCTAAGACCAAGATGAAGCCTAAATCCTGTCTAATTTGGAGAGCTCGGGCTGGAGAGGATTATGGAGCGAGGCTGAGGATTCTCCCTCCCTGGAGAGCTCAGCGATGAGGACAGGCTCAGCGCTTCTGCCCAAAGTCGGGGCTGGCGAGGCCCAGCCTCAGAGTGCTCTAGGCTGCAGTTTGAACAGAGAAGGATCAGGGACTAGAATGGGCACTCCCAGGCTCAGCAAGTTCCAGAGGGGGAGAAAGAGCTGGGACCAAGGACAGCATCCAGGGGATGGAGGGCAATGCTCCTCAGGTGTGGGTCTGGTAATGGCTGCCTGCCTTCCATAGGTGTGAAAGACAAGACATGGAAGAAAAGCACACATTGGCATGCTGAGGATGGGGCTCATGCTGAAACAGAAAAACTCACTTCCAACAAGATCTAACAGGAATTTGCCCATGCAAACACACAGTCCACGGCCAGCGCTCAGAGCAAGACACAGAAATGAAGGGGAGGAGAGGCCAGTCTCAACTAAGGGTGTGTGATTTACAGCCGAAGTTCAAAGAGATGATAATACCATGCTTTTACTTTTTAAATTGTTTTATCCTATTTTTCCAGCCCATAAGGAGTGCACCTTGGTGTCAACAGAACCCCTTTGTCTTTGTAAGCTATTTTGCAGCAAAATATCTGTAAATTACTTCCCAAACCACCACACAACTAGATCATGCTGAGAAAATGGGCTTTGCAGGAATGCAGTAAATTGTTTCTGTCACAGAAGAAAATACAACCAGTGGAAATCGTTATGGATGAGTCATTATGAGAAGGGGCCAAAAAAATTAACCTCTATCCGTTTCCTTTGTCTTTGTGCATGTGTGAATGTGTACGATGTTCATGTGGATTCACCAGCCACACTTAGGACTTTGAGGTAGGAAGGGTTTCAGAGACAAGCAAGGCCAGCCCCTTCATTGATGCGTACAGGATGGGGAGACAGAGGAAAAGTCAGCTTCAGAAGATGATGTTGCTGAGGTGTTAGCATGATTGAAGGACAAGGGGCTCTGTGATTAGAGGAGGAGGGAGAAGAAAACTTTTCTATTGCAACACTGATTTGTTGCTACAGACTGAATGTGCCATCCCAATATGTTGAAACCTAATCCCTAATGTAATGGCATTAGGAGGTGGGGCCTTTGGGGGGTGATGAGGGCATGAGGGCAGAGCCTCCACAAATGAGATCAGTGCCCTTGTAGAAGAGACCCAGAGAGCTCCCTCGCCCCCTCCACCACGTGAGGACGCAGCGCTATAAACCAGGAAGCGGGCCCTCGCCAGACCCAGAATCTGCCGGTACCTTACTCTTGGACTTCCTGGCCTCTAGAACTGTGAGAAATAATTTCTATTGTTTATAAGCCACCCAGTGCATGGTATTTTGTTATAGCAGCCTGAACAGAGTAAGATGTTGAGGCCTACGAAATAGTTCCAGCAACAGGACTCAACTTGCCTGTTCTAATTCTCCCAGCAGTCTATTGAGTAGGTACTGTTATTACCCCATTTCACAGATAAGAAAATTGAGGCTCAGAGAGGTTGGGTGCCTTGTCCAAAGCCCCACAGCAATGAAGTGGTTGGACTGGGATTCATATAAGGTGGTCTGATTTCAGGCCCAGTCTTTCCAGAATGCTTCTATACCTCCTTAGGTGGGCAGTATGCTGAGGGGTGGTTACCATAGACAACAGCCAGGACTCCAGAGTCAAGGTCCCCATCTAAAAGATTCAGAGGAAATTATGCTCATCCTCCAGGTTTGAACACACATTTTCCTAATTGTCTGGTGGATCCTCAGCCGGTGCTCCTATCTGAACCCTCTAGTCACTGGGAGCCCAGCACGGGGACTCCACGGAATCTCCTTGGACACTCTGAGCTCCTATCTGAACCCTCTAGTCACTGGGAGCTCAGCACGGGGACTCCACGGAATCTCCTTGGACACTCTGAATTCACTTAACTCGGCTCCAGCCTCCCCTCCCTTAGTGCTGATATAAAATCCATTTCCAGTCACTTGATAATGATTCTTCCTGCCCCCTCTATGCAAACAATGGTACAGGAAAATGCCCCATTAAAGTGTTAAACGTGCCCTAACGTGTGGTAATTGATTTCACAGATGGAATCAGGGACAGGGTAACACTGTGCGACAATGGATTTGCCACCGGTGCTGTCTGACTTGATGAGCACAGCTGCTGAGCGCTGGTTCTCTGTACAAGTGCCAAGTGCCCAGGAGACCTGGTCGAGGGCCTGCTTCCATGGGGCAGTGCCCGAGGAGGACGAGCTAGGGCTCAAAGGGTCACCTTAGTCCCTATCAGGGACCATTTCACTTCCTACCCAATGGCAAGTCCTATTGGTTTACAAGTGACATGAATTTGAGGGCTCCGTCCTGCCGCATAGATCTGTGGCATGAAGCCACCTCTGAAGGCAGCGAGGCTCAGGAGAAGCCTGGAGGCAGGGGCCGGTCAGCACGGGTGGCCTGGGAGAGCGGGGTAGGACGGAAGAGCAGAAAGGCACGCAGGTGGGCAGGGCAGGACCGCGTGGCAGGAGCTGTGTTCACTGCTCACCACGGTACCCGCCTCTGGAAGCCAGCTCCGAGACCTTTGTCCAAGAGCCAAAGGGAGCAAGAAACATGTACACATGTTGCCATCTGGTTCACAAAGAATTTCCACAGGCTTGATCGCGTTTTGAATTTTCCCATCAACCTTGCAAAGTTGAGATTCTTACCAGCATGTAGCAAGAACTAGATTACCAATTCTCAACTTGGGTTACATAGTTTCTGAGAAGCTTTTAAAGAACAACCAATACCTGAGACCCCACCCCCCCACCCCCAACCCAGATGCCTTTTTAGTCGATCTGAGATGGGACTCAGGTGCTGGTATTTTTTTTTATATATATGTGTGTTACACTAAAACTTCATTAATTGATACTGAAGTTTAAATTTTATATAATTTTCTTGTGTCACAAGCATTTTTATTCTTTTGATTTTTTTCCGACCATTTAAAAACATAGAAACATTTTTAGCTGTGCTGTACAGAAACAGACAGAAGGCTGGATTTGGCCGGCAGTCCATAGTTGGCTGACCTTTGCTTTAAAACAACCCATGTTTAACTCCAATCTTCTGAAATCTCTTTGTCCCCCATTCCATCTCCTTTGCTTGCCCTGCCCCCACTTCACAGCCTTGCCTGCAGGCTCACCCTCCCAGGGCATCCCACACTCGGAGGTTGCAAACCTTGCCTTCCTTCCCTTCCCATTTCCTAGGTAGAGATTTTTAGCTACCTTTTTTTTAACAAATAAAAATTGTATATATTTAAGATATACAATGTGATGCTGTTACATATGTACACACTGTGAAATGATTCCCACAGTCAAACTAATTAACATATTCATCACCTCACATTGTTACATTTTTTGTGTGGTGAGAACACAGGATCTAATCTCTTAGCAAATGTCAAGTATATGGTACGTTATTATTAACTGTAGTCATCACGCTGCACATTAGGTCTCCAGAACTTACTCATCTTCTAACTGAAAGTTTGCACCCTCTGATCAATGGCTCTCTTCCCCGACCCCTCAGCCTCTAGACGCCAGGAGTTTTTAAAACTTCCCCCAAATGATTCTAAGCTATAACCAGGTTGAGAGCCACCAAGTTAGACAAACATCGTGGATGAGTAGATTGAATAGAAGTGTGTTAGAACTGGAGAGGGACATAAAATTCAAATAACTAAACTTAGGAGAGGAAAGACTAAACACATGAGGACCCTTGACCTGGTCCAGTCTGCCGGACACAGGCTGAGGGACATAGAGGAAGCCCTGACGCGCAGGACAAGGAGAGCCCCCCCATTAGCGGGGTGCTTTCGCAGCTCACGCGGCCCCCAGAGGCGTGCTCCAGTGCACCGGGTTCAGCAAAGAAAGAAGAGAGACGTCCTCTCAGAAGCAGGGGGCGCTTGACCCACTGTGAGCACAAACCAAGGCCTGAGGACAAGATCGTGCTCTGTCTGTCATTGCTGTAGATTCCACAGATTTACCTAAAACAATTTCAGAAGTGCCCTCAGCTCTGAGGGGACTCAGTTAGCAGCTCATACCCGCTCTAATGAGCTGTGAATTGTACTGATGCACTCATCTCCAGGCCAGGAAATACTCTGTGCAGCCTGAGTTTCCACAGGAGCTTGGGAGAATACCCACAGGATTTGATAGATTAGCAAAACAATAACAACAATAACAATACTGTGAACCACAGCATCCACCATTCGTGGAGCACCTCCTCTGTGCTTCAGACGGGCCCTCCCCTGCTCCCCTTGTCTTGTGCACTCCCTCATGGGGCAGCTACTATGAGCTTCCCTGTTTTATACATGAGGACCATGAGTCTCAGAGAGGACAAGCATCAAGCCTGGCGTCCTCAGACTGAGCAGCATCAGACCCAGATGAGATCCAGGGCGGGCTCAAAGCCCTGGTGCTTCTTGGGTGCAGATGTGCAGCGTGAATTGCAGGTTTGCTCCCTGCTGCACTGGGAGGAAATCACTGGTAATAACAGTTACTGTGTCCTGAGCACTTCTTTAAGCCTGGCACCATGTTAGCCACCGAAATATGTTATCTCATTTAACGCTCACAAAACCCTTCGAGGCAAATATTTTATCCTCCATTTACTCATGAATCATTACAGGCTCACAGATGCTGGAGGCGAGGGCACAGCTGGTAAGGAGCAAACGCCCCAGGGGGGCCCTCGCTGGCCTCCCGGCTCCGAAGCCTATGCTCGTGACCCTGTGCCCTGGCATGCACAGGCAAGTTCAGGCACCGCCTCTTCGCCGCTTTTAAGACTATCCATCCTCAGCATCACCTTCTCTCATCAGAGAGGGAGTGGATTCGTCCTCCGGCTGGGGAGTCCACAAAGCAGCCTCAGTTTCTGGAGGATGGAAGAAGCCCCTCGTGCCGACACCATCCCAGTCAAGGTTGTCAGGACCACAGTTCTTTCGGCACCAGACACTGGCTTGAGTGTCCCAGGACCCATATAACAGGCTTCCTGACAGTGGTGGCTCAGAGCGGGTCTTGGACAGTCAAGCGGGCTGGGGCTCAAATCCTGGCTGTGCTGTGTGAACTGAGTGAGCCACATGCCTCTGAGCCTCAGTTTCCTCCGCTGTAAACCAGCAACTCAAAGACCACTTCTCAGCAGGGTTGGAAGGATTGTAAGATGGTGTATGCAAGCACACAAAGTGCTTAGCCTGGTGCCTGAGTGCTTGATTAATGGAAGCTTTTATTATTCTTAATGGCTTAAGGAAACTGGGGCACTGACCCCAGGTTTCACCCCTATTTCCAGGAGTGGAAAAAGCTCCACCACAGTTTTCTCATTGTTAATGGTCAACTCTGTCCCCTAGAGAGAGCCCAAGTGCACCTGGCCTTGAAGGATGCTGAGGCACAGAAGCAGGTCTGGAGATAACCTAAGACAAGCAGCCATCCAGTGCTTGTGGAGTGCCTCGCTGCACAGGCCTAGACATGGGTCAGGCGGACCGGCCTGTAGGAGGTCAGTGACCATGTGCCCAGGGTCCCAGTGGATGCAAAGATCCTGCTACTGCCTCCATCCACCAGCATACACACAGGAAGATGTGTGCACACACATAGGTGCACACCACACGCAGACACGTGCACATACCACACACACATATGCACGCGTGTGCTTGCACACGTGTGCTATGAGCACACATGCCACATGTGCACGTATGTGCACATGCAGACACACCTGTGTATACGCACAGCCCCACGCACGCACCCACGGCAGTCACCACTCACTGCAGAGAGAGCCGTGTTCATCACGCACTGGGGCCGCATGGTCGGGGGCCGCTGAGGTGTGTGCAGCCCCTTCAGTCGCTGTAGAAATCTACTTTCCTCCCAGCCTTCTTTCTGCCAGTCACCTTCTGTCAAGGAGTGATTATGCTCCTTTCTGTCAGGAACGCTGAGTGATTGTGGCAAGAAAATTGCCTCCAGCGATAGGGATTTAAAAAACGCTTTTCCTGAAAATAGTGCTCAAATTAATTAACTTGGAGGAAAGGGTTGCTTTTTTTTGGACTGGATTTAATTTATTTTTTCCCAAAGAGTTTTTTGTTGTGCGATAAATGGTGAAGACAGTGTTACCTCCTTGGACATCTCTCAACTCAGGGAGGCCTTGCCAAGCGGGGCCAGCCCCAGGAGGCCCCAGGGAGGCCTGCAGCTGGAAGCTTCGCAGCCGGCACAGGAGGCGCTGCTCAGTATTCCGTGGGAGAAGGCTGCTCACAGGGGCGCTCGGGACAGGTGTGAAGGCCGAAGTGGGCGTTGGTGAAGAAAAGTCCACGCTGGGACGTGGAAGCAGCGTGGTGGTGGACCGTGCACAGCATAGGCCAGCGACCAGCGACGGCCCAGATGCTGGCGCTGTCTGACGCTGGCTGGACAGCTTCTCTTGGTTTCTACAAGCAGTCCTTCCTATTTCCATCAGGGAGTAATGACTGAGACTGCTCCTGCCTGTCCGGCTGGCTGTCGTGAGGATCCGGCGGGCCCTCTCTGCGGCTGCATTCCGTTCAGCTCTGTTTTTCCGTGCGGCACCAAGCAGAAGTTGGTTCAGGAAGCAGGGCCGAGGCCAGAGAGCGGAGAACACAGCCTCTGCTGTCAGGAAGATCTGAAATCAAGGCCGGCGCCTCCCTCACTAGCTGTGCGGACTGGGGTCCGTAATTCACCTCCCTGAGGCTTTGTTTCCTCACTGCAAAAAGGAGAAAAGGAGAAACACATCAAAGCATTGCTGTGACAAAAAATACAACTGTAGGCATTTTAAAAATATAAGCATGTAATATCTATTTGAATATACACAAAAATTAAATATCATCCATGTATTTATTCTTAACAACTGTTCCTCTTTTTTCTCACCACGCTGTGATTCCAGGCAGACCAGAATGAAAGCATTAAAATAGCGAGTGAAACGGCTCCCGGCCTCTGCACCACGTTCAGTTTGTGGCGCTCCAGATCAGCTCCGTAACCCACACTGGCTACCCGCCTTGCAGATAGCTGCCTTTTCTGGGTCTTGCCCCAAGCTTATACTCAAGAAATATGAAGCCGTTTCTTATCCACCCCAACCAGCGGTTTTTAACCCAGAGTGCATAGATCACTCTTCAGCGTCCGTAATCCTTTGAAATTTACCTTAAAATATTGAGTTAAGTTCATGTACATATTCTTGGGGATGACATTCATAGCTTTCATTGGGACAGGAGAGGGGGTGATTTGTGATCCTCCACAACAAAATTAAGACAAGTTGGCTTATAGCAAATAGAATACTGATGGTAAACCAATTTGAAATATACAAAATTCCAAAGTTGATTATTACATAAAGAATTTTTCAATAGTCTTTATAATTTTAAAAAGCTAATTTGAAGAAAGCCCTTCAGAAATCAGTCTTCTTAAAGTGGAGGTCTACTCCACACACCCACACTCAGACTTCACACACACACACGCACACTCACACACACACTCTCCCGGCCCCAGTCTTAACGTTCCCCATGGCAGCTACACACTACAGAGAACCAGAGCACTGAAGAGTGTGTGTTTCTGCAGCCTCCTGCCTCTCAGGAACGTGTGAGTCTTTCAAAGCCTCTCACCGGCCTTGGCATTGCTCTAGGCTGGTTGCTCACAGTTTACAGGTGAGGCAAAGGGAAGGAAAGTATCTTGCCCTGGGATACACGACCAGGATGATTCTGACTTCTAGACTGTAATTAAGAGAGGAAGGAAAGAAGCAGAGCTTATGCAATCAGAATGACTGCTGAGGAGTTGTAAGGCCTAGGAAGGCAACTCTCCCACTGGGAGCTTTGCTGGGGCATTGGGGTTTCACCCAACCCTCGGAGGTGCAGCCCTGGGATCCTGGATGATCGGAAGGAGTATGGCAGGTGTACAAACACCGTTCTGATCAAAGGCAAGAGTGAAGCATGATGTCTTTCCCACTTTCAAAGAACTTTAGAAGAAGGCCATGCTCTGAAATGTGCTCAGGATAATTTCCATATAGACTGGAGGACATCCCCGATTTGCTATAGCCCTAGAATTTCATTCAGCTATTACTATGACTGATATTAATATATTTGCTATCTTATTTTCATGACTTGTTTGTGTATTTATATAATAGTCAAACACCCAGTAGAGAAGAGTGAGAAAAGTGAATGCAGAAGTGGGTACCCCAGCATACGGTGACATGGATAAATTACCCCAGGTTCAAAACTTGGAGGAGCAATCAAAGACAGGTGAGGCACTGCTGCCCTGGGGCTGGCTGCTCTCTCCTTGCCTCCCATTCAGTGCCCAGCGCACAACTGTACATACAGCAAGTACTCAAATACTTGTGTAATATCAAGGACCGCTTACAATTTTTTCCTAACGCTCATCTCAAGAACAATGCCAGCTTTCGCTCATTTAAGTGTTTCTAAGTATTTCTCAGACTGTAGTCCATGAATGACCTACTTTAGAATCAGCTGAGGACCTTGCTTAAAATGCAGTTTCTTGGGCCCCTTCCCAGACACACCAAACCAGGCTCCGAGAGAGGAGGTCCAAGAAGCTGCATTTTCATGAGCCCACCAAATGAGCCTGGGTTCTTTGAAGTTTGATAACCACTAACTTAGACAAATGATTATTTGTCCAGTAGAACCTTCAAGTCCTCTCAGAAGGCAGCAGTAAATCAATTAAACCATGTATTGAGGCACCCCGAAAATAGCGCTCTGCAAAGCCTTTCTTCTGACTGACGTAGAATTGAGTATCGGAAGTTTTAGACAAATTACTTTGTGGGTTTTACTTGTATGTCTAGTTACTTCATTAAGACTATCTGCCTGCAGGTTAGAGATGATGATCCCAGAACGTTCTTCTTCTCTCCATAACTCATCTTCCTATCTGACTTGGGTGTGTGGGCTGGAGAGATATCCATTGACCATTGATGTTGAATTTCTCTCAGCTTGTGACATTACAGACTGACTCCACCGGTCACTGCTATTTTCTTGACAAAACTGTTATTATGGGAGGGATCAGATGAGATGGGGAAATGGGAGGAGATGAAATGGATGAGAAAAAGAGAAGAGAAGGGAAGGCGGGGAAGGAGGGGGAAGGGAAGAGAGCTGACTCTCTAGTTAGAATACACCTCTGTTGTCTTGAAAGTCTTCTGCCTCAACAAATCCTTTAATGGAGTGGAGATTGAAGGACTGGCCCAGAGGAAGAAAGGAGAAATAAAGAAAGGTGACAAACAGAAGAAAAGAGCATAGAGAAATGAGGGCTGGCAAGAGTAAAAAAATGTGAAGTACAAAGACTCCAGAGAAGTGAGGGTTTTTTAACTTTGCAAACACTTCATTTTACTGCACTTAATTAATCATAACACAGGAACATAAATGTTTAAAAGGTGAAATAAAATGTACAGAAATATAGTCATACTCAACAAAAATGAGAACACATAAATTTAACATAAGGTTGTCATCCGGCCTCTCCCAGCACACAGGATCGCAGTGTCTCCATTTCAGTTCCTCCCAGTCATGAACAAGATCACAGTAATGAAGCTCTCCTCTAGCTCTGGCTAAAATCAACGAGCGAAATGCAGAAGGAAAGAGGAAAAAAATGCTCCAAAGAGAGAGGGAAAAGGGCAGAGGAAGAGAGCAAGAATGACAGAGACAGAAATAATTTCACGTCTCTCCCGTCAGTGCCCTTCAGACCAGGAAGTTCTCTGATGTGTCTAACTCAAATCTCTCCTGTAATTCCAGCCAATTTCGTGTTCTTCTGGACCAGCCCAGTTAGCGATTGTGACACTGTACAATTCAAGATGCTAAAACATCAGAGAAGAAGCTTCAGCTGAGTGCCCCAGGCTCTGTTCCTGAAACCCTGGATCTGTGTGAAAGCAGGGCCTGCCACCTCGGGCAGAGGCGCAAAGGCTCTCGAGACTGATAAAGTCTCTCCCCAGGGCCAACTGTGAAAACCCTCAGGGTTTCCCAGCTTCCTGCTCCAAGACTTCTGCTGCAGGTGACATTTTATCACTCTGAGGCCTGTGCAGGGGGTGGGACCCATCAGTCCTCCCTTGAGGGCAATGAAGAGTCCTCGGGTGGCCTCCTCACACTGACTTCTTCTCCAGCTGTCCCCTCTGATTGTCTGTCTCTGGTCTGGGAACTGAGGAAGATGGACCGAGGCGGGGGGCATCTTGCAAAGGCCTCCCCTTGTGCTGATCGTTCTCTGCCTTATTGCTGGACTTGCCCCTCCCTGAAAACCCAGCCCTGCCACGTGTCCCTGCTCCATGGCGGGGCCTGCTCAGGCCTGTCAGAGCACTCCAGACTGACTGCCCAAGTAGACTTTTAGGACCTGCTTACTTCTCCCCAGGGGTTTTTCCCCTCCCCTTCCTGCTCTGGTGCACGCCAGCTCCCTCTTACTGGACCTGTGTGATGGGCAGCTCATCACCTGTATGTGACCAAATCCTGCTCCTGAAGGTTCATTATGGGTCTGAGCCCGAAGCTTGATACAGCACCCTTCCCAGTCTGCTGCTCTTGGGGCCTGCCTTTCGGTGGGCTGAGGCCTACTTGGCCAACTGAAGCACGTGGGACTGTCGCTGGGGATCTATCCTGTTTTTGAGGGACTCCACAGGAAAGCGGTTCAGATCCATGCTGTGCCCAACATCTAGCTATGGCTGCTTCAGTCTTGCCTGCTATCCAAAGTCTCCGCTGCTTCTCCACCACTGAAGCTCATCCTTATCCCTGGAACAAACCAGGCCACCCCACACCTTTTTCAAAGCTCTCAAACCCCTGAGAGGTCAGAGAGTATAGTGGTCAAGGATATAGGTTTCAATGTCACGTATCTAAGTTGAATCTTGATGCTATAACTGATTCCCCACAGAACCCGGGACAAATTACTCTACCATTCTCAGCTCCCTGTAAACAGGGGCTACAATCTTACAGGATTGACATAAAGGTTCAATATGATTATGTGGCATTTTTTTTTTTAAAGATTGGCACCTGAGCTAACAACTGCTGCCAATCTTTTTTTTTTCTTTTTCTGCTTTTTCTCCCCCAATCCTCCCAGTACCTAGTTGCATAATTTAGTTGTGGGTTCTTCTAGTTGTGGCCTGTGGGATGCCACCTCAACGTGGCCTGATGAGCGGTGCCATGCCCACACCCAGGATCTGAACTGAGGAAACCCTGAGCCGCTGAAGCGGAGTGCGTGAACTTAACCACTGAGCCACGGGGCCGGCTCCTTATGTGGCATTTTTATCACAGTATCCAGCACAGAGATGCTGCTGAAGAAAAGCTGATGAATAGTTTCTGCCTCTTTTAAGTCCTCAGGGCTCCATAATTGTTCTTTGGAAGCTTTATCATTGTTATAGAGACAGGCTTCAGCTAATGCCACGCTCAGGAGACCTGTTACTTTGTCAAGAATTCTGCCTGCGCTTCCAGCCAATCTCAGGGTCTCAACATGCTGGGTCAGCCATGGCCTTTGACCCGCGAGGTCAGGACAGCCTTCCTGCAGCAAGGAATCCTCACCCTCCCTTGCAGCTCCCAGTTCCCTCCGCCTTCTCCTTCTATCTTTGAGGACCAAAGGGGAGCATCCAAAATATGTTTTTTTCCATGCTCTGAATTCAGACCCAGTATGCTACTTAATGTGTTCAGGTTTTGTTTGTGCCATTCCTGAGAATTTCTAGTATGACAACCACATCTATTATCCTTGATAATCCCCAGACTACACTGTATCTTAAGCCAGAGAAGCTTTGAGGACCCCGCATGCAGCCCAATGCTGCCTGCCCTGTGTGGGAGAACATAGGCAGTCCTTGGCAAAGGCCTGGCTGTTCTTCCGCTTTTCCGTTGGTAGATAGATATCCATGGGCCTCACAACGGTGCCACAATGACTCATGAGGAGTTAAGATTAATACCTGAGGGGTCGAGTCACCTGTTCCTAACCGTGTGGTGCACACGCACTGCCCTCTGAGGGGCCATGGCTCCTGAGCTGCTCCCCACTGTCCGTAATTGCAGTGTTGAATGATAGGCTTCAACTTGTAAATCCAATTCCGAAAGATTCTAAAGTCACTCCCAAGTTCATCAGCAGAGTGCAGTAATCAATTAATGGTGTCTATTTTGGTCACTTGAGGGAGAAGGGCAGTATTTCATCAACAGCCATTAGCACCGGGAAGTCAGGTACTAGCATCCAAAGTCTGAGATCACCTTGATATCCTGGAAAATGGGGAAGCTCATACAGTTAGCCAGGACCTGGTAAGTTGATTGTAAAAAGGCCTAGTTCTTTCCCTTTCTTTATCCAATGTCTGATCAAATGGAATCTATTTCTCCAGCCCTGGAATCTGTGCTGGCCTTGTGACTTGCACATATAATGTGGTGAAGATGAGTGTGCGAGTTCTGAACCTGGGCCCGGACAGCCCTTGTAGCCTTCTATGTGCTTTCCTGGAACCCTGTGTTTGTCATGAGAATAAGCCTAAGCTAGTCTCCTGGAGACTGAGACACTACATGGACCAAAGGCCATCCCAGACCAGCCAATCGCCAACTGAGCTCCCAGCTGACTGCAGACACAGGGTGAGTCCAGCCCAGAGGAGCTGCCAGTGAGCTACATGGATATCCATTGCTTGATGCCACTGGGCATTGTGTGTGTTTGGTTTTCTTACACAGCGTTATTATAGTAGGAGATATGGATAGGAAGGTAGCAGTAGATTACATCCTGACGAGTCCAGCCATAACTACTGACCATGAACTTACCATTATTTTCAAGTTACCCTTTCCATGTCTAGCATATTCAGTCCAAGGCTAGTGCTTTAGACAAGTGCTTCTCTAACTGTGCTGAAGGACTAGCTATTTTTTTTTAACATGCTCCTTTGCATTTTTTTCACTTTTTATTTGAAATACTTACAGATTCATAAGAAGTTGCAAAAAATAGTATAGTATAGGGAGGACCAGGTTTTTGAGTTTTTTCCAATCTGTTGTGGATTAAATGCTTTTATAAAATACAACAGAAATGAATTACTAGGAAACTGAAAAAAATTTGTCAACATATAAAATACTAGCCCATAGTTTTTATTAGATTCAACAGAGCAGACAGAAAATCAGAGAAATGTTATGAAAATTCCTAAGTGCTTATTTTCAGTTTGCAGATATATCTCATTGCAGACCAGTGACAAGCATTTCAGGGCCTGGCACCGAGCCACAGACCACACCCAAACAGTGTTACTCTACACTCTTCTGGAAATCTCCTGTGACGAGAAGCGGAAACTAAACTTGAGTATGGCAGGGGTAATTTTGGTCTCCAATGATCCTATCACAGAGAAGGTCTCCTGTAGAGGATATTTTTAAAATATCTTTTACCCTAAGTGCTATAAAAGAGCGTTTTTGTGGTTACCTAACCCTGGATGATGGGAAGAAAATCATGAAGCGTGCTTCAGCCTCTCGACAGGAATTTTCCTCTATTGGTTTTCTTCTTAATCTCTGCCACTGAAACAAACAAGTGAGAGGAAACAAGCAAAAAACACACACAAACAAATACACAGGCCCTATCATATTGAAGTGCAGATATTCACTAAGCTTGCTTCTAAACAATGTGAATCAAAACAATTTACTAACTAATACGCCCTTGACAGAAGACTGTTTTTTGTTTGTTTGTTTGATGTGTTTTTTTTTTTTAAATTTACTGTGATGTCCCCCATTCCTCTCTCCTGGATCTTGGGGACGTGATAAGTCCTGAGAGACAAGTCCCCTGTTTTTGAGATAACTTGGGATGGAGATCCAATGAAAAGCTAGTTTTGTTCAAACAGGCAGACGTGGGAGAGGAATTATAAAAGATCTGGCCACAGACCAGGGCTGCTGAAGTTGGTATAATATCCAAATTCATTAAGATGATACCTGGATCTCCACACCTACGCCCCTGGCTCTCTCCAGGATGAGAAACGTGGGGCCGTGCTGCAGAGGAATCATGGCCCTGAGCACCATCAGTCATGTCCCCCGTGAGGGAGAGTCTGCCAGAGATCTAGCATAATGACTGTGGGACAGCAGGTCATTTGTGCCATACGCTCTTTTCTTCTTTGTCCATTTACCTAATAAATGGACTTCTGTTCCCTAAGTGTTACAAAAGGGTGTTTAATTTGTTTGGAGCCTTCAAAAGGACTAGAGAATGGCAGGGACCATCTGCACATTGTTGAAATCTTAGCTCACTCTCACCCTTCTGCAACCTCTCTTTGCATCCATCCCTACCTCTTTCCAGTCCATTCTCCTTCGAAAAGGCAAATCTGATCATGTCACGATCATATTTTAAAAGGATTCAGAGGCTTCCCATTGATCTTAGAATACAGTTCCAAGTCCTTAGAATAGTTTCTCTGGTCCAGCAGGACTGAGCCCTGATCAGCGCCTCACCGCCATACAATCTCCCTCCCTCTCTGGCCCCTCCACTTTGCACTTTACTCTTTCCTCAAACGTAACCAAGCTCCTTCCCACTTCTAGACCTCCACATCCACTCCCACCCTTGTCCCTTTTCTTCTAATTTCTCATCTTTCATTTCTCAGCCTCTCTGACTGAATTAAATCCCTAACGTTAGTTGTGAGCACCTTAGGCTTGTTTTCCCCACAGGCACTGTCACAACTGTACTCACATGTGTCTGATTCCTCCTTATATCTTCTCTATCACTAGATTGTGAGCTCCATGAAGGCAGGGATCATGGACATCCCGATCTTCTCTGTGTCTTCATCATCTAGCAGTGTCACTAGTTCATTCAATATATTTCTGGGATGAATGCAAAGCCATTTCAGTGCCAGTTCTGCTACCAGGACTGAAAGCCCACAGTCTACACACTGTCAAATTCTGTGTGCTAATGACAAAGAAGCAGCAGCACAAGACTATTTCCCTCGGTAATTTGAACTCAGATGAACTCAAAACAGGAGCACATATTTTTTCCAGGATAAGAAAAAAATTATAAATAAAAAACAAGCTTTGTTGGGAAGCACAAGTAGATAAAGGTACTCTTTAAAGTTGAACAGATAATCTTGAACTCTACAGATTCTTGTAGATGTCTATGTGCTAGGAATGGCGATGACAAGCCATCATGGTGGGATTCCTCCAATGCCTGTGCTGAATCAGGGCTGTCTTTCTATGGTTGTATCTTTACCTAAACTAATTAAGATGATTTTCCTCTGGCCTCAGCAAATGGTTGCCAATGTGATCTCCAATAGCAGCAGCTTTTGAGATACAGACAGCCTCCTACTCTGGTTGAGCGGGAAAGCATAGGAGTAAATATGTGCCAGGTCAGCTTATCCCTTTAGGATAAATAAAGCCTTATTCAACTCTCAACTATTTCTGACTACAATACCAAGGGTTACCTAATTTCTAGGCAGTCCAAGATATTCCCATAAAGAATAATAATCGTCTTTTTCATTCTAATCTGTGTAAGATTAGCTACTAATTACAGAGGTCCCTCATAACTCTCAACAACAACTGGGAAACCATGTCTCTGGGTTGTGCACCTTAATGTTATTTTGGCTTCTCTGCTTGACAACTCTGGCCTTGACTTTTTTTGTTGTTGTTTTTTTAAGATTTTATTTTTTTCCTTTTTCTCCCAAAGCCCCCCAGTACATAGTTGTATGTTCTTCGTTGTGGGTCCTTCTAGTTGTGGCATGTGGGACGCTGCCTCAGCGTGGTTTGATGAGCAATGCCATGTCCGCACCCAGGATTCGAACCAACGAAACACTGGGCCGCCTGCAGCGGAGCGCGCGAGCTTAACCACTCGGCCACGGGGCCAGCCCCAAGGCCTTGACTTTTTAATTAATCTGTTGATGCACTATTTGTCAACATAATGCCCATCTGTAAAACTTCTGAAATATGCCCTATTAGGGAAGCCCTAATGTGACTGTTTATCCACGGTGTGACTCCTCTTAGAGAGAGACCAACAAAGTATCCTGATTGTTTGTCCAAAATGAGACCTTCTAAAATGTCTCTAATGCTCTGTCTGTTCCTTTACCATCAAGCCCATGAGTATTAACTTCACATCCGGACAATTTTCAGTCCTATCTGCTTTCCAACCTTGAGGAAATAAAAGGCAAAGTAGAACAGATATTTATTCTTCCATCTACAACTTGAGTGGTTCTTCAACATCTTTATCAATGGGAGAATCCCTACAGTCATGCTTCCAGCCTCAACTACAGCTTCAATTAGAACCCCTGCATCCTCGCACTACACCCTCACCCAGGAGCATGCCTCCTTTGTCCGTTGTAGCTGCAGGGTCTCCAGGATGTAGACCATAACTGTATTCAAACTGGTATGAATGTGAAAAGAATGAGTATATGTTCAATTAGTATCTACTACAGTCCTTTTGAGGTTTTAGTAAAAATTATTCTGTTCAACAATATTTCTGCCATGTAATGAAACAATTGGCCAGGGGTGTGCAGCAGGATATTTTAGCCAACCCATTTTAGTGAATATTAACAATTTATAATTTAAAAAACCCCTCATATACTATTTCTGTGCAATCTCATAACGTCAAACATCATTGAAATCAGAGTAATGTCACTCCATGAAACAGGTCAGAGTTTACTGAACCTACCAACATTCTTTCATTTATTGGCTAGAAGCTAAACACTTAGATATTTTGTCACAGAAGGACATGTTAATATAGTTAAGAAGCTACACGTAAATATATGACAAAGATCCCCTTGTGACAGCTCCTCTTTGAAGGGCTTGAAAAGACTGCTGCTTCTAGTGGTGATGAGATAACAATGATTGGGCTTCTGTAACCACAATAAGCAACTAGGAAACTCAACAAAATGTATGAATCAACCATTTTTAGACATTGTACAATAGATAGGAGAAAATCTTGATTCCTGACAAAAGAGAAACAACATTGAGGTGAACTCAATGATTGACCAGATTTCTTTCTGGAGGCAGTTTCTGAACTATGTGTTCAGGAAGGGGAACCCTAACAGACTGCAGTGGTCTTGATGAATTATGGAGAGGAAGAATAGAGTTCAAGGAGCCTGTGGCAGCTGGAAGTTGTAGGAAAGTGTTCCAAACAGGAGGGGGCTATATAGAAGAAGAGCTTTAGAAATCTGCATATGAATCTCCTTGAATCTTTATTGAATACAAGGATATGAAAAAGAGACTGTATGGCCTGAAAAGCCTGAAATATTTATTATCCAGCCATTTACGGAAAAAGTTTGCCAATCCTTGTCCTAGAAATGAAAAATACAACATTTGAAGTGAATTTTCACTGGATGAAATTAACAACATATTAGACACTGCAGAAGAAAAGATCAGTAAACATGAAAACATAGTAATAGAACCTATCCAAAATTAATTCAGCAGAGAAAAATACTGAAAATAAAGTGAAGACAGCCTCAGTGACTAAGGGATAATACCAAATAGTCAAACATACGTGTGATAGAAGTAGCAGAAAGAGAGGGAAAAGAGAATGAGGAATAACAATACTTGAAAAATATAATCGCTTAAGTTTTTCAAATTTGATGAAAACTATAAACCAAATGAAATAAAGTCAATGAATTCCACATAGGCTAAACATAAGGAAAATCCCACTAGGGTACATTGTAATCAAATTGCTTAAAACCAGTGATAAACACAAAATATTAAAAACTGCTGGGGGCTGGCCCCATGGCCTAGTGGTTAAGTTTGTGTGCTCTGCTTCAGCATCCTGGAGTTTTGCCAGTTCGGATCCCAGGCATGGACATGGCGCTGCTCATCAGCCTATGCTGAGGCAGCATCCCACACAGCACAACCAGTGGCACTCACAACTAGAATATACAACTATGTACTGGGAGGCTTTGGGTAGGAGAAGGAAAAAAAACAGAAGATTGGCAACAGATATTAGCTCAGGTGCCAATCTTTAGGAAAAAAAAAAAGTCATATTATGTACAGACAAAGAGAAGAATGAGAGAAGAAAACTATGCAAACCTCAATCAATAGAACAACATCTTTAGGGGCTGGCCCTGTTGCCGAGTGGTTAAGTTAGCGCGCTCCGCTGCGGGCGGCCCAGCGTTTCGTTGGTTCAAATCCTGGGTGCGGACATGGCACTGCTCATCAAACCGCGCTGAGGCAGCGTCCCACATACCACAACTAGAAGAATCCACAACGAAGAATATACAACTATGTACTGGGGGGCTTTGGGGAGAAAAAGGAAAAAAAAATAAAATCTTTAAAAAAAAAAATAGAACAACATCTTTAAAGAAATGAAAAAAAACCCTGTCAATTTAGTATTCTGTATTCAGTAAAAATAACCTTTAAAAATGAAGACAAAATAAAACCTTTTTCAGATAAACAAAAACTGAAAAAAATTATTACCAGTAAATCAGTCCTACAAGAAAAATTGAAAGAAGTTATTTGGGCAGAAGGAAAATGACAAAAGATGGAAACATGGATCTACACAAAGAAATAAAGAGTACTTTAAAATGTCAGTATTTCCTTTTTTCCTCATCTTTTAATTTTTTAGAAGATAAACGAATATTTAAAGCAAAATAATCAATGTATTGTGGAATTTTATAATATAAGTAGAAGAAAAACATGTGGTTACAATTGGACAAAGGATGGGCAGGAGAAAGTAACTATTCTGTGGTAAGGATCTTATATATACAAGAAGTGATATAATATTATTTCAATGCAGTCTTTGATAAGTTAAGTGCATATTATAAACCCTAGAACAACTGCTAAAAATAAAATAACTAATAAGCCAATAATGGATAAAAAAATGGAATAATAAAAAATTCTTAGGTAATCCAAAAGACAGCAGAAAATGATGAATAAGAACGAAAAGCACATGAGACAAATAGAAAACAAGTAGCAAGATGTAGACTTGAATCCAGCCATATCAATAATCACATTAAATGTAAATGGTCTAAATGCATCAAATAGAAGGCAGAAATTGTTAGACTGAATCCATAAGCAAGACTCAACTATGTGTTGTCCACAGGAAATCTTATTTAAATATAAAGACACAGGCATGTCTAAAGACATATATATGTTAAGCAAACGTTAACAATAAGAAAGCTGGAGAGGCTGTATTAATATTAGACAACACAGACTTCAGAACAAATGATATCAACAGGAATAAAGAGGGGCATTTCAAAATAAAGAGCTGAGGAATTACAAATTTGCAGATCCAGCCCAATTAAAGTGAACTGCCTTATGGGATTGCCACTATCAAGCACCCCAACTGGTTAGAGTTAAGCCCCATTTAAGCAGTTTTGCACTTAAGTTTAAAGAACTAGAAAATAGACTGCACACTCCTTTTCTGTTCCAATTCCACCTTCCAATATATACAGCTATGTTTGATCCTCTTTATCCAAATCTGGGCTGACTCCCCTTTTACCTACCTCAAGTTCCTCTTTCTCTTTCTTATTTCAATTGCTGTCTCAGTGCAAGTAGTAGACCAGTTTCTTAATTAGAGCTCCATGTGGTCTTCGTTCCTTCTATGTATGCAGCCGTGGAAGAGCCTGCGCATTGTCTGCCTGTATCATTTGATCCTTCTTCCTTTAATAACAGAACTCCTGTCTCTTACCTGGGAACGCTGGGACTCAGCGGAAGGCTGGTTTCTCAGCCTCGCTTGGCTGTGTGGCCACATGACAAAGGCCTGCTATCTCTGGGTTGTGTCTTAAAGGGATGGTGTGTGTGCCCCATGCTTCTGTCCACCTTTCTACTGCTGAGAAGCACTTTTGACAAAGGATCTGAGATTCTTATTCTTGTTTAAGTACCGCATAGACTGAATCTCTGTAATAGAGCTTAGAATAAATTCTAACTAATATGATACCTCTTTAATTTTCTTTGCCCAAGAGAACTGGTAACTTTGCATAGTAACTCAAATTTCTTATACAATCCCTGTGTTTCCCCTATTTGAAGAAAACAATCAGAAAATTGCTATCACTTTTTAACTGAGGACAAGGACTCTGAAAAGAGAATCCAACTCCTGCTTGCCTGCTTTACTGCTTGCTAGCTTTATCCATTATAGAATCGAGTGACTTAAAACGTGGCAGTTTATTGATAGTCTTTAAGAAAGTAGAAACCTTCTAGAGATAGTTATTAAACGTAGTTTTGCAGTAAAAGAAAACAGTATACATATACAGATTCCAGTGTCAATTTGTGTGGCACAGGACGAGCCCCTCGCCCTTCTACACCTCTGCTGTTGTCTAGTCCACGAAAGGAGAATGAGCCTGCCTGCTCTCATATGCATGGGATTTCCTAATCACCTAATCATTTGCCTGGTCCCAAACCCAGCTGTTTCTGGGCTGCAGGCTTTCTGCAGTTTCAGCTGCTCCTAATTCCAGCACTTTCCTTTTGCTCTCAGGCTTTTTCCCTTCAGTGGTCATTATGGAGACACTGTTACACTCCAGTCTCTGTATGTGAAGGCTAGAATAATTAGGATAATGTGAAGAACTGGATTTTGGGACATTGAGCAAAGCTAGTTTGAGTTCTTGCTATCGAGTCATTTGAATCCTTTCACAGCTAGTAGTGTATCCAAACAGCCAGAGCAGCCCAGCCCTATGTAGGTCAGGGCCCACCTAACTCCTGGAAAATCTCTTCTCAAGATAAACGCTATCTCAGATTAAAATCAAGGTCTCCGGAGGGGCTGCTTAGCACCACCGCGTTGCCTTACTTGAGTTAAGCCAGCCCTGCTCTGGTGCCTGGATGAAGAAGAAGAATAGCCAGGATTGTGTGGAGACCCATCACCTTGCTTTCTAGGAAGCTGCTTTGTCAGAAACAAGCCCCGGGGCAGAATTGAAGAGAGAGAAGTTCACAGTAAGAGAAGTTCACAGTAAACTACTTGCCGCATCCGGTTTCCTGGGAGCAGGGGCAAGACTAGCGAAGCTCCTCTAATCTCACCCAGCAACTGGACAGATTGATTTTGAGATCATTAATAGTTGCTGGGGGTGGAGGAGAGAGAAAGGGAGAGGGGAAAATGAATGCATCCTTGGTATCTACACCTTTAGTAGAGATCAAGGAGCTCTTTCAAAGCTGCTCCTGGCCCTGCGAGAGCATGGGCCGAAAGTCTGGTCTCTGGCCTAGAGCCAGGACCCACATCCAAGGCCTTGGAAGAAGACAAAGGACCTCCAAATAGGAAACCATGTGCTTTTAGATTTGTCTACAAAGCACTCAAAACTCCACAGAAAAAGGAAAATCTGAATTATTTATCCAGATATTTTGTTCACATCATATCAAATAGCTTTCCATCCAAATATTTGGCACCATACAGACTTAGAGAGGTGTTTTAGAAAACGCAAAGTTATCTATCAGACTTATCTGCCAAAGAAGAAAAACTGGAAAAGTTCCTGTAAAAGACATTAGATAACAATGTTAATTTAATTTGTGGTATAGCTGCTTCTAACTCAATTCAGAGCTGGCGGAGGTCAGGCAGATCTAACCAGACTATCCCCTGAAGCTCCTTCTATTTCCTTACCTGTTAACCAGTCCGCCAATGGTCTGAAAGAGCCAGTGGCTCACCAAGTGTGTATCTTTTTCATACAGATGTGTTTTTGCTTTATAGGACAGGTATCTTCTTTGAAGGTTGCATACAAATTGCTTCAATAGTAAAATATATGGAAATGGGCAGGTTTACTTAGAGGAATAACCATCTTCTACACAGATAACCAACTCGCAATAATCATGTTTTTAATATTAATTTTTATATATTGTGCTTTCTTTAAAACATTACAATTATTTCCTGTCCCTGTGAGTTTCAGTTGAAGGCAAGCAAGATGCTTTTCAGACCGTCTCAGAATTTCACAGCAACATTCTACCAGGCGATGTTTTCCCTGAGCCCTCTTTCCTTCTCAGTGGCCAACGTAACTGATGCGATTCCTTCAATAAGTGCACAAATATTTATTGACTATCTGTTATAGGCTAGGCGTTGAACTATTATTAGTGATATAACACATGCTCATATAAGCATGGTCCTTCATCTTAAATGACTCAAGACTTCTCCTGGTGGTTGGGAAGTGTGTTCTGGGGGACCCAGGACGTGGCAACCACTTAGACTTAAAAGGTGTGGGCTGATAGAACCGAGATGAGTAGGGCTGGCCCTGGGAAACGGAGGGAGAGTATTCTAGCAGGACCAACAGCTGAAATGAACCTGAGGGGAAAGAGCATGGTATGTTTGAGAAACTCGGAGAAATCTGGCAGGAGTTTAGAGAAGGCAGAGAGCAACAGGACATGAGGCCAAGTGTGCACAGAGGGAAAACTTGCTCATAATTCATGAGGAAGGTACAGGGATTTAGATGATCCTTAGGGAGCAAGGATGCCCCTGAAGACTTCCTTCACAGAGAACTGACAGATCTGGGTTTAGGAAAGGTGACTTTGGCTGCAGATTGCAGAATCCATAGCTGGTGGGGACGACAAAGCACAAGGTCAGATACTGTAGTCATCATGGAAATGAACAGTTATGGGACTAGGTACACGCAGCCTGCATCTTTTGTTGCCCACCTCCCAATCCCAGTACCTCCTACAGGTTGGTGCCCTAGCCAGCTTCACCCACCTTGACCCAGCTCAGTGAATGAGCCTTGTCATCAGACCGTTCCATGCTCCCATTCTCTAGACTCTGTTACTGAGGCAACAATCTGGTGCTGTCCTAAAGACCTAAAGACAGTGATAACAACCATGCAACTAAACCAGGTGCCTTCCAAATCTTCTGTGAAGGAGACACAATTTTTCCTTGTACAGAGGAAAGTTTGAGATAAATAGCAGAGAATCGGTAAATAATTCAGCCTATGACCTTGATGCTTATTGATTCCTGCAGCTGTTTATCTTTCTCTAGGCTACCCAGGAAAAAAAAACCTCCAGAAAACAATTATCACTTAATTATAAAATTGCTTGGCTTGGGAGATCCTTCTGATTGGTTGCTGAACACTCCAAGGGGGTAAGTTAATCTCTATAAACCACCCAGCCGGACTGAAGCTGCTGCTTAAAATTCCTGACCACAAGCTTCATTATTCTCTGGTGTGGATGAAAAACAAAGAAGGAAAGAAAGAAAGAAAGAAATACCTACATTTTCTTCTCGTTTTCAGACACTTAGGATGTGTAGCCAATTAGATGACTTGAATGGCTGGCTATTTCTTACCTATGGGCTTTGAATACTGATAGATTCTAGCCATGGGGGCGCCAGTTGTATGCAGCTGGCGCCTGATGTGTGTTAGCTGCTGGTGGTAGTAGCAGTGGTGGTGGCTGGGGGAGGTGGTACTAGGTGTGGTCGTTCTGGTGGTAGGAAAACTTCAGACTGGGCTGGAAAAGGGAAAAGGGAAAAAATGAGGGGTTTTTTTTTAGCACACAATGTCTTCTTGAATCTGTTTGGACGAAAGGTAGGGCCCTAAAGCCAGCTCTAGTTCTCACCAGTCATTTCTTTGGAGTTGGGACTTTCTCATCACTAGTGTCAGCAGCCACTCTGAGCAGAAAGCTTGATCACTTGTGGGGTGGGTGAGGAGGACAGCCAGCTGGCATTGTGGAGTCAGAGCTGATAGACTCTTAGCCCAGCTTGAGCTATTCCTTTATATTTATCGCCTTATCTCAGTGATTATTAAAAATGCTTGGCTAGCAAACAAACAACCCTATTAAAAAATAGGCAAAGGACTTGAATAGATATTTCTACAAAGAAGATATACAAATGGCCGATAATCACATGGAAAGATAGTCAGCATCGCTGATCATTAGGGACATGCAAATCGAAACCACAATAAGACACACCTCACATTCATTAGAATGGCTACTATCAATAAAAAACCCAAACCAAACCAACAAAAAACAAAAAAAACCCAGAAGATAGCAAGTGTTGGCAAGGATGTGAAGAAATTGGAACCCTTGTGCACTACTGGTAGGAATGCAAAATGGTACAGCTGCTGTGGAAAACGGTATGCTGCTTCCTCAACAAATTAAAAATAGAATTACCGTATTATCACCTAGCACTTTCACTTCTGGAAAAGAATTGAAAACGAGTCTCAAAGAGATATTTGTTCACTCATTTTCAAAGCAGCATTCTTCATGATAGCTAAAAGGTGGAAGCAACCTGGGTGTCCATTGATGGATGAATGGATTACAAATATATATAAAAAATAAATATATATGTAATGGAACACTATCAAGCCTTAAAAAGGAATGAAATTCTGGGACGTATTATAACACGGGTGAACCTTGAGGACATTATGTCATGTGAAGCAAGCCTGTCACAGAAAGAAAAATACTGTATGATTCAACTTCTCTGAGGTCCCTAGATCAGATTCACAGAGACAGAAAGTGGAACGGTGGTTGCCAGGGGCTGGGGAGAGGCGCAAAGGGGGAGTTGTCTCATGGGTGGAGAGTTCCAGTCTGTAAGACGAGAAGACTTCCGGAGACTGGTTGGACAACAGTGTGAATGGGCTTAACACTACTGAACTGTACACGTAAAAGAGTTTAGATGTTAGTTTATGTTATGTGTACTTTACCCCAATTAAGAATTTTTATAGACTGTGTGGCCAGCTTTTGGAAGGGAATCACATTGAGCAGAAGAGTAGACAGAACCGTGGAGCCCTATCCTGGCTCCTCTTCCAGGCATTGACTGACTTACTGGAAGACCTCAGACAAAACACCCACTGCTCTCCCAGTTCCTCATTTCCAAAACATGATGGCCAATAGTATCTAATTCTTATCTCATCGAAGGGTGGGGATTGGGAGAAGGTGTTCAGAGCAAAAAAGGTGTGCCATATGTCATAGAGACCAGCCTTCCGCCTCTACCGGAACCGCGATGGGAAGTAGCAGTTCACACACTCACCTCTGGCAAAGCGGAAGTTGCAAGGTCCCTGAGCATCTGTTGCTGTGGGAGTTGTACCTTTCTTTAGCACTTGCTCTATTGGTGTGGCTATAAAACCACACAACATCACGGGGAGGGCTGTGCCGCTCTCTTGCCCTGTAATTGTGGAACCCGAGCTCTAGGCATGGGACTAGAATCCACATCCTATGACTTCAAGTCCAGGGCACATGCTGTGCTCTCAAACTTCCACCTTCCCTCATGACTGTTTCCCATGTGTAGAACTACCCTGGTTTCTTTCTTCTGAGTACCCACATTCTCTCCATTCTCCAGACCTGATTCAAATCCTTCCTCCACTCCTGAACTCCTGGCCTACCCCTTCTCTGAACCTCTCTGCCATATCATTTCAACACTCCACTCTGGCCATTCCTTCCTTCTATCCCTTGACTCGCCCCCACCACGGCCCACCCCTCTACAAGCTCTTTGGCTCTCCTGTAGTTCTTCAAACCCAGCAGGCACATCTGACCTCTGGGGCCAGGCCTTCCATGTTTCCTCTGCCTGAGATGATGGCCATTGGCTTATCTCCTTCCAACACTTCCCTGGCGACTCTACTTAAAGTATCAGTCCATCACTCTCACCCTTGGGATCCCTGTCTGCTTCTCTGCCGACAGGGATTATTGTTCACTACACTTATCACAATCCGAAGCACTGAACGTTCTCCATATTTACTTACTGCCTGTCTCTACCACGAGAAGGCAGCTCCGTGAGGACAAGGATTTTCCTCTTTGTGTTCACTGCTGCATAAGGGCCTGGTGCACAGTAGGTGCTCAAAAATATTTTTAAATGAATGAATGAACTCCTACGTTTTACACAGAATCCAGCACGTAGCTGTACGTAGCCTTGTATTGATTACGATATGTTCTGAGAAACAATAGCTGTGCAGAGTTTTAATAGTTGTTATGCAGAAAAAAGCATTGTCCTACCAATCTAATTTGATAAACACTCAGCTAAGTCAGACACATTTTTTTCTTCAGGACTTCGGCGATCCTTCCGTACTTTGCTGTACTGACACACATCACAGCGCTCGAGTGAAGGGACCCGTGGGCAGCACTCTCCCAGCAGCTCACGCCAAGTCAGCGTTGGAGGGGCATTTGCACGCACACTGGAAATGCTGTGCTGTGTTAGTGAGTTCTGCCTATTGGTGAATTGCTTCCTTTTCTGTGGCCTCCAGTTCTCGATTTCTTTGTGGTTCAGAACAGGGTCCTGAACTGATCTAAGGCTTGCTTTGACATAGAATTTCAGTCCCAAAGAGCTACTCTTGGTTTTGTTTTATTCCCATTCAGTCAAAGGTGCTTGGCTCCATAAGAGCACTCCTTATGTCCCCATCAACACACCCATTCTATGTGGCCATCTGGAAAATTGCTGAAAAATGGACGGGGGCATTGGCCTGAGTTTAGGAAAACTAAAAACCTCTAAGCCAAACCTAGCCCCTAAACTGCCTGCCACCTACGGCACGAAGCAGGACTTAGTAGGAAGAGTGGCCAGGAGCCAAGTAGGGGTCGGATTAGGATTTCTGCTCTGCCAGTAAGGGAAGCCATTGGAGGTACAAGAGACACCCATGTCTGGGGACTGAGCTATGGCACAGCCAAATGCTCACACTTCAGAGCCGGAGCAGACATCCCAGTTCCCCGTCTCAGCACTACTACGGGGGTCTCGGCACCACTTGGGCCTTGGCCTGCGCACCCGCACCTGCTTAGCTCCTCACAGCTAGTGGGCGTGAGCCCACTAGATGGCAACCTCATGTCAGCTGTCACGAAAGAGAAGCAGTGTCGGAGACAGACAGAGAGATTGCGATCAATTAACATTTACTGAGTGCTTACTATACATCTAGCACAATTAGAAGCATTTTCATACCTTATTCATTTGGTCTACATAATAACCACGAAATGCATATTATATCCCTATTTTTAAAAATTTGAAAACTGAGACTCAGACAGGTGAAATAATTTGCTCAAGATCATACAGCTAGCTCCCCTGGCTCTAAGGCAATGCTCACTAACCACAGTAGTATCTGAGAGAGAGTGTGAGAACAGAAGAGCAAAGCTCTGGAGACACAGGGTGGGCAAGGAGTGCAGGAGGGTGAGAACACAGACAGAAGTGGTTATTCAGCCACAGACCTCTTGAGGTTCAATGAGAACATGGAAACTGTCTCCAGAAGACAAAAGGCAACTAGGAATGATTTGAGGGACTATATCAATCCCTGGTGAGGAAATTCTAACTTTGAGGAAGAAGACCAGGAGAGAGAGAAGTGGGGATAAAGAATGTGAAGAGTCTTTAAATTTCCAACTCCTTCAGGCGACCTATTGACTCCTCCTTAGTGTCAAACACAACCCACAGCCTCAACATCCATCTGGTAGACTTGGTGAGGAAAAAGCAAGCTCTTTAAAATAAGGCTGAAATTTGGGAAGAGTGGCATTTAAACAAGCAATCATAATTTATTGGGTTCTCACAATATGCTAAGGCCTTGATTCAGCTGCCAAGGAAGATGGAAAATGGTCCCTACCCTCAAGTGACCTACAATACAGTGGGAGGAATGGAGGGAGAACTCTCGCCCGAATACCCAATAATGCGAAGACAATATATAGGAAATGGTGGAAATGAGAAATACTATAGGGTTTCAGTAAAATGTGTCCAGGAATTGAAGGAAGTTGTCAAATAGGAGGTAATACCAACTATACTTTGGAAGATGAGAGCAACACACACAGAAAAGTGTGGAGGCAGGATTTGGCAGTGAGGAGACCCACTGGACTAGGCAGAGAGCTTGCAAGGAGACAAGGTGGGAAAGATAAAGAGAGGCCAGTCTGTGGTGGCTTTTAATGCTAGTCTAAGAAGTTTAGACTTTAATCTCTAGGCACCAAAGACTTACAAACAGGAGAGTAACAGATCAGGGGGTATATTTTATGAGCTCAAGACAATTGCAGGATGCAGGCAGGATGGCCCCAGGGGGAAGAGGCTGGGAAGCCAAGGGGGAAGTTTGTGCAGGGATCCAGAGCATACGGGCTCCTCTTGCCTCCTCGGTACCTGTCTCTGCGTCTCCTAGAACTGTGCCTGAATTTCCCTTTGGGAACCATTTCTCATTGGTCTCAAGCTCTGCGCTTTGAGTGGGGCTGGTTCCACCCACACTCCCTTTCCAAAGACAGATGTGTGACCCAGGCCTAGCCAGGCAGAAGGGTCCTTTCCCCTGGCCACACAGAGTAGTTAAAAAATAAACTAGGTCTCAAGTTCCTCCAGTGAGAATCAGCCCTTGCATTTTCTCTCATAATCATTGGCAATGAAGCACATTCGTTGCATTGGGTTTGCCAGTTGGAGGCTAAAACCCTGAGGGGCTAGTAGCTATTTTTCCAACACTATTGGGAGGGGAATGAAACTGAAACAGAAGAAAGAAGAGTCGAGAGATGGGGAGAAAGTTTTCTGAAGTGACTGAACCCCTGGATTCAGCCATATTTGATATGTGCACTGGAGAAAAACAAAATAAAGAGGCTAGAGGCTGCCAGCAGGGAGGAGGAGTGGTGGTCAGGGATGTCCTCTCTGATAAGGTGACATTGGATGTCTTTCTCATCTTATTTCCTTGCACGTCCTCCACCTAGCATAGCTGGTCTACACTGCAGGAAGCAGAGGAGTGAACAACATGGGTGTCCAGGGGAAAAGCCCTCCAGAGAGAGGGAAGAGTGAGAGCAAAGCCCTTGGCCGGAGGGTGCTGGCACGTTCAAGGAGCAGCGAGAAGGCCAGTGTGGCCGGAGCCAAGTGAGTGAGAGGGAGAGTGATAGGCCAGGGGGTCAGGTGATGGAAAGCTTTGTTGTCCCTTGAAGGGAGCTTGGCCTCTACTCTCAGAATGAATGGCAGCCATTAGAGAGCTTTGAGTTAAAGAATGACATGACACAACTGATGTTTAAAAGGGTCGCTCTGGTCACCCTGCATCTGAGAATAGACAGAAGCAGGACAAGGGTAGAAAGTAAGGAGACAAGTTAGGAGGCAATAAACACCCCCCACACACTTTTGCTTCAGCCGGTATTATTTGAGATTCTATCTCTAGAGGAGGCACCAGGTAGTTAGAAACAAGGGCCTGGAATGGGATGCTGCCTAGGAAAAGGGAGGGAAGGGATGCTTGGCAGGAGCAATCACAAAGGAGCAGGTGAACAGAAAAAGAAGGCAGGCAAAAGGGTGACTGAGCTCAGGGCTGGGCCCCAGCAGGAGGGGAGCATAAGGAGCCAGCAGCTGTCACATTTCCAGTGCAGGAAGGGCACTGGGGCTCCCCCATCTGCACAGAAACTGCAGCAGTGGGCGCCTGGTGGAGCTGAGACTGACCCAGGCGGGGCCACCCATCTGGCCTGGCACTCAGCCAAGGACTGTGTGGCCTTGTCCAGCAGGCTGCTCCTCAGCTGTTAGTGGGAGGCTCCTGGGGCAGGGGCGGAAGTCCATACAGAGCTTATAAAAGACTTCTAGACAACTGCTGTCCTCCCATCTTGTCTTGGACCTGTCCACAGGCGGTGGGGGGAGTGGTCCAGGACCCCTGAATAGTCACAATCCTGCGATTCTCTCTTCTACAACATGAAGCCAGCCACGTCCTCCATCCGCCATCATCCTTCCAACCCTTTTATTTCTTTTCCCCAAGGAATATAAAAGATGAGGCTGAGCTCCAAAGACCGTTTGAAGGGGACCTTGGCCTTCTGAGAGGGTTGGGAGGGCAGAACTGCGTGGAAATTCCAGCTGGAAATATGAAGTCGCAGTTGATTCTACAGCTAGGGGTGCCTCCACTAAGGTCAGGAGACTTCTCCTACACAGAGAAAAAGTCAGGAATTGAACTTGCTGTTAGCATTTACCAGGCATTCTCTGAAGAGGCCACTGCATCAGCTGCAGGGTTTGTCTTTGCAAAGGCAACATCTCGCTCTGCCCCCTCCCTTCCATCCCATGACTGTTTGGGTCCTCTGTCTCCTGGCTCTAGCTTTGAACCTGCACATCTTATCCCATCTTATTCCACGCTTTCTTACTCACATCTGGACCCCTAGTCTTGTCTCTGTGTTTGGCATACAATGGGTGCTCCATAAATACCTGTTGAATGTTGTTAATGAATGAGTTATTGCTCCTGACTGCCAACAACCTCGTTCTTTATCACAACCTCATATCTGGTCCTTGTCCTTTTCAGAAGAAGCCAAATCGTAGTCCAAGAAGGCATGTGAAAGACATTCTTACAAACCTCTCCCCGCTCTCTGGGAAAGCAGACCATGGCCTCTGCTCTCTACATCCCTCGGTGAGAGCACATGTTCACCTTTGTCTCCCATCAAATGAAAACATACAAATAAAGAACTTTCTACTTCAAAGGCTTTGTGCTGACTGCTGTGGGGCTACAAAAGTGTGCAGCCCCTGCGTTCTAGAAAACAGAGCTGGACAAAGGTTCACCTGACTTGCCGTGAGGGGGCTTGAACTCCTGGTCTCGGCTCTGCCAACAACGGACAAGTTACTCACATTTTGAAATCTCAGTTTTTCCATCTGTAAAATGAGAGACATGGGATGAATGACCTGCAGGCCCTTTTCAATGGAGGCATTTTATGATTGGAAATGAAGTAAAACCTAAGGCAACTACACGGCGATATCACAGAGCAAACGAGAGGTAGGATGGTGGGTTGTGTAAGAGCAGAGTCCTGGAGTCGAGAACACTTGGCTCCAGCTCTGCCCTCCCCCCACTAAGTGTGTGACTTTCGACGTATCACTTAAGCTTTCTGATCTTCAGATTTTTCCTGTGTAAAATGGGAATAGTAACAGCACCACCCTCCCAGGGTCGGGAATAGGATCAAGTTAGCTAATGTATATTAATATGGAGGGTATCTAACTATAGTAGAGCCTCAGTAAATTAGCATGCTTAATGACTCAACCAAGAGTCTAGAGCAACACAATCCAATAGAACTTTTGGGATGACCGGAAATGTTTCCTCTCTGGGCTGTCTGACACGTAAGCACCAGCCACATGTGGCTAATGTGACTGAAGAACTGAATTTTTAACTTTGCTGAATTTTAATTAAGTTTAAATAGCCATACTATTTAAATTTTATATTGCTAGTGGCTCATGCATCAGACAGAGTAAGTCTAGACATTAAGAACTACCAGAATTTTGACAAGAGCAGTAAGGTATGGTACACCCAGACAGTGGAATGTTATTCAGCACTAAAAAGAAATGACCCATCAAGCCATGAAAAGACATGGAGGAAGCTTAAATGCATATTACTAAGTGAAAGAAGCCAATCTGAAAAGGCTACATACTATAGGATTCCAATTATATGACATTCTGGAAAAGGCAAAACTACAGAGATAGTAAAAAGATCACTGGTTTCAAGGGATTAAGGAGGAGGGAAGAACAAATAGGTGGAGCACAGAGAATTTTTAGGGCAGTGAAACTACCTTGCATGACACTATAATGATGGATCCTTGTCATTATGCATTTGTCAAAACCCCCAGAATGAACCACACCGAGAGTGAACCCTAGTGTGTACACTATGGACTCTGGGTGCTAATGACGTGTCCATGTAGGTCCATCAACTGCAACAAATGTACCACTCTGGTGGAGGATGTTGACAGTAGGGGAGGCTGTGGGTCTGTGGGGGCAAGGGGACATATGGGAATTCTCTGTACTTTCTCCTCAATTTTTCTGTGAACCTAAAACTGCTCTAAAAAAATAAAGTCAATTAAAAAAAAGATTGATGAGGAAATGGAAGAGAGGGATTTCAAGTAAGTTCTTAAGAATGGGTAGGGTATGAATAGCAGTTGTATTTACAATGCCCAGCAGGGTTCAGGGGCTGTGAGTCAGGCCCTGGGTCAGAACAGACCGTTTTTATGGGAGAAAAGTGGGAGACAAGTGGGAGACAGTCTGCAAAGTATCTGAGAAAGACTTTGAATTCCAGGTTAAAGAGCCAAAAATGTATTCAGCAACCAATTGAGTCCCTAAAGGTGTTCATACAGGGCTATGAGATATTCAAAAAGTGTTTTAGAAATATTAATATCCTAAATAAGCATGCTATTGGGACTTTAAGTTTTGGGGGGGTTGGTCTATGTCTTTAAGTTAAATCATGTGAGGTTCCTGCTATCACATCAGGAACTCAGAAGTGCTTAAAACAATTTAAATCAAATACATAGATAGCTTAGCTCAGGATCACGCTGCTTTACAAGAATCTTCCATTACCAATGTGGTGTGTCCCATATTGCCTGGAAAATGACAGGCATTTAGGGACTCCTGCTTGATGGATTTGTCTAAATGTGTCTGGAAGGAAGCACAATGTAGACCCCATCAGCACTGAGGACTCAGCATCCAGAATGCTTAAGTATCAGGAAAAGATTTCCATTTGTGCTCTCCTACAGGGCACTATCTTCAAAGGTCCCCAGATTTATTATTTCATCAACAGATCGGAGACGGGAGTTTGTATGAGATCAAACAAACACGAGTACTATGGGAAGGCTGGCAGGTGAGAGTGTATAAATTGCCTGATGGAAAATGTCAAAAGTTGACATCAGAGCAGTGGGAGAGTGGGGAGCACATGGAACTGAGAACAAATGGCCATGCTTTTCTGGGAGCCAATTCCTTATACAGTCTGGCTAATGCACTGCAAGAAACTTGGGGCTCAGAAACCCCCTGAGAATCCACTGAAACCCATTAACTCAAAGTATAGCCTTTATTAAAAAAATTTTTAAAAGCATCTCTTCGTTTCTACACCTGTTCTCATTTCTGTTAGCTTCCCTTTCGTTCTCTCTCTCTCTCACACACATACACCTGAATGCTTTCTTTTCATCTGCCCTGTGTGTATCCCCTTGTTTCTTTTACATCTCATTCTTTACATCTGCTTGACTAATCTTTCAAGGGTAGTGTCTTGATACTTAACGCATCTTCCAAGGTAGAAAATTATATACCTTTTGTCACTGCCAGAGCTTTGCAGACTCAGAGACTCAGATAAAAGAAAGAGAGGTAAAGTCTCTCCTACCAAACTCTTTGCTCATGAGTAGACTTTGTCTGAATCGGCTTCTGTCTATCTGAATAAGAGAGTAACAAGCAGTTATGGACATTTAGTTTGGGGTCTGAGAGATAGCACATGCTTTATGCATATCAGCTCCCACGCTCAGCTTGCCCCCACCCAGTCTCTGTTCAGATGCCCTTTCCTGGGAGTGGGCCTTTCCTGGCCTCCCACCTAAAAGAACCACTGACCTCTGCACAACCATCTATCCTCTCACTCTGCTTCTGTTTCAAGGCAATTTTCATTACTTGACACCAGAATAATATTTATTTCTTTGTAGGTAGCCTATCTCCTCCGTTTAGATGCACGTTCCATCACCTTTTTAATCCTCAACAGCCCCATGAGTTAGGTACCATTAAGAATTGCATTTTGCACATGGAGACACTGTAAGATTGTGGAGCTAAGGGACTTCACCAAGGTATTGCAACTTCCAGTTACAGAGCAGAGGCTGAAACCCAGTTCTGCCTTTTACTCCAGAGCCAGCACTCTCAATAATAGCCCCCTACCTTCCTCATGGCAGTGGGGTATGGATTCTAAGATTATATGTTTACATCCAATGGGAGTCAGGCTTGAACGTGGGTTCAGTGTACAAACCAAAATGGCCTGGAAATCTACTCATTTCCAACTTACCTTCCCCACTCTCTTCTTTCCTAGCGAGAAGTGCTAAAGGGTAGCAACTAATTCTAAACTCCTACAAAAACACGAACGATCAGAATTTCTCAGAATGCAAGTTCTTCAAGGGCAGAAATTGTGTTAGCACAATTTAGGCAGCCAGAACAGGCAGCACCACGGACAGTGGCTGGTATAGCATGGAGCTTAATCAACAATCTGTTTATTTTTATTCCCATGTTTCTATGAGGCTCCTAGCCTTTCCAAGAATAGTAGCTGGTATGCTACCAGAGTCCAGTAAGGGTCGCTTTACTTTACTTCTCAAAATCAGACTTAATTTGCTGTAAAATCCCAGCCCCCAATCTCAGTAATTTGCGGCCTTCTCCCCTTTTCCCTCTATGGAATCGTACGATGGTCCCAATCTTTATTTTTCCCATTGCTACAGCCATCTGTGGACACTGCTGCTCAGCAGTGGCCCTTGTTCTTGACAACTTCCATCCACCTCTTGGGCATTCTGCTTCAGGCAGGCTTGACTATGTTCTTTGCTGCAATCTGCCTGTAGAATTCAGGCCTCACACCAGGGCATGCTGAAGAGCTAGTCTCTCCCCTTACCTGTCTCTGAGAAAGCTCCACCTCCGTCTCCGTCTCTACTTCTGCAATGCAAACACACTGTCCATGCCCTTCTACTCAGGGACAATTCCACACCATCTTCCTCAATAAAACTTTACAAGCATGATTCTGCCCTTCGTTTCCTGGGGTTAGGTGGGAAAAAAGTTATTAAATCCAGTTACTTTTATGTTAATTAACTCAACCATTTATCAATAGTTTGTGTATTAGATTAATATGCTATTACAACATTTTCATTAATTCCCTTCACATCTGGACCATTTGGACTGCCAAGTTGGTACTACATTTGGCTGACAAATAAATCTGCTGTAGCCAAGAAAGAAGAAAACTTCTTTCCTTCTTCAGATAACATTAGGCTCTTGATTTCTCCTGGGAGCCTATCACACAGGCTGCTTCCCCTTGGTGGCTGACAGCACCCCTGATAACCCTCAGTGAAAGCAGAGCCCAAAGGGGTAAGGGTCCAGGGGCAGGGCTTCTTTGCTACTTCTCGAGCTCCGCACTAGCTATTGCCAGTGCATCGCTGACACTAATCACAAGTTATTAACATCTGGACAGAACTCCAGACCTTCTGTTCCAAACACATTTCTAACACCTTTCATAATCCACAGTTGTTACCAAAAGGCATGTGCAGCTGTGAAGAAAGGTGAGTGGGTAGGCTAAATAAATAAATAAATAGTTTCCATGTAGAATGCTCAGTTCAGCACAGCATGAAATCTTATCGTGAGCCATCTCAGAATAAGGCAACTTGAGGAGATTTCTTCCTGCCCTCATGCAAGACAACACATTGCTAATGTCGGTCATGTAGTAGATCCAGCACCTACTGCAAGCAAAGAACCGTCTTGGTGTTGGTGAAGAGACAAGTAGCTAATCAGGAAGAAAGACCACTTGACATGGCCCAGACCCAACAACAAGAATTCTTAAACATCCTGAACATGTAAAGTGCGCTATGAATAATGAACAATGAGCATGTATCAGAGGAAAATTTCAAATCCAGCAAAGGCAGAAGAAATTCCCTTTGCTTTAATCCTGACATCTACTATATTTTCCAACTTCACTCCCCCTGGCTTTTGAGCATTTCTTTTCTTTTTTTGAGGAAGATTAGCCCTGAGCTAACTGCTGACAATCCTCTTCCTTTTGCCGAGGAAGGCTGGCCCTGAGCCAACATCCGTGCCCATCTTCCTCTACTCTGCATGCGGAACGCCTACCACAGCAAGGCTTGCCAAGCGGTGCCATGTCTGCACCCAGGATCTTAACTGGCGAACCCCGGGCTGCTGAAGTGGAACGTGCGCACCCAACCACTGCGCCACTGGGCTGGCCTCGCTTTTGAGCATTTCAGTGGTGGAAGAGAGTGAACATTGAGGGCTCAATCACTCAATACTCCACAGAGGAATAGTAAAAAGTAACTGATCTCCCCAAAAATGGTTTACTAGTTTCTGAAGATCTGGTTGAGAGGGTTTCTGATAGATTTTAAGGTTGAATATTATCTGAGTTAGAGTGCCAAAAGGAGAAGATAAATGATTGGGCTGAACCACCAATGATTAATAAATACAGCCAGCCAGCCATCTTACAAATTTTTATTGAGTATGTCTTCCATATCTTCTATATCAGGCATTGTGCTAGGCACTGAGGATAAAATGATGACTAAGATATATTCCCTGCCCTTCAGACACTCATGAATTAGTGAAGGAGACAGAGAAATAAGCAAGTAACTTTCATATAGTATGACATAGAACATCATCGTGGCCTGTGTGGGATACTGTGGAAGGCAAACAGAGTGGACAATAGAAGCAGGAGTTAAGGAAGCTACAAAGAAGAGATCCTTGGGAGAAGTCTTCAAGGACAAGAAGAAGTTAGCCAGCTGGAGAAAACTGAGAAGGATATTCCAGGCTAGGCGTACAGCAGGTGCAAAGGTATATAGAGAAACGAGGAAAGCAAGAGCATTTGGAGAATTCCCACTAATTCTGTGTGATTGAAATGTAAGCTCAGTGTCAGAGGGGCAAAGGATAGCACTGACTCATTTTAATAAAAGGCTTCTGAGTCATGCCAAGGAATTTAAATTTTATCCTGAGGTTTGAGAGGGAAACTTTGGAGCATTGAAAGGGGAGAGGAATGGACAGATTTATAATTGGCAATATCAGTCTCATAAATATAGAGCATAGAGACTGGAAAAATGGGTAGGATGGAGGCTGGAGACAGAGAGATCTGTTCAGGGACCATTAGAAAATTTCAGGTAAGAATAGATGAGGTCTTAAATTGAAGAATAGAAATAAATATCAACAACGAACATTTAAAAGTATTTTGATTCGATCCTTATGAGTATTTTCTCTGTTGAAAATGAACCACAAAGAACATCAATGGTGGTGCTAATTTTACCATAATGACAGTATTACTACAGGCATTAAAGCAGTGAACTCACTGGGAAAGCTAACGAAAGCACACAGTATTCTTTAATAATATTTCTAACATCAGGAGGAAAAGAGTCCTCTGTTTTTGCCTACAGTCTCCCACTTCAGTCCTATTCCAGTTGAAATAGGAGCTACCAGAGAAAGGTATTTCCTTTCTAGTAAATTTGAGTCTGGTGAATTGGTTACACTGAGATATGAATTGGCTTAACATATTATTCCTTCTATGTTCTTCCTCTTCCACTCCTTACCCTCCCACCAGCAGACCAAGATTTAACTTAAGCTAAAGGATAGACTCTACTCATGGAATCTCTGGTGTGGCTGAAGTTAAGAGCTGAGAGGGAAAGGAGGTCCTCCAAATGCTAGCAAAGTCACACCTGAGGTCAACTAGACCACAGGAGGGCATTACTATCAGGGCTCTCCACAGCTTTGCCATGCGCAGCAACTGTCCCTCAGTCAACGAACGTGGAATAGACTCCATTCCAGTGGAAGTGTGGTGTAACAAGAAGACCCCAGTCTTGGACCCAGGTAGATCTGGGATCTTGTCTGTCAAATGAAGGGAGAAAGGCCAGTCTGTGGTGAGAATTATGCAAGATAACATTTGTGAAGCACCCAGCACAGAGACTTTCTCAACAGGGGCACTGTAGTCCCCCAGAGGACATTTGGCAATGTTTGGAGACAATTTTGGTTATCACAACTCGTGGGGTCGGGGGGAGGTGCTACCGGCGTCTAGTGAGTAGAGATGAGGGATGTGCTAAATATCCTAAAATGCACAGAACAGCCCCCACAACAAAGAAGTATCAGCCCAAAATGTCAATGATGCTGAGGTTGAAAAACTCTTTTTTAGCTCGATAAATGCTCCTTTTAGCTCCTATCCTATCCTATGACCTGCTCAGAATTCAGATTAAAAGGAATACCCCTAAGTAGAGACAGCCACCCCAAAGGACAGCCTCTGCCTGCTGACTGGAGAGATTAACCCCAATAGTTCTCACTCCCTCCCCTCCATGATTAGAATGACCAGTTTGTGAGGAGTTGTCTCATTTAGCCTCCCGGCTGTTTATGTTTCCTCTTTACGATATTTTCGAGTGAATTTTATTTTCCACAAAATTAAGCAAGAAGTCCTGACATCTTGCTGGGCTCGCCCTTTCTCCTCTGTGCCTTTTTGTCCTGACCAGGCACCATCCCTGTCATTTCCTTCCTCGATTCCTTCACCGCCTCCCCACTCAAGCCCAAAGCTGCCTGTTTACTGACCGCAGAGCAGGTGCGCGTTCTCAGCAAGCAGTCCCAGGGACCTTAAGGGATTTTTATCTTTTCACGTGTATAAACCATCTTGTCTAATGGGCTCTCTGATTGAGAGTCAGCTTTGCAGATTGGGTTTGAGCCCCTCCCTGTTCCTTATCCCTCTCTGTATACACAGTTGGACCAGAAAGCGCTGCACTGTTCTGAGCAGGCATCCTCCAACTGATGCAAACCTGTGAGAGAGAAGAAAGGAGACAACCATCTCCTCTTTTCATGATTTGCCACCCATATATATGTTTGCATGTGTGTGTATGCGTATGAACACAGCACACACTTTCCACAGACACAGAAATCCATGCACATACGAAAGGAAAAAGAAAGGTATTCTGAGCAGGATGCTCAGAAACAATGCCAGTGTCAAAGCAAGCCTGGCTTCTGGCTTCGGGGACCCCCAAGGGCTGATTATTTGCTGGTTCTGCCTGCAGGACTTGAGAATGGGAGCTCAAAGAGCTGATTTCACTTCCCTCCAGGGCATCAGCCCCAGCTGACGCCCCATTCCAGCTCTCCTCTGTGCTGTTTGCTGCGCAGCCTCTATTTCCAACCATTGATAATCTACCCTGCAAAATCAAGCAAATGTAGTGATGGACACTGATCAGGTCCCTAATTATGATCAGATCAAGATTTTCCGGTTTAAGACCTCCCACTCCCGTGTCCAAGTGCTGGCTCAATCAACTGGTGACAATACAGAAAAGTTTAAGGGAGGGAATAAGGGACAAGAGTGATGCAGCAGGACAATTACAATCACAGAAGTCTGGGGCTCCTTCCTCTCCTTTGTCTGGAGCTTGTTACCCCTTTGGGGGCACAGAGGTGGAGGGGGGGAGACTTGTTTCTCTGACTCTCCCATAGGTTTTAGGAGTCTAGCCTAATTAGGTTTCAGTAAAAAGAAGGACCTAGAAGGCCCAAAGAAATAGAGAAAATTTTATTCCTGAAGTATTGGCCTTTTGTGCTAGAAGTCACTTTGATCTTGATCTTTCATTTCACGTAATATTTTGAGCTACCGGTCTGTATTTTTCAGTGCTGAAAGCCTTGTGGAAGCCAACTCATAAGCAGCCTCAAATTCAGCTCCACCCCCGTGTCCTCCTTGAGACAGGAAGTAATGGGAGAAGGAAGGCTTCTCCTACCACTTGCTGCTGCCTCTCCACTCCAGTGACCTTGACCTTCACCTTGCCTTCTGTATGCCAAGCCCCCCAAGGGAGCTGGGGATTTGAAGATGGCTGCCATGGTGTGAGAAGGGTGCTCTGAGAAAGTGCTGTGGGAGCCAGCCTCGGGAGCCAGGGAAGGCTTTCTGCAAGAAGTGATGTCTGAGGAGAAGAGTTTTAGGGTTGAGTGGCAATTATCCAGGTGACAGGTAAGCAGAGGAGAGGAAATGCTGCCTGAGGGGACAGCATGAGGAAAGCTGATAGGGCATGAAACATCATGGAGGTGCTGCGATTTATAAACACTTAGCGTGACCCGAATAGAACATAAGAGGCAGGTGGTAGTGAGGAAGGATCCTGGAAAGCTGGGGGGAGGGGGCAGAGATCACAAAGGATCTTACTAAGATGTTTAGACTTGACCCTGCAGGCGTGCAAAAGCACTGATGGGTTGAAATTCAGGAATGAAATGCTCAGATGCACAGTGCAGCTGGATCACTCTGGCGGCTGTGTGCATGTGTGTGTGTGTCGGGGGTGGGGGGAGAGTTGTAGGGAGAGACATGAAGCATTGCTTTGTTTTAATGTGAAATTTGAAAGTCTCTGAGATTTATTGGCAATCCACGGGGCTAGTGTCTGTGCATCACAGTCCACAAATTTACGTGTGTAAAAAATACATCTTTTTATAACTCACCTTAATTTCTCTTTCAAGTTCCCTATGTGAGCAGATTGCTAGAAAACTTTAACTGCAGTCTTTTTGAGGTGACTCCCTCCCACAGATTGTGCCAAGGTTTGAGGCGGGCTTTAGCAAGTCCAGGTAAGTGGGCAGACATTTCTCCATACCCATTACTTCCATATACCCATGGTCCTGGCCACTGCTTGTCACCTATCTGTTTAGGAGGAAAAGGAAGTGGAGAGGTGGAGAGAAACCACAGCTAACATGAAAGTGGCTTACTCCACCACAACAGGGTTTTTAAAAATCAAATAAATATATATACCTGAGGAGGGGACACCAATACTTGACGTAAAAAATTATGAGAACCTGCACTAGGAGAGAGATAGGAGGAATAAAAGAAGGGGATTCAAGAAAAATGTAAGAAATAAAATAAATAAGAGCTGGTGACTGATGAGTGGTGGAGGGTACGGGCTCCTGGACCAGGCAAATGGCAATGACACCAACTGAGCTAGAAATTACTGCAGGAGCAGGAATATGGAGGATGGTACGGGGAGAGATCACCTGGGGAGAGTTGAGTTCAAGGGGCCCAGGGGTCATGCACACGGGCATCCATCCCAGCAGCTGAGCTGCCTGCTCCATGCTGGCAGTCCTGAAGCTGGTATCCCACTGGGGGCTCCGCCTCCTGGGCGCAGCAGGACCGCAAGCCCCACCTTCAGTTCATCTCTTTCTCTTGCCCAGATTCTTCCACATCAGCGTCACCCAAACACTTGTGTTTCTTCTGCACTAACTCGGTTGCGTTACCTTCTTGAAATGTTTTGTGCACATGTCTATATCTTTTCTATACATACAGATTATTCTTCTCCTGTTGCCTATGGGTTCCATCGTGACAGAGCTCTGTCCTCTGGACAGTGGAGGAGCCGTCCCATGTAGGAGACCGGGGGCAGGAGACCGAGCTGTAAGCGTTGGCTGTGTTAGACACCAGCTAGATGATCTTAAGCAAGTCACCAGTTTTCTTGGGATCAGCTCCCATATCTGTAAAATGAGGACAATGACACATACTCTGACCAACTCCCGGGGTATAGGGTGACCAAATGACATAAAGTATGGAAAAGCATTCTTTATTTTATTTATTTATTTTTTTGAGGAAGATTAGCCCTGAGCTAACTGCTGCCAATCCTCCTCTTTTTGCTGAGGAAGATAGTCCTGAGCTAACATCTATGCCCATCTTCCTCTATTTTATATGTGGGACACTGTCACAGCATGGCTTGATAAGCAGTACCTAGGTCTGCGCCCAGGATTTGAACTGAGGAATCCTGGGCAACTGAAGAGGAGCGTGAGAACTTAACCACTGCGCCCCTGGGCTGGACCCTGGAAAAGCATTTTTTAAATGGAATACGCTGGTCAAATGTAAATTATTAAGCCGCCCGTACATTACACCTTCCGTGCTTATCTCTGTCCTGCTCCCCATCTTCCTTTTACTTAGTGATCCCTCACCCTGTAAATCTAAGCTTAGAACAGCATCTCTGGAAAGGGAGGTTGTGTGTGGCAGAGGCTTGGGGCTGCAGAGGAAGGGGGTGTGAAGAAAAGGACGGGGTGACACGCTCAGGAATCTGTGATGTTGTCTCCCTGATCAGAGTCAGTGTCGGGACGCAAAAGTCACAGACAGAGGCCCAGGCTCTGGACAGAGACTGCCACAGAATGAACTTTTTTTTGTCTTTTACTCTTGGCAATCTGGCAGAAATGGCACCTGCTTATCCCCAGTCCAAGTCAAACAAAATACAGCTTTCACCATTTGATGGTGTTCGTGTGGAGCCCGTGCAGAGGCACAGAAATCAATGTGCATTGATTCCTAAGCTAGGAATTCATAAACTTCTTTAAGGTCATGGATTGATTTTTTACTTTCGGTAAAAAAAATGTGAGACTCCAGACCTTTGCCTTCATTTCTTCTGCCTTTCTCATCTGCAGGGACACACACTCTTGCACACATGCTCTCCCTCGCCTGTGTGTGCCCTGCCCTCGCTCACTCGGTACCACCAGGAGGGAGAAGCACTTAGATACAAAGCGAGACGGATACTTAAATGCTCCTCCGCTACGTCAAAGCCTCCTTGCACTGGCCTCCTCCCCTGGATTAATCCAATAATGGAGCAGGTGGATTTGAAGCATGACACCACAAAAGTGAGCACAGTGGTCAGAAAAGACTCATTGGCATCTGTCAAATCAAAGCTGGCAGCAAGGGGCCTGATTTCAGGGCTCAGGCACGGATCAGAGCAGTGCTCCATACCCACGTTGATTCTGCCGATGACACCAGGGGTGAGTGGGACAGAACTTGAGCTAGCGTCCGAGGTGGCATCCGCTACATTACCGGGGGAGCCTCCTCATCGCCTGGACCTTGCTTTACCCACAGGAGAAAACATCTGCCTCGTGGGGTGGTTATGAAGACAAAATACGAGGACAGATGTGAAAGCACTGTTTAGCTGTAAACCATGAGCTCAGTACAAGATAACTATTTCTCCAGTGCCCCAAATCTTCCTTCTTTATTAGAGTAAGAACACTGGGCATGAGATGTTCACTCTGCATAGATTTTTAAGTGCACAGTACAGTATTGCTATCTCCAGGCACAATGTTGCACAGCAGATCTCTGGAACTTATTCATCTTGCATAAGTGAAATCCTATGCCCATCGACTAGCAAATTCCCCTTTTCCCTTCCCCCAGCCCCTGGCAACCACCATTCTATTCTGTGCTTCTATGAGTTTGACTATTTTAGATACCTCACATAAGCGGAATCGTAGAACTACCGTATGACCCAACAATCTCCCCTCTCCGTGTATATCCAAAACAACTGAAATCAGAATCTCCAAGAGACATCTGCGCTCCCATGTTCACTGCAGCCTTATTCACAACAGCCAGGGTGTGGAAACAAGCTAAATGTCCATTGACTGGTGAATGGATAAAGAAAATGTTATATATATGTATATAACAGAATATTGTTCAGCCTTAAAAAAAGAAGAAAATCCTGCCATATGCGACAGCATGGATGAACCTGGATGACCTTATGCTAAGTGAAATAAGCCAATCACAGAAGGAAAAATCCTTTTTTTTTTTTTCAGATTATATTCTTAAACTCTGGAGCCAGGTACCACTGAGGTCACATCCTAAACTTACTGCTGTGAGCTGTCACCTGGTTCCCTGGACTTGCTGAGCCCTGGTCTCACCAGCCCTAAGACAGGATATAACACATGCACCCCGTGGAGTTATGGAAGGGACTAGCAAGATGGCGCATGACGCTGCACATACTGTGCTACCACGCGGCTGGTCCGGCTATCACTCTCCTGCCTCAAGCTCCCCATCCTGCCAGCTGGAGGCCTGGTGTGGCAGTGGAGCCTCAGAGCCAGACCCTGCTCGGGATGGCCGCCAAGCTGCTGGATCCCGGCTGGCACGGGGGCTCTGCCCAGCCCCTCTCCCTGGCACTGTCAGCTTTCTCAGCAGCCCAAGGCAGTTGGTTCTCCCTGCTCCCCAGTGAGCCACAGGAACTAGAGTCCCTGGTCTCAGCTGCACGTGGGTCACGTGGTTTTGCTTGTGTCAGGCTGCTCAATTAACAGCAAATCAAGATGTTCAGATGGTGCAGCCACGCACTGGGAAGCCAGACCCCCCACCTGCCCGCAGAGGCCGGCAGATTGCGCCTGTGTTGGCTCCCAACTTCCTGTCAGCCTCGCAGACCTCTTTGTTGCACGCCAGTCTCCTCTCTGAATCCTCAGTCCTTTTTACCCTCTGGCTCCTGTCCCATGGGCTGTCTGTCGGTGCCTGTCCGCCAGAGCTGGGCTCAGCTGCGCCTGCCTATATCTTCCCTCTCATTAGCAGAGGCCCCCTGCTGACGGGTGGCTGCAGAGCAGGCGGGAGCACAGGCGGATGCAGGTGCACCTGAGCTCCAGGTCCCAACCCCAGAGTCCCCAGCCTGACGCCTCTCTGGCCTACGGCCATGCCATACAGGGAGCTTTGGCAGCTACACTTCCCCCTGGCTAGCATGCGGAGGTCATGGACTGTCTTAGGCATGACCTGAGCCAGAGTCGTCTTCTGATTATGACTCTGGCAGAAGATGTACCACAGGTGAATCGGCAATAAGCCAGGGAGGAGAGGAGCACTGCTCCAGCTGACCAGCTGAGACTACCATAGACACAGGGGCACTGGATGTCCACGTATATACAAGAAGCTCTTCCATCTTTAAAGCAAAGGAATAGGATTGCTCTCCTTCCTTTCTACACATCCTACGGGTATCCCTTTATCATCTTTTGACCTATATATGAATGCTAGGGGCTGTGGGGGAAGGGAGCATGTGGGGAGGAGAGCAGGGGCCAGGAATTACTTACCCCTGTGCCCGTGCTACTGAGCCTATTGGCCCCCTCAGGGCTCTACACTAGGCCATATGGGGACACAGAGTGTGGCAAGGCCTCTGGACCCAGGAGGCTGGGGTCCAGCAGGGGTGGCAAGGCTCATGCACAAGAAAGAGAAGTGGTGCAGGTAGGATGTGTCAGGTGCAGTGGGGGAATGACCTGGTCCTGAGGCAAAGGGGTTTCAGAGAAGGGCCAGCATCTCAGGCAGAGGCCTCACCTCTATTAGGCTTTGAAAGAAAAACTCTAATCCCAAACTGCCTCTTCCTGAGGTTCCCTTCTAAAAGGTGGGTGCTCTGGAAATACCACCTTATTCAATGTGAGTCCTTGGAAAACATGATTGGGAAAGTAAAGAAACACACAGCCACCCATGACCGAGAGATGGGGTCCCCTACACGGTTAGCGCTTCCTATGGAGGTCAGAAATACGATGGTCGGTTACTGCTTCCAATGGAGAGGTCACAGTGACTTGAAGCAAAGTCGTTCCTCTCCCTTTGCCCACTTCTCTCTCCTCATCCAATCTCTGAGAGCCTGGACAGCACACAGAAACACCCAGCATCCACACTGAGCTGTGCACTGGGAGCCGGAAGGCTCCCTCTGCCAGACACTGTTGGCTCCCAACCTGTCCTCTCAGTGAAGAGAACTCTGTTTCCCTCGCAGGAAACTTCGTTTCTTTAGTGGTTGGAGGGGGGCTGCCTTTGGGATGAGCCATCCAAACTCCCCTATGATATTCTGCTATCTGTTCTCTCTTATCCACGTAAGCACCCAGCACAGCGCTTGCTGGGACTGCTCCCTGAAGAACATTGCTAGGACCGTGGTCTTTCTTCTCTGTTACCTCCTTATGGTCCCAGCAGACATTCACAGAGATGCGATTCCTCAAAAGGCAATTCAAGTTCAACTTCAGGCTAACAAATGCTAAATGCTAACCCACCTCAATGATCCTATCACAAAATACCTGGAAAAGGACAGTGTGAAATACATCTCTTCTTAGCTCAGAGCAAGGGCCTCAAGATGCCAGCCCTCACTACTGGCAGTGCTGGAGCAGTACCTCTGTTTCGGGGAGATGGCTGGCAGTGAGGTGGTGTGGGAAAAGAACCAGGACCTAAAATGGTCAGTGTAAAAGGGAAAGAGCTGGACAGTTACTTTTCAAAGCACAAAAGAGATTCTTCCTTAAAGAGTTGCTGCGGATGCCTGCATTTCTCCTCAGCGTTGCTACAGTATCCCATCTCCACGCCCCATGCTCTCTCCTCTCCCTCCCCAGCGTCCATCTATCTAGGCAGGTGGAGCAGCTCCCTGCTGGTCAGCTCTTGCTGGGTTCAGTGCAGGGCTGCATGCTGGAGAAAGCCCACACCACTTCTCTTGCTTCATAAAGTTGGAAGTTAGTTGCTGTTTTATTCAACTACAATGGCATCTAATCTCTTTCTACTCCAGTGGATTTATTTCCAAGGAGTGACCACAGCACATAGGAAGGCCTGGGGGACAGGCAGGGAAGGGGACACAAGGTGTGCCCCAGGATTATGCAGGATCCCTGACTAAGGCAAACGGGCTAACGCTGTTACGAGGAGCTCTAAGCCCCCAGGATGCCGGAAAGAAACTCCAAGACGTAGAAGTCAGGAAGACCAGAGTCTGGAAGACTTTCAGAACAGACAGTGTAGAGAGAAAAACACAGTGACTGCTTCTTTATTAAGCAGTTATCTACTTATTTTAAGTGCAGATTATACCCACGTCGTGCCTTCAACCCCAGTATATCCAAATATTGCTGGTTGTTTTTCTTCTCTTTTTCTTTCTTTCAGTTTTCTTGAGTTATAATTGACATGCAGCACTGTGCAAGTTTAAGACGTTCAGCATGATGACTTGACTTATATATATTGTGAAATGCTTACCACAGTAAGTTTAGTTACTGTCTATCTCCTACAAAAAGAGTTCTTTTCCTATGATGAGAACTTTTAGGATCTACTCTCTGAACAACTTTCAAATATATCAGACAGGAGTGCCAACTATAGTCATCATGTTGTACATTAGGTCCATAGTAGTTACTTGTCTTGTAACTGGAAGCTTGTACCTTGTGGCCACCTTCTTCCAGTTCCCCCAACCCCCACGCCCCACTTCTGCCAACCACAATCTGATTTCTTTTTGTATGATTTGGTTTGTTTTAGATTCCACGTATAAGATCATACACTATTTGTCTTTCTCTGTCTGACTTATTTCACTTAGCAGAATGCCCTCAAGGTCCATCCATGTTGTTGCAAATGGCAGGATTTCCTTCTTTTTTATGGCTGAATGATATTCTGTGGTGTATATGTGTGTGTGTATATATATATATATATATATATATATATAAAATATTTTCTTTATCCACTCATCCACTGATGGGTACTTGGGCTGTTTCCATGTCTTGGCTATTGTGAATAATGCTGCAGTGAACATGGAAGTGCAGATAACCTCTTCGATACAGTGATTTCATTTCCTTCAAATATATACCCGGTGGTGGAAGTGCTGGACCATATGGTAGTTCTATTTTTACTTTTTTGAGGATCCTTCATATGCTTTCCATAGTGGCTGCACAATTTACGATCCCTCCAACAGTGCACCAGGGTTCCCTTTTCTCCATATCCTCGCCAGCACTTCTCTCTTGTCTTTTTGAATACAGCCATTCTAACAGGCAATAGGGGATGTCTCATTGTGGTTTTAATTTGCATTTCTCTAATGGTTAGTGATGTTGAGCACCTTTTGGCCAACAGGCCAAAGTACCTGTTGGCCATTTGTATATCTTCTTTGGAAAATGTCTGTCCAGGTCCTTTGCCCATTTTTTAATTGGAACATTTGTTTTTTTGCTATTGAGTTGTGTGACTGTTGATTCTTCTTAAAGAAGATGATGGGGAGATGCATTTTTACAGCATGTTAATGACAGTATGGGAGGAGTAAGGACCTCTTTAGCCTTTTTCTGTTTTTATAAATAATTTCTGGTGATACACTGTTCCCCACAAGCAAATTCCCTAAACTGTCCCTGGGTCCCAGGCTGGGAGCCCCTGATGTGAGCAGAGAATCGGTCTTGGTCTTGGGCAGCTGGAATGTCCTGTGGAATGTCCTGTGTACTGAGACTGTGATGGCACAGAATCATCCTGGGGGCAAGGTGTGGACCCCGTGGGAGCAGGAGCCCCTAGAATCTTCAGGTTTAGTGTTGTGTTTACAGTGAGCTGTCAGGTGGGAAGAGGTACCAAGGATGGAGTCATCTCCCCTCAGCAGACCACACTTCCTGCCCTCTTCCTTACCCCGCTGGCTTCTGGAGTCTCTCCAAAGGCAGCAGCAGGCACCAATGGCTAATTGCTCCAAAATAGCTAGTCTCCATTTCAGGGTGCTGCTTGCTTTTGCTTCAGTAGCTGGCAAATGAATCCTCCTAGGGATTATAATAACCCTGTCCTGGCTGTGTTCCCTGGAATCTTGGCCTCTTTCCCTGGCACTCATCCCAAAAGGGATGGAAATCTCTTAGTATTTATCCCCTTGAAGATTCCCCGTGCCTGCCTGGCTCCCAGCCTCTCTGCACACAGACGGCCCGCTTCCTGCATTTCTCCACAGAGCAGATCACGCCCTGGCTCCCCCCCATGCCCATCGCCTCCTGAAGGCTGCCACTGCTCTACTCCCTCCTCCCTGGCCTCTGCGGACGCTTACATCCCATTGAGGCAGAAAGGCTGTCTTCCTATAGTATTTTTTCCTCCAAAAAGCCCAAGTTACTGAGGGAAGAACTGGGATGTCTCCTGTGACTGCAGAAAGATCCTAGCCACCTCTGAAACAATGAACAAACGGAGTGACGGCTTCCTCAAAGAGCTGACTGTCGTTCATCTTTCCTCCTAACAAGCGCAGGTCTCTGAGGACAAGGAACGTTCCACATTTTTGTTCTACACCTGAGAACAGCAGTGTAGACCATTGGTAGTGAAGCAGTGCTAGCGCACAGGGGAGGGAGCAGTCAACACTGCTCACTCACCCCGTGACGTGACTGTTGGTTATTTTGTGTATCTACCCTCCCTCAACTGCTCCACCACACTGAGCTCCATGAAGATAGGAACTAGATCTTAGAAGGCTTTGCAGCTACTACCAGCCACTCCTTACCCCTAATCCTCAAGGATGGGGCTGGGGAGGGAGTACCTAGCACAGGACTGGCATATATTAAAAGCTCAATAAATCATTTGTGAATGAATGAACTATGATGGCTCAGCTTCTATGCTCTTAGCAAAGCCCTTTCACAGAGCATCGAGTTTCAGTGTAGGTGAACCCTGCATGTCGATGGCCACTTAGGACATGAGGCTGACCAGTAGAGATCAATGATGCCCACATAGGACATTTTTATTTCACTCAGTCCTTGGCCACTAATCACACTGTGGATTGAGTGAGAGGGTATGTAGCTGGATCCCAGCAAAGCAAAGTGGAAAAAACACTGAGAGTGGGCTGGGAGTATTGTTTCGGTATAGGAAGTACAGTATCTTTTACTTAAGTCAATCCTACAAATGCTATCCAACACTCAGGAAGATTTTCAGCTGCTTGACTCTAGGAGCACTGAGCAACGCAGTGCAGACTCGCAATCCACACTAGTCGGCAAGGCCACCCCTTGCCTTCTTGCTCTCTACTTTGTAAGCCAGGCCTGCTGCCTACCTGAAAACAATATGGTAACATCGTCTTTGGATGCCCTTTACCAAGTCACTATTGGCTCTCCATGGCAATATAAATACAATCATAATAAATAAACAACAGCAATTAAAGCAGCATATAATAGATTATATAAAATAGCTCACGGCTGAAAAGCCCACGAAGTGGCATTTTAACAAGAAGAAGGAGGGCAGCTCAGAGGGAGTGTGTTGGGGAAACTAAACTATTTTCAAGCAGCACTTGAGAATTCCCCACATTCAAAGTGAATTCCTGGTTTCACAGCTCCAGAGCCACACTGACTTTCTCCAGGCAACTAATGGCAGAGGCTGTGGGAAAATGGAAAACCATGCATAAGGGAGACCCTGAAACTTGGTCAAAAATTGTTTGGTTAAGTCAGACGCTTAATCAGAAGGCATAACACACAAAGAAGGTGAATGTTACTTGATCTCTCTCACGCAAGGTCAGAGAGCCTCTGCAAAAGGAGAGGGACAGATCCCCAGGAGGCTGGAAAGGAGGCAGAGGTCTCAGAAGAGGGTGCTCCTGGTAAAGAGGAGAGAGTGCCTCTCCCAGCTCCGCTCCCTGAGGAGGCAGCACAGGGCGGGAAATACACATGCCAGAGAAGTGTGTGTTTGCAGAGGAACCTGCCGTTTCTTAGCTTAGATATCTTGACTGCCCTAAGGCTTTCTTCATCTGTTAAAGGGGATGGAAATACATGCTTCATTTATTCCGAGCACTAAATGAAGTCACAGATGTAAGGGACTTTTCACAGCCATTGGCACCAGTAGGTACTAAGATGTGTCAGTCCCCTTCCAGCAGAATGGGAAGAAGGATTTAGAAAGGTCAAGGTGACCCTCGCTCGCTAGAAAGTCTGGCTTATCTTGGAAGTTAGGCTGCTCTGGCCTCCGTGGGGCCTGCTTTGTGCCTAGGTATCCTCCTTGGCACCAAGAATGTTAAGATGAATGAGCTAGAGTCCATATGTCAAAAAGCAGCCTGCTACCTAAGGGAAGAATTGTCCCCCTGATGGCTCTGGCTGTGCCCGCGGGCAGCAGGGACTCAGAGGAGAGAAGGATTGAATCAGCCTGCAGGGCATCGGGGAAAGTAGCCAAAAAGGGGCTACCACTGAGCCAATCCATGAATGAGTCCCCACAAGAAGAAAGAAAGAAATTCCAAAGGAGGAAAGAACATGAGAAAAGGCAGGGAGGAATACATGTATGTGGTCTATTTGCAAATCCCTTGGGAGCACCTAGAGCTCAGGGAGCAGCAGTGAAGCTGTGGATGTGTGTCCCTGCTTCTGCCTCCACCGTCTTCACGGGCCTGCCTTTCTCAGAGGCAACGAGCATCGCATTTCTTCACAGCACGAACCCCAGATCGTGAAACTGGGGATAATGGGGTGATCCATGAGTAAAGGTTTGGGGGTAAGCACCACAGAGGATGCTAGTAAGTGGGTTGGTGGAACCCTCCATGTTTAGAACTTGAACTTGGAGCAGAGTTAGAAATGGTGGCTCTTGGCTGAAGGTAACAAGCTGACTCCATAGTTCTCTAGTGGAGCTGTGATCCACCGCCCTCCCCACCCGTTTTTGACACCTTGTAATAGAAAGAGCAGAAATTTAAAAAGAAAGCCAAAGATGACAGTTGTAGGGTAAAAAAGGTGTGGGAAATATGCAAGGAACAGAAGGCTCAGAATTCTGCTCTGCTGTTAGTAACTCGTGAGGGGTCCACGGGAAAAACCACAATAGCTGGGTGTGGGGCTGGAGGGGACAGAGGCACAGGGTGGGGGGCAGAGCCTCCGATGATTTTTGACATGCTCCTTCGATGCCCTGCCCCAGGGAGGAAGAGGCTGACCCCAGTTGTCATGATGCCTCTGGGGCGGGGCCCGCCTGGCTTTTGTTCCTGCCTCACCTTCTTCACATCTCTCTAGTATTGACTTTGCAGGCTGTGATGGTGATGCTGTCAGCAAAGCACTTAGCACTTTTAAAAGGAGGAAGCCTTCCATAAGCCTTCAGTGAAGTCAGTGAGACATGTGAATTAGAAGGCAAATCACGCTGGTTGTTTAGCGATTCCTTGAAGAAAGATAAACAAGAAGAGAAATACAGTTTTATCTTCTGAACCAAGATGGCCTGTTTTCACTAGCTAAGCCCATTTTCAACAGAGTGAAGCAGAACGTTCTAAGGTATCCAGTTCACATGCCAAGTTCTCCCTAAATCCTGAACCCTCTTTTCTCTCAATGATGGAGAATCCAGCCATCTTCACGTCTACCTGGGGCTCAGCTCTGACCTGTGGGGGTAGACAGCAGCCCCTTCCCCACCTGCCCACCATTCCAGACACACTTCCTGCCTTTGGGGAGAGCCAACCTATCGCCATCATAGGCCCTCCTTCCTTAGTCATCAGACACTTATCTGCTTACCTGCCTGTGCCCCTCGGAGAGGAACAAGGAGAGTTTTCCGTGTCAATAAAAAGCTATGAAAGATGAACAGCTATTTCTGGAGATGAAGATGGGCAGCATCATTCAGTGCAGGAAATAGGTCACCATTGGCTTTACAGGTTCTCGTGGCCAAATAAGCAAGCAGCTGCTCCAGGAACAAATAACGCATTGGTTATTGGAGCGGAAGGAATGAGCAAGGAGAGGCCACACCCAGCTCTTCCCTCCTCTTAGTGTCTGGAGGCAGGGCCGTCCCACCCTCACAGGTGTCACACTGCTGGTGTCTGCCTGACATTGGAACCAGTTTTCAATTAGCTGAACAAATGTGTTTAGTGTTGTTACAGATAATCTCCAAGCCGTTTACATTCGGCTTCATAGTGCATTATGGCAGGGAGGGGGGACGAGGGTGGGGGGTGGCGGTAGAAAGGTCTGGGTAGGAGAGAGCTGCTAAAGATTTGTCTTTCTAATTATGCTTTGCTTAGGGCTAATATCAAAATTAGTTTTAATTCCCTGAGCACACAGCAGCTCAGGAACATGCTGGGCACTGGGGAGGCTGGCCGAGGATTTTAAATTTACTTAGGATAGACACACATGGGTAATGGCAACTCAGATGTTAAAGCCCAGCTCTTCTGCCACTGGGGCTGGCCGGAGACCTCCAAGTGTCCCTCCCAGTCTGGCTGTCCCTGGAGTTCGCACAAGGAGGATGGGACGGAGCAGTCACACTGTCCTTGATGTGCACTGGCAAATGGCTTTAGCAGGTGAACCACGCAGGTCTTTGTTATCTTCTGTGGTGCAATAACCCTAGATATGGTAAATAATATGCAATTATCAAATTAATACAGAACAGTGTGTCTTCTCTACCCCCAGTGCCAGTGATGTGTCGTGTTAATGACTTTTGCACCTGCTGAGTGTAATTAGTGAGTAATCTGCATGGGTGTATGATTACTGGGTAAACACATGATATTTACCAATAACTTCCTGCTAGGTAAGCACCAATGAACATCAACAGGTGGCTATTAGGACTAAGTTTAGGTGAAATGAGAACTAGCCTGGACTTTGGTTTACATCTAAGCTCTAATGAAAACTTACTTCAAGGAATATAATTTAATTTTTGAGCAAGCTTCCTACCAACAGCATGCCCTCATGGCTTTTTAATGGGACCAAGAAGCATAAATACCAAACATCCTAATACATCTTATTCTTATTTGAGAAGTAGCTGTGTTTAGGATCAAGAGAGCTCTAGATGAGTCTCCACACCTGACGTTGAGCAAAGCACTTGAGGCTAGCTCCAGTTTCTCCATCCGTAAGATGGAGATGAGCCTATTTAACGGGCTTGTTCTATCTAGTGAACAAAACAATTAACATGGGAGAAGGGTTAGAAATATAAAAAGTTTCACAAGTGTGTGTTATTAAAACTATTATTCCAAACTGGCTGACACTATGGGGGCCTGCGAATCTTCTATGGGAAACCGTCTGAGACACAGATATGGTTAGACAGGGACCAGAAACCTCCTCCCAACCTGCTCCCACCCTTGGTGGTACCTAGAAAACCTTCAGTACTAAGAAGAAAAGTAAAGCTCTTTCATCCTGCCTCTCCCCCCAAACACACACATGCACACCACACACACACACACACACACACACACACACACACACACACACACACCCTGCATGTCACCCTCACAAAATTTCCTGGTGCATAAAGTCAACCTGAGTGCTGATCTTGGGCAGAAAGCAGGAGGAATGAATGCCAGGTCTGAAGACTCCCCACAGCTGTGCAGGTATTTAGTTTGAATGCCCAATAAAGCTTTCTAGGGGCATTTTAGCCACACCTCTATCCCCACCCCAGCACACTGTTGTACTTGCACCAGTCCTGGCCATAAAGTCTAAGCATCAAGGATGTGAACAAAAGAGGGCCATGTGCAGAAAATGGAAGGAGAGCATGATTGATTGCTGATGAAACCTCTAGCTGACCCATTCCTGCCATAGGGAAACATTGTATGCAAGTGTCCCATTGTATTTCCCAAGCTTTTCTCATCTTCAATACTGCTGCCGCCTCCATTTACCTCCATCCTTACATAGGGACACCTCTGCCTGCCCCACCCCCAATTGTCTTTCCAATCAGCGATGAACTCATGCTGCTCTCATCAGACTTTCACCCAGGGTTGTAACTACAAGGCTGCTGGCCACATTCACAGTCAGCTAATCAGGGCGAGAGGCACAACCTGTGCCCCCAGAACAGAGTGGCCATCTGTGGTTCAAACTCAAGACCTCAGCTCCACTGGGGCTGAGCCCTAACCAGGTGAGCTCACTGTCCACAGACACACACCCAGTTAACGCTGGTAATCCTACTACCTCTGGGAGTCCATCCTTGGTGAGACAGGAACAGGTAGAAATGAAGGTGATTTTCTCCGGGTATTAACTACCGCCAATGAGCCGCCGGGCAGCACGTCACCTGGGTCTGGTAACTGTCGCATAGACTGCCCTGTAGACAAGTCAGTGGGGAGCCCTGTGTTCCCCACCCTTGGTCAGCACCGCGCTCCCTTTAGGGGTCCTCCTGGGGACTGAAAAGTGGGAGCTCCCTGACACCTACAGGAGGGAGAACCTGAGGAACTAGTACTTACCTGCTTTTGCCTGGATGTAAAACAGATAACCTATGTCTTGACTCCTGCTCTTGGCTTTTATCTCCATTTCGTAAAATCTCAAAATGGGTTTATACAGACAAAGATGGTACTGTATTTTCAATTATATTCCTAAATTATTGTAGGGAGCGACTCCTTTCTGTTTTCCCCATTTGCACCCTTCTCAATTTCCCTAGAAACAGGAGGATTTCAGCTGTGGCGTCTCCATCTGGGGAAATTAGAGGATGAAGACAGATCTTTAGATCTCAAATCTCAGACCCTGAGTCATCCCCTTTGGTAACTAAGGATGGTATACGGAAGAGAGTTTTCCTCCCACTTCGCAAATAGGAAAACTAAGGCACAAAGGGCGCAAGAGAGAGTTCCCAAGGACCACCAAGGCCCTCCTTCTGAAGAGTGGCTCCCTCGAACGGGCCCGTGTGCAGGAGTTCCCTGCAGGGCCACAGGCTGAGTGCTGGGCAGAGGCAGGAAAGGCGAGGAAAGGCGAGGAAAGGCGAGGGGTCTCCAATCAACGCTCAGCTCCAGATCTGAAAACACTGCAAATTGCCATGAGTAGCTAAGGACCCACTTCATTCAGCAAACACTGTTGGTCCCGGCAAAGCACCAGGTCTGCGAATTCCCGCCACAGCAGGAGAATCACATCTCACCAGCTGCTTCTAGCACAGGATGCAATCCCCTGCCGCCAACATCCCTCCCACCTCCAGAAATAGCAAACATCTGCCAAAAGAGAGCCCCATTAGCAAGACTCTCCACTTGTAAGGATCACTGACTGGATTCTTCTGAGCTTGCTGCACGTTTCACTGGTCCCTGGCAGGGATGTGCTGCTGCTCTCAGCCCGCTGGAGCGAGCCCAGACACAGCCGTGCGGGCAGCCCCAAGCCGCGGCTTCTCTCCTTTTCAGGCCCACAGTACTTTCCCCTCCAGGAGCACAAACTTGGAGCTGTCACATCCCTGTCAACCAGACGGGAAACCAGCCACAAAGCTGCCAATGCCTCTCACAAGGACAGGGGCTTTTGTCACAGGCAGGCTTCCAGGGGGCCTCGGTACAGGGGGCGGAGGCCTCTTAGTCACTATGGTCCCCATGGGGGAAAGGGGCCTTCTTGTCACCAGGTTCCCAGTGGTGACCCCCTCTGCCCTTCCCCCACCACTCCCCTTCCTGTGCCTTCTGCTCTCACAGCTTAATTGCAGCAGCATTGCGGCAGCATGCTGACAGCAGAGTGGCTCCGAAGAGCTGCCATTCCAGATGTCAGGAGCACGCTCACAGGTAGCAGCCCTGTAGGATATTTATGGCTTTAATTCCTCAGTAGAGGTTTTTGTTCTGTCATGCAGCGACATATGAATTGCTACTCATTTGCTCCTGTATTTCCACGTCAGTGGCAATTATGGTAGGGCTGTTGGCTTCTTGTACGACCCCACAAGTTATGATCCCTACACATTTCAGACCAAGTGAAGCTGAGAAGGATTGCAAACACAGGTGAGAGAGGGCTGGAGAGGACAGAGCAACAGAGAAGAGGAGCAGGCTTCCAGGCCTCAAGGTGGTTGTCAAATTGTGAGGATGGGCCGGGAAGTGCCAAAGGTTTCCAGGGGTGTTAGGTCACCTGGGCTTCTTCATCAGCCCAGCAGGAGGTTTGGGGGCTGGTAGGGGGGGGATGAGGGCCTGGCCCAGCTGCAGAGGATTGCTTCGCTCTGCCAGCAACTACTAACCCCTTTGTCCACATGTGACCTTGGAAAAGTCACTTCCCTTACCCAGCTCCTGCTTTCCTCTGTTTTGAAATGAGCACAAGCAGCTTCCAGGCTCCAGGGAGGAGGGAAGAATTCACTGATGCATGCACAGATGAAAGATTTTATCCAAAGACCCCGTCATCCTGCTCTTTGTGGAACGGGGGTGTATTCGGGCTCATCCATAAGCATTTTTACACCGATAAAAGAAAAGCCCTGTCAAAATCGAGTATGCCATCAATTGGGGAGTATAAATCCCCCCGCCCCCTTTTTTGTAATCCACAACAAATTCATAAAACAAAGAGGCTCTTTTCATTTCATTTTGTCAATAAACCCAGCAATGGAAATGCCAATTTGAATAGCAATTTTCCCCTGGTCTGAGCTGAAATTGGCTCTAGAGGAACTGGTTTTCAGTTCTTACATGTAAATTCTCACCACACCCCTCACTCCTACAGATGGTCCTGGGACATCCCCCTGCTTCATGGCCACTTCTCTGCTCAAACATTTGGTTTCTGGAAGGGACACCTGTTTACGCTGCAATGACTCCAATGCCTTCTGCCCCAAAGTCCAGTCAAAAGGTATATTGCTGCCAGGAACTGTGGCAAGGCCTGCAGGTACCACAGAGCAGGCAAGGGGAGGTGGCAGCCTGTCCAAGCAGGGTGGAGCTAGGACTAGAATCCAGATGTCCTGAGGCCCAAATCAGGCTTGTCCCTCTGCACCACATTGACCTTCATCTCTCCCACTTCCAGAAACACTCTCAGATCCCAGCCAAGCCCACAGACCAAATCATAGGTTTAGGTTCTGGTAGATTCTAAACAATTCTGGGACCATTGCTTTCTTATAATAGAGTTGCTAGATTTAGCAAATAAAAACATAATGAATAATTTTTTGTATAAGTATGTTCCACATTTTGTACGGGATAAACTTATCCTAAAAAATTACTCACTGTTCGTCTTAAATTCAAATTTAGCTGAGCCCCTCTATGAAAGAGCCTTTGCCTCCAAAGAGGCTGGCCTGTGACTTTCGGACAAATAAGGGTCAGCTCCTCCAACGTTCTGCTCCTCCTCTCACATTATCAGATACCAAATCCACAGGTTTTTAAGAATGCCAACCGGTTGTGCCTCATCACGCTGGAGTCAAAAGGCCCAGGTGCTCCAGGCTTCAGAGACGGATGGGACTTCCATCCCGGCTCTGCCATCCAGCAACTGTGTTACCTTGGGTCAGCTAGTTAATTTCTTTAAGCTTTAATTTACTCATCCGTAAAATGTGGACGATAAATAGTATCTATTTCGAAAAGATATTCCGAGGATTAGACAATATGTATATGATGTCTTCAGTGTAGTCCTCTGCACACAGCACTCAGTAAGTTACTATCACTAATTTTCAAAGTTTCTATATATAAAATTGAGTTTCAAACAGTATAGAAACATGAAAACAGATAAAACAGTTGTTATAAAAATGTTCTCAAACATCATTACATATAACTTTAATCACCGTGAGATGTATCGTTATTCCATTTTATGGATAAAGGTTAAATGAATTTACAGAGCCTACTGCAATTAAATGAAAACATTGAAAGTTCGAACTAAAGTATTTTGACTCTCAGTGCAGTATTTTTCCAATAGTATTTTGGTTGTCCTGAACCCTGCGCTCCAGTAGATGATTAGTTTACTGAGAGGTGAAATGAAATACAAAGTTCCTCCCCAAACTCAAGTGCCTAGCACTCTTTGTGTGCTCCTTAACCTGGGCTCTGGAAGTCAGCCCTTAGGAGAGGGCCATTCTTCCACCGGCTGGACACAGATAGGTGCCTAAGAATCCTGACTACATGCAAATCTACAAATTATAGGAACACAATGTGGGTGTCTAGTCCAGCTTGACCCAGCTTAGGAAGAGAGTCTGGATGTTCCCCTAGTTCCATAGGACTTCAGCTGTCTAGACTAGCTAGAATTCTCTCTCTGTTCCATTCCTTGAGAAATTCATGCTTCGTACATAGTTTTCTATATACAATCCTTGGGTTTAGATTAAAATCAAAAGCAGTTCCAGGCATTCCAAACTGGTTGATATCTTTTCTCTTCCTAGGTTCTAGATCTCTCTGCACTATTGGAAATTGAATATGCTACTTCAGCTTCTCTCCTGTGACTGAGGGTCTCCCAGAAAGGGGCCCATGGAAGAATGCACAAGGTAGGCCCCTTCTGAGGGCTATACTCCCGACACAGTGGTGACCACTGCACTCACCAGGGCAGGAGGGTGGCCCAGAGGGGATGGTACATGCGTTTAGTGATATTATAAATTGTGCTAGTACTTCTAGGAGCAACACCTACTCTCTCCAGTTCCTAGATGTTGCTAAAGTCTTACTTTGATCACTCTATTATTCTTCACATTTTAAAACTCCCACAGCAGCAGCGATGGGTGAATAATACATTAATATAAAAAAAGGACAAATAGCATGGCATAAGAAAGCCCAGCTTCCTGAAAAAAATGCTACACTCATTCCACAGCTTATAGAGATCCATGTCTGAAGCCCAGGACCAGTTCCTTCCCAGGCTTTTGCAAGCTATGACATTCTCAAGAATTCTAACTTCATCTCTGAATAATCCAAAACCCTCTAGGTTCATCTTTTTTACTTTACCAGCCCAACCTCTAATCAATTTTCTTTCACATTTTCTTGTTTCTCAGATAAATCAAATGCCAATTTATCTTCTTTTCCCCTATTTTCTGCCTCCATTCATTTCATCTCTGGCTCATCACTAACCAGCTTGTGCAAACATCCACGTGTGCATTCAGAGAATATTTTATATTTCTTGTTTGCAGCAAGAAGCGGTACCTCAAATACATCAAATATTCAGGCACTAAGGAAGAACATTATTAACTGCAAGGAAACAAAGCAAAAAAAAGCCAATCTGACCAGTAAGACAACTGATGACTAATAACGTTTATGTACAGCTTTACATGGCACAAAGTACATCACCCTGTTTGATCTTCGCCGTAATCTGAGATCCAACCTGACAATAGAGAATATGGAATGGTGGAGTGGAGTGAAAGCAGCATTTATCATCAAATAGATCAGGCTTGAATTGCAACTCTGCCAGCTAACACCTTGTGTCACTTGGCCAGTACCATGCAGCCTCGGTTTTCTTAGCTCTAAAATGGGCTAAGAACATCCACGATGTAAGTGTTTGTGACAATTAGTAATAATGCATACGGAATAACTCACTCACAGTTGGTAAGTCATTATTATGCTCATTTATGTATAAGGAAACAGAGGCTCAAAGAATTTTACAAGTTTATTCAAGGTCAGAAAACTAGTAAGCGACAGAGCTGGGATTCAAACCCAGGGATTCATGAATTACAGCCTCTGCTTGGTCCCTTCCATCCTGTCTAGAGCCTTTAGTCCAATGCTTCTGGGGATCTAATGTGCAAACCCATCACCTTGTTAAAATGTAGATCTTGATTAAGTCTGAGTTTCCCTGAGACTCTGAATTTCTTACAAGCTCCCAGGAGATGCTTACCCTGCTAGTCCATACTTTGAATAGCAAAGATACAAACTATAAGTATTAACTAGATTTAGGGTTATCCCAATGTGCTGCAGTTGGGCCTTTAAGAATTGAGACTCTTAGTGATGAGAATAGAATGCAAAAGGTCATGACCATTCTTTCAACGTGCTGAGTGCTTGCCATGTGCACGGCATGGTGCCAGGTGCTGGGGACACAAAGATGAGCCAGCTATGCTGTGAGTACAGGTGTAAAAAAAGACCTACAGCAAATGGGCCTAATATATTTGCAGGGCAACAGGGAGATCCACATAATAGGAGAGGAAGTGGAACGTGCTTGCAAATGTAGAACAAGGACAGATGATGGAGAACCCTGAAAGATTTATAGGGGAGTGTAACTTAGATACAAGTCAACACGGATCTGCTGTAGATTTAAAAACAAAGACTTAGAGTTTAAATCTGAACTGAAGTAGAGAGACAGAAATCAAGGACAACAGCCCCGAGTCTGCTACAGAAAGCAGAGGTGAGCCGATGTGGACTTAGACTGGGGGAGAAACTGTGGGAGCACAAAATGAAAGGAATATAGGAGATACTGAGGCAGACCATGTTTCAGGAGCCCTGGGCTTAAACTGGGGGGAGGACCTGGGCTCCATTACAGTGCTCCCTCTGATTTGGGTCCTCTCTGACCTTCCATCTCTTATCTGTAAAATACAGATCATCTATTTCAGGGGCCATTGCGAGGATTAAATAAGACAATGTACGTGGATGCCCTTTGAAAACTCTAAAGCACTATATAAATTAAGGAGCTATTATGATTAAGTTTCTCATGCAGAATCTGATACATTGTCACTGAATTAATTAAGTAATGAAAGAATGGAATTTGATGAATATTTGGATATAAAGAAAGAAGTAGAAGAAATGACCAAAGGTGATCTCAGAATGTCCCAGGTACCAGCATAAGAAATAGTTGCACTGCATTTGATGGAAATGGGAGGAGCAGGGAATCTGCAGGAGGATGTGTTGTGTTAGGGGTTCCTGAGTCTTAGGAGAGGCTTGGCCCTGCTAAATCTAAGAGTTCCAGAAGCAGGACACATCTCTGATTCTCAAAAGCAACACTGGGATTCCTAACAGCTGCAGTAAGAAAACTTCGCTTAATTTTTATCATCCCTGTTACCACTCATGGCCATTTGGTGCTCAGCTGGATGGCCTTGGGCAAGTTGTGCTGGGCATCCGTCTCCTCATCTATAAAGGGGCATACAAATATTAGCTGTCTCAAAGGGATGCTATGAAGACCACAATTAATAACATTTGTAAGCTCCTCACCCAGTGCCCAGCACATCCTGGATTTTCAATAAGTCCCCGCCGCCCCTCATGACCATCGTCATCATTGCTACTACAGCAATGTTTAAAACAGAAAACAGAGAAACCTGGAAACGTGTGTCTGGATCAAAATACAAAGAGCATTAAAACTAAAAGGATCCCAAGAGGTCATGGGCCCAAGTCTTCCCCACCCACATGTTTCCACCATTTTACAAATGAGGAAACTGAGGCCCACAGGGGAGGCTAAGGATCACCATCATCCTTTAGGGTGAGCTGCTATAATATTCTTACACTCATGGTTCTCCCAGTGACGTTGGGGGTGTAAAAAGTCTCCAGGAAGCTGAGAGAAAAAAATACACGCTGAAAGCACTGATTTGGGTAAGCTTGCTCCACGCTTAAGGCCATTCTTCTCATCGAAGGAGAAGTATATTCCTTCCAAGCTGGACTATTAATTAAAATTCAGTGATGCTGATTTTACTGCCAACTGAGGAGATTCTTATTACATTTATTTTCCAGGTAATTGCTGCTTGTACAGGAGTTCAAATAGATGTCTTTTTTAGATGGTGCAATAGATCAGAATTATAATAGTTAAATTCCTCAGCCTTCATTTTGCTCCCTCTCATTCTAAAGGCCGCTTACTCACAGTGTACTGAGGACCCCCTCCCTCCCTCCCTCTCTCCTTTTCTCCCTCTCTTGCTGTAGCTCTCTCATGTGTTCTTTCTCTCTCTATGGTGGTAGGATCCATGGAGGCACGGAGCATCAAAATAGAGTTTCTGTTTTGTTGTTCACAATTTTATCACGCCATTTCCCCTCAGAGGAAGAACCAAAAATAACCCCTTGCATATGTATGGAAATATATACAAAGCACTTTTCTTCACATCACACCCATGTTTATCCCAATTTATATCCCCAGTTTATGGATAAATAAATTGATACTCAGATGGATAATTTCCCCAATGTCACACAGCTAATAAGTGGCAAATTCTGGTTCTACATCTTAATTTTTAACCTTGGCCAAGAAAAATTGTAATATGTATACTCCAAAAAAAAAAGATAGGGAAAGGAGGCAACTTCCCTCCCTGGGAAGAAAGGCATCAGAGTGGGAGCAGTGGAGGCAGTGCGGACACTGTCAGGGGGCCCCAGAGTCAGGGCCACTCTCTCTCCCTCCACTGTGTCTCTGGGCCCATTACTTACACTGGGAAGCTTTCTTCTCTCTTCTCCATAACTGAATTCCAGGATGATGGCTAGGGGCAGGATGAGGCCACAGCTGAAGGCATCTTCATGGGAACTGGTCCTAGAGGCACTTTCCAGGGGTCTAATGCCTTCAGGAAGAAGCAGCAGGCACCTGAGCCCAGGCACAGTCGGCTTCGCAGCTCCGAGCGTTAGTGTTCACTGAGGCGCTGGGACCTTCCAGCCAGAGTGACAAGTGACTGTGTGCTGGCGAAAGAGATGGTTGATATGGGGAGGCTCATACTAACTTAAAATCTCAGTGGCAGTTGCCATTGATTGTATCTTTATTATATGCTAAGCATGATTCTAAGCATTTTACACGCTTTATCTCCATTTGTCCCAACAACCTTGTCGGTGGGTACTATTACTATAATTAGGTCTATTTTATGAGTGAGACAGATGAGGCTCAGGAAGTTAAGTGGCCAACATGAGGTCATGTGGCTGGAAATTAGTGGGGCCAGGATTTAAACCTGGGTGTCTCTGACTCCAGAGTTCCCGTGCTCTGAACGCCCTGCAAACTGCCCGCCTGGAAGTTCTGCTTTGTCTAAATCTCTTGGGTCCTACAAAGGCATATTAGGTAAAACAGGGAAAGGGAGCACTGTGTCTATAGCAGTGACAGCCGAACTAGAAGGCTCACACCTCAAGGGAGCTGTAAATCTAGCCAACAGGGACCTAGAAGAAAATGTTAGCTTGTCTATTTGTAATTTAATGTCTCTCTTTGAAAAAATGTATATATGAGTTGTATAATGTAAACAACACGTTAGTATAATAATACATGTATAATTCATAAATAAATAAATAAATAAAGGGTCTTTCTCAAATTTATTTTGCAGGTGGGGATCAAAAATCTTCTTTGCCTTGAGATATAGAATCGTAGGAGCTTAGAATTGGGAGGGAAATGTAGAGAACCTATGATCCCACTTCCTCTTCGGCCCGCCCTGGCTGGGATTTCCGGGACTGACCTCTAGCCTTCTCTTAAGCACTCTGAGTGTGCAACTCTCCAGGTGGTTTTCTTTGCCAATATTTCATGGCAACGGAGACATTAAGCACTTCTTTTCTACGTCTCGGATCTACAGATCCCAGCTCTGAGCCCAGTGAAGTGCTGTGCCCCTGGCTGACTCAGCAAACACAGAATGGAGCTCAGGTGTGGAACACAAACCTTCCTGTGAATGGTGCCCAGGACTGGTCAACACGGCAGCAGGGCATGCACACTTGGGGAAGCCAGCAAAAAATAATCGGGAGACATCAGAGATTCGTGAGCACCCTCAACACAGAAATCCCCATGCCGGGGAAAGCTCTCGCCTGTCCTGAGCCTGCCAGCCTGTGAATCCACCAGGCGCCTGTTCTTCCCTTCAGCCCGCAGCCCCTCTGCGTTAGTTTTCTTTCTTGTGCTTATGAACTGCGAAAGTCTTCAGTCAGCACAGGGAGCTGCCCCTCCAGAAGAGAACTGTCGAGGCACTGATGGAGAGCTGGTGAAGATGCAGAAGGATGCAAGTGAGGGAGTTTGCCCTGACGTGAAGGTTGGAGAGGCAGCCACTGGACCCCCACGCAGGCTGGAGCTGTGACTGACAGAGAAACGACAGTTGTTCCTAGGGGCTTAGATGATTCCAGAGAAATCACTCAGTGTCAGCTGGCTCCTGCATGAATGGTTTCCTAGACAGCTGATCTTTGCCACTTAGTAGGGTGTGTGCTGCCTCTAAGCTCATTTCCAAATTACTGACACCTGATGGATTTTTATTCCCCATTGAGCTCTGGCCTGAAGAGAGCTGCCAAGCGTCCCGGACCACCCATTCGTTTGGCAGCAGTGAAGGCTGTGATCGCCATCCACAAGTCTCTCTTGGCACCCATGTTGCTGCTGTATGTCAAGGAGCCGTTTCAGGCAGAAGTAAGAGCACGGGCTGCTGGGATAGGGCATCAGAGTTCAGATCCTGCTTTGCCAACTATGAAATAGGCAACATCTGGAAACTGCTGAACCTTTCCCATCTCCCTTTCCTAGTCTACAAAAAGGATATTATTGCCCCCTTGAAGGGGTGCTGTGTGGATAAAATGAGATTGGGTGGGTGCTGCAGGGGCTGCCCCTTACCAGTGTCGCATTTTGGCATTGCTTTGGCAGAGGGCCTTCTTTTGTAGCCAGAGACTACTCTGCCCCCACCAAGTGCTGGCAAGAGGAGCTTCCGAATCAAGGTCTCCCAGTCCCACACGAGGAGCCCTCAAGCAATGATTGATGCGATTGGCATGTAAGTATCTTAGCTCCCTAGCCTTTGGGTTTGAAAATGCAGCAGTGTGTGTTCCATACCTGGTCCAGCATTTCCCAGGGGGCTCAGCTCCAGGCACCCCAGTGGTCACCTGCTTGATGATGCACCATGTATGCACATATTGGCTGCCTTCCCCTTCTCTTCTCGGTCCCCACTCTCCTACGGGCGTATCCTGGAGTCACCTCCCAAATAAACTACTTGTGATTGAATACTTTTCTCAGAGTTTGCTTCTGAGGAGACCCCATCTAAGATGGTATATACTGCTCTAAATACGGTGTTTGATACAGAGCAGATAATGAGAAGGAGCTGGCAGCTGTACCACGGAATTCTTGCACAAGTGATAGACCATACTGCCTAACCCTCTACACAATTCACCTTACACCCTCCTCACCATGCCAGCGTCAAGAAATCCTCTCCCCCAAGGGAACTGCTTCTATGGCCTGGGGAGGTGCTGTTATAAGAATATGGAGCTGGGCCAAGTCAATTAGCCAGCAAGAATTTATTGGTTGTTTATAACATGCCCAACACTGTGCTAACCTCTGTAGAAGACATTAATAACTGAAGACATGGTCCCTCTCCTCAGACTGGGGAGATAGGACACACAAAATAAGGAGCAATGATTTCTCATTCAAGCCACTTCGACAGAGCTGTGTTTTTAACACTCAGGGCACAGGCAACGAAGCCTGCTGGTGTCCTGCCCAAGTACCCTTCACTGGACAGTTCTCCTGTGCCCAAAGTGCTGGAGGATAACTCGTAGCTGTCTCCTACAAAGCAATGCGCTTGGCCAAACCTTCATCTGGGCACTACCTCCCACCCCCACCGGCCCCTCTTCTAGACCAGAGCTCAGCAGCGACTGAGTGGCCCGGGGATACAAAAGGCCAGCCCCTTGCCTCAAAATGAAATGAGTTGCAGTGTGACTTGTGCTCCAGAGCTTTCCCATGGGATCAACCTGAAGTCAGTCCCCAGCTGAGACCAAATCCTTGCTTGGCTCTCTTCCATTGCCCTATCCTGCTTCCCTGACTCCTCTTCTCCTGAGAGCTGTTCCCCAAGGAAGCACGTGGTCTCACACCAGCTTCTAGGAAGCTCAACCAGACATTGCACATCGGAATCATGTGTGGAATTTTGTAAAACTACCTATACCTGGACCTAAACACCTAGACCTGTTGGATCAGAATCAATAGATCTTCATGGGAGGGTCAAGAAAACTGTATATTTTAAGCCTAATAGGTATTTCTCAAGCATCATTTATCTCTCAACTTTTTATTTTGAAAATCTCAAACCTACAGACATAACGAAAGAATAATTTAATAATGAATACCTACATATTCCTCATCTAGATACACCAATTACTAACATTTTCCCCCATTGTCTCTCTTTCTCTTCCTTTCCCCCATATCAAATATAATTTGCAATTATTTACAACAATTCTTAAACACGTCACACACGTATCTCCCAAAAATAAAGACATTCTCTGTAACCCCTAAGAAAATTCATTAATTCATTAATATCGCCAGAGTATACAGTCCATATTTATGATGAACCTTCTGTTTTTAGGTCCGGAGTTGAGATTTTCTTGACTGTAGATACAATAGAAGTTCAGAAAGGGAAATATCTGCATGGTTGAAGAGCAAGGAGAAGTCTTCAAGAAGGAAATAGGATTTGAATTAGACCATAAAGAATTGATATTAGAAAAGAGAAGGAGGAAATGTTCAAATAGGAGAAGGTGAATATTATACGCAAAGGCACAGAAATGGGAGCCAATATGGCTCTTAGTGGGAGGTGGTAACTGAGTCAAGGTGGCAAACCGAGCAGAGGGCATCGTGGAGCACAGCAGAGAGTGAGGCTGGACAGGTCACAGGGAGTCAGAGTACAAAGAGGTTTGCAATCTAAGCAATCAAAGAAACAGTAACCACATCCTAAGAAAATTTAAGTGTGACTGGTCTTATGAGAGTCACATCAAATTCTTAGAACACATTCAGGCAGAAACTAGAAAGAACAATGTTTAAATGTTTAGAGTCAAAATTAGGCTAGGGAATTAATGAGTGATTGAAATCCATTCATTCACATGTTTGTTCTACAAACATTTTCTGAGTACATGTTATTTTCTATGTACCAATCTAAGCACAGGAAATAGAAGCCTTGAGAAAGGCAGACAACGTCTCTGCTTTCCTAGAGCTTAGCTTCATGTGTGTATGTGTGTGTGTGTGTGTGATGGGAGGAGGGGCAGGAATAGTCAAAGAAGCAAATGAACAAGAAAAGATTAGGTTGATAGTGATATGGTTAATGTGAAAAATAAAAGAAATAGATTTAGTAGTGATTGGGGCCTACTTTAAATTAAATGTTCAGGAAAAGCAATATTTAAAGCACTGTTATGCTGGAGCCAGCTACCATTCAGAAGAACAGATTGCTAAGATTTCCCAAATTCTGCAAGCTGTTTGACATTACATTGGTAGCTTTAAGTAGGTCATGGAAGAATATTTATACAAATTGGCAAATACTACAAATCATGTCTTCTTTTCTCCAGAGAGCTGGCTGTTAAACATTTACCATCACGCCACTGCATTTAAACTAAAACCTGAATGGCAAGGAGCCAGCAATATGAAGATCCAGGAGAGAATATTCTAGGCAATTAGTGCAAAGGCCCCCACCATGTAGAATCACCTTGGCATGTTTGGGGAACACAAAGAAGCTGGAGTTCGGTGAGATGGGGGAGAGGGGCACAGGATGAGGACAGAGATGGGCAGAAGCTGAATGACGAGGGGCCATGTAGGCCTGCCAAGACACTGGGGTTTTTATTTTGAATGTGACGGTAAGTTATTGGAGGATCTTAAGCATAGGATAGCATAGTTTGAATTTCGTTTTAAAAAGATCACCTTGGTTGCTAGAGAATGGATTAGAGGGAGGGCAGAGTGACAGAAACGAGCTCAGCTAAGAGTTTAGTGCTTATGAAGCAATGTGTGGACCAGGTCATTTGTTGCAGCATGTGTAATGACAAAATATTGGAAACAGCCTGAATTTCCATCAATAGCAGAGAAAGGAAATTGATAACAGTCTATCCATATAACGCGACTGCTCAACAGTTGTTTTTTTTAAAAAATAAAGACACTCTTTACTTAATGTTAACCAAGTATGTCCAAGATATGTTATTAAATGAAAAAGAAGTTGGTAGAAACCAGACTGTAAAGGATGCCGCTTATTGCGTAAAATGGGGGAGGGGGCACAAATTATACTTGGTTTTATTTGCATGTATATACACTGCAAAATATCTAAAAAGGATTACGAGAAACTAATAGATCAAAGCATATTCAATTGTCATTTTTGGAAGTAAAAAATTATCAAAAACTTGCAATCGCATATGATTTGGCCTAAAAGTTATAATTTTTGTGTGTATTTTTAATATTTGTTATAGAAGACAGAATAGATGTGGTACAGTATTATGAGGTGCACTTTTTACTGTATGTACTTTTATGCTTTATTAAACCAGGAGAGAATGTTCTTTTATTCCTTATTTTAAATAAGGATAAACGATTGATAGATAGATGAGAGAGCAAGAGAAAGATGAGCGGCTCCTGCAGAAGTCCAATGAAAGTTTATGGTAGCTGAGACTAGAGTGGGAGAAGTAGAGATGAAGAGAAGACAGATTTGGGATATATTTTTGAGAAGCAGTTGATAGGACTTGCTGTTAGAGTTCATGTTTGGGGTGATGCAATTAAGAAAAGAGAGGCAGCAAGGAGACATCCTCACTGAAGTCATTAAAAGTAGTTGCTGGAGCAACTAAATCAATGGTGGTGCTATCTAATAAGATAAAGACTGGGGAAGGAGTAGATTGGTGAGGAAAAGAAAGATGCTGGGATACATTCAATGTGTACATTTGCCTGTAGACCCCTAAGTGGATATGTCAATTAGGAACTTAGACCAATCTGGAGCTCAGGAGAGAGTTGAGGGCTTTGAGCTATAAAGTTAAGAGTTATTTCAACTGTCAGAAGGGGGAAGAAGATATTTTCAAAAGGGACTCTGGCATACTTCAAGGCTCTTTCTTTCCCCTTTGTCCTGGAAAGACCCAGAGGTTGCACTAAGGTGAACCAAAGTGAATGTCAGGGAGAAGTGAGTAAAAGGAGAAGCTCTGAATAAGCGTGCTCGCATTTACATGCCTTGCGCCTACATATCATGTATTATTCCATCTGCACAAGCCCGAAAACGTCATCAAGGAAGTTGGCAGGAGAGGCTTTTCAAGGTGGCACCATGGCTGGGCCAATAGCAGCTCCCGTCCGACTGAAGGACTGAGGTGGGTTCCTGAGTGTCAAATGCCACGCATCACCCCACTGCTTCAGTGGGAGGTGCGGAGGCGAAAAGTAAGTTCAAATAGGGGCAGAACAGAAACGATTCTATTCCCCCCTCAAAGTAGCTAATCCTACTGTAAAAATAACTCAAAGAGAAAGAGAACTCAGTGATTGAAGAAGGCAATATATGACCTGGTCATATATAGAACTGGAAATAAAAGAGTAAGTGACAAAAACAAGATAAATGGAAACATGATCAAAACAAAACTTTGGTGAGTTCTAATGATTGGGATTCTCTGCCTAGGATCTGGGCTCAGTACCCAGCAGGGTTTGAAGTGAGCTTGGCAGTGGGGAATGGGGCCGAGTCTCTGTAGGTCTGTAGAAGCAGCCTGAAAATCCAGGCTCTGAACACACCGCACACGCTCATCTTCAGAGAAGATGGTCCCTGGGGGCTTCTGGCGAGTGTTGAGCTGTTAGCCTTGCATCCTTGCTCAATTCTAAAACTGGATAATTAAATTCTCTCACTCTAATGAAATTCCCCCTGTCGTTTACACTGCAGAGAGTGTACATGGAGCCTTCAGGAGACTGGGGGAGGATGACCTAAGCAGGAGGTCATCTATGCAGCCCAGAGCAAAAGACAGATGAGTCACTAACTGATGCGGGTGAGCCCTTAGGGGGACTCGGGTGAGAAATTCAGGTCCAGGGTTGTCCCCACTGAACAAAATCCAGATAATTCTCAATGCTACTTAGTTTGGTGTTATGAACATCTGGTCTTAGTTCACCCTGGAGAGAAATGCACATAAATTGGTAGGCTAACAGCTCTCTTGTCTACTCAGAAATCTTCCAGAAAAAGAGGATGTGACTGCATCTAGATGCATACATTGTTCTTTCACTCACTGCTGCTGTTATTGGATCCAAGAGCTCACAAGGAAGGAAGAAAGCATGAAACTTATGCAAAAACTTTAAGTATACATATATTTATTAACATATGTTTGTAGTTTCTGGTTGAAAACACAATGCTTGGTGCACTGAAGATTCTCACAGAAAAAGGAAGAAAATATTAGCTCCATTTCCCTCTTTGGGTGTGAAGAGACCACGAAGGCCCTCAAGATTACCTTGGTTCTCTTAGGTTGATCTGCGGGGTCAGTGAGACAGCATAGACCCAGGAAAGCCTGGTTCTATAATCTGTGTTAGGTTCTTATTCTCTTTCTAACAGTGGGAACTTGCCACTGACCCTTGCAGGGAGTTCATAAAAAAAACTTTGGGATCCAAAGAGATACCAAAAAAATGTACATTAATATTATAAACCTAAGACAGGAGCAAGGGGTAGGAGGGGGAGGAATGAATTACGGGAGCCATCATGACAGTGAAATGCATTATTACCTAGTTATTCATGCACTCTTGGCTTTTCAGTTCTGAACTTTTCACACCAGATGGGGGAAATTAATCAACTTTTCCTCCCTGGATGTCTTCTTCTATCTTCTCTGCTGTCTCACCTAATTGTTTTGCACTCAATATGGACAAAGACATTGTTCTCATTTCAACTTTCTCTACAAAGCTCAGGTGCCCTTATCTGACTCTGAAACACGTTCTCACCTCCTCCAGCACAGCACACCTTTCGTTTCTGCAGCAGTTCCTCAGGGAGACAGGGATGGGGATGTTCCTTGGCTTCTTTCGCGACATTGGTGCAGCGCTGGAGCCTCTCCTCTTGTTTCATCGTGCTAGGAAAAACTTCTCGGGTCCCTTGCTGCACCCAACAGCCTCTCCTCTCCTCTCCCAGTCACCTAGAAGAAAACTGAAGTGTCCAAAGGTGTTGGACACCTTTGCCACTTATAATGCAATGACCTCCCTGCAAAAACCATCACAGGTGTTTCTAACTCTGTTGACATGATTAACTAAAAATAGAGAGGGGGAAACTCTTTAGATGTATCCAGTTTCTGAATATTTCGTGATATATAGACTAAACTTCTGGAAGGCTAAATAAACTTTGCAATTATTACCCCAGGTTTTCACATTATGTAGATAAGCTCCTCTCTCCTGTGAAACGGTCCATTTACACGCTGTCTGAATCAGCCCTGGAATTTAAGACCTTTAGAATACGCAGCTAACTAAGGCCCTGGACATCAGCTCACAGGTTTAACAACCATTTATTTTCAGTCTGTGTTGACATCACTCCTATGTGACAAATTTACAAAGGAGAGACACAGCCTAGCACATGAAATATAAGATGATTCTGTGTCTTAAGTACTTAAAGCCTATTACCAAAATAGGTGTGCAATGTTGCCGTTATAAATATCATGCTTAACACCTTTTGATTCTTTTTACTCTGAAGTGTCCAACCTATTATGGAACAAAGAAAGGCTGCCTTTTAAATCTCACTCACTTTGGCTTCTTCGGAGATGGATGTGCCCCTCTGAAGCTCAGCCTCACATAAAAGCACGGCAGTGTGCTGCTGTAAATCTGTTTTACATCAGCTTTTATGTGAGCTGGGCCTGGGCTGGGCTTCATTATCTTCTTCTTTTTTTTTTTTTTTTTGACTTAAAAAAATGTAGTCTCCAGCCGACTCAGATGTTTTGCTTTGTAAATACAATGAATTCACTTTCCTTTAGAGAAAACCTCTTGGGAGACCTGGGACCCGTGGTCTCTGCTCTGGTATGATGGTATGAGCCACCAGCCTCGGAGGTGCCTCCTTTGGCTATCTTCTGGGCACTGCGCCCCCCTGGTCACAGCCTGGATCTCTGGACCACACTGCTTTGCTCTGGTGAGGCCACTGCTGACCTTGACTCTGCAGGGGCAGGGCCCAAAACTGCCATGGTAAAACCAGGAGAAATCCTTCACACTGACATCTTCAGTCCACCATGTGGTCCCCACAGAAACATACCAAAAAAGTTTGAGTTTTATTTCTTATTTTATCTTTTTTTGATGAGGAAGATCGGCCCTCAGCTAACATCTGTGCCAATCGTCCTCTATTTTATATGTGGGATGCCACTGCAGCACGCCTTGATGGGCGGTATGTAGGTCTGTGCCCGGGATCTGAACCCGTGAACCCCGGGCTGCCAAAGCAGAGAGTACAAACTTAACCACTACTCCACTGGGCTGGCCCTGGTTTGAGTTTTATTTTAAAGTTGTCATTAGGCACTGTGGTTCTCTGATATAATCACATTTGTGTTTCTTGAGCTGTTCCTACTCAGATACGGCCTTCTAACCACCAGTTAAAAGATTTGAATTATATTTTAGTCAACACCAGTTTAATCAGAATTAAGAGTAGTGTAGTGGACAGAACAACGGAATAAGAGTGAGGCGATTTAGGTTCACGGGCTGGGTGATTTGGGGAGGTCAGGTAGTTTCTCTGAGCTGCCACTTCCTCATTCCTAAAATGAGAAGCTATTACCAGATAATCTGAGATATTCCGTCTGATTCCATCGGTTCTCTGGGACTGTGGTGTCATGACCAGTGGGCACCCGTTACAGAGGAGAGGAACAGATAGTCCTTGACTGGGTTTCCTCTTGCTTTGGGATCTCTGACAATTGAGTCCAGAAAATGTCTTCTTTCTCAGATAGCTGTCCTATCCAGAACAGAAATCCGGAAAACTCAAGGATAAGCTGGAGCTCAGGACCTTTCATCTAGCAATAACTTGACATCTTAAAGTCCTCTTCTAGGGTTAGAAGGGTGGACTAAGTGCACACCCACGTGACCCTGGTTCCTTCTAAGAAACAACTGAAACATAGGTAGAGAAATGTAAAAAGGAATAAAATAATAGGTAATAGCTACGAGAAGAGGGGTGTCGCTAACAAACAGACATTCTAATGCATTTCTTGGAGACAGAAAGTAGAACTGAGTAATGAAGCAAGTACAAAAAGCCATCACCCCCAAGGGGCAGACAGAAGAAGGAGCATCCGCCTGCCCCATGGAGCCCTAGAAGGTTCTGGGCAGGCCATGAGCAGACCTAGGGAGGGAGGGGAAGAAAAGTCAAACTGAAAACAAAGGAGAAAAAGTGATCACTAAAGAAGCTGAGCCGTCGTGGAGAGTTAAGGCTTTCAGCTGAGCACGTTGGTACTCTGTTACGGTTCTGCCCAGAGCCCAAGGTCAGCATTCCAAATTATTCTTTCTTAAGTACTAATCTGTGAACAAGGATTGCTTGGAATACGAGAACCAGAAGCAGGAAAGAGACAGGCTTAGATAAGCAAACTGAAAAAACGACCTTGGAAGAAAAAGATATGATTTTGAAAACAGAAAAGAACTTTCATCACCATCATCATCATCATTTCAGGGAGATTCAAGAAGTTACTTTTGGGGCCAGCCCTGTGGCCAAATGGTTAGGTTTGAGCGCTCTGCTCCGGCGGCCCGGGGTTCACTGGTTTGGATCCTGGGCACAGACCCAGTACTGCTCATCAAGCCATGCTCTGATGGCATGCCACATAGAAGAACTAGATTGACCTACAACCAGGATAAACAGCTATGCACTGGGGCTTTGGGAAGAAAAACAAAAAGAGGAAGATTGGCAACAGATGTTAGCTCAGGGCCAATCTTCCTCACCAAAAAGCATAAAAAAATACCGAAAGAAGATACTTTCTCCAATATGACAAAAAAGAATAATTGTAGCATAAGAATGAACTTGTAAATATTAAAAATACGACTGACACATTTTAAGTGCTATAACTAGAAAACAAAATTAAGAAAATCTCTCAAATATAAAGCAAAAAGTCAAGGACAAAGAAATTATGAGGGAAAACTAACAGCTAAAGAGGAATAATTCAAAAGAGCTAACATCCAACTATTGTGAGCCCTAGGAAGAGAAGATGGAAGGAAAAAATTATCAATGAAACAATAGATGAGAATTTTCAGAGCCGAAGGACATGAGTTCTTAGATTAAAAGAAAAAGACCTACATCAAGACGCATCATCATTGACAAAGAGAAGATTCATCAATTGTAAGGGTAAAATAAAGTCACTTTTTAAATGTAAGGGCTTAAAAACTTTACTTCTGAACCACCTTTGACAAGAAATTGCTTTAGAATGTACTCCGTAACCCCAGAGAAGGAAAATGTGTGATCCAAGCAACAGAGGACTTCATCTGAGACAGCAGCAGAGGACGTTTCACAACAGCTGCTGTGTGCGAAGCCTAAACAGTCACCCACAGAGCCGGCAGGAGGAGGATGGAGCTCCAGAATGGAAGCGAGCAGCGGAAAATGGGCACTTAGGAGGATGGGTGGTGTGAGTGAGAGCTCGAAAAATAACTGAAGGCACAACAAAGGCAATGGTATAAGAGAAAGGCAATTAATTCCTCATGAAAAAATATTGTATGAGAAGCAACGTAAAAACTGAGGCATGATTTTTAAGCAAATGACAGGGTGTGAGAAAAAAGAATCTACTTGACTTTGAATCTAGAAGCCGTCTCCTGGAGGGGACTCCCATAGAGAAGGAAATGTAATCCCAGGCCGCTCCTTCGCCAGAGACTGAATAATACTTTTCATGGTCACAATAACGTAAATGCCATTTATTAGTTTTCAACTTTTAAAGAAAACCCGTGGACAAAAAACAGAAGCCTTGTTTGTGTTGCAGACCAGAAAGGAAGTGATTTATCAGCTTTGTCAGTCAGTGTGAGAGAAAAGGAACATGACATAGAAGAGAAAGAAAAGGAAGGCTAAAGATTTAAGGCGTTAATATCCTCATCTCAACCAGAGAGCATCCCACAGATACTGTTGAAAGTTGAGGCTGCAAAAATAAGGAGCTAAGTATATTTAAGTATATATATGTTAAATGTAACCAAATAGGATAATTTTAAAAACAAGAGTAAAAATTTCAAATATGGAGAGGAAATGTGTGTATGTGAGAAGGAATCACTGATAAACTAAATCCTCACCATTCATAATATTGAATTAATAATAAATTAATATTGACTAAAATTGATAAATCAAGAAGTCGAGTTTTAAACTTACTTCCTAGGTCACTATGAGGCCCTACATTAGAAGAGAGTCTCAACCTTGGCTCCACGTCACAATCCCCTGGGGACCTTTAAGAATCCTGCAGTCCGGGTCCCAGCCCAGAGATTCTGCGATTGTTCCTGTGGGGTGAGCTGGAGCTCTGAAATCTTCTTAAGTCCCCAGGTGATTGGAATGTGCAGTCAAGGCTCAGAGTCACAGCCCAGAAAGGGCTAACAAAGGACTGGGAATAGGGGGTGATGGGAGTAGGGCCAGGGACGGTTTACTTGTATCATCAGCCACTCTGTACTTTGGTTTATCACCATATGCATATAATATTGCGATAGAAACTGAATTTACAACTGTAAAAATGGGTTTGATAACGGAGAGCATCACTGAGGTACAGAGGCCGGGGGAGAACAGGCCGTGGGTCAGGGCGTGGCAGCCTCCAGGGCCTTGGGGTGGAGGAGTCCTCAGGTGTCATCTCGTCATCGCTCTCTCCTTACTTTGGAGAAGAGGATGCTGGGGCCAGAGAGCCAGTGTGATAGGCTGCCTCGGGTTACAAAGCCAGTTAGAAGAGGGGCAGGACTCGTCTCTCCCACTATTGAGGCATCTCCCCTCCCTTTTCCTTCTAGTTCCTTCTGTCCTACCCTGCAGGTGTGCTGTTTGTACCCTTTCTCCTTCCTCTCCCTCCTCCTGATCCCCTTCCCTCAACTGCACCATAAAGAAAACACAGACTAGAATGCACGTCTTAGGAAACACGGTTCCCTCCTACTGACCTGGAGCGCGTTTTCTCCTGTCCAGATGGATATGCTTAATCTACTTGAGGCCACTTTCTCTTTCAAAACAAACTAAATTATCTTGCATTTTACCTCTGCTTGGTCTTCAGTTTCCTTTCTCTGTAGACCGGCGAGCTTCCATGGCGAAATGGTCCCCATGTGAGCTGCAGACAGACCGCCACTCCAGAGAAGCAGCAGCTGATGGAGTGCCTCTCCCGATACTATACGTCAGACTACGGAGTAGCTGAGTTTACTCTTTTTCCTGGCTGGTTCCGCTCTTTGTTTCTTCTTTTCACTTATATCAATGTGGAAGGACACATATATCTCCATTGTTCTCCCACAGCCATGGAGAAATATGACAGGGCCCAAAACAAAGGTAAGAGATTTATGGACCCTGCAAAGTCCCAATTAATAGAAAACACGAGGACTATCTCCCGCCTTCCACTCCTGAGGACCCTAGACACACAGACTCGTCCTCCCATAAAGCAGAGCGTGATGACACTAGAGATAAAATATCTGTACCAGTGCTCAGAAAATGCTTTATATGCATTCCTGAGCCATACTCTGTGTTTAAACTCCAGCTTTTTAGTGTAATTTTAGCCGTAGAACTTAACATTTTTACTGCCTTTTTCTCCAAATAATCAATATCGATTTTACTGTATCTGTTATTATCCTGACATTAAGATTTATTTTCTTGCTTTTCTTTGCATGAGAGTGTAGTTTATAGAATGAACATTTATTCTATTCTTTCAGGAAAGCTCATGGGATAATTATCTTACCCCATTGGCAAATCATTCAGTTTATATTGTATTGAAAAATAATAATTGGCTTTGCCCCCTCATCGGGGTTGAACAGCTTTATTATTATTACATTCGCTGGTACATTACGATAGCTTCTTTGCAGGCTGCGGAACTGTTAGGGTCTCAGAAACCCGAATTCGTTTAAGTGAAGGCCCTGCTTCCCAGCTTTCTTGGAACCCTGTTTGCTTTCAACAGGACAAAGCACCTCAGTGCTCCACTTCCCAGGTCCAATTTCCACCATTACCTTTTGCTTGTGTTCTTACTGATGCAAGGAACCCACCTTAGACCCAGAGGTAAGGCATCTTGGGTGGCGGTCATAAGAAGTGAGCGAGGGGTGATGGGAGGAAGTGAGAGCACCAAGAAAACTCGTCTCTGTGTTCATACAGTCATTACGGCTTACGCACTGGAACACGTCACAAAGAAGTTAAACTTTAGAGGAAGCTGCAAGATATAGCGGAGAGAGCATGAAATCAGAAGTCAACAAGCCTGGAACCCACCCTTCACTAGCTACGTGGCCCTAAACAAATTACCTACCTCTCTCAGCCTCTGAGTCCTGTCTTAATAAGAATGATAATACAGGAACATGCCTATTGTTTGCTTTTGTGTATTAAACAAATAGCATCATGTATAGAGGTTCATAAATGTGCTTATATATAAATATGTGTTTATACAATATCAGAATGTATGAGTTTATGCTAAATGTCTAGAGGGAACATAGTTATGGGGCGATCCACCTGTTCATTCTCTCCTTAATTGACTTGCTCAACAAATATTTATTCAGCACCTGCTATGTGTCAGGCTCTGTGCTGGGTGCGACAGTTCCAAGAGGGGGTAAAACAGGATCCTTCTGTTCACGGATCTTACTGTAAGTTGGAAAGCAGACATTGATCTAATGGTCCCACAAACAAATGTAAAACGACAGCTGTGACGGTCTATGAGAACAGGGAGGAGGAGCCATGGAAGCCCGTCATAGGTATACAACCCTAGGAGTGGCACCAGAGTAGAGGACAGAAGGAAGAGAAAGGAGCTGATTGCAAAGATGGAGGGAAAAGCATTCCAAGTCAAGGGAACAGCATATACAACAGCCTCATCGCCAGAAGAAGCTCAGAGAGGACAAAGAACTATAGAGGATCAACGTGCCTGCAGAGAGGAGAGCACATGGGACAGGGGTCAGAACACAGGAAGCCGCCGGCGACACCAATAAAACCCAAAGAGCAGGGTCAAATGGCAACATTTGTTCTGGGTGATGACTTTATGGATTGTTCATATTTTCTTCTTCACAGTTTCTTTGCATTAAAGAAAAAGACTAATAAACAGGTAACCAAGAGCTAAGATGGAAATGAGAGAACACGTGCAAGGACAACGGCGGGCGAAGGTACGGGCAGACAGACAGCGGACGGGCTGAGCGGAGGAGCGGGCATCGCGGCTGTGTAGGCGGGCGCCTGCTGGGCCCTACACCCGGTGCGTGTCGTGGGGCAGACGCAAGATTTACAGGCGCTGTGACGGGCTGCGGTTGCACATGGACACATTACGTTCACCAGGAAGGGAAAGCAAATAGAAACAATAGGTGTGGTGCAGTGAAGATCACGCTGGGCTAAGCTCAGGGTTTACGCCATGTGATCTCTGATATTTCTTAGAATTCAATAATTCTGAGTTCACTAATCTCCTCTCCAAAGAAATCTTAAATGCTGGCAGATCCAGTTCTCTGTCTCAGGGATCCCGTGATTCCCTCCTGATGCTGATTTTGCCACGTTCCCTGCTGCTCCAATCGCCCATCTCTCTGCACAGCTGGACAAGAAGCCGCTGGAGGCCCGCGCGTCCCTGGAGCTCCTCGGTCTCGGGAGGATCTCGATTCTGGACCGTCTTTGATGGAGACCTCCAGGAAGCCGGCAGAGCGCAGGGACACGCCGCGCCTGCTGACCTGCCGGGAGACGGAGCGTCCGACCCCGACACTCAATTAGCAGAACAGACGGTGTATAACGTATGCTTGACACTGATATGATTTAACCGTAATAACTGGTTTTCAAATATTTATTGCAATGGCTGTTTTAATAAATATTTCATGAACACTGTTTTTTTCAAAAACCTTCTGTTGCCAGCCTTCCTGCCTTAATTTGCCTTAATGAGGATTTTTAAAAAATGCACTGATAAATTGCTTCCCTGCCAGTGTACAGGGGTGAAGAGGGCTTTCATAGAATACCTGTCATGTGGGGCAGCAAACCCAGGAAAAGACGAAGCAGCAGCATAAAAACACCCCCAAACAGGGACAGACAGCTGCTCTGCCACTCCTCAGAGGAGAGAACCAAATTTACACCCCGTCCAAGGGATACAGGGATGCGTTTCCCTGACAGAGAAGGGCACGAAGAAGCCCTTGGACAGGCTCCTGAGAAGAATGGGATCTCCTTAGGAAATCCTGGAAAACATCAAAGCCACGGAGCATCGGAGGCGGGGGGTGGGGGGGGGAGGCGGAGCAGAAGCCCTCTGGGGCCTGGCAGCCTGACGAGAAATTCTTCAGAATGGAGCAGAGCAGGGATAGAGGAGCGTCCAGGAGGCAGGAGTGGCTCCTTTGCATTCCTCCACTCGCCCCCACTTAGGTAAGACCCGCTGAGTCACAGGCTCACAGTTTTCTGGGGGCTGCCTGCCTCTGCTTCATCTGCCGGGATGCCCACCTGTGGGACTCGTCCTGCCCCACTTCCTGAGCCGCTCCTCACAGAGCTAATAACAACTGTATTCCTCTCGGTGGAAGACGAATCCGTCCTTCTCCATTTGAATATTTCCGAAATCAGGGCACCTTTCACATTCCCGTGTGCTCACTCCATGTGGGAGTGTATCTCGTTTTCCCTGAAAGCGACTTTTAAAACGACGCTGCGTCCTATCACCGAGATGATGCTGCGTCAAAGAATGAGAAACCAAGGCACATCAGCAGAGCCAGCAGCATCCAGTGCAGTTGGAATTAGCTACCTTCCCCAAACCAGGACCCCGATGCCCAGGCCAGCTGCCTGATGACCCTACTCCGCAGGTGGCTTCCGGCTGCCACTCCCTCCTGGGAAACAGTGCCCAGTGGCCCTGGGAATCCTCATCACCACTGTTAAAGTCTACCCTGACCACACTCCTGCTGTGCCGTGTTCAGATGACTGAGATCCTGCCTGAGTCCCTTCCCCTTGGTTCTGGCTGATTATCCTTCCCGGCAGGAGTTGAGCACAGTCCCCCACACCCCACCTAGCAACGGAGAGGCATTGCTGCCTGCTTTGCTCAAGTTCACGCCTTCTGGGACCGGAAGACTGGCCCCACAGGCCTCTTCTGTGCTGCATCACCTGGCCCTGTTGCCTTCACTGATCTCGGACATTATGTGTCGATCGTGTTCAGAGCAGTTGCTTCCTGATCATTACGTTCACACGGCCATGGCCTCTCCCCGAGGGCTGCTGGGCTGCAGGGCTCCAGAGCCACTGTCCACGCTGTGTTCTGCCAGCAGGGAAACCCTCAAATGTGCAGGCCTGCTCTTCTGCTTCCCCAGTTCACCAAAGTTGCAAAGCAGTGGTTTCCTTGGACCCATTTAGAGGACCTAAACTCTAGACGACAGAAAAAACAGTGAAGCTCAGCAGGCCTTCTCGAACGCTTGCTGTGTGCTGTGCCACATGCTGAGGAGACAAAGAACACACAGTTACAGACGGAGTTGGTTGAGTTCTATGATCTAGGTACGTACGGAGCCCATGGGTCTACAAAGTCTACAAAGGTGGGGGCATCCAGGGGCCACCCTTGAACTAAGTCTTAAGTTCACCAGGGTTAGCCGTGGGAAGAAAGGTGTGGGTTAAAGATGAGGGCGGGGCGCTTCAGAGAAAAAGAATCCTATGAGCACAGGGAGCCTCCTCCTCCATCTCCAGGGATGAAGTGATTATACACAGAGTTCAGCAGGGACAGAAAATAAAGTATGAGTCAGAAAATGCCAGGGGCAAGGCTAGAGAGTTAGATGGTAGCCGTATTACAGAGGAGCTCGTTTGCCTTCTTGAGAAACTCTTGTCTTATCCTGCAGGTAATGGATAACCACTGAAGACTTTAAAAGAGGAATGATGTGCTTAGATTTGTGGGTTAGGTCATCAGTCACCCTCGTAGCTCTGGAAAGAATAGTTTTGAGCAGGACAAAATAAGGCAGAAAGCCCAATAGTCACTAACACAGAGGCCTCACATAGGGAAGATGATGAAGAACTTAACTAATAATAATATAGCCAGTATTTATCGAGGGCTTGTTATGTGCCAGATACCACTCAAGTTCAAAATATTACATATGTGATTTTCACAGTAACTCTATTAGGAAGGCACTGTTAAAACTTCTATTTTGCAGAAGAGAAAATGAAGTATAGGAGTTCAAGAGCTTGTCCAAGTCCATTCGTTCAAGGGAGTTGTATGAAGGAGAGGGAAAGTGCAGGAAGGATTTAGGAGGCTAACTGGGACGAATTGCTGAGTGGTGGGATAAGCGGTGGGAAGGCAGGAAGGCGTCAAGTGTGATTCTCCAGTGTCCACCATAGGTCACTAGGGGATGGGGTTACTAACAGATAAAGTAATTAATTTAGAAAAAAATTAAAATATAGGAGGAGAAAGATAATGAATTCAGTTTGGAACCTGAGTTTGAGGTGTGTGGGGAACACCAAGGTAGTAACAATATCCATGTGTGTGACAGCAAGACAGAGCTCAGAAGAGTGGCCACTTAGGGGTCATCCGACCAGAGCTGGTAGCTTGTCGTGGTGAAAGGAGCCTGTTTAAGTGGGAAAATGCTTCTGGCTAAGTAAGTGTGATCAGGGTAAGGGCTCTGACTCCCCGCTTTAGGAGTTGATGGACGGTGGCTCTGCAGACGTAAAGGCACCAGCCTAGCCTGCTGTGAATAAGTGCTTCCAGGCTCGCGGGCCGCCTCTCCAGCTCCGCTAGCCAGCGGCTGACCCCCTTCCTTGTTCCTCTCAAAGTCCTGCTGCTGATTCTTTCTTGTTCGATAGCAGCTGGAGGAGTGAACGTCCCCCGTGGTCAGATGAGCCAGTGGCAGACAGGCCGGGCTCCTGCTGAATGACAGCCTCCCATTTCTTCAGGAACTATTGAATGAGTTTAAAAAGAAAAACTCGCATGGAATTACCTGGTGAAAGGGCTGAGGCCTGCATGACCCCAGCTGCAGAGAAGCTATTTCTGGTCCCCCTTCTGGCTGTGCCATCACAGTGCAGGACAAAGAATGTTTGGAAGCAAGGACAGCTGACAACAAGGGCTCTGATTAAAGTCCGTGTGTATGAATCCTGCTGTGTCAATGGCCTCTTCTGATAAATTTAGTACACTTCTTGGCTTAGTGGCTGTGTGTGATTGCTACTTTTGATTCTGTCAAACCCAGAGGAGGTAAAGCTAGCTGAGGTTGTGTGATTTGGGAGCAGAAGAGGAGCAGTAATTGAGGTTGGGAATAAGACGAGCAGAACCCTCCCAAATGACTTCTAGCTAAAACCTTGGGAGTGGAGCATGCGGACTGAGAGGAGAGGTAGGGCAAGGAGGGAACCAGGTGACAGCCAGTGTTTCAAAGATTGGCAGAAGAAAGGAAGCCTAAAAGGAAGGAGCAGCCACACGGAAAGGATGGACAAAAAGAGATGTGATGATGTCAGAGAGGAAGGAAGCAGGGATGCAGCAGGCCTGGCCAGTGGCCTGGACAATCCAGGTTGTTGGTGACCTTATCAGAGCCTGCTGGGGAGCCCGGTTGCAGGGCAGTGAGGAGCAGTATACGGAGTGAGGAGGTGGAAAAGGCTTGTAGACTATTAAGTTGGGATAATAAGGGCAGGAAAGAAATTCAGCAGCTGCTGAGGAGAGACAGCATTTAGAGAGGATGCTTTCATGCAGTGGGGTGTATTCATTTTCTAGAGCTGCACGGCCAGTTTCCACAAATTGAGCAACTTAAAACAATAGAAATTTATTCTCTCCCGGGTCTGGAGGCCACAAGTCCAAAAGCAGTGTGTCCGCAGAGCCACACTCTCTCCAAAGGCTCTAAGAAAAGCTCTGTTCCTTGCCTCTTTCAGTTTCTGGGGCTGTTGGCATTCCATGACTTGAGGCTGCATCATTCCAGTGCTGTGATGGCTAATGTATTGTGTCAGCTTGACGGACTCACAGGTTCCCAGCTATTTGCCTAAACATTATCTCTGGATGGATCCATAAGGATGTTTCCAGGTGGGATTAGCATTTGAATCAAAAGACTGAGTAAAACAGACTGCCCTCCCCAGTGTGGGTGGGCATCATCCAATCCGGTGAGGGCTTGAATAGAACAAATAGGCAGAGGGAAAGAAAATTGACTCTCACTGCCGGACTACCTGAGCTAGGACACTGGTCTTCTTCCGCCCTCACACTGAGACTTACCCGGTCCTCTCTTCTGGTCCTCAGGCCTTGGACTTGGACTGGAACTATACCACCAGCTTTCCTGGTCTCCAGTTTGCACACAGCAGATTGTGTGGGACTTCTCTGCCTCCATAATCATGGGAGCCAATTCCTCATAATGAATCTCTCCTATATGTATAGGATATATATATATATATATATATCTCCTATTAGTTCCGTTTCTTGGGAGAACTCTGACTAAAACAAATGTTCCTCTCTGTTTTTCTTCTCTTCTGTGCATCTTTCTCAAAACTTCCCCTGTCTTTCTTATGAGGTTGCTTAAGATTGGATTTAGAACCTACCTTGGTAATCCAGGATAAGCTCCTCCTTTCAAAATATTTAACTTAATTGCATCTTTTGCCATATAAGGTGATAGTCACTCTTTGCCATTTAAGGTAATATTCACAGGCTCCAGGGATTAGAAAGTGAATATATCTTTAGGATGTCATTTTTTCAGCCTACCACAGGAGGAAGAGTATACTTCTAAGTAGAGGAGAAGAAATCGAAGGAAAGAAATAATGCAAGAAATGGGAAGAGATGAAATATTAGAGAAAAATTCTAAAAGAATTGGGGAGTGTCAGGAGAAGGAACTGACCAAGAGAAAGTAAAAACGTTGATGAGTGGTGCTAAGTTCTGAGAGCAGGAATCTTTATTGTTGCTGCATTGAATGTGTCATCTCCAGCCACGTGTTGAGCCAGGGTGGGAGCAGAAGTTGTGTATCATTAACTCAGGACTAAGGCTTTGCCAGTTATTGTGTGACCTGCATCATAGTGCCCTTTGCAGGGGAAGAGGACGGTGCAGTCAGGGGTGCCTGAGCCAGCCCATTCCCAGCAGTAGACCAGCATGTACCAATTGTATCAGCCTTGCTAGTTGTCATCTTGATTATTTCAGAAGATACAGACAAGAGGCAATGAAGGTCGGATGAGAAGATTTCCAGTGGTAAGAGGGTGGAGGGTGGCGGAGGTATTACCAAGGGGAGAGAAGCAGGCAAGAGTCCTTGGCAGACTTGCGATGGCAGGGTGGGAGAGGGGAGGGAAGTGCCCAGAGGCAGGGCAGCAGAAGTCCCCACGAGAGTGCACAGGGAGGGAAGGTTGGCATCACCAAGAGGAGGACAGTGCAAGGGAAGAGACTACTGGTGCCACCCCAACCTGTTTCTTCACCATCTGCAAACAGCTGTATTTGCAGGATGCTGCTGAGTTTCCTCAGTCCCCATGGACTCCACCTCCCAGGGAGGTGTTCTTGGGCAACTCACTTCACCTCTCTAGGCCTCGATTTTTTCATCAATAGAATGGGAATAAACAAGAACCTACCTACTTCAAAGGGTTGTTGTGAGAATTCATGGAGTAATGCATAGATGGTTCAGAGCACAGCCCCTGGCAAGCAGAGGCTCTTGATGTTACTTGTGTCTGGGACTTGGACCTCAGTGTGATCCATACACTCTAATCCATAGTGAGTCCTTCTCCCCACTCTGGAGTCCACAATTTTCCACAGTTTGTGCAAAATCTTATTCTCTAGGTTGCTGGTGAGTGGACTCGCTCCCCCACTCCTTTCAGCTCTGCCAGTGGAATGCTGCTGCCCATCTCTGAACACAGAGGCCCCCCAGCATCCCCGTGGTCCTGCAGGTGCCCACCTCTGAACACGGAGGCCCCACAGCATCCCCGTGGTCCTGCAGGTGCCCACCTCTGAACACGGAGGCCCCACAGCATCCCCGTGGTCCTGCAGGTGCCCACCTCTGAACATGGAGGCCCCACAGCATCCCTGTGGTCCTGCAGGTGCCTCCCTCTTGCCAGCGGAGTCAGGAAGCTCTGTTTCTTTTTCTGATGGCAGCCTTTTCTTGCCTGCTCCTCTGCAGCCCAAGTACCCATACAGCAATTTGTTCCAGACGCTGGGCAATTTGCGTAGTCCTGCTCAGCATGAAAAATATTTCCCCAATGTTTATCGACCTCTGGAAAAGCTGGTGTTTTCAAGCCTGCCAGCCAATCACCAACACTTAGCTGGAAACATGTGGGCCTTTAATCATTATTGTCCAAACATGAGAAAAGAAGCAACCAGTGGAGATAGAGTTCTTGCCTGCTAGATCCCGGGAAGTGTGCGCTCTCTCACCCACCAAGCTCTGCATGGAAGCCACCAAGGATTCACTGTTTGTTTGTCTTTCCAAGAGAGGTGTCTCCAGGAGGTCGGGGAGAAGGTACCTGATGGGTCAAGTGGGATTCCCAGCTGGAGCAGAGCCAGTGGGATGTAACAAGTGGTCCAAGAAGGAATTTTAGTGACTCAGGCCCCTCCTGCCTCTCACAGAGGTGCAATACTCTCTCAACATCGGAGGCAGAGATAGCTACTGAAAGTTTATGGTTAAGTGCCTTGTTACTCCAAGTGTGGTCTGAGGACCGGCAGTACCCAGAAGCTTTAGAAATGCAGTCTCTCACGTCCTATCCCAGACCAACTGCATCAGAGTCTGCATTTTGACAAGATTCCTGAGGGATCCCTACACGAACATGGTTTCAGAAGCCCTGATACGGGACACACATAAAGACCCTATCCTCTTTCCCACCCCAAAACATCTCCTTCCATCAAGCTCTGTTGGAGATACTTGCAATTTATACGTTAACACTTCTCAGTTAAGACCGGAAACGTTTTTTCGAAGGAGGTTGCAATGCAGAGTCATTGTCACAATAGTGTCCCACTTCTGCAGGCCTCAAACTTCTTCTGTAGACCTTCAGTGAAAGATAAAGTTAGATTTTCCCTTAAACCTTGTTCCTCACCTACAGGGCTTTTTTAATACTCTGCGGCGGCAGCACTCACAAACACTGTTTATTACAAGCCCATGTGTTTGTTTCCTTAATCACCAGTGATGTGAACCAGCCCAGAGGCACACTGAAGCAGCTCGTGGCAGGAGAATATCATTAACATGTCAAAACACCTGCCTCTTCTTGTGCTGCACAGCAATCTCCAGGCCTGGCTGCCACCTTCCCGAAGTTGACAGTGGGGTCTGTAGTTCCTATATGCAAGAGATTACAAATAATCTTAGGTTGCCAAACATTCCCTATGGGATGTACCCTTTTCCTCCCGTGACTCCAGTCCCTAGCTCAGTGTCTAGCACAGAGTCGGCTCTCAGGGTTTTCAGACGGCCGAGCACTCCTACCGTGTACTGAGTGCCTACTGCCTGCCGGGCCATGATCTGGGCACTATCATTCTCCTTCTCTTTCCATTTCTCTATCTACGTGTCTGTTGACCTCTCCTGTCAGGTATGTAGTCCACATAACAATGCCACCGCGTAGGTAGGAACTGTCACCCTTTCCCAAGGTAATACAGCGGCATGAAATTGAGCAGGTCATTGGCTCAAAGCTCACATCATTTTCACCAGATCCTGTCACCTCCAAGTAAAGGGCTTAATGGACAGATGATGGATGAATGGCAAGAGACCGTGTTAGGGCCCCTCAGCAAGGTTTGCTTTTAAAGGGACTCACCCCAAAATGCCACTGAGGGTAAGGGCTTACTCTTATCGACCCAGAGAAAACCCTAAACCAGTAATGAATGGAAGAGCAGCAGCCGCTCTTGTCCCAAGGTCACCTGAGCCAAGCTCAAGGGGCTGAGTCACTCCTGTTCAAAGGCTGTCGCTCACACCTTTTAACGACAACTTCATTGGGCATGTGAGGAAACAAGCAGATTAGGATTCAGCACAGGTTCCTAAGCAAGTGCCCAAATCGTTCAGGGGGAATCAAGCTATGGAAATTAAAGACAAATGTAATGATCAAAAGTCAGTATCAGCAAGTATCAAGGTAAAATCTAAGACTTGTACAGTGCCCCCATCACCAGCTTTTCTCCCCATGGTTTGAGAAGTCCAGAATGCCCCTTGGTGCATGATTAAAATGTCTTCTTTTGGTGGTTCCCCCCTTTCTCCTTCATCTTATTTGGTCTGAGCCGACACCAGAGACAATTAGGGACTGTATAATCATTGCTGCTGGGCCTGCGCTTACACACACATTCTCATCAGAAGGGGCTGATTACCATATTAAGCATCTTTCACTTGACAAAAATCAGAATGTTTCCCTCTGTTTTCCCCAGAATACAGACAAGAGAGTCAAGAGGGAGAGGCGGTGAGCCACCAACGAGGTCTAAATCATCAGAAACTTCTTCCTATCTTTCATAGCATTTATTTCCTTTGATATTGAAATCTCCTTTGTCTACTTGTGTTTTATTTATTCGTTTTTTTGATTTCTTCTTCTTCCTTTTTTTTGTAACTGCCACTCAGAGCTGCTGTCCTCTCCGCAGAGCCCTGAACTTGCCAACGTCAATTGGAAAGGTCGGCCGGGCTCTGGCAGTTGGAATCATCATGTAGTTTTGGCCCCAGAGGCTGACCTGCACGTCAATTCAAATCCAGCCAATCGGACCTGATGATCTCACTTATGATTGACAGCTGGCTCTAGAACATCAGATTTTATTCACCATGTTCAATAAACAACCTAGGAAAGAAAAGTAAACCCCAGAAGCCAGCTTTGCAACAAGCTCTGCAGTGCTTTCTGACTTGAGGGCAAGCAAAGTGGAGACTCGGATCAATTATCTAAATAATTCAAGCCCCAAACACATTTCCCCTAGAAATACTCAAATAATTGAAGCAAAGAGGGCTTTGGGGTGACTTATATCAATAATTCCTTCCTCTGCCTCATCACTTTATCTACCTGACCCAGGATGGTGTCAGTAAGGCCATAGAGTGGGGGGAATGGGAATAATTTATTAAGTGCTTATTATGCTCTAAGCCGTGTTCACAGGGCTTTGCCTACATTATATCATCTACATACACACCCACTAAGAGCTGGGCCACCACGTGGCCCAGTCTTGAGTAGTGATTCATTGACACGATCACAGTCCAAAACTCATAAATAAGTTTTAAAGGCATGATAATTTTAACTCTCTTGAACTACATAAAGAGAATCCAATTCACAAGATAGAGCAATATTTCCTAAAAAACGATCAAAACACCTGACTCTGAACGTCAGTTCTTTCGTGCCCCACAGCTACAGTGGGGGCGGAGCCCTCTCTAAACACCCCCACACTTGCCCCAGGCACCCCAGAGCTCCTGCCTTAAGGCCCCGGTCTTCTATTCCTTTCTCTATTAGCTCCCACCTCTCTAGTCAGTCTCTCTTTATTCATTCACTTGATTCTACATCACAAAAACCGCAGAACTAGCTGTCAGGGACTGAATTCTCCTTAGGAGGAGGGAGGAAGGGAAGCTGTGCAGGCTGCCGACAAAGACAAAATGTTCTTTGGTGGGCTGGGGCCGACGGGTGGGGGAAAGGGAAGTCTGGGAATGCTCACACGCTAATGAAATTTGTACCTGTCTCACAAGCCGCATGACAACCTTGAGAAGAAGATATTATTATCTCTACTCCATGGCGAGAAATCTGAAGCCCTGGTGAGTTGTCTAAGGTCACAGACCTAATGAGTGACAAAATTAGAACCAGGGTGTGTATAACAACGAAGCCTACCATTTTTCCACCAAGCCACGAGTGTTCCATGGAAGAGAGAAAGCGAATCTGGATGATAACAATAAGAAGAATAAGATTCGTATGATCAATTCTCATCCTTCGTCAGTGAAGCAGAGATAGGGGTGGGAAAGAGAGCTGAAGAACAGGGCAAATGACTCCCTGTTGGCTTGTGATCCACTATTGCCCTTTCAATCCTTACATAACACTAGCTTAATCCTTTCTTCCTGATTATATGTGGCTGTGGTTTGGTTTTCGGTAATAAATCCATTCAGTCATTCCACAAATATTAGCTAAATTCCTACCATGTTAGAAATCATGTGTAGAGGTGGACAGGCAGACAGAAATACAACATGATCCTTGTTTTGGAGGAGCTAGAGTTGAGCTGGAAATAGAGGCACTTAAACAGTCAGGACTGTACACGGTGGTAAGAGGAAAAAGAGCAGGAAATGTCCGATTGGACCTCAGTTGATCAGGAAAGACCTCACCTAGGACATAGCAACTAAACTACTCTTGGAGAGCTATGTTCTACTACCTTCTTTAATAGTGTCTCTTCTTTTTCAAGGTTATCTTAAACTGTCTTCAAATTTCATACTTAACCATTGTGTTTTACCCAGCCCCTAAAGATACTGTTAAACTGGCGAGGCCCCAAAGTCACACCCTCCCATGATGAGTCACATAGGAAAATCATATTTTCTTGATCTCTACACAGTTCAATTGTATTATCACAGGCATGGTTCAATAAATATTTTCTGAGCATCTATTAAGATATAATCGTGAGCAAATAAAGACAGCCTTTGGCCTCATGGAACTTAAAGTCTATTGGATGAGACAAATATTAATCAAATATTTGTAAAGTGTATGCAACTTTTCATGGACATAAGCGTAAAATTTCTGCTGTGCCCTGAGAAGAGAAGAGAGAAGGATCTGCTGTGGGGAAGGTGGAGGGGAGGTAGGCAGAGAAGATTTCTCAAAGAATCAATACTTGAGCCAATATCTGAAGGCGGAAAATGAGGATAAAGATCATCCCATGCAGAGGAACAAAGAGGTTGTGGTGGGAGGGAGCAGAGTAAAACAAGTAGGTGAAAGATGTGCTTGCAATGGGGAGCGTGCCTGGGGAAGCAAAGGCAAGCAAAGGCGGAGAGGCGGGCCAAAGCCTGCAGGGCCTGTGGGCGCGTGGAGTATGTCGTTCTTTATCCCATGAGCAAAGTGAAGTCATTTATACCGTGATGCGCAAGATCAGGTCTGCATTTTAAAAAGGCCACTTGAGCTCCTGCTTGGAGAATAAATTGCAGAGTGGCACGAGTGAATGTGCAAGACAAGTCAGGAGACTACCGCAGTAATCCACGGGAGCCAGAAAGGGTCGGGGAGCAATAGGCTGGGAATAAGAGACCGCTGCTCTGGTTCGGGGTCTGTGTCTTACCTGTCCAGGCAGCCTGAGCAGTGGCGCTGTCTTCGGGTTCCCCCACATACAACACTGGGGAAGACACTTTCCTACCTCCTTCCAGGGTGCTTTTGAAGGTCAAATTAAATAACGAAAATGAAAACACAAAATATACCATAATAGGATCTTATAACAAAGAAGCTATTAAACTACGTTTAGTGAGCACTTACTACTCTAAGTATGAGCATTCAAGTATGTGACCCCACCCAAAAGAAACAAAGCCTGAAGAAAATAATGTAATTTTAACAATTAGCATTTATGCTGGGAGGTATCTGAGAGAGAGATTTGGAGCAGATGTTGAGTAAGAGAGAGAAGAAAGAGAGACAGAGGAAGACAAGAGGAGAGAAGGAGGGGGAGAAACAGGCAGAGGGAGGGGGGAGAAGGAGAAAGGGTGCCAGGGCAGTTTTCCCTCAGCTGTTTAAAATGAAGAATGGGAACAAGAAAAAAACTAATGTGTGAATACGAAGAAAATAGACGAAGGGTCCACGCCCACCCTCTGGATGTCAGTTCCGCCTCTGGATCCATCAGCTCATGGATCTATTTATGAATCAGAAAGCCTCCTTTTTGAATAAGCCATGATGCCGTTTACGTTACCTCTTTAGAGAACTATCTGCATTTTCTGCATTTCCCCCCGTGTGAACCTTTGCATAATTACTCGATTGATAACATTCTCTTGACAAAAAAACAAGCCAAGAAAAGAAAATCTCATTTTGAATTTTCAGAATGCCAATTCCAGAAAGAACAGAAATGATTTCTTATTTTGCTTCTGTTCTGCAGTTGTATAGCAATTCTTTGGCTTTTTAAACGATGAAAAAGTTAACCCTATTATTCATCTTATTAAAAAAAATTCTACCAAAACCGTTTTAAGTTTTATGACAGATGGAGTGTCTTGAATTAACAGAGTACTTAGAAAGTGGAGCAAAAATTCCCTACAAATACCCAAAGCTGTGTTCTCCGATCAGTGTACTTCTCCTAAATGTTACCTTTGATATCCTTTCACCAGTTCTCCCCCTCCTTTTTTCCTGTTGGCCCCCTCCCACTGATGGCTTTGTTCCTAGAACCTTCATTCTGTACCGAGTGTTAAATGCTTCCGAGAGCTTGGAGAGGTGTGCTTCAGGCTCCCAACGCCAAGCCGGCTGTGCCAACTGTACAGAAATCCAGGGCGATGGGGCGAGCACCACCTGCTTGTTGGACTCCTTCCCCTCCCATCCTCTATGCCCGCTTCTCCCAAGCTGTGGCAACCTCTCTGGAAGAGTGACCCAGTCACCTTGAAGCAGAAATACACCAGTGTGTGAGTTCTGCAACAATGGGGTTGAAATTATCCAGCAAACCTGGCTGATAATTATCTTGATAACAAATTTTCTTTGAAAACACAGATTCTACAAACTACCTCTTGATCTCCAAACTTAAACCAAGCAAACAGCTCCATCTCAAAATATGATCTTAGAATGAAATTAATATTGATTATGACGGATAAAAAGTGCTGCATGGAAGCTGGTAAAAATTATTTGAGATTAGGGGATGGGGAAATAAGATGAGAATAAAAATGAAGTATTAGCAAAGCCCATAAAATGACAAGAAAGTCCAGTGTTGCTAAATCACTAAGTTAATTAATAGAAGATTCTGGAGGAATATATTAAGTTACCACTGAATTTGTGATCAGTTTTTAAAACCTATTCGACAGGTTAAAAATTCAGGAGGCCTTTTGAGAGAGGGACCTGAAGGCAGGAGACTTGATGCTAAAAAATAGAATGGAACTACATTAAGTTTACTCATTCACTCACTCGTCCATCGCACACAAATTTTGTCTGAATTCACCATGTGCAAGTGGGAGTCAGGTGGAACAGAAACAGAGGGCAAATCACTGTGCTCAAGGGGCCTGCAGACCAGCCAAAGGAAAGCAGAGCAGGCACCACGATTAGATCAGGAACAGTTTACAATGGCAACACAAAGACACAGAGAGAGCAGTGAGTTCCACCTAGAAGAATCAGGAAATCACCAACCACCTCACACAGCAACTCACCAATGGTGGTACTAGTGGGCGATTCCTATGTGTATTTTGGATTTGCTCTGTTGATGGAAATACAGAGCTGGGACCTGCTCCCTTGGGGAGGTATGGTCAACACAGAAAACTGACATAATTCCTGTTGACTATCTCCCAGACAGAACAGATGCCTTAGGCAGAACTCCAGACTATAGAAAGCAGGCCTCAGGGAGGAAAGGACTCCTTTTAACTGTCACTATGGTCTTCGATCCCTAGCCCTCTTCTAGTGGTAGAGGTCAAGGTATGTACCCCTGGGCAGTGGGTGTGGAACTGATGTCTAGAACCAGTGACTAGTCTAGGAGCAAAAAGGGAGGAATTACTCCCCACATGCCATGACTATTTATGGAGAGGACTCTATAAACCTGGGAGGGCATGCCATAGATTGCAAGATTCCTTGGCTGTGTGCTATTCTCTGTTTACTGCTAGGAGGCTTTATCTCAGAGTTAAGGACAAGAGCCCTGGAGGCAAACTGCTCTCATTCATATCCCAACTCCACTACTAAGTAGCTGAGCAATCTTGGAAAAGTCGTTTACTCTCCCTCTGCTTCCCTTCATTATCTTTAAAATGGGAATAATCACAGGACTTAGCTCCTGGGGTTGCTGTGAAGATCCAGTAAGTTATTGCATGTAATGCGCTCTGGATAATTGCCGCATGGAGTAAACACTCAATAATTATTTGCTATAGAATATTTGTCATTAAAAAAACTCTTTTCGTAAAGTCTCACTTGAGTTACTGAGCATTTATAAAATTTTGAAATAATTAATGAAAACATTGGGCCTTGCTGCAGGGGCATATCAAAGAAGTATAAAGGGAAGGGTCTTAAACGTCCCCGTCATGCTTAAATTGTCCAAGACAGTAGAAGTCAGGAAGAAACTTAGGAAAAGGAGCTTCTAGAGGAAGGATCAGTGTCCCGAGTTCCAGGAGCTCTTCCTCGCCATGAGATTCTCCTTTCAAAGTCAGCCTTATAGGGTCTGGTCTTTATTTTTTTTATGGAATTTCATGCCAATACTCTAAAAGAAAATTGAAAGCCACGTCATTCTCTTGCATAAAATCCTGCACTGACATCTGGTTGAAATAAATCACATGCTCCTAATCTTTCTAGCTAATTCCCAGTGACAGCCCTGGGTATATTAGCCAGAACCTTGGTTTTCAGGTCATTTCATTGACCTAAGTCCACTCTCCCAAGTCAGATAAGGATAGATGCCATTCAAAGGGGGCACAGGCACACACACCACCACCACCACCAGTGTCACGCATTGAAAATCTTAAAAAGAGTTAAGAAAAAAACCTACGAGAGGAAAGTGGCAGAGCACATGCAGCTTGTTGCTTTCCCACAAAGGGCTATGTTTTGGCTAGACATGGCTGGATGCACTGTGGAAAGACCTCTGAGAAAGAGACCCCGTCATTTCGTGTAACTTTGTATTACCCTACACCTTTACAGGAGAGTTGAGAAGAGGGCAGGGAACATTTAGTCAACAGTTTAACAGTGGGAACCTCCTTTTCAAAGAAATAGCATCATTAGAAAGTCTCTGAAGTTCAGCCACAGATATCAGCCCCTTCCACTGAACTAACTCAGGGTAGTTGGCATCTTGCTGTCTGGTTGGCATCTTGCTGAACTGTCGAAATAGGGAAGGAATGCATCCCCAAAGCCCACAACACCCTATCACCATATGCCCCTGTCTCATATGTGCTTAAGGCCTCCCTAAGCCAACACATACACTTTCATTATCTTCATTGCCACCCATAAGTTAACATCTTACTAAATCCAAATTTCCAGCCTTGACTTCTTACTATAGCTTCAGATGGATATCTATCTTGCTCGTCTCACAGTAACGCATACTCAGCATTTCTAAAAATGAGAGACCCTCTTTCCCCAAAACTATCTTCTCTGCCTAATTTTCTTGTCATAATTGATTGTTCCGTCATCTGCTTAATGGGCCCACCATCCAAGCCAGAAACGTGGCAGTCGTCCTTGTCTCCTCCCTCTAACTAACTTTTCATATTAATTCATCGCTGTGATGGTTACTTTTATGTGTCAACTTGACTGGGCCAAAGGATGCCCAGATAGCTGGTAAACATTATTTCTGGGTGTGCACGTCGGGGTCTCTCTGGAAAAGCTTAGCGTTTAAATCAGTAGACTGAGTAAGTGGATTACCCTCACCAATGAGGTCTGCTATCACTCAATTCGTTGAGGGACAAATAGAAAAGAAAAAGCAGAGAAAGAGTTGATTTGCTTCAGCTAAGACACCCATCTTTTCCTGCCCTTGGACATCAGACGTCAGTGCTCCTTGTTCCTAGGCTTTCAGACTCTGACCGGGACTTACACCATTGGTCCCAAATTCTTAGACCTTCAGACTCTGACTGAATTATACCACTAGCCTTCCTCGTTCTCCAGCTTGCAGAGAGCAGATCATGGGACTTCTCGACCATCATAATAACGTGACCCAATTTTGATAATAAATCTTCTCTCTCTATATATATCTCAATTGGTTCTCTTTCTCTGGAGAACCCTGACTAACAAAATCATCAAGTCAGACCAATTGTACTTTCTAATTTTTGAATCATTCTCATCTTCTCCAGGCCCGCGGCCAAGGCCTTAGCTCAGATATTCATCGTCTCTTGTCTGCATCACCCCATGGTGTCTAAGTAGATCTCCCTATCTCAAACCTTCCATCATCATCCCACTCTGCCTGAAAGATGACTTCCTGTTGGAGGATATGTGTAATAGGTGCAGACTCAAGAGAGAGAAATCAGATAACAAGCCCATAGTTTCCTAGGACTTATTTTCTCTGCCCTCCACTCTCGATGTTCTGCCTCCAGACTCATCTACTGCCCTGCTTAATAGTCTTCAATGACCCCCACTGCCCACAGTATAAAGCTCAATGCTAGGCTTTCCATATAGTTCAACAGGCCCCTTCTGATCTGGTCCTACCTATCTAGCCTCATCCATCTCAGGGAGGGGTCAAAGGGTGCTCAAGCTAGAGTGTACCTCAGAGACATGTCAGCACAACCAGCTATTTGAGGAACGTAACTTTCCAAAAAACTCAGCTAATAATGAATCAGGCTTTAAAAACTGTCCTTTGGAAAAGGTACATTGGCAAATAAGCTCCTTAAGCAAGGGCTATTTATACTATCACAGATATTTTGAGTTAAAGGCAATATGGGAAATACTCAAGAGGGATCTGGACTATACCAGAGCAAACTGGGTTGAACCACAGTAAGGATTATCGTCGATTCCTTCTTGAAAAGAAACTGAACACCTGTTCTTCCTTTGCTCTATATAGCGATGTAAAATGAACTGTGGATAGTTCTCGTTACATGTTGTAAGTTCTGTCACACTTAAATCCTTTTGTCACCTTCACAAAGCTCCACGTTAAAGAATCTCTCCGACCATTGTTATATAGAACTGCCAGGTCCGTGAGGTCAGAACGTTCCCTATGATTGGAGTCAAGATTCTGTCACACAGCAACGACAGGACCGAATGTGCCCTTCACTTCTGCACAGAATGTTCTCTTAATGAGCCTTAGTCCTCTGTAGGCTGATCCCACGTTGAAATGGCATTTGGTTGCAAGCCTCTTTCAGGGAATCTCCTCTCTCTGGGGATAAGTCCCATGACTGCCACGGACTCTGGGCCTGCTGATGCACCATCTCCTGCCTCTGAGACTCCTTTCCTGACCTCAGACTAATTGCCATGCTCCTCATGTCCCACTCCCCATACCACATGGACTCAACTGTGACATTGCCAGGCTCTAACTGTCAGGATGGGGCACTTCTACCAGGCTCCTATCCCTGGTCACCTGACCAGATGCATTTCTGATTACTGGGTCCATCTCTGGCTACCTAACCAAATCCAGACTGGCTTTCATTTTAACTGTATCCTACCTGTTCAACCAAACCCATGTTCAAGAGATGGGGCCCTCCCTGCCCCACCCAGGTAGTTCCTCTGGCTTGAACTCTTCTCCCTGGCCTTCCTGAGCAGGCTGAGTAGACAGGTTGGGGTGAGGCATATGTTTCCTGTAGGACAGTGATGGGAAATAGAGCTATAAAAGCAGATTGCGGTCAGCCGGGGAGGGCTCCGAGGAAGACAGAAAGAACGCGCTTCCTCTGCTTTGCAGCCCCTCTTGCAGCAGCACACCACTGGCACCGCCAGCTCCAGATTTCATCTACTAGATAGGGAGGAACTCCATTAAACTGCAAAGCATCACTTGAGAGGGGATTGTTTTCTTACCAAGGTGACTGGAGGTATTTCAGTTCTAGGACTTTATGATCACATTGTCTCACAGGCAGCTTGACAATGTCTCATGTCTCTGACACGGGAGGGATTTATTCACTTGAAGCACGGCACTAAATCCTTGGCGGGCACTGTATGCAAAACCTGGCTTCATAAATAAACACTATGTTGCCCTTCTGCGTTCCCTTCTTCTGAGAATCTGCAAGCCCCGCCGTCTTATAATGAAATAAGCCTCATGCTCCTACCTTAATGGAAGGTAGATTGACCCCTACCGAGGTTAGAGGCGTCCTCCGCGGTAGGATGGAATGATAATGTTCATACCTCTTCCACTCCAGAGACGTGAAGAAGTTTGAGTGGATAATAGCTAGATTATTCCACTCGGAGTCCTTGAGGAAGAAGTGACCCTTTGTCCCAAACGCCACCGTTGTGCCTTGTTGCATCTCTCTTTCCCCAAAACCTCCTTCTGCTCCCTAATCCAGCCCAAATGCACGTATCCAACGAAGAAAGCATTGGATTAGAAGAAACTTGAGCTTGGTTATTCCTCCAGGCATGATCATCTGGCTGTGCTTGAATCCTGCTGGTGATGGGGAGCTCAGTGCCCCACCAGGCAGCCAGTCCCATGGGGGGCAGTTTTCCTTCTCACATGAATCTCCCTCCTTGTAACTGTGGCCTTTGGGTCCCAGCCATGACCCTCTGGAGGACCTCTGAGCAAGTGTTATTCTTTCTCCACGTGACAGCACCTCAAATATTTGAGGGCAGCTCTCATAGCTACTCTTCATTATTTTCTTCTCCCACAAGCAGAAAAAATTGTTCACAGTGGCTTGTAATATTTCCATTTCTTAAGACAAAAATAAACATAGGGCAATTTGTCAGCCACTTACTGTCCTATCTTTTCAGGTACGCTGTTTTCAGCATCGCATCTGCCTCGGTTAACTCTTTGCTCTCAGGTTGTGCCCTGAAGCTTTTGTTGATTCTCCTGGAAGATGCTGGTTGCTCTCTCCTCTGTGCTCCCTAGGTGCTCTATTGAAATTATCCCACTGCTTTGTTCCAGTTCATTTACACCCATGCCTGCCTCTCAGGGCTTTCAAAGTCTCGAGTGCGGCCCATGTTTTGGTCGTGGTGCGGTCCTGATGCCTAGCAGTGTGCCTAGAACTTGGTAGCAACGAAATGAATGTTTGCTGCTGAATGAATGCTGTCTATACATCATAATAAAGAGGGTTGTCAAGATTTCTTCAATGCCTTAAACTATTGGGAATCTGATACTTTACAAAGTTGGTTTATTATTTCTCCTGTCAGCTTCAGGTTCCAAAAATATGGAGCACGTGTACAAATGTGGAAGCAACTTTGTATATATATACCCCATAAAGAAGATCTATGCCAGCACTCTGCTGTATTTATCTGGCGACTAGCATCAGTGGTGACACATAAAACCATACAGTTAAAAGACATTAAAGTATAGCTTAGATGAAAACAGATGAAAAAGATAGAAACTGCTCAAAAGGCTGCTGAAAAGAAAAATCTCTTTAGGCCTATTCCTTAAAGCATTTACATAAATAATCCTTGACTAGATATGCACTTCTTCTTTTTTCTAATTTGCGTGTGTGTGTGTGATAGGAGCCGGTAGGCTGTTTTTAATTTAAAGCTAACATTAGCCACGATGCCCACTTTCCCCTCCTGCTTCTTCAATGTTTTAGGAGATTGTTAGGTTGTCTTCAAATATCTTTTATATCACTTGAGAGGGCATTGGCAGAAAGGGAACTGTTAATGACAAGAACAGCCAAGGGGTCCCTAGGCAGCACAAATATATGAACAAATCCGGAAGAGTCCCAGGGAAGCGGTGGTACAATTTAATTGCTCTGTTCATCTTCGTATCAACTTAGCATGAGAAATAATGGCTTATGCTAAGAAAACAATCAGTTAAGAATTCATCCTCACCAGCCAAGTTTGATATAAGAAAACTGCTGTGTAAGCGTGTTTGACAAATGTTTCCCTTTACTCAAATTCCATTTTAAATCGTCGATAGATTTAAGAGAGAGAAAGAGCAAGCCTTGTCCTAACCCTTTAATACAATTGCCAGCAGCCTTTCACTGAAGAATCTAAAGGATGATTTCTAGTATTGTATGCAAAAAGTAATAATGCCATAACAATTGGTGTTATCATGTCAGTTGAGAGGAGCGACTTCATAGGGAGATTAGACGACTGGTTGCTGTATTATAACTGTGATCTAACTGGAAAGAGATGGGCAGTGTGTGTCACATTGGACCCATCTCCACATCCACCACTCATGCAATTTCAGAAGAGAGCAAAGGCTTGGGTCACAGAAGTGAGCTGAAAACAAGCTGAGATGCTGAGAGAAGGTGCATGGAGGAAGGTGGCTCTTTTGCAGCAAGGGAGGTACCTGGATGCAAGGGACAGGTAACGGGTAACATCCTCTATAGGTTAGTTCAGGAGAGCAAGTAACTAGCCAAAGAGGCGGACTTGGATTTCCTGAAATGCCTAAGTCTCTACAGCCTCGAAGCTGCTAGAGCAGGTCTTTAGATGCAAACTAAAGCAAGGAGGGTGTGCCTCGTGGGCTCTTGACTCAGATGGCCTGGGTTCAAATCCTGATCATTCCACTTTCCAGCTTTGTGGTTGTTGGACAATAGTTTAACATCTCTAACAAAGGTTTCCTGCACATAAAAGGAGGATCGTAATGTTACAGACTCACAAGTTTGTAGTGAAGTTTAAAGAAGATAATTCTGTACAGCGCTTGACATAGTGCCTGAAACATAGTAAATACTCAATAAATGCTATTAAAAATACGACCAAATCACAAAGAGAGTATTTTGAATTAGCTTGAGGAAATAGAGGCAAAAGAAAGTCAAGATTTTCTTAAAATAAAAAAGACATGTACTGTGTTCATTTCCTGTGGCTGCAGTAACAAATTAGCACAAACTAAGCGGCTTAAAGCACGTAAATGTATTCTGAAGGTCAGAAGTCCAAAATCAGGGTGTCAACAGGTCCAGCTCCCCAGAAGGTTATGGGGAGAATCCGTCCTTGCCTCTTTCGGCTCCCAGGGGCTCCAGGCATTCCTTGGCTTGTGGCCGCATAACTCCCATTTCTGCCCCTGTCTTCACTTGGCCTCTTCCTCTCTGTATCTGTGTCTTCTCTTCTGCTTCTTATAAAGACACTTGCCTTTGGATTGAGGGTCTACCCAGATCATCCAGAAGATCTCATCTCAAAATCTTCACTTAATTACATCTGCAAAGACCCCTTTTTCCAAATAAGGTCACATTCATAGGTTCTGGGGGTTAGGACACGATACATCTTTTTGGGAGGCCACCATTCAACCCACTGCAGGTATTGATTAAGCAATGATTGTTAAATTTAAATGAAATGGTGAAATTTTGTTCAAAGGATAATTTTTTAAATTGTATTCCCAATAGTGTTAATTAAAGTTAGTCAATCAATCAATCACTGAAGGGAAAATAATTTGTCTTAATAGAAACATATTTTTGAAGGCGATAATGATTTAATGTAGAACTTTGTACTTTTTCTCCTCTTGAGCTATGTGCATGTGTGTGTGTTTGACTCATATCAGGTAAATTTAAACTTCACGATGCAGGATGCTGCATTTATTAGTGCCTAAGTAAAATTGCACTTTTTCTGTACAGTTCTTCTTGCAAACGTTATTTGATTAGATCTATTAGAGTCCTAGGACCCTATTGGTTTTGGTGCAAGTAACCAAAGGTGAGGCCACTGTGATGGGATGAAAGCCACTGGAGTTGGAGTTAAAGGACCTGATTTGGAATCTTTCAGCCATAGTACAACCTCCAGCTGGTTGTCCAAATAGATGATCATTAGTTTCCTCATTTATTAAATTGGGAAAAATCTTCTTCCTCTTCTTAACTTTCTCTGTGAGTACCCAGTCCCTTAATTTCCTAATCTGTTCTCTAGAACCCAGCCTGAGCAGGGGGCAGAGAGCACAACCAGAGATGTGGTTCAGGAAACAATAAGGACAAAATTTTCTTCGAACTTCTTTGGTTCAAGGAACAAAGACCTATTCAAGCTTACTTCCATCAAAGAGTTCACTCTAACATTTTGAGTGGACTGAGACTGAACCCAGAAGGCCATAGGAATCCAGGAGGCTCTGAGAATAACCTGCTGGTCCTTCTCTCAGTTGTCACATCTCTCACCCGGCATACCTCATCTCTATCGTGGCAGTCAGCTTCTGCCTGTGTATCAGTTCCAGCCTTACGCCATTGAGCACCTTCCGTGCTTATATATGGCTTTTGATTCTTCATAACTTTGAGCAGCATGTGGCTTTGGCTATCCTGTTGAGCCCAAATATACCTTGTGTCATCTCCCAGTGTACCATTTCTGCTTCGCTCCCACTATTAACTCCTTTAATCTCCAACTTTACTAGCTCCAAGTTTCTTAGAAAATAATCTAATCAGATTCCATATTTCCTTCTGGACTGGTGCATAAGTTATGAAGCCTATGGATGTCTCGCCCTTGGGCAAAGGCATCTGTAGGTAGAAGGTGTGCCCACTTGGAGGAAAGCATGGCTACTGTTCCTCAGAAGGGATTATTAGCCTCACCTGCAAGGTGGTTGCGGCAGACAGATATGTGGCTGTCTGCTCATAGTGCCCTGCCCTTCTGTGAGAGCCTTCTTCCCATCCCCCAATTTTTACAGTTCCATGTGAGCCTATGTTCTTACCTACTCCACCTTCTGACCACAGTTGATTTGTTCAGGATATGTCACCTATAACCATCTGGACCAACAATTCCCTTCTCCTCGATTACTGAAGTTGAGTCTATGTGAGTCGTATGATCCTCCTTCTTTTCACCAAAGCCATAAATCTTGAATGGTGTAGGTGGCCATGTTTTACACCATATGTATAAAACTGACATCCAGCATCGAGAAAGATGCCAACATGCAGGAGGGAAAAAGTGAGATGCAGGATGAAGAGGCTTCTGCCAGCATTTCAAGCACCAGCTATGCTTCCTCCTGAGACCCAGCTGCCTCCCTGGCCTTCCCACCTCTACCTGATATTCAGACTCCACGGATTCTATAAGATACCCCAAGGCACCTCCGTCATGGTGGCCACTTTGCTTTAGCTGGCTCGTATTGGGTCTCTGTTGTTTTCAACCACAGCAATCTTACGGTCTTACAGAGGCCTAGGCAGGCTGGGCTGTGAGACTTCTCCAGAAAACCTCCTTTACACTTTTGCCTCCAGCCAGTGGCTTTGTGGTACTCAGAGTCGGCCAGGATCCTTATCAATAGCATCGAGTCTCACATTTGAATTCAATGGAAGCCACGTATGTCATCCTGAATAGAATTCATTATTTTACTAATATTTATTGAGTGTCTATTATGTGACTGGCACTAGGCTCTGTGCTGGGAATTTAAAGAAGAATGAATCTGCTGGCAGAGCCATAGTATTTTAAGCTCATGTTTCTCCTGGAAGTCTCAGTAGGAAGTGTTCACTCCGACTGAACATTAAACCCCAACTCACACACCACCGTTTCAAGACAAGAGTATTTGCAAACCCAGAATTCTAGCCCTGCATATGCTTCGACTGTACTGAGGTACTTAAGCCAAACAGAAAGCACCGGGGGCTGCCAGCTTCAGTGACCGGAAGAAGGCCCTCCGGAGCCTCTTTTCTAGCCCTGCATTTGGGACTTTCCCTTCCCTTGCTTCCCACATGTAATCACAGGAAATAAATACGAGCCAAGTTAAGCCATTTCTAACGAGGAGCCTGGGAAGATAAAAGCAACCGTATTGCCACCACGCCTCCTCGTTTCACGATGAAGCTCCTTGAAGGCAGAGGCGTTGCTTGATTTCCTCAACATTTAACAAGCATTTTCTGAGGGCCTTCTAAGTGTCCTCCACTCTTCTAGGGGCTGAGGATTCAATGGTGAGCAAAACAGAAAATGTTCCATCCCAGTGGAAAGAGCAAACTGTGGGTACTGTAGCTTGGGGGATGACTAGGACTGCGCCAAGCAATCACATGGCTCACAGGAACGGACAGGCCAGGCGGGGTGAAAGAAGGCCTGAATGAAGCCGTCAAAGGCCAGGCCTTCAAGCAGATGCCCGAATGAAGACAGGAGACTGACGTGCATATTTAGGGGATTATCCAGCAAGTGCAAATGTCTTGAATCAGAAAAATATTCTAGAAACAGCAAGGAAGCTAGAATGACTGGAGTGAAATGAGGAGAGGAAGTGAGGTTAGAGCGGTGGCCAGAGACAGCTCCTGTAGGGCATTGTACTCCATGAAAAGGAATCTGTTGCATTTTTAGCATGGTAGATTCGAGGTGGCCACAAATCCTTTGTTACCCCTCCCGTTGAGAGGAGTGGTATGTTTCTCCCCGCCTTGGATCTGGGCTGTCCTGAGACAATTTTGCCACGTGGGCTATGGCAGAAGTGATGCTGAACCAGCTCTGGACCTAGGCTTACGAGAGTTGCCAGCTTTTAGTCTGGTCTCTGGTCTTAGCTACCACGTAGAAGTCCTGCTGGAGAGGCCTGGGACTACACGGTGAAGGAGAGGGGCCCAATGGCACCCAGTGGAGCCCAGCCCTTCAATCCTCCTTGCCAAGGTGCTGGGCATGAGAGTGAAGCCATCTTGGAACCTCTAGACAGACCAGCCTCAGAATGAGTCCTACTGAGTGATCCCAGTCGATGTTTGAAGAATCACCTAACTCAGCTTTGCCTGGATTCCTGACCCACAAAATCATGAAACATAGTAAAAAATGGTTGCTTCTTGTCTTAGTCAGCTTTGGCTGTTATAACAAAAATACCACAGGCTGGGTGACTTATAAATGAACAAAATTTATTTCTCACAGTTGGAGAGGCTGCAAGTCCAAGATCAGGGAGCCAGCACAGTCGGGTTCCGGTGAAGCCCTCCTCTGGATTGCAGACACTGGCTTCTCTTTATGCTTCACCTGGTAGAGAGGAAGCAAGCTGTCTGCTGACTAGCCTCATTCACGAGGGCTCCATCCTCATAACCTCGTCTAATCCTAATTACTTCCCAATGGTCCCTCTTTCTAATACCATTACACCAGATGGTAGGGTTTCAACATATGAATTTTGGAATGACACAAACATTCAGTCTATAATACTGCTTTGAGCCACTAGATGATAGTTTAAAACAGAGTGTTTAGTGTGCTGTAGCCATTGGAAGCTTGTTAGCAGAGGAATGACCTGACTAACTACTTTGTGAAGAATAGAGCACAGGGGCACATAAGTGGCAGAAGGGAGATGAGTTAGGAGGTATCGTAACAGTGAATGAGAGGCCCTATGGGCTTGGAGTAGAGGGTGGAGTTGGAGGAAGTGAAAAGTAATTGCATCCTAGATATATTTCAAAGGTCAAGCCTGGTTAATTTCTTGATAGCTTGGATATGGGATGTGAAAGAGGAGTCAAGGATGACAGCAAGAGTTTTGGTCTGAATACCTGGATAAATGGGAGGGAAAGTGGTTTAGAGGAAGAGTGGAAATCAAGAATTTTGTTTTGCACTTGTTGATTCTCAAATACCTACTAGGTATCTGAGGAGAGATGGTTGGACACATCAGTATGGGATAAACAAAGAGGACAGGGCTGAAGACAGAAGATGTCAGTGAACAGTAGTTACTTGAAGCTGTGGAAGAAGATGAGATTGCTTAGGGAGTAAATTTAGAGAGGACAGAGGTATAAAAACTGAGCCCTGCAGCATTCCAACTTAAGAGATTGTGGAGACTAGGAGAAACCAGGAATGGAGGCTAAGGAGGGACCAGTGAGGTGGGGGAATCCAAGAGCACAGTGTCTCTGAAACCAAGTGAAGAAAGTTTTCCAAGAAGGAGGAGCAAAACACCTGCAAAATCTTCCTGAGAAGTCAAGTAAGATGTAATGTAAGAGGACCTGGAGAAAACGATTTTGCTAGTGTGGTGGAGACAACAAAATCTTCATTGGACTGAGATAAGGAAAAATTTGGAAGTCAGAAAATGGAGATAGAGTATAGACAAACATCTCAAGGAGTATAACTCAAAGAGGAGTGCAGATGAAAGATGCTAACCAGATATCTCTCTGTCGGGGTGATGAGGGGAGAGGAGCAGGATTCCTGAGCATTCAGGCAGGAGCACAAGTGGAGGGGTCTGCTTTCAATGGGAGCAGGCACAACTCATCAACTCTTCTGGGCAGGAAAGAAGAGTATGTGGGTACAGATTCAAGAGCTGTGATTGGGTTAGGCTGGTGGATTATTTCTGATCGTTGCTGTTGTCTTGGTGAAGTAAATTATGGAAATTATCTGAGAAAGGAAGAGGGAGTCTCAGAACTTTGGGGTGAGAAATGAAGATGTGAAATAGTCATCTCAGAGGGGGGAGAGTGAATCGACTAAGGGAATGTGATAGGATTAGCCTGCAGTGCTAAAGATCCATTTGATATTTTTGGTCTTAATTTAAAGGAACTCCAGTGGTCCATGCAGTAGATTCCCTTTCAAGAGAAAGCTTGCAGGCAGCTGGAGGAGGGCACTCAGCTGACAGCCTCCCTATGCAGCACCTTCAGAACCTACTGGGACATTTGAGCCAAAGCTATACTCTTCCTGACAGCTCCTGGCCCATCGCTGAGCATGGAAGGAGTCCCCACATGGGACTACTCTGTTGGTAGTCTTTGCACCAAGGCTCCTCATTGGCTTGGCCAATACTTTCGCAGAATTGCAGCATACTCTGAAGCTCTCCTTCCTCTCTCACGTGTGTTAGACTTGCCTCACATTCTGAAAGTTTTCTGTGACTACCCCTGCTCCCTCCCCAGCTTCACCTTTCAGAAGAGTTACTTCTTCCCCTACCCACTTCAAACTCTTGGCCTCGGCTTCCTAGAGACTCCAGCTAACACGGCATGGTTACAGGTCTTTTTCCCAGTCACCTTCAGTTGCTCCAGTCCTGGTCCTCACAGGAAGTAAGCAGAAGGCTGGACTTTTCCAGGTGAGCATGAAGGAGGAATAAAAGCACAAAGGAGTGGCAATTCCCAATACGCAGATTCATCTCTGAGCACGGAATCCATCGTAGTTAAGAAGAGGAGTGAGACCCTGAGAATGGTGATGGCCCCTAAAATGTTGGGAGAGTCAGGCCTTGTGCCCAGGTCAGCTTGTTTTATCTCAACCATCCAGTGGCTCACCCTCCTCTTCTTCAGAGAACCAAACGTCGGAAGATAGAGGCTCCTGCTAGAGACAGCTCTTCTCGCCTTGGGCCACAGTCTTGAGTTGACGAAAGAACAAATTTGTATTGCACGCCTTCCTTGGGCCTGGCACTGTGCTAGGTACTTTGTATCTGTTGTTCAACTACCTGAGCACTGGACAATAGACAGGGGGTAGGTTCTGTCTTACCTATTTTTATGTGTGAAGAAACTGAGACTCAAAGAGAAGTCAGGCAGCTAAGAAGTGGTGAATGTAGGATTTAGACCCAATTCTGCTTCAAAGGCTTCAAAGCCTGAGCTCTCTCCACAATGCCACATCGTTGGTGGTATTGTTAGATACAACTTACATATCAGAGCTACTAATTAATTTAATCTTATGTACAGTTTTTACAGTATGCATATGTGTATGTGAATGATTTTTAAGATTTATACAAACGAAGATGCAAATGTGTGCCTAGGTTTACAGGAAAAAACTGGTGAGATAACTTTACTCAGTTGACCCATCCTTAGGGCTCCAGCAAATCTGAATCCTTCTAATATAAATAAAACCCCAGCTTTCCCTATGAGAGCTAGTCCTTCAGAATTTCAAACATTGAGTCTCTGGCCCCCCATCAAGGATATTTTAGACTCCTCATGATCCTCTTCAGGGCTAAGATAAATGTAAAAAACAAAATCTCTCTGGAATTTTCTCTCTGTAAATAAGAAAAATAAATAAATAATCTATGCCTGAGTTCTCTCCTTGGGGATTCAGGCCAGGACAGAACTCTGGCTGTTAACAGTGTGCTTTCTTTAATCACACATTCACCTGAACTCGGAGCACCCAGAATTACTCTCTCTGGTCTCACCTCCAATAAGCAGATGAGTATTATGTGCAGGTAGTTTAATTTGAGAGGTGCGGGGAAAGTTTACTGCCTCCCCTACATCTCGCCCAATTCTCTAGGGTCTGAGGGCTGAAGTCCATCCAATGTTTAGGAGTCCCCTCTAAAGTGTAAGTCCCCTTGGGCTCATCAGCTATTGTCACCTAATACTTACCTCAGATGAAAATGCTGATAGAAATGTACTTTAAGATAAGGTGAGGGGGCTGACCTGGTGGCGCAGTGGTTAAGTTCGCACGTTCTGCTTCTCGGCGCCCCGGGGTTCGCCGGCTAGGATCCCGGGTGTGGACATGGCACCACTTGGCAAAAGCCATGCTGTGGCAGGCATCTCACATATAAAGTAGAGGAAGATGGGCACAGATGTTAGCTCAGGGCCAGTCTTCCTCAGCAAAAAGAGGAGGATTGGCAGTAGTTAGCTCAGGGCTAATCTTCCTCACAAAAAAAAAAGATAAGGTGAGGAGGGAGTAAGGTAGAAACAGGAAAAAATAGGGAGAAATGGACAGACTAAAAGGCAAATGCTGCCTGGCATAATGACTTCCCCGAGGCCATATGCCTTCCACTGATGGCACTTTGCTGGAGGGATTGGTAGCTTGCCCATCCACCTCCGCTCACAGACCCGTATGCTCCAGCATGCCCAGTACTTGCTAAAGCTCCTCAGCCAGATGTCCTCTTCCTTGCTCTGAGCCTTTCACGTGCTGGTCCCTCTTCCTGAACCCTTGCTGACCCACATCTGCCTGGCTGCTAGTTACTTTCCAAGAGTCTGCCCCAGCACTGCTCCTCTCTTTAGTCCCCTTCAGATGGGAACTGTGCCAGACCCCTCCCTGGTCTGTGCTCCCCTAGCGCTCTCTGTGAAGTCTTGGAGGACATTGATCCTGTTTTATTTATCTTCCTATTTCTAGCATATTTAGGCTCAATATCTTAAACAAATAGTTTTAATAAATATTCGGGTGACTGAATGAAACCCCATTTAGCTCATTGTCCATTAGCTGTTAGAGTGTCTGGCCCCAGCCCCCACAGACTGCTACATTCTGAAGAATTGTGTCTGTCTGTTCCGCTATCCCCAGGACCCTAGCACAGGGCCTGGTCCATAAGGGAGGCTCAATAGTTTTGGAATTAGTTAATTAATTTAGGTAAAATGCATCTTCATCAATAAACTGGACTATTTTAATGGTAGAAATGGCTTCTCCTCCTCCCTGTATTGCTGTCCTCGGTTCTGACTAGAAGATTGTGTGAAGCCACTTGGTCTCCTGTCTGCACCCACACACCTACAGTGAGGGATCCCGTCGGTTGCACCCTCTGCATCCAGTTATATTCCCAGCCCTGTCTCAATGCTTCGTTTTGCTGAGGCAGGCACTCATCCCTCCATCTTCCCTCCTTTTCCTGCTGCTTCTGGAATTAAGGTGCTGCAGGCCTGGCCTCACTCTGACACTCATTACTCTGGTATTGATGGCCTTCCACCTCCCTGTTATTGTGTGAAGATTAGAAAGCAGAGACCTTTCTTGGGCAAGGGAATGGGTTTTGTCAGTATTCAGTGTGTAACAGCAGAAAGTATAATAAATTCTGGCAGTCAATCGAATATGACATGATAATGAATGTTAACATCATGTGCCCCCCTTTGCCAACAGAGGGGAAAGTCATGTTAGATTACAGCTAAACACAGGCACCGTGTGATTTCTATTTGCCTCTTCTCCTTCTCCTCCCTGCCTAGGTTTGACCTCAGTGCTTGCTCAGCTCCACCCCTCCGTCCCCAGCCTCATTTGCCCACATTGCTCAGAAACTCTGCTTCAATCCCCAGGGCTCCACGCCCTGTCTCTAAGACGTCTGACCTCAAATGGATCTTCCCTCCCGCAAACTTAACAGAATTGTCTGCCTGGAGAGGCCTCCTGCAGTCCTCGGGCAGCCCCGAGTCTGACTCAGACCTGGGAGGATAACAAACCGGCAGAGCCCTGGGAAGTGAATTACAATCTTAGCGCCAGTTTCTCGCAAGTCAGCAGGCAAGACTCCTGCTCCTCCCCACAAAATGAGTGCAAGACAAAAGCAGGGCCAAAAACCTCCTCCCTTCCTTAGTTTTCCCTCAAACTACTTGGGTTCAGGTGCTTTCTCTGCTATTTTAAGCTTAAAAAATCTCTCATGATATAATTTCCAGGATCAGCATTGCTCGGTGGCATTATTATTAATAAAAGTAATAATATCCAAATGTGTTGAAAAAGAAAGAGTTTAGTATCATTGAAGTCAAAAGGATGTTTTCAATGTTCTCAAGCAGCCTCAAGTCCCTCCACTGGCCAGTCTGAACCTGCTCTCTTGGTCAGTCAAAACGGGTGATAATTGGTCTTTTATCATGGAGCTAAGGGTAAACTTCAACTAAGAATAATCATTAATAAACCATGATGATATGTCAAGCATTATGCCGTTTAATCCTTACACACACATTGTACATGTAAATGGGTTATATGTTATATGTATATATATGGCACAGAAAGCTGTAGCCACTCATCCTAAGTGTCATAACCATGAATCCATGAAGTGTCAAACGAGGGGTATCATCAGAATTTCCACTTTACCCATCAAGCACCCATATGAGGAGTCACTGTACATACATGACAGGCCTCACTCTTTCTCTCCCGGGGCCTCTTCAATGAAGATCTCGACTGAAGATATCAGAGGCTTACTTAAAATGCTTCAGATACGGAGAAAGTGGAAAGAATGGCTAATTAAATAATACCCATTATTATTATTATTAACACCTTATTAGTACTTTACTGTTTACAAAGCACTTTTGTCTACACTATCTCATTTGATCCTCAAATAAACCAAATACAGCATTATTATCTACTCAATTTACAGATGAAGAAACAGATGTGACCTACTCAACATTCACAAGTATTTAAGTATTTAAAATATAGACTGAAAAAGAGGTCCCCTAACAACCAAATTAAATTTAATAGCAATAATGATCTTACTGATATTTGGATGATACTTTTCAGTTTCGACGTATTTTTACTTGCATTGAGTTTTAAAAGTAAATTGAAAAAATATGCACAAATGTTGAAATACATGTCTTCAACTCAGTCATCCCAGATCCTGACATCTCTCACAGGGAAGTAAACCACGTCAAGGGATCTCTACCCGGCAGTCTCTATTTCATCAGATTGTCTTCCTGGGGACGATAAGGGGAACACCTGCCAGAGAGAGGGACTCTGGGGGCCTCCTCCCTGGATGGCACCTCCGCCTCCCTCACTGTCTTCCCAGCTTTCCCACAGGGAGGGAGGACATGCTCTTTTGATTGCTAAGCAACGAAGATCCGAGGGACCTCATTTCGACAGTGGGTGAAGTCACTTTTTGAAAGATAATGGACATCTATGAAAATACTTCCTCTTCCCAGCCTCTCCACCTACACATGATGGACAAGGCTGGACTGAAAGTCTCATCCAGGTTTGGGGGAGCAGAAAAAGTGCTGATGTTACAGTGTTGAGTGGAAAAAAGCAGGACTCAAAATTACATACACACACCCCCCCCCCCCCACACACACACGGTAGGACCTCAACTGTGTGTTTTAAAAAACTTTTTTCAATGACTAGAAGGATATTTATACTCATATTAATGCTTACTAATACCTTTATAATGATTATGTTACTTGTTTAATGAGAAAAAAATAGTCAACAGAACAGGTAAGACTGAATTGACAATGGGTCATGTAGAAAAAGACCCAGGGGTCTTAGTAGACCTAACCTCAGCATGAGGCTTCCTAGAAGTCACCTCAGTGGTAAGTTGAGCAGATCAAAACCTATCTGACTTAAGTAATCTACCAGAAAAACCCATATCCAGAATATGACCATCCTCCAGGCAAGAGCACTCTGTGTGTATCAAGCCACCAACGCTCTGTCTGGCACAGGAGATGTCTCTAAATGCCAGAATTTATAAGCAAATCATGAACACATGAGCGAGGATCGTTTGGGTATTTGCCCCAAGGTGCAGAAAGAAAAAACCAAGTCTCCCCCATCCTGCCTGCCCTTACCTGCTCAGCTGCAGATACTTGGTATCAGTAATCCCAGCGGTAAACAATAAATGACAGGCGCTGTGGGCCAGGCATTCTGCTAGACATACTTCAATAGGGCTTTAATCCTCAATATCCAAAACCTGTGGTTTGTGCAGAGCTCTGTGATTTTAAAAACTTCCTTCCTCCTTTTCCCCACTGTGCCCTCTACCTCCATTAGAATTCCCTTTTCCTTAGGCCTCTGCACCCCTGTTGGCATCTGTGAGCCCTGCTCAGAGCCACTGTTATTAGAGCTGGGAGGGAACATTGGAGAACATCTCTGGTGGCCCCTTATTTTACAGATAAGAAATTGGAGGCACAACAAGTGCAACAACTTGTCCAAAGCCAGCCAGGTCACTAGCAGGGCCAGGACCTGAGCACAGACACAACAGTCTTTTCACGGCACCTAGAGACCAAATAATTTACACTTACATATAAAGATGGGGCTGGGTACAGAGGAAAGCGCCCTGGAGTCATCTGTTTTGGATTTGATGCCCCTCTGACAACTGGCCTTGGGCAAATCGCTTTGCACTCTGGGCCTAAGGTTCTGCTTCTATAAAAACCATCCAGAAGGACTTTTATGGGGGTTGGATGAGATAATATATATGATAAAAACCACTTTGTAACTGCAAAAATATTACATAAATTTTAGGCTTTGTTATTTTGACTGCTAGTTAAACACCTTTACAGAAGTATTTGCATTTTAAAAGAAATTTTAACCTGGTAAGAATTCTGGAGGGAAGATGCTGAAACATTGCGGGTGGAAATGTGAATGGCTGCAATGATTTGGAAAGATCCAGTAAAATTCAAAACATGCATACGCTTTGCCCCCTAAATCACACTGATCTAGCACCTAACCCCAGAAATTAGAGTGCTAAAGAGTGTACATGCAAAGGCGTCTATGGCACCCTAGTTTGTGGTGACTACAAGGGGAAATTAACTGAAGGCCCCTCAGGAGGGAGATGGCTAAGTACCTTGTCAAGCACGCATACCACAAAATATTTCCAACTAATGAAAGAACATGTTCTTGTTCAATCTATATCCACTGACCCAGAGGAATTTCTGTGACATATCGTTAAGAGAAAAAGAAGTTACGGAGAAATATACTTACTTGATTTCAGTTTTGTAGAACTATAACTGAAATTATCCCCTATATTTGTGTTGAGAAAGCGCAAGGGAGAGCAGGAGCGGGTGACCATGGGATAGAGGAGAGAAGGAAAGAAAGTAAATGAACAGTAAGGAGGCCTTGTTAACTCAGATTAACCAGTGTCCAATGGTGGGATTTCAAGATGTTCAGCCAATGGGAAAATAAATTCAAAACAAAGTCAGGGAGGGGCAGGCCCAGTGCTTAGTGGTTAAGTTCATGCACTCCACTTCGGAGGCCCAGGGTTCACGGGTTTGGATCCGGGTGTGGAACTAGCACCACTTATCAAGCCAAGCTGTGGCGTCATCCCACATAAAATAGAGGAAGATTGGCACAGATGTTAGCTCAGAGACAATCTTCCTCAAGCAGAAAGAGTAGGATTGGAAACAGATGTTAGCTCAGGGCCAATCTTCCTCACACAAAAAAATGGTATTCTTACCAAAACAAAGTCAGGGAAACAACAAATACGATCAGAGGCAGGAGTCTCTGCCTTGGCAGTGGCTGCCTCTCCATGCACCCACCTCCCTGCTCAGAAAGCGCCATGCTTCCCGCTCCTCATTCTCAAGCAGAAGTGTCTCCAGCTGCGCAGATCAGCCCTCCTGGGGCCCATCTCTGCAGGGAAGCAGGAACTTTTGGGAAAAGCACACCCAAGTTTTGGGATTTACCACCGTCTCATTCTTGATTTCTCCACTCATACTTCGGGTGGACCCTAAAGTGCAGGCCAAGATCGTAAAACAAGAGACCAGCAATCAAAGGCTCTGGACAATAATGGTGCGCCCTTCAGAGCACAAAGCTGGTGGACCTCAGCACATAATTACCAATATAGATTGTTGTTTTAAGGAATAACGTTTTCTAATCATAATAAAACACTCCTACGCTGGCAGAGAGTGCTGCGTCTACACATGACTTGTGGCTTCTCTACTGCCAAGCATCTGAATTTAGGCTCAAAAGGAACCTCAGACAGGGAAGGGCTCAGTGTGCAGCTGAAGGAGCCAATGCCGGCTTAGGCAGTCAAGAAGGCCACATATCAAGAAGGTGGGGCAGCTGAGTAACAAAGAGGGGCAATGTGGAAATCACATCGCTTAGAATTTGTCGTTACTTCAAGGCAACAGTGAGCTGAGCCATGCACATTCCAGCAAAGATAGCTTTTATTAACTCCTGAAATGCTGTCTTGCCTGGGAAACCTTCTCCCCACCCCGCAAAGGTGATGGTTACTTTGTGCATCCTCATTACTTTGCTACACCCCTCCTAAACACGTATATGGCATTGCAATTATTTATTTGCACATTTTACCTTGACGTCTTTTTCATCTTTATGTCAACCCCTTCCTCACCTTGACTTAGCAGGGCATGGATGCTGTGGAGAGCCAATGCATGTTGAATGAATCTGCTCCTTCTACATGAGGCACACAGACAGGCACAGCAAAGATTAGAAAGCCCTAGGCAGGGAGTCAGGACAAGTGAATTCCGGTTCTAGCTCTACCCCAGCCTCTTTGATTTCAGAAAAATCACTTAGCTTCTTTCAGATTCATTTACCCATCTGCAAAATGAGCAAAGCACAAAATGTTGAGATTGGGAAAAAAAACAAGGAACTGACAGGGGAAATATGAGCAAGTAGCGCTGAGACACATCCTGTCTCCCTAAGGGCCCTCCCTACTCTGTGCACTAGCCAACTCCTGAGCCTGCAGTGGCAGTGAGCTCACACTCAGGTAGCCCCTCACGGAAGCCTTCCACGCCTAGCAAAGGAGACTTGGTTACCTAGAGCTGTTATTTGCCACTTTACCACAAGCTCTTTGCAGAGGGGGTGGCAAGACAGTGTATTTTTTTTTCTTTTTCCTCCCAAAGCCCCCCAGTACATAGTTGCACATTCTTCATTGTGGGTCCTTCTAGCTGCGGCATGTGGGACGCTGCCTCAGCGTGGCTTGATGAGCAGTGCCATGTCCGCGCCCAGGATTCGAACCAATGAAACACTGGGCCGCCTGCAGCGGAGCGCGCGAACCCAACCACTCGGCCACGGGGCCAGCCCTGCAAGACAGTGTATTTTTATCTATGTATCCCCAGGGCCTAACACAGCACCTGACAATAGTCAACACCCAGTAAAAATCCAATAGATGAACAAGCGAATGGATAGATGAATGAGTGGGGCGAGGGAAGGAAGGAGAGAAAACTTTGTGTCTCATGCTTTGGTTTAGTTAAAATACCTCTGAGCTGATTGAGTGGTAGAACTGATATCTCAATGCTATTTACTGATGTATAAAGGGTGAAATAGTATGGAAGTTCTCTGAGATTTGGGAACTTGAAATTTAAATATGATTCCTCTCTTAATCTGTCCTTATTTAAATTAATTTTGCCGATCTGGAATATCAGAATGGATCACACTATCTATAGAAAATTTTCCCAAATACAGATGAGAGGGGAAAAAAATGTCTGTTATGTGCGTTATATATGATCCTTCATTTAATCTCATGAGAATCCTCTAAGGTCAATATCACTAGTCCATTTTATGGGCAAGAAAATTCAGATCTAAGAGGTGAAAAATTTGTCTATGGCCATGCTGCAGGAAGTACCAGAGCCAGGATTCACCAGAAGTCAAAGCCAGTGACCTACAAAATATCTACAAGGAAATTATTTCCTCGCCATTTCCATAGAAAATCATGGAGATGCAATGTACATCAAAAAAGTATAGGAAGGGAGAGCGGCAACTGGCTCATTGTAAGTTTGATCAGCTATTCTTGCTTGTTACCATCCCCATCTCTGGCCATCTCTGACCCACCCACAGGACCTGCCTTGACTCAGCTGAGCCTGAGTGGGTAGTGATGTGCATACTCTCCCCCAAGAGCCTGCTTTCCCATCTCCCTGGAGGGAGGCGCTCAGCAATGCAGAAACCCACCTGTGGTGTCCTGCTCAGTAGGCGTGAAGGGGCTGTGCTGCATATAAATGGACTCTTTCACTTAGCAGGAGGCACGTAATTTCTTTTGTCCCTGCTGATGCATTATTGATTGTGATGAATGTCAGAGTGGGAGCCCATTCCAGGAGCCATTAAACAATAATTTCATCTCCGGTGGGTAATTGATTGTCAGGGGCCCACAGTGGCCAGTTGTGAAGTGGTGGTGACTGTGAGTGTTTTTATTTGGGGCAGGGTGCGAAGGGAAGATGGCATGATTTATTTATCACATATCAAGCCTGGTTTTCAGGAAAAGGAAGCTGAGATGTGAAGTTGACCTTCTCTGAGACTTAGGCAGCCTGTGTCCAGAGGTCAGACTCCTGCTGCTCAGTATTAGGGACATATAGAGGCCACTGTCCTCGACCTGCTCCCAACTGCCACCATCACTGATAGCCACCCTCCCCACCCAGCCAGAAAATCCTAGGCAGTGACTTTCAATAATCGACACTCCTCCACCCCCGGTGCACAAGTGCTCACAGCCTGTGTACCACCATCAAACCCCAGAGGTGCACTCTCTTAGTACAGCACAATTTAGATCTTGAGCCCCCAAACTCACCCCCTGGCATGCCCTTCCCTTGCCTTCTTGTCTATCCAAATCCTACTTCCTCCCTTAGCCCCAGCTGACCTCATCTGCTGAGGGAGCTCGGGTCCACCTCAATCCCCAGGTTAAAGCGTTCATTGCTCCTGCCTCTGTCTTCCGTGGCAATTCATTCACGTCTCTACCACAGAACTGTGATACTATGTTCTGAATATTTGTTTAGGTTTCTGGATTACAAACTCCTTACAGAACTTGAAAACTAGGAAATTTCTCCCTGGGAAAAATGTATCTTGGCAGAGATGCAAAATATCACATACAGTTTTAGTGTTTACGGATCCCCTGAAAACCATTCATGGACCTCAGGTTAAGAACCCCCAGCCTGGCTGAGCCATCTGAGGCCAGTGTCACACTCACCTTGGTGTCTCCAGGCACAAGGCACTGTGTGGCACACAGTAGGTGCTTCACAAATTCTTGTCGAGTGGGTGCAGACTGTCTACAGAGTGACTCAGGTATGTGAACGTGGAGGCTTCGCTCGAGCTGCATGCCTCAAGCGTCATTGATTTAGGAGCTAGGAAGTGATATGCAGAGCTCTGCAGGATGGAGCAGTTCCTCACCCTGAGCTGGCCTTGCTTCTATGTTTAGAGTCTCAAAACTGGCAAGAAAGGGGGTCAGAAAGGGCGTGAGAATTAGCACAGTGCAACAGAGCCTCGCAGAACTGAGTTGGAAACTCCAGAGAGCACCAAGCACAGAAACTAAGGCCAAGGATGGTCTAAGACTTCCCCAAATCTCTGAGCCTCACTCTTCTCATTTTTGTTTTTAGAATCAGTGGAGTTAGGCTGAAAGCCTGGACAAGATAATCCTATTCACAATAAAACAAATCAATAGTGAAGTAATTCTCATGAACGGGCTAACTTGTGACATTGGCTTTGCCCTCGACCCCCACAAATATGACTCCCTATGTTCCTAGAACTACTTCTCTGACAGCATGAATAATTCTCAGTCTGCAGCTTTCGAGATATAAGGGCTGTTGCAGGAAACATCGTATAACCTCATGTGAAGAATGCAGATCCTCGAATCAGTTTGTCTGGATTTGAACATTAGCTCTAATGCTTAAATATGTGATCTTGGCCAAGTTACTAAACCTGTCTATGCTTCGTTTCCTTCACTGTAAAGTGGAAGCATCATAATTCCTACTCCTTAAGACAGTGAGGGGAATAAGTGAGTAATCCATGCAGAGGGCTCAGAACACATAAGCACTCCTTAAATGTTAGCCATCACTGTTAGATAGGAGGGGCTTGTGGATAGATATTGCTATCGCAGTAACGTTTTCAGAGTATATGTGTGCAAAGGGAAAGGCTTATTTATTTTATTTTATTTTATTATTTTAGCTAAGACATCAGTTGAGCAGCCATTCCTGTATCAGGATCATACTGTCCTCCAAAGATGAGAAACCAACCTTTCCAACAAGGCCCCATCAAAGAGACCACATTCTTTCTGTGTATGAAGTCAGGCAACCTTTCAAAGTTGGCCTCCAACCCTCACTCCTGGAACTGTCCTTGGCAGCTCCAGCCCACATGGAAACGCTCCTTTCTTTTGATCTCCTGATGCATTTACTGTATGTAAATGCATATTCTCTTGATACTCATACACTGTTTAACATCTATTATATATTTCCTAAGTTAGATTTCTCAAAGACTGAACACTCCTTCAGGGCAGAAAGTGTACCTCATTTTTGGTTAGGGTTCTGCCGGTGCCTGCCATGTGTCCCTTGGGCTAGCCCCGTGTACTGTGGACCTTAAGTCAAAGACATAGGTTTAAGTTCCTTCCCTTGCTAGTCTGGGACCCTGAGCAAGACACACGTGCTGAGACTGTGTTGTCCACCCCAGCATCTATTATCTACTTCGTCCCTAATAGTAAAACTCCTATTTTTAGCTTGAACATGACAACTTGGAATAAAGACAATATTTTCTAGTAGTCCCCTTTGAAGCTAGGTGTGGCCATGTAACCAAGTTCCAGTTAATGAGGTGAAAGGGTAAGTATGTGAGATTTTGCCCCTTCTTGACCTATTTCTCCATTCTGCTGCCTGGAATATATATACAATGGCTGGAGCTGTCTCTAGCTGACATCATGGAGCCATTTGGATGAGGGCCACCCCCAGTAATGGTGGAGCCTGAAACCTTAACAATTTTGTGAAGCTGTCATACTGCCCCTGGACTGCCTGCTTCCAAACATTATTTAAAATGAGAGAGAAATAAATGTCCTTCTTTTTTTAATAATCGCTATTATTTGGGGTTTTGTATTCCTTACAACCTGACTCTAATTCTAACTAAATGCTCTGAATCTTGGGTTTGTCATCACTACAGTGCAGATAAAAATTCATATGTACATTACATGTAAAGGAAATATTACACATGTAAACTCATTGCCGCAGTGGAAGTTGAATTATAAGTACTTACAGAAGCGAAAGGAAGAAAAGTACAAGAAAGAAAGACCAGTGGTGTGCGTGGATTTTGGGACCACATTTTGCAATGAGTGCATCAGGGATATGGGCTGAGCTGGTCCTTAGAGAGGCTCTACCTTCATGATCTTCAGATCATAACCAGCATGTGCTGTTCTTTACCATAATTTCCCACATCCGTGAACATGGACACAAAAACGAGCTGGAGGAAGCCCCGATAGGAAAGGTCGGGAAGTCCAGTGTCAAGGGGGGCAAGCTGGGAGGAAAATACTAACTTGGTGTCATTTTCAGTGAACTTGAAAAAGTGAAGGGGAGAAAAGTAATCTTTAATACCAAGAAAGAGTTTATCTGTCTCCACTGCCTATGAAAGATAGATTTATCATGGGTTTCCTTCTTCCTCTTCTTTATTTTTTTATTCACTACTCCATTATCTTGTCAGCTGAAGCCACAAGCTCTCGCAGAATCCTCCATCGCTTGTCTCCTGCCATCTCCAGGAGCCCCTGTGGGGCCTTGGCTCATCCTTCCCAGCCCGTCCAGAGCCCGTCCCTCCCAGACCCAAGCTTGACCTGCTGCCCTGCCTGATGGGTAGACAGATGGCTTCCCATGATGCCTGGTCCCAGGCCCTTGGTTCCAGCTAAGCTCTGTCCTCTCCTTTCTGCCTTCATACCTTAATAATTCATACATACCTCCTTCTGCGCATCTGAGAAAATCCCCTCCTCATGTTCCCACTTTTCCAGGTTGTTTTCTGCCCAAAGTCTCATGCCTTGACACCCTGCTCCGCGTGCCAGGTTCACACGTTCTATCTTAGGTCTTCCCCTGAGAGAGGCAGGAGCACGTCCCTCTAGCGATGACTTTCTTCACAGTAGATCTGTTTGTTTGTTTTGCTTCAAAATGATTTAAACTAAAATGTGTTGAGCCTGTGATAGATACTTCTACTTACACTATCAGTTACTACCCATGTGGCATTCCCAATTTATAAATGGGGAAATGGTCTCTCTAGAGGGAAGTTTTAAAATGCCAGCAATCTCATGGCCATTAAATAGCATAACTAGGATTGGATCCAACTTCTCTGCCTTGGAGACAACTGTTTCCCACCACATTTCTCCATCCATTCATTAGTCTGGAAACACAGAGCCTAAAGAGGCAGGTGGGCCTATTGTGGCCAGCTGCTCCTCCTCCCCAGAGCAGCCATCCCAGGCTGACACTGCCTCCGACTCTCCCACCACTTCCCTCTGTTCTAGACCCTCTGTCTGCAGGAAACGCCTACTCCCTCCCTCTCTGAGCCTATGCCTACGGTGCTGCTGCTCTTTACCCAAGGAGTCCGATATCTTCTCAGGGAAGCCAATATCTTCTCTTTAGCCCAAAAAGAAGACATTCTCTGTGCATTTGCATAAGGGAGTATTTTGTTTTTGGAAATCAATGCAGTGGCCAGTTTCTCCTGGCAGACTCGCTGCACTGCTGGAGGGAGGGCGTTCTCTTGCCCTCGCTGCTCCTGTAAGGGCTTGTGAGGGGAAGGACAAACAAGGTACCATCCCAAACTGGCACATTTTCAGCCATTTGTGTCTGTTCTTTAAGGAGCAGGATCTTTTTATTTTTTACAAGAGAAAACTGAGGAACAGAGAGTTGAAGGAACTTGTCCAAGGACACACAGGCAATAAGCATAGAGCCAGAATTTGCAGGTCTCATATACGGACCCTAAGTATGCAGAACAAAACAGGACTGTTCTCTTTCAAGTGCAGTAGGAAGTCTTGGACCTCTCCCTAGGCCCTCCCCTGTTGACACCCCTGCCCGCCCCCCATCCCTGCCGCCAATGCTCCTGCAGTCCCAAAGCAGCCCCACAGAACCCTGAGATTCCACTAAAAACCGCTGAGAAAACAGTTTGGAATTTAAAAGTAACTAACTTGATTTCATAAGCTGTTGTCCTCTGACATAGACGTGCGCTGGTGTCTCCCCTCTCTGAGTAGAGCCCCTAAACCAAGAAGTCTCCTATGGTTCAAGATCCTGAGGAGCCACACACCAGGACCCAGGGACGCCTCCACTGTCTGTCACATCCTAGGGCTGCATCCCTGCAGCCTGCCTTACCCCAGCTCTCCCTCTGCTCCCCTGCATTGCCAGGCACCAGGCACCAGCACCAGCCACTCTGCTCTGGGGCCGGCCTCGGTCTTGTCACCTACTGCTCCCCAGGGCACAGAACAGGGTCCACACATAGTGGGTGCTCAAGAAACTTTTGTTAAATGGGTCAAAAACTCTCTATGAAAACCTCTGAAGGTACAAACCATTCTTATGTCTCCTCAGCCTTCGTTTCTCCAGGTTAAAAAAAATCAGACTACATTTTCCTCCCAACCTCCTCGTATGCTTGGGTTTTCATTAAGCATCTTTACGTTACCCAATGACCTATCCCCAGGCTTTTCAAATCCCTTGTAAAATACAGAGCCCACATCTGATCATGTTTGTCCTTTCAGCAAACAGTTAACGAGCACCTACTAAGCGCCAGATGCTGCTGAGTGCTAGGAAAACAGAAGTGACTGAGACACTGTTTCTGCCTGCCAGGACCTCAGGGAAGAGAGCCCTGTAATTACACAAGCTGGAGAAATAGCTGCACCAGGCCACCCGCGGCCTGAAGGCTGGAAAATCACCTCCTGGGGGTTTCTATAAGCTGCTTTGATATTCCTATATTGGCACCCCACGATCTCATGTGACTTTTTAAATGGTCTGACCCCACTGAGATTGCAAAACATTCGTTGAGAGTATGAATTCACTCTCTTGCTGCAAATTTTGGCTCTATTGCTTGTTGCCTTTGTGCGTTTAGAGAAGTGCTTTAAACTCTCTGTTCTGCAGTCTTCTCTTCCGCGAAGTGTTGATAGTAAGAGGAGTCAATTAAATCATGACTGTAAAGTGCTGAGAACAGTTTCTGACATGTAGTGAATATCCGAGAATTGTGAGCTCGTCGCCAGGCTTGTCTAAGGGACCTCCAGGATGGCTGGGACTTCTGGATGGACCCTCATGCATGCACGCCCATGCCCTGGTCCACCACAGTGCGCTGGTTTTTCTCGTGCCTCTCAGCTCACTAAACCCTTGGTTCTGTCATTCTGTCGTATTAAATCCAAAGAGGACACTGCTTAAGACCCCAGCATCCCTGACCTGTCCAAGGACCCTTTCGCTGTCTTAGTCAGTGTCTGTTTCAAGCAGAGCAGGCAGTCAGGGCCCCACTTCTCTTTCTGGTGGTTTTGAGACCCTGTAGGAGGGATGGGGAGTGTAAACACCCAGACACGGCTACGGCAGTGAGGCTCAGGGAAATATAGCTTGGCACTTTGTCTCTGAAACCTGCCTCCCCAGGTAACTCCTGAGCACATTCTCTTTTACATAGGAGACACGAAATGCATCTTGAAATTCAATGTTAATAATAGTTTGTTAACATTGGAAAGGCTTTAGCAGAACAATATTATATCTAATGACATTGTGGATTTAAAACTTGGCTTCTTTGAAGAAAAAAAAAGAAAGAACTTGGCTTTGGGTTTCATTCTTCCTCAAGTGTGACTCAAAGATCAGTTTCTGTGCATACCAATAGCAGAAGTCACAGCTCTTCGGTTAACTGTCCAGTTAACCCAGGTGCAAACCATTCGGAGGTAAGTCTTTAAAATCCCATGGAACAAGAGAATGTGAAAGAATCTTAGAGACCAGTTTGTCCAGTCTTATGTTTTTTAACTAGTGAGGAAACCAAGGCCCAGAAAAAGGCAAGTGACTCTCCCAAGGTCACCAGCAGTGTCTGGTCCCTTCAACCTCATCTTGACATGATGGGTGATGGGAGTTGAGAGGAGCCTCTTATCTCCAAAATCCGTGACGATTTTCATTACGGAAGGGAAGAGCTTCCAAATCTGCAGAGGGAGGTTGACAAGAGAGCCGCTGAAAGGTTAAATGGGATACTCGTTTAAACACCTTAGCGCAGTGCCAGGCACATTACAATGCTATAAAAACAATGTCACCTGTGCCAGACCCAAGATAAGAGGCTTCCACAGAAGTTATCACACAGTCACCACTCTGTACCATCCTACCAAGTTCTGTAGCTTCCTTTCTTTGTTGCTTACAATTAATTAAATTAGACTGCAAAACAAACATTTTTCTAGTTCATAGTGTGAGTCAAGTGTTAAGATGAATCAGAAGTAGTCTCCACTTGGTGCTCACAGACCTAGTAACACAACCTCACCGCGTAGTGTGAAACGCTGCACAATGGAGGTCCCCGGGGGCCACGTGTGCCGGTCGTTAGAACTGCCCGCAAGTGCGCTGCCTCTCCACCCTCAGGGAACGGACAGTGCGCCACGACCCCACTCCCGCTTCCTGGTAATGAAATGAAAGCAGAAAAGACTGATTTCACCAATGTGTGATTCATTTCTCCTCTTTTTATCTCTGGCATGTTAAGCAGCTAAGTTTGAGATGGGGACTCCTCCATCAACCTGTTCCCCCCGACAAACAACACCTATGTCGTGTAAGCAAGAAATAAAAATGTTATTTTAAGCCACTGAGGTTTTGAGTTTGTTACCACAGTATTAATCTAACTTATCCTGGCTGATACAGTCCTGAATGATGAAGATAAGAGCTTCCCTGTTTTTCCTTTAGTACGCTGCTACAGTCTCAAGCTGCTCTTTCCTACACGGCGCGGGAGCTCATGACTGCTTCTCCCTTCTAATGCTGAAACCTTTGCCAGCCTGAAAGCGCTCATCTCCTCCCCAATACTTGACCCTTTTCAGACTAACAAATGACCCTGAATGATGGGCAAAACAGCAGGCCAAACCCTCCCCCGTCCTCCTCGCCCTGCCTGCTGGCCTCTGCCTAAACTAGCAGGAGATAAACTAGCAGTACATAGAGCAATTGTGTTTTAATAAAGATAATTGATTTACCTTTTCAGCATTTAACAAATGGCAGTGCACACAGATCTCTAAAGATTTATGCCCACAATTTGCAAAATTATTTCTCTGTCGATCAGCATGGGTTTGTTTTTTCGTAGGTTCGGTCAAGTAAGTAGCAACATTCAGGTAGGTAAATGAATCAAGCCTGTGAAGTCCCTGGTGAAGGCAGATGCTTGTATTCTCTGACTGAAGGATGTCAGATGTGAACGCAAGATACCTGGGAACTCACAGGGCAGGGAAAGAAGGTACCAGAGAGTCTGGGAAAGGCAGCGATGTGCCGGTGGAGAGGAGGAAAAGGCGAGTTCAGAGGTGCCAGACTGTTTGACATCAGAATGCCACAGTGGTGGTGGCTCTGACAGCTCGATCCCACAAGATAGATGGTGGGCCTGGGGAAAAGAAATGCCGAGAGTGGGATCAGAGTCGGGCTGTAGGCAGCCTCGTCACTGCCGTCTTGCCATACCTGCCCTTCCCTGAGCACAGGCCGCTCAGCCCCACCCTCACCCCCTTCCCTGGTTCTGCGAGTAGCCCATCAAGTGGGGTCTCTAAAAGGCCTACACTTTAGACAAAGAGCTCAGAGGGATAACCATCAAAATACTTACAGGTGTTTTCATGAGGTGGCAGAATGCTGATTTCACATACAGAAGGCTTCCCTATATTTTCTAATTTTTTGATAGTGATCACGTGTTACCTGTATAATAAATAAAAGCTTTAGGAAAATTCAATTTTCTGAGTGGCTCCTGGCTCAGTAGGAATCTTGCACATATGCGATGTGCCCAAGGAGTTATCAAACTGAAGACGTGCTCTCTTAATGCCTTTCACCCTGCCTGATTAAAAACAAAAGCAAAAACAAGAAAAAACAGAAAAAAGAAGGGAGGAAAGATGAAAAGGAAAGAAGGGAAAGAAAGAAAACATGCCGTGAGTACTGTGTTCCAGGGGACCATGCTGGGTGCTGAAGACGAATATTCTTGGGGTTAAGAGAGAACCGGAAAGGAGAGAAATGCAAACCAGAGCCCAGGGCCCAGGGTCCTTGGTCCAACCATGAATGAGGGAAGAAAGAAGTTGTGGAGCCTGCAAGAAAGGAAGCCTGGAGAAGAGTAAAGAAATGGATCTTAAAAAAGGTGACATTTGAACAGGAGATTTGGTGCAAAGAGGGAATGACAATGTAAGGGATTTATCCCCCCATCTGTCTGAGAGGAGACTGTTAAAGAATGGAGTTGTTTTCACGGCTTAAGAAAAGGATGGAACCGTGCTGTGGAGTTCCAGACCCTGAGACAAGGGGCAGGTAGGTATGCGGGCGCAGACGTTTAAAAGTGCCTCAAAGCAAGCCCAGGGGAGCCCCTCTTCTGCATCTTCGGGAGAGAGGCCGTGCGCAGGGGCTGCCACTACCCGTGAAGGCAGGAGAATCACTGCTTTCCCAAAAGGATACTGGATCCCTCGCTTCTACTGCTCATCCTCTATGCTTTTACTTTTCTGCGCCTAGCACCAAGATCCTCCCTCCGTTTGGAGGACAAAAGGCAAAGCAGCTGACAGCTAATCGCTTTTGCAGTGGGAGGACACCCCTCTATTCTGAGCAAATAGACACCTCTCTGCTCTGACACTCTGTTATTCTAGGAGCTCTTTGCCTCTGTGTAGTTACTTGTGTGATTCAGTGATATTTGCTCTTTCAATCATCCAACAAGGATTTCATGTATTCATTCAACAAATATTTATCTGAAGACATGTTTAATGGATGCTTAGTTACTAAGTGATCTATATTGCTCACACTGTCAAATGGCTTCCTGTGTCACTCAGAATAAAAACCAAAGTCCATGTGGTGTTCCACGGAGCCTCCATGACGTGGACACCTGTGACCTTCCTGGAATCATCTCTACCTCTCTCTTCACTCCCTCCTTCCCAACTACCCCGACCACCTTGGTATTCCTCTACTCAAATATATTTCTACTTTGCACCTGCTTACTCTCCTGCTTCTAGCACCTGGACCTCTCCCAACTTCCAATATAGAAGATGAAAGACAGCTATCCCCCTCATAGGTCTTTTTCAGATAGCTTTCCTATGCCCCTGCCATGCCTGCAAGCCTCTTTTGAAGCTTGTGGGAGAAACCTTCCCCAGCCACCTGATAGCCAAACTACCCGCTTCCCATCACCGCCCCTCCTCTTTATCCTGCTCTGTGTTTTCCGTGGTACTTGGAACACTTGTCAGGATACATGTCCATCTGTGTGTTCATCGCCTGTACTCTCTCATCACAGTGACAGCCCATGAGAGCACTGGAGAATGGAGGGACTCCATTCTCTATTCTGTGCCCCGTGTCAGGCATTGCCTAGCATACAGTAGCTGCCCAATAAATATTTGTTCACTGAGTTAACAAATATAGGGATTGGGCTGAGACTGGTTAGGAGCTATGGTAAACAGCGGGTTTCTGTGCTGCCCCCATTTCCATGACCAGCTCTATCCCTTCACTTAAAGGAAAACACACTGGTGCATCTGCAGACTGACAGTAAGAAGCGTCTGAGTGAAACTCTCAGGCCCGACCACTGTCAGAGACGAGACCCAGAACTAAATGATCCCTCCTCGGGTTCTGGTCTGGCAGCTCCCATCTCACCCGCAAGTGCCGGGTAATTGGATTGGTAATGGGATACGGAGACTTTCACCTTGAGGTCACTGCCTCACTTCCAGCCCAAGGGGCGGCTGCAGCTGAAAGTCATCGCTCTTGGGGAGCAGTTCCAAGATTATTGGGAAACGTCTGAATCTGAGTTTCCATTTAAGGCTCTGCCCGTTCCAAGGAGACAGCACGCCAGCCTGTGTTCTGCACCGTCTCGCACCTGTGAACCCTGGACGGTAACGTGAAGCCTTGGCCACCCAGGGCCACAGGGGAAGACAGGGGCCCTCGTCGGGCCCAGGAGTCACAGCCCTTCCTCCTAAGAGATCCCAAACAGCATCAAGACGTCATTGCTCCAGCAGGCAGGTGGGCTGTGACTTGACCTTCACTCCTTGACTTTTCTTATATAATAATCAAGGGGCAGAAACTCTGGCCTAATGGTCAGCTTGTTCTGCCTGGTCATGAACAGTGGGGGAAAGACCGTGGCTCTGAAGACTGAAAAAATGTGGTTTTGAATCCTGGCTTGCCCTTTCCTGGTTATGTAATCCTAGACTAACTAGTTCACTTCTCTGAATTTCCCTTTTCTCTTCTATAAACTGGGGATGAAAACATCCCACATGTAGCATTGTTGTGAGAGTTAGAGCTTGTGTGTCTAAATCATTTAGCATGGTGTCTCACACACAGTAGATGCTCAAGGAATTGCAGCAACTGATCCAGAGGGACCCTCCTTCCAGGAGCTAGAAAGAGCTTTATTTATAGCCCTACCCGAGAAGCCCATCCTTTTGTCATTCATCAAATATATAATGAGGGCCAACTAAGCAATGGGCTCAGTGCTGGACACTAAGTGAACAGCTAGGATGCTAAGAGTAAAGACTTGGGGCACAGAACTGAAGGGCCACTGCTTCAGGAAACGCTTATAGAATTTAGGAAATAGTCACATATCCGTAGAAGCCACAGACAGAGGGAATAAGAAAGGTCACTGAAGTCAAGGCCTGTAGTCCTGAATAAAGGTAGGGAACTTTGTTTTATCTACTCATCTGTGTCTGGCCCTCCTCAGGCTCTATTAAAGGGCTTTGCATGTACTCAAAATATATTTGGTGAACTTAAATAAGCCTGAAAAGGAATGTAAGCAGAAAGAAAGTCTGTGGCCTCATCAACCTCTCCCTGCACAACCAGAGTTAATCCCCAGGGACCTGTGTTTGCAATCTCTCCCACTCTGACCACTGCAGCCCATTCTGCAGGATTCTCCAGCCGGGCTGGGCCTGACTTGTGGCTGTGTGGCTGCGGAGCTGACTACAGTGGCCTGATTTCGGACATGTGACTGCGCTGCAGGCTCCTGGAGTAGAAGGCAGGTGGGTGTGAGGGAGAAGGCTCCCTATTGTATAAAGCAGGCCATCTGGGGACACGGCCCAGGCAAGGAGAGCTGTTTAACGGGGCTGTGAGCAACTCCAGGCACCCCTAGCACATCTCTGCTACACAGCACCTGGAGGCTGCGGGCATTTCAAAGACCAGCCTCAGGTGAAAACCAGGAGGCGAATTTGTCCTCTTTTGGGAGATCTGTAAATAGAGCACAGACACTTCTCTCTTGGCTGAGCCATCAGGGCAGCTAGCTCAGTGCCTGAGCTTGAGGGGACGAGAGGGGGAAACCAGAAAGTGGGGACAAAGGACATGGGCCAACAGAAGCTGTGGGACTTCTCACCCCAGCCCATCAGCCAGTCTCCTGAGAGGAGAGAGCTCCCGTCTCCTTTCATTCTCCCCTCAGAAGGGACGGTCTTCCAAGACCCTCTGCCGCCATGGAGCCATGTCTCTGGGCCGCAGCCTTCTTCAAGACCTAAGAACAATAACTCTATCCCTCCTCGACCCCAAAGGAATGCTAAGAAGCTAAAACTAGGCGGCAGCCATGGAAGCCCTCTGGAAGGAACAGTGCAGCTGGCGCTGCTGCGGCTCCATCCCCTCCGGGGGTCTCCTGCAGGAGGAGCCGAGCTCCAGTCCAGAGGGCAGCAGAGTCTGGGCCAGCCGACCAGCACTCATGGCAGAAACTGAAGGCAAGGCTTCAACAGGGCGGTCAGGGCCACCAGACACAGCCATTAGCAGAACTGGGATGCAAAAAGGGTTGTCTTTGCCCTGCCTTTGTCCCAAGATCCATGACTCCCTCTCATTCAGGCTTCCAGGGCTGCGTCTAGTGACCGACAGGACCGTCTCTCCAGCAGATACTGCCTTTGGAAAGGCCACATGGGAGAAGACATAATCCTCAGTGAACCCACAGCAAGCAGTCTCCGCAGCAGTGAAATTTCAGCTGATTGACTCCTGGATGGGCGGGACTATCCGGGAGTGAAGCTTCTTCCTGTCAACCATAGTTCCTCCCTGCTCCTCTGTGCACCTGTGACTTGTATTTCCTTCTCACTAACCACAGATGTGCTGTTGGCCTCCAGGTGCTCTCAAAGCAGAGCCTTCACAGAGGCCCAGTGAGCACAAGGAGGGAGAGCGAGGAGGGATGGAGGCGTGAGAAGGGAAGGGGGACAGCTGCTTCCTAATGATGCATTTTGGTACCAGCAAGGAGACAGTTTAACGCTATTGTTTTGTGAATATTAAACCACTAATCCACGTCCTGTTTTGGCAACACAGGCTACCTCACATCTGTATGCCTCACCTACAGTCTGGAGAGCTAATTTGTTAAACAGCTTTCTTCTCCCGTGGGAATGAGGTCATTGGTCACAGAAGATTGATTAAGCTCTTGGAGAATCAACATTAATGAAAATCAACACTGCCTAATGAGTGTTTTTATGGCAGCCTCATAAAAAAAATTTAAAAGGAGAAACAAATAAACAAAAACAGCAAGAAAGCCCAGAGGCGTTCTCTCCTGATGTCTTTCAATCCTTGTTGTAAAATTGGTATCAGGACAGTGGTAGAAATCCCCTTGGCTATGCCAGCTTTCCTCCCCTCCATCCCGCTCTGATTCATTGTCATCTTCCTTCCTTTGCATGTGTGTGTGTGCACATGAGTTCCAATAATATGTGTGTGTGCGCATTAGCTCCAAAGATATCTCCCTTTGTTCAGGCCAACTCTCGTGTAGAGAGAGAAATAGACTCTAGTCAGAAAACATGCTGTTTGAAATCCAGCAGTACCACTTCCCATGTGACTTTGGACATTTAACCTTTGACCCCGTTTGCACATCTCTAAAATGGGAATACTAGTTTCCTATATCTCTCCCAGTAAATTGTTGCACTGAAGATCACATAAGCTAGTGTGTGTAGAAATTTTTTAAACCATAAAACCTTGTGTAAATAGGATTCTTATTGTTTTAAGTCACTGTTGAGTAGCGGGGTAATAGGCCAAAGATTGGAGTCACAGACAACAGGTTTGAATCCAGGCTCAGAGGCTGGCTCAGTAGCTTACCAGCTGCATGACCTCAGGCAAGCTACTGAAGTTTCCTTAAGCCACATTTTTTTCATCTATGAAATAGAATAACTATAGCTTTGTACTTTTAGAGTTTGGGGGAGGATTAAGTGAAGTAATGAATGCAACACGCTTAGGAGAGTACTGATAACAGTGAAGAGACATGAGTCATGATTAGAGTTCTTCTTCTCCCTCCTCCACCAACCAGCAACGGCCTACCCACAGCCCAAACGGACAAGATCCGTAAAACCACACAGAAGCCAAATGGAAACAGATAGCTGGCAACATAAGCTCCCTTTTGGGGTCCTGGGCTTGAGAGCAGTGGGGAAGAGGGGCAAAGAAGTGATGGGGTGGGGGGAGAGAGAATGAGAAGAAAATTGGGGATGCCAACTGTAACAGGAGAGACATCTGAGAATTCTGCAAATAACTGTAACTTCCAAAGGTGGCTCAAGGGAGATGATAGCTAGCTGTTCTCCACTGAGGTCCCATAACAAGAACACGGCTCACATTGAACAGGGAGGGACTCAGATGAAGATGTGAGATGCAAGAGGGAAAAAAAGGAAGGAAGGAAGGAAGGAGGGAGGGGAAGGGAGAGTGAGAGAGAAAGAAACAAAAAGAAAGGCAGGAAGGGAGGAAGGAAGAGAAAGAAAGAAAGAAGGAAGGAAACATCCAGAAGGAACTTTTTCCCCTGAGGATGCTTTTCATTAAATAAATATATAAGGAAAATGAATCAGTAAAAAATCTGTTCTCTCCTATTTTTTCCATTTTGTTTTTCCAGTTCTTCATGTCTCTAATTTTACCTAAATGATAATTTTATGAGCAAATCAAGTTATACATAATACATTTTATGTTTCTTCTTAGCAAAATGATTTTAGATATGTAAATTGTACTTCAAAAATAAATATTGCATGTTATTCTAATTTTTCACCAAATTTAAATTCCCCTCCCCCCCAAATTCTCAAACCCTCTCTCTCTAATGATTTTAACATTTCTAAGACCTTGACATTTATAAATGTAGCTTAGTTCCAATGGAGAAGTGACTTCACGTGAGTTCAGGGGGTGTGGTCTGTTAAATGGCAAGGTTCTAAAATCTTCTTGGCAAATAACATTATTTTGTCTCTGGGCCAGTGACTAGAAAGGTTGATATAATTAAGTAGAATAGAGTAGCATGGAGTCTGATGGGCCTCCTACATTTCTGTGGCAAGATTTTTGAAACCTCTCCATTATGCACCTTCTTCAGGCTCAAGTGTATTTGAAATACCACCAAGACCTAGCCTCCTTTCCCTGAGGAGGATGTCCAGTAAAATGGGCGTATAAATTCTCCCCAGACCTGAGAGGCGGAAAGGCATGCAGCTGCTCCTGTCTTGGCCCTATTTGTAGAAGCTCTCTATGGTTTATGATAGCATCAAATCTCACAGGGAAATCCAATGAGGATGTATAGCCAAAAGCTTTGGCCACTTATGGCCCAGATTGAGCTCTAATTCATCTTCTGGACACTCTGAGTATTAAAACTACCTATTAAATTATGTAGAGCTGTGTCATCCAATATGGTATCCACTAGCCCTATGTGGCTATTTAAATGAATAAAACTAAATAAAATTAACATTTCAGTTCCTCAGTTGCACTGGCCACATTTCAAGTGCTACTTAGCCACCTGTAGCTAGTAGCTTCCATGCTGGACAGCACAGAGAAAAAAACATTTCTCTCATTGCAGAAATTCTATTGGACAGCACTGAGCTAGAGGAAAATTGAGGGAGGAAACTCGTCACTGTTAAGTGCCTGCCATGTACCGGGGTCTCTGTGTTGCAGTGGCTCATTAAATTATCTGAAAATCTATGCGGTAAACGATGTCATCCTCACTTTCCAGATGAAGAATTGGAGGCTCAAGAAGCCTATCCAGAGTTCCATAGCTTGTGGCAAATCTGGTGAATTAGGACTGTCTAATCTTGAAATGCTGCTAGAGGTCTTATGATGGGACCAAAGTGAGTAAGATGGAAGTGTACAGCAGGTGTACATAGGTGCAGAGATGGGAGATAATGAAGGATTGGGCCAGAAATGAAAATAACTAACTGTAATAGAAGTAGAAGACTCCCGCTCATTCACCAAGCACCTCCAAGAGGAGAAGCAGAAGCTGCCATCTCCGTGGATACACCAGTCCTATTTCATACCAGAGGAAGCACTGAGCAGCCATCAAGACTGCATTGCCAAGTACTGGGGGAAAAGTGCGACATGGGGATCATATACTTTCACTGGCAGAAAATTCAGCATTACAGGGGGCCTCCAGATACTCCATGGGTTCAGCACTCTGTTACTGAGGCTAGAGACAACCTCTTCACATTTGGAAAATGAGAGCAGATCCTCTAACACAGCACAGGTTGCCGGTAGAGATTCAAGAGTTTAGATCTCGTTGCCTGTGAGGTGTTGCTACGAAAACAGCTCACGACAGGGTCAATATGACCTGTTTACAGAGAGTTCAGCAGCTAGAGTCACCTGGGGCAGCCCCTTGAATTCTTTGAGTAGTAAAGGATGCTTGGTGCCACTCTTCCAAGCAGCTGTGGTGTGGGCCAATCTGAGAAGTCCAAGAATAACAGCTACAACTGTTCTGAGGTCGCTGAGCGGCAATAGCTTGTAGGCACGAGGTTGCTGCAGCAGAGGCACACTCATATCTTCACTCACACAACCATAATGGCCATGGTCAGGGGTCCAAGTCTGCTTGGGTTAGGGATGGAGGCCATGACCAGGGCAAGAAGGCACAGTAGATGGGATGTTGGCGGGTGGGGGATGGAGTGAGAAGATCGTGCTGGATGATGAGATCACATCGGCAGTGCGCTTCAGCAGGAGCCCAGCCTCCAGTCAGGGACAGAGACATGGGCATGGTTTTGTATAGTCGATCGCTTGTCTCCTCTACTATATCACAAGCTCCCTAGGAGAAGGAGTGTGTGTTAGTCACCCTTTCCAGCCTCATCCCCATCCATAGAACATGGAAGACACTTGGTAAACGCCTTGCTTTTAAACAATTACCCAAACCAGGATTCCTCAAATTCACTTCAAGGAAAACTAGTTCTGAAAGATGCTAATGTATTTTTTAAAAAACAAGAAATAAAGAAAAAGAAATCCTTCCATGGTCAACTTAGTTTGGAAAACATTGTGTTAAACAAGGTTCAACAGGGCAATTTACTGTAGGCTTTCTCTGAGCCTTTTAAATGATAATGAGGGGAATATAGAAAGCAGCGTTTCCTCAGCTTAATTGACCATGGAATTCTTTTTCCACAGAGCTTCTTGTGGGACTATTGTTCTGTAGAAGCACTGATCAAGACCTCTGACTTCAATTCACTATTGCAGCCTTTAGATAAAGAAAGGATGTTACTTTAGGGTTGACTGGCTAATCAATGAATTGTACCACCATACAGAACATCACTGGAGGTACACCATCCCTGGGTTTATTTATCCATCTAGGCAACTAACGGGTGCCTCACCTGCATTAATGTTGGTCCCAAGAATATAGACGTCTTCTTTTCTGTTTCCATACCAATGATTACCAGCCTAGCGATCAGACAAATTCATCACCACATCAACACTGAATTAATTTATCTATTAATATTTGTGAGCATCTACTAAGTGTGGAGTATTGTTATGCAACCTGAGAAAAGACAAAATTGTAAAAGATGAAAAGATTATTCCAGCTATCCAAGAATTTGCAACCTAATTGGGGAGATAAGAAATATACATTTTCCCCCCAGGGTATCTGTTCCCTGCTGTGGCTCACACTCTCACCTTCAGATGGATCTCTTCCTGATCCCTCTGCTCAATTATCTTTCTCCGAATGGCTTCATTTTCACAATCTCAACTAGAGATAGCTCTGTGTTTTTGGGCCTGTGTACAGTATGTATTATTCATATGCTCACTTGTTTCTGAACAACTTATGAAAACCAACTAGAAATTAATTCATAAAAAAATAGCTTTTTTCCCCTCTCCCTTTACAGAAGCAAATCTGTTTCTTTGCCACAATTGTATTGGCTGATTGGGTTTCTGCTCTCCCTCTGGCCCCATTCTGTAGGAAAATCATGTCTCTTTAGTATTGCTGCCACATATCCTTTCATGTGCCTGAAATATATACCATTGTGTTCTGACTTTTGTTTTGTGCAGAATCCCTTTCATGCTCTATCTTCTGCAAGGTCCCTCTGTCTTGGCAGCCAGACACTTCTGTTTGCAGCCGGAAGATTTCCATTGTACTTTGCACATTGCAAGTTTTTTGTTCTGCGAGGTGGCCTTTTGTGGTAGAGTTTGCTAATGTTCCTGACTGAAAACAGTCCCAGTCATACTTCACCAGTCTCATTCTGCTCTAAGGCACGGTTCAAGCCCACTGAGGGAACCAGGGGCCTCCCTGCTCACAAGAAGGTGGGCTGAAATCAGCAGCCGAAGGGATCCATGTGTCAGTCGTCAAAGGCGAATGAAGCAGAGGGGTTTGATCGCTGGGACTTTTAGCCTTCTGAATTTCAGACACCTTAATTCTTCTTCTACATGGGAATATGCCTGCTACTCTTCTTCCTGAAAAGCATGCCTCAGCTTCCTCTTCCATCCTCCAGATCGGGGCCAGCAATTATGCAGTTGCTCCCTCTCGATTCCCAGCAGATCTTGTGAACAGAAATTAGAGACACCCAGGTTCCTCCCCTGCTCACTTCTCTAAATTTCATTCTCAATTATGGATACGAACACAACTTTAACTTCACTGTGGTCACAAACCGTATTTATCCCATTCTTAGCACCTCATGCCCAACATATAGTTGGGATTTTGGACTCAAAAAATACCTAAGTGAATAAACCCACTCGTCTCCTGAAATGTAGCAGCCATGCTTTGAAAGAAGCTATCAGGCATGGCTGCTGCCTCCCCCACGTCTCCCAGGTATCTTTCCTCTGTCAGTTTCTTGCTGGTGGAATTCTCCAGGCAGCTGGAAGGGCAGTAAATGTGGTGTAGAATTGTGGCCTGTGAAGTGGAGGGGGAAGGCATGAAAAGGCACTGATCCATGGGAACACATTGCTACCCCCACATGCAATGCATCAATTCAATTATGGAAAGGCACTCTTAGAAATCGTGACTCAAAAATCATCTAAGGCAATTTGGCCTTGTATCATGGTCCCAAGCTACTTCTCTCCTGCAGTATGTACGGGAGCGTGTGTGTGTACACTATTCCTCTAGTTTGCTATCGCAAATCAACTCTCTCCTTTTAGAAACTCAATTTTTAAAAAGTATACCCTTACACAAATGGTTGTCGCTTTCTTCATCTCCCTTTCCGAATTTTAATTCATTATCCTACGTCCCACACCATATGTTCCAAAACACACTTTCATATCCATATCAATGTACCCTGAAAACTTACTCTTCCCTTCCTTAAATGTCCTTCTCCCTCTTTCTTTTACTTTTCCTCTTCCTTCCTTTCTTTCTTTTCCTTCTTTTTCAGTTTTTGTGGGGGTGTTTTGGTCCTCTTTACTCTATCCCCCCTTCTTTGACTAACTGCAGTTTACTAGTTGTTATGGCAACTCCGGATTGCTCTCAGTACCTCTCTCTCATGATGTGGCTGTAAATGAAGATGTGAGCAAAATAAAGACAAGTTTTACTCTCCTCTGTCTCTTCCCTAAGTCTCTCCCTTTCCTCATTATTATCTCTACCTGACACTCCCCACCCACATCCTACACATAGGTCACAAAGGAGGCAAAACATAAATAAATAAGAGGCTATGTATCTCTGGTTGTCACAGTAGTAGTATTTCCTACTATAACAAAAATAGAACTGTAGAATGCTTGAGCCAGAGTGGCAAGTTGTGATCTGTGGGACTTTAGGATACGTGGTGCCTTGGAGGCAGCTGCTCAGTTTTGGAATGGCAATCATCACAGCAGGCTAAATGTGTTAGGGAAGACAGGTGGCACATTCGATCCTAATTCTTTCTGGCTTCAGCTTCCGCCATTCATGTCCTACCTAAGACCTCTATGGGGTAACTCAGATCACTGCTCAATAGAACTACCTCATTCCCTCATTTTACCCAAGAACCTGTCTGAATCAGGACTAAACTGCCTAGTTACTAATCTCATAGAAAGATCTCCAAACTTCTCACTAAATTATTCCAGACACCATGCTCCACATCCCTGTAGGAATGCACTCCATTTCTACATGTCTTCCTAACAAGTTATTTTGCTGTCACATTTTCTCTGATGTCTGTCACCTTGGTATCTAAGCACTCTAGCAAATTCATGAGGCCAACAACAAACACTTATGTGGGAGGGGGGAAGAAAGCCCTTCTCTTCTGCTCTCTCATCTCCATAGGCACAGAGCAGCACAAAGAGGCGATGATTCTCCAAGGTCATTCTGTGCAAAGACAGCACAGCAGAGTCGAGAAAAGACTGCAGAATCCTAACTTACAGTCCCTGACTTCATAATCCAACAATACTTTGTCTGGAATCAGTGTTTCTATAGACACTACCAAAAGAGATTTTGTAGCTGCTGGCCATAGCCAAGAAGGAATCTTCACAAAAATCAGACACGCCTCCTTCCCTTCCAAGCTCTGGATCTTGCCTCTTTTTATCACTGCTGAGTATTCAAGCACTCTTTCGATTTTAATACTTAATGACATTAACTGAAATGTTCAGAGGTTTCATTCATCGAATCTTTCAATAATTATTAATTGAGAGCCTTCCACAGGCAAAGAAACGTTAGAGATGGGTAAGACTCTAATATCCTCGAGGATTTTCAATCTAACAAAAAGAATAAAACATACATGCAAAAAATGCTTACTGAGAACACACTATTTGCTATTCTAGATTCTGAAGAGAGAGCAATGAATAAAATCTACAAGAATTCAGTTCTAACGGACTTTACCAATATAATGCGGAAAACAGATAATAAACAAATAAACAGATAAATAAATGACATATTACATTAAAACGTAAGACAGATGAAATGTGATGTAACATAGAGAAATAGCTGAAGTGCTCAATATTTCTTTTTTACATGGGATTTAAGTACTTGAATCAGAAGTTTGATTTAGTTTCAGTATTGGATTTCTAACACCCAAGACCTCTAAATTTCTTCTCCAGCAAGTAAAATTTTCTTCTCTAGTAAGCAAATATTATTGAAGCTGTTGCATTTTCCCATTGGTGATCTATGTGGAGCAAGAGATTCAGCAACTATAATAGGCTAGTAACCAAAAACTTGAGAAGAACTTGGAGGCGGTTGAAATATAGCTGGTCCAATTCTAGCAGAGAATGGGTAAAAATATATAGGATCTGTGGGAACTATTGCAGTCCGCTGGCCATCTGATAGACTGCTATCCAAAAGAGAACGGTATTATTCCTCTACCTTAGTTATTTAAGCAGATTCCCTTGTAATTGTTGAAATTCAAAGTAACAACCCTAACCTCTTTTTCTTTCAAAGTAACTGAGATTTAAAAGTTTTTTTAAAAAAATATTAAAGTATTCAGATAAACATTAGGTGCCAAGTTGTCTTCCAACATTCGTAATTTCATTAGTCCACATTTATCTGTTCCCTGGGATGCAGCCAATTGGGAAACACAGAGATCTTAGCTCCTCAAACAAATGCTGCAAAGAAACTTATTACACAACTCCATCATATACTCTATGCTGATCTAGAAGCTGCCATTAAAAATAATCACTGTCCCTCACCTGCAGAGGGTTCCAGGAAGATAAGGAATGTTATCAACATTCAGAAGAGGTATTATGCTGGGTGACTTTCAAGCAGTGGATAATTAGATAAATTCTGAGACAAGCTGATATGTTAGCCTTGATAGCAGAAGAAAGAAAGAAGGAAGGAAGGAAAGGAGAGAAACGAAGGGGGAGAGTGGGAGGGAAGAAAAGAAGAGAGAGAGACAGAGAGAGAGAAAGAAACAAAGAAAGAAAGGAAAAAAGAAAGGGAGGAAAAAGAGATGGGCAGGAGAAAAACAAACAAACAAACAATATAAGTATCTAAAAGAACCTGAAGTTTAAAAAGCAATTGTGAGACTTTCAGTTTTAGTTTTCCACTGTACACAACTATAAAATTGAGTAAAATGCACAAGGAAACTCTTTACAGGCATTTGACAGCTGGAAGCACAAAACAATAATCCTAGACAGAAGGAAAACATACAAAGTGAGTTCACGTTTGCATATGCTTTCTGACCAGGAACACTCTTCAGACAATGGCCCAGGGAAGTGGAGCTCAAGCAGAGCATTAGTCTCTCTGAGATCTGAAAACAGAGGTCAGTGTTCAGGGCTAGTGAAGCTCCTTAAATTTTCAGGTCAGGATAAAGGAGAGGAAGGAGCTACACAGAAGGACAACCTCAAAGGTGGTGAGAGTCCACAAGGCCTAGCAGAAGTTGGATGCTCTGGGACTCCGAAGTGAATGGAGATACCAGAAGTCACACAATTCTAGGAGGCAGAGTAAAGATATCACACTGAGAACCGTAGGTGTTCAGCTGAGACCTCAGAAAGGCCAGGCCTTAGGAGCAAGGTCCATACCCTAAAATAAGAGCCACACCCTAGGACAAAAGGCAAAATTGAACTGGATCCACTCTAATAAAGAACAAAAACAATCCTGACAGAGTCAAAAGGACCTACCAGTAATTTAACTGCTTACCAGAACAAAATTCAACTTTTTTTTAAAAAGGACAACATAATCCAGACTCCTTATGATATGTCACCCACAGCGTCCAGCATACAATAAGAAATTACTAGATATGCACAGAAGCAGGCAATGTGATCTATGATCAAGAAAAGAAATAGCCAATAGAAACAGATCCTCAGATGACCCAGATGTTGGCATTAGTAGACTAGAACTTTAAAACAGCTATTATAAATATGTTCAAAGATAATATAAATATAACCAAGTAAATAGATGGAAATTTAAGAAAAGATATAAAGAACTAAAGGGAAATTCTAACATTGGTATTACAATATCTGAAACTAAATGTACTGAATGGGCTTAAGGGCAAATTAGAAATTTCAGAAGAAAGGGTCAGTGAGCTTAGGCAGAACGAAAAAATGAGGAACAAAGACTTCTTAAAAGAAAAATAACAGAGATTCCTTGTTCTGTTAAACAATTGCAAGTGTTATAATATGCATATAGTTCATTTCTGGAAATATTGAACTCCTCCTTTCTTATTTCAGGAAAAGAGTAAGAATGTTTCTTTTAACTTCCTCCGACCAACATTGTACTTGAGATTCTAGCCAGTAAGATAAGGCATGATAAGTAAGTAAATGAAAAGCATAAAGATTGAAAAGGAAGAAATTCTGTTTATTCATAGGTATTATGAAAGTTTATGTAGAAAATACTGAGAAATCTACCCCAAAAAACTATTAGAATTTAGAAGTGAATAAAATGAGGTCACAAAAGACAAAGTCAATATAGAACATCAGTGTGCAAAATTTGGAGAATGAAAATTTTAAAATACCATTTATAATAACATCGTTAAGACATATAATACTTAGGAATAAAATTAACAAAAGATGTGCTTGAGGTCCACATCGAAAACTACAAAATATAGAGATTAAAGAAAATATAAACAAATGAGATATATAATGTTCATGGAATAGAAGACATTAAATATTATTCTTGTTAAAGTGCCAATTCTCCCCAAATTTTCTATAGAATCAATGCAATCCCAGTAAAAATTCCAACCAGACATTTTGCAGAAATTAACAAGTTGATTCCAAAAAGTATATGAAAATACAAATGGCTAGAACAGCCTAATCTTAAAAAGAAGAACAGGGGCCAGCTCCGTGGCCTAGTGGTTAAGTTCGCACGCTCCACTGTGGTGGCCCAGGGTTCGGATCCTGGGCGTGGACACGGTACTGCTCGTCAGGCCACGTTGAGGTGGCGTCCCACATTCCATAACTAGAAGGACCTGCAACTAAGATATACAACTGTGTACAGGGTGGGTTTGGGGAGATAAAGCAGAAAAAATAAAAGAACAAATTTGGAGAGCTCACATTACCTGGTCTCCAGGCTTACGAGCTTTCACCAGGGTGTTGACTACATGGGTGTGTATATGTTTCAAAACATATTGAATTGCACACTTGAGATCTGGGCCTGTAACTGTGCGTAAATGTTGTCACAATAAAAGAGTAATTGCAGTTTCCTATTGGTAGACTACATCACAAGAGGTAAGGGGACTTTCAGGTGAGTATAGATGAGGGGAGATGAACGTACACGCCACAAACCTCTTTTCTTTCTGTCTCCTTTAGTAAATAACTGATGGATTATTCTGTGTCAAATTAGTTAAACTGGAATAATTTACCCCAGAACCTCTTCTTTATCTATTTCCACGTTAGAATTGGTCAAAACAAGAATTCATACAAGATTTAGAAGGCAGAAGTGAAACAGCAGCTAACATTCTCTGAAGGGTGCCATAAGCAGATGTGGTGACGGACACAAGCAGAATCACCTAGTAGGTTTCATCTTGTTCTCCTTCTCATCTGCTCCTTATCCAGCCCTTTTTCCCAACTACTGACTCCGTTCAGCAATAGCAGACTCAGGATCTCATCAAACAACTGTCTGAGGACACACAGAGGTGACAGTTGCATGGAGGCGACATCTCCCCTCGCCCTCCCCCAGAGTTCCCTTTTATAGTTCCACTTCAGAGGCTGCACATATCCTCAGATTGTCTGGTTGGTTGCTGGCTCATTTTCTGTTTCTCTAACTCCCTGTCTGGACCTTGACTTTTCCAGTTTCTTCCCAATAGTTTAAGATCTAACTGCCAAAATAAACCCCTTAGCCCACAATACTCACTGTGACTCTGATTCCCTGCCTTGTGACAAAGAAATCCTCTGACACTGGAACTGATATACTTGACGAGTGCAAAGGGTGCTGTGGGCTTATGCACTAAATGCAGATGGAGGAATGGGGTACAGCCCTCTAATAAACTAACTACCGCAGGGATGGACATCAAACAGATGACATTAAACCTCAGGTGGGCTTTCGTGTATCATCAGAGCATCCTAAAATCATAAGATGTACTCTTGTATTAAAATATGCGTCTCCATGAAGTCACCCGACATAGGTTCTGATTTCAGAAAATAAGGTCCCAGTACAACCCCGTCCTAGGGTGTGCTTCGAGTAGGCCAATATATATAACTGAAAAGTCAGACAAAGTGCTGGGAGATGATAAATGTGTGCATGCATAGAAGCACACATTTGTATTTATTTTTAAAAAAGGAAAAACACTGCACATCTTTTTGGACAGAAAAAAGAATAGTATATCAGAAATGACCAACCCACCTTTGTGTTCAGAAAATTATGGAACCTTAGAAAAATCATCTTACATCTTATTCCTTATTTACTATAAAATTGGATATAAGACCAGTCCCAGCTTCTTCATAAAAGAGTAGAAAATAACTTGAGTTCCCACTATGTGCTAAGCATATTGACTTTTTGTAACCGTCCTGTAAAGAAAGTGTTATTAGCCTCATTTTCCAGATGAAACTGTGACTTAGAGATATTAAATAACTGAATTAAGGCCATACAACATCTAAGTAGGGGAGCCATGATCTGACTTCATGTCTGTCTGAATGACTGCAAGGCTCATAGTCTTTCCACTAAACCACCCTCATTTTGAGCAGGGATCTCCATTTTAGAAAAGGAGAGGGGCCGGCCTGGTGGTGCAGCGGATAAGTGTGCACGTTCCACTTCGGTGTCCCAGGGTTCGCCGGTTTGGATCCCGGGTGCGGACATTGCACCGCTTGGCACACCATGCTGTGGTAGGCATCCCACATATAAAGTAGAGGAAGATGGGCACAGATGTTAGCTCAGGTCCAGCCTTCCTCAGCAAAAAGAGGACGATTGGTGGTAGATGTTAGCTCAGGGCTAATCTTCCTCAAAAAAAAAAAAAAAAAGAAAAGGAGAAAAGCTGTTGTGTAGATGTTAGCCCTGTGAAATTATTTTGAAATAATTATAAAGAAAATAATTTTTAAATACCTCCAGACCTATATGCATTTATATGTTGCTGGTCAAATTAGTCACCTTGAGAGAGAGTATAGATATAGGTAAATGGGTTCCGACGATGATGCTATTTTCCAAAATATTTTTGGAACTCCTCTCTCAGAATTGCAGAATTGCAACACAAGTGATATATATATATATATATATAATGTATATATATTCATACATATATACACACATATCTATATATTATATATATACTTACACAAACTTTATATATTGATATATACACAAATTTTCTACATATAGAGAGACAGATAGATGTATATGGCACCCACTCTCCTCTATATTCTCTAATGTCCATGCAGAATCCAAGGTGACTTTTTTGGAAAAACAATGTTCTCAGAGATGTTCGAGGAGAATCCACGCAGACATGCACCAGGCATACTGTAGAGGGAATAGCTGCAACAGAAAAAGAGTTGAACAGTGCGGCCTTTAAAGTCCTTTCCAACGCTAGATTCCCTGTAATATAACTTGTTATGTTTGTTTAAAAACAATCCCTCTATTACATATGGTCATACCTCATGAAAGAGTATGCAAATGGAAGGTGGATCTCTCTGATGAATAATAATATTATGGTTGTCCTTCAGCAGAATCTCTAATTACTGAATCAATTCCCATCAATCCTCACCGTGAAGCTGGATAAGCCCTGTTGGGTGCTCTTACAAGCGCCCTGATCTCTTTCACTTAGCAGGAGTCACACTTGCTTATTTGGTGTCCAAAGACCCCTCTAGGTCTTAAGTTCCTTAACGGCTAAGGCATAGCTGTTCATCACTGAGAATTGGAGTGGAATCAGGGGAAAACAATAAATATTTTTAAATGAACAATAAATATTTGTTGAATGACAAAACCATGGCTTGTGGAATCAATCTGAAAACCTTCCCTGTCTTATCATTCCCATGGAAATAATTTGTGTGGTGTTTACTAAAGGTTCCCCACGTGAAAGGCAGGCAGTGAGTCCTGTGAGGGATGGAGTGTCCTCACATGCAGGGAGGGGAAGCCAGCCAGCGCCTCGCAGGACCAAAGGTCAGCAAGACTGCAGGAATGGCATACACTTCAGAGGGATCTGTTCCAGCTGGAGCAAACAGGGAGGGCAGGGCATCATGGGAGAAATGAAGCATTTCTGGTCCAAACAAAGAGAAAATAATGAGAAAAGACACAAACAGAAATATGCAAAACTTTCTGAACAGAACTGAGCAGTTCTGTTTGGCTAGGGTGTACAGCCTGCCTGAGGAGTGGCGGGAAATTAGATGTGGACTTTGGTCAGGTGAAAAGAGCCTTCATTGCCAGATGTGGGAGGCTGAATAACTGCCCTTAAAGATATCCAAACTCTAACCCCTGGAACCCGAATGTTACTTCATAAGGCAAATGTGACTTTGCAGATGCGATGCCAATAGACTGCAAATGGAATCACAACTGTCCTTATGAGAAGAAGGCAGATGGAGGTTTGAGAGCAGAGGAGAAAGCAGTGTGAAGATGGAACAGAGACGCTGCACTGCTGGCCTTGAAGATGGTGAAAGGGGTCCTGAGCAAAAGAATGGAAGAAATGCAGGCCTAGAAGTGGGGAAGGGCAAGGAAGCAGTTCCGCTCTGGAGCCTGCGGAGGGAGCACAGCCCTGCCACACCTTGGCACCAGCCCAGTGAAAACCGTTGTGGATTTCTGACCTCCAGAACTGTAAAAGAATAAATGTGTATTGTTGTAAGGAACTACATGTGTGGTAATTTGTTACAGCCACCATAGGAAGCTAATACAACCAGGTTAAAGCATTTGAGTGTGATTTGTTAAGCACTGAAGAGTTATAAAGATTCGGGTCGAAATGGATGGAGGGAAAGCAAATGGAAGGGGTATGGTGAGAGGAAAAGTAAGCAACAGCAGCTTGATTTTAGAAATGGGTAAAATCTCCCTGGGTATTTTGTTAGCAAAGCATTTTGGGATCCTCTGGGATGAAAGGTGCTAGAGGAAATGTAACGATGCTGATAAATATTCTATGATTCCCGGGAACATGTCCTCGGGTGAACTACAAGGCAGTTCTAAATGTTACGATAAGACTTGTGGGAGACTCAGCCATTTGGGGTCTCGGGGGTGCCATAGACACCATGACTATGTCTGTCTCCCTTCCCCAGAGAGTGGCATCCTCGCATGTCTTCCTCCCCAAACCATAATTCAGAGGAGCTCTGGGCAGCGGCCGCAAAGGGCAGAGGCACGAGCCGTTCAAGGCAACAATAGCAGCAAAAGCATCATGAATTAGTTAGCATTTAACCAAAGCAGCTCGAGACCCCTTCCAAATACCAAGCTAGTGACGACCACTAATCCCTATGGGTTTGTCCTGAGTGGTCGGCCCAGACCACTAAAGCTTAAGCTGGGGACACTTGTCCATGCTGGGGCCTACGGCCTGCTGATTCATGTCCCTCTCAAGTTGTAAACTAGCAATTGAGGCTCCTACCCCTCCAAAAATGTGTTTTAAACCAGAGATTCGAGGTTTCCAACCCTTCCGATCCTTCATAATTTTCTGAGAGTCCTTAAAGACTCAACAGAGGCCTTGACCTTGAAGTTAAAAAAAAACCCACATTCCAAAACAGGGGGTATTAATTCCAACTTAGAGCTGAAGAGAACCTTGGAGACCACGTCACACAAACCTCTAATTTCACAACTGAGAAAATCCAAGGTCAGGGAAGTCAAATGACCCACGGGAAAGCCTCTGGTTTCCAGTCAGGGATCCTGCTCTTGGACCCCTGCCCTCCAGTCAATTTCTCCTCAGGAGCAATCTGGGGCTGATGTTTTGGAGAAATAAGCACCCAAATAGATCCTTGCCCTCTGGAGAAGGAAGAGACTTCTCCACGCGGGTCTGGCTCTTCCTTCTGCATCAGGGTCCACCTTGGAGCTGAGCCCACCTATAGGCAGAATCAATGGAAAAGGAGAAGTGGGCATGACATCAAATGGACCTGCATTCAAATTCTAGCCTTGTCGTTTACCTGCTGTGTGACCACAGACAAGTCATTTGATCTCGCTGATGCCCAGTTTCCTTAGCTATAAGTAAGGGATAATAATTCCGACCTCAGAGTTGCTGTGATGATTCAACTGGATGATACAATGAATGCAAAAGTGCTTAATAGAATGCTTGGAATTTACTAGCCCCGGATCAGCACATGCCGGATCTGAGTTTCAATGAGTTTCTAGGAATATGAGTGCAAATATGCAGGCTTCCAAAAACACCTTCCCTCACAGCCTGTTGAGTGTAAAGTTCCACCCTTAGCAACATAGACCTTAGACGCTAGGAGGGCAGTCATTCTTTGGGAATGCACATTAAAACAAAGACACTCCAGAATCTCAAGCCAGCATTACTTAACATCTCAGCAGGTTTTAATTGCTAAGGGGAAACAACCAAGGTCCTGCAAAAACAAGAGAAAAGAGGTAAAAGAAAGGGAAACAGAGAAGCAAGCTGTGCTGAATGGAACCAAACATCTGTCAAATTCTCAATTTTTTGGACCAAAGGGACATGGGAGTTAGAAATCCAATGGGATATCTAAATTCTAAAACAATCCTAAAAACGATGTTTGTGTATTTTGTTGTTCCATGTTTTACAACAGCTGAAACTGTTGATAGGGAGAGAGGCTAAGGTCCCCCGACCTCTCCTAGATCTGCACACTCTTTTGGGCCTTGTGTTCCCAAGGCAGGGGATCGGTACCTGCCCACTCCATTCACTTCTTCACTCAGACATCTGGCCTTTTGAGATTCGACACACACTTACTGAACTCTTGGAACATAAAGAGTAATAAAGCAACATCTTTCTCAAGAGTTTACTCTCAAGCAGAAAATACAGATTTGAAGCAAGTAATTATAACACAATATGACAGTCGCTTTACAGAAGCATGAATGCTAGGGGTTAACAGATAAGGAAAGGATTTTTTTCCTGGCTTAAGGGCTTGGAAATAGGGGAGACCTGGAAGGCTTCACAAAGAGGGAACATTTGAGTGTTGATGTGGGCCAAACAATCTGCGGTTTGGAAGAAAATTCCTATGAGATAGGAAAGCATTCGCCAAAAACTAAGCTGTCTGGGGGCCAAGCAGGTGGGGTTGTTCTACCACTGCAGGAGTCACGCCAGTTGCTCAGCTGTTGTCTCTCAGCTTGAAGCACCATTCCTACTTGGCTGTGTGGTGCCAGGGCTGGGGACCTGCAGATTACCTATCTCCTCTGTCAGCTGGCTCCCTCTTAGGTCCCACAAACCAGGGTGAGACTGGTTGGCAGCGCGAAGTACAGGACTTGACCCTTCCTGTTGGCTTGCTCTTCCATCAGCATTGCCCCTTCAAGGGCTCTTCACCCTGACAGCAACAATTGCTTCCAGTCTCTAGGATCCTCAGACTCCCAGCCTCATTGTGCCCCCGTGGAAGTACAAGCCCCAGCAGGGCAGCTCCCCCTCATCACACATCTAAGCTCAGGAGCACAAGGGCCTTTCTCCAAACATCTACAGCACAGCAGACGCTGAGCCATGCTCCTCCTCTTCTGAGGTGAGTACTCCTCTGAAGGACCCCTCCTCTGCGCTCCTGCCGTACTAGCAGCCGTGGGGTATCTCTCCCTCCTCACACATCTGAGCCTCACCTCCTCAGAGACCCTTCTCTAAGCTTCTAGGTTCTGATAATCCCAATCTCTTCCCTTTGACCCTCTGATTTTAGGATCTGTAGCTGCCTCCAGTCATTACAACCTCTGTAATAACTCAACACTCCCTTTTGGTTTCTTTCAGTCCTCTCGCACCTGTCTAATTAATGCCCTATTTTAAACTTTCTCTGTTCAAACACCTAGAGAGGCTTCTGCTTCCCTACCTAGATGCCGACTGATACGTCACATATGAGATACAAGATGAAGGCTGGAGCTATAGGCTGGGAACTGGATGGTGGAGGGCTTCGTCCCATCAGCAGCGTGTGGCTCCATTTGATAGACAAGGATTGAGGATCCCCCGCAGGTTTCCAGGAAAGAGAGCAGTGTGATAAAGGCTGTGTTGGCAGTGGGTCACAGGACTAGAGGAAGTGGTGACTGAAGGCAGGGAGATGAGTTAGAAGGACATTTCAATAATCCAGGCATGGGATGTTAAGAACCTGGTCATGGCAGAGGAGATGACGAGAAAGGATCACATGTGAAAAGCCATTCAGAGACTTCATTCCATTGGTAGGTAACACAGATGCCGTGATGGGAGCAGGCTAGGAGTATACGCCTTATCAGATACGTAACCCACCCTTTCCCTTCAGGTTAAATTTATGTGGGGTCTGAAAGAGAAACAGGTCCTTGAGACAGTGGGACACTGAGGTAAAGATATGGGCACTGGGGTGCAATTCTGCTTCCAACACAATGTAGGGAGAATATTGTATAAAATACATCGTCTTAGTTTTCTTATCTTCAAAATGGACCAAATTATACTTACATTAAATGGGTTTTTAAGTGCTGTGTTTCCCAAACTGAGTGATCATTAGAATTATCTGGAAAGCCTTTGAAAAATGTCAATTTTCAGATCTTGCCCTAGACATACTGAATTAAAATTTCCCAAATATGTGTTTGGAAATCAAAAATTTTTTTTCAGTCTTCCAGGTGATTTTAGCAGGAAGCTGTGTGTGGGAACCATTGACTTAGAATTCAATATGGATAATGCACTGGACTGTGCCTAGCTCACAGTTTGCTGTAGCTGACACTGTCGATGCCTCACCCATATTTCCTCGTGGCACTCAGCCCTCCAGTACATGCAGGGGCCTCCTCATGCAGGCGCCTGCATCTCTGCTTGAGAGGTTTTTCTGGCTGCAGCAGCATGCTTGGCCCTGGGCTAAGACAACTTAGAGGCATGTGCTACACGTTGGGACTGAGTCCTAGCTGCTCACACAATCCACCTGCTCATTCTTGCACACTGTGTGGTTTCCTTCCCTCCTTCCCTGTCCCACTCAAATACTCTTCTACAAATACATCCTGACATCACATTCCAAAGACGCTATTTATACCCCAATCCTCTTCTCAAGGTCATCTTCTGGATGAACCAAACCTAAGACATATGTCCTTAGTCACTGTTAGAGTCTCTCCCTTTCATGGCCCACAATCTCGGCTTCCGCAGATGGGAATGACAATCTTTTGAACACTGGTCAGGTGCCCCAGCGATGACAACATCCCTTTCTAGGCATTGTCATCTCATTTTGTCATTACAACAACCTTGGGCATTAGGAAGTACTAGTGTTCCATTTTCATATGAGGAAGTTGAAACCCCAATTATTAAATAATTTACGCAAAGCCATGCAGAAAGGAATAACACTAAGGCTTAAAATTCAGTTTTTCCATAATAGCAACAGTTCTAAGAATCTGATGAAATGTGTTTGTCCTCCCCTAACTACTCCCCACCCCCCCAAAAGACACGGTCACTGACCTACTCACAGATTTTCATAAATTTCAGGATATTGAAGGACTTCAAGTACGTCCATGGATCCTGTGGGAGCAAGATGTTAAGGGTTCATAGAGCCATGCATTTCTGGCAGGCTCGAAGTTTATTCTCGCCAGGCTCACCTTTCTCCCGAGATTTCACTCAAGGCCTCATAGCCCACCACAGGCTTCTTTTTGATGTTTAGAGTTAGGCGATCAGTGAGCAGTAGTGCTTATCAACACCTGGTCGACGTTGTATATAGAAAGGAGGAAAGAGAAAGGGCCCTGCTATCTGAGAGCATTCACCAACAGACAGAACTGACAACCAACAAACTACAAGAACGAGAAAACAAATCTAAGAATAGATTCCTTTTCAGACTCAGTCGGCAAGAATAACGGATACTCAGTAAATGGTGGTCTTCAACGCAGAGAGTGTTGTAGGAGTTTCACTTTCGACCAGAAGCAATACCTCCCCTTTATTCATCAGGGAAGAATTTCTAAACATGCCAGCCCATGTAATATTTGAAACACGAAATCTTAGACGATGTCCTGACAGTGGCCATTCCTCAAGACGCAAGAGCACAAATGTAAGAGCACAAATTCAGGAGCCAGGTGTCTGATCTAAACTTAGGAGCTAAGATGTACTAGCATGGTGACTCTGAGCAAGTCACCTAAACTCTCCATGTTTCACTTTCTTCATCTGTACAATGAAGATGATAATGGTACCTACTTCCTAGTGTAATAATGGAGAAGAAAGGAGTTAATAGCTGAATAGCTCTAAGAACAATGTTGGGCGCCCAGCAGGAACTCAGTAAGTATCAGTTATTTCTCTTAGCCTGGGTTCCCTGGAAAACGGATATTGGGGCAAAGCTCACGTGATAACCCTTAATAGAAGGAGAGGACAGGCCAAAATCCCAGGAAACCAGAATGAGGGGAAAAGGAAGAGAAACAGGAAAGGAGGGACGGCAAATACAAGATCCAGCACTGCACATTAACGAAATGACCACAGCTTCACAAGAAAACACCACTGATGGCTCATCCAATGGCCCTCTCCATAGAGGCCACACAGAACCACCACACTAAGAATAAGCCATCAGGAAGAAGAAGACTGAACAGTTTACTTCCTCTCTCCTTTTCATCTCCCATCTTTTAGTTCACCTCACAGAGACTTACTTCCCTGTCCTTCTGAGCTGTGTGACCAGGCCCCTCCAGGTCACTTCTGGAGGAGCCAGAGCCTCTGTGTGTCTGGTCAGTTCAGACCCAGGCCCGGGAAAGCAGCTAGGGCCGGGCAGAGGACAGCAGAAGTGGTCAGATGGATCTAGGACATCACATTAACTGGATATGCCACAGTTATTATTGCACTTTTCTCAAAACTGTCATTTTCAAACATGTACATTCATCCTTTTCTGTCAACCAAGTTGTGGCATTCTTATCCACCTGGTCTTTAACAGAAGTTTCTCTGCTATTTTCTGCTCCAATCACAGAAACACTAGATTAAAGCTTCCTTCTCTGAATTTAATTTCAATTCCATGAAAGGACCACAGTGAATCTCTGAGAATAAATGGGTTTGTGGCCAAGAATCAGATGTGTGGTCAAGATGAATGGGGGATTTTTATTTTGAAACTAAAGATAGAACGTTTTTCACTCGGGCTTTCTGTATACTGTGTTTCAGAACAGAGCTGGAGCTGGAGACGAGGTCTACCAAGAAGAATTCAGGCTGCCTTCAGCCCTAGAATCTCAATACTGACGAACAAAAGCTAAACATGAGAACCTGGAAGCATCAAGCCAGAGGCAGAAAGGCCAATACTAATGGACAGTGCCTCTGGTTGGGTTTTCTGGGAGCAGGTTCTGGATAGAGTTTTGGGTGCAAATGTTCATTAGGGATCAAGGACTGTGAACAAAATGGGAGGAAGTAGGACTGGGCACAGGGAGAAGAGGAGCTGTGATGTGACCTGACAAGGCCTCAGTCAATCTGTCAGGGAACTCGAGCGAGTAGTGCCTGTCAGGGTTCCCTTGTGTTGGACCCAAATGGCCATGCCTTTGTATGCCACCTTGTGCAGGCACCAAACATAAGCTGCCTTAGAAAGACGTGACCTCAGATCAGGCCACCCCTTCAGCTGAGAGAGACCCTGAGAAGCTGAGAGTGGGACATTGACTGTCCCACATCTGTGCAGCAAGTCTGTCCCTGAAGGGGATCTGGCTGATGCGTCTCCATGTCTTCCACAGTCTACTCCTTTGCCACTTGGATCCATTTCTTCACACATGTCCGAAGAATAGCTCCTCCAGAATTTTGGGGGACCCATCTTCCTGAGAAGAAACTCAGAACAAGGTAGCTGTTAGGACAACCCATAGCCCAGTTAGTCTTGGGGTTGTGATTGATGTTCATTGTCTCCATCCTCCAGAGAATCTAGTGTAGATTCCCCTCAGCCTTACCTGGCATCTCCCTGCCGCCCAAAGGGTTTATCTAATTGCATGACTCTAATCCAAGAGGGTCTTGAGCCTCTGGTCACCATGCCATTCTCATGCTGGGTTACTGGACCTGTCCATTTACAGTCACAATTAGATAAGGCAGTACCAAGAAATACCCACATATATTTCTCCTGGGCCCCATTGTGTCCTACAGTTCTACCCACTCCTGATTATCGGGATCAATTACTTATGCAAAGCTAGTGCCTCCTCTTTTTGTCCATTAATCCATGAACACAGACGACCAAATTGCCAAGGCCACAGCCATAGGACATAATTCAGTCTTGCTGTGTTCCCTGGTGACAGTGTACCCTTAGGAGGACCAGGACCTTTAACCCTGCAGAGCCTAGAGTTGGGCAAGGTCCCCAGTGGGTGTTATGGGTGTCCTAGTGGGGTCAGTCCTGCTTCTACCCTTTGATTCCTGGATTCATGTGTTTTTTGTTTTTTTCTGTTGGGGACGCAGTGCCATGTAAAGGTTCTTGATTCAGTGAGTATACTGCCTCCCAGATGATGGCACACCATACTTGCATAATGTTGCCTCCAATTAATACTTTATCTATGCCTTTAGGAAACCATTCCAATGCTCTATCAGTTCAACAGATCTGGGTGGTATGAAACGTATGTGTTTAATGGATCCCAAAGCCATGGGACCACTCCATACCTCCTTAGCTGTAAACTGGGTTCCCTGTTCTGGCACATTAACATGTGGAATTCAGAGTTAGTGGCTCAAAACCTGCCACACACCTCTCTGATGGTAGTGCCAGCTGATACCTGCAGACCTGAAAGGAACACCAATGCCTAAAATATGTGTCTATTCCTATGAAGATGAAAGCTAGTCTCTTTCAGGATGGAAAGGACATAATGTGGCTACAATGGACGAAATGTTTACATCCCCCCCCAAATTCTTATGCTGAAATCCTCACACCGAATGTGATGGTATTAGGAGGTGGGGCCTTTGGGAGATGCTTAGACTATGAGGGTTGAGCCCTCATGAGTGGGATTAGTGCCCTTGTAAGAGACTCCAGAGAGCTCCTATCTCCTTCTTCCATGTCAGGACACAGTGAGAAGACGGCCATCTATGAACCAGGAAGCGGGCCCTCACCAGACACCAAAGCTATTGGCACCTTGATCTTGGGCTTCCCAGCCTCCAGAACTGTGAGAAATAATTTTCGTTGTTTATAAGCCACCCAGTCTGTAGTATTTTCATTATAGCAGCCAGAACAGACTAAGATGGTAGTCAAGTTGCCATCAAATGTCCGGTTGGCCTCCTTAAGGAATTGTGCCATGGAGTCTCAGCATGAGTCTCTGCTGCTGGCGGGTTGAACACTCAGCAGTGGCAGAATCGGCCTTGCTGAGTGGGAGTCCATGTTGTTGAGCCCATGGATGCTTGCCATTCTTGCCACCATGGTCCCTTCATTCGTATGTCCATGGCTAACGTCAATGTGCCAGGCATTCGTCTTGGCAGTTGTTTAGTGCCTCTGCCCTGGAGGAGGATTTCTGGTGAGCATTAACATGTGATGTAAATCAGGTGTGATGTTCACACATGACACTTCCATCCATATGCCCATCCACATCCACCTGCCCTAGACCTCCTCGCCTCCAATCGTCCCATCGTTATCATTCCAGGCCCCCAACCCGTCAGCCAGAATCCCAGGTATTACTAACCAGGGCCCTGCCACTGGCATAACAGAACTTCCTGAGCAGGATTGGGTGGTTAACCAAGGGATTGAAGCTCAACTACTCTGCCTTAGAGTGCTGGGCTTAGTCCTCAGCCTTCTCAGGCCATCCTGCTTGAGCTTCTTTGTAGGCAATCAAAGATGCCCTCTGGCTTTTTCACACCTGGCTCTCAATTGCCTGTTACTCTCGGCTGTTTATTTTCATTCTGCAGAGTGTCAATAACCCCTAGCAATAGCCATCCAGTTCTGTTATCCTTAGAGCTAATATTTTCTCCATACCTTTCAAACACCTGCTATAGTGTGCTCACTAGTGCATTCTCTTCTGCCAGCACACCACCGGTGAGTTTTAACCATTGGACCCCCCACTTTGTGCCAGAGGCTTTCTTTAGTCCACTTGCCTCCAGTGAAGGAATCCTCTTGCCAGCCACGAAGCGAGTGGTCGGGCTCCAAAATCTCATCATAGATGACATCTTAGTACCGCCTTAGGTTAGCACCATCCTAGGTTGGATTCTCTAAAACAGACTGTGAGATGGAGTCTGAGGTAAAATATATGAGTCAGGGGTCAATATCTGTGAAAACAAAAGGAGAAGCAGGATTGGGAAGAGGGAAGTCCAGTTGTGGTCCAGACCCAACAAAACCTCAGCAAACCCATAGGGAGCTTTGGAGGGACCACTGCCCATCAGTGTTTTCCCTTGTTAGGCTGGGCTGGCTGGCCTGGGAGGTATAGAGATGCCTGCACCGGCTCAGTAGCCAGGTGTGGGCTGCTCTGGGAAGGGCATGACTGCGGTGAGGCAGCCAGCCCTCTCCCGTGGAAAGACCTGGAAGGGGCTGGAGGCTGACCGCTGAGGGCACGCCCTGGAGCCGGGCAGCAAGTTCTAGGGGTCTGGGCAGCGCTCCTCAGCTTCTCCGCATCCAGCACAGTCGGGGAGGACTGCATCCACATTCGGGGCTCCACTGTGACCCTCTTGAGCCCAAGTGCACCTGCAGTAGCGCTCTGCTTCCTCTCTGTCCCCTTCGTGCCTCCTGGTCGCTGACTAGACTCACAGTGAGGGCGACTAGTTAAGGTCTGCCAGAATCCAGGGCTCTCGTTACCAGTCTTTGATTAGCAGGCCTTTGCTTATTCAGGTCTCTCTTTATCGAACATTCCTCTCCCCTTCGGGGCCCAGACTTGTCGTGTGTGACTGTGTGTGCTTTATGACAGTTTCACTGTGCAGGCAGCCTCCCCCAGGCTGCAAGCCGGTCACGGTGTGCCCCGCGGGTCTTCACTTAGAAGATAATTAACTGAAAGGGAGAGAATGAGGACCTGCTGTGAGCCCAGAACTCCCTGTGTTCTCTTTCTCTCTCTCCCTCTCCTTCCTTCTCTCTCTCTCCCTCTCTCTCTCTCCCTCTCTCTCTCTCTCTCTCTCTCTCTCTCTCTCACACACACACACACACACACACACACACCAGTCTTTCCAGCTGGCATTTGATCAGCCTCTCCACACTACAGTGCTACCGCTAGCTGTGGCTTCTGTTCATTCACTAAGCCTTCCTGGAGTTTCTATTAGCCGTCGTGCTGGCACTGGGACACTTGTGGGGTTGAGGGGCACAGCCCCGGCCTCATGGAGCTTGCAGTCTCTAGGGGGAGACAACAAGGAGGGGCAATTGCAATGAGTGTGGTACATTCTCTGAAGGAAATGCGCCCTGGAACTGTGGTGACAACTGCTTCTGTGGGGATCAGGCAAGGCTTATGCCGAATGATGAAGAAAATGAGATCTATTCCTGCAAGAAGGAGAAATGTCCCTGCATGGGCGAGAGGACATGGCAGCATGGCCTGAGGGAGCTGCAGTGACTGGGCAAGTTCGGAGCAGATAGTGTGGGAGCAGCCCCGAGAGATGGGGCTCCTGCAGGGGGTGGGGGGTGCACCTTGGGAAAGTTCTGATAAGATGTGCTAGGGGTCTTTGAGGGCTTTTAAACAGGTGAGGGACATGAGCACCTTCAGTGTTAGGAAGATCAGCCTAGCCGTGGTGTGGATGGAATATGACAAATTATAAGTCTCAAAACTGGACACAGGAAGACCAGTGGGAGACTGTCCCCATGCTCTAGGCAAGAATGGGAGGGTTTGGTTACAACAGCAGCAGGGGGAACAGAGAACGCAGGATAGGTAGAGAAATGTGAGGAAGTAAAATTAATCAAACTTGAAGATAGAAACTGGGAGTGAGGGAGAGCGAGGACTCAAGGACTCTCAGGTTTCTGGCCTGGACAAAACGAGGTGAAGAGGAAGAAGAGGTTTGAGGCTAAGGTTTGGGTTCTGGTTTTGCACATATTGAGTTGGAACTGCCTGTGTGCAGTTGCTTGGAAATGTCCAGTAAGTAACTGTGGATATGGGTTTGAAGCCTGGGGATAATGACTGTGTTAGAAATACAAATTTGGGGTCTGCAGGTACATTGATGTGACATTTAATGTGGTAGTTACTACCTCCCAGGTGGTGCAGGCACACTTGTCCTTTTGTTGTTAGAGGGAGAGCTAGCAGTAGAAGGTAGGCACACTTGGAATTAAGTACAAGGAGCTGCCTAGACTTTGAAACTGGAGGAAGTCCAGATAATGCAGAGGAAAGTAAAACCTATCATTCAGAACAGTTTGCAAATCAAATCCCTCCCTTGGCCCTTCAATAGAGAGGAAATAGAGAACAAAGAATGGCAAACAGAGGGTTTTTAAATAAATCATAATTAGTAACACACGCATGGGCTCAGTGTGGGCGAGCAATTAGACAGCTAATTATATTGAAGCTGCGTGTTCATGAAGCCAGAGAGCCTCACCCCAGAATGGGGAGCTTCCAGCTATTGCAGAGATGCTGGAGGGACTGAGGCTACCAGTGGGACACCTCCAGACCTCCAGCAAAGGTCTGGTAAACGTAATGGTGGTGAGAGGAGGGGTGAGGATGCTACGCATGAACCCACACACTGAGAAATTTTGAGCACCTGCAATAGCAGTTGGGCTTCTGGTCCAATTGGAAGAGAAAAGGATTCTCTTAACCAAGGACCACTGGTAAATAATGCTACCCTCCAGCTAAAGGCTTCCCTGGCTACCCCAGGACCCTTGGGGCTGGATTTGTGCATAGCAAGGGCTCCATCTAGTGATCAACTCTGGAATCACTCTCAGTGTGTCCTGCCCTGTGGATCCTGAGGGTTCTAGCCTAGCGGTGCACAGGCAGAGGGCTCCAGGGAGGTAAGGTCTGTGTGTAGTTAGAAGACTGATTCCTGGTTACCCATGTCCTGAGCTACAGGTAGAAAAACGTTAAATATTCGTTAACAGCGGAATTGTAGAAATAGGCCAGGCATAGGGAACAATTGCAGGGTTTTTTTCTTGTTTCTCTTTTGCAATTTATTTGGCCCAATCCTTTTTGTCTTCAGCAGCTTCAGGCTCTGTGTAGGGTTTGCAGCTTAAGTGTGATTTTCTCTCTTTTTTTATTCCTTTTCTTTCACAAAAATGAGGGAGGAAGTCTTTGTCAGAAACAAAGCATTCTGGATTCCATCAGTCTGGGTGCCAGTACGACTATCAGCCTGAAAAAATCAGTGATCAAGGAACCGTTAAAGGAGTGGGAGGCTCCAGGAGCCTCCCTTGCCTCCATCTCTCACTTCGCCTCACCTTGGCTTCTGCCCTGCGACTTGCGTGTCCACACAGGGCTGCTCCTGACCGAGGACGCACTGTGAAGGAAGAGACAAGACAGAGGCCAGAAAAAGATGAGAGGACTGATCTGGTCAATGCTGGGTGGGAGGAGGAAATTGGGGGCAAACTTTTTTTTGTTTCTGGAGACAGGAATTTGGGCACGAGTGCTGAGGGGAGAGGTCCGCCTTAAGAAGAAATGGAGGGCAGAGGGCACTTCCAAGCAGAGAAACCAGCAATTAGGAATGCCGTGGGGTCTTGAGGAGGTGGGAACTGTCACAGATCTGGGGCCCAGCAGCAATTCAGCAAAGCCACAGGCTTTAAACGATCTTACTTACCTTGGGAGAAATGATAACAATTTCCAGTTCATTCTGGCTCTAACGTACTAATACACAGAGCAAGCTGGTTGTCAACCCTGCTGAAGGTGATTCAAGGACAAAGAAGGGGAAGGAAGTAGACCCTCCACTGTACATCCACTGTGAAATCAGAGGTAAAAATGCAGAAAGGCAAGGAAAAACTGCGATAAATCCCTTTCGCAGGCACGCACGTCAGACCCCTGTCATGTCTGCCCCTGACACAGACCATATCCCTCAAGAATAGAACTACACTCGAATTCAAATGTGCTATCTATTTTGCATGTATATACAGAAACAAGGCTGTTGCCAACACTTCTAATGGAAAAATGGTAGTCTGAATACAAAGGGAAAGCAGACTGTTTCACTCTATGAAATCGTCTATATAAAATCAGAAATAAAACTGCAAGAGAAGCAAGAAAAGCTTGAGCAGAAACTCTTCCCTGGGCATAAAAATGAGTTGAACTGAGCAAAATCATAAATGCAAACCATCCACATCACCTTTGCCACAGGGGATGATGCCCCAGAATAGAATTTAATGCCAAATTAAATGTTCCATTCACCTCTTCCAGCAACAGAGCTGTAAAAGGGGAAACAAATCGAGGTTGCTGCTGCGCTTGCTGCAGGATATCAGCTCACGGCGCGTCCGTAGGTGCAGGGGAACCAGTGAATCTTGTGTGGGGTGACTTGGGCCCCCAAAGGGAGAGAATAAGGGGCAATCATCATGAGGGACACACCCTAGAGGTAAGGGAATCGGTCACATTGATTTTCCTCTGGCGCCTCAAACGGCATTTTTCTTTTCTTTGCAGAGGTTGTAGAACTTCCCAGACTTTACTGGATCCACCAGAAGAGTATTGATTACAATCAGAATACCTGGACAAGGGAAAGGGGAGCATTTCCATAGCAGAAACTTAGTATCAGATAAATAATGGTGCTTCCTGCTGCTTCGGCAACGATTGCACCACAGTAGTAAGGAGAAATGGGAATAGCAAAAACCACCCCGGCTTGAATTCAGGAGATCTGAATGCAAGTGTGGTGCTGGCCTTCACCAGCTCTATGGCCCAGGGCAAGTCACTCCAGTGAACTTTTCCATATGTATAGTGGGACGTGGGCAAGATGTGCTCGAAAATTCTTTTCCCATGTATTATTTGATGTGGGAACTTGCAGAAAGGCAGAGGAAGGAATGGCTGTGAGTGAAATGCCACCTAAGACCAACACTAGTCATGTCCACTGAGAGATCAGTGATCGCTTACTTCCATGGGGCTTATTTTTAATTCTGCTGTTAAGAACTATTACTTTTATCTTTGGAAAACAAATAAACAAACATTTCATCTCTATTAAAAAATGCACACAGTTGCCTCGTTTTGTAAACACATTCCTAGAACTCTCCTACTAAGTGGGTTATTATGAGCCAAATACCATTTTCCCTGTCGGAAGACTGCTGTAACTGGGAATTGTGTTCCACATCAAGAATATGGCATCAAATAAATCATAGACATCACTAACAATGTGATACAAGGGGAGAAATATAACAATAAACTTCTATAATCATGTAAAATAGTAAAATTGTGCTCCAACTCACATAAAATGGGCTTAAGTGTATTGCACATGTTGATTATACAAGAGACCCCAATGTGCTATAAAGTGTACATGGAACACATAAAACTCTAACTTTAGTGTACCATAAATTCAATCTAAAACCAGCACACTAGCTATAATAAATTTAATTAAACATTAAATGAACAATAATTCGGTTTTCCTCCTTAGAATTTAGAAGGGCTTGTTGATGCTGATTTGGCTAACATGGATCGCTTAAAAACAAGAAGAACAAAAGTTAGCTTAAGTCAATGTGTTCTTTTTCCTTTTGATAATTTCTTGTAACAAGCAGCGAAATCTGGACTATTCCACTAACTATGGAGCCATCTAAAAGTAAGAGAGCAGATGCCAATGCACATTGGTTTATTGAAGATAATGATGAGGGCATTTTTTTCCCCAAATAACCATCATTTAAGTAAAAGCTTATCTACCGTAAAGCACCTTCACCCCTTCTTGTCTCCTCCCTTGTTCAAAAGTTGGACCAAACAAAGGCCAACCAATAAGAGAGCAGTCAGTTGCTACTTAAGGCACACCACATGACACTTTGTTGACAGCTATTAGAGACCTTCACACCTTATCAGAAAAAGGAAGACAATTATAAGTCATTCAAATGGCCTTAAAAAAATGTTAAAACATTTCTCTCAGGCACAAGACAGTTGTAGGAATGCATGTTCTCCACGGCTTTGTGGAAAACAAAATAATCTCTTATGTATTCATATAATTTATAGTTTAACACTATTATAATTTGATTATCATAGCTATCCAGTTAGTAAAATATGTCAGGCACTATGATTTCCTCTTTTACGATTGAAGAAACAAAAGTTTAGCTAGTATAAGGGACTTATTTGGGGTTCCAAAGCTAGAGAAAGGCATTAAGAGTGAGGCATTATTATAGAAGTATGGAGAGGTGGTGTCCACAGCCATTTCATAAATATGAGTCCCTGAATCCTAAAGTAATGACAATAATGGAAAGTAACTTAGAGGTACCACTCCTCGCAGTAGCCCCTTTCATAGTATTCAGTTCACTTAAAATCACCCCGTGGCCCATGGCTGTCCACTCTCTACGGAGACACTCCTAAACAGGGTTAATTATCCTAAAAGGCACAACACTCCGTTTTTTGACAAACTATTTTAATTGTTAGGAAAATCTTTCTTCATTTACCCTAATTCTGCTTTGTAGCGTCTCAAAGAATACGTCTCAGCCTCCTTCCACACAATACTTCAAGTATCTGAAGCTAGCGATCGTGTCTCCCACTCACAAGGCACAGCGTCTAGACTCTTTGTCCTCCTGGTGGCCATTCTTGGATGTATCTGCCGCTTTTATAAAACCAGGTGCCCAGAAGTGACCATAAAATTCCCAGAGCACTATGGTCCTTAAAGGGTAGACTGAAATTTCTATCAATATAGCTCTCTATGTTCAGGACTGAAATTTCTATTTTTAAAGCTTAAAATAACAGTAATTCTTGGCAGCCACATCATGGTGTTGGCTCTAGCTTGCATCCAACTAAAATCTCTATTTTTTTCCCAGATAATCTGCTATTGAGCCAGTTTTCCCCTATCATATTCATATTAGGTTGTGACATTAGCAAATATGGGAAGCTCATCTTTATGTGAGTGCTAATGAAATTTTGGACAGGATAATTCTTTGCTGTGTAGGATTGTCCCATATATTGCAAGATGCAGTTAAGCATTAGTAACAAAATTTGATTGTCATTGTGACAATCGAAAATAACCCTATTTACCTCCAAAACATCCTTCGGAAAGATATTGCACTGCAGTTGAGAATCTTTATCAAATTATCAATTGAAACGTTGTAGTATAAAGAACAGAGCATTTTGTCATGCCCATATAGACTTCTTTAAGAGTGACATGTATTTCACGGTGAACATTCTATGGATATGATTTTCATCCAGCTACACATCCACCTAAATGTGTAATAGTAAATCCTCATTTGATAGAAATGTTTGAAAAATCACACTTTCAGAATAAAAGCACAGAAGCTTTCATGGGTAAAAGACAACAATAGTTGATTGTAGTGGTAGGAGCTAATCTCCAAAGCTGGCTCCCCAGTGAACCATGCCACCTGCTGTTTGTGACTTCCTAGTCTCCTCTCCTTGGACATGGGCTGGCTCTGTGACTTGCTTGAGCCAATAAAATGCAATGTAAGTGACGCTCCCCAGGCTAGGTCAGAGGAAGCCTTCCAGCTTCTGCCTTGCTCCCTTGGAACTTTCTCTTGGAGCCCTTCACTGTCATACAAGGAGTCTGACTACCCCAGGCTGCTTTCTGGGGAGGCCATACATAGGTTCTCCCAGCTAAGCCCAATCTTTGAACGATGGCTGACAAGGTGCCAGTCAGGGAGTGAAGCCATCTTTAGCTTTCCAGACAAGCTTATATGCCGGCCAAATACCACTGAGTGACCTCACTCGAAGCCACATAGAGCAGAAGAGTTGCCAACAGGAGACTTCCCATGTTCCTGACCCAAGAAATTGTGAGATATAAAAAAATTTGACAGAAGAGCTTGTATTCCTTCCTCCCTAAAATTCATGTTCTGCAGCAAACTGTGCATTCATTTATTCACTCATTCACTAGGCATTTATTAACCTCTCATTGTATTCTAGCACTTTGAGTGACATTGGAAATAAAATGGGTGATAAAAAAAATCCACCGTCTCTGAACTCGGGAATATCACAGTAGAATGCAGGAGACTCAGGAACCAATCATTATAGTACAATTAAAAGTAGCGTGATAGAAGGGAATATGGGGCCCTGTGAACACACAGAGAAAGACCTAGAATTAGGGGAAAGGGACGTCACGGGAGGCCCTTTGGTGGTAAGGAGTCATAAATGGCAAGACAGAGTTATGCAGGCAAAATAAAAAGGGTTCAAAGGATTTTCCAGGCAGAGGGAACAGCACATAATGGCAAAGAATCCTGAAAGACACGAGGCATTGGAAGTTTAGTATGACTAAAGGCCAGGGTGTGAGGAAGTAGTTAATAGGAATAATGGAGGTTGATATAGTACCATGGGAAAAGAAGCTATGAAAGTAAGCAAGAGCAAGATCTTTGAAAGTTGCTGAATGCCATCTATGATAGTCAGCCTCCAAGACAGCCCCACAATGACCTTTGCATTTCGGCATCCAGACATTTGTGTATCCCCTCCTGCATTCTACCAACGTTGGTCTATATGGCAAATAGCATATGACAGATGTGAAGGAATGTCACATCCAAAATTAGGTTATAAAAGACTGAGATTTCTGTCTTGAGCTCTCTCTCTCTCTCTCTCTCTCTCGGATCACTCACTTTGAGGGAAGCATGTTCCGATGGAGAAACCCATGTGTGAAGAAACTGAGGACTACTGCCAATAGTCATGTGAGTGAGCTTGTAAGCAGATCCCTCAGCCTCAGTCAAGTCTTCAGAGATGGCAGCCTAGGCCGACAAGCTGACAGCAACCTCTGAGAGACCCTGAGCCAGAACTACCCAGCCAAGCCACTCCTTGATTCCTGATGCTCAGAAACTGTACAGCACAGTAAATGTTTGTTGCTCGGAGCTGCCAAATTTTGAGATTATTTTTTATGCAGAAACACATAACTCATACACCATGTTGAGAGGTTTGAACACTATCTTGAAATTGATAGAAAGTCTCTGTAGGATTTTAAAGCAGTGGACAACTGTTTTCACATTGGAAAGGTCATTGGGTTAGCAGCATCGAAATTAAAGTGAAAGAGAAAAAGGAAGACGTGAGAAGGGACCACTGTAATAATCCAGTCTTGAACAGATAAAGAACTGCGCCCAAAAAATTGAAAGGGAAGAAAGAAGAAGACAGAGATTTGAGCTACGTTAATGAGCCCAGTTTTCTGGCTTAGACAGTTGGGCGAGCAGAGCCACAGTCACGGAGAGGGAGAACAAGGAAGGGGACGGGATCTGGAATCTGCAGCAAAGATGACGTCCTTAGATTTAAAAGCATTAAGATCAAGAGGCCATGAGACATCCAAGAGAAGGTGGAAAGATACACTGGATATTGGGATCTGGAACTCAGAGCTGGTCTGGCCATAGCAGTCATCAGCATGATGCTGGTAATAGAGGCCATGGGAGGCCAAGGCCACACTCTCCTGAGGAGAATGTGGGAGCCCAGATAGCAGACCAGCAGACACAGCCTGGCTCCCTGCTGGGCCCTGTTTCTCCTCCATCCGGAACTAGACGCATGTGGGATCTAGCCCTTTCTCTGTGGCCGGGAACTATAACAAGTGCATTGTCAGATGAGAAAATCACACTTTACCCCAAATGTGTATGGAAAAAAGGAAGTCTGTAAGTATTCTATAATCATTTCCATTTTGCTTATTACTTCACTTATGCCAAAGAAGATTCCTGCAAGTTTGGATGCTCCTTGCAGAAATCCAAGGCTGCTGTTAAAGATATAGATTAATTTCCCCACCAAGTCCCTAAGGAAATGGAGAGCAAGGCTGCTATGTGAGAACCTGGCCATAGACAACTTCCCCAGGGAGAAAAGTGCCCAAAAATAACAAATCAGTTAAGAAAGAAAGGTGTAAAATATCTCTATTAGTCAGGGTTCTCCGGAGAAATAGAATCAATAGTGTGTGTGTGTGAGTGTGTATATGGGTGCATAGAAAAAGATTTATTTTAAGGAATTAGCTCACGTGATTGTGGAGGCTGGCAAGTCCAAAATCTGCAGGGTGGGCTGGAGGGCTGGAGACCCAGGGGAGAGTCCATGTTGCAGTTCCAGTCTGAAACCCATCTGCTGGCAGAATTCCCTCTTGCCTGGGGGAGGTCAGACTATTCTATTCAGACCTTTAAATGATTGGATGAGGCCCACCCACATTATGGAGAGCAATCTGCTTTACTCAAAGCCCACTGATTTAAGCGTTAATCTCATCCAAAAAACCCTCACAGAAACATCTAGAACAATGTTTGACTAGATATCTGGGCACTGTGGCCTAGTCACATTGCCACATAAAATTAATCATCACTGTATCTGTGCTTGGGTGTAGGCTGATGTATACTGTTGTTTATCACTGAATTCTTCTTTGCAGCCAACATAGCACCTTCAACAGTACGCTGCATATGGTGGGCGCTCACTAAATGGTTAATGACGCTATTTAGAGTCCCTGACTTGTCTAAATACAGTTAATTTGACAAAGACGACCACGAAGTCATGAAGGGGACTTTTCCTCCAGTGTGTTTGTCAAGAAGGTCCATAAAAAGCCCACCCTAACAGCTATGTGCTTTTTTGACCGTGGTCCTCCCTGCAGCAGGAAGTGGATTAGGACAGTGACCACTGCGGGTGCCTCCTTGTGGGGGTGCTGACCAAGTCTTACCACTCCTGCCAAAAGAAAATAAAATGTCCTGGAGAGAAATGAATTTGTCTGCATCTGGAAAGATGCCCGTCCTTTTTTGTATGTTTGTTTTGCTTTCCCTTCAGGAAAGAGTGGGGTAAACTGAATGAGCTGTCCTCACTTCGGAACAATGCGAAATTCAGAATAGGCAGGCTGTGGGAGGCTGCTAAGGGCTTGATGAGCTAGTGAAGAGAGCAAAAGAACTCAAGGCAGGCAGATCTGGAGCAAAGCAAGGGGTAGGGCAGGGCACCTGGGGCTGGAAAGACACCTTCCCCCACCTTCATTGACTTTAAGCCCCTGTGGAGATGTATCTGGAGGGATAGTCAAGGTATCAGAGTCTTTGCAGCCTCCTCAGTCCCTAAAATAGGCTCGTGGATGTTTTTCTTGCTCATTAAGCTTCTTCCTAAGGAAGGACTTCTTAATCTGGGGTCAGAGCCCTCAGGACTGCAAGGATAGAATTCAGGGGGTCCACGAACTTGGATGGTAAATAAATACATATATGGTCACTATTCACTAGCTGAATTGAACAGCTCTCAGTAATTTGAATGTGTGCAATAAACCCCAGAAATATTCGCCTACCTGTTGCAGACATCTGAAGATGTTCATCTCTACTTTATCCCGCTGCAACTTGGTGGTCCATACCCATGCCAGGATCCTGTGGGTCCCAAAGTTTGCAGTAACTGAGTTTTCACGTATTCTCCAATCTAGATATACCACTAATAGAACAAATGCTGTATTTGGATCTCACGTGGACACTTGGATCTATCTTTCACTGGTTGCCAGAGAACAGGAGAAATGAGTACATTCTCTTCCCCCAAATCCTCCAAGGGCAGGTAGGGCTCATTGTTCATTTGGATACCAAATTATAGAACCAACTTATTGTAATGAGCCCCCATCTACACAACTTCAAGAAATCAGTCCCTACCCCAAGTAGGAGGACTTCAACCTGACACAAATTTGTCTTCATAGCTGTCCATCCACTTTCTCTCCAGGCCATTGCTTCAGGTTTCTCTGCCCATTGCCTTGGATTTCTCATAGCTGTTTCTCAACGCTGCCACAACCCTCCAGCTCCTTTCCTCCAAAGTGTAGACAAAAATACTCTTTTATGGCTCTAGGCACAGCTCACCCAGAACTGTAATAGCTTAAAATGTGGCTGAAGTTTAGGGAAAAAAGGAACTACAAGAATTAAAAGGAAAAATTAACATTAGATTATGATATATAACTCTCCCAGAATCCGCTGGCTAGTCTCTCAACAAGGATCCTGAATGGTCATCTCTTTTCTCAGCCTTTTGTCATGTGACTGGGGCTTACTGAGCACCCGGGACAGGAGTCCCTTCAACCTGTCCACTTCTCTCAAGTTCAGGTTGCCCTTCCCAGCTCTCTGGCTCCAACTAGAGGAATCAAAACCCCTTAACTTCATGATATTCTCTCCAAACACTCATCTGAAGACAGCCTTACTTATTTATTAAACAGAATATCTACGTCTGAAGGATCTGAATTTAGATGTTTTCCCCCAGTCGGAGGCTTCCTAAGAACTCCAGGTGATACCTGCCTCAAAGCTGCGGGAATACAACGCTCAAAAACGTGCCCACTTCCAGTACAAAGGAAGCTTGACAGCAACCCCTCCCCGCCCAGCTTCCACCCTAGAATGTAGAAGCTGCCTTTGTTTCCCCTAATGGTAAGTTTCAACAATTTTAAGATCCTTTTTCTACCTCAAGAAATGTGGAGCAACTAGCGGTAGCACTCAAACAGCATCTTTTGGCAGAAGGGAGGAGGAGTCTGTTACAGAACATAGAAGAAGAAACACCTAATTAATTCTAGTGTTCTTAGAGGAGATTAGAGAAGGCTCCTTGGAGGAGGTGTCATTTGAGTTAAAATGAGGACGAGTTTACATTATCTGTGGATACTGCAGGACTGCTAGCAAGCTCCTCATGTGGGTGATAAAGAATGGTGAGAACAGGAATCCGAGAATGCCCCTCTCACCTCCATTAGTTTTATTGAACCTTGAAACGGCTTTTGAAGTTAACAATCACCCCAGAGGCTACAAAGTTAGACACTTAAAAAAAAAGACATTAAAGTTTTGTAAGTTCCCCAGTTAATCCATCAAACACATTTCAGTCTTGGGTAACAGTGTATAAACTCTATCAAGGGCATCTTAGGTTCCCTAGGAAACATCTAGAGCCAGACAAACAGATGACACTTAACAGAGATAAAGAGCACCGAAGGAAAGCTGTGGAAGCACCTTTCAGGCAAGGTGTGTTCATTTAAAGCACAGAATTTTTTGTAAAATCCTCTTGGTGTTGAGAAGGAAAGTGGCAGAGGAAAAGTTCGGATGGGGGATGAGAAAGCTGTGTGACCGGAGTCAGACTGGTTAGATTTGCCATCTGAATTTGTCTTTGCTCGTGTTACCCAGTCGCTTGTCCCAGACTCATCCAATTCAGCAAAGGAGCCAAGAAACATACTGTACCCTTTCAAAGCACAATTAAAAAAAAAACTAAGTAGGCAGGTATCCGGCTGCTTCCTGAAGGATGCAGTATAGCATTCAGACTGCCTAACAAACCGCTGGAAGAAAACAACATCGTAGGAAGTTCTAGTTTGAGTTCTGTACATCTTAGAAGAAAAAAGTTTTTTTAATTAAGTGGTGGGTAATTAACTATTAAAGCAACCCCCTTACTAATTAAAAGAATAAATTGAACCTGCTGGACCTTTCAACTGCTCGGAAACCCCCTGCTTCTGATGCTTTCCAGCTGAAAAGAAGGTTTCCATCCCAAGACGAGTCAACGGGCTAAGGGAAAGTGGCAGCAAGGACTGGGTGGGGTGGGTGGATGAGGCCTCCTGAAATAGAAGCCAGATATGCCTGCTGTAAGGCGTCTATGGGTGCTTTGGATGGGTTATTTCAAGTCGATGCCTGTTTGTTCACTACTATATCCCCAATCTTCTAGAATAGTTTTGGAATTAGTAGATGCTAAAAAAAAAGGAAAGGAAAGGAAATGTGTGTGTGTGTCTTTTTGAGTAAATGAAAGAATGACTGCTTACTTGGCAAATAGCTTCTTTGTCTTTAATCTACCCGGGGTGGGGGGGGGGGGGGCTGACTTTTCCTAATCCAAAGTGTAAGTCAGTCAGAGTCAGCTGCAGATGATCGATGAAGCGATCAACATTCATTTGGCAAAAGAGGTTAAGAGACTTACCCTTGTCACAAACCAACATGCATACCATGGCCAGGTCAACATCTTCCCTCTCTGAAGATCCCAGTGAGGAAACATCTAAAAATTGTATGCTGGATTCTGTCCATTTTCTACCAACAGGAAGCACTTGGTGCAACTGTAGATGCTTTGCAAGGGCTCAGCAGCTCTGCTCGAACTCATCAAGGAAGCTGTTTGTTTCCTCCTATAATTCTGGACTCAGTGTATTTGGCTCAGACTCCCGGTGATCTGGGACAGCACATTATGTGTGTCGTCCAGGGCCATGTCACTTAGGAAGTTTTGCTTATATCAACATTATGCACTGTACACAGTTTTTTTTCTTTTGCTGGGGGCAGCTGAAAATAAGTGACACTAATTTCTATTCTGCAGTTATCCAAATAAATTGCCCTCACAACACAATCCATAAACATTATGACTGCTCATCAATAAAGCGGAGGGATGTCTGAGAAAGCATAATTGTCACCCCCCAAAAATTTAAAAAATAAAAAGAAACAACAAAAATGCTGGCAAATGGTAGGTCCCTTATCTTAATTACAGGCTTATTTGCATTTAAATGAAGGTTATTCTATAATTACTACTGAATGTTTTGTGTTGGAGTTGAAATACCACTCTGCAGGCTGTCAGCCCATTTCCTTTTCATTTTCTCTTGTCATTCTTCTTCTCTATAATTGTCTGACACAGGCAGGCACAGAGAGGTGCTGGCTCTTAATTCCCTTTCCAAAAACATCACCACCTCAAGGTACCTTGTGGATTCTCAGCCATCTTACGGCAGTCCTTCTGCAGGATAGTGCCAAGAAAATTAAAGAAACTTCCCTCCACCCACAATAAACAACCACAAGATCTGCCAACTTGAGAGCAGAATTCACTTGGCCGGACTCTGCATTGGCTGCGATGTGACAATTTCCACTCCCCTCCGTGCCACTCACTGCCCTCTGCACAAAGGTTACCATTCATCAATGGATACAGTCCATTCTCATTATTTGAGGTGGAGACGTTCTATAAACTCATCATGAACACTGAATTAGAGAATACCAAACCATCACTCCTAGGAAGTACACAGTTAGGTTCCTGTGAGCTTTGGTCACAAGATTTTTGTCAACCCACCACTACAAAACCTTGTTTTATGTTTAGAGTTGTTGTTAGTGCCATCGAGTGGACTCCGACTCCTAGCGACCCTGTGCCCAACAGAGTGGAACCCTGCCCGCTCTTTTTGCGCCATCCTCTCCCCTTCTGGCGCTATATCCAACAATGTTCCACTGCTATTCACAGGGTTTTCGTGGCCCATTTTTTCAGAAGTAGGTAACAAGGTCCTTCTTCCTAGTCTGTTTAGTCTAGAAGCTCCACTGACACTTGTCCACCATGGGTGACCCTACTGGTATTTGAAATCCAGTGACACAGCTTTCAGCATCACAGCAACACACAGCCACCAAAGTATGACAACTGACAGACAGGTGGTGTGGTTTCCTTACCAGGACACGAACTTGGGCCATGGTGGTGAGAGCTCCAAATCTTAACCACTTGGCCACTGGGGCTGGCATGTTTAAGGACACCTTATTTAATATATACTGTTGATTCATTAACATCGAACTCATGGCCAATAACACTAAACTCATGGCTGAACAAAGCTCATCTAACACCCGTGTATTCCTCCACAAGGCACACTCATTTAAGAATGAGAGCTGAAACAGGAAGGCAGATCATTGCCTTGTTTGACCTCAACTGGGAACACAGGTGACTCAGATTTTTCACAGTTTTGTGCATGTCTGCTGCGAGTAACCGCAAAGCACCATGGGTATCAACGTGGGGGGTTACAAATAAAATTTAGTGAGCAGGTGAATTTGCAAATATGGAATCCTTACATAATGAGGATGGGCTATATTCCCAAGCATCTCCTTTGTGTCAACCCTACATGAGATGCTCTGCAGGGGCTAAGAGAATAAAATGCTGAATGATATAGAGATGGCCCTACCAGCACAGAGTTTGTAATCTTCAGACAGGGGCAGGGATGGGGGAGCAGAATGCAGAAAGAGAAACTAACCAAAAAATATAACCCCCCAAAAATAATAAAAGTTTCAAATTGTGATAGTGCCATGAACAAAACAACCAAACAAAAGTGTTGAGATAAAGAATAATAAGGGAAAGAGGAAATGGCTTGTTTTAGATCTCAGGGAGCATTTACGGTAAGATCTGAGAAGCCCTGCAGAGTCAGGGCAGAGGTGGGGAGAGAGGGAGGAGCACCAAGCAGAAAGAATAATGAGCACAAAGACCCCGTCCCTGGGAAGGTGTGTTCCACGGGTTTGACCAGGGAGACTGGAGACTGTTGCAGGGGAAGAGGAGGAGATGCTATGGGCTCAGAGAGAGGGCAGGAGCTTGGTCTGGCAGGCCTTGTAGACCCAAGTGCACTTTCTTCTTGGTGCTCATATCACTTGAGGGCTGAGGTCTCCTAGTGCCTAGCAAGTTGCCACACACAGCAGGCACTCAAAAGATGTTGACTGACTCACTCACTAGCTTATCTGAAAAGCATAACAAGTGTGTCAGTTCAGGACTAAGTTTAACTGCATGTAACAGAAAGCCTCAAAATATGGTAGCTTAAACATGATCAGGGTTTATTTTTCACACTTGGTGAGAAATCCAGCTGTAGACAGTTGCTGACATTGGTTTAGTGGCTCAAGGATATCAAAGCCAACATCTCTGGAATTCACTTCTTCTTTGCCTCATGGCTGCAAGAGTGTTACTCCGACTCTAGTCATCACATCCTAGTTCCAGGATCAGGGAAGTGAAAAATATACATCCCAGCGGAGTCTAGTCCCCTTAAACAGTTTTCCTGGAAGCCCCATCCAATGACTTTCACTGTATCTTTTGGCCACAACTGTGTCATACATCCACCTCCAGGTGAAAGGAGGCAAGGAAATGTATTCTTTATAGTTAGACATATTGCTGCCCCTAACACAGTCACGTTTGTAAGGAAGAAGAGGAGAGCGGAGTTGTCCAGCAACTGGGCTGTGTTCATTAGGGATTGGGGGCACATGTGCCAGCCAATGCCTTGGAAGTGATAGCGCTATCAGAGACAAAAGATCCTCTGGGGAATATAATGGCTTTACATAGTGGATATGGGACTTGGAATATGATGGAGAAAATCTACCAAGTAAAAATATTTCCATTCTTTCCCCTTCGATAAGGTACCCCTTTCTATTGGGAGATGAGGGCCTCTCATAAACCAGTAGCAAATGCCTGAAATTCAAAGAATTAACCATCCCCTTTAGCTTAAGCAAGAAATTAGCGCACGTAGCCACATTTAGTCCTAACACTATATTTTGAATTCGTTTATTTATGGCTTTAGTCAGTCATTTAACAAGTTCCTCAGGCCTTGGGAGAGTGTATCACGGGCAGGTATGTTTTGAAGTAGAAAGAAAGGGGAAAACAATAAAAGATCTAAAACAGGGCCATTGCTGAAGAGACAGGTCCTGGACAGACACAAAACAAGAGAACCAAAGCCAGGCTACAGAGTCGAGAAAGGTTCTGAGGAAGTGACACTTAAGCTGTGACCTAAAGGATCAATAGGATTCAATAAATATCAGGACAGGGCAGATCAAGAAGATTCCAGTCAGCCCCAGCCTCCTTTGCGAATGTCAACAAATGCAAGTTAACTCAGGCAAATGCCATGCTTAAGTGATAAGGGAGCAAAGAGACCATCTTAGTTGTCTCTGCTAATTTATCAGAAATTCAAACCTATTGGAAAGCTTCTTGATTTCCTGGCTTCTGACGGCAATTTCTGGGCAGATGCCAGCACTAGTGCTTTGAGTTGCCTTAGCTCTCTTATGCTCCGCACATCATGTCCTTTGAGCTGGATATTTACCACCTAAGCCTAGAAGGCAGGCAGGAAAGCGGACTACTGTGTGGCTTGGCTCAAACCTGCAGGAGCAGGTGGCTCTTCCCCTCTGTGGGACAGAGAAATATAATGCCCTTTGCTAGCCCCTGCCAAGTCTGCTCCTCCTGTGCTCCAACCTGCTGGGCCTTGTCCCTGTGTGTAAGCAGGTAGGCACCTGGCACAGCAGATGTACCCAATGACCGCAGTATAGATGTCCCCAGGCATCTCTATGTGTGTGTATCCTCTACCCAGCTGCCAGGGAGGGTTTCCAAACACAGACCCCATCATGCCATCCCTACTCAGGAACCTCCATGGTGGCTTCTCAGTCTCATTAGCACGACTTAAAGACCCTCCCCAATCTAGCCTCAGCCTAATTTTCCAGATTCGCCTGCCACCCTCATCTCCTATTCTCAAGCCACACTGAGCTGCTTGTCACTTTTTAAACACATCAAGCTCATTTCTCACCTCTGTATCCTCTTCCTGGCATGCCACCTTCACCCCACTCTCCCCACCCGGCTCTTTAAGACCCGGATCTTATGTCATCTCCTATGTGAAGCTTCTCACCATGCTCAGAGTTATTTCTTCTCTTTTTGCAGTTATTCTTGCAAATATTTATTTTCATATCTGTCTCCCCTGCCGTACTGTAAGCTTCTTAAATACAGGGACAATTATAACCGTTTGTGCACCCTGGCACCTTGCATAGTGCCTGCCACATCCTAGAGTTTCAAAATCACTTGTCTCGTGATTAGCCATGGTCCAGTGAATGTCTATGACTTTGTGGTCTGCAGTAGCATCGGTCTTTCTTAGAGCAGCCAGCTCTAATCGCTTGCCTCAGGGCCCCCATCCTGTCCCGAACTAGAGAAGGTGTTCCCGTGCAGTGTTCCCGTGCGGTGCTCTGCCTAGAACCACCCATCCACTGTGGCAGCACGGTTCTGCTTCGGCCCCCTCCTTCCCGCGAAAACCCTCCAGAACCTGAGTTCTCCGGCTTTGCTCGATGTCTCCCTGGAATGGGCAGCAGCTGAAGGACTGGGTGACTGAGGGGGCTTCACAGGGATGAGTGAACCTGGGGCTCCCTGACCCCAACCTCACCCCCTTTTTGACTTCTACAGTTCAGGGCATTTGTGCTGTGGAGAAGCTGTGAATTGCTGCCGAGAATAAATTGTTGTCCATCAGCCCCTCCTCCCCACAGTCCACTGCAGTCCCACCCCTCTGTAAACGGAGGAGAGGGATGTTCTCATCAGCTTCCCGGGGAGCTGGGGGCTTTGTGCCATCGCCGTTCCCCATCCTCGCCACCATGCTTTCCCTTATTATATTCCCACACACACGCGGTCTCTTCATCTCCTCCTCCTTTGAAAGCAGCCTCCTCGGCGTGTTCCCCCTTGCCCCTGACAGGTGTGGGGAATGACCCTAGCCCTCCCGCCGGGGCCGTTGGCTTTGATGCTCCAGCTTTGGCACTTGTCATTTGTATTCCGCCCTTCCCTCTCCCGCTCTTGCCCCGTGTGTTTTGATGAGCTCTTCTCTGCACTCATATTGTCTCAGTCGTTAACCACCCATTTGCAAGTCTGTAATTTACTTTTGATCATTCATTTTATGAGGCGCACGGGGTAAAAAGCCGAGTCTGTTCTTTCCTTCTTTCCCCCTACTTCCTCAGTCTTGTTTGCAGCTAAAGATTCTCTCCAAGTCCACACCCTGTTGCCTTATCCTCTCATGGAGAGGCACATGCTGTCTTGACCTTCCTAGGAGACATTTTCCTTCTGCTTTGCCTTCTGATGTGGTTCATGAGCTTTTTTTTTTCCTTAGAGATTAGCTTCTCTGGGAAATGGAGTACTTGGTGGAGGCAATTATTTGTGGGTCTATTGATACGATAACCCCTATTGACAGCAGGGGGAATCACTGGCAGAAGTGATAGGACTGCTCTGCGGCGCTCACCCCCAGGAGGGGGAGCCACAAGCTGAGGCCCAGCGACGCCTTCCCTCCTGAGCTGACATTTCACAGCCATTTTTTGTTCAGCAGGAAACAGCTTCAGCCCAGGATGGGAAGGCAGCTGCCTACCAAACAGGCGCTCTGGGTATCTGGCTGCATTTTCCTCCTTCCCATCGCCATCAGAATTTTCGGCAAATAAAACCTGCTGCCTCTCTCTTACCAGAGAGGGGAGGAGTCGGTGGCAGAAGAGGCGGACTCCTTAAGCACGATTTGGGCTGAGCTTCTCAGGTTTTCCCATTTGCTTCCTTCCTCTTTTTCCCTTTGGAAACAAACACTTTTCCTAAGGCAGAAATCAGCACTCACATTATTCCTCATTGCAGAGAGCTTCATGAGAAACACCTTCTGGCCAGCGTGGCAACAGGAGGTCCATGGGGCCTGCCGTCAGCAGTGACGCCCCCTGGCACCTGCCCCCACACAGATGCTCCTTGGACCCCTAACCTCTCCCCACTCTCCTTCCCACACACTTCCTTCCCTGCTATCACTCCTGGAGTCTCAGACGTAGGGTCATTCCGGAGATGAGATCTCTCATGGATTTCACTGTTTGGTCCAAACTGGAAACTTTTGAAAATAAAAGAAGGCACTAGTAATAGGTACGCAAGGACAAAGGTCTCAACCTGAACTGTCTCTGGTCCCCAACATCCAAGTCCCACTCCTAGGGCTGTCTCAATGTAAAGAGAAAAGGTGAAGACTCCCTTTCTCTCCCAAAGTTGCACAAAGGAAAAAACAAGTGCCTGAAGTCTGGACTTGAAATTGAAAATGGACTTGCACATAAAAACAATGGCATCAATGGTAGTTAGGTTGGATAGATAGAGCTGTGAGGTCAAGTGTTCCCTTTAGAACAAGGTCTGGGTTTATATAAAAATTTTCAATATGGTGCCTCCCTCTTCATGATTCAATGGTTTTGTTGTCTGTTTTTAGATCCATAAGTTTGTCCCAATGGTCTCAGATAACCCACTGCAGCCCCTCACTGGAGCCTCATACCCTTGAGTCAATGAGTTGAACATAAAACCCCCGGCCAAAAATTAATTTAGGTGAAAGGCTTCCTTGTATCTTCAGGAGACATTGGTGTAATGAACTTCTGAGATGTAGTTCTGAGCTGCTACAAGCCTCAGGGTCAGAGTTCTAATCAGGAAATAGTTTCTACAGACACCTTTTGACTGGGAAGCCCAGCACCAAGACATCCTACCCAAGGTGAGGATGCTGAGAGTATATTTTGAGGGGCCTGGGCAGGGCTGGAACGTGCCTCAGAAGATAGCATCACAATTTCAAGCAAAGTGAGGAGCTTATTCTCATCGCTCCTTAATGTGAAGCCAGACAATCTTTAGAGAAAACGCCTTTTAAAGGAAATTAGCAGATTTAATATATCTTTATTGCTAATTTGTGTCCCTGGATTAAAAAAGTCTTAAAAAGAGAACTTATCGACCACAGGAGCTTTCCACACAAGCCTAGAACATTGTCAGTCTAATCTCCACAAAACACAACTTTATGGAATTGCCAGCCTGTCCTACACTCTACCACAGCCAAATCACGATGACATCTCAAGGCTTCCTCTTAACTGACCTGTATGACCTGGGCTCACTTCCCCACAGGCCTCAGTGCGAGTTCTCCACTGGGCTCTTGCCAGTGACTCCAAACACAGAGCTCATTTAGTCCTCCAGCATTTGGGGGTGTTACTCTCCAGCACACAACTCTTACCCACTTTCAGGTGGGTCTGTTCCCTGGCCTCCTAATGACCAACCACATGCTATTCCTCCCTCAGTAATCCTGTGTGGTTATAGCCACCCTTCCCTTGTCTCTGCTCTTCCAATATATGTCCACCAAGTAAATCCAGCTACAGAAAAAGCTCCTTTTATAGAGTCCAATGTCAGCAATTCCACATAAATAAAACTAATATATTTCTTTCTCTTTCTCCTCACCCTCCACCTCATATCACTGGTGCTAGGCATGGGATAGGGGCTCGATACACACTAGTTAATAGGTTAATTGATTCTTCACTGAAAAACACCCCCCATCTAGTGTACCCACATGTATAACTCACTGTTTAGTGTGGACAGAATGCTGTCTTGTGAAAACTTCTCCTAAATGACGATACCTGAGTATTCTAATTGGTAATGATTATTCAGCAGCGGGGCCCTGGGTGAGAAGCAGGCTCCTGGAACACCAGATGAAAGGCTCAAGCTTGTGGTCGAAGGCAAAGAGGAGTGGATAAAAGACAGGAGAATGAGCAAGTGCAGTGAATGGTGCAGGATGTGAAGACTTGGTTAGACAAGTGCCTGAGACTCAGACCTGAGATGTTGTCCTCATTCCTTACTGAATCCCGAGCACTTGTGGAACACGTAGCAGGAGCCACTCCTTCCCTAGGTGCTACAGGCCCGTTGATGAATAGGGCAAAGCCTCTGGCCCTGGGAGCTGCCAGCATGGTCTGGGAAATGTGGATACAGCAAAGCCTGACCCGTTGTAAGAAGGCCTGTCGCACAGATGCAGATACAAAGCTGTAGGGGAGGGGACAGTTAACTCTTCCTGGGGGATCCAGGGATAACTGCACGATGTGAAACTTTGGAGCTGGGTCTTGAGGGATGAGTAGGTGTTTGCCAGATAGGAAACCAGGGGAAAACGTTTCAGATCAAGGGAACAGCAGGTGCAACAGCAAGAGAATAAGATGGAAGAAGCAGCAAGAGGAAAAACTAGGTTTCCACAGCCAGGGGCCCCAGAAGCTGAAGAAAAGGTCCGTTTGCATTAGGAGATGATCAGAGGGAGGAGAAGAGAAAACACAGAATCTCAAGGAGGGTGGACGCTGTGGTAGGCAAAGCAAAGGACAAAGACCAGAGGGCCAGCGTCAGGAAGCAGCCTCGAGAATCTGCGGGTGGCTTCGCGCAGTTTTAACCATCGCTTTGCTTATTTGCAGCTGTTAGTGTGGAGACTCACGCTTGCTTAGCTGCCTCCTATCCCATCAGCTCTGCGGTGACATCTGCGGTTGCCGAGTCGGGAGAGTTCCGTCTCTTTAAAAAAAGTCTAATGGTTTTATCCTTGTCTTTATCTGGCTTCTATACTTATCTAGTAACATAGAACACAATTTATTCTTAATTTTTCCCCTTACCCCTTCTCAGCAGCCCCCAAAAGAGACAATAAAAGCAAAATATTAAAACAAAACACTTTTCCTCAAAGGTTTCCCACATACATTTATGTAGACTGTGTATGGTATGTTTTGGCTGAAGGATATAGTTCCAGGCTCCACTGGAAAGTAATTTTTATAAAAATATATGTATATATTTCAAAATTATGTGTATGTACCTATAAATCTCAGAAAAAAATAGGAAATTATTCAGTGTCAAAAAGATACAGTTGAGACGAAATGATTTTGATGGTCTTTCCAACTCTGTTTTTCTATACTTTGTCTACTGTGTTCTCCTCTGATGCTTGCCCTCCTTGCCTAATGCATTGTTAGGGTCTCTCTTTTTTAAATTAAAAGAGAGAGGAAAACAGGGAGCAGGAGGAGGAGAAGGAGAAGGAATCATCTATGGGCCTTGTCTCCTCCCTTGATCTGTGGTATTCTCTCCTTGAAAGAGTACAGACATCCCTCAGTACCCAAGAGATTGGTTCCAGGACCCCGGTGGATACCAAAATCCATGGATGCTCAAAGCCCTTATATAAAATGGTATAGTATTTGCATATAACTTATGCACATCATCCCATAAACTTTATATCATCTCTAGATTGCTTATAATACCTGATGCAATGTAAATGCCATATAAATAGTTGTTATACTATATTGTTTAGGGAATAATGACATGAGAAAAGTCTGTACATGTTCCATACAGACACAACCATCTTGGACCTTTCCATCCCTATTGGTTGAACCCACAGACGCAGAACCCGTGGATATGGACTGCCAACTGTGGTTGGTACTTCCGCTTCCCCTTCCTCACGTGACGATCCTCTTGGCAAACACTGGGTGGCCACCCAACCCGGACCTGTTCCTTCCTAACAGGATTCTGAACCGGGTCAAGACTCAGGTAGCCATGTGCTTTTATGTAAACGGAGTCCCTCCCAAACACAGAGATGCGTCTTCTTTCTTTAAACCAGCACTTTCCAAACTTTTCGGTTTCAGGATCCATTTACACTCTTCAGAATAACTGAGGACCTCAAGGAGTTTTATTTATGTGGATTATATCCATTGATATTTACCACATTAGAAATTAACATTGATAAATTTTTAAGTACTTGTTTGTAAATTTATTCTAAAAGAACAATAATAAATCTGGTACACACTAACATAAATAACACATTTTTAATGAAAAATAACTACATGTTCCAAAACAATTTGGTGAGACAAGTGGCATTGGTTTACACTTTTGTAAATCTTATTAATGTATAGCTTAATAGAAGACAACTGGAGTTCCAGCTCTGCTTGTATATTCAATCTGTTGTGATATTTGTTTGGGTTGAAGTATGTGAAGAAAATTTAGCCTTTAATTATACAGGTATGTAATTTAAAAAAGAGAGGCATATTTCCTTTTCAGATAATTTTGGATATTCTTCTTTGATATTCTAAAACTTGCAAGTGGTGGTTCCTTTTTTTTTCAGGAAGATTAGCCCTGAGCTAACATCTGCTGCCAATCCTCCTATTTTTGCAGAGGAAGCCTGGCCCTGAGCTAACACCCGTGCCCATCTTCCTCTACTTTATATGTGGGACGCCTACCATAGCATGGCTTGCCAAGCAGTGGCATGTCCACACCCAGGATCAGAACCAGCAAACCCTGGGCTACCAAAGTGGAACGTGCACACTTAACCGCTGCACCACCAGGCAGCCCCATTAAGTAGTGGTTTCTTAAAGCTTAGTTGCAATGTGGAATCTTAAACAAAGTGAATGACCTTTTCATATTCTATTGCACTAAAAGCTCGTTGATTTCTCTTGTTCCTTGAGTGGATCATTCACCCATGTATGATTTTACTACAGCATGTCTGGGTCATTTGGAAAATGTTCACTAAATTATACAGATCTTCCAAAAGTTGACTTATTTCATTATACAATATATATATATATATATATATTTAAAAACCACATTTTTTAATGTAGGGGAGTAAGACATTTCCTCTACCCACTCTGGGTCCTTCTGGCTGGACAACGAATTAAACTCACGTGAGACAGAATAAAAGGAGAAAATTAAACAAAGCTTTATAACATGTATACATGGGAGAGGCCCAGGCAAACTGAGCAACTCGCCAAAATGGTGGAAGCTCTCCTCTTGAATACCACCCTCAGCTAAAGACAAAGGAGGATGTTGGGGGTGGGGTAGTCAGTTATGGGAGGTTACCAGAAATAAAGCAGGAGAAAAAAAAAAAAAGATTAAAAGTAACCAGCCTAAAATAATCCTCATGCCGAAAAGGCATATCTTGGGGTGGCCAATTCCAGTCCCCTACATTAGCATCATCACTAATTTCATCAGAAGTCTTTAAGTATTGGGAAACTATCAAGCTGATGGTAACAGATAGAGGTTTTTCCAAAACTCTAATTTTCATTTGAAACTTCAAATTTTATCATCAACAAATACCGTCAGTTGTTTTCCTTGAAGTGACTCACTTATTCATTTTGGGGAAAATTTCTGCCAAGTATATAAGTCTGGATAACCATAGTCTGTCCATTGTCCTTTCAAGTAAAAATGGTGTTCTGTGAAAAAAAGTGGCTACTTCAGCCTACTGCTCAAATAATCACACAAGTGTCTTTGCCCTGGGACTACCATCGTACTTCAGAACGCAACAGAAGGGCTTTATGTGTACTTCCCATCTTGTCACACAGACTATTAAAAAAGCAAGTATTTAAGGGCCAAGATTTAATAAAATTAGTCATTTGTACTGCTTTATCAAGGACATTTTTAAGTGAAACTAGCATTTTCCTTTGCTGTGAGCTTATGGCAGTGGAGAACACACTGGCTTCCAGTACGGGGTGTTGCCCTGCCTGGACTCATGCTAAGGTGCCAGCAGTTTTACCCACCATTGCTTTTGCACCATCAATGCAAATATCTGCATGGTCAAAAAGACCAATATTGTCTTAGTATTAACGCAAAAATGGTTTGACTTTGCTGACCCCCTGAAAGGATCTTGGAGAACCCTACATGTCCATGGTCCACAGTTTGACACCTGCTGGTCCAAGCCAATTACAGTAACTTCATTCTTCTTTGCCAAGTTATCAGTGAAGTCTTGGGCATATGAGGCAACTTTGGCCTGTGACTGATGACGGTAAGTATGTTGAGAGACTTCTTGAAAGATCTTTCATTCTAAAAAAGGAAACAAAAATACAGATATTTCATTTTTTGACTCTGGACATTGACGTGGGATGTGATTCCTGGAAATGCAGCAGCCATCTTGCAACCAGGAGGGAAAAGCCAAGAAAATCACAGAGAAGTGGATCCTGGAGCTGTGGTATAATTTTAAGCCAGCAAATTAATCAACATGGTCACACCCTGTCTCTGGACTCTTTGATCCGTAAGATAATAAATGGCTTCTTGGTCAAGGCTTTTTAGTTGGATTTCCTTTCTTTTTTTTTTAAAGATTGGTATCTGAGCTAAACAACTGTTGCCAATCTTTTTTTTTCTGCTTTTCCTCCCCCAAACTCCCCAGCACATAGTTGCATACTTTTTAGTGGTGGGTCCTTCTAGTTGTGGCATGTGGGACGCTGCCTCAGCATGGCCTGATGAGGGGTGTCATGTCCGTGACCAGGATCCCAACTGGTGAAACCCTGGGTTGCCGAAGTGGAGCACGTGAACATAACCATTCTGCCACGGGGCTGGCCCCTGGATTTCCTTTTTCTTGAGATGATATAGTCCTTGACCTTGCAGAGTCTGCGGTCTACTGGGCTGAATATTGGCATATACACTTTCATGTAAATCCAATCTTCTCAGCTAAATTATAAGCTTCTAGAAGGAAAGGCTACTTTAAACTGCTTTATTAGTGATAAACAAAGCCAGTAGAAAATTAGGACGAGAGTGATCACCTTAAAGAATTTTCCTGTAATTTGGTCCTCTGGTTTTGCTCCATGGTCTTGCTGCCAGTGTTTGGATAAATTTTCTCCCTTCTGTAAGATACAGATTCTTCTCCTTCTGAGTTCCTGTCATTTATGTTGTCTTTCACAAATCTTCTTCAGATAATTAGTTTCATAAAATATTACTGTCTGACCTATACTCCACATTTCCAACGCCCATGCTAAAATATCAGGCAAGCATGCTTATGAAAAAGCTACGATAATAATATAACAAGTTCAGTTAAGAAACATATACATAATGAATATTATGATGGTAGGTTGAGTTAATCAAAAACATATCTTAGAAGTCTTATATATGGAAACCCATTCTCCATACTCACAATCACAGGCTTCTGGGTTTTTTTCCTGAATGTATATGTGAGATAAGGGGCCTTTGTTTCTATATTCGGCCTCTGGAAATTTTCAGCAATATTTCTCAATCCATGCATTGAATCTTGGAGGTAACCAAGAACTCCCACTCACCTCCATTCCCAATCAATTGTCCTAAATCTCAAATCTGCCATTTACTGATTATGTGACTTGGGCAATTAACTTAACCACTCTGTGCCTCAGTTTCCTCATTTGGAAAATAAAGATAACAATACAATGTATTCTATAGAATAGTTGTAAAAATCAAATGAATTAATAAAAATAATGCACTTTAGAAAATGCCTGACACATCTTAAGAGCTTAACAAGAATTAGCTATTATTGATATTTTTAATATCATCATAATCATCATTGTTGCTTTGCCTAACTGTGCTGATTCTGCAGCCTTTTCTACAGGGCTAGCATCTCCTCATTTCCCACCTTCTGGCAAGTATAACCAAGCTATTAGCAGTTGCCTCTATCCTGTTCTACCCTTGAGGTACATGAAAAAGTTATAGAAAAACAGCTTATTCAATGTTTCAGGGAAGAAGAGGAGACCGCTGTTTTTTTCTGGTAATTTCCATTATATCTACTTCCTTGTTCTATTTCTTTTCTTTCCTTGACCATATCTTCCTCTTTTGGACTCTCTCATTTCTTCTTTAACCTCAATCTTCAAATGTCCCTCTACACTTATATCTCCATATTTGAGTTTCATTCCATTTGTGTTCTAGGAGCATTTAAGGGAAAAACAAATTTATCCTTGTCATCCTTATTGACTCTGTGGTCAAAGCTGGAACCTCAAGCGATTGATTTTTGTTTGTGTATAGTTTTGATATACTGCAGTTCAGTAATTTTCCAGAAGAACAAAGGGCCTACGGCAGATGGTGGGTTTCCCCTGTCTGAGCAAACACCAACCCAACATTCTTGTTCAAGAAATTGACAGGTTCCACAAAAGCACTTTGGAAAACAAGAAGAACATGTCATCACTTCCTTTGACAAGGGGCCTGGTTGACCCTTTACCCATAGAGACCCTCAAGAGAACCTAAGGGACAAGGGTCTAGGAAGAAAGATCAAAGGTTCCTGATTAATAAACACCTTAATGTCCAAACCTAAAGAGCCGGTGATTACTCTCTTTCCACCCAAGGATAGTAGCCATGAAAGGCTCGTTCCCTACTCACTCTCACCTCAGAGGGTCTTTCCAAGTTTTACTTTCCTGGAACTTCCTAATTTGCATCACTTCTCTTTCTCCAGTATTTTACTTGATTATATATTCCTGTTGTTTACCTGTTCTCTTTCCAGACTCACTTCCCGAACCTTTCTTTGTTTGGACATAAAAATCATTTCCCTTAACTTTTTGACTGTTGCTCGTCCCTTCTCCTCCCACAACTGGGCTCATCTGGGGTTTAGGACAATTAAAGGCACCAAGGAACCTATGGTTAGGGTGACCATATACTTTGTCATCCAAATCAGAATAATTTTGGAAGTGAAAGAAGGTGCTAGTAATAATTAACCCAGGACTTTGGATGTAATGTGAGATTGTCCTGGGCAAACCAGAAAAAAATCCTCTTATATGGAGATGGATACTAATAAATTTCCAGGGTGAACTGCTAATATAATGCAAGTCCTCTGAAACTGAGCTTTCTTAGTGTCTTGTTGATTTTGAGCCAGCATTTTGGGCAGTTTAGTAAAGTATGCATTCAAGCTATCAGTGGTGGTCAATGTAGTTGTGTTAAATCTGCCCCATCTTGAGTCCATTTGCTTATAATTAACTCTTACTTCCACATGATATATGGTTGTTTCAAGAGCCTTTATCTGGGCAAGAATATCCGCCCTACCATCCCATTTCCCATTCTGGAGAAGAATCTGCAAGGTGAAATTAGTGACTTCTATTGTGAAGAGGGAAAGGGGAGAAAGGTAGGTGAAAGGAATACTTTGAGATTCCAAGATCATTCCCCCTTTTTGAAAGACCTAAACACAGTTTTACTTCTTTATCCCATCCCTTTCTTTTCATAAGACTCATTATTGCCCTGCTGTTGATTCCATCGCTGGTATAGGGATGGGATTGGAGGTTGGAGGTCTGTGCCAGGAATAGACCTACATGGAACTGCAGTGGACCCCTGAAGATCAGCCAAGAGTTAATTTTGGATCAACTCTTTAAGGATACAGCAGGTGTGTGAGTTTCTCAGGGAAGCCCTGCAAATGGACACGTGGCCAGAGTGGGAGTGGGCTCTAGAATAATACCAGGCTCAAGGCCAGGAACTAGATGGGATGGCCTAAGAAGGAGTTGAGCAGGAAGACGGCAGGCAAGAACCGAGCAGGAGCAAAGGCCTTGCTGGAATATCCTTACGGTCAGCAAAGCAGGTTTTCAGGAGGTCAATGCAGGAGAGAGAGAAGACAAGAACTTCAGACCAGCAGGGCGTACCCACAAATGAGTTTGTCAGAGGAAGGGAGGTGAGTGTCAAGAGTTTCCATTATCACAAAGGCCTGTAGTGGAGAGTATCCTGTTAAGGGGCAGTATCCTCAAAGGGAAACAGGCTACATAAACCCTAAAAACTCTTGATGAGAAAACATCAAAATCATATCCAGGTCTCCCAGCCCAGCAAACTGCTCCTTTAGAACAAAGGCTTCTGTATGCCTATACAATCCAAAATAGCTAGAAAACAAAGTGATCCCTCCTGTCTGTACATGATTCATTATCCAGCATTAGGTGCTTATGCAGCCAGGGCTCAAAGAACGAGAACAAGAAAGCCAGTCGGCCCTACTCTGGCTTCCTTTCTCCTCCAGAAGTCCCCCATTTTCCCTCCATTTGATTTGGCCACTTTAAGTGCTTGAACCCAGATGTTGATGCTTTGCCCTCTGAATCTTGGTGTTTAGGCCTCCTGGGAAATGACTTACTTGCAAACGGTTAATAATACACCTGCCAAGCTGCAAACATGGCCGAGATCCTTTTGTTGATTCCTCACGTTCAGAGAGCCTTGTTTTTCCTCAAGCACTGTCTGAGATGTCTCCGTGGATTCGTGTTTATATGCAGCAAGTGCTACAGTTAGTTAATAATGTCAAGATCGTTGAGCCTCCCTAATGAAAGAGATACACAACATCAACTGTCATTCTAAACAAACATGCAATCAAGATAGCAGCGCTGGAAATATGATCTGCCTAATTTCATGGAGATGACGCAGGAACTAGGCTGCTTCGCGGCGGTTCCTCTGGCGAGCTCCATTTCACAGGATTTCAGGGGGGAAATGGTGGATTTTCACAAGAACCGCAAAATTGTCAGTTCTGTGAAAAAGAAATTGCTTTAGCAGCTGGAATCCAGGAGGACAAATAGGTGCACTGATTATATCTTCATTGTTCACCAGAGCCACAGCACTCAGCAAGTTGTAATTATGCTGTGAAGAGCTCAGTTCTGATAGTCAAGTCTTTCCCCATGTGAATATAAACAGTATTATTCTATTTGTTATCAAAGGCTTGCAGCCAATCCTACAGACTACACACATACACATCCCACACACATCACATGCAAATTTATAGAATGGAGCTCTGCCCTGTTTTGTCCAGAGTAGAGCCGTGGACACATCAGCATTCTGTCCAATCAGGTCAGCACAGACGTGACTGGCTGCTCTCAGCCAACTCACTGGGCAAGGGTCATGCAGAAGGAATAAAAAAAGTAAGCTAGAAAATAAAAATATGGCTGAGTAAGTTAGGAACTTGCATTATGCAAAAGGCTAGGGAAACTAAAGACAGCACAGTTTGGAGACACAAGTGACTGAGGTTTGCATAATGTCTATTAGCCACCTCTGAACAGCTTTCTGACATACCATCCAGCAAGTGGCAAATGCTTACTGGTCTCATTTGTCATTGATATGCCTCCACACACAAACCTCTGGCAGTTACTAAGTTTTTCGTTAGCATTGACCCTTGATTTCAACTCTCGCTCTGATTCCTAGAATCTTACTCTTTCAGGAGGCAGCTCCAGATATCTCTGCTCCTTTGTCCGGTTTCCTGGTGTACAGAGCGTCTTCATGGGCAAACATTACCAGCCTTGACTGAGGGCAGCTACTCAGCTGACCTAGGGAATCCATCTTGGGTTGTTATTAAACCTTATGAATTGATAAAATTACAAGGCTAAATCCCCAGAAGAGTCCCAGAGCCCAGCTAAGAGGCATAGAGCAGGGACAGAAATGTGTTCCTTTCCAAAGATAACGTTCCCTCCATCTATAGGTCACGGTAATTTGTGCCCCAAACACCAGCCAATAAATCAAATGTGGTTTGCTGACCTGATATTTCTTCCATCCTTTTTCTCATGGAAAGACCTAACTCCTATTTGAAGGAAACAGCAGCACAAAATGGAGAAAGTTACAGACTGGGTACTTGTAGACCCAATTTTAACTCATATTAATAGTCATATCTAACACGCAGTGAATTGGAGCCTAATACTTTTGAAATCTTACCATGAAAGAGGATGCCTTCGAGGTAAACTACAGGGACAGCAAGACAGATTCGGCAATGGAAATTATCCTTGGTTCTCAACAACCGAGGACAGAGGCTCACCATGAAGCAGAGGCCACAAGAGGTTGGACGGAATGAAAGGAGAGAAAGGTTTTTTATGTTCTTTTAAAGATGCTGAGTCTTAAATATTTAAAAAATGTTTAAGTAAGAATTTTTGTAATATTAATGATTGAGTATCAATAAAGATGAAATATTGAGAAGTGATAAATGAATTGGAACTGGTTAGCACATACCACCACTACTATCTACTCGTACCTTCAAAAAGAAAACTGAACTTAAAAAAGAAAGAGAACGAAAAGATGAATCCAAGATGGAAGATTCAGGTGTAGTAATGGTGTTTGGAGTCCATTAGCGCAACTGGAAAAGAATGATATTTTTATCTTAGGACCAAGGGCATCTGTGGAAGAAAAAATATCTGAGGTCATAGCTAGTAATTTAGTAAATGACTCAGTAGAGAAAGGAGTTGCTTAGTGCGCAGAAAAGAGCAGTGGATGCACAATTAGAAGCCATGGGTCCTGGCTGCGGATCTGTTGGTGATTACCATGTTATCCTGAAAACTGCAATGCTTGATTTTCCTCTTGAAGAAGAGAGAAGATTGGGTTATATCCTAATGCCCCTTACAGCCATAAAACTTCACAACTGGACTTTACAACACTTATGACTTACTCAATCAATCTCAGCAGAAATAGTTGCCCAAGTAGAGTTGAAAACAGAAGGAAAGCTAAGACCACAGACCATGGTGATAGTGGACTGAGGAATTAGAAGGGACTAAAGAAAAAGGAAGGCAGCCCGTGCTTAAGAAGGACCACTTAGCTCTTTCAGGGTGGAATCACTGCTTGCCTTGGCAGCTAGGCGATTGAGCGGGCCTGGGCCTCAGGCGATCTGATGGTGGAGGGAAGCCCTAATGCCCTCACCTTCATAGCTTAAATCTCCACATTCCTCTCATAAGAGTTACAATTTTCATAGAAGGAGCTGTCACAGAACTTAAGGACATAACTTCTTATGGGAGAAACACCCAATCTATTCCCCTAGGTCTTGACAGAAAGGAGAGAAACAAAGATTGCAGTGAAGAGGACCAGAATAATGGTGGGGGTGGAAATGCGATGCTTGGTCAGCTCTAAAACAAGTCACCTCCAGAAAGCCAATTTCATTTAAGACTCTGCTCCCTCTCTATCCCCACGAAAAGTCTCCTCCCTGGGTCTTCCCAGTGAATTTCAATCAATCTTTAAATAATTAGTATATCACAAGCCACCACCCTGAGTGTAACACTGTACAAGGACAGAGGACTGGGCTGGAGTGGAGGATGGAGGGTGGAGGCACAAAAGTAAGGACAAGAACAAGAAATCTGCCCTCATTTATCTTTATGACCCTATTAGAAGAAGATGCAGATATAAGATGCGTATATGTATAAAATGCAGATTGTATATAAGAGAACCACATTTCACATGTGACTTTGATCAAGGCATTAACCATTTTTGCTAATTCTCTGATCTGTGAAACCAGAAGACAACAGCCCTCCTCACCCCACAGATTAAGCATTCCAGTGTAGCTCAGGGCAGAAAGGATGGGATGGGAAACATTCTGTAGATTCTAAGTATCAGTTTGAAAGCTCTTTTGAATAAGTGGGCAGGTAAGAAGCACAGAGAGAAAAAGAGTTATTAGAAAATAATAGATGTCTAATAATAACCACCACAAGGTCCAGTATGCCTCAGAATTTGTGTGAACTGAACAGTGTGAACTGAACTCAGGACTGGCTCCATGGGGTGCAGCCTGTGCAGTCACAAACAGCCTCACTCTCAGAAGGGCCCTGTGCTTGGTTTAATGCTCTGCTGTCACTGTCTTGAAATTCTTAACACTTGAACAAGGGGCCCTGTGTTTCCATCTGGCATTCGGCCTGCAAGTTATGTCACTGATTCTGACTGAACTCAAGGGCAAGGATTATAAAATCAGAATTAACAAGGGATCTGACTTCCTAACCCAAGGGTGAAACAGCCCTTTATCTCAGTCAGTTTTCTTTCACATTGGGTCTCTGTTTATTTTGCTTCTCCAGCAAAGTGCTTTAAATATCCTTCTCACATTCTGATTGCCTCATGTCTAAAATCTTTATGAGCTTCTTCATAGAGATCTAATTTTCCTATCTATTATATAATATACATATATTCATGGTTTTTAAGTTACAGATGCTAGGCACTGTAAAGACCCACAAAAATCTGAAAATACTGTGAGAGCACTAGTGGGCCTAAAATGGCCAGAGACTGTGGCACATGCAATTGGCAGTGTTGTCAACAGCAACAAGAAGAAAGTCAAAGAGGAGATGAGCTCTTTAAAAGAACTATCAAAAGGCTCCTTCAAGGCCTCTCTGTCAAGAACACTACAGGCTTTAACACTATGAGTTGTTAAAGCAGTAGAAAGTGAAGAAATAGTTACAATATTGAAGAGTAAATCATATTTAAAAACACTTTTGGAAGAGGAAGAATAGAGATGTGCCTAAGAATGTGGCACTTGTGTCAGACAACCGGGTTCAAATCTCAGCTCTGTACTGTGACCAAGGATGTGACCTTGGGCAAATTCCTTAGCCTATATTAGTTTTCTATTGCAGCAAAAAACAAATTATTACAAACCTAGCAGCTTAAGACAACATATATTTATTATCTACAGGCCCGGTGAGTTAGGAATCCCAGCACAGCTTACCTGGCGCCTCTGCTCGGTGACTGAAATCCAGCTGTCAGCCAGGCTGTGTTCTCATCCGGAGGTGTGACTGGGGAGACTAACTCCACGCTCAAGCAGCTTGTGGGCAGAGTTTGCTTCCTTGCCAACACATTGTCAGTGATTAATGGCCCCAAGTAACTCAAAGGAGTTTTCAGAAGTACTTACCTGTTTCTCCAACTCATTTTTTTAGTTATGTTAAGAGATGTAATCACCAACTGCCCTGAACAGGTCCAAACTCCAGGGCAAGACGATTCCTGCACAGATGTCTGCACAGATAGGCCAAGAAGTACCCAAGAGATTACCTTTGCTTCATGTTAATGTTAAGCTCTCCACCCCAGGAGGAGCTTAGGCCTTATTATCATAACATGCAATGTATGTGGAGCATGTTTTCCAACTGAGCCTGCACAAGGTAAATCCCACCTCTCCCTTTTGAATATCCATTCCCCATCCAAAATAAAAGGCCCCTGCTCACCCTTGCTCAGGGGCCGCAGCTCTAGAAACAATTCCCCATGGTCTCTATTTGCTGCAAGTAAATCTTACTTTGTATGAAAACTACTCTGGTGAAGGCTTTGATTTCAACTCAGCAGGAAGTAGACCTACTTTGGTTTGGTAACAATATGACTGAGGGCCTCCACTTCTCACTGGCTGTTGGCTAGAGGCTGCCTTCAGAGTCGAGGGGTCATCAGTAGTCTCTGCCACGTGGCCCCCTCCGTGTGCTTTTTGCTTCTTCAAGGCCAGAAGCAGAGGCTTTCACTCTCCTAGTCTGCTAAAACAGATTCTTATACAATGCAACAAAATCATAGGAGTGACATCCCAACACCTTTGCCATTTTCTTTTGTCTAGAAGCAAGTCACAGATCCCATCCACATTTAAGGGGAAGAGATTAAGACCAGGGGGTGGACATCATGGGATCTTCTTAGAATTCTGCCTATCATAGTCTACCTTGTAACTAAACTTTGGGCATAAAGTACTATATAATATCACTTTTGAAATAGGTAGAGTAGAGGAGTATCTAAGAATGCAGACTCTTGAGTCAGACATCCAAAGTTCAAATGCCAGCTCTTAAATTTTGCTAAGGGTGTGACCTTGGGCAAGTTTCTTAACCTCCCTCTGTTTCAGTTTCTTCTCCTACAAAACAGGACTTATAATAGCAGTTACCTCCTGGGTTGATGGGAGGATTAGAGATAATGCTTGTAAAGCATTTAGGAGAGCGCCTGGCCCTTCATGAATACTCAATACATGTTAACTTAATAAACACGTTCCTCTTTGCAGCTGAGTACGGTCTAGTCCTAGGTTGTTTAAACCAACATCCCCTGCCAAATTAGAGGCAGAGCCACTGATAAAATCCCAGGGCAGAGTATGAGCCTTCACCAGTGTAAGCCTGTTGGGCTTGCTGGACCTGATTGTGCCTCTCCGAACTGTCCCGTCCCCTGCTGAATCAGCCTGCCCAGTGGTTAGGGAGGAGGGGGCACATTTCCTCTGGAGTGAGCTGGTAATGGCCAAAGTGGCAGAATGAGCAGCACAACCAAGGTGACTTTCCTCCAAGGATGAGCGGATGGTTAAGACTTGGAAGCTGATTTGAGAGATGAGGCACAGGGGCTTTGAGGCTCTGAGAGAGAGGCAAGGGTGTGTGGGTGGAGCAGAAAGAAAGTTCAGGAGACAAGGGCAGTAGCAGACATGGCTGTGCTAAAGTGTCCTTGCTCTCTGCAGCGAGCTCAGAGCAGCAGAGGAGGTGATGACTCGCAGTTTGCTATTGGTGCTGCATGAGTCACTAGCCATATGGCTGGTCTCATCCACCTCCATATTTCTCATATGAGCTTAAGTGAATGTACTGCGTATACAGATATGCGTGTATGTACGTGCCCAGAGAGCCACAAGTATAACAGGTCAGTGCTTGCTCTGAGGAGCTGAGACCCCTCTCCTAGGAATTAGGCATAAATTTGGACATCAGTATGATAACTCAGCATTTTTACAAAATGCTGCTTGTCAGTTCAAGGATCTTAGCAAGTTTTAAGGAAATGACTTAGAAGATCACCTTCTTTGGAGCAGAAATTAATCTCTTAAATTGATGGAGATCCTGGGAAAAGGAGACAGCAGGAGAAAAGGGATGGAGGCATGACTCAAGTAAGAAGAAAACAGGATTGGTTTTACATTTGCAAAACAATTCCCCATTACCCGAAATGCTTTTCTATATGTTGTCTATTCAGTCCTCACCCAAAGAAAGAAAGAAAACAAAGAAGAAATTATCTGCATTTGCATGAGAAAACAGAGTCTCCAGGAGATGAAATTAGGAGCAGAGAAGAATTCCAGAATGCGGGGTTCAGACCTCCAATTCAGTATTCTTGCCTCTACAGAATCTAAAAGGGGACCCCAGAATGGCTGTCTTTAGCACCATGGTGTCTGCGGAAAGGTGATTATCTAAATATGAATTGGACAAGCTCTGTCCAGGCACTGCCAAAATAGGGAGACATTACATTAAACTCTCTGAACCTGTTTCCTTATCTGTAGAATAGGGATAATAGTGATATTCACTCCGTTGGTTTGTTTGAGGATTAAATCGGTAAACAATTATAAAGTGCATAGGAAAATGTCTGCACAAAATGTTAAATTAAGCGTTAGCTTATTGTTTTGGCCTCTTCTTCCTGCCTTGCCATTTGAAATAAAAATACTTCTTCAGGGAGGAATTAACACGAACTTGCTAAATGAATGCATAAATGAATGATGGGGATTGAATGGAGCCGGGAGAGGACACAGAAATAAAGGCAAAACGCCCAGGGCAGGTAAAGACTCACTTCGTGGTTTCAGAGACTGGTTTTCCCACAGTCCCCTGAGATTTAACTGGTACTTACACATGAACCTAAGTTCACCACACTCCCAGACAGTTTCTCCCTCCCTCCATTTCAGTACCACCTTCTGATTTTTGACTATAAAATACTAGTTTTCATGCAGGACACAAAACAGGTGTAAAGGACTTATCTGACACCCCAGAACGCTCAGTTCTCTGTGCGCGCTTTCATCGGAGTGCTTGGGGGTGAGGGAGCCCTGACTGCAGTGTTTGCTGATAGCTGTGGTGTAAATACTCCCATTATGACTGATTTCAAGCTACCTCAGATTTAACAACCAGCTGGCAAATTCCCGAATACTTAATAATTGGCTCTTGCATACAACTGTGCCACTCTCCTTCCCTCCTCATTTCCATAAGAGGATTTAGTCTCAACTGCCAGGTGCATTAAGCCTCCTTGGGTTTGGGTTCTTAAACCCAGCTCCCCAGCTCTATCAGCACTGCGTCTCACTATCTCTGGAGCTCGGGACCTCGTTGTGCAGGGCAAGCAATAAGAAATCTGGGCATTCCAGGAAAAGGAAATAGATAAGCAAGAGAACCTGGGAGCTGAGGTTTCTAGAGGTTTATTCCAAACCATGGCATTAATAAACGGTTTGAACTGAAGAAAAGCCAAGCTCGCCTGGTCTTTGTGGCTTATCTTCTCCATTCATCAGACAGCACCAACAGCGACCTCAGTCCCAGGGGAGGGGGGAGCTTCATTAGCTCATGGTTTTTAAAGGCTCAGATAGAAAAGAAAGTGTAATAGGAGTACAAAGCCTCATTATTAGGTAATAATTCTCATCTGGCTGATTCAAACTGCACATCTCTTCGTCTCTAACCTTTTTCCAATTATGTTGCTTCTTTTTTTCGTCTTCTGGATAGTTTTTAACGTCACTTTGAAGTGCCATAATTACTATTTCAGTAAAAGACTTATGAAGATGATGAGTTTAAGCTAAATGAAGAAAGCAGGGGAAAACATGCCTTCCCTCCAAAAAGAATTAAAACCTTGCCCCGTTTTATAAGCAGCAAAATCAGTGCCTCATTTGGAGGGTGTTCATTCAAGGAGAGCATCTTTTTTATGTGGAAATGATCATTGTACACTTGCCAGATAGTTAATTACATTAGGTTGTTCTGCCCACGATTGCAAATCAGCTTCATGCAGCAGGGGCTTGTGGTCAAGATAATAGCGAAAGATAATGCAGCAAAACAACTGTGAAAAGAAAATGATGCAAAGCATAAATGTTGAAAATTGCTGTTTGTTTTTATATATATGTATTTTTAGGAGGGCGGCAACATGCTCTTTGCTGTTATCACAAGCATTAAAGTTTAATAGACTATCCGTGAGTTATTTACTGCTCAGAAACACCTGCTCAGTGAGATAAAGTAGCAGCTATCTTTCTGGTTTTAAAATTGACATTCAGCCAGTTATATTTCTGGTCTCTCTCATCACTTAGATGGTTGTTGACTTTTCTTAAATGTCAAAGGAGGTTTTCAACTTAATTTTATTCCTCATGCTAGTCTCTTCCTTGGGCTCTCCAGAGGCCTGCTTGTCTGTGGCCTCTAAGTCAGCCCCAAGAAAGGGCTGCTGAAAGGAAATCTCTCGTTTGAGAAAAGTGAGTGCATTTACAACCATCTTTTGCACACAATGTAAAGAAAAAGGAATTCACCGTATCTCATCCATAATTACCCCAGCTTAGCTTTTCTCCTGTGTTCACTAAGATGAATGATATAGTGGGCAGCTGCAGTATATACACGCGTCTGGAGAAGCACAGATTATAACTATGTTCTATGTCCCTGTGCAAATAGCTTCACCTTTCTTGGTCTGTCTAAGGGCCTGCATGGTTTCTCGTGACATCTCTCTTCTCTACATGTTTTCTCTGTTCCTTATCAGCTGGCCAATGTTCTCCACACTCCACCATCCAAATTGTGGAAGATCATGTCTGATTAGCTTGGCCTTTTCCACACACAGGCCAAATTCTTTACCTCAGACCACTTCATAGGTCAACAACCAGACTAGGGCTAGACTACTCGTGCGTGGTAGGGTGCTCGCATCTAGTCAATCAGTGGTCACTTGTGTGCGAAGACTACCCATCACAACTTCCTTGGGCAGGGCCCCAGGCTGGCAGTGTCAGCCTAACGAGATGTGGGGTGTTTGTTTCATGCACACTGACTAGCCAGTGCTGTATAACATGCTAGGTTCTAGGGCGGCAGCTGCTAACCAAAGTGAGAAGCTCCAGGAAGTGTCAAGACTCAAGAAGGAAGTGAGCGAGGAATTTTGAACAATAGAGCTTGGCTCCTAGACCTGGTTCAAGTCCTGGCTTTACCTTCTGATCTCTGTACGACCTTGAGCAAGAGATTTAACCTCTCTGTGCCTATTACCCTCATATGTAAAATGGGGTTTATAAGGTTACCTACTTCAGAAAGTGGTCATGAGGATTGAATGGGATCACACATGCAACATGCTGAGGCCAGGGCCTGCCCACAGTAAGTGCCTAGTGTCTGTTCTGTTATATTCAGCCATTTGTCTTATACTGGTCTCTGGGTATGTGTCTGTGTTCACCTCAGGTACACAGAATTGAAATGAATGATAATCCTCGTTCCAAGACACACTTCCAGCATTTGTTTATGCAGCATTCTCTTTTATTTATACACTTACTTATAACAACATCCAATAACCCATCTACCTATAAGCTTCTCCAAGCTCACTTCCCTCTCTTTCAAAGAGATAACCAACATCCTAAATAATGTGTGAATCGTTTCCCAGCTTTTTTGTATTATTCTTATAAAAATACATATGCCTAATGACATATGTTTAGTTTTAGTTGTCTTTAACTTTATAAAAAGGGCATCATATGACAAGTATGGGACTTGATTTTTGTCCCAGGAAGTTACATTAGGTAGACCCGTTCGTGTTGCCATGCAGATCTTATCCCTCCACTTTTACTTCTCGGTAATGTCCTGTTGTGAGACAAATTATCTAAGGGCTCAGTAAATGTTAGCTATTATTTTCAGCTATTACTCAGTACTAGCCACCTCTCCTTGCCCTTTCCCAAGATATTGACCATCCTCTGCTAACTCCCAGTTTCACCCTTTTATTCGATGGACTATCATCTTCAGTCTAGCACTGCTCTTCTGACCAGCAGTAAACTAACGTGGACTACCTGTTTCCTTCTTCCCTCTCTCAGGACCCCTAAAAGACACCCCTGCTATTCGGTCATCTAGATCTCCTGTGGAGAGAAGAGACCCAGACAGGTAACTGGTAGGAATAGTGAATTGATTGTTGCCTTGTAATTTTTTCAGTGAGACTAGGAAGAGCTTTTATTGACAAGGCAGTCATGCAAATGGGAATTTATCCCAGTGCATTATTGGCATTCTTATTATCTGGCACCACTGTAACGCTGCCCCACTGTAGCTCCCTCCTCCCACCCACATTCTTTTGTCCTTTCACTGATGGTTCCAGTAGAAGAACTGCAGACTATTATTTCTACATGGAGTCATGGCTAGGTAACAAACAGCTGGAAGATGCTTCCCATGTGTTGTCTGAATACAGAAATGGCAAATGAAGCAGGGGCTCTGGGTCCCAGCCGTGTTTTCTTTCTAGTGACCACTGTGGGCCCAGCAGAAAACTCATGAAGTGACTCATTAGTTTGGCAGAGCTCCCTCCCAGGCAATTACTGTAGCAAAGCTCAGACACTGAATTCTGATTGATTCTGGAAGATTAAGCAAGAAAGTGAAGGCACAATAATATTGTAGGCAGAAGGGTAACCTGGCTTTAAATTCATGCACTTATTCAGAACAAAAAGGCAGGCTGCCAACATTTCATGCCAGGTTATCTAAGTTACATCGCATTTTTTTAAATGCTGATTTTGACCTTTTTCCCTCTCAGAAATACATATCCACACTTCTGAGTAAAGACAAGATACAGGAGGTTTAGTTTCATATTTCTTCCTCTCTCCAAATTCATCCCATTTTTCTCCCATGTTCTTTGAGTGCAAGAGGTATGGTGGGAGGAGGGAAGACAGGCGAGTAGTGTAATGGAACACGTGTTGAAGAATTTCTCTGGGAACCGTCACGTAGCCCATTACTGATGTAGGGACCACATTTGGAAGTTTTCTTTCATTAATTCCACAAACATTTTCAGTGTTTGTGTGTTTGGTTGTTTGTAAGCTCTGGCCCCAACCTCAAGAAGCTCACATGTGGGGACAAGCAGAGAGATTTATCATTGGCATCTGCTGTGGTGGAATTTGAACAAACGGCTGTTTGTCATGGTGGGAGAAGTAGTTTTTCTGTGGATGGTGAGAACCCAAACCATCTGCACCCACACAGCTCACACTCATAAGACTTGACTCTTCTGCTTTCTTCACTAACGTGACTTTACCATTCCAGAAAACCCTTGCCTGGGAAGATAAATTTTGCAAATAACTGAATGTTCTTGAAAATCCATTTAAAATTGATCAACTTTTCAATAGATGACATCAAATTGATCGTTTATGATCCAAGTCACTTCTGATCCTTTCATCAAAACCCTCACCTCCCTGTGTCCACCGATTGTAAACTCTTAGATCCTGATCTTTGTCCAATTCTAATCAAGCTTCTGCATTTAAAGGTCCACCTTAAATGAGACTTCATAACCTCATAAGTATCCTGGTTTTGCCCTGACCCCCTCAAGACCCTATAAAAGCTCTGTCAACATAGTGTTCTTTCTTCACAGTAAGCAATAAACTCAACTCTCACTTATCAACAGGTTATTTGCTGCCACTGTTTGACAATGAGGAGGAAGAATGAAAAGAGAGGTGACAATTAGGTCTTGAAAATGATTGGATTCAACCAGCTGTAGAGGACAGAGAAGAACACTCCTCAATGAGAGAACAGCTGAGCACAGACAGGAAGGCTCACAAGGGTGCCAGTCCCTCAAACTGCATTGCATCTGAGGGAACACTTTAACCTCTCCCTGTACAGAAGGACAGCATCTTCGTAAGCTCTTCCCTCCCATGACCAAGGAGTTTGGGTCTGCCGTGGTGTCATGTCAGGGCCTTTGGTAATAACAAGCAACTCCCTGTCACCAAGAAGCAAACTCTTCACTTCCTGTCTGTAGCTCTCCCACCTGCTAGGCTGTCTCCACCACATTCCCTGTCCAGCTACTTCACTCCTTCCCAGGAGGTCATCCTGATTTCACCTGGACCAAATCCAAATCTACTGCACGTGTACATGATTTAGCCAGGCACTCTGTCTTCATGAGCGTCATCATCATCATCATCATCATCATCATCAAATCCTCAGAATCTATCCTGGGAAAGCTTGTCAGTAGAACACATTTATGTGTTATGAGTTACCACACATTTAACGCTTTATACCTAATGGTTTCTTATTTTTCCCAAGATGCATTCCTTCCTAGAGGTTTTAATAAAGCCACAAACAGCCTTTTCAGGGAATGTTTTCTTCCCGGAAGCCTCAGAGTCCTCTGCATGGGGCGCAGAGATTTTCTATATTGGACCGAGAAGACTGATAGCATGGGCTCTGTTTCCTAAGGCTCTCAGACCATGTGGGTCTGACCTGTACCTTCCCACAAGGAAAGAAGTTTGGGGCACTGGTCCGGGCTGCATCCTTGATACCTGGAAAGAAGCTATGATGTGAATGTACCCACTTCCCATAGGCCATTTTTCCTGGTAACAATTTTCTTTAGTCTTTCACAGACAATCTGTACCTTTCCAGGCAAGGCAACTGAGCTACACATATGGGAAGATTTGACCTCCTTAAGCCCAGACGAGTCCAGTGTTGGTGGGTGGAAAGAACCAGAAATTTGTAGACAGACAGAGCTGGGTTCAATCCTGACTCTAGCCCTGTGACCTCAGATGGGTTCCTTAAACTTTCTTAAGTTTAGCACATGGTAAAGGGGGAGAAAATCGTCTTCATGTAAGGTCGCTAAAGGCGGAAGAGCGCCTGGTACATGGCAGGTGCTCAGTAAATGTTAATTTCCTCCTCTTACCCCCAGCTCTTAGCTGATTTCTAGTTCATCCTACTTAATAGGAGACTTGACCTTTTATAACAGGAAATCCATGACTTAATACCCTTAGCAGCTGTCTATGAGGGAGGCCATGGGCATTCTTTCCAAAACCTCCCAGTTTGCACTCACTTGGATACCTGAACAGTATTACTGAAACTGTAAAAGGTGTCTTCCAGCCTCTCTGGAGGTGGAATTGGCAGCAAAAGTGGGGAGTGGTGGCTAAGTAGTGCCTTCAAGCATACAAAGTGTAAAACCTCCCGCGTAAGCCAACCTGTCACTCTCCGTGTTGCCTATGAAGTTGTTATGGCCTGGAGCATGTAAGCCACGTCCCCTTGGCAGGAATCCCAAAGGCTTTAGCATTCATGACTGCCCGGCATTTCCTAGTGTGCTCGTGTGAGCTACAAAGATGTCCCTTAGCTTTCTGTAGAATGAAAAATATATTATTCTTCTGTCTTTCTCAGCTGTCATCTCCTCACACACTCAGCTAATTTAGTCTGGGAAGCACACTTCTCCAAGACAAGCCATATTTAAACAGGGCTTGCATACTCCCACATTTCTTTGCAACCTGCAGAAAATAGGTCTGATTTCAAAGCCAAGTGTTCAAAAAGAAGAGGAAGCTGGGTCTGGGAGAATAGATGGAGCTGTTTGCCTTGAAAGCTTTCTTGTTAATTTTAGTTTCAGTCCCTGTCCCCAAGTCTTTGGTGCCAGCTGGAGGGAGCTCTTTCCATTCTGAGAAAGTGAGCACAGTATTTCCCAATAAACCTTGAACCATTGCCCAAACCTCAGATCTCAAGGCTTCCCTAAGGTTATGGTCACCAAAGCTAGGTCTTAAAAGTAATGGCAAGAATACAAAACTGCAGTGATCAAAAGATGCTAGGGTGGGCGGGGGAGTGTGGTTTGGACCCAGGAGGTTTCACACAGACCAACAGTGCCCTCTGCTGGGGACAGGCCTGCCATAGCATTATAGGTGGTGGTGCAGCAGTTCTAAGGCACAGGCCCACTGCATTCTGTGTTCACACAACCAGCACCTTCACCTCTCAAATCTTCTTCCTGTCCCTTCCTGGGACCCAGCCAGGATTCTTGTGCTTTTCAGCTATTTTCCTTTTGTAGCCCTCCAATGCCGAAACAGCCAAATATTTACAAATAATGCATTTGGAAATTTCCACTTGTTTTTGGCATTGAGCTGACTCAGGTTTTGAGTGTATCGTGCCTCGGAAATTTTTTGGATTGCTGGAAGGTGAGAGGAGTAAGAGGAAACTTTGCAGAAAAATATGATAATGGTAATTAAATCTCCACTTTATTCAGGAGTGTTGCTACAGATTTGCCGATTCCATTTTTGCCTAGAAAAATCTGCCTTAATATTTCTATAAGTAATCTTAAAGGTGATGAGGGAAAGGTGATATCAGGTTGCAAGAAGAAACCTTCGAAGGTTGTCATGGCATTTGCAACTAAAATTGAAAGCAGTGGGTCCGTGGCAAAAGCTATTTCAAGGAAAGACAAAACCACCATTCCTACCTATAGACAGATCTGGCTTAAAAGATACGAGTACTAGAAGTAGAGAGATCACTAGAAAATATTGAACTGTCCCCATAAAAGAGAACTAGATTTAGAGCCAGAAGACTTGAGATTTCCAACTATCACTTTATGCATCTGTGAGACTTGTCATTGTATTCAAGAAATATTTGAACATCTACTCTTTGCCAGACGCCGTAATAGATCCTGGGACGCAAGAGTGAACAAGACAAAGACAATCTTCCCTCTCAAAACTTGCAGTCTGGTGAGGGCAGCAGTTTAATTGATCACTATAGCTCCCTGGGTCAGTGGTATGACAGGATAAGTACAGGATGATCCAGAAGAGCACGACAAGCGAGTACAAGCCAGAGAATCAAGGAAAATGGGTTCAAAAGCATTTAAAGAACTATGCAAGGGAGTTATTTTTTCTAGTTTCCTGCTTTTTTATTGGAGAAAAATATCATAACATAAAATTCACAATTTTAACCATTTTTAAGTTTATAATTCAGTGGTATTACACAATTCAGTGGTATACAATCACAACATTCACAATGTTGTGAAAACATTACCACTATCCATTTCCAAAACTTTCTCATCTCCCAAATAGAAACTCTGTACCCATTAAAAAATAACTTCCAAGCCAGTCCTGATGGCCTAGTGGTTAAAGTTTGGTGCGCTCCACTTCAGTGGCCTGGGTTCAGTTCCTGGGTATGAAACCATAGCACTCGTCTGTCAGTAGCCTTGCTGTGGCAGCAGCTCACATTGAACAACTAGCAGGACTTACAACTAGAATATGCAACCACGTGCTGGGGCTTTGGGGAGAAAAAAGAGAGAGAGGAAGATTGGCAACAGACGTTAGCTCAGGGCAAATCTTTCCCAGCAAAAAATAATAAAATAAAAAAATAAAATGAATAACTTCCATTCCTCTCTCCCTCCAGCCCCTTGTAACAAATATTCTACTTTCTGTCTCTATGAATTTGACTACTCTAGATATTTTACATAAGTGGGATCATATGGTATTTGTCCTTTTATGTCTGACTTATTTTACATGGCATAATGTTTTCAAAGTTCTTCCACATTGTAGCATCTGTCAGAATTTAATTCTTTTGTAAGGCTGAGTAATATTTCATTATATGAATATATATTAATTGTATAAATATATCACATTTTGTTTATCCATTCATATATTAATGGACATTTGGGTTGTTTCCACCTTTTGGCTATTGTGAATAATGCTGTGAACATTGGTGCACAAGTAACTGTTTGAGTACCTGCTTTCAATTTTTTTTGAGTTTGTATCTACAGGTGGAATTCCTGGATCGTATGGTAATTCTGTGTTTAGTTTTCTAAGGAATTGACATACTGTTTTCCATAGTGTCTGCACCATTTTACATTCCCATGTGTAATGCACAAGGGTTCTAATTTCTCCACATCCTCACTAAAACGTATTAATTTCCTTTGTTGTTGTTTTATTTTTTTTCAAAGCCATTACAGGGTCTTGTTTTGTTTTCTTGCTGGGAAAGATTCGCCCTGAGTTAACATCTGTTGCCAATCTTTCTCTCTCTTTTTCTCTCCTCCCCAAAGCCCCAGTGCATAGTTGCATATTCTAGTTGTAAGTCCTGCTAGGTGTTCTATGTGAGCTGCTGCCACAGCATGGCTACTGACAGACGAGTGGTGCTGTTCCATGCCCAGAAACTGACCCCAGGCTGCCAAAGGGCAGTGCGCTAAACTTCAACCACTAGGCCATCAGGGCTGGCTCTTTGTTGGTTTTTGGGGGGGTTCATTTTTTGCTTTTGTTTTTGTGATATTAGCAATTTCAGGTGGATTTGAATTCATCTCTCATTGTGGTTTTGATTTTCATTTCCTAACAACTAGTGATGTTGAGCATCTTTCCATGTGCTTATTGGGAATTTGTATAATTTCTTTAGCAAAATGTCTGTTGAACACACTGGCCCATTTTTGAATCGAATTGTTTGATTTTGTTGTTGTTGAGTTGCAGGAGTTCTTTATATATTCTGGATATTAATCCCTCATCAGATACATAATTTGTAAATATTTTCTCCCATTATGTGGGTTGCCTTTTCAGTCTCTTAATAGTGTCCTTTGATGCACAAAAGTTTAAAATTTTGATTGTCAAGGTTATCTATTTTTTTCTCTTGTTGCCCAGGACTTTGTGTTACATCTGAGAAATCCTCACCAAAGCCAATGTCATAAAGCTTTCCCCTATTGTCTTCTAAAAGTTTTGTAGTTTTAGGTCTTATGTCTAGATCTTTGGTTCATTTGGAGCTAATTTTTGTATATGGTGTATATTTTGTGTGTATTCTCTGGATTCTTTTTAGTTACTATGGGGCTTACATATAATATCTTACAGTTATAACTATTTTGAATTGATAACTTGAGTCACATATTAAAACTCTATTCCTATGAAGCTCCATTCCCCTTATGTTACTGATGTCACAAATTACATCTTCCTACATTGTGTGCCCAGTAACATAGATATATAATTATTTTTAAAGCATTTATCTTTTAAATCCTGTAGAAAATAGAAAGTGAAGCTACAAATGAAAATCATAATAATGTTGGCTCTTGTATTTGCCCATGTATTTACCTTTACCCATTTTATTCTTTTTTAGCATTGTTTTGGTTATTATAGTTCCTTTGCCTTTCCCTATCAATCTTAGAATACTAAAATCTATATCTAAAAAAATGCTTTCTGGAGTTTTGACAGGAGTTGCATTAAACCTGCATATCAATTTGAGGTGAATAGACATCTTTACAATGCTGAGTCTTCCGATCCACGAAAAATGGTATGACTCTTCATTCGTTCAGATCTTCTTTGATTTTTTTCTTCAGTGTTGTGTAGTTTTCACATTCAAGTCCCAAACATGTTTTGTCAGATTTACACATAAGTATTTCATTTTTTTTGAGCGATTATAAATAGTACTGTAGTATTAATTGCAGTGTTCATTGTTAGTATATCAAAATGATAATTAATTTTTGTTCTTCTGGAAGTCCTTTTTGTAATATTCCATGTCACTTTCTATGTAAACACATATCATCTATATATAGGAACAGTTTTATTTCTTCCTTTATGATCTGTATGCCTTTTATTTATTTTCTTGCCTTATTTCCCTGGCTGAAATGTTCAGCACTATGTTGAATAGGAGTATTGAGAGCAGACATCTTTGGCTTGTTCCTGATCTTAGGGAAAAAGCATTCTATCTTTCACCATTATGTAGAATGTTAACTGTAGGGCGTTTGTGTAGATGTTCTTTATCAAGTTGAGGAAATTCTCCTCTATTCCTATTTTTCTGAGAATTTTTATCATGAATTAATATTGAAGTCTTTCAAATGCTTTTTCTGTATCAATTAATATCATCATGTGATTTTTCTTAAACTTGCTAATATGGTGGGTTACACTGGTTGATTTCAAATATTGAACCAGCTTGCATTCCCAGAATAAACCCCAGTTGGTCATGGTATAGAACTCTTTTTATATATTGCTGAATTCCATTTCTGAACATTTTACTAAAGATTTTTGTATCTATGTTTACGACAGATATTGGTCTGTAGGTTTTTTTTTTGTACTGGATTTGTCTGGTTTTGTATCAGAGTAACCCTAGATTCATAAAATAATTGGTGAGTATTCCCACTCCTTTTATTTTCTAAATGAGATTATGTAGATTTGGTGTTAATTTTTCTTTAAATGTTTGGTAAAGTACTCCAGTGAAAAAATCTTGGTTTGGAGATTTCTGCTGGGGCTAGTTTTGGATTTTGAACTCAATTTCCCTAACAGTTATAAGGCTACCCAAATTATGTATTTCCTATTGGATGAGTGGTGGCAGTTTTCGTTTTTCTAGGAAGTGATCCGTTTCAATGAATTTATCACATTTATGTGTGGAGTCTTGTTTGTTATCATTCCCTCATTTCTCTTTTGATATCTACAGGCTCTGAAATGAGATCCTTTTTTAGTTCTATAGTTATCATTTGTGCCTTCTTTCTTTTTTGCTTTGTCAGTCTTGCTAGAGGTTTGGCTTTTTTTTTTTAATCTTTTCAAAGAACCAGCTCATTCACTGTTTTTTTCTATTGTTTTTCTGCTTTCAATTTTTTACATATCTCCTCTTACCTTTATTATTTTCTTCCTTCCACTTGCTTTGGGTTTGTTTTCTTCTTTTTTTAGATTCTCGGGGTGGGAGCTTATAGTATTGATTTGACGCTTTTATTCTTTTTTAATGTATGAATTTAGTGCCATAAATTTCCCTCTCAGCAATGCTTTAGTGGTGCCCCACAAATTTTGATATCTTGTATTTTTATATTCATTCAGTTCAATGTCTGCTTTGATTTCTCTCAAGGTTTTCTATTTGACCCGTAGATTAGTTAAAAATATGCTATTGAGTTTCTGGGTGTTCAGAGATTTTCTTATCTTTCCGTTTTTGATTTCTAGTTTTATTCCCTTGTGGTCAGAGAACACACTCTGTATGATTTCAATAATTTTAAATTTGTTTAGGTTTATTTTATGGCCCAGGATATTGTCTATCTTTTTAGGTGTTCTGTGGATATATTTTTTAAAATGTGTACCTCTGTTGTTTAGTGATTTATAAATGTTGATTAGATCCTGTTTGCTGCTGGTGAATTTGAGTTCTTTTCTATCTTTGCTTGTTTTCTATCTTTGCTAGTCATTCTAGCAATTGTTGAGAGAGGAGTTAAAAGTCTCCAACTCTAACTGTGGATTTATCTATTTCTCCTTTTTGTTGTATCGGTTTTTGCTTCATATATTTTGCCACTGTTATTTGACATTGACCTTTTTGTCACTATATAATGTCCTTCTTTGTCTCTGCTGTACTTTCTATGCTGTAATGTCTACTATATCTGATATTAACATATCCACTCCTGTTTTCCTTTGATTAGAGTTTGCATGATTTTGTATATTCTCATCCTTCTACTGTTAACCTGCTTATAGAATCTGTTTCTTGTAGACAAGAGATAGTTGGATTATGTTTTTCTAATCCACTCTGCCAATCTCGGTCTACTAATTTGTGTATTTAGACCTACTAAAAATTGAATGTAATTATTGATATGTTAGTGTTTAAGTCTATTTTTGTTTTATGTTTACTTAGTATAAGATGCTGGTTGACAATTCTTTCATCATTTGGAAAGTATTATGCCATTGCTTTCTGTACTACATAGTTTCTGATGGGAAATCTGTTATTTGAAGCAATTTTTCCCTATAGCTAAAGTGTCATTTTTCCGTGACTGCTTTCAAGATTTTTCTCCTGTGACTTTAGTTTCCTAATTATGATGTGTCTTGGCATAGATTTCTTTAGTTTTTTTTTTATCGCAGTAACTTTGGTTTATAACATTACATAAATTTCAGGTGTATTCGTTAACTATTTTGATTCCTGTGTAGATTACATCGTGTTCCCCACCCAAAGACTAATTATAGCCCAACACCACACACATGCACCTAACCACTCCTTTCACCCTCCTCCCTCCCCCCTTCCCCTCTGGTAACCACCAATCCAATCTCTGTTTCTATGTATTTATTTGTCGTTTTTATCTTATACTTATGAGTGAGTTCATACTGTATTTGACTTTCTCCCTCTGACTTATTTCACTTAGCATAATACCCTCAAGTTCCATCCATGCTGTCACAAATGGCTGGATTTCATCATTTCTTATGGCTGAGTAGTACTCTACTGTGTGTATATACCATATCTTCTTTATTCGTTTTCCCTAGATGGGCACCTAGGTTGCTTCCAAGTCTTGGCTATTGTGAATAATGCTGCGATGAACATAGGGGTGCATGTATCTTTATGCATTTGTGTTTTCATGTTCTTTGAATAAATACCCAGCAGTGGAATAGCTGGATCATATGGTAGATCTATTCTTAATTTTTTGAGGGATCTCCATACTGTTTTACATAGTGGCTACACCAGTTTGCACTCCCACAAGCAATGTATGAGAGTTCCCTTCTCTCAATATCCTCTCCAACACTTATTGTTTCCTGTCTTGTTAATTATAGCCAGTCTGACGGGAGTGAGGTGATATCTCATTGTAGTTTTGATTTGCATTTCCCTGATAGTTAATGATGTTGAACATCTTTTCATGTGCCTGTTTGCCATCTGTATATCTTCTTTGGAGAAATCTCTGTTCAGATCTTTTGCCCATGTTTTAATTGGATTGTTAGATTTTTGTTGTTGTTGAGATGTATGAGTTCTTTGTATATTTTGCATATTAACCACTTATAAGATACATGGTTTGCAAATATCTTCTCCCAATTGTTAGGTTGTATTTTCATTTTGTTAATGTTTCCTTTTGCTGTGTGGAAGATTTTTAGTTTGATTTAGTGCCATTTTTAAATTTTTTCTATTGTTTGCCTTGCCCAGTGAGACATCGTACTTGAAAATATACTGCTGAGACTGATGTCAAAGAGTGTACTGCCTATGTTTTCTTTTGGCCATTTAATGGTTCCAGGTCTTACATTCAAGTCTTTAATCCATTTTGAGTTAATTTTTTGTGTATAGTGTAAGATAATAGTCTACTTTCATTCTTTTGCATGTGGCTGTCCAGTTTTCCCAACACCATTTATTGGAGAGACTTTCTTTTCTCCATTGTATGTTCTTGGCTCCCTGGTCAAAAATTAGCTGTCCTTAGATGTGTGGGTTTACTTCTGGGCTCTCGATTCTCTTCCATTGATCTGTGTGTCTGTTTTTGTGCCAGTACCATGCTGTTTTGGTTAGTATAGCTTTGTGGTATATTTTGAAATCAGCCAGTGTGATGCCTCCAGCTTTGTTCTTTTTTCTCAGGATTGCTTGGATCATTTGGGGTCTTTTGTTGTTCCATATAAATTTTAGGATTCTGCATTCTATTTCTGTGAAAAATGTCATTGTAACTTTGATAGAGATTGCCTTGAGTCTGTAGATTGCTTTAGAAAGTATGGACATTTTAACTATGTTAATTCTTCCCATCTAAGAGCATGGAATATCTTTCCATTTCTTTGTGTCTTCTTCAATTTCTTTCAACAATGTTTTATAGTTATCAGTGTACAGATGTTTCACCTCTTTGGTTAAGTCTATTCCCAGATAGTTTATTCTCTTTGTTGCAATTGTAAATGGGATTGTATTTTAATTTCTCTTTCTGCCACTTCATTGTTAGTGTATATAAATGCAACTGATTTTTGTATATTGATTTTGTATCCTGCAAATTGACTGTATTCATTTATTATTTCTAAAAGTTTTTAGTGGATTCTTCAGGTGTTTTTATATATAAAATCATGTCATCTGCAAATAGTGACAGTTTCACTTCTTCCTTTCCTATTTGGATCCTTTTTATTTCTTTTTCTTGCCTGACTGCTATAGCTAAGACTTCCAATACTGTGTTAAATAAGAGTGATGAAAGTGGGCATTCTTGTCTAGTTCCTGTTCTTAAGGGATAGCTTTCGGTTTTTCTCCATTGAGAATGATATTAGCTGTGGGCTTGTCATATACGGCCTTTGTTATGTTAAGGTATTTTCTCTATATACAAATTTTATTCAGAGTTTTTATAATAAATGAATGCTTTATCTTGTCAAGTGCTTTCTCTGCATATGTTGAGATGATTATGTGATTTCTATTCTTCATTTTGTTAATGTGGTGTATCAAGTTGACTGATTTGTGGATGTTGAACCATGTCTTCATCCCTGGAATAAATCCCACTTGATCATGATGTATGATCTTTTTAATGTATTGTTGTATTTGATTTGCTAGTATTTTGTTGAGGATTTTTGCATTGATGTTCGTCAGTGATACTGGCCTGTAATTTTCACTTTTTGTGATGTCCTTGTCTGGTTTTTGTATCAAGGTAATGTTGGCTTCATAGAATGAGTTAGGAAGCTTCCCTTCCTCTTCAATTTTTGGAAGAGTTTGAGAAGGATAGGTGTTAACTCTTCTTTGAATGTTTGGTAGAATCCACCAGGGAAGCCATCTGGTCTTGGACTTTTATTTTGAGGGAGATTTTTGATTACTGTTTCAATCTCCTTACTGGTGACTAGTCTATTCAAATTCTCTATTTCTTCTTGAGTCAGTTTTGCAAGGTTGTATGATTCTAAGAATTTATACATTCCTTCTAGATTATCCGGTTTGTTGGCATATAGCTTTTCATAGTTTTCTCTTACAATCTTTTATAATTTTGAGGTGTCCATTGTAATTTCTCTCCAGAAATTTCATTTCTGATTTTATTTATTTGAGCCTTTTCTCTTTTTTCTTGGTGAGTCTAGCTAAAGGTTTGAAAATTTTGTTTATCTTTTCAAAGAAACAGCTCTTGGTTTCGTTGATTTTTTCTCTTTTTTTTAGTCTCTATTTCATTTATTTCTGCTCTGATTCTTATTATTTCCTTCTTCCTACTGATTTTGGGCTTTATTTGTTCTTCTTTTTCCAGTTCCTTTAGGTGCACTCTTAGATTGTTTATTTGGGATTTTTCTTGTTTGTTGAAGTAGGCCTGTATTGCTATAAATTTCCCTCTTAGAACCACTTTTGCTGTGTCCCATAGATATTGGCATGTTGTATTTTCATTTCCATTTGTCTCCAGGTATTTTTTGATTTCTCTGTTTATCTCTTCATTCCCCCTATCATTGTTCAATAGCATTTTGTTTAGTCTCCACATATTTGTGGCTTTTGTGATTTTCTTCCTGTAGTTGATTTCTAGTTTCACACCTTTGTGATCATAAAAGAGTGTGGTATTATTTCAGTCTTCTTAAATTTATTGAGAATTGTTTCATGGCCTAATATGTGATCAATCCTGGAGAATGTTCCATGTGCATTTGAAAAGAATGTGAATTCTGCAGTTTTTGGATGGAATGTCCTATATATGTGCACTAAGTCCATCTGGTCTAATGTGTTGTTTAAAGCCAATGTTTCCTTATTGATATTCTGTTTGGATGATCTATCCATTGGTGTAAGTGGAGTGTTAATGTCTCCTATTTTTTTTAAATGGATTTTTTTAAAGATTTTATTTTGTTTCCTTTTTCTCCCCAAAGCCCCCCCAGTACATAGTTGTATATTCTTTGTGTGGGTCCTTCTAGTTGTGGTGCGTGGGATGCTGCCTCAGCGTGGTTTGATGAGCGGTGCCATGTCCGCACCCAGGGTTCGTACCAATGAAACACTGGGCCGCCTGCAGCAGAGCAGGTGAACTTAACCACTCTGCCACGGGGCCAGTCCCAATGTCTCCTATTATTATTGTGTTACTGTCTGTTTCTCCCTTTGTGTCTGTTAACAATTGCTTTATATATTTAGGTGCTCCTATGTTGAGTACATAGATATTTACAAGTGTTATATCCTCTTGTTGGATTGTTCTCTTTATCATTATGTAGTGTCCTCCTTTGTCTCTTGTTATAGTTTTTGTTTTAAAGTCTATTTTGTCTGATATATGTATTGCTACCCCAGCCGTCTTTTCTTTGCCATTTTCGTGGAGTAACTTTTTCCATCCCTTCACTTTCAGTTTGTGAGTGCCTTGGGGTCTGAAGTGTGTCTCATGTATGCAGGACATATACGGGTCTCATTTTTTAATCCAATTGGCCACCCTATGCCTTTTGATTGGAAGATTTAGTCCATTGATGTTTAAAGTAGCTATTGATAAGTATGTACTTATTGCCATTTTGTTACTTTTTTTCTGGGTGTTTTAGTAATAATTCTCTGTTCCTTTCTTCTTCTCTTGCTCTCTTCCTTTGTGGTATGATGGCTTTCTTTAGTATTATGTTTGGGTTCCCTTCATTTAATTATTTGTGTATTTACTATAGGTTTCTGGTTTGTGATTACCATGAAGTTCACATATAATAATCTACATATATAGCAATCTATATTGAGTTGATTGTCACTTTAGTTTGACCTTTTTCTCAAAGCTCTACTCTTTTTCTCCCCTCCTCCCACATTCTACGCTTTTGATATCATATGTAACCTTTTATTTTGTGTATCCATTACCCTCTTATCATTGAAATAGGTAACTTTAGTCCTTACGTCTTTTGACTTCCATATTACCTTCAGAGGTGGCTGATCTGCTACCTTTACTGTATTTTTGCCTTTGCCAGTGATTTTATGGCTTCTTTTTTTTATGATAATTTTCTTATTCCTCTTTGTGGTCTTCTCCTTCCTACTTAAATAAGTCCCTTTAGCATTTCTTGTAAAACTGGTTCCTTGGTGATAAACTCCTTTAATTTTTGCTTGTCTGGGAAACTCTTTCTCTCTCCTTCCATTCTGAATGATATGTTTTCCAGGTAGAGTATTCTTGCTGTAGGTTTTTTCCTTTCAGTACTTTAAATATATCATGCCACTCCCTTGATATGTGTAACTGGAGACAGAACAAGAGAAGAGGCAATAAAAACATTTTTAAAGAATAATTGTCAAAAATATCCTATATATGATTTTTTAAAAGCATTAACTTACAAATCCAAGATGGCCAAAGAAATCCAAAAAGGATAAATACAAAGAAAACCAGAACTGGGTACATCATTATCTTTGTACATGACTGTATAAATATGGAGAAAGCTATGCATGCAAGGTACCCTCAATGTTGTTAGTCTCAGGGAGTATAAGCAGGATGGGAGAAGACAGAGAATGTAGAGGAGGAAAGGACATTAAAAAATGTATCCACAACAGACATTAATATGATCTCATTTATTTAAATTAATGTGCAGTATATATTATAAGAAGAAATGCATGTAAGGTTGGTCACCAAAATGTTAACAGTGGATAATTCAGTGTAATCTTTACTTTCTTCTTAAGATTTTAAGAACTAATGGAATTTGTTATAATGATCATGTATTATTAATCTAATCAGGATTTTTTAAGTCCTTTGTTTTTTACACATTAGAGAAAAGCTTAAGTCAGAGGCCTGTGCTTTCCCCCGCCCCAGTGATGATCCTGTATAATGTTTCTCCTCATCTATTCATTGTAAAGCAGCACACACAGACACTTTGATCCAGAACTCACTTGCACAACATAAAGAAATCCAGGAGTAGAGATTATATACAGTTTAAGATTTTGATCAGTATCATAGTATAGGTTTAAACGTCAACTTAGTGTAAGTTTAAAAGATCTTAGTTACTCTACTGCTGAGGCAGATGACAGATCAAGTATAAATGTACCAGCTGAAAGCCACAAGCCTCAGCTTATGATTTTTTCTAAATTAATCATCAAGAAGAGGAAACTATTCTATGCAGTTCCAGTTAATCGCTCAAAAAATATTTCCTGAGTACTACTTTTCTAGGCACTGGCCATTCAGCAGTAAACAAAACAGGCAGCTAGTTCTTCCTCCTCGAAGATTATTACCCCAGTGAAGGAAGACAGAAAATAAGCCAAACATATAAGTCAATTACACAGCACATCAGAAGGTAGTAAATGCTAAGGAGAAAATTTAAAGAAAGGATAAATAGAGAGAGAACCAGAGATGGCAGGAATCACAATTTTAAATAAGCGTCAGTGAAGAAGAGATTTTAATTCAAAGTTAGGAAGGAGGTCTGGGAGTGAGCCATGTAGATATTTATGAAAGAGCATTATAAGCCAAGGAAAAAGACAATGCAGAAGGCTCAATGCAAGAACATTCCATAACGTTTCAGGACCAGTAACAAGGCCACTAGAAAATAATGAGAGGATGGTAGCAGGAGATACAGTCTTGTATGCCGCTGTAAGGATTTACATTTCAGTCAGTGATATGAGAAACCACTGGAGGGTTTTGAGCTCAGAAGTGACATGGTTAAACTTTACAAATAGCTTTAACTTAGCTTTGTGTAGATCAATCTAGTGGCTGTGTTGAGAGTAGACAACAGGAAGAGGAAGCAGAGCAATGGAAAAACAGGGGTACTAGTTGGGAGACTATAGTAATCTGGGGGGAAATGACGGCTTGGACCCAGGTGGTAGCGGTGGAGGCAGATAAAAATGGTCCAGATTTCAGATACGGCTTTAAGGTAGACCCAAAACTTCTTCTAATAAATAAGAAAGGAGTGTGAGAAAAAAAAATGAAGTAAAGGAGACTCTGAGAGTTGAAACCCTGAAAAATAGAAAACTAATGTCATTAAATGAGATAAAGAGTATACAGAAAGTACATTTAGGGATGAGAATAATGGGAAGATTTTTTAGAATATGTTGTTTGAACTATATGATAGATTTGCAAATTGAGATTTTGAGTAGCAGGTGGATAAAAGTGTGAAGTTAAAATAATACACCCAGTTGGATATCTAACTATGGAATCAATAATACATAGATATTATTTAAAGACTGGAGGGGATCAATAAAAGAATAATGCAGATAAAATAGGGAATAAGTGCAAGCACAGAGCCCTGGGGCATACTGAGTTTTAGGATCAGGCATTAAAGAGGAACCAGCAGAGAAGACAGCCAGCAGTCAATAGGATAGGAAAAAAATCAAGATAGTGGTGACTTAGAAGGTAAGGAAATTTCTTTAATGAAGAGAAAATGATCAACTGTGTCAAATGTTTCTGATAGGTCAGGTGAGATAATGACTGACCATTGAACATTGGATTTAGCAACATGGAGGTCATTGGTGACCTTAACAAGAGCAGCTTTAGAGGATTGATAGGGCCAGATGCCTTGGCTAGAGTCGAAATAAGAGTGGCTTGTAGAAGAGGAAATGAGGAAAACAAGTAAAGATAAAATTCAAAACATTTTTCTGTAAAAGACAAAAATGTGTAAAGGAAAAGAGTTTGACAAACTTAGAGTCTAGGACAGTGGTTCTCAATGGGGAGCAACTTGTCCTCCCCTGGGGACAATTGGCAATATCTAGAAACATTTCTGATGGTCACAACGGAGGCTGTGAATAGTGAGAGGCAGGAATATATAGGGATCCAGCGCCCTCTCTCCACCCTCCTCCTAATGGAGGCACGGAGCCTTTAAGAGGGGTATTATTATTCCAAGAGTGCAGAGCTCCTTCTTGATTTGTCCAGAGGACAGAAATGGAACCAGTGGGTGACTTTACAAGAAGCAGGTTTGAGAATTAGTCTAAAGGAAGAACTTTCAATCAACTAGTGCTTTCCAAAAGGAAAATAGACTGTCAGTTTGGTCGTGAGGCCTTCATCAACAGGAGTGTTCAAACAAAAATGGGTGACATATTTTAAAGCATATTTTTGTATTTGATAGGGTCTGGGCTAGACGACCTCACAGAATCACTTCTCAAACTTAGAACCCAGATTTGATCAGACCTAAGACAAAGACACTATCTAGACTCAGTAGTCTTGATGTACCATGTTGGCTTCATCGTCTCATGGTGCCTGCACTATTCTGTCATACCACCTTCTGGGCATAATTTCCCTGGCCCATCACTGCAAAGCTGCTAGTCTCTTACTCCAGTATTAAAGTCTCAAACAGCCCCACATTTCCTTGTAAGAGCTCCACTATGGTCTTTTGAGCATGTTTCTGTTTCCAAAGCAATTCATAGAGATAGTTATTATATTTTTAATATACCTAGTATCTCACATTTACTTCTAAAAAATGCCTTTTTCCAAATTAAATATCACCCCTTGATGATATAAGAAATTTGTTTAAATAACCAGCTTCTAAGTAATCCAAATTATAGCAGTACCTTCATTTCTTAGGTCACAGGGTATGTGCTACTAAAGACACAGGGATATTAAATGTCCTCATCAACTCTATGTGGACTTTGTGTCTGTATATGTCAGATTACTTATTGAGTATTTCAACCTCATCTATACATTCGCTAACTCAGCTGAGAGATCATGAAAAAGATGGACATATTCCAGCATTCTTCTCTTCCTAATTACTGAATCAGTAATCACAAACATTCCAACAAAAAAATTCCAGGACCAGATGGCTTCACTGGTGAATTCTATCAAATATTTAAAGAAGAATTAATACCAATCCTTTTCCACCTCTTGCAAAAAAAAAAGTAGAAGAGGAGGGAATACTTCCAAACTTATTTCATGAGGCCAGCTTTACCCTGATACCAAAACCAAGATACTACAAGAAAATAGAATTACAAGCCAATCTCTCCATTGAAGACTGATGTAAAAATCTTTAACAAAATATTAGCAAACCAAATTCAATAAAAATTAAAAGGTATGTATACTATGATCAAGTGGGATTTACCTCTGGGATGCAAGGATGGTTCAACACACACAAATTAATAAGACATTGATGAAAGAAATTGAGGAAGACACAAAGAAATGGAAAGATATTCTGTGTTCATGGACTGGAACAACTAATACTGTTAAAATGTCCATACAACCCAAAGTGATCTCAGGTTCAATGAAATTCTTATCAATATTTCAATGGCATTTTTCACGGAAATAGAACAATCCCAAAATATGTATAAAACCAGAAAGACCCCAAACAGCCAAACCAATCTCGAGAAAAAACAAAGTTGGAGGATCACACTTCCTGATTTTAAACTATATTACAAAGCCATAGTAATCAAAACAGTGAGAATTGGCATAAAAATAGACACATACGTCAATGGAACAAAATAGAGAATCCAGAAATAAACTCATGCATCTATGGCCAATTAATTTTCAACAAAGGAGCCAAGAATATCCAAGGTGGAAATGGTAGTCTCTTCAATAAACAGTGTTGAGAAAACTGGACAGCTACATTCAAAACAATGAAACTGGACCGCTATCTTATACCACTCACAAAAATCACTCAAAAATGAATTAAATATGTGAACATAAGACCTGAAAGCATAAAACTTCTGGACGAAAAGATAAAGAAAAAGCTCCTTGACATTGGTCTTAGCAATGATTTTTGAATTTGGCAACAAAAGCAAAACTAAACAAGTGAGACTACAAACTAAAAATATTCTCCACAGCAAAGGAGACCGTCAACAAAATGAAAAAACAACTTATGGAACTGGAGAAAATATTTGCAAACCACATATCTGATAAGGGGTTAATACTCAAAATATATAAGCAACACATATAACTTAATATGGAAAAAGCAATTAAAAATGGGCAAACCACCTGAATAGACATTGTTTCAAAGAAGATATACACATAACCAACAAGTAGAGGAAAAGGTGCTCAACATGACCAGTCATGAGGGAAATGCAAATCAAAGCCACAATGAGATATCACTTCACACCTGTTAGGATTTCTATTATCAAAAAGAGAAGAGATGAGCCAACCCTAATGGCCTGGTGGTTAAAGTTCAGTGATCTCACCACTTCGGCAGCCCGGGTTTGTTTCCCAGTCATGGAACCACACCAGTCACTGTGCTGTGGCGGCAGCTCACAGAGAAGAATTAGAAGGATTTACAACTAAGACATACACTGGGGCTTTGGGTAAGAAAAAAAATGAGGAAGATCAGCAGCAGATGTTAGCTCAGGGAAAATCTTTCCCTGCAGAAAAAAAAAGACAAGAGAGAGCAAATGCTGACGAGGATGTGGAGAATAGTGAACAATTATATGCTGTTCAGAAGAATGTAAACTGGTGCAGCCACTATGCAAAACAGTATGAAGGGTCCTCAAGAAATTAAAAAGAGAACTACCACACAGCCCAGCAATCCTACTTCTGAATATATATCTAAAGGAAGCAAAATCATTACCTTGAAGACATATCTGTACTCCCATGTTCATTGCAGTATTATTCACAAAAGCCAAGGTATGGAAACAACCTAAGTATCTGTTGACAGATGAATGGATAAAGAAAACGTGATATATACATACAATGGAATATTATTCAGCCTTAAAAAAGAAGGAAATCCTGCCATTTACGACAACATGGGTGAACCTGGATGGCATTACGCTAAGTGAAATAAGACGGTTAGAGAAAGACAAATATTGCGTAGTATCACTTATATGTGGCTAAAAAGAAAATAATGTCAAAATAATAGAAAAAAAGTAGAATGGTGGTTGCTAGGGTCTGAGAAATGGAGGAAACAGGGAGAGGTTGTAAAATGATACAAACTTTCAGTTATGAAGTAAATAAAGTCTGAGGATCTAATATAACATGGTTACTATAGCTGATAATACTGTATTGTATAATTGAAATTTCCTAAGATAATAGAACTTATGTTCTCACCACCCCATCCAAAAAAACATAAATGCATGAGATGTTAACTCAATAGTTGGAATCCTTTCACAATGTACATGTATATCAAATCATCACACCATATACTTTAGGTATATTACAATTTATTGTCAACTACATTTCAACGAAGCTAAAAAAACGTAGTGGCAAGGTATTATAAGTCTTATAACATAAATACAGGTAAAATGTATGCCAAAAACCAGCACAAATGACTGGGTGGAAAGTGAAAGTATTCAAGAATCTTAATCATAAAGTGCTATGATATTATTTTAAGGTAGACTACGAAAAGGTAAAGATGTAGATTGTAAACTGTGCAGCGACCGCTAAGGAAAACACAAAGAGGTTTGGGGTTTTTTTACCTAATAAGAAAAAAAATGGAGGTAAATGGAATCTTAAACATACTCAATCCAAAAAGAGGTGGGAAAAGGGAAGGAAGAATAGGAAATGAATGAATAAACAAACAATAAGTTGGATGACTTAAACTCTACCACATGAATATTTATATGAGATATAAAGGGTGTAAACCATGCGTCAGCAAACTGTGGCCTATGGGCCAAATACAGCCCATTTGATTTTTTTCGATTGTGATTTTTTGGTGAATAAAGGTTTATTGGAACACAGCCATACCCATTCATTTATGTGTTGTTTATGCCATAACAGCAGAGTTGAGCAGTTTCAGCATAGACTATAAGATCCAAAAGTCTAAAATATTTGCCATCTGTTCCTCTACGGAAATGGTTTGTTGACTCTTGGTCTATACACTCCAATTTAAAGTCAGAGATTCTCAAATTGGACTTAAGAAAATAGCTAACTGTGATCTGCAGGAAATCTGCTTAAATGTAAAGACATGGATAAGTTAAAAGTGGAAAACAGAAACAGTTATGCCATATAAACAATAATTGTAAGCAAGCTGAAATGACTAAGATAGCATCCGATGAGGGAGACTATCGAGTATTATCACCAGGGATAAAAAGGAATATTTCCTAAGAATGAAGTGATTAATTCAGCCCAAAAAATAGCCATTTTAACTGTGTGTGCATCTAATAACAGATTCAAAACATATGAAGCAAAACTAGGTAAAACTAAAAGGAGAAACAGACAAATCCACAATTATAGTAAAAGATTTCAACACTCTTCAATCAGTAATTGATAGAGAAAATAGAAAATTAGTAAGCTCAAGTGTTGGCAGAGCATTCACCAATACTAGCTCCAATCAGCATAGTTATCAGTAGCAGATACCTGTAGTTCAAAAAGGTAGGGGTTTACAGACCTCAAGAATGTGATTTCCTTTTCTCTTCCTGGAATTCCTTGTTGTTTCTGTTGTACAACAATGGAGGGAATTGGAAGCCTAGTTGGTGATCTGTTGTATGCATTGTCATTTCTCTAAAAGTGACTCTTTCCAAATGGGACAATTCCCCATGAATTTTAAAAGAGTTCACAGCACAAGCATGTAAGACATCCATGCTAATTATACATTCAGCAGTGGTAGCAATAAAAGTGGTACAACAGTGGTCCCCCCACCCAGAGGGTTAATGGCACCTTCTATAGAAAGCAGCAAACGAGACAGTCTCTCCCTCGCTCTTCCTCCCCTCCCCCACCAGAGAGTGAGAAGTAGTCATGTTATAGTCGCTTGACCTACTTGGTTGTCTATGTGACCAGCCACAAAAATTGCCCAGTTTAGGAGACAAATAAGCCTTGGAATTTGGCACAATCAGCAGGAATATTCAGGGGTGCTTGGGGCCCATCGTAGACTCCCTGTCCCAACACACAGTAATCAAATAAGTAGGTTTTGATGCAAGAAAAGATGGATAAAAGGTCAATAACTAGAGTGAACTCAGAGAAAGACCATGTATGGGTGAGAATATATTAATACACAATAAATTTGGAAATATAGCATCGTAAATCAAAGGCGAGAGGATAGGTCATTTTGTATATGGTGTTAGAAAGAAAACAAAATCAGATTCCTGATTAACATCACATATAAAAGCAGAATCCACAAAGATTAATGAAAGATAAAATAGAAAATCAATAGAAGAAAATATCACAATATATATTTGTGATTTATAGGTAGGGAATAATTTTTTTTAAAATACTTGAAAAGCAAAAATCCTCAGGCAAAAATTTGTTGAATCTAATTACATCAAAACTCAGCATTTTTGTTTAATGGAGAAGAGTATGGATAGAGTTAGGAAACTGTAAGAAATTATTGCAATGTCTAAAATTGACAATGTTCAAATATACAGGAAATTCCTTTGAGTCCACAAGAGACAGATAACCCAAGAGAAAAAAAGGGTGAAAATATGAATAGGCAGAGCCTGGCCCCTGTGGCTGAACACTTAAGTTCGTGTGCTCCACTTGAGCAGCCCAGGGTTTCACCAGTTTGGATCCTGGGCACGGACATTGAACTGCTCATCAGGTCATGTTGAGGCAGCATCCCACACAGCACAACCGGAGGCACTCACAACTAGAATATAGAGCTATGTACCAGGGGAGTGGTGCTTTGGGGAGAAGAAGGAAAAAAAAGATTGGCAACAGATGTTAGTGCAGGTGCTAATCTTTAAAAAATATATATATGAATAGGCAATTGAAATAGAATAAACCTCAAGGGCTAATAAGCAAATCTAGAGATGTTCAAAGTCAGGAGTAATCATGGAAGAAAATGAAAACAATGATGAAATATCATCTTATCCTTGTTAATTTGGTTAAAATATAAAACTAGGCAATCCCAGCTACTGGCAAAATGTAGGGATAGAGGAACCCACATGCAGTCCTCGTGGGGGGAGAAGGGTGGAACATTCTCAAGAAGCATCTGTCAGCATTTAGTCAAACCAGTTGACACACACGTTGTGACTCAGCAGTTACACTCCTAGGTATGCAGCCTAAAGAAATCCTCTCATAAATCTACAAGTGACATTCATAAAAATTCCTATTGTCTCTGTGCTTATTGTGATAGGAATTCAGAGCAGTCTGAGTGTCCATCACTGACTGGGAGAGTGTACAGATCAGTTTTGGTGGATACGCATGTAGTTTTGTGAAACATTTAGAAAGAACAAACTAGATGTTCAGAGAGCACCATGGTTGGCACTTTAGTGCTGATTAAAACAGATAAAATGAGATCTACAATTTACCATGATTTCCATAAATTAAAAAAAGGCACACAAAACATATTTTGTAATACTATAAATAATTAAATGATATGTATGAAATATATTAGAATGTTTGCCAATGGTGAATGAGAAGAATGAAAGTTGAGAATGGAGACAAACGGGAATAAATAAAGTAAGTAAGTAAGTAAGAATAGTTCTTTCTCTTTTGAAATAGTTTGAGGAAAATGGCCTCAAACGGAGATAACACCATAAGGCAAAGCACACAGAAAGGAAAGTGTAAGTCTGTAAAAACAAAGGTAAATAAGTCAATTCAAATGAAACAACAGAGTGTTTCAAGAGGAACAGCAGAAGATAAGCCTGGAAAGGTAAGTTGGTAGGCTGGTATTTTTATTTGCTTTCATCTACAAGATAAGATATGTTTTACCTTTAAGTGAGGTGACACATAGATAGAATCTGAAAATTGCAACTCTATATCAGAATAGGTTAGTAAACAATTATATCATAAAGGATAAAAGGAAAGAAAGCATTAAAAATAACTAAACCAGTGCAATCTGGTAACAAACTCACAATACAAAAAGGGATAATTTGTGACAACAAAAACCTAGAAGGAGAAGTGAAAAAGGATGGAAACTGCATAGGAAAACGGAGATAAGATGCTATAAGCAGAAGCACTATCTCATCTATGAGATCTTTTACACAAACCTCATGGTAACCACAAAACAAAAATTCAGAGTGAGTCACAAAATATAAAAAAGAGAGGAAATTGAGAAACACATCACAGAAAACCAAACTGAAATGGCAAACAGAAGCACAAGGTAAAAGAAATAATGGAAATATGTAACAACTAGAAAATAAAAGATAAAACAGCAGTACTAAGCCTTCATATATCAATAATCACCCTAAGTGTAAATGGGTTTAATTCATCAATCAAAAGACAGAGTGGCTGGATGGATTAAAAAACAAGACCCAAAATATGCTGCCTCCAGGGGACCCATCACAGCTCTAAAGACAAACATAGGTTCAAAATAAAGGGAAGGAAGATGATACATCAAGCAAACAACAACCAAAAGAAAGTGGGTGTAGCTATACTTATATCACACTAAACAGACTTCAAGCCCAAAAAGATAACAAGAGACAAAGATAGACATTGTATAAAGATAACAGAAACAATTGGCCAAAAACCCAAAACATTCATTAATGTATATGGACGTAATAGAGGAACACCAAAGTATATAAACAATTATTAACTGACCTAAAGGGAGAAACTGACAGCAACACAATAATAGTAAGAGACTTTCATAACCCATTTATATCAATGGATATATCATCCAGAGAGTCAACAAGGAAACAGTGGCCTTAAATAAACACTAAACCAGATGGACTTAATATATACAAGAACACAGCACCCAAAACCAGCAGAATACAAATTCTTCTCAAGTTCACATGAAACATTCTCAAAGACAGATGATATGTTGGGAAACAAAACAAGTCTCAATACATTTAAGAAGATGGAAATCATATCAAGCATCTTTTCTGACCACAACGATATGAAACTGGAAATCAACTACAAGAAGAAAACTGGAAAAGTCACAAATATATGGAGTGTAAACAACATGCTGCTGAACAACTATTGGATCAATGAAGAAATCAAAGGAGAAATCAAAAATACCTAGAGACAAATAAAAATGAAAACACAACATACCAAAACTTATGGGATGCAGCAAAAGTAGTACTAAGAGGGAAGTTTATAGCAATACAGCCCTACCTCAAAAAACAAGAAAAATCTCAAATAAACAGCCTAACCCTATACCTAAAAGAACTAGAAAAAGGACAAACAAAGTCAGTAGAAGGAATGAAATAATAAAAGTCAGAGCAGAAATAAGTAAACAGGGACTAAAAAGATAAAAGAAAGGATCAATGAAACCAAGATCTGTTCCTTGAAGCGATAAACAAAATTGACAAACTCTTAGCTAGACTCACTAAGAAAAAAAAGAGAGAAGGCTCAAATACACAAAATCAGAAATGAAATTTCTGGAGAGAAATTACAATGGACACCTCAAAAATACAAAAGGTTATAAGAGAACATTATGAAAAGCTCTATGCCAACAAATTGGATAATCAAGAAGAAATGGATAAATTCTTAGAATGATACAACCTTGCAAAACTGCATCAAGAAATAGAGAATTTGAATAGACTAATCCCCAGTAAGAAGACAGAAACAGTAATCAAAAATCTACCCAAAAATAAAAGTCCAGGACAAGACAGCTTCCCTGGTGAATTCTACCAAACATTCAAACAAGAGTTAATACCTATCCTTCTCAAACTCTTACAAAAAATTGAAGAGGAAAGGAAGTTTCCTAACTTATTCTACGAGGCCAACATTATCCTGATACCAAAACCAAACAAGGACAACACAAAAAAAGAAAATTACAGGCCAGTATCACTGATGAACATCAATGCAAAAATCCTCAACAAAATAGTAGCAAGTCGAATACAACAATACATTAAAAAGATCATACATCATGACCAAGTGAGATTTATTCCAGGGATTCAAGGATGGTTCAACATCTGCAAATCAATCAATGTGATACACCACGTTAATAAAATGAAGAATAAAAATCACATGATCATCTCAATAGATGCAGACAAAGCATTTGACAAGATACAGCATCCATTTATGATTAAAACTCTCAATAAAATGGGTATACAAGGAAAGCACTTCAAAAAAGCTAAGACCATATATGACAAACCCACAGCTAATATCCCTGTAAGAACAGGAAGCAGACAAAATGCCCACTTTTGCCACTCTTGTTTAACATAGGATTGGAAATCCTAGCCACAACAATCAGGCAAGAAAAGGAAATAAAAGGGATCCAAATTGGAAAGGAAGAAGTAAAACTGTCACTATTTACAGATGATATGATTTTATATATAGAAAACTCTAAAGAATCTGCAAAAAAAATTAGAAATAATAAACAAATACAGTAAAGTTCAGGGTATAATTCCAACATACAAAAATTAGCTGCGTTTCTATACACTAACAACGAAGTAGCAGAAAGAGAAATTAAGAATGCAATCCAATTTACAATTGCAACAAAAAGAATAAAATATCTAGGAATAAATCCAAACAAAGAGGTGAAAGATCTGTACACTGAAAACTATAAAATATTGTTGAAAGAAATTGAGACGACACAAAGAAATGGATTCCATGCTCTTGGATTGGAAGAATTAGCATAGTTAAAATGTCCATACTTCCTAAAGCAATCTACGTATTCAATGCAATCCCTATCAAAGTTCCAATGACATTTTTCACAGAAACAGAATAAAGAATCCTAAAATTTATATGGAACAATAAAAGACCTCAAATAGTCAAAGGAATCCTGAGAAAAAAAACAAAGCTGGAGGCATCACACTACCTGATTTCAAAATATACTACAAAGCTACGGTTATCAAAACAGCCTATGGTACTGGCACGAAAATAGTCACACAGATCGATGGAACAGAATTGAGAGCCCAGAAATAAAATCACACATCAATGGACAGCTAATTTTCAACAAGGAAGTCAAGAACAAACAATGGAGAAAGGAAAGTCCCTTTAATAAACGGTGTTGGGAAAACTGGACAACCACATGCAAAAGAATGAAAGGAGACCATTACCTTACATCATACACAAAAGTTAACTCAATATTTTCCCAAAGAAGATTTACGGATGGCCAACCAGCACATGAAAAGATGTTCAACATCAATAATTATTAGGGAAATGCATATCAAAACTACAATATGTCACCTCATGCCCATCAAAATGGCTGTTATTAAAAAGACAAGAAATAACAGGTGTTGGAGAGAATGTGGAGAAAAGGGAGCCTTCATACACTGCTGTGGGAATGTATATTGGTGCAGCCACTATAAAAAACAATATAGAGATTCCTCAAAAAGTTAAAAATAGAACTAGCATATGATCTGGCTGTTCCACTTCTGAGTACTTATCCAGAGAACCAGAAAACACTAATTGGAAAAGACATATGTACAGGTATGTTCGTTGCAGCATTTCTCACAACAGCCAAGATTTAGAAGCAACTAACTGGCCATCAACAGAGGAATGGATAAAGATGTGGTATATATACAATGGAATACTACTCAGCCATTAAAAAAATGAAATCTTGCCATTTGTGACAATACGGACGGACCTTGAGGTTTTTATGCTAAGTGAAATAAGTCAGATGGAGAAATACAATTACCATAAGATTTCACTCACATGTGGAAGATAAATAAATAAACAACACATAGATATGGAGAACAGGTTGGTGGCTACCAGGTGGGAAGAAGGCAAAATGGGTAAAGGGGCACAAGTGTACAGTGACAGATGGCAACCAGACTTTTTGTGGCAAACATGATGCAGTCTGTACAGAAGTCAAAATATAATGATATACACCTGAAATTTATATAATGTTATAAATCAATGTTACTTCAATAAAAAACAGATATAAGCTTTACTGATATTTAATATATATAATACCCTGGAACTCTGGTTCACAATTGAAGACATTTGGGATTCATACGTAAGAAAATTTTTTAAAAGAGCCAAGTTCTGTCATTTCTCCTAAAATCTATCCTAAATCTCTTCTGTCTCAGGACAGGGAACATCTGTGGGCACTTCCTATGGCCCAGTGATGTCATTTCCTTTTGTGGCTATTAGTTCCCTGCAGGGTTTGTGCTTTACTCAACCCAGGCCGTCTGATAACAGATGTGATTTCCAGCTGTGTCTGTATACCAACCACAGCGGGTTCATTAATAACAATTATTAAGTACTTTATGTTACAAATCGAGCCTGTAGCAATAGAGAAAACATTCAGTCATTTGTTTTATGGCCTCTTGTCAGAGCTAACTATAAATTCCCATTATCTCAACATTATCAGCACTGCAAAATTGATCTAAGCGTGAGTCATAAATAAAACTACCAAACAGCTCAATCATCCTGGAAAGAACAGAGCATAAATTAACACTTGACGATGTAATGTTATATATGAACTTAAATAATAGCTCAGGCCTTCCTGTCAGCTAATTATGCAAATTATTATTTTTAAGACTTACATTTGTAGTTGCATAGCTGGTGCATCCATTTAGACACACACAGTTCAGTAAATATGCCGTCCATGTATTGTCCCCCTGTAACCCAAGAGTTCCTACTAATGATGTATGTAGAACAATGAAAATGAAGAGAGAAAAGTGTCAACTGAGAGACTATCTCTTAGGACTATAAGGAATAGGGAAAAAAAATCACATTTTCTCTGAATACTATGTTTCATAGGATAAATCATTAAAATGTGGGAAGATTAATAGAAGAGCCACAAACTGTATGCTTTATTGGTTCCTGAGTGGAAATCCATATGGATTTTCAGTCAATTGTAAAAATATTTATTTTTAATATTTTATCTCTCTGTGTTGGGTCCAACCTGTCTTAAATGATGAAGATAGAACAGAAAGATAAACTGAACACATGAATTTAATTTTTAAGAGAAAAATAGTCAATAAACACATGAAAATTGTTGAAACTCACTAGTAACCAAAGACATGCAGATTGAAACCATGAGATATTATTTTTCATATTTTAAAAGTGAATTCCCAGTACTGGGAGGGAGGCAGTGAAGTAGGACATCCAATCATTTGCTAAAAGGTGTATAAAGAGGTTCACACCTGGAAGTCCCTTTGGCAATATCTACAAATAGCTCTAAAAATGTCTTACTTTTTTCTCAATTGAGGTAGAATTGACATACAACATTACAGTAATTTCAGGTATACAACATAATGATTCGATATTTGTATATGTTGCAAAATGGTCACTACAATAGGTCTAGTTAACGTCTAAATATATGGAACTCCTCGTGAATTTGTGTGTCATTCTTGCTTAGGGACAATGTTAATCTTCTCTGTATCATTCCAATTTTAGCATATGCACTGCCAAAGTGAGTACAAGTGTCCATTACTTTTGATCAGTAATTCTAATTCTGGAAAACTTATTAGCTACGGATTTAGTACATGAACACTAATGACACTGAATTTATAATGGCAAAAAAAAAAAAAAATAGCAGGACTGGCCTTGTGGAACAGGGGTTAAGCTCGCATGTTCTTCTTCAGCAGCCTGGGGCTCGCCGGTTCGGATCCCAGGGTGCGGACATGGGACCACTTGGCAAGCCATGCTGTGGCAGGCGTCCCACATATAAAGTAGAGGAAGATGGGCACGATGTTAGCTCAGGGCCAGTCTTCCTCAGCAAAAAGAGGAGGATTGGCAGCAGATGTTAGCTCAGGGCTAATCTTCCTCAAAAAAGAATCATTTTGTAAAGATTATTTAATATAAAAGTGTTCACAGAGTCCTTTAAATAGGTTATAAAATCTTATGTATAGTATAATTTCAACTATTAATCATATTATGAAGTTTTTACACACACATATATACATGCACCCATATACAAGGCAGAAGAAATAACCTAAAATATTGTTTTTTCCACATGATAGAACTATGAATGCTTTTATCATCTTAATAATTTTCTCTATTTTCTAAAATTTCTTTCAGTGGGAGAGAGAGTTTATAACAAATCTGGCTAGTAAAGATTTCAATTCACATTTTTTCCAGGGCTTCCATAACCTGTATCTAATGGACCTGGCCCACCTTGTCTTTCACAAAATCCAACATAACATTGATCACATTCATTTGGTGCTGGCCCTGTGGCACAGCGGTTAAGTTCATTAAGTTCACACGTTAGGCTTTGGTGGCCCGGGGTTCACCAGTTTGGATCCTGGGTGCAGACCTACACACCACTTGTCAAGCCATGCTGTGGCAGGCGTCCCACATAAAATAGAGGAAGATGGGCACGGATGTTAGCTCAGGGCCAGTCTTCCTCAGCAAAAAGAGGAGGATTGGTGGCAGATGTTAGCTCAGGACTAATTTCGCCCCCCACCCCCCGCACAAAAAGGCCAAATTCATTTTCTCACTGCCCCCAAGTCATCCTCTGCCTTCCAAATGAGCCTTTGCTCAAGTTACTTTTCCTCTGTATGCTCAAGGTAACAAAGCTAGCTGAAGAAACTTAAAGTTGGAGTCTTAGTGTACTCAATCTCTTCCTGGAATCACATAGAAACAAGAATACCCCGACAGTCAAAAGTAATCCCCCCCTCAAAAAAACCTAGGTTTTTCCTAACATCTCTTAACATACATCAAAAGGGGATCCAATTCACCACCAACAGCCACACTGCTCAAAGCCCATCGTGCCACCTGCATGTTTCCCTCACACCCCAACAACACTAGCTCTCTTCCACTCTACCCACGCAACTTTTCTCACCTTCTTCTAACCTCCCCTTCTTCGAGGTTCATTTGACCTCTCTGGCTATGTCTTCTCCCTTTTTCACATCACATCTTTTGTCTCTGACCAGTCTCCAGACTGACAAAGGTAGAACTATGAGAGGTGAGCCTCAGTTTCCACATCTGTGAAGAAGATAAAATAATAAACACTGTCCTACTAATAACATAAAATGTGAGGTTTAAATGTTTTAAAACCGTAAAGCACTGTATATGTTGTGCCTATCGTACCTCCTTTTTCTCATTCAGGCAAGAGGTATTACTAATATGTAACCAAAACTCTGCCAGCACTATTTTACCCACAACTATGGAAGTTATACTTGATTATTCTCTCTCTTATGCCTTCCAAAACAAAATCCATCATTAAATTTATTTTAACTCCAAAATAAACCTCCAAGTTATCCATAGCTCTTTCCATTAGCACCAATCTAACCCAGGCATCTGTAGCTTCTCATCTAGACTACTGAAGTAACCCCTGACTTGTCTTCCCATCCACTCCTGCCCACACCACCATACTTCCCACACAGGAGCCAAACATTTTCTTCAAGAAGTTAATCAAAACTAATTAATTCCAAGAGTCAGAATGTTCAGTGGTTTCTTTAACAGACATGATAGGTCTAGTTATTCGGGTAGCACACAGATAATGAAGTTCATAACAATGGCATAAGAGTACAAAAGAGAAGCTAGAACCCATGAAAAGGATATTTACATGTCAGAGTGAATCTGTAAGTCTGTGCAGTTGGAAGAGAGAGAAGTCTAGTGAAAGCCCCCTCTCACACACACAGCTTCGCTTGCCTCCTTGAATGTGTGAGGTACAAGAGATGCCTATCAGAGCAACTCACCGAATACGTTGAAATTGACAAATTACTCAACTTTACAAAAGATATTTGAACACGTTTAAATTGTTTTTCCCGTGCATGACTGCACTAGTGACATTTGTAAACCAAGCATCACTCTGTATGCACTAAGTACCACAATAGCTTCTTATTGCGCTAGAATAAAATCTTCGATCCTTACCATTGACCTACAAGCGTACGCATGACATGGCCCCTTCCTACTCTCCAGCCAATCTCTCCGTGGCTTATTATCCTTACACTGACTTCTTATTTCTTTCCTAATTCAGCTCTTTCTCACATTTGTGAGGTGCCATTCCCTCTGCCCTACTCTTCACCTGAATAATTTTCACAAGGGTTTAACCATGTTGAAGCGTGGATGTCAAGCTGGTGTTAGGGTTCAACAGGAATGTATTTGCATGGGTAGCTGAGGAGCCTCCTGAAACAGTACCCCCTTAGGGTAAGAAGCATCCACCTACTGAAATGAGTTCAACCCATTAGCACTATTCATTGAAACGAGAAACTGATTCTGAGGGTGGCATGGGCCTGCTGCCAGTGTTGGTTTCATTCCAATCCCACAGACTGGGAGATTTGTGACTGAAGACTGTTTTGTAAAAGTAATTGCTTTTTCTCTTCTGGGAAACTGGTTCACTATATAAAGAAAAATAAGTCGGATCCCTTACTGTATTAGATACACTTAGTCGCTTGTTCAGTATCCATTTCCTCCTTCTTCTTTCTTGATTGAACTTTGGTTTTATTTGGGGTGTCGCTGCGTCAGGTTAAGGGCTTGCTTCTGCATCCTCCCTGAAAGCTCACAGTGTCCGTGTGGCAGACACATTTATGGCTAATGACATATGCAGGACATTCCCAGGAAAAGGAACGGATGTGCCTGACAACATCTTTCCCCCTTTCCCATACCTTTCTCTCTTGAATGTGGACACGATATCTGGATCTCCAGCAGTCACTTGCTAACCATGAAATGACAAACATGAAGCAAAAGTGGAGAGATTCAGAGATTCTGGCCTGATACCATCAAGCTACTGAACAACTCTATCAGACATTTATTTCCAACTTTACGTGACCCTCCCTAGTTATTTATGAGAGAATCAAATATGTTCATGAAATCTAGATAGCTGCTGTGTTTTTTTCTTCAAGAAACTACTGCAATTTATGTGATCTCACACTTCAGCAAAGCTAGAAAGCCCTTGAAGTTTCAAAACTGTGTGGTGGTTTGTGGCAAGGAAAAGGAGAAAAGCTCTTTCCTTATTATGTCTCAAATTAAGTGTAAAATGGTAATTGAGACGTTTTCCTGAAATGCTCATTCCCAAAAAAGCAGCAATTACAGGAGAGGCAGTGTCCAACTGAGAACAGTTACTGATTTCTGGAAGCTGAGACATTAACAGAAGCATGTAAGTGAAGGAAGTTTTAGGTCATCCCTCTCAGATCGTGACAGATAAGTGGTTGATATAATCAGCAATGATATTAACATCCTAGATAACATAAATAATAGGGTACCCCTAATCGATGTCGACCAAACTCTATTCTGAGGACAGAGGACATGCTGCATTTTCCGAGTGTTCCTGGAACAGTCGTATGGAGTGCTTTCCGAGTCTTAGGTAGAAGAGAGCTTTGAGTAAAACTTGCTTGTACGGTTTCACTAAAACTCTAGAGCTATTCTGTCCACCATGGTAGCCTCTAGACTCAAGTGGCTATGTAAATTTAAATGATTTAAAATAAAATAAAATTTAAATTTGAGTCACACTAGCCGCATGTGGCTATTGGACAGCACAGATACAGAACATTTTCATCATTGCAGAAAGTTCCACTGAACAATGTTATCTAGGGCCTGAGACACAGACTGTATGGCTTGGACAGTGCTCAGTATACAACGTACATAACTGGCTTGATTCCCACCAGAAAGTAAGCTCCAAGAGGGAAGAGACTGTTACCGAAATTATGCACTGCTCTGTCTCTTATCTCTAGGCAATAGCTTATCCATACCTGGTCGTCAATAAATAATTGCTTGGTGAATTCAGAGTTCTCAGTTCTGTTAGGTATAACGTGGAGTATGTTTAGTCTCAAAATTGTTTGTACTTTTCTTGGCCTTGCACATTCAGTCTGCCTAGAGCACACATTTCACTTTTTTCCCATTCTATTCCTGTTTAAATTTTAGTCCAGTCTAATGATTTCCATAATCTCATGAAAATGGAAAAACTCAGTCTTTCCCCCTGTTGTAGGGGAAACCCAGTTCTTCTCTACTGTATTTCTCTCCTGTGAGTCTCCTTTACTATTCACACAGAACTCTTCACTTCTGACACTTCCGGTCACCAAATGTGTGGAATTTTTCCCCACAACAGGTAATTCTCTGCGACACCAGCTGGATGTCCTACAATTTAACTCAATTCTGACACTATGTACCTGGAGGTAGCATCAGATGCCACAGGTTAAGGGCTCAGCCCCACAACATTGCCCCTCACACATACTTGTGTCGACGAAAATAATCCATAACCCATCTATAAATGAAAATTTGGGTGAGTTTATTCTGAGCTTAAATTTTAGGATTATAACCCGGGAGAGTCTTTCCACAAAGGAACAGAGCACTCCAAAGAAGTGGGGGTATAAGGGTGGTTATATACCCTCAAAGAGTATGTTTCACATATGATTGAAATGTCCCTTTTACAATAGTCACGAGGCTGCTCTGTCAGCACAGCGATTGATGGAAACGGCAGATAGGTCTGCTGTCTCAGTGAATGCCGTGGGGTGGCAGGTGTGTTGCCTCGGGCTTGGGGGTCACAGATGAGCGCTGCAATCGGTTCCCAGCCTAAAGAAAGATGCTTAATCTTTAAGAAGATGCCAACATTGGGAGGGGGAGAGAAGTTGCACCTTTATCTCAAGGGCCTTTTGCTCTTGCCAGGAGGAATCTCTAAAGCAGATATACAATGCATAGTCAACTGCCTCCATCAGGCCCTTTTGGAAAGACAAGGTCAGGCCGAATTAGGTTTATACCAAACGGCTTCCTCATATATTCCAATATATCCTATTACTTGCCATTTTTATTTGTCACTTGAGATGCCAGTCGCAAGCCTAGGTTATAACCCGTGCTTCCGACCAACTGGCTACTGATGGAAGGTTCCCACGACTCCCTCCCCAGGTTTGATTAATTTGCTAGAGTGGCTTGTAGAGCTCAGGGAAACACTTACTTACATTCACCAGTTTATTAAAGGATATAATAAAGGTTATGGATGAACAGCCAGATGAAGAGACACGTAAGGCAAGGTGTGGGAGGGTCCCGAGCACAGGAGCTTCTGTCCCGTGGAGTTGGGGTGTGTCACCCTCCGTTTACCGACCTGGAAGCTCCCTGGACCCCATACTTTGGGGATTTTATGGAGGCTTCATCACATAGGCATAATTAATTGACTCCATTTTTAGCCCCTCTCCCATCCCTGGAGGATGGTGGATGGGGCTGAAAATTCCAAGCTTCTAATCATGGCTTAGTCTATTTGGTGACCAGCCCCCATCCAGGAGCCATCCAGGAGTCACCCACAGTTGCCTTATTAGAACAAAAGACGTTTCTAGTGCTGTTATCACTTAGGAATTTACAAGGGTTTTTAGGAGCCCTGTGTCAAAAACACAGTCAAAGACAAGTATTAGAATAAGAAATGCTCCCAGTGTTCTTGTCACTTAGGAATTTACAAGGGTTTAGGAGCTCTGTGTCAGGGACAGGGTCAAAGACAAAGTGAGAACAAGAGATGCTCCTGGTGTTCTTACCACTTAGGAAATTACAAGGCTCTCAAGAGCTCTGTGCCAGGAACGGAGGGCAGTGACCAATATATGTATTTTTTATTATCTCACACTCATCCACTTATTACAATCTCAGTCTTATTCAGGGAAATATTCTGTCAAATTCAAATATCATTTTTACAATCACCATGTACGGTTTCTCTCCAGTGACCAGGTAGGACACTCACTCTTGCCTTCTCCCCCCCTTTCTCTTTCCGTCTCCTTGTTGCTGGTTCTACTGTCCTCACTTTATCATCAGAGTGCAAACTTCAAGATGTCTCACCCTCCCCTGTCTTGTTCAGGAGAGGAGGCAGCAGCAAGGGGAGAGAGAGGAGACTTTGACCATGTGACTGCCGGTCCACTTCAAGTGGGCAGGGGCTCCTCCAGTCTTGGTCTGCTTCTCATACTATCTGTGGTTTTTGTTTTTGAGGTCATCTCATTGTATGAGGTTGCACTCTTTTGTTAGGGCCTCACCTAGGCGCCCTCCATCTTGGAGAAGATTCTTCAGCCTCCTCGCCAACTCTACCAGAGAGACAATTGCTGATGTCACTCTGGCTTTTCTTAATAACTGCTTATTTCTGCTTCATATTTCCAATATCTTTCCTTACTTCTTTGAAAATATTTTTTCTTGTACTTATTTTAAATTCCTATCTGTTCGACTCCATTAACTGCTCCTCTAGAATAAGTACCATATTGTGCATCTTTCTTTTTAATCTTTATGTACCTCAGATGCTTGCTTATCTTTGTCAGCTCATATTCCTTTGATGGTATCAGTTTCCCGGATGCTCAGAACAAGATAGTGTGCTTGGATATGTACTTTGGCATTGTTGAATATATATGATATTTAAAACCATGGAAATGGATGACATCACCTAGGGAGAAAATCTGTAGAGTGAGACAAGAAAAGGATTATGATAGAGCTTAAAGGAATTCTAATATTTGAAGGTTAGGAAAAAGTAAAGGAGTCAGCAAAGAATACTGAGAGCCGGAGGCATAAGAGGAGCACAGAGAAGCTGCAGTGCTACAGAAGCCAAGCACATTTAGTGAGGAGGGCACAGGCATTTGTGTCAAATCTGTTTCAAGTAAGATGAAAAGTGAAAAACTTGACTTTGCAAACAAAAAGCAACAATTTCTCTCAATCCTTTGGATCACATGAAGGCTGTGGAGACACTCTTGCTAGTTTTTCTGTGTAGCAGGCACAAAGATGGACATGAAAGAGCAAAAGGCTATGCTTTCCATCTTTCTACCACAGAGTAAAGTCACTTATTCCACAGCCACTTCAATCACCCCCCTAACTCAGGAGGAGCCACCACAAGAAGCGAACGTCTGGCATGGCCTTCTACTCACAAAAGAAAACAGGAAATTTTGCCCAGAGGTTAGTAAGGGTTTGGTTGCCTTCTTGATAGGCTAACCCTCAAAAGCAAGGAGACAGCCTACTCCTAGGAGATGAGTCGGGCCCCCAGCCACCATCTTACCGTCATTCAGGCAGAATGTGAGAACTGGACAAAACAAATAGTTCAAAGGTTTCCAAACTGTGTCCTGCCAGGTTTTTGGGGTATCCTACATATTCGACTCAAATGATAGATAGATAGATATCTAAATAGATAGATAGAGATAGATACCTGCCTATATTTAAGAAAATAGTATGTATATAGAAATACATTTTATGTCAGTTTTTAATGCATTGGAGACAAACAAATGCATTAACTTGTGTAATAATACTAGCTAAATTTTGTGCGGACTTCAGTTGACAGCATTCTCACCATCTTGAAACTGCAAGGTGAGCTGTTCAAAAATATATAGTGTATCATTTGAACTAATCTTTGTGATTGATTCAGGAATTTGCTGATAGAGGAAAGAATAGGTCACTGGGGCAAAAATGCAAATATCATGCATAACACTGACTTCTAGTCATTAAAATAGCTTCATTGTTCTAATTGAACTTTGTAGGCAATGTTAAACTTTAGCTTAGAAAATTATTTCTAATAACAAAATATCACTTTGTTTTTTCTTTTCCATTGGGATTCTTTTCCTACATTTTGTTTTTGTTGTTGTTGTCATCGTTGTTTTACATTTTTACTGAAATGTAACAAACATACAGCAAAGACTCGAAGTCTTAAGCTTGATGAAATGGTATAAAGAGAACACATTCATGTGACCATCCCAAGATCAAGAATAGAGCATTAGGAGCACCCCAGAAGCTCCTCCATGCCCACACTTAATCACTTGTGCCTTCCTCCTCCCCAAAGATAAGTACTATTCTGACTTAATATTTTGACACCATAAATTCATATTGCCTATTTTTAAACTTGATATAAATGAAATAATTCAGAATGGATCTTTTTGAGACTGGATTCTTTTGATAACATTATATTTATAAGATTTATATATTTCACTATGTGCAGTTCATTCATTTTCATAAATATGTAGAACTTTGTGATATGAATATACCAAATTTATCTCTTTTACTCTCAATGGACATTTTGGTTTTATGTGTTTTTTTATTATTATAAGGGCAACTGTGATCTTTCACATATTTTGGTACACAAAAATTTTGTGGTTATAGGATGTACATGCATTTAACTTGAGTAGGTAATGACAAATAATTTTTCAAAGTGGTTGTATGACTACCCAAAGCCATCTATAGATTCAGTGCAATTCCTACCAAAATTCCAATGGCGTTTTCCACAGAAATAGAAAAAACAATCCTACAATTCATATGAAACCACAAAAGACCCTGAATAGCCAAAGCAATCTTGAGAAAAAGAACAAAGTAGGAGACATCACACTTGCTTATTTCAAACTTTATTACAAAGCTATAATAATCAAAACAGCATGGTACTGACATAAAAATAGACACATAGACCAATGGAACAGAATCAAGAGCCCAGAAATAAACCCACACATATACAGTCAACCAGCATTTGACAAGGGAGCCAAGAATACTCAATGAAGAAAGGATAGTCACAAATGGTGCTGGGGAAACTGATATTCACATGCAAAAGAATGAAATTGGACCCCTATCTTATACTACTCACAAAAATTAACTCAGAATGGATTAAAGACTTAAATGTAAGACCGGAAACCATAAAACTCTTAGAAAAAAATAGGGAAAAACACTCCTTGACACTGGTCTTCACAACTTTTTGGATATGACACCAAAAGCATAAGCAACAAAAGCAAAAATAAACAAGTGGGACTATGTGAAATTGAAAAGCTTCTGCACAGCAAAAGAAATAGTCAACAAAATACAAAATGAAAAGCCAACCTACAGAATGGGAGAAAATACGTGTAAACCGTATACTTGGTAAGGGGTTAATATCCAAAGTATATAAGGAACTCATACAATTCAATAGCAAAAAAACAAATAATCTGATTTAAAAAAATGAGCAGAGGACCTGAATAGACATTTTGCCAAGAAGACATCCAAATGGCCAACGGGCACATGAAAAGATGTTCAGCATCACCAAGCTTCAGGAAAATGCACAACCGCAATAAGATATCACCTCACACCTGTTGGAATGGCTACTATCAAAAAACAAGAGGGGCTGGCCCCGTGGCCGAGTGGTTAAGACTGTGTGCTCCGCTGGAGGCGGCCCAGTGTTTCATTGGTTCGAATCCTGGGCACGGACATGGCACTGCTCATCAAACCACACTGAGGCAGCGTCCCACATGCTACAACTAGAAGGACCCACAACAAAGAATATAAAACTATGTACCGGGGGGCTTTGGGGAGAAAAAGGAAAAAATAAAATCTTTTAAAAAAAAAACAAAAAAAAAACCAAGAGATAACAAATGCTTGTGAGGATATGGAGCAAAGGGAACCCTTGTGCACTATTGGTGGGAATGTAAATTGGTGCAGCCACTATGGAAAACAGCAGGGAGGTTCCTCAAAAAATTAAAAATAGAACTATCGTTTGATCCAGTAATTCTGTTTCTGGGTATATATCCAAAGGAAATAAAATCACTATCTCAAAGAAATAGCTGTATCCCTCCATTCATCACAGCATTATTCATAATATTCAAGATATGGAAACAACCTAAGTGTCCATCAACAGATGAATGAATAAAGAAAATATGGCATACGTATATATATCACACACCATAGATTATTATTCAGCTATAAAAAAGAAGGAAATCATACCTTTTGCAATAACATGGACGGACATTGGGGGCATTATGCTAAGTGAAATAAGTCAGGCACAAAAAGACAAATATTGTATGACCTCACTTGTATGTGAAATCTAAAAATGCTGAACTAACAGAAACAGACTAGAATGGTAGTTGCCAGAGGCTGAGCGGTGGGGAAAATGAAAAGACGTTTGTCAAAGCATACAAATTTTGAGTTATGAGATGAATAAGTTCTGGGGTCTAATATACAGTATGGTGACTAATATACAGTATGTATTGTATACTTGAAAGTTGCTAAGAGAGTAGATCTTAAGTGTTCTCATCACACATACAAAAAATGGTAATTATGCGAGCTGATGGAGGTGTTAACTACCCTTATTGTGGTAATCATTTCACAATACACGTATCAAATCATCACATTGTACACCTTAAACTTATACAATGTTACATGTCAAATATCTCTCAATAAAGCTGGAAAAATAAAACAAAATAAATGATTTCTAGGGGAAAAAAGTGGTTGTATGAAAATTACACACCCTCCAGCAGTGCTTGAGAATTTCCATTGCTCTACATAGAACCCTTAGTATTATCAGTATTTTTAATTTTAGCAAGTCTGGTAGTTATATACTGATATCTCTTTGTGATTTTAGTTTGCATTTCTCTGATGACTAATGAGGTTGTAGCTTCTTTTCACATGTTTTATGGCCATTTGTTAAGTACCGGGTCAGGACTTTTGCCCACTTTTCTGTTGGACATCTGGCTCTTATTGATTTGTAGGAGTTTCATATAGACAAAGACAGATTCCAGATATGAGCGCTTTGTTAGTTATTGTATATTTCATCTATCTTCTGATAGATGTGGCTTACATTTTCACTCTCCTGATGGTGTCTTTTGACAACCAGAAGTTCCCAATTTTACTGTAGTCCAACTTATCAAATTTTCCTCTAAAGGAAGTTATTTTTGTACTCTCTTAAAGAAATGTTTGCCTGTCCCAAGGATAAAGATAGTCTCTTATGTTATCCTCTCAAAGCCTATTATTTAACCTTTTGCATTTAGATCTAAAATTTACTTGGAATTGATTTTTGTGTGTGGTGTGAGGTAGACTTTACCTTTAGTGTTTTTTAGGGGAAAAGGGGATAAAAATATTTCCACTCTTACAATAGTCTGAAAATCTTATGGCTATTCCATATCATCTTTAACAGGGTACAGAAATGAAACCCAAAAAGATGAAGTGATTTTCCTAGAGTCATATATCTATGACTGACCCTAGTAGCCATTGACCCAAATTCTAATTTTAAATTTCTTCTCCTTCTTCTCTTCTCTTTTCTGTCTTCCTTAAGGGCCAATATCCTTATGCTCTTCCCACTACTTCTCCATTTAAAAGTATTTTCTGTATTTATATAAGATATCAATGGTCACCGCTTAGTGTTATCATTCCCATGGGTATCTATATTTCAAACAATCATTAAGTAAGAAAATGATGACATTCTAGGTTAGAATTATGAGAGGCTGCCATTTTGTGTGGAAGAATTAGGCAGGTGTGACAAGACGTTAAAAGATCTTTTCTTGGGAGCTTTCGAAGATGGCGCCGTGAGTAGTCCTCTTTGTCTCTCGCCCTTCGAGTCTACAATTATTTGGACACTTATCGCTTGACAAAGGATATCCAGACAGCATCTCAGGATGTCTGAGACACCCACGCGACTATACATCGGAAGGCGGACGGACTTTCCTCCGGGAGGATGTGGAAATAGGTGAAAACTCTCCGACCCCGACGGGCAGTCTAGTACCGGCAAGTGGCTTTCTTCCAACGGACGCCCCCAGAGGATCCACACACATCTAGGGCAGGAGCGAGAACACAACAGAGGAGCGACGGTGGAAACAGGTGACCAGAACCCTACCTAAACCCCCCGCAATTACTCCTAAACGCAGAGGGAAACTTTGGAGTTGCACACCTGAGCCCGCGGGGAGAGTCTCTCCCCGCCATTGGCGGGGAGACCCAGCCTGGTGCTCGGGGCGCCCGGAGGGTCCCAGAGAGAGTCACGGAGGGTACGGAGGTCTCCCAGCTGCCGTTGCCCGCCCCGTGGGACTAGGGATTGCCGGAGATCTCGGAGAGGACCGGGGCTGGGGGAACTTTCAAAGGCTGGTTCCGCAACCCGGAGGGGAAGCGCCGGAGTTCCGCCAGGCAGCAGACAAAACTCTCTGTCTGCCATTAGCAGAGGGGCCACGCCCAGCATTCAGGGCTCCGGCAGAGGCCCGGAGAGAAGCCCAGAGGGTGGGGCGACCCCCAGCTGCTGTTGCCCGCCCCGTGGGACTAGGGATTGCCAGAGATCTCAGAGAGGACCGGGGCTGGAGAGAGTTCCAGAGACCCAGCTTAGTAGCCTAGGGGAAACCCTACAGGCTCACAGCAGCCTTAGGGAAAGCCTCTGCACAGCACCAGTAGAAGGCACCCAGCCACCAGCCACAAGGCTGGAAGACCCCAGGGCAAAAGCAGCATAGCTAGGTGTACTAATCACAGACTGTAGAAGATGCCAGTAGCTCTCCTGTGACCCATAGAGGACAAGTGAGATTCGGTGGGTGCCGACAGCAACGGAGCGACAAATATAAGTGATCCCACCCCTGGCCGCTGGAAAAGCCCATAACACCGTTGCAGACCCCAAGGAGAGAGCACATCTAGGTGGGCTGCAACAGTAGGCACCTGCAGCCTGAAGCCCCCCTGTGACGGCCCCCATGGCAGAGGAGGGAATCCAAAGGGCCACTGTGGCTACGAAGAGGGGCCCAGGCCCAGTTAGCAACTACAGACAGGGTTCCTGGTTGGTGAAGTATAAACAGCTGCTCCCCCCACCGCAGCAGCTGAAACAAGTGAAAGGAGCAACTAAACTCTATCTCCATGCGGAGGCACAAATCAACAACATCAAGCAATATGAAAAAATACATTAAATCTCCAGAACAGAAAGAAAGTAACAAATACACAGAAAACAATCCCAAAGAAAATGAGATATATAACCTAAATGATGATGACTTCAAAACAGCCATCATTAAGATTCTCAATGAGTTAAGAGAGAATTCTGACCGACAACTCAACGAGTTCAGGAGCTATGTCACAAAAGAGTTTGATACGATAAAGAAGAACCAAACAGAAATATTGGAAATGAAGAACACAATAGAGGAGATTAAGAAAAATCTAGATGCTCTGAACAGTAGGGCCGATAATATGGAGGAAAGAATTAGCAATTTGGAAGATGGCAATATAGAATTGTTGCAGGCAGAGGAGGAGAGAGAAGCAAGACTTAAAAGAAATGAAGAAACTCTCCAAGAATTATCAGACACAATTAGGAGATGCAACGTAAGGATTATAGGTATACCAGAGGGAGAAGAAAAGGAGAAAGGGGCAGAAAACCTATTCAAAGAAATAATGGCTGAGAACTTCCCAAATCTGGTGAGGGAGATGGATCTTCAGGTGACAGAAGCCAATAGATCTCCAAACTTTATCAATGCAAGAAGACCAACTCCACGGCATATAGTAGTGAAGCTAGCAAAAGTCAACGACAAGGAGAAAATATTAAGGACAGCCAGGCAAAAGAAACTAACCTACAAAGGAACCCCCATCAGGCTATCAGCAGATTTCTCAGCAGAAACTTTACAGGCTAGAAAAGAGTGGAATGATATATTCAAAAATCTGAAGGACAAAAATCTACAGCCGAGAATTCTCTACCCAGCGAAAATATCCTTCAAATACGATGGAGAAATAAAAACTTTCCCAGATAAACAAAAATTAAGGGAGTTCATTGCCACAGAACCTCCTCTTCAGGAAATCCTCAGGAAAACCCTCATTCCTGAAAAATCCAAAAAAGGAAAGGGGCTACAAAACCAAGAGCAGAGGAGATAAGTAGAAGGACAACAACAGAGAGTAGCAGCTCTACATCAGAACAGATTAAACCATGGGACGAGAAACAAAGGAAACTGAAGAAAACCGGAAAACAAGACACAAAATGGTAGTGGTAGGCCCCCACATCTCAATAATCACTCTAAATGTAAATGGATTGAACTCCCCAATCAAAAGACACAGAGTGGCAGGATGGATCAAAGAACAAGATCCAACAATATGCTGCCTCCAGGAAACACACCTCAGCCCCAAAGACAAACACAGACTCAGAGTGAAGGGATGGAGAACAGTACTCCAAGCTAATAATGAACAAAAGAAAGCAGGTGTCGCTATACTAATATCAGACAAGGTAGATTTCAAAGCAAAACAGATAAAGAAAGATAAAGAGGGACAGTATATAATGATAAAAGGGACTCTCCACCAAGAAGACATAACACTTATAAATATATACGCACCCAACACAGGAGCACCAAAATTTGTAAAGCAACTCTTAATAGAACTAAAAGAAGACATCAACAACAATACAATAATAGTAGGGGACCTCAACACACCATTAACACCAATGGACAGAACATCCAGACAGAAAATCAACAAGGAAATAATAGAATTAAATGAAAAATTAGACCAGATGGACTTAATAGATATATATAGAACACTTCATCCAAAAACAGCAGGTTACACATTCTTCTCAAGTGCACACGGAACATTCTCAAGGATTGACCATATTTTGGGAACCAAAGCAAACATCAATAAATACAAGAGAGTTGAAATAATATCAAGCATCTTTTCTGATCATAACGCTATTAAACTAGAAATCAACTACAAGAAAAAAGCAGAGAAAGGTGCAAAAATGTGGAGACTAAACAACACGTTTCTCAACAAACAATGGATCATTGAAGAAATTAAAGAAGAAATCAAATATTATCTGGAGACAAATGAAAATGAGAACACGACATACCAAATCATTTGGGATGCAGCAAAAGCAGTCCTAAGAGGGAAATTCATCGCAATACAGGCTCACCTCACTAAACAAGAAAAAGCTCACGTAAGCAACCTCAAACGACACCTAACGGAACTAGAAAAAGAAGAACAAACAAAGCCCAGAGTCAGTAGAAGGAGGGAAATAATAAAAATAAGAGCAGAAATAAACGATATTGAAACAAAAAAGACAATAGAAAGGATCAATGAAACAAAGAGTTGGTTCTTCGAAAGAATTAACAAAATTGACAAACCCCTAGCCAGACTCACCAAGAAAAGAAGAGAGAAAGCGCAAATTAATAAAATCAGGAATGACAGAGGAGAAATCACAACAGATACCAATGAAATACAAGAGATCATAAGAGAATACTATGAAAAACTATATGCCAACAAATTGAACAACTTGGAAGAAATGGACAAATTCCTAGACTCCTACAATCTCCCCAAACTGAATCAGGAAGAAATGGAGAATCTGAATAGACCAATCACAAGTAAGGAAATAGAAACGGTAATCAAAAACCTCCCCAAAAACAAGAGTCCAGGACCAGACGGCTTCTCTGGAGAATTCTACCAAACATTCAAAGAAGACTTAATACCTATTCTCCTCAAACTGTTCCAGAAAATTGAGAAAGATGGAGAACTCCCTAACACATTCTATGAAGCCAACATCACTCTGATCCCCAAACCTGACAAGGACAACACAAAGAAGGAGAACTACAGGCCGATATCACTGATGAACATAGATGCAAAAATCCTCAAAAAAATTTTGGCAAACCGATTACAGCAATACATCAAAAAGATTATACACCAGGATCAAGTGGGATTTATACCAGGGACACAGGGATGGTTCAACATCCGCAAGTCAATCAACGTGATACACTACATCAACAAAATGAAAAACAAAAACCACATGATCATCTCAATAGACGCAGAGAAAGCATTCGACAAGATCCAACACCCATTTATGATAAAAACCCTCAGTAAAATGGGTATAGAAGGAAAGTACCTCAACATAATAAAGGCCATATATGATAGACCCACAGCCAACATCATACTCAATGGACAAAAGCTGAAAGCCATCCCTCTGAGGACAGGAACAAGACAAGGGTGCCCACTTTCACCACTCCTATTCAACATAGTACTGGAGGTGCTGGCCAGAGCAATTCGGCAGGAAAAAGAAATAAAAGGAATCCAAATAGGTAACAAAGAAGTAAAACTCTCGTTGTTTGCAGACGACATGATCTTATACATAGAAAACCCCAAAGAATCCACAGAAAAACTATTAGAAATAATCAACAACTACAGCAAAGTAGCAGGGTATAAAATTAACGTGCATAAATCAGTAGCATTTCTATACACTAACAATAAACTATCAGAAAAAGAACTCAAGAACTCTATCCCATTCACAATCGCAACAAAAAGAATAAAATACCTTGGGATAAACTTAACCAAGGAAGTGAAGGATCTATACAATGAAAACTACAAGACTTTCTTGAAAGAAATAGGCGATGACACAAAGAGATGGAAAAACATTCCTTGCACATGGATTGGAAGAATAAACATAGTTAAAATGTCCATACTACCTAAAGCAATATACAGATTCAATGCTATCCCAATCAGAATCCCAAGAACATTCTTCACAGAAATTGAACCAAAACATACTACAAAGCTACAGTGATCAAAACAGCATGGTACTGGTACAAAAACAGGTCCACAGATCAATGGAACAGAATTGAAAGCCCAGAGATAAAGCCACACATCTACGGACAGCTAATCTTCGACAAAGGAGCAGAGGGCCTACAAGGGAGAAAAGAAAGTCTCTTCAACAAATGGTGCTGGGAAAACTGGACAGCCACATGCAAAAGATTGAAAATTGACCATTCTTTTTCACCACACACTAAAATAAACTCAAAATGGATCAAAGACCTAAAGATTAGGCCTGAGACAATAAGTCTTTTGGAAGAGAATATAGGCAGTACACTCTTTGACATCAGTTTCAAAAGAATCTTTTCGGACACTGTAACTCCTCAGTTGAGGGAAACAATAGAAAGAATAAACAAATGGGACTTCATCAGACTAAAGAGCTTCTTCAAGGCAAGGGAAAACAGGATTGAAACAAAAAAACAGCTCACTAATTGGGAAAAAAATATTTACAAGCCACTTATCCGACAAAGGGTTAATCTCCATAATATACAAAGAACTCACACTGCTTAACAACAAAAAAACAAACAACCCGATCAAAAAATGGGCAGAGGACATGAACAGACATTTCTCAAAAGAAGATATGAATATGGCCAATAGACACATGAAAAGATGTTCATCATCGCTAATCATCAGGGAAATGCAAATCAAAACTACACTAAGATATCACCTTACCCCCGTTAGATTGGCAAAAACATCCAAAACCAAGAACGACAAATGTTGGAGAGGTTGTGGAGAAAGAGGAACCCTCATACACTGTTGGTGGGAATGCAAACTGGTACAGCCACTATGGAAAACAGTATGGAGATTTCTCAAAAAGTTAAAAATAGAAATACCCTATGACCCAGCCATCCCATTACTGGGTATCTATCCTAAGAACCTGATATCAGAAATCTCAAGAGTCCGTTGCACCCCTATGTTCATCGCAGCATTATTTACAATAGCCAAGACGTGGAACCAGCCTACATGCCCAGAAACTGATGATTGGATAAAGAAGATGTGGTATATATACACAATGGAATACTACTCAGCCATAAAAAAAGACGAAATTGGCCCATTCACAACAACGTGGATGGACCTCGAGGGCATTATGTTAAGCGAAGTAAGTCAGTCAGAGAAAGACGAACTCTATATGACTCCACTCATAGGTGGAAATTAGTATATTGAGAAGGAGATCTGATCGGTGGTTACCAGGGAAAAGGGGGGGTGGGGGGAGGGTACGGAGGGGGAAGTGGTGTACCCACAACATGACTAACAAAAATGTACAACTGAAATCTCACAAGGTTGTAATCTATCATAACATTAATAAAAAAAAAAAAAAGATCTTTTCTTGTTGCTAAAGTCTCAAGGCTTAGAATAAAGGTAATAGAGGTTTACACATTCTAGAGAGGTGCTGCACACAACAGCAGGACATGCTACAAGTGGCCAAACAGGCCCTATGACCATCACCCTCAAAAGCTATATAACATAAGGCTTGAGATTCATTGAAGGAAAGGACTTTTTGAAGAGCATTCATAGGAGTAGAGAAAGTTGTCATTTTCCTTTTCTCCTCACAGCTAAAAATTATTGATCTAGCAATTAGTGAGCACTCAGTATGTGTTAAAAACTATACCAAGTCTGTAGAAGACTTATTTAATTGTGACAATATTCCTATGAAATAGACACCTGCACCGCCCGACCCCTAGCATGAGCGCCTCTGTAAATTTTGTGCCCTGGGTGTCTCCCTCGCTTCACCCTAGTCCTGGCCTTGCTAGAGAGAAATGAATAGCAAGAATGTACACAAAATCTCACATTCCGGTCTCTCAGATTCTACAATCAATTTATGTTTTACCAATGGATCCACATAAACAATACTTAGATAGAAGTAAGCAAAGGCCATCTTTCTGTTGCTGTTTATGCTGGTGGGTAAAGTCCTGAACATATGAGAATCAAAATGCAATAGTGGCAGCCAGACGTGGGCATTCTAGTGCCTGGGTCGAGCATTACAAGTGTCAAGAGGTATTTATGGCAAAGACAGTGGTTTTCTGATGCCTGGATTGCAACTCTAGTAGTGTGTCCTTAAGCCCAATGATTTCAACCCTTGACTCAATGCCGGCAGCAATTCCAATTTTATTTTGAAGCACCTAATTTTTCATATTAAGTCCTTTCCTGCTTAAGACACCCACAGCAGTTTCTGTTTCATGCAACAAGGGATAAAGAATGGCACTGGTATTTGAATTTTTGCTTTGCCATAATAGACACATCAAATCTGGTACATACAGAGAGTCAAGCCTTTCCCCTCTGGAACTCACTCTGTCATGAGCCAAGACAGCTATGGAGTCAGGGGCCAGGTGGTATCCACACCGAGGCAGCAAGAGCTGGCATGTGCTTCCCTTTTCATTAAAAGCAGCTCTGGGCAAAGATGCCATCCTATGGATCTAAATCAGATCACCCTGGAAACTATTTGCTCTGCGCTCATCACCAGTGCCACACACACTTTCCCAAGCTACTGATCTTCAGGTTTCCTTCTTGGCCACATTGCTGATCCTCTCAGGGTCAGCTCCTCGCTCTCCTTCTGAGAACTCAACCCTGTACTTCACCTTGGCTGTCCCCCATAACTTTACCTCCTGGGCATACATGAATCCTTGTTCATTCACTGCTTCTATAACACACAACCCTGCACATCCTGGTCTTTATCCTGCCAACCTTCATGTTGAGGCAGAAATACTTTATATTAGTATTTTTGATTTGGGTAGGAAAATCACCAGAAATTTGTAATAAGTAACAAAGCAGTGATGTTTTTGGCAGGACTTTGGCTGTCTCTCAGCGGGATATATTTTTTGCCTTGCAAGGCAGCTTAATCATAACCTTAATGATGTCTCCCCACTGCTTAATATGGTGCTGCTCTTGTCTCCAGAGTCAGACGCTGTGTGGACACGTAGGCTCCCCAGGGCTTCGACGTGTTTGAGTTGTCAAGCTCGGCTCTTAGAAAGCTGTTAATTTCCTCTGAGGTAATTTGACTGTGATTAAGTTAAGCTGCCACCAGGTGGACATTGGAGACTTAGTTAAGCCATTTTAATCTCAGTAGCCAGACTCCCTATAGGCATGATAAAATGAAGGGAGAATGTAGTTTGATTTCCACTTAATTGTGTTTAAAAAAAAGAAAAAAATAGCAGTTTAGCATACTACTTAACTAGAATTGAAATAGAGTAGTATAAAGATAGCTGATTCATGTGTTTAACCAATATTTATTGAGTACCTGCTACTTCAAAAAGATTGCTCTAGAATCAGGGATGGGGCAGAGAATATGACCAACCAAGCACTTGATTTCACAGAGCTTACATCCTTGGGGGTAAAACAACAAACAAATAAAAATACATGTTGATGCTATATAACATTATGTGTTATGATACATGATATCATAATATACAATGATATAATGATACTTTATATATAAATATAATGTCCCGGGCCTAGGATATTACTATACACTACTGTAGACTTTATAAACACTGCACACTTAGGCTATACTAAATTTATTTTTAAAAAGTCTTTATTCAATAAATTAAACTTATCTTACTGTAATTTTTTTATTTTATTAACTTTTTAATTTTTTTAACTTTTTGACTAGTAAAAACACAGCTTAAAACAAAAACATTATATAGCTATACAAAGATATTTTCTTTCTTTATATCTTTATTCTATAAGCTTTTTTCTATTTTTAAAGTTTTTTCTTTACCTTTTAAATTTTTTTGTTAAAAACTAGGACACAAACACACACATTATCCTAGGCCTACACAGCATCAGGACCATCAATATCACTGTCTTCCCCCTCCACGTCCTGTCCCACCAGAAGGTCTTCAGGGGCAATAATACGCACGGAGCTGTCGTCTCCCATGATAACGATGTCTTCTACTGAAACACCTCCTGAAGGACCTGGCTGAGGCTCTTCTTCAGGAGATGTTACTCTTTTCAGAAATACATCCCTGGTGGTTTGCTTGGTTTGTTTCTTTTTTCCATCATACATTTGATTGTAAATAGATAATGCACCATGACCATTCCTCTCTATTAGTGAAAACCTTTCAGTGTTGGGGTCCATGTTTTCAAATGTTTTAAGGTGATTGTTGAGGTCTGCCAAAGCTCCTGCTAAACCATTTACTGTGAATTTTCCTGGGGTTCTTCTTCTTCTCCTGCTGTTTCCTTTCTTCTTGCCTCTTCTTCAGCTACATGTTCCTGTTCCAGTTTCAACAACTCCTCATTAGTTAACTCTTTGGGAACCACCTCTAGGAGCTCCTCAGCATCATCCTCATCCATGCCTAAGTTAAAGCTGTCTGCCATCTCAACCACAGCCTTGTTGATTTTTGCAAGTTCCTCATCCCTGGCAAATCCTTTGAAATCATGCACTAATGTCTTCAGCATATTCTTCCAGATGCCATTCGTGTCCTCCTTAGTGACATCACCCAAATCCCAAACAATGTTCTTGATGCAGTCATAGATGCTGTAATCCTTCCAGAATTGCATCAGTGTCTTCTCAATGTCTTTCTCAGTTGCAGCCATAGCCTTGGCAAAGGTCCTCCTCAGGTAGTAGGCCTTAAAAGCTGATATAACTTGTTAAACCAATGGCTGGATCAAAGAGATGGTGTTTAGGGGCTGGCCCAGTGTTGTAGCTGTTAAGTGCACACATTCTGCTTCAGCGGCCCGGGGTTTGCTGTTTTGGATCCTGGGTACCGACATGGCACCAGTTGGCAAGCCATGCTGTGGTAAACATCCCACATATAAAGTAGAGGAAGATGGGCACAGGTGTTAGCTCAGGGCCAGTCTTCCTCAGCAAAGAGAGGAGGATTGGCAGGAGTTAGCTCGGGGCTAATCTTCCCCCCCCAAAAAAACAAAAAAGAGATGGTGTTTGGAGGGAGAAACACCATTTTGATCTTGAGATGAAGATCACCAATAAAAGGAGGATGTCTGGGAGCATTATCAACAATAGGCAAAACCTTGAAAGGTGTGTTATTCTCCAAACAGTACTTCTCCATTTCAGTAGCATAGAAATTCAGAGGGACATTTTGGAAGAGGAGCTGGGTCATCCATGACTTCTTATTCCTCCTGAAGTACCCTGGCAGTGTGTGCTAATTGGTATGCTTGAAGGCCCTGGACTTCTCACCATACCAGATCACAAAGGGTCAATTTGTAGCCTGCAACATCGCCCCTACGAAAGACTGTTATCCTGTTCTTAAAAGCCTTGAAACCTGGCATTGACTGGGCCTCCTTATGGATAAAAGTTCTTCCAGGTATCCATTTCCAGAATAGTGAGGTTTAATTCATATTGAGTATTTGCTCTGGCAAGTTATTTTCCTCCATAATCAGTTTGCCTATAGTTTCCAAAATTTCTTCAGCTGCCTTCACATCAGCACTCGCAGACTCACCACTCACTTTCACATTACATAATGAATAATGATTCTTGATAGTTTAAACCACTCAGAGCTAGCAGTAAATTTAAAGCACAGTCGGGTCTAGCCTTTTCTTTCAATAGCACAAAACTTCACTTTGGCCATGATTGTGATGGTGCTGAGAGGGATATGCTTCTGTGTCTTGTCTTCAATCAAGGGCATTACAAGTTTCTCCATGTCTGATACAGGTCTTTCTCAAATATTTGTTAGTCTCATTGCCTTCAGTGAAGCAGATCTTTTAACAGCTTCCATCGCTTTGCTTTTGTTCTTCAAGATTGTGGGTATAGTGGAATGGGACATGCCTGACTGGAGAACAATAACCATTCCTGATTTTCCATTTTCCTAGTCTGAATCACTTTTAGTTTCATTTCCAGGTTAATCACTCTACATGGCCTCTTACCAAAAACATTAGCAGTGGATTTTGTATACTTAGGGACCATGATGAACAAAATAACACATGATTCAATCAAGCACAAGAAAAAATGATGCAATCAAGAGACACAGTAAATATGAGATATAGAAGGCTACTGCCGGTGTAACATGGCATACTTTTTTACTTTTTATAAGTAGAAATTTTTTATAAGTAGAAAGAAGACACCCTAAAATAATGATAAAAATTATAGTGTAGTAAGTACATAAACCAGTAACATAGTTGTTTATTGTCATTATCAAGTGTTATGTACTGTACATAATTGTATGTGCTATATTTTTATGTGACTGAGAACTCAGTAGGTTTGTTTACACCAGCATCATCACAAACATCTGAGTAATGCATTGTGCTATGATGTGATGATAGCTACAATGTCAAGAGACAATGGGAAATTTTCAGCTTCATTATAATCTTATGAGACCACTGCCAAACATGTGGTCTGTCATTGACCAAAACATCATTATTCAGCACATGACCATGTAGATATATGTTAAGGTAATTTTCCCATTATTTAAATACCTGTAAAAGACAATTTAATGTTTAAAGCAAAAATAACAATATATTGTGGGTTTTATAACATATATAGAAGTAAAAACTATGTCAAAAATAGAACAAAGGCCAAAAGGAGAGAAATGGAGATATACTATTGGTAAGATTCTTATCCCATATATAATAATATGTCATCACTGGAAAATAGACTGTGATAAGTTAAAGGTTCATATTATAGTGAAACTAAAATAATACAACAAAGGTATATAGCTAATAAGTAACAAAGACATAAAATGGAATTATAAGAAATACTCAATTCAAAGGAAGGCAGAAAAATATGAAAAGGGGGAATAAATAATAGACAGGACAAATAGAAAACAAATAGTAATATAGTAGATTTAAATGCAGCCATATAAATAATTATAGTAAGTGTAAGTGCTCTAAACCCCTGAACTAAAAGGTAGGGATCCTCAGATTGAATAAAAATAAAATAAAACAAGAATAACATATTATACTCTCTATAAAAAAAAGTCATGAATATACAACAAAAATAGATGAAATGTAAAAGGATAGGAAAAGATTTAACACAATTAAACAAAAGTTGGAGTGGCAATATTAACGTAAGATAAAGTAGATTTCAGAAGAAAGATATTATCAGAAATAAAGAGCTCATTTTATAATGATAACTGGATTAATAAATCAAGAGGACATAAAAATACTAAAAGTTTATGCACTTAAAAGTTTTTTAAAAAATATAAAGAAAAAAGCAGAAAGAACCGAAGGAAGAATAGAGAAATTCACAATTATACTTGGAGATATCAATGCTGCTCTCTCAATAACTGATAGAACCAGATCAAAAATAAGTAAGGATAGGGGCTGGCCCTGTGGCCAAGTGGTTAAGTTCACGCACTCCGCTGCAGGCAGCCCAGTGTTTCGTTGGTTCGAATCCTGGGTGCGGACGTGGCACTGCTTATCAGACCACACTGAAGCAGCATCCCACATGCCACAAAGAATATACAACTATGTACCAGGGAGCTTTGGGGAGAAAAAGTAAAAAAATAAAGTCTTTAAAAAAAAAGTAAGTAAGGATATAGAAGACATGAACAACACTAACAACCAATTTGATCTAATTGACATTTATTCGACATCTCATCCAACAACAGCAGAATATACATTTTTTTCAAGTACCCACAAAACACATACCAAGGCAGACCATATTCTGGGCCATAATATAGTAGATTTAAAATTATTCATGTCATATGAAACATGTTTTCTGACCACAATGAAAGTAAATTAGAAATGAATTGTAACACACTGCTAAGTAGCACATTAATCAAGGAAAGAATCAATAGCAAAATTATAAAGTATTTTTAACTGTGTGTGTCTATATACGTGTGTGTACATGTATATCTATGTATATATGTATATTATTATATATAGTATTACACACAATTATAGTACATTATAACACACACATCACAATATGCCAAAATTTGTGAGATGCAGCTAATACAGTAGTAAGAAGAAAATCTATAGCACCAAATATCCATTCAGAAAAGAAAAAATTTCTCAAATCAATGACTTCAGCTTCCACCTTAAGAAAAAGAAGAGCAAATAAACCCCCAAGTGAACAGAAGAAAGAAAACGATAAAGACCAGGATGAAAAGCAGTGAAATAGAAAACTGAAAAGCAATAGAGAAACTCAGTAAAATCAAAAGCTTACTCACCAAAAAAAATCAGTCACCCAACACCTCACTAAAGCCAGAGGGCATACACAACCTATATAGGTGATGCCCCTTGATTGCCTGGCCCTGGTGGCCAAGGGGGCTTATGTTCCTGGGCTTCACGGGAATGTAACAATTAGAAAGACAGTTCTTGGAAGGCTGCCACCCCAAGCCACTGCACAGCTGAATGAAACACATCTCCACTCTTCCCTGTGAAAAAGGCTATTTCCTTATCGTGAAGCTTTAGCCTGAGGCATGGGCTTCAAGTTTGCCAGACACCTAAAGGCTACAGAGACACCCTCATGAAATGTAAGCAGGGACATGTCATCTTTCACACTCCCTTGGCTTTGCTGCAGCTCAATTATACCTCCCAGAAAGAAGCTTATATGTTCCTCTAGAGTCCTAATTTTTGCAACTGTAGCCCAAAGGATATCTCTAGATGTCCTGGTCTGGAGGAGAACAAGGTTTATGATTGTGGCTCTGGAGGATTATATATACTTGCATACTTTAAAAGCTGATGCCAGGGGCTGGCCCCATGGTGTAGTGGTTAAACTTGGTGTGTTCCACTTCAGCAGCCCAGGTTTACAGTTTCAGATCCCAGGCATGGACTTACACCACTCCTCAACAATTCTGTGGCAGCGACTCAGATGTAAAGCGGAGGGAGATTGACACAGATGTTAGCTCAGGGGTAACCTTCCTCAGTAAAAAAAAAAAAAAAAAAAGCTGCTGCCAAAGAGTCTGGCTTCAAATCAGCCTGAAACTAGGTGCTAAATGAGATCCCTCCTGTTGGAACACTGACAAGTCTTGGCACACACTCAACAATGGGGACCTATCAAGAATAAATCATGCAGCTTAGACAATCACAAAGATTTGCAAGACAACCAAGAGCTAGGGCAAGGTTGAATTATTAGGTTCAGTGCCTACACAAAGCCACTCCTCCAAGACTGGGAGAGGTAGCTGATTAGCCTAATACATAAAAACAAAGCAAAAAAAAAAAACACAGAGAGTCAAGCAAAATGAAGAAACTAAGGAATATGGTCCAAATGAAAAAACAAAATGAAACCTCAGAAAAAGACCTTAATGAAATGAAAATAAGTAATCTACCTGATAAACAATTCAAAATAATGATTATAAAGATGCTTACTAAACTCAGGAGAAGAATGGATGAACATAGTGAGAACTTCAACAAAGAGATAGAAAATATAAGAAAGTATCAAATAGAAGTCACAGAGCTGAAGAATATGATAACTTAACCGAAAAATACACTATAAGGGTTCAACAGCAGACTAGATGAAGCAGGAAAACATAGCAGCAATCTAGAAGAAAGGACAATAAAACTCACCCAAACAGAGAAGCAAAAAGAAAAAAGAACTTTAAAAAGTGAAGATAGCTTAAAGGACCTGTGGGATAACATCAAGAGAATAACATTTGCATTATAGGGGTCCCAGAAGGAGAAAAGAGAATGTGGCAGAAAAATTATTCAAAGAAATAATGGCTGAAAACTTTCTAACCTGGAGAAGGAAATGGACATCCAAGTCCAGGAAGCCCAGGGAGTTCCAATAAAGATGAACCCAAAAAGGTCTACACCAACACACATTATAATTAAAATGTCAAAAGTTAAAGAGTGAATCGTAAAAGCAGCAACAGAAAAACAACATGTTACTTACAAGGGAACATACCATGAGACTACAGCAGGTTTTTTAGCAGAAACTTTGTAGTCCAGAATGGAGTGGCATGATATATTAAATGTGCTGAGTGGAAAAAACTTCCAACCATGAATACTCAATTCAGCAAGGTTATCATTCAGAATTGAAGGAGAGATAAAGAATTTTCCAGACAAGCAAAAGCTAAAGAAGTTCATCACCACTAAACTGGCCTTACAACCAATGTTAAAAGGACTTCTTTAAGCTGAAAAGAAATGGCACTAATTAATAATAAGAAAAGATACAAAAGTAAAAATTTCACTGATAAAGGTAAATATATAGTAAAGGTAGTGGATTAATCATTATAAAGCTAGTATGAAGGTTACACCACAAAAGTAGTAAATTAGATAAAACTACAATAATTAGTCAATAGATAAAATAAAAAGCTGTAAAATGTGACCTCAAAAACATAAAACTTGGAGTAGGAGAGTAAAAATGTGGAGTATTGGAATGAATTCAAATTTAAGTTGCTGTCAACGTAAAATAGACTGTTATATACACAGAATGTTATACGTGAACCTCACAGTAACCACAAAACAAAAATCTATAGTAGATAAACAAAAAAAAATTAGAAAAGAATTTAAACACAGCATTAAAGAAAGTCATCAAACCACAAGAAAAGAGAGCAAAAGAAGAAGAAATGGACAGAGAGGAACTACAAAAACAACCAGAAAATAATTAAACAAAATGGCAATAAGTACATACCTATCAATAATTATATTAAATGTAAATGGACTAAATTCTCCAATCAAAAGACATAGAGTGGCTGAGTGGATAAAAAACAAGATCCATCTATATGCTGCTTACAAGAGATTCATTTCAGATGTAAGGACACACACAAACTGAAAAAGATATCACATACAAATGGAAATGAAAAGAAAGCTGGTGCAGCTGTGCTAATATCAGACAAAACAGATTTTAAAACAAAGACAGTAATAAAAGACAAAGAAGGGCTTACATAATGATAAATGGGTCAATCTAACAAGAGGATATAACATTTGTAAACATTTATGCACTCAATATAGGAGCTTTATACATATATACAAAGCAAATATTAACAGACCTAAAGAAAGAAATTGACAGCAATACAACAATAGTAGGGGACTTTAACACCCCACTTACATAAATGAATAGATCATCTAGACAGAAAATCAATAAGGAAACATCGGCCTTAAATGATATGTTAGATCAGATGGACTTAATAGATATACACAGAACCTTCCATCCAAAAGCAGTAGAATACACAATCTTCACACGTGCACATGGAACATTCTCCAGGATAGATCACGTGTTAGGCCACAAAAAAAGTCTCAATAAATTTAAGATAGAAATCATATCAAGCATCTTTTCTGACTACAATGGTGTATGAAACTAGAAATCAATGCCAAGAAGAAAACTGGAAAAATCACAAATACATTGAGATTAAACAACATGTTACTGAATAACCATTAGGTTATTGAAGAAATCAAAAAATACCTAGAAACAAATGAAAGCAGTAATATAATGCAGCAAAAACAGTTCTAAGGGAAGTTCGTAGCAATACAGGCTTACCTCAGAACATAAGAGGAATCTCAAATAAACAATCTAGGGGCCCAGCCCCATGGCTGAGTGGTTAAGTTCATGTGCTCTGCTTCGGTGGCCCAGGGTTTCATCAGTTCGGATCCTGGACGTGGACATGGCACTGCTTGTCAGGCCATGCTGAGGTGGCATCCCACATGTCACAACTAGAAGGACCCACAAGTAAAATATATGACTATGTATTAGGGGGATTTGGAGAGAAAAAGCAAAAAGAAGAAGAAGAAGAAGAAGATTGTGGCAACAGTTGTTAGTTTAGGTGCCAATCTTTAAAAAAAAAAAAAGACAAAGCATAGGTGAAATAGTAAAGAATTGAGTAAAAAGGAAATCTAATTTAACCTCAAGAAACTAGAAAAAGAAAAACTAATAAACCTCAAAGTTAGTAGAACGAAGGAAATAGTAAAGATCAGAGCAGAAGTAAACGAAATAGAGACTAAAAAGACAATAGAAAATATCAACGAAAATAAGAGTTGGTTCTTTGAAAAGACAAGCAAAATTGACAAACTTTTAGCTAGGCTCACCAAAAAAAAGGAGAAAGTGATTCAAATAAATAAAATCTGAAATGAAAGAGAAGTTCCAACTGATAGCACAGAAATACAAAGGATCATAAGAGCCTACTATGAATAATTATACAACAAAAAAATTGGACAATATAGAAGAAACAGATAAATTCTTAGAATCATACAATCTCCCAAGACTGAATCAGAAAGAAACAGAAAATCTGAATAGACCAATTACTAGCAAGGAGATTAAATAAGTAATCAAAAAAATCTTAACAAACAAAGTTCCAGGACCAGACAGCTTCACAAACATTCAAAAAGATTTAATATCTACCCTTCTCAAACACCTCCAAAAAACTGAAGAGGAAGGAAAACTGTCAAACTTATTTTACAAGGCCTTCTTCACCCTGATCCCAAAACCAGACAAGGACATCACAAAAAAAGAAAATTACAGGCCAATATCCCTGATGAACATCGATGCAGAAATCCTCAACGAAATATTAGCAAATCAAATTCAACAATACATTAAAAGGATCATGCACCATGATCAAGTGGGGCTTATTCCAGGTATGCAGGGATGGCTCAACATCTGCAAATCAATCAGTGGGATACACCACATTAACACAATGAAGAATAAAATAATATAATTATTTCAATAGATGCAGAAAAAGCATTTGACAAAATTCACCATCAATTTATGATAAATACTCTCAACAAAGTGGTATAGTGAGAACGTAACTCAGCAATAATAAATGCCATATATGACAAGCCCACAGCTAACACCATACTCAGTGTGATAAACTGAAAGTTTTCCCTATAACATCAGGAAAAAAACAAGAATGCCCACTTTGATTCAACATGGTGTTGGAAGTCCTTGCTAGAACAAGTAGGCAAGAAAAAGAAACAAAAGGCATAAAAATTGGAAAGGAAGAAGGAAAGCTGTCACTGCAGACGACATGATTTTATGTATAGAAAACCCTAAAGATGCCACCAAAAACTGTTAGAACTAATAAACAAATTCAGTAAAGTAGCAGGGTACTAAATCAATATACAAAATTCAGTTGTGTTTCTATACACTAACAACAAGCTATCAGAAAGAGAAATTAAGAAAGCAATCCCATTTACAGTTGCATCAAAAAGAATAAAATACATAGGAATAAACTTAACCAAGGAGGTGAAAGATCTTTACATTGAAAACTATGTCATTGACGAAATAAATTAAAGAAGACACAAAGAAATGGAAAGATATTCCATGCTCATGGTCTGGAAGAATCAATATAGCTAAAATGTCCCATTAACCAAAGTAATATACAGATTTAGTGCAATCCCTATCAAAATTCCAATGACATTTTTCACAGAAATAGGACAGACAGCACTAAAATTTGTATGGATGGAACCACAAAAGATCCTAAATAGCCAAAGCAATCTTGAGAAAGAAAAGCAAACCTGGAGGCATCATGCTCCCTGATTGCAAACTATATTACAAGGCTACAGTAATCAAAACAGTATGGTGCAAAAGCAGACACATAGATCAATGGAACAGAATACAGAGCCCAGAAAAAAAAAACCCATGCTTATATGGTCAATAAATTTATGACAAAGGAGCCAAGAATATACAATGGAGAAAGGACAGTTTCTTAAATAAATGGTGTGGGGAAAATTGGGCACCCACATGCAAAAGAATGAAAGTAGACCACTATCTTATACCATACACAAAAATTAACTCAAAATGGATTAAAGACTTGAATTTAAGACCTGAAACCATAAAACTCCTAGTAGAAGACATAAGTGATACATGACTTGACATAGCTCTTGATGATGAATTTTTGGATCCAACTCAAAAAGTAAAGGCAACAAAAGAAAAAATAAATAAGTGTTACTACGTCAAACTAAAAAGCTTCTGCACAGCAAGAGAAAGCATCAACAAAATGAAAGACAGCCTACTAAAAGAGAGAAAATATTTGCAAGTCATATATCTTATAAGGGGTTAATATCCAAAATATATAAAGAACTCATACAACTCAATAGCAAAAAACAAACAATCCAATTTAAAAATGGGCAGAGGATCTGAATAGACATTTTCCCAAAGAAGACATGCGGATGAGCAACAAGCACATAGAAAGATGCTCAACATCATTAATCATCAGGGAAATGCAAACCAAAACCAAAGTGAGATATCACCTCACCTATGTTAGAACAGCTATTATTAAAAAGACAAGAAATAACAAGTGTTGGTGAGGATCTGGAGAAACGTGGGAATCTAAATTGGTGCAGCCACTATGGAAAATAGTATAGAGGTTCCTCAAATAATTAAAAATAGAACTACCATATAATCCAATTCTGGGTATTTATCTGAATAAAATGAAAACCAGTTTGAAAAGATGTATGTACCCCTATGTTCATCATAGGATTATTTACAATAGTCAAGATATGGAAACAATCTAAGTGTCCATTGATAAATGAATGGATAAAAAATATGCAATATACATATATAATGGAATACTACTCAGCCATAAAAAAGAATGAAATCGGGGCCAGCCCGGTAGCAAAGCAGTTAAGATGGCATGTTCTGCTTCTTGGTGGCCCAGGGTTCACCAGTTTGGATCCCGGGTGTGCACATAGCACCACTTGGCAAGCCATGCTGTGGTAGGCGTCCCACATATAAAGTAGAGGAAGATGGGCATGGATGTCAGCTCAGGGCCAGTCTTCCTCAGCAAAAAGAGGAGGATTGGCAGTAGTTAGCTTAGGGCTAATCTTCCTTAAAAAAAAAAAAAGAATGAAATCTTGCCATTTGTGATAATATGGATAAATCTTGACAGAATTATGCTAAGTGAGATAAGTCAGACAGAGAAAGACAAATATCTTATGATTTCACTCATATATGGAATCTAAAAAACAAAACAAATGAAGAAACGAGACAACAAAAATCGTAGATACAGAGGACAGAATGGTGTTTGTCAGCGGGGAGGAGGGTTGAGGAGTGGGTGAAACAGGTGAAAGGGGGTCAAGCAGTACATACTTCCAGTTATAAAATAAATAAGTCATGGGTGTGTAATGTACAGCACACTTGAAAGTTCCAGGAGAGTAAATCCTAAAAGGTAACTTTGTATGGTGACGGACGGTAACCAGACTTACTGTGAGGTTCATTTCACAATGTATACAAATATCAAATGATTGTGTTGTACACCTGAAACCAATATAATGTTATACGTCAATTATACCTCATTAAAAATATGAAAAGATCAGTCAGTTTCCATGTATATTAAAATGATCATAAGGCAATATTATGAATAGCTTTATATAAATAAATTCAACAACCTACATGAAATGGACAAATTCCTTTAAAGACATAAACTATCAAAGTTCACTCAAGAAAAAAATAAATAACCAGAATGGCTCTATACCTATTAAGAAATTGAATGTTTAGTTACAAACCTTCCTGCAAACATTCCCAATCCAGGCCCAGATGATTTCACTGGAGCATTCTATCAAACATTTAAGAAAGAAATAATATGAACTGTATACAAACTTTTGTAGAAAGTTGAAAAGAAAAGAACACTTCCTAACTCATTCTGAGTCAGCATTACTGTGGTACCAAAGCAAAGACATTACAAGAAAATAAACCGAGAGATCAATATTCCTCATGAATTCTTAACAAAATTTTAATAAATTCTTAACAATGTTTCAGCCAGTTGAATGTAATATTCTATAAAAGGTATAATAACTCATGACCCCATGTGGAGTTTATATAAAGAATACAAGTTGGTTTAACATTAAAAATTCAATTAAGTTAATTCACCATATAACTAGACTAAAAAATATCACCCTAGTAAAGATAGAAAAAAAATTTGAGAAAGTATAACATTCATTTCTGGTAAAAACTTTCAAGATACTAGAGATAGACAGGAAGTTCCTCAACCTGATAAAGAGCATCTACAATGAAACTAAAACCAATATCATGTTTAATGGTGAGAGGCTGAATGCTTTTCCACTAAGATCAGGAACAAGGCAGGGATGTCCACTCTCACCACTTACATTCAACATCATCTTGAAGTTCCAGAAAGTACAATGAGGAAAGAAAAAGAATATAAAGTTACTCAGGTTCCAAATGGGGGGAGTAAAATTGTCCTTACATGTGGACAACATGACTGTCTATGTAGACAATCTGGTAGAATCTACAGTAAAGCTCCTGGAACTAGAAAAAACAATAATTGAATTTATCAATGTTGTGAGATACAAAGTTAATATACAAAAATCAATTGTATATACTATACCCTAACAAAAAAATCAGAAAATAAAATTATAAAAAATTTAATTTACAATAGCATCAGAAATAAGAAATACTAAAGGATAAATCTGACAAAAGAAGTTCAAGACTCAAACACTTAAAACTACAAAACATTGCTGGGAGAAATTAAAGAAAACCTAAACAAATGGACAAATATATTATGATCATGAATTAGCAGACTAAATATTGTTAAGAAGTTAATTCTCCCCAAATTGATCTACAGATTTGATGGAATATCAATCAAAATCCACCAGGCATTATTTTGAAGAAATTGACAAGCTGATTCTAAAATTCAGATGGCAATGCAAAGATCCTAGAATAGACAAAACAACTCTGAAAAAGAAGAACAAAATTGGAAGTTTTGGACTACCAGCCTTCAAGAGTTATTTTAAAGTTCTGGTAATCAAGAGAACATAGTATTGGCTTCAAGAAACACAAATAGATCAATGGAACAGAATAGAGTGTCCAGAAATAAACCCATGTATATCCTGTTAACCAATTTTTGATAAAAGTGCAAGGGCAATTTAGCGGAAAAAAAGATGGTCTTTTCAACAGATTTGCTGAAACAATTGGATAGCCATATGCGGGGGGGGGGTCATTAAAAATGAACTTCAATCCATATCTTACACCACATAAAAAATTAACTAAAAATGGATTATGCATCTAAATGTAAAACTAAAATTATAAAACTTCTAGAAGAAAACATAGGAGAAAGTCTTTGTGACCCTGGTTTGGGCAAAGATTTCTCAGATGCAACACCAAAAGCATGATCCATACCAAAAAACAAAAAAAAAGAGAAATTGGGGGCCGGCCCCGTGGCTGAGTGGTTAAGTTCACGCGCTCCGCTGCAGGCGGTCCAGGGTTTCGTCGGTTCGAATCCTGGGTGCGGACATGGCACCGCTCATCAAGCCACGCTGAGGCGGCATCCCATATACCACAACTAGAAGGACCCACAACTAAAAATACACAACTATGTACCTGGGGGCTTTGGGGAGAAAAAGGAAAAAAAAGAATCTTTAAAAAATTTAAAAAATTAAAAAAAAAAGAGAAATTGGACTTCATCAAAATTAAGAACTTTTGCTCCGAAAAAGATTCTGTTAAGAGAATGAAAGATAAGCTATAGACCAGGAGAAAATATTCACAAATCATATTTCTGATAAAAAATGAGTATCCCAAATATATAAAGAACTTTTAAAACTTAATAAATAAACTAAAAATAAATAAACAAAGAAACAATCCAACTAAAAATGGGCAAAAGATTTGAAAGACACTTCACTAAAGATAATATTTGGATAGTAAATAAGCACAGGAAAGGAAGTTCACAGAACTAGTAATAGGGAAATGCAAATTAAAACTATGAGATACTACTACACACACATTAGAATGTCTAAAATTAAAATGATTGACTATACCAAGTGGTGGTGAGGATATAAAGCACATGGAACACTCATAAAGTGCTGCTGGGAACACAAAAATGTACAACCACCATAGACAAAAATTTGGCAATTTCTAAAAAAGTTAAACATACACCTATATCAGATAACTCTGACATTCCACTTCTAGGTATACATCCAAAAGATATGAAAGCAAGTGTTCATACAAACATTTGTATGAAAATGTTTGCACCAGCTTTATGTGCAATAGCCAAAATCAACAAACAACCCACACGTCCATCAACAGGTAAATGGGCAAACAAATTACAGTATATTCATACAATGGAATATTACTCAGCAATAAAAAGGAAAATATGTCCTTTTGATACATGATACATTGAACAACATGAATGAATCTCAGAATAATTATGCTGAATGCAAAATTCCAGAAAAAAGAATAAATATTGTATTATTGTATTTCTAGAAATTTCTAGAATGTACAAATTCATCTATAATTACAGAAAGCAGATTAGTGGTTGCCTGAGGAAAGGGAAGTCTGGGAGTTTTGTGAGAGGGGGATTAAAATGGGGCATAAGTTTTGGGGTGATGGATATGTTCATTATCTTTATTGGAATCACACACACATATAAAATATATATAAAATTTTCTCAAACTGAGATGTACAGCTTATTATATGTCAATTATATATAAATGAAACTGATTTAAAAAATGCTGCAAAATGGTCCAATTCTATGCAGCAAGCGAGCCTCCACTCCCGTTTTGGAGTAGACTTCGTCAGTGATACCAAAGTCATGCTGCTAGTGCTTCAAAGTCGTAAAGAATTGTAAGTGAGATGGTTCTTTCTGTTTTTACTTCTGCACACTCACTTCTCTTCCAAGGACCCAGAGCAGAAATCAGGGGCAAGGAGGGCATGCTCTGTGCTCCTACAAATCCGAGTGGCTATCACTACATTGTACTCAGAATCACTCTCCTTTCAGACATGGAGGCTCTCTTTTAACATAGGTCAAGCTTGTAGGCTGCGCTCCCTTTCTCTAAGGATGAGCACCCTCCTGGGAATCTCTATAGTTTCTCACTCCAAACTACATCTAGTAGATTCTTTGCTAGTTTGCCAAACATCAAATGACTTGTCTGAACTCAGCATAAGACTTCTACCTTACATATTTAAAGGGAAATGCAATTAAAGCAAAAATTGTAAGAAATAGCAATAATTACCCACTTAATTTATCAATCATTGTTAATCTACCCCTGGTTTTCCCTGCAGACCTGAGCTGAATAATTTCTTCAATTCAGCTAAATCTGTATACCTCCATTAAAAACCCCTCTGTGGATAGATGCACAATTCTGAATTTTTAGCATTTTTATCAGTTTTCTCTTTGCACTCTTTCTTCTATCAAGTCTTTAATTCTCCTGACAAGAATGTATAATTTTAAAAGGCTTTTGTTAAAGATCCTTTCCTGAGCTCCCTGAGACCCAGGTTGTGGAAGGCTGGGATGGAACCCTGATAGACATTGAGATGGCTGTTTGGGTGTGATGGGGAGAGGGCAAGAGGACAGGCCACAAGCGAGTTTTGTCTTCAAATACTTCTCTCTTCTCCTAACGACCTAATAAAATGAATAAAGATCTCTTCACTTCCATGGGCAGTCTCACCTTGCCTCAAGAACTCCAAGGTGTGCTTAGCCAGGAGACGGGAGGGCTTCATTGCTCTAGGCAACCACGTGCTAAGTCTCTATTTTCAACTAAGCAGGGAAGGAAACATAGACTCCTAACCTTGGGGGCTATAATTCTTCCTCTTAATCTCAAAGTCTACCATTAGCCCGTTTACTATAAAATTCTGATTACATTCAGATATCAGTAGTATCAATCACATACCAACAAATAACCTTAACCTTTTATAAAATTGAATGTTACATTCATTACAGAAGACATCTTGGATTCACTCAAAACTTCCCTTTTAATCTGTATTAATCTCTCATTCTTTTCCATAATTTTTTCACCTAGAGATGCCTTGGGCTTTAATCTCTAACATAAATCTACTATGCCGTGGAATAGTCTGAAGTATATAAAATACGTGCCCAGGGGCCAGCCCGGTGGCACGGCGGTTAAGTTCACAGTTCCTCTTCGGTGGCCCGGGGTTCACCAGTTCGGATCCCAGGTGCGGACACGGCACCGCTTGTCAAGCCATGCTGTGGTAGGCGTCCCACATATAAAGTAGAGTAAGATGAGCACAAATGTTCAGCTCAGGGCCAGTCTTCCTCAGCAAAAAGAGGAGGGTTGGTGCAGATGTTAGCTCAGGGCTAATCTTCCTCAAAATAAATAAATAAATAAAAATACATAAAATACTTGCTCTGTTAATCCTATCACCCCCAACTATTTTATTTCCCTGCTTCCCTTGGGTGTTTCCATCTTCCCTGAGCAAACACACAGACTCACAACTCTACCCTCATTGCTCTTTTCTTCTCCTCTTTACCCTCATAACACTTCCAGCAGCTTGACTAGTCCACCAGCAGTGAATTACCCCTCAGTCCACCATCATAGCCAAAATTTCAAGTGGATAAAAAAATAAACATACCATTAAAAAAATACCATGCCACAATCCCTTCTTCTGCATGTTTCTTTGGACAGAGGGAAAGCCAACCTCTGGTTCTGCCCAATAATCCACTCCCACAGCTCGCAGTTCTTATCAGATGCGGGAAATTTCAATACATTGCTTAAGTTTACCTTTTAAATGTTAAAACTGCAGCTCCCTGGTGGTGTTTATGGTTCGGCTTCTTTTGAAAAGTTATATCTCTTTTCTAGTTATAAATTCAAGCTTATGTGATCTTTTAAACAGATTTAAGTTGGACAAGAATACATTTTGAAACAAACACAAACCTCAGGAAGGTGAGAGAACTTCAGAACATTTACTTATGAAACCTCAAAATTAACTGACTGTTGCTGGTTAAGCAGAAGATGAAACTGCAAGCGTCTCCATGCCTGGGTGTCCCGGGCATTGTCGAATAAGCAGCCAGGACTTTCTCTAGTATCATAAAGACTCTGGTCCCAAGATTCTGGCCTTACCATTCAAGATTGAATCTTGGCATTCAAGAAAATTCCTTGACAATATGGATATTAAAAATCTAATAGAACCTTCCTACTAGAGTGCTAGAGCCAACTTCAGATAATTTACTAGCATCAAATACACAAGGATCTCAGTGAGACTGTCTCTATGTCCAGCACAAACTTTGAATTCAAATCCATCGGAAATTTGTTGCCATAATTGACTTATCTGACATCTCTATGCACGTACACTTCACTTTTTTAAAGTATTTGGATTGAAGTCTTCCCTCCAGGATGTTTTAAAAGCAGAAATTCTTCCCCAAGTCCCACTAGTCTTTTGCTATGGGTTGTTGGCTTGCTTTGTGGTTAGCAAAGTTATTAGGTATATGTAAAACTATGGGGCAAATTGTTATAACTGAAGAATGAGACTGCATTTAGCTAGTTCGGGAAAAGCTGAGAGATAATTCCCACAAGGGAAATGAAAACTGCTTTATACCCTCTGAACACTGGAAATGTTTTAATGGAATTTTCTGTGGAAGCTTGCTTCGATTAGTGCCTCGGTGTTTGACATAACTCGTCCATCACTGCAGTTCGACGGGCTGCACATACTCTCTCAGGTCTGACAGATATGTGGGTTTCCATAATGGGTCATCTGATCTCGAGTGATCCTGAGGCAGCCTGCACTGAAGAGCTCTACTCAGAACAGTGGTAGCAACTAGGAAAACCCATCAGACTACCTTTCTCTTAAGCTTCGCACTAGGGAATATGGAGAGCTTCAGCTGATCAGGAGTGTGAGTCAAAGAGAAAAGCAGAAACCTTGACCAAGAGACCATTGAGTCTGTGAGACCAAAATGGAGAGAGCAGCCAGTCCCTAAAGCTCCTCCCCGTCCTGATGCCTTCCCAATGCCAACCCCTTTTGTACCCATACAATTAATTCTCCTTTTCTTACAGTAACCTGAATGAGCCTCTTTTCGTTGCAGCATAAACACAAACAAGATGATGATGGCATAATAATAATGGTTGATTTTTTGAGAGTTTACCATATGCCAGGCAAAATTCTAAATGCTTTCTTTATAATAACTTAATCAATGTTAACATTAAACCTGTGAAACAAATTCTTTTAATGCCAATCCTATTTACAGACGAGGAAATTGAGGCAGAGAGAAGTTAAGGAGTTTTCCTTTGGTAATATAGCTAAAAAATGGAAGAGATGGGATTGAAACCCAAACCATCTTGCTACAAAGCCCACATAATGTCATATTTAAACTCTCTACTGAACAATGTGGTGACCAAATGTTTTACGGTTCAGATAAGAATCAAAGAGAGAGAAGGAAGAAAGGAAAGAAGAAAAGAAAAGAGAGAGGGAGGGAGGAAGTTTGAGTTGGAGTTGAAAGGCTTCACATATTAGGAATATGAGTTTGTAAGGCTAGGAGTAGAAACCAGAAATTGTATATGAGGGACAAAGACCATCCAGGCTAGAGGAACAATGTACAAAGACAGAAGACAAGAATAGGTAAGGCATGTCACAGAGACAGAACAGAACCACCAATTAGAATGATGCATTCATTTGCGGTGAACCTGACCTTGTGGATCAGGCTGAAAAATTTGTACTTCATCTTATCCTGTCCCCTCTAATCTCCCCACCATGCCCCAGAAACTTACACACAATTTCCCAAAGAAGCTGCCCCACAGTGTTCACAGTTCACTGGTCATGAGAAGAATGCAAATGCTCAATAAGGCTTCGCTGTAAGTCTATGCCAGCAGGATCCAACAGAGAATGAATGCTAACTCGCAACTCTCTCCTTCCACTTTAGCAGAGAAGCTGAATTATGTCCCCCTTATTATTGGCGAACTGATCGAGCTTAAATCTCTTTTCTCTCATCTGAATGTCCTGGGGTCTATATCATTATTGACTTTTAGCCTGTAAATGACACCCAACAGCCCCCAGCTGCCATGTCATCATGGGGCCTAGAGCAAGTATAACCAAAGTTGTTAGACAGTGAGACTGATCTAGTCCACTCAGTGAATATGAGGGTATAGAAAACTCAAATTAGGTGAAGACGGAATAAAATGAAATATTAACATGCTGGGTATAATGACTGGCACATAGTAAGAGCTCAAAAATGATAACTGCTGTCATTAGCAACAGCAGCTGGATAACTTGGGAATTTCAGCTCATGAAATCATCAGCATACCATCAACATTTCAACAGCTAACTCATAGAATGTTGAAATTCTTAAAGAAAAATAACATTCAGATTGCTCTTCGGAGGAGGCTTAATTGCTGCTAGGTCCTTTCTGGTGCATACATCTAGGATGGTACTCAGGACAGCAGCTTCTGCAGCCCCCTAAAGCTATGCCTCGGTGCTCTGGCTCACACCTCAGGACCACCTAGCACAGACGAATGATTGCAGAAAATCTACTTGGCCCAGGCTTAGAGAGCTCTATCTGTCCTACCTGTTCTTCCTTTAACCATAGGATTCAATTCCTGATTCTCTTCTAATAAGAGATACTATGGAAAAAGCATGAGCTTTCAAATAAGGCAGACATAGAGAAAGGAATTACACCCAGGAACATCAGGATGTGCACGGCAGGAAAGAAAAGAGGCAGTTTGGACACGGGTGCAGCTATTGCTCTAATTTTATCTGCAATGCTATCAGAGATTACATACTACCATTAAGAGTCTAGAACTTCTGTAAGAAACCAGCGTGGGTTCTGTTGAGGAACCGAGCTGAGGTCACGTAAGAAAGAACTGCCCTTCAGTAAACTGTGCGCACCCACAATCCTCTGATCAGGAGCTTTTTGGAGCCCTAAGATTGCGGAAGACTTCTCTCAAGCTTTGGGGAATAGGGGGCCCCAGAAGTATGGGGAATGTTGTGCTGGAATGGTCAGGGCCAAATTCTAGCTCCAACATAGATTTTAGCTCGCAGAGTCTGACACCGCTTCCCAGCTCTCACAGCTCAAACTTCAAAGTGGCCGAAATACCTGCAGGTGTCACACGTAAGGCTGCACTGATTACCACCCTCTGCACTGGGAACTCCTGCCTGGGAGCAGAAGAATGAGGGGCGCATGATGCTGAGAAGATATGAAGAAGCCTGCGATTTCCATATGGACATTGCCAGGGCTCAGAAGGCCCTTTCATGAGGCTCTCATAAATTAGTAATCAGCATGAAGTCAACGGAGTTAGTGGGGTGGCTGTCCCCCAGTGTGGAAGTGGATAAGTTGTAATTCATGAAGTCTGTTAGATGTGCAGGCCTCTGACAAGTTTGAGAAGAAAAGGTGAGCAGATGCAGTGATCAAGGACTTTAAGACAGGAAGGGATGGTGTCGAGAGGATGAGCAGCTGTGTTCCATTTTCTCTGATGACACCATCAGAAGGATCAGGCTGACTTGCCACAGGAGTACCCAGGTGAGTCTAGCCCAGCAACCCTGGCAAGCCTGCAGCTTCCATATGCCTTGCTGTGTTCAAGGCTTCATTAAACACCACACTCATTGCATCCCTCCTTGCAGTGATTCCTGCTGGCAGGGAGGTGAGAAGCATCCAATGCTGAGGAAATGTCAAGGAGAAATCTATAATTTTTATATGAACCGTTTCCAGGGCTCTGGCAAGGCTGTTCTCCAAACCCCATGAGTCTGTCCCCAGCATCGATCATTTCTCTTTGGAGATGCCCAGCACCTGATAAGCAGGTTCAGACTGGCAGGTGCTGCAGCTCAACCCACCAGGATGCTGAGTTCTCATGCCCCCTCCACCACCAACAGCTCCATGCCACCTGAGAACTCCATGCTCATGTGGTAATAACCAGCTGTCAGATTGGGTTTTATACTGGTTATAAATGAATCTGTTTTAATTGGTTTTATTTTCAGTCGAATGTGGAGAATGGGGCAAGGGATGGCTCCCCGTAGGATGTCAGAAAAGCATTTTATTTTACTCTATCACAGCATCTTAGAAGAGTTACAGTAAAATAAAATGCGGACGCCCCCTCTCCCCAGAACCCGCCTATGTCTCAGAGTAATAAACTTTCCATTTCAGCGGGGGAATGAAGCTATTTGTCAGTTCCAATGTCAAAAATGAATGCAACTCGAATTCTCCAGCCATTTATTTCAACAATTCTCTATTCTACAGCTGAAATAACTTAACATAAGAAATAGCTGTTCACTCAATGTAAAACTTGAAAACCTAGTTCCACAAGGCATATTTCTAAAAAAAATAATGAATCTGAAAGGGCTGTTGGGTGAGACGCTCCATCCATCTTGGTGAGATGGTAATGCCCAAGTCCACCAGAGCACTTTCCTCCACAGTCCTAGGCTCAGGAAAGCATCCCAGTGGGCCAATCTCTTCACTTCCCTCTTCATTACCATCATTATAATTGCTGTCATTTCCTCATAAACATTCACGATTCATCATCTTTCCTCTTTAAACCTGACGTGTTGATGACACCCAAATGGCCCTGAATGTGAAACCTTCAATGACTGAGACATTGAGAAAAATTAGAAATAATGATGAAATTTTTCATTTCACCCCTGACAGGCCACTATTGCAGACAGCTACAGAAGACAAACCTGAGCGCAGCTACAGCAGGAAAATGGCTTTCCATGGATGATGGAACAGGGAGTAGGCTCCTGGGAAACCTGTTGATAGCCAGCCTGAGCCTTCTAGGTTCAGTGTCTGTCCTGGGGCTGAGCACCAAACTTCGATGTTTGAAAGTATTTTTACTTCTTCACCAAAGCCACACCACCACCCTTTCCCCTCCCATTTACCACCCTGACAAAGGGGAATCTGAAAATGTAACAAGCGCCAAGAGCCTGAAAAATGTTGTCCAGTGGACAAGAAAATTTCAAGCTTCTCACTGAAAATAATAGCAAACATTTGTATATTACATAGCACTTACTGTGTACCAGATTCTATCCTCCTGTTAAATATGAAGTATTTTACATGTATCAACTTGCTTACGCCTTGTTACAATCCTAGAAGGTAAATGCTATCAACATCCCCAAACAAGAAAACTGAGCCCTGGTGGCCTGGCCAAGACACGGAGTTTGCAAATCCTGGCACTGAAACTGGATCTCACGTACGTGCCCAGAGCCAGCGCTCTTAACCAGCACACTGTGTCCTCTCTCAAAAGTGCGTATTGCTACATTTCCAGAGGATATTTTCTGAGAATTGGGAGTTCCTGGCCATGGTTTCAGTGAGGGTCTGCCTAAAGGTAGAAGACAGTAAATTCACAGTTCCTCTCCCAGCTTCAGTATACGGAAACATGTTTAAAGCTGTTTTCCAAATACTACAAAAGAACAGTCCTTCCTCTTCTAGTATGCTTGTGTTCTTTAACTCCCTTTGGGCAGAATTAGGGGAGGAATGAGAGGGACCAGGGAAACGGTTGAAGGCCAACAGAGGAGAAAGGAGACAGGAAGGCAGCGAGGCGGACGGCTCTGCAGGACAGATCCACGCAGGGAAACATGAGGAGATGCATTTAGGTGGAAAGATGAACTGGAACAAGATACACAGGGCCTTGGACTTCAGACTAAAGAGCTCAAAGGCAAGACTGATCTGGGGGACGCTTGAAGCAGGCAGGAGGAATGGACAGAAACCACCCCAGAGCCACGTTCAGTCCCCTCCCTGACACTGTGAAGCTGTCCTCCCAAGGCCGTTTCACTTTGCTCTCAGAAACCTGGTCATTTCTTCTGCTTCCCTGAGAAACCCAGAAAACATGCCCTAGGTTGCCAGGCTCCCCTCTCAAAGCTCAGGTCGCTTATTAAGGAAATTTCTCACCGCTGTCTGGGCTCGGCCAGCACCAGTGAGTGTTCAGACCCAAAACAGAGCCAAGATCCACAGCCTCTTGACTGTCTGTCATCAGACTTCTGTCTTTCACAAAGAATTTACTTCCATGAGTCGTCTCTCACCTCCCAGGGACGCCCAAGTGTCAACGCTGGGCACATTCACAAGGCTCACATGCACACTCACTCTTCCTCCCCCTCTCTCTCTTCCTTTCTCTAACTTTAGGCTCCAAAGAAGTCTTTTTTCCATTGAGTGATTAGTTAACAGTCTGCTAAACAGGAATACACAGTGCAGCTCATCTCTTTGCTGAGTCAAGTCTACGCCTCTATTTTGGTACATTTAGTCCCTTTTCAGTGGTTATTAGCCACCATGAAAGTCTAAAGTATTGTAGGAGAGAGAAGGAAGAGGCCTCATCTTCACTGGTATTCACCCAGGTTTTTGGCTGTTGGCACGGAAGACAGAGTGACATCAGGCACAAAGAGGGAGTGAAGGTATGAGAGTCTTTTTTGTGTTGCCTACACTTAAGAGATGGGGAAATAATGGGCGTGTCGCTGCCTGCCAAAGCCAAAGAGAGTAAAGCCTCAGTCAACCGGGAAAACGTTAACCTAAATCCTCAGTTAACTAGATTTTTTCTTTTCTCCACTTTTGGCATAAAAAGACAAATAAGCAGACTTCAGATTGATATCAGAAATAACAAAGGAATCTATCGCAAGAGATTGAGAAGACAAGCCAGAGAGCGGGAGAAAGTATTTCAAAAAATACATCTGATAAAGGACTGTTTTTCAAAATCTACAAAGAACTCATAAAACTCAACAATAAGAAAATGAATAACCCAATTAAAAAATGAGCAAAAGACCTGAACAGACACCTCACCAAAGAAAATACACAGATGGCAAACAATGCATACGGAAAGATGCTCCACATCATATATCATTACAGAAATGCAAATTAAAACAAAAATGAGATACCATTACATGCCTGTTAGAATGACTAAACTCCAGAACACTGACAACCCCAAATGCCAGCAAGGATGTGGAGCAACAGGGACTCTCATTCATGCTGGTGGGTATGAAAAATGGGACAGCCACTTTGGAAGATAATTGGTACTTTCTCACGAAGATAAACATACTTTTACCATACAATCCAACAATCACACTCCAACCCGAAGCAGTTGCAAACTTAGGTTCACATAAAAACCTGCTCACAGATGTTTATAGCAGTTTTACTCCTAATTGCCAAAACTTGGAAACAACAAGGATGTCCTGCAGTAGGTGAATGGATAAATAAACTGTGATATATCCAGAAAATAGAATATTATTCATCATTAAAAATAAATGAGCTATCAAGCCATGAAAAGACATAGAGAAGCCGTAACTCTATATGACTAAGTGAAAGAAGCCAATCTGAAAAGTCTACATATTGTATGATTTCAACTATATGACATTCTGGAAAAGGCAAAACTATGAAAACAATAAAAAATCAGTGGTTGCCAGGAGGGATGAATGGGTGCAGCACAGAGGACTTTTAGGCCAGTGCAACTATTCTGTATGCTACCATAATGGTGGATACACATCATTACACATTTGTCAAAACCCATAGAAAGTACAACACAAAGAGTGAACCCCAATGGAAATTATGGTCTTTGAGAGACGATAATGTGTCCAAGTAGATTCATCGATTATAACAAATGTACCACCGTGGTGTGGGATGTTGATGGTAGGGGAGGCTGTGCATGTGTGGGGACAGAGAACATATGGGAATGCTCTGTACTTTCTGCCCAATTTTTCTGTCTACCTAAAACTGCTCTAAAACATTGTGTATTTTCTGCAGAGCTTGAATAGCGAGACCCTCTCTTTAGACTGATGCTTCTAAAGGCCTGATTACTGAACAATTAAATTATGACCAAGACTGAAGCAGTAAAGGGTCATGATACGTTGTAGAAAATTTTTCAAAAGTCATTTATCTACTACTTCACTAAACAGTTATGGAGGCACTGACCTAAGCTCTGAGGGTCTAAAAATAGTACAACTCTGACCCTGGCCTTGAGGAGCTCACAGTGCAGTGGGGGAGACAGACCTGCAAACAAACAATTGTACTGAGAAGTAGTTTTACAGTGCCTTAAAAAGAAGAAGTGCCTGAAGGCAGTAAATGTAAATTGCTGCGGGAGCCCAGAGGAGAGATGAAAATTGGCCTGGAGGAGACTTCTGGCTAATACTCAGTGAACCAGAGCTCAGTGGACCATCATTCATTTGTACTTTCGGACGTGCATGTGCATTAAGTGACAATTCTGCTGGGCATTGTGCTGAAGAATAAGAAAACAATAGTGAGCCAGATGTCACGTCTCTCTTGGTCAGGAAGATTGCAGTTTAAAAACACCTATTTTAATTGCTGAAGAACATGATATTTAAGCAAACCAGGAGACACTTTCCAAGAAGTCCAGTTAATAAGAAAAAAAAATTTGTATGTTCAGATCACAGACTTTTAGCAAAAAGAGGGACATTATAGGTGTCTGTTACAGTGGTTCTCAAACCTACTGACACGCTAGCACTGCATGACAATGTTTTAGTAAACGTTGATACCCAAGTGTCAACTCAGACCAATTAAATCAGAATATCCGGTCATTAAAAATAGGTATTGGTGGCCCTCCCGGTGGCTTAGCAGTTAAGTTTGCACGCTCCGCTTCAGCAGCCCAGGGTTTTGCCAGTTCGGATCCTGGGTCCGGACCTAGCAGCCCTCATCAGGCCGTACTGAGGCGGCGTCCCACATGCCACAACTAGAAGGCCCCACAACTAAAATATACAACTATGTACTGGGGGGCTTTGGGAAGAAGGACATTTTTTTTTTAAATCTTAAAAAAAAAAAAAGTAAGTATTGGTGCTTTCATAAGTGATTCTGGTGCATAGTGAGGATTGAAAATGCCTGCTAACCTAATCCTGTCTTTTTTTTTTTTTTCCGAGGAAGATTAGCCTTGAGCTAACTACTGCCAGTTCTCCTCTTTTTGCTGAGGAAGACTGGCCCTGAGCTAACATCTGTGCCCATCTTCCTCTACTTTATATGTGGGACGCCTACCACAGCATGGCGTGCCAAGCAGTGCCATGTCCACACCCAGGATCCGAACCAGCCGAAGCAGTGAACCCAAGGCCGCCGAGAAGCGGAACATGCAAACTTAACCGCTGTGCCACCAGGCCGGCCCCTAATCCTGTCTTTTTACTGATTGTGAATCAGTGTCAAAAGGTTGAGGTCAAGATTACAGAGCTAGGCAATATAACAAAATCCATGATCCACCGTACAACTTAAGAGCTATAACATTACCAACACCTTGCACCTATCTAATACACCCCTCCCCGTCCTGTTCCCCCAAATAGTAACCACTATTCTAAATTTTATGATTGCCGTTTTTGTCAGTTTGTCCTATACGTACACCGTTTACCTAAATAACACACTGTTTGGTGTAGCTTGGTTTTGAGCTCCGTAAAGAAGGTATTTACCATATGTAGTCTTAGGACCTTGTTAATCAAAATGTGATCCGTGGACCAGCAGCAGTAGCATCACCCAAAAGCTTGCTAGAAATGCAGAACCTGGGGTGCCAGCCCAGAGCCACTAAAACAGAATGTTCATTTTAACAAGATGCCCGCATACTAAAGTTTGAGAAATACTGTTCTAGAGACTTGTTTTGTCACTGAGATTTATCCAAATTGTTCCATGTAGGTGAAATTCCATAAATGAGTACTTAGGATGTTTCTAGTTTTACATTATGAAAAATTCTGCCTTGAACAATCGTACATGCCTCCTAGTGTTCAGGTGCAGGTTGTTGCAGGATATACACCTAGGAGAGGGATGGATGGACAATTAAGTGCATAAATGTTCAATTTGAGAACGCCAAATTATTTTCCAAAGGACTTTAAGATTCTCGTACCCACCAGGGCACTGTTAATTCGCTTCTTCTCTACCGTTGAGTACTGTCAGATGTCTTGATTTTTGCCCCTCTAATGGATGTACTTATTGAGGTCTTGAATTATGTTTCTCTGATTTGCTAGTGAGTTTAAAAATAATTTTAAATGTTTTCTCGTCCAGATTTTCTATCCTGTGGAATGCTTATTCATTTATTTCGCCAGTTTGTTTATTGGGGTATTTGGGCTTTTTTCTTATTGGTTTGTATTTTTTTATATTTATAGATATAAATGTGCTACATGTGTTGCAAATAACTTCTGCTGGTATAGGGCCTGTCTTTCCACTTTCTTCATCATGACTTCTGAAGAGAAGTCATTTCTGATGAACAGAAGCTCTAAGTTCTATTGTAATAAAATTCATCAATCCTTCTATCTTTGTTAGTGATTTTTCTTTTTTTAAAGAGATATTTCTCTACCCTGAGGTTTGAAATATATTCTCCCACATTTTCTTCTAACATTTTTAAAGTTTTGCTTTCATATTTGTCCTCTTTGTACAGCAGGGGTTTGTACTGTTTGCACAGTAGAGATCTTACACCATTTTTTTGGTGTGGAAAATCAGTTGTCCCAGAACCATTATTGAATAGCCCCTCCTTTCCTCCAGCTGATCTGAAAGCTTCTTGGGTCACACATATTCATCAATCTGTCTCAGGGCTCTCTGTCTTGTTCCATTAGACAATTTGTCTATCCTGGTGCCAATACCAGTGAGTCTTTTTTTTTTTTTTTTTTAAAGATTGACACCTGAGCTAACATCTGTTGCCAGTCTTCTTTTCTTCTTCTTCCTCTTCCTCCTTCTCCTCCTTTTCCTCAAAGCCCCCAGTACATAGTTGTGTATCCTAGTTGTGGGTGCCTCTGGCTGTGCTGTGTGGGACACTGCCTCAGCATGGCCTGATGAGCAGTGCCATGTCCACGCCCACCGGTGAAATCCCGGGCGGGCAAAGTGGAGCATGTGAACTTAACCACTCGGCCACAGGGCCGGCCCCCTACTGAGTCTTAATCACCACCATTTTATAATAAACTTGATATCTGGTGGGACAAGTCCTTCTACCTTGTTCTTCTTCTCCTGTAGTATGTTGGCTATTCTTGACCCTTTTAATTTCCATATAAATTATAAAATCAATCTGTCATATTCCACTCAAAACATTGTGGAGATTTTTATTGGAATTGCATTATAAATTAAATTGAAGAGAATTTATATCTTTATATTATTGAGAATTTCTTTCGGTGAACATTGAACACTAATGTATTTCAATCAAGCTTTGTAATCTTCTCCACATAGTTCTTATACATATTGGTCAGATTAATACCTAAGTGTCTTTTTAAAAATCTTTTGCTATTGTAAATTTTATTTTGAATATTGTTTTCTCATGTTTTGTTGATAAGATATAGAAATGTAAATAATTTCTATATATGGTTCTTTAGCCAGTCACTTATATAAACCCTCTCATTATATCTAATAATTTGTCAATAAGTTGTTTGCAGTTTCTATATAGATAAGTCATTACATTTGAAAACTATAACAGGTTTGTTTCTTATTTCTAATCCACATGTGTGGCAGAGACTGCTAACTATAATACTATATATATATATATATTCTCCTTCTTTTTACTAATAGAATATTATGAATTTTAGCTGTGATCATTTCTACCTTGCAGCTAGGTGTGACCAAATGACCAAGCTCAGGACAATAAGCTGGGAGCAGAGATGATATGTGAAACTTTCATGTTATAACCTTAAAGACTGGGTGCAAACTCAGTGACTGAGACGAGGATTTGGATTTGGCTGTATTAGAAAAGTCAATTGAAACTGCATCCGCAAACAACTGGCAATGAGACTGATCCTCAAAGCCTTTCTCAAGAATCTGCCATTAACTGTTCTCCCCAACCAGAGAATGGGAGATAATCTCATGGCAAATATCAGATTAAGGCTGATGCCTTCCTACATCAGACTATCTTCACAAATGGCCTCAGCATAGCTACCGTTAAACTGACTGAGAGAGTTATGAGCTGAGCACAAACGCTAGTAACTAAAAGAGACTTGACAGATGTAAAAACTACAATCTGAAGAGATCATTAGATGTGTTTACTTTTATGTGGAACTAAATAGAAACTTAAAGATTAAAAACTGTTTAGTTTGTGAGGCATTATATTAAAGCAAAAACCCAAACCGTGGCCTTGAGAAGTGTAAGATTATTTAATCCTTAAAGCCACACTGGGGCCCCAAACCTGCACAAGCAGGAATTGGGCTGTGGAGAATAGTGGAAAAGGGAAGACACCCCAGAGGGCAAAGGCAAGGAACAATGACAACGGATTTACTTCCAGGGAGCAGGACCAGGGGTGGCCAGCTGTGCTAAGAAAACTGCTCTACTGCCAGGGTAGGGAGAATCATGACTCCTGCCCTGTAAGATTTGATGAACTTTGGTGTTTTCCATTCTTTGCTTTCCAAGTGGGTGTTTTCATTGTAATTATCTTTTTCTTATTTGTATTATTAGTAAAGATATAGGCTAAGCTGTTATAGAAAAAAGATAGCTAAAAGGAAGTTTATTTTGTTCTGAGCTAATATTCCAAAGAAAATGGACTCTAAGAGGCAACCCAAGGTCTTAGCCTGGCAGGGTAGGGCTGTTATTCTTTATACATAGTTCTGACCTCTTTTTCTGGGTCTAAGTTGTAAATGTCTTGCTAGCTAGAAGTCCAGAGTGAGCACCTTGTCTTTAACGAGGTAACAAAGGGAGAACGAATTCCTGGAGACAATTAGCAGTCACATTAATCCATTATTTTATATTAAGTGTGAGGTATTAGGATTAAGGTACTTTGCCTTTTATTTTTTCATCAGTAAACCACAAGAAGCTAAAATAAGACCTGATGGAAAGAAATAAGCATCATCCAGATAACCTGGATTTGAACCAAGTGCATTAGCTGGATGAGACTTTGGGGTTTTAAAGAAGAGTTTTGCTCTCTGTGTGGGAAGAAAAGGATACATGAATAATTAGATGCCATAAGGGGGAAACTATGACAGTCTTCTCACTCAAATCTATAGGGTAAAATGTACAAGGATATTCATCATAGTACTATTTGGTGATAAGATGTGGAAGGAAATTTAAGTGTTTGTCTCTGGGAGAGTAAACACACAAATGTGGCAGATACATACAATGATTTACTATGTCTAATCTACAGTAGTAGATTAGACATATACTTGGTCATATGGAAAGCCAGCCCTGGTGGTCCAGTGGTTAAGATTCAGCACTCTCACTGCTGTGGTCCAGGTTTGTCCCAGTCAGGGAACCACACAACCCACCTGTTGGTTATCACACTGTGGCAGCTGCGTGTTGCTGTGATGCTAAAAGCTATACCACCAGTATTTCAATACCAGCAGGGACACCAATGGTGGACTGGTTTCAGGGGAGATTCCAGACTGGACAGACTAGGAAGAAGGACCTGGTCACCAACTTCCAAAACATTTCACATATGAAAACCCTGTGAATAGCAGCAGAGCATTGTCTGATACTGCGCCAGAAGGTGAGAGTGTGGTGCAAAAAGACCAGGCAGGGTTCTGCTCTGCTGTACACAGGGTCCCTAGAAGTTGGAATTGACTGGACAGCACTAACAATAAATGGTAATATGGATAGACCTTAAAGATAATGCTAAATTTAAAAAAAGATTATTTATGCCTTAATACTATTTATATAAATGTAAACTATATCCAAGAATACATATTTGCAAGAACTTCAACAAAATATACAAATTAACACAGTCAAATGGCCACCCGTGGTGGGAGCAAGAAATGAGAGTAGGGGTCAAAAGAAAAAGGTGGAAAATTAAAATAACAGAAGATCCTTAAGTATACTAATGTTACTTGCCATAAACTGCAAAGAATGATTAACAACCCCCTGCATCTGAGGTCTGAAAAGGAAAAAAGAGTGACGAAAGAGGAACGGGATCAAGTAGGATTTCCACTACCGAAGAAGAGGAAGTAAGAGGGATCACACCTACCCCCTCTCCTGAAACGACTATAAAATCAGAAAAAATATATGAAACAATGCTTTCCAACATTAGACAACAAAGCGAAGTGGTCCCTGAGAAACAAGAGCAAACAAGGTAAATTCTACAATTGTCCAGCTAACAGCCTGAAGAGAGTTTCCACCAACGCTGCAGGCAAAAACAGGTAGCCTCTCTGAGTTGAGAAGACTTTAGAAGTCTGAAGGCCAAGATGGCTGGAGCTTGCAGGACAGAGTACTGGAGAGGAGAAAGGTGAGCAAAGAGAGAACTCTGAGTATCTGCAGAGGATGCCTCTAAAATCTTCAAATGAGTGCTGCTCAATACATGCACGGAAGGGTGGTACCCAAGGCCAGGGGGAAAACACACTTGAAAGGATTAGGGGAAATAGTATCCAGCACCGACACAGCATGAGATAGTACCTGTTCCCACCAGCTAGACTAGAAAACCTAGCAATTCAAAGGACATCAGGTAGAGTACCCAGAAGGGTTTTACTTAAGTAACAGGGCAAAATTAACCCTCAACCAAATATTGCTCTGGTCCCACCTAACAATGTTGAAACATTAAGACCCAAAAACATTAACTGTTTCCAAGTAATTTAACTGCATCTTAAAACGGGGGCCGGCCCCGTGGCCGAGTGGTTAAGTTAGCGTGATCCGCTTCGGCGGCACAGTGTTTTGCTGGTTCGGATCCTGGGCACGGACATGCTACTGCTCGTCAGGCCACGCTGAGGCGGCATCCCATATGGCACAACTAGAGGCACTCAAGACTAGAATATACAACTATGTACTGGGGGCTTTGAGGAGAAGAAGAAGAAGAAAAAAAGCTCAAGAATATTTATAGGAATAAAAAATATCCAGCATACAACAAGGTAAAATTTACAATTTATGACATCCAATTAAAAATTGCCAGGCATGCAAAGAAACAGAGAAATATGCTAAATATAACAAAGAAAAAATGAATTTCAATAAAAACCAACCGAGAAATAAAACAGATGATAGGATTAATAGACAAGGGTATTATTAAAACTATATTCTATATGTTCCAGAAACTAGAGGAAATATTCAACATGTTAGAGATGGCAAAAACTTTCTGTAATTCCCAAATTGAACTTCAAGAGATGATAACTACAATGTCTGAAATAGAAAATATAATGGGTAGGATTAACAGTATATTAGATATTGTAAAAGAAAATACTAGTGAATTTGAAGACAGAGCAATAGAAACTATCCAATACAAAACATGGAGGGGAAAAAGACACAAAAATGAGCAGAGCATCAGTGAACTATCTGGCAATTTCAAGGGGCCTAATTTATGTATTTTGGAGTCCAAAAAAGAGAATTAGGGGCAGAAATATGGTTGGAAAATAATAGCTAAAATTTTTCCAAAACAGATGAAAACTATAAATCTACAGATCCAAGAACCTCAATAAACCCAAAGCACAAGAAACATGAAGAAAACTATAAGAAGGCACATCATAATCAGTTACTTAAAGCCAGAGCTTAAGAGAAAATTTCAAAGCAGCAGGAGATAAAAGGTATATTTCATACAGAGGAACAAAGATAAAGATGATTGCAGATTTCTCATTAGAAACAATGAAAGCCAAAAGAAAGTGAAGCAATATCTTTAAAATACTGGGAAAAAAGAAACTGTCAACAGCCTTGTATTCATACTCAAAGATAAATCTTTCAAAGGTGAAATATGGACTTTTTCAGGCATAAAAAATGTGAAAGGTTTTTGCAGAATGGCACTGGAAAAATGTTAATGAAATCCTTCAGGCAGAAAGAAAATGATGCCAGAATGAAATATTAATCCTCACAATGAAACGAATAGCATCAGATGTGGTAACTACAAGGGGGAAATATAAAATATATTTTTATTATTTAAATCTCTTTAAAAGGCAGTTAACTCTTTAAAGCGAAAATAATAAAGTGTATTTTGGGGTTTACAAAATATGCTGAAATGAAATGTATGACAACAATACCACAATGATCAGAAATAGAAAAATGAAAGCATACTGTTGTAATATTCTTAATCTATGGGTAAACTGATATAATATTACCTGTAAGTAGACTGTATTACCTTGAAGATGTATACTATAAACCTTAAATGAAACAGTTCAAAAAATTACAGCTAATGAGGCGAAAAAGAAGAAAATATGTATCATTAAAAAGTTCAATTGATCCAAAAGAAGGGATAAAAACAGGAGAAAGGAAACAAAGAACAGATGGGACAAATGAAAAACAAACAGCAAGACGGTAGACTGAAACTCAACCATATAGTCACATTAACTATAGATGGTCTAAACATCCACATGGATAAAATAGCAAGAACTGACTATAAGCTCCCTACAAGAAACCCACTTTAAATACAACACAAATCCGTTAGAAGTAAACACATGAAAACTACATACCATTCTAGCACTAATCAAAAGAAAGCCGAAACACAGCTTGAAAGGGGTCTCTTTAGCCAATTTTTTGGCAGAACATAAAAAGAATAGTGGCACAAAATGGAAAATGAGGGACTTCTTCCCAAGTCATTCTATAAGGCCACCATTCCTCTGATATCCAAACCTAAGACATTACAAGAAAAGAGAACCACAACTATATATATCCGTCATAAATATAGATGCAAAAATAGTTAACAAAATTTCAGCCAATCAAATCTAATAATATAAAAAAAGAATAACACATTATGACCCAATGGGGCTCGGCCCAAGAATTCAAGGTTGGGTTAGCATTACAATGTTAGTCAATGAAACTTGTTAACAGACAGTACAATTATCTCACTAGATACAGAAAAAGTATTTCATGATGTGAATGTTAGTTTTATGCATCACTTGGCTAGGTGATAGCACCTAGTTATTTAATCAGACACTAATCTAGGTGTTGCTGTGAAGATATTTTGCAGGTGTGGCTAACATCTACAGTCAAACGACTTTAAGTAAAGGAGATTGCCCTTGATAATGTGTGTGGGCCTCATCCAGTCAGCTGAAGTCCTTCAGAGCAAAAACTAAAATTTTCCAGATAAGAAATTCTGCCTCAGGACTGAAGCATTAACTCCTCCCTGAGACTTGCTCTACAGATTTCAGACATGCCAGCCCCCACAACTGAATGAGGCAATTCCTTAAAGTACTTCTCTTGATACATAGATAGATAGATAATTTATACATAGAAATATATATTTACTGTTTGGTTAACATATTCATAAATATATATTATTTATAATGTACTTATTATTTAAATTCTATATATATGTAGAATATATATATAGAGAGAGGAATAGAATCTTAAGGATAAGTTTTCTGAAATCGTTTGGGAGTTTCTGAAGTTGATTCCTTAATCTGACCATATTTCAAGGCATTAATGACTCTATTTCCAGTGGTAGAGAAGGCACTGATAGTCTGTGGCATGATGTGGCAATAGAGATATACAAAATATCCTTATTGGATACTCCTAAATCAAATACTTATAAAAGGCAAGGTTTTGGGTGACCATGTTTTTGATAGCTAGTTTAGCTAAACTAATAAGTGTAATGAGATTGGCTGGTTGTTCCTAAGTGCACTGGAGAAAGTAGGAAAAGAAAAGAATATACTCGGCTTCAAGTTCCCAGCTCAAGCTCAGCATAAATTAACAGAAAGTGTCTGTGTCATCTCTGAAAGAAAACCATAACTCCTATAGCTGCAGAGCTGAGATTTCTGAAAATCAAACTCAGTCTCATTCTACAAGTAGCTGAATTACAAAGCAAATTGAATTCTCAGCCTCCTTGGGTATATTCTGTTAAACTAAGGGCTTTGTCTGGAAAGGAACAGGATCCTAAAAATTGGAATAGTGACATACGGGCAGATCCTAATGAAGCTGCAGATACTGAACCCTTAAATTCTTCCGAGTCTTCTTTGCCAGTAGAAGCAGCCCTTCCACCCCTGTCTGAAGAAGTTAACCTTGCATTGCCTGAGGAAATTGTAACGGCCTTTCCTGAGGTAGTTGCCTTGCAGGGCACTGCTGATTCTCCTCAAGGTTTACCCTACGTGACCCCTCTTTGCTTCCAGATCTATAGCAAGATTCAAGTCCCAGTAGGCCCTCAAGGGTGAGATACAAAGTGTGGCCCATTAGAAGGAGTGATTACACTCTAAAAGAACTATATGACTTTCCTAATTTATACAGATGGAAATCTGGGGAATACATGTGGAAATAGATATTAAGAGTGTGGGACAATGGCAGAAGGAACATAAAATTGGATCAGGTCAAATTTATTGATATGGGCCCACTGAGCAGAGATTCTAGATTCAGTGTTATGGCTCCAGGGGTTAGAAAGGGTTCTAACAGTTTGTTTGGTTGGTTGGCTGGAATATGGACCAAACTTTGGCCAACACTAAATGGAATTGAAATGCCAGACGGCTTTGGTATACCATAGAGAAAAGTATCCAAAGGAAATTAGAATGTTATAATGAATTTATCACATAAGGCATGCTTAACCTCGGTGGGAGGGTCCAGGTGACATGCTTCTTACTACAACTATGGGCAATAAATTGTGAGGGGAGACGCAGCATCCTTGTCTGTGGCCACTCTTCTCTGTAGGCCAGAAATTACAGTTGGATCTGCTGCCTCTAAACCAGGATGCTTAAATACAATGGAGATAATTGGATTCCAATATAGCAGGGGGTGAAGTGGTAACACTTAATCATCAAAGACAGGGTAGGTGTGGTTATCATAATGGACAGCAGAGTCAAAGCAGTAATCAGAATAATCTGACTCACAGAGACCTATGGCATTGGCTAGTTGATCATTGTCCCTGGAAGAGAAATAGATGGGCAATCTACTAAAGTAAGTGAAAGAGTTTTAGGTCAAGTAAACAGAAGTCTAACTTGAATCGCCAAAACAGAAAGTCATGCCCCTTCAATCAATTCTCAGACTTGAGCAAGTTTTACCAAGATGACTGTACATTAGGGAAAAGGAAAATAATTAGATCTTAGCGGATTATGAAACATTGGCTCTGAACTGTCACTAATTCCACGAGACCCAAAATGTCACTGTGGCCCATCAGTCAGAATAGGGGCTTATGAAGGTCATATGATCAATCGAGTTTTAGTTCAAATTCATCTCACAGTGGACACAGGGGTCATCAAACCCATCCTGTGGCTGTTTCCACAGTTCCAGAACACATAATTGGAATAGACATACTGCGCACCTGGAAGAATTCCACACTACTTCCCTAACCTGTAGAGTGAGGGCTTTTATGGTAGGAAAGGCCAAATGGAAGCCACTAAAACTGCCTCTACCTAGGAAAATAGTAAACCAAAAGCAATACCAAATTCCTTGATGGATCTCAGAGATTGGTGCCACCATTAAGGACATGAAGGATGCAGGGGTGGTGATTCCCACCACATCCCCATTCAGTTCCCCTATGTGGCCTGTGCAGAAGACTGATGGATCTTGGAGACTGACAGCGGACTACTGTAGACTTAATCAGGTGGTCACTCCAATTACATCTGCTGTTTCAGATGCGATTTCTTTGTTTGAAAAAATTAACACATGCCTGACACCTAGTATGCAGCTATTGATCTGGAAAATGCTTTTTTCTTGATACCAGTTAATAAAGACCACCAGAAGCATTTTACTTTCAGCTGGCAATACACCTTCACTGTCCTAATTTAGGAGTATACGAATGCTCCGGCCTTATGTCATAATTTAGTGTTCAGGAACTTTATTGCCTTTTCCTTCCACAAGACATTACTGTTCCAATACCTTGATGACATGGGTCATCTACTGAGCTAGAGTTGGCAATTCTTCTAGACTTGTTGGTAAGATAATTGCATGTCAGAGGGTGGCAAATAAATACAACAAAAATTCAGATGCCTTCTACCTCAGTGAAATTTCTAGAAGTCCAGTGGTGTGGCACATGTCTAGATATTCCTATATATCGTAGGCACAATGCCTAGTGGCTTTCTTTGGATTTTCGAGGCAACGTATTCCTTATTTTGGTGTGTTACTCTGGCCCATTTACCAGGTGACCTGAAAAGCTGCTAGTTTTGAGTGGGGCTCAGAACATGAGAAGGTTCTACAACAGGTCCAGGCTGACATGCAAGCTGCTCTGCCACTTAGGCTATTTGATCCATCGGAACAGTGATACTTGGTGCCTGAAGTATCAGTGGCAGATAGAAATGCTGTTTGGAGCCTTTGGCTGGACCCTGTAGGTATTTTCCAAGAGAAATGAAAGGATATCTCCATACAAAGACTTGCGCACCAAAGTTCACACCAGCTTTATTTGTAATAGTCATAGACATAAGACAATCCAATGCCCATCAACAGGTGAATGAATAGATGCATTATCATATATCCACACAATGGAATGCTACTCTGCTATAAAAAGGAATAAACTATTGATCCATGCAACAATATGGAGGAAACTCATGATAATTATGCTGAGTAAGAGAAGCTGGCCACAAAAAAAGGACACTGTGTATGGTTTCATTTATATAAAATTCTGGAAAATGCAAACGAATCTAAAGCGAAAGAAAGCAAATCAGTGGTTGCCGGGAGGAGGGGGGGCACAACACCACCGAGAGGGCAGGAGGAAACTTTTGAAGATGATGGGTATGTTAGTTATCATTATTGTGGTGGTAGTTTCATGGGTTACAGATGTCAAAACTTATCAGCTTGTGCACTTTAAGTATGTGCAATTTATTTTATGTCAGTTATACCTCAACAGAGCTGTTAAAAATATTTAAATATAGGGGCTGGCCCCGTGGCCAAGTGGTTAAGTTTGCGTGCTCCGCTGTGGCGGCCCAGGGTTTCGCCAGTTTGAATCCTGGATGCAGACGTGGCACTGCTCATCAGGCGAGGTTGAGGCGGCGTCCCACATGCCACAACTAGAAGGACCTGCAACTAAGATATACAGCTATATACTGGGGGGATTTGGGGAGATAAAGCAGAAAAAAAAATTTAAATATAAGAAAATAATTGCATGGGGAAAATGCTTCTATGTTTCCATTCAGAATGATACTGTAACTTAAGAAAACGCTCTCCTTTAATAGTTCATTATGAGGTTTGTTTGTTTTGTTTTTATTTTGAGATCATGAATGGTTATTGAATATTATCAAATGCTTTTTCTGCATTTGCTGAGATAATGTGGATTTTCTCCATTAACTGTTAATGTAGTAGCTGAAAACTATGTAATTTTTAATATTAACCACCCTCACATTATCTTTTTTGTATCTATGTACTGCTGGAGTTAGTTAGCTAATACTTTAAGATATTTTTGCATCTAAGTCAATGGGAGACGCTAGCCTATAAATTTTCTTTCTTTCTTCTGTCTTGTCCAATTTTGATTTCAAATCTATACGATACTCATGAGTTGCAAAGTATGCACTTTCTCATCCTCTTAAGGAGTTTACATAAGATTAGATAAATTTGTAATGACCATATTCTATTTGGAATATGTTTGGGAGAATTGGTTGGTAAAACTATCCAGTGTTTTCTTTATGGTAAACTTTAAAAATATTCTTCACTTTCTTAATAGATGTAGCTCTATTCAGACATTCTATTTCTTCTTGAGATTATTTTGTAATGTATTTTTTCTAAAATTTTTCCCATTTTGTCTTAGAGTTTAGAATCTCTGTCATAAAATTTTTCTTTAATCTCTCCTATATCTGTAATCACGTCTCCTTTCTCTGACTTAATTTTATGTTTCTCTCTTTTTTATTCTCAATCAATTTCACTTTATTTTTTTCTTATTAGTCTTTTTAAACAATCAACTTTTGGCATTTTTGATCTACTTTTATATTATTAATTCTTCCTGAATCTGTGGATTTACATTTTCATTCCAGTTTTAGAAAATTCTATGCCAATAACTCTAAATGTTTCATCTTCTTCATTCTATTATCTTCCCTGAGACTCTGATTATATAAATACTAAAATTTTTATTCTATCCTCCATCTCTTAAATTGCCTGTCTTATATTTCCCTATTCATAATTTCAACATATGAAATTTCCATTTCATATATTCTATCCCCTTGCTCTCTGTGCTGCAGTCTAAGTAATTTCTTTAAACATATTTTCCAGGTCATTAATTTTCTCCCCAGCTATATATAATCAACTACTAAAGGCATCTATTAAGATTTTTATTTCAGTAGTGTAAGGGAGGAATAACTTTTCTTCTACCTTCATAGGTCCTGTGGCTAGTTTAAGAATTAAATTGACATAAAAGGGATTAACAGGAGAAAAAAACATTTTAATTACATATGTACACACAAGAGTTCCACAAAACCGTGAGACTCAAGGAGGCAGCCAGATGATTGAGACTTATATACAATCCTGAGCTAAGGAAAGGATGGGGCTTTGGGCTTCTGGGTGAGGAGGCAAATTACGGCAAGATGAGAGGCGGAAATATATGGTATATATCTGACATATACTGATGGCTTTGGCTTTAGAGTTCACATTTGCTCTCCATTAAATTTGTGGCAATTTGTGGGGCTTAAAATAACAATAGTTTCTTCTAGAAAGGAGTTGCATCTATGTCTTTCAGGAGCTAGGGAAATTCGCCAACCTGGACCCTCTTCAAACCCCCTGAAGGATTTTGGGCTAAGGGGGGAGTTAGAAGCTCAGTTCCACCTCCTTCTGCTCGAACAAGGCTCAGGACCTGGACGGCAGCCTGCTGAGGACTTAGGGCCACCCTGCCCCTTTCATGCGCCCACTGCCCACTATTCTCACTTTCACCTCAGCTCAATTTGTTTTCTGTTCTGTTTTGTTTTCGGAATGGGACAGGATAGTGTACCTTAAATTCATCACCTACTTCTTGTTTTCTTATGAGCCCATTAATTCATCAAAAAGAGTTTTCTATTCAGCATCTAGTTGTTCTGCAGTGGGAGGGTCTATCAGAGCACGCAGTATTCTGTATAGCCAGATGTGGAATTTAAGTCTAGATCTGTTTAACTTGTAGTTCAGGGTTATTTCCATTTTTATAGCCATGAAAACAAATCTTGGGAAATAAAAAAAACTGACAAGAGATTTTCACATATTGGAGTAAATGGGGTAACTATTCTGATTCAAAACTGATTCAGCTTGAACCAAAAACAGCCTGTTTTATGGCCTACCAAACATACATTGTACATCTGCTTTAACATTAAAATAAGAAGGCATACTTCCCCTGCCAGAAAGCCAGGAACGCCTCTATAATGTCCTATCAGGAAAGCCCATATTAGTACTCCTAAAATAAGTTCCCTTTACTAAATCAGGGTCATGCTGACCTGCTAAATTGCAACTGAATACCTCTTTGAAACTTTGATGAATATGTATCCTGGGCGTGTTTAATGTATATTCTTCATTCTAAAAAGTTATAAGACTGTACTGAAACCCATGCTTCTCAGGAAATGCTTTCTTCCCTCCTGGAAAAGGCCTTCCCAGGTCAGAATCCTCACTTTGGCTCAAGTAAAACTCACCTATCTCTCTTATCTATGGAAAAAGTATTAATTATTTTGTGTCAACAAAATCATCATCCTCTTTTTAGTATCCTCCTCATCAAAATGTGACCGTTCAGATAACTCATAGACAGGACCTATTACAAACTGAATTGTGCCCCCTCAAAATTCATATGTTGAAGTCTGAACCTCCAATACACCCCAGAATGTGACTGTCTTTAGAAATAGGGCCTTATGACAGTTAATTTAATGTTGTTACTTTATCGACTTGACTGACCACAAGGTGTCCAGATTAAACATATATATTCTGGGTGTGTCTGTGAGGCTGTTTTTGAAAGAGATTAACATGCGAATCAGTGGACTCAGTAAAGTGGACTGCCCTCTCAAATGTGGGGGGGCATCATGTGATCCATTGAGAGCCTGAATAGAACAAGAGGCAGAGGCGGGAAAGAAGAATTCACCCCTTCTTTTCTGCCTCACTGATTGAGCGGGGACATCTCAGCTCATCTCTTCTGGCTTTTGGACTGCGATTTACACATTGACTCCCTTGGTTCTCACGCCTTCAGACTCAGACTAAATTATACCACCAGCTTTCCTGGGTGTCCAGCTTACCCATGGCAGATCATGGACTGCTCAGCCTTACTGGCACGAGCCAATTCTGCATAATAAAGCCACATCTACGTGTGTGTGTGTGTGTGTGTCCTACTGGTTCTGTTTCTCTGGAAAACCCTGATTAATATAGGCCTTTAAAAGGGTGGTTGAAGTTAAATGAGGTTATATGGGTGGGCCCTACTCCTACAGGACTAGTGCCCTTAAAAGAAGAGGGAGATGCCCCAGGGATGCACACGCACAAAGGGAAAGCCCTGTAAGGACACAGCAAGAAGATGGCCATCTGCAAGACAATGAGAGAGGCCTTAGGAGAAACTAACCCTGCCAACACCTTAATCTTCCAACCTCCAGAACTGTGAGGAAATTAATTTCTGCTGTTTAAGCCCCCCTGTCTGTGGTATTTTATTATAACCGTCCTAGCACACTAATACAGGAGCTTACTCAGTATTCCTCAAGTTTTCCATTCCTAGAATCACCTGTTCCTATTGTCTTCATGGGAAATTTAACCCATCCTTCAAAGCCAGCTCAAATGTCACCTCTTCTGTGGAACTTTCCCTAATTCTCTGCATTCCCATATTTTGACATATTTCTTTTATAGAACTTTTACATTGTATCAGTGCCTGTTTCTTGTACTAATTTGTGAATCCTTTAAGAAGAGCAACCATAAAAAAATCCATCTTTGAATTCCTAATACCTAGCTTAATGCTTGTTGGATGAATGGATGGATAGATATATGAATGGATAAATGAATAAATAAATGAGATGCAATTTCTCCTTAAGATACCATACTCTCTGCTGCCCTCTGGTGGCTACTTCTTGTCCAACGCCACATATAAGGAAAAGTGTGGCGATGCTCCTGGTAACATACCAGCTCTTCAGGACCTCTTTCAGATAACTAGCTTTCCCATTTAAGCAAAATTTCCTCCTCCTATTATGGCATTACCATACTCTACTCTTCTCATTACATTATCTATCAACCTCCCTGTCATCATTCTCATTTACTGAGAACTTTTGTACCAAGACCACAGTGCTCTCTACCTTGACATTGGTGACTTCCAAACCGGATAGATCCTCCTCCTCAAAAACAGATTTGAAACTCCTTCCTCAGCCCTAACATGTTTTCCATACCCTACTTCAGGAACTCATTACTTGGCCACACCTAGACTTCATAATCACAAAAATATTTTCATCTCTAAATCCTTTGGCTCTGTAGTAAGCCAAATAATGGCCCCCAAATATGTTCACATCCTGATCCCCAGAGCCTGTGGCTGTGTTACCTTATATGGCAAAAGAGACTTTGTAGATGCAATTAAGTTAAGAACCTTGAGATGGGAGTATTATTGTGGGTTATCTGGGAGGACTCATTGTAATCACAAGGGTCCTTATAAGAAAAAGGCAGGAGAGTCTGAGTAAAAGAAGTGACAACAGAAGCAGAAGTAATACGGAGCCATGAGTAAAGGAAATGCAGGCAGCTGGAAAGGGCAAGAAAACAGACTCCACAAGGAACACAGCCCTGCCGACCCATTTTAGACTTCTGACCTCCAGAACTGTAAGAGAAGAAATTTATGATGCTGTAAGCCACTCAGTTGGTGGTGATATGGTAGAGGAGCAATGGGAAACCAACACAGGCTCCAACAGACCAATCTATAACGGTAAACTTTTGTTCTTGTGGCTCACTCACTCTCTTCCAGTATACCTAACCGTATTCTCACAATTAATTCTCTCTCTCCTGGCCTCATTTCCTTTCCTAGATACCTACATACCATGATTTTAAAGTTTAACACCTCTGTTCTCAGGATGTCAAGGCACTAAATAAACACTTATCCTTACACTTCACCTACTCTGATAGCTCAAATGTTGCAACAAACCGACTTCCTGCTTTCTTCTCTCCTGTACTGAGGGTACTAAATACCTCAGGAGGAAATAACTCAATCACATGTATTGGTGCCACTACAAACTCGTGATATTTAGCCTCAACAAGGTCCTCAGTCCCTCTTTATTCTTTTACACGACTGTCAAGAGTTCCTTCTATTTCTCATAACAACAATTCCAAACCATCAACTCTTCTCAAGTCACCTGCCTCATCATTACCCCTCTCTTTAGTAAGTTACCTTGACTTCTATTTTTTCGTGTGTGAGGAAGATTGGCCCTGAGCTAACATCTGTTGCCAATCTTCCTCTTTTTGCTTGAGGAAGATTGCCTCTGAGCTAACATCTGTGCCTGTCTTCCTCTGTTTTATGTGGGATGCCACCTCAGCGTGGCTTTATTAGCAGTGCTAGGTCCATGCCTGGGATCCAAACGTGTGAACCCCGGGGTGCTGAAGCAGAGCACACGAACTTAACCACTACACAACCAGGCCAGCCCCTTGACTTCTATTTTTGACAGCAAATTGAGGTGTGGTATGGTCTGCCTCCAGCATGTCTTCTTGCTGCAGACCCCCTGCTCTCATTGTCCCTGCTTGTTTCTCACTGCTGCTTCTGCCTAAAACGCCTTCCCTCCGTCCTCCCCTTGCTTTCTCTCCAATTAGCAGACATTTGATCCTGTTCAAAATGTCTATAAGACATTTGGTCCATGCCAAAAGGTCCTTGATATTTGGTCCTGTTCAAACCATTTGGCATGAACCAAATATGCTCATGGACATTTTGAACAGGACCAAATGTCAAGGACCTTTTGGCATGGATTAAATGTCTTATGGGCCAAATGTCTAAAGGTCTATGGACCACTCCTCCTTTATGTTCCCATTTTATGAACATACTTCTATTGCAACTATCATACCACAAATAAAAATGTTTAACTACATTTATTTATTTATGTATCTCTCTCCTTTAAGTGTGCTGAAAGTGAAAGTGAGGTGAATTACAGTATCTTACTTGTCTTGTTATCCCCAGCACTCCAGCACTATGCCTATAATATTTTGAGAAATGGTTAAGAAAGACAGACCTAGCAAGATAGTGAGTGATGTGGCAAACAGCCAGCCTTCCCCCACCACATACAGACACCATCACCACCACCACCAAACATCAGTCCTGCCTCTCATCTCCTCCCGGTGATTAATCTGTTTGGAGACTGAGGCTTGCCCCAGACCCCTAGGCAGAAGCTCACACCAGTCAAAAATAACAAGTGCACTGGCATATTCATCTGAAAGTGCTGCTTCATCAAATCCACTTCAGAATCAGGAAGGCACTCTTGGATACCTCGGTGCTCCAGACCATCTGGTCAGGTGGCACAGGTCCCACTTACAAGGTCAGTTTCTTACTGCCCTGAACATTCCAGATTATGCTGCAGAGTAAACTTCCTCTCTGAGCTGTCACAGGAAAGTTTCAGAATCATCATTAGTCTCTCCCTCACCCACTTATCCATTTTAGTTCTCAGTTAGGCAGCAGGAACATTTCTCCTGAGCATCATCGTGATCTTCTAACTGCCCCTGAGGACAATGGGATGGTCTGGGAGGACAAAGACGGGCAGCACCCACTTCTTATGTTCTTTTTCTACAGAGAGAAGTAGTAAAGGAAAGCAGCAGTGAAGTGGCCAGAATTCTGAGAGCTCAGAAATGCTGGAAATACTGACCAGCATTTGGGATCTCAGGGATGACCACACTCTGCTTCGTGGATGCTTTGAGCCTAAACCAAACTTTTAGCTTTAGAAGCAATAGTCATGAACTAGGCCCCGCATCTAAATGATGGTCCCTTTTGCATTCAAAAGAAATCTTTCCCCCAACAGTAGTCATGCAGATGAGAGACGAAAATGTAATATTGCTTCTTTTTGGCACATTTTTGGTGAGAGTTTGCCTGAAAATTCCTCTAAACATCTGGGGACTAACGCTATAGTGATGAAAGGATGCTAATAGCATAGAGAATGCTGAAGATGAGCACTCATGAGCAGCTCTATACAAAGGATGTACATCTTGTGCCAAAATAAAAAGGAGAGCAACATTGCAGCAGAGTTCCTAGGGACTAAGACGGGGAAAGAAGCTGGCTTTACATGAAACTGGCAAAAAACACTCTCACACATGTGTCAGCGTTACTGTCAGATATTTAATCTTTCTATAGGTTCTGTCTTTGTAGACAACTGAAGGCAAATTTACTAAAACCAAAAACAAACATAGGGCACATTCCAAAGCAAATATATTTGAAGATTGTCTGAAAGTACATCTCAGCTTCTGCCTTCTTTTCCTATATATTTGGGGAGGAAAGGGGAAGAAGAGATGGAAAGGGATAGAAAGAAACTCACACTCTTGAAGATTCAGCACAAAGCCTACCTTGTCCATGAGGTCCCCCTTAACCACTGCAACCCACAGTGATCTTTCCTTCCCCTGAACACCTATAACATTTTTCATCTTGCTCTCTCCCATACTGACTTGCATTATTAGATATCCATTCATGATCCAAGAACTCTCTCCCCAATTCGCTGCAAGGTCCTTGAGGACAAGGACTGCTTCTACTGCTCCACACTACCAACACAGTGACTGAACACAGCAGAGGCTCAAAATATTTGATTGCCTGGATAATGCCATCAGCAAATAATCCTAAATCACAGATATGATTTTGTTATACAGTATATGAAATTTAAGGAATCAATCTATCTCTGTATTAATGTTTTACACCTTGTATTCTGCAATTCCTGAAAATAAGTTCGGCGGGCTGTGTTTGGGGAATTAGAGGAGGGCGCTGGGGGAAGCAGAGTGAATGTTAAACTGTATCAGGCCAAGGAAATAATGCCCACATGGGATTAAAATAAACCGGATCATTGACAGTCTGCCTAAGAGGTAAAAGGTGTTTGCAGACTTCACTTAGTAATTAGAGCTGAAACTCTGAGTCTTTCAGGGTCACTTCTGATGTGGGGTCGGTGAGCCGAAGAGTCGAAAGAAAGATTTCTTAGACTCTTAAGATCTGGCAGTAGTGCTCTTTTATTTAGAGAATAGTGTGGAATACCATGGGGACAGGACCCATGGGCAGTCAGAGCTCCTGCTGCTCTGAGTTGAGGGTTACGGCTAATTTTATAAGTCATGGGTACGTGACTTATTCTTACTGGAAAAAAGAAAAGATGATGTAAAAAGTCATTAAATGATTTCAGTGCAGATGGGGTCTGGTTATTGTGCGGTCATATAACTTTAGATACGAATCTGGCCATATAGATCGGCATGCAGGTGAGGACGCCCCGGGCTTCTCTCCCTGGGGTAGTCCTAATTCATACCATAAAAAAAGTCCACTGGGTCATATAGTTTGGCACGTAGGCCAGGTCACCTTGGGCTTCTCTAGCTGGGGCAGCCTTAATCCACATCAACTTCCTGCGAGGCCACCCTCGGTCGGAACAAATTTCTGGGGGAATTTCCGCCCACCTTAGGCGCGCACTCTCCCTGCCTGCACTCGGTTCAGGGACCAGGCGGCGCTGGTGCTGTCACGGCAGCTCCTCACCACCAGGGGCCGCCCGGCAGCGCCGCGCCTCGGGGCGCGCGGACGGTCTCCCAGCATGCCTCGCTCCGCGACGTCGACCCGGAAGCTGTCGCCGGCGACCGCCGGCCGGCAGCCCTGAGCGGCGCCGGGCTGCGGGGCGCGGGGCTTGCCCGTCCGGCCGGCGGAGGCCTCACGAAGACCGGCGGGGAGGTCACCGTTGCGACCGGTGCACGTCCGGGCTGGGTTTGGGCGCGCCCCGCGGTGTGCGGCCGCGGCCCGCGGCGTCCGTACGTGTTTGCTGAGGGCCTAGCGGCTCTGCGGCGGGCGGGGCATCCTGAAGTCTGCCGGGTCTTCCCGGGGAGCGGCCCGGTGGACGCCCCGCTCCCGGCTCCGGTCTGAAACCCGGAGGGCGGTCGTCGAGCAGCGCCTGGTCCCCTCAGCCATGCAGGCGGAGGCTGGGGCCCCGCTCCAGGCGACCGCAGCCACGTCCCTCAGCGGCCTCAGTCACTTGCTGAGCAGCCGGAAGCTGCTGGCCGCGGGGGTCGTGCTCTGCTGGCTCCTGGCCGTCCACCTTCTGGTCCGCTTGTGGCTCCTGTGCCTCCTGTCGGCACTGCTGGCGGTGCTGGGGGCCTGGCTGGGCTCGGACGCCGTGGCGGGGGCCTCAGGGCGACTGCGCCTGGAACGCCTCATTCCGGTGGCCAGCTGCGCTCCCAGCCCCGAGGCGGAGAAGCAGTTGGAGCAGGAGATCAACCGCACCATCCGGATGATTCTACGGGACTTTGTGTCCTCCTGGTATCGCTCAGTGAGCCAGGAGCCAGCCTTCGAGGAGGAAATGGAGGCGGCCATGAGAGGGCTGGTCCGGGAGCTGCGGAGGAGGATGGGCACAGTGGACGGCCGAGCGCTCGCCCGGAGCGTGCTCACGCTCTGCGGCTGTCATCTGCAGAGCTACATTCAGGCGAAGGAGGCCACCGCAGGGAAGCAGAGCGGCACAGTGGAGCCCTCCCAGCTCTGGGAGGCCTACTGCCGGGCCACTGCCCCGCACCCTGCTGTGCAGAGCCCTGGTACCGAGGTCGCCCATGCTCGCGGCCTTGTGAATTCGTTGCTGCAAGGACTAGTGCCAAAGCCCCACTTAGAGACCCGGACTGGGCGCCACGTGGTGGTGGAGCTCATTACCTGCAATGTGTTCTTACCACTGGTCAGCAAGCTGTCAGACCCTGACTGGATCCACCTTCTGCTCGTGGGCATCTTTTCCAAGACCAGAAATAATGCAGCAGGAGTGGTGAAACCACCCTGCACAGCCAGTGCCCTGGAACAGCCCTCAGTGCCCACATCTCTGCCGCTGACTGTAGAGGTACAGAATCTACCAGAAGTGACAGCCCCTTCTCCAGCAGGAGCCCCGGTGCTCCTGAACTGTAGGGAGCCAGAGGCGCCTTCACGCCCCTCCCCCGAGGTTGAAGAAGGCCATGAAGCTGTAGAGGCAGATTTGGGTGGAGTGCCAGAAGAGAGAAAAGTAGGAAACAACTCATCTCATTTCCTACAGCCAGATATTCGAGGCCCCCTCTTCTTATGTGAAGACGCTGAGCTGGAGTCTCCGTTGTCTGAACTGGGCAAAGAAACCATCATGCTCATGACCCCAGGCAACTTCCTCTCTGAGAGGATCCAGGATGCCCTCTGTGCCTTAGGCGGTTCCCAGTCTCTAGAGCCTAAGGACGGTGAAGGAGCTGAAGGAATAGAAGGAGCAGAGACCGAGGAGGGTCCAGACACAGGCCTCCTGGTCTCCATGCTGAATTCCTGCCCAGAGATCCAGATTGACACAGCAGACAAGGAGGTAGATCAAGGAGATGTCACCTCCCTTACAGCTTTGCTGGCAAGTCCAGAAAGGACCTGCCCCCCGCGACCCTCTTGCTTAGAGAAGGATCTCACCAATGATGTGAGCTCCTCAGATCCTAGTCTGCCACAAGTTCTGCTTTCCTCCTCTCCAACTGGTCCTCTCAGCTCAGCCACCTTCAGCTTTGAGCCCCTGAGCAGTCCAGATGGCCCAGTTGTCATCCAGAACCTTCGTATCACTGGCACCATTACTGCTCGAGAGCACAGTGGCACCGGATCCCACCCATACACACTCTACACAGTGAAGGTAACAGGATTAGAAGTGTGGTCGTCCACTCTGGGCTGGGATTGGGGTTGGAAAGCAGAGTCAGTGAAGCTAGTTTTCTCAGGGAGAGAGGCCACCCCTAACCTAGTTTGCTGGGTCTGATTCAACAACTATCTATATGTGAACAGTCTGAAGCTCATTTGCAAAGCAGAGTAGGCTTCTATGCAATACCTACACAAACAATCCTAGAATCTCAGCATTGTTAGGATACTGAGGGTCATGTTTTTCAGGGGTTCCCAATGTATAGAGTCTTGTCCAGAAATTCTCTTCCCAAACTTCTTCCCTGCTAAATTCTTTCCTTTTTTTTTTTTTTGTTTTTTTAAGACTAGTGCCTTTTGTACTTTGTTTTGGGAAGGAAGGTTGTTTCCCTCTAGACACCTTAAAAGGCCGCAAGTTCCTTATTCCTAGTGATGTTTAACCACAGAAGTAGGAACTGCTTGGCAGAGATGATATGAAGGGGGTTCATGTATCAGATGGCTAGTTTGATTAGAACAGCAGTTCCCTAAAACTGTCTTTAAGGTAGGCTGCTTCCAAGTCACCTGGAGAGTTGTATTTTTAAAGAGTATGGAATCCTGGAACCTATTCTTGGGAATTCTCATTCAGAATCCATGAGAGCCCATCAAAATCTGTATATTTAAAAAGCAGCCCAGGTAATTTTGAGGGGCAGGCAGGTTTTGGAATGTATCAGTGTTGAATAGTGCCCCTCAAGGAGCAGAATATTCCACAGAAAACATCACAGCTCCAAGTGCCCCCATTGTAAAAGCCCCACCCTGAACTCCGCCTGTGTCTCTTACCTAGGCCTTTTCTTCTCAGTACTGGTCCAAGGGACTACTTTGCTCATGTCAGCTCTCTCTCTCTGACTCTAAAAAGTTCTAAACACCAGCCTCGAGTCCCACCACAAAGGAGATCGTTTCTTCCATCACTTGCCCACAGTATAGTATACTTCAACCAAACAATTACGATAACCTACTCCTAATGAGAACAAACTCATATATATGGGGGAACATACATCTCAAGTTGTCTTTTCCCACGTTCCGGCCTTCCAAGCCTATGGAGACCACCTTTGACTCCTTACAACATCTCCAGTCTTCACATGACTTCTATTCATGCAGATGATGTACTTAGGGAAAAAAAATTCAGTTTAGCTGCAAGAATAATAATCTGCCCAAAGCAAAACAAAATGCATGTCCCTTTAATGCATTTCATGCAAACAAATGATTTTTGTTCATCAGCTGTTTTGGATTATTTGTTCTTCCCCCAACTAACATAGATAAACACTGGTTGAGTATAATGGCAAAATGATTATCCCCTTATAATCTCCAACGCCACAATTTAGGGGTGAAGGAGGGGGTGTCATTTTTATTGGTGTTGTACCTTCTGTTTTATATGCTGTCTTTGGGATTTGAAAAACAGTTATGTAGCCATTTTTATAAGTAAGGAAAGTGTTGTGGGAAGGAGGTTTGAGATGGAAGGAGTGAAGAGCAGTAAAATTCATTTCTCACTTGGGGCCATGTATATTGGGAAATGCGTCTCATTTATTATTTCATCCTTGGAACTCGAGTTATTCATTACCACCTAGAACAGCAACAGATCTCGTTGGTTCAGGAGCAGAATAGGAACGTCTGCCTCCCTTGACCCCTACTCTACTCTTACTTTGTGGCCATGGGGCTGATGCAGTAAACAGGTTTGTTCATTCCACAGTATGAGACAGCTCTTGACAATGAGAACAGCAGTGGCCTGCAGCAGTTGGCCTACCACACTGTGAATCGCCGCTACCGTGAATTCCTGAATTTGCAGACCCGTCTGGAGGAGAAATCGGATCTACGAAAGTTCATCAAAAGTCAGGAGTTTCCCCAGCCCTGGCCTGCCTGCTTGCTTTTCGCATCCAGCCACCCTAATCTGAGAGGCTGGAGGCCTGTTGGTTTGTGGGGTGGGGTGGAGGAGAATGCAGCATCAAAGGTCCTGCCGTGCTCCCCAGGTTGCTTTCAGATGTTTCAGGGTTTAGTGCTGGACAGCACTGATCACATTGTTTCTGAGTTACTCCTTTGCCACTGAATGCTTTGTTCTAGGGCCCCATCTAGTTTAAACTTGAGAAAGAAACTTTCACATTGCCACCTGTGGCTATGAGGTAGCATGAGGAGTCAAATTAACTTTTCCAGATTCATAGATTACTCTTAAATATTAAAATATTATCCAGAAATCCTTACCACCTTTTCTTTAACAACCAGGCTTTTTTTTGTGTGCTGTTTGACACCCATAAGGCACAGGGACAATAAGAAAATGTAATAAAATTTAACTCTAAAAAATAAGCTAGTAAGCAGCTACTTTGTTTTTTTTTTAAAAATGCTGATGACCACTCAAACATTTTAATAAGTTTAGGCATAAATTATGGATTTCAATTATGCATTTTCTTTCTTAATAACATTAGCTTAATAACAAAGCTTAGTAACATAGCTTAATAACATTAGCTAATACTGAGCCATACTTGAAAATAGATGCCGGAGTCTCTTCTAAGCACTTTACACATACTAGTTCATGTAATTCTCATAATAACTTATGAGATAGAATGATTATCCCCATTTTACGGAATAGAAACAAAGATTAAGCAACTTGTGTAAGGTCATTATAGTACACATTGGAGCCAAAATTTAAACTTGGGCAGTTGGACTTCAAAGCCCTCTTTGTAACCACTGTAATGTGTGGCTTCTTATATCTTAATATTTACATTAATAATGAGAGAAGGTTGTATATATTATGTCCTTATTTTTCTATTTGGAGTTATTGTTTGTATTTATTTAATTTATTGTTATTATTTTTATATTTCGAACTCCTGAAATAAAATCCCAGGGAAATATATTCAACAGTTCTGTTTTCTTTACATATATGATGTGTTTTATGTGGAAATAGCTCTCAGTGAATGTTAAGTGAATGAACCCTTTTTTTTTCTTTTTTTTTCTTTTTTAAGATGTGAAGGGTCCTAAAAAACTCTTTCCAGATCTTCCATTTGGAAACATGGATAGTGACAGGGTAGAAGCCCGTAAGAGCCTCCTGGAATCATTCCTAAAGGTCAGCATCCTTCTGTTAGGGCTGTGTTCTCATTCTAACCACAAGACACTCAAGCCATGGTGGAGAGATGTGGGAACCAGAATTTCTCTTTGAAGTCCTTCTTGTGTCTTTTGCAGCAACTCTGTGCCATTCCTGAGATCGCTAACAGTGAGGAGATGCAGGAGTTCCTTGCTCTGAACACAGATGCTCGTATTGCCTTTGTCAAGAAACCATTCATGGTCTCCAGAATAGACAAGGTACTAGCAGGGCCACCGTGCTCAGTCTTAGTTTCTCGTCAGAGTGGAGGCAATGCTTGAAAAATAAGGGAGGTGGGAGGTGGGGAAAGGCAGCACAGGGGAGTCAATAGAATATGGACTAGAATTTTCAAGACCTGTTGCCAAATATTGGTTGGATCATCAACTTGCTGAATTACAGTGAGCAACTGTGAGGATACAATACTCCTGACACTGTAAGTGTACACATATCTCCTGGGGATATCAAGACATTGTTATTCTAGTAGAGAGATGTTAGGATAGATCTGTATCTCCATAGATAAGTAGGGGCAGGAAGGTCTCTTCTGGAGGTGAAGGTCATTCCCAGTGTCAGGAAAGAGAGCCCTAAGACAGGACACTAAGCTGGGTTTAAGTTCATTGGGGGATTCTCTACAGCTTGCTCTGGTGGTCTAGGGATTAAGATTTGGAACTCTCACCACCATGGCCTAGGTTACTTTCCTGGTCAGAGAACCACACCGCCTGTCTGTCTGTTGCTTGTCACACTGTGGCAGCTGCATGCAGCTGTGATGCTGAAAATTATGCCACCAGTATTTCAAATACTAGCAGGGTCACCTATGGTGGACAGGTTTCAGCGGAGCTTCCAGACTAACACAGACTAGGAAGAAGGACCTGGGTCTCCACTTTTGGAAGAATTGGCCGTAAAAACCCTATGAATAGCAGCAGAGCATTGTTTGATAGAGTGCCAGAAGGTGAGAGGATGGTGCAAAAAGATTGGGCAGGGTTCCACTCTGCTATCCACAGGGTCTCTAGGAGTTGAAATCGACTCGATGTCACTAACAGCAGAGTGATTCTCTGCTAGAGAACAGAGTGTGGAGAAAATTGTACCTTCTTCAAGATGATATCTCAGAACTCTTGGAGATGATAGGAGAAGGACATTTGTGTAACACATTAGAGCCTGTAAGCAGTTATTACCAACTGATTTTCGAGTCTCCAGGGCAGAAGTATGAGGTTTATGTTTATCAAAAGATGGCATGTGTTTTAAAAGGTTAGAAAACTGACTCATTGGTAGAAGAGGGACCTCCTTCTCATCTAGACTTCAGGGGATAAAATGATGAAGTAGAATTTCATGTGGTAGGAGTTAGGAGACATTCCCTTCTGTGAGGAAAAAACTGCAAACTAGAAAGGGATGAATGAGGTAAAATCCCCAGAATTCCCTGCAGATGTGTTCCTCCATGCAGTTGTGTTCATTCAGTCATTCTCTCAGCATCTACTTACTGCTCACCTGTTTAAAGCCGTGTACAGTACTGGTTGCTCATGATAGAACAGTGAACAAGACCGATAAGGACCCTCCCCTCACACTACAATTTTGTAAGCCTAGAGAGCAAGTTATATTTCCCAAGCTACGTTATCTACATTTATGCTATTCTCTGTGTTCTTTCCATGCTTTGTTATCCCTCAGTCTTTGTTGCAGTCCATCTCAACCATTTCAGCCTTGTCTTCCCTGTGCTAGTTGTTCTGCTCCTTGTGGAGGGTCAACACAAGATTGAGTTAAAGAAGGCGTGGTGCTGCTCTCAGCTAGCAGTGTTAATTAGCAAGAGGCACCAAAGGGAAAGTAAATGTTTTTTTCTTTTTTTTGATATTTTAGGGTTTCATTTGATTGTGCATTGTCCTTTTCAGCAAATACGTCATTTTCCCATTCTGAGAAAGAGATCGTTCTTACTTTTCAGTGAGGGTTGTTTTATTTAGTCTTTGTGAGTAGAGAAGTTTATATCAACTCCAGATTCCTTAGTTTTGACCTGAGTGATTTTTGTTATTCTTTCTGTCTTAAAGAAGAAAAATTGTTTGAATTAACTGGAGAAACAGTTGTTTACTCTGTGTGAATTATGCTGAGCATGTGTATGTTATATATGCCTCTAGACTGTATTTCTGGTTTGTTTGGGGGTTTTTTGGTGAGGAGGATTGGCCCTGTGCTAACATCTCTGCCAGTCTTCCTCTATTTTGCATGTGGGATGCCGCCACAGTGTGGCTTGATGAGCAGTGTGTAGGTCCATGCCCTGGATCTGAACCGGTGAACCACGGGCCGCTGAAGTGGAGCACAAGCTTAACCTCTGCGCCACCAGGCCGGCCCTCTGGACTGTTTCTTATTTTGATAATCTTCACTCTTTCTTTTCTCTGTATATTCCTACCCATATAACTTCCACTTATTCACATCTTGGTGAAAGTATTGTCAACTTGGAAACTAAAAATCATTCTTTTATATACAAAGTAAGAAACTTTGAATGAAAAGTATTTCACCAGCCTGCTAAGTTCCCAGGCTTTTATTTATCCCATTGTTTGTTTTGGCTTCTTTGCCCATGGCATTGTTTGTCTTCACTGTGTGACGAAGAAGATTTTTATGGCTGTAGAAAAAAGGAAGGATAGTTGACCCTAAGCCATTAGCTAGTACCTGACTGTGTTGTTGGATAAGGCTCTGCTAGATAGCCTGGCTATCTAGTCACCCTGATTGCAGAAAGCACTGAGAGACAACTGCTCTTTTGGTGGTTTCTATCTGACCCTGCACCTCTGACCCTTGCAGATGGTGGTGAGTGCTATTGTGGACACCTTGAAGACAGCGTTTCCTCGCTCTGAACCCCAGAGCCCCACGGAGGAGCTGAGTGAGGCCGAGACAGAAAGCAAGCCCCAGACAGAAGGCAAGAAGGCCAGCAAGTGAGAAGCCCTTCAGTCATCCAGGAACCCTTTCCCACTTCTCAGGTTGATCCCCAATCCTTAGCCAAAGCCCATCCCCACTCAAGCCCTAGAAGAGAGGAGGTGTGTCATACGTCATACATACCAGTCTTTATGCGAAGCCACGCCCCAGACTCCTCAGTGCTCTACCCAGGGGAACCTAAGATCCTGCATGGGCAGCCCTGCTGAATGTTTGTCTTGTTAAAGGAACCCAGAGCCCAAACTCGCCAGGGATTTTCAACTAGAAGGAAAACTCTAGAATGTGGATAATCTCCTTTTCTGTTTTCCTGGAAAATTGAAATGTTTCTTCCTATTAAGGATTAAGGCTTATAACTAATCTCTGTTTGCCATCATTTCTGGAAATCTTGGCTCAGAAGTTCTATGTGCTAGCAATAAACAGGAAACGGCTATCGTGGACACCTGCAGGGCCTATTTTAGTAACTGGTTACTGCTGCTACTCTCTCTTGCACTGAGGTCCCAGAAGTTCCCTGGCAGCACTCAAAGCCAAGAAACATGTGCAAGGGAAGGGCACCATGTTTACCCTTGCTGAAAACTTCTTAGCTGTATCTGGGCCATTGTTACGAGAGAATGTGTGTGTTGGGGGTGGTGAGGGTGGAGGTGGAGAGTGTATATACGTATGTGTGTCTGTCTGACTGTCTATCTTTGTCTCTGGGTTCATGTTTCATGGGCCAGCAACAGCAGACTCCCAGTTCTTAGCCTTTTTTTACCAGGCCCATATTCTGAAGGATGACCATGATGCCTCTGCTTATGAGAACTCTATTCCTTGAAACATTGAGGTTAGCACTTGCAAACCTTCTCTGGTTTTATTTGGAACACAAGGGGAATAAATGGATGTGCAGAAAGGGTACCAACAACAATAGCAAAAACCTTGGTCTTTGCCACGTAGAGTATGTGCTAGCCCCTCTTCTAGCCTATGGGGATTACAGCTGTGGCACAGTGGTCCCTATTTTACATTAGCAACAGCCCTTTCACAAATGCATTGTAGACGTAGCTTAGTGTAAGAATTGCACTATATATTAAGGATTGCCAGGACATAGATTGTTTGGGGGATTTCAGGGCCAGGTCTCTCCTGGTAACTCGAACCACAGAAAGCTCCCAAGGATAAGTATGGGTGTTCTTGTTTTGAGGTGTTTATACTTGTCAGCCCTTTGTATGGTTATCAAGACCATGAATCACATTCTGTTTGTGCTCTTTGTTTCTGTACCAGGTCCAGACTGAGGTTCTCATCCAGTAAAATTGCTCCAGCGCTGAATACGACTGAAGCTCATGAGAAGATTCTCTATTGTCTCCAGGAAGGCAATGTGGTAAGAAGTTCCTAGAGAACTGCTAAAATTAACAGCTGGGGTATTGATCCTGCAATTATAGGCAGTTGAAACTTTCTCCAAATTCAGAAAGGAGTTAGGACTTAGTAAAGGACTTAGCCAACGTCTGGAGTGGTACCTGTTTTGTTTTGTTTTTTTTTGAGGAAGATTAGCCCTGAGCTAACATCCACCGCCAATCTTGCTCTTTTTGCTAAGGAAGATTGGCCCTGAGCTAAAGTCCATGCCATCTTCCTCTATTTTATATGTGTGATGCTTGCCACAGCGTGGCTTGATAAGCAGTGCTAGGTCTGTGCCCGGGATCTGAACTGGCGAACCCTGGGCTGCTGAAGTGGAGTGCACGAACTTAACCACTGTGCCACCAGGCCAGCCCCTGGATCTCCAATTTTTATTCTGAAAGTATTTTCTTTGAGTGGTTTGGAATTTCTACTAGTTCTGGGTTGGCAAATTGGCTTCTAAGGGGTCGTGGGTTTGGGATAATGGATGACAGAATGAGAAAGAAAGCCACTTCCTGGAAGAGAACACATGACCCAAAACTGTTTGTGGCAGGTGAGACTACAAAGGCACTGTTTTATTTACAACCTGGGTAAAAGGTAAAAACTTTCCAAAGGTGGTCACAGGGTCAGTTGAGTTCCTCACGATACTTTCACAGGGAAGGAACGGGGAAGACGTAAAGTGCTGCGATTGCTCTCCTGCTTTCTGCATCTTTATGTTATGTGCCACTGGCTCTTTCTTCAGGAGTCAGAGACCCTATCCATGGCTGGGATGGAATCTTTTATTGAAAAACAGACAAAGCTACTAGAAATGCAGCCAGCGGAAACCCCAGAGAAGGATCCTGAACAAATACCCCAAGGATGTGTGGGTGGTTACTTGTCAGATGCAGCTGTGCCAGCCCAAGACCTCAGCCACGGAGATCCAGGTAAGTGACAACATCCTTGCTCCCACAGAGAAGGGAGCCAGGGTAGCATCCATTTGAGACTTATCATAGTTGGGATTCATAGCTTTAATTTCTCTTCTGTTCAGCTAATCAAGCCATGTGTTAAACACCAGTGTCTGAAGTCCTGTGCTGAGTGCTGGGATACCAAAGATACACATAGTCCCCAGAACTGAGTCATGCAGAGGAGCAGGGCGTGAAAACAGGGAGTTCCAATCCAGCAAGATAAGATCCATGCTTATAATACCATTTGCTTATTTAAGATATTTTTTGGCATGATTTGGCATATCTTTGGATTACTCCCTTTATCTAGAAACTTTCTTCCCTTAGTGTCTGTGGTACCACTTTCTTGGTTTTCTTTCTGCCTCTCTTGTGGTCTCTTCTCACTTCCCTTTGTTGGCTCCCTTATTGGCCTTCCGGAGCTCTATTTTTGGCTGTCTGTTCTTTGCACACTCGCCCTGTGTGATCTCATCTGTACTATTGGCTTCAACTCTAACACATGTGCTGATGATGCCTAAATTGGATGTTGTATTTCCAATTGCCTTTCGGAAATCTCCACTTAGATATACCACAGGGCAGCTGAAGTACAACATGTGCAAAATGGAATTCATCTTTTTCCATGGATATGTTCCCTCTGTTTTATTTACTGCCATGGCAAATGACACCACCTAGTTACCCAAGGTAGAGCAAGGAGGGAGAAGAAGAGAGGACACTGCTTTCTCCTTGTAAGCATTTGAGGCAGGGTGGGTTTGCTTCCCAGAAGTGCAGGTGTTTTAAACAGAGGAAAAATTAGGAACCCTGGATATTGGTATGTTTGCTGAGCTAGGACTTATCAGAAAAAAGCTTTTCAATTCCATCAAGACAAAGGTTCCCGCTGAAAATAAAAGATCACAAAATCTTGGGTTCAGAAAGAAAAAAAGGGCTGATTTCACCATTCTCTCTCAGGTGCGCATGAACAGTCACCTGACCTCTGCTCTATAGACCTCACCTTAACTGTGTGAAAAAGGGAGTTTACAACCCCATCTCTTCACACTTCTCTCACTGGCTAAGTGAAGTATTATGACAGCAAAATGTCAGAGAACTATAAGAAATTATAAATAAGATGGGATGGGTAAAGCAGTATACTTCTAGCCAAAAATCAAGCCTGTAAATTTTGAACATCATATCTCTAAAGCCCTTCTTCTAACCCTGAGAGACTCAAAATGTTCATCATATGATAGGAAATTTACCATTTTCTTCAAAAGGACTTGGTGCCTTGTTTGCCTTCTTATTTTTTACTGCTATGACTAATTGTCACCACATGGTGGCAGCTCTAGGTAAATGCTGAACCTGAGTTATTGAATTGAGGAGGGTGACTAAGGCTCAGGATGATGCTGTTTCCCAAGGAACTGAATATCCCATCTTTGAGCAAATGACTAGAAAGCAAACATATCAGCTCCCATGTCACCTTGAAATACAGTGCAGGAAAAAGAAAATCTATATTAGATGAGATTAAGATGAAAGTAGGATTCATTTCTAGCAGATTCATCCAAATCTGAAGTCATTCATTTTCCAGAGGAACCCTTAAGGGAAGACTGCTTGGGCAAGCTGGCCCAGAGAATACCCAGTGGTCCTAGACTAATAAAATTATTGTTGATGATTACTTATAATTTTAATCACAGTAGTAGCACCAGATAGCTGAGATTCCATCTGGAACATTGTGTATTCCTTGGGAGGTCTCCTAAGAAGCAAATCAGAGGTGACCTGGGACCCCCTGAGCAGGGTTAGAGAACAGATGCTTCCATCCATAAAATACATCTGTTCAGAAGACTTCAGTTTAGCATGGATATAAGCTCATTTGTGGCCTTTCCAGTCTTCAAAATAGGAAAGAAATCAGTAATTGTCATGACATTTTACCAGAGGCGTAGTGCTCTTCTAGAACCACGTTATCTCAAAATCAAACTGAAGCCTCCTGGATCACAAACCAACATCTCTGTGTAATGGAGATGCTTTCAAAGCAACTCTTTTGGGAAAATGAATCCCAAATCTTCCTCCAGATCTGCTGCCCACAACATTTCCATGATGGCTTGTGGAGGCAAGTGGAATGTAAGGATGGAAGAGACTGGGCCTTGCCAGTTCCAGTTAGTCACCAGTTGTGAGCACTTACTTGGAACAAAATATGTTCAACTCCTTGGGGAAATTACAAAAGAAACAAAAGCTAGGTATGCAAAATCTTTTAGAAGATAAAAAATATTTATTAAGTGACTAAGGAACATAAAAAAATTATAAAGAAATACAGAGCCTATCACTGAACTTTTTAGATATTATGTAAACATCTGTTGATTTGAGTACAAAAATACAAGATGATTGATGAAAAGGTAGAAAAGACCCAGTGCACTGTAATATATTCCTCAAGTATGTATCTTTTCTGAGTTACTTTTGATGCCTTTTCATTCCACAGGAACAGAGACAGAATTAGCTGACACAGCCCTGGATCTGCTCCTCTTGCTACTAATGGAACAGTGGAAATGGCTCTGTACGGAAAACATGCAGAAAGTTCTCCGTCTTATCTTTGGGACCCTGATTCAGAGGTAAAGACCACTAAGTTCTCCTTCACGTTAGACTCTCAAATTGGACAGGACTTGGATGTGATGCTGCATTCTCCGCTAGAAAGGGACAGTGTAGAATCCAGGCAACCTGTGGCCTTAAGGAAAGATGGAGTGTCGTTATAGGGGTACAGGGATGAAGACTGCCTGGAAAGTATCGGAAAGCTTTTATTAATTGCCTTGTTGTGTAAAGTTTGAATGGGTCTGCTTCTGTCAGACTTCTGGCAGAATCCACTGAGTTACAGACACTGCTGTGATCCTAAAATGCTTCACCTAAACTCTTCCTACTCTGGAATCAGTTCTCTACCAGTTATACCTCTAAGCCGTATACCTTTCACCTTATTACAGCAGACATGTTTTCGTAACTAACACTATATGGTCACTCTGATGATACACATTGAGAAAGACAAGGAGAAAAACAGATCAATGCTCCCAAAATATAGATTGTTTTCTCTGAAAGGGGTGTAGATATTCACAACTGAAGAAGTACTGACTGACACAGGCTGGTAAGAAATGGAAGGATACTTGGATTTGAAACTTGGATTTTATAATTCGGCTTTGTGATCCCAACGCTACTTGCATCTCCTGAAAGAGTTGTACATAGATGGAGTTTTTAGCTGCTGACTTCCTAACCGTGAAACTGATACAAGCTTTGCTAAACTGAGGAAGGCCAGAGATACTCTCTCTGAACCAGACAGACACACATAGTACTTGAGCTTTGGCCACTCTTGTTTTGATCTCTCATAAGACATCCTGGCAGATCCCAAAGTAAGAAGCAGCCAAACGCTGACCTCTTCTGTTAGCATGTGGTTCGTGCTAACAGGTCACTTCAAAAATAAAAACTTCTTTTAAAAAAGAATTATGTATCTATTCTACAAGTAGAAAGTCCATTAACAGCAAGCAATTAAATCTCCCTTCCCACACTCAGAGTTACATAGCGTCAGGGAAGCTTAATAAGCTTTAATCATAAACAGACAAAGTGCAAGAAGAGGATGTATCTTTATATTTGTTGAGTGCTTATCATATGCCAGCACCTAGCCTGTTTATGTATATTTTCTTACAGCCACCAGGTGAGGTTGGTGACCCATTTTATGCAGTAAGAAAATAGAGCTTGGCAAGGTCAACTAACATGCCCAAGGTCACATTAATGATACACCTGGAATTTAAGCTGAATGTATACGGTTCCAAAGCCAATGTGCTTTTTCCTACATTTTATAGCCTGAAGACTGGTCTCCAAGAGAAACCCACACAGAAAATGCTGACCATTCTGTATGCCTTAGGTTTTCCCCCTTGTCCCTCCTCCATACTCACCTCTGCTACTAGAGTGCTTTTTTCTGAAAAGCAAATATGAACATGTATTCTGTACTTAATATCTTTCAATGATATCCTCTTGCCTACAGAAGTGATTTTTCCAGTAGGTTACCCAGAGTTCTAGGATTCCACAGAGGTGCTTCAGAAGCCAGCTTAGAAGCTAAGGGGAAAACTAAGTGGTCCATGATCCAATCAAACCAGTTCCACTTTGATCAGTTTAATAGACTGGGGATCTAGGTAAGGTTTTGTTTGAAAAAGGGCTCCACTGTGTTTAAAATATATGCTTATTTACTATATTAAAATTCCAACTCCTTTCTTATGTGGCATGATCTGGTCCCAGCCTTATTTCCAGTTCTTCCCCATGCAAACCAACCGTTGTGGCCTAAACATTCTGCAGACTCTCTTCCTTCAGGCCTTTGCTCTTTCCCTTGTCTCTGCCTGAAGTGTCTTGCTCTACTCATTGATCTCCTGCTCTGTGTGTCTCGGACTTCCCTCTTCTTGTCTGCTTGGCCTATTGCTAAATGTTTTCAAAAAGTTAGCATTACATGTCATTTATTTTGTGAAACTTTCTATGGCATCCTTTCCCACTTTCCCCCAGAACTGAGGAGCCCTCTACTCTCAAAGTTTTGATAATTCTTATCGCAGTAAATTAGAGAGATGATCTACTTTCCCTAAACTAGTGGTTCTCAACTGAGGGGCAGTTTTCTCCTAGGTGTATTTGGCAATATCTGGAGACATTCTTGGTTGTCACAACTGGGAAGGTAGGCAGGAAGCTATTTCATCTAGTGGGTAGAGGCCAGGGATGCTGCTAAACATCCTATACTACATAGGACAGCACCCTCCTCATCCCAAACAACAATGAATTATCCTGCCCAAAATGTCAGTAGTGCAGAGGGTGAGAAACCTTGCCCTGCAGTATCAGTTCTTTAAGGGCCAGAGCCAGCTTTATAAACCCAGCAACTTAGACAGGGCCATAGAAGATGCTCATTAAATATTGGATGAAAGAATAAACATTTCCCTTCTCAATGCCTTCATACTTGAAAGTATACTCTTATGTTTTATTCAGTCACTTGTGAATGTTGCTAATTGAACCTTCATTTCTCTTCACCCTCTGTTAGGCTTCTTTTTGCTGATCTTCTAAGTGTTTTCAAAAAAAATGGGAAGATTCTAAAACTAACTAGTGTGTAATAATTGATTACTTCTTTCTCCTCTAAGTTATTTACTTGATGAATTTGTTTCAGAAAATAGGAAATTATTCAGTAGGAATGGAGAAGTATAGATGAGTCAGGAGAAATTCAAAAAAGATTGAGATTCATATATAAAAGAGGTCAGAAGTTGTTTTCCTAAAGTTTGACTAACTCAGAATATTAAAGGGCTTGGGCTAGTACCACATAAAGGAGAGAGAAGTATATTTTTGGAATTACAGGAAGATCATTGAAGTAGTATTTTACATAGCTAGGGTTCTTGGAGATCTAAAACAGGAAAATTAAATACAAAGGAATTGCAGGCTGTGAGAATTCCAACCTGTTTGATGAGATAAATTCTCTAGTAATAGAGAAGAGATAAGAATAAAATGGAGTGAATGGGGTGTAAAGAAGTAAATATATTATGCACTCTAGTTTAAGCTGTTTCTTAGCTTGACTGGTAGAAATGTGTCCAGGCTATTTTGTAGCAGTCATGCCACATCAACTTAAAAAAGTCTTCTCTCTATCCAACTGGGGAATTGTTTTGGTGTTATTCCTGTACTCATTGAAAAAATATTAAGGGCTGATACGTAGTGAACAAAACAGACAACAGTCTCTACGCTGACATCTTTTATAATTTAGTGGGGTTGAGAACTGAGGGCCTTATCTGTGATCACAAAGCTAATGTTTGGTGGAGCCAGAAGTCAAACCCAGGTGTTCCACAGCCCAAGTTCTCATCTGCTACAATATACTACCACTATGCTGTATTTAATCTCTCTGGGCTTTGGTTTCCTGATCTGCAAAATAGGAATAACAATGACATCTATCTCTAGGTATCTAGGTGTGTAGAACGTGTCCAGTAAATGTTAAGTCTTAATATTTGCTCTTCAGAAAAAGAGTAGGATAAAAAGTATGTTCTGTTTCTAGTTCCTCCAGCTGGTGGCCCCAAATTCTCTCCATTTTTTATGCCTTGAGGATGCCCTACCCTATACCAGTCTCCTGCAGCTACCACAATCCTATTGTGCCTGTCTCTCTGAGTTACACAGAATAGAGTTTCTAAACAGTAAAGGCTTTGTGAGTCCTTTCAAGGTGACTGTGTACCGTAGGGCTCATTTGTTAAAGCCACAACCAGAGCATCCACATGTCTTACATCAGGAAGCAGACCACCTGGGTCTCTTTCCAGCACAGACAAGCATAGGTTAAGTACAGAGTTCAGTCGTATTTTCCAGGTTTAATGGTGCTCCTGGTTACATGGGTGGGGAGAGCTACTGGAATGAAGTAGTGCCTTTCCTCATGAGAAGAGCTTTGGGTCAGGCTAAGTTCCTCACATTTCCATCCCCCTTCCCTGACATTTCCACTAGAACCACACCTCTGGTTGGCTGGGTGGATAGCTGTCTGGTGAATGGAAACGAGCAAAACCCACATGTAGATCATGCCATAAACAAAATCAGGGAGAAAGCTTACAGCTGAATTTCCCTTGACTTTCTTTCCTTTTCACTTTTTTTTAATGGGGTGGCATCTCTATTTGTTAAAGCGGGGAAATTTTTAATATATTTAATGCATTTGAATGAAACCAATATGAATGTCGTGTAAGAACAGAATTTTGTGGCTAGTTACTTTTGGAACACTGTGTAATTGTGGTCTTTTACCTTTGTTCATCCTAGATATTTCCAGGTGATGATATTTTGTACTTGTTCAGTTGTCTCATATCCCTTCCTGTCAAAAAGTTCTTACTTATATCTAATGAAACTTTATCCTTAAGTCCATTTTGTTTTGTATTAGCTGCTATGGAAATAGGAACACAGGTGGTTGACACCTCCTCACCCTAACCCTCCACAGAGTAGAATTAAATGGAGTCTTATCTTTCCCTGTTCAAGGCCTTTCATCTTTCCCTGTAAGTCATTATTTCCATCTTTTTAATGATAATCTTGGCCCTCTTCTCAAATATCTTGTGCTGGGTTCACAGTGTTCTTAAAGTTTTTTTAAGATAGGAATCAATAAGTCATGGGTATCTGGAGAAAAATCCCAATTCGCCCTCCAGAGACTCAAAGGATCTGATGCCTGTGGCCCAAGGTCTCTTACCAGCAAGTTCCCGTGTGAACGGTACACATGGAAAAGATGGGGCTTATTTTAGGTTTTAGAGTGTAGGCATTGATTATCTTATCAGCTTCAGGATATTTACCGTGCAGCAAACATTGATAGTTGACTTTGTGCAGACACTGTGCTGAACACTAACTCCAAGCATATTGTATCATTAGTCCCCTCAAAAGCCCTGTAAAAGAGGTGTTATGAACGCAGTTTCAAAGAGGAGGGAAGCTAAGGCTTACAGAGAACTGATTATTTAATCAAGATCACGGTGCTAATAAGTACCACAGGCAGAATCTGAACCCAGGTTTGTCTGATTTTCAGCTGTAATAACTCTAACCCTCAGGATAAGACTTTTGCCCTGTGATTTGGAGGGATAAAAGCCATCCCCAAAATCTTTGACTCCGAAAAGTATACATTCCCCAAGAGGAGATGATCGTTTAGTTTGTAAAATCCAAGCCTCACTTCCATGTACGCAAACTCACATGTAACACAAAGGGCACTGCAACATCCTGAAGTCAGCCATGTTACTTGTCCCCTGGGCAGCTTGAATTTTTTATTTTTAAAAAGAAGTTCATGCCGTGCTACATTCTTTGGCTTTATTTGCTTTGGTAAACAAATACGCTGGAATTTGATATCTCCCCAAAGCTGCAGCACCTCCTCACTCCACCTTCCTCTGCTACCCCCCTAAAGAGGTGTGGCATTGTCCCAGCCCAGTTCAGTGTTGACCTCTCTGAGACTGTCTCCACTGCTGCCCAGGAGGCAGCATGCTTGTTCTCTCTCTGAAACCACAAGTATCTAAGCTGTATCCTTTTGCCGAGTACTTGGGCTCTGTTTCTTTAAGTTCTGCACTTTAAAGAGAAGAATAGTTGATACTGATGCCACAGGTAGCTACTGCTGCTGCTGTAGTTATCTTGAACACACTGCAATTTGGGCATCGGGAATGATACAGCCACCTAGATTTAGATGCATCTCCTTCTTAAATGTCATTTTCCAAACTCCAGCATTATCATCTCCAAGAAGATCATTTAATTTCGTCTGCTTTCAGCTTTGTTTACTCTACTTGCTACCTTAAAAGACTTATATACAAACTATCTTGGACGCCTGGGACTTCTGCCAAATCACAAGCGTGCACTCTCTTGCTCTTGCGTGCTCTTTCTCTCTCTCTAGCCTGCAACAAAAAAAAGAGAGAGTAAATTCAACCTCATGACCCCTCCTTCTAAGCCAAGGTTGGAAGAGCCAGGCTTCATAAATCTCCCTTGATTGTTGATGGTGTGGAGCGAGTGGGGGAGGGGAGATGAAGAGAAGTTAGATGCCCAAAAAAGGCATTGTTAAGTCAAAGGGAAGTCTTGCACGCATGCGCGCCTGACCTCGTATGTCAGCTTCTGTGCTGGGAACATCCAATTATGTAAAAAGGAGTACTCCTTATTTGGAATTAGAGACAAAGGGAGGGGAAGAGGCGTGGGGTTATAGCAGTCTAAGCCAAGGAGTGAATCCAGCCTCTCTAAACTGTTCATGTCCGAAAACAGAAGAAACTTGACAGTATCCCTGCATGCATCAGAATCAGGTTTAGGAAACTGGACAAGTACGCAGGTGTAGATGGGGTTGGAGGGAAAGAAGAGAGATGTACTGTGCTCCATTGATGGTAGAAGCTTTTGGGCAGGAAGACCCAGCCAAGGTAAGGGGTGAGATGATTATGGAGTCCTGATGTAGAGTGAAGGAATGAGAAGAAGCTGGATCAGTTCCATGCCTGGATGCCCAGAGCAATGCCACAATAAAAATATGAGCCAGGCTAGCAGTAGAGTACACGAATGCCACGTCCCGTGGCTCTGCCCTCCCCGTGGCCCCGAAGATGGCATCAGACTCTGTGTCAAAAGGGCAGCAGACACATTCCTGGCATCTGCGTCAGGATTTCTTAAAGAGTGAGTGTGTATGTGTGTGTGTTTAGGGCATGTGGGAATGGAATAGCATGGCAAGAAGAGTAGGGAAAAAAGAAGAAGGTTCTGTGATCTGTGGGCAAAGGAGAGTAGAAAAGTATGTGAAGTCAGGATATAGTATATAGAGAGGAAGAGGAAAAGAAAGAATGTGTCAAGTTTAAGGAGTCCAACAAGGAGTGGACCCAGGAGAAAATTAAATGGCAACCTTATGCCAGGCCAGGGAATTATTTTCTTAGAAAAGAGGTTTCTCTACAAACTGTCTCCCAGGAAAGGTTGGAGGAAGGTTTGTGGACAGAGTGTGGTGCCGTTGGAGAGTGCTGCACTATGAGGTGGAACCATTCATCTTCCTTAAAGACAATTGTGAATGGATGACTACAAACTTTTTTGCTGCCACTATTCTCTTAGGTCACTCCAGAATGTTAGGTGTTCTCTGGGTAGAGTCCATTCAAGGACCTCTTTCTCGGTGGGCATATCTAAGTAGCAGATGGCTAAAGGGTCTTTCTGACATTGGTTACATCTTAAGGGAAACTCCAGGCCTGCCACCAAAAGGGCACACGCAATTGCAGCAGGAAAGGAACTGACATTAAATACTAACTATTCCAGCTAAGCAGCTATGTACTCTGTACACTAATGTGCAGTGCAGTTCTGAGATAGACAGATATTCAGATTGAATAACCTTCTCAGAATCATAGAGCTAGTAAGTACCACACTCAAGATTTCACTTAAGTCATCCTGGCCTCAAAGCCCAGGCACTTTCTGCTACTCCATGCTGCCTCCCCACTGTGCAAGCTTTCTCGCAAAGCACTGGTCACTAGAATTGGCCTCACTTGAAAGTCCCTGTGCCTTAGTCCCATCTAATCTCTCTTGCTTTCCGTCCAATTGGCCTCAGGGACACATGTATATAATGGTAGCATATAAATTCATTTCAATCTGCATATTCTGATTTTATTCTTAAAGCACTCTTAGATCAAAGACTGTATAATCTCCTTTAGGTATCTCTATTCTACATCCTATTACCAGTCAGAAAAAGATTATCAGAGTTAAGATTTAGAGTTTCTCAGGAAACACAATTTACAGTTTCTTTCTTTGCCCCTAAACTTCTCAGAAAATCATCTCAAACTAAGTTTTCGTATTTTCCTGTCAGATTATTTACTGGCCCTCTGATTATCGACTCAGGCTGTTTTTAGAGATGCTGAAATTAATTTTTTGTAGTGATGTGCTTTGTTCAGGTTGTGTTGTGCTTCCTTGGGGAAAAGGAAAGCTGCTTGTCCCACGCTTCTTCCACAAGACCTTGACAAAAGGAAGCTCTTGACTTCTATAGACTGGGCCCGAATGGGCCCCAACAGTCTCTCCTAATATATGAGTGGCCTCCCTGTCATATTTCTTAGGTGTCACTTATTCTACACCCATCTTAGGATAAAGACATCATGCCTTCCCTGTCATGTACTGTTAGTTTCTGCTTGAATACATCTTATGGTTATAACAGGTAGGTGGTAGCTTACTGGTTATGTGCCTGCGCACAGGTGTTCTTGCACTTCTGTGTGTGATGCACGTTCTTAAATTCTCATACACTCTAACAGAGATACAGAATTGATCGTTGTAACAGTTAAGAAACAAACAGAATATTGTGAGGTATTTAAACCTTAGAACCTTTTTTTCAGATCAAATTATTGGCATCTCTTGCCCATCTGTAACTGCAAATAGGAATCCAAGACAGTTTTTGAGGGCTGTTTCAGACTGTAAGCATCTTATCTTATTCACCATTCTATTGTAAGCACCTAGCTCTATGCATGGAAGGCACTTAAATTTGTGTCAAATGAATGGACCTCACATGCCATTCCAATTTAATCTGTCCCTCTGCTTATCACTAGTGAGAACCTGAGGAGTTCCTCAGCAGTGCTGGGGGACAAGAAAGACAGATGTAAGCTGTCTCTCTCACATCCCTCCCCAAGCTCTTTAAAGGACAACTCCAATTTCCAGAGCTGTGGTTGGGCCTGAGCAAAGAGATTTTTCCCTTGAGCCCTTTAGGCCATCTCCCATTCTGGTGGCACTCTCGTTTCCAAAAGAACACAGTGCCACCTGCCGTCGTGGGCCACACACTGTGAGTCCCGGTCTAAGCTTGCCCTCTCTGGAAGCGTCTCATCACAGATGTGCCTTCTCAACCTCTGTCCTTCCACATGGTGAAGTAAGAATTTGGGCTTTGAATTCAAACAGATCCGAATTCAGATTCTGCTTTGAAGCTTACTATTTGTGTGACTTAAAATAAGTCACTTAACTTCCCTTTGCCTCAGTTAGGTAATAACGTTGCCTAGCTCATGAAGTTGGTTGGAGGATAAGAGATAATAAACGAAAGTCTCTTGTTGCATGCCTGGCTCATGGTAGCACTCAATAAATGTGAATTCTCATCCGTCTTTACAAGCTCCATATTCCTTTTCCTTGGGAACTCTTATTTGCTAGGGTGGTAACACATCTGATGTAGAGTAGATAATATATTTACATTTTAATTGTTTTTTGTAGAGGTCTTTATAGTGAGCTTGCTTTGTGATCTGTTAAAAGAAAAGACTCTAAGAAACAGAAAGTCGTTTCTGCATCCTTCAAATCAAGGTCTCTTCCTTCATATTATGTTATCTATCTCTGCACTCCATCGTATCTTACTCACGTACTTACTTAAAATCTCCCCCAGTCATATCCAGAGCAGAAACTTGCGGTTTCTTTAGAACCAGGGAACTACCCCTTAACCCAGTATTCCCAACCCTCTTCCTTTGCTTTCTAGGAAACTAATTTTATTTAGTTCTTGTTATGGTGACCTCTTTACACATAATTTTTGAAAAGTCTGTGTAAGATTTGATGCCTGTGTGTACTTATTAATTCTCCCGACCTAGTGTGGCATTGTTTCTAATTTAACGCCCTTTCAGCCTAAGACAAAACTCATATGAATCAGTTAGAAATATTGAACAATATGAGGTATAGATCATAAATACAGTAAAAAAAATCAGAAGGATTCTTGGGAGTAAGTGTTAGGTAGGCTTTATAGAAGAAAATAAGTGTTTAAAGCTAGACCTTGTAAGATAGGTATCCTTTACACTGGTTTAGGGGAAAGAATATTTCAGGCACTGAAACATTCTTAAAGAGGGAAAGGTGCATTATTTCTACTTTTAAATAAAACGTAAACTTTAAACATACTTTGAATATTTTCAACCAGCCCCTTAATGAGTGTGTGTGCGCGCCCACAAGACAGAGAGAGAGATCCTTTTGTTTTATTTGAATACATTATGGAAAGCCACCAGGCTTTTGCTGCTTGGGGGAGTTAGGACAGGGATTCTCCCTCTGGGCACCAGGTGGCGCTGCAGGTTAAACAATACCCCTTCACCTTTGAAGGGGCCGTGTTTATTTTGCAGTTATGTATAGGTCTTTGCCGTGATGGTGATAGTAATCGAAACCATTCACTGTCTTGCTCCATGATTCAGAGGCTGCTTATCTACCCTTTCCTTCGTGCCACTGACTTTTAGACGAGCCCAGTTTCTTTCATCTTTCACCCTTCTTTCCTCTGTTCTGATTGGTCTTCAGCATACACTTGCTTCTCTGACCAGTATATGCCGCCAGAAGTTGCCCCTTTGAGTGCATTCCACTCCTCAAGGACTCAGGGCTGGAGCTGATTCATTGCGAACACTTTTGACCCAGGAACCCAAAGGGAACCAGAAAGTCTACGTTGGTGAAACCAGCGAGACATCTGAAGTTGAAAAATTTTGTCAGTTCTTTCTATAAGCTAATTGGTCCTATATTCAAAGCCTTTTTGGATACCAGAGTATTAGATACACACCTCACTGCAGTAGAGATTGTCACCGCCAGATTGCACTGATATTGGGAATCTTATCAACCTGTTAAGTAATCAAGGGCATTTTCTCTTGCTTTCAGCCATGGATGGAGATCATTTGGCTCTTTCCTTATGAACTTGGTTTTGGAGACATAGCCACATGTTAATGCTTCAGTTTTGATTTCTGTCTTTAGACGTGGACATTAGACATAGACTTCACCGAGTGCCCTCTGGAGGAACAGGCCTGTTTGGTACTGGAGCAGGGAGGGAGTAGGGGTGAATTGGCAGGAAATATACCTTAATCTAGTGCCGATGTAATTATGGCACCAAAGGTGGTCTTGAGGGGACCTTAGCCCCCCCTCCATAAACATATAATCTATGTAAACATGGTATGCTAGCTGTGTAAATACAGCTTCAAAATTAGTTCCTCAGCCACCCACTCTTCTCTCCCTCTTGTTTTCTAACCACGAGTGGTACCCCTAAAGTCACTGCTAATGTGAAGATTCTGGAGTTGCCACTGCTTTGTCCTATATCCTTAGTATCATAATAGACAGCCTTCTATTTGGAAAGGATTTAAAATTCCACCTGTAGACAGGAAACTGCAAACAAATACCTTTGGACAGCTCTTCTACCCCAAGGTGATTCTGTTTGTTATAGTCACTTCTCCTTCTTCCCATACTCCTCCCAGTGTTTTTCTTGCTTTCTTAACTTCGACGTCTGCTTCTAATGTTTATCCTTTGTTCTCTTCAAGGCTAGTTTTATCCAACTTACTCTAGCCATTTTCACAGCATAATTTTGAACCCTGCCATGTCTGCTTACTTAGCTACAATCCCTAATTCTTCCAAATCACAGCTGAGCCTACTCTGATTCTGTGGTCTCTAGTATTTGTAGAAGTTGGGAGTCAGCCCCATCACGTAGAGCACGTACTTATCACTTCTCCCTTCTCTAGTCCTCCCTCCTTCCTCCTCTCCTCTAGTGGTGATTTTTGCCCAGAGCAGAGCCTGGAGATCTCCCTGTGGGATAAAGGCACTGGGAGAAACAGGGGGTCTGGTTATCAAGACAGCCACTAAATTCCTGCCTTCTGCCCTCCTTTGTGTCTTGCTTTTCTTCCCAGTGCTCCAGCTCTAAGTGTTTCTCTCCGTGCTCTGCCCCCTACCAACATTCTTCTGAGTGGGTAGCCATTTTAATCAGCCTTCCTCTTCTTCACTCGCCTCCCTGCCCTAGGCACTGAGAAGGGAGAGGGTCAGGGTAACTACCTGGTGACTGAGAATGAGCCAGGCTCTGGACCAAGGAAAGAGAGGCATTCTGGCTTCTGCAGTCTCTGCAATGAAAGTTTCATTATTTAATATATGGAGGTCTAGTTTTAAGAAGGATTTTGAACTATAGTCATCAAATTACCCATAACCTCATGGGGTCTCTCCCCAGTCTTTTTAAACACAGTACAAAAATGGTTCACTGCTCTAATATTTATATCCCTGAGCCTTCTAGGAGGAAAGAAATTTTTAGAAAAGGGAAAACCAATGCATGAAATACAAAGGATTTTGCCATCATTTAGTTCCTTGGACCTGGTAGACTTTTTTAAGAGGATCCAGAGGAGTGTCTCTCTGACACATGGACAAACGCACAAGCACTTTCAAAAATGCTTTCATTTTTCTCATTTGATCTTGATAACTTTGTGAAGAAAGAAAGGCAAGAATTAGTCCATTTTATTAAGAAGGAAGCCAGAACTCAGTGTTTATTCAACTTTTAAGTGGTCAGGCCAGGCTGAAACCTGTTTGTGGCTTTTCAGTGTTATTTTCACTCATTACATCATACTGTGTGAGGCCTTTGTGACTCTTCTGACTACTGGGTTTATCTTTTCCCCAGGATGTGAACTAGTTTTATGCCCAACATTGGGGTGAAATTGTGATGGCTTCTTCCTGACAGTGGAATCTCTCTGGCTTGGAGCAGAGACATTTCCTGTTCCAGAGACTCTGAAGGAGTTGCTGGTTGTGAGAAAGATGTCCTGCTGCTGCTTTTACATGGGTCAGACGAACAGCAGGCAGTCACCCAAAAAGCATGACTTTGATTTTGCCTAGCTTGAAAGCCTGTCAGCCTTGACTTTTCAGAGCTATATTGCAGTGCCTTGATAGCAACATACTATGGGGCTGAGAAAAGTCGATCTGAAGGTCTTCAGAGGTACACTAGATTTATGTAATAAGCTTTCAAATTGGAATCCTACGGGTGTCACAATACTCAAATCTAGGACAAATTTCTGGAGATCTCCCTTTGCAATCAGTCTCATTGATCCCATGAACATAGAACCCTCAGGTGTCTCCTCCTCATTCTGTATTTGTTAGAATGGTAACCTGGCCTTTGCTTTTGGTCATTTTTTTGCCCAAACATTCTGCTACCTTCTTTTCTTCTTACTAGTTTCTTGTAATGGGTTGGAACAGAAGCTGCTCCATCCATCAGGGGCACTTCCCAGAATACAAGCGTGGCTCTCAGTCCTCATAACTCCTTTGCTTTTGTTTGACTTTCAGTCCCTTCTATCCTCTGGGCCTATTTGCCAGGAAAACTGACGAAGACGTAGGCTGCTGGCAGCTGTCTCTCTCCTCTAGGGTTTATAGAGTGTGCCAGATATGAGGCATAGCTGACCCCCTCCCTTGCCTTCCACTCCTCTTCCCTTCCAGGGGAACGCATAACCAGGAGTGAATTGCCTGGATTATTCATGATGAATTCTTAATTCCAGCTCAGCTGACTTATTACCCAGTATACGTCTTACAACATCCACCCTGCGGCTGGTGTATTGGCACAGTTTAATTTTAATATTAGCTTAAATAAAAGATTATTAGGAAAATAAATCTGCCAAATGTTTATATAAATACATATAAAATGCAAATACAAAGGATTTCTAGATTGTACACTCTTTTTTTAATCTCTTATTGTCCTCCTCTATACGTGTGAATGTTTAAGCTCTCTCTACTCTTCTGCTGCTTTAAGTATTGGGGTGTTTGCTTTCCGCAGAGCTTATTTTGAGCTGTGTGCCATGCTTTTAAGACGAGTGTTTGTCCCACATAACGGCATTAATTCGTTCAGTAACTAATGTTTATTGGTTACCCACTCTGTGTCAGACACTATGTTAAGTAATCAAAATACAGAAAACTCCCCAAATTCGTACCCTAGGAAGTTTAATCTGCAGTTGGAGGTGCAGTCTTATAAATAAGGAGTTAGAACATATAGTTAGGACTTTTAAAAGAACTCTATGTGTGATTCAGAGAAGGGGCTAAGTAATCAGAGGTCAGGGAAGGCTTACAGAGGAGTTGACATCTGAGAGGATTTAAAGGATGAAGGGAAGTTGAGAACAGACGCTGGAAAACAGAGCGTTGAAGGCAGAGCAGTAAAACAATATGGCATGTTTGTGGTACTCAAAGAAGTCAGGTATGATTAGGAATACATGATGAGCAACAAGAGTGGCCAAAGATTACAGTGACAAGTTTAACAGGTGCCAACTTATATAGACCCCTTGTGAGTCATTCAGAGAACATAGTTTGTCCCCCATTTCAGGGGAAACCATTTACAAAATTTAAACAGATGGTGACATGATCAACTTTGTAATTTATAAAAATCACTTAAGTAGTGCTGTGGAGGATTAATTGAAAGCGCTAAAGTTAGAACCAGGGAGACAAATTAGGAAAGAGTTGAACTGATAGAAATGAAAGGTAATGAGGAGCTACACTAAGATCATTGCTGTAGAGATGGCAAAAGAGTGATGAACTCATGAGATATTGAGGTGGTGGGATCAACTAGCGTTGTTTTTGTTGTTAGTACCATCAAGTAGATTCTGACTCCTAGTGACCCTGTGTGTCCAGCAGAGCGGAACCCTGTCTGGTCTTTTCTCGCCATCCTCTCTCCTTCCAGTGCTGTATCAGACAATGCTCCAGTGCTATTCATAGGGCTTTCATGGCCAATTATTTCGGAAGTGGGTGGCCAGGTCCTTTTTCCTAGTCTGTCTAGTCTGGAAGCTCTGCTAAAACCTGTCCACCATGGGTACCCTGTTGGTATTTGAATACTGGTGGCATAGCTTTCAGCATCTGGGCAACATGCAGCCACCACAGTATGACAGCCAACAGATAGTGACGTGATTCCCTGATCAGGAAACTAACCTGTACTGCAGCAGTGAGAGTGCCGAATCTGAACCATGATGCTATAGTATAACTGGTTATGTTGAGAAAGTATTTATTCAACAAGAATTGGTCTGGTGTTTGCTAGGCCATTTAATTTCTATTTTCTCCATCAAGGAAAATGGTCTAACAAGAAGAATTGAGCAAGCATGATTAAATTAGAATTGAAGACTAGGATGGGAATGAAAATAGTAACAAGAGAACATATAACCTCTTTTAAAGCCCATGTACCCCACCCCGATGAATTATATTCCATGGAACTGAAATAATTTATATTTTTTGCTGACAATCTAAGATCATTAAGAATATTGCCATATGGAGATGTGTTGGCTTGGAAATGGACAAATTCTTGCCTTTTAAAAAATGGATACAGGGCCGGGCCTGTGGTGTGGTGAAGTGTGTGCACTCCACTTCAGTAGCCCAGGGTTCACAGGTTCACGTCCTGGGCACAGACCTAGCGTTGCTCGTCCAACCAAGCTGTGGCAGCATCCCAAAAAAATAGAGGAAGATTGGCATAGATGTTAGCTCAGTAACAATCTTCCTCAAGCAAAAAGAGGAAGATTGGCAACAGATTTTAGTTCAGGGCCAGTTTTTCTCACCAAAAATAAAAGGATACAGATTATTGATCATTACATTCATCTCTGGAAATTTCTGAAGCACATTATTAAATAGATGTTTTGCGAACACTGGGCAGGGAAACAATGAGCCCTAGAAACCAGTATCTGTTCAGTGGGAACGTGCACTGTCTGATTAGTATGGTTTCTTTCTTTAGCAGGATTATTAGACCATTAAATAAAAGGAATGCAGCAGTCATTACATTGTATGTGGATTTCAACAAGCTTTTGCCATATTTTCATAGTATCCATATGGACAAAAATGGATGTACATGGCCTAGACTGTAGTACTTTTAAGTGATTCATGGCTAGTTGAGTATTGTTAACCCAATGTTACCGAGCAGTGGGCTTGCTTTGCTTGCCACAATCTGAGGCAGTTAACCACAAAGAGTTAGAGATCGAGAAAGGAAGCTTTTATTCAATTAGCCAGTGTAATCTGAAGATGGCAGACTAATGTCTCAAAAAACCATCCTAAAGAATCACAGAATCTCGAGAGAGTTATATAGGGAAAATGGGCAGTAAGGAGGGGGTGTAGAAATGTCAGCCTTCAAGCATGATGGACTCCGGGGTCCTTCATTGTTCTTTTCTTCTGTCAGTGATGAGGAACATCCTACAGGTGTTCCTTATTCCTGGAGGCCTTCTTGTTCCTTGGAAAAATTTGTTGACATTGTTAAGGGCAAAGCTATCAGAGTACCTCAGCAGGGGTATGTGCACAGGATCAGGGCTGTAAAATCATGAAAGCATATAATAATTTTTAATAATTTCTTGCTAGAAGGGTTTTAACTAGGAAAGGGTCATTTGGTGTGACCAGATGGCCTCACTTATGTTCACTTATACCAAGAGTGTCTAATACATGGATGTCAACCTGGAGGAAAGTTTCTATGATAGAATGTTGCTCTTGTTCTTATTCTGTTCAATGTTTCATCAGTAAATTTGTAACTAACTCTAATCTCAGAGGTATAATTAATACTTTGGAAGACAAAAATCAAGATTCAAAAAGATTTAGAAAGATTAAACTGATAGTCTAAAACCAACAAGATGAAAATTAATAGAAACAAATATTATAACTCATAATTTAGATTTTTTTTTTTTGAGGAAAATTAACCCTGAGCTAACATCCACCACCAGTCCTCCTCTTTTTGCTGAGGAAGACTGGCCCTGAGCTAACATCCGTGCCCGTCTTCCTCTACCTTATATGTGGGACGCCTGCCACAGCATGGCTTGGCAAGTGGTATATAGGTCCGCACCTGGGATCCAAACTGGCAATCCCCAGGCCACCAAAGTGGAATGTGTGAACTTAACTGCTGCACCACCAGGCTAGCCTCAGAATTCAGATTTTTAAAATATTGCACAGGTATAGAAGGGTAATACTGGACTTAACAGAGGGGCGTGTGATTTTTTGTTGAAGTCCATATGTGGACTTAGGGTTCTAGTTGACTGCAAATTCAATATGAGTCAGTGCTTTGATGTGCGTACCCAAAAAGCCAACACAGTCTTCAACTACATTAATAGAAGTATAGTGTCTGGATCAAGGAAGGTACTAATCCTCTGCATTCTTTGCTGATCAGGGCACATCTGGAGGTTGTGTTTGGTTCTGAGCACTCCATTTTGAGAGAGAATAACAAAGCAGCACACAAGTAGAAGATGGAACCAGGATGAGGAATGGTTCATTTCTCTCCATTCATCAGGCATTTATTGAGTGTATTCTGTGGGCTCCACTTTGAGGTTGGTAGAATCAAGGATGTAGAGCTTGTAGAAGAGACTTAGGGGAGACGTAGTAGTTGAATTTAAAAATGCAAAGTGTTGTCTTTGGGGAGAGAGATTTGACTTAGTAACTTTAATACCTTCTGTTAACTCCAGAGGAAGAAGTAGGAGCAATGATTAGAAGTACAAGGAGACAGATTTTCAGTGCCAATATTTAAGAAGCATGTCTAATGAATTGAAATTAGCCTTTTCAGGAATTAAGCAACTTTCCCAATGTCACATTCCTAATTGGTGGCAGACCTAAGATAAAAGCCCCACTTTCTGGATTCACAGGCCAGAACCCTTGGCTATGCCATGACATTACCCAAGGATTGGGAGGAGGTTAGACAGGCGTACCAGCTTTCCTTCCAACTCTGAAGTTGTGTGTTCCTATAAGCCTCTCACTATGAAGTGCCCCTTTCTGGTTCCCAGTGTTCCCATGTGTGAATTGCTGAGATTGGAATAGATAACCTCTAAGGTTCAACAGATGATTTCTTTAACTCCTTTCCTTGAGTAAGAATGCTTCAACTCTTAATGCATATTAATTTTATCTCTGTAACTTGTCCACCCCTAATGAAAAACAAGAACTGTTTGTGGCTGATATAAAAATATGGAACTCAGATTCTTAAGTTGTGGTGTATAGTGTTTAGTTTTCCCTTGAAGCACATGTTTTAAAGATGTGGATCCATGATTTAAAATATGAAAGCAAAAATCAAAGAAGAAATTGTGTAGACTCTGTAAGCCGTTTTAGATTTCACAATAGTCATTGGGAGAAAGAGACAGGAGTTTCTTGCCCTTGAGGTTCATTTCCTCCACATTCTTTTCCCAACACGGGACAGGAAAGGATGGTGACCCAGATACACAGTCAGAGGGCAACAATGCTGAACTTTCTCAGACACCGCTGACTATCCTGGGTCTAGCTAGTTTTAGGACTGAGAAGCCTAGAGCTGAGAGCTGACAGGGAGGAACTGTCTGTAAACACATGAAGGGGCCATGGCAGGAAGGCGGAGGCCTGGGAAAGGAATCAGAGGGAAGAGAAGTATTACATTTATCAGGTGTGAAATTGGCAAAAGCTCTTGTTTAATGGGAAATGCCCTGGATCCACCATCACTGTTGAGATCTCCTTTCTCTTCAGCCTGTAGATTGGGACGACTGATTGAACGAACAAATGCTCATAGTAATGTGCTAGGACTGTAGGTACAGAACACAGTGTTCATGGTTTATGCCATTATAAACATTTTACTGGGTGCTTGGGGGTGGGTGGAGGTAGGGATGTTTCCAGGCGGCTAAAAATGTGGCTTTGGCTTTTCCCCGCTTCTCTTAGAACTCCTAATTCTTTATACTATATTACCATTTTTCAAACTTCTGAAAAACTTTAATCCACAGTAAGAAATACATTTTATATCATGACCCACTATGAACACACACAGGCACACATACACACGTGCCCAAATACACTTCTGATATATCCATATATACATACACATATGAGACAGAAGGGTCCCAAACCATAAGGTGCATTTTTATATTTTCTATTCTAATCTGTTTTCTGTTTAGATGTTTTTAAATATTGTCGCAAGCCACAAAGCTGATTACATGGCCTCTGATGCTGTTCAGCCCACAATTTGAAAAATACTGTGCTGCGTCTACCAGTTTTAAAATGATAGTGAAAGTGGCCTGACACATTGTATCCAAAAGACCCTAAGTCTAAGGTAGTGATTCTCAACTGGGAGCAATTTTGTCCCTCAGAGGACGTGTGGCAATGTCTGGAGACATTTTTGATAGTCACAGCTGGTATCTAGGGGGATAAGGAATGCTGCTAAACATTTTACAATGCACAGGACAGCCCTCCACAACAAAAAATTAGTGCAAAACGTCAGTAGTGCCAAGATTGGAAAACCCTGCTCTAAGGTTAATAAAATGTGTTGACACTTCCGGTCTACTGTAAATCTATTTAGAATGATAGAAGCTTGAACCTGGTCTTCCTTTTCTCTCTCTTTTCCTTTGAACTGTATTTGTGTGGTAAGATGAGGTTGGAGCATAATCACCCTTGAGTGGTCTGCAGAGGTACAGCCCAGTGGTTAAGAAGGGTATAAGAAATGAGTCTGTTCTTTTCTTCCATTTAGACTGCACCAGACATTTTTTTTATAATATTCTTTATTGCTCTTATGAATATTTTCTGTATTATGATTTCACTATCCTCCTCCCTGATCCTCCCCATTAAGCCATTCAGGACTCTTCCTCCTCAGCCGTAGCAGCTTTCTTAGAAGACAACGAAGGGAATTGGGCTAACTAGATTTGACATGGTCCCTAAACCTTTCTCCCCTTACTCGTGAGATTTCATTCTGCTGTTTGGATGGGAAATGACCTTCTACTAACCTTGAAGTGCCGTCTTAAGCCCTAGTATTAAACTGTCTCCTTTTTAGCCACTGCTTCATTCCTCTATCTGTAGCTATTTCAGACCAGGTTCCTTTGAACATGGACTAGACATGTACTCCCTCTGTAGTGGAAAGCTCTAATCTCCGTATCCTCCCTCCTTCCGTGTCTGGCATCAGAGAAGCTCTTGAATGTCTCAGTGTCAATCTGCTGTTGCTCTTTTCTCATTTTATTGGCTGTTTCTGAGCCCCCTGGAAAAGCTCCCATGTCCTCTGAGTCATTCAGGGACAGCCTGACAGAACAGACCTGGTTTGGCTTTTTTTCTTCTTCTTCTTTTCTTTGGGAAAAAGGTAGGATGGTAGACGGCGATATCTCTAAATCAAATATCAGAACTAGAATAGTAGTAGAAAATAAAGCCAATGCTATTTGAGGCTGTTCTCTACCACATTTATTTTAGCATATTTACCTCATGTGTCTTGTATTACATAAACATTAGCGTTTGTATTTAGTAAATAATTTCTTATAAATAATTTATAATAAATAGAGGGATATGTGTGTGTATCCACCTTGAAACTTTAGAGTTCTATTAGCTTAAAAGTAGTGGTACCAACAGATTCCAGAAACTGATGCTGGAAAACTTCCTGTGATACATTGGACTTGAGATACATAAATTCCATTCCTTTTGCTTCAAGAGAGCTATAGGGATGCAGATTTCTTTTTAACCTTCCCACTCCTGGGTTAAGAATAGAAAGACAACATGTGGGATAGAGAGATGAAGGGAACTAATAAGGAGAAGTCAAAGCATCAGTCTCTCTTTTAACAGTCCAGTGCCTAATCTCTTTGCTTTCTCTGCTCTAGCTCAGTTTCAGAATAAATCGAGCAGTACTAAGAGAGTTAATAATGTTAGATAAAGTGCTGGTAGTGTGTATGAAGCTTCACTCTAGAGGATGATAGAATAAAAGGAAGAGAAAATGGAGATGGAAAGGAGAGAAGAGATCATTGGATGAAGACATCCCCACTCTCTTCATTGTTACCAGTCATTGGTTCTATGCTAGGTGATAGGCAAGGCAAATTATACAAAATCCCCAAATCTGGCCATTTGCTGCTTAAAAAAGGCATTGTGTGTAATAGTAAAGCATGCTTTAGAGTTTTGTTATGTTATATGAAGGGCAGGGCAGTTTGGGCCATAGAGGTAGTGGTGGTGGTTTTCTTGGTTTGGGCTCTATCATCTTTTCCTTCCAGATTAGGATGTTCATCACTCATGACGAGATACCATACCCCAAAAGTTCTGTGAACCACAAAGATTTGCTGCCCTTAGTCTTCTCCACAGGCTGCCAGGGGCTGGGAAATGAAAGCAGGCTAATCCCAAATGTCCAGGAGAAAGCCTGTGTTTTCTTAGGCACAGGCTTTTTGGGCAGGAGGAGAATCCCGAAGAGAGTGACTGTTTAAATCGGCGTGGAACAAGTGTGTGTGGCATCTTTTACCTTGGGGTATGAAACAGACCAAAGAGAGTGAAACTGCAGTACCTAGCAAGCAGAAGCCCCTTTCTGAACTATTTCTTCTCTTTAGACGTGAAATTTGTTTTATTTCTGCCAGTTTCCACAAGTCCTGTTTCTTATTTCTAGGTTCTTCTGGTGATCACTTCTGTGCCTCAAGGTTTACAGTGCTTGACAGTGTCTTTGTTTTATCAGCAGCTGATATTTTACTCGGAGATTTCAGTCCTCTTTGTCAATTAGTTCTGCTTAGCTCCCACAACTTGATTGGACTCACTCTCACATCATCATCGTCAAGGGCTTATTTTTATATTTTTAAACTTTGATTTTTCTTCCCAACTTTCCCATTTAGTGCTTGATAAGTTGTAATCCTGTGGATTTGTATAAATTTATAAATTCATATTTTGCCACATGCTAAAATTTGTTTTGGACCCAGCTTGTGTGCTTGTGTCACTAAGTCACCATGGAGAGAACAAAGAAGATGTCCTTACCATAATGCAGTGTTAGATCTTGTTCTCTTGGAGTGAATTAACATTAATTCAAAACACTTAGACTCTTTTATCATAAGACATGCCCAGAAGATGACCAGGGTACCCAGATTTGCTGTTCTATCTTATGCTTAGACTAGGAATGGTTGAGAGGACACTGAAATACCTTTGAAAAGTTGAGTCGCAGGCATTAATTGGCTCCAGAGGACAAAAGTAAGGGCATACTGGCTTATTATATGCGTATGTAAATGAGAAAGTGAGCTAGAACTAATTCTAGCTGGCATTCTTGTTTAGGAGTCTCCTGGCTCCTTGGGGGACTTAAAGATTTTGGTTTTCAAGACCTTGCCCCTCTCCCTCAGATCACTTAGATGAGACCCAGGCATGCATCATTCACCTTAGCAGAAGTCACACAAGCATATGTGACTTGAGGTGTAGAAGAGAAAACTTGGGTTAAGAGAGTGAGGTCACTTGATTCCCTGCAGAGAACTTGATCAGGTCATTGCATCCACCTCCTTTGGTGACCCTCTTCTATAAACAGGAACAGGAATTCTTGCTACTGGATCCCTTTCATCAGGCGTCTCAGGCTCGCTGAATGAAAAGCCCTATAAAAAGGAGATGCAGCGCTAATAATAACAAATACGATCGTGATGGCTATTTTGGGCAAGAGCAGCTTTGTGCCGCTCTTGATCTCCATCGATGTCTGCCATTCTTGCCCTGCCATTACCTTTCAGACTTCCTATTCTTAGAATCATTTGTGAGCCCTGGGCTTGGGGGATTGCAGCCCCCAAGGCTGGAATGCTTAGCTTGAGTGGAATGCAGACTGTCTGGCAGAGTGGAGGTTAAATAAAGTTTGCCTTGGCAGCTCCCTCTGCTCTTGGATGGGCGACAAGTAACTCCGTTATAGGAGCAATGGCATGAGCTTCCATGTGGTGTAGGACCAAACAGAGTCTTCCATGCATGTGCAGAAGTGGTTGACGTCTGTCCTTTATAGTCACAGCCATGCCAGTGTCAACTGGGGTACATACTAAGGAGGCCTCAGCAGTCCTGAACCTCAGCCAGTAACCATATCACTGAAAACATGCAGGGACAAATAAAGAATAAGGTTGAAATGCCTTGCAAGAACTGCAGATTCACTGTATCTGCCCCCTCAGAGTTATTGACTCATTTTTGAAAGTAAGACAAATGGGAAATTTTTTGTTGTAATAAGAACAATTGTCAGTCAATCAACAAACATTTCTTGAGCACCAAGCACTGTGGGAATTTTTTTTAAAGTATAAGACATAGAACTCTTGTGTCGCTTATAATTTAGTTGGAAAAGTAAAGCTATAAACACATGAGAAAATAATTCATATTTCAAAGTAAACACCAGTTCCAAAGCTGTGCTGTAAAACTAAGTGCCAAAGGAAGTCCAAGGGAAGAGAGAGCACTTCTAGGTGGAATGGTCAAGAAGGCTTCGTGAGGAAAGGGGCTTTAAACAGGGCTTGCCAGAAGGGCAGATTTCTGCTGCTGGAGAGGAGAGGGCCTTGTCGCTGAGAGGACTGTTATGAGCAAAGGGCACATGTAGGAAATCCTCAAGACAGGTCATGGGGACTTGAAGACCAACTGGATTTGTGTAAAATCACCAAACCCTTAACCATAAAGGCTATGTGCACATGTTACTGGGAAGTTACAATGCTTCCCACTGGAAAAGAGTTGAAAGGTGCATCCTCGCCCAAGAGACAGAGGCCCTGTGGTGTTCTGTTCTATAAAACTCCTGCTGCAATATGTGGCTCAGAGTGGACACTCAGTAAATAACATTATTATTGTTGTTATTACTCATCTTCAAATTCTTGACCCCAAGTTGTTGAACTGGCTTGGTTTCATCTGTGAGAGCTGGTGCTAACTTTGCTTTGCCCTGGTCTGACTGCTCACATGATTCACACCTTACTACGCACTTTCCTTTGGGTCTGTCTGACCTTTCTTCTCTCTCCCACCACAGGTGGCTAGAGGTGCAAGTAGCTAATCTCACATGTCCACAGCGCTGGGTGCAGTGCCTCCGGCTTCTTCAGGAAGCCATCTGGCCCGGTGGAGTTTTGCCTAAGTATCCACGGCCTGTAAGAACCCAGGAGCAGAAGGTGGCTACTGAGAAACAGGCTTTGCAGAGCCTGATGGGAATCCTGCCAGGTAATTGGACAATGAGATTGATTATACTGAGAACCATTCCCTCTCCGTCCTGTTTTGCCACCATTACCCCACACTCTTCCCCATTTGTAAAAGGACCTTGAATGTGGCTAGACTCAGAAACCTGTTGACCCACCATTTCTCAGGCTAATTCTTTTACGCCTCACCCAAGTGATGTTGAGAGAATGGAAGGGATTACTATGACCACGCTGTAAGTAGTGGGTGAGAATCCTGCAGATATTTGGGGTACTAACTTGGGGGCCAGCCCGGGGAAGCTCTTCGTACACCACAGGAGCAGGTCTCAGAGCCATTCCCACCAGGCGAGGACTTCAGGTTCTCTGAGAGCTCATGGCATTTTGGACCAGGGAAGAAAATAGATCCCACAGGAGCTCAGCCTTGATAAATTAGAGCTATTGAGTAAGGTACATGGTCTTTAGCAATAGCTAAAAATAGTCTGAAGAGGGTTTTTTCCCTTTGCTCCGTCTAGTTTTTAGAGGGCAGGAAAGGCAGTTTGTTTTCTGTGGCCGTGCTGTGGGAAGCAGGGAACAGCGGTGAAGTCTTAGCTCTGGACAATGTTATTTACTCTTACTAACCTCTGTTCGCCAACCTAAACTGTTACATCAGAAGTACCTGAACTTTCGTAGCACATTACAAAAATTATTTCTTGAGGCCCATTCTTATTTAGATACCTAACTTAAGAAGCATTTCATAGCTTTTCCCTGTTTTCTGAGGAGTTTAGTTTGGCTACGTAGTTCAGAGGTACGCCTGAAATACCCAATTTGAAAAGAGGTAGCAGATACCATGAGGAGATCATCTTCGTAGAATCTAACGTTTCAGTGGTAACGCTAAAACGGCATCTGTTTTTCTCTCTTCAGATATTGTAGTAGAAATCCTTGGGGTGAACAAATGCCGGCTGAGCTGGAGTCTAGTCTTGGAGTCAGTACAGCAACCCGTCATCAACAGGTAGGCTGAAAATGTGTACCCAACATCAGCACAGCTGAAGCTGTCTCTGATCTCAGGCGTCCGAGGTTTCTTTCTTTTTTTTTTGAGGAAGATTAGCCCTGAGCTAACTGCAACCAATCCTCCTCTTTTTGCTGAGGAAGACTGGCCCTGAGCTAACATCCATGCCCATCTTCCTCTACTTTATATGTGGGACACCTACCACAGCATGGCGTGCCAAGTAGTGCCATGTCTGCACCCTAGATCCGAACCGGCGAACCCTGGGCCGCTGAAGCGGAACGTGTGTACTTAACCGCTGCGCCACCGGGCCGGCCCCATGTCCAAGGTTTCTAAGTGAACCACCCACAGTGAGAAGAGTGGGACTGCAGTCTTTCCTTGCCCTGGGCTCTGACTGCAGACTGCGATGTCCAGGTCCGTGCACACTAAGTAAAATCCTCCCTGCCAGCTTCTGAGCAGGTTGTCATCTGGTTGTAAGCTAGTGTTGGGGCCCCCCACTGTTTGCGTTTAGAAAAACTCGATGCAGGCCCCGGCATGAACCACAGAAAATGCCCTGTCAGCCTCCAGGCTTCTCAGTGTGCTTAATGGTTCTTGCTAATATCTACCAGGCCCTGTAAACACTGTGAGAACATCCCCTGGCCTGTGCATTACAGGATGTCTAGTGATTTCCAGCCATAGGTTCATGACCTCATAGCAAAGCTATGATTAGTATTGGGATCAGGAATTGTTTTTGCTTAATGTAAGGTAGACAAGATAAACAAGATAATGAGGTTGGATTCCCTTAAAGGGACCAGAAATGAAATGCTGAGTGAACACTCCTAGAACAATCTGGAAGATGTAGGTATTTCCCTGGCTGGTACCTTGGGACCTTGGGATAGAATGCTTCTGAAAAGTATGGAGCACTTCTCCACCTCTCTCAGAGTCTGTCCCAAAGCAGACTGCATCTATTAACTCCCAGTCCTCAAGGAACCTGGCTTTTGCCTCATTACCTATAAGGTAAGCTGTAAATCTATAATGATTAATTATGAGAAACAACAGTAATCAGACGCTCTGAAAATTCTTAATAAGTTGATATCACAGGGATTTTTCCTCTCTGATAGTTCTTCAGAATATTGGGATCACAGCCTTTATTAGTTCAATGGAATTTTATTTCATGGCAGAATCTTCATCAAGCTATTGAAGTTCAGAGTCCACTAAGGGTATCAGTAATGGATGAGGAGGGAAGGGAAAATAAATGTCATACAGAGGATCTGATGTGTTTTGACTGAGCCAGACCCTCCTCTAAGTTGTTTTGTTCATTTATTTCAGGCATTTGATTTACTGCCTTTGGGACATCATCCTGGAATTCTTGGATCTCAGTGCCTCCCTTGAGGAGTCTACTGTAACCGTCTCTGCCTCCAATACCCCAGGCAACCTCAAGAGAATGGGTGTCTCCCCTTAGCCATAGGTTATTCACCCAGTCTTCGAAGGTTGGGAAAGGGGCGTTACTCTGCCGCCGAGAGACCAGTCAGGAAGCCTGTGTCCTCTGGAACTGGCTGTTGCTCGGAAGGCGTGGGGGTCTCAGTGGCACAGTTCTTCCCCCAGTTCTTCTCCATTTGTAGCAGGTGGCAGGGGGATATCTGTACCAACTGCATGCATATCAATTTCCATACCTTTTTTGTGGTGTTTGGATTGTTGCTAGTGGGTAGATGTTGTTTCCTTTGGAAAAGGAATCTGTGAGGTAGAGAAATGAGCCCCTTTTGCCCCTGCTTTTCCCCTCCTCCTTAAGATTGTTTGCTGATAGCCTGGTCTTGTGCATCCGTGTGCCTAATCCACCAACACACAGGCTCTAGATAGACCAAGAAAAAACAACGGCCACTCTTCCTTGAAGGAGAAGACAATCTTCTGAGCTCTCTGTTCCCACCAGGAAACTCCACATTCCTTCAGGACCATTCTTGAAAGCCAGACCCCTGGGTCTTACCTAGTTTCCCAACAATTCCAAAAGAGGGAGGGAAAACGTTTCTCAAGGGACTCCTTGCTCGTTGGCTGTTTTCCTACACATCAGCCCTATGGAGGATGCCGTTGAAGGCTGCTGCCCTGGGTGGCTACACTTTTCCTGTCCAGAAGACTTCAAAGCAGACTGCCAGAGCTTTTGGTAGATCCACCCCATCCTCCACACCCTTTCCTGAAAGAGAGTTGCACTACAGATTTTATTTATTAGCTTTACTCCTAACACCCTCAAGAACAATTGAGTTCTTTCCTTTGTGACCTTCTCTCTGTCTTCCTTCAACAAAATTGCATGGCAAGTTGCATATTCAGCCTAGTGCTTCTGAAGGGAAGAGAGACACTTGCTACGTGGGTGAGAAAGCCCAAAGAGAAGGAAACCCCAGGGACTGAGGGGTTCTCTCTTCACAAGTCTGGCAGGGAACTTAATCTGCACCAATAAGATGAGCAAACTTACAGGGAGTTGATTACCCACAAAAAGCTCTTTGCTTCCTGTTCCTTAAGGATCTAGTTAGTCTTTAAGAACACCAGTGATGAAGGCAAAGGAGCTCTGTCAGGCTGCAGAGTCTGTTAGAAAAATGGAGCCATCAGCGGAAATTGTTGGTAGGAAAGGAGACAGGAAGTTGTGAGGAAAGTGCTACATGTTAAATACTTGTGACTAGCTGACAACAGAGGTTTAAGGACTATCACTGGGAGACCTTTGCTCACCCCTCATACCTTGAGCTCCACACTTGCCTGTGAGCGCCCTGCTTTCACTGAGTTATGGATCCTCCTGTTCGGAGGAGGCCCTTGGAGTTAGATTGACAAGAACAGAGTGGGTCTGGAACAAGCGTCAAAGTTCTCTTCAACCCTGAAGTAGGTGGTGTGGATACAATTAAAGTGGTTGATGGAAGAAAGTTGTGAAATCTTTTTACTTCTTTTTTCCCCCTCTACAGGCTTTTAACCCTAAAATGTGCTCTGCTGTAATTGGGAGGCTTTAGGTATGCTATTAGTGCCTAAAGGCAAGGAGGTGAAATGAGATAATGTCTCATGTCACCCTCTAGCCTTAAATGTTGATTGTTTCAGTGACTTCATGGCTCCAAGGTTCTCAAAGCATCTCCCACCCTAGACGCTCACAGGCAGAAGCAGCTCAGCGTGTCTGCCTTTGGTGAGTGTTTGCAGGGGTGTGGAATCGCGGGCAATCAGTCCAGCCTGACTTACTGGAGCTGATCTTTCACCTCCTTCAGCTGGGGCCAAGATACTCTTCAGGATAGGTGGAGGTGGCCAGCTTGTTTGCTGTGCCCTTCTCCCCCCGTACTTTACTCTCATATGTACTTAGCCACCTATATCACTGTGCATCTCTGCTGCTAGTTCTGGCTCAGATGTGACATAAAACCAGTACGTAAGCTGACACACCATAAAATCCCTGTGCTTATAAATTCTAAAGAATCTTTTGATGCTTCCAACCCAAAGAAAACTTCTTTGTATGCTTTGTAAGAGACCCCACCTCTACTCCCTCTGCCCCCAAAGATAAGCTGTCCTCAGACTTTCCTTCTGCCCAGAAGGGAAATAATGGATATCGCTAAAGAAATAATCAAAACCCATTTGGCTTTGAAATGACCTGGCAAGTTTGGGTAGCAGGTTCGGGCAACAAGGAAGATAAGCATTTGGGAGAAAGCCACAGGTATCAGGAAGAGATACTCCCAGCTGAGAGAGTGATTACAGACGGTGAAGAATTAGACTCGCACTAACCCAGAACATTCTTGATTCTTTTGCTCTACCCAGCCCATTCATTTCCAACTACCACTCTTTCTTTGCTCATAACACCTAACAGCAGTCGTTAGGTCCTGGGTGAAGTAAAGGTATGTGTAAACATGGTCCCTGACTATATGAGTAGGATGCTTTTGACTGAAGTTAAACACTAGGAAAATTGATTTTCTTCCATTAAATCAGTACCTGAGTAGGTAAGCCCCAGGCATTGATGGATTCAGCACTTCTGACCTCATAAAGGGCCCAGATTCTTCCCATCTTTCTGCTCTGCCATTCTAAACATGTTAGCTCTGTTCTCAGACTACCTCCCTTCATGGTTGCTGCAGTTTGGGGCATCATATTCATACATAACAATATCTGGGAAAGAACAGGCATCTCTTCCATGTTTTCTTTTAAAGAAACTGTTTCCCAGAAGCCCTTCAAGAATCCTCTTCTTGTGACTCATTGGTCAGAACTGTCTCCCCCAAGCCAATCCACTGACCTTGAGAACAGCGTTAGTAGGATTGGCCTGCAATGGTATTTACCCCCTCAGCGAGGAGTCACCCTTCAGGAAGGTTAAGTACCTAAGAAAAAATCATTAGATGTTAGCAAGGAAGAAGCAGAGAATGGGTGTTGATAGGCAATGTCTGTTATATGGGTTGTGGTACTAGCTAAGAGGCAACATTTGCTGAAGGCGCCACTTAAAGCACTTCACATGCATTCTTCTTTAACCCGCACATCAACCCTGTAAGGTAGGTTCTATTATATATCCCCATTTTATAGATAAGGAACATGAGGCACAGAGAGGTCATGACTTGCCACAGTCACTTGTGAGGAAATGGCACAGCCTAGATACAAATCTTCTCAGTCTGCTCTCAAGCCTACATGCATATTATCTCTGCCTTCCTTCTTACAAAACCAAATGAGACCAAGTTCTCACTTTTAAGGAGCCTATAGTCCAGTAGAAGAGTCAGCAGACTTTTTTGGTAAAGGGTCATAGAATAAATGTTTTAGGCCTTGTGGCCATATGGTGGTCTCTGTTGCACCTACTCAGCTCTTCCATTGTAGCATGAAAGCAGCCATAGACAATACATATACAAATGACTGTGGCTGCGCTCCAATCAACTTTATTTACAAAACAAGGCAGCTGGCCAGATTTGGCTCAAGAGTACTTTGCAGACCCCTTTTCTACCTAGTGAGTTAGAACAGTGCTTATCAAACTTTAGTGTGATTGTGATTAACCTGGGATTTTGTTAAAGGCCTAGTATGCTGCATTTTAACAAGCTGCCAGATGTGTATGCCAATGAGAATGCACATCTTCAAGCACACTTTGAGTATCAAGGGGTTAGAACACGGACAACTCCAATTGGGTGTGATCAATACACTACTAAATATATAGGAAGGCCACTTAATTGAGAATGAGGGACCATGGAAAGCCTGGGGTGTATCTGAACTGACTCTGGAAGGATTAATAAGAATTAGCCAGTGAAAGCATGGGGAGGGTGCCCAGATGGAGGGAACAATGAACAATGTGTGTAAAGACAGAGTAGTCACAAAAAGATAACTGTGTGGTTCCACTTCTCTGAGGTACCTACAGGAGTCAAGCTCAGAGTAGTTTGGTGGTCATAGGCGCTTGAGGGGATGAGGAGTTGTGTAATGGGTACAGAGTTTCAATTTTGCAAAATGAAAAAGTTTTGAAGATCTGAACTATACATTTAAAAGTGGTTAAGATGGTAAATTTTAAGTGTACTTTACTACAATCAAACAAAAAATTAAACGAAAACATAAAACATGGAGAGCTGCAAGTGGCGCAGCTTAGTAGGAGCACAGCATGCAGGAAGGGAGTGGTGAGATGAGGCTTGAAAGCTGCGCGGAGTTGTAAGGGCGAGGGCCTGCCTGGCTCGGTGTGCTAAGGAGATTGTTTGCCTTCTCCACCATGGGGACTCACTGAAGAATCTTTCTGAGGAGTATTTTTCATCAAGGTTGACAGTTCCTGCTCATGGCATACAAAGGGGTTTGATAAGGCACGTAAACAGCGCTTCTTAGTCCTACTCCTGTGGATTGGACTCCTGTCTCAGTCACTTTCTGACCTCTTTAATTTCTTCAAATCTGTACCCGCCATTTTGTGTATACGAGATAGCTTCAGGGGTCTATAGAGTATAATAACCTAAAGGCGATAAAGAAATCCTAGCTCTGCCACTTAATCAGCTGTGAGGATGTGGTCAGGTGACTTAGCTTCCTTGAGACTTAAATTTCTCTTAGAAAAAGGGACAAATACATTACAACCATTTTGAGAACTGAACAAGATCATAAAGAAGAAGCTTTATGAAGTACGAGTGCTGTGCTATGAGAATGTTGGTGACATTATTCCCCCATTCCTCTGCTGTGTGAGGGACCATTGGAGTTGCATTACTTCAGGAACACATCCAGCCAAGCTGTCCTCTGGCAAGCCTCAGGTTCCACAGCCCCTTCCGAACCTGCTGTTTATCCTAGTCTTCCTTTGTGCTGGAGAAAGATGTGTTTTTCTGGGTTGAGGACATGAAGGTTAGCTAACCCTGCTGGATACAAATGGGAATGGGAACCAGGGAGGGAGTGGTAACTGGGGAGGAAGGGAAACCATGATGCTCTTGTAGTTGAAGGCCCAACTGGGCAAGGTCTGCCATAACTTGGCTCTTCTGTTTCCTTTCCACTGGGAGTGCCAGAAATCCTAGGGCAGTAGTTGCTCGCACTGCCTTTATGGACAAGAGAATGAAAGCATAGAAGGGTGAATTCCAGCTAGCGAACCTCCACCATTCTTTTGTGGTATAAAGGATGGGAGATGCTGCTACACAAAAGAGTATTTCTCAGGAGAGAGCCAGTGACGGGAGACTAACCCAGTCATTGCTTCCACATCCTAAGACTTGTCTGATATTTCTTATTACATGAAAACAGCACTGGCTGGCTTTTTTTTTAAAAAAAAAAAAAAGGCAAACCCAGAAGAATGTGTCAAGCAAGAAACAAGTGAACTCATCAGAACCTTTTTCCTGCTGTGACCTGATAACAACAGAGTTTGAAACTGAGGCAGCTCTGAAGTGGTGGAGGAAATTTGGGCACCAGGTCACCTTGGCAGATATACTGTGCTATTCTCAGACTTGCTGAGCCTCCTTGCCATCCTCCCTGTCCCTTCTCACTTGTCTCTGGTCTGAAAGGACATTTGAACTCTGCTTTCTTGGAACTGAAAATAAGCATGTGAGGGAATGCAGAGAACTACTCCTGGCTTTGATGTCTCTTTACCAACATGACAGAATCTGGTTTCTCCACATATCTTGATTCTTCAAACCTTACCTACAGTGCATCTGTCTAAGTCCCTAGTGCACTGTTTCTGGGATCTGGAAAGTTGGGAGGGAAAGATGAAAGAAAAAAGTAAACAGTATCAAGAACCAAACTTAAAAAAACATATCTTGAAGTGACATTATCTATTTGTTTTAACCCAAAATAGACTTTTTTGTCACCAGTGTGTTTAGGAAATGCAAGCTAATTTTAATATTACAGTATTATAATGATTAAGCAGGTAAGTCTGTGGCTTATGTGTAAATAATCCACGCTGGCGTTTTTTCCTTCCCTTTATGTTCCATGCAGTTGTTGCACGCTGTTATTACAAGCAACGGAGAGTTGGCTGTAATTACTTCCAGACGCTTGGATTAATCAATGAGGGTAAAGGCCAGGCTAGATAAACATGAAAGTCTGCAGTTGCAGATAAAGGCGCTAACGTGTCTTCAGAAGCTTTGACTTATCTGTGCTGGTTGAATTGGATTCAGTGATCTGTAAGGCCCGGTAAGCAGCACTTTTGCTCGTGCCCCTTGAAGAATCGTCCTGTCCCCGTAGTTAGCTAAAAGGTTAACCATGATTTAGCAAGATGTCTGCCTTTCATATCTTGCCATTAGGGAGGATGGGCCTTATTAAGAAAAAAAACAAAAACCCTTTTGGAGTTTACAAATACTCAGATGGAGTCCAAATTCAACAGTGATGGCAGGCCAGTTCCTTTCCAACTTCATGTGGTTGTATCAGAAGTTTACCTTCTATTATCTATGACTACAAATAACTCTTTCAAGAATAGTGAGGGCACCCTTCATTAAGGCTTCGTATGTCTGTAGGAGAATCACGTGGGCTTGGTTGGCAGTAGGACTCTTACATAGGGAAGAATGTATTATGGAGATGGTTTAGGCAGGAGGTTGGATGAGAAGTTTTCACAGAAATCTTGGGGCTTGCATCCTGCTCTCCTGCTTCTGTCCTTTGGCCCGTGCTCTTCTTCCACCACGTAGATTGCCTTCTTTTCTCCAGCTGGACACAGGTGGGCACCCTCTATCTGTCAGGGCCAATTCAAGTTCCACTTTCGCCATGAAGCTTTATCTGATTGTGCCAGCCAAAACTCTCTCTCCTTCCTCTGAATTATTTACACTGCCTGTCAGATCAATGTGCATATATACGGGGACTTCACTAATAGAATTCTTCAAGGGCAAGGAGCATATCTTCTATCTGTTTTAGTCTCCTTCTATACCTACGCCTCCTCAACCTTCCCATGTATATACCTAGTGCATAGTAGGTACAAAATAAATACTGAAGCTCATTTAATTAAAGAAGATTATTCTTATTGACTTTTAGGAGGTAAAATATGTGAATAAATTCAATGAAAGAAGAATTTGCTGGAGACAAAAGATGGCGAGAGGGATGAGGGGGAGGCAAATTTTCATTTTTAGGACTCTATATCTTTATTCAGCAGCAAATAACGAGTGAAGAAGTTTGTTTTTGTATTTCCTATGCCAAAATCCACATGGTTTTATAACAGTACTGTTTGCAGTCTAAGTATGTGGGCCTAAGGTTTTAAAACTGTATGCTTTTTAAAGAAAATTGGTCTTGATTTGAAAATGGTTTTTAAAATCATCCAGGCACAAAATTACCCAGCATACCCTGTCTGCTCCCTGGTCCCCACCTTCACCTACTCTTTCTCTCACTGCAGTCAGAAAACAAAAATAATCTGCCTGCAGGAAATATTCTCAACTACTTCCTGCCCCAGACAGAAATTTGTAAGGAATGCAATTACCGTGAAGGGAAAGACAACTTTCTCTTCCGTTTTGCTGCCTGACTCCTTTAAAGTTATCTTGGAAATCCTTTGGTGTCAGATTTAAAATTCTTCATTTCACACTTTCTCTAACAGCTTATCTAAGCAATGTCTAAGATACTACAAGGAAAACACTTCAAAGACAAAGTAATAACCTTGAAGGAGAGAAAGGATAGCATAAATGTCTCCTCGCTCTTACAGGTGTTTGCAATCTTCTCCACCACATTTGCTGCTGCAACTATTTGCCCAAACAACAGATCAAAACTAGGCAGCTGCTATAAGAATGAAAACTAATGAATCTAAGATATCTGGGTTAGCTGCAGGTCAGCGTGTTGGCCCTGTGGGGATAAAATCACCTGCTGTTTCTGGGTCCCAGAACGAGCCTTCAGGCCGTGATTTGAAAGAGGGCAAGAGCAGATAAAGGAGCAAAGGAGGAAGAAGTTTAGTCTGAGAATTGAAACAATTGCTGCATTTCATGAAAAGAAGGAAACTCTAGACAGTTTAGTGCTTGAGTCATATATTGTCTTAGAGCAGGCCTGCATAAGAAGGACCCCGGCTGCTGTGGGCTGGAGCCCATTTCTTGTGCCAGTGCACATTTGCACAACACGTGATGGGGAATAGTCTCCAGAGCCAAGAGTGGCTGTGTATCCACCCTAGGGCAGGTTGGTCAGTCTCCAGTGTAAACCTCCTTGGGATTAACCACTTATTCCAGTGTAGAGCACTGAATAATTAAGACCAGATCTGTTCCAGACAGCTTTGTACATCCTGCCTATGGTGAGGACCCAAAAAGTTTCCTTTTCGGTGATCCGTTTCGAGGAGATAGAGAAAGCTGTTGCTCTAATGTTTGAAACAGAAGTCCTCCCCATGTACAGGTGTGTACCGTGTACAGATGTGGGTTTGTGAGTGGCATATGGCCTTTACAAGACAAGAGCTTGTCTGCACAGATAAGAGGGGAGAGATGTGTGCATGTGTGGACAGCGGTAATATCTGTGACCTTAATGCTCAAAGAGCAGGGCTGTGCACCTCCTTTTAGCCATCTGGAGAAGACTGAGGCAAAAATGTATGTTTCAGCAAGCTCTGCACACTGAGGTTTGGGTGTGGAAGAATGCCCACTCTTCGGGTGGAGTGACCTGAGTTCTTTATAAGATTAGAGTTTCTGTGGATTTTTCCCAAGTGATAGAAATTTTCCTCATCTAGCCTCTTTCTCATCTAGTCTCTTTCATAGCAGGCAGCCTTGGACCAATAGTTTGCCTCACCCAATTCCCTCTCTGTGTTTATTTCTGAAACCCTTTTCTTAAAAACAAAACTAAATAAACAAGAACAGAAAAAACAATTTTTTTTAAACTTCATATGTCTGTCATTTCTCCTTTTTCTTTTTCAGCTCCAAAATTGCTTTCTCTTTATCCCTAAATTTTTCTCCTATATCAGCTTACCAATATTTGAGGGTTGACCTGACTGCTGCAATCGTCTGTCTTTTTGATAAATTAATATGGACATCAACTTAAGATTACATGGAAAGGTTAAATATTTCTTGTGCTTGACTCCACATTCAGTATTCTATGAGGAAGATTGCTCTAGTATTGCTTTGTGTGAAATCGGAATAAGCACCAACCCTAAGATTAAACATTTTGATAAATTCTTTACATGTCCCAAACTATTCACACAATGTTATGGACTAAATGTTTGTAGCCACCCCGCCCCCCCCCCCCCCCACGAAAATTCGTATGTTGAAGCCCTAGCCGCAAATGTGATGGCATGAGGAGGTGAGCCTTTGGGAGGTAATTCGGTTTAGATGAGGTCCCAGGGGTGGTGCCTCCTGAGGGGATTAGTGCCCTTGTGTGCAAAGGGAGGCGCACCAGAGCAGCTGCTTTCCTCGCGTGCATGAAGAAGAGCTCACGTGAGCACATGGTGAGAAGGCGGCCACCTACAAACCCAGAGAAGAGGCCTTAGGATGAAGCCTGCCTTGCCAGC